>NC_083733.1:60014044-62912974 GCF_028564815.1 Eubalaena glacialis | reverse complement strand
GGAAACTTGTGCCTTGGTCCCTGGGGGTAGGTGGGTATGCCGTAGTAAATTCCTGCTTCCTGAGAACGGCTCTGACTTCCGATTTCTCAACTGCTCCATTTATAAAGTGGGGACAGAGGAGTTGTCCCTTCTCTATTGTCTCTTATTTTGCAGCAGAAAAGTGGATGATATGCTTTGGTAAGCGGGCTTTTCAATCTCTGGGCGAAGAGATTAGTCCTTAAACACAGGCTTGGGGAGACGCAAAGCCTAGCTACAAGCAGGAAATCGCCCGCCCAGGGAAACGCCTAGTATATACTAAGCACGCCCCCTATTCACGCCAGTTTCACTGACCGGAACCTTCGACTTGCCACTCACGTTTCCGGAGGGAGGAAGAGAAGAAGGGAGCACTTACCAAGCCAGAAGAGATACCTCCGCAAATAGGGGCAGATCTACTTCCGGTCTCTTCCGCCGGTCGGAAGTGAGCGGAGCGGAGAGGGAAAACAGCGCTCCTTTCCGGTGTAGGGGTACAGTTGAAGTAGTTACCGACGAGGGAGGAGTTGTTCGTAAGGTGAGTTCCAGGCGGTGGAAGGATAGTGTTAGTGAGATCGCCTTCTGGTGGGCAAGAGTCTTGGGCTCCTGAGGGAGGCTAGGACAGGATTTTGAATTCCCGACTTCCTGGCAATCCTTAATAGAGCACTCTAGGCGCCCCAAGTTTGAAGCCGGACTGCAGGTCCCAGAAATCCCTGGAGGTAGCCAAACCTTCAGCCGGCAGTTCTCAGGAGAGTTTTAGTTCCACTGCAGACGGATGGGCCGGGGATCCCAGGGGAAAGAGGCGTCTAATGACTCCTAGGGGTCTAATGAGTGAGAGCTGAGGAAGAAGCACCCCTTTCCTGGCCTCCGTTTCCCAGACTGTGATGGGGAGGGCGGAGAAGGATTGTGCAATCGCCTGCCGCCGCCTCCCTGCCCCTTTTTGACGGCCGCTTCCCTCTCGGAGTAGCTGTAGGGTTAACGTTTTCCTCTGTGGAGCTTTGGGGTCAGGCAGTCCTGGGTTCACATCCTGATGGTGTTGCTGATTCGGTGTGAACTCGGGTCTTGATGGGTCCTTAAAGCAATTTCACTTTAATATTTTATTATGTTTTATTATGAAAATGTTCCAACTTATATAAAAGTGAGAGAATAATAGAAGAATCCCTATCGCCCAGAGTTACCAGTTATTAATATTTTTTGACATATTGGCTGGGTATTTTTAAAAATTAAATATATAAGGCAAATCCTATCCATCGTGACATTTCACCCGTAAATACCTCAGGATACATGTGTAAAAAACAGGGACATTTTTACAACATTGTAAATTAACTATACTTCAACTTTTAAAAAAATTTTTAATTTTTAAAAAGCACACACGCACACAAAAAAGCAGGGACATTTTCTTCCATGACCACAATACTATTACACTTACAAAAGCAACCCTAATATTACCTATTACTTGGTCCATAATCAAATTCTGCTTCTGAAAAAATGCCTTTAAAAAAAAGTTTCACTTTTTTGAATCACAATCCATTCAAGTCATTGTTATGTCTCTTAAGTTGCTCTTAATTTCAAACAGTCTCCCCTCCACCCCACCCTGTTTTTTTTTTTTTTTTTTTGGCAATTGATTCATTGAAGAAACTGGGTCAGTTATTCTGTTATCATCCCACCATCTTAACTTGTCTTTTTGCTTCTTTGAAATGGTGATGGCCTTTCACTTATTCCTCCATTATTCCCGCCGCACCCCATCTCCCCAGCTGTCACACCCTCTCTGTATGGATTAACCTAATCCGGACTTTTCACATAAATGGAATCTTCTTCCTGTCTGGTTTCTTTCACTTAGCATAATGTTGTCAAGGTTCATCCATTTTGTAGCATGTATCAGTACTTCTTTTTAAAGCTGAATAATATTCCTTTGTATGAGATACAACATATTTTGTTTATCCACGCGTCAGTCAATGGACATTTGTGTTGTTTCCACTTTTTGGCTATTGTGAATATGCTGCTTGCACTTGTGTACAAGTTTTAGCGTGGACATAAGTTTTCATTTCTTTTGGCGGTGGAATTGCTGAATCAAATGGTAACTCTGTGTTTAGCCTTCTGAGGAACTGCCAGACTTTTCCAAAGTGGCTGCTTCATTTTGCATTCCCACCCTCAGGGTCTGAGGGTTTCAATTTCTCCACACTTGTTATGATCCGACTTTTTTTTTTTTTTTTTTTGGCCATGCCGAGTGGCATGCGGGATCTTCCCCGACCGGGGATCGAACCTGTGTCCCCTGCAGTGGATGAGCGGAGTCTTAACCACCGGACCGCCAGGGAAGTCCATGATCTTTTTTTTTTTTAGCTTTTTAAATTTTTATTTATTTATTTATTTAATTTTTGGCTGTGTTGGGTCTTCGTTTTTGTGCTAGGGCTTTCTCTAGTTGCGGCGAGCGGGGGCCACTTTTCATCGCGGTGCGCGGGCCTCTCACTGTCGCGGGCTCTCTTGTTGCGGACCACAGGCTCCAGACGCGCAGGCTCAGCAGTTGTGGCTCACGGGCCTAGTTGCTCCGCGGCATGTGGGATCTTCCCAGACCAGGGCTCGAACCCGTGTCCCCTGCATTGGGAGGCAGATTCTCAACCACTGTGCCACCGGGGAAGCCCTTGTTTTTGTTTTTTTTTTAAAGATTTTTCCAATGGGGACCCTTTTTAAAGTCTTTATTGAATTTGTTACAGTATTGCTTCTGTTTTATGTTTTGTTTTTTTGGCCACGAGGCATGAGGCGTGTGGGATGTTCGCTCCTGGACCAGGGATCGAACCCGCACCCCTTGCATTGGAAGGCGAAGTCTTAATCGCTGGACCACCAGGGAAGTCCCTCACTGCTGTTTTGACTGCATTTCCTTCATGATTAATGATGTGGAACATTTTTTTTCATGTGCTTATTGGCCATTTATATATCCTCTTTGGAGAAATGTCTGTTTCGATCCTTTGCCCATTTTTAAATTGGGTTATTTGTCTTTTTATTACTGGGTTGTAAATTTCTTATATATTCTAGATACAATTCCTTTGTCAGACAGATGATTGGCAACCACCACCTGTTTTGGTACAGCTTGCAAACTAAGAATGGTTTTTAACATTTTTCAATAATTGGAAAAGACCGTAACCAACAAGGACCCACTGTATCTCACAGAGAACTATACTCAATATTTTGTAATACCCTATAAAAGAATCTGAAAAAGAATATATATATATATCTGAATCACTTTGCTGTACACCTGAAACTAACACAATCCTGTAACTCAACCATACTTCAATTCTTTAAAAATTGGAAAAAAATCAAAAGAAGAATAATATTTTGTGATATGTGATTCAGATACCAGTATCCATAAAAGAAGTTGTGACAGGGGCCATGTGGCCCACAAAGGTGAAAATCTTTACTCTCTAGCCTTTTCTGGCGGATCCCTGCTATAGCCTCTGGCTTCGTAGAATCAGGAAATTAAATTGAAAGGCTTGATTAATTTAGCTTCAGGCATCTTGGCATGGCTGCTTCAGAGCTGCTAGCTTCACGCCTGGCTGTCCCACTTTTAGGGATGGTGAGATTGATCAGGGGCTTCAGGTAGTGTTTACAGACTTAACGTTTGTCCCCAACCCCACCCGAAATCTTATATCTCCAATATGACTATTTGGAGATAGAACCTTTCCCGAAGTAATTAGGGTTTAATGAGGTCATAAGAGTGGGGTCCTAATCCATGAGGTTGGTGTCCTTAGAAGAGCAGGAGATGCCAGAGGGCAAGCACTCTCTCCGCCCTGTGAGGACACAGCCAGAAGGTGGCCAGCCATCTGCAAGCCAGGAGGAGAGGCCTCACCAAAACCCAACCATGGTGCCACTCTGATCTCAGACTTCTGGCCTCCAGAACTGTGAGGAAATAATTGTCTGTTGTGTAAGCCACCCAGTCTATGGCATTTTGTTTTGGCAGTCCTAGCTGACTAATACAGGTAGGAACAGCACAAACATGCCATAGTAAAGCTATGTTTTTCTCCTTTCTACTAGCGAGTATTAGCACCCTGCGGATGTCCAGTTGCCATCAGGTGCCTTAGTGAATCAGTTATGTCATCAGGGGTTGCAAAATGGTGGCTTTCCAATTCTTTCATTCCTCCCACATTTCTTTATCCAAACTGTTTGTCACCTTGAGCCACGTCCAAGGAGTAGTAGAAGGGAGTGACGTGATCTAAGCTCCCTTTTGAAAAGCTCACCAGGGCTCCTCTGTCAAGGAACAGACTGAGGAAGAGACCAGTTAATCCCTCCGGGCCTCTGTTTTCTCACCTCTAAAATGGGGAGAACCTACCTCAGAGGTTATCCCGAGGACCGAATGCGTTCAGAACTGTGAAGCACTTTGCCCAGGGCCTGGTGCATAAGTGTTGGAAGAATGTGATGGTCATTTCTGTTCCTGCAGTGCTTTTGTATTGATTGGATGGATGATTCATTCATTGATTACACACTTCCCCTGGCCCTAGGGTTGGAAGTGGTTAACTGATCCTATCTGACATCTCTGTGCCCCCCAGGTGCCAGGCAGTGCTAGGACCCATCCTGGAGTCCAACCCAGGCCCCGCCTCTAGGGGCTTCTAGTCTGGGGGGAGAAATTCTGAGGGGTGGCAGCTATAATGGACGGAAATCAGGGTATTGTCAGAGCACCAGGAATGCCTAACCCAGGCTACCCAGAAGAGGCGACTCCTGATGGAGCCTGGGAGGAGGAAGGGGACGGGATTTCCAGGGGGAAGGTCCAGGCCTACAGGAGCTGCCCCGTTCCACGCTGAGAATCAGCACAGTTCCTGAGGCTGCCTGCAGCCAGACAGCATCAGGGATGGTGAAGGCCACAGACTCACATGCCTGGGTCAGACCCCGGCTGCATGACCTTGCGCACCTTCTCCCTGCCTCTGTTTCCTTGTTTGTAGCAACTGTTTGGGTTGTGGCGTCCGGTGGAGTTAATATGTATAAAATACTTAGAACAGGGCCAGGTTCACCAAACCTCTTAAATAAATACCAGTCATTATTAATAGAAAATCTCAGACCCTCGCTTTTGCTCTTAGGGAGCTCCCTCTTTCCTGCTTCCAACACATCCTGTTTGTGTCTGTGATTTCCTTGAGTGTAATCGGCCCTTTAGGTTCCTTTAACACAGGTCTCCGCCCCCCTGGGACGGCCTGCAGCATTCATGTGACCCACGCTATTCAAGGGAGGGGGCTCGTAGCATCCCGTAGTTCTCAGAGGGTTCTCTGATCCCAAGAGATTCAGGATTCAAACGAATCAACTGAAGAAAAAGACGGTCGGGAGAGAATAAGGGAGATTTGAATACAAGCTGGATAGTAAAGGATGTTATGGGATTATTAATACATTAATGGTATTGTGGTCATTTTTTTAAACACAGTAGCCACGAGTTCCCAGAGGCTGTGGGGCACTTTGATATGTGGCTAGTGCCCCCGAGGAACTGTGTTTTTTTAATCATTTCATGTTGATTAATTTAAATTCAAGCACCGATACTGGATTCAATCCCTGGAAAACTTTTAAGTACGTTTGGCACAAACAGGGCGTGTGAATGTACATTTGCTCCTGTAAATTTTATGAACCCGAAATATAGGACAAGTTTCTCCAATGAAACTTTTGTGTCTGAATTGAGATGTGTTGAGAGAGTGGACTAGATTCTGGATTTTGAAGACTTTGTAGGAGAACGGGAATGAGTTGGCCTTTATTCTTGGATTGTGACCTCCCCGGGAGAACTGCAGCTGTCACATGGTTAAGGGGGCGGCTCCAGAGCCCGGCTGCCTGGGTTCGAGTCTGGCTCTGTTGTCACTTCCCAGCTGGGGGACTCCATGGGCCTGTTTTCTCCTCTGTAAAATGGGAAGGAGGATATATAACAGCTGATGTTACTTTGGATGTGGCCTCTCTGAAAAGCTAGTGATGTGAGATGGTAGTAGTTCTGTTTTCTCTTTTGAGGTTTTCCTCACTGAGGAGACAATAAAGCTGCTGACCCCTGGTCAACCCTGGTCAGCGGTTCTCAAACTCTTTGGTCTCAGGACCTTAAAAATCATCAAGGACTCCAAAAAGCTTTTGTTTGTGGGAGTTCTGTCTATCAGGATTTGCCGTATCAGGGGAATTCCCCCGGCAGTCCAGTGGTTAGGACTTGGCACTTTCACTGCTGAGGGCCTGGGTTCGATCCCTGGTCAGGGAAGTAAGATCCTGCAAGCCTCGCTGCATGGCCGAAAGAAAAAAAGATTTGCCATATCAGAAAGGAAAACAGACATGAAACTGTCTTTATTGAGATATAATTCACATGACACAAAACTCACCGATTTAAAGTATACAATTAGTGGTTTTCCGTATAATCACTGTTTTTGCAACCATCACCATTTTCTGATTTCAGGACATTTTCATCACTGCAGAAAGAAACCCCATACCCCTTAGCAGCCACTGCACGCACCCCCCGCCCCCGGTTCCCCCTTCTCCCAGCCTGTGGCAACCACCAATCTGCTTTCTGTCTCTATGGATCTGCCCATTCTGGACCTTTCACATAAATGGAATCAACAACACATGGCCTTTTGTACCTGGCTCTGTTCACTCCGCATGATATAACAGACATTTTTAAAACCCAAGGATGTACAAGCACAAGTCACACAGCCTCTGGAAAACCCCACTGGACACTCGAGAGAAGGAGAGGAACAAAGGCAAACACATTTGTTTTATTTATTTATTTTTAGAGAGCTCTTTTTATATTTATTTATTTATTTATTTGGCTGCGCTGGGTCTTAGTTGCAGCACGTGGGATCTTTGTTGCGGCATGCAGGGTCTTTAGTTGGAGCATGCAAACTCTTAGTTGCGGCATGTGTGTGGGATCTAGTTCCCTGACCAGGGATCGAACCCATGCCCCCTGCATTGAGAGCACAGAGTCTTAGCCACTGGACCACCAGGGAAGTCCCAAACATGATTTAGTATTACAGAAATAGTTTCGTGGACTCCCTGAAACTATCTTAGGGACCCCTGGGGTCCCTGGACCTTCCTTTGAGAACCACTGCCCTAGGCAAATGGCTTCACTTCTGTGCCTCAGTTTGCCTCTCTCCAAAGTGGAGATGGGGATGGGACGGACCTCAGAGGGTGGCTGAGGTTGGACGATTGAGAGTTGGCCTGGGGGTCAGGGGTCAAGCAGTGTCCCTTGGGATTATTCCCATGACCGCCTGGCGAAGTAAAGAGATGCTCTATCTATAGCGGTTCCTCTCTCTCTCAGAGGGAAAATGTCCCGGTCCACAAAGCCAGAGAACTTGGCTACAAGACAAGCAGCCCAGTGCCAAATACCGCAGAGGGTCAAGGCAGTTGACAACTAAGAATAGAGTGGGGAATTTGTCCCTGAGGAGGTGAACTCGACCTTCATGAGTGCCAGTGGGGAGGGGGGAGCTGGGGCGGAAGCCAGGGGGCCAGGGCGGAGGAGGGGGATGGCAGGTGAGGTGGCAGCAGGTGCTGGACTTGCTCCAAAGCTGGGGGTGAGGGGAAGCTGGAGGAGGGGCGGTGGGTGGAGTTGGGGTGTTTCACCAAAGTTACCTTCTGCAAGCAGCACAGTGGCCGTGGCTGGGGTGATAGAAATGTTCCGCATCTCGATTGGGGGGGGGGGTAGTTACGAGGGTGTATGCAATTGTCAAAACCTATCAAGCTGCATCCTTAAGGTCTGTGCATCTATTCTATGTAAATATACCTACAAAACAAAAAATGGGTTTCTGGTAGGAAGACGCCAGTAGGGGGAGTGCGAGATCTGTAGCCCAAGAAGAGGTTTGTGTTTGAGTTTTGAACGTGAAAGGCAAGTTTCTGAAAGCATCCCGAACCGGAAAATAAAGATGAAGTTGCTTTTTTACATTTTGGGATCTCCTGGTTGTGCCTCCCTCCCCCACCTTCTGGATCCTCCTTGCAGCCACAGAGCCAGAGAGAATATTTCCTGAACATTCCATATGCCATGCTCTGAGTATGACCTCATTTAGTCCACACAGCAATCCAATCGTGTCAACTAGATCCCATGGTTCTCCCCACTTCTTACCAAAGGACTCAGAGAGTCAATTACAAGTCCAGAGTCACAGCCAGTAGTGGGCCAACCTTGGACTCAAGCCCAGGCAGGTCTTATTTCTTTGATCCGTATAACCCCCTCCTTCTTGTTTCATTTATTCTTATTTATCCCCTAGTCAGTCCCCTCCCCTACATGGGCAGTCATTCTTACATGCAGCATCTTTTGTTTGCAGGTGTTTAAAATGTATCACTTTGTGCATGTGCAGATTGTTTTATTTCTTACTTTTTTCACCCAGCATTGTGTTTTTAAGATCCACCCACAGGAATTCCCTGTTGGTCTGGTGGTTAGGACTCAGCGCTTTCACTGCCGAGGGCAAGGGTTCAATCCCTGGTTCGGAAACTAAGATTCCACAAGCTGCATGGCACTGCCAAAAGAAAAAAAGTCACCCACGATGCTCTGTACACACCTAGTCAGTTGCATCTCACTGCTGGGTGGTCTCCATGAGGGGCAGTCACTATCCATTCTGCGAGGGCGGGATATGCAGTTGCCTTTGACTCCCCTCCAGTATAAAGAACACCACTGTGAACAACCTCATACATGCTCCCTAGCGGGTGTCGCCTTTGGGGCACATACACCCAAGTGCAGAATCGTCTGCACTCACTTTGCTGAAGTACCACCAGCCTGTGTTCCCCCAGCATCACCTGAGCGGATTCCTATCACCCACCCTCACCCTATCCAGCTCCTATCTTATCCAGCTCTCAAAGTTTCGCCCACCAGCCTAGTGATAGATTTAAAATGATGTCTCACTGTGGTTTTCCTGTGAGGAGAATTTGAGGCATCTCTCCATCTACCTGTTAGTCTTTGAGCTTCTTCTGTAAATCGCCTCTTCATATCCTCTGCTCATTTTCCTATTGGGGTAGCTGGGTTTTTCTTGTTGATTTGCCAGAGTTCCGCGTACAGTCAGTTCTGTTCTAACACTTGTTTTGAAAACTCAAGATTTATTCCAGTGCGATTGATACATTAGGGAACAATTTGAGCATAAGGCATATTGCACCTAAATGAACCCAGGTGCGCTTGGTTGAAATGAGCGTGTAGGCATACACAGAGCACACGCTCAACACCTCCAGAACATACACTGGGCGCTTCAGTTCCCCACTCATGTTACGAGCCCCACTGATCACATCTGCTGCTAGAACTTTCCATCAGATAACCCTCCTTCCACCACCTCACAGTAACTCACAACGTGTACGCCTTCCGACACCACTTCCACAAGCAAACTTCAGGTCTTTTTCAGGGTTAATTGCCATATTTTTTTTTTTTGGAGGTATAGGCATTTCTTAACCGTTTAACGTGTGCAAAACTCTCTTCCCCTGCTCCACTCCCAGCTTGCCCATCAGATCAGATCGGGGGCCAGAAAGGTCCAGTCCTCTCTGTGTGGGCTCCCTCTGGTCACACAGCCCTGCAGCTGCCCCTTCCTTACCCCCCGGGATGACGCGCCACGGCAAGAACTGCACGGCGGGGGCCGTCTACACCTACCATGAGAAGAAGAAGGACACAGGTACTGGGGTTGGGAGGGGGGGCAAATGGACCCTGAAGTCCCCATGTTACTTTGCTCCTCTGGTTGTGCTTTCTGGGCATGTGTCTTTCCCCTGACCATGTAAGTAACAGCCACGTGACTGATGGTCATGACCGGAAATGTAACAGCCCACGTGAGCCAGCAACCTTCTCCCTGCCTTGTCGTGGGCACTGCGTTAAGTGCCTTCCATGCTAAGCCTCCCGAACACCCACTGAGGAAGGAATCACTGTTAGGCCATATTCCAGAGGCGGAAACTGAGGCCCAGAGAGGTACAGATGCTTGAGCTTGGTCACAGAGCCAGAAGGCCCGAGGGGAGCCAGTTACGGGCCTCTTCCCCGAGCTGCCTCAGGGCAGCTGTCTTACCCTCTGGGGATGAACGCCTTCCTGTGGGTTGTGCAGCCTTGTCCCCAACGCAGACACACAGCCCAAGCTCTTGACTGCCTGTTCTCTGAGTCCCCCCACCTCGGAGTCCTCTCTGTGCCTTTCTCTCCGGGTTTGGAGAAGGGCACATCTCCTGCCTCTCCATCCCTCTACCTCTCTCCGTCCCCAGCGGCCTCAGGCTACGGCACCCAGAACATTCGACTGAGCCGGGATGCCGTCAAGGACTTCGATTGCTGCTGCCTCTCTCTGCAGCCCTGCCACGACCCTGTTGTTACGTAAGCTGGGAACGCGGGTGGGCGGGTCAGGGTGGCGAGGGCAAGGGAACCACCAGGAGGGGGCTGCACAGCCAGGGTGCCCTGGCAAGCCACCTACCCTCCCGCAGCCTCAGTGTTCTCCTCTGAGACATGGGCATGATCCTAGTACGCTTCATGGGGTGTGGAAAAGAATACATTCACAATAGAGGGTAGGGCTCCTGGAAAGTTGCTAGCCCGTAATAACAGCTCACGTGTGGAGTGCTTACTGTTACCTGCCTCTTAGCGTCTGGCAAAGGCTTCAGTGAGATAATGGGTAGAAGGTACTTAGTCCACTGACTAAATATGTGCTCAACTACTGGTCCATTTTGTAGACATCGCGATGAGAGTAGATCGTGGTTCAGGGTCCCTGAGGCCACCGGGAGGTTCAGTGGTTCACTAGAAGAACCCACAGAACTCAGCAAAGCAGTTATCCTCAAATGAGAGTTTATGACAGCGAAAGGTTACAGATTAAAACCAGCAATGGGGGTGGTTTCCCAGGCAGTCCAGTGGTTAAGACTCCGAGCTTCCAGTGCAGGGGGCGTGGGTTTGATCCCTGGTCGGGGAACTAAGATCCCACATGCCGGGCTTCCCTGGTCGTGCAGTGGTTAAGAATCCACCTGCCAATACAGGGGACACGGGCTTGATCCCCAGTCCGGGAAGATCCCACATACCACAGAGCAACTAAACCCATGCACCACAACTACTGAGCCTGTGCTCTAGAGCCCGTGAGCCACAACTACTGAAGCCCACGCACCTAGAGCCCATGCTCCGCAACAAGAGAAGCCACTGCAATGAGAAGCTCGCCCACCGCAATGAAGAGTAGCCCCTGCTCGCCGCAACTAGAGAAAGCCCGTACGCAGCAACAAAGACCCAATGCAGCCAAAAATAAATAAATAATATAATATAAAAGATCCCACATGCCGCGTGGCATGGCCAAAAAAATTTTTTAAATAAATAAAATCAGTGGGAAAAGACAGATGGGGCAGAGTCCCAGAGAGACCAGGCACAAGCTTCCTTTGTCTCTCTCAGTAGAGTCGCAGGAAAGCGCTTAATTTTCGCAGCAGCAGTTACTACCCACCAGGAAGCTCGCTCCAGCCTTGGTGTCCAGGGTTTTTATTGGAGGTTAGTCACCTAGGCCTGGCTGACCTTGGTCTTCAGCCCCTCCAGAGGTCCAGCTCACACCACATGGTCCCAGCCTCCCAGGCAAACAGAGACACTCTTAACAGGCAGGACGTTCCAAGGCCTAGAGGTGCCCTCCCAGGAGCCAGTCCTTTGGTTGGAATGCGCAGGGTTTGGACAGCCCAGGCCTGCTGAGCTAACCCTTTACGGCGTGAGATTTTGCCTATGCATCAGAGGACATTATAAAGCCAGGAGAGTTAAAACAGTGCGGTCACCTCAGAGAGCTAAGCCGAGCCCTGAGTGAGCAGCTGCCTATAAGACGCTTAGTGGTTGCCCTGGGCAGGGAGCTGATGTTTGGCAGGTGACTGTTAACCTCTGGCCATGTGGCCTGGGCCAGGCCCTGTTTTCTCATCCCCTCCTCTCTTTGCAGCCCCGATGGCTACCTGTATGAGCGGGAGGCAATCCTAGAGTACATTTTGCACCAGAAGAAGGAGATCGCCCGGCAGATGAAGGTGGTGGGGCTGGGAGAAGGGGGTGCAGGCGTGGGTAGGCGGTTTCTATGCTGGGCCTCCCGTCTAAATTCCTCCCCGCCCAGGCCTCTGCCTGTGCTATTCCCTCCGCCGGGCACACCGTCCCCTCCCACTTCTAGTTAAATTCTTCTCGTTCTCCAGATTTCAGCCCAGGTGTTGCCTCCTCTGGCCTCTTGCCAGTCCAGGGCCCTGAGGGCCTGCCCCTGTCACCTCTTCTTTGGCACTTGTCACAGTTGTGACTCTACCTGTGGCTGTCTGATACAGGCCCCAGGGGCAGGGAGCAGGGCTCTCACCCACCCCAAGGCCCTAGGTTCTCGGGACATACTTGGTAAATGAGTGGATGCCAGCTCATCTCCTTGGGCCTCAGTTTTATTGTCTCTAAAATGGGCTGACAGGGCCAAACTAGAGGGCACTGCAGGGCATGCAGGAAATGCTCACAGATAAGAACTTTTTAGGCATTTTCTTGCAGCCAGGCCCACCTTCCATGGCTGAGCTCATTTTGTGGCTAGGAGGGACCCTGTCTCCCTCCTTGTCCTGCCGGCTTTTCCAGAGCTCAGGAAGCACTAGGGGCCAGATTCTTGTTGAGCTTTTGGTGTGGAGTGCGTGGCTTCCCCTGTGCCCAGGTGCTCCACCCGGCCTGGTGGCCCCCTCATCGTGGAGCCCACATCGGAAGCCCTCCCGAGCATCAGTCAGCGTCAGCGTTCCCTCCTTGCTCACTGGGTGGCCGGAGCAGTGTCTCCTCTTGCCCTCACGCTGCCTGAGCCTTCATGGCTCCATAAACCTTCTCTGCTCCCTACTATCCTGGAACTCGGGCCCTTGAGGGCAGGGACAGAGTCTACACTGCATGGACTGTATAATAGATAAGTGATAAGATATACTGTATAATTAATATCATATGGCCCAAAATTACATTTATTGAGCATTTACTATGTGCCAGGCCAGGTGCTAAGTGTTTTAAAAAATCATCGTGTGTAACCCTCCCAGTGAGCCTCCGAGGTAGGTCACCATTGTCAGCCTGTTTTACGGATGAAGAAACTGAGGCCAGGAGAGGTCACAGTGCTTACTGGAGGCCACAGAGCTAATCAGTGACAAAGGCAGGGTTTGAGCTCTGGTGGTCTGCCTTCAGCCAAGCTGTTGACCACTGAGTCCCAAACCAGCTAAACTGGAAATGGCTTAACCCCCCTACAGTTGGTGAAGGGACAAGCAAAGGCAGCAGAGGCACACGATGGGTAACTGTGCAGCCGATTAAAGATTCACACCCAGGCAGTCACCAGCCTCTACCAAACAGAGCCTCTGCCAGGAACCTCCCCTGTATGGGTTCCAGTTCACCCACCTTTAAATTCAAAGAGGCACCCCAGCCCCCACCTAGGGTGCCCCAAACTCACAAGCCGCAGGAGGATGCCTAGCTCGCTTCTGCCTGGCTGCCCGCAGGCCTACGAGAAGCAGCGGGGCGCCCGGCGCGAGGGGCAGCAGGAGCTGCAGCGGGCCGCCGCGCAGGACCAGGTGCGGGGCTTCCTGGAGAAGGAGGCGGCCATCGTGAGCCGGCCCCTCAACCCCTTCACGCCCAAGGCCGCCTCCGGGAACTGCCCCGGTGAGAGAGAAGTGGACATGCAAGTGGGTGGGGGTCCCGCGGGGCCGGGTGCCTCCCTGGGTGCGGCGTCCGAACCCCTCTCCCCCCCGCAGATGATGCCCGACCCGGGTCCAGCGCGGGCCCCACAGGCAAGGACAAGGACAAAGCGCTGCCCAGCTTCTGGATCCCGTCGCTGACTCCCGAGGCCAAGGCCACCAAGCTGGAGAAGCCGGTGAGCCGCCTACCCCAGCAAGCGTCCGTGTGTGCCCACTTTGCCAGAGAGAGCCAGGGTCCTGAGGGCCCCCTCCCCTCCCTCACAGGGACCCCCATCCTCCCTCCACCTGGCTCTAGCCCCGCCTGTTGACTCGGCCCTCCCTCTCCTGCTCCCCAGTCGCGCATCGTGACCTGCCCCATGTCCGGGAAGCCGCTGCGCATGTCCGACCTGACGCCCGTGCGCTTCACGCCGCTCGACAGCTCCGTGGACCGCGTGGGGCTCATCACGCGCAGCGAGCGCTACGTGTGCGCCGTGACCCGCGACAGCCTGAGCAACGCCACGCCGTGCGCCGTCCTGCGGCCCTCGTGAGTCACCTGGGGGACAGCCTGGGGACCTGCGGGACGGGGCGGGCTTGGGGTGCGGCTCTCTCTTTGGGGCGGGGCCTCTGATCGTTGTACCCCACCGTCACCCTCACTGCAGTGGGGCCGTGGTCACCGTGGAGTGCGTGGAGAAGCTGATTCGCAAGGACATGGTGGACCCCGTGACCGGAGAGAAGCTCACGGACCGCGACATCATCGTGCTGCAGCGGGTGAGTGGCACCCCTCCTCCCTGTCCCCTCGCCTTCCGGTAACCCCGACCTGCTTCCAGAGGGCCCACCCCCTTACCGAGGCCCCGCCCCACCAAGGGGGCGAGGCCCAACCTCACCTCGCGGGCTAGGGAACCCCCACGGCACCCCAGCTCCCCGCCGCCTCTCCTCCTCCTCCTCCTCCTCCTCTAGGGCGGCACGGGCTTCGCGGGCTCCGGAGTGAAGCTGCAGGCCGAGAAGTCCCGGCCGGTGATGCAGGCCTGAGCTCGCGGGAAACCAAATAAATGGGCTTGTTGAACGCGACAGGCCGTGTGGCGCCTTCATTCACCGCGCCGGAGCCTGGTGACGGCGTGCGCTCAGGAATGACTGCACTTTGAAAGCGTGGGCTAAGAATATTTGATATGGTCTCACGTTAAGAGTAATATCTGAATCGAATGCAAACGCACAGCTTTAAATGGGTTGAGTGGCCAGAAGTCGGAGTCTGGGCCGCTACCACAGGAGGGCGCCACTTTAACGGACTATAGAAATCCCCGCACTTTCTTTTGAGTTAAGCCAAATTTGAAGCCCAGGAGGCGACCTGGAACGTGTCTCCCGTTGTAAAGTTTGATAAGACACGCAAAGGAAATGAAGTGCTGTGTGTGACTGAGAAAGCGAACAGCCGGCACCCTGTCTAGAGAAGGGAGTCAGGAACACTCCCTCCCCCACCACCTGGAGGCTGGAGGGTGAAGAGGAAGAGGAAACCACAAGTGCAGAGTCGCGGAGGCAGCAAAGTACTTGGCAGGTGTGAAGGGAGGGAGGAGTTCAGAGCAACCAGGCCTAGTGGACCTGCCCGGAGCTCAGACTTGACTAGGAGGGCAGGGGTGGCCTTTAAAGCTATGTTTTTAATAACCATTGAATTAAAGCAGACCCTGTGCAGTGTGGAGAACCAGAGCATACAGTCAAGCAAAGATTGCAAAAATAAAGACTTAAAAGTCCTGACTCTCTGAGCGATACCCAGGTCCTGTCCTTCCAGGTCTTTCTCACACGAGTTTTTTCAACCAAAGTGAGATTTCCATGCAAATACTTTTCTGTTCATTGAATAGTCTCTACCTTTTCATTTTGGTAAAAGGTCTTCTCATCTAATGCCCAGGCGAGATTCAGAGTGTCCTTGAGTGCTGGGCAAGCCCCTGTCTGGTACAGGACCAGTTGGTGCGTCCGGGTGCAGGGAAAGGTGTTAGCAAGAGGGTGGGTCATCCTTGCACCCTGGGGAGCCCCGGAAACCCAGCAGTTCCTCCCTCAGATGCTTCTAGACCCTTCCCTTGGTCCCTAAGAGCCCTCATGCCCCACTCTTGGGCTCCCAGTCCCTCATCTTGGGAGAAGAATGCTTGTACCCATTTTGCAGAACAGCCCACTGAGGCTGAGAAGACAACTTGCCCAAAGTCACACTGCTCAAGGCCATAGCTGAGCCCAGGTTCACCCAGAGGTCAGCCACCTCCAGATACCTGCATCCCCCTCATTCAGTCCTGCCCTCCTCCACATCCTTTACACCCTTCCTCCCCTAGGTTTCCCACACTGCCACCCACAGACCTCTCCACCTTGGCAAGCTCCCACCCCATCCCTTTACCCAGAATGATAGAGATCTTCCCTCCTTCTCTAAACACCCCCAATCCCCGTCCTCTTAAGAGTTCTCAACCACCCCGAGTCTTTTGTCTCAGTCCCCCCCCACCCAAGGATCCTGTTTATGTGTGGTACAGACCACTCCCCACCCCAAATAAAGATGTAAAGGTGCAAGATTGGAAATTCTGGATTTCCACAAGGAGCCTAAATCCCACTCTTTAGTTCACAGGCACTTTGAGACACTCTTTGCGGGGAGGGGTGGGGTGTGAGTCAAGGTCCTCACTCTAAGCCATAGGTTTCCTTTAAGATTTCAAAGGTAACAAGGAGAGGAAGCAAGAGTCAGACCACAGCTGAAGCTGTGGCAGGAGAAGGGCGGGACGGGAAGTGGAGACAAATTTTGTGTTTTCTCAGCAGAGGTTCCTTAGACACTGGTCTAGAGTTCAAAGCAAATGGGCTTCCCTGGTGGCGCAGTGGTTAAGAATTCACCTGCCAACGCAGGGGTCATGGGTTAGAGCCCTGGTCCGGGAAGATCCCACATGCCGCGGAGCAACGAAGCCCGTGCGCCACAACTACTGAGCCTGCGCTCTAGAGCCCGCGAGCCACAACTACCGAGCCCGCGTGCCACAACTACTAAAGCCTGCATGCCTAGAACCCATGCTCCTCAACAAGAGAAGCCACCGCAATGAGAAGCCCGCGCATCGCAATGAAGAGTAGCCCCCGCTCGCTGCAACTAGAGAAAGCCCGTGCGCAGCAACGAAAACCCAACGCAGCCAAAAATAAATACATTTATTTTAAAAAAAAGAATCAGAAGATCTGACATCGTCAAGAGACCGCACCCGACTGCTTCTCCCAGGCTGGCTCTCAGAAGTCAGTGGATTTCATCACTGATCTGGAGGTGTCGGGGGTCACCAGTGGGAGAACTAAAGGCAGAAACAGTTCCAAAGTTCCCGAAGTTCTCAGTAAGCACGTGGAGAAACTAGAATTTTCTTTACTACGCCGGTAGGCATGGAAACTGGGGAAACGATTTGGCCACATGTAGTAAAACTAAAGAATGGTGACTGCATGACCTGGCAGTCTTACTCTGACCTCTGCAACCAACACACATACAAACAGCCTCAACAAAACGCAAACTAGAATGTTCACAGCAGCTCTGTTTGTCATAGCCGCTTACTGGAAATGACCCAAGTTTATCAACAGCAGAATGCATGACCTGTGGGCCATTCCCAGTGGAGTGCTATTCAGCAACGAAAAGGACCACTCTGCCCAACACCTTTGAGTGCACACAGCGTGCTTCTACTTCTCTAAATAAATAGGCAAAAGTATGCCCTTTGAAATCGGGGTAGTAGTTATCCTTGTGGAGGTGATGTCTGGGTCCTCCTGGGGGCTGATAGTGTTCTCTTTCTCCATCTGACTACTAGTTACAAGTGTGTGCATGCAGTCTGAAAATTCATGTTGCTGAACACTTGAGTTGTACACTTTTCTATTCATATGTTATTCTCCCATAAAAATGTCCATAAATTCACTGCAATAACAAAGAGATGTCCTTGGCAGTTTGGCAGTGTCTACCGAATTCATAAATTCCATTTCTAGGAATTTATCTCCAGTTAAATTCATGGAAAATTACGGATGTGCTAGTGCCTTCTGTGCAGCATCCTTTGGAAGAGAAAAGACTAGAAACAACTTAAATGTTCATTAGAGAACTGGTTAAATAATCTATCCAGGAGAATATCACTCAGCTGTAAGACTGTGAGAGAGAGAGAGAAAGCAGGGGGAAGGGGGGAGAGAAAGGAAATGAAGACTTTCTTTGTGGACTGAGTTGAAATAGTCTTCAAAATGTATTCTTAATTACCTTAATGAAAAAATAAATAATTTTTAATTTATTTATTTTATTTATTCTTTTTTTATTTTTATTTTTGGCTGTGATGGGTCTTCATTGCTGCGCGCGGGCTTTCTCTAGTTGAGGCAAGCGGGGGCTACTCTTCACTGCAGTGTGCGGGCTTCTCATTGCCGTGGCTTCTCTTGTTGCAGAGCATGGGCTCTAGGCTCACGGGCTTCAGTAGTTGTGGCACGCAGGCTCAGTAGTTGTGGTGCACGGGCTTAGTTTCTCCGTGGCATGTGGGATCTTCCCAGACCAGGGCTCGAACCCGTGTCCCCTGAATTGGCAGGCGGATTCTTAACCACTGCGCCACTGGTGAAGCCCATAAATCATTTTTAAAATTTACGATTGGAAGATTCTGACTCAAAAAAAAAAAAAGCAGTAAGAGAAACAAGAAAGGTAAAAATATTGTTATTTATCTGCTATCATTTCCATTAAAAGTAAAACAAGTTGTGCTTTTTTTTGCTTAATTCTGTGTAAATTCTCCCTGAGAAAAACACTGGCTGCCAGAAGAGGTGACCTTAGTGGAAGGAAGACTTTGGTTTTAGTATCATCATATGTATTTAGAATTTTGTATCCCACGAGTATATTGCCAAAATTTAAAAATAAAATGTGCAAAAGATTAAAAAAAAAACCTGGGGAGAGGCACTAAGAGTGACCAGGTGCTGGGCAGCTTTTTATCATAAGTTTTTCCATAAAAGTACTTTGTTGCTATGTGTGAGTATTATTTTGATATAAAAAAAATGTTTTCAAACATGCAGCCCCCAGAGAGCTACAAATTTTCCCTACTCCTTCCTAAACCAATTCTCCACAGTCCGCCACTAGGGGGCAGTATGTCATCATGTTTATAAGTAAAAGCTTTTTGAGTCACACTTGGATTAAAATTCCAGCCCTCCCACAGATAACAAATATAAACTCCGCATAAAACAAAACAGTTACTGTCAAGGTCTTATCCCAAGTTAAGTTAGTCTCTTGACATATTTTAGCAATGCTTTTTAATGTATGATTCATTTTCTCGGTTTTTCCTGTTGATTGTGGTCTCCAGGAGGAATGTACTTGCCAATTAATTTGCAGTGCTTTAGATACCTGTTTGGTTACACTGGAGACAAAAGCAGGTCCATTGTCACTTTGAAGGGTGTAAGACAATCTAAATCGGGGAATAATATCCTTAAGGAGAGCTTTCACCACTTCAGAGGCTTTTTCTGTCCAGGTGGGATATGCTTCCACCCATTCTGAAAGTGTCCACAAACACCAGCAGGTATCTGAAATTTCCTGCAGCTTGAGGCATTTGAGTAAAGTCTATTTGCTGATCTTCGGTAGGGCAGGTTCCTTTGTGTTGAGTCCCCCTCACTCCTTTTCTTTTCTTCCTGTACGACAGATGTTCCCTTGGGTTTTTATTACCATAAAGTGACAACTGTCTGAGTTTTCCCACCCTGATGTAGTAGCACAAATGCTTGCACCTAGAGGATTTCATCATTCTTCCCTGTTTCTCCACAGAATAACTACAGAGCCATTCAAAGGCAACCATAAAACCATAAATAGCGATGAAGCATCTCTAACCATTAAAAGGATGCCTATTGGCCTTGGCATCCACCAACCAGGCTGAATTCTGGGATGGGCCTCTCAGTGATTTTAAGAACCAAGTGGAACCTTTCTCTTCTCCCTGGGAATGTCCCACTTTTGGACAAGAACAGACAGGTGTTTGTGTGTGTGTGTGTCTGTGTTCCTTTCCTTCATTTGACATCAATCTTAAATGAAAAAATGGTACCAAAACAAAATGAAATGAAAAACCCCTAACAACAAACAAAAACCTAAATAAACCCTCAAGTTTGGTCACGGGATTTTACATATCAAAAGAGCCATCAACTCAACCCTCACGCAATGCGACTCCTTGGAGAGCTGTTGGATCCAGACCAACAACACAGGAGACTGCAGGCAACGGAATTAACACCACAGCAAGGGTGACGTTACATGGGGCACAGGGTCCCAAGATAACCCTCCCTAGCCCTCTTGTGGAGATTCTAACAGGTATTGTGGCCACACATTGTTACCATGAAATATCATCTTCCTCTCAGTCATGGATTAATAGCTGTTATCAGATCACCTACCCAAAATACACCCCAGAGGACTTTCTTTAGGGATAGTAGAAACATTCCCCAATTTTTAAAGACAGAAATACAAGACAAGGGACTTCCCTGGTGGCGCAGTGGTTAAGAATCCGCCTGCCAATGCGGGGAACACGGGTTCGAGCCCTGGTCCGGGAAGATCCCACATGCCGCGGAGCAACTAAGCCCGTGCGCCACAACTACTGAGCCTGCACTCTAGAGCCCGCGAGCCACAACTACTGAGCCCGTGTGCCACAACTACTGAAGCCTGCGCGCCCTAGAGCCCGTGCTCCTCAAGAGAAGCCACCGCAATGAGAAGCCCGCGCACCGCAACGAAGAGTAGCCCCCGCTCCCTGCAACTAGAGAAAGCCCGCGTGCAGCAACAAAGACCCAACGCAGCCAAAAATAAATAAATAAATTTATTAAAGAAAAAAAAAAAAGAAATACAAGACAAAACAAAAACAGCGCACACAAACGCCAGCATCCAAAGAAACAAATGATCCCGTTCACAAATCGGGGAAAAGTGCAGCTGTTAATTGCCTCTCTCCAACAGGGTACCCCCACTCAAATACAAAACAAACTGGCTTATTCCGGAGAAAAAAGCCCCAAGTGGAGGAAAAAGTTTCCGGCTGTACACACCAGGACTACTCACCCCGCTGGATGGAGGCTGTCGGCTCCCACAGGTCAATTTCTTGCTTCCACTGCCAAGCGATGGGTCAGCTGGTGCCGCTTTGGGGAATTTTGAAGGGAAGATCCTCAGGACAAGTGGTGCCGGCAGCTGCTAGGGCCTTACCTGAAAATTCCCCAACCAGGGCTGGTTGGCCATGAGCAGCAAGGCTCCTGGCCGGCTTTGCAAAAATTGGTACTACTTGCCCCACGTCAGGCCAGTAAATCCAGAGATGAGTCATTGGGGCAAAGAATAGTGACTTCATTCACAAAGCCAGCATACTGAGAAGATGGTGGGCTAGCATCTCAAAAGAACCATCTTCCCCGAGTTAGAATTCAGGCTCCTTTTATACTAAAAGGGGAGAGAGAAACTCCTGGTTCCGGGTCAGACTCCGGGTGTTAATTTCTTCCTTCCCTCAGCCATTCACAGGTGGGCCTGGTCAGGAGGTTTCCCTTGAGCTAAACAAAGGTATTTTAGCTTAATGCTCATTACCTGGGAGGCAGGGTTCCCCGAGATGGGTCATTATGTATGATTTAAGCTTATAGGCAAAATCCCTTTAGTGATTAACTTGTAATAGGATACAAAAGTTCTTCCCTATTACAAAATGAGTGGAAAGTAGAGAGTTCCCAGTTTTCCCTATTAACATCTTGCACTAGTGTGGCACTTTGTTATAATTGGTAAATCAGTATTGATACATCATTATTAGCTAAAGTGTATAGACATAGTATGGTTCACTTTTTTTTTTCTTTGAAGTACAGTTGACTTACAATGTTGTGTTAGTTTCCGGTGTACAGCAAAGTGATTCAGCTATATATATATTCTTTTTCAGATTCTTTTCCATTATAGGTCATTATAAGATATTGACTATAGTTCCCTGTGCTATACAGTAGGTCCTTGTTGTTTACCTATTTTATATATAGTACTGTGTATCTGCTAATCCCAAACTCCTAATTTATCCCTCCCCCCACTTTCCCTTTTGGTAACCATAAGTTTGTTTTCTGTGTCTGTGGGTCTGTTTCTGTTTTGTAAATAAGTTCATTTGTATCATTTTTTAGATTTCACATATAAGTGAGATAATATAATATTTGTCTTTGTCTGGCTTAGATCACTTAGTATGATAATCTCTGGGTCCATCCATGTTGCTGCAAATGGCATTATTTCATTCTTTTTTATGACTGGGTAGTATTTCATTGTATATATGTACCACATCTTCTTTAGCCATTCATCTGTCGACGGACATTTAGGTTGTTTCCATGTCTTGGCTATTGTAAATAGTGCTGTAGTGAACATTGGGGTGCATGTATCTTTTCGAATTAGTTTTCTCCTGTTATATGCCCAGAAGTGGGATTGCTGGATCATATGGTAGTTCTATTTTTAGTTTTTTGAGGAACCTCCATACTGTTTTCCATAGTGGTTGCACCAATTTACGTTCCCACAAACTGTGTAGGAAGGTTCCCCTCTCTCCTCCACACCCTCTCCAGCATTTATTATTTGTGGACTTTTAAATGATGGCCATTCTGACTGGTAGTGTGAGGTGGTACCTCATTGTGGTTTTGATTTGCATTTCTCCAATAATTAGTGATGCTGAGCATCTTTTCATGTGCCTGTTGGCCACTGGATGTCTTCTTTGGAGAAATGTCTATTTAGGTCTTCTGCCCTCTAGTTTTATTTTTTGTTTCCAGGGACGACCTCAAACCCTGCCCAACCCCCAGAGCTCCCTCTTCAAATGCCTTGTCCCCTCCTTCAGCCCACAGCCCCCCAACTCCCAGCACGTTCCTCTCCCAGCCACAGCCCCCAAGGCCCCTGTTACCCCCTCAGAGAGACACACAGATGGGGCCCCAGCACTAGATTTTATTGCTTCCCTGGCAGAGAGGAGGCATCCTTTGGGCAAGTGCTGGGGGCGATTTCGGGGCACCTGGGGGAGTGTTTCTCGTCTCTGTGGTGTGAGGCTCAGATTCGGAGCTGGGGGTTAGTGGAGGCTCTTAGAGGCTGAGCTTGGCGTAGGGGGCCTTGGTCTGGGCGGGGAGACTCTGCCAGTGAGAAGTGGGTGGTCCCTCACTTTGGGTCTGTGAGCCCCTGGGGGGATCTGGGAGGGGCTTTGATGTCTCAGGGAGAGAAGTTGGCCCGGTGGGTCCGTGAGAGCCCAGGGGCAGGGGGACACCGGAGGCTGTGTCTGCATCCTGCACGGCCGGACAGGGGGCCCTGGCCACTGGGGCCCCTCTGCGGGTCAGCCCATGGGGCGACAAGGCTGCAGTGGGCACGCTGGGGCTCAGAGCTCATCGTGGTGACGCGTCAGGTCCTCGCCGTAGTTGGTGGCCTGGCTGCCCACGAACATGTTCCAGTTGCCCAGGATCTCAGCCTTGCTCAGACGCCCGTCCTGAGGGGGGGTCAGAGGTCAGCGGGACGCCACGGGGCCCTGCCTGGAAGACTCCTCCCTGGAGCCAAGTATGGCTCCCATGGTCTCTGTTCCCCTCTCTCTGGGTCCCCCTCTCCCTGGGTCCCTGTCCCCCTCTCCCTGGGTCTCTGTTCCTGCTTTTCTCCCTCCCCACCTCGATCTCTCTGTCCCTCTTTCTTTCTCCAGCCAAATAGTGACCCCAAAGCCCCAGGCGCACGTTCTGGTCATTTCCGCCCCCCGGGCCAGCATCACCCCCCTGCACCTGGTCCGTGTCACTCTCGTGCAGCAAGTGGTTGGCCTCCACCAGCGGCTGGTCCTGGGCAGGGGGCAGCACCCAGTGGCCCACCTCACTCCCATCCAGCTGCCCGTCCTTGTTCAGATCTCGGAAGTCCCGGAACTGTTCCCGCTCCGTCCGCACCCAGGCTGGCTCCTCCTCCCCGGGCTCTGCCGAGTACAGATCCGCTGGGGTTGGGGGTGAGAGGGGGCGACATCAGGGGCAGTTCCCGGGGCCTCCCAGCCTGGCTCTGACACTCCTGGGCCCCGGAACCTCGGACCACCCACTTCACTTTCCTTCACCTCAGTTTCCTCTTCTGTTAAATGGAATTGATAACAAACCCGACTTGCAGGTGATCATTATGCTGCACGTGAAATTGACTTCATTGATTGGTCATTTGATTGATTGAATCATCCATCCATTTGATTGATACACGCATGAAACAGAGTGTGCCCTGTGTGGTGCAGTGCCTGGCACATAGTAGGCACCCATATGAAGGAGCAATGAGTGAAGGTTTTTATAGGAGATCCTCTAAAGCTACACTTTGATCAGCTCACCACACCCAGAACATCCCTAGAGATTCTAGGAGCCTCTCATTTGTTGCAATCATTTGTAAATGTTTGAAAAGCTCTTCACCCCAAGGACCCACAGATACATTTGGAAGACATTACAACCTGACAAGTCTTTTTATACCAGACACAAAGCCACCATAATTAGGACAGAATGCCTTCCTCTACTCCGGGGCCAGGCCAGGGAGCTGTCACAGGGAGGGATGTCCTCAAAGATGGAACAGGTGCCAGGCACACAATTACCCACTTAGCCTTCAGGCTTCCTTTTTTTTTTTTTTAATGGTCTTACGTCTTTTTTTTTTTTTTTTTTTGCCATGCCTTGCGTCTTGCGAGATCTTAGTTCCCCGACCAGGAACTGAACCTGTGGCCATGGCAGTGAAAGCGCCGAGTCCTAACCACTGGACTGCCAGGGAAGTCCCTGGAGTTCTTTCTGACCAAAAAGAGAGAGAGAGAGACTTCTATCTTCCTCAAAGACAGAAAAAAATAAATGATGCTTAAATTAAAATGTCTTGCCTATGGGTTTGTTCCATAAAAGCATTCTATAAAGCAATGTTTTCAAACTTTAAAGACTTCCACGTTTAATAGCCTTCCCTTCAACCAAATTCTCTGTACCCCTGAGGACAGGGACAGAGCCAGGACCAATGGGGAATTGGGGGGTGTCTTGGGGGCTCCCCGACATCCTGAATAACAGGAGATGCAGCATTTGCTGTGTAAATGCAGGCTCAAGACAATTTCCCTGACATCCTATCCCAACCAAACACAGCCCCTGAGCCCTGATTTTGTAGAAACTCCACATTCTCCCAGGAATGGACCTCCTCTGTGATATTCTCTGCTCTATCCTCAACCACCAACATGCAGTAGGTGCTTGATAAATGTTTCCTGGCCCGGCACACAGTAGGTGCTTGATAAATGCTTTTGCGGTCTGGCAAACAGAAGGGACTCAATGTTTCCTGAGCCTGGCACACAATAGGTGTTTGATAAAGATTTGCTGGGCCCAGCAAATATATGTGCTCAGTAAATGTTCCTTAGGCCTGGCCCACAGTGGATACTCAGTAAATGTTGGGTGGATGGATGGACCCAGGCAGCAACCCTGCCCCACTTCAGAGAGCCTTCGCTCTAATGGCTGATATATATCAGCTGCCACCCATGCTCGGGAGAGGACAGGCCTCCTTGGGGAGGGAATCAGGTCCCACTCACCGATGTACTCGTCCACTTGCACATAGCCGTCTTTGTTCTTGTCCAGATCCTCCAGGGTTTCCTGGGGAGAAAGAGGCATCAGGGCTGAGAAAATGCAGAAACAAAGGAAAACAGTCAAACAGGACAAAATATTATTAGTTTAGTCATTAAGCATAGTCAAGGACCCTTTAGTTCCTCTTCAAGGGCTATAGATAATATTCTGAGCCATTTCCTTTGAGCTGTTTTATAGGTACTGAAACCCCACTGGGGGGAAGAAGTTAACTACACCTGGCATGGGCAGGGGGTACAGGAGAAATCTCTGGACTTTCCACTCAATTTTGCTGTGAACCTAAAATGGCTCTAGAAATTAAAGTCAAATGGAAAAAAAAGAAAGAGAAAAAAAATCCTGCCACTCTAAAATAGAGACAGAGTTGGCAAAAAAAAAAAAAAAAAAAAAAAATATATATATATATATATATATATATATATATATATATATATATATATATAAAGTAATAGAAGATGGGGGGCCAGCAGGAATGGCCTCAGAGTGGACACTCCATGTCTGGGGTTGGGATTTTCCTGGGGTTCAGCCAGGATGGGGGCTGTCTAAGGCACTGCTGGGGGATGTGGTTTTCTGAAGGCAGGCTGGGTGCCTGGACCCCAGATGTGAGCACAGAAAGGGGGAGGCCAGATCAGGAGAGATTAGATACTGGGGGGTTGGAGGGTGGGCACTGGAGCCCCGAAGGTAAGTGCTGGGAGGCTAGTCCTGGCATCAGAAGCCTGGGTCCTGGGAGGGAGGTGGGAAGCAGCGTTCCTCAGGCCCCCACTCACAGCAATCACGATGTCCCGCATGTGAGGGAACTCCTCAGGATGCAAAAAGGCCGTCAGCTCTTCCCGAGTGGCCATTGAGTCCCCATCCTGGTCAGCCATCCGGAAACGCCGCTCGTCCCGAGTCAGCATCTTCTTGTAGGTTTCTGCATCCTCCACGTCGTGAAATTCTTCACCTGGGGAAGGAGGGATCTTGGTGGGATGTGCTTTAAGACAAAGGGATGTGGGACTTCCCTGGTGGTGCAGTGGTTAAGACTCCACCTTCCAATGCAGGGGACTCGGGTTCAATCCCTGGTCCAGGAACTGAGGTTCCACATGAAGCAGGGTGTGGCCAAAAATTTTTAAAAAAAGAAAAAAAAAGAGAAAGGGATTTAACTCTGGGGAGTCAGGGCAGGGAGACCTCCACCGAATTAATAATAATTAATAGTAGCTACCTTGTAGTGAGAGCTTATTATGTGCTAAGCTCTTTATCTACAAAATTGCAATTAATTCTCACAAAAAGCAAGCAAAATGAGTTATTTTGTAGTAGTTGTTGTTGCTGGGGTTTTTTTGGCCGCACCGAGCGGCTTGTGGGATCTTAGTTCCCCGACCAGGAATTGAACCCGCACGGTTGGCAGTGAAAGCACAAAGCCACTGGACCGCCAGGGAATTCCCAGTTTTTTCATTTATTCTTACTTTATGAAGGAGAAAACTGACTGTCAGAGAGAGGAAATAACTTGCCCAAGGTCATGCAGCCAGGAAGGATGGACTTTGAGTTGATACTGGCCCATTGGACCCCGAAGTCATGTCTGGTGCAGTATACTGACTGAGCTTGCTGGACACAGAGGAGGGGAAGGACATTTTCAACAAAGGGAACAGTACGTGCAGAGTGTAGAGGTTTGAAGAGCACGGTGAGTTCAGGGAAACTGCAGAAGATCCACTTAGCTGGGGCAGAAAATGCAGAAAAACGGTGGTGGATGGTTGGGTGAGACTGGGCTGAGGAGCTAAGACTCTCTCCTGGGGACCCTGGGGAGCCATGGGGGGCTGTGAGCAGGGGAAGGTCAAGGTCAGCTCTGAGTGTGGAAAGATCCCTCTGGGTGTATGTGAGGGACAGACTGGAGGGGGAGGCTGGGTTGAGGGTCCAGGAGGGAGTGGATAAGAGCCGTGGGGGGGCCTGGACTGGGGCATGGGGATGGAGGGGAGGGAATCCAGAGGCAGAGGAAGAATAAATGGCTTGGGGTTCTCAGGATGAGAGGTCAGAGATCAAAGGTCAGGCCGATAGGGCTTGGGAGGTAGATGTCCCCGGTCAAGGATCTGAAGTTCCTCAGTGGATGTCAGAATGAGAAACCAGAGATAAGGGGTTGGGGGTTTCAGGGTGACGGGGTTCTAGAAGTGGGTAGACCCTGGTCAAGGGTCGGAGGTCAAAGGTCAGGGATCTGGCTAACGGGCTTCAAGTTCTCAGGATGAAGGTGTCAAAAAGGTCCGGGTCATGGTGTGTGTGGGGAGCAGGGGTCGGGTCGCGTACCCGGCTCATAGTGGCCGTAGGTGGCGTTGCGCAGCTCCTCCCAACCCACACGCCCGTCGCGGTCTGTGTCGTACGTGTTCCAGGCCGCGCTCACTGAGTCCCGTATGTGCCGCTGCTGCGTGTGTGCGATCCACGCGCGGAGCTCGGCCAGCGACACCCAGCCGTCCCCGTCCCCGGCGCGGTCCATGCGGTCCACGATGCGCCTGCGAGCCAGGGCGGGGCACACGTCAGTCTCGGGCCCCGCCCACCCCCGGGTCCCGCCTTCTTCCAGGAACTCGAGACACAACCCCACATAGGGCTGAAAATGTCACTGAGTCGCCAGCAAATTGGGGGGAGGCGCCTGTCAATCCCGGTACCACGCCCTCCTCAGGGCTCTGCCCCCTCAATCCAGGGTCCGCTCCCAGAGGCGATAACGCCCTTTCCGAGACGCGGCGGGCCTGTGGCTGGCGCTGCGGTCCGCGACACGCCCGCCTGGGGAAAGGACCTATGACAATCCAGGGTCCCACTCTCCACTCTGGCCTGCACTTGCTCCATCTCTAGCTTGAACGAGCTGGGGAGGGGGGCAGGGGGCAGGGGGCAGGGAGTCACACCGTGCCCCTCGCCCGCAGATTCCCTGTGCCAAGACTCACTCTGAACTCCGATTGCCACGGCTACATACTCTCCGGACCTCTCGCCGTCTCAGGCCCCGCCCCCTTCCCCTGGCTCTGCCAGTCTTCAGAACCTCTAGCCCCTCTAGCCCCGGCCCCTGCTCGGCCCCCTCCCTGGCTGCGAGCGTCAATTTCAGGCCCGTATCCCTGCAGCCCCGAGGTATGCTGCGACTCGCCCCTTTAGTTTTTCCCAGACGTTATCAGGCTTTGCCCTATGACCATCAGCCCCAACACTGCAGGCTCGGCCTCCACCCACTCCTCCCTGTGCTCCAGCCTGATCCTGTACACCTCCATGTCACATGTCAAGCCCTTTTAGGCCCCCACCTCATGCCCCTTCTCTCGGGCCACGCCTCTCGGCTCCCAGGTCCCATCCCTCTCCCCTGGCAATGCCCCGTCATTGGTCTGTGTTCTCGCCCAACCGCTAACAGAGCCCACATGGAGCCCTTCTTCCTGTCACCGTCCCGAAGCCCCCGCAAACCAGTCCCCAGAATTGAATTTGAGATGGCCCTGCCCAGGTCGCTGATCCCTTCCTCCCGCGCTAGGCTGTCTCTGCTCTGTTTAGTAGGGGTCCGGCTACCCTGAGGTTCCAGCTGTGGTTAAGAGTTTGGGCTCTAGAGCCAGACATTTAGGTTTGAATCCTGCCACCTCTTCTTGCTGGCTGTGTGACCGTGGGCAAATCACTTACCCTGTCTGTGCCTTAGTTTCCCCCTATGTAAAATGGGGATAAATAACAGAACATACCTCACAGCGTGTGGGGATTAAACGACTTAAGTCTCGTAAAGCACTTTGAACAGCGCCAGGCATTGTAGTAAGTGCTATGTCAAATGTGTAAGTCTATCACTGCCTTTCCTCCCCCATCCTTCCTACACCCAACCCCATCCATGCACAATATCCCAGCCAGCAGACCTGGCCACCACCGCTATCTCCATCCTGAATCTGGTGACCC
The DNA here is from genome assembly GCF_028564815.1 of Eubalaena glacialis. Lineage (NCBI taxonomy): Eukaryota > Metazoa > Chordata > Mammalia > Artiodactyla > Balaenidae > Eubalaena > Eubalaena glacialis. The sequence continues at coordinate 62,884,096 of NC_083733.1, read as the reverse complement.
TAGTCTCTTTTCTCCCACCTGGAAGACTGCAGTCACTTCCTCACTGGGCTCCCTGCTTCTTGCTTCCTATAGTCTGTTCCCCGCATGGCAACCAGAGGGATCCTGTTAAAGCCTAAGTCAGCTCACGTCCTCCCTCTGCTCAGAGCCATCCCATAGCCCTTATCTCACTCAGAGGAAAGCTTAAAACTTCACTGTGGCCCCAAAGGCCCTGCACAACCTGACCCCTTTGTTCTCTCTGCCACTACCTTCTACTCTCTCCCTCCGCTCACTGGGTTCCAGTCACATAGGTCTCACTGTTCTTCAGACACATCAGGCACATCAGGCCCGATCCTGCTTCAGGGCCTTTGCACTTACAGTTCCCTCTGCCTGGAATGCTATTTCCCCATACACCCACGTGTCTCATATATTACCCTCTCACCGAGGCCTCCCCTGACCTCCCTCTTTAAAATTACAACCCTGAATCCTCCTCCCCCTCCATCTCTCTCCTACCCCAGACGGGCTTGGCTTTCCTCTGGGGTGAGTTGGTCGAATTCCTTGGCCACTTCTCGTCCCAGAAAAGCCTCATGATCATATTGGAAGTTCCCGTGAGCGTCATCATGAAGGGCCTCACTCAGGGGGGCCGCGTGGTGCACCCTCCCTTGGCCATGAGGGCCGGCGTCAGGGGATGGCTTTCCCTGGGCTCCGCGCCTGAGCAGCAACAGCAGCAGCAGAAGTGACGGTCGCCACATCATCAGTCCCTGAGGAGTGGTGGAGGCTAGGGGTCAGGGGTCACAGAGAACAGGACAGAGACGGGACAGGAGGATGGGGATGGGGGAGCCTAGGACAGGACAGAGAGTTGGTAGCTGGCTGCAAAGTCTGGGGCTCAAGAAGGGACAGGAAGGGGAGAAGGGAGGCGGGGTTCTCTGAGGTTAAGCCAGCTGTGGGGACCGAATCCTCTGAGGAAGTCCCAGAGGCGTACCAGAGCCGCAAGTGGGGAGGATTCAAGCGGGAGACGTGGCGCAATTCCCAAGCATAGTTCAGGGCGGGGTCGTGGCCAGAAAGAAATTATGCAGGCCCCCGGGCATCGCTTAAAAGCTTGGTCCCCAATCCTCCACCCAAGTGGACCCGAACCGTCCTCGCTGGGCAGGGCAGCCGCCCCCGCCTCCCTTTACCCGGTCAGGCAGCTTCACTTCGCTCTCTAAATTCCACTCTGAGTTCTCCAAAAAGATGCCTAATTTGGCTGCTCTCCAGCCAGGCCCCGCCTCCTGCAGCGCAGAGGCCCCGCCCTCCTACCAATGAGCGCTCTTGAGGGCCTCATGGGGCGGGGCCGATGAGAGCTGGGCGGGCCAAGGGCGCCCCTCGCCACGTCCACAAAGGAAAGCGCAGCCCCTTGAGGTTCGGCCCGTCCCTTCCCAGGGCAGGCGGGGTGGGCAACACCGGAGTGACACGGCCGGGGGAACTACAACTCCCGGCAGGCGTCGGGGCGCCGTGCCCGACCACCTGCAGTTGTTCTAGCTCCAAAGCCTCACGGGAGGTGTATTTTTATCTCTTTCCCTTTGTCCGCAAGTTTTAGGAAGGAAGGGAACCAAGAAGCCTGAGGAGGCTTTCCTTTCCCTCAAGGAGGGACTAACTCTTCCGCTCCACCAAGGAGTCAGGTCAGACTCCAGCCAAGAATTCCTCAAAATGCCGGGCACAAACATCCAGTAAATATTTGTGAAATTTATTAATTAAAAATATATGACTTGGTATATAAAATTGGTAGATTCCACCATGGCAACAAGTTAGCCTCAGGAGAGATTTGAAGTCCAAGGCTTACACCATTTATTCCCCCCACAATTCCCTAAAAAGTTGAAACGATGAGAACACAATGATTCGGGCCCAAACCCATGTTATATGTGGAGGTGGAAGAGAGCCATATATATCAGGAGGGGAAACTGAGGCAGGCCACAGGAGGAGAAATCCAGAGGGAGGACAGCGGGCTCCTTCTGGAGGCTCAGAAATACCAGGATTCCAGGAGGTCTCACAGCATGAAAAGGACCTGACTACATTAGCTGGTAGCAGCCAGGATGGGGGACGATCGGCAGTCGCTGGGAATGCATTTATATCCTAAGATTCAGCTTCCTTGGACAGGCCAGGAGTGGGTAGGAGGGCCCCTACATCGTCCCCACGGAAAGAGATCCAAGGGGCTGAGGAAAGAGGGAAGGGGGAGAGATCATTAGAATCTTTGAAATCCTCTGGGTCTCTGACTTCCCCTCCCCCACGTGTGTGTGTGTGTGTGTGTGTGTGTGTGTGTGTGTTTCTCAGTCTCTGTCCTACCCTGTGGGTTTCTATACGCTCTGAGTCTCTGTTTCACCCCTCCAGGTTTCTGTCCCCACCACTCTCTGGGTCTCTGTCCCTCTCTGTCTAGACCTCTGTCCCCCCAGGAAAGTGTCTCCCTCTTTTTTGGCATCTCTGTCCCTCTCTCTGAGGCACTTCCCTCTTCCTGTCCCACACCTGGCAGCCCCTTCCTCATCCTCCTCCACAGAAGAGCTCCTCCTGCAGCCACTGTCATGAGCAGTAAGAAGCCGATGACGATTCCAACCACTGGCACCGAGGACTTGGCTGGTGATTCTGCAGCCAGAGAATGTTGTGATATATTTAATGGACCCTCCAGCACATCTGAGTCAGGACAGGGGACTGGGGGTTCTCAGTCCCTCCCAAGCTCAGAGATCCCAGCACCAAGTTTTGGGGGAGTGGAAAGGCCACTCACATGATGCTCTAGGTCTAGAAAGCCCCCAGGTTGTATGTAAGAACCAGCCATAGCAAGAGGGGTCTCAGTCACTCTGGTCAAGAGACCTGTAGCAGCAGGGTGGGTGGTGTTCCAAATTGGAGAGGAGGGGTGGGCACAGAGCAATAGAACATCAGACCCATAGAGGGCTGGCAGCAACAGGCAACGAACGGTCAGACTCCATGAAGACTAGCAGCAGCAGGACGGAAGGTGGTCAGACTTAGGGAGGACTTTCCATAGTGGTTAACGGGTGGCCCGACTCAATGAGGCCAGCAGCAGCAGGATGAAAGGCACTCAGACTTGGGGAGGCAAGCAACACAGGACAAAAGGCTTTGTCAGGCTTTGGAAGAACTGGCAGTGGTGGGGCAGAAAGCAGTCAGACTCAAGGAGAACGGGCAGCAGTGGAGTGGAAGGTGGTCAGACTCAGGAAGGATTGCTGCAGTAGAGGGAGAAAAGGCAACCAGAAGTAGGGAGCATCTTTCCCCAGCGGGACCTCACCCAGCTCCACAGTGAGGGGCTGGGCCAGCCCTGCGTGCTGCACCACGCAGCAGTAGTGGTGCTCGTCGCCACTCTTGACTGTTAGTGATGACCAGGCGTGGAAGGAGCCATCACCGTTGGGGCCAATGTCACCCTCACCAGAGCCAGCTGCCATCCCATTCCGTACGAATCGCAGCTGCAGCTCGGGTGGGTAGAAGGAGAAGGCACTGCAGGTGAGCACAGAAAAGCCAGGGCTGCCCGGTCGGGCCTTCAGGCGCATGGAGGGTGGCTCTGCAGACAAAGAGGCAGACAGGCCTAAGCCCCAGGCCCATGAACCCCCAAGGCCAGGCCCAGGGTTGGAGAGGGACATAGAGAGGACTCCATTCCTTCCACTCTACCCAGCAGGCCCCACCACGTGCCCTGTGACTTCCTGAGCCTAGAGAATATAATGGTAAAGGGGGAAGGGCCTTCCCAGGGGTACAAAGACCCAACCTGTCCGCCATGAGGGTATCCATCTCTCACCCAGTCCTTCCTACCATGACACATACTGAGCATCTACCGTGTGATGTGCCAGGCACTCTTCTAGGCACTGGGGATACAGCAGTGAACAAGACAGACAAAAGTCCCTGTACTCATGGAGCTTGTGTTCTAATGAGGGGAGAGAGACGAATATTTGTGTACATATAAATAAAAGGGAAAGAGTTTATGAAAGTGTGATGAGGGAAAATAAGACAGACCCAACAGTCATTCAAAAGATAGTAAGAGAGGGACTTCCCTGGTGGCGCAGTGGTTAAGAATCCACCTGCCAATGCAGGAGACATGGGTTTGATCCCTGGTCCGGGAAGATCCCGCATGCCATGGAGCAACTAAGCCCATGTGCCACAACTACTGAGCCTGCATTCTAGAGCCCGCGAGCTACAACTACTGAGCCTGCCCGCTCTTGGGCCCGTGTTCCTCAACTACTGAGCCCGCGTGTTGCAACTACTGAAGCCCGCGCACCTAGAGCCCGTGCTCTGCAACAAGAGAAGCCACCGCAATGAGAAGCCCACGCACCACAACGAAGAGTAGCCCCAGCTCACCACAACTAGAGAAAGCCTGTGCACAGCAACGAAGACCCAACACAGCCAAAAATAAAAACAAATAAATAAATAAATTTATTAAACAAAAAAATTGAAAGGAAAAAAAAAAAAACTCTTAGCAAACTAGGAGTTGGAGGAAACTTTCTTAATTCGTCAAAGGGCATCAACAAAAAAATCTATAACTAACATAATACCTAATAGTAAAACGCTGAATGCTTTCCCTGTGAGTTTGAGACTACAAGATGTTCATTATCACCACTCTATTGAACATTGTACTGGGGATCCTAAGATAAGAAAAAGAAATAAAAGTTACTAAAACTAGAAAAGAAAATAAGTAAAACATGTCAAACATGACATGATCCAAAAGAATCTAGGAAAAATTAATAGCAGTAAGTGAATTCAGCAAAGTTTCTGAATACAAGGAAAATATATAAAACTCAATAGTATTTCTATAAACCAATAGTATTTCTGTAAACTAACTACAAACTATAAGAAAATGAAATTTTTAGAATTACCATTTACAGAAGTATCAAAAAATGTCTAATACTTAGGGAAAAAAATCTAACCAAAGGGGTGTAAGACCTCTACACTGAAAACTACAAAATATTACTGAGAGAAATTAAAGGATATCTAAACAAGTATAGGGATATACTGTATTCATGGATTCGAAAACTTAATATCGTTAAGATGTCAATTCTCCCCAAACTAATCTATAGATACAATTCAATCACTATCGAAATCCCAACAGAATTTTTGGCAGAAATTGACAAGCAGAAATGTATATAGAGATGCAAATGACACAGAATAACCAAGGCAATAAAACTGAAGAACTTAATTGCTAGATATCAAAACTTTTTATAAAGCTACATTAATCAAGAGAGTGAGGTACTGGCTTAATTTCAGTCCAATAGATCAGTGGACTAGAAGAGAGAGACTAAACAAAAAAAAAAAAAGAAAGAAAAGAAGAGAGGGACTTCCTTTGCCGTCCAGCACGGGTTCAATACCTGGTTGGGGAAATAGGATCCCACAGGCACGGCCAAAAAAAAAAAAAATTAATTAATTGAGGGGACTTCCCTGGTGGTCCAGTGGTTAAGACTCCATGCTCCCAATACAGGGGGCCCGGGTTCGATCCCTGGTCAGGGAACTAGGTCCCGCATGCCGCAACTAAAGATCCCACGTGCCACAACTAAGACCCAGCACAGCCAAATAAATAAATAATTTTTTTTTTTAAAGTTAAAAAATTAATTGAGCCATGTACTTTAGGTAAGTAAGTCACACCTCAATAAAAAGCAAAACAAAACAAGAAAGATGCTATAATGAATGAATGGACAAAACAGTGGCATGAGAGATAATAATGCGGGTGGGATGGCACGCCTTAGCCAGGGTGGTCAGGGAGGGCCCTGCTGAAGAGCTGACATCCAAGGTCAAACCTCAAGCATGAGAAGGACCCAGTCATGGTTGGATCCCAAGAAAGAGAATAAAAAGCAGAGGGAACAGCAGGTGCAAAGGCCCTGAGGAAGGAAAGAACCTGACATATTGGAGGAAAGGGAGAAGGCCACTGTCGTTGGGGGCATTGTGAAATTACAGTGGTGGAAGGCAGCCAGACCATGAGGAGCTTGCAGGCCTTGGAACAGAGTCTGGATTTTAGTCTAAGACTAGTGGGGATCTACGGGACAGTTTTAAGCACTGGTGGGATGGGAGTTCATTTATGTTTTTAAAACATTCTTCTGACTGCTAGGTGGAGGACTGTCTATATTGAGGGCCGAGATGGAAGTAGGAATTGCACTGTGGGGGAGGCTGAGGACAAAAGAGCTCTAACTGCAGTCCTTAAATTCCCCAGCCGTGTGTGTAATTATAGCTCAGAGTGACATATGCTATGTGGAACAGAGGTCACACAAGATCTTGTGAGCGTCCAAAAGAGGCAAGTGAAAGCCTCATGGGCCAGAGTGGAACCTGACACTGGTGGCCTCTGACACCAGTGCAACTGGCAAAGGTGAAGAAATGGGAGGCCTGGTGTGAGCTTAAGGGGCTCTGGGTGATTCCGTCTGGCTGAGTGGAGCAGATAGAGAAATGTGAGGCTGAGGAGAGAGACAGAGGCCATGCCATGTGGGGTCTCAATGCCCGGCTGAGGGGCCTGAGCTGTGTCCCGAGGGCTCTAGGAGCCACAGGAGGGCCGCGTGCAGGAGAGGGGCAGGGGCAGCTTGGGGTGGACAAAGACCCTCTGGGACATGATTGCAGGAAAGCGGGGTAGACTGGAAGCCTGGAGGCTGGGGAGGAGAGGCTGGGGAAGAGGATGAGGCCTCGGGGCGGGGCAGGGCTGTGGGGAGGAAGGGGTCCGTGGGCGTCAGGACTCCCAGCGGGGTCGCTCACCCTTCCACTCCAGGTTGCCTCGGCCCCTCTCCAGATGCCCCAGCAGCCGGTGGGGGCAGGAGTAGAGCAGGAAGGTCTTCTCCTTGTTGACTGCCTCGGGCTGCTGCGTCCACTTGATACCGATGGTCTGGGACTCAGGCCAGTCCCCATCCCAGATGCCCATCTTGGGGTCAAACATCATGAACTCCTCGCCATTCAGGGCAAACTTGGCCACAGGCACCGAGACGTTGTCAGGGCCCAACTCGCAGCCCAACAGGCCTTGCAGGGTGTAGGGACCTGGGATGCCCAAACACAGATGAGCAGGGCCCAGGAGCAGGGGCCTTGGTCCCCTCCTCCCTCAGACCCAGGATCCAGGCCCCCAGCCCCTCCTCCCTCAAACCCAGGATCCAGGCCCCAGCACCGTCCATCCTCAGACTCAGGAGTTCCAGTCTCACCTCCTTCCCCTAAAACTTGGAGAGCTTCGAGGAAGAGCTTCTCCTTGTTCCTCAGGTCTGTGGTCTCTTTCTCCCAATACCAGGACACTTGGCTTTCCCAGACCCAAGCGCCGTAGGGCTCAGCCTCAGCCCGCAGGTTATTGTAGCTCAGGTATTGCTGTGGACCCAGCCAGCCCGATACCCAGAAGGCAGGAGTCCCCGAGGCAGGGGCGGACACGGCGGTGAAGTGGTACAGGAGGGAGCGATGGCTCTCTGCCGGAGACACAGGTGAAGAGAGCAGATGGGCCGGGGTACCTAGATGGGAGCAGGACAGACACCCCGAGAGAGAAAAGACCCCACCGCAGATAGAGGGGCCGGAACCTGAGAGGGGGGCCAGACCCAGAGAGAGGGACGGAGACCCCGTAAGAAGGGGACAGGTGTTTCCCAGACACACCGCCAGAGGGAGGAGATCGTGAGAAACAAAGTGAAATGAGGCAAAGAAGGAAGTGCCCGGCTCGAGTGGGACCTCGGATTTCGCTTCCTTTGCTCTTTTCCCGGCGGGCGGCACCTCCCTCGTCCGCGGCAGCCCCGGCGCCCCCCGGAGCCCCCTCACCTGCACTCAACGTCCCAGGCAGGAGGACGAGCAACAGACCGAGCCCCCAGGGCTGAGGCCGGCGGACCCGCATCCTGAAGGGGAGACCTGGGGCGGGAGGGGGCGCGTGACTCCTCCGGACCCCCGCCCCGCCCCTCCCTCCCTCCCTCCCCCAGCTCCCGCTCGGCTCCCCTCGGCCACCCCGCGCGCCTGCGACTGCAGGTGGAGGGGTTCGATCCCGGAGGATGACAACAAGGCCCTCCTCCTCGATGAACTTTCACCCCCTACTTGGATCCGAGCTGGTTAATTAGTTACAGAGCCTGGATAGGCTGAGATTCCTTGCTCGGAGTTCGGCCCCGCCTCCTCCTCCTCCTCCCTCAGACCCGCGGGTCCCGGCCCCCCCCACCCTCCGCGCCCCTCCTCCCTCAAACCCCAAAGTCCAGATCCCCGGCTCCCTCCTCCCTGAGACCCTGGAGTCCGGTCGCCCGGCCCTCTCCACCCTCGGTCTTGGGCCCCAGCTCTGCTCACGGCAGCCACGATCCCTTCCCTCCTGCGGCCCCAGCTGGCTCCCGTGACTGGAGACCCCAGTTCCTCTCTCACATCCTGTCCGGAGACGGCTCCTCGACTCCAGGAATATCCAACCCCGCCCCCCAGCTGCAGGGCACACCCCGGGCCCTGGGCCCAGCCTGTCTGAGTGTTGGTCTCTGCCTCTCTCTAGAAACTTTTGTCTTTTTTTTTCTTTTCTCTCTGTTGCTCCCTTATTTTCTTATCTTGAGGGTGTCAGCCACCCAGCAAATTCATGACAAAGTCGGGAATCAACATTATCGGAGTCCCAGACTGGGAGGTCTGTGTGCGTCCCCTTCTTACGTCGTTGTCTGTCCCCACCACCCCCAACGCCCGTCACTAGCTCCTGCTGTGATAAAAGTCCTCCAGATACTTCCACACTTCCTCCTTCCAACCCCTCCCCCAAGGGCCCCTTGAAGTGCGCCTGCAGTTCTTTAGTATCTTCTGATATGACCTTAATAACGCACACACCCAGTATACTATGTCAAGCTTCGGGGCACCCTCCAACCACCCACCGGCAGCCCACACTCCTGCTATAATGCTCCCATTCATTTGTTTTACTGTGGTAAAGTGCACAGAACAAAGGAGTTACTATTGGTTACATTTAGTGCCTTCACAATGTTGTGCAACCATCACCACTATCTAGTTCCAGAACTTTTTCATCACCCCGAAGGGGACTCCAGAGACGTTGAGGGGCCCCTGCTCCCCCCAGCCCCTGGCAACCACGAATTTACTTTCTCTCTCTATGGATTTTGCCTATTCTGGACGTTTCAGATTAATGGAATCCTATAATATTGTGGCATTTTGTGTCTGGCTTCTTTCATTTAGCATACTGTTTTTGTTTGTTTGTTTGTTTGTTTTTGGTCGCGCTGCACGGCTTGTGGAAGATCTCAGTGAAAGCACGGAGCCCTAACCACTGGACAGCCAGGGAATTCCCCAGCATATTGTTTTCAAGATTTATCCATATGGTAGCCTGTATCAGGACTTCGTTCCTTCTTATGGGTGGATAGTATTCTTTTTTTTTTAATTTAATTTTATTTATTTTTTATATAGCAGGTTATTAGTTATCTATTTTATATATATATTAGTGTATATATGTCAATCCCAATCTCCCAATTCATCAGGTGGATAGTATTCTATTGTAGGGACTGACCACATTTCGTTTATTCATTCATCAACTGATGGGCATTTAGGTTGTTTCCACTTTTCGGTTATTGTGAATAATGCTGCTGTGAACATTTGTGTACAAGTTTTTTGTTTTGTTTTGTTTTTGCATAGCTGTATTCAATTCTTTTGGGTATATACCCAGGAGTGGACTTGCTAGGTCATATGATGTATTAGTCAGGGTTTTCTGGAGGAACAGAATCAACAGGATATATATATATATATATATAGAAAGAGACTTGGTATAAGGAATTGGCGCACGTGATTGTGGAGACTTGGTGAGTTCAAAATCTGATAGGGATGGCCGGCAGGCTGGGGACTCTGGAAAGAGTTACATTTCAAGTCTAAAGGCAGGCATTCTGGAAAACCAAGAAGAGTTCATCTTGCAGATGAAATCCAAAGGCAGTCTGCTCTCAGAGTTCCCCTTTGCTTGGGGGGGGGGGGGGGGAGGTGAGTTTTCCACCTTCAACTGATTGGATGAGGCCCACCCACATTTTTTTTTTTTAATTTTTATTTATTTATGGCTGTGTTGGGTCTTCGTTTCTGTGCGAGGGCTTTCTCCAGTTGTGGCAAGCGGGGGCCACTCTTCATCGGATGCGCGGGCCTCTCACTATCGCGGCCTCTCTTCTTGCGGAGCACAGGCTCCAGACGCGCAGGCTCAGTAACTGTGGCTCACGGGCTCAGTTGCTCCGCGGCATGTGGGATCTTCCCAGACCAGGGCTCGAACCCTTGTCCCCTGCATTGGCAGGCAGATTCTCAACCACTGCGCCACAAGGGAAGCCCCCCACCCACATTTTGAAGGGTGGTCGGCTTTACTCAGAGTCCGCTGATTTCTGTGTAAATCTCATCCCCAAACACCCTCACAGAAACATCCAGAGTAATGTTGGACCAAACATTTGGGCACTGTGGCCCAGCCAAGCTGACACATGTGTTTAACGATGACAGATGGTAAATTTATGTTCAACTAAGTGAGGGACCTCTGTTCATTTTCATTACTCTCCCTGGGTCCTGCTAGAATATCCACTAAGATCCATCCTGATGCCGCCCGGAAGGATCCCACTTTCATGTCCCATGAGTCCTAAAATACCTTGGGGAACTTGCCATGCCTAGCCGTCCCCTCTACGTCCCTTGGGATCCAGCTATGTCTCCGGAGCACCATTCCAGCCCCTGCGCTCTCATTTTAAAGGCCCTCAGGACCCTACTCTGATGTTCCTTGGACTCTGATAAAAAGTGGTCAGTGTCTGTGACAATGTCCCCCAGGACCCTGGTATACTTTTCCTTGAAGCTTAAAAACCATCACACTGGGGTCCCACTTATGTCCTACCTTAAGATGCCCCAGGGACTTCCCTGGCGGTCCAGTGGTCAAGACTCTGCGCTTCCAATGCAGGGGGCGTGGGTTTGATACCTGTTCGGGTAACTAGTATCCCACATGCTGCGGGGCATGGCCAAAAAAAAACCCCAAACCCAAAACAAACGAACAAAAAAAGATGCCCCAGAACTCATCTAAATGCTCTCTAAGCCCTAATGTGATGTTCCTCTAGCCCCACTCTGAGGCCTGTTGGCCCATTAATGGCCTCAAGATCCCACAGCTATGCCAGCACCCTGCCCCACTGCCCATCACACCCGGCACAGCTCTGCTGTAATAACTAGTTTTTTTCGTTTTGTTTAGCTTTGTGATTTGATTTTTAACTTTTATTTTATTTATTTATATTTATTTAGGCTGCACTGGATCTTGGTTGAGGCAGGTGGGATCTAGTTCCCCAACCAGGGATCGAACCCTGGCCCCCTGCATTGGGAGCGCCAAGTCTTACCCACTGGACCACCAGGGAAGTCCCTAGCTTTTTATTTTATATTGAAGTATAGTTGATTAACAATGTTGTGGTAGTTTCAGGTGTACAGCAAAATGATTCAGTTATACATATACCTGTCTATTCTTTTTCAAATTCTTTTCCCATTTAGGTTGTTACATAATATTGAGCAGAGTTCCCTGTGTTATACAGTAGGTCCTTGTTGGTTATCCATTTTATTTTTATTTATTTATTTATTTATGGCTGCTTTGGTTCTTTGTTGCTGTACGCAGGCTTTCTCTAGTTGCTTCGAGTGGGAGCTACTCTTACTCGTGGTGCGTGGGCTTCTCACTTCAGTGGCTTCTCTTGTTACGGAGCATGGGCTCTAGGTGCGCGGGCTTCAGGAGTTGTGGTGCATGGCTTAGTTGCTCCGCGGCATGTGGGATCTTCCCGGACCAGGGATTGAACCCGTGTCCCCTGCATTGGCAGGCAGATTCTTAACCACTTCGCCACCAGGGAAGTCCCTGGTTATCCATTTTAAATAAAGCAGTGTGTACATTTCAATCCCACACTCCCTAACTGTCCCTTCCCCCCTGGTAACCTAAGTCTGTGAGTCTGTTTCTGTTTTGTAAATAAGTTCACTTGTATCATTTCTCTTTAGATTCTGCCTGTAAGAGATATCATACCATATTTCTCTTTCTCTGGCTGACTTACTTCACTCAGTATGACAATCTCTAGGTCCATCCATGTTGCTGCATTTGGCATTATTTCATTCTTTTTAATGGCTGTGTAATATTCCATTGTATATATGTACCACATCTTCTTTAACCATTCCTCTGTTGATGGACATAACTAGTTTTAACGCTGGTGTCCCTGGAGTTCTCCTGGACCATCACCAGAGGCCACTACCATGCCCCTGGGTCTCTGAAAATCTCAGGCTCCCACCCCCAAGCTCCTTGGGTCCCAGATAGTATCCTGAGACCCAGTGACAGAGTCTTCAGGAGGCTACACCAACATCCCATGGAGCTGGCCACGCCATCCCTGAATCCTGCTAAATCAGTCCTGAGCCCTCGCAGAACAACTGCTGTGACCCACTCTGGAATTGCCACAAAGTGCCCTCAGCCCCAGGCTCACTCCCCGCTGCCGAGCCTGAGCGAATCCTTCAGGTTCTGTCGGAAAGCTGAGCGGGGCTCCCCAGGCCCACTCCTGGGTTCTCTCTATTACTGTCTCTCACCAGGCCCTGCCCTATCCAGAACCTCCCCATGAAAGACAGATAGACAGACAGACACAGAGAGATGGATAGATAGGTAGGTAGGTAAGTAGGTAGATAGATGATAGATAGAAAAATAGGCAGATAAGTTGGTAGGCAGGCAGTCAGGCAGACAGACAGACCGACGGACAGATGGATGATAGAAAAATAGAGACAGACGGACAAAACAGATGGACAAACAGGTAGGTAGGCAGGTAGACAGATAGACAGACAGATAGAAAAATAGAAACAGGGACTTCCCTGGTGGCGCAGTGGCTAAGAATCCGCCTGCCAATGCAGGGGACACGGGTTCCATTCCTGGTCTGGGAAGATCCCACATGCCGTGGAGCAACTAAGCCCGTGTGCCACAACTACTGAGCCCGTGTGCCACAACTACTGAAGCCCGCACACATAGAGCCCGTGCTCTGCAACAAGAGAAGCCACCGCAATGAGAAGCCTGTACACCTCAACGAAGAGTAGCCCCCCTCTCCGCAACTAGAGAAAGTCCACGCACAGCAACAAAGACCCAATGCAGCCAAAAAAAAAAAAAGAAAAAGAAAAATAGAAACAATTAGACAGACTCTCTAGGACATTCTATAACATCCCTACCAGGCAAGAAACTTTCCGCATTTCCCAGGAACTTGCTGTCGTGGCCCCTCATCCAGCTAGACTGCTGCTCCCTCATCCTGAGACCCCACTAAAAAAGGACCCTCAGGGAATTCCCTGGCGGTCCAGTGGTTAGGACTCTGCGCTTTCACTGCCGTGGGCCCGGGGTGGATCCCTGGTTGGGGAATCCCGCAAGCTGCCTGGTGCGACCTAAAAATAAAAAAATAGGACTTCCCTGGTGGTGCAGTGCTTAAGAATCCACCTGCCGATGCAGGCGACAGGGGTTCGAGCCCTGGTCCGGGAAGATCCTACATGCCGCGGAGCAACTAAGCCCGTGCGCCACAGCTACTGAGCCTGCGCTATAGAGCCCTCAAGCCACAACTACTGAGCCCGTGCTCTGCAACAAGAGAAGCCACCGCAGTGAGAGTAGCCCCCGCTCACCACAACTAGAGAAAGCCTGTGCGCAGCAACGAAGACCCAATGCAGCCAAAAGTAAATAAATAAATAAATAAAATTTAAAATATATAAATAAAATAAAAATTTAAAAATAGTTTAAGAAAAAAAAGGGCCCTCAGGTCCTGCTACACGCTGTGTGTATCCCCTTTTGATACCCTGAGTCCTACTCTAATGGCTCACACAGCCCGTAGGATTCTCCTCTATTGCCTAGGACCCTAAAATAATGCCACCAGAGCCCTGATGACAAGCCCTTGGGTTCCTGCCACTATGCTCCCAGGACCCAAGTACATTGCCCCTCAGGGCCTTTCCAGTGGTCCCAGGTCCATCTATAATGCTCACATCCCTCTGCAGCTCCTGCTTTACCCGTCCCTGGGTAGCTCCTCTGGGTGTCCTCAGTCCTACTACAATGTCCCATTGGTGTCACTTCAACACTTCTCAGGACCCCTAATCCACCCGTCCTGCCAAAAAGTCCTTTGGTTCCTGTTAACATGTTCCCAGGATCCTGCAATACTCCCCCTGCGTGCTCAGAAGTTCCTCTGGATCCTGCTAAAATATGTCCAGTCTTCCCTCATGTGGCCTTGAGGGTCGCCAAAATGAACTTGGGGTGTCCTCTCTAAGCCCTAGGGGTCCTGCCAGGACCCTATTAGAATGCCTCTAGCCTTACCATGAAGTGTGTTTTTTGGGGCCACACTGCGCGGCACGCCAGATCTTAGTTCCCCGACCAGGGATTGAACCCATGCCCCCTGCAGTGGAAGCTTGGAGTCCTAACCACTGGACCGCCAGGGAACTCCCACCAGGAAGTCTTTAGGGTCCTGCTAAAACATACCAAGGGCCTGCTATTCTGTGTTCTATGGAGCTCTGGGAAAATTCCCACAGGCTTTTATCCATGTGCCCTGGGATCCTGCATCAGCGGCCGTCCACAATGGGTCTAGAATGTTGTATTAGTGTCCTATGGCTGCTGTAACCAATCACCACAGACTTAGTGGCTTAAAATAACACAAACATATTCTTACAGTTCTGGAGGTCAGACATCTAAAATGGGTCCGCAAGACTATTCCTTCTGGAGGCTCCAGGGAAGAATCCATTTCTTTGCCTTTTCCAGCTGCTAGAGGCCGCCTGCATTCCTTGGCTTATGGCCCCTTCCTCCATTTTCAAGCCAGCACCTTCTCTCCTCTCTGACTTCGGTGTTCCTCCTTACATCTCTCTGACTCTGATCCTCCGCCTCCCTCTTATAAGGACCCTTGTGATGACATTGGTCCCACCTGGATAATCCAAGATCATCTCCGCATCCTGAATTTAATCACATCTGCAAAGTCCCTTTTATTATACAAGGTCACATAATCACAGGTTTTGGAGGATTAGGGCACAGACATCTTTGAGGGATCGTTATCCAGCCTACCAAGGTCAAGGTCATGGAAGGTGCCCTCCCGTGCCCCTGCTATAAAGTCCCCATTCTGATCTTCTTTCCCTCTTGTTAGAATGGCCTCAGGATTTAGCCATGAGGCCTCTCAGAGGTCGGCCTGAACATTCCCCATAATGTCCCTCTTTCCTGCTACAAAAGAAAAAGCCCTCAAGGTCCTTTAATACCCACTGGGAATCCCTGCTAAGTATCCTGGGGTCCTGCTATGTCTTCAGGGACCATTTACAGCATCTGTTGGCTGTCTCCTGTCTTATCCCCAGGGTCCTACGCTCTAATGATCCCTGCCTATGCCCCCCCCTTTTTTTCTTTTGGGGGGTGTGGCGCGCACCGTGCAGCTTGAAGGATCTTAGTTCCCTGACCAGGGATTGAACCCGGGCCACGGCAGTGAAAGCGCCGAGTCCTAACCACTGGACCACCAGGGAAGTCCCTCTGCCTATGCCCTTTAGATCCCCTGGGGGCCTACTCTCATGTCCTCAGGGGCCCATCACAAAGCAATAGAAAGCCCCAGCAGGACAATTACTAATGTGCAGGGCCCAATGCTAAATAAAAACGTGGGGCCCTTTGCTCCAACTTCAAAATGAACCAAGTGCGGGTCCCTTCGGAACAACTGCTTGGACAGCGTGGAGCGCTCACCCATGAAGCCGCCTTGGTCCCTGGGGACTGCCCCTGGCAGCTCCGAGCTTTCTCCCTGAATCACCACCTTAACATCCGCCCCTCCTCTCTGCGCCTGCACTGTAGTGCCCCCTACTGACCCCAGGAAGCAATCACACCTGAGTTCAAAACCAAATCCTGCCTCTTCCAGGTGGGTCTCTCTGAGCTTCGGTTTCTTTATCTGTGAAATGGGATAATAATCATACCTACTTCGGTAGAGAGGCTTTAATGACTCAAAGGTTTGGCACAAGGCACATAGTAGAGCATAGTAATAACCTGTTCCCCATACTGCCCCCCCACCTCAGGATGCTGTTAAGGTCCCCAGGGGTGCACTAGATGGTAGGCTCGCAGACACCAGGCCCTGGATCTGTCTTGCTCACTCTTGCATCTCCAGGGGCCAGCACAGGAAACATTAGCAGAATGAATGAAGCCAACAATGAATGACCCTGGGCTGGCTTAATATGTCCCTAAAACTTTTCTAGAACTGCCTTGGTAACCTGTTAGAATGTTCTAGCAGAATCTATACTCACCCCTGAAACAATCCGTGGGTTTGGGAACTGGGACTTCCTATAATGTGAGACCCCAGGGTTTTCCCATGATGGGCTCAGGGCAGTGTTAAAATATAGCAGCAGGGCTGCTCAAACATACGCACCTGCTCCGATCCCTTCCCTAGACTCCACTCACAGACCTCAGGGCCAGTTAAATGAATCCTGGTGCCCGCTCCACACATCATACCCACGCGCCGGCTCTCATATAACCTGGGTATCGCAACCACCAACAGAACCTGCTACAAGACCCCGAGGCCCCACTATAATCCATTATTACTACATCCTGCTGTAATACCGCAGGGGGCTGCAATGACGCTCGCCAGTCTGGCTAAAGTAGAACATTCCTGTGGTCTGCTGTGACAGATGTGAGGCCATGATACATTATGATATAACCAATATCTGCCCTGTTTTCATGTAACAGGCCTGACACCCGCTGTCATCATAAGCCAGGATCCTGCTATGAAACTGTGCTTGGAGCTAATTTCCCTGCAAAATGGCCACTGGGGCCTCCTATAAGAGGCATGCGATAGAATATTCCAGAAGCATGCTAAAATAGTCTCAAGATCCCATGACAAACCACTAGGATTTGCTATAGTAGACCCAGGGTTCCATAACCATTTAATACCTCTGGGGCCACCTGCCAAAGACTCTTGTCCTTGGGCCTGCCCAAGGGGATTCAGGGCCTGCTACACCAAAACATCACTGGGCTTTGTTCTAACAACAGGCTCAGGAATGCGACATAATCAGTTCCCTAAGAAGTATCACTTACTGGAACTAGTTCTACCGCCAACAACACAGGTGAGCATATTTCATCCTCCCAATGGGGCAGGGAGGCAAGATTTTACAGATTAGGAAACTGAAGCTCTGTGGTTCCCGGGGGGGGGGGGGGGGGGGGGGGAGTCACGCCCAAGGTCCCAAGGTCACGCAGCTAATGACAGCAGGGCTAGAATCTGGAACAGAGCCTGCAGGCTTAATGCTTACATTTGGAGGTTTCTGAGCATGTTCACTGCTTCCGGTTACTCCATGCCTTGAGACCTAGTGTAAACAGATAGGTTAGGGGGTCCCCGGAGAAAAAGAACCAGGAATGGCTTTCTTGACATAAGAGAAGCCATTTTGGCTTAAGCCGTTTTGTGATCTAAGCCTGGCTGCAGTGCTTGCCCTTGAACAGGTCTCAGTAATCCTTGATCTTAAGGGAAGTTAGGGAACAAAGGGAAAAGGAAAAGCAGTCAAGAAACAATAGTTCAACAATAAAATAGAGTCCTAATTCCTCCTCAAGGGATGTACAGAACAATCTGATACAGTTTTTGAGCTCTTCAGGAACTAAGGCCCCCAGCCAGGTGAAGGACAGAAAAATGTTGACCCTCCTGACTTCAATCAACTAAAGCTTGGACTCTGGCGACCTTTGCCCCAATTCTGTGCTGAATTCTCTGCTCCAGCCCCCTCATGAATATGCATGTCCCCTTAGCTTAAAACTTCCCCAATTTTGCTGCTGGGGAGACACTGCTTTGGGAAAGATCCCCGGTGTTCTCCTTACTTGCTGCAGGTAATAAATCCTTCGTTCTCCTGATGTTTGGCTTGGTTGTGTCTTTTGGCTCGACACCCACCCAGAGGTGAACCCAGTTTTCGGGTAACACTAGGGGTCAAGCCTGGCCTGTGAGAATGTGAGGATTTAACTTTACATGGACTCACTCAGGGAATTCCCTGGAGGTCCAGTGGCTAGGACTCTGCGCTCTCACTGTCAAGGGCCTGGGTTTGATCCCTGGTCAAGGAATGGTGCAGCCAAAAATACACAAACAAATAAATAAATTCACTCAACTAAACATGTTTGGAGCACCTACAATTTGTTCCAGGCGCTGAGGTTGCAGAGATTCCGTGTCTTCTTGGAGTTTGTATTCCAGGGGTCAACAGGTAAACAAATAAACGTGCAATATCTTACAGGATTTGTACAACAAATATGCCATGAACGGGTTTTCCTGTCTATGTAAGACATTCAAGCAGGGAAGGGAGATTGGGAGGGTTGGAGGTTCTCCCAAGTGGAAAGAGGTCGGTGAGAATTAGAGATGAAGGGATGAGGGAGGGAGCCAGGTGGAAGCCTGGGGTTAGAGGTTCCGAGGGGCAGAGGGCACAGAGCCAGTGCAAAGGCTCAGAGGGAGCAAGTCAGGGGTGCAGGCAGTGAGGATGGGGGCAGGCAGGTAGGCAGAGGGGAAGCTCTGAGGCTGTGACCTGGGCCTAGGAGTCGAATCCCTAGCTGTCACAGGTCTCTAAGAAGGGCAGGTAAAGCCCTCTCCCACTCATCAGGCCAGAGAACTGGTACAGCCCTGGGAGCCTTCTCCTTGGAGTTTGTGAGCTGACCCACCAGGAGGCCTGTCGGGTGTGCCCCCAGGCACACGGGCTGCACCCGACACTAGGTAGCCTGAGACGGGGTGCCGAGGAGACGCCCAGGAACCCACCGCGCGGGGAGGAAGCAGGGGAGCCGGGCTGTTGTTTTTGTAAACACGGCGGCCCCACCCCAAACGGAAACACCTGTGGGTGTGGGCTCCTGGAGTGGCCTCAGATCCCCCGCTGGGTCTCTGCTCCCTCTCCCCGGCTCTGTCCCCCGCCCCCCGGGTCCCAGTCCCCCTCCTCAGGGTCTCTATCCCTCCAGCACTGGGTGGGGCAGGCGTGCAGGCTGAACCTCAGGGCGGTGCCCCCCTCTGACCCGTCCCTGCCCCTTCCTGCCCTCTTTGACGCGGCCCTGCTTCCTCTGGCAGGAACCCCCGCCCTCGCCGGGCCTGGGTAAAAAGGAGCCCCCGGGCCGGTCCACAGGCCAAGTCCTGGGAGGCAGCAGCGGCGGCTCCTCTTTCCTCACGGCCCTGTCTCCCAACCCTTGTACCAGTGTGTGCCTCAGTCCCTGGTACAGGCATGGGGGGCAGGGACCTGGGGACCCCAGCAGCGCCAGGCCCCGAAGGGTGAAGGCAGCGGGGCGACTCCGGCACCTTCCTTCTGTCTGTGCCTCCGTCTCTGCCCGGCTGTGGCTCTGGTGAGGGTCTCTGCTTCAGATCCCGAAGTCCCTGGGTCCCTCTCTGTGGTGTTTCTCATTCCGTCCGCACCTGCCACCCACCCCACGCGTGCCTCTTTGTCTTGTTCTCCAGGCCCATCTCTGTCTCTGGAATCTGAGTCTGTCCCTGGGCTGTGGTCTCCGTCCCTGTTCAGTGTTCAGCTGAGGGCTCTGTCCCAAATCTCTCTCCTGATCTCTGTATCTGACACTCAAGTTCCCTCTTCCTTTCCCCATTTTTCTCTGCTTCTAACAGAAAGCCTTCTTGCCATTACCAACTGTTAAGCTCTCTCCATCTCCCAGGTTTTTTCCCTGACAGTCAAGGTCACCATGTCCGGCCCTGTCAGAAATCTCTTCCCCTTCATTTGCCTGGCTCTGTCCCCTTTCTCCCCATCTCCAATTTCTCTACAATTTCCTCACCCAAGGCCACCCCACTTGGTCTGTCCCAGATCAGTCCCACCTCCACGGACTTCCTATCCATTTCTGAGCAGCCTGCAGCCCCACACTGCTGGCTGGCCTTATTAAGTGACTTATCTTCAAGGCTAATTTCCTTACTTGCATTCTTAGGCAAAGAAAGTGTCCATAATCTGACACGTGGAGCTCAGCTACTCCTTGGGACCCCAGGCAGAGAACTTGCCCCCTCAGATGAGTTTGCTCATCTGCAAATGGGCACGGTGTCCACTTAGGAGGCGACGGTGCAGCATGCAGGGAGAAAGGTGGGTGCCTTGCTTCCCTGCCCCACTCCTTCCGTCAGGGTAGACAGTCCCAGGTTGAAGTCAAGACCCTCATAGTTCCGAACCACGCAGCTGTGTACTCCTCAAGCCCACCCAACACATGCCAACCCCCCGCAAAGCCTAGAGGGCCACTACTTCTTCCTTACCCTCCCCTCGGAGGCCAGAAAGGGCCCAGAGTCTAGAGAACCCAGGAACCTCCACCCTCACTCACTTCCTCCCCAGAGACTTGCAGGGGGAGCTCAACACCAAGTAGAAGGCATTGTGTACTCCGACACCAAAAGCTGACGAGGACCAGAAGACCAGAGAGGAGCAGCATCTTGGTACAGGTTGTCTTCACCCAGAAACGAGAGGGGAGGAGGCAGGATTTGGTCCCCATCCTTACGCCCCCAGAGGATGAAAAACAGCCCCATCTTCCACATCAACCCCACTTAATTCCCAGGGACACCCCCTCCCTCTGATAAGGGCATGGATACGGAACCTGGCTCATGACTGGGAAAATAACTTTTATTTTGTTTGGGGCAGTGGGCAGGGGTCTGGTCTCAGAACTTCTGGAACTGCTTCTTGGTGCCGGCAGCCTTGGTGACCTTGAGCACGTTGAAGCGCACCGTCTTGCTCAGGGGCCGGCACTCGCCCACTGTGACAATGTCACCAATCTGGACGTCCCTGTGGGGGTGAGCAGCACCACGTCAGAGGGACTCTGCTCCAAGCAGGCCCTACAGGCACCTTTCTCACTGTCTCCAGGCGGAGGCCTGTCAGCTTTGGCTCCTCCAAACCCCAACCAAGCTGCTATTTCCAGTTCCATCTGCACTGCATGCCGCCTTGTCGTTATTTATTGAGCGCTAACTACGAAAGGCACCAAGCTCAATGCCATGCAGAGGATGCTCCAACCCTTCCAGGACAGAAGACCTCCAACTAGCATCTCCATTTTGCAGAGAACGGGAGGCTCCCAAAGATGGTGATACAGGGTCCCCTCACTAACCGCCCCCGCCCCCAACAGCTGACTACCTTCACCCGGCAGCCAGGGCGTCCTGTTAACGGCCAAGGCACGTCCCAAGTCACCCAGGCTCTTGTGGAGCCCACCCCCTCCTCTCTCCCTGGGAGGGTGGCTCACCAGGGCTACCTGGGGCCACCGTGCTCACCTGAAGCAGGGGGAAAGGTGCACAGACATGTTCTTGTGGCGCTTCTCGAAGCGGTTGTACTTTCGGATGTAGTGCAGGTAGTCTCGGCGGATGACAATGGTCCTCTGCATCTTCATTTTGGTCACCACACCTGCGGGCGAAGGGGCAGATCCCGGGTCAGGCCCCATAGGGAAGGGAGCCATGGGCAGCCCAGGGCATGCTGGGAATCAGGGGCCGCTGAGCAGGGTTCCCAAGAAGCCTTGCTCCTGGCATCAGCTGTGCCAACTGCTTTCTCAGCAGTGCCCGGGGTGGGCATCTGAAGACCATCGTGAAAATAACAGACATCATCTGCCAGTGCCCCCCATAACCAGGAGTCTGCCAACCCCTTCCTCACCCAGGACCCTGGAGTCTCCGTGTCCCCAGCCCCTCCTCCCTCAGACCTGGGAATTTGAACCCAAGCCCCCAGAGGTCCTCACTTACCAGACAGGATTCGTCCTCGGATGGAGACATTACCAGTAAAAGGGCATTTCTTGTCAATGTAGGTGCCCTCGATGGCCTGAAGGAATAAGGAGGATTAGCAAGCCCTGAATGGTAGTTCCTGACAAGAACAAGGGGTGTGGCCTCCCTGTAGACACAAAAACTACAATTCCCAGCAGCCCCAGTAACAGCCACTCAGATGTGGATAGGGCAACTCAGTTTGGGCACACGTGCAGGGAAACAGGGATCTCTTTCTTTCTTCTGAGGGTCCCCATACCTCCTTCGGTGTCTTGAAGCCCAGACCAATGTTCTTGTAGTATCGCGGTAGCTTCTCCTTGCCAGTTTCTCCAAGCAGGACCCTCTTCTTATTTTGAAAGATAGTCGGTTGCTTTTGGTACGCACGCTCAGTCTACAGGGATGAGGTGAAAGCTGGTAAGCTTGCAGCAGGCAGCAACCTGGTCTGGAAAGCTTCACAAACCCCCCAGATCCCATCCTCTGCAGTATTTAACTCCCCAAACGCTGCACTCACCCAAATTTACCTCTAACCCAGACAACTCTAAACCCGGGGTTACGTCGGTATTTACTATCTAAAGCACCTTCCACCGCCTGCACAATTCACCCCTTAAAACCCAGAGATACAGAATCATCCCTCTAACACCCTGGACACCCTTCAGCAAGAATTATTCTCCAAGACACAAAGATACCCACCCAGGAGTCACTCCTTATTAATTACATATGGTTCCAAAATTAAATACCAAAACGATGGGTTCCCTGGAGTAATCACAGGATTAACCCTACAGCCTAAGACCTCCAAAAAAAC
Source organism: Eubalaena glacialis (assembly GCF_028564815.1). Lineage (NCBI taxonomy): Eukaryota > Metazoa > Chordata > Mammalia > Artiodactyla > Balaenidae > Eubalaena > Eubalaena glacialis. Next base: position 62,861,791 of record NC_083733.1, on the reverse strand, counting down.
ACTCTGTAAACCTTTGGTTTTAAAAGGATAACTCCTAAAAAGCTTGAGCCTTAATTACACCCTAAATGCGGAGCTCCTAAGATTTAGGAGGCGCCAATCGAGATTAACGCCAGGACACGCGCCCTCTGCCCGAATTTCCCTGGGAAATCGAGGACGCCCAGAATTAACCCCCAAACTGGGGCGCGGACTCCCGCTCTCCAGGACACGCCCCTGAAGCCCGGGCCCCGCTAGGTCTGCGTCAGCCCCGAGCCCGAACCTGAATGTCAGCCATCTTCCCGGCCGCCTGAAAAAAGGAAAGCCGCGGCGGCGTCCGGGTTTCCTTATCGATTGCACAGAAGCTAGAGAGGAAGTGACGAAAGAGGGGCAGGGTAACACGGTTTGAGGCGGAGCCTTGGCGAGACTCTGATTGACGGACTGCCCTACCCAAGTACGCGATTCGGAGACCGCACGGACGCTGCCATGACGCTCATGGCAGAGGGCCGGGAAGAGACAGACACTGTCTCGCGAGACTCTTAGGCCATCATTGCGCGCCAGCGCGCTAGGTCACGTTGGGAAAGAGTGGCCAGCCTTGTTATCGCGAGAGTTGTCGGGAGGCGGTCTTGTTTCTGCGGGGAGTGGGACCACGTGGGGTTTGGGGACAGCGTGGCTGTGTCCGCGCAGGGTTTAAACGGGTTGTGGCGGCGGCCATCTTTTTGCAGGACTGGAGACCGGAAAGTCTTAGGAGCATGCCTGCGCTGCGGTGCCGCCATCTTTGTGAGGGGCGGGCACTACCCATGAGTTTTGTGCAGTTTAATGAACGTTGTTTTCCTCTATGGGCCATTTCATCCCCAAAGGTTTCGTGAAAAAAAAAAAAAAAAAAAAAAAAAAGACCTTCTTCTGATTGTCTGTAACAGCGCTGTCCAATAGTAGTTTCCGCTGTGATGGAAATGTTCTGTATCTGCGCTGTCCAACACAGTGGCCACTGGCAGTGGAAGTGGGGTGCGTGCGACTGAGGACCTGAATTTTTAACTTTTTTTTTTCTTTAGGTAAGAAGTGGATTTATTTAGAGAGAAACATACTCCACAGACAGAGTGTGGGCCATCCCAGAAGGTGAGAAAGGCCCTAACTTTAATTTTATTCGATTTAAGTATAAACAGCCCCATGGGGCTAGTATCTACTGCGTTGGTCAGTGCACGTCTATAACTGAATACTAATTCATTGTTTTATAAATTCTTGTAAAGCAAAATCTAACAGCAATTGCCATGTGCCTGGCATTGTGCTAACACTCTAAGTATGGTTCGGTTACTATTCCCATTTTGCAGATGGGGAAACTGAGGCATTAGTTGCTCCAGGTTTCACAGAAAATGAGAGGCAGAGGTGGGACTTGAACCTGGGCAGTCTCGCTCCAGCGTTCTTAATCACCAACCTTTAAAGAAGGAAGCTTTGAGTCCTTTTTACAGTCACTTCACACTTAATGAGCACCTATTTGGTACCCGGCCCCCTTCTGGGCAGTGGTGGCAACAACCCGACCAACCCTGACAGCTGTCCACACTCTAACTGACTTGCACCTTGTTGGGAGATTTCAAACTCCAGACCTTGGCACGGATAGGTGTCTTATGCCTCTTTCCTTAGTTAAGTCTTGGTCTAAAATTTCCCAGCGCTCTAACTGCACAGAGTGTGGTTCTCTCTAAATAAATCCACTTCTTACCTATCACAATAAATACATAAATAAATAATAAAACCCATGGGGAATATACAGAATATTCAGTGATTTCATGTTAGGACAAGTGTGCAACCATCTGAAAAAAAAATAAAGTTGGATCTCTACCACCTACTGTATGCCAAAGTAAATTTCTGACGTGTAAATATAAAATTTAGGTGGGTTTGGGGAATGAAACCATCAATGTACTAGAAGAAAACATGAGTTTTGTTTTGTTTTGTTTTTTTCACTTATGAGTCTAGTAAAGACTTTTTTTTTTTTTTTTTGGCCGCACCATGCAGCTTGTGTCATCTTAGTTCCCATGGCAGTGGAAGCGCTGAGTCCTAACCACTGGACAACCAGGGAATTCCCTAGTAAAGACTTTCTTAAGCATTGCATTTAGAACATAAAATCTGTGCTCCCAACAAACTTCTACACAGGTCACAAAATATTATTCTTTTGATCTTTTTCCAATTTTTAAAAAAATTGAAGTATAGTTGATTTACAATGTTGTGTTAGCTTCAGGTGTACAGCAAAGTGATTCAGTTATACATATATATGTATATATATTCTTTTTCAGATTCTTTTCCATTATGTTATTACAAGATATTGAGTATAGTTGCCTGTGCTATACTGTAGGACCTTGTCATTTACCTATTTTATGTAGTGTGAATATGTTCATTTCAAACTCCCCCTGCCCCCTCCCCTTTCATGCTTTCTTATTTATCTTTTGTTTCCTCTTCCCCACTAAAATGAGGGCAGGAATTTTCGTTGCCTTTGTTCTCCAGGGCTTCTGGTGACTGTCACATAGTAAGTGCTCAGTTTGTCCTTGTTGAATAACTGACCAAATGAATGGAGGAGAATTAGATACACCAAAATGTCCACTTACAGGCAGATGGGTAAATCCTGGCATAGCTTGAGCATGGACCACTCTGCAAGCACGTAATAAACATGAGGTAAGTCAACCAATCTGGAAATGAAAACACTGCCAGACATGTTTCATTTTTTAATCTTTAAATTTCCGATGACTTCTGAATAGGGATTTCATGCACATGGTACAAAATTCTAAAAGTACCAAGTAAGTTGTGAAAGATGAATCTTTCCCTCACTCTTCTCCCCGGACATGCGCACCCAGTTTCCCTCTGCAGAAGCAACTGCTGTCATCCTGTTATCATCTGCCAATGTGTCTTTCAAACTAGTCTACCCTCTGTTGAATTTGTATGTGGACAAAGCAAAGTGCAGAACAAGAGGCACAGCATGACCCATTTATTCAAATGTTTATGGACAATCTATAGGACTGCATTTTTTTACATATATATTTCTTTTTCATATTCTTTTCCATTATGGTTTATCACAGGATATTGAATACAGTTCCCTGTGCTATACAGTAGGTCCTTGTTGTTTAATGCATTTTTTAAAGCTTATTACATGATATAGTTATGGCTTATCTTTTTAGGTATTATAGACTACACTGTCCAATAACACAGCCATTAGTTACATGTGGTTATTTAAATTTAAATTGAATAACATTTAAAATTCAATTTTTCACTCATTCTATTCGTATTGCAAATGCTCAGTAATCACATGTGGCTAGTGGCTTGCATATTGAACAGCGAAGATTTAGAATATTTTTATCAACATAAAAAAATGCTCTTATAGACAGAGAAGGCTGGTTGCATATATATGTATATATAATATATATGATGTCTTTTAAGTTGTAATAACTTCAGAAATATAAATGCTACAAACTTACAAAAAATCATTTGAAGTTTATTTAAATTTCTTTTACACTTGATAGCTTTGTGAATTTTGAACGATACATTTTTAAAAATTTATTTTATGGAAGTATAGTTGATTTACAATGTTAATTTCTGCTGTACAGCAAAGTGATTCAGTTATACATATATATACATTTTCATATTCTTTTCTATTATGGTTTATCACAGGATACTGAATATAGTTCCCTGTGCTACACAGTAGGACCTTGTTTTCCCAACCTATATATAATAGTTGGCATCTGCTAATCCCAAACTCCCAATCTATCCCTCCCCCCAGCCGCGCATGGCAACCACGTTTGTTCTCTATGTCTGTGAGTCTGTTTCTGTTTCGTAAGTTCATCTGTGTCATATTTTAGATTCCACATATAGGTGATGAATGATACATTTTTAATTATCATTGTTTCAGTCCCTCTGGGGTAGCATTGAGGAGGGACTTTTCATTTTAGAACCTGCTATGTCTTCCCCCCAGTGACCTTGTAGTAGCTTTATAATTTATTTTTTGAAGAAAAAGTAAGTTCTGGAGTATTTGAATGACTTAGAAAGGATTTATGATATTTAGTTTAAAAAAAAAAAAAAAAAAAGCAGGACCCGGAGTTGCTGTCTACAATGTGTGCTAAATAAACTATGTACAAAAGTTACATATAAAAGTCTGCATAAAAGTTTCTAACTTAGGAAAAAGCCTGGAAGGAAATGCATGGTATTGCCCTGGTGGTTTACATCTCCAGGTGGTGAGATTAGGTATGATTTCCTGTCTCGTGTCTTAAATGCTCAATATTTTGTAAATTGCTCAGAGCAGCTGGTGAGATTTTGATAAGGGAAGAGTAAAGAAAAGAAATACTGCTTCACTCTGAAGGGGTGAGGGCAAATCAGAGATGTTTAGGTCCTTAGCTTCTAGACATTTTTGATCACAACCCACAGTAGGAAATGCATTTTGCATTGTGACCAAACACACACACCTCTCTCTCACCCTCCTCTGCCTTCTCTCTTTTCTAATTTTTAAGTCTTTTAACTCTCTCCTTTCCTTTCTGTAATACACTGATTTTTTTCCTTTCCATTTCTATTCAATTTCGTTATCATCACTATTATTTAAAATATTTATTTATTTATTTGTTTGGGTCTGCCGGGTCTTAGTTGTGACATGCAGGATCTTTCTTTTTTTATTTGCGGCATGCGTGATCTAGTTCCCTGACCAGGGATCGAACCCGGCCCCCTGCATTGGGAGCGTGAAGTCTTAACCGCTGGACCACCAGGGAAGCCCCTCAATTTCATTATCATTTTAAGGCTGCTTACAACCCACCACATCGATTTTTTTGAACTGCAGTATGAACAGCCTTGCTGCCCAATAATAAACTTCAGCCAACTCTAGTTGTTACCACTTGAGGGCGTATTTCCCTGTCTCTGCCAGATTTCAGACATTTACTAGCATTTCACAACAGAAATCCAAAAGCTAGGAGACCTGGAGACCCTCCCCCTCCCCAGTGAGCACAGAAATGTCTATTCAAACAAGACGTATCCCTGCACCCCACCCACAGACCAGGGTCTCCAAGGTTGCTATAGCCCAGGAGATGAGGCTGACCTGGAACTGGCACGTCGTTGTCTGTTGGAGGGTGCTTTGGTTGTGGGCAGTTGGGCAAGATGGAACTGGAGCTTTGGAAACGTTCATTCTGTTGGCCCAGAGGTTCTGATTCCCTGTACTTGTCCCACAGGAATGGTTAAGGTTATGCCTGGAGATTTCGTTTGCATTCTCTCTGAGGAATGATGAGCATCTTCTCATGTATTTATTGGCATTTGTGTATCTTTTTTGGTGAAACGTTGTTTTCAAGTTTTGGTTATCTCTTTGTTACTGAGTTTGAGAGTTTTTCTATATATTTGGCATTTAAGTCCTGCAAGAGATACGCAAATAACTTCTCCCAGTCTGACCTGTCTTCATCTTTTTAATGGTGGGTGTCTTTAGAAGTGGCAAGTTTTACATTTTTAAGCCAAATATAAGGGATTGTGGTTTCCAGGGGATTATATTGTGCTTTTACATGCAGTCCTGTTAAACTTAAGACTTAAACTCTGGTTTTCAGTTGCTTCTGTAGGCAGCTCTGCTGGTAAGCGGGAGCCCCAGGAGGGGTAGGGAACCACCCACTTGCAAAATGATTCTTAATGAAAATTTAAGCCACTGTGGTGTCTTAGACATTTTGGAGATTGAGAGAGAATGGCACAGTGCGCCAAGTTATGATCTGCCCCATGAACCAACTAGCAAGTACTGCCCACCAGTCCCAAGGGCAGCACGAATCTAGCTTTCTTCCCAGTACAGATGTGCGTACCTTGGTCACACCAGACCCCTCCGGGTGTCATCCTGGCTGACACCGCTGACTGCACATAACCCTCATCAGTAAGATGGGGATGGGGGCCCACCTGGGTCAAGTATTGAGAGGTGACCAAGGGTGATTATCCAGGGCTGGGTACCCTAATGTTTACCCTTTCAGGGACTCACCCTGGCAGATCTAACAAGCCTAGTTTTAATCGTACAAAGCACCAAGAGCTTTCAAATCCCACTTTCTCTAATGCCTAACCACCGTTTACAAAATGTTTTTTCTTGTCCATTTCTTCACATTAAGCGTGGCCCGGCGTGGCAGACTGGAAGAGACCACATGCCCCACAGTGAGGAACCGGTTTTAGAGAATGCTGGCAACTCCATACTTTGCAGCTGAATTAGGGAAGACAACTTTATGCAAACTGGGCAACACCAGGCTCTACAGGTCGTAAGTACCAATCCCATAGGCATCTCAAATTCCTTGGCATGTCAATCTCTACAAAGGTCAACTCCTCCACGAAAGGCAGTTTCTAATCCATCATCTGCAGAAACAGCACAGCCAGTTTTGTTCTTCAAAGCCTCCCATCAGCCGAGGGCCTTGCTCCCCTGGGCCTGCCTCTATGGCAGACACACACTGCAAAGACGCCAAATTTCTTTAAAAATAATTTATTAGTTTTGGATCACAAAATATAGGGAAGACACAAAGGCAATGCCTGTGACCCCTTGGGCCGTACTTCCCTTCCATAAACACCTTTTAGAACCCCAGACTCGTGCTGCCCAAGCATTCTCTCACGTCCTAACAGCTGCAGAGTATAGTACCTGACCACGTGGGAAGCTTAGACTCCCTGTAGGCGACGTGAGTGGCCCTTCCGCTTAGGTCTTCCAGCTCACTTTTGCCAGTATTGCAACAGCACGGGTTGTTCGCACTGTCCATATCCTAAAACTTTCATGAATGAATAGGTCACAGGCAAATTCTGCCTGCACAGCCCTTACAACTGTCTACGCTTTTAAAAAGGCCTCTCTTAGACAGCAGTGGCTAAGGCCCCTTCGCTATACCCAGTCTTCTAAATCCCAGGCTGCCTGTGGCACCTGGATGGCAGCCCCTGGGGGTCCCCCACATCCTAGGGTGGCGATGGAGGAAGGGCAGGCCAGGCCAAGCATGAAGAAGAAACGGTCAATTTTATTGGGCTCAGACTAAGAATCCATGGGTCTTGAGGACCTCTGTGAATCGGTCGATTTTCTTCTCTATGTTCTTTTCGGCCTGCTTCCGTAGCCTCTGTGGGGTCAAGGTAACAGGTGGTGGTTAGTGGCTGCTCCCTAGGACTGCCCTTATCCCAGGGGGCCACCCACACCGGGCCTTAGGCAGAGCCTTCTGAGGGCGTAACAAAGACCCAAGTCAAGACTAATCAGCTCCCAGACCCTGCCCCAGAAAGTGTGGTGCCCCTCCAGCCTCAGCCCCACCCTCACCATGAGCTGCTTCTTTTTCCGGTAGTGGATCTTGGCCTTCTCCTTTCTCTTCTCCTCCAGTGTAGCTGTTACTGCCTGGTACTTCCAGCCAACCTCATGAGCCAGGCGCCCTAGGTAGGCAAACTGCGGGGGAGAGGGAGAAACGAAGCTCTAAGAAAACGAGGCCAGGGTGACTAGGGGAGGGGCGGTGACATCCTGTCCTAGAGGGTCCCAGTCCAGCCATACAACTTTTCAGCAAGCCTGCGCTCGAGACACAGCCACCCCTGGCAGGGCTCTCTGCTCCTCCTGGCATCAGCTGAGCCATTGGCATTATCGGCATTGCCCACAGTGGCATCCGCAGACCATCGTGAGAATAAGCCATCATCTGCCAGTCTTAGGGCCCTAGGTGCACCCACCAGGAAGCCTGGGACCCCAAGGCATCGCTCAGCAGACCCCGGAACTCACCTTCCGTGTAGGCTTCAGACGTACAACCTTGAGGGCGGCAGGAACCACCATCCGCTTTTTCTGTTAGAGAAGGAGAGGGACTTAGAGACCTGGAGTGAGGGACAGACAGGGAAGAAGGCTGGCTGGGGCAGGCGTCTCAGCCAGTGCTGTTTTCACGAGGATCAAACAATGTAGGTAACTGCAGAACATCACGGACGCCACACACAAAGATGCCGCTGAGGGAGATGGGTCTTGCTTACCTTGTCATAGGGTGGCGGGATCCCATCAAACACCTTGAGGCGGTCCAGAGCGGCCTGGCCTCGCTTGGTCTTGTGGGGTAGCATGCCTGTGGGCAGAGGACAACAGGCCTGCTCAGTGGGGCATGCGAGGACCCCGCTGCCCCACCTGGGTGGGCAGGCGGGCAGGCAGGCGGCCTCAGATGGTAGTGCATGTGGAGTCATCTCATGGTTGGGAAACTCGAACACGAGTGGGAAAAGTCTTCATCACCGGCCACCCGCCCCATCAGCCCCTCTGGTCCTCAGGCCCAGCTCACCTCGCACTGTCCGCCAGAAGATGCGGCTGGGGGCTCGGAAGTGGTAGGGGCCACGGGAGGGGTTGGTGTTCATCCGCTTGCGGAGGAATGCCAGGTACTTCACTGGGAAGAGGGGAGAGTGTGTGAGGCCTCAAGGGTCCTCAGGCAGATGGTAACTCCTTCCAACGCAGCACACAACCTTACTTCCGAGGGCGTGTTCGGGAACTCAGACTAACACCTCCCACCACTGGTGGGACTGCTTAGGAGCCCGTGAAAGCGTGAGCCCTACAGAGGTCCACCTTCTCCAGCCCTCCTCCCAGGCCCTCACTCACACTTGTTTCTATAGAAATTGCCAGAAATGTTGATGCCCTCACAGCGCACAACCACCACCTTTCGACCTAGAGGGAATGGAAAATGAGACAATCAAGGAGGTCAAAGGTTAGAAAGCAGGCCCAGTTACTGCTGAGGACCCAGAAAGGAGGCTCCTTCCGTCTCAAACTGGCCACAATGCACAAGGAAGGCACGGAGTCTCCTGCCCCGTGTCACAGAGCAGCAATTGGCGAAGCTGGACTCATGCTTAAGTTCAATTTGTTAGTCTGACAGAGCCCAGAGCCCCCAACCTGGGAGGGGAGGAGGCTGGCAGGTCTCAGAGCGGTGCATGGAGTTGATCTCATGGTCGTTAGACTCAAACGAAAGATGGTGATTTTTGCTCATCACTGACCTCGAGGCTCGTGTCTGGGGGAGCTATGGGCAGGGGGCAGACTTACCCAGAAGCACCTGCTTAGCCACGATGGCCGCCAGGCGGCCCAGGAGATGGCCTCGGCCATCGAGAACCAGGACCTGTTGGAGATAGGTTGAGAGGGCTCAGAGGCACCCACAGCTTTGACTCCCCACCTCAAACAATCATTCCTCCCTACTTGTTCATTTCCCCTACCTCCCAGGGTGCCAGGAGACCCAGGAACTAGGACCTAAGGCTCACTTTACAGAGAAGACCAAAAGAGCAAATGACTGACTCAGGATTTCAGTAAGTGGAATAAGATACCAAAGGACTCCCCTCACATCTCAACTGTTTGAAAGGCAAGAATCTTTATGCCCAGATTATGCTTGACAGTCAGCAATTGAGCTACAATCTGAATCCAGACTGGCAATACTGATCCTCCAGGCAGAAGAACCTGTGATCTGGATACAAGCTGTAGAATCTCGACAGAATCTTATTCTGTCCTGTCTTAGATACTTTTCTAGCATGAAGGTTCAGAGCGGATGAAGCTAGGAAGGGTAGTCTAAAGCCCTGGCTGGCTCTGGTATTGACTAGATTTGCATCCTCCGGCGAACTGCTCAAACGCCAATCCTCAACTTCTTGTCAAGAGTAAAAGTCCCAACTCTTTACCAAGGGCTTGCTACACATGTTACGATTTTTGGAAGCCGGTGTAAAAGGCTACAGAATCTAAAACCAGACTTCCTGACAATGTGACTTTCGTTAAAACCCTCCAAATCTCCAATATCTGTCTCAGGAACGCTATGATAAATTAATTGAATTACACAAAATACAAGGCAAACTGTACCAGGCGCCGTAAATGCAGGGACACAGGTTCGGAGAACTCTACCACTTGCCTGGCCCCAAACGTGGTTTTCCTTCCTGAACCACAGACCCATCACAGGCACACCCCTTCCAGAGCCATCCCCTCCTTTATATCTAACAGGTTACACAAGAAGCCTGGGCAAAGTCAGAGTTAAGTTTCTGCTGCCGTCCTTGAGGGCCTCCAGGTCGTTAAGGACAAACGATATCCCAGGGCTGTGAACATTTCATCACAATCCTGTTTCCAGCACCAGCAGACCTTTAGACTTCCTCGACCCCCAAGAGAAAGGAAAATAACAATTCGTGCCTGCATGCCCTGTAGGCAGGAGCTCTCTCGACCCACTGCAAAAATTTCGCGCTAAAATACCCACAGCTGCAGGGGAACCCTGATGCGCACTCCCACGAGGCCGAAACAACCCGCGCCTTGGGCAGGGCGGAAGTACCCTCCATTTTGGCCAATCCTCGGCTTCTCTTCGTCCCCTGGCCGCGCAGCTGCCTTCCGCGTGCTTCCCCACCGCTGAGGACACACTGACCCAATTCGGCCAAAATCAAGGTAAATCAGGCCTAGTTTTAAAATAACTTTTCTTGTGCTGGAAGCCCCGATCACTGCCCCCTGGGGGGAAAATGATGCCGCATTCTAGCCAGCCCAGAGCGTAAAAACCGTTTTATATTCCCGTTTTGGGTTCCTCTTACCCCGAAAGCTTTCTGTTTTGCTTAGTTGTCGATCTTAAGTTCCACAGTACACTTACGAGAGGAAAGAGGGCCAACCCCGGTCCGGTCTCGACCCCACCCGGCCCCACACCGCTCCGGCCCGCGCAGAGCCTGTACCTGTCCCTCCGCCATCTTCGGCAGCCGCCTGGGAAAGAAGGAACCTTAACCGCAGGGTTTCTTATCCCTTGAAACAGGGGCGGAGGAAGTGACGCAACACGGGCGCTTTCCGTCTTTTCATTGGCCAGAGTGCCTTGCGCGTGCGCAGAAAGGCCCACTGGTAGGCGGGTCATCTTTTGACTGTCCAATCAGTATCGTTTCTATCGAACCTAGGAGGCCATGGCTGTGCCGGGCGAGATCACGTGGGGTAGGAGGGGGGCGCTGCGGGGGCGGGGCTGTTCAGCCTCTGTTGCCGTATTGAGGAGGGGCTGGTAATCCTCGCGCGAGTTGCTCGCTGTGTTTGCGGTGGGGCGGGGGCGAGAAGGCTGGAGGAGAAGCGCTCTTACCCCCTAAAGCGATATCACGTGTAGGCCCACAGCGTGCAACGAGGCTTGCCCTTTAGCGCTCAGTCTAGGCTTAGAGATCTGGATTTCGGTGCCTGTCCGGCTTCCTTGTGATCTGGCTAAATCCCTGGCCGTGTATGGGCCTCAGTGTCCTCACCTGTCAAAAAGGTGGAGATAGTCTTCCCTATGAGATCTAACATATGAAGGAATGACTTCTAGATGCCTGAATGTTCCCCAAAGGAGCTTCTCACTTTCTGGACAAAGCCTTTGCTTTGGCGGTGCCCCGTGACTGGGATGCCCTCCCCTCCACCCCCACCTTCTAAAATCTGGCTTGGGTCCTTCTCTCTAGAGAGCCTCCCTGTTATCTCAGGCTGGCTCAGGTACATCCTCGGAGCTCCCACAGTGCCTATGCTACCTGCATTAGAGCGTGTGTCATCCTGTACTGGGGCTCTCTGGGGCCCCTGTCTTCTCACCCATGGACCAGGAACCCTGAGAGGGTGGGGCTTGTTCTCACTCACGTCTGGGTCCCAGCCTTGCCCTGCACTGGCCCTGGGGCCCAGGAGGCCTCAGAAAATAGGTATTGAATGAAACACTGCATTAACTGAAAAACCAAGACCCAAACCCAAACTGCCCCATCCACTCACCCTGTCCCATCCACAGACAGGCCTGGCCAGAGCTGGTAGAAAAGGATGATTTATATACAATTTCCTGGGGACAAGGGCTTTGTACAGAGGGGGGAGGGTGAGGCCGGGGCCGCTGCTGGGTGCTGGCGTTGCCTCCATCCTGGGGAGACAGTGACAGGAGCAATGTGGCCAAGGAAAGGACCAGTTTCTAGCTGACTTCCTCCAAGTTCCGACTCTGTGTCCTCGGGCAGGTGACTCCTCTCTCTGGGCCTCAGTGTCCTCCTCTGTAAAATGGGATGATAGATGACTCACTGGGCTGTTTGAGGCTCCGTGGACAGAGGAGAGGAAAGCACCAAGCTCAGGGCTTGGCACAGTCTCAATGCCAAAACCAACTCCATTCACCCTGAATGCTCACTATGTGTTTGGGCATCGCTGGCCAAGAGAAGTAACTCTCTGCAACCATGAGAGATCTGCGTGCTCCCGGACAGCTGTGATACCAGCCACATGTGAATACTGGGCACTGTAAATGTGGCCAGCAAAACTGAGAAACTGAGTTTTTCATTTTACCTAATTTAAACTTAAATAGTGTGGTTATTGGGAGAGTGGGAAAACAGGGTGTGAACAGGGAAAAGGGTAGGAGGAAAACTTCTCAATTGAAAATTGTATCTCGGGGACTTCCCTGGTGGTCCAGTGATTAAGACTTCGCCTTCCAATGCAGGGCGTGCGGGTTCGATCCCTGGTCCCTGGTCGGGGAGCTAAGATCCCACATGCCTCGCAGCCAAAGAACCAAAACATAAAACAGAAGCAATATTGTAACAAATTCAATAAAGACTTAAAAAAAAAAAAGAGAAAATTTGTTTAAAAAAAAAAAAAAAGTATCTCAGACTTCCTTGGCGGTCCTGTGGTTAAGACTCTGCGCTTCCACTGCAGGGGGCACAGGTTCAATCCCTGGTCGGGGAAGCTCCCGCATGCAGCGAGGCGTGGCCAAAAAAAAAAAAAAAAAAAATTGTATCTCAAAGAAAAAAAATCTCAAAAAAAATTGTAATAAAAAGTACTGCCCGGGACTTCCCTGGTGGCGCAGTGGTTAGGAGTCCGCCTACCAATGCAGGGGACACGGATTCAAGCCCTGATCCGGGAAGATCCCATATGCCCCAGAGCTATTAAGCTCGTGCACCACAAGTACTGAGCCTGCGCTCTAGAGCCTGTGCTCTGCAATGAGAAGCCCTCGCACCACAACAAAGAGTAGCCCCAGCTCACCACAACTAGAGAAAGCCTGTGCATAGCAACGAAGACCCAATGCAGCCAAAAAAAAAAAAAAAAAAAAGTACTCCCCAAAACAAATGCTGATATGAAAGATCATTTAATTTAGAAATTGTTCCGTGATCCAGTTATTGGAAAACTTCTGTAGGTTTCAAAGAACTTGAGTATACGAATCTACTTATGCAGCTGTAAATTTCATGGAATCTAAATACTGATCAAATATTTCTGATAAAAATTTCGCATATGCATTGCGATGTGCTGTGAGTGTAGCATACACACTACATTCTGAAGACTTGGTATGAAAAAAAGAATGTAAAAATATCTCATTGATAATTTTTTAAAGTATTGATTACATGTTGAGATGACAACATTTTGGATACACAGGGTGAAATAAAATATATTCTTTTTTTTGGCCACGCCACTGGGCTTACGGGATCTTAGTTCCCCGACCAAGAATCAAACCCATGCCCCCTGCAGTGGAAGCACAGAGTCCTAACCACTGGACCACCAGGGGATTCCCTAAAACATATTCTTTATACTAACCTGCTTATTTTTACTTTAAAAAAAGATTCAGCTACTAGAAAATTTAAAATCACATGTGTGGCTTATATTCTATTTCCTTGGACAGCATTGCTCAAAGGGTTTTTCGTGGTCACTTCCCTTAATCTCTCAACAACTCTATGGTAGAAGGATTATTATTAGTCTTTTGTACAGATAAGGAAACTGAGGCAGAAGAGTGAAAGGCACAGAAGCCGGAATCAGAAGGCCCAGAGTCAAATCTTGGCTCTGTCAGTCACGAGCTGTGTGACTTTTGGCAAATGATTTACCTCTCTGGGCCTTGGTTTCCGCCTCTGTGAAATGGGGATAATAATGGCACCAGCTTCTCAATTAAGTGAGTTAATTTGTAGAAAGCTCCAGCACAAGACCTGAGACACTGAGGCACTCTACGTGTGAGCCATTGATGCCAGATGTTTCTTGTGAGATCCCTCTGAGCACATTGGGAACCTGGGCACTCCACTCCTTCCTCCCTCCGGGCACCACCCACCTTCTGCCCCCAGACTGGTTCCCAAGTTTGCCTCTGGGGCTTCCTCTTCCTGCTGCCCTAGGTGAGAAGTCCCAGCTCCCTTACCTTGCCTTTGAGGCCTAGATGTTGCTGTGCCATTTTCAATCCCCCACCCACCCACCCCAGGCTGGGCGAAGTTGCTAGAACACCCTGACCTTTTTCACACCAGGAGGGCTTTGCAGAGGCGGTCCCCTCTGCCTGCTCCAGGAGGCCACTCTCTCCTGGCTTGCAGACTCCTTATCCAAATACCTCCCCGGAGGTTGGGGTGGGCCGTGTCCTCATGCCCGCAGGTCCCCACTGAGCTCACTGTCTTTCCCAAATCTCCCTCCTCCCCCCAGGTTCCCCACTGGGCCAGACCCAGCGTCCTCTGCTTGCGCCACCTCCCCTTCCTCCTTCCTCCCACCCCCCACCAAGCCTGTCAGTCTCCAGCCCCATCCCTCCCGATGATCCCTGACCCCTGACTCTGCCCGTCCCCTCCTCTCCGTCCCCGTGGTCCGGCCCTGGCTCAGGCCTTGTCCTCTCTCCCTGGACCCTCGCCCAGCAGCCTCCTCTTTGGCTTCCAGTCTGCTGTCTGTTCCAGTCTGTCCCCCTCCATGGCCCCAGAAGGGTCTTCTTGCATCTGGACTGACCCACACCTTCCCTGCTCAAGGCCCCCCCCCAACACATGCCACCCACACCAACACCAAGTCCAGGGTCCTCAGCTTGATGAGGAGTCAGTGCTCCAGGCAGGGCACCTATGGCCCCCAAAGGATCAGCTGACTCCGGCCACGCCCTCTGCCCACCCCACTGGCTCACCCGCTCCCCAGGGTAAGGCATCCTCTGTCTCTTCCTTCGCCAGTGCAGGCACCAGGCAGCGGCCAGCAGCAGGAGGGCCACGGGCAGCAGCAGCAGCAGCAAGAGGAGCAGAAGAGGGGCCTGCGGGGCCGGCAGGGATGTGGCCTCCAAGGCCCCGGGGCTCATTGGGGGCAGCAGGGTGGAGGAGTCTGCCAAGAGAGAGGAGGCTGGGTGACTGAGAAGAAGGGCCAGGCCAGGGAAGGAAAAAAAGTCCTGCCTGGTCCTGCTGTGTGACCTCGGGTGGGCTGCTCACTTCTCTGGGCCTCAGTCGCCTCATCCATAAAATGGGGATAATTATTGTATCGACTTCATAAGGTTGTCACAAAGATTAAACGCGTGAATATACCGAAAGTGCTTAGAACAGTGTCTAGCACGTAGTAAGGCTGAATTTTATTTATTTTTTAAAGCCACTAATAACTCTTTATTTCAAATATATCATTTTTCTTTTTTTTTCTTTTTGCCCGCACAGCATGTGGGATCTTAGTTCCCCGACCAGGGATCGAACCCAGGCCCCTGCCAGTGGAAGTGTGGAAGTCCTAACCAGTGGACCTCCAGGGAATTCCCTACATTTTATTTTATAAAGGGACAAATGTGTGTCTAGTGCTTATGTATCGATTTGCTTATTTGTCTTCTTCCGCCAATAGTCTATGAGCTACATGAGGGTGACAGGAGCCTTATTGCCAGAACCTACTACTTAGTGCTCACGAAATAATAGTTTAATTTACATAAAGTAAATATCTGAGTGGATGAATGGACAGATAATAGAACAATGAAAGATACAATGTGTGAAGCTATGATGGCTCACAAGGCCCCACTTGATCTGGCCCCCTTTGTTCCTTCTGTACCCTCACCCCCCACCTTCTCCCCTTTGCTTACTTGGCCTCAGCCACTGGGGCCTCCTCATGATTCCTTAAACAAGTAGGCAGGTTTCCGCCTCAGGGCCTTTGCACTGGCTGTTCCCTTTTTCACAACTTTCAGTGACTTTCCAGTCAACCACCTCAGCCCATGATTCCATCACCCTGTTTTAATTTGCCTGCATGGGGCTCGTTATACTCAGATACTTTCCTGATTAATTATATGTTAACATGTTTATCGTCTGTCTCCTTTATTAGCACGTCAGCCTCCCATGGACATGGACTTGATCTTGTTTTGTGCTGTGTCTCCAATGCCAGGCGCCAGGGAGATGGTTAATAAAGGTTGGTTGAATGAATGATTAGTGATACATGTAAATACAAATGACAACGTTAAATATAAATGACTACTACTACACCACTTCTCTGGTGGTGCAGTGGTTAAGAATCCGCCTGCCAATGCAGGGGACATGGCTTCGATCCCTGGTCCGGGAAGATCCCACATGCCGCGGAGCAACTAAGCCCATGCACCACAACTACTGAGCCTGCGCTCTAGAGCCCGAGAGCCACAACTACTGAGCCCGCGCACCACAGCTACTGAAACCCACGCGCCTAGAGCCTGTGCTCCGCAACAGGAGAAGCCACCGCAATGAGAAGCCCGCGCACCACGACGAAGAGTAACCCCCGCTCGCCGCAACTAGAGAAAGCCCGCGCGCAGCAATGAAGACCCAATGCAGCCAAAAATAAATAAATAAACAAACAAACAAATAATTTATATATCTATAAATGACTAAACGATTGGAAATGCAGGAAGAAATTGAGAAGAATATAATTAGAGCGGGAGGTTTTCTTATGTCCCCCCACCCCCACCCCCACCCCCCGCACGGCTTGCGGGATCTGACCAGGGATGGAACCTGTGCCCCCTGCAGTGGAAGCATGGAGTCCTAACCACTGGACCGCCAGGCAAGTCCCTAGAGCGGGAGGTTTTTAACCATCCCTCTCAGAACTTGACAGATCTTGTAGACAAATATAACAAAGACAGAAAGTCTCTGAATAATACCAAGATAAGGTTGATAGAATATATACACACTGATTCGACCCTGATCGTACCAAAAAAAAAAAAAAATCTATTATTTTCCTAAGACCTTGTTCAGTTACAAAACTGATTATATACTTGGCCGTAAAGGAAACCTTAATAAACTGAACAAGTTTTCACAGGGCGTGGTCTCTCGTCATATTCCAATAAAGTTATTTCACTTTGAAACTTATTTTTTTTTTTGGCCGCACCGCGTGGCTTGCAGCATCTTAGTTTCCTGACCAAGGACTGAACCTGTGCCCTTGGCGGCAAAAGCTCGGAGCCCTAACCACTGGACTTCTAGGGAATTCCCCACTTTGAAACTTCAGGGCTGGCCCATCCAAGATGGCGGCCACTTGCCTCGTGGCGACTAAATATGTGACCTGCGGCCAATCTGAACTGAGATGTGCTGTCCGTGTAAAATACACACCAATTCTTAAAGACTTAGTAGGGAAAAAAGGATGTGAAATACCTCATTAAGTAATTTTTAAAAATATTGATTATGTGTTGAAATGATATTATCTTGGGTTAAATAAAAAATATTGAGTTAGTAAAATCTGTGGTTTAGGGACTTCCCTGGCGGTCCGGCGGTTAGGACTCTGAGCTCTCACTGCCGAGGACCCTGGTTCGATCCCTGATCAGGGAACTAAAATCCCACGAGTTGCAGGGCGTGGCCCCCCCAAAAATTTGTGATTTAAATATTATTTTTAAAATTATAAAATTATGAGAATTAAATTCAAGGGACTTCCCTGGTGGTCCAGTGGTTAAGACTCCGCTAAATAAATAAATAAATTCAATAACATCACAGAATTCCCGGGCAGTTAGGACTACACCCTTCCACTGCAGGTGGCACGGGTTTGATCCCTGGTTGGGGAACAAAGATCCCGCAAGCCATGCAGCACAGCCAAAAAAAAAAAAATAATAATAATAATAATAAATTCAATAACATCATTATAGAGAACAGATTACTGGTTGACAGGGGTTAGGATGGGAGTTTTAGGATGAGATCTAGTTGCACAAACTCACATGTGGTGACACAAAGCTACATGTGTGATAAAATTACATAGACACACATACATACACACACACACTCTCTCTTTTAGGGGTTGAATGTGTCCCTCAAAATTCATATGATGAAATCCTAGCCCACAGTACCTCGGAATGTGCCCTTATTTGGAGATCAGGTCTGCAAAGAGGTGATCAAGTTAAAATGAGGTTGTTAATGGTGGGCCCTAATCCAGTATGACTGGTATCCTTATAAGAAGGGGAAATCTAGACACAGAGATATGCATAGGGGGAGAGTGCCATGTGAACATGAAAATGGCCATCTATAAGCCAAGGAGAGAGACCTGAAACAGATCCTTCCCTCACAGCCCTCAGAAGAAGCTAGTCCTGCTGACACCTCAATTTCCCAACTGTAAGAAGATAAACTGCTGCTGCTTCAATCACCTGGTTGGTGGTACTTTGTTACAGCAGCTGTAACAAACTAATACTCACACACATGCATGCATGCATATATAACTGGTAAACTCTGAATAAACTCTGTGGATTGTACCCATGTCAACTTCTTGGTTTTGACATTGTGCTATAATTAATGTTACCAAGCAAAAGGTACCACTGGGGAGGCTGGGTGAAGGGTGTGCAGGACCTCCCTGTACAGATTCTATGCCCCTTTCCTTTGAATCTGTAATTATCCCAACATAAAAAAGTTTAAAAAATAAATCCACCAATAACATGCTAAAAAATAACAAACATTAAGAATCCTGAAAAATAAGTGAATTAACCTTTTTTAACTTTTTTTAAACATGGCTACAACAAAATTTACACTCAAACGTGTGACTCTCATTCTATTTCTATGGTATAGAGCTACCTCAGAGAAACAGGCAGGGATGGTTATTCCCTTCTCAGAGATGGGTAAACTGAGGCCCAGAGGGGGATGACAGGCCCAAAGTCACACAGCCCATAGGAGCACGGTGGGGTCTGGGGAGCCCTGAGTGGAAGGGGTGAGGGCCTAGTGAAGGTGGGAGAGGAGGGGGTGGGGCGGTGGGCTATGGGGCGCTGGGCACCTTTACCCGGCTGACACTGCAGCTCCAGGCACCTGGAGAAATTCCGGCGGGTGATCCAGGGCTTCAAGGCCACCAGCTGCTGGGAAGTGTCCTGCAGGAGGTGGGAGATGTTGGCCTGGACGAAGCGAAGACAGCTGGGGAGGGGCTGGGGGCAGGGGAGGGAGACGTCACCACGGCATCACCCCCAGTGTCACCTCAGGTCAAGGGCAAGGCCTGGGTCTCACAGAGAGTTTGGAGCCTTGCTCCCCCAGGTTGCTAGGGGGAAGCCTCCTTAGCAATGTCTAGCAATGCGGTCCAGTCAGACCTGGATCAGGAGGGAGTTTAGATGCCCTCCTTCTCCGGGTTGCTAGGGGTGAGAACCCCTTAGCAACATCCTTCAACAGGGCCTGAGAAACAAACTTAGAATTGGTGCATTGGGCTCAGACCCCTGGCCATCCTCCAGTACTTAGAGAATTGTCACTTCCCAGCACTGAGGGCCTCCAGCAGGACTGGACTTGCAGCTCCACCTCCCTCAGGCTGCTCAGGTCAAAGGAAATCTCCAGTAAGCCCTAGCAGACCTTTGCTTCCAATCCCTAGGAAAGCATCACGCTCCCCTCACTCATTCCCCAAGTTCAGGGCTGACCTGGAAGGCACATGAGGTGACGAAGTGTATCTCGGTGTTGACAGCCTCCAGCAGTTTCCCCATCTGGGACCCAGCCACGGTCTTGAGCCGTCCCATCCAGCGCTGGGCCAGGACCAGACGCCAGAAAGCCCCACAGAGCTCGTCCTGGGGAGAGACCACCCAGGCTCTGGGTCCCGTGGGCGGAGGGGGTAGGGGGCTTAACCGGTGGGGCTGGGGGCCGGGACTCCAGGGTCCCGGGGGAGGAGGGGGCCGGGTCAGCACACTAGCCTGGCTCCCTGAGGGGTGGTGAATCTTGAATCTCTCCTTCCCACCTCCATCCCGGGCCCCTCCCATCTGTGACTCACGTCCTGCAGGTTGGAGGCAACAGTGACTGGGTAATCTTGAAGCAGGTAGTCAGACTGCGGGAGAAAACAGGGTCAGGCCTGGCTGCAGACAGGAGGAAAGAGAGCTATGGGGACCCGGGGGCGGGGGGACAGGGACCCAGAGAGAAGGGGGTGGGGACCCAGGGTGGGGAGATGGGGACCCAGAGAGAGGGGTACAGAGACCCGGAGGGGGCGGGGACCCAGAGAGAGGGGGACAGGGACCCAGAGAGAAGGGGGCGGGGACCCAGGGTGGGGAGACAGGGAGCCACAGAGACCTAGACAGGGGGAACTCAGACCCAGAGACAGAACCTCGGCCTCGGATTTGGGGCAGGGATGCTCACCAGCTTGCCGATGGTGCTGGTGAAGGTGGAGGAGATGGGGCTGTGGGGGAAGGAGCAGTCCGGGGTCCCGCGGAGGCCGGGGCTCAGCAGCAGCAAGAGCAGCAGGGAGGTCTGCGGGCAGCGCGGAGTGAGGGCCCCACTGGCTCCACGCCCGCCCCCCTCCCTCGTCGAGGCTGCCCCCCTCCAGCCCCCTTTTCTCCCTTCCCTCTTTCTCCTTTCCAGCTCTTCCACTTCTCGGCTCCTCCTCCTCTTGGCTCCTGTGTGCCCACCTCTGACCATCTTTCCTGTATCTCTTTCTGCCTCTGGTCGGGTGCTGACCAGTTTTCACCCTCCTCTGCCCCATCTGTTTCGCCCCCCATCTCCCCACCTCGACCCATCTCTCTCCACTTCTGCTCACTTCTGCCCAGGATTTTCTCATCTCTGTCCATCCCTCTGCCCCTCCATGCTCATCTCTCCTGTTTCTCCCTAGATCTGGGTCCCATCTTTCCCACTTGTACCCACCTCCCTGTTTCTTCCCCCGACCCTTACCCATCTTCCCCCAACCCTGTCCATCTCCCCGCAACTCTGTCCCTCTCCTCCCAACTCTGTCCATCTCCCCCACCCCGTCCATCTCCCCCCAACTCTGTCCATCTCCCCTCTCAGCTCTGCCCATCTGGACACCGCTCTTCCTTTCCCCCACCTTAACCCCCAGGGATACGCACAGTTGGGCTCCAGGCTGGCGCCAGCACTATCATTTCGGCCCGGGGCCCCTCATGCCTGTGGCCGGATCTTGGAAGGGACAGAAGAGCGAGTCTCGGACCCCCGCACCCCAGCCCCTTCCTTGCCCGCCCCTCCCGCCCCTTCACCTCCCCGCCCCTCCCCCTCCCCGCCCCTCCGCCCCTCCCTCGGTCCTTTGATGTGGCTAAGTTTCCGCCTCCTACTCTATAGAGCTTCCTGCGTGAAGCACGGTTATGGTGAAAACTCCTCATCTCCCCTTCTAAGAACCCCGACGTCCGGTGCCCGCAACCCTCCCCAGGCCAGGGACCCAGGAACCCGACCCCCACGCCTCTCCGCTCAGCCCCAAGAGGGGGATCCCGGCCCCGTCCTTCGGGGACCAGGAGCCCATTTCTCCTCACGCACCAGGCTTGCCCCAGCTGGGTGTGGAAGGGGCCACGCCGGGTGACAGCCAGAGATCGAAAGTGAAAGGAAATATTGGGGGGAGATAGTGAGCTGGGCGGGTGGGGATCGGGCTGGTGCAAGGGGCGCCACCTGGTGGTGACAGTGGCAGCTGACGCCCCAAAGGGCGCCTCAGTGGGACTCCCGCTCAAGCGGGCTGAGGTTGGGTTGTTCCCTGGGTCGGGGCGGGGGGTTGGACACAGTGAATGGAGAGCTGCGGTTCCAACGTGGATCTGTCTCTAGCTAGAGCTAATCACACAGGGCCAGGAGGAGGTCACGCTGAGCCCTTCATCTTTGCCTTGAAACCTCAGCCCCAGCCCCCAACCCCGGTCACCTTCCACATCGAGGTAAGTGACAGCTCCATCCTTCCAGGTGTTCAGGCCCAAAGGCATGGAGGGGACTTGTGACTCTGTTTGCCTCTCACTGTCCACTGACAGTCCAGTCCGTCAGCAAAGTTGTTGGCTGACCATCAAAACGTATCCAGAATCCGACCACCTCTCATCACCCCCACTGCCGCCACCATCACACGCCTGAACATCACTGTTCCCTACTCACCTCATCAGCTTCCCTGCCTCAGCCCTCACCTGCCACAGCCTGTTCGCCATATGCAGCCAGAGGGAGCCTGTGAAGACCTAAGTCCCCTCACGTCTCTCCTCTGCTCCAACGCCACCGCCCACCCCTGTACCTGCCACAAAAGTCCAAGTCCTCACTGTGGCCTAGACAGACCTGCAGGATCTGGCCCTGTCCCCTGTCTCCTCTCTCCTCCCTCCTCGCTCAAATCCAGCCAAGCTGGCCTAAGGCAGGCACGCTCCTGGCCCAGGGCCTTTGCACTGGCTGTTCTCTCAGCCTGGAATGCCCTTCCCCCAGATACCCACATGGCTCAACCTGATCTCATTCAGGTCTTTGCTCAAATACACAAGGCAAAGCCTTCCCCAACCGCCCTTTTTCAAGTTGCACCCCCCTCCCAGCACTCCCACTCATCCCTGCTTTGCTCTCTCCCTCATCACTCATGACCTTCTGACACACCATTGCCGTTTACTTTTCTTCTTTATTGTCAGTTGTCCCTATGAGGACGTCAGCTCTGGGAGGACCACGGTGAGTGTCCGCTTACCCTGCTGGATCTCCAGCACCAAGAACTGTGCGTGGCTCACGGCAAGTGCTCGATCAATATTTGTTAAATGAATGAACAAGTGGATCCTGGCCCCTTCGGCATTGTTGTGGTATATTGGAGAATGCATCTGGTGTCCGGCTGTTTCCTGGGAGACAACCTCTAAGTCCTTGGAACTTCCAGGTAAGTGATAGGCTTGTCTTTGTTATTCATGGATGGGGGCGCTCCCTGACCACACCTGAGTTTACACTAATGAGGGACTCAGGATGGGGCTGGTCAGGACCAGAAAAACCAGTCATGTGATTAGAGAGTTGGGGCTTGGAGGCACATGAAGAAGCCTAACTTACCGACCTCTCACCTCCAACCTCGAGGGAAGGGGAGGGAGGCTAGAAATTGAGTTCAATTTCCGTCTCCAACTTCACATGGCTTTTTCCTCTTCTGTCTTCTCCTCTTTTGTCTCTTATAAGGGAACTTGTATTTAGATGTAGGGTCTACTTGGATAAGCCAGGATATCTCGAGATCCTTGACTTAATTACATCTGCAAAGACTTTTTCCAAATAAGGTCACATTCATAGGTTCCGGGGTTAGGACATTATCTTTTGGGGGCCACCACTGAAACCACTAGTTCCCCCAAAGCTGTTTTTCTCACCTCTGGAAACAGCATGTGCAAAGGCCGCACTGGCTGTTTCCTCTGCCAGGGATGCTCTCCCCCCACCACTTTTCTAACCTAATTAGATCTTCATTGTCCTTCAAGACCCAATGCAGTCACTAATCACCAGGGAAATGCAAATCAGAACCACAATGAGGTATCATCTCACACACCTGTTAGGATGGCTATTATCAAAAAGACAGATAAGTGTTGGAGAGGGTGAGGAATGTAAACTGGTACAGCCACTATGGAAAAAGGTGTGAAGATCCCTAACAAAATAACAAATAGAGGGAATTCCCTGGTGGTCCAGTGGTTAGGACTCCACGCTTTCACTGCCTTCAGTGCCAAGGGCGTGGGTTAAATCCCTGGTCTGGGAACTAAGAACCCGCAAGCCACGCAGCACGGCCAAAAACAAAAGAACAACAAAAGTGTCCATTGGCTAATGGATAAAGAAGATGTGTGTATATACACACAATGGAATATTATTCGGCCACAAAAAGAAGGAAAACCTGCCATTAACCTGGAGGACATTATGCTAAGTGAAATTAGTCAAAGACTAATACTGTATGGTGTCACATATGGGGAATCTAAAAAAGTCAAATTAATAGACCCAGAGAGTAAAATGGTGGCTGCCAGCAGCTGGGAGGTCAGGGAAACAGAGAGTTGTTGGTCAGAAAAGACAAACTTTTAGTTATGAGTAAGTTCTGAGGATCTAATGCACGGCATGGTGACTCCATTTAACAAGACTGTATGGTATACTTGGAAGTGGCTGAGAGTGGATTTTTTAATTAATTAATTAATTAATTTTTGACTGTGTTGGGTCTTCGTTGCTGCGTGAGGGCTTTCTCTAGCTGTGGCGAGTGAGAGCTACTCTTCGTTGCGGTGCGTGGGCTTCTCACTGCTGTGGCTTCTCTTGTTGTGGAGCACGGGCTCTAGGCACGCGGGCTCAGTAGTTGTGGCACGTGGGCTCAGTAGTTGTGACGCACGGGCTTAGTTGCTCCGCGGCATGTGGGATCTTCCCGGACCAGGGCTGGAACCCGTGTCCCCTGCATTGGCAGGCGGAGTCTTAACCACTGCGCCACCAGGGAAGTCCCGTGAGAGTGGATCTTCAGTATTCTCACCACAAATAAAAAAGGTAATTATGTGAGGTGACGGCTGTGTTAATTAACTTGATTGTGGTAATCATTTCACAGTGCATATGTATGTTAAATTCTCATATTGCACACCTTAAGAAATCACATTGTAAAACTGAAATATATACAATTTTTAACTGTCAATCATACCCCAATAAGGCTGGGGAAAAAAAAACTCAGTGAAGTGGCAACTGCCTTGGGAAGATTCCTGCCATCTCTCTCGCCTTCACCTCATACACAGACACACACACACACTCAAGTTGGGAAAGGTGTCTTCTTCAGGCCCCCAGAGTGCCCTGAGCTTCTACCACTGCTATAGTACTGTACCTGTCACCTTAGGTTACATCAGTGTCTTTCAGCCAGAGCTGAGCCTACCTCTCCTCTGCTCACAGATCCTCTATGGCTCCCTAGTGCCCTTGGGACAAATTCCCAACCCCTGCTGACACCTTAATTTTAGCTCAGTGAGACCCATTTCAGACTTCTGACCTCCAGAGTTATAAGATGATATGTTTGCATTGTTTTATTTAAGCCACTAACTTTGTGGTCATTGTCACAGCACTGACAAGAAATGAATATACCTCTCATCCACTGCATGAGCTCACAAGGCTAAGTTCTGTCTTGTTCATGGCCATCCCCAGCACCTACAACAGTGCCCCACTCACAGCAGGCACTCAACCGATTTTTGTTGACCAACAGGATGGCTGCCTTAACTAGGAGCTCCTGCCCCTAAGCCAGAGAAGATTGGACCAGAAGTGGACATCTACCCCAGTCTGGCCAATCAGATTTCTTCTCCTGTGGATGTGGCACTAAGTGTCCTCTGTGGTCTGGGCTGGGGGTATAGAGACCTCCTGTAGTTGGCTTTGGCTGGTTAAAGCAACAGGACTAATAGGAAGGTCACTGAGGCAGCCCATGGAATCTGGGGGGAAGTTATCAAACCCCAGAGGAACTAGAGCCTTCCAGGGACTTTCCTCCAAGACGTTCCTATGTCTTTCCTGTCCAAACGTCCAGACCCTGGGAGAGGTTATCTATTCTGCCCAGCTTTAGTCAAATACTGACAGGAGGTTGTCTGCTCTCATTTGCCCCAGGACAAAACCAACCTCTAATTAACAGCATGTTTTCTGTAACCATCACAGAATCTACCCAATGAGGTTGGAACTATTAGCCCCAATTTATAGATGAGGAAACCGAGGCTTAGAGTGGTTAAGAAGCTTGCCTAAAGTCACATGGCTAGAAGGATCTGGAATGAAGCAGACAGGCAGATACAAGACCCAAGAGATCACGTGACCCACTGAGACGGGACCTGAATACAGCTCCTGCTTGCACTCGGGTTCTCAGGACCTGGGGTTCCCGGCTGTGTATCTCGCCCTATTTTCCATATCTCTGTAGCTTTCCAGAAAATTTCCTTTTATCCTAAGCTAGTGTGTGTGGGTTCCTTGCATCAAAAAGAATTCTCAAACAGTGGTATGCTGGAGTGGCTCGTGGGAACTGTTAAAAGTTCAGGAATTGTCAGCCGGTTGTTCAATCATCTGGAGCTTGAAATTGACATGGTAGGAGCACCATGGAATTGGCTAAAGTTACTTACCATGGATTTTATTTTATTCCAGAGAGCTACTGTATTTTATTTTCACCAGCACACCACAGATTCTGAGGCAATGCAGAGGCAGAGAAAACCAGGGAGCAGGGGCCATTGGATGGAAAAGACCAGAAGAGACAAGAGTCGCTGCGGCCCTGTCCAAAGTTTCTTAGAGTCCCTTGTATCTATTTCACAGACACTGTGTTGTCCTGGCGCCAGCCCATGGGGCTGCTGAGTCTCAGAACTGAAATGGCCTCAATAGCCCAGAAGTTGCTATTTCCTCCCTTCCTCCCCTCAGAAGCACAGCCAAGATTGGTCAGAGTTTATTGGAACCATAATAAGAGGAAAATTCCAGACGTCTGGCATCGGTTGGGGTCCATCTGTCCTCTGTCCAAGATGGAGTGGGTGGCACTTGGGCAATCAGTCCCCCATGGGCAGCCACAGGGCCTTGGTCCGTGCTGCCCGCAGCCCCAGCTCTGGGCCTGCCCCCTCGGCGTCCTGATCCCAGGCCCGCGGGCAGCCTCTGTTCACCCACACTGGCTTGAGGTTTCCTGCTGAGGCCCATTCCACAAACTGGGAGCCCTGGCGTGGGGAGATGGGTGGGGAGGGGTGGGGGGGGTGGTCAGCATTTCCATTGGCTTGGTTGCTAAGCAGCTGCTTCCTTGGCAACAAGGACTATTATTGAGGAGGGGCCTCAAGGCTTGCCTAGGCTCTGTGGCTAGAATGTTCAGCTCC
Source organism: Eubalaena glacialis (assembly GCF_028564815.1). Lineage (NCBI taxonomy): Eukaryota > Metazoa > Chordata > Mammalia > Artiodactyla > Balaenidae > Eubalaena > Eubalaena glacialis. Next base: position 62,835,374 of record NC_083733.1, on the reverse strand, counting down.
TAGAAAGCAAACCTTCCAGATGCTGAGGGAAACAAGGTTGACCTTTACGGCTATGGAACTTCTTCCCCTTTAACAGCCCACACTCAAAGGAATGGGGCCCGAAGTTATTGTTGACAAGGAGTTCCCATCTGTTACCATCAGGAGGTTTAAGAGGGTGGACTATAGGCTTCTGACACTGTTGCTAGGGTGTGGTCCTTAGCAATGGGTTGTCCAATGAGATTAGGTCTTTGGGCTTGGCAGGATCTCAGGCCCTTGTTGCTAAGGAGATCCTCTTCCTTAGCAACCAGGGCTCTAAGGGGGCAGGATCTCAGAACGTGGTTGCCAAGGAGTTTCTCCCCCTTAGCAATGGGTGTTCTACGGGGGTGCAGCCATGTCCCCAGAAAAGGAAGAGTTTGTTGGTGAAGTTTAAGACACTGGATATGGCAAAACAAAAGGTACCTGGGCAGATCCGAAATACCACAGGGCCTGGATGTCCTGGTGCAAGGCCAGGCAGCGGGTCAGGTGGTCCCGGTCTCCTGTCACCACATTCACCAGGCCCGCTGGCAACAAGGTGGCCATATCCTAGGGGATGGGATAGTGGGTCATCCAGGGTTGGGAGGGAGTCAGAGACCCCCAGGGCTGTCGGGGAGGGTAAGGAATGAGCATCTGGGGAGTGGCCATGGGGGTCCTGGAAGGAATGGGACTGGGGTCATGACTGGTGAAGGCTCACAGTCTGGAGAGAACCATCACTGGGTCTATGAGGAGTGAAGGTTTTGTGCCAGGATGCAGGTTACCATGGTTACCAAGGGGGTCGGGTGAGAGCTGAGCTCCTGCAGGTCTTGGGGCATCTTTCATCCATCTGCTGCTCCACAGGCTGCTGGGAGCAGCAGCAGGCAGGCAGGCGACTGTACCTGGCAGACCTCCAAGGCAGGGATGGGACAGGCCCCGCTGGGCACCAAGACCACAGTGTTGCCGTTGGCCAGAGCAGGGGCCAGCAGAGACACGAAGGCAAGCAGGGGCCACTCTTCCGGGCACACAATAGCCAGCACGCCCAGAGGTTCCTGCAGCCGAAGCACGGGGCCTTTCAGCTCTGCTACCTGCAGGGACAGGCAGGAGGTCAAGGGCAGGGCAGGGGAGCCTGACTGCCCTCCTTTGGTCTCCTCTATCACCCGCCCTTTTTCTCCTCTCATCCCCAACTTTGCTTCTCCGTAACAACTCCAATCATACTAATAAAACCAGGTGATATTTCAGAGCATAGATTCTGGAGCCAGACGCTGGGTTCACATCAGCTGTGTGACCTTGGGTGAGTTACTTAACCTCTCTGGGCCTCAGTTTCCCACCTTTAAAATGAGGATAATAATAGTGCTTACCTCAGAGATTTGCTGTTAAGATAGAATGAGTTAATATGTGTAGAGGTCTCGAAATCTAGCCTATAGGTTTGTGTGTGTGTGTTTTTCTTTAAATTAATTATTTATTTTTGGCTGCACTGGGTCTTTGTTGTTGCAGGCGGGCCTTCTCTAGTTGCAGAGAGCGGGGGCTACTCTTCGTTGAGGTGCACGGGCTTCTCCCTGCGGTGGCTTCTCTTGTTGTGGAGCACGGGCTCTAGGCACGCGGGCTTCAGTAGCTGTGGCTCGCGGGCTCTAGAGCACAGGCTCAGTAGTTGTGGCACACGGGCTTAGTTGCTCCATGGCATGTGGGATCTTCCCAGACCAGGGCTCGAACCCGTGTCCCCTGCGTTGGCAGGCGGATTCTTAACCACTGCGCCACCAGGGAAGCCCTGTGTGTGTGTTTTAAAGCTTTATTGAATATAACTGACTATCACTAAACTGCACACACTTTAAAGTGTACAATTTGATAAGTTCTGATATATGGATACACCCGTGAAACCAATCACAACAATCAAGATAATGAACTTCACTCCCCCAAATTTCCTTGTGCCCCTTGGTAATCCTTCCCTCCCTGCCTCTACTTGAACCCTCTGTGCTCAGACAACCAGTGATCTGTTTTCTCTCTATAAATTAGTGTGTATTTTCTAGAATTTTCTAGACATAGAATCATATACAGTCTGTACTCTTTTATCTGGCTGCTTTCACTCAGCATAACCATTTTGAGATTCATCCATGATGTAACTTGTTCCCTCCTGATTGCTGAGCAGGAGTCCGATGTATGCGTGGGCCACATTTTATTTATCTATTAACCTATTGAGGGACATTTGGATTGCTTTTTTGGCTACCATGAATAATGCTGCTATAAACATTTGTGCAGGGACTTCCCTGGTGGTCCAGTGTTTAAGACTCCGTGCTCCCACTGCAGGGGGCGTGGGTTTGATCCCTGGTCAGGGAACTAAGATCCTGCATCCTGCAAGCCGCACAGCAAGGCCAAAAAACAAAACAAAACAAAACAAATTTGTGCGTAAGTCTTTGTATGGATATGTGTGCTCTTTTCTCTTGGGCTAAAACCTAGAAGTTAAATTTATTTAGATAAATACCTAGGAATCATGGTGGGTCATACGTTAAGAGTATATCTAGGGAGTTCCCTGGTGGCCTAGTGGTTGGATTCCGGGCTTTCACTGCTGTGGCCTGGGTTCAATCCCTGCTTGGGGAACTGAGATCCTGCAAGCCATGCAGTGCGGCCAAAAAATAAAAATGAAAAAGAGTATATTTAACTTTTTAAGAACCTGCCAAACTGTTTTCCAAAGTGGTTGTCCCACTGATGGCCCCACCAGCAGGGTGCGAGAGTTCCAGTTCCTCCACATCCTCACCAACACTTGGTAAGGTCAGTCTTTTGAATTTCAGCCATTCAATAGGTGCCTAATGATATCTCATGATGGTTTTTTTTGTTGTTGTTGTTGGCTGCGCTGGGTCTTCATTGCTGCGCGCGGGCTTTCTCTAGTTGCAGAGAGCGGGGGCTACTCTTCATTGTGGTGTGAGGGCTTCTCATTGCGGTGGCTTCTCTTGTTGCAGAGCATGGGCTCTAGGTGCGTGGGCTTCAGTAGTTGTGGCTTGCGGGCTCTAGAGTGTGGGCTCAGTAGTTGTGGCGCACAGGCTTAGTTGCTCCTCGGCATGTGGGGTCTTCCTGGACCAGGGATCGAACCTGTGTCCCCTGCATTGGCAGGCGGATTCTTAACCACTGCGCCACCAGGGAAGTCCCTCATGGTGGTTTGGCTTGCATTTCTCCAATGACTAATGATGTGGAGCATTCTTCCATGTGCTTATTGGCCATCCATAAGCAAACATTTTCTGAGCCCTTGGCTACACGTCAGACATTAAATGCTCGGCTCACTTAGTTTTCATAACAACTCCTCAAGGTTGGTACCACTGTATAATTGTATAATTGTATATCATTTATGGAGGAAGCCCAGGTCAAATGACTAGCTATCTTTCCATTATCTTTCTATTATCTCTATCTCTGAGTGTGCCCATGCCATTGCTTGAGTCACTGAATCCTCACGCTTTCTTCACTGGACCCACCATACATTTCAGACCAACCTAGTATCTATATTTAGCTGCATAGTATATATATAAACAAAACAAAAATCACACCAAACAATACTCTGTGCAATGCACTCTATATTTTCTATCCTGTTCTCTTTTGTTAAAAAAAGAAACAAGAACAAAAACACCAAAGCAGGGCTATGACCCACTAAATTGGTTTTATGGCTCAGTAATGGGTCACCAACAACAATTTGAAACACTACTCTATGAGGTGGGCTGGATACCCATTATACAGAGGATGAAATCAAGGTGTAGAGAGGTGAGGCCACTTGGGCCTGGACCCCTAGTCTGGCTCATTCCGGAGCCCCTCTGACGCCACTCCAGACTGCCTGCCCTGTCTGCCGGCCCACAGACCCCTCTCACCTGCAGGGTGCAGCCTGGGGCCTGGACGCGGGCCCCCCATGCCCGAAGCCGCCTCACGCTCAGCTCCACCTCCGCCTTGGCGACCTTGAGCTCCACTCCATGCCTCTCCAGCCTCGAGACCAGGGTGGACTCTCGGCGTTGCAGTGCGGCCGCCAGGGCCCACAGTAGGGCTGCTCGGGCCCCTGGCGACTGGCCCACCCAGCTGTGGGTGGACAGGCACACTGGGGGCTGGTTTCCTCATCCTGGCTCTTTCCAGGTGCCCCACCTCTGTCCACAGCTCCCACCCTGGGGGTCCAGGCCCCGTAGCCCATCTGCCCGGGGAGGAGAGTGAGGGGCCAGACCCACATCCCGTCAGCCCTGGGAGCTCAGACTCCGTAGCCCACAGTCCTTGGGGTCCAGACCCCATGTCCCATCAGCATCAGCCCGGTCCTGGGTTTCAGACTCCCCTCTCCGACACCCCACGACCCCTGGGCTATCTCAAGCGACGCCCCCCTTCCTTACCCAGGGGCAGCCTGGTGAGCAGCCTCTACGGCACCTCGGATATCCTTGGCTCCACCCTCAGCCACGTAGCCATGGAGATTGCCCTGCGAATCCCGGATGGGCCTGGAGCTCCGGGCCCCAGGAGCCTGGAAACGGCCTCCCACAAAGAGCCCATAGGGGGGTGCTGGGCTGGAGCAGGGTGAGGTGTGAGGGTGGGTGCTGGGGCAGGGACTGCTCAGACCCCATCCCCACCCCACTGGATGGACCACTTGAGCTCCCATGAGCCTCTGCGGGACCCCACATTCCTGGCCCCCTGAGTCTCTGGGAGAGCACAGACCTTCCACACGCCAGGAATTCTGAGAGCTGTAGTCCCTAGAACAGCTCACCTAAGCCCTGTTTCAGGCCCAGCTGGTAGGGTGGAGGGAACAGCAAGGCCAAAGGTGTCATAGTTCAGATTCTCCGACAGGTAGGGCAGCCGGGTAGGGGTCCCTGAGGGCCGCAGATACTCATACAGACCCTGAGAGAGGGACAGTGTCAAGAGGACATGAGAAGGGCACAAGGTGGATGAAGGCGTGGTGATGGGCAGGGAGGGGTGCACTCACATCTGGCCCCCCGTGCCAGGAAGACCCACTCTCCTTGCAGCCACCTGTTGGCACTGCAGGGTCTCTGAGGCCGTGGGCATTGATCCAGACCGTGCCCATCTGGAGCCTGTGGGGAGGAGGGGACATCAGAGAGAAATGCACAAACTTGAGGCGGGGAGGGGTAGTCAGAGAGGCGGGGAGAGACCCAGAGAGAGGGGAAGACATCGAGACTGAAGCTGGGGCCATCCCAGCAGGGCCCCCTGTGTGCCCAGTGGGTGTGAACTGACCCGTAGGCCAGCTCCAGGGCCTGCCCCAGTCTCTCGCTCCACACGCTGGCACTGCCTCCTCGGGGCGTCCAGTTGGCCATGGCCAGCGCCTCCTTAGCAGTGCGGAAAGGGGAGGCCACGACCAGAGGCCACGGCACCTGGAAGGGGTGACGAGGGAGCTCAGGCGGCCTGGCCAGCCCCTCCCTCCAACACCCCACCCACTAGGAGTCCAGCCTACAGCAGTCAGCAGCCCCCAGACCCAGTCCAAATGGTCACCCCGGGGGCCTCTGTGTTGTGCCGCCCATGTCCGGCTGAGGATGGGTGGATGGCCTAGGGTCTCTGAGACCCTGAGGGGATTACCTCTGCCTGGGTACATGGAGAGGCTGGAGGGAGGTCAGAGACCAAGGATGGGGGAAAGAATGGGCTGTCTGGAGGCATACTGCCAGCCTGGAAGACCTAGGGAGACAGAGAAATAGATCTGCAAGTTCACTCCAGTCCTCTCCTCCCCAGGGATCCAGGAGTCTGGACCCCAGACCCCTCCTCCCTCAGACCCGGGAGTCAGACCCCAGCCCCTCCTTCCTCACACCCCAGAGTCCAGGCCCCCAGACCCATCCCTCCACAGACCCAGGAGTCAGATCTTGAGGTCCCTCCTCCCCCGGCACCCCAGAGTCTGCGCCCAGGCTCACCTGTGCACCCTGGCTCTGGGCCTCGTGCACATAGCGCTGGGCCAGGTCGCGTGCAGCAGCCCCCCGGGCCCCCATGTCCACGGCTCCGTCTAGCCCTCGGCCACCGCGAAGCCGCCCCATCCGCGCCTGGAGCCGCCTCATTGTCTCATCCCACACAGACTCCTGGATGAGGAGTCTGAGTCCCCCCTGTTAGGAAAAGGGGGGGTTAGGGTGGGCAAACTCGGAGCCTAAGTGGGTGGGTCACATCCCCACAGAGGGCCAAGCCTGGGGGACATATGTGTACAGACCAGAGGAGGGTCAGGGAGAAGTGGCCGAGGACCAGGAGACTCCCTGAGGCCCCAAACTTCAGGGAGGATGTGGAGTTACAGAAAGCTGGTGACGCAGAGTGAAGAGAGACGCTAGAAAACTAGGACATGGACACTTAGAAAAATGAAGAGTCCTAAAGAACAACAGACACAGAGCCCCCGAGCCTGGAAGCCCAGGAGAGCCGGGAACGTGGAGATTCAGAAACTCGAGAGGATGAGGAGTCCTTCACATGCGATGGTCTACAGATAAGAGTTTGGAGACACAAAGAACTGAAAATTAAAACAAATGAAGGGACTTCTCTTGTGGTCCAGTGGTTAAGACTCTGCGCTCCCCATGCAGGGGGCCCGGGTTCCATCCCTGGTCAGGGATCTAGATCCCACATGCATGCCGCAACTAAGAGTTCACATGCCACAACTAAAAGATCCCGCATGCCACAATGAAGATCCCACACACGGCAACGAAGATCCTGCATGCCGCAACTAAGACCCAGCGCAGCCAAATAAATTAATTTAAAAAATAAATAAATAAAATGAATGAAGACATGGAGCCTCAAGGTCTGGAGACAGACATGCCCAGCCCCCAGGTCTCACCGGGCTGCGGTCAGACCAGGCTGCATCCACGACGCCCTCCACAGCCGAGTCCACATCCGCCGTCTCCGTCAGTAGCAGCAGCGACTCAGCCCCCAGTGCCAGGCCCAGCTCGGGACCCTGGCCCGCCAGGGCCCGCCGTAGGGCACGGCCATCCTATGGGATCCACGCAGGGGTCAGCGGCGGGGAGGAGCATTCCAGCCCCCCAGCTGTGTCCAGACACCCTCCCACCCCTGAAGATACCTCGATGGCTCCACAGAAGGCCACCTTCTGGACTCCAGGCTGTGAGGCCAGGACAGGCCCCAGGGAGGCAGGGCCGCTGATCACATTGAGGATTCCTGGGAACTGGCCTAGCTCCCCCGCCAGCTGGGCCACAAGGAGGGGCGTCGGAGAGGCTGGCGGCACGAGGACCACCACAGTGCAGCCTGGGGAAGGCAAGCAGCTCAAGGACCCTGGAGTCCAGACCCCCAGCCCCCTTCTCCCTCAGACCCCGGAGTCCCAACCCCCAGCCAATCATTTACCCACAGCCAGGGCAGGGCAAATCCTCCACATCATCTCAAGGAAGCAGAATGTGGGTGGCAAGATGAGACCAATCACTCCTGCAAGAACAAATGAGACTGGCGCAGGCGCTGCTGGATGGTGAGGGAGGAGGGGGCTGGGGGCTGGGACTCCTGCTTCTCACCCAGGGGCTCCCAGCCTGCCAGCGCCTCCTCCTGGGTGTGTGCCTGGACTGCATGGTGCTGGAGCAGCTGCTGGGCCAGAGGGACATCCCTGTCTCGAACTTCTCGAATGGCCCGTCCAGTAACCAGGGACTCCAGGGTCCACAGCAGCCGCTGGTGCTTCTGGATCATCTTGGCCAGCCTGTGGAGCAAGCAGGCGGGATGGTCATTGTTTTCTTTTTTCCTTTTCCTTGGCCGCCCGCACGGCTTGAGGGATCTTAGTTCCCCGACCAGGGATCGAGCCTGTGCCCCCTGCAGTGGAAGCACAGAGTCCTAACCACTGGACCGCCAGGGAAGTCCTGGGATGGTCATTTCCCACTGCCCCTTGGCCTGATAGAGTCCTGGAACATGCCCTGTGTATACCTGAAGTACAATCCCCAGGAACCCCTGGGGCATCTTTGGTGGAGGGCACCAAAGATGTATGGGAGATGTAGTCTGGTAAACACTCAAAACCTCAGGGTGCTGTATAAAGATCTTGGCCACCTGTAACCCCCAAACGTGCTAGGAAATGAAAGCTTAGCCTTTAAGTTCAATTGTTCTTTGGGAAATGGAATCTTTGTCTCTAACTTCCCCAAGAATGTGCTGGAAAACAGTTTCAGGGGCTTCACCAGCCCCAGTGAGCTGTTGAGAAATGGCGCCCGGATGAGTCCCAAGGGTATGCTGGGAAACAGGCTTTGTCATTTCTAGTCCCAGCGAACAGTGAGAAATGGATGTTTTAGCTGCTAAAGGCTCAAAGGCATGCTGGAAATATGAGTCTTAGCAGCCAGTGAATTCAGTGGGATATTGGGAAATATAGAGTCTTTGTTCTCAAATCCTTCTCCGTTTCCTGGGGTCCACACCTCAAGTGCATCACCTGGTCAGATGCTGGGCCCGAAAGGCTCCAGGTTGTGTGCTCCAGTTCTCCAACGAGGTCCTGGCAGCCTCCACGGCTCCCGCCACATCCTCCGTCTGTGCCTGGAGGCAACTGGCCAAGTTCTCTCCTGGGGAGATGAATGGGGGGAACCCAGTTGGGAGGTGGGGGGAACCCGTGTCAGAACTGGAGGGGGCTGATATTTCTGGAGCCCAGAAGTGCCCCAAGGCAGTAAAGCTGGTCCCCCTACCCCACACAGGGTCTCAGTTTTACCATCTGACAAATGGGGATAAATCTATATAGGTCTTTGCTCTGACTGCCTCCCACAGGCAAGGAAGGGATTTTAGGAGACAGTGACTTCAAAAGTGTTCACAGGGACCTGGAACCATAATTAGGAGGACTGTTATCAAGAGGGGCCAGAAATCTCAGCCTTCTTCTCCCACCAGCTGCTCCCTGCCCTCAGGGCCCTGAGCAGAGAGAATGGTATATTGTTGGTGGGTACACCTGGGGCCATAGACACCTCTTTCCCATGACTGGGGGACACCGCATACCTGTGATGGGATCCTGGCAAGGCACTGAACTCCTGTGTTCAGGCTTTAACCACCGTCCGTTAACATAGTGACCCAAGTGCCGGTCCTGGGTGTCCAGCCAGGCCTGGGGGAGGTGGAGAGAGTTCGGAAAGGGGTCTGAGAGGCAGCTGGGGGAGCTTGATTCCTACCCAGAGTCCTCTGGGAAGAGAATACCCACCCCCTTTGCCCCATCAGTTATTTTCCCGTGTAGGAGGAAAATACACATAAACATAAAAAATACATAACATGAAATTCACCATTTTAAAGTGTAAATTCAGGGCATTTTGTATCAATACATTCACAATGTTGTGCAACCATCTCCACTATCTACTTCCAGAACATTGGGAATTCCCCGGCGGTCCAGTGGTTAGGACTCCACGCTTCCACTGCTGGAGGCCCAGGTTCGATCCCTGGTCGCGGAACTAAGATCCCACGTGGCGAGCAGCGCAGCAAAAGAAAAAAATCCAGAACACTTCCATCACCCCAAAAGGAAACTCCATACCCATTAAGAGCTCACCCACCCTTCTCCCCTGCCCCCAAGTCCTGGCAACCACTAATCTGCTCTCTGTCTCTATGGATTGGCCTATTCTGGACATTTCATATATAAATGGAACCCTACAATATGTGACTTTCTGTGTCTAGCTTCTGTCACTCAGCTTGGTGTCTTCGAGATTCATCCGCACTGTAGCATGGATCAGAATTTCATTTCTCTTTATGGCTGTATGATATTCCATTGTCTGGAGAGACATTTTCTTTACCCATTCATCAACTGATGGGCATTTAGGTTGTTTCTGCCTTTTGGCTATTGTGAATAGTGTTGCTGTGAATGTTCACGTACAAGTCTTTCTTTGAATACGTCTTTACTTCTTTTGGGCATATATCTCAGAGTGGAGCCACTGGGTCATGTAGCAATGCTCTGAGTAATTCATGGAGGAACCACCAAACTGTTTTCCACAGCAGCTGCATCATTTTACATTCTCACCAGCAACGTATGAGGGATGTCCTATTGACTTTTACATACGGAGAATGTGAACAAAGGATTAATAAAACTTGTTCTTCTCCGTGGAGAAATGACCTTCTTGAATAGAAATGACTTTCTATTTCCCTGGAAATCTGATACAATTCAGTTATATTTCTAGACAATATTGACCCCCGACTGGTCCACTGCACCTGGACCTGGAAAACTGGGAATATACCATAAATATCCAGTGGGAAGCCAGAACTTTGGGGCTTCCTGGAGTGCTCTGAATTCTTGTGATAGGCATGTTCCTTGCCAGGACCCTTGCAATGCCCATGAGACTGTATCACGTGGTATCAGGTTCTCTTTGGGAGGTGGGGCTTTTAAGCCAGGTGACTCCCATACCTTCCCACGTGTGATGGCGTTCCCTCCCACCTCTGCTGTCATCACTCGGGAACGATGTGACCCCTACTGAAGACACAGGCCTGATGCTGCCTTGCCAGGTGCAGTTTATTTGGTTGTGAAGTGCCTAACTGAGCCCAAGGTAGGGAGTCCCTGGAGCCTGGGGCCACATGGCCTGGGTTTGAATCGTGGCTCTGAAACTTCCTTGTTGTGCAGTCTTAGCCTGGGTCTTAAAATACCCTGGTCTCAGCTAACCCATCTGGAAGATGGAGATAATCACAGTCTCTCCCTATTTCACAGGACAGTGATGCGAATTAAATGGATCCATATGTGTCATAGGCTCAGAACAGCACTTACTTAAGACTTCCTATTAATTTTATTGCATTTCATTGTGTTTCCTGTTTCTTTCTCTGTCTTCCCTAAATCCTTTCTAAATCCAAGACATCCTTTCCACTTTTTCCTTCTGCAAACTGGTTTTTGTTGTTGTCGTTTTTGGCCGCTGGCTTGCGGGATCTTAGTTTCCCGATCAGGGATTGAACCCGGGCCCCCTGCAGTGAAAGCAAGGAGTCCTAACCACTGGACCGCCAGGGAATTCCCCAGACTGTTTTCTCTTAGCATCCCCTATGCCTTAGTCTCCTGATTTTTCTCTTACCCTACCAACTGGGCCTCCTCATTTTTCTTTAAAGTAAAAAAAAATTTTTTTTTTTGGCTGTGCTGGGTCTTCACTGGGGCGTGTGGGCTTCTTCGCTGTGGGCTTCTCTAGTTGCGACGCACGAGTGCAGTTGCCCCGCGGCATGTGGCATCCTAGTTCCCCGACCAGGGTTGAACTCGCGTCCCCTGCATTGGCAGGCGGATTCTTAACCACTGGACCACCAGGGAAGTCCCCAAAATTTTTAAGTAAAGTAAAAATTCATAAGTTTCAAATTTAAAGATGCCCCCCTGACGGAAAGACACATTTTTGAAATAGTCTGGCATATATGAACATGGGCTGGGCACTAGATAATATTAAAGAATGACTGTTAATGTTAAAACGGCCTGGTGGTTGTTACAAAATGAGTCCTTACCTGTTAGAAATGAAGATTCAAATACTTATGGGAAAATAACATGACATCTGGGTTTTAAATCACTCCAGGAAAAAGAAGAGATACAACATTGGATGAAATGTTGATGATCGTTGACACTGAGTGATGGGTAAATGGGAGTTCATAATTTAAGTACTCTGTGTAACTTTGCAAAATTTCCCCCCCAAAGAAAAACAGAACCCAGAAAGAATGTTCCACAGGGTCCTGGCAGGCCACCCTGGTGTGAGATGAGGGCCCTGGTGGAGACTAGGAACTCATGACTTGTCTAAAAAGACAGTTAGCTATTGGATCCAGATTATCTTTGTCAGGGAATGTGAGCCAAAGGTTGCCAAACTTTGGAATTTTTTTTTCAAGAGAAGCTGGAATCCCGGATGTTTACATGAAATTAGTTGTCCACTAATTCACATTTTAAAAAATAAAGTTCAGGCCAAAGAAAACATGTTTGTTGGTGGAGTCTGGCCCACAGATTGTAAGACTGAGCTGGGGGGCGGGGTGGGGGGATGGGGGGCATGGGCTCTGGAATCCCAGGGCTCAGGTTCAAATCTCATTTTCACATTTTTTAAGATGTGTTGACTGTTGGCAAATTACTTATCTCTTTAAGCTTCTGTCTGCTATCACTAAAGTAATGACAATAATCCCCTCTCACAGCTGTTTTGGGGATTAAATGAGATCATGCTGAACACAGAGGCTGGCACATAGCACCCAATAAATGTAAACTATTATCACATTATTGCTATTTCAGGATAGTCCATCTCTAACTAACCTCCAAGTGTGGGAATTCTCTATACTCCATCCCAGATCCTCTTATCTGAGTCTACACTATAGTTCTAGATAATCTCATCATTCCCACCATTCAATTATCTTTCTACTGTGAGGTCCCTGTCTCCAGACCTGAGGCTCAGGCACAAGTAGTATTTGACTCCTGCACATGGCCCAAGGCTTTCCCTCTCATCATCACCATGTGATAACCAAGCCCATAGTCTTTCCCAACCTTTCTGCCACCCTACTCCTCTTGGGTTCACCATGGGGGGGGGTGGTGGTGGTGGTGGAGGACAGAGACAGCCAGACCGAGACCTGAGGCATTGTCCTTGCCCTCTCAATACCCCAAACCCTGTTCCTCCTGCATCTCTGCCTCATCTCTTCTCCATCTCTACAGTCCGCACCAGGCTGTGGTCTCATCTTCTTCCACGTGGACCACTGTTCTAACCTCCTCTTTCCCTCCAGAGAAGCCCAAGCTTCTCACACCTAGGTGCTAGAGGGCCCTGTGAGATCAGGATGGCTCCATGGGGGAATTCTGAGGGGGCTGGGTAACTATACAAAATTCGAGGCACCGAAGTTATACACGGGAACCCCAAGATCGTTCTGGGGGACCCTGAGGGATCACGGGAGTCTTAGGGAAGTTCTGAACTACACGGAGGGATCACGGGAGCCCCATGGGGTTATTCTGCGGGGTTGAAGGTAATTACAGGAAGTTCTGATGTATTCTGGGATTCCGAGAGTGCCCGAGATTATAGGAACCCCACAAGTATTGACGTGAGCCTGAGGACTCACGGGGGCTCTGCGGAGGTCTCCGGACGACCAAGGGAGCCCCCCCCAGGAATTCCGAGGGACCCCGGGAGCCATAGGATATTCTGAGGAATCACGGGAAGTCTACGCGGGTTCTGAGGGTCCTCGGAAGATCACGGGAGCCCCACAGGAATTCTGAGTCCCAGGGGATCACAGGAAGCTCTGAGGCGGCCCTGAAGAATCACAGAAGCCCCTCGGGGGATTCTGAAGAATAGGAGAATCACCACCGTGAGTTTTGGACCGTGGAACACGACAGCCACTAGGGCTCGCGAGAACAGACTAAAGGGCTAACAGGCAGCAACCGTAAGGGCTCAAGGGAACGTCCTCCGGGGTGGATCCTAAGGAGTGGCGGGAATCACGGGAGCTGAGAGGGCGGAGCTGCTGAGCTGCCGCGGTGGATCACGGGAGTCCGCGCTCAAAACGGGGCCCGGAGGACGGGGAAGGGGGATGGGCAGCGCCGGCCGGGCAATCCTCACCAATGCGCATGCGTGGCTCTCCGGCACCGGTCCGTATTCCAGCGTGGTGAAGATCTCGCAGGCGCGGGATCCTGCGCGCGTCGCAGCCATCACGCTCCCAGGCCGCTTTCCACGGACTGCGGGACTCTCTCCCCAAGGGTACCTCGAGGTCTGAAGGGCGGCACCGCCCCCTCCAGCCCAAAGGGCGGGGTACAGGAGATAGAGCGTAACCCCGCCTTAGGACCCGGTGACTCCGCTTATAGGTCTGCGCCGGGAAGTGTAGTTTGGAGCATGCGCATTCCTCAAAGCGGGGGGAGTGGGGAACGAAAATATGAATGCCTTAATAGGTACGAGGCCTCCAGATTTAGAAGAGTGGCCGTATTGGCGTCTTCCCACCACCCTGTTCATACTGGAGACCGAAAGTGCAGCTTTTAGCCCGAAATATCTTTACTCGAGAATCTAATCTACCTCTGGGGACGAGGTGATTGTTCAGAGATCAGAAGGGAGTCCTTTAGGCTGGACAATGAAGTTAAGGTTTTAAAAGTGTGCCAGCTTTGCCCAGTAATCTGGCCAGATGTGGCTATAGGGAAGGAGCGGAAGTGTGGCTTTAAACCGGAAATGTGGCGTTTAGCGGCTGTCTGGATTTAGTTTTGATTGGTTGAGGTGAAGGGCGTGGCTTCAGACTTAGACTAGATTGTTCTGTGATTGGTACCGAATGCGGTTGCAGGATAGATGAAGGAGCGTTGGGGTAGTCGGAAGTGTGGCCTACCCAAGTTCCTGGTTACGCAGAGACCAGAAGAGTGGCTCTCATTTAAACACTTGGCACATAGGGCTTAGAGGGCATCTAGAGACATTGGCTCCCAAGAGATTTGATGCAGTATCTGACCTGAGTGAAACTGTAGTCTCAGGCCAGATTCTTAGATCTTCGTACAGAATTGTGGGTGTCGGGAGTCGGTTGAGGGCCCGGGAGCAGGCGTCAGAGTTCGCATCCAACCGAAGGTTGTTGCTGAGGACGCCTAGGTCTCTTCCCCAGGGCCATGGCCGACTTGAAGCTGCTGGTACCGGAGCTAAACGAGGCAGAGACGATGAGCGCTGAGACGGCGCGTTTCGAGGAGCTGCTGCTGCAGGTGCGGACTGAACGGACTCCTGGGTCCCTGAGGATTTGGAGAGAGAGAGAGAGAGAGAGAGAGAGAGAGAGAGAGAGAGTGAGTGAGAGTGTGTGTGTGTGTGTGTGTGTGTGTGTGTGTGTGTGTGTGTGTGCACTCAGAAACGGGACTACAGTTCCCAGAATGCACTGGCGGGGGGGAGGAGCAACAGGGCCTACGGGAGTTGTAGTTGCTTAACTACTACTACTACTAGCTGTTCGCTAGTCTCTGGAAGAAATGGGAGTGGGATCAGGGCTGTCCTTCGGGTTCCTCAAAGTAGGTAGGGGACATAATATGTCTCATGCCCTGCCTAGCTCATATACGTAAAAATTGCTCACTAAACATTTGAGGAACAAATGAGGGGGTTCTGACAGCACAAACGCCAAGCCTGGACGTTGTTTTCTTTCACACAGGCCTCCAAGGAGCTCCAACAAGCCCAGACAAGCAGACCAGAATCTACACAGATACAACCTCAACCTGGTGAGAAAGACAGAAACCCGAAGAGAGAGGGATAGAGTCCCAGAGAGAGGTGGTCACAGACTGGGGGCAGGGGACATAGGGAAAGGAGAGAGGAAGGAGACACAGTAGTGGTGTATAGAGGCCTTGGGTGATGGGAGTGAACGGAAACCCAGAGAGAGCAAGGAAGGGACTGAGATCCAAAGAGAGGAGGGGTAAGGGGGAGGGATAAATTGGAAGATTGGGATTGACATATACATACTAATATATATAAAATAATAACTAATAAGGACTTACTGTATAGCACAGGGAACTCTACTCAATACTCTGTAATGACCTATATGGGAAAAGAATCTAAAGAAGAGTTACATATATGTATAACTGACTCACTTTGCTGTTCAGCAGAAAGTAACAACATTGTAAATCAACTATACTCCAATAAAAATTAAAAAAAAAAAAAAAGATGTGGGGTGACTAGGGGGACAGAGACTCAAAGACAGAGAGTCAGAAATCCCAGGGGCAGGAAGGGGAACAGACCCAGAAAGTGGAGGACTAATACTCTAGGAGGGGGACAGATCAAAAGAAGGATGGACACTGAGACCCATGCAGAGACAGATGGTCAAGGACAAACCCATTCCCACCAGGTTTCTGCATAAAGACCAACTCATCTGAAGGGAAGGTTTTCATCAACATTTGTCACTCTCCCTCCATCCCTCCTCCCGCTGACTTGACCGAGGATGAGCTGCTTCAAATGCTGGAGGAGGACCAAGCCGGGTTTCGCATCCCCATGAGTCTGGGAGAGCCGCATGCTGAACTGGATGCAAGTCAGTGCCTTGAGAGGACCCAGGAGTCTAGCCCCCTCGGTCCTTTCTTCCCTAGAATCCAGGGCCCAGGACCCTCCTCCCTCAGGACCTAGAAACCTGGCACCCCTGTACTGATCCTTTTCCCCATGGCATATCCCTAGCCTCCTGAGCATCCAGAACTCTCACTGGACAGTCCTGGTTCTGCTCACCTGGCCAGGCTGGCACTTCTCCCTGCCCCACCCCAGGGCAAGGGAGGGCTGGGCAGGTGCTTATTAGCTGATCTCCTGGCTCTAGTCCTCGGCCAGCCCTAACTCATCCCTGATTTCTCCTCCACCCTCTCCCCTGTCTCTGTGTCTCTGCCTTGTCTCACCTCTGTCTCTGTTGAGTTTCTGTCTCTATATCCTTGTTTTTTCAATTCACATATGTCCCCTGAAGCCTCCTGGGATGAAGCTTTGGCCAGTGCCCTGGGGAGTAGGGACTTACCAAAACCCAGAACCTGCCCTTGAGAAACTCTCAGTCTTGGGTGAGGATGAAGGAGGCAGATGTGATTTCAATGTGGTGTGACTGTGCTGTGCTTGGGGTGGGGTGGGGGGCCTCTTCACTCCCACTGAGGGATCAGGGAAGGCTTCCTGGAGGAGGAGATGTCGGATATAAGATTTCAAGGAACCAGAGCAGTTCATCAGGCCAAGACAGAGAAGAGGGTTCTAGGCAGAGAGGACAGAGGGGTCCAGAGGCCGGAGAGAAATGATTGAATTGAATTGATCAGTAATCAAGAGTGATTGGAAGAAATTTAAAGGGATGAGGTTGCTGGAGAAGTGAACTCTCTCCAGGTGGGAGGGGCAGACCACACAGGGCCTCCAGTGCCAGGCTGAAGGACTCAGTCCTCCCCCTGCGGGTGCTGGGGAGCCTTGGGAGGACTATGAACTGGGGAGGGTCAGGGTCAGCTCTGGGACATGGTGGGGAAGGACCAGAGGGGAAGAGTCTGGAGCTGGGAGACGAGGCTGGTATGAATCCAGACTGGCAAGTGCGTGTCTTGACTTCCTAATGTCTCTGGGTCTGTGGCTGTTGTTCTTGATTGTGTTTTCCTTGGCTGTGCCTGGGCCGTGGGGTTCCCACCGAGGGCTGGGGTCTCACCCCCTTTCTCTCCCGGCAGAAGGCCAGGGTTGTACCGCCTACGACGTAGCTGTCAACAGCGACTTCTACCGGAGGATGCAGGTTGGGGGCGGGGCTGCAGGGGAGGCCTGGGCCGGGGCCTCTCCCTCCATCCCCCAGCCCTCCCACATCTCTTCTCCCTCTTTCACTCCTAGAACAGCGATTTCTTGCGGGAGCTCGTGATCACCATTGCCAGGGAGGGCCTTGAGGACAAATACAGCCTGCCACTAAATCCAGGTGAGGGGCGGGGCCTGGGCCACGGGGAGGAGCCAAACCCGGAGGAGCTTGGGGGCGGCCCCTGGGAGAAGTGGGACTAGTGTGGGCAGGGATTATATTAGCCTAGCGTGGGCAGGGATTATATTAGCCCCTGGGCTGTGGAGTTCAGGGAGAGGGCTGTGCGAGTCTTGGGAAGGGGGAGAGGGAGACCGGGGAGTCCAGATAAGGGGAATTCCAGATAAGCGGCAGGGTCTTGAGAGCCTCGAGGGGAGGGGCTAAGGCAGGCATTCTTCCTAAAGTCAAGCTTGGGGGTGTGGTCAGATCCCTGGTATCCTCGGCAGAGGGCGGAGCCTCTCCCATGAGGCTCTCGCAGTGCAAGACCCCCTTCTTCCTCTAGGGGAGGGAGCAAAGGACACCCTGAGCCATGTGACCTTTGATCCTGTGCTCCTTCCCCTCAGAGTGGCGTATATTGAAGAAAAGACCTTTCCTGGGCTCTATCTCCCAGCAGAATATCCGCTCCCAGCAGCGTCCTCGGATCCAGGAGCTGGGGAACCTGTACATGCCCGACTCCCCGAGACCTGAGAAAGGGTGGGCATTCAGTGGGCTCCCTATCTCCTGTCTCCCCGACATTCTTTGGAATCTCTCCCGCCATCCTGTAGGTGTCGGTGTCCTGGGGCTCTGGGAACCCAGAGGGAGGAGAAGCAGAACTCTCTCTGGGAAGGTGTCCTGGGGCTGCAGGGCTGGGAGGGAGAAAGAGAGGGAACAACCCTGGTAAAGCCCTGCGGCTCTTCTGAGTTCTGGGTCTTGTTCCTCCCCAGCCCTGAGAAGCCTCACCTGAACCTTTGGCTGGAGGCCCCCGACCTCCTCTTGGCCGAAATTGACCTCCCCAAACTGGTGAGTGCACCCTCCACCAGAGCAGGAGAATGAGGTCTGGAAGGGTTGGGGTCTTGGAGGGGAAGTGATGTGGGCTTGTTATCAGACCTGTGTGAGCCTGGCTAGTGCTGCCCTCTGAGCAGGTTGCCTCCTCTGTCCCATGGGGGCCTCAGGCCCACTTCTGGTGCTGTCCTGAGGATGCCCAGCGCATCGTAAGTGCTCAGTCATAAACCTGTAATTACTGTGTCCCACCTGTTTCTTGGGAGATGAGACTCTTTAAATATGGTATCCCGATACACGAGAGTTCTCTCACTGGTCTGTGTTCTTACCGTCCTGTTGCTGGGAAGGGAAGGGTGGGCTGATTCCACTGCATCGCCAGGAAGGCGCTCTGGGACTGTCGCTGGAGATCGGGGAGAATCGCCTGGTGATGGGGGGCCCCCAGCAGCTGTACCATCTAGATGCCTACATTCCCCTGCGAATCAGCTGTGATGAGAGCAAGGCAGCCTTCCATCAGAAGAGAAAGGTACCTGGGGGGCTGGGGGTTGTGGGGAACCAGGGACACTCGAGGACCTGGACCCCTGGGTATGAGGGGGGAGGGGCTGGGGGCCTGGACTCTGGGTCTGAGCGGGGAGGGGCTGGGGACCTGGACCCCTGGGTCTGAGGGAGGAGGGGCTGGGGGTCTGGACTCTGGGTCTGAGGGGGGAGGGGCCGGGGGCCTGGACTCCTGGGTCTGAGGGAGGAGGGGCTGGGGGTCTGGACTCTGGGTCTGAGGGAGGAGGGGCCGGGGGCCTGGACTCCTGGGTCTGAGGGAGGAGGGGCTGGGGGTCTGGACTCTGGGTCTGAGGGGGGAGGGGCCGGGGGCCTGGACTCCTGGGTCTGAGGGAGGAGGGGCTGGGGGTCTGGACTCTGGGTCTGAGGGGGGAGGGGCCGGGGGCCTGGACCCCTGGGTCTGAGGGAGGAGGGGCTGGGGGTCTGGACTCTGGGTCTGAGGGGGGAGGGGCCGGGGGCCTGGACTCCTGGGTCTGAGGGAGGAGGGGCTGGGGGTCTGGACTCTGGGTCTGAGGGAGGAGGGGCTGGGGGCCTGGACTCCTGGGTCTGAGGGAGGAGGGGCCAGGGGTCTGGATCCTGGGTCTGAGGGGGGAGGGGCTGGGGGCCTGGACTCCTGGGTCTGAGGGAGGAGGGGGCTGGGGGCTGGATCCCCAGGTCCTGAACCTCTTTCCCCTTCCTCTCTCTCCACAGCAATTGATGGTGGCGATGCCCCTTCTGTCGGTGCCTTCTTGACTGGGTGTCTCCCTGTGCTTCTACATGGAGGGAAGAGGATGGTGGCTTCCCTAAAATTGAAATAAAAGATTTTTGCCTTTGTTCTGTGTCTGGCTAGGAGTAAGTGGGGAGTGGGAGGGAAGAGGGACATTGGACTGGAGTCCCATGGAGGTCACTCCCCCAGCTCAGGCCTCGTCCTCTCCCCCGATCCTCTCCCTGGCCTCCTGGCCTCTAGTCTCTCCCCTTGTCCGTCTCTCTCAAGGCCCCAGAGCTGCCCTTGCCCCACTCCTGTTCACAGCCCTGCTTTGGCTCCCCAGTGCCCCTAGGAGAAAGTCCAAGCCTCTCAGCTAGCACTCAATGTTCTGTGCTGTCTGGTCGCCTTCATGTTCCCTTTTTTTTTCTTTTTTTGCCCACTGCAGGGCACATGGGATCTTAGCTCCCGACCAGGGATCAAACCCATGTCCCCTGCAGTGGAAGTGTGGAGTACTAACCACTGGACCGCCAGGGAAGTCCCCCTTCATGTTCCCTTTTGGCCTCTTCCAGTCACTCAGGCTAGTCATACTGAGCAGTGTCCTGACCACACCAGTTTTTTACACCTTTTCTTAGTTTCTGCTGTTCCCCTGCTTAGTATCCTCTTCTCCAGTACACCTACCCAGGTCTACTCCAGTACCTCTGGTTGTTTGCCCTCACAGGGCACATCTCCTTACTCTACACCCATGCCCTGCCGCGACCCTCCCAGTCATCCCTTTTAGTGAGCTTTTCCTGGGAAGCTTTTCAAACTTCAGGCTTTCTTTGATCTTCCTTGGCTGAGTTAGAATCCTCCTCTGGTGGTCCCCAGTACCCAGTGATACTCTCATTAGAGCTATGTCCCCTATGGTGTGACAATGCCTGATGCCTAGTAGGAACTCAATAAATACCTGTTGAGTTCATGAATGATCGCCAACACACTCTTCTTCCATAGTGAATCCTAGCAGGATAGGTAAATGCAGGAGCCTCAGTGGTAGATGTTGAAAGAAGAGCGAGGAGGCCAGTGTGGCTGGAACTGAGTGAATTGGGTGGGGAAAGAGGGATTAGATGGTGAGAAGGTGAAAAGGTTTGGGGATGACATTGGGTAGGGTCCCTTGGGCCTCGGAAATAGCGAACTTGGGCGCCGTGTCCACCAGAGGGCGCAACGCAACTTCAGCCCGTTGTCTCAGAGAACTACAACTCCCAGCGGCCCTCGGAGTAAGCGGCCCTTCAGAAGCAAATGGTGAAGTCCAGCGGCCGCTGGGACTTGTAGTTTGCATGGGAACCCTCCGTGGGAGGAAGAAGAACTCATTCCCGGGTCCCGAAAGTGTGGGGCTGGGTCCTCTCTGCCTTCCTCGGTCTCCATGGTGATGGTTCCGGCGAAGGCCCGGGATTTGGCAGCTGCTGGGCCCCCTTCCCACTCCTTCCTCCTCACCATCTGCTCCACCTTCACACCTGGCCCGGAGCCGCGACCGCCGCCTCCGCACCCAGACCGGGGATTCTGTCACCACAGGGTGGCGCGTGTGGACGAATCCGCGGGCTACTCCTCCCTGACTCTGGAGTCCGAGCCCCAGGCTCCCTCCTCCCTCTGACCCAGGAGTCTCAGCCCCCAGCCTCTCCTCCCTGGGAATCCGGGGTTTTCTCAAACATAGGCAAAATTGTGACACCCAGAGGCCAGCGAGACAAAGCTAGAGGCTGCGGCAGGCAGCGGCTGCCGGGCCACCCCTTCCGTGGAGCCCGCCCGCTGCGCCGGCTGCTCCCTCCCACTCCCTCGCGGACCTGTGCCACATCATGAAAATTTAATCTCAAATGTATTTTTGGCCAGACCCAGGGAGGCAGTGAGGAAAGGAGCACCCTCCTGGGGCCTGGATCTGGCGTCGGAAAGAGGGGCTGGCGGCGAAAGGAGCGGGGCAGGACCTGCCAGCGGGCTGGAGACAGGTCGAGGTTCAACCCCAGAGGGGCGGGGCTGGAATTCAGGGGTGGAGTAAGAAATCAGGGGCGGGGACAGATCCCGGGCGGGGCGGGGACAGATCCCAAAAGGTGGGGCAGAACTCAGGTGCGGGGAGAGGACTCAGTAGCTGGGGACAGAACTCACGGACGTATTCCTGGTGCCGATTCCAGGGGGTGTGGGCAAATATCAAAGCAGGGACAGATCCCAGGGGAGGGGACAGAACTCAGGGGTAAAGAAATATCCAAGGGGACACAACTCAAGGGGTGGGGACAGAACTCAGGGTGGGGAGAGAACTCAAAGGGCGGAGATAGATCCGAGGCTAGGGAGGGAATAATGACCAGCAACTGGGGGTGGAGGGAGTATAACTATAAGGGATGAACTCAGATGGGAAGGAAATCGGAAATGAAGGAACTGGAAGGCGGGATGCGCCTAGAGGGGAAATAGAACTGGAGGGACATGAAATTCAAAAGGGGAAAATGGAAACAGGTGGATGGGAGTCAAGGGTGAAGAAACTGGATGGGGAAGAACTAGAAGGGACAATGGGTGTATCGAAATGGGGGTTGGAATCTAGGGAGGGGGAAGGAATTCCCTGAATGAGAAAAGAACCCTCTGAATGAGAAAGTTGGAACTGAGGATGTGGCGGCCTGGGGATGGAGGGCGCTGGGCAGGATGTGGAACTGGAGGGCACAGAAATTCGGAGGGATAGGGCTGGGAGGATGAAACGCAAAGGAAACTCAGAGGAAGATGAAACTGTAGGGGATGAAAATGTGGGGACGAAATTAGGGGGAACTGAATTGGGGGGAGCAAATCTCAGATGGGAAAGAACTCGGGAGGAGAGAAAATCTGGGGTAGAAGGAGCTGGTGGGGGATGGATGAGGGGGGAGTAATTCCGGGAAGGGACAGAACCGGGGGCGATGCAACCCAGACAAGTGAGTTCAGAACCCAGAGGCGTGGTCTTGGAGTGGAAGGGCGAGGCAAGAACCGGGATGGAGGGCTGCGAAAGGTGGGCGGGACTAGAATACAAGGGGCGGGGTCTAGCATGGATGGGCGGGGCCTCTCCTTGCCCCACCCCATCCCCCGACGCTGAGTCCAGTGACAGCCCCCAGACAGCCCGCACTCGCAGCCTCCTTCCCCCCGAGCGGAGCTGCGGGGCCGGCCGGGCCGGGGCGGACCCCGGGTACCCGGACGCGGCCGCCCGGGCCCGCGGGCGGGGGGATCGGCGGGGCGGGGGGGGACCAGCAGCAGGGGCAGCCACCATGGAGTTCCGCCAGGAGGAGTTTCGGAAGCTGGCGGGTCGTGCCCTCGGGAGGCTGCACCGGTGAGCGCGGTGGGGATCCTGGGCGGGGAAGAGCGCTAGGGTCCGAGGAGGACGCTCATTCCCACCTGGGCGCAGACGGACAGCTAGACAGGCGATACCCATGGGTGGGGGGGCACCCATCTGTCCAGTTTTCTCCCTCGGTCTCCGACGGCGCCGCTCTCCCTGGTCTTGTCTCATCCATCATTTTTCTGCGCCCCACCCCATCCCAGGCTCTGTTCTTTTCTCTGGGATTATATATCCCCCTTGTTTGGGTCTCTGACTCCCTCCCCCACTTCTGGGTCTCCGTTCACCTATCTTCTCTCTGCCTCCTCTCTTTAGATCTCTGTTCCTTCTCTCTAGGTCTCTGTTTCCTTTTATCTCTGAGTCTCTGTCCCGCTCTCTGGCCATTGCTCTCACTAGTTCTCTACAACCCCTCTGTCTAGGTCTTTGTCGCTCTCTCTCTGAATCTCTGTCCCCCAACTCCCTGCCCTAGGGCCTCTGACCCTCTCCTTTGGGTCTCTGACCCTCTCTCTGGGTTTTTATTCCTCCACCCCGGGTCTCTCCATCTCTGTGTGTTTGCCAGTTTCCATCTCTCAGAGAGTTTAATCTGAAGCTAAATCGGATTGGGGCCCATTGGTCCTTGTCCTTGAGGAGAGTTAAGCTGGCAGGAAGAAGCCAGGGTATCCTGGGTCTCTGGTGGAGAAGGGAGTTGCCGGCCAAAAATTAGGCTCCTGGGGTAGGACAGACTTCCCAAAGGGTACAGGCTAGAGCTCAGAGGGACTTCCTTCCAGCCAAAGAGATGACCCCCCTGACCTGGGTGTCCCCAGAGCAGTCTGGACACCTCTCCCGAGTCTCTCACCCCCAACCCCAGCCCTGGCTCCAAGTCAGAGAAATTACTCAGCTGCGGAGAAGCCTAAAAATATCTGGCCACAGTGCGGGGAGGAGATGGCCTCATCAGCACCATGCCCCTGCCGCCATTCCCTCAGACCCTTGGGTCCCCTTGGCCCACAGCTCTGATCCCATCTTTGATTGACCAGCTCACTAGACCATGCAAGTCCTTCTCTAAGTCTAACACTAGCCCTGCTTGCTGCAGATCACCTCCTAGCTCCAAAGTTACCCCACCCTTCAGTAACGTGAGAGATGGGAATAAAGCTGGACAGAAGGGAGGGGGCAGGAGGATGGCACAGTGATGGGAGGGGGGTGGGGAGATGAGATAACCTCACCCCTTCTTTTCCTAATCTTCCAGCCCCTCCCCACCCTTTTTCTCACCTCCTTTCACGAGTTTCTCAAAATACATCAGTGTGAAGTCGGGAGAGGGAGAGAGACGTGCTGGTGGAGGGGCTGGGAAGGGGGACAGCAGCAGGAGGGATGTGTTTCTCAGGCCCTCTCCCTCAGTCTCCGTTTCTCAGCTTCTCTGTGTTTGGGTTTCTCTCCATCTGTCTCTGCCTTACCGTCACCTCTCTGAGCTGCCTTCTGAGCCCCTAGAGACCCCAGAGTTCAGGGCTCCCACCAGGACAGTCACCAAGGAGTCTGAGCCCAGAAGAGCATCTGAATCCTGGGGTTCACTTTGATGGTTGGCGAGACGGGGGGAATGCCCTGTATTGGACACAACACCCTGATTCCTTTTAATCCTCTAGACAAAGCTGGGGAAACTGAAGCACAGTTGGAAAAGGGGGGGAAAACAATGGCTGAATAAATACGGCATCATTCGAACCCAGGTCAGTCTCCCTACCAAGTCTGGGATGGAGGCTGCAGACTTCCTCGAGATGAGTGATGCTGGAGTGGGTGGAAAACTCCCTCAGACCAGGAAACACATGGTAACCCAGGTGACTTGAGGCAAGGACAAGGGGGGGAAGGGGAATACAGGAGAGATAGGCGCCAAAATACCTCCTTTCTGAGAGCCAGGCCTTGGGAGGGGTGATGCTGAGGGCCAGGAAGTGGTCAGGCCCCATTGCTACTCTTGTGTGTGACCTTGGACATGGTACTTCCACTTCCTGAGCCTCAGTTTCCTCAGTTGTACAATAGGAAGATAAGGGAGAACCAAAGGGATATAAGAGAACAGAGACCTGGGACGGGGGAGAGGGGAGTGGACTGAGAATCTGCAAGAAGCAGAGGCAGAGACCCAGAGAGGCAGGTTGAGACACCGTCTTCATTTTGGTTACCTGCCTCCTAAGTGCTGCTTTTCCTCACCACCAAGTCCCTAGACCTGAGTTCCAGGCATCCAGAGAGGAAAAGGGACCCCATCCAGGGTCTCCCCTCTCTGTTCTTGTCCTCTGTGAAGTATTGGGGCCACCTTCATCTCTGCATCCCTGGTTCTCTTCTTCTGAAATGATAATATCACCTTGAAGTTCCCTCTTTGTAACCTCACATTCTACTCTTGCCCCCATTTTATAGGTATGGAATACTGAGACTGCCTCCCTCGGTTTAGAAAGCCTTGATCTAAGATCTATGTCCTAGTATTAACAATAAACATCACATTTCAGGGGCTGCAATCATATCTTGAGTTTCAGGGTCAAATAGCATGTGAGAGAAACCTGGGTCAAATTCTAATCTCATTGGCTGGCCTGTTCTGATGGGGGGCAGTCTCTACCACCCTGTGCTATTCATTCTGGGGGCTTCCATTCCCCTCTCTCTGGCTCTCTGCCCAGGGTTTCATTCCGCATCCCGCTAGGTTCTGTCAGCTCCCCCGTCCCTTTCTCCACCCACCGCCCATTTCTTAACCCCCTCCTCCACTTCCTTAAGTTCTAGGATGGGGAGGGCTGCTGTTCTCATCTCTTCCACCCGCCTCCTCCCAGACCGTCTGGCTGTTCTTTCCTCCCCCGTCCCAGTCTCCCTCGCCTCCATCTGTTCTAGCCCCTTCCTGGGATCCAGCCCGATCCCCTGGCTGCCTACCCGCCTCGGAGCGGGGCCGCACCTCACAAATCATATCCCTAGTCTGTCTCTCCTCACGCTCCTAGTCTCTCCATCTTTCTCTCAGCGTTCTGGGTCTCTGCCTCTGTGTTCTCTCTCCTGGGTTTCTGTCCCTTTCCTTCTCAGAGTCTTTGTGCTGTCCCCCACCTTCTCTCAGGGTCTCTGCCCCTGTCTTATTCTCTTCTTGACTGGATGTCTGTCTCTCTCTCTCTGGATATCTGTCCCCTTCTCTCTGGGTCTCTCTCCTTCCTCTGTGTCTCTGACCCTCTTTCTCTCAGCCTCTGCACTCCCCACCCTGTCTCTGTAGCCCTCCTTTTGAATCTTTCCACACCCGTCTCAGGGCACCTCTTTCTCCCTGCAGCCTCTCTCTGGATTTGAGGTGGCCCTCCAAGTACCCTATACATCATCACAGACTCAATCCTGGATCCAGAACAGGCGGGGGCGAGAGCCTCACTGGGGACTGAGCCAATCCCCCTACCAGGGCCATCTGTCCCTTGCCAGGACACCTCCCGCCACTCCTCCTCCCTACCCCCTAGGCTGACAGCCTGAACTCAAGGTTCTCCAGGGATATCCAGCTGGGCTGCTGGATTCCAGTGCCCTGGACGTCTCCGCACCCCCCAATCCCTGGGAATGGGCTTCCAGTGGCTGAATGGAGTCAGCTGGATGTCAGGCCCACAACTGGTGCCTGGAAGCAGGGAAGGGCATGCCACAGGGGGCAGGGGAGGAGGGGGGACCGTATATATAGCAGACGTGGCTGAGAAGCATCTGTTCTTTTGACACCTTTGCTGAAGCATCTCCTTAGCGCCTTTTGCTTCCTCAAATAGGCTCATATCTGGAAGAGGGAGCTGGAGAGTGTCTCTGGACCTTGGCGGGGAGGGCTGGGGTCACAGGGTTTTGGATCGCAAAGGGTAGCCTGGGTCTAAAACAACTGAGTCAAGAGGTGACAGGGCTGGGGGAGAAGGGAACTGAGGAGTTCCCCACTCGAGTCTGAGGGAGGAAGGGCCTGGGGGTGCGAATTCCTCATCTGAGGGAGATGGAGACCGGGGTCCAGATTCCTGGATCCAGAGGGGGAGAAGGGAGTCAGGGGCTGGACTCCTGGGGAAAGAGGGAGTGCGGGCTTAGAATCCCGGGTCTTGAAAAGCAGATTTTGCCCTGCCTGGACTTTTGTGTCATGGGAGGAGGGGGCTGGGGACTGGACGTCTGAGTCTGACCCTTGCTGCCTCTCAGTCTTCTGGAGAAGCGGCAGGAAGGTGCAGAGACGCTGGAGCTGAGTGCTGATGGGCGCCCGGTGACGACGCAGACCCGGGACCAGCCGGTCGTGGATTGCACCTGCTTTGGTCTCCCTCGCCGCTACATTATCGCCATCATGAGCGGCCTGGGCTTCTGCATCAGCTTCGGCATCCGCTGCAACCTGGGCGTGGCCATTGTCTCCATGGTCAACAACAGCACGACCCACCGCGGGGGCCACGTGGTGGTGCAGGTAGCTCAGGGCGGATGCTACCTCAGGCTGCTGATAACAGTGCCCACGCCCTCTGATGACGTCACATCCGTCCACACCACGCCCCTTCCACACCACAGCCTGAGTAGCCCCGCCCATTTGTGCTGCCCCCTCAGCTCCATCTCATCTCGGGGCTCTTCCCTTCCTAAGCCCCGCCCCCATCTAAATGAAGCCCTGCCCCTATTTGTTTCAGGTCTCTGATTTCAAAATGCGGACTGCCCATCATTAGGTTCCCTATGTGTTGCCCCTGCTCCATTTTGGGCTTCCTAGCAACTTTGCTCCACCTGTGTCCCACACCTGTTCCAGTGTTGCATCTTAATCCCAGATGCAACTCAGGTTCCACCGTGAATTTTGATTCTGGATTTTCTGAAGTTCCACCGTTGCTTAAATCCCTCCCCCATCTGCTCTGGTCGTTACCTAAAGCTCCGCCTCATTTCAGACTTTCTCCCTATTTTAATTTCGGTATAGGCCATGACCCCGCCTCAGAAAAAAATTCCTGATTTGGGCTGTGGCCTACCCACCCCTTGTTCCCTTCCAATCAGGCCCGACCCTTTGGCTACTTCTTGTCCCTGCCTAGACCCCATCCTGGTCAATCAGCAAACGGTTTGTACATTGGTTAGAAGTGGAGAAAGAACCCCCACCCCCATATATGGGCCCCTAGACATTCAGAGAAGGGACCCTGAGACAGGGAAGCAGGCAGAGCTAGGCTTCTAGGCAGCAACAGGCCCCCTGCTAAGGTAGTGCGGTCTTAGCAACATGGAGGAGCAGAGTTGGGGTAGGTGGCACGAGCTCCGATTGGCAGGTGTTTTGAAGGCGAGAGGGGATCCTTGTTGCTGATTGGATGAGGGACTGTCTGTGGGTGCTGATTGGTGGAGGAGCAGAACCTGGGGCAGAGATGCTGGTTTGATGTGACTTTTGGCCCACAGAAAGCTCAGTTCAGCTGGGATCCAGAGACTGTTGGCCTCATACACGGCTCCTTTTTCTGGGGCTACATTGTCACCCAGATTCCTGGAGGATTTATTTGCCAAAAATTCGCAGCCAACAGGTATGGGGTGGGGTCTCAAAGTGGGCGGCAGAGTGTGGGTGGAGTTAGAGGGTTTGGCCTTGCATTTGGGGGCTGACTCCGGGAAAATGGGAGGAGCCTGGGTTCTGGACCAGGGTCCTAGAGAAAGGCGAGGCTTGTGATTGTGGAAGGTGGGGGGTCACAGAGAAGGTGGGGCCTGGGGTTCTGGGGGCGCAGGGCCTCGCCTGCTGTGGGAGGAAAGGGCAGAATCCTAGGTATGGCGGGATAGCTGGACTCTTTTCTCGGACCACGAACTCTTCCTATCAGGGTTTTTGGCTTTGCTATTGTGGCTACCTCCACTCTAAACATGTTGATCCCCTCGGCTGCCCGTGTCCACTATGGCTGTGTCATCTTCGTGAGGATCCTGCAGGGGTTGGTAGAGGTAAAGCTCCGCCCCCTATGACCCCCGCCGCCGTTCTAGCCTCGCCTCTTCTCGTTGACTTTGGCTTTCTCCTCCCTAGGGGGTCACGTACCCCGCCTGCCACGGGATCTGGAGCAAATGGGCCCCGCCCTTAGAGCGGAGTCGCCTGGCAACAACAGCCTTTTGCGGTGAGAGGAAGGGGCTGGGATCCAGGCTTGTGGGTCTGAGGATGTAGGGGGCTGGAGTATGGACTCTTAGGTCTGAGGAAGGAGGGGAATGAGGGCTTGGCCTCCCGGGTCTGAGAGAGGAGGGGGCTGGTGACCCAGACTGAAGTATCCGAGGGAGGAGGGGCTGTGGCCTGTGCATCTGTGTCCCAGAAAGGTGGGGGCTGGGAATCCGCTCTATTGCATTTGAGGGAGAATGGGACTCTTCTCCATCCTGTATCATCCCCCATAGGTTCCTATGCTGGGGCAGTGGTCGCGATGCCTCTCGCCGGGGTCCTGGTGCAGTACTCAGGATGGAGCTCTGTGTTCTACGTCTACGGTGAGGGGCCCGGACGCCTGGGTCCGGGTGGCGCTGGGGCAGAGCGAGGCCGGTCGTCACCTCGCTTCCATCCCCCTCCTGACACCCCCAGGCAGCTTCGGGATCTTCTGGTACCTGTTCTGGCTGCTCGTCTCCTACGAGTCCCCGGCGCTGCACCCTAGCATTTCCGAGGAGGAGCGCAAGTACATCGAGGACGCCATCGGCGAGAGCGCCAAACTCATGAACCCCGTCACGGTCCGGGCCCAAGCCTGCGGGGCGGGGGCGTGGTGGGGAGAGGAGAGATATCGAGGCAGGGACGCAGGAGAAAAATGGGCTTTGAACCCGCACTGCATGTTGATCTTGGTGGGTTTCCATAGACATTTAGAGGAGACTTGATGGGAACGCAAGGTGGATGGAGCTAGAACCTAGGAGGCGGGGTTAAAGCCCGGAGAGAACGGCATTAGCAGGTGCTGAGAGCAGGGCTCGGTGGCGAGGTGGGCGGAACCACTGATGGGCGTGGTTAAACCTGCAGAGGCGGATTAGAATGTGAGGTTTTGCTTAGACCTTGGGGTGGGTGAGGCTAGAATTAGGGGGCGTAATTGGATGGAAAGAGACTCTTGGGTCCATTTATGAGTCTCTGAAGGTCATCGTGGGCTCCGGACACCTGCCAACCTGAGGGCCAATGTAGAGTCGGGACCCCTGCATCCCTGAAGTGTTACTGTGAGGCTAGGATGCCAACGTTCCTATGGGGACGTGGTCAGGCTGGCGACCCTGCGTCCTTGGAGGTTTTAGTGAGATCGGGAAACCTGGGTCTCTGCGGGACTATAGTGGGATCCCTGTAGGGACACGGAGAGCGCCCAGCCCCGCTCTCTGTCTTAGCCGTCCCTCCTCTCGCCCACCACAGAAGTTTAACACACCCTGGCGGCGCTTCTTCACGTCCATGCCAGTTTACGCCATTATCGTGGCCAACTTCTGCCGCAGTTGGACGTTCTACTTGCTTCTTATCTCCCAGCCCGCCTACTTCGAAGAAGTGTTCGGCTTTGAGATCAGCAAGGTTGGGCCCAGAAGGGAGGGTGCTGCGGGAGCGGCGGGGGTTGAGGGGGGAAGGAGAGGGACCTGGATCCCAAGGGGTTGGAACGGGGCACAGGGAGGAGCCAGTGGTACCTGAACCGTGGAGACCCCGGGCACGTGGCCCCTGAGCCCCCTCCCTGTACACCCGCTGGCGCAGGTAGGCCTGGTGTCAGCGCTGCCTCACCTGGTCATGACCATCATCGTGCCCATTGGAGGCCAGATCGCCGACTTCCTCAGGAGCCGCCGTATCATGTCCACCACCAACGTGCGCAAGTTGATGAACTGTGGGGGTGAGTGGGGCGGGGCCTGGATCTGGTCTGGGACAGCCTGGGAGGGGCAGAGCGCCGTGGGGCAGATCTAGGGGGCCGGACTCTGGGGAAGGAGCAGAGGTCAGAGGGCGTGCCCAGGGGCGCGTCCAAAAAGGCTGAGCCAGGGTGAGACCAGACTTGGCTGGAACAGAATGGCAGGTGGCAGCCTCAGGGGCCGAGGGGTAGAAGGGCAAGGCAGGTATGGCTGTCCAGGTGGAGCAAAGGCGAGGCCACGTTGGGTCTGGAAGGACGGGGTCTATACGAGGCTGGCCAGAGTAGGATGGGAACTGGGTGATGAAGAGGGGGGACCTGGAGAGACAAAGGTCTGAGTGTAATGAATAGGGACAGAGGGAAGGTGCGAAGGTGCCTGGGTGGGGTCTGGACCCTGCGTCTTCAGGGCGTGGCCTAGTCAGTGGGTGGGGCCACGGAGGGCCAGGTCGGGGCGGCGAGCCTGTGCGCGTGGCCAAGGGCCAGGCATTGGGGAGGTGAGGGCTTGGTTAGGGCGGGCGCGGACAGAATGGGGAACAAAGCCAGGGACAGGCGTGGAAGTGCCCAGACTGGGGCGAATAGGGGTCGGCTGCGGCGGGAACGGGTCTGGAGAGGCGTGGGGCGGCCTGCGCTCAGATAAGCGGCTCTCTGTAGGCTTTGGCATGGAAGCCACGCTGCTGCTGGTGGTCGGCTACTCGCACTCCAAGGGCGTGGCCATCTCCTTCCTTGTCCTCGCAGTGGGCTTCAGCGGCTTCGCCATCTCTGGTGAGAACCGCCGATCCGCCCCTGGGGGAACTCTGGTCACCTCTGTGGGGAACTTCCTGGCTCAGGAAGGGGACCTCCCAGCCTCGCAAAAGGTGGACTAAAAAGCCAGAACGGCGGGGAGGGGGGAGGTAGGGGTGGGGGAGGTAGGGGTGGGGGAGGAGTCACTCGAGCGAGAATCGGCTGTGACGTCTCCTGGCTCGCCTTGCCAGGGTTCAACGTGAACCACCTGGACATCGCCCCGCGCTATGCCAGCATCCTCATGGGCATCTCCAACGGCGTGGGCACGTTGTCCGGCATGGTGTGCCCCATCATCGTGGGTGCCATGACTAAGCACAAGGTCCGCGCGCGGGCCCTGACCCACTTGCCCTCCAAATTTGTGTATATTACCTTCCTGACGTGCGTCACCCTCCCTGGGCTCCATCCCTGCCCTCTCTGGGTCTCTTTTAGCCTCTTTCTGGATCTCGGTCTCCCTTTCTCTGGGCCTCCCTGCGCCCCACCCCCACCCCCCCCCCGCTCAGGTTCTCTCTCCACCTCCTGTTTCTCTGTCCTCTGACTTCACCTCCCCATTGTCCCCGCCCCAGACTCGGGAGGAGTGGCAGTATGTGTTCCTCATTGCCTCCCTGGTGCACTATGGAGGAGTTATCTTCTACGGGGTCTTCGCTTCCGGAGAGAAGCAGCCGTGGGCGGAGCCTGAGGAGATGAGCGAAGAGAAATGTGGCTTTGTTGGCCACGACCAGCTGGCTGGCAGTGACGAAAGCGAAATGGAGGATGAGGCTGAGCCCCCCGGGGCACCCCCTGCTCCCCCTCCCTCCTATGGAGCTACACACAGCACAGTTCAACCCCCAAGACCCCCACCCCCGGTCCGGGGCTACTGACCATGTGCCTCCCACTGGATGGCAGTTTCCAGGACCTCCATTCCACACATCTCTGGCCTGAGTGACACTGTCAAGGAACCCCAGTCCTCTCTGTCCTGCCTCAGGCCTAAGAAGCACTCTCCCTTGTTCCCAGTGCTGTCAAATCCTCTTCCCCTCCCAATTGCCTCTCAGGGGTAGTGAAGCTGCAGACTGGCAGTTTCAAGGATACCCAAATTCCCCTAAAGGTTCCCTTCTCCACTTTTTCTGCCTCAGTGGTTTCAAATCTCTCCTTTCAGGGCTTTATTTGAATGGACAATTCAATCTCTTACTCTCTCTTGTGGTTTTGGGCACCTCCCCCTTTCCTTGAACCCCAGGGACTCTCAGGCTAAGCCCTGAGATTACTCAGCCCCCCTCCCCTTTCAGAAAAATTCAAGGTCTTCGTCTAGAAGTTTCAAATCTCTCCCAACTCTATTCTGCATTTTCCAAGTTGGTTTACCTAATCACCCATCCCTGACATTCTAGGGATTGATTCTCACCAGCGTTTCTGAGGGGAAATGGCAGTTTCAAGCACCCCCCCACACACACCTCTTCACCCTTCCCTCCACCAGCATATTCTGCTGAAGCACCAAATTCCCCAAGACCTTCTCCCTAGCTTAGCACAATACCTAGGGAAACAACCAAAATGGCAGTTTTAACAATATGCCTCTCTTCATTCCCATGCACTTTTTCTGACACGGTTTTCAGGTCTAAATAGTGGCTGCTCAAGTCCATCAACTCAATGGTTTGAAGCCACCGGCATTGAACTTTCCCATGGTGGTTCAAGATGCTCCTCTTCCCCCCAATTCCTTGCACTTTATTCTTCTGGGTGGTTTCAAACTACCCTGATTTTCTCAGTGGCCATTTGTTGCCTCCCTCAGGGGCTAAATGACTCCAAATCTGGGATCCTTCCCCTCTCAGATTCCCCTATTTCGGCTTAGAATTTGGGGAACATATATAGGAGAAGTCACAGAATCCCAGGAAAGGGAATGGGGCTGGGGAAAAGGGGTGCTTTTCCCCGGGGCAGGGTTGTGTCTTTGTGTCTCTGTCTCTGTGATTGTAAATCCTGCCCTGCCCCTCTCCCAATAAAATGCTTTGGTGTACACACCCAGTCGTCATTGGCCTTGGGAGTCCCCAGCACGCTTCTCCCTGAGACCCAGGAGTCCAGGCCCCCAGACTCCTCCCTCCTCACATCTGGGATCCTAGGACCCCAGCCACTCTCCTCCCCCAGGACTTAGGCCAGAGGAGTTGTCTAGCTGTGGGAACACGTGATTTATTCGTCCTTAGAGTATGTTCTCCGCTGACATCTAAAGCATCTCTGCGTGTTGGACCCTCTATCCGAGAGGACCCCTATGTAGCAAAGCGGGCCAGGAGGACAGGACCTCTGGGTCCTTCCTCCGTCTGGGGAAGGTGCAGGTCTTGAGGGGCTCACACGAAGTTGTTGGGGAGCGTGGAGGGGGAGAGAGGTTCCAGGTGCTGGGGGCGGCCCCCGCGGGGCGGCGGAGGCAGTTTGGGTGGCAGTGGGGGGGTGGACGGTGGCTGCTTGGTAGCGATGTGTGAAGGGACCCAGGCGTCCGGCGCATAAAAGTAGAGGTTGTAGGGGTCCTTCGGGGCGTCCAAATGCATAACTGTGGGGACAAAGGAACAAGGTCATCCATAGGCTGACAGGGGGCCTGTCCCCTCTACTGAGCCGCTGGCCAATGAGGAGACAGGGAAGAGGATTCCGACCTTCCATTGGAGCGGGGTTTTCGAATTAAAGGGCCCCTGAATAGACGAGGAGGCGTGGCGTCCACGCAGCAGGGGCGGGGCCTGCCGCGCTCCTGGAGGGGAAGGGGCGGGGCTTGTAGGGACCTGCAGCTCCTAGCGTGCGGCAACTCCCGGCTGGGCTGGGGGCGGAACTGGACATGTGTGTGTGAAATTTCAGAATACTGGGGGGCAGAACCTGACCCTGGAGGGTTCAGGGCTTCTACTGATCTTGGATGGGGACCTGTTCTTTTAGGTAGGGCGCCCTGAAGTGTCAGGCGAAACCAGGTTAAGGAAACGTGCAGGCATTCAAGGAGCGGGACGCTACAGGGGTTGCTCACCCGGTTCATCTCCGTCGTTCGGGAGCCGGTGGTGTGCGAAGGGCCGGTGTCGAGCCGCCCGGCGGTAGAGACACCACAGGAGCAGGAAAATGCCAATAAGCAGCCCGGTCCCGGCGAGGAATAGGCACAGGGCCCCGCCTGCCTCGCCCCGGGGACGCCCCACCAGGGTCACGCCTGAAGGAAGGAGGCCCAGGAACAGCAATCTAAACTCCTAGCCTCCTCCACCCTCAGACCCAGGAACCCAGATCCCACCCTCCTCCTCCCTTGGATCCGGGAACCCCGGCCCCCAGTCTCTCTTCCCTCAGACCCCGCAGTACCAGCCCTCAGCCTCCTCCCCCCTTCAGACTCCGAAGAGGGGCTTACAGCCTTCTCCTCCTTTCGACCCAGGAGTCCGGCTCCCAGGGCCCTCCTCCCTCAGACCCAGGAGTCCGGGTCCTAGTCCCTCACCAGTCTCCTTCACTCGCTCCACCACGATGATAGTGTTGACTCTCTCACCTCGGCTGCGCCGCTGGGGGGCCCGCGGAGTGACAGGGGCCGGCTGATTGGGGGGCCCTGGAGGAGCAGGGGACCTCACAATCCGGGCTGAGGGAGGAAGGGCGTCGGGCCCTTTAGGGCTAGAGTTCTGGGGGACTTGCAGATCAACGGTCCCAGGAGATTCTGAGGTGGGCAATTTAAGGGTGTCGGGCTGGGTGGCTGCAAGTGTTTCTGATTTGGGATTCAGGGGTAGCTCATTTAGGGCAGTAACTTCTTCCTTGAAGTGTGCAGGCGTTTCTGGGGGAAGACTAGTGGAGATCTCAGGATCAGAGGCTGGGAGGGTCTCTGTTGCATCTTGGTAGCCGGTAGTGGGGAATTCTGTTTGGGGAATTTCAGTGGGGTTGGGATTGTGGCCTACATGAGATGCTGGGTGGGGGGTTTTGGTAGGGTCAATATGGAGTGTCTGGAGGAATTCAGAATTTGGGGTCTCAGTGGTGTCAGGGTCATGGGTCTCTGGAGATTTGGGGTCAAAAGTCTTGGTGGGGTCAGGATTTGGGGTCTCAGGGGCTTCTGCATGTGAGATTTCAGTGGAGCTATGTTTGTAAATCTCTGGGGATTCTTGGTGTGGAGCTTGTGTAGGGGCAGGGTTTGGGGTTTCAGGAAATTCTGGGTGTGGAGTTTTGGACGAATTAGGTTTGGAGGTCTCAGGGGATTCTGTGTGTGGAATTTCAGTTGGGTCAGGTTTGGGGGTCTCAGAAGGTTCTGGATGTGTCATTTTGGAGGGTTTAATTTGGAGGGTGTCCAGGGATTCTGATATTGAGGTGTTGAGTGAGTTAGGTTTGGGGGCCTCAGGAGACTCTGGGTGTGGGCTTTCTCGGAGGTCAGTGTTGGGGGTCTCAGTGAATTCAAGGGGGGAGGGCTCAGGGGAAACCGCATGAGGTGTCTTGCAGGGCTCAGGATAAGCGGTCCTGGGGGATTCTGGGTTACGCCCATTGAGAGTGGAATTTCCAGATGCAGGAGGGGAGGGCTGAGAGGGGTGGTCTATCCGCGAGAAGTCGGAACCCTCAGGCGGTGAGGCCGAAGGGGCAGCCTTGGAACCCAGCCAGGCGAAGAGAAAGACGAGAAGGAAGAGGATCGGGCTGAAGGATTTCATAGCTCTGGGATTTACCTGTAGCAGTGGGGGAGCGGGAAGGAAGGGGTTAAAGCCAGAAGTCGCCCAGGAGGTGACTCCGGAGGCCACGCCCACTGGTCTCCGGGTAGACCGCGTCTCCGCCCAGCTCGGGGCACCAGGTAAAGGAGAAGCCACCTGCAACTCCCTGAAGGCTGTGAGGCGGTAGCCGCCGTAGCTAAGGGAGACTGAGGCACAGGGCTTCTTGGGAGTCGTAGTAAATTTCCTTATCTGTTTCCCTAAGGGGTCCCAGGAAAATTGGGAAAGAAAGACACCTTTCCAAGCCCCCAGACCTCCTTGACTTCAGCTTCGAAGGGTGTAGACCTCTGAGGGGGACATGGGATTTCTTCCTCTCCAAGAGCCCTGGGGACACCTTGACTTAACAGTTGTTTACATTAGAGGAGGCTCAGAAGGAACGCCTGCGGGCTGGGGGCCTGAACGCCTGGATTTGAGGGAGGAGGGGGCCTAAATGCCTGTAACTGGGGGAGGAGGGAGACTCCTGGATCCTGGTCAAGAAGGCTGCTGGGGGTTCAGACTCCTGGCTCCCAGAGGGTGGAGGGCCCTAAATGTGGGTCTAAATTCCTAATTCTTTAGAAAAGAGAGGCTTGAAGGTTCAGATGCCTAGAATTTTGAGAGAGCAAAGCTTGGAGGGGGGCTGGATTACAGGGGAGAAAGGAAATGGGTGTCTGGAACTCTTCGGTCCTGAGTTAGAAGGAAATTGGGAACTCTGAGTCTTTGTCCTCCAGAGATAGGTGTATAAGGGTCTGGATTCCTCAGCCTTCAGGAGGAGAGAGCTGTGGGGCAGGACTCAGGTCTCTGTTTATTGAGGATGGAGCTGGGATCTCAAGGTCTCAGGGGCTGGTCTGGGGCAGAGATGCCTAGGTCTGTGGTCAGGTGGAGGTGGGGTGAGCGTACACCCAAATGGGACAGGGTCACTTGGGGTTTGGGGTCTCTTACCTGCTCAGTGGGGTCCAAGATAACAACAGGTGAGCAGAGCTGAATGCAGAAATCAGTGAATGCTGCAGAATGGCTCTGGGCAGGGCGGCAGGAGGTAGGGTCCCAGGGGTGCAGATGACACACCTGACCCCCACCCTGGGGATCCTGGGAGCCTAGCGACAGGCTTGAACTTTTACAGGGACAGAGATAAGGGACATTGTCTCTGGAGAGGGGAAGGGAGTTAGGGACTGGATCATTTGGTGGAGGGATGTGGCCCAACCAAGCTCTCCTCCCTGTGAAGCCAGGGGTCCCAGCCCTCTGCCCTCTCCTATACCCAAACCCGAGAATCCAGGTCTCGGGTAGCCTCCCACTTCAAGAGCCAGGAGTCGGGACCCTCAGACCTCTCCCCTCAGATCCCGGAATCCAGTTTCCCAGAGCCAGGCTCTGTTCCCCTCCTCTCTGGGGAACTATGAGTCTAGGTTCCCATGTCCTGTCAATCAGAGATTCAGATTGCTACTGCCCTTTGGGACTTCCCAACCTTTGCCTACCATTCCATTGTGTAGACAGCACCCTCTTAAGAGCCAGTGTTAGGGGGATTGGACCTTATCTTCACAACACCCCCAAGTTCCTCCCCGGGAAGGGCTTGGACACATCCTCAGGGAAGTCAGGGTCCTTGTCTGTCTCTTTCCCCTCTTTGCAGTGTCTCTAAGACTTTCCTGATTTTGCCTGTCACTATACCTGCCTTCACTGCCCCTCCCCCCGCACATACCCTTTGCTTTCTCTTACCAACCCCCCCCACCCCCCCACCCCCATTTCTCACTCTTTCTTTCTGGTTTTCTCACTGTCTGGATTCATCTCCGGACCTCTCTGTCCAGGCTGGCTGTCCTTCCATTTCCTGTCTTTCTGCGTGCTCTTTCCCTCATTCCTCCATCTCTAGCTGGCTCTCTTGGTCCCTTTCCCTCTCTTTTCTCTCTTCCTTCCTTTTCCCTTCTTTCTTCCTCTGTTGCTCCCTTTCTTCCTCTCTTTCCTTTTCTCTGTCATTCTGTCTTTGTCCTTCCCCGTCATGGTTACTTCATCTCTTTGTGTCTCTGCTTCTCCCCATCAGTCCCTCTTCTGTTGCCTCCCCCTGTCTCTCTTTCTCTCTGTCTCTGGCTTCTGCTCTGATGGTCCTTCCGCCGGTCTCTATTTTTATCCCTCTGACACACCCCCTGTGTCCACTTCTCTGTCTGTCTGTCTCTCCCCCTCCCAATTCTCTTCAGGTCCCAGCTCCTGGTCCCAATTAGTGGGTGGCCGCTAAGGCAGCGGCGGGGCCCCAACCCCCAGCTCCTCATTATCGCTGGCGGCTCCTAATGAGCCTGGGGGGGGGGTGACCTGGCGCCCCCAGCCCCCTGGTCTGCGTCACTGCCCGCTGCGGGGGTTGTGCAGGCGATATAAGGGGGCTGCCAGCCTCGCTGCCGGAACCCACTGCGCGGTAGGGGGCCCTGCAAATGGGCTGCAGGGGAGTGGGGGTGGATGGTGGGGCCGGGGTTCTGTTCTGGGCCAGGACACGGGCCTCACTGAGCTCTCTCCTGTCTCTCCACAGGTGATGGAGACCCGCCAGGTACCCAGGAGCCCCCGGGCGCGACTGCTGCTGCTGCTGCTACTTGTGTCCTGGGGCCACCGCACCGCCTCAGGAGCCGCCCTGCCTCCCGCGGGGGTCTTCAGGTACGTAGGACATCCAGGTCTCCCAGGAAGGGTGGGGACTCAGAGAGGTGGGAAGAGACCCAAAGAGAAAGGGGAACAGAGACTCAGAAAGGGGGAACAGAGACCCAGAGAGAGGACAGAGATGGGGGGTGGACAGGGAATCAGCAAGACAAAGAGATACACAAGGATTCTGAGAAAGGCTTTGAGAGACTTGAAAGGAGCCGAAGCAGGAACGGGTTCGTTCCTTGAGCAACGTTTACTGGGTCTTGGTGTGTGCCAGGCGCGCGCCGGGCGCTGGGGCCGGACAGGTGCATCAGACTCGGTCTCTGTACTCAAGAGGCTCCGAACCTGGTGAACACAGAGACGGAGACCCACACAGAGAAAGAGAGAGACAGGGGACAGAGACTGAGCCACTCCACAGACGGTGCAGTAACAGGGCTTCGAGTTAGACCGCGGGGAGGACAGTTGGCGGGCGTTGGGCCCGGATACATGGAAACCGCCACTTTCCATCTCCCGGCAGACTCCACACCCCCAGCCGGGCTTGGGCGGGTCCGGTCACCCCCCCCTCGCGGCGGAGCCTGGCGCTGGCGGACGACGCGGCCTTTCGGGAGCGCGCGCGGCTGCTGGCCGCCCTAGAGCGCCGCCACTGGCTGAACTCGTACATGCACAAGCTGCTGGTGCTGGACGCGCCCTGAACGCCCCGCCCGCCCCACCTTAATAAAGACCCTGCTGTGCGTCGGGACTGCGCCTCCTTCCTGTGCTTCGTGTGTGTGTGTGTGTGTGTGTGTGTAGCGGGAGGGTGTGTGTGTGCACGGGGGCGGGCCCTGCGTCCGCTACGCTGGCGTCTACCTCCAGTTCCCTCTCTCTTTTCTCATCTCCCACTCTACTCATCCTCTCTCTCTTTGCACTACCGCCCCAGCTCTGTCCTTTCCTCTCACTCTGTGCCTTTGTCCCTCTCCACTCGCATATCTGCTCCCACCCCACCCCCGACTCTGTCCCCTTCTCCTCTTGTTCTTTGTAACCTCCCAGGTCTCTGTCCCCCTCTGAGTCACTGCCCCTTTCTCTGGCTCTCTGTTGCTCTCTGGGTATCTGTCCTTCTCTCTTGGAGTCTCTATACTTCTTTTTCACCCTCATGGCTTCCCGGCCTTCTGGGGAATCTCTGTCTCCTCTCTCGACTCTTCTTTCTGCCTAAAACTCTTCCTTCCATTCTTAATCACTTTCTTTTTTCTCTGCCTGTCTCCTTCGTGTCTTTTTTTTCTTTCTTTCTTCTTTTAGGTCTCCGTCTCTCTCCCGGCTCTCATTTTCTCTGAATTTCTCTTTTTCCGCTCTCGCATCACTTCCCGACTTCTCTTTGGGCGCAGTGGAAAGTTGCGGGGGGGGGGGCGGCGGTGGGGGGACTCTGGCGATGCATCTGCCATTCAAAACCGGGTTCCCCTAAACCTACTTGTGTGGTATTGGGAAGGGCTTCTAACCTTCCAGTCTCATTTTCCTCACCTATTTTGAGGATTAAACCAGATACACCATTAGAAGACGTAAGTACGCCCTTCTGGAAGCAAAACACAGTATTAGAAAAGGGTTTCCAGGAATTCCCTGGTGATCCAGTGGTTAGGACTCGGCGCGTTCACTGCTGGGGCGAGTTCAATCCCTGGTCAGGGAACTAAGATCCCGAAAGCCACGGGGCCGCAGCCCCCCAAAATAAAATAAAAAATAGAAAAGGGTTTCCGCCTCTCTTGCAGCAGCCTGCAGCAGTTTCTTCAGGGTCTTCTAACTGCGCACCTCCCGGGAGACCATTGAGGCGCCTGGTCGGGGCGGGAGGAGAGGAGAAAGGAGAAAGGTGTTAGGCTCCTGGAGGCACGGGACGGAGGCGGGGAAACACCTGGCCCACCGGTGAAGGAAGTAAGGAAGCAGCCAATCAGAATCTGCCTCTCTCTCTGTCTGTCTGTCTCTCTCTCTCTCTCTCTCTCTCTCTCGAGGCTCGGCCAACCCTTCCGCCCCGCCCCTCAGTGGTGACCATAGCAACTCACTCCCTTAACTGGACTGCGAGGTTTCTGAACCTAGCTCCCGTGGCGCAGCTCGCACGGACTGCGCTCTGATTGGTCTAGAGAAGAGAGTGGAGCTGGGCGAGTCGACGTGAGGAAAGGGGGCGTGGCTGGCGCTTAGTGATTGGCAAGCTCTCCCGTAATTTGCATTTCCGAGAGGCGGACCGCGCTCTAATTGGCCCTTAGGCTGTGGGGTGTGGCCTGTTTCCCTGTTATTCAGAAATACTGAACAATGAATAACTGTATTTATTCCTTACAACTATGGGGAGTTGGCCAAATTTTACAAAGAAACATGGCTCTGAAAGTCAGGAATCATTTCCCCAAGTTGTCAGCGCTAGTGAAGGATAATTGGAACCCAAATCTGTGCAACTTCACAAGTCTAGACCATTCCACTACTCTCATGGAGAAATAGAATTAAAATGTTATGAGCAGTTACTATATGCTGGGCACTCTTCCACATACCATTGTATTGGTTCTTTCAGCCTCACATCAACCCTGTGAGAAGCCTCATCCTCTGTTTGCTGATGGGCCTGGTAACTCCGTCTTGGCCTGTGCTCTTCCTGTACTTCCTCCCCACGTCTTTTTAAAAATTATTTATTTAATTAATTAATTAGGCTGCACAGGGTCTTATTTGCGGGAATCGTCGTTGCAGCATGCGGGATCTAGTTTCCTGACCAGGGATCGAACCTGGTTCCCCTGCGTTGGGAGCGGGGAGTCTTAACCACTGGACCACCAGGGAAGTCCCTCCTCCCAGATCTCTTGCCTAGCGTTTGAGGCTTTTCACAAAATGGTGCCCAAACCCCTTCCCTTCTCACTCTACTCCCCTCTCCTCAGGAAATTTCAGCAATCCCCACACTTCAATCACCATCACAGCTAATAACATCCAGACCCCCATTTCCAGACTGAAAGCTCAATGCTCAGGGCTCCAGCCACTTCTTGGAACCCAGACACTCACTCCTCCCCACATGAGCTCAGAGTGTCCCCCCCAAGCCCACCCCTTCTCATGGGTTCTCCATGTTGGGAATGGCTCCACTGTCTACCAGTCACTGGGTCAGATGCAGGTGCAGTCCTTGCCCCTTCCCTCTTCATCCTCCTTCATAGCCTGTCAGTCCTGGCTCTGTCCTTCCTGCTCTGCCTCTTTCTGCTCTGCCCTTTTTTCCATCCATGCACCCAGCCCAGCTCAGGCCTCATGCTCTCTCACCTGGACCATGGCCCCAGCCTTCTCCCCACCTCCTGCCTCCAGCCTCACTCCATTATTATTCATCCTCTATACAGGCTCAGAAGGTCTCTTTCCCACCCAAAGTTGATTCTGCCCCTTCCCTGATCACAGCCCTTTCTTGGGCACTTGACAGTAGAGTTCAAGCTGGTGTTCAAAACCCTTAATGGGCTCTTGTCTACCTATCTTTTTTCTCACAACTCTAAAGCCTCAAATCCTTCCCTGGCTTTTTTTTTTTTTCTTAAATCCAAGCAACATGGTGCTGCCTATGGCTTTCTACACACAGAGGTGCTTTCCAACCACCTGGTCTTCACACACTTTTTTTCCCTCTGCCTGGGACACCCTCCCCCGCCCCTGTTTACTATAACCAACCTTACCCATCTTTCAAGACTAAATGCAGATGTCACCTATTTGGGAAGAAATCTCTAACCTCCCAGGCTGGGTTAGGTGCTTTTCCTGAGCTCTCACAGAGCCTGTAGCTACCTCTATCACTGTCCTGCCTTGCTCAAAGCTCTCCCAAGGAAGCCTCTGCAGTGCTGAAACTGTTCTATATCTTGACCTGGGTTTTGGTTTCATGGATGTTTACATGTGCAATAATTTATCCAGCTGATACTTGAGATTTGTCCATTTATCATTGTATGTAAGTTATACCTCAATTACAAAGTAAATAACCAAAAACAAGTAATTAAATGTCCCCCAAACTCCCATCAGCCTCAGGAGAAAAATCAATGCTCCTCAGCCTGGCATTGGAGGGTCTATTTTTCTGTCTTCTAAGGTCTAGTCATGGCAAATAGATGATCACTAAGTGTTTGCTGAATGAACAAATGGCACACCCTTTCCTGCTGGCCGTTGGTGACATCTATGTGTGTGCCTGGCCCACATCTTGTTCTCCCTCTTTCTGCCAGGAGAGATGCTTGCTCTCCGAGTTGCCCTTGCAGCTAGGGGTGGTCATGCCAAACAGTTCTGGCCGACGAGACAGAGTCTGCTGCTGGCTTTGGGAAGGCTATTGCTTTTCTTTATAAAAAGGAAGAGATGTGTCCCCTTCTCCCTGCAGATATGATGTATGAAGCTACAATACCTGCCATCTCCTGAGCACAGGGGAAGGGCCAAGAGAGTCACAGAGAATCACAGCACGCTGGTCCCGGTGCTATGGAGACTGAGCTGTGGGTCCTCAACTGCCCTCCTCCAGACTTGTTTTGTGAGGGACATATAACCCCTACTGCTTAATCCATTACTGGCTGTGTTTTGCTATTGTTAAGAAATGTAGTTGCCAATGTTAAAAAACCAAGAGACTTCACATAAAAACCCAATACAGGGCTGTGGACCCTGGAGCACTGTATCTGGGGTCCCGGCAGTGGGATAATCCCAAATCACAGTGGCACACCCACGGGATTAACAGTAAAAAGAGCCCCAGGTAAGTCACTGAACTAGACGCCGCTCTGAGGCGGCGGGAAGCGTGCCTCACACCGGAGGCGGCTGGAGGTAGCAGAGCTGGAGGTGGGGCCAGGCGGGGGGCGGGGACTGGCCCAGCAGCCGGACCGAGAGCAGCAGCAGCAGCAGCAGCAGCAGGCCCAGGACCGGCGCCGGGATCAGCGGGTGCCGAGTGACCCTGTGGGGAGGCGGCACAGTGCTTGGGGGGCCCAGGGGGGCCCAGGGGAGCCCAGGGTATCCCAGCAGTGCCCTGATGTCTGACCATCACCCTCCCTCTGGAGACGCCTTGGGGTGCACCTGAGCTGCTGGGGGTGCAGGGGGCGCAGGCAGAGGTGGCCCCAGACTGGCCTCCTGACTGGGACCAGCTCCTTCACCACCGGCACCAGGGCTTGCTGCAGCTCCGGCTCTGAGGGCCTGCTGGGGGGAAAGAAGGCAGGGCGATGGTGCTGGACTTTTTCTCTGCCCCCAAGTCCGCCCCCAGGCCCTTGGGTCCCGCTACCTCTCAGGAGGGCTTCCTGGGATGTCTCCAGGGTGTGAGTCTCCCAGAGGGATGGGGAGATCCACCTGGAAGGACAAAGGAGACAAACTTGAGACACCGGGTCCTGGATTGGGAGCGGTGCTCGGTTCAGCCCGCTGGACAGAAGCGACCACACGGAAGGGAGTGGGACACAGTGGTTCAGTGCGTGAGCCTCCCGGAGACACACTGCTGCGTTGGGCTCCCAGGTCTGCCAGTTTCCTGCTATGTGTCCCTTGGCACATCACCCCATCTCTCCAGGCCCCACTTTCTCCACATGCTGGACGGGGATGATGACGGCACCCACCCCACAGGGCTGAAGTGGAGAATGAATGAGTGAATGTGGGCAAAAACCAAAAAATCAGGAGGCGGGCTCAGAACAGTGCCTGGCAGACAGTGAGCGCGCAATAACTGCGTGAGCTACTCAACATTATTATTTCCATCTTCCGTCTGATTCTGGAAGTATCCAGGCTCCCTGAGGGCAGAGACCCCATCTTCTTGAGGAACTCAGCCCTGGGCTGGGCCTAGTCCACCGTGGATACTCTTTGGGTCCATCTTCCTGCCCTGCGCCAGGCCCAGCAGGCGCTTTAAGATTAAAGCCCCAAATATTCCTCCTGACTCACTTTCCCACCTCATCCCCTGTGTCTTTCTGAAAGGGCGTCCCCTCTGCAGATCTCAGGCTTTCCCACCCATGCCTTTGCTCTGTAGATGATGATATGGTATTAACAATACAATAATAAATAAAGAGTTCCAGGAACACCAACCCCAGCCACTATCTTCACCACTGTCACCTCCTGTGTGTCTGCTCTGTGCCAGGCACTTTACGACCTGATCCTTAACACTTATCCTCATCCTGAGAGCTGGGTAAAGATCGTTGTCACACTAGCCGCGAGGAAACTGAGGTGAGGCCCCAGTCTCCATGGAAGGGAGCGTGGTGTGGTGGGAAAGAAGTGGGCTTGGGGTCAGGCTGCTTAGAGAGACCATGTTGGACGGTGTGGACCCTGAAGGGTCCCAGGTGCCTGGAACGGAGGCTGGCACACCTTTGGGGCTCACGGTTCTTATCTGAGGACTGCAGGCTTCTGACCTCGCCAAATTTCCTTCCCTCCCTTCCCTTGCCTAAGAATCAGGATTGTCACCTGCCACTTTGAGGAGCAAAGGAGCTGGCGTGGGTGGTACCGGGCAGGGCAGCTGTGACAGGTGCGGTGCCCCAAAGGAGTTCTGGGGCTGGCCGGGGAGGGTCCGGCCCTTCCTGAGAGTGTGGGCGCTTGTGCGTGTGCATGTTTGCAACCCGGGGGTGTAGCCACGTCTGTGGTGTAGCGGCTGCAGCCCTGTACGTGTGCTTGGGGGGGTCCCCTGGGAACATT
The DNA here is from genome assembly GCF_028564815.1 of Eubalaena glacialis. Classification (NCBI taxonomy): domain Eukaryota; kingdom Metazoa; phylum Chordata; class Mammalia; order Artiodactyla; family Balaenidae; genus Eubalaena; species Eubalaena glacialis. The sequence continues at coordinate 62,790,587 of NC_083733.1, read as the reverse complement.
CTGGCCGCCCACTGGCCTGCAGCCTCCCTCTACAGTACCGTCTGCTCTCATTAGCTGCAGTGAGGGCATTGTTATCTCTTGGCCAAACTATTTTTCTGTCTGCTTGGGGGTTTGGGCAGGGGCTGGGGAGGAGCTGTGACTACAGCAGCCTCATCTGAGGGCCTGCAGTGGATGGTGCTGGGGACTGCCTACCGTGACCCGGATCTCTGCGTCCTCTTCTTCCTCTCTTCTGGGCAACCTGGGGTGACAAGTAAGTTGCTGCAAGCATCTGTCTCCCCTGCCTGGTTCCCATTCGCCCGCTGTGTGGCAGAACCTTTAAAGGAGGGCTCTTAACATGGATGGGCACCCTGGAGAGACCTGGCGGATATCCTGGAGCCCCACAAGCAAACTGTTGCGAGTAGGTCTCAGCATCTGTATTTTTTCAGGGGAATTTTCACCAAATTCTCCAGAGTATGTGACTCCTACAGGGTCAGGGGCCTCTCCACCTCATTGGCTTTCTCAGCTGCTACTTTCCCAGCTGATCCCCCAGCCGATCAGAGGCTTCTGGTTCTCTCACACCCAAAACACCAGAGACTCAGATATCTCCGGGACCCCACTCCCTGGCCCAGCTTCCTGCCTGGTGGGTTGGGCCATTTTCAGTCAGTCTCAGTCTCACTGGGTCTTCTTTGAGAACTGGGACTCCAGCTCAGACTCCCCTGACTCCAGGACCCAACTGTGTGGGCCCTGCCCCCATCCCAAATCATTTCTCTTAAGTGTGCAAGCTCCAGTCTCTGCGCCTCCTACAGTCACAGCTGTCTGAGCCCCTGAAATGCCTCTCTGGGGGCTCAGGCCTCAAGCTGGCCAGCCCTGACGTCCCTTGGAGACCCAGAGGTCCACACCACCTGCCACCACCTTCGCTGGGGATCAGGGATCCAACCTTCCAGCCTTAGCTACCAGCTTCAGGCCCAACACCCTCAGGATACAGCTGTTTCCTCAACTCCCATCCAATCCAGGCTCGTGGGCCCCAGCCTCTGCCCCGGTCAGACAAACAGCTGTCTGATCCTCTGGGACTTCTATTCAGGGACCCCCAGCCCCTCTCTCAAGGTCCAAGCTCTCACCCCTGGTCACGTCTAGGGGTCAGAGGATTCACCACTTCCCTCACTCCCAGCTTCCCAATCTGTGGATCATACTGCCCCTGCCCACCGTACCACCCCCCACCCCGGAAACTCGGAAGTCCAGCCCCTACGCCAGCCCTTGTCTCCGCTGCTGCTCAGCCCCCTCTTCCATTCCCTGGTGACGCAGGAGGAGGTCACAGCTCCAGGGCCCCCATCCTGCCCAATCTCAGCTTTCCCAGACAAGTCCAATTAGAGACCGTGGCAGGCAGCCTCATTAGTTGCCGCAGCCGGGAGCCTGCAAGAGGGGAGGGGGGAGAGAGAGGCACCACAGGAAGGCAGAGGCCCCATGGAGGAGGGTGGGCCCAGACATCTAGAGCTTTCTCTATCCTCGGAGGCTGCACATGAGCCTCGTAACAGTCGGTAACAATCACAGGGCAGGGGCTCACTTCACCCCATCACAAAGTAACCGAGCTGGGATTTGAACCCAGGCTGTCTGATTCCAGAGCCCCTGATGATCTCCCAACTGTCTGGCTGCTCTCCTGGGGCACAGTCTGGGTCTCATTCATCCCAGAGCTCCCTGGAGGCCTTGGGAGAGGTGTGTTCAGTGACAGTGACTTAGTGACTGAGCTGTCCCATCTGCCTGACAACTGTCTTCTTGTCTAAGGGCCTCCTATACGAATACCACTCCTAAAGGACCCCAAGCAGGGCCTCCTCCAAAAGTATTTCCCCCCAGGTAGGGTTGGGTGCTGGATGTCCCCCTGGAACTAACAGGGTCTGAGGGCAGGGCTGGGTCTCACTCATCCTGGTCCACAGGCCCAGGGTGGCCTCAGCATGAATAAACGAGGGAATGAGTGATGCACTCTCTCAGGGCTCTTCCAGGCCTTATACTCCAGCCGTCTGAGAGTTGACATCACCTCGAGGCAGAGGGATGGCTCAGGGAGGACCAATCTTCTTACCACATTGATCGCTCCTTCCTTCCTTCATGAGGGTACGCAGGCTCTCCCTGGAAGTTTCTCTGTGGGAAAGAAAAGCTTAGGTCTCCCAGGCTGCAACACCTGCCAAGAATTCACCACCTGCTTCTAAGACCCACTCTCCTCTTGGGCCCCCCTTGAGGATGGCTCTATCATCCCTCCAGGAGCAGAAGCCAGAAACAGGACAGTTGTTCCACCAAGCCCCTTTCTCCTTCAGGACCCAGGAGTTCAGGTCCCCCTGCACCTCTCACACTCCTACAAGCCTCTCACACTCACCTGGGCCCCAAAGAGGCTCAGCGTTTCCCTTCCAACACACTTCTCCTCCCAAGTTCCCAGTCTTGGGGACCCAGGTCCCCCTCCATTTTCTCTGGAGACATCCATCCTTGCCTGTGGTCTCAACCACCAACTCGACACTTTTCTAAATACATCCCTGAGCTCCAGCCTTGTGCACCCACTGCCCTCGAGAAGCACCCCCCTATCCCTCAGGGTGTTTACCTCAGAGGGTTGCAAGCTAAGTTCAGCGTCTTTCTGTCTACTCCCTTCCCAGAATCCAGCGCCCTCAACCCCGCTGTCAGCGGGTCGGTAGCTCTGTCTCCCTGCCCCAATTCTCTCTGCCTGTCCCTTTTTCTCCATCCCAAGGCCCTGGTCTGGCTCAACCTTCACCCTCTACCTCTGGACCACTGCCCCAGCCTCCTCCCTGGCCTCCCAGGCTCTCAGCCTCCAGTCAGTCCCCATGTGGCCCCAGAGGGGTCTTTCTACATCCAGAGCTGACCTGCCCCTCCCTACCCTCAGCCTTCCTGTGGCTTGATGGAGAAAAGCACAACCTCTCAGCTTCACTGACAGGGAATTCCTTTCATTATCCAGCCAGACCTCATCTCTCACTAGTCACCCCCAACTGCCCTCTGCTCCCCAAACATGTTATGTGGTTTCACGCTCCCACATCCTTGCATTTACTATTCCCACTGGCTGGAAGACCTCTCCTTTCTCACACCACTTAACTTCTCTCTTTCTTTCTTCAAAATAAACTCGTGTCAGTTTCCCTGTGATATCTCTTTCAGTCGCCTACCCAACATGGAAACTCTCTTCTCTAGGCTCCCACAGGGCCCGCCGCCCACCTCTAGCACATGGATCATCCTGCACTGGGATGGCCTGACTGCATGATCTCTACCAGGCCTTGAGCGCTAGAGGATCCAGGCCCTGAATGATTCTGCTCTGTATCCCCAGGAGCCAGCGCAAGCAGCACCCGGAGGCCCGGGTCAGTCTTCCCCTCCAGGAGGCAACGGACCGCTCTCAGCAGAAGCTCGCTCTAATTTACACTTCCCCCGAGGAGCGTGGCTCTGCCCCCCACAAACTGTGTGATCTCCCTCTGAGCCTCAGTTTCCCATGAGTAACAGGATGAGGGATGAGGGTGCCTAAACCTCGCAGAGGCAGTGGGAGAGGTCAGCGAGGAATCCAACAGGAGCGCTGGTGTCAAAGAGAAACAGAAGCTTCTCTCAACTCAGGGAAAAAGTGAACAGAGAAACGAGTTTGTCTTTTAAGGATGATGAACAGCTTTGAAGCAGTATAATTTTCAAGACAATACAGCGTTGTTCACAGAGCTGTTAGCAATATTTCCTTAAAAAAAAGGAATTCTTCTGGCACTAACAGCTTAAAATCTCACTTTTCAGCTGTGAACACTGAAGATGAGTTGTCTTCATTGTTTCAAACAACGTTTGAAATATTGTTCAGGTAATTACGGAAGTCATAAAACAATGGCTATTGTTGAATTCAAGATTACATAGAGGGCTTGTTAAGTTTTTCTTAAAGGTGACATATTCAAAAGGTAAATGCTTAATGTACCTTTATGGTATCAGGAAGAACAATTCACTTACTCCCTTCCCGCTGTAGCACCATTTAAACTAAGGAGATTCCTGACAGTGTATCTGAAATAAGGACAACAACCACTGCCATGCAGTTTGCGTGTTTGCTTTGTCCACTTTTGTCTCCCACACCAGCAGGCCAGTCCCTAGAGGGCAGGCGTGGTGTCCTGTCTGGCCGGGGCTCCTTGGCCAGCACCCAGCAGGCCCTCAGTCAACATCTGTCTATGAGATGGGGAACAGTGAAGGCACGTGGTGTCCCAGGCCCTTCTCCCGGCCCCCGGATCCGGTGGTCTCAGAGTCCCTCCTGTGCTCACCTGCCCCCCAGTTGGGGCTTCAGGTGGAAACTCAGCTTCCTCATTGGTCTCATTGATGACCTCCTCCCACTGCCACACGCCACACAAAGGGTTGGAGAGATCGGCGGCTGCCACTTCTTGTTTCTGGGAGAGAAGAAGTTGTTTCTGAGGCCAGGGAGAGTCAGATTAAGGCAGAAGACAGGTCAGGGGTGGGATGGAGATGGGCTGAGGCGTGAGGATGGGGGGTGGAAGGGAGGTGGTGTGAGGCTGGGCTAGGGAGTCGGTGGGGGCAGCACCCGGGAGGGGTTTGGTGCCCAGACCAAGGACTGGGTTAGGGATGAAGTTAAGGACTGAGATGGTCCTGGGGGAACTACGGTGGGGTGAGAGGGCTGGGTCAGAGTTGCCGCTGGCGGTGGGTTAGGGTGTTCTGGGGGTGTCAGGCCCACCTGCCGAATGGCCTGGATCTCCACACCCAGCGATGGTGGTGGCAGCTTGGTCCAGTCCACTCTCCTCACCTGAGCCCCTTCGGGTAGCCTGTCCACACAGTCAGGACGGGGAAGGCTGCCTCCATGCCTGCCCACCACCTGTCAGTCAGCCTATGCTGGGGTTGCTGCCCTGCCCACCTTGGGGCTGGAGGCCAGGGGTCCCTGTCCTGGGGCTCCCCTCCTGCCTCCTCCACCCCCGCCATTCCACTCACTCATCCAGCCCCTCATGGGTCTGACTCAGCTGCTCCTCCAGGTGTGAGATTTCCAGCCTCAGTTCCTGCAAAGGAAGGAGTGGTGGACCCCTGGGTCTCCATTTTTCCCCACCCCCCATGCCTGGGCTCCTCTTCCAAGGTCAGTTCCACTCCTGTGACTTCTTTGGGCTCCTCCAGACACATATTGCCAAGGGAGAAGGGGAAGAAACAGTGACAGAAACTTAGGAAGCCAAAGAGAGGCAAAGAGCAACAGGAACCCAGGAGGTAACCTATCAGTCAGGAAAATTAAGAAAAGGAAGGCAGAGATGGAAACACATGGAAAAACGAGAGACACAGAAACAGATTCACAGAGAGGCAAGAGACACACGGGGTGCAAGAGACTCTGAAGACAAGGGACAGAGAGAGGAGTTGCCTCAGGAGACAGAGGGACTAGACCCAGAGAGAGGCAGAGACAAGAATCTAAACAAGCCTGGCAGAGATACAGAAATAGGAGGAGGGGAGATGTGGTGAGAAGTCACCCACAGAGAATGAAAGTGGATGGGAGGGATTTCCCTGGTGGTACATTGGTTAAGAATCTGCCTTCCAACGCAGGGGACGTGGGTTCGATCCCTCGTTGGGGAACTAAGATCCCACCTGCCACAGGGCAACTAAGCCCGTGCGCCACAGCTACTGAGCCTGCGTGCTCTGGAGCCCATGCACCACAACTAGAGAGAAGCCGGCGCGCCGCAACTAGAGAAGCCCGTGCACCGCAACAAGGAGCCCGCGTGCTGCAACTAAGACCCGACATAGCCAAATAAATAAATAAGTAAATATTAAAAAAAAAAAAAGAATGTGGATAGCAGATGGAGATACAGAGAGAGAGACAGAGAAAGAGAGAAAGGAAGGAACAGAGGAAAAGTGAAAAGGCAGAGAGAGACAGAGAGGGAGAGAGACACACAGTCAAACAGTAGCAATGGGAGAAACAAGACGTGGAGACTTGGAAAAAGATCAACAGAGACAGAAGGAGGCAGCAAATCCCAGAGATGGCAAAAGAGAAGTGGGGAGAGTGGGGCCAGGCCAGTGGGTTACCTGGGTTGTGGTTCTGTACTCCTCCAAGGTCTTGGCCAGACTCTCTGCGTGGCGAGTACGCTGGGAAAGCCCAAAGCTGACTGAGACTGGGCCCAGCCCCCCGAAGACGCTGAGGCTGGGTGTTGGGGGGACAGCTGGGGTGGGCTTAGGGGGAAGAGCTAAGGTCTGAGGGAGAGCACCAGTTTCCCGGGAACCACTCTGATCTCTCCTGACTAATTATCCAAGGATTAGAGCCAAGCAGGACTTCCCTTTGCAGACTCGGGGCAGGAGACACACAGAAGGCAAATGTTTCCCCCCAGCCCCCTCACCTCGGAGAGGATGGCGTCTCGCTGGCAAATGAGGCGTTCACACTCGTAGAGCTGCCGCTGCCAAGGAAGCCGCCCGTCCATCTGTCTGGCCCGCCCACTCTCCCGAGCCCCTCTCCTCAACCTCCCTTCATGTCTCTGGACATCAGCTACACCGAGGGGGGGTTCAGCTGAGTTGCCCACTGGCCCTGGGAACCTGAAGGCTTGATTGAAGTCCCTGATCTCACCAGACCACAGGGGCTCAAACTGGTGATGGTAAAAATGGCCTCGGGGTGGTAGGAAGTTGTCAAGGTGCTAGGGAGGGGTGGCACCTTCAAAGCATCTTTCTCCGTGGCCAGCTCCTCACTCCTCCTCTTCACTCCATCCCGCTCGGCCAGCAGCTTCCCGTTCTGAAAGAAGGGACCCTGGTCACATTCACTTCAGCAAATGGCCATGTTAATATTCATAGCTGACATTTGCTGAGCACTTGATGTGCATTGGGCCTCATGCTCAGCACTGTCTATCTTTTAGCCCATTTAATCCTTCCAACCATCCTATGGGATCTCAGCTTTGATTTGCAGATGAAAAATCAAAATAGAGCTGCAAAAATGGAGATAAGATAGGATGCATGGGGTGGCTGTGAGGATTAAATGAGCTAATAATTATTGCTAATAGTTACTGAGCACCTTGCCAGTGTTAGCTTATTTCTTATGCCCTATTTTAAAGATAAAGATGGGAATTCCCTGGCAGTCCATGGTGAAGACTCCACACTTTCACTGCTGAGGGCCTGGGTTCAATCCCTGGTTGGGGAACTAAGATCCCACAAGCTGCGGGGCACAGTCCCCCCAAAAAAACCAGTATGATGAACCCCCATTATCCATCACCCAATTTCAATAATTATATACATTCTTCCCCTTTATTTCTTCTATATTTTTCAAATTTTTTGTTTGTTTTGTTTAACCAGAGTATTTTAAAGTAAACCCCAGGCATCATATTATTTCACCTGTAACTACTCCAGCATTTGTATTTCCTACTTGAGGACTTTTCCTGTAGTAAAACCAAAATACAATGATCACTCGTAACAAAATTAATAATAATTCCTTAGTATCATCGCACACCCAGTGCTCTTTTTTGGTTTCGGTTTTCTCACAAATGTCTTTTCACGCTTAGTTTCTTTGAATGAAGATCCAAACAAGGTCCACCACGGCTTTTGGTTGAAATGTCCCATTTCTTTTCATCTGACAGTGATCCCCCACCTCCCCAGTCCTGGCACTTTTTCGGGTCCTTCATTTGTAGAAGAAACCAGGTCATTTGTCCTGTAGAATTGGTGCGTTTGGATTTGGTTTACTGTGTTCTTGTTCCCTGTGCAGGACGTTTACCATGCTCCTCCCCCCTCATTATTTCCTATAAACTGATGGGTAGATCCAGGGCCTTGTCCAGACTCCTGTTTAATTTTTGGAAGGAAGATTTCATGGATACTGCTATATGCGTTATACTGTGCCACTCAGGAAGAATGTAAAGTCTGGCTGTCCCTATTATTAATTTTTGCACTGTCATCATCCCCAGTTTTACAGAAGAAATTAAGGATTGGCGTGGCTAAGAAACTTGGCCAAGGTCACGTGGAGAGTAAGTGGACTCAAACCCAAATCTGATTCCAAATCCTGCACTTTTAAATCCCAGACTCCTCTGAGCCAGATGCAGCCCTGGATGAGAATGGGGAACGAGCTTCGTCCCTCATCTCAAGTTGCTCATCACTGGAGGTGGAGACCGACACAGAAGCAGATGATAATACATGAGGTGGGCCTAGGGCCCTGGGCCTTGTGGGAGCCCAGGCTTTGCAAGGAGGCTGCACTGGGTCTGAGTCCTCAAGGGTAAAGAGAGCTATCTGCGAAAACAAGGGGGCTGGGAGAGGGCAGCCCACGCCAGCCACAAAATGGGACTTGAGAATAAAACGGACCAAATTCCAGTCTAGAGCTTCCAGGCACCAAAAACCTAGCAAGTTGCGCTGAGCTTTGACATGAGGCAGTCACTGGGAAAAGCATTTCGGAGCACGGAGGCAGTCGACTTCCCTTGGCCACACCCCTCCTCCCGGCGCCCCTGGGGATACCAAGGCCAGCTCCCCCCCTCACTCCAGCCTGGCTCAGCTCCAAGTCCTCCATCAGCCGCCTTCTCCCCCTCTCAGGCTCAGCGGGCCTGGGCTGCCAGGTGAAGGGCAGAGGAAGGACGGGCCAGGAATGCTGTGTCAACATCTGTCCACTTGGTCGGGATTTACAGGCTGGATCCTGGGCCACTCGGCAGGGAACCTGGTTACTCAGCCGCTCCTGCCTTCTTCTGCAGTAACCTGAGCCCTGCTCTGTAGGTTCTTGTAGGAAAGCTGAGTGTCCCTTACTCCAGCATTATTCTACTGTAACTTGAGAACTTGATCTATAGATGCTCTGTCGGCAGCTGCTGAGAAGGGAAAGGTGGGGGAAGGGAACCAAGAATAGCTTGTTTATCGAGCGCCTAGGATGTCCCAGGCGCTGCTCAAGGCACTTGACCTGGCACAGGCCTTCTGGGCCAGGAGGAGGCAGAGACCGCCGGCTGCCATTCACCCTGCTTATTCCCTCTCCTGCTTTCCTTGGGGGTCCACTCTCCACGCGGGCAGGTGGGTCCCAGCCGCAGCTCTGGAGGTGAATCAAGATGGAAATCTCAGCAGATTCAGGACAGACACCCAGCTGATTAGCTAACCCAGCAGCCATTCTCACCCCCTCTCACTCGTTTGCCTCCCACTCCAGAGGCTGAGGAAGGTCAGATATTATCCCAGCCTCTCTTGTCACGTGATCCAGTGAGCTGTGAGAGGGGTCTGCTGGTGTGGGGGTGGAGTGGAGGTGCTCCTAGAAAAATGTTTCCTTCTGATGAAGAGAGAGAGCCATGAGAGGAGCATTTGCCCCTCTTTGTCCTGCTTTGAGTGAGAACACGAGGTCTGGAGCTGTTGCAGCCATCTGTGATCCCGAGGCCACAGACAGACAAACAAGTCAAAAAGCTGCCAAACCAGCCCAGAACCTTCAAAACCTCTTGTTAAGTTAATTAGTGTCCTTCAGATTGAAGCCACCATTTCTTCGGTGCTTTCTTCTTCAGAGCTGAAAGTATCCCAGACCTATCGGTGGCTGTGTTATCCATGCCAGGGAGTGGTTTGGCTATAATCATTTGATGTCACTTTAGCCAATGAGATATGAGAGGGAGGTCCTGTCATGGGGCTTCAGGGAAAGTTTCTCCTTGTTCTTAAAAAGAGATGTTTTGGGGGAGGGGGTGGGATGAATTGGGAGATTGGGATTGACATATATACACTAATGTGTATAAAATAGATAACCAGTGAGAACCTGCTGTATAGCACAGGGAACTCCACGGCACTTTGTTGTACAGTAGAAACCAACACAACGTTGTAAAACAACTATACCCCAATAAAAGAGATGTTCTGGAAGAAACAGTCACATCCTGTCTGCACCCCATGCTTCACACCATGGCAGCCATCCTGCAGCGAGATTCCCATTGCCCCAACAGAGGGAATTTTCATGGAAGAGCCAGGGAATGATAGTGGAAAATTTTTTGGTTTACGTGTAAAAGCCATAATACAGACATAGGACAAAGAGATTTGGAAGGATCAAGCAGAATGAGTATTACTGCCTGGACTGGGCAGAGATCCTCAGCGCGGGGGGAGGAGTTCAGGGAGAGTCAAAGAAGAGAACGACAGAGTGAACATGGGCCCTGAGGCCAGTCCCAAGCCCCAGGTTAGACGGCTGGACAGGATGGATGCAGTTGAACCACAGAACCTCTGGAACGTCTGGGAATCTGAGAGAGGTGTTTCCCAGCTCAGTCTGTGAAGCAGCAAAGTGTGTGAAAAATAGAACAGAGATGGCTGTGTGAGGAGCTGAGGCACAGAAGGCCCAGTGAGGCCCCTATAGACACAAAGTCACAGGAAAGCAGCTAAACCTCCTCTGTGCCCCTAAAAGGGTGTGGAGGAACCCCAGTGGCATTTGTGGGTTGTGGGGTTCCGACGAGGGCTACCACCAGCAGATGCAGTGAGGACAGTACATCCAGAGACCAGAAGGCAATGTCAGCCCCCCAGTGGATGCCAGCGTGCAGTGGTGACTAAGGCTAAGGACCAGATGGGACAATGAACATCAGTCTTGTGACCAGCAGAGAGAACAGACATTGATTGAGGAGCACTGAGACACTGCATGGATCTCCAGCAACTTAGATGCCACCTTCTGTGGGGGCTTTCCACCTAAAAGGAGTAGGTGGACCCAGAATTAACTAAGACGATGTTTTCTGTCTCAGAATGGGGCTTGAATCAGCCCTGAGGTTGGACTGGGCCTCTTCATGCTATGTGCTAGGCTCTGGGCTAAAAGTGGCCATTTAATCCCCACAACAATCCTAACGAACAGACACCCTTCTCTCCTGTTCTTAGAGAATAAAACTATGGCCCAGAAAGGGCACGTCACACGCCTAAAGGTTGTCTGTTGTGTAAGTGGCAGAGATGGGACTTGTTTTTTTTTTTTGGCCGTGCTGTGCAGCATGCAGGATCTTAGTTCCCCAACCAGGGATCGAACCCATGCCCCCTGCAGTGGAAGCTCGGAGTCCTAACCACTGGACTGCCAGGGAAGTCCCAGAGACGGGATTTGAATCAGGGCTGACTTTAAGGCCTGTGTTCTTTCCACCATAAAAAATATGAACAACACTAGCTATCTTTTAGTGAGCTCTTTCCACGTGTCCTGCCTTGTACCTAGCATCCTCTTGTTTAAATCTCACACAATCCAACCAGGGAGATTCCATTATTTTGCCCTTTCTCGCAGGTGAGGACACTGAGGCACAGAGAGGGGCAGACTGGCCCATGCTTACGTAGGCAGCCTCAGCGTAACCAGGAGTCCGCCCCATGCCCCACCCTCTTACCAACTGCGGCAGTCCTCACATGCAGCCATGTGACCTTCAGGGACAAGCACACATTATTGGGCTTCTGAGGTCTCCCTCACCAGACTGAAGGGTGTTTGTTGCAGGCGGCTGGGGGTGCTTGGGGCAGCAGTGGGTAGGGCAGGAAGATCCTGAGGACTGGGGAGGGGTGGGGCGGGCACTGGGCTGCAGCTCACCTCCTCCTGCAGGCTCTCTATCTCAGCCACCAGCTGCTGTTGCTCCTTTTCCTGACCGAGCCCAGAGAGAGAACAAAGTCTTCTTTTCAGGCCTCCTTGCCCCCAAATTGCCCTTTTTCCACCCCTGGGCACACAACTTGGGCCTGGGTCATTGAGGAGCAGGGCCAGGGGAATGCGTCTGGGGAGCCCTGATGACTGCTGCTGTCCCCTTTGTCATGAGAGGGATGGCAAGTAGATCCGGACCCAAAGTCTGGGGAGCAGGGCCTGGACTGAGGAGGAAGCCCGGGTGACCTCTGCCCTTTCCCACTCCATAGTCAGTCTCTGTTGCTCAGACTCCAAGATAGTAGGAAGAAGAGTGCACCTTTGTGCCCCTTGCCAGAAACCCACCGTCTGCCGGGCTTGGGCCAGAAGGCCGCGATTCTGTTCCTCCAGGCTCTTGGCCAGAGTCTTCAGGTCCTCCAGTTCCTCATCCACGGCCTTGGCAAACTGCAGAGCCTGTTGGGTACTGAGTGGGGGCGGGGGCAGGTGGGCCACATGGGAGAGAGGAAGACAGAGATCACGGATGTAGATCCATTCAGAGCAACAGAGAAATCCCAGACAGAGACCCAGAGAGAAAAGGAGGGAGAGAGACTGAGTGGGGGGGACAGAGACCCAGTTTCTACCTAAAATACTAAGAAAGTGGGAGTGAGCCTGCGCCTGTGGGCAGGTGGGACACGGGGGTGTGCAGGAGGGTGGGCGGGGCCGGGCCCACCTGCGGAGCTGCTTGCGCAAAGCCAAAATCTCCTCCCCCAGGCGCAGGGAACCCTCCTCGGCCGTCTCCACACTGCGCTGCAGTTTGGCGTTCTCCCCAGCCAGCCGGCGGTTGCTGAGCTCCAAGTCCTCCAGGCTGCTCAGCAGGTCAGCTGTGGCGGGCCTGGGGGCAGGGAAGGTCCAGGGTCACTGCCCACAGCCCTGGCCTCCTTTCTCCAGGTCGGGGTAGGTGTTGGTGGTGGGGAGATGCGGCTCTTCTAGAGAAAGAGAAATAGGAGACTGCCCCGCTCTCCCTGAGCTATTAGCACAGCCTGTGTCCCTCACCCACTTCCCGAAGGACCCCAAGCCCTAGGCCAGGCCCTGGGCCCTAGGCAGGCTGGAGGGCATGGGCAGGGGGAGGGTAGGGAGGGGCTGAGGATAGGTACAACTCAGGTCTGGGGTCTTCGCCTCCGAAGCTCTCCAGGTTGGCTGGATCCTCAGCTTCTGAGCATCCTGGAGGGAGACAGACAGAGGGTGGTGGGCTCCCAGGTGGCCTGAGATGTTGGATTGCTCCAGGATTCCGGCCTTGGTCTTCCTTTGGCCTCCATCCTCAGATTCACTCTGGGTGATCCCATCTGCTCCTGGGGCTGCAATTATACCCACCATCCAGAAAGCCTCTTGCTCATGGGTACCTGGAGCTCAGGCTGGATCTCCCCATAGCCCCCAACCGCCCCACATTCATCATGCCCAACACTGGGCAGCACCTCAACTGTCCCAAACTTGTCTGCCCTCCCAGTTCTCCCACTCACCCACCCAGCCCCTGGGCTGTCCTGGCTCCCTCACTCCTCCTGCCTCAGGCCTCACCTTCTCCCCCTGGATCCTCACCACAGCCTCCTCCCTGGACTCCTGGCCTCCAGCCTCTCCTCCCCAGGAGCTCACCTGCCCCTTCCCTGCTCACAGCCCGGCTGGAGGAGGTTCAAGAGAATATCAAGAAAGCTATATTTTTTGACTTTTGTTTTTATAAGCCTGGAGAAATAGAACATGAACACTTTTTTATGCAGCACCTCCTATGTGTGAAGACTTTGGGGTAGAATGGTGAGCAAACCAGCCAACCAAACAGCAGGGCAGGTAATGAGTCAGATAATCAGATTTCTGCAGGGGAGGACTGCAGGTCTGTGCTGAGGGAGCTGGACAGAAAGGGACCTTAGCCTGCAGCATCCCAGGCCTTCCCCACCAGGGCTTCCCTACCAGGTGTGAAGGATGAGGGAAGACACGGAAAGTTTAGGCTGAGAAATAGCCTGAGCTGAGGCCAGGCCGGAGCGGGGCAGTGCCGGCAACAAGACCAGAGGGACCGTGAATGCAGGGACTAGAGTACAGGGAGGGGCCGGCTTGATGATGGTGATGGAGATGATGATGAGAGGTGGGAGGGGCCTCTGTAACAGGGCTGGTGTCAGGAGGGGTTGGAAAGAACCCATGAGGAAAAAAACAAACAAACAAACCCCAAAGCTCAGGGCAGCTGGGAGGTAGTCATGTCGTGGAGGCGCCTAGAAAGCCAAACTCGAAGCTCCAGTTTAGAGCAAAGGTCTCTGGAGTCCTGCCCCATCCCCTGCTCTGCCCCTGGGTGGGAAGTTCCCCACACTGTCTGACCCTGGGCCTGCCTGCTTCATACTATATATAACAATCTCACCAGATGGCAGTTGCTGGGAGGTCAGGGCTCCCTCAAAGGCGGTCTCCTCTTCCAGCTCTAATCCCCTGTATCAAAGGGATGAGGCTTAGAGCTCCCTGCAACAACCCGCCCAATCCTGACCAGCCACTGGCAGGGGGATTGCGGGTGGTGGGAGGAGAGGACAGGTCAGGTGAGAGTGAGCACCGTGGGGAGGAAGGTGAGGCCAGATGGCAAGCGCCCGGGGCCAGATGGAAAAGCAGGAGGGGAAAGGACTGGGTTTGGAGGAGGGATGGGGACAGGCCTCTGTCAGCCCCTTAACATCGCCCTTCTCCTCCTTCCAGCCCATTTTATTTCTGCCCCCAGACTCCCTCTGCCTCCCCATCTCAGGCACTTTGTCCGCAGACCCCCCCCTCCCCCAACCCCATCTCTACTTTTCTCTCCTCCTCAGCTTCCTTCCAACCACAGCAGGTCCCTGTGCCCAAAGGGTGCTGGCTGCAGTAAGCAGGTATGAGGTTAGATCTTAGGAAGGGTTTCTTGGGGGAGGGTGGAGGTGCGGGGACCCACCCATCCAGCTGACAGGCAGCAATCCAGTCCCGCATGATGACCAGGAAGGTGTCCAAGTCCACAGTGGCCTGAGGGCCCTCCCCATTGGGGTCCAGGCTGCAGGCCAGTGTTTGGAGGCGTGCATCCTGGGGGCCCCGTCCCGTCACAGCCTCCAGGTAGGCTAGTACATGGGTCACAGCCACAGTGCCTGGGGATAAAGCAGGCTGTGAGGGAGTCTGGGGCAGGTGAGGGGTGGGGGATGGGGACAGGCGATGGCTTTGAAGTGGGACCACTGGCCGGGCTGGTGGCACCCCTGCACCATGGCCCTTGGGCAATGGGGCCCAGTCATCCCCACCTCAGAAGGTGGACCGAAGAGGACCAGCTGTGCCCCACCAGGCCCACAGTGGCTGCCCTTCCTCCCTCTCCCAGGCCCCAAAGCCCCACCCTCCTCTGTTAACGTTCCCCAAGTTTCCTCCCCTCACCGTCCTTGTCCTGAAAAGCCTCCATCCCCTTATCCATTTCCTTCCTGAAGCTTCCCACAATTATCCACTTCACCCTAGCCCATCCCTCTCGCTATGGCTCCCCAGTTCCCAGCCCCCCATCTCCATCCCTTATAATTCCTTGATTCTCTGACCTGTCCTCTGGGGGTCACAAGCTTCAAACGTGGAGTTGAGTATCTGTTCCTCTAAGCTGAGCAGCGTCCCCGTCCCCAGGCTCCCCTCCTCTGGCTGGTCCCAGAGGTACACTGAGGAGACAAGAGGGCCAGCCCACCTATGAGGAGGGGGGATGATGAAGAGCAAAGAGGGGTGACCCCAGGTCCTGGCTCCTGCAGAGGGGAAGGAATTCATTTCAAGCTGCCTGGAGTTTGGGCTGGTAGGGAACCGCAGGAAGCTTTGGGTGGGGGCTGCAATGTGAGGGTCTTTGAGTCACCTCCCCCATCCCCCGACCTGGGAATGTGGGCCCCATTTTTCAGGCCAGGAAGTGCCCCTGCTGTTGAATCCTTTGTGTTCAATCGGCTCAGGAGCCCAGATACTGAACAAATACTCTGAGTACAGCCTTTCCTCCTCTCTTCCCCTGCTTCCCAGGCTCGGCTCAGAGCGGGCTAAGGGTGGAGGAGGGCAAAGAAGAGAGGATTCTGGGAGAAGCCGAGGGTGAAGGTGGGCCCAGGAGCCAGGAACAATCCGATATCGCGCGGGCAGCCTGGATCGATCCCTCCCGGCAGCATCTCCGGTCTCCCAGCCCGCCTCGGGGCTGGGTCTCTCTCCTTCCCACATCCCTGAGGCTGGCGTCATCACTGCCCACGGCCTGGGGCCTGAAACGAAGGGGGATGGGGCAATCCAGGCAGGGTGGGTGGTGGGGGAGCAGTTAGGAGCTCAGAGTCCAGCTTCATGACTGTGGGCAAGTCTTTTCTCCTTTTGGAGCCACAGTTTCCCCACCGGTAAAATGGGTGGATAGAGTGATCTCCCCTCCCCAGGGCTGGGAGGGCTAGGTCTGTGTATTTGAAGAGCACCCCCTCTCCCCTGCCTCTGCACAATGTGAATATCCTGGGGTCTGTTTGTCCACTGCTGTATCCACTGTGTCCACACATAACAGGCACTCAACAAATGCTCCAAGATATAGAAGGAGCCTATATATTCTCTACCCCAGGACGCACTGGGCCAGCCCAGTCTCTTTCCCAGGGCTGGAAGTGACCTATGAGGCTCCCTGCCCTGCCCCTGGACAGCTGGGTATAGCAGAGGGCCAAGCACAGGCTGCAAGGTCTGACAGACTCAGGGGGCAATCTGGGCAAGGGACTCAGGCTCTTGGAGCCTCAGTTTCTTCCTCCGGAAAATGAGTGGTGGGGGGTGGTTACTTCGCTCCTGGAGAAGAGATGAGGTAAAATCTGGAAAGGCCCTGGCAGAGGGCCTGGCACATGGTGGAAGCTCAATAATAAAACTGAACATTTATTCAGCCTTTAATAGGAGCCAGGCCCCTTCTGAGCATCTTACAAGAACCATGGTGGCTGCTATTATTAGCCCCACTTTAAAGATAAGGATACTTAGGCACAGACAAGTTAGAAACTTGCCCAAGGTCACATGTTCAACATATGAGTGCCCTTTCTCATCCCTCTGACTCTCCAAGGGTTCTTTGTAGTGAGCTAAAATTTGTCCCCTTGGGTTTGAACTCATGCTTCTAGGGAAGGGGAGCGGGAATGTATAGTTAGGGGAGACACCTCCTCTCACTGTGCCCCCATGTTATGGAGGAGGACCCTGAGGCCCAGTGAGGTCACCCAGGACTGGCTGCCTCCAGATGTCGTGGGATCTGAGGATCTGCGTGTATCTACAGTGCAGATGTGACACTCTGCCTCCCGGGGCCCCTCAGGAAGATGTCACTCTGCTTCTCTCCTGTTTTCTTTCCTTCATTTCCTTCCTCAGTGTCTCTACCTCTCTCTGTCTCTGTCCTGCCCCTTTTCTAGTTTTTTCTCTCTGGCTCTTTCTCTCCATCCTCCTCCCCATCTCTCTGTCCCCTGAGTCCCGCCTGCCTATCTCCATGTCCACCGCTCCCATTTTCTTCCCTGTCTCTGTGCTTCTTTCCCCACAACTCAGCAACTCTCCGTTCCCTGAGCCTTCTCTCTCGCTCCTCCGCTGTCTCTCTCTTTCCCCCCTCTGCCTTCCTCGGTCTCCATCCCTCCTGGGTGTGTTCCTCCCTTTCCTTCGGGAGCCTCCCAAAGCTGGCTCAGCCCTTGGTCACGGGTTCCTCGGTGGCTGCACGCCCTCTGCTGGTGCAGATGAAGTTTAGATGTTTAGGTGTTGGTCCCTCGGTCAGCCTGCCCTAGCTTCCCGAACCCCGGTGTCTGCCTCCTACCTTCTTATCTGGAGAGCCTCCCGAGGCCAGAGTCCAGGCCTGCTAGGAGCCTCTAAGAAAGGGGTCTTGCCTCTCCTCTAGGGTGGGAGTCTCCCTCGGGCTCTCTCACTTAGTAGATGAGTTTCAGAAAGGGCAACCCAGCATCTTCCTCCCGAAGCCGCTTTCACACCCATTTGGTCTGCATCCATCCAATTATTCAAGGACTTAGCAATTGGGTTCCTATTACATGTCAGGCATTGCTCCAGTGCAGCGTGACCAACAGGGCAGCCGCTGGCCACAGTGGTTCTTGAGACCTGAACTGTGGTGAGTGTAAATTGAGATGCTCTATTAGTGTAAAGTACACACCAGATTTTGAAGACTTAGTATGAAAAAAAGAGAATGACTCCAACACATTTTTATATTGTTGTATGCTGAAAGGATACTGTTTTGGATATATGGGGTTAAATAAGATCTATTATTGCCATTCATTTTGTCTGTTTCTTTTATTCTTTTTCTTTCAATGTGGCTACTAACAGAATTTTAAATTACATATATGGCTCGCATGTTGACCAGCACGGCTCTAGGGACTGGGAATACCAGAGTGAATAAAACCGAGGCTGCCCTGTGGAGCTCATGTTCTAGTGGGGGAGACAGAGTCTAAACAGACAGACAAATAGATGTCAGTGCTATGAAGAGAAGTAAAGCAGGAAAGGGGAGAGAGTGCGACAGGGCAGCTGCTTTACAGAAAGCAGAGATCTGAATGAAGTGAGGGTAGCCTGTGGGTCACTGGAGAGGGTGCTCCAGGCAGGGGCACAGTGCATGCAGAGGCTTCTACTCTTGCAGTCTGGCCTCCCCAGAGCAAATGAGATAAAGTGTCCAGGCAGGTGGGCACACAGCAGGCACTTAATCAAGGATCCCTCCCTGCCACCCACCCTGCCTTGAGGTGGAGGCTCAGCCATCCCAGGCCACCTCTCCCAAGTCCCCGAGTCACAGCCTGGAGCCCCATTCACCCACTCCTCCCTCTTCATCCTCCCACGGGACAAACAGGGACCCAGCCACTTACTTTCGGCAGCGGGGCCGCCCGCCTGGCTCTCTGGCAGGTCCATGGGCCACCCCCGCTGCTCTGCAGCTGCTGGCGAAACTAACAGCTCCCCCCCATCACTGGGAGGGACCGAAAAGGGACCAGCTTCTTCAAGAGATCCTGGAAGGACAAACAGGGGAATGGCCTCCTCAGACCAGCCACCCATGAATGGAAACCTGCCCTGCCCCACCTGTGCCCCGGGCCGCTCTGGATTCTCAGAACCAGTTTGCCTACCCCTGCCTGGACCAGTGCAGCTCCCACTCAGACCTGTTTTATGGACTGGAGGTGTGCGCTGGGAAAATGGGGGGCCCAAGGAGTGGGCGGTGGAGATCAAAGGGGGTAGGGTCACTCCTTCCCGCCATCCCTCCTCCCTGCAGTTTGTCAAGTTCCCCAGCCCTGTCCCTCCTGCCCAGTGACTCTCCCCTGACCCCTCCTCTCCTTCCCTATGGCCCCAGGTCAGGCCTCAGCCTCTCCCCCTGGGCCCTTGACCCAGCCTCCGACCCAGCCTCCTGACTCCACTCTCCCACTCCAATCCATCCTCACAGGGCCCCAGAGCTGACCTGCCCCTCCCCTGCTCAATGTTTTTCCACAGCTCCCAAGCACCCCGTGGACAAAGCCTAGACCTTGGACTTGATATCGAAGGCCCTGCATGGCCTGATCCCACCTGTCTCCCCTACCCCAAATCCCACTTGCTGCTCCAGCAACTCTGAACTGTGTGCTGTTCCCCAAACTGAGCCAGTTCTGAGACACCTCCGGGTCTCTGCCTGGGACATCCTCTTCACTGGCCCTTCCTGTCTCAGCTCCCATGTCCCCTCCTCTGGAAAACGTTTCCGGAAGAGGGGCTGTCCCTGGGTTCCCACACCACCCTGGGCTACTGACATTCTTGCCCTATCAGCTTGTATTTGGACCTGTTGGCTTCGCCTGTGAGTTTGATCCCCATCCCTCTCCTGCTCCCAGCCCTCCCATGGCTCCCTAGTGCCCTCAGGACTAAGTCCCAGCCCCTCAGGCTGGTGCCGCACACAGCGGGCCCTGCAACTCCTGGCTTCTTCTGGTCCCTTTTCTCTCCACTGGCCGACCTCCAGGTCCCTCACGGCCCACAGGGACTCAGCATCTTCCCACGGTCCTCCCAGGCCCAGGCTCCCAGCTCCTCTGGGGAGCCCTCCTTGAGTCCCTAGAGCAGTTAGGGACGCCCTCCTTTGTGCCCTGACGATGCCCTGTCCTGCTTCCATCATACCCAGGTTGACCGTATGACTTACTGTCCCAACTCCAGGACCCTTTCAAGAGTGAAAGGGGAGCTACGAATAATGACAACAGACAATGGTGCCCACATAAGGCTGAACTGGGCACGCTGGGGCACATGGTCAACATACGGTCACCCGGGGCCTGTCTGTCGTCACCCCGCCCACTCAGCCCCCCCTTTCCTCACCAAGTACTCCCCACGCCCTGCTCTCCCTGGTGCCAGACGGGGTCCACAGCTGTGGAGTGCGCACTTCCTGGTGGCTTTAGAAGGTCCTAGAAAAAGGGGTCTTTGAAGAGAGACCCTTCCAGAGTGCGGACCAGGCTGGGGGGGTGCAGAAGGGGGGGTGACGGCTGTGGGCCCTGAGTGGGGAAGGGTCCCGGCGAGCGAGGGTGCTGACAGGCCCTGGAGCCTCTGACAGGGTTTGGGGGACACACTCCTGGTGCGGGACCGACAGAGGCTCTGGTGGACCTCAGGGATCTTTGACGGGGAGATTCTAGCAGGAGGAGGACCCAAGCAGGCCTTGTGGGGATTTCAAGGGGGCCTCTGACTGGATTTCAAGGGGGCCTCTGCCTGGATTTCAAGGGGGCCTCTGCCTGGATTTCAACGGGGTCTCTGACTGGATTTCAAGGGGGTCTCTGACTGGATTTCAAGGGGGCCTCTGACTGGATTTCAAGGGGGCCTCTGACCGGATTTCAAGGGGGTCTCTGACTGGATTTCAAGGGGGCCTCTGACTGGATTTCAAGGGGGCCTCTGACTGGATTTCAAGGGGGCCTCTGCCTGGATTTCAACGGGGTCTCTGACTGGATTTCAAGGGGGCCTCTGACTGGATTTCAAGGGGGCCTCTGACTGGATTTCAAGGGGGTCTCTGACTGGATTTCAAGGGGGTCTCTGACTGGATTTCAAGGGGGCCTCTGACTGGATTTCAAGGGGGCCTCTGACCGGATTTCAAGGGGGTCTCTGACTGGATTTCAAGGGGGTCTCTGACTGGATTTCAAGGGGGTCTCTGGATTTCAAGGGGGGTCTCTGCCTGGATTTCAAGGGGGGTCTCTGCCTGGATTTCAAGAGGGTCGCTAACTGGATTCAAGGGGGTCTCTAACTGGATTTCAAGGGGGGTCTCTGACTGGATTTCTGGGTAGTCTCTGGATTTCGGGGGAGGGCGTCTCTAACAGGATTTTGGAGGGGAATCTGACAGGATTTTTGGTGGGTTTGACAAGATTTCTGGGGACCTCTGGCAGGACTTGGGGGGAGGGTTCTGATAGGATTTGGGAGGAGCGAAACAGGGTTTGGGGGGGTGTCTCTGACAGGCTCTGAGGGAGAAGTCTGACAGAATTTCTAGAAGATTCTGACAGGATTTCATGGGTCATCTACAAGATTTCCTGGGGGTTTCCTTTCAGTATTTCTGAGGGGATCTGGTCAGGATTTCAAAAAGACTTTTAACAAGCCTTGGAAGGCCCTGATATTGGGGACTCTCCCCTAGGATTTGGGGGCTCTGCCAGGATTTCAGGAGGGGCTCTGACTCGGCTGGTCCGGGGAACCTCGCCACGACCAGGGCGCACCTGGGGCCACGTCCCAGTCTAGGGACACAGTTGAGGGCCACGAACGACAAACAAACAGCACCTGGGTCGTTGAGAAGATGCGCGTGCGCTGTCCCCGCCAGGAAAAGCAAAGGCGCCTGGGTGGGACCGAGAGCGCGCGCGGCGTCTCAGAGCTCCTCCCCCGACGCAGGCGCACAGGGGGGCCAGGCGTGCGCTGGTCTAGTCGGTTACCTGTAAGGCCGCGCATGCGTAGGGCTGCCGGGGCGCGCGCCCGGTCTCGTGAAGCGGCCGCCTGCGTATTGGCCGAGTGGGCCAAGGGTGAAGGGACTACAGCAGCCGGGAGAGGGCGGCGGAGGCTGCGTCCCGTGCGCTGGGATCTTCTCTGCGCCCTCAAGCTTCGGTGAAATGGGCCCAAGCAAGGGAGCGTTGGTCTGAGGGACCCCTGGTCCATCCCCCACTTCTTATCAGTCACCAAGCCGTCCCCTTTTTGCCCTCTGTTCCGTGCCAGGTTGCCGGTCACCGTCACAATGATGCCCTGCCCTGTCCTGCCTCACCACTCCCGTGCCTTTTTGTGGCTCCAGTCACCATGTATTAATAGGTCCCCGAAGGATTCTTTCCCAAACCGTTTTATTCATTCCTTTTAGGAGACAGTGGAGGAAAAATAGCCTCAGCTTTTCTGGCTAGAGCGAGGAAGAGAATTATATCCCAAATTGACTCCTAGGGAGGGGCGTTAGGGGTAAAAGATGTCCCACGCAGTCGGCCTCTTTGCTAGCCTAGACACAGAAAAGGAATCATTTTGCATTCTGCCGTTCATCCCATCATTATTCATTCAACTGTTACTTCCTCAGAGAGGCTTTCCTCTGACACACTACCTGTAATTCAGACCCCCATCTCTCTACTTACTCTTTTTTTTTTTTTAAATAAATTTTTATTTATTTATTTATTTATTTTTGGCTGTGTTGGGTCTTCGTTTCTGTGCGAGGGCTTTCTCTAGTTGCGGCGAGCGGGGTCCACTCTTCATCGCGGTGCGCGGGCCTCTCACTATCGCGGCCTCTCTTGTTGCGGAGCACAGGCTCCAGACGCGCAGGCTCAGTAGTTGTGGCTCACGGGCCCAGCTGCTCCGCGGCATGTGGGATCTTCCCAGACCAGGGCTCGAACCCGTGTCCCCTGCATTGGCAGGCGGACTCTCAACCACTGCACCGCCAGGGAAGCCTACTTACTCTTTTTTATTGGTCCTCGTGGCACGTCTCGCCACGTGACATATGCTATATTTGTGTACTGTCTTTGTCACCCCCCCACTGGAATGTGAGCTCTGAGTAGTAGGAGGCTGTCTGGGGACTAGAACATGGCTGGCCCAGTGTGGGCGCTCAGAAAATTTTCGTTGAGTGAATGAATGAAGGGACAGAATCCGTGCCTGGTAACTAACTACTGGGCAGTGTAGAGTGATAAGGCTGGAGTCAGACATTCTTGGGTTTGAATTTTGGCTCCATCACTTCCTACCTGTAACCTTGGCGCAATGGCTTACCCTCTCTGAGCCTCAGTTTTCCTCCCAGAAATGGAGATAATAATTGCTTCTTAGGTTACCTTGAGGACTTAAGGTGGTAATCCTTGTTAACTGATAATTATTATTTTGGCTATTAGGTGGCAGCTTGTTATAAGACCTGGCAAAGAACCTGTTTGACAGGTGATGTGGTGAATGGTTAACAGTGTGAGATAGGGAATCAGACAAACCTAATGCCATTGCTCTGTGACTTTGGCAAGTGATTTCACCTCTCTGAACCTCAGCTTCTTCCCTAAAATGGGAACAAGTAATATCCACCCTGTGGGGTCTTATGAGAGTTCAATAAGAATGTTTGCCTAGAGTTTTCTTAGCCCTGGCTGGTAAGTGTTGGATGTCGTTAACTTTATTAGTATAATTTCATTCTTTCATTTTATTCCTTCAGTATTTCTTGTTTTTTTCCTTTTTTTGAGGAAAATAATTTTATAAAACCTAAAATAATTAAAAAACCATTTTATAGTATAGTTATACATAAAGTGCTAAATCTTGTTATGCCTCAATTAAATTTTTATAGAGTAATACATTAATGAAACCATCCATATAAAAAAAGAGAGTATTGCCTGCAGCCCAGAAATCTTCACACTTCCTCTTAATCATTACCCTCCAAAGGTAACCGCCTTGAATTATGGCCTCTTTTGCTCAACTTCATATTTATAGAATTCATCATGTAGCAGTAGGTCATTTATTTCACTGCTGTGTAATATTCCATTGTATGAATACGCCACGACAGAATCATTTTACTCTCGATGGACATTGGGTTGTTTCTGCTTTTTGGCAATTATGTATACTGTTACTATGAATTATTTATCCAGATTTTCTTTAATTACTCTCAGTAATGTCAGAGATCTAGCAAATCTTTTGTTAGGTTTATTCCTAGGTATTTTGTTTGTTTTGCTAATGCAAATCATATTTTTAAAAATTGCATTAAAAATCTTTTTGTTCCTAATGTTTAGGAATATAATTGATTAGGGTATATTAATCTTATACACAGTGAAGGGTAGCAGAATATGCCACCCCAAAATATCCAACTATGGCATAAGGATCATTTTGAACTGAACACAGTTGAGAAGAAGCAGATACAAGAAAAGCTCTCTGCCCTTCCCTATTTGCCTAAAAGCTGGATATAAATTTGTTTTGTTTGTTTGTTTTTTGACTGCACCACGTGGCTTGCCGGGTCTTAGTTCCCTGATGAGGGATGGAACCCGTGTCCCCTGCAGTGGAAGCTCGGAGTCCTAACCACTGGACCGCCAGGGAATCCCCATGGATATAAATTTGTAAAGGTGTTCCCTCTCCCCTCTCTACCAGGAAGGACAAAAGTTAATAACCCTAGACCCTCGTCCACCCAGACACAGCACCAGCACTCTCCCCAAGGGTACTCCCTACCCTTGTTGCTAACAGCATAGATTACTTTTGCTTGTTCTCATACTCCATATAAGTGGAACCATATAGTATATACTCTTTTGTGATCTGGTTCTTTAGCTCAATTTTTGTGAAATTCAGCTATATGGTTGCATATAGTTGTAGATCAGGAAATCTTTGCCTTTATTGGGAGTAATTAGTTCCAGTTACTTTAAAAAAAAACTTCATTTTGAAAAACCTCAAATATATACAAAGTGAGCAGAACAAAGCCCCATGTATCCAACACCCAGCTTTAACAATGGTCAATATTCTGCCATTCTCTTATCTATACCTGTACCCTCATCCCACTTTATATATATATATATTTTTTAAATTAATTAATTAATTTATTTATTTTTGGCTGTGTTGGGTCCTCGTTTCTGTGCGAGGGCTTTCTCTAGTTGCGCCAAGCAGGGGCCACTCTTCATCGCGGTGTGCGGGCCTCTCACTATCGTGGCCTCTCTTGTTGCGGAGCACAAGCTCCAGACGCGCAGGCTCAGTAGTTGTGGCTCACGGGCCCAGCTGCTCCGCAGCATGTGGGATCTTCCCAGACCAGGGCTCAAACCCGTGTCCCCTGCGTTAGCAGGCAGACTCTCAACCACTGCGCCACCAGGGAAGCCCCCACTTTATACTGTTATTTATTTTTTTAACATTTCTTATTTTCAGGTAAACTTTACATGTGTTAAAATGCACGAATCTTAACAGAACAATTCTGATAAAGTTCCATTTAATTTTAATGTAATACTGATATTTTTCTTTAGATCTACCATTTTGCTATTTGTTTTATATTTCCCCCATCTAATCTGTTCTGTGTATTCTCTTCTTTTCTGGCTTTCTTTTATATTAGTCAAGTTTTTTGTTTTTTGTTTTTCTCTCTTCTGTTATGTTTTATTCTTCTTCTTCTGTTATGTTGATGGTTATGTTCTTTTATTCTTTTTTTGGTGGTTTTCCTAGAGACTACCATAGGCATCCTTGGCTTATTAGAGTTCTACTTTAAATTAGTACTTTTATCATTTCTTGGGCTATACATGAGGACCTAACAACACTTTAATTCCATTTAGCTCCTCCTGCCTGTTGTCTTGCATTTTATTTATTTAATTAATTTATTTTGGCTGCACCGAGCAGCTTGTGGGATCTTAGTTCCCCGACAGGGGATTGAACCCAGGCCCTTGACGGTGAGAGCACCGAGTCCTAACTACAGGAATTCTCTGTTGTGCATTTTAATTCTACATATATTTTAAATTCCACAAGATATTATTGTTATTGTTTTTTTTTTTTTTAATTTATTTATTTATTTTTGGGTGTGTTGGGTCTTCGTTTCTGTGCGAGGGCTTTCTCCAGTTGCGGCGAGCGGGGGCCACTCTTCATCGCAGTGCGCGGGCCTCTTCACCGTCGCGGCCTCTCTTGTTGCGGAGCACAGGCTCCAGACGCGCAGGCTCAGCAGTTGTGGCTCATGGGCCCAGTTGCTCTGCGGTATGTGGGATCTTCCCAGACCAGGGCTCGAACCCGTGTCCCCTGCACTAGCAGGCGGATTCTCAACCACTGCGCCACCAGGGAAGCCCTATTGTTATTGTTTTAAGCAGTCAGTATTCATTTAGATTTGGCACATACTTACCTCAGGGTTCTTTATATCTCCCCTCATTACCCAACTTTCATCTGGAGGCATTTCCTCCTACCTGACAAGCTCTAGCATTTCTTTTTGTGCAGGACTGCTGCTGATAAATGTTTCATTTCAGTTTGTCTGAAAAAATGTCTTTATTTTCCCATTACTTTTTTTTTTTTTTTGTCTGCATTGGGTCCTAGTTGTGGCGCGCGGGCTCTCTCATTGAGGCATGCGAGCTCAGTAGTTGTGATGCGTGGGCTTAGCTGCCCTGGAGCTTGTGGGAACCTAGTTCCCTGACCAGGGATTGAACCCGTGTCGCCTGCATTGGAAGGCGGATTCTTTACCACTGGACCACCGGGAAAGTCCCTTTGCCATTACTTTTGAAGGATGTTTTCACTGGGTATGATATTCTAGATTGACGATGGCTTTCTTTCAGCCTTTTGACTGTGTCATTGAATTGTTTTTTGACTTCCATTTTTTTTCCTATTTAAAAGTCAGCTGTCTGTCTTATTTCCTCTTTGAAGTAAAGTGTCCTTTTCCTTTGGCTGCTTTCAAGATTTGTTGTTGTTTTAGGTTTTCATAGGTTTTAATGTGATATGCCTAAGTGTGGTTTCTTTGTGTTTATTCTGCTTGGGGTTCCTAAAGCTTGAATCTGTGAGCTGATATCTCATCAACTTTGTAAAATTCTTGGCTAGTGTCTCTTCAAATGTTGCTTAGTACTCTTTCTCTTTTCTCTCTACTTCTAGGACTTCAGTATATGTTTGATAGGCTTTTTCACCATGACCAGTATGTCTCATATGTCTTTTGTATATTTTCCATCCTTTTTCACTGATTCAGTCTGGCTATTTCTACTGACCTGTTTCCCACTGTGTCTAATCTGCTGTAAAACCCATCTACTGAATTTTTAATTTATTTATAAGTTCTAAAATTTACACTGGATTCCATCTCCTCCCCCCCCCCCTTTTTTAGGTTCCGGTTCTCTGATGAAATTCTCCATCTTTTCATCTATTTTTTTGAGTATATTAATCATAGTTACCTTAAGGTCTGTGTCTGATAATGCCAGTTTCTAGATCACCTATGGATGCATACTTCTATTGATCTACAGACGGGGAAACATCGATTTCCCCAGGTGCCAGGTGTGGTTAAGGTTATGGAATCCTCATGGACTGCTAGGGGGCGTAGACTTGTCAGAACATTCTACCTTATCAAAATAGGTAGATGCATCCCCTACAACCCAGCAATTCTTTTACTGGTTATAGCTCCCCAGATCCCTCCTGCCCTCCTTCTGGGCCACAGGGGGACATATATACTAATGTTTATTGTAGCATTATTTGTAATGGTGGGAAATCAGAGGCAGTTCAGTTGTGCATCACTGAGAGTGTGGAAAGGTTACATGTGGTGAAGACTGACCATGGCATTTTTTCAGTGGATTGGATGGATATTGGATGTACCAGTGCAATATGGAGGAGTCTTAAAGATGGTGCTGAAAAAAAAAAAGCCCCATAAGAATGACATGTGTAATACCACCTATGGAAATTACAAATACATGCATAAAAAGGAATGATCATATTTAGCAAGAATATGTACTGTTAGAAGCTGATGTGTGTCCTCCCAAAATTCATATGTTGAAGCCCTACCCACTGGTACCTCAGAATACAATCATATTTGGAGACAGATCTTCAAAGAGATTATTAAATTAAGATGAGGTCTCTAAGATGGGCCCTAATCCAGTATGACTGATGTCCTTACAAGAGGAGGAAATTTGGATGCAGACATGTGCGTGCATGAGAAAACACCACGTGAAGACACAAAGAAAAGATGGCCATCTGTAAGTCAGGGAGAGAGGCCTCAGAAGACACCGAACTGGCCGACACCTTGATCTCAGACTTCTAGCTCCAGAACTGTGAGAAAGTAAATTTCTGTTGTTTAAGTCACCCAGTCTGTGGTATTTTCTTATGGCGGTCCTAGCCCACTAATACACTTACCAAAAACACAAGAAATAGTTGTCAATGGTGGGAAAGTGAATGGGACTGGGGGGTGGGGAGAGAAGGTATGGAAAGGCCAGTCAAGTTCTGATAGTCTCCATGAGGACATATTGATGCTTATTTGGAATAATCAAAAACCTATTTTTTTTCAAAAGGAAGTTCTCTTTTATTTATGCCCACACATTGCTAGTTTCCTGAATGTGCTGAGTCTCTCTGTGGGGTGATCCAACTCTGAACCTGGGTTTCGAGGGAGAAAGTGCATGTTGTGTCTGCACCCCTACAAGACGCAGCACCATAAAGACCCTGATGTGCCTTCTCAGTTTTTTTTTTTTGGCCGCACAGCATGGCATACGGGATCCTAGTTCCCCAATGAGGGATCGAACCTGCGCCCCCTGCAGTGGAAGTGTGGAGTCCTAACCACTGGACCGCCAGGGAAGTCCCTCAATGGTGGGTCTTGAGAGAGGGGTCTTGGAGGGAATAGGAGGTGCTCTGAGGATGGGGGATGGGGGCACAGTGGCAGGGCACCCAAGACAGGGTCTCTGAGCTTCCAGGTTTGGCTGAGGCAGCAGGCCTGGCTTGCAGAGTTAGAGTCTAAGGTGACGCTCATGGAGGGACAGACAGAGGGACAAAGGAAGAGAGACACAGAGCAATTCGAGATGGAGTCAGCATGTAAATTGAGAGTCAGGGAATGGAAAGACAAAGATGAGGGAGTGGAGACAGGTGGATGTAAAAGAGATGGGGCTGGAGACACAGACTTGGGGGCTGGAGGTGACAGGGTCTGGACAGAATAATGGCCCCCCCAAAGATGGCCCCCCTCTAATTCATGGAACCTGTTTAATATGTTGTCCAGGTAGGCTCAATCCAATCCCATGAGCCCTTCAAGGCAGAGAACTCTCTCCTGCTGGAAGAGGAAGAGGAAAGCATAAGGGAGATGGGGCAGAAGGGAAATACAGAGAGATTCCATGCGTGAGATTTGAAGTATGGGATCCACATGCAAAAACCGGAGAGAGACCTCTATGAACTAAGTGTGGGTGGCCCAGGTGACAGCCAGCAAGGAAGCAGGGACCTCAGTCCAATCCCAAGGGACTTGATTGTGCCAACAACCTGAATGATCTTCGAAGGAGAGTTGTCCCAGAGCCTCCAGGTAAGAACCCCGCTGGCTAACACCTTGATGTTGCCCTTGTGATACCTGCACAGAGGACCAGCCCAGCCATCCTGGATTTCTGACCTATAGACCAGTGAGAGGATACATTTGTATCGTTTTAAGTTGCTACATTTGCGGTCATTTTTTGCGGCAGTAACAGGAAACTAATTCAAGGGCAGAGTGGACAGACGGGACTGGAGTGAAAGAGCTGGGGGCCGGAGGGCAGACAGAGCTGGAGGTGACAGGGATGGGGACTGAGGATACTGATGGGGCTGGAGGTCACAGAGTTGCTCAGTCAGAAGACAGACGGCGTCTGAATCAGAAAACAACCCAGAAAAAAAAAAAAAAAGAAAACAACCCAGAGACGTTGGCAGGAACTCACAGCTCAGCCGGATGTCATGCTGAAGGTTAGGGTTGGGGGGACTTGCCATGGCTTGGCTGGCTGAGGCCTGGGGACAGATCTCCACAGGAGACAGTGCTGCTGGATGTAAGAAAAAGTTTAATTTCCATATGGTGGCTGGGGCGGGGTCTGGTGGGGGGGTACATGCAGGTGTTCCCCGGTCCCCACCCCTATAACTGCTGGGAGGGCCTGAGGATATACAGGAAGTGGGTCTTGCGGGCAGGCAGCCTGGCATGAGAGGAGCTCTGGGTCCCCTCTTCGAGGAAGTCCTCGCGGGTCCCCTCTCGGAGCCCATCCCGGATGGCCTGCAGGCGGTGCCGCTTCTCACTGAGCCAGTGGCTGCTCTCCTGGGCATCCTGGTGGGACCTCCGCCGTGGCAGCTTCATGATCCAGAAGGTCATTCGGGGGTGGGGTTCCGGGTGGAAGCTGTCCACGGCCTTTGGCACAGGCACCAGGGCCTCCTTCTCCTCTATCTTGGGTACCTGGTGAAGAGGGACAAGGAGACCCTCTGAAACTCCAAGTGACAGCCTCAAGATGCTCCCCTGGCATATTCAACCCACTTTGCCACCTATGGGATGCTTTGGGAATTAAAAGCTCACCCTGCAGTTTACAAAACACTCGGGTTTATAAGCGCTTTAGAATTAAAAATACTCTGAGATTTATAGAATCCTCTGGGTCTGAAAACACATTTTGGAGGTTTCAGAAGCGCTTTAGGATTAAGCATTCCCTGAGGTTTAGAAAGCAGTTTGAAAGGTACAAAGCACTTTGGGATTAAAGAATCATGACCACAGTTGCAACATGTGATCCTTGACTGAATCCTGGATCAAACATCAATCACATCCGCTCTTGTGGACAGCTTTTGGTCCAGCAGGGACATTTCAATGTCTGTTCGGTCCTTGCTACTCAAAGTGAGGGCTGTGGACCAGCAGGGTCAGCCTCACTTGGGAGCTTGTTAGACATGCAAATGAGCGGGCCCCACCCCATCCAGACCTACTGAATCAGAGTCTACATTTCAGTACGTTGAGGTTTGGGAAGCCCCATAGGAGATGGTTACAGGTTGAATTGTGTCTCCCCCACTCTCCAATTCATATGTTGAGGTCCATTAGGACCCTAGTAGCTCAGAATGTAATCTCGTTTGGAAATAGGGTCACTATGTAGTTTTCATTAGTTAAGATGAGGTCATTAGAGTGGGCTCTAATCTAATATGACTGGTGTTCTTATGCAAAGGGGAAATTTGGACATAGAAATGCACATAGGGAGAACCCCATGCAAAGACGAAGGCAGAGATGGGGATGATGCATCTACATGCCAAGGAACGCTAAAGAATTGTCAGCAAACCACCAGAAGCTAGGGAAGAGGCATGGAACAGATTCTCCCCAACAGCCCTCTGAAGGAACCAACCCTGCTGACACCTTGATCTTGGACATCTAGCCTCCAGAACCGTGAGACAATACATGTCTGTTGTTTAAGCCACCCAATCTGTGGGACTTTGTTACAGCAGCCCTAGGAAACTAATACAGAGATAATAGTCTGATATCAATGTTAAATTTCTTGGGTGTAAAAATGGGACTGTGGTCACGCAGGCGAATGCATTATTCTTAGGAGATATCTGCTGAAGGATTTAGGGGTGAAGTGTCATGATGTCAATAATTTACTGTCATATGGTTCAAAAATAAAAAAGTAAAAAGAAAGTCAGTATGGTAAAATGTTAACAAGTGGTGAATCTAGGCCAGTGGTTTTCAACCCAAGTCTGGAGACATTTTTGGTTGTCACAACTGGAGAGGGTGTGGGTGCTACTTCCATCTAGTGGGTAGAGGCAGGGATGCTGCTAAACATCGTATAGGGCACGGGACAGCCCCCTACAACAAAAAATTATCCAGCCCCAAATGCCAATGGTGCTGATGTTGAGAAACCCTGCTCTGTGGAAAAGTGGATACAGGTTTATGGTACTATTGTTTTTGCAACTTTTCTGTAGATTTGAAATCTTTAAAATAAAAAACTGGGAGTGTGTGTGGGAGAACCATGTGGGTTTGCCAAGCACTTGAGTGTTCTTACAACATTTTAGGATCAAAAAATAAGCACTTTGTGATTAGAATCACTCTTAGAGGTTTACGAAGGTGAGATACACAAAGCATTTGGGGTTCATAAAGTACTTAGGAATTATTAAAAATCACATTTTGATGTTTACAAGGGAGAGATTTACCAAGCACTTCGGGATAGATTAAAAAATCCTTGGAGGTTTGCAGAGCACTTTGAGATCAAAACACACTTTGAGGTTTACGAGGGTGAATCTTACCAAACACTTGGAATGAAAAGCACTTTTTCTGGCTTACAAAACCCTCTGGGGTTTGAAGCAAGCAAGGATGTACTCTGAGGTTGTAAACCTCATTTCTGAGAGCTGGTTAGTCCCTTTTGACAGATGATAAAACTGAGGCCCAGAGAGAGGGTGTCCAGCACAGAGGGAGTGGGAGAGTCAATTCATCTTTTCCTCCTAAACTACAGAAAGTGTTTGGGCTTGGACAGTTTGCTGGGGGCGTGTCCTAACCTTCCAGTCACCCTGCAAGCTCCCCTCTCCTGGCTCGATGGATGCCACCACCTTCTCAGAGATCAGCACCTCTCCTGTCTTGTTGTTGGTCACCTGTGAGGACCCGAAGGAGAGTAAGAAAAAACTTCTTTCCTCCTATGCCCTCCTCCCTGACAGATACTGCAGCATGAGGGATCTTAGGGAGACTCCAGGAGGGACTTCCTGGCATAGGCACCTTGTCAATCTGGAGGTGGCTGGAGAGAGTTTTGTTTCCCAGCCTGTGCTTCTGGTTCTCTTCTTGGTGGTAGTTCCTAGGGAGGCCCCGGAAATCCATAGGAGCAGAGAAGAAGCTGTCCATGACCCGCAGCAGGTCATCCTGGGGCTGGGGGAGGAATTGGTGAGCGGCTGGACCTCCGGACTCCCCAGGACATCTGTAGCCTTGGCAGGATCCCTTTCTCTCTCCATCCTCTGACCCTTAGGGCCTAACCAGGTCACCTCCTTTCCCCATCTGTCCCATTACTTTCCTATTCCTGCCCCCATCTGTCTTCTGTCTCTCTGTCCCCATCCCTCTCTCCTCCTGTCTGTCTGTCTCTCTGCCTGTCTCCCTCCCTCTCTTCCTATCTCTCGGTCTCCCTGTTGCACACTCTCTCTGTCCCTTGACTCCTCTTTCTGTCTATCTTTCTATCTGGCCGCGACCCGTCTCCCACTCTGTCTCCCTGAACCCCTTCCATCCCTCAGTCACCATCTGCCCCTGTCCCTCTTCTCTGTACCTCTTCTTTTCCCCAACACACGGCAGCGCTTACTTTCAGGAAAAGCCGGGTGAAGCCTTGGAGGAGACTCTGGAGACCTAGAAAACCCGAGGAGCTCTCCTGGGCGTCAGCATCGCGGATCGGGGCTGCAGTGGAGGGGGGCACCGAGGCAGAGGCGAGCAGCAGGAACAGGGCTAGCGGGTGCCACATTGCGGGGCGGGCCGGGAGGCTGTGGCAAGGGCAGGGGTCAGAGCCCCCCCGCCCCCCATAAAGGCTCCGTCCCCTAAGTGCCCACACCCCCACCCTAGACAACAACTCCTTCCTATCCTCGGCCCAGGAACTCCGCACACCCCGCCCATTCCCCCCCCCCCTTATCTTCTGCTCCAACCCCCTCCATCGTGTCAGGCCCCTCCCCTCCCCTCAGGCCCGGCTCTTCTGGGCTCTGCCTCACACAACGGATCTCATTCCTCTCCTTCGCCCACATTCGTATCCAGATCTCATTCCTCCTCACCTTCTCCCACGCCCCGCCCCTTCTTCTGGGACCCGCCTTTATACTAGACCACAGCCCGGTCACCGGACTCTCAGACTCCGGCCGTCCACGGACTGTTAAATCCAAACAGTTCTGATCTCGAGCCCAGGCCGGATACCTGGAGCGTTGGATGAGCTCCGCGAGGCCTAGGCTCGTCTCTATTGTCTGACCACGCCCCCATCTGCTGACCTCACCTATGAGCCCAGCCCTCTATTGGACAGTCACGCCCTTAAGGGAAGGGCCACGCCCCTTGAGCCAGAGCCGGGCGTTGATTTCAAGTTCACACCCCCATAGTCAGACCACGCTCCTGTCGGTTGACCTCGGCCCTGGAGACCCAGTGTTGCCCCTGTTCTCTGATCTTGGCCATCGTGCCGGAGTCACTCTGCAATCTCAGGTGGCCCCTCCTCTGACTTAGAACCACGCCCCCGCACCTAGGCCACGCCTCTGTGCCCCAGATCTTGCCCCTAGCGCCCTCAGTTCCATTCCTAGGCTCTCTCTGCTCATGAAATACCCGTGTCCGAGCAGTCCTTCTGATTATCCCACTGCTTAGTTTTGTATCTATCTCTGAGAGTTTCTCCGTGTCCTTTTTCGTCTTCTCCAGGTTTTGAAACGATTAATACGCTCAATAGAGTGCAGTGTAGGGACGCTGAACCCCGAGCCCTCTTCGGTTCCACTAAAAAGCTCCGCCCTCTCAAGAAACCCTAAATCCAGTCCTATGTACCACCTTACAAGGAACCCGGAATCCGGGCTCCCTTTTTCCTCAGGACCCCAGAGTCTGGACCCCAGCCCCTCTTGTCTCTTGAGTTTGAACACTCAACTCCTCATCTTTAAGGGACCCTTCATCTTTAAGGGGTATAATTAAGGGACTCTCATCTTTTTCCTCAGGCACCGAGGCTCTCCCCGGGTCCTGGGACAGCTGCCACCTCTAGTCTACTAGTGCGTGTGGATGCGGGAGTCTCCACCTTGGTGAACATCCAATAAACTCCCAGTCGTCTTGCTCACGACCCTTAACTCTGATGAGGTCACAAGGAAACCGATCAATCAAAAGAAATCAGTGGAAACCAAGCAAGAACCCATCCCCATACCTCTAATCTCAAAAATATACTTGAGGCTGAACAGGATTCTTTTGTGTTCCTATCAATCACTTCCACATCTCCAACACACAAACTACACTAGAGGGTAGCCAGGAGTCCAGGCCCCCAGACCATTCCTCCTCCAGACTCAGGAATCTTGGCCCCCAGTTTCCTTCTCTCTCAGATACAGACAAGTTTCCTGGTCCCCATCAATCCTCCCTCAGACCCAGGTGTCCAGACCCCCAATTCTCCTCCTTTCTCAGGGATCCAAGCATCAGAATCCCGAAATTCTCACCAGGCCCCAGCTAGACTTCACCTGTCTTTTCCCAAAGCAAAAATCCTCCCCCAGACTGTCACCGTCGGATCCCCCTTCCCGCTGTCCGGCGCCCGGACCCGCCCCCCCTCCGGTCCCTCCCACTTTTCCCAAACAAAGCTCCCGGGCAACTTTCTCCCTCGCAGCGCCCCGCCCGCCCGCGGCTCCCCAGCCCCAGGCCGGGAGGTAGGTAGGAAGGCGCCGGCGGGAGTCGGGGATCCTGCTTTGGGGTGTGTGAGTTCGGGTGGGAAGTTATGCGTTATGAGTTGAGGTGTTTGTGGGACCGTCTCTGAATTGCTTGCAGCCCTCTTTTTGCCGGGGGGGCCCGAGTTTGCGCTCGTGACTGAGTCTAAGTGTGGAGTTGGAACTTTCGCCAGAGTTGGGGTGTCTGTTGATGGGTCTGAGTTTGGGAGTGTGCGCCTGGGAGTCGGTGAGGACTGGGGACTGTGGGGGAAATGTCTTTGGAGGTATCGGTTTCAAGTGAGAAAGGGCCCCATGCTTGTTTCTGATCGAATTGGTTTGTGTGTGTCATTTGTGGGCGCCTGGTCCTCCTCATGGAGAAAGGAGGCCTCCTGGGTGGCAGAAGGGGGGGCTACGGTGCTTTCTGGATCTTCAGTCTTGTCTCTTTGGAGGTTTGGGGCCTGGGGCAGGAAATTAGTGGGGACCTTTCTGACTCAGCTCCTCTGTCCCTTTGTCTGGCCACATGGGGGAGAGCTGGGCTGGGATTTTGGCCTACGGGGGTCCTGAATGCCTCAGCGCCACTGGGCTCGGCCAGGGGTCTTTGTCTGGGCCGGAGCTCCGGGGTCCGAGGAAGGAGGGGGTTGGGGGCCTGGACTCTGGGGTCCTGGGAAAGCTGTGGAAGACGTGGAACCGCCAGGGAGGCGGGATCTGACTGTATTGGAAAAAGTTTTCCCCTGTTCCCGGCCTCCGGAAAGTCACTGGGAACTTGAGTTGGATCCGAGCCCATGCCGCGGGGCGGGGGGGTGGGGGGGAGGTGGGGGAGGAAGGGGAGGGAAGGGGCGGGGCCGGGGGCCAGAGAGGAGGCGCCCTCGCTGGCCAGCCCCTCCCCTGATGGGGGTTGTGGGAAACTGGGGGAGGGGACGCCTGGGCCCTTTGTTCTGACTCTCCTGATGGCAGGGCGCCCCTGTCCCCCAGTCTGTGGTTCTGTAGGTCTTTCCTGGTCTTGGCTTGAGTTTGTGCCCTGAGTCTCTGTCCCCTTCCCTCTGGGTCTCTGTCCCCCGACACTGGGTCTCTGTTCCCTCTCTCTGGGACTCTGTCCTTCTCTCTCTCTAAGTCTCTGTCCCCCTCTCTCTGGATCTCCCCTCAGCCTTACTAAGGCCTGTGCCCCTCCTTCTTTTCTAGCAGCTGCTGTTCACATCCTGGCACCTGTTCTCGGGGTGGGACTGAGAAGATCTCACCCACGTCCCCCTTCCCTGCAACTAGGCTCTGACTCCTGTCTTCTTTAAACCAGTAATCCACACCCAAATTTTCAGCCCTCCTGGACCCTAGTCATTAATTACTCTGGGGTCTTCAAGACTTCATCACAATCCAGGCTCCCTTGAGAACACAGAGGAGAACGCTCTCACCCTAAGCTTCCCCAGAAATCCAGCCCCTTTCTCCTCCAGGACCCAGGAGTCCAGGCCCCCAGTCTCCTGCTTCCCTCAGATCCAGGAGTTCGGCCTCCAGCCCCCTCCTTTCTCAGACCCAGGGGTCCAGATCCCCGAACCTCTTCTCCCTCAGATCCAAGGGTCTGGGTGCCCCCAGCCTCCTCTCTCAGACCCAGCAGTCTGGACTTCTAGCCCACTCTGCTCTGAGGTCCCTCTGGGTGGGTCAGGGGAACGTTGCTGAACTCTGTGTTCCTCCAGGCCCAGATGGGGGAACCGCGGGCTGGGGCCCCCCTGGATGATGGCAGCGGCTGGACAGGAAGTGAGGAAGGAAGCGAG
Organism: Eubalaena glacialis; assembly: GCF_028564815.1. Taxonomy (NCBI): domain Eukaryota; kingdom Metazoa; phylum Chordata; class Mammalia; order Artiodactyla; family Balaenidae; genus Eubalaena; species Eubalaena glacialis. The sequence goes on along the minus strand of NC_083733.1, from coordinate 62,754,362 downwards.
GAGGGCACTGGCGGCAGTGAGGGGGCGGGGGGAGACGGGGGCCCAGACGCAGAGGGTGTCTGGAGTCCAGACATCGAGCAGAGCTTCCAGGAGGCCCTGGCCATCTACCCACCCTGTGGCCGGCGGAAAATCATCCTGTCCGATGAAGGCAAGATGTATGGTGAGTCCAGCTCGCTCTTTTGCCTTAGCCCCCACTGGTTAATAAAAATATTAAGCAACACTGATGGAGCTCTAAGCACAGTTCACATAAAAGCACATTGTATCCTCAGAATGACTCAGGTAGGAGTTAGCATCACCATTTGCACAGATGAGGAAACCAAGGCCCAGCAAGGCTAAATGATTTGCCTGAGGCCACAAAGAACCAGTGTGTGGCGGAACTGGGATTTGAACCCAGGCAGCCTGGCTCCAAAGCCTGCAGTCATAACTCCTCTCCCTTATAGCCCCCGGCTTGCTGTGGACCTCTGGGAAATGTTGCTTCTCTCTCCTTCCCTGGTGTCCTCTCTGTTGGGAAGTTCTGCTGAAGGTCTAACTCTGTTCCATCTTTGACTTTTCAGGTCGGAATGAACTGATTGCCCGCTATATCAAGCTGAGAACAGGGAAGACTCGAACTCGCAAACAGGTCTCAGGACTGCCTTGTGGGCTTCTGTTTGGAGTGGGCTTGTCTTGTCAGGGTCAGCCTACCAGCAGATTCACGTTAGAGGAGAGGCTTGTTCACGTGTTTTTGTCTTTTCTTTTGGCCCCTTTGTTAGTACACTCTAACTGTGCCTATTTTGGTGTAGTTCTCTTAGCAGTTGCATGAGAACTAGAGGGTAAGACAGACCAGAAGAGCCAAAGAGAAAAGGATGGGGAAGAGAAATAAGACCCGGATTTGCTGGGTCTGGGGATGATCAGTAGTGCTAGTGAGAAAAGAATAGCCTTTATGGACACATCTGTGTTCTTACGCTCCAAGACAGCTGGCACTTTCTATGTATTTGTCATCTTTTGTGTTTCAGCAGCTCCGTGGGGCACCTGGAGGGAGGGAAGGGGTACGGGAGGCAAGGGGTGAGTGGCTGTGGCCTGAATCTGCTTCTTTGTCACTCCCTTCAGGTCTCTAGTCATATCCAGGTTTTGGCCCGAAGGAAATCGAGGGAAATCCAGTCCAAGCTCAAGGTAGAGGTCAAAGGACCGTGGCAGACACCCTGAGAGGGAGGCAGAGACCTTGAGAGGGGGGATAGAGACCCAGAGAGAGGAGGACAGGGACCCAGAGAGAGGGGGACAGAGACCTGGGTGGAGGGGATAGAGACCCAGAGAGAGAGGGGCAACAGAGGTCCAAAGAAAGAGGGAGAGACCCAGGGTGGGGGACAGAGACCCGGAGATGGGGACAGAGTCACACAGAGAGGTAGACAGATGGGGGGAGCAGAGACCCAAGGTGGGGGTTAGTGGCCCAGCAAGGGGGTGAATAGAGACCCTGGGTAAGAAGAGTGTCATAGAGAGAGGGGCACCGAGATTTAGCTTAGGACAGGCAAGAAGGATGGGGCGTCGGGCCTGTCCTCTGACTACTGGGGTCTTCACCCTCCCTCTCCTCTCCTCCCCCCTCCCCTCCCCTCACTGCCTTCTCCCTCTTATGCTGTGAGGATCTCCTCCTTGTCTCCTTCTGCTTCATCTTTCCATGTTGCCTGCCTGCATTTTCTGTGCCCAGAAATCTTCATTTCCTTTTGGAGATGTTCATATCCCTTTTCTTTTTTGCATCCTCTGGATTTCCTGTTCCCTCTTGGCCTGAGACCTTCATTTTCTACTCCTCTGAGTATGGGGTCTTTTCTGCCTCTTCCTTAGGACTTGGGGACCACTACTTCTTGTTCTTTTTGTGCCCAGAAAGAAGCCTCCCCATCCTTTTTCTTTAAGTCTGAAAACCTTCACTCCCAGTCTTTGGTCTTTTCTGGACCTCACTGTCCCCCTCTGTCCTGTCTGGGCTGGGAAACCTTCACCGTCTCTTCTCTCTGGGTCTAAAAGTCTCATTTCCTGTTGCCTGTGTATTCGGAAACCTCCACTTCCGGCTCTTTCTGAACCTAGAAACCCTCATTGCTGTCTTTTATTCTGGGCATGGGAACCCCTTTCCTCCTCTAGGCCTGGCTTTCTCTACTTTCTGTTCTATATTCATCCCTTGCTCCCCCTTCCTCCCATCACTCAGCTCAGGGTGGCTGGGCTGTAGGGGTTGGGAGGGCAGGAAGGTGGAGTGGGGCAGTCCAGGCCTCATTTCCTAAGTCATGTTTTCTTTCTTCCTTTGGCACCCTCCCCCACCCCCATGGGCAGGCCCTGAATGTGGTAAGTACCCTTGCCCATCCTCCCACCCTCTCCCTTTCCCAGACATTCCTGAGGAGGCCAGGAGGGGCAGGGGGCTGTAGTGAGAGGGATTTGGACCCTCACCCAACCCTTTGCCTTGGCTCCCCAACTCTGCATCTCCGCGGGCTTGCCCTGCCATGTCATTGTCCCACCCTTCCTGTATCGACTGGGACTTCCTGCTAACATGGACCTCCAACTTTTCCTCCAGGACCAGGTGTCCAAGGACAAGGCTTTCCAGACAATGGCCACCATGTCCTCAGCCCAGCTCATCTCAGCACCTTCCCTGCAGGCCAAACTTGGTCCCGCCGGTCCTCAGGTGGCCTGGGTTGGGGATTGTGGGGTTCAGGGCTGGAGGGGTGGGGTGGAGTTTCAACAGGAAATTGATTGAGCCCCCTTCTTTGTCTTTTCAGGCCCCAGAGCTTTTCCAGTTTTGGTCGGGGGGTTCTGGGCCCCCCTGGAATGTTCCAGAGTAAGTACTTGCTATTCTGGCTCAGCACCTGCTCCCCCTCCGCCCACCTCCAGCCCTTTCTCACCCCATCTTCCAGCTCCCAACTCTCTTGTGAGCATAGATTCTGGAGTCAGGCTATCTGCATTTGAATCCCAGGGAGGAGGCTGGGACAGTGGTCCGGAGAAGAGGACTAGGTCTGAGCTGGGATAGTGAGGAGGGGATGGGGAAGAGAGGAGAAGGAGGGATGGGGCTGGGGCCTGATGGACTGAGAAGGAGGGACGAGGCAAGGAGAGTGCTTGGGGTCTGGCTGGTGACTGGGGTTGGTGGGACCATCCAGAAATGTGCAACCTGGGGGAGGAGTGGGTTTGAGGAGGAAATAAGCTCAGCATGGGATTGATTTGATGAATGTGAGGGGCCTGTAGGATGCCCATGGAGATAATGACCTCCCAGTGAGATTATCTGTCTGGGCCCCAGAGGCTCATGGGAAAGGCTTGTTCTTATCCCATAAAGGTGGTTCTTGGGCCTGAGGGTAGAGCAGGGCTCTTTATCTTCTCTCAGAGTCAGAAGGAAGAAAATGGGCCCCTTTTCAGCTCTGAGAGAGCCCTGAGGGTGACAGGATATGTTTTAAGCCTAGAAGATAGAAAGGGCCCCAGAGGCTCATGGGAAATGGAGTTTTCAGCCCATGGAGGTGGCAGTGGATCCAGGCTGGGAGAGAAAAAAGTTTGCTGGGGAGGTGCTGCTGGATGGGGACACAGGAAAGGGTCAGAACAAGTCCCTGGGGGCTGAAGGAACTACAGGTTTGCAGGGGAGAGGGTTGGGCTGGAAGGAGGGGTGGTTCAGCAAGCATCGCACTGGGCATCGGAGTCCCACCTTTTATGGAGCTGATAGTCAAATGGGGGCGACGAATGTTAATTAAATCATCACCTAAATAAACACAGAATTGAAGTGTGTGCCGTGGTGTGGAGAATCAAAACAGGTTCTTGGGTGACGGAGCGAGTTCTGGGGGTTTTTCTGAGGAGGTAACATTGAAGGCCAAGTAGGACTTAGCAAGGTATATAACGGGGTTGGGAATATTTTAGGTAGAGAAAACAGCATGTGCCAAGGCCCTGAGGTGTGAAAGTTTGGGGAGTTCCAGAAACCGAGAGAAGTAAGCCATTGGCTGGTCAGTCAGATGTTTATTGAACACCTACTAAGTGCCTGGTACTCTTTTTGTATTGGGGACCCAGCATTGAACAAATTAGAATTCCTGCTTTCGTGGAGCTTATATACTTGGAGAGGGGAGGAGACAGACAATAAACATATAGATAAATAAATAAGCATTAATAAGAAAAGAATAAATGTGGGAAATAAAGCAGGGTATATATCCTCTATTTAGACAGGGGTCATGAGAGGCCTCTTTGAGGGGGTGGCATTTGAGCAGTGGCCCTAATGGGTAAGAGGGTAGGGTATTGGGGTTTAGATTTCAGAACTGGGATGGCAAGTACTAGGTTATGGTTTCTGCGGGTTCAGGTCTAAATGTCCATGGAGTTTGTGTCTTTCTTATCCTGATCTTTTGACACTTGGCCTCTGCCTGCCCTCTGACATCTCAGTCTCCTCACCACTATCTCCTGGGCTACCCATAGGTTATTGGCTTCTAGAGCCTTGTTGTCGGATACTGCAGTCACTAGCCACATGTGGTTATTGAAATTTAAGTTAATTAAAATTAAATAAGCATTCACTTCCTTGGGAATTCCCTGGCGGTAGAGTGGTTAGGACTCGGCGCTTTCACTGCTGTGGACCAGGTTCAACCCCTGGTTGGGAAGATCCCGCAAGCCGCTCAGCGTGGCCAAAAAAAAGAATTCAGTTCCTCAAATACCGTAGCCACATTCATACTCAGTAGTCACAGGTCATGTGCTCAGTAGCCACATGTGGCCAGTGGCTACTGTATTGGATGGCACAGATACAGAACATTTCCATCATCGCAGAAAATTCTATTGGACAGCCCTGCTTTATTTTATTTTATTTTTTAAACATTTATTTTATTGAAGTATAGTTGATTTACAATGTGTTAATTTCCGCTGTACAGCAAAGTGATTCAGTTATATATAAATACATTCTTTTTCATATTCTTTCCATTATGGTTTATCACAGTATATTGAATATAGTTACCTGAGCTATACAGTAGGACCTTGTTTATCCATCCTATATGTAATAGTTTGCATCTGCTAATCCCAAACTCCCAGTCCATCCCTCCCCCACCTCTCCCCTTGGCAACCACAAGTCTGTTCTCTATGTCTGTGAGTCTGTTTCTGTTTTGTAGACATGTGCATTTGTGTCATATTTTAGATTCCACATATAAGTGATAACATACGGTATTTGTCTTTCTCTTTCTGACTTACTTCACTCAGCATGATAATCTCTAGGTCCATCCATGTCGCTGCAAATGGCATTATTTCATTCTTTTTTATGGCTGAGTTGTATTCACTGTGTACATGTACCACATCTTCTTTATCCGTTCATCTGTTGATGGATGCTTAGGTTGCTTCTGTGTTTGGCTGTTGGGAATTGGACAACACTGCTTTAGATTCTGTTGTGCTTCACCTCCACCCTGAACTTTTGCCTGATGTCCCGCTGGTCATTTTCTCCCTACCCTCTTGAGCCTTCAGCCTCCTCTTTCTCCAAGTTTCCTATTTGTTCTGTTTTCTCCCCACCTCTTGAGACCCCATTTGTGTTCTCTTTTTGCCATTTTGTGAGAGGCACCAAAATATCCTCAAGACCACAGGCTTTGTGGTTGGGACTGATCTGGGTTTGAGCCCAGGCTCCACCATGCCAGCTGTGTGACTTTGGGCGGGTCAGTTGACCCCTGTTTGTCTCAGTTTCCTCCTATGCAAAATGAGAAGAGCAGTAATCACACCTACCTCATATAGGCTGTGAGGCTTCAGTGAAATGGTGCCCATAATGTGCTTGCACAGGCTCTGGCTTGTCATGGCCCCTCAGTAAATGTTAGCTGGTACGATTAGCATCTTTCCTTCTTACTGACCACCAGTTTCCTTTCTCCTTTAGTGTGAAGCCATTCTCGCAGACACCGTTCTCCTTGTCACTGACTCCTCCATCTACTGACCTCCCAGGTAAGAGCCTGTTCTCCACCCTCTCTTGTTTTCCCCTCTCTCTTCTCAGCCCTGACTGCCTTTCCTTCAACCTTCCATTGATCAGGGGATACATTCTTACTGAGATCCAGCTCTCAGGCAGGGCCTGTGGGGGTATGGAAAGATGAGTCACAGAATTTATAGTGGTTAAGAGCCTGGCCTCTGTAGCCAGATCTACTGAGTTTATGGTCTGTCACTTGCTAACCTAAAGGACATCAGGGACATTGATATATTAATCAAGATTCTTTAGCTGCACGTGACAGAAACCCAAATCAAGCTAGATGACCAAAAAAAAAAAAAAGGAGGAATTTATTGGTTCAGGTAAATGATATTTCAGGAGTTATGGCTTCAGGCATGGCTGGATCCAGGGGCTCAAATGGTAGCATCAGGACTTGCTTGGGTCTGCTTTCCTCTGTGGTGGCTTCATTCCCAGGCAGGCTCTGCCCACCTGGTAGCAAAGATGGCTTCCAGAAGTCCATGCTGATGTGGTCCTAAGAACTCACATTGGTGAAAGAGAGCTCTCAGGTTCCACAGATTCATCAATTGGGAATGCTTTTGGCTGCAAGTTACAGAATATCCAAATTAACAGTGCCTTAAATAGTAAAGGCTTTAATGATTCCACATAACAAAAAGTCTGGAGGTGGGCTGCTCCTGTGCTGGTTCAGCAGCTCAGCAATATCAGGACTGGCATCTCTATAGGTCTCTTGGCCTCTGTTTTATTATCCCAAGATGGCTGTTGTGACTCCAGGCATCACATCCCAAGCAGGACTTGGCCAGAGCCAAAAGCTTTCTCCTCCCAAAGTTCTGTCTTTTTCATTCAGGAAGAAACTCCTTCCCAGAAGCCCCCCAGCAGATTTCCCCTAACGTCTCATTGGCCAGGACTGTGTCACATGGCCACCTCTAGCTGCAAGGGAGGCTGGGAAAGTGAGTATTTAGCTTTTTCAGCTTCTAAGTGGAGGCAGGCAAGAGAGAACAGTGCTTGATATATTCAATAAATGTTAGCAATTATTATTGTTTGTTCTTCTCTCTCTAGGGTACGAGCCCCCCCAAGCCCTCTCATCTCCTGCTTTGCCCCCACCTGCCCCATCACCCCCAGCCTGGCAGGCTCGGGCTCTGGGCACTGCTCGGTTGCAGCTGGTGGAGTTCTCGGCCTTTGTGGAACCTCCGGATGCAGCTGACTCTGTGAGTGAAATTTTGGGATAGTCACTGGGGGGTTTTGGAATGAAGGGGGTTATAGGAAGGGAAAGCATAAAGCAGGGGTTCTCAAATTTTAGCATGTATCAGAATAACATGGAGAGCTTGTTAAAACACAGATTGCTAGGCCCACCCTTGGAATTTCTGATTCAGTTGGTCTGGTGTAGGATCTGAGAATTTGCATTTCTAACAAGCTCGCAGGTGATGTTGATGCTGCTGGTCCAGGGACCACACTTTGAGAACTATGGGAATAAAGGAAGTGGAAGGTCATGGGGTCATGGATTGGAAAGGCCAGAGAAATCATCCAGGACATCGTTCATTCATTCAGTAAACATTTTTGAGTGCCTACTGTGTGCCAGGCTTTGGGGTGGATACTGGGAGCCTGGAGAAGAAAATCTGTTTCTAGGTGCCAGCTTTCCTGGCCTAGGATGGAGACAGATGCCATATTAGTCAGAGTGGACTGACTGTTAGAAGAAATAATTCCCAACCCTCAGGGACTGAACAACATAGAAGTTTCTCACTCATTAACATGTCAGTGTGGCTGGTCGGTAGGAGCCTTACACACAGTGATTTGGGGAATCCAGGCTTCTACCATTTTGCGGCTCTGCCATTTTCTAGGGCTTCAGAAGATGCTGCTGGATGCTCTGCATCTGGCTGGCATATGGTGGAAGGCAGAGAGTCAAGACTTATGCAGGTTTTATGAATCTGGCTTGGAAGTGGCAACTATCAGGTCTGCTCACATCCCATTGGCCAGAACTTAGTCACGTGGTCACACCTAACTGCAAAGGAGCCTGGGAAATGTAGTTTAGCTGTGTGAAAAGGAACTGGGATTTGTGAACACAGCAGTCTCTGCCATAGTGACCTAAACGCCAGTTGCTGTATATCGTGGTCCTGGTAAAACCCAAGTCAGATGAGATTAAAACCCTCCCATCTCACTTGGAACAAAAGCTAAAGTCCTTTCAGTTGCCTACATAGCTCTGGTTGATCTGACCCTCATTCCTGTTCTGATCTTACCTCCTGCCCTCTCACCCTTGTTTACTCTGCTCTGCCACACTGACCTCCATGCCCTTTCTCAAACATGCCAGGCCCACTCTTGGTTCAGGGCCTTTGCATCTGGATGTCCTTTCCCCAGATATCCCCATTCTCTCCCTCCATTCATTCAGGCCTTTGCTTGATTGTCTTCTCAGACTGGCTTTTCCAAGTCACTTTATGGAAAATGACAGTCTTGCCCGCATTACTATGCTTTATTTTTTCATAGCATGTGTCACTCTCTGAAGGTTATATTATCCATGGAATGATTTAAAAAAATTTCTGTCCCTGCCAGTAGTTCCATGAGGTAAGGGACTTTGCCCTTGTAGCCCTGGGACCCAGAATAGTGCCTGCACACAGTAGGTCTCTCGACCGATGTCTGTTGAATAGCAAGTATGTGCTGGGATAGGGGAAGCTCATATTTCTGTGGGTGTACAGAGGAGTAATTATACCTGGGGAGTGAGTGAAGACTTCCCTGAGACGAATTTGCCATGTGCAGAACTGGATGTTTCAGACACAGAGAGAGAAACAGCATGAAGTTTTCAGGGAAACAAATAATTGAATATGGCAGGAGCTGGTGAGGCTGCAGATAGGTGGGTAGGTGCTTGTTCTGGAGGAGCTGGCATTGCCAAGCTGAGTGAGGGACCCAGACTTTGTTTAGAGGGTAATGGGGAACCACGGAAAAGGTGGGGTATAGAGATGCCATCTGACTGCAATCAAGGGAGGCTTTCAGGAAGAGGCAGATTTGGATGGACTTGGGCCTGGAAAGACAGAAGGAGGATTTGTATTGGAAGAGAAGAAGGGGAATATTTTCAGGGTATGGACAGAAGTGATAAGAATAAGAACAGATAGGAAGTCCTGATGTGGGCTCTGTGGATTTCCACCCATCCATCCATCCATCCATGAACACCTACTCAATACAGGGCCAGGTTGAGGGGGTGTGGGCTTTGTCTGAGGGGTACTGGGGAGCCATGGGAGGATTATGAGCAGGGGAGGGCCAGGGTTAGCTCTGTAGCCATGGGAGTGAAGAACTGAAGAGGAGATTGGAGGCTGGGAGGCCAGGGAGAAGGCTGGGGTGAGGGTGGGAGAGGACAGGGCTGTGGGGATGGAGAGCAGGGGACAGGGCAGAGAATTGGACAGTAAGGACAGGGCTTGGGGACTGAGATACTGCAGGAGTAAAGGGGCAGCAGGGAGTAGGGACAGTGCCTGAGAGCTGGGCCCAGTGCAACAGCAAGCAGGAGCTGTGGCGATGGTGACGGGGTGTGGGATGGGCTTGGGCAGTGAGGGCTGGGGGTCCAGCCCATCTCCCACTCCTCACCCATGGCTGTCCCTCCTCAGTACCAGAGGCACCTGTTCGTACACATCAGCCAGCACTGCCCCAGCCCCGGAGCGCCCCCCCTCGAGAGTGTGGACGTCCGGCAGATCTATGACAAATTCCCTGAGAAAAAGGGTGGTCTGCGGGAGCTGTATGATCGTGGGCCCCCCCACGCCTTCTTCCTGGTCAAGTTCTGGGTGAGTTCCACCACCAAAAACAAAAGTGCTCACAAATCACGTGGCCTCCTAGCTAAGGCCACTGGCTCTAACGGAGAGTCTCAGGACTTACCAGGTCAGCCTGGGCCTTACCAGTCCTCATGGCTCAGAGTGTCAGCCCCCTCAGCAGCAAGGAACACCAAGGAGTTTTGGATGGGACCAGTGCAGGTGTAGAGACCTCCAGCCTCCCCAGGTCCCACTAGACTTTGCCACACCCAGTCACGCGACTGATATGGCCCTGGGGATTTGCTTGTGACATTTCAGACTTCCGTATATCCCACCTGACCACACCAAACCTTGTTGCTAAGGAATGGCTCCTTCCCCTTAGCAAATGAATCCTGGAGTGTTTGGTCTCTAAAGAGGGGACGAGGCTTTACTGGGTTTCACCAGACCCTGTTGCTAAGAATGTCTGGCCTTGAGGAAGCGACTGAAGGAGCTGGGGAGTGGCTTTGTAAAGTCCTGTATTTATTTAGCAATCATTTATTGAGCACTTAATGTATATAAGCCCTAAGCCAGGTATGTAATTGTGAATAAGAGGGTTTCTTAGGCTTATTTGGTGTGGTGTCCAGTACAATGACTGCTGCTATAGGGGTTCAATCAATATTGTGAATGTTTAGGTCGTGCTAACTCTTGTGGTAACCAGGGCTGTGGAGGGATCTACGTAGTCTCTGAGAAGGAAAGCCCATAGCTTCCATGGTTATGAAGCATTCTGGTATGTGATGTGGAGGCCTGAGACGGCTCTGAGGATGTGCTGCTGAAGTTTTAGGCATTGCTAGGGCTTAAGACAGGCCTCACAAGGTCCCAGGTCTGGAGAGCAACCCTTCAGAAGCCCAGTATGTGAAGGGCTGCAGGGGAGTGGCCGGGAAGACCTTCTGTTTTCTTTGGCTTCACAAGGCCCTGTTGCCAGGGTGATGGATGGAGTCAGGTCTCTGGGGAGAGGACTAAACCACCCTGGAGAATGACCTGACCAAGTTAGCAACTACAGTTAGGAAAAGGAAGAGATGTGCCTCCCAGGAAGGCGACCAAGGGGCTCAGACCAAAGGTGTGATGGGGTCTTAGGCTTCATTAGGCTCCACTTGACCTAATGGACTGTCTGCCAGTTGGCCACTGGGGTCATGAAGGGATCTGACATCTGAGAATTGGCTGAAAGGGCCTGGGAGAGTTTTCTAGAGAGGAGTCAGGCTTCCCCAGACTTCACCATGCCCCGTTGCTAGGGAATAGCCACTTGTCTTAGCAACCAGGGTCAGGAAGGGCCCTGAGGGAGAGCCTCTGGTTGCTAGGGAATAGCTGCCTCCTTAGTAACCAGGCCCTTGGAAGGGGCTGAACTCCTGAGTTGGGGGTTTCAGGAGAAAAAGTTGAATTCCAGGGCCTCTTTGGTGGGGAAGTTACTGAGGAGAGAGGGTCAGGACCATGGGGGACCCAGATATCTTTAACACTGATGGAAGGAACGGTGGGTCTTCTCCAGAAACTGGCCCATGGAGAGGTGGGGGACTTTAAATGTTGAGGAAGAGAGATGGGCAACTGCAGGGCAATGGGTGACACCAGGCCATGCAGCAGAGTTCCCACTTTAGAAGAGTCCCCACTGTTTATAAGGGACACCCCCTCCAACTTACCTGTGCCTCCCCATCCCCAGGCGGACCTGAACTGGGGCCCGAGTGGCGAGGAGGTGGGGGCCGGCGGTAGCAGTGGTGGCTTCTATGGAGTGAGCAGCCAGTACGAGAGCCTGGAGCACATGACCCTCACCTGTTCCTCCAAGGTCTGCTCCTTTGGCAAGCAGGTGGTGGAGAAGGTGGAGGTGAGGCTGGAGGGGTGGAGCTCTGGGCGGGTGAGCGCCCAGCCACCTGCCACTTTGGGGGTGCAGACTAAATGGACTGGGAGCCATGACAGCTCAGGCCTTTGGGGGTCTGCATGGTGGGTGGGGGGTGTCCTAACCTCTTTAATGCACGGGCTTAGAGCTAATCCGGAGTTCCACAGTGATGTGTAGGGGTCACTTTGAGGGTTTAAAGATACTGTGTGGTACAGAGATTTACAGTCACTAAGATTCAAAAGGTTCTTGTGGATTTGGAGGAGTCCGCAGGGCAAGGAGGTTCAAGGGTCACACTTAGGGGTTGCGGAGGGCTTGAGGGGGTTCTCAAGTACAGAGGTCAAATAGACTTTGAAGATCTCATGGAGGGTCTTCGGAGGGTTTGAGAGTATCTGAGGGCCTGGAGGGTTTTGAGGGTTCAGAGAACAGCTTCGAGGGGCTGGAGGGGTCCCTAGTTCCAGGCTCAGTGATCCTGAGCTGGGTACCCAAGGGTTCAGGGTCCCATCTTTGGTCACTGTGGATGGGGCAATGGAGGGAAGATGGCAGTGGGGAGTGGGTGTGGCATCTGAGAGGTGGCATGGAGTGGGGTTCAATTCCTGGGGTGACCCCTGTGTCTCTGAGTCACTGTCCTCTCCACTCCCTGTCCCCTGGTTCAGACGGAGCGTGCCCAGCTGGAGGACGGGAGGTTCGTGTACCGCCTGCTGCGCTCACCCATGTGTGAGTACCTGGTGAATTTTCTGCACAAGCTGCGGCAGCTGCCCGAGCGCTATATGATGAACAGTGTCCTGGAGAACTTCACCATCCTCCAGGTGATGCGCTGGTGCTGGGCCTGAGCAGGGACCCTGATGTGGAGGGGAGTGCCTGCAACAGACCCTCAGCCTAGGGACCCTTCACCTGGGAAACTGACACAGTGGGGACCTCACACTTGACCCTTAGCTTAGGGGACCCGTTTACCCAGGGAACTGTTATGGTGGGGATTCCACAGCATTCTCATAAAAGGGAAATTGACCTGGAGGACACCCCACAGTGGATCTTCAGCCTAGGGGACCCCCTTCACAGGGAACCTAACCTTAGCCCAGGGAACATGATATGGTAGAATCTCCTTTAACTTTGGGAAGTATGATGTGGTGGGGACCCCCTTGACCCTGTAATGTGATATAGCATCTGATGTGAGGCCCCTCCCTACTGACCCTGAGACCTAGAACCTGGCATGTTGGCATCCCATCTACCTGGGGGAACATGACATGGTGGGGATCCCTTTCTTGGGTATCCCATGATTCCTCGGGGAGGGCACAGTGTTCCTGCCCTCTCTTCCAAGCATAAACCCCTTCTCCTGGCCTCCTTGGCAGGTGGTGACAAACAGAGACACCCAGGAACTGCTGCTCTGCACCGCCTATGTCTTCGAGGTCTCCACCAGTGAGCGGGGGGCCCAGCACCACATTTACCGCCTGGTCAGGGACTGAAGGGGGGCCCCAGAAGTGGCTCACTCCCGGAATACCCTCCTCCCAGGAAGAACCTCCAGCTTTCCTCACGCTTCTTACTTGGGGGGTGGGGGGTGGGGGGTGGGCTGCTTCCTCTTAGGACCTTAAAAGCTCGGTGGTGAGTTGAATGGGCTGGGACTGAGAGGAAAGGATGGATCCTGATATTGGGACCTCACAGGGGTGTCTGAAAGGACAGATCACTCCAGAGCATTTGACACTGGGGACAGGAGTGAGACAACCCCTGGGACAGCACTGGTTTCTGTCTCTGACAGGCATCCTCCCCCTTCTCTGTTTTGGATGTTTTGGAGGGCCCCAGTTACACATTGGCTTGTCCCTCTGTTTTTCAGCACCCCCCTTCTTCCCAATCTGCCTCTCCTTACCAGCCCCATCCCGGGACCCTGATATTGAATTTTGAAGGTTAACCCTTTCTGTGCAGGAGTAGAGCCAGGTGGGCCCTGGAAATATTTTTTTTTTTTTTTAATATAACAAGAGATATTTATAAGTGGGTGTTAGGGTCGTGACTTTTTCTCAGCTGGGCAAGCAGTGGGGTGAGGCTTTTAAATCTCATGTCCTCTTCTAAATGAGCCGTGGGGCTAGACTGTGTTGCCTCCTTCTCCTCCCCTCCCCCCAAAGTGTGTTGGTTTGTGTTTTGACAGAGGATAAAGCTATTTTACCAAAACGCAGGGGATTTATTTGGCGTTTGGGCTCAAAATAATCTAGTGGGAGGTGGTAGGCCGACAGATGTGGCAAAGAAATGAGGTGTCTTTTAGGGGCAGGAAGCTGGTGGCCGGAAACCCCAGGTCCCACGGGAGACGTGACAACAGCGGGGCAGGCAGACATCTGGGTCCCCGAGGGGAATGAGGGCTCAATGGCTGGGACCAACTGGGGATTAAACAAATATTTACAGGCGACAGGGAACTAAATGCCCAGGGTACTTGAGGGGGTCGGGGCGGGGCTTCGGGAAGGGCGGGGCCTAGCGGTACCGAGCGAGCCGATCGTAGACGTGGTCCAGGTTTCTGCACAGGAATATGGAGAGCGTCATGAAGCTGAGCTATAGAGAAAGGAGACGCGGTCAGAGAGGTCGAGGGGGTGCCGGGGAGAGTCGGGGGTCCCCAGGGAAAAAACCTAGGGGGTGGGGCCTAGAGAAGAAAATAAGGGCCCGCGAGTTGGGCGGGGCTGCGTCATGGGAGGTGTGGAGAAGAGAGTAGGTAGGAGATGGGTGGGACTAGAGGGAGAACTGGGCCTGGTTGTGAAAGACTCAGGGACGGGAGTTTGGAGAATATGGCGGAATTAAGGGTAAAAGGGCTAGAGGTCATTGGGTAGGACACCAAAGATACGGGCGGGCCGGGGAGGGGTGGGAGCAGAGTTGAAGCAGGAAGGAATAGGGTAGGGTAGGGGGAATCCAGCTGCGTCTAGCATAGGTCTAGAGTCTGAGAAGCAGCGTGATCCGGAGAAAGCCCAAAGTCCTTTATTCCGGAGGCTCATCTATCTCGCTCTCCGTCTCGGCCTCTAATTCCATCTCGGCCTCCGTCTCCGCGCCTGCACTCCCGGTCTCAGGTTGTTCCTCGTCTTGATCCCAAAGCGGCCAGGGCCCCAGAGCCATGGGCAGTTTACCCTGCGGGGCCTTGTCCCCCCAGTTAGGGCAGGCACCCGCCATGCCCCAGCCAACCCACAGACTGCCGCTACGCCCGCTGCTGCTCAGCACACCATAGCGCCCGCCGCTGCCATCGGTGCTCGGGCCGGGCCCGGGGTTCGAACAATAGGCATCCGGCACCTGCGGCTGGCGTTCCTGGTGGAGCATGCTGCGTGGTAGTAGCAGGCTCAGCCCCGCCACACTCACCTGAGGGGAAAGGGGAGGGATATTGCGGCCAATAGCAGGAGGCTGATATGCCAAGGAGGACCAATGGGAGCCTCGCGAGGAAAGGCGGGAACGCCTGCTCCCTCCGCGCAACCAATCAGGGCTCACAGAGGGTAGGTCTCCTCCCTCGTCCCAGGTGGAGCCTCAGGAGGGCCTGGACTGGCTGACGCTCTATCACGCATGAGCCTTTCCCAGAGAGAATGGTTGGACGCGCAATTTGGGGCGGGGCCATCTAGACCAATCGCGAGTGGGGGCGGGACCAGATTACCTCAAGTAGACCCACGCCGAGACAAATGCCCACTATGGAGATGAAGTTGTTGTGCAACCACTTCTGGAGGCTCCGTGCGCAGCCCTGGGGATATAGGGGAGAGGTTACGGGTAGGGTTCTTTCTGGGATTCGCCCTCAAGCCCGGGCCCACTGTTCTCCTCCGCCCAGCCCTAACCCTTCTTTCAGGTACCGCCCCCCTTCCCTAGTTACCAGGATTCTCTAGTCTCTCCGCTTCGGCCGGTCCAAGCCTTCGCCCTCCCCAGGCATCAGCGTTCCAGATCCTGCCCTTTCGCCTAGGCCTTTTCTTTAGGCCCCGCCCTTCAAAAGACCCCGCCCCTTGCAGGAGCTCTGCCCCTCTTGTAGTACCGCCCTTTCTCGTAGCTCCACCCTGTCAGACCCGTCCTACGTCCTGCGCTCCAAGTCCTCCCCACCTCGCGGTAGATGTAGCTGTTCGCGGGGACCAAGCAAATGTCTGCATTGTGTCGGGGCCGCGCCAGTGGTCCGAGCCGGCTGAACTGAGGGAAGGAGATCTTATCGAAGATTGCGGAGTCGTTGGTCGCCGATGAGTTATAGCAGGAGCAGGGCACGCGGTGCCCTCTCGATTCGTTGCTCCTCAGGCTGGGGATACGGAACCAGTCCTGAGGAGAGTTCCAGCCGCAGCAGCGCAGCTAGAAGAGTGACAAGAGTCAGAGGAACAGGGGCTGGAGGGATGCAAGATGCTTTGGGGGATCAGGGGACTGGGTGATGGGTATGAGGTCATACTGGGGAGTAGAGGGCTAAGTGGTGGGTGCAGGGTGGGGGACTGTGAGCTGGGCTGGGGTCATGGCAGGGCCAGGAGACATTAGGGGAACATGAGGTTGGGAGAGACGAGTCACGGGGGTAGGGGTCATGGGGCTGGGGGGAGGAGCTGCAGAATCGTGCTGTGGACTGAAGAGTGGGTAGGCAGTACAATTCAGCCTCAGGGAGGGGACAAATGGATGGGAGGGCGGGGTCATGTGAGTGACCAGGGAATGGAGCCTCACTTGGGCCGGGTGCCTTGGGAACCAGAGTCACTACTGGGCAGGGAGTGGGGTCACGCTAGGGCCTTGGGGCTGAGGGCGGAGTCTTGTCGAGGCAGGGGGCGGAGCCACTGCAGGAGCTGGGAGCTGGGGGACTGGGCCACGTCGCCACGGCTGGAGGTGGCGTAGGTGAGTAGGGTTACATTAGGGTCCTACAGCTGGGGGCTCGGGTCGCGTCGGGGCCAAGTCTCTTCCAGGCAGTGCGCGGAGCCACGTCAGAGTCTAAGAGCTAGAGGGAGGGATCCTGGTGGGTGGGGGCCTCACGCACCTGAAACTGCACGTAGTCCCAACTCTCCTCCGCAGCTGTCTCCTCCGGGTGGGCGCGGTAGGTTTGGATCGTCTTCAGCACGACGTCCTCCACTTTCCGCTCCAGCTGACAGGCCCGAGAGTGAGGATGAACCACCACCTGCCTCCCCACCGCCATCTGCCCCAACCCACTCCAGCCACTCCGTGGCTGTCTCAGC
Organism: Eubalaena glacialis; assembly: GCF_028564815.1. Lineage (NCBI taxonomy): Eukaryota > Metazoa > Chordata > Mammalia > Artiodactyla > Balaenidae > Eubalaena > Eubalaena glacialis. Next base: position 62,737,784 of record NC_083733.1, on the reverse strand, counting down.
CTCAGGTAGTCCCTGAGCATCTTCAGGTCGGCCTCGGTTTTTCGCTGAATGGCTAGCTATGTCTCTATCCCTCAAAATCTCTCTCTCTGCCTGTTTCTATCGTCTGTCTTTCCGTTTCTCCACTATCTCCCATGATCTCATTCGGTTTCTGTCTCTTTCTCGGAGCCTTCTGTTTCTCCGAGGTTTTTTTTTTTTTTACTGTTTCCCTTTGGATTTCTGTCTCTCTTCCTCTGTCCCTGTCGGTGAGTCTTTCTCTGGCCCTAACTGTCTCTAGCTCCTTCTCTGTGTCTCTCTGCCAGTCTCTGCATCTGTCTCTGTCTTTCCGTGTCTCTGTTTCTTTCTGTCTTCTCTATCTCTGTTATTTCTCTTTGTCTGTGTCAGCCCCTGTCTGCCTTTGTTTCCATCTCTTTCCACCACCCACTAGCTGGGGTTGGGGGGAGGAGAAAGGGAACTCACCTGGACCTTCTGAGTGGAGATGAGGATTCCCAGGGTGATCTGTGTGGCAAACAGGAGCAGCAGTGTCCCAAAATACTGGGGAGGGGCAGAGTGGAGAGGTCAGGCTGAATCCCTCCGCAGGATGAAGGGGCTGCCAGGGCTCTATTTGAGGGCAAGATGTGAATGAGCCTAGGGATGGAGGGGGGAGGGGCACTCACCAGGCCCAGGAGGCAGCGGAACTCCTTCAGGGCCCCCACACAGCCCAGGAGGGCAAGGCCCATGGTGAGGATTCCTGAGATGGCCAGGGCCTTGGACCAGATCTGCAAGGGCATGAAGGACAAGCCTGGGGGAGGTGAGAGGCAGTGACATTTGGCTCCATGTGCACAGCTCCAGGCAGCCCCATTCCATACCCACACACCACCCAAGTGTGGAACAGTAACCTGGGGGACGTCTTCCTGGGCTCCTGGCATCCTCTTCTCTGGGTTTCTGTCCCTGTCCCACCCTGAATCTCTCTATCCCTTTCCTTCTGGGATTCTCTCCACCTCTCTCTGTGGGTCTCTGTCCCTCTCTCTCTTTGGATCTCTGTTCCCTTCTTTCTAGATCTCTGTCCCTCTTTCTTCCCGGTCTCTGTCTTTCCCTCTTGTTCTCAGTCCCTCTTTCCTCCGTCAGCTCCTACCCACCCCCAATAGTTTCAGCCCCATCACTTGTTCTGTGACATTGGATCAGCCATCTAAACCTCCCTGAGACCTAGGGAATAATGCTATCTATTTCCTAGAGTTGTTTTGAGGAACACATGGGAGGCATGTGTTCAATCTGGTCCTCTACACAGGGCAAACATTTATTATATATGAGCTATTAGGATTTTGACTATTACTCCATTGTTATTTTCCTACAATTATTATGAGTGTTAATCTGTTCTTCTACTTCCTTGCTGTGTGACATCCAGTAAGTGACTTCCCCTCTCTGAGCCTCAAGAGAGGGAAGATTTATGGGAGAATCTGATGAGCCTCTGCCCAAGATCTGACACCTAGGAAGTGTCTGAGAAATGGCCATTATTATTACTGGTATGCACAACTCATTTGCCAGAGGAAGAAGCTGAGTCTCGGAGAGTTATGGCAGTAGCAAGTGGTGGAGCAGAGCCTGAGATCAGAACAGGGAGTTGGGCACCATGGGCCTCCCTGGGATGAGGGAGACCACAGGAGGTCCTTGGAAGGGAGCCCAGTTCATGCCTGCTCCAGGAAGGCCCACCCAGACTGCCCCAGCTCCCTTACCCACAAAGGACACGAAGCTGGTCTTGTCGATGAGTATCCAGATGCCGAAGCAGAAAATAAGGCTGCCTAGGACCTGGGGAGAGGAGAGGAGAGCATGGCCAGTGGGCAAAGGGGGATTTGAGATTGGGTAGCTGCGGCAGGGGCTGGGGCGTGGGCTGGGGAGCCGGGAGGCAACTCACGAAGAAGAAGAGGTTGAAAACGAAGAGGAGGTACTTGATGAGGCTGAGGCAGCTGTCCTGGGCTGACATCTTCTCCTAGAGGTGTGAGAGAACAGTGGGAGGGACAGGACAGAAGGGGTGGTGGCAGCAGGGAGACGCAGGCAGAAAGAAAGACCGTGAGACAGATAGGGAGAGGCCGAGAGAGACGAGAAAGGAAGAACTCAGAGAAAGAGGAAGTTCCAGGGGCAGAGCCCCACCCCCTCCCTTTACATGTGAGGTGACTTTCTTCTGTGTCTCTGTCCGCATCTCCCTCACCTGCCCCACTGGGATGCACACACCAGTACCTGAGGGGCCTTGGAATTGGTGGGCACCAAGGACACACCAGGCAGTTCTTCCCAGGTCTCCATGGCTCAGGCTGGGGGACGCACAGGGAATCCTGATCTACTTGCACCCACCTACTCTGGGCACCAGGACCCCAGGCTGGCCCTGGACAGCAGCCGACCTCACAGACACTCTGACCTCACTGCCTGCAAAGCTCTGCCACCTCTGCATTCATCTCTGTCCCCGCTTCCCGGCCCTCCCAGTCTCTTGTCCTCCTCTCTCTTGGTCTCTGTTCTTTTCTCTCTGGATCTTTATCCTCTCTTTACCTCTGGGTCTCTGTCCCCTTCCCCCCCAGGCCTCTATCCTCTCCCTCTCCGGTTTCTGGCCCCTTATCTGCGTGCCTGTCCTTCTTTCTCTGTTTATCTACCCCCTTCCCCCACCTTCCCGTCATTGCCCCTCTCTCGGAGTCTGCATCCTGTTCTTGGCAACAAGTGTAGACCAAGGTCCTCCCATGTGCTGGGCCAGGGGCTGGGCACCTGGGGGAAGTGAAAGTGCTGCAGGTCCCAAGTGGGAAGGTCCCCAGTGCGAGGGGGTGACTTGGAGGTACCAGAACACCCAGAGCGGAAGCTGAGCCTCGGGCAGTACTTCCTGCTTCTGCAGTGAGGCCCCTAGAGGGGCAGGCCCCACAGGAGTCAGGACTGAGCCCAGGACCTTGGCTGTTAGATCCGGGTGTGCAGTACCTGATTGTCTCTAGGCCCGAGCTGCGCAGCCAGCAGCCTTTGAAGTCTCGCCTGATGCCCTGCAGGCTCCTCACTTCTGTCAAGTCCTAAAGGCCTCACGGATTTTTAACATCATGGATGTTCCTACCATCTTGACATCCACCCAGGCCCTGGAAAACCAGACCTTCTTAGAGACCCAGTACCCTCTCTCTCTTCTGAGCGATCTCATCCACTTTTTTTTTTAAGTCTCCATATGTAATTATTTCTTATTAATGTCATCAAAAATCAATTCATATTAATAGTATTCTGATTTTTGACTCTGGGCTTTCTTTTTCCCTCCAACTTTACTGAGGAATAACTGACAAGTATAATTGTACATATTTAAGGTGTACAGAATGATGATTTTATATGTATATAGTACATACATAAATACATATATTTATATAGTGGAATGATTGCCAGGCTCAAGCTAATTAACATATTCATCACTTCACATAGTAAACTTAGTGTGTGTATGGTGAGAACACTTAAGATCTACTCTCAGCAACTTTCCAGCACACAAAACTGTATTATTAACTATATTTGTCATGCTGTACATTAGATCCTCTGATCAGAACTTATTCCTCTTATAACTGAATGTTTATACCCTTAGACCTATGTCTCCCCATTTTCCCCACTCCCCAGCCCCTGGCAACCACCATTCTACAATCTGTTTCTGTTTCTATGAAATTGGCCTTTAAAAATTTTTTTTTAAAAAGATTCTACATATAAATGGTACCAGTATTTTTCTTTCTCTGGCTTCTTTCACCTAGCATAATGCCGCCTCCCCCTCCCCCCACCGCAGGTTCATCCATGTTGTCCCAAATGGCAGAATTTTCTTTTTTATGGCTGAATAATATTCCATTGTGATATATATATTAAAGTTAGGGTTAGGGATGTATCACATTTTCTTGATCTATTCATCTGTTGAAGGACATTTGCTTCCATATCTTGGCTATTGTGAATAATGCTGTAATGAACATGAGTGAAAAGATATTTCTTCAAGATACTGACTTCATTTCCTTTGGATATATACCCAGGAGTGGCATTGCTGGAGCATATGGTGCTTCTATTTTTAATTTTTTGAGGAACCTCCATACTGTTTTCCATAGTGGCTGCACCAATTTATACATTCCCACAAGAGTACACAATGGTTCCTTTTTCTTCACATCCTCGCCAACACTTGTTATCTCTTATCTTTTTGATAATAGCCATCCTAACAGTTATGAGGTGGAATCTCATGGTTTTGATTTGCATTTCCCTCATGATTAGTGATGCTGAACACCTTTTCATACCTCTATTGGCCACATGTATGTCTTCTTCGGAAAAAAAATGTCTATTCAGGTCCTTTGCCCATTTTCAAATTGAGTTATTTGCTTTTTGCTGTTGAGTTATGTGAGTTCTTTATGTAATTTGAATTTTAACCCTTTATCAGGTATATGGTTTGCAAATATTTTCTCACATTCTTCATTGAAAAGGTTGCCCTTTCAATATATTGATTGTTTCCTCTGCTATGTAGAAGCTCTTTTGTTTCATGTAATCTCACTTGTTTATTTTAGCTTTTGTTTCCTGTGCTTTTGGTGTCTTATCCAATAAACTATTGCCAAGACCAATGTGGTAAAACTCAAGGAGCTGTTTCCCTATGTTTTTCTTCTAGGAGTTTTACAGTTTCAGGTTTTACATTTAAGTCTTTAATCCTTTTCAAGTTAATTTTTGTGAGTGGTGTACGATAGTGGTTCAGTTTCATTCTTTTGCATGTGCTTATACAGTTTTCCCATTTATTGAAGAGACTGTCCTTTTCCCATTGTGTGTTCTTGGCACGCTTGTCAAAAATTAGTTGACTGTATATGCATGGGTGTATTTCTGGACTCTCTATTATGTTTCACTGGTCTATGTGCCTGTTTTTATACCAGTACCATATTGCTTTGATCACTATAACTTTGTAATATAGTTTGAAATTAGGAAGTATGATGTCTCCAACCTTGTTCTTCTTTCTGAGGAGTGCTTTGGCTATTCAGGGTCTTTCATAGTTCCATACAAATTTTAGGATAGTTTTTTCCTATTTCTGTGAAAAATTGGAATTTTGATAGGGATTACATTGACTCTGTAGACTGCTTCGGGTACTATGGGCATTTTCACAATATTAATTCTTTCAATCCAAGAACATGGGATATCTTTCTATTTATTTGTGTATTCCTCAATGTTTCTTTTCTCAATGTCTTATAGTTTTCAGTGTACAGGTCTTTCGTCTCCTTGGTTAAATTTATTCCTAAGTGTTTTATTGTTTTTGATACAATTATAAATGGAATTGCTTTCTTAAGTTTTTTTAGATAGTTTGTTGTTAGAGTATAGAAATGCAGCTGACTTTTTTTTGGGCTGCATTTGGTCTTCGTTGCTGCATGCAGGCTTTCTCTAGTTGTGGCGAGCGTGGGCTACTTTTCATTGCAGTGCGCGGGCTTCTCACTGTGGTGGCTTCTCTCGTTGTGGAGCACAGGCCCTAGAGAGTGCAGGCTTCAGTAGTTGTGGCATGCAGGCTCAGTAGTTGTGTCTCGTGGGCTCAAGAGTGCAGGCTGAGTAGTTGTAGTGCACGGGCTTAGTTGCTCCGTGGCATGTGGGATCTTCCTGGACCAGGGATCAAACCCGTGTCCCCTGCATTGGCAGGCAGATTCTTAACCACTGCGCCACCAGGGAAGTCCACAGCTGACTTTTGTATGTTGATTTTGTATCCTGCAACTTTACTGAATTCATTTGTTAGTCAGGTTTTTGGTGTGTCTTTAGGGTTTTCTACATAAGATCACATTGTCTGCAAACAGATAATTTTCTTCCTCTTTGATTTGGATAAGTTTTATTTCTTTTTCTTGCCTAATTGTTGTGGTTAGGACTTCCAGTACTATGTTGAATAGAAATGATGAGAGTGGACATTTTTGTATTGTTCCTGATCTTAGAGGAAAGGCTTTTAACTTTTCACCATTGAGTGTGATGTTAGCTGTGAGCTTGTCATATAGGGCCTTCATTATGTTGAGGTACATTCCTTCTATACCTAATTTGTTGAGAATTTTTATCATGAAAGGATGTTGAATTTTGTCAAGTGCTTTTCTGCATCTAATGAAATGATCATATGCTTTTTATCCTTCATTCTGTTAATGTGGCATATCACATGTGTTGACTGCCATGTGCTGAACCATGCTTGCATCCCAGGGATACATCCCACTAAATCATGGTGTATGATCCTTGTGATGTGCTGTTGAATTCAATCTGATAGTATTTTATTGAGGATTTTTGCATCTACGTTCATCAAGGATATTGGCCTATAATTTTCTTTTCTTGCAGTGTCCTTGTCTGGCTTTGATATCAGGGTAATGCTGGTCTCATAAAATGAGTTTGGAAGTGTTCCTTCCTCCTCAACTTTTGGGAAGAGTCTGAGAATGATTGGTATTGATTCTTCTTTAAATGTTTGGTAGAATTCACCCATAAAGTTATCTGGTCCTGGGCTTTTATTTGTTGGGAGATTTTTGATTATTGACCCAATCTCCTTGCTCATTATTGGTCTGTTCAGATTTACTTTATGGTTCAGTCTTGGTAAGTTGTATGTTTCTAGTAATTTATTCATTTTTTCTAAATTATCTAATTTGTTGGTGTATAATTGCTCATAGTAGTCTCTTATGATCCTTTGTATTTCTGTAGTATCATTTGTTATGTCTCCTCTTTCATTTATAATTTTATTAATTGAGCCGTTTATCTTTTTTCTTAGTCTCACTAAAGGTTTTTCAATTTTTGCTCATCTTGTCAAAAAACCCAACTCTTAGTTTCATTCATCTATTTTGTTTCTTTCTAGTCTCTATTTCATTTATTTCTGGTCTAATCATTATTATTTCTTTCCTTCTGCTACCTGTGGGCTTATTTCTTCTTTTTCTAGTTCCTTGAGGTGTAAGTTTAGAACATAGCTGCAACAATCCTCAACAAAATGTAAACAAACTGAATTCTCTCTTTTCCATTCTTATTTTTTTCTCCTCTGACTGGATAATGTCAAAATATCTGTCTTCAAGTTCACAGATTCTTTATTCCTTGGTGAGCCCACCCCTGGGTGATGTCCTCATTTCCTCTCTCCCTCTTTCCCATATGGCCCATCAGTCCCTAAGCCAATCCCTTCTTCCCCCTGATTCTCTACTCTGTCCCCTCCTCTCTGTCCTCGTGGCTCGGGCTGACTCAGGACTTTTGTTCTTCCACCTGGACCCAGACCTCAGGCCCTTCCCTGGCCTTATTCTCTCCCCTCCAGTTCATTCCCTACGTGGCTCCAAAAGAGACTTTTTGAAACTCATACCTAGGTTACACAGCCCTATGTTCAAATCTCAGTTAGGACACTGACTCACCACCCCTTCCCCTGAGCGCCCACTTCTAAACCACCATGAAGTCCTTTATGCTCCACTACTAAAATACATTTCGAATCCATCCACTTGTGTCGAACTCCATGGCTACCATCCTAATCCAGGCTCTTATTATTTTCCACACAAATAATTATAATTGCCTCTGAAATGATTGTCATGTGTTGAATGGTGACCCCCCCCCCCCAAAAGATATGTCCATGGCCTGGAATGTGACCCTATTTGGAAAAGCTTTTTTTGCAGATGTAGTTAAGTTAAAGATATCAAAATGAGATCAACCTTGATTATTCAGGCCCTAAATCTAATGACAAGTGTCCTATATTATAAGAGACACATAGGAAGACACAGAGAGAAGAGGAGAATGCCAGGTGAAGAGAGAGGTAGAGATTGGAGTTATGTAGCCACAAGCCAAAAAACTCCTGGAGCTATCATAAGTTGGAAGAGGCAATTATCTGATTCTCCCCTAGAGCCTCCAGAGGGAGTGCAGCCTTGTCAAGACCTTGACTTTGGATTTTTGGCCTCCAGAATACTGTGAGAGTAAAATTCTGTTGTTTTAACCTACCAAGTTTGTGATAATTTGTTCTTGCAGTCACAGGAAACTAATACACCAATCTCCCACTTTTCTACCCACTGTTCCCTTCCTCAGAGATGAGTACGTGAGTACCTGGAGATCCAAAGGAAGGTGGCAGAGGTTTGCTAGATGCTCACCAATTTGGTTTCCTCTTTCTTTGGCACACAGGAAGACTACATTTCCCAAGCCTCCTTGCAGTGAAGCTGAGGCCACGTGACTGGTCTTGGGCCAGTGGAGTGGGTGCAGAGTGATGTAGGGCACTTCTGGACCCGGCCATAAAATGTCCTGTACAATTTTTACCTTGTCTCTCTTCATTCATTCATTGGCTGTCTGTAAGCAGAGAATTTATTGGAGGACTTAAGGATGGGAGAGCCAAGAGATAAAAGAGCTTAGGTCCCTGGTTTCTCCTTGGAAGAGAGCCTTTTGGACTTTATGTAAGAATTTATTGCATTAAGCTATATAATATTTTATTAGTATATAAAGTTTGTTTGTTAGTATTAGTATTAGTAAATAGGGTTGTGTGTTAAAGCAACTACCTTTAATAATCCTGACGGCTACAGGTAAAATACCTGTCACTGCATTTTAGCCAGCATCAAAATTCAGATCTGTGGTAAACTCCAGTGCTTTCAAATTTTCTTTTAGTAGTTTTGAGTGCATAATGTTATTTTTTTACCTCTTTCTTATGGTGAAGGATGACACATATAATAATGTTCACAAAACACAATGTACAGCTCAATGAATTATCACAACGTTAATACCCATGTAACGAAGATCAACATCATCATCGACCCAGAAACCATTTTCTCCCTTGCAAATCACTATCCCATTCCTCTTGACTTATAATTGCTATATTTTGGTTTGGCCTGTTTTTCATGATATAAATGGAATTATACAGTATTTATTCTTTTGTGTTCAACTTAATTTTGTTCAACATTATATTTATGAGATTCATCAATGGAATAAGTAGCAATAGTTCTTATATCCTCACCACTTTCAAGTATTTTATTGTCTGAATATCCCACAATTTATTTATGCATTCAACTATTGATGGACATCTCGGTTGTTTCCAGTTTTTTGATTATTACAGATCACACCAGTACAAACATTAAAAAAAAGGATGAAATTAGTTTTAATAATATATTTTATTTAACCCAACATATCCAAAATATTAGCTTATAATCCTCTCTTCCAAGTCTTCCTTGAATCTACTCCAATAAGGCTTTCATTCTGACTCGTTCACCAAAACCACTTTTGTCAAAGTCACCAATGATACCCATGTGGTCAATTCTTGGTTCCCATCTTACTTGACTTCTCTACATCACTGGTTGTGGTCCCCACACAGGCAGCATCAGTGTCAGCTGGGACTCTGTTAACATATTGTAAGTCCTCATCCCAGACCTACTGTAGTAGTCCCCCCAAATATATGTCCTTGTCCGAACTGCTGGAGCCTGTGAATGTGACCCTATTTTTTTTAACCCTATTTGGAAAAAGGGTCTTTGAAGATGTAGTTAAGGATTTCAAAATGAGATTATCCTGGATTATCTGAGTGGGCCCTAAATCTAACGACAAATGTTCTTAGAAGAGACACCCAGAGGAAAGGCACTCCTAGAGGAGAAGGAGAAGACAGAGGTGGAGATTGGAGTTACGCAGATACAAGCCAAGGAATGCCTTGAGCCACCCTTGGCTCACAAGGAAGCTACCCTTAGCCCACACATCCTATTGTCCGCCCAGAAGCCAAAGGGATCCTCCTGTTAAAACATGAGTCACTTCTTGACTCAGAACCCTCTAATAGCTTCTTATCTCACTCAGGAAAAAACCCCAACTTCCTATCATGACCTCTAAGGGCCTCCATACAATACTCTGGCCCCTGCCACTTCTCTCATTCCACCTACTACCACCCTTCCCTCAGTCACTGGGATCCAGCCATATTGGCTCCCTTGCTGTTTCAAGAACCTGTCAAGTATCCTTCTGCCTCCAGACTTTTGTCATTGCTGTTCTCTCTGCCTGGAATGCTCTTCCTCATGCTGTTCCTAGCTCCTTTCCTCATCTCCTTCAAGGCTCTGCCAAATGTCACTTCCTCAGAGAGGTCTTACTTGACTACTGTCTACAGCTCTCTGCCTTGTCCCCTCATAACACTCTGTTTTGCTTTCTTAACAGCACTCCCATTCTCGGAAATTCTTATTTGTTTACACGTTTCCTGCTTTTGCAACTAGAATGTAAAATCTTTTTCATATAGTATCCCTAGGGTCTAGGGCAGTGTGGGGCACATATCATTCAATAAATATTTACTGACTGGCATTTTTCCTGGTGTCTTGAGTTCACAGATTTTCCTGCCCCAGGGCTTTGCATAGCCTCAGGGACTGAGATGTTCATATTCCATTTTTCACCTAGTAAATCGACCTTCAAGTCTCAGTTTCAGTGTTACTTCCTCAGGGAACTCCTCTTGTAACAGAGAGGAACAAGCCTGACTCCATATTGGATCTATTCCCTTCGTTCTAACCCTTGTGCTCTGTTGCCTGTGCTTAGTCATGCTGGCTCTGCACCTTTGTAGAAGGTTGCAGAAGCCTGAAATACACATGATAGCCCATTCTCAAGGCTCTGACCTTTAAATGTATAACGCTCTTCCATTCATATAAAGATAAAAAATTGGAAAACAGAAAATAAGTTGTCTTGTTGGAAGCTTATAGGAACATTGTGACCAGACCTACAGGTCACATAGGTATAAAAGAAGCCTGTATAAAAGAAGCCTGAATTTTAACTCCGGTAAGATTGTTCTTTTGGACACTAGTCCAGCATCTTCTTGGTATGCTGGCTTTCCAAATAAAGTTGCTATTCCTTCCCCCAGCAAGGATTTATTGGCCTGTTGTGTGATGGGCAGTATGAGCTTGGGCTCAGAAACACTCTCTCCAAATTAGGTCTCTGTGTTAAGGACTGAATAATTTCCCCAGATTGTAATGTATTCTTACAGCACCTAGACATTTTCCTTTACATCTTTTTGTTCAGTCATAATGATCTAAGCCTGGGGACCACAGGTGGTTCTCAAAATGTGGTTCTCAAAATGTGGCCTAGGGACCGCTGGCGGTTCCTGAGACACTTTCAGGGGTTCATGAGGTGAAAATTATTTTCATAATACTATTAAGATGTTATTTGCCTTTTCACTCTCACTTTCTCTTGAGTATACAGTGATGTTTTCCAGAAGCTACAGCACATGAGCTATTTTGACAAACCCTGTGCAGAAGCAGATATGAGAATCCAATTGTCTTCTAGTAAGCCAGGCATTAAAGAGACCTGCAAAAATGTAAAATACTCTTCTCACTAAATTATTTTTGGTGTGGAAATTAGTTACCAAAAATGTTGTTTACACAATGAGTTTTTGATGATAATACATATTTCAGAAATTTCTGTTTTAATATTGATAGGTATAACTCACATAAACACAATCCACATAAATACAACCCACATAAATTATTGGGGTCTTTCATTTTTAAGAGTATAAAAGCAGTCCTGAAACCAAGAACTTTGAGTAAATCTTTAGGTTTTTTATTCTTGTCTGCAAGCCCAGCAGATTTCGGAATTCTCTGAAGGCAAGGTCCCCGTCTGTCTTATTGGACACATACTTAAGGTTTGGCTAGTAGTATGGGGAGACTTAAATGTTACTGTCAAAGATCTGAAGGCAAAAAGAAACGAATGGGAAGACCAATCCTCCCACCTCATCCTCACCTCCACATTACTCGGGGGACTGGAAGCGAAGCCCATGCTCCAGACGAGGGACTCGGCCTAGAGCCTGGACTGAGCAGTGGGGGAGGATGGAAAGGGAAGGAGGTTGGGCACATTGTCTAAACTGCACAACAGGAAAGGAAGGAAGGAGGGACGCATGCGCATGTGTGCCCGTGTGCGCGGGTGTAGGGAGGGAGGTGGGTGTTGGAGAGGGCGGAGCCGCGGATTCGTTCCCTCTGTCAGAGGTGAGCGAGGGGAGTGGCGGCGCATGCGCAGAGGAACGCGGGAAAGTCGGTGCCTGAGGTAGAGCGAGGAGCGTCGCGCGGTTAAGGCCTGAGGCCTGAAGGGGCCTGAGGTGGTCGCTAGGCTCCTCAGTTGAGCCTTCTACACCCTTATTTTAGGCTGACTGACCAGACTGAAGAGTCCAGGCCTCGAGGGTGAGGGTGAATTGGCCCCCGCAGGATCCCTGAAACGTTCATAAATCTGGGGTGTGTGAGGTTGGGTGTCACCCCCTGGGGTCACTGGACTTCGCCAAGGGATAACAGGCCACCTGACGGAACCTCCCAGACCCCGGGCTCTGTGGAGCTGAGAGGTCAAACGGCCCGAGAGGGCCCTCCTTTTTTCTCCCCTAGGACCTGGGAAATTGGCGTCAGACCCTTCTTTCACCAAATCGGACTTTGAGCCAATCCCAAGGCCCGACCTTCACGGGAAGCGGCCGTCGGTCCCTGCCCAATTGGGGAAGCCCGTTGGTTCAGGCTCCCAGGTGGCAGAGACCGGGTCTAGCCTCCTCACACGCCTGTTACGGACGAAGTTATTGCCTGCTCCTTGAGGAAGCTGGACACCAGCTCTCTCTTTTCGTTTTTGGGGTTTATAGTTCCAGGGGGGGAGGTAAAGGGAGAGGAACGGGCGTTTCCGGGAGGCCCGAGCGCTCTCCGGAAGGCATGGGCCTAGGAGAGCAGTTGCTGGGAAGGGTGGTGTAGAGCCTCACGCGTTGGGCCACCATCAGGGCCTCTCCAGGCTGCGAGGAAGGGTTTACCAGGGAACCAGGGGGCTTTGTAGGTGTCACATGGCCGGTTTGCAGAATCTGTTTGCTGAAACTTAGTTCTCTCAGTAAGTCAAATTTACCAATTTACCAGAAAACTTGTAAATTCTGGTAAATGTACCAATTTACCAGAACACACTTTCTGAATGTGTTCAAGAAAGGTGGATATATTTTTCATGGGTACAGTTTTCCTTTGTTTAGTGGAACTCGGTGTCAGGGTCAGTGTTAACATGCATTATGGGAATCAGAAGTACTCCTTGTAATTTTGAGTTATGGTTCATTTCAGCTGCTGGCAAACCGTCTAGTAATAGTGAAGATTTGTGATCTTAGGTAAGCTGCCGACTCTTCTTTTTTAAATTTAATTTAATTTAATTATTATTTTTTTATACAGCAGGTTCTTATTTGTTATCTATTTTATACATATTAGTGTATATATGTCAACCCCAGTCTCCCAGTTCATCCCACCAGCTTCCTCTTCTTGGTTAACTTTTGAACAAATTGAAGTAAGATTATTGTTTTTCTGTTTATTCTGAAACCCAAAGGAAAGAATTCACTATGGACACGCTTTAGAGTTTCTCTTACTTGCTTTTGTGTTGATAATCTGAGGCTCTCTGTTTCTTTTTCATATCCTTAGCTTTTGTGACAGCATTTCCTTCTGGCATTTCTCCTAATTCTCTGGCCATTTCTTCTTCTTTTCTTTATATTTTATTTTTAATGTTCTAAATCATGAAATATGCATCCACAAAAGGGCATAGAATGTATAAACAGAGTTTTAAATGAATAATTATAAAGCTTACATCTGTGTAACTACCAGCCAGATCAAGAAGTAGAATATTACCATGACTCTGAAAGATCTTCTCTCATTATCATTTCACAATCAAGTAGCCCTTCTTCCCTTTTAGAGGTAACTTCAAGTCTGACTTTTGTGGTGATCATTTCCTTGACTTTCTTTATACTTTCGCCATGTATATGTGTATCCCTAAATTACTAGTTTAATTTTGCCTCTGTTTTGAACTTAGAAATATGGACTCATTCTGTCTAGAATATTTTATGCTATGCTTCTTTTGCTCAGCATTGTGAAATTTATATTGTTGAGTGTAGCTGTAGTTCCTTTATTTTCTTCACATATGCATAGTATTCTTTTGTTTGAATAGTCTATGATTTATGCATTTTACTGTTGATGGGCGTTGGTGTTTTTCAACTTTATGACAATTATGAATAATGTTGCTGAGAACATTCTTGTGAGAAGTAGAAGAATGTAGTTGGTTAAGAGCTGCTTCTGAAACCAGACTGTGTTAAATCCTGACTACCACTCATTGGAGGTGTAACGATGAGAAAGTTGTGTAACTTCTTTGTGTTTCAATTTTTTTCACTTTTGTAAAATGGAGGTAAAAATAGTACCTACCTCCTAAGGTTATTGTGAAGAGTAATGTAATTTAAAAATGTAAAGCATTTAGAACAGTGCCTGACACAAAGCAAGCACAATGTGTTAGTTATTATTATTACTGTATTCTGTTGCACAAGTGAAAGAGTTTCTCTAGGGAATATATTGGGAGTTGTTGGGCCATAGGGTATGTGTATATTTGATTTTACTACTAATACTAGGTTGTTCTCCAAAGTAGTTATGACAATATACAGTAACGTTAATTGAGGATGAGACTTCCTGGTTGCTCTACATCTCATCAACACCTGGTATTATTAGACTTTTCCATTTTTTCCCAGTCTGGTTGGTGTGCAGTTGTATTTCATTGTAATTCTAATTTCCTTTCACTGATTATTAATGACATATTTGTAATAGTTATTGGGATAATTTAATTAAATGAATTATTTAATGATTATTTAAATATTATAAAATATTTATGAAGTGCCTGTCAAGCCTCTTGCCCATTTTCCTATTGGGTTGTCCGTATTTTTCTTCCTAATTCGTAGGTGTTCTTTATATCTTTTGAATATTAGTCATTTGTTGTTATGTAGGTTGCAGATATCTTCTCCCATTCTACAGTTTTTCTTTCTATTCTCCTTTTGGGGTCTTTTCAAAAAAGGAAGTTTTTAATTTTAATGTAGTAAAATGTATCAAATTGAAATTTTATGGTCATTGCTTATTGTGTCTTTTATGAGAAATCTTTTCCTATACCAAGGTGTTGTGTTTCAAGGGGCACCATTCACATCAGCAGTAATTTTGTTCCCTGGAGTAGTATAAGACAGTGATTCTCCATTCTTTTATATTTTCTAGAATTTTATAGTATTGTTTTTCACATTTACTTCTTTTGTCCATCTGAGATTGATTTTTGCAGTTATTTGAGGTAGGGGTCAGTTTCTTTTTTTTGCTGTATGGATACCCAATTGTCCCAGCACCATTTATTGAGAAGTTCACCCCCTACTTACAGGTCTGCTAAGGCATATCTATCATGTATCAGACTTAATATAACGATAGGTCTAATTTTAGGCTCTCTATTCTGTTCCATTAGCCTATTTGTTTGTCCCTGTCTCAATTCACACTGCCTTACTACAAATTTATAATAAAGCTTAATACTTGTTAGAGCATGTCTTCTCACTTTGTTTTTATTAAGGAGTATCTTAGCTATTTTTGGGCTTTTGAGTTTTCAGATAAATTTTGGTATCAAGGTTGAGCTAGTCTTATAAGTTGGGGAGTGTTCCTCTTTCTCTTTTCTAGGAGAGCATTTCTTTCTTAAAGGTTGGTAGAATTTGCCATTAATGACATCTAGTATTAGAAAGGTTTGTATATATGTGTGTGTAAGTGTGTGCACGAACACATATGTGTGTTTGATTTTCAGTTACAGTTTCAAGTTATTTAATGATTATAGGACTTCCTGGGTTCTTTATTTTTCCTGGGTAGTTCTTTGGTTAATTTTTACAAGGTATTTGAGTATTTCACCTATTTTTTGAAATTACTGGTGCAATAATGTTAATATTCTTTATTGTTATTTATTTAATATCTGCAGCATCTATAGTAATGTCCCCTTTTTTTATTTCCTAGTACTGATTATTTGTACTTTTCCTCCTTTTTCTTTTATTTTTTTAAAATTAATTAATTTTTGGCTGCGTTGGGTCTTCCTTGCTGCCTGCAGGCTTTCTCTAGTTGCAGTGAGCGGGGGCTACTCTTTGTTGCGGTGCATGGGCTTCTCATTGCGGTGGCTTCTCTTGTTGCGAAGCACGGGCTCTAGGTGCGCAGGCTCAGTAGTTGTGGCACATGGACTTAGTTGCTCCACGGCATGTGGGATCTTCCCGGACTAGGGCTCAAACCCATGTCCCCTGCATTGACAGGCGGATTCTTAACCACTGAGCCACCAGGGAAGTCCTCCTTTTTCTTGATCAAGCTTATTAGAAGATTGTCAACTTTATTAGTTCTTTCAAAGAATTTTTGGGCTTTGTTGATGATTTTATTGTTTGTTTTCTATTTCATTAAGCTTTGGCTATTATGAATAAAACTGCTATGACTGTTCTTGTAAAAGTCTTTTTGTGGCATATGTTTTTATTTTTCTTAGGTAAATCCATAGGAGGGGAATTACTGGGTCTAGCAGTTTAATAAGAAACTAAGATTTAAAAAGCCCATTTTCTTAAGAAACTGCTAGACCTTTTTCAGAATGGTTGTACCATTTACACTCCTGGCAACAGTATATGAAAGTTCCAGGTGCTCCACATCTTTGCCAGCATTTGGTGTTAATCTTCTTAATTTTATCAATTTTGGTAGGTAAACAGACCAGTATTTTTTTTAAATCATTATATTGTTCTCTTTCTTATAGTTATAAAGTTGTACACTCTGTATTTATTTAGTGATCACCTTAGAACTTAAAAAATGCACACTTAATTTATTGAAGTTACAGTATGTCTCCCCTTCTCCCAGAAGATGCAAAGAACTTAAAATATTCGAATTCTATTTACTTTCTTCTCAACTTATATTTTATTATTCTGATGGTTTTTATTTTTACTTTTTAACCTCCCAGGACATTATTATTTTGTTTCATATAGTTATTTTTTTCATTCGTATTTTCTTGCATATTTACTACATATGTATTTTTTGTTTCTCTTGGTTCTCAAATCAGCCATCTGGGATTACTTTCCTTCTGCTTGAAAGACGTTTTAGAATGTCCATTAATGAAGATGTGTTCGTGACTGATTGTCAAAATGTTTTTGTCTGTTGTAAACTATTTTTATTTTACCCTCATTTAAAAATATTTTATTAGGATTTAAGGTACTAGATTAGCAGGCTTTTTTTCTTTCAATATGTTGATCATATCCTCCCACTGTCTTGTGGCTTCCATTTTTGATATTGAGAAGTCACCCTTATGTCTCTCCTTTGCAATAGTCTGTATTCTTCTTATGAGTGTTTTGAAGTGTTTTATATAAAATAATATTTCTGTATACAGAGTTCCTTTGGTCTCCAGTGGACTTCGTTGGGCTTTTTGAATCTGAGATTGGTTTATTTCACCAGTTCTGGAAAATTGTCTTAATCTTTTCAGACATTGTTTCTGCACCATTTTCTGTTCTTACCTTCTGAAAAGAACAATTAAATATCTGTTAGACTTTCAAAAATTTCTTTGATTTCTGTGTTTACTAACCTCCTTTTGTATTTTCCATGTCATTATCTCTCTGTGCTATGTTCTTGGTTATTTTTCTGACCTAAGTATTTCGGTTCACAAATACTATCTTCAGCAGAATTGAATCCACTGTTAAATTCATTCAGTAAACTTTTAATTTCAATTATTGTGTCCTACATTTCTTTTTAAATCTGTGAAATCACTTTTTATAGAGTCCTGTTCCCTTGAGATATTTTCAGACTTTTCCTTTATTTCTTAAAAAATAGAAACCAGTTATTTTATTGACTTTGTCTAATGATTCCTTTATTTGATGTCTTTCCTCATTTGATTCTGCCATCTGTTGTTTCTGTCAGTTCTCACTAGTGCCCTTTTTCCCTTATGTGCTATGATTCTCCCTGTTCTTGACAAGTTGTTTGTAGGAATAATTTAAGGCCTTAAAATTAAGGTGTCTTACTCCAGGAAAGATTTCAGTTTATTTCTGCCAAGTATCTGGGGGGACACCATTAGTCTTGTACCAATTATACTTAATTTGTGGGGTTTAATAGTATATTACTGTGATTTTAATGTGCATTTCTCTGATAACTAATGATGTTGAGGACCTTTTTTCAGATGTATTAATATATTGGCCATTTGTATGTCTTTGTGAAGTGTCTTTTTAAATCCTTTACCCATTTTTAATTGTATATCTTTTTAAAATTGAGGTATAGTTGATGTATTACATAAGTTACAGGTATGCAACATAGTGATTCACAAGTTTTAAAGGTTATACTCCATTTATAGTTATTATAAAATATTGGCTATATTCCATGTGTTGTACAGTATATCCTTGTAGCTTATTTATTGTATACATAATAGTTTGTACCTATTATTCCCATACCCCTGTTGTATATCTTTTAATTAAGCTGTAGGAGTTCTTTATATTCCCTAAATACAAGTCTTTGTCAACTATATATCTCAGGATCATTTTCTTCTAGTCTCTGACTTGCCTATTGATTTTCTTAAGTCTTTTGATGAGCAGAGGTTTTTAATTTGGTGAAATCTAAATGATTAATTTTTAAAGATTATTGCATTTTATGTTCTACGTTTGAAATTTTTGCCTACCCCTAAGTCACAAAGGTATTCTCTTTTGTTTTCTTTTAAATGCTTTATAGTTTTAGATTTTACATTTAGATCAATGATTCATATCAAATTAATGTTTGTATATGGTGTGAAATGGAATTCGAGTTTCATTTTTTTCCTCATATGGATATTCAGTTATTCCAGAAAGGACTTTTCTTTCCCAGTTGGATGTCTTTGTATTCTATTTCAAGAATCAAAAAACGATATGCTGGGACTTCCCTGGTGGTCCAGTGGTTAAGACTCTGTGCTTCCAATGCAGGGGGTAAAGGTTCCACCCCTCGTCAGGGAAGTAAGATCCCATATACTGTGCATCATGGTCCAAAAAAAAAAAAAAAAGGACCGTATGGTTTATTTCTGAATTACATTGCTACTTTGTTTTTTTTTTTTGGCCACGTGTTGTGGCATGCGGGATCTTAGTTCCCCAACCAGGGATCGAACCAGTGCCCCCCTGCACTGGGAGCACATAGTCTTAACCACTGGACCACCAGGGAAGTCTCCTACCTTGCTACTTTTTTTTTTTTTTTCCTTGCTACTTTTATATGTTAAATCGACCTTGCATTTCTGGGACAAACTCCATGTGATCATTAGTTATTACTCTTTTATATATTGCAGGATTTGCTTTGTAACTTTTGTTGAGGATTTTTGTCTTCATCTATGTTCATGAAGATGTTGGTCTTAAATGGTCTCTTTTACTAATATGTTTATCAGGTTTCGGCATTAGGGTAATGGTAGCCTTATAAAATGGATTGGGAAGTGTTTCCTCCTTTTCTATTTTCGAAGTACTTGTTCTTGGTGTGTTGTTTTTTTTTTTTCAGTAGTCTATATAATTCACTATTTGAAACCATCTGGGCATGGAATTTTTTTTGTGGGAAGGGTTTTAATAAGGAATTCAATGTATTTAACAGACATAGGACTATACAGATTTCCCATGTCATTTGATATCAATTTTGTTAAGTTGTATTTTTAAGGAATTCCCCCATTTCATCTAAGTTGTTAAGTTTGTTGGCATAAAATTCTTATAATATTTTCTTATTATCCTTTTAATGTCTATAGGGTATGTAGTAATAATCCTCTTTCATTCCTGATATTGGTGATGCGCATATCTCTTTTTGTCCTATTGTTGATCATTTCAAACAACCAGTTTTGGCTTTCTTACTTTCATCTAGTGTCTGTTTTCTATTTCATTGATTTTTGATTTTATATTTATATTTTCCTTTTTTCCATTTTAGATTTACTTCTTTTCTTGAAACCTTCTTGTAAGACATTGATTTTAAACCTCTTTTCTAATTTCAGCGTGTAAAGCTATAAAATTCTCTGTAAGCATTGCTTTTGCTGCATTCCACAAATTTTGGTATTTTATAGTTTTATTATCCTTCAGTTTAAAATGTTTGGTAGTTCTCTGTGATTTATTCTTTGACCTACGGATTGTTTAGTAATACATTCTTTAATTTCCAGGTATTTGGAGTTTTCCTTAAATATGTTGTTACTGATTTTAAATTTACTAACGTTGTAGTCAGAGAACATACTCTGTGATTTCAATCCTTGTAAATTTATTGATACTTGTTTTATGGCTTAGCACTGGTAAAGTGTATGTATTCTGCAGTTCTGAGGTTCTATAAATATCATTTAGGTCAAAGCTGCTGATAGCATTTTTGGATCTTCCTTATCTTTACTGATATTTTGGTCTTATTTTTTTCTGTCAGTTACTGAAAGGGTGTTAACTTCTACCATGATTTTGGAATTAATTTATTTTTTCTTTGACTTTTGTAAACTTTTGCTTCATGTATTTTGGGACTTGTTATGTTTGTACACATTTGTAAACGTTGTCTTCATGATGAATTGACCTTTATTATTAGTAAATGTCCTTCTTTATATCTCATAATACTGTTTATCTCAAAGACAATTTTATGTTATTCTAATAAGGCCACTATAGCATTTTTATGCTTAATTTGCATGATATATCTTTTTCTAGTAATTGACTTTCATCTATGTCTTTGAACTTACAGCACATCTCTTCAGAAGCATCTAATTGGTCTTGCTTTTTTATTTATCCTGACAATTTTTGCCTTTTAATTGGAATGCTTAAACTAAAAACCTTTACTGTAATTGATATGGTTGGATTTTGGTCTCCCATTTTATTATTATTTTTCTTTTTGTTCATTTTGGGGTTCTGTTTCTCCTTTCTATCTTCTTTTAGATAGTTTGAATAATTTTTAGTATTCATTTTAATTTACCTATTGTCTTGATAACTATAGCTCTTTGTAACATTTATTTACAGTTTTCTAGGGATTACAATTCATATTCTTTTTATAGTCTATTTAGAGTTAATATTTTATCAATTCACATAAAATGTAGAAATCTTGCAACTATATAGGTCCAGTATTTGCATCCCCCCCACCACTTTCAATGTGTTTTACATCTACCATGCAGTATAAAACATACAACTTATAATTTTTTTGTTTGTTTTTAATTAATTTTTATTAGCGTGTAGTTGATTTACAATGTTGTGTTAGTTTCTGCTGTACAGCAAAGTGAATCACTTATACATATACATATATCCACTCTTTTTTAGATTCTTTTCCCATATAGGTCATTACAGAGTATTGAGTAGAGTTCCCTGTGCTATACAGTGGGTTCTTATTAGTTATCTATTTTATATATAGTAGTGTGTATATGTGAATCCCAAGCTCCCAATTTATCCCTCCCCCCCCTTTCCTCCTTGGGAAACCATAAGTTTGTTTTCTACCTCTGTGACTCTATTTCTGTTTTGTAAGTAAGTTTATTTGTACCATTTTTTTTTAGATTCCACATATAAGCGATATCATATGACATTTGTCTTTCTCTGACTTACTTCACTCAGTATGACAATCTCTGGGTCCATCCATGTTGTTGCAAATGGCATTATTTCATTCTTTTTTATGGCTGATATAACTTATAATTTTTTGTTTTAAAAATCCATGTGTATTTTAAAGAAAATAAGAGGAAAATATAGTTTTTATATTTCCCACATATATACCATTTCCAGCATTCTTTATTTGTTCCTGAAGATCTGAGTTTCCCTCATTGTTACCCTCATTCTCAGAACTTCCTTCATCATCTTTGTTGTGTGGGTCTGCTGTGATGAATTCTCTTAGTTTCTCTTTATTTGAATATGTTTTTTTTTAAGGATATTTTTGTTGATTATAGAATTCTGATTGACAGTCTTTTTTTCCCCCTTTCTATACTTTGAAGATGTTATTCATTCCCTTCTGGCCTCCATAATTTCTGATGAGAAGTACACAGCATTTAGTATTCTTTCCTTGTATATAATATGTTCTTTTTCTCTGGCTGCATTCAAGGTTTTTCTCTTTATCTTTGATTTCCAGCAGATTGATTGTGCTCATGTTAGACATGTTTCTCTTTGTATTTATCCTGTGTGGCATTCTTTGAGCTTCTTTAGATAGAAATCTATCTCTTTCACCAACTTTGGGAAGCTTTCTGCCATTATTTCTTCAGATATATTTTTCTGACTTATTTTCATTCTTTCCTGTCCTTTAAGGCTTATCCATTGTTAGACCTTTTGATTGGCCTCCCAGATCCCTAAGACTTTGTGACTTCCATCTTTTTCCCCCTTTTTCTTTCAGAAGTTGGATGATTTCTATGAGGGCATCTTCAAGTTTACTGACTCTTTGCTCTGTTATATCTGTTACATTATTTAGACTATCCAGTGAATTTTAATGCAGTTCTGCCTGACAATTTTATTTTATTTTAAAAAAATTTTATTGAAGTATAGTTGATTTACAATGTTGTGTTAGTTTCAGGTGTACAGCAAAGTGATCCTGTTATACATATATTTATTCCTTTTCATATTCTTTTTCATTATGGTTTATCACAGGGTATTGAATATAGTTCCCTGTGCTATACAAGACATCTTGTATATAATAGTTTGCATCTGCTATTTATCCATCTTGTATATAATAGTTTGCATCTGCTAATCCCAAACTCTCAGTCCTTCCCTCCTCCACCCCCTCTCCTCTTTGGCAACCACAAGTCTGTTCTCTATGTCTGTTTATCTGTTTCTGTATCATAGATATGTTCATTTGTGTCGTATTTTAGATTCCACATATAAATGATATCATATGGTATTTGCCTTTCTCTTTCTGACTTACTTCACTTAGTATGATAATCTCTAGGGCCATCCATGTTGCTGCAAATGGCATTATTTCATTCTTTTTAATGGCTGAGTAATATTCCATTGTGTATATATATCACATTTTCTTTATCCATTTATCTGTTGATGGACATTTAGGTTGCTTCCATGTCTTGGCTATTGCAAGTAGTGCTGCTATGAACATAGGGGTGCATATATCTCTTTGAATTATAGTTTTGTCTGGATATATGCCCAGGAGTGGGATTGCTGGATCATATGGCTACTCTATTTTTAGTTTTTAGAGGAACCTCCATACGGTTTTCCATAGTGGCTGCACCAATTTACATTCCCACCAACAGTGTAGGAGGGTTCCCTTTTCTCTACGCCCTCTCCAGCATTTGTTATTTGTAGACCTTTTAATTAATTAATTAATTTATTTATTTATTTTTGGCTACGTTGGGTCTTCGTTGCTGCGCGCAGGCTTTCTCTAGTTGTGGTGAGCGGGGGCTACTCTTCGTTGTGGTGCACGGACTCTAGGCGCACGGGCTTCAGTAGTTGTGGCACAGGGGCTCAGTAGTTGTGGCTCACGGGCTCTAGAGCGCAGGCTCAGTAGTTGTGGCGCATGGGCTTAGTTGCTCTGCGGCATGTGGGACCAGGGTTCAAACCCATGTCTCCTGCATTGGCAGGCGGATTGTAGACCTTTTAATGATGGCCATTCTGACTGGTGTGAGGTGGTACCTCATTGTAGTTTTGATTTGCATTTCTCTAATAATTTGTGATGTTGAGCATCTTTTCAGGGGCCTGTTGGTGCATTAATTGATTTTTCAGTGTTGCATTCATTCAGCCTTGCATACTTGGGGTAAGTCTCATATAGTCATGGTGTATAATTCTTTTTATACATTGTTGGATTGTATTTGCTAATATTTTGTTGAGGATTTTTTTTTTTTTGGCCGCGTTGTGTGACGTGTGGGATCTTAGTTTCCTGACCAGGGATTGAACCTGCGCCCCCTGCATTGGAAGCGTGGAGTCTTAACCACTGGACTGCCAGGGAAGTCTGAGGATTTTTGCATCTATGTTTATGAGAGATACTGGTCAGTAGTTTTCTTTTCCTGTGATATCTTTGTCTGGTTTTGGTATCTGAGTAATGCTGGTGTCATAGAATTATTTCCTCTGTGTCTGTCCTCTGAGAGATTGTAGAAAACTGGTATAATTTCCTCCCTAAATATTTGATAGAATTCATTAGTGAACCCCTCTGAGCCTTGTGCTTTCTCTGTTTTGGAAGGTTATTAATTATTTATTCAATTTCTTTAATAGAGACAGGCCTATTTAGATTGTCTGTTTTGGAAGATTGTGTCTTTCAAGAAATAGTTCCATTTCATCTAGGTTATCAAATTTATGGGCATAGAATTGTTCATAGTATCCCTTTATTATCCTTTTAATGTCCATTGGATTTGTGGTTATGTCTTCTTTCATTTCTGATATTAGTAATTTGTGTCCTCTTTCTTTCTTTCTTAGTTAGCCTGGGTAAAAGCTTATCAATTTTATTGATCTTTTCAAAGAACCAGCTTTTGATTTTGTTGATTTTCACTATTGATCTCTGTCTTCAGTTTCTTTCTTTTTTTTTTTTTTTAATAAATTTATTTATTTATTTTTGGCTGCGTTGGGTCTTCATTGCTGTGTGCGGGCTTTCTCTAGTTGCGGTGAGAGGGGGCTACTCTTCGTTGTGGTGTGCGGGCTTCTCATTGCGGTGGCTTCTCTTGTTACGGAGCACAGGCTCTAGGCGCGTGGGCTTCAGTAGTTGTGGCGCACAAGTTTAGTTGCTCTGCAGCATGTGGGATCTACCTGGACCAGGACTTGAACCCGTGTCCCCTGCATTGACAGGAGGATTCTTAACCACTGCGCCACCAGGGAAGTCTCCTGTCTTCAATTTCTGCTCTGATTCTTATTATTTCTTATCTTCTGTTTACTTGGTATTTAACTTTTAAATTCTTCTTTTAGTTTCCTAAGGTGGAAACTTAGATTATTGGTTTTATATCTTTCGTCTTTTTTAATATATGCACTCAATGCTATAAATTTCCCCCTAAGCACTGCTTTTGCTGCATGGTCCCACAAATTTTGGTAAGTTGTATTTCATTTAGTTCAGAGTATTTTAAATTTCTCTTAGGATTTCTTCTTTGACCCATGTGTTATTTAGAAATTTATTGTTTACTCTCCACGTATTTGGGGATTTTTCCAGTTATCTTTCTGTTATTGAGTTCTAGTTTAATTTGATTGTGGACTGAAAGCAGACATTGTATGACTTCTTGTCTTTGAAATTTGTTAAGGTGTTTTATGGCCCAGAGTGTGGTCTGTTGTGGTGAATGAGCTTGAGAAAAATGTGTATTCTGTTGTTACTAGATGAAGTAATCTGTAGACGTCAACTATATCCTGTTGATTGGTGGTGGTGTTGAGTTTGACTATATCCTTACTGATTTTCTGCCCGCTGATTTTCAGTCTTTGTTCTCTTTGCTTTTCAGTTTTGGAGGTTTCTATCTGAGATATTCTCAAGCTCAGAGATTATTTTCTTAGCCATGTTCAGTCTACTAATAAACCCATCAAAGATATTCTTCATTTCTGTTACGGGATTTTTTTTTTTTTAATCTCTATCAGTTCTTTTTGGTTCTTTCTTAGGATTTCCATCTTTCTGCTTACATTGCCCATCTGTTCTTGCATGCTGTCTACTTAATCCATGAGAGCCCTTAGCATATTAATCATAGTTTTTTTGTTTGTTTTTGGCTGCATTGGGTCTTTGTTGCTGTGCACTGGCTTTCTCTAGTTGTGGCTAGCAGGGGCTACTCTTTGTTGTGGTGCGCAGGCTTCTCATTGTGGTGGCTTCTCTTGTTGCAGAGCATGGGTTCTAGGCACACGGACTTCAGTAGTTGCAGCACTTGGGCTCAGTAGTTGCGGCGTGTGGGCTCTAGGGCGCATGGGCTTCAGTAGTTGTGGCGCGTGGGCTCAGTAGTTGTGGCTCGCGGGCTCTAGAGTGCAGGCTCAGTAGTTGTGGTCAGGCTTAGTTGCTCCACGGCATGTGGGATCTTCTCGGACCAGGGATCGAACCCGTGTCCCCTTCGTTGGCAGGTGGATTCTTAACCACTGTGCCACCAGGGAAGTCCAGTCATAGTTGTTTTAAATCCCTGGTCTGATGATTTCAACATCCCATCCATGTCTGGTTCTGATACTTGCTGTCTCTTCAAATTGTGTTTTTTTGCCTTTTGGTATGCCTTTTAATTTTTTTCTTGATAGGCTGAATATGATGTAATGGGTAAAAGGAACTGCTGTAAATAGGCCTTTAGTAATGTGATGGTAAGGTGTAGGGTGAGGGGAAATGTTCTGTAATCCTGTGACTAGATCTCAGTCTTTTAGTGAGCCTGTGTTTCTGGACTGTGAACTTTACAAGTGTTTCTCAGGGTTTTTTTCCCCTCTCCTTTTAGGTGGGGCAGGATGACTAGAGTGGGCTGGAGTTGGATATTTCCTTGCCCTAGGTGGGTTAGACTCTGATATTACCCCAACAGAGTAAGCTCTGGTTAACTAGTTTTTCCTGAGGGCAGGCCTTGTTAAGAACAGAGTGCTCTGGAGCAGTTCAAAATGTTTCTTTTTTTCCCTCCCCCTGCTGGAAGCACAAGGGAATTTATCTCTCATATTCTGTAAGAACCTGGTCGGGCTCCTGGATGTTAAACTCACAAAAATGTGCCCCTCACCAAATGACTGTGGCCCTTGGAGTTTTAAACTCTCAGAGTTGTCCACACTGAACCTCTAGCAATTCGTCAATTACAGTCAGGTTTTCCTATCCTGGTACAGGTTCTGTGGTGATTTTTGCTCATGAGTCTCTGCTCCAGTCATTATTCAGTGAATCTTTGTATTTGCCTGTTTCTTCAACATTGAGGGCAGTGATTTGCCCTGTGTCCTCACTTCCGTTAGGGATCCAAGAAGAGTTGTTGTTTTTTTTCAGTCTGTGCAGGTTTTTACTTGTTAGGATGGAGTGGCAAGGCCCACCTTACATGGGAATCAGAAACTGGAAGTCCAACCCAGATGTTTTTCAAGTTCCAGTATTAACTTCTTATTTTGACATCATTTGAGACTTACAGTTGTAATTTTGGACTTAAAATTCTTCTGTCTTTTCTTGTCTCCCTGACTTTGACATTTTTAGTGAATACAGGCCAGTTACCTTATAGAATTTCCCTCAATTTGGGTTGGTGATATTTCCTCATGATTAGATTCTGGTTATACATTTTTGGTAGGAATACCACTGAAATGATGTTGTGTTCTTCTCAGTGCCTCATATCAGGAAGCAAATGGTATCAATTGACTTTCATTACTTGGTTAAGGTAGTATTTAACACTGTAAAGGTACTATTTTCTATTTTTGGGGGGGAGAATATCTTGTGGGGAGATACATTAATACAAGTACTTATTTGCCCCTGTCAGACTTTCTTTCTTTTTTTTTAAATTTATTTATTTTTGGCTGCGTTGGGTGTTTGTTGCTGTGCGCGGGCTTTCTCTAGTTGCAGCGAGTGGTGGCTACTCTTCTTTGCAGTGCGTGGGCTTCTCATTGTGGTGGCTTCTCTTGTTGCGGAGCATGGGCTCTAGGCGCACGGGCTTCAGTAGTGGTGGCACGTGGGTTCAGTAGTTGTGGCTCGCTGGCTCTAGAGCGCAGGCTCAGTAGTTGTGGTGCATGGGCTTAGTTGCTCCGCGGCATGTGGGATCTTCCTGGACCAGGGATCGAACCCGTGTCCCCTGCATTGGCAAGCAGATTCTTAACCACTGCGCCACCAGGGAAGTACCCAGACTTTCTTGTGTGAGCAACAATTAATGATTCTTGCTTGAGTCAATTATTACTCTCATTGCAAATGATAATTTTCTGATTTCATCATTCCCATACATTTATTAGTTTGCATTTTACTGTAAGGAAGAGATTTTCCTTTTCCTTATTTGTATCACTGTGGATTCATAGATTCTTATTTTATTCTGTGGGTTCTCGTCTGTTAGTATTATTATTTATTTTGATGCTCCAGTTGTCCCAGATTTGGCTGATGGGAGCTCCTTCAATCTGACTTCTGTGTCCAGTATCATTTTATTTTTAATTTCTACTTATTTAAATATTTATTTATTTATTTGGCTGTGCTGGGTCTTAGTTGCAGCACGTAGGATCTTTGTTGTGGCATGCGGGATCTTTAGTTGTGGCATGCAGGGTCTCTTAGTCGCGGCATGTGGGACCTAGTTCCCTGACCAGGGATCGAACCCGAGCCCCCTGCATTGGGAGTGCCGAGCCTTAGCCACTGGACCACCAGGGAAGTCCCAATTTTTACTTATTGATGCATACTTTTCTGGATTATTAAAGTAACACATTTTTTTAGACAGTTTACTAAACTAATTTAAAATCAGAGAGAAGGCTATAAAAATACCTATAATCCTCTTGTCTTCTATATCTTAATGTATTTTCTATCAGCCTTTTCTTTCATTGCATTTTTAAATTCTTTTTTTAATTGCATTTTTAAATGTAGTAGAGGTAGAACTAAACATAGAAATTTATATCTGAGTTTTGTTTTTTTAACCTGTCATTGAAATGTAAGCATTTCCTGAGCTACTAAGAACTCTTTGGAAACAGTGTGTCTCACAATTGATTTATCCTTGTGACCCACATGTGCCTGTGCTGCCTTGGCATGCACCTGCTGCCTCTGCTGCTCCTTCCCCCTCTGAAAGAAAACTCCAGTTCCCTCTCTCTTCCCCTCTTCCACATCCTGTTTTTTTTTTTTTTCCTTTTCTTGTTCATCATGATCCTTGCCCATTCTCTTGTAGAGCATTTGAGGAGCCAACAAAAGGTCAGAGTGGTGGAAGCACAGAGAACAGAGAGGAGAGTGGCCCCAGATATGAGGTAGAGCACCGTCCACTTGCTGGGGGTAGAGCAGTGGGGCGGGGGGGCACGGTTAGATAATAACTAGTTAACAATCAATAGATAATTTCATTAGGAAGTGAGAAATGCTATGAAGAAAAATAAAGGTGGGATGGAGAGAATTGTGGGTAGGTAGCTGCTAGTCTAGATAGGTTGGTAGGGAAGGCATCTCTGGTGAGGTGATATTTGAACAGAGACCTGAGTGTTTTACAGGTGAGAAAGCTCAGAGAAGTAAAACAGCTTTTCTAAGGTTGGTTTACCAGGCAGATTTAGTATTAAATTCATTTCTTTGATTCAGAAGCCCACTGTAAATGGTACTTCCCTCTGTACGGAGTATATCTGAAAGTTTTCAGAAATGCTTTGAGTGGGATTCCTAACTATTAGCTTGGCTATTTCTACCCTTATCCCTTGCACTAAAATATTTCTAAGAAATAAAACCTATGTAAGAGATTTTTTTTGTGTGCTTTGAATGTCAGTGGTGGTAGGGACAGAAATGCAAGTTTTCCTTTAAGGAGGTGTTGAGGATTGTTTTGGAACTCAGTCATTTCTTGACTCTAAAATCTAAAATCTAGTTTTTGGTGTCCTTAAGGTCTACTCAGAAAGGCAAACCCTCCCTTGAAAAAGTTGGAGCTGCTCCTGAGAGTCTGCCTGGAATGACGACAGAGGCCCAGGCTTCAGAATCTTCACTGGCAAAAGCCTCATCTGCTGAGAGTTCCCTAGGAAGCCAAACTTGGGAAGACAAGGGCGTAGGGGCCTGGTCTCTGACGGCCTGGGTTTCAGAGGCCCAGGCTTTGGAGGCCCGGGCTGCAAGGGCTCAGGCCTGGGAGACTCAAGCTTGTGAGGCTCAGAGCAGGGCCAGCCAACCCAAGCCAACCTCTGTATCGGGGGTAGAAGCTGCCCCAGTCCTGAAACAGAGACTCTTACCTGCGAAAGTTCAGGTGCCAGAGAAGGAAAAGAGTGAGGTTCTCTTTACTCGTCCATTCTGGTCCAGCAAGGTTGAGTACATCCTGGCCCAGGTGGGCTACTCCATGAGGCCAGGCAGTCTCTGGCATTTTTGCTACCTGTGGCTTCACAGCGGAGGTTGTAAGTCTGGGTACCAGGAATCACGGATCCACAAGGGGCTAGCAGGACGGAGGCCTGTCTGGGCTTCAAACTTTAAGATCTCTGGAATCTGTAGAGGCTAGAGACTTGGTGCTCTGAGCAGGGTAGGAGCCAGGTGCCTGAACATCAAGGATCATGAGAGGGGTAGAGGTGCAGGATATCTGA
This sequence comes from Eubalaena glacialis, assembly GCF_028564815.1. NCBI lineage: Eukaryota > Metazoa > Chordata > Mammalia > Artiodactyla > Balaenidae > Eubalaena > Eubalaena glacialis. The sequence continues at coordinate 62,708,128 of NC_083733.1, read as the reverse complement.
ACATGAGGATGGTGGGGCTAGAAGCTGGGATTGGGGTGGGGGTGCACACTAGGTATTTGGGTCTTCCAGGAACTGGGGACCAAAGAACTGGACACCTGGGACTGTGAGGGATGTGGAAACAGTTGATCCCTGATGCCAGTGGCCCTGAGGAGGTCACTGGTGGGGAACGTGTTTTCCTGGACCCATGAAGAAGTCCAGGCACTGAAAAGCCTGATGGTTCTAAGAGCTCCTCCTCGAATCCCCTGCACAGGCAGTTTTCTCATCATCTACATCTTCCTGCTGTTGTTGCTTGGGGTTCCTCTCCTCTTCCTGGAGATGGCAGCTGGTCAGAGGACTCGTCAGGGCACCATTGGTGTGTGGAAGGTCATCAGCCCCTGGATTGGTGGTGTAGGGTATACCAGCTTCATGGTGAGGAGCCCTGGGCTGCCCAGGCCTACCCTTTACACCCCCTCCCCACCCCAACCCTTGTCCTGGAATGGGTCCCATGACTTCACTTCCATGGGTCAGGTTCCTTCAGTTCCCCAGTCCTCTGTCAAATCCCCTCCTTTTTCCTGTCCCCACTCTTCCTCCCCAGCCACCTCCTCCCTGGCCCCTAGGTGTGCTTCATCACTGGCTTGTACTTGAATGTGGTCAGTGCCTGGACCCTCTTCTACTTGGGTCAGTCCTTCCAGTTTCCTGTTCCATGGGAGAAATGTCCTTTACTGAAGAACTCCAGTGGCTTTGGTGAGGGGGAAATGAAAGATGAGAAGGGGGAAAACAGAGAGGTGGAAGGGAATTTGGAAAAGGAGAAAGGAGGGAGGAGCGATAAAGAAGAGGAAGATAGGGGAAGGAAGAAGAAATGGGAGGGGGAAGGAGGAGGGGGTAGTGGGGGAGGGGCTAAAGAGGGGAGGGGTAACCCTGTCTAGCAGGCATGTCCAGAGCCAGGTCCCCTCAGATCCTGAATGTGCACGGACGACACCCTCCCTGTACTTCTGGTACCGGATGACTTTGAAGGCCTCAGACAGAATTGAGGATGGTGGGCCACCAGTCTTCAGTCTGAGCCTGCCCTTATTCGTGTCCTTGTGTATTCTTGGTGCCCTCATGATTAATGGGCTCAAGTCCACCGGGAAGGTGAGCCACCTATTTTTGATTCCTTGACATTGTCAGATGCTTTAGCCCTCACCTAACATTGTTACTCTTTGATCTCCTAACTTCTCACTTCCTCTGACCTTTTACTCCCACTAGCCCCTGACCCCTGCTGGAAGCTGTCTTCTTACTCCTCCTTATTTCTGATTCAGCACTTTTGATCGCTGCTGACTGATGGTTGACTCCCACTGGTACATGCTTTGTCCCACTCTCAATTCAGGTAATATATGTCTTGGTATCATTGAGCTATCTCATCATCCTCTGTTTCATCATCCGGAGTATACTGCTGGATGGGGCAGTATTTGGCCTTCGGTATTTGGCAGTTATCAAGGTAAGGTGTATCTTCCTCACTCCCCTATCAGGCCTTGGAGGACAGTTCTTGCCTATTCTTATCGCATCCTTTCCCCATTATTTCTGTCTGTCTCTCTTCGTCCCCATTTCTGTTAAGGTTCTCCTCTCCTTCTTTGACATCTCCCCTTAACACTTGTCTTCTCCCTTTTAGATATCAGATATGTACAACGTGAACGTGTGGTACCGAGCAGGGAACCAAGTCTTGTTTTCCTTGGGCCTCGGCTTTGGCTCCATTGTCTCCATATCCTCGCACATGCAACCGTCCAACAGCTGTCTCAGTGATGCCTTTGTTGTGGCTCTGGCTAACCTGGTCTCCATGCTGCTTTTCACACCTTTTATCTTCTCTGTCCTGGGCTTCTGGGCCACAGTCCTCACACACCGCTGCAGTGAGAAGTAAGGCCAGCCTCTTAGTTGAGGGTCCCAGCCCCAGGGGACTACAAAACCCAGAGAGCCTAACCTTAAAGTCGCTACAAAGACCCACATTCACACATCTCAACCTCAGGTGCACTTGCGAACGTCTACTTTCCCCTATAGTGAAAAACAGACAATAGAATCCCTGTCATATATTGTCCTTCTCAGAACCTTTTTCTAGCCCTAGAAATCTTCAAACTCCGATAATTGCCAACTGTCTACCTCAGAGTACCACCACAGAGTTATGCAAGCGTTCAAGGTTACTCTAATCCCAGACAGCATCCAGGACCACAGCCATCTGGAGACCTTTCTACTTTCTGAATGCCTACATTCTTTACTGTCAGCTCCTAAATTTAGGGATTTCTGTCAGTCTATCATACTTAAACCCCAGAAGGACTCAGAACTAGAGCCTTTATTGTCTGCTCACCCCCATTTTTTAATTTCTTTAGGCATTAATTTCAAAAGCATCCATCAGACATTTAGAAAGTACTCCTTGTGTAACGCAGAGACTTGGACAGGTGAATCAGACCACAGTCCTTGCCTTCACTGAGTTTTTAGTTTTGGAGGGAGGAGGGGAGTTAGATACTTGATTATACGGTCTTAAACTCATGATAACCAGCAGCAGGAGTGATGGGGAGGACAGAAGACAGAGCTGTTCATTCTGCCTGAGCTACTCAGAGAAGGACTCCCAGAGGAGGCAAACCTAAGCTGAATTTGTCCCTGGTAATCCTAACCCATGCAAATGGCCACGATTTCATTCCAGAAAAAGGCTGGGCGTATACAGATGCACACATGCAAGAGTTCTCTAATGTATATACCTAGGAATGGAATTGCTGGGTAAGGTTGGCACACCTTCAGTCTTAACATATGTTGTCTGATTTTCAACGTGGTTTATGATATGTGAGAATTCCATGTATTTCACTTTCTGCACAACACTTGGTTAAACTTGGTCGAACTTTAAAATTTTGACAGTCTGGTGGCAGTGTAATGGTATTTTTAATGTTTTTAAAAACATTCTGTTATATATTACTTACATATAGAAACATGCATAAAACAAAATATGCAATGTAAAGAACTATAAAATAAACAGCACCCATGGTAAGAACTAGAATGACCCTAGAAGCTCTCCATGTGTCTCTAATTATAACCTCTTTCCTCCCTCCTAGAGGTAACCATTATCCTGACTTTTATGATAATTAGTTCATTTTCTTTACATGTTTATCATATGTATGCTTATCTAAGCAATATAGTTTAATTTGAACACTTACATAAAGCAATATAGTTTAGTGTGTCCATCTATGTAGTCTAATTTGTTCATTTACATGTACATTTTCTTTGTATTCTTTTATGTTTTACCTTTTTTATTCAACATATGTTTGAAAGATTCATCCATATTGTGTGTACCTCTAGTCTGTGCTTTTTAATGCTGTATAATGTTCCAGTAAATGAACATATCACAGTTCATTTACCGATTCTATTATTGGTGGACGTTTGGAATCTTTCCAGTTTTTGGCTGTTAAAGCAGTGTTGCTCTAAACATTCTTAGGCATGTTCCTTATGTACTACATATGTGCACATTTTTTTAGGGTATATAAGTATGAGTGAGATTGTTGGGGTGTACTTATCTATTACTATGTGATAAATCACTCCAAAAGTAAGTGGCTGAAAACAGCAGTGGTTTATTATTTCCTCATGATTCTGTGGGTTGACTGGAAAGTTCTTCTACTGGGCTTGGGTGGGTTAACTCACATGTCTGTGTTCAGCTGGGCCCAGATGGGACAGCACTGCTCTGCTGTACATGGTGTTGGCTGGGCTCACTCCACTTGCAGTCAGTTGGCAGTTCAGCAAGGCCTGTTTTCTTCAGGGAGGCCTCACCTTGTGGCTAGTTTGGGCTTCCTCATGTGCAGCTTGCAGAGAATAAAGGTGGAATCAGCAAAATGTCTTGAAGCCTATTAAGCTTGGGAATGCTCCCATTGTTACTGCTGTTACATTTTGGTCAAAGGAAGTCACAGAGCCACCCCAGATTCAAGGAGTGGAAAAACAGACTTTACCTCTTGATGGGAGGAGCTGCAAAATACCATGGCCATGTTTCTTCAATCTACCACATGTATCTTCAGCTTCACTAGATAATGCAAATTACTTTCCACAGTGTTGATAGGATTGTAATTCTCTCTCTCTCTCCCTGTCTCTCTGTCTGTCTGTCTTTCACACACACACCCATTTACTTAATCCCAATGCTAGAATACATGGAAAATAGTTACAGAATTGCTAGTCCATACTATTGCAAAAACATACTAATCCCAGGTTTCCCAGGTATTTGTTGACAACTTTTTGTCTTTATCCTGAATTTTACAGTCAAAATGCTGTGTTCAGAAATTACTTGGGCTAGTTCTTTATTTCTCTATTCAATGTGGTTATGTTATTCACTTGAAATACAGTTATGTTTCATTTGTCTCTGTTTGTATGTCATCTCAGTGCCCCTCCAAACTTGATTTTATTTTTCATTAAACATTAATATGGTTTCAAAGGACAAAATTATATAAAAAGATACTCAAATATCACTCCCCCACCATCACTTCAACCCATTTCCTACCCATCCCTTGCAGGAAACTCATTATTTTTTGGTTTATACTTCTGGTGTTTGTAAAAATAAGTAGAAATATGTCTATTTTCTTATTTACCCTTCTTTCTTACACAGAATGTAGCGTACTGTGTATATTCTAGTTTTTTACTTTTGAAAAATTTAATAAGATATCCTGGGAATCACTCTTCCATATTCATTCCTTTCTTATTAGCCTGCCTTAGGCCTAATGGTATTGCCTGTTATCCTCTATATCTGCTGTTCCTCTATTCTTTAGAGTTCTCATTGCCCCTAGTAGGTAAGCCCTTGTTAATAATTGGACAATGTCAGAATTAAAATCATTTTCTCTTTGAAAGATACAATTAAGATAATGAAAGTACATGTCACAAAATTGGAGGAATTTATATATTCTGTACACAGTTGATCCTTGAACAACACAGGTTTGAACTGCACAGGCCCACTGTATATGTCGTTTTTTTTTCAATAGTCAGTACTACAGTACTACATGATCTGTGGTTGGTTGAATCCATGGATACAGAACTGGATACGGAGGAACCGTGGATGTGGAGGTCTGACTATAAGTTATAAATGGATTTTCAACTGTGTAGAGGGCTGGCTCCCCTAACCCTCATTTTGTTGAGGGATCAACTGTATATGTTATCCAGAATATGTAAAGAAGTCTTTCAACTCAATGAGAAGACAAACAACCCAATGAAAGTGTGCTATTAACTTTTTACAGTCTGCTTAGAATTAATATGATATTTTACCACTTTAAGTGAAATGTAAAACCTTATCATCATAATAGGACCTTTATCTGCCCCCGTTTATGTTATGGTTGTCATATGTACTACATATACATGCACTGAAAATCCCATCAAACAATGTTATAATTTTTACTTTCAACTGACATACTTTTTTTTTTTAATTTTAGAATTAAAAAAATTTTTTTAAATTAAAAAATTTTTTTTCTTTTTTTTTTAACATCTTTATTGGAGTATAATTGCTTTACAATGGTGTTTTAGTTTCTGCTTTATAACAAAGTGAATCAGTTATACATATACATATGTCCCCATATCTCTTCCCTCTTGCATCTCCCTCCCTCCCACCCTCCCTATCCCACCCCTCCAGGTGGTCACAGAGCACCGAGCTGATCTCCCTGTGCTATGCGGCTGCTTCCCACTAGCTAGCTATTTTACGTTTGGTATATATATGTCCATGCCACTCTCTCACTTTGTCCCAGCTTACCCTTCCCCCTCCCCGTATCCTCAAGTCCATTCTCTAGTAGGTCTGCATCTTTATTCCGGTCTTGCCCCTAGGTTCTTCCTGACCTTTTTTTTTTTTTTTTTTTAGATTCCATATATATGTGTTAGCATACGGTATTTGTTTTTCTCTTTCTGACTCACTTCACTCTGTATGACAGTCTCTAGGTCCATCCACCTCACTACAAATAACTCAGTTTCGTTCCTTTATATGGCTGAGTAATATTCAACTGACATATTGTAAAACTTAAGAGGATAAAAATATCCTGTTATACTTACCTAGATACCATTTTTGTTGCTCTTCCTTCATTTCTGAAGTTTGAATTTTCCCTCCAGTATTATTTCCATTCCATCTGAAAAACTTTTAACATTTCTTTTATGTTACAGGTATGTTGGCAATGAATTTTTTGAGATTCCTTTATCTAACAATGCCTTTATTTTACCCTTATTTCTTGAAGGAACTATGGGTTGACAGTCCTTTTCTTTCAGTACTTAAAAAATGTACTACTTCTTTCTGCTCTCCATTTCTTTTTTTTTTTTTTAATTTAAAAAAGAATTATTTATTTGGTTGTGCCGGGTCTTAGTTGTGGCAGGCAGACTCCTTAGTTGAGGCTCGCAGGCTTCTTAGTTGTGGCTCACTGGCTCCTTAGTTGTGGCACGTGAGCTCCTTAGTTGCAGCAGGTGGGCTCCTTAGTTGTGGCATGTGAACTTAGTTGCGGCATGCATGTGGGATCTAGTTCACTGATCAGGGATCAAACCCGGGCCCCCTCTTGGGAGCACAGAGTCTTAACCACTGCACCACCAGGGAAGTCCCTCTGGTCTCCATTTCTGATGAGAAACGTAGTCACTCAAATGGTTGTTCCTCTATATGTAATGTGTCATTTTTCTTTGGCGGCTTTCAGATTAAAAACAATTTTTTAAAATTGAAGTATAGTTGATTTACAGTGTTGTTAGTTTCAGGTGTACAACAAAGTGATATATATAAATTTTATATATATATTTATATATATACACACACCCAGACACAAATACTATATATTCTGCATTTTTTTATGTTTAATTTTCATTTGTTTGATTTTGATGTGTCTGGGCATAGGCTTTTTGGGTTTATCATGTTTAAGGCTCGCTGAGCTTCTTGAATCTAAAGTTTTATGACTTTGGCCAAATGCCAAATTTTCAGGGAAATTTTTCAGCCATTGTTTCTCCAAATATTTTTTCTGCACTGCACTCAGTTTGACTCTCATTCTGGACTCTGATGACACAGATTATAGGCCCTTTGTTATTGTCCCATAGGTTTCTGAGGCCCTGTATATTTTTTTCCCCACTGTTTTTCCTGTCGTTCATATTGGATACTTCCTATTGATTTATCCTCAAGGTCACTGACTGTTTCCTCTGTCATCTTCATTCTGTTATTTAGCCATTCAAGTGAATTTTTCGTTACTGTATTTTTCAGGTATAAAATTTTCCACTTAGTATTTTTCTTATATCTTTTGTCTGCTGATAGTCTCTTTTTCCATTTGTTTCAGGTGTTTGCTTTGACTTCTCAAAGTATGATTGTAATAGTTGCTTTAAAGTCTGATAACTAAAACTGCTGTGTCATTTTGGGGTTGTTGTGTATTGATTATCTTTTTCCTTGTGGCATATTGAGGTTTTCCTGGTTCTTTATAAATTAGGTAATTACATATTGTATTATGGTTATTTAAAATATATATGAGACTGTATTCATTTGGAAAATGTTGATTTTTTTTTTTTTTTTTTTTACAGTTTTATGAGGCAACTGTCCCAGTTAGATTTAAGTTGTAAATTTCTACCCATCTTCCCAACTTCTGTGGGCTGTGGTTCCAGTGTCAGTTCAGTTTTCAGTCTTTGCAGTGCTACTTGGGTCTGCCCTGGTTGTGTGCCACCAGCAGTTTGGAAGCTGGGAAGTGGTATACCCTGTTTTCCAGTTGTCAGAATTTTTTGAATGCTGTTTAGGGTCAGATATAATCCTGTGCTGCCCAGGATTTCATATAACACTTCATAGGATCACCTTCTTGAGCTCCCTCTTACCTGAAGTCTCCCCAACACTTTCCAGCTCTTAGAAGCCCCACTAACTGGCTTTCTGCCTAGAAAACTAGGGCTTTAGTTTCTCTGCTCTGCTACTCCTTTCATCAGCTGCATCTGTCTCCAGGGCTACACATTGAAAGAATAGAAAAAAAATGTTTAAAGTAACAGGGATTTTCCTCCCTTATCCATGTACTTGGAATCACAGTTTATTTGATTAGAGGAGGGTTTCCATCTCAGATGTATGTAGCTTGTCCAGCCACCACTGCCATAGCCACCATTGTTGCTGCAGGATTGTCTGACATGTTTGATAAAACAGAAAAAAGGAAGAAAAATCAGGGGATTTCTCTTGCTCTCTCTGAAATTTGACGCCTCTTTTCTTTTCCTTGGACCAGAAATATAGGACTTTTCTCTCGGAACTCTTTCTGTCCACACCTGATAGGTAGTTCTGGGTTTCAGGCTACCTTTGAGTCCAGACCAGAAGGTACTATAGGGAAAAAGTATTGTAAACTCACTGCTAATTTGGTGGTACTTTGAATTCAACTTTCCTTCCCCCAGCTGCCAGCTACCGTTTACTTTTCAGAGTCCTTCCATGTGTAGGACTTTCAGTTGCATTAAGTAGAAGCAGGGTAGAATGTACATCTGAGCTCTAGTTTCTGATGAGAAGGCATTCAAAAAAAAATTCATCCTACTTGGGGTTGGCTAAGCTTTGTAAATTTGTACTTTTCACCAAATTTGAGAACTTAACTGTCATTATCCCTGTAAATATTTTTTTCTGCCTCATTCTCTCCTCTCCTTTTGGAACTCTTAATTATGTGTATGTATGTTAAACTCTTTGTTATTGTCCCATAAGTCCCTGAGGCTCTGTTCATTATATTCTAAAATATGATTTCCTCTGTGCCTCAGATTGTATAATACTATTGATCTATCTTTAAGTTCACCAACTTACCTCTGATTCCGCCTATCCTAGTACTTACTTATGTTATAACTAGAAGTCTGTACCTTTTGACCACCTTCATCCAATTCCTCCTACCCCCAACCCTGCCTCTGGTAACCACATATCTGATCTCTTTCTCTATGAGTTTCTTTGTTTTTGAAGTATAATTGACCTACAACACTATGTTAATTCCTGGTACATAACACAGTAATTCGATATTTCTACATTTCAAAATGATCACCGTAAGTCTAGATATCTTCTGTCACCATACAAAGATATTACATAATCATTGGTTATATTCTCCACATGGTACAATTCATACCTGTGACTCACTTATTTTGTAACTGAAAGCTATACCTCTTAATCTCCCTCACCTATTTCTCTCCTCCCCAACACTTCCCCTCTAGCAACCATCTGTTTGTTCTCTGTAACTATGACTGTATCTATGACTCTGTTTAGTTATGTGTGTTCATTTGTTTTGTTTTTTAGATTCCACATATAAGTGATATCATACAGTATTTGTCTTTCTCTGTCTGACTTACTTCATGTAGCATAATATCCTCTAGATCCATCTGTGTTGTTGCAAGTGGCAAGATTTCATTATTTTTTGTGGCTGAGTAATATTCCATAATATATATATGTGTGTGTGTGTGTGTGTATCTTCTTTATCCATTCATCTATTTTTTAAAAACTTAATATATTTTGGATATTAACCCCTTGTTGGATATATCATTTGCAGATATCTTCTCCCATTCAATAGATGGCCTTTTTGTTTTATTGATAGTTTCCTTCACTGTGCAAAAGCCTTTAAGCTTAATTAGGTCCCATTTGTTTCTTTTGCTTTTGTTTCCATTGCCTGAGGAGACATATCCAAAAATATATTGTTAAGACTGATGTCAAAGAGTGTACTGCCTAAGTTTTCTTCTAGAAGTTTTATGGTTCAGGCCTTACATTTAAGTCTTTAATCCATTTTGACTTTATTTTTGTATATGGTATGAGAAAGTAGTCCAGTTTGATTCTTTTGCATGTAGCTATCCAGTTTTCCCAACACCATTTATTGAAGAGGCTGTCTTTTCCCCATTGTATATTATTGCCTCTTTTGTTGCAGATTTTGGATTGTTGTGTTTTAATTTCCATTTGTCTCCTGGTATTTTTTTTTAAAATTTCTTCTTTGATTTTTTTTCAGTGACCCATCAGTTGTTTAGTAGCATATTGTTTAGCCTCCATGTGTTTGTGTGGGGTTTTTTTTCTGCAGTTTTTTCCTTGTAGTTGATTTCTAGTCATAAAAGATTCTGATATGATTTCAATCTTCCTAAATTTACTGAGACTTGTTTTGTGGCCCAGCATGTGATCCATTCTGGAGCATGTTCCATGTGCACTTGAAAAGAATGTGTATTCTGCTGCTTTTGGATGGAATAGTCTATATATATCTATTAAACGCTCTGGTATAATGTGTCATTTAAGGCCAGTGTTTCCTTATTGATTTTCTTTCTGGATAATCTGTCCATTGATGTAAGTGGGGTGTTAAATTCCCCTACTATTGTTGTGTTACTGTCAATTTCTTCCTTTATGTCTGTTAATATTTGCTTTATGTATTTAGGTGCTCCTATATTGGGTTCATATATATTTACAATTGTCATATCTTCTTAGGTTGATCCTTTGATTATTATGTAATGTCCTTCTTTGTCTCTTTTACCGTTTTTGTTTTAAAGTCTATTTTGTCTGATACAGGTATTGCTACCCTGGCTTTCTTTTTGTATCCGTTTGCATAGAATAGCTTTTTACATCCCCTCACTTTCAATCTGTGTGTGTCTTTAGGTCTGAAGTGAGTCTCTTTTAGGCAGCATACATATGGATCTTCTTTTTGTGTCCATTCAGCCACTCTGTGTCTTTTGTTTGGAGCATTTAGTCCATTTACATTTAAAGTAATTATTGATAGGTATGTATACTTATTGCCATTTTGTTAATTGTTTTGGGGTTGTTCTTGTAGTTCTTTTTTGTTCCTTTCTTCTTTTGCTCTCTTCCCTTGTGATTTGATGACTATCTTTAGTGTTATGTTTGGATTCCTTTCTCTTTTGTGTGTGTATCTATTATAGATTAAAAAAAATATTTATTTATTTATTTGGCTGTTGGGTCTTAGTTGAGGCATGCGGGATCTTTGTTGCCATGTGTGGGATCTTCGTTGCCACGTGTGGGATCTTCGTTGTGGCATGCGGGATCTTTGGTTGAGGCATGTGGGATCTTCTTTTTTTTTTTTTTAGTTGCGGCATGTGGGATCTTTTTTTAGTTGTGGCATGTGAACTCTTAGTTGTGGCATGTGGTATCTAGTTCCCTGACCAGGGATCAAACCTGGGCCCCCTGCATTGGGAGCACAGAATTAGCCACTGGACCACCAGGGAAGTCCCTATTATAGATTTTTGGTTGTGATTTCCATGAAGTTTATATATATATATATATGTATATATACATATATATAATTATTTTAAGTTGCTGATCTCTTACATTTGAACACATTTTAACAACCCTGAATTTTTACTCCCACCCCATGTTTACTGTTTCTGACATCATATTTTACATCCTTTTGTTTTGTATATCCCATAAGTACTTATTTTGGATATACATGATTTTACTACTTTTGTCTTTTGTCCTGCTAGCTTTATAAGTGATTAATCTACTACCTTTACTGTATATTTGCCTTTACCAATGAGATTTTTCCTTTTGTAATTTTTATATTTCTATTATAGTTATGGCCTTTTCTGCTTAGAGAAGTCCCTTTAACATTTCTTTTAAAGCTGGTTTCTTTTAGCTTTTACTTGTCCGTAAAATTTTTTATCTCGCCTTCAAACCCGAATGAAAGCCTTGCTGGGTACAGTATTCTTGGTTGTAGGTTTTTACCTTTCATCACTTTAAATACATCATCCCACTCCCTTTTGTCCTGTAGAGTCTCTGCTGAAAAGTCAGCTGACAGCCTTATGGGAGTTCCCTTGAACGTAACTTGTTGCTTTTCCCTTAATATTCTCTCTTTATCTTTAATTTTTGCCATTTTAATTACAGTGTGTCTTGGTGTGGTCTTCTTTGGGTTAATCCTGTTTGGCACTCTCTGTGCCTCATGGTCCTGGATGTCTGTTTCTTTCTCATGTTAGGGAAAATTTCAGCTATTATGTCTTTAAATATGTTCTCTGCCTCTTTCTCTCTTTCTTCTCCTGGGATTCCTAAAATGAGAATGTTAGTATGCTTAATGTTGTCTCAGAGGCCTCTTAAACTATCCTCATTTTAAAAAATTCTTTTTCCTTATTTTCTGTTCAGCTTGAGTGATTTCCAACTCTGTCTTCCAGCTTGCTGATCCATTCCTCTGTATGTACTGTTGATTCCTTCTAGCGTATTTTTAATTTCAGTTATTGTATTCTCTGATATTTCAGCTCTGTTTGGTTCTTCTTTATATGTTCTAACTCTTTGTTAAAAACTTCTAACTTCACCCTGTGTTCATGCGTTCTTCTCCCGGGTTCTTTGAGCATCTTTATGTTTTTTTTTTTTTAATTAATTAATTTATTTATTTATGGCTGTGTTGGGTCTTCGTTTCTGTGCGAGGGCCCTCTCCAGTTGTGGCAAGCGGGGGCCACTCTTCATTGCGGTGCATGGGCCTCTCACTGTCGCGGCCCCTCCTGTTGCGGGGCACAGGCTCCAGATGTGCAGGCTCAGCAGTTGTGGCTCACAGGCCCAGTCCATGGGCACTTTAAAAGAATGTGCATTCTGCTGCTGTTGGATAGAGTGTCCTATAAATGTCAAGTTGGTTGATAATTGGTTCAAGTCTGTGTTATTAGTGGTTTTGTATACTTGTTCTATCAATTAATGAAAGAAGAATGTTGATAACTATAAGTGTGGATTTATCTCTTTTCAATTCTGTCAGTTTTTGCTTTATTCAGTTTGAATCTCTGTTACTAGTTGTATAAACATTATAATTGTTATATCTTTGTGATGAATTGACCACTTTATCATTATGAAATGTCTTTTCATCCCTGGTATATTACTTATTCTGAAGTCTACTTTGTCTTAATATAGCCATTTCAGCTTGCTTATGGTTCGTGTTTGTGTGGCATATATTTTTCATCCTTATACTTTTAATCTATCCATATCTTTGTAATTAAAATATGTTCTTGTAGCTAGCATACAGTTGGTTCTTGCTTTTTTATTCAGTATGAAAATAGAATGTTTAGGCCATTTATGTTTATTGTAATTATCAATAGAATTGCCCTCTTCCTGCTTCTTTTCTTTTTGTCTTGTGTCTTCTTTGTTGCTTTATTTCTCATTTCCCAATTAGATTGCTTTTTTAAAAGGATCTTAAGATTCCATTTTTAACTCCATTCTTGGCTTATTCACTATACCTCTGTTTTATGTGTTGAGTAGTTTTTCTAGAGCTTACAATACACATCTTTGATTCATCACAGTCTTCTTTCAAATAATATCAAACAATTTCATACAAAACTTAAGAACATTCCAACAATATACTTCTATTCCATCTTCCTGTCCTTTGTATTGTTGTTGTCACACATTTTTCTTCTCGGGACATTATAAACATAATACATTGCTGCTATTTATGCTTTAAATAATTAATACCTTTAAAATAAATTTTTAAATAAGAAAAAAATGTGTCTTATATTTGCCCAAGTATTTCCCATTTCCACTACTGTTCACTTCTTTGTGCAGATCCAAGTTTTCATCTGGTATCATTTTCCTTTCATTTAAGAAATTCCTTTTATTAAAGGAATATAATGTTTTTGTAGTGCAGATCTGCCAGCAATGAATTATCTCAACTTTTGTTTGTCTAAAAGTCTTTACTTCACTTTTACTTATGAAACATATATTCAAATGAATATATGAAATACATTCAGAATGAAAGAATATTTCAGTGTAAAGTTCATTTAACAGTTTTTTTCTTTCAGCATTTTAATGATGTAATTTCTCATCCTCTTGCTTTTATACTTTCTGATGGCTTTCCTGCATTCATTCTTATCTTTGTTTCACTGTAATGTATCTTATTCTTTCTCAGACTACTTTTAAGATTTTCTTTTTTTCACTGTTTTTCAGGAATTTTATTATCATAGGTCTTCTTTCAGTGTTCTTTCTGTTTATCCTGTTTGGAGTTCATTGAGCTTCCTGGAACTGGGGATTTACAGTTTTTATCAAATCAGGAAAGATTTAGGCCAATATTTTTCAAATACGCTCCCCTTCCCTTTCCTCTTTTTCTGGAACTCCAGTTGCACTTATTTTAGAGGGCTTGATATTGTTCTGCAAGTCATTGGCTCTCTGTCTTCTTTTTCAGTATTTTTTCTCTGTATATTTACTATTGTATAGTTTTTATTGTTATTTCTTTGGGTTCCTTGATCTTTCCTTATACAGTGTCTAATCTGCTGTTAATCTCATCTGGGAGTTTTCATTTCAAATACTATATTTTTTATTTCTAGAAGTCCCCCTGGTTCTTTTTTTTTTTTTTCTTGCACAATTCATATTTTTTTAGGAACCATTGATGTTAAAGGGACTGTATTTTTTAAAATTTTCTTTTTTTAAAAAATTTATTTTATTTATTTATTTATTTTTGGCTGCGTTGGGTCTTCAGTGCTGCGCGCGGGCTTTCTCTAGTTGCGGCGAGTGGGGGCTACTCTTCGTTGCGGTACACGGGCTTCTCATTGCGGTGACTTCTCTTGTTGCGGAGCATGGGCTCTAGGCGTGTGGGCTTCAATAGTTGTGGCTTGCGGGCTTCAGTAGTTGTGGCTCACAGGCTCAGTAGTTGTGGCTCGCGGGCTCTAGAGTGCAGGCTCAGTAGTTGTGGTGCACGGGCTTAGTTGCTCCGTGGCATGTGGGATCGTCCTGGACCAGGGCTCGAACCCGTGTCCCCTGCATTGGCAGGTGGATTCTTAACCGCTGTGCCACCAGGGAAGCTCCCCCGGTTCTTTTTTATATCTTCCATTTCTCTACTTGTTAGGTTCATATTTTTCTTTAAACACTTTAACATAGTTTTAATAGCTGTTTTGATAAATATCCCTGACTGCTAATTCCATATCTGTCATTTATTGCTCTATTTTATTTACTGATTTTTATAGTGATTATAGGTCACATTTTTCTCTTTCTTCATTTGTTTACTAATTTTTGACTGGAGGTTGGACTTTGTGAATTTTATATTTTCGAGTGTCTGGCTTTTTGTTGCCTTCCTTGAATGAGTATTGATTGAGCTTTGTTCTAGTAAGTAATGTTACTTGTGGTTCAGTTTGATCCTTTTGAGGCTTGATTTTAAGCTTCATTAGGGTGGGTCTAGAGTAGTCTTTTCTTTTCTTTTTTTAAAATTTTATTTATTTTTTTGGCAGCATTGGGTCTTTGTTGCTGTGCGTGGGCATGGCCCTTCTGGGCTCTCTACTGAAAACCCCATTCAGAAATTGGATGTTATTCTTTACATAGCCTTGTGGATTTTCATCCTATATGTGTGGATCTTAAAATTCAGCAAAGACTCAAGAGCCTATATGCAAATTTCTGGAATTCTTTTTCTTTGTAACTACCTTTCCTCCAGAATTCTTCTTTGGAACTTCCAGCTTCTTTGGCCTCCCTGAACTCCCTCTTTGTCTCCCCAGCTCAGTGAGACTGCCATGCTTTACTTGTGCTCTTCTTTTCTGCTCTGCAGACTAGAATGTGCCTTCAGGCAGAAAACCAGGGCAATTATATGGCACACCTCACTTGTGGCACACACATTCTTTCTCTCAGGGATCACAGTCCTATACTGCCTGTTATCTAATGTCTGAAAACAGTTGTTTTATAAATTTTGTCCAATTATCTAGTTGTTTACAATGGGAGGGTAAGTTGTGCCCCTGTTACTTAATTGTGACTGGAATTAGAATTATCCACACTGAATTTTAAATCTCAATTATTTTTTATTTCAAGAGGTTCTGTTTCATTTTTTAAAATCTTCACGGTCATTTTATAGTTTCTTGTTCCCTACAAATGTTTCCAGCCTTGTCGTTTATTATTTAATCATAGTAAACTTAGTTGTATTATAATCTTTGATAATTCTAATATTTGGAAGTAACTTTAGGTCTATTTTTACTGTGTTTCTGATGGTTATTGCTCATGGTGTCTTGTTTTTGTGTGCGTGGTTCTCTTCATGTCCTATTTATTTATTTGACCATTATTTGTAGGAATTCTTTAAGGTCTAAGAAGAGGGTGTATTCATCCAGATAGGACTTTTGTTTCTACTTGATGCATAGGGACAATTAGAAAGACTGCTTGAAACTCAGTTCTTAACTTGAGATTTTTTTTTTTTTTTTGATGTGGACCATTTTTAAAGTCTTTATTGAATTTGTTAACAATATTGCTTCTGTTTTATGCTTTGGTTTTTCGGCCGCGAGGCATGTGGGATCTTAGCTCCCCGACCAGGGATTGAACCTGCACCCCTTGCATTGGAAGGCGAAGTCTTAACCACTGGACCGCCAGGGAGGTCCCTTAACTTGAGCTTTTGAGACAACCAGGGTCAAATATTTGGGCTCCAAGTCCAAGCTAGGGCTGGCTTGTGGTTATGACATTCAGGAACTTTAAAAATTTGCCCTTGTTTTGCTCATTTCTGAAGCAACTTTCCTTGCATTCCCTGTGGTGTGGAACAGTTGGGTGCAAGCTTCTGGTTCATGAAGGTGTAGCCCTTTGAAGTGCCAGATTTAGGGGAAAACCTTCTGTTCTAATCCTTACTTTGGGCAGGCTCTGGTGCTTTATATTTGACCCCCATGCTCTTTTTATTTCTTAAAGGTCACTTTAAATTAGAAACTTCAGGTACAGTTTGCTGTATTTGACATATACATTCGGGGCAAAATTGCTTTGGAAGTCTCCTTTCCCCACTGCTTTTGTTTGTACTTCGATTTTTGTCTAATAAATCCTTATTATCTCGTCAACATTTTTATTTTTTAAGAAGATTTAAAAATCTCTTTGAGACTTTTAAATTATTTCCAGTGAGAAGTTTGGTCCAAATATTTAACTTGCCTGTTACCAGAAGAACATACAGTATTTTATTTTCTAAAATGTGATCAAACTATACTTATTTGTCTGCTGCTTGCATTTCACTGTTATCAGCACATCTTGGCAAGCCTTCCACTGCAGTTGTTATAGAGCAATGAGCTGAAGTTTTAGGGATTTATAGGAATTAGCCCAAGTGAAGAATGATGGTGGGAATGGGGTTGTTCTTGGGCATGAGAGGGCATGGCAGGCCCTGAAACTGTAAATAGTTAAGTCTGACTAGAGTATAATATGTACAGAGGGTCATGGGGGGAAGATAAAGTTTAGAGAGCAGGGCTCAGATCAAAAAGTGCAAGAAGCAGTTTCTCACAACATAGTACAACTTCATGGGACCATTATGCACATGGTACACTTAAGTAAATGCTCCCTGATGTTCTGTAATATAAAGCTTAGAAGGTTGACTTTTACCCACTAGTCTAAGAAGGGAAGAGGTAGGGGGTGAATAAGAGACCCCATCACTAGAGCAGGGACCCCAGAGTCCCCAAGAAGACTATAGGAAAGGCTTCTCTTGGGGCTCCCCCCATGGTCATAAATTATCCAGGCTCATAAAAATTCATGACTTTGAAGGTGGGTGGCTTCTAGATTTCATCCCAGGCTCTACCTTACCCAGATCAGTAATGTGATGTTCTTTCTTCTCTGGAAGATAAGGGAAAAGGAGGTGATCTTCTAAAGAGCAAAATGGTTCTATATGATTCAACTCCTTATCCTCAGGAATACTGAAACACTTTTAAAGCTGGTAACCCTGGGGATACTGCCTCCTGAGGCCCAGCCCCCTCAAAACCTGAATGGTGACCCGACCTCCATCTTCACCTCCTGGTTCAACAGCCTCTCCAATCCCATCAAGAGGAAGGTCCTCAGGCATGTGCCTGAGTGCAACTTAGAGAAGCAGTTTTTGAAGGTCAGTAAAAATAGGTGAGCGGGGCCTAGAGTTCCTTCAAAGCTTTTTGTAAAACAGAAATTTCACCAGAAAAAAATCCCAGAAGCACCAGGATAAGCTGCAGCCCTGGTAATGCAAAGAACTATAGCTTGCAGAATGCTCTTCTGTGGATAATGTTAGGTGGATTGGTTTCCATGTCAGAGGGTCAGCTTGGAGATCTGATTTTCTCAGTGACCCAGGGTTTTTAGGGAATTTTCCAGGAAAGATAGAATGTATCTTTGTCTGTATTTTGTTGTTGTTGTTGTTAAGTTCAAGGACACTTTAACTCCTCCCCTTTCTCCCCTTAACAGGTTAGGGAGAGCACAAACTTTGCTTTCCTGGCCTTCATTGAAGCCATGTCATTTATTCCTGGGTCTGTCTTCTGGTCGTTCCTCTTCTTCCTGATGTTGCTGACCATGGGGATGACCACCATGATAGGGATCATGCAGGGCATCATTACCCCCCTCCAGGACACCTTTACTTCTTTCCAGAAATACACAAAGCCATTTACAGGTACTCTGACCCATGTCCCTGTACCCATCAATGACCCTGACTTCATTGAGACTCTTACCCAGCCCTAGTCTATCACCTCTGCTTAGCCCTTGTCACCCAGCCAGACCTCTGACCTTGATCCAAATCCAATGTTCCCTCCAGTGGTTGTCTTTCTGCTCATGTTCCTGTGTGGCCTCTTCTTCACTCGACCTTCAGGCAGCTACTACATCAGACTGCTGGCTGACTACTGGACAGTCCTCCCCATAATCATCATCATCATATTTGAAAACTTGGCTGTGAGCTGGGCCAGTGAGGCCAGGAGGTGATAGCTTGGGTCTATAGGGAAAGTTGACCCCTCTCTTGTTGCCTCTTTTCTCACTTGACTAGAGTGACATAGGAACCTTTAACTTCAGGGCCTTCTGAGAAATCGTTTTATTCACTCATTCATTTAACATATTTTTGGGGTGCTTAATATGTGCCAGGCACTGTTTTAGTCACCGGGGATACAGCACTGAGTAAAACAAGCATCCCTGTCCTCAGGGAGTTTACATTCTAGTGGTGGAGATAGACAGTAACCAGATGAAAAAATTAAAATGTCAGGAGATGATAACTGACAGGCGAAAAATCAAAAGTAAGGTAAGATGATCAAGAGTGGGAGTATGTTTGGGTGCTAGTTTAGATAGAATTGCAGGGAAGGCCTCTATGATAAGGTGACATTTGAGCAGACTCCTGAATGAAATGAGGGGAGGAACCATGACAAGATTTTGAGAGAGCATTCCAAGCAGAGAAAACAGTAAGTACCAAAGCAAGAGGAAGCATCATTCCTGGAATTTTTGAGCAACAAGGAGATCAGAGGTTAGAATAGTATGTTAGGAGATGAGGCCGGAGAAGTAATGGGATATTATGTAGGACCTTTTAAGCTATGGTAGGACTTAGTTTTTTATGTAGAATGAGAGAGGAGGCATGGCAGGGTTTTGAGAAGGGGACATTATCAGATTTGTTTTTTAAAAAGATACCTATGACTGCTGTATGGTGAACAGACTATGAGGAGTCAAGAGTGAAGCAAGCAGAGCAGTTGGGAGCTATTGTAATATTCCAAATGGGAGCTAATGATGGCTTGGGCTAAGGTGGTAGAGGTGTAGGTTGAGAGATGTGGTCTAATTCTGCAAGGAAGAGCTACCAAGGAAAGGGAACAAGATAAACAGGGACATAGTAGACATAATTGTGAAAGGAAGAGTGGGAAAATGCACATAAAATACAAGGAACTCCCAACGACTTTTAAACAGGCTGAGGTGTGGTTATCCAAGAGGTATAACTCAAGGGCAGAAGGTTCCGGTGGCAGCATTTTCAGGTGACAGTGGTTCTTGGAGTCAGGTTACTCATTCACTAACTCGCTCAATACATATGTTGAGACTTTCTTTGTGTCAGGAAAGCCTTGTGGTACTGGGATACAAATGAATAGAATAAGCTCCTCCTCTCAAAGAGCACAGAGTCCAAGGAGGAAGACATATATAAGCAGACAATCCCAGTACAAGGTGGAAAGCCTATAGTAGAGGTAGCCAGGGACATCTAGGGGCATCTGGAGAGTTGGGGAAGGCATCCCACGTGAGAGGATGGTTGAGCATAGTCTGGACAGATGGATATGTAGACAAAGAGGGAGAGAGAAGGGCATTCTAGGCCAAAGGCCCCCACTTGTATATTTATTGAGATTGAGAACATGGAGTGAAGGAGGCTGGATACATAGGTTGGAAGAAACTAAGAAAAGCTCCATGAGGGTCGAATGTCAGCTTTTTTGGAGTCTGTGGTGTTCACTATGGACACCCAGCACCTAGAAGAATCCCTGGTACATCATAGACACTCTCATATTCATGGAATGAATGAAAGGGACTTGGCCTTTATCCTGAGGGCACTGATAACCCATGAAAGGTTTTTGAGCAGTAGAGGAATGTTTGAAAATTTTTCTTGGGTTGGGATGAAAGATTGACTAAGAAGAAAATAAAGAGGATGAAGCTTGAGCTGAGGCAGGGGCTAAGGTTGGGCTGGCCTTGTCCTCCAAGACTGGGTATGGTCCAACTGGGCCTTCTACTGTCTTGTGGCCCTTCCTCCCAGTTTCTTTGCAGACTTGACTAACCTGTGGGGCCACCCCGTCTACCCCATCATTCGTTGGCTGTGGTCCTGTCTGAATCCAATTGTGCTGCTGGTCCTGTTTGTGACCACTGTGTTTCATCTGTCTCTGAAGACCATCACCTATCTGGCCTGGGACTCAAGCACTGTAAGTCTCCATCCTCAGACCCCTGACCTTCACAGGGAGTGGGGGGAGAGATTTTTCAATCCACTTTTGGTTTAAAGACTCTATCATCTCATTCTCTGACTCCCTGAAGACTCTTAGTCCTCTGCCCTGGTTCCCCTCTGACCCTCCCCTTCCACAGTCCTTCGTCTTATGGGAACTTTGATGTTCTGAAACCCTTTCCATCTCTCCACAGTCAAAAGAAGTGGTTCGACGATACCCATCATGGGGGCTGTTCGCAATGATTGCCCTTTTACTCATTGTCATTCTCCCCATCCCCACGTACTTTGTATGTTGCCTCACCCATGGGATTCCTGTCACCTCCACCCGCTGGGACAAGCCTGTGATATCCTCCAGATCCCTGCCCATAAGTGTCCAACTAACACCCATTAAAGAGGTCCAAAAGGAGGAAATCCTACAAGGTGATATTCAAATTGCTGATTAACCTGTTGTGTGACTTCCTAACTTTATTTATTTGGCCTGACATCATATATCCCTCAAAACAGATCTAACAGGCAACTCTTAATACCAACTTGCAACTGTTGATGTCTCTAGACCCAGAACTGCTTTTATTCCCAAGGGTGGGGACATTTTTGGCGGGAGGAGCTCATGGGGCCTGGCTTTGCAGTCTTCCTTCTAGACTGCATCCTCCCTGGTTACCACTTTTCATTGTGTTTTCCCCATCCGCTTCCTCAGTATATACACATACCCATTTTATACGCCATCGGTGATGCCTACTAGAACCTGCTTCTCAACTGGTCTACCCAGCTCTTGGAATGAAGCTGGAAGAGTAATGCTGTTGGTCAATAAATTAGTCTACTGGGATTCCAAGCACTGGGTGTGAGCAGATCTTTTTTTTTCTTCTATAAATGTCTCAGATGTTGTCTTCCTTTCATGAGTTTTCCATTCTTTTGAGAGCCAAATATCCAGCCCTGAGTTCCTGCCCTCTCTTTGCCATGGTAAATTAGATGCTAGATTACTAGACTTGATTTATCCAAGGATTGGCCTTGAGCCAGGAGAAACCCAGGAAATAGTGGCTTCAACAAAGATGGAAAGGATATTAATGCACTTGCTGATGGGAAGTGGTAATCCTATCATTGGTCTAAAAACAACTTTTTAAAAGAAGTTCCAAGACTGTTGCGGACTGTGTATCTGTGAATCGACACACAACCAGCTTGGGGAACTACCAAATTGTATTGCTGAGCCCACCAGGGTCCCATATCTGCTTGGTAAGAGACATAGTAGGTTTTACCATAGGGCTAAATCAAATGAATCTGCCTGGAGGATGATAATGAGTGGGTCTCTCAGAACTTGTGGGAGGGGTGACTCCGTAACTGAGCTGAAGCACTTCCCAAAAGGAGGTGGCATCAGTCAGTTAGCAACCGGGATGGAGGCTGTGGGTGGAGGTTTTTGGGACTTCCGAGGATCCAGGGAATGGGTTTCCCTTAAATGTTCAAGAGATCCCAGGACTTCAGATTGCTTAGGGCCCACAGGGAGGCTGCTCCTGTGTAAGTTTCTGTGACAAAGGAAGAAAAAGCAGACATCCCGAACCGCTGGAGCGTGGGACTCTAGGGATGGGTCTGGTGAATGGAAAGAGCAGAGATCCCAGATTTCTGTGCACCTCTGAAGTTTCGAGCTCAAGCTAGATGATTGTAGGGCTGGAGGGGATGCGAACCTCTATGTCATCACCCATTGGTTCCTGTACCTTGTAGCCCCACCCTCTCACGCTCCTTCCTTCCTGCCGCGCCCCCTCCCCAATCCAAACGAGATCGTCTGCTTCAAGTCCCGTGCTGTTGAGTCGGGTAAGGTGAGAATCAGAGATAGGAGGCAGTCGCCTTCTCCTCATGATCAAATAGTCTTGAGTTTTCAACCTCCTTATATTTGGGAGCCCAGGAGCTCATCCTCCTTTCTGCCCACACCCACCTCCTCCAGTTCCAGCTTTGGGAATGGAACTTGTCGGGGCAGGGGGGTATTGAAAAGTAGGGTTTTACCGGATAAACCGAAGGGAGTGGAATGAAGATCTTCATGTTTCTCCGCCTCGCACTGTAAATTTTTCTCAGGCCACTTGTTGAATGTCCTTTGACACCTAACGGCAAGGTTGTTTGAACTGGGAATATCTCACATTGCTGTAGGGTGTACTGGTTAGAGATAGGAAGACTGATTTCTACAGTAGGTATTTCTCTACAAAGCTCTGGGTCCTTGCTGTCTCAAGTTGGGTTTAGTAGCACCCTGTGTGTGAGGAGCAGATTTTCTTTGGACTGCTCTTGGGAATCTCTGGCCGTGTTAGACAAAATGGAGCCCTGTTCCTTGGGTAGGGAACCTTACACATCTTCACTTTTATTCCTCCCAAGAGTGGTGTGAGATAAAGGTATTGTCATCCTCAAGTTTAATTGGGAGACCCGGAAGTAAGAGAGGTTCACATAGTGAGTCAGGGGTAGAGCCTGAGAAATGTTTTTGTCTTGTGGCTCCCGGCCACTTTATTTTGGACATTTTCAAACACATCTGAAAAAGTAACGAAGTGAATTACTTTGTACTTACCACCCATCTTCAATAATGACCAACTTGTGACAAATCTGGTTTTATCTCTCCTCCCCCTACTGCATGCCTACCCATTATTTTGAAGCAAATCCCAAGTTTATCATTTCATCTGTAGATAAGTCAGTATATTCTCTAAAAAATACCCTTTTAAAAAAATCTGACAAAACTATTATCACACCTAAAACAAATAACAGTATCCTTTTATTAAATATCTAGTCAGTATTCAAAATTTTCTAGTTGTCTCATAATTATTTTTTATAGCTTTATATTTTTTTAAATAGCTTTACTGAGATATAATTCATATACCACACAACTCACCCTTTTAAAGTGTACAATTCAATGGTTTTTAATATATTCACAGAGTTGCCCATCTATCACTACAGTTTTTGTACATTTTCATTACCCCAAATAAAAACCCCACACCCCATAGCCATCACCCCAACTGTCCCAGCCCGCAACCCCAGTCTTAGATGAACACTAATCTACTTTTTGTTCTATACATTTGCCTGTTCTGGACATTTCATATAAATGGAATCATGCAATATGTGTAGTTCTTTGTGACTGGCTTCTTTCACATAACATGTTTTCAAGATTCACCCATGAAGTGTGTATCAGTACACACTTCATTTCTTTTTTTTTTTTTAATTTAATTAATTAATTTATTTATTTTTGGCTGTGTTGGGTCTTCGTTTCTGTGCGAGGGCTTGCTCTAGTTGTGGCAAGCGGGGGCCACTCTTCATCGCGGTGCGCGGGCCACTTTTCATCGCGGTGCGCGGGCCTCTCACCATCGTGGCCTCTCTTGTTGCGGAGCACAGGCTCCAGATGCGCAGGCTCAGTAATTGTGGCTCACGGGCCTAGCTGTTCTACGGCATGTGGGATCTTCCCAGACCAGGGCTCGAACCCGTGTCCTCTGCATTGGCAGGCAGATTCTCAACCACTGCACCACGAGGGAAGCCCTTCATTTCTTTTTATTGCTGAATACTAGTCTACATTTTATTTATCCAGTTATCAGTTGATGGACATTTTGGGTTGTTCCCACTTTGGGGCTATTATGAATAATGCTGTTATGAACGTTCATATAAAAGTGGGGTTTTTTTTTTTTGGTTGGACATATATTCTTATTTGTCTTGACATATATTTAGGAGTGGAATTTCTGGATCATATGCTAACTCTGTTTAACTATTTGAGAGACTGTCTCATAATTTTTTAAAAGTTTGTTTGAATCATAATCCAAATAAAATTCATATGTTGCAATTCATTGCTATACCTCTTAAGAATCTTTTAATCTACAGGTCTACCTTCCTCTTTTTTTTTTCCCCTTGAAATGTGTTTGTTGATAAAACTGGGTTATTTGTCCTGTGCAATTTCTAGCCATCTGGAATTTGCTGATTACCTCCCTGTGATGTTATTTAATATATTCTTGTGTCCCCCGTGTTTCTAATAAATTGGTAGTTAGGTTGAGAAATCAATATTCTAGCAAGAATACTTCAAGGGTGGTTTTATGTACTTCAATTAGGAGGCAAAAAAAAAAAAAAAAAAAAAGCCAAATGCCTGGATGGCTCTCTTTCTGTGATGTTAGCAGCCATTGATGATCGTTGTCTAGATTTGCATATTTAATAGAGATTATAAAATGTGGTATTCTAAATTTATTATTCCTTTTTTTATTAGCTGGAATAATTCTAGGAAGAGAAACTTCTTATCAAACATTCATTACCCTGGCATGCATTTTGTATAGGAAAAACAATAAATTTTGATTCTTTCCCTTTATTTACCAGCTTAAAAAATGAGTTTGTTGCCTAATATCCTCTAAATATGATCATTGAGATTTTTAACTTTTTGTATTTCTCTGAACTCATTGATTTAAACATATTTGATGTATTTTAGTCCATTGCAGTCATTCTTACTGATGCTCAGATCATCTCATCTTTGACTCATGGGAGTGTCTTCAAGTTGCTCCTGCGTCCTTTAGACAAGACCCGAGTATATCTAAAAATGTCCTTGCTTTCTGGTATTGACTGTATGGTCCAGGATTAACTTGTACATTTCACGACCCAGATCTGAAATCAGCTATTTTTCCAAGAATACCTAATTCCTTTTAGTGGAAAATGGTATTTAGAGATCACAGTTTTGTGCTAGGGGTGTTCATTGCTACTGCATTGATCATTGTGTCTAAGCCTTTCAATAGATACAGCTAGGAAATACTTCTTTTCCTAAGACAAAATATATCATAAATGCATACTCATTTTTTCAATTCAAATTTAAGACTATAGCGTTTCTACTTAGCCTCTTGGATCTTACCTTTATATTTTTTTCTCTATGTGTTTTTAGGCTCTTGATGTTTGTTTCTCAACTAGAAGTTGGTGCCCACAAGCCCTCACCCTCATCATTTCCCAAACTGAACTCATCATTGTCTCTATCAGTTTTCTCATTCCCAGACCTGCAAACGCATATGTGTTTCCACCTAGGGAGTAGGGCAGCTGGACCCAGATCTGGTGGACCTAGAACCTAGGTGGGCAAACTGAGGCAAAACCTGTTTTAGGACTCTTTGTGGTAGGGTTTGAGGATATCTAAAATGGAAATGTTCACATGTCCTCTCACTGTTTTAGGGGTCCACGGGCAGCAAGACTAATCCCAGATGTACTCACTGATGGAACTGTTATTGCAATCCCTGTCTTGAGGGGCTTCTTGGCTTGGTGAGAAGAAGGATAGCATTTGGGGATAAACAAGTCTGTGTTTGTATGCTGTATCAAACCCTTAAGTAATTCTGTGACTCCCAGCGAGTTGCTTTTTCTTCTTTTTCTTAGCTTTCTAATCTGTCAAGTGGAGATGGGGAAACAATCCCACAGATTTGTTGGGTAAATTAAATTGTTAAGCAGAAGGTAATTATCACAAAATAAAAGAGCTGATATAGATGATAGTATGTTAAGATTATATAATTTTCTCTAAATCTCTACATTTTTTCAGATTTTATACACAGATATTACACATTAAAATATTCTGCACTATATAAAATATTTTAAGTTACTAGAAGGTAAGCTCAAGGAAGGCGGGAATTTTGTCTGCTGCTGTATTCATAATGCCTAGAACAGTGTCATACGTGTGTTTTCAAGCGCAAGTGGGCAATCAAATATTTGTTCAATGAATAGATAGATTAATCCCTGAAGTTGATGTTTTAAATAGGTAAAAACAGTTGCCAGTCTAGAAGTGAGAATTTTCCACTTCAAATGTTATTTCTCCATTAATTAAAAAAAAGAAACCCCTTTAACAGTCTGAGGTGGTAAACTACAAATAAGAAAAGATTTCGTTTTTCCCCAAGTATTGTATCCATCTTTATACTGTTGACTTTATCTTGCTGTGTTCCAGATCCCTTAATTTCTGGTCGTTTTCATTCATTAAAAATCCATTCTAAGGTCCATTTAAAAACTCCAGTCTTATCTGATTCAAAGCTTCCTCACTCTCATTCCTGGACAGGCTTGTGACTCAATGGACCGGAAGTGAGAAGAGATGGTCTGCTCTTTTATTCTTCCCTTCCCTTTGACTTATCTCCTCCCCCTTTTCCAAACCTCTGTTTCTAACACCAAGTCCTCTAATGTTTTCAAACTTGAGACCCACCCCCCTCCTTTCCCTAAGCCTAAGACTCCATGGAGGAAAATAAGGGACAATCATCTCCAACTTTACTGAGGACATGATTACAATTGTCTCTCTTTTGGTGGGTCTCTGATTCTCTGGCTAAACCATAGTGGCCTTGTATGCACCAAAGTGTAAGAGGTGTCTGAATGGTGACTTTTTTGTGGAAACTTACATGTGAATTCTCCCTGACAGCATAATTCCCTGACATGGGAGATTTGACTCCAACATAACCTCTTCTGAACCTCCTCATATCCTACTCCAGAAGCCAGCCTTCTTAGGTATTGTACCTACTAGTGAGTATAAGCCAAGCTGTCTTCCATGATACCTATTTGACCACTAGGAAATTCAGGCATTCTCGTCACTACCACCCTGGTCAAGAAGTAGAACATGTGCCCACTCCCTGTCACCACTACTTCCCTCCCCTCTAGAGGTAATCACTATCCTGTCTTTTAAGGTAATCATTTCCTTGCTTCTTTGTAGTTTTACAACCTATGTATGTATCCCTATATAGTTTTGCTTTAGTTGTTTTGGGGATATCTCTTTATCTATCTATCATCTCTATCATCTATATAAAGCTACAGTAACTAGGTGAAGTAAATGTGCAAGGATATACAAAATGACCAGTGAAGCAGAATAAAGAGCCCCAAAACAGATCCACACATGTATGGAACTTTAATAAACGACAGAGTTGGCACTACAGATAAGTTGGAAAGAAAATTGTTTCATAAATATGCTGATACAATTAGATATCCATATTTTAAAAAACAAATTTGGATTCACACCTTATACCTTATACAAAAAAAAATCAGGTCAAGATAGATTAAAGGCTTAGATGGGGGGACTTCCCTGGTGGCACAGTGGTTAAGAATCCACTTGCCCATGCAGGGGACATGGGTTTGATCCCTGGTCCAGGAAGATCCCACATGCTGCAGAGTAACTAAGCCTGTGCACCACAGCTACTGAGCCTGTGCTCTAGAGCCCGCGAGCCACAACTACTGAAGCCCGCACGCCCTAGAGCCCGCCTGCCGCAACTTCTGAGCCCATCCACAACTACTGAAGCCTGCGCGCTCTAGGGCCCGTGTGCTGCAACTACTGAAGCCCGCGTGCCTAGAACCTGTGCTCCGCAGCAAGAGAAGTCACCGCAGTGAGAAGCCCGCGCACTGCAATGAAGAGTAGCCCCCACTCACCTCAACTAGAGGAAGCCCGCGTGCAGCAACGGAGACCCAATGCAGCCCCCCCACCCCCCCAAAAAAAGGCTTAGATGGGTTTTTAAATATTTTTTAATTTTATTTTTGGCTGTGTCAGGTCTTAGTTGCAGCACGCGGGATCTTCGTTGCGGCATGTGGGATCCTCTGCTGCAGCATGAGGGCTCTCTAGTTGTGGTGCCCAGGCTCCAGAGCATGTGGGCTCTGTAGTTGTGGCACGTGGGCTTAGTTCCCCCGCGGCAGGTGGGATCTAAGTTCCCCGACCAGGGATCGAACCCGTGTCCCCTGCATTGGAAGGCGGATTCCTAACCACTGGACCACCAGGGAAGTCCCAAGGTTTAGATGTTAAAAAGCAAAATTTTTAAACTTTCAGACAATATATAGAAGAATACCTTTTGAGAAGATACATATATATATAATATCTATATATAGAGAGCAATATACATATTTATATATACCACTTTACTATGTCATGATATCTTATTCTTCAAAAATATCTTCATTATTCTTTTTTTAATTTAAAGTTATAAACAGTAAAATTCACTCTAGCTGTAGAGTTCTATGAATTTTGACAAATACATGTGGAGTCATGTAACTATCAACATAGTCAAGATACAGAATAGTTCCATCACCCCCCAAACACTCCTTTGAGCTGCCCCAGTATAGTCTAACCCTATCTCCACCGCTAACCCCTGGTAATCAGTTCTCCATCACTATGGTTCTGCCTTTTCCAGAATGTTATTTAAATGTAAACTTTTGAGGCTGGTTTCTTTCATTTTGTGTAATATATATGAGATTTGTATATGTTCTTGAGTTTATCAATAGTTCATTCCTTTTTACTGCTGACTAGTATTGCATTCCATGGATGTACCACAGTTTATCTATTCACTAGTTTAAGGGCATTTGGATTTTCCAGTTTGGGCAATCATGAATAAAGCTTCTATAAACACTGGTTTTTATAAACAAAATTTCTTGGAAAGATACCTAGGAGTGGTTTTGCTGGGTTATATGGAAAGTGTATGTTTAACTTTTTTTTTTTTTTTTTTGACTGCGCTGGGTCTTCGTTGCTGCACGCGGACTTTCTCTAGTTGTGGCGAGCGGGGGCTACTCTTCGTTGTGGTGCGTGGGCTTCTCATTGTGGTGGCTTCTCTTGTTGCGGAGCACGGGCTCTAGGCGCGCGGGCTTCAGTAGTTGTGGTGCACAGGCTCAGTAGTTGTGGCATGCTGGTTCTAGAGCGCAGGCTCAGTAGTAGTGGCGCACGGGCTTAGTTGCTCCGCGGCATGTGGGATCTTCCCGGACCAGGGCTCGAACCCGTGTCCCCTGCATTGGCAGGCGGACTCTTAACCACTGCGCCACCAGGGAAGTCCCTGTTTTCATTTTCTACATTGTGATCTTGACCCATCTGAAATATATTTTCTTGTAAGGAGCATAATTTTCCCCCAGGTGGCTTGCCAATTGTTCCAACCCAATTACTGAATACTTCATGTTTTGTCCACTGATTTGAAACGCCACTTTATCACGTCCTGATTTCCATCAGTACCCAGGTCCTCTTCTAGACTTCGTATTCTGTGCTATCAAGCAGTTTATGTAAATCTACTCCAGAACCACCCTGTTTTATTGATAGATATTGAAGCTGTACACTATGTTGAGTCTTTATAGCACAGTGGTTAAGAGTGTGAACTCTGAAACAGGTCTCCTGGGTTCCTATTTTAGCTCTCCCCTTACCTCAATCCACAAAGTGTGTTAACCACTAAGCTACTAGCCACAGTAAATATGCCTGGCAACCGGTGACTTCACTCCAGCCGCCGCAAGGCTGAATTGTCCTAGTAACTGGTGTCCCTAGGGATCCTCCTCAAGGAATAAACTTGGAGAGAAGATGCTCCAAGGAGGCAGGGATGATGGGGTGAAAAAGAGTGGGAAGAACTGAACTATGCTTCACACCTAAGGCGCAGATCATCAGGTTTCAAAGCTTTGGGAACCGTGGGGAAGGCGGCTCCCTTCAGAGAGATAAGTCCAGGACGCCGGCAGCGGCCTGCGGACGGCGGGTCCGAAGCCTAGAAGAGTGAACCAACAGGGGCTGGGCTGGGGGTCTCAAGAGGGCACCCCAAATGTGGGCATCTTCAAGGTAAACTGCCTAAATCACCTTTCGGCTACAGCGAAATATTAAAATCTCCTCCGACCCCAATGGCGATGGCTCCCACGGATCCTCGTACCATCGTTCCCTCGTCGCACGCACATGCCGACCCTCCCACCCCCACCCCCAAGCGCCCGCAGAAGCGACCGGTCTTCTCCAGACGCGCGCGTCAGTGGCGGGTAAAGGGGGGGCGCAGTAGTCCTGGCCAGCTGTTCCCGACCTCTCCGGGAGCCAGGCGTCTGTTCCCCCGGCCCCCAACTCTCCGCCTCTGGACACAGACCTCGGAACTTCCCCTTCCATCTCCCTTTTTCCCAGGAATTTAGGGGTCCAGCATGCCCTGAATCTGGGAGCGGAGGGGCGGACCCCGGGCGCGGAGGGGCGGGGTAGTAAACGCCAGCGGGTAGAGCGGAAGTCTGGTGGCCCATCTCGCCGCCGCTCTGCTCGTCAGCTTGCCTCCCCTCTCCTCCGCCTTTCTCTTTCCTCAACCAGGTCTCGGATGGGCCCGCCCTGGAGACACCGACTTCCTCCAGCAGGTGATCGGGGCTGAGGCCGGTGGGGTTGGGATGTTGTAGGCGCGTCCTTCACTGACTCGCTCCGAGGTGGACTCCTGGTATTTTCCCGTCTGGATCAAAGAATTTCTTAGCTGGCCTTCAAACAGGTTGTCGCTCCTTTGATTCTCAGAGAGCCCGGCGGAGAGTAGACAGAGCAGAGGGCACGGAGGCAGAGAAAGACCGGGTGCACAGATCCTGGTAGGGCCGGACTCGTGACAGAGACAATTATCCCAGGTGGGTGCTACCTGGGTTGACACTTCCCGGGGGTGAAAGCAGAGGGAGCATCGGCAGCAGATGAATTGCAGGTAACGAGGCTTGAAAGGGTGACAAGGCGGTGGCTGCTGCTGGAGGAAGGGTGGGAGATGGGAGCAGGAGCAGGAAGCAGTGGGCTGTTCAGGAAGGGCCCTGGGCATCCGTGGGAAGATTTAAGCAAACCATAGATTTGGTCAGGTTTATATAATGACTCTGGAATATTAAGTAGCCATTAAAAATCATATTTTTAAAGAATGCTTTATTACATAGGAAAATACTCATTATATACTCATGATATAATGGAAACATACATATATTATATATATCCAATATATCTCCAGTCTGTAAGAAATACACACACATGTTCATAGAATATATATTAATATATATTTATATACTCTATGTTACATTTAACAGATTATCAAATATATATATTCTATAATCATATCCAATTTGTAACATATATACAAACACATATGTGTTAATAATATCTAGTTTGTAAGAAATATGTATGTATAAAGTATTCATATAGACATATGATATGATAATGTCCAATTTATAAGATTGGCTGTGTCTCCTTCCAAAACCTAAAGGGAGCAAACATTTATTTATTTATTTATTTATTTATTTATTTATTTATTTATTTATTTATTTTTGGCTGTGTTGGGTCTTCGTTGCTGCACGCAGGCTGTCTCTAGCTGCTGCAAGCGGGGGCTACTCTTCACTGTGGTGTGTGGGCTTCTCATTTGCGGTGGCTTCTCTTGTTGTGAAGCATGAGCTCTAGGTGCGCAGGCTTCAGTAGTTGTGGCGTACAGGCTTAGTTGCTCTGTGGCATGTGGGATCTTCCCGGACCAGGGATCAAAGCTGTGTCCCCTGCATTGGCAGGTGGATTCTTAACCGCTGTGCCACCAGGGAAGTCCCGAGCAAACATTTAAATTATGGTATCTTTTAAGATTGTGTAGGCACCCAATTAAACTAAAATCTCAAACTTAAACCAAGAGGAGGCCCCGTGGCCCCATCTTGCAAATAGCATTCTCCCTGAGCCATCTTCCCAAATCCAGATTGAACTGAGCTCAGATGTGTGCTGGCTTGGTACAAAAGCTGATGCTGGTGCTAGCACTGTCCACAGAGGAGGTTGAAAGGAGTTTGCAGGTCAGGGTGACCGCCTCTTTGGCTGGAGTCTGTGCCATGGACTCTTGAATGGGTTTGACCATCTTAGTCGAAAAAGGAGAACACTGCCTATACCCTAGAAACACTTCCTTGAGCCTCTCCCAACCACCAATCCCTCATGCCCCCCAAGAGAGAATCACTATCCTGACACTTATGGTCATCACTTCTTTGATGTTATTTCTGATTTTACCACCTCAGTGTGTATACCTAAATACTTTAGTTTTGCTTGTTTTTTCGACTTTGATATAAACAGAGTCATATGATATGTGTTCTTTAGGATATAGCTTCTTTCACTCAATGTTAAGTTTTTGAGATTCATCCATGTCATTAAGCATAATTGTAGTTCATTTCTTTGCTGTGTAGTATTCCTTTGTACGGCTATATCACTCTATATTAATGCTACTGTGATGGATTTCTGGATTGTTTCCTTTGGGGGTTGTTGCAAACAATGCTGTTAAGAAAAATGTGTCCTTTGGTGCACATGTACACACATATTTTGTTGCAGTTATACCTAGGAATGAAATTGCTGTTCATGGGATATGTATACCTTCAATCTTAATAGATAATGGCCAACCCATCTCTCAAAATATTTTTGTCAGTTTCCATTCAGCAGCAGTGGGTAAGCTTTACCATGGCTCCTCATTCTTGCTAATATTTGGCAAGTCTTCTCATTCAAGCCAGCCTGGTGTGTAGTGTCACTTCATCGTGGCTTAAACTACCATTTTCCCACTGTCTGAATAGCTTGAGAACATTTTCATATGTTCACTGGCCATTTGGAAGACCACTTTGTTGAAAGATCTCAAGTTTCCTGAATATTTTTCTATTGGGTTATTTATATTTTTCTTATTGCTTTGTAGGAGCTTTTTATAGATTCCGGATAAAAGCCCTCTGTCAGCTATATGTGTGGCAACTTTTTTCTACTCTGTAACTTTTTAGTCTTTTAATGGTGTCTCTTGATGAACAGATGTACTTAATTCTAATGAACTCACATTTACCTATTGTTTCCCTTATGGTGAGCCCTAAGTCCTGTTAAAGGAATCTTTCTTAATCTCCAGATCATGAAGATATTCTCCCATATTAACATCTTTAGAAGCTTCATGGATTAATTTTTGTATGATGTGAGATAATAGTCAAATTTTGTTTTTTCCAAATGAATATACATTTTCCCATCATAATTATTTAATTCTGTAATTTCCGTGATCCTCTGAGTTGACATGGAATACCTCTCCATTTATTTAAAACTTTTACTTCTCTTAGTAATCATTTTTAGGTTTTGGTATAAAGGTCTTATCTTTCTTTTGTTAGAGTTATTCCTAAGCACTTGAAATATCTTCATGTTATTATAAACATTTCCTTTAATTTTTTCATTACCTATTTATTTCCTGCTGGTATTAGAAATGCTATTAATGGTATTCCACTAACCCTGTATCCAGCAACGTTGTTGAACTCACTTATTAATCCTAATTATGTATTTACAGATTCTTTTTTATTTTTCACATGCACAATCATATCCATAAACAATGACAGTTTTACTTCTTTTTCCAAACTTTATACTCTAAAAATATCTTACTGCACTTTCTAGGACCTTGTATCAATTATCTATTGCCACCAAAATGCTGTATAACATACCACCTCAAAATTCAGTGATTTAAAGCAACAAGATGGGCTTCCCTGGTGGCGCAGTGGTTGAGAATCCGCCTGCCAATGCAGGGGACACAGGTTCGAGCCCTGGTCTGGGAAGATCCCACATGCCGCGGAGCAACTAGGCCCGTGAGCCACAATTACTGAGCCTGTGCGTCTGGAGCCTGTGCTCCGCAGCAAGAGAGGCCACGATAGTGAGAGGCCCGTGCACCGCGATGAAGAGTGGCCCCCGCTTGCCGTAACTAGAGAAAACCGTCGCACAGAAACAAAGACCCAACACAGCCATAAATAAATAAATAAATAAATAATTAAAAAAAAAAAAGCAACAAGATTTTATTATTGTATCTCATGAGTCATTAGACTGGGGTCAGCAAATATGTAAGGGGATTGACTGGCTATTGACTGATCTAAGTTAGCTTGAGCTAGGACCACTGGAATGATTCAGCTCCGGTTTACATGTCTCACTTCCAGCAGATTAGCCTAGATATGTCCTCATGGTGATAGCAAAAGAGTAAGAGAGCAAGCAATAACAAGGAAGGTCTTTTGCAGCCTAGGCTCTGAATTGGCATACCAGCCCAGATTCCAGTTAGCAAGAGGATCTGAAGAATTACATTGTAAAGGGAGTAAATAAAGGAAAAAATTGAAGACTTAGGACCACTGATGCTATTAACCTACCCAAATTTTAAATTCAATTTGACTAGAATAGTAGTGGGCATCCTTGTCTTATTACTGAGCTCCAAGGGAAAGCCTTCAACATTTTATCACTAAGTTTGATATTTGCTGTAAGCTTTTTTGTAAATAACCTCTTTGAAATTAAGAATGTTCCTTTTTAGTCCTAGTTTCCTAAAAGTGTTTTTTTTAAATGAGTAGTTCTTGGGTTTTATAAAATATTTCCACAAATATTAAGATGATCATATGATTTGTATCCTTTGTTATGTTATCATTGATTGATTTTCTTTTTTTTTTTTTACTTTTAAACTTCCCTGCAATCCTGGAATAAATTCACCTCGGTTGTAATGTAATGTCGTTTTTATGTATTGATGGATTTGATTTGCTAGTATTTTGTTTGGGACGTTTGCATCAACGTTCATGAGTGACATTGGCATACGATTTTCTTTTTCATAATTCCCTTGCCAGGTTTTGGTATTAAGGTTAGGCTGGTCTCACCACTGTTTCTATTCTGGAAGATTTTATGCAAGATTAGTAGTATTCATTTCTTAAATGTTTAGTACAATTCACCAGTAAAATCATCCAGGTTGGAAGTTTTCTATGGAGGAATATTACTAATTAAGAAGCAATTTATTTAAAAGTTATAGGACATGTATCTTTTCTAATTATGGTTTTCTCCAGATATATGCCCAAGAGTGGGATTGCTGGGTCATATTGTAGGTCTATTTTTAGTTTTTTAAGGAACCTCCATACTGTTCTCCATAGTGGCTGCACCAATTTACATTCCCACCAACAGTGTAGGAGGGTTCCCTTTTCTCCACACCCTCTCTAGCATTTACTGTTTGTAGATTTTTTGATGATGGCCATTCTGACCAGTGTCAGGTGATACCTCATTGTAGTTTTGATTTGCATTTCTCTAATAATTAGTGATGTTGAGCATCTTTTTGTGTGCTTTTTGCCATTTGTATGTCTTCTTTGGAGAAATATCTATTTAGATCTTTCACCCGTTTTTTATTGGGCTGTTTGTTTTTTTGATACTGAGCTGCATGAGCTGTTTGTAATATATTTTGGAGATTAATCCCTTGTCGGTTGCTTCGTTTGCAAATATCTTCTCCCATTCTGTGGGTTGCCTTTTCATTTTGTTTATGGTTTCCTTTGCTGTGCAAAAGCTTTTAAGTTTAATTAGGTCCCATTTGTTTATTTTTGTTTTATTTTCATTACTCTAGGAGGTGGATCAAAAAAGATCTTGCTACGATTTATGTCAGAGAGTATTCTGCCTATGTTTTCCTCTAGGAGTTTTATAGTATCTGGTCTTATATTTAGGTCTTTAATCCATTTTGGGTTTATTTTTGTGTATGTTATTAGAGACAGGTTTAGGTTTAAATCTACCATCTGATTAGGTGTTTTGTACTTGTCCTATCTACTCTATATTCCTTTTTCTCTCCTTTCTTGCATTCTTTGTACATTAATTGTTTTCATTAGTCCATTTTTTCTCTGATAGCTTAGAAATTATACACTTATACTATTATTTTAATGGTTCCCCTACATATTAAATATGCATACATTTTATCAAGTAATATTTATTTGTACTTTTATCCCCTTCCTAGACAATGAAAAGTACTTATAATAATTAAACTCTATTTACCACCCTCCTAATCTTTGTTGTTATATATTTAATTCTTTACTTAATTAAAACCAAATAAGATGTTACTGTAACTGTTTTTTTGCAGCCTCAATTTTATCCACATATTTCCATTTTAATTACTCTCAATTCCTTTCTGCATGTTTGACCTTTCTTCTGAGATAAGTTTTCCTCTTCCAGAAGAATCCACTGTAGTATTTTTAGTAGTGCCAGACTTCTGGCAACAAAACTCTGTGGTTTTGTTAGTCCAAAAATGTATTTACTTCATCTTCATTCTTGAGGAATATGTTTTCGAGAAATGGAATTCCAAATTCACAGTTATTTTCTTCCAGCACTTTAAAGATTTAATTCCACTGCCCACTTGCTATAACAGTTACTAAATATTTTGAAATTGATCTATGCTTATAAGATGAGAAAAAAACGGAGTGTCAGAGAGATGAAATTATTTTCCCAAAGTCAATAACTCATGAGGAGAAGGGCCAAGATTTAAACTCTGGCCCTCATTGCTCTAAAACCTTTGTTGTCATGGAGTTTTACAGTCTGGTATCTGAGACATGTCCCTTAAAGTCTGCTATTCTTGGTGATCCCTGGATTCCCTTAGGAGTTAGTGGGCCTGTAAGAAGAAACTCATGGAGTCCCTTGAGGAAATATCAGAGGAAGAGGCCCCCAAAGAACACCACTCTTCCTCAACCCCATCTTGGAAGCTCACGGCCAAGGAGATTCTGGCCACCAAGACCCAAAACTACTTTGCTCAGACTAAAAGAACTGAGAACATCTTGATCCAGGTTGCCTTCTCCATTGGGCTAAACAGCATATGGCGTTTCCCTTACCTTTGTCATCTGAATGGAGGAGGTAAGGTCAGGGACCTGGATCCTGAGTTTAAGGAAGGAGTTTTAAGGCTGGGAGCCTAGACTCCTAGGTGCTGGGGGAGGAGATAACTGGAGGGGAGGCACCCAGACTCCTAGAGGATAAAGAGGAGAGGGGCCAGGACTCCTGGCTGCCTGAGCACAGCTCCTGGCTCTCTTCTTCAGGCAGCTTTATCCTGATGTACTTCTTCATGCTCCTCTTGTTCGGGATTCCCCTCTTGTACATGGAGATGATCATGGGGAAATGTCTGCATGTGGACAACATCCGGGTCTGGAAGCAGCTTGTCTCCTGGCTGGGCAGCATAGGCTACGCCAGCGTACTGGTGAATGTGGGGACCAGCCAAGAGGCATCCCAGTTCACCCCTTGTGGTCTCCAGGTTCCCTGTCTCCACCCATCCCACCCCTCAGGCCTACTATGTCCACCCCCAGGTATGCATCTTGGTGAGCTTGTATAACAGCGTCATCATCACCTGGAGCCTCTCCTACCTGGGCAACTCCTTTGGTCGTCCCCTGCCCTGGGACAAGTGCCCACTGGTGAAGAACATCAATGTCACCAGTGAGGAGAGGGAGAGAGAGGGCCAGCAGAGCCAAGGGAGGCAGGGGCACCAGGGAGCAAGAGACAGGGAGTGAGAGCCAAAGGGAAGGAAGTGAAGAGCACGGGCAGCCACCAGGTGAGGTGGTACCTAAGCGCCTGGGTCCCCCCAGACCTCACTTGCCTTCGGACTGTGTCCCACCAGTACTTCTGGTACCACACCAGTCTGAATGCCTCAAACCACATTGAAGAAGGGGTCAAGGCCCTCGTCCTGAATCTCAGTCTGGGCATCTTCGCAGTCTGGTGCCTCCTCTTCCTAATCATGAGCACAGGGCTAAAGATTTCAGTGCAGGTAAGCCACCTTGATCACTGATCCCACTACCACTTCACCTTTGCAAATCCAAAGATCCTCAGGCTCCCTGCCCCCGCACCATCCAAGTCCTCCCTGCTGACCTCTCTTCTCCAACCCCCATGACCCTCCCACCCACCCAGAGGGCAAGCTCAGATGTGACCACTCAGCACCTCCATCAGGGGTCCGAAGGAAGACGCTGTACTCTCCCTAAGCAGCTGTCAACACCTCCTCTCACAAAGAACTGCTCTTCTCTCATCCGTGGCATGGAAGAGCACCACATACTGACCCAATTCCCACATCACCATCTCTCATCAGCCTGTCACTGCATGTGGGGACCTGCAGGCAGCCTTTTAGATCAGACCACAGCCTCACACCTTGAGCCTGGCATACTCCACCTTCCTGCATTTTGACAGTGCCTGTTAACCCCTAAATGAGCTGACTGGCACTGATTCCTTTCCAAAGTTTTTCATTTAGAGTACTTTATTCCAATCCATACTTCCAACCCTCCCCCTTGGCACCTGGATATTCTCCTTCTATGGAAAAGTTATTTCAGATCATTTTGGTTAACTTTACCTGTACCTTCTGGCCCCTGTATCTATGCCAGCAATCAACTTTTACGTCATGCATCCTTGGAAGTCCAACTCACTATTTCTTTGCAGTCTTCAAAATAAACCCTTCACACAAAAGCAGGTTTTACTGAAGGCTTAGTAGAGCACACTGGTGGTGGTGAGGGTCGGGGGTGGGCTTCCTTCACCTATCCCTGAGCAAAAAAATGAAAATTTTTTTAAAAATTCCTATTAAGCATGTTATTTTCTCACGAAGTCTCATCTCCATTTCTTTTCTTCCCCCTTCCCCTATGAAGGTGGTCCATGCAGCCTTCGGCCTCACTGCCTCCTCTCCCCTTTGCAGTTCCTTTCCCTAAACTCACAAATAGGCCATAAAAACAAGGCCCATGAATAGTGTCCGACTGCACCACCATTTAAAAGCCATCTTTACCTGGGCCCTCATTCTTCACCCTTGAGCGGCTGAATGGTGGATTTTTTCCCCCCAAACAACATTGTTGCCTCCCTAGAATAATCCTCCCATAGCTCCCTCTTGTTACATCTAGGGCACCTTAACACTGCTCACCTCCATCTCTCTACTCCTGCTGACTTGCAGTCCCCTGCTAATGCTTGCCTCTGTTCTGTCTTCCCCTCCTCCCCATTTCTCCTGACTTCTGGTTTCTGTCCTGACCCCTCTGGCCAGATGCTGATTTTCTCAGTATTCCTCCCCTACATCATCCTCCTCTGCGTCCTCATCCGAGGTCTCTTCTTGGAAGGTGCAACCACCAGCCTCAGACTTACGGTGACTACAGAGGTGAGGCTGGGGACTCCAAACCTTCTCCCTCCCTCAACTACCCAGGCCTTCTCTAAATCTCCTTCCCCTACATCTTCTTTCCTTCTGCCCCCAGACTACCCCTCATCCCTCCTGTTTTCCACCCCAGTCTGTCCCCTCTGCCGGCTCACTGGTGGTTCCACACTCTGAGCCCACTCCCAAATTCCTCTCACCCACCCTGATCCACAGTTCTCTGCCTGGGCCTTGCTGGACCTGTGGCATCAAGCAGGAGGCATGTGCTCTATTCCCTGGGCCTGGGCATGGGCACCATCATCTTATTCTCCTCCAAGGCTGGAGGTGACAACTATGCCCAGGTGGCCTCTTTAGTGACCCTCGTCAACCTGGTGACCTCTTTGCTGGCCACATCCATCATCTTTATAGTGCTGGGGTTCTGGACCACCACCAGTGGCCACGCCTGTGTCAAGCAGTGAGTAATCACAGCCTTGCAGATCCAAAAAGAGGTCCCCCCTGCTCTACATTAGCAATCCCCCAGCCTCATGGACCTTCGAACTCAAGACTCTCCAATAATAACAATGTCAATAATAATAATATCACATTTATTCTCAGAGAAAAACAGCCAAAAGGGAATAGTCTAATATCCATCACTTTATAGATACGAAAATAGTCTCAGAGATATGACTGTTCATATAAATTGCAAATGGTGTAAAGAAGTTTTCAAAATCAATTATTTAACTTACAAAGGGGACTGTTACAGCATTCTGAGCCACAGTCAGTGGTTGTGGCCTAGGCTACGTATTGGAATCATTTGAGAAGCCTTAGAAAATACTTATGTCTGAGTCCCACCCTCAGAGATTCTCATTTACTTGGTCTGGGGTGCATTCAGGCACTGGGATTTTTTAAAGCTTCAAGGTGGAATTTTTCTTGCAGTTAGGATATTGAAGGATGCAAAAGTCCATGTTTCCATAGTAGCAGCATTTTTTAACAGATATAAAATAAAAATCATGCTTTGTTATAAAGTTATTGAAGTGCAGTGGACACAAAGAAGCCTTAATGAACTGAATCCTAGAGAATAATGAGCCCATCATAGGTGAGCAAAGAGCCATAAATGCCTTTATCTGGGGGTAAGTGCCTAATCTGGGTGCATGTGGGTGGAGGAACAGGTCTGTCATAGAAGGAGAGACTTTGCACAGATAAGAAGTCATCCAAGCATTTAATGACAGTATGGACAGCCAGTAGGTATTGGGATCTCAGAGAGCCCCCAAAACACAAATAAATTGCTTGACCCAACGTTGTTCCTTACTCTATTCCCAGGAATTGTGTTGAGGAAGTGGCAGAAGCTGCAGCAGAGACAGGGCTAGCAAGCAGAGGAAGTGTGCACAGTTTTATGGTGCTCAAAATTATGGCCCCTCTGGAGTTGAATACAAAGATAAACCAAAAACAGCTAGAGCTACAGTCCAACCCACTCCAACTCAAACAATGACAAAAAGGAATTTGTCCCTGCTGGGGGATGCAGAAAATTGAGGGCATGGCTCAAGGGTAAAGTGAGCTCTCCTTAATTCCACTTGAAGGCAGAGAAAAACTCAACTAAAACTGTCACCCAGCCCTGGCTCAACTCAACTCTTAGAAAAATTATTAAATTATTAACCCTCATCCTGGCTATCTATAAAAGGCTTAAATTTATTGAGACTAAACAGAATAAAACAAACAATATACCTTTCTCCTTTGTTCTTCTACATACAAAGTCCAGAATAAATTTTAAAATCTCAAGACATTCCAAACACCAGGAAAATGTAACACATGGCCAAGAGAAAAATAAAGAAAACCTAAAGATCATCCAGACATTAGAATTAGCAGACAAGAACCTTATTTTTTTATTTATTTATTTTTTAATAAATTTATTTTATTTATTTTTATTTGTGGCTGCATTGTGTCTTCGTTGCTGTGCACGGGCTTTCTCTAGTTGCGGCGAGAGGGGGCTACTCTTTGTTGTGGTGAGTGGGCTTCTCATTGCAGTGTCTTCTCTTGTTGTGGAGCACGGACTCTAGGCGCGTGGGCTTCAGTAGTTGTGGTGCGTGGACTCAGTAGTTGCAGGCACGGGCTCAGTAGTTGTGGCTCGCGGGCTCTAGAGCGCAGGCTCAGTAGTTGTGGCGCATGGGCTTAGTTGCTCTGCAGCATGTGGGATCCTCTCAGACCAGGGCTCGAACCCATGTCCCCTGCATTGGCAGGCGGATTCTTAACCACTGCACCACCAGAGAAGCCCCTAGCAGACAAGAACTTTAAAACAACCATTATAAATATGTTAAGGAATTTAATAGAAAAGATTAATAAAATGTATGAAGACAACGGGAATATTTTAGGAAAGATATGAAAACTCTAAAAAAGAACCCCATGGAAATTCTAGAACTTAAAGTCAATGAAATGAAAGCTTCACTGGATATATTTAATATGGATTGGAACCAGCAGAAGAAAGGATCAGTTAACCTGAAGACAACTAAATAGAAGTTATACAAAGTGAAATACAGAGAAGTAAAGAAAAGAAAAACTGAACAAGACCATTAGTGACCTGTAAGGCTAATATATGTATAATTGGAGTTGCAGAAGGAGAGGAGAGAGAATTGGGGCCAAAACTGTTTTTAAATAGCAGACAAGTTTTTTCCAAATTTTATTAAAAACATCAGCCCACAGATCCCAGAAGCTCAGAAAACCCCGAGCAGGATAAATACAAAGAAGATCACACCTTGGCACATCGTGGTCAAATTTCAGAAAGCCAAATATAAATATAAAATGTTGAAAGAAATCAAAAATTAAAAAGTACATTGCATAAAGTGGAACAATGATAAGAATTATGGCTAACTTCTCATCAGAGACAATGGAAGTCAGAAGACAATGAAATGAAATATTTTAGAATGCTGAAAGATCTATCAACCTAGAGTTCTATATTTAGCAAAAATATCCTTAAACAATGAAAGTGAAATGAAGACATTTTCAGATTAAGTTGAGAGAATTCATTGCCAGCAAATCTATACCAAGAGAATACTAAAGGAAACTCTTGAGGCTGAAGGGAAATACCTCTTTTGTATTTAGATTTCATAAAAGTATACAGATGAAAAAGTAGTTTCACATACCTAAGCTGTTCTGAACATACTTAATAGTTTTCCAATAACTGAATAACCTAGCTTCTTAAATTTAAATTAATTAAAATTAAATAAAATTTGGACTTCCCTGGTGGCACAGTGGTTAAGACTCTGCACTCCCAGTGCAGGGGGCCCAGGTTTGATCCCTGGTCAGGGAATTAGATCCCATGCCAGTGAGCTGCAACTAAAGAGCCTGCGAGCTACAACTAAGGAGCTCACATGCCACAACCAAGGAGCTGGTGAGCCACAACTAAGGAGCCCTCGAGCCGCAACTAAGACCCAGTGCAGCCAAATAAATAAATAAAATAAAATAAATAAATATTTTTTAAAAATTAAATAGAATTTAAAATTCAGTTCCTCAGTCATATTAGCCACATTTCAAGTACTCAAGCCACATCTCGTTAGTGGCCACTGTATTAGCACAGCTCTAGAGTAATCATCAAAAACAAAATAATAAGAGATACACCTCAAACCCACTAGATTCCAACATCAGTGCTCTCCCCCACTTCAGCTGTAACAACCAAAAATGTCCCATACATTGTTAAATGTCCTTGGGGATGGAGGTGGGAGGATCACCCTTGGTTGAGAACCATTGTGTTAAGGATATCATCAACAACAGAAAAATAGCTAATATCATTCTTAATGATGAATTATTGAACACTTTCCCCTAATATTAAAAACAAGGCAAGGATATCTTTTCATCACCTCTGTTCAATATTATAGTGAAGTTCCTAGCCAATGAAAGGAGGCAAGAAAGGAATATAAAAAGCATAGAGCCTGGATAGAAAGAAGTAAAACTGTCTTTATTTACAAATGGCATAAGTGTGTACTTAGAAAACCTATTAGAATCCACCAAAAAAATAACCCTACTAAAATAAATAAGTGCATTTAGGAAAGTCACAAAAATAAAAGTCACCATACAAAAACAATCATATTTTTCTACATGCTAACAACCAACGACAGTTAAATGAAAATTTAAAAAACAAAACCGTTTACATTAGCATCAAAACCCATCAAACACTATGGCTCAATTTAGCAGAGGATGTGCAAGATCTCTATACTGAAAATTAGAAGGCATTGCTGAGAGAAAGTAAAGACCTAAATAAGTGAAGAGCTATATTATGTTCATGGATTTGAAGAATCATTGATGTTAGGATATAAGTTCCCAAATTGCCAAGTGAAATGGCAATTCACATCCCAGCAAACTTTACTGTAGGATTGACAAGATGATTCTAAAGTGTATATAGAAATGCAAAGGATGTAGAATAGTCAAAACAATCTAGAAAAAAAAAAAAAACAAATTGGAGACATACCACCTGATTTCAAGGTGGTATGTCTCCAACTTGTGGTATGTATGTTTTTTTCACTATAAAGTTGCACTAGTCAAGACAGTGTTATATTGGCCTAAGGACAGAACAACAGATTAATAAGAACAAAGTAGAAATAAACCAACACACATATGATCAATTAATTTTCAATAAAGGTGCCAAAGCAATTCAATGATAAAGTCTTTTCAACAACTGGATAACCATCTGGAAAAAATAAACGTTGATCTCTGCACACCGCACCCCAAAATTAATTCAAGATGAACCAAAGACCTTAGTGTAAAAACCAAAAGTATAAAATTTCTAGAAAAAAACATAGGATATCTTTATGACCTTGGGGTTAACAAAGATTTTTTAGCCAAGATACAAAAAGCACTAATCATTAAAAAAGGCTGCTAAATGAGATTCATCAAAATTTAACACTCAGCCCAGCAAAAGGCACCATTCAGAAAATGAATAGGAAAGCCACAAACTGGGAGAAAATGATATATACACACATAGACATACCCATATGTATGTGTATGATAAATGACTTTTGTCCAGAATATTTTAAGAATTCTTACAACTCAATAAGACAAAACCCAGACAATTAAAAATGGGCAAGTGGGAATGTAAAATGGAACAAATCATTTTTGGAAACTGTTAGCAGTTCTTACGAAGTTAAATATACACTTACCATATAATTCAG
This sequence comes from Eubalaena glacialis, assembly GCF_028564815.1. Lineage (NCBI taxonomy): Eukaryota > Metazoa > Chordata > Mammalia > Artiodactyla > Balaenidae > Eubalaena > Eubalaena glacialis. Next base: position 62,664,016 of record NC_083733.1, on the reverse strand, counting down.
CTATTTCTCCCCTATAACTTACCCTATAGAAATAAAAACAATGCCACAAAAGAGCATGTGTAAAAATGAACATTCATCTACTTATATACATTTTGGTTTCAGGATTATTCATAATGGCCAAAACTATAAGCAACCCAGATGTCTATCAGGAGATAAACAGATAACAAATCTTAGTATATTTGTTCAACCGATGGAACACTATTCCTCAATTAAAAGAAATGAACTACTGATATATGAAACCACATGGATGAACTTCAGACATTACATTGAATGTAACAGGCCAGACATAAAAGATTACTCATTGTATGAATCTATTTATATGAAATCCAAGAACAGGCAAAAGGAATATGTAGGAATGGGGAAAGAAGTAGTTGCCTCTGGAGTGAAGGGAACACACTGGAAAGGGGCCCAAAGTAACTCTCTGGAGTGATAGAAATATTCTGTAACTTGATTGGGGTGTTGGTTACATGAGTCGTTTGTCAAAACTCATTGAGGTGTACGTTTAATATCTGGGCTTTTTATTGTTTGTAAATTATAGCTCAATATAAACTGAGTCTTGTTTTTTTAAAAAAAATCTCCTGTTGATTCCAATGAGCAGCCTAGACTGAGAACCCTCATCTCCTAGGGCAGCACTGTCCAACAGAGCTCTCTGTGATGCTGGAAAACTACTACGCCTGCACTGTTCAGTACTGCAGCCACCAGCCGTAGCACTTGTAATGTAGTGAATGTGATCAGATATGGCAAATGTGATTGAGGAACTGGATTTTTAATTCTATATAATTTTATTGAATTTTAGTTTAAATAGCCATATGTGTCCAGTGGCTATCATGTTGGACAGTGCGGTCCTAGAAGAACTGCCACCCAAAACCCCTTTCCTTCATTATATAGAGTTTCTCAAACTGTAATGGGCATTATGAATCTTCTGGGGATCTAAATCAGTAAGTCTGGGGTGGGCCCAAGAGTCTGCGTCCCTAACAAGTTCCCAGGTAATGCTGCCACTCCATGGAACCTACTTTGAGTAGCAAGGCTATAGATTACCCTCTCTTTAGATAAGGAAATGTGGAGGTATAGATTATTAGAGAAGTTTTTAAATCAGGAGAACAGAAGACAGCTGAGAATCTGGCAAGATTTCATTAAATTAATCAAGCACAGTATTTATAGCCCCATTGACACCCCCTTCCCCATTCCCAAGTGTGTATCTTAGAGAAAGTCTCATACAAGCCCTGCAAATGGATGGTCACCATGGTGATATTTGTGATCACGGGGGTGGGGGCATTATTTGGGGAATCAAATGTGAATGTGGAATGTAAATATATATTATGCCGTAAAGTGCAGCAGTCAGGAACAATAAACTAGATGTGCATTCAGCAACATAGAGATATTGCCAAAAAAAAAAAGAGGAGAAAAAATAAGACACAAAGCTATTTATAGCACAATGACACTTAAGTGATGACACACAAACCACATATTTTTTCACAAAGAAATATCCATATTTAACGTTATTAGTCAAGCACATGAAAGTGAGTAGCTAAAGAAGTACAGGAAAGAGTGAAATTCAAAGACGATGGAGAAAAAAGATTAAACACACTTTGCTGTGCCAGTTGAGGAAAATGTATTATGAACAGGTTTGATTAACCCAGCACTCCAAACTTAAGGTACAAAAAGAGAGAAAATTCTGAGTGTATTAGTTTTCTAGGGCTGCCATAACAAAGTTCCACAAACTGGGTGGCTAAAACAACAGAAATTTATTGTCTCACAGTTTTGGAGGCTAGAAGTCTGAGATCAATGCATTGGCAGGGTTGGTTCCTTCTGAGGGCTGTAAGGAAGAATTTGTCCCATGCCTCTTGTGGTGGTTTGCTGGCAATCTTTGGTGTTCTTGTAGATCTCACCTTCATTCTCACATGGTGTCCTCCGTGTGTGTGTGTGTGTGTGTGTCCAAATTTCCCCTTGTTATAGAAGGATACCAGTCATATTGGATTAGGGGCACCCTACTCCAGTACAACCTCATCTTTAGTTACCTCTGCAACAGTCCTATTTCTAAATAAGGTCCCGTTCTGAGGTACTGGGGGATTAGGACTTCCAACGTGTGAATTTGGGAGTAGGGAGACACACAATTCAATCCATAACACTGAGGAATTAGCTACTACAAATATAACATCTTCTGCCCCTTAGGTGGAATCCCCAGGGCAACTCACCCCAAGTCTATGTGGTTAGCTTCTGGTGCCTGCCCTTGTTACTCAGCTGCACTCATCTTGGGCAACTCACTTCCCTCTCCAGTCCTCAGTGTCCCTGGTTTGCAGTCTGTTCTCCACCACTTTTCCTTTCCTCTGCTTCCCCTTCAGGAGTGTCTCAAAGCTGTTGAAGCTGATAGACAAGGGGGTGCTGCCTCAGGATGCCAAGCCCCCAAAAGACATCCTGCTCCTGCCCGCCCTGGACTACCTAGAATGGATCAACAGTCTCCCGAGGTATCTCCGGCACCAAGTCATCCACCTCTCCCCATCCTGCAGCATCAAGGCGCAGAAGGAAAAGGTGTGTTTGTGGGAGCAGGAGGGTACTTCTTAACAGCCCCAGAAGACACTGTGTCATGTATTTCCTAGGGTCCTTGGGGGCCACCTAAGCATCTTCTGAGGTAGGTAACAGTTATAATCACTTTTCCACCACCATTTCATATGTGCCAGGGCCTCTGCTATATTGTCACTTTACTTTTATTCTCATATCAACCCCAGGATCCCTATTTATCCTGGGCCGTGAGGAAACTGAGGAGGAAACTGAGGCCTCAAGAGGTTAAGCTCACATAGCTTCTGAAACCAAGAAGGGCAAACACGCAGCACTCCGGCCATCCACCAACCCCTCTGTGCCTCTTTCCTCTGCCCAAGACAGACATTGCTAATCGATCACTGCACCATTTCCCCTCCCCCCGCCCCCAATCCAGACCCACCACTACCTCAGAGCCCTTCTCCCGCACAGTTCATGGAGGGCCCTGGCCTGGCGTTTGCAGCATTCTCCCAAGTCGTCTCGTTGTTCCCTGGTGCCTCTTTCTGGGCCATCCTCTTCTTCATGGCCCTGCTCATCATAGGGCTGAGCAACTTGATGAAACTCTTGTAAGGCATTGTCTTTCCCCTCCAGAACTCTATCTCCATCTTCAGGAAATATCCCAGGATGCTCTCAGGTACTGTGGATTCTCACCCCAGTGACAGACTTGCCCTAGGCCCCTCCTCACCAGGCCACCCCCAATCTCCAGGGCTCACTTTGACCCCTGACCCAGCCCTACACATAGACCTCAGTGTGGCCAAACCTGCCCCTGCCTTAGCGATCATCTTCTTGGGAGGTTTTCTGGGCAGCCTCATCTTCACCAGTTGTGCCAGCAGCTACATAATGTCCTTGTTTGATGACAACCTAGTCCCGCTGACCCTCGTCATCACTGTGGTCTTCCAGAATGTGGCCCTGGCCTGGATATACGGAGCTAGGAGGTGATGTCCAAATCCTGGGGTCTGCCCAGCCAGGGCCCCCACTCCAGGTCTCTGAGGAGAGTTGTGGCATGATCTGCTCCCTCAGTCCTTCCCACAGCAGGGAGGTCCAGCTGAGAGCACAGCGGTACAGGAGGGAGTGATCTGAGGGAAGCTGGGTGGGTGGTCCTGATGGAACAAGCAGTCAGGATCGAGGGGACTCATGTTCCCCTGCCATTGGCCATGTGGGATGGTCTGAAGGCGGAGAGCTGGGAGTGATGCACTCCCCCTGGATGGGGGGATTCCCATGGGGTGACTTGATGCAGGGCCCAACGTCAGGGAGGGCCTGGCAGGACTTCAAAGCTCCTAAATGTTGAGAACTTGTGAGAGAAGCGGTGGCCTGGAAGGCCCACCCTCCCAAGGGCTCCAGGCCCTGGTGGCCAGAGGAGGGCTCCTTCCCAGAAGTCCCTGTCCATTGCCCCCACCCCAGGTTCAGGGAAGAAATGTTCAGTGAGCTGGGCCGCCCTCTGTGGCCCTTCTCCACATTCCTGTGGTGCTACGTGACCTTGCCAGGGCTGCTGGCCCTCCTCGCCATCTGCCTCATGCAACTCTACCAGGGGGCACACCTCTACTACATTGCCTGGAACAGCAGTGTGGTGAGATTCCCCCACCCCGGCCTACCACCCCCACCCTGGGGACCCCGTGTCAGAACACACCCCACAGGACCCTGATTCTGGGCTCCTACCATCCCAGGGGACCCTTTGACCAGCTTCCCAGCCCCTGGGGAATCTGATCCCCAGCATCACGTGGACTGAAACCCCACCACCACTGCCTCTTCCTCCCACCCTGCCCCCCTCTCTCTCTGCCCTCAGAGCCAGGAAGTAAAACAGCCCTACTGGCAAAACACCCTGGGCTGGGTCACCTTCCTCAGCACCCTCACCTTCCTGCCAACCCCGGTCCACCCACTTCACCAGTGGTGGTCCCTCCAGGACCACATTGCCCCTGATCCCTTTGAAAAGCTACTGATAACTGGTGGCATTAGTGACCATTTTGCTACAGAAATAGTTGGTTCTGCCAGAAAGGAGGGGAAGGGGCACATGGAAAACTTGCCTAGCAACCGGTGACATCACTCATTTGACCTTGGAAGGAAAGGGACAACCCGGGAGCTCTTTCCTCCCCTGGAATCATACTGCTTCTGGTAAGTGGAACGCTCTGCTCTGGGACTGGGGAACTCAGAAGAAGAAATCAACTCTACTGCTCACAGGGCTGGACCTAGTGTCCCCTTTCTCCCTGTGAAGTGGGGGCACCATGTTGGCACGATGGGATGGGCATCACAGCACTTTCCAGGACCCGACTTCCCAGTTATCATGGAGATAGACAGTGTTCTCTCCAACCCCTCACCTCCACCACCAAACTGGATCAGTGGGGTGGCTAACTTCTCCGGGGCTGCCCTCTCAGAATGAAGCTGAGACGACAGTGCTGTGAGTTAATAAATGGGTCCACTGGGACGCCCTGCACAGGCCATGGGCATAGTGTTCTTTCAGTGAGCAGCCCAGATGTCAGCCTCCTCCTGCACATACACCCTCCAAATTGCCAACACCCCTGGCAAACTGAGTATCCAATCTGGTGACCCCAGTTTCCCCCTGCCTTTGAGACCCCTCCATCTCCTGGAGCTGAGCCAAACTGCGGGGGAGCTTTGCAGCAATCAGTATCACGCAATCTAGAAAGTGTGTTAATCCCTAAAGCTAACTTGGTAATTGGTGACCATACTAAATCTATCCCATAACTCATCTCACTACTCCTACCAAGAGGGTAGCTCGCCTAGAACATTTAGGTCCTCACTAGCTGGCTGTTATGCTTCGTTCTTACTTGGGATAAGGTCCCTCACCCACTTGGGCCCTGGGAAGTAGGTCACCTGGTTTCTCTGGGCTCAGGACCAGGGAATCGTGGAGGACTTGGACCTTATTAGGGTTGTCTGTGGGAATAGGTAACACCACCCAGCCTATCTGTCAAATGGAGTTAAGGGAACTCAGGGGGTGGAGGACAGAGGCCCCTTCTAGAAGCCACACCCCTTAGTGACTTCCTGGGCAAAAACCCTTCTCTCCCATTGCCTACTCCCAAAGGTCATGACCTTGAGAATCAATGCCAGCTTCCATTACCACCCACTCTGGTTCCCAATCACTTCTCAAATCTTCCCCTGCTCTTTCACACCTTTTAGTTACCGCAAATGTCTCTAAACATCTTTTATCACACTCCCCTATCAGTGACAGCTTTTTGAAAAAATATCCCCAACCTACGTAGAAAATTTACTTGTGAATTCCTGTCATTCTATCAATACATACTTGATATCAGTAAAGTTTCATTTGTTTTGCTCATTGATTTTTAAAAAAATAGATGTAAGTAGAAATCCTAAATTTTTCTTCCTGCATTCCCAATGCAATGGCTTCTCCTTCCCAATTTGGAGAGCCCTGAAAAGGTCAGAGGCAGAGGCCCCCAGGCCCTTCCAGCCCCTGAGATTCACCTCGGGGCCTCCTGCCTCCTCCCTTGCTCTCCATGCACCCTGGGTCTGGGATAACCCAGCTCCGGGAGCTGGAAGTGAGTGGAGTGGGCCTGGTCCCCCTTCCACCCTCACCCTCACCTCTGTGTCTCTCCTCCCCTCTCAGAGTCAGGGTGGGCCACCATGAACCAGTATTACCAAGTGTCTGGTGGGGTAAGAGAAAGGCCAGTGTAGACGATGAGTCCTGCACTTGGGGTGGTAGTTGTAAGGTTGCTTTTTGTGAGGTTGGGGGGTGAGAAGTCCTGGCATGGAGGACACCTTCCCAAGTGCTATGAGAAGCCCCTCGCCCTTGTTAATACCTGGACAATGTATTAACGGACAGGCCCTTGGCTGGTCTCCCTCTCCACCTCTCCTTTCATGAAGTGGATATTGCAGGAGGCTCAGAGAAGAGAAAGGACAGCCCTGCAGTCAAACACCCAGTGACAGGTGGAGAGAGAATCAAGGTTTTCTGGCTCCTAGTCTGGGATCCTTTCGTGATTTGGATGACCATGACATTGGCTGGGGGAAGCCACATGAGGAGCTTTAGCAAGTAGTTGCAGCTAAGACAGGAGTCTGCAAACTTTTCCTACAAAGGGCCAGATGGTGTTTTTGGCTTTTCAGGACGTGGTCTCTCTGGCATACAGTTGTCCCTCAGGATTGCTTCCAGGACCCCCCACAGATACCAAAATCTTCAGATCCTCAAGCTCCTTATATAAAATGATGTAGTATTTGCATATAACCTACACACATCCTCCCGTATACTTTAAATCATCTCTAGATTACTTAATACAATGTAAATGCTATATAAATAACAGCCAGTGTGGCAAATTCAAGTTTTGCTTCCTGAAATTTTTTTTCGAATATTTTCGATCCACATTTGGTTGAATCCATGGATGTGGAACATGTGCCTACAAAGGGGGCCGACTGTGCAACTAGAACTGTAATCAGAAAGAACTTCTGTACTTTTGTATAACTTGATCGCCATTTTATATAACAGGTCCTGTTTTACAAATAAATTTTGATTTACTAAAAACAAAAACAAAGGGGGCTGACTGTATTCTCTTTGTTGTTTGATTTTTACAACTCTTTAAAAATGTAAAAATCATTCTTAGCTCACAGGCCAGATTTATCCCACACACAACGCCTGTAGTTTGCCAACCCCTGTTCTAGGGCCATGTGATACCTACAAGAGAATGCTGGTGACTAAACCAGAATTTACTTTGAACTCCCTAGTTGGCCCACTTTGTGCCAGGCAGCCACGCAGAGGGTATAACCATCAGGCTGTCCAGCAGAAAGAAAGGTGACCCAAGAATGGTCAGGGGGGCAGAATCCTAAATTTTCAAAATGGTCTATATAACTCCCCCACCCCTTAGATCTCAAGAGATTGATCATCCAGGAGGCAGCCAAGAAGAGACGAAGCCTCTCTGGGAACACCCACATTCAGTGACCAAACTGCCCGACTAAGCTGTGTGGACCAGGAGGAGAGGAAGAAGGTAAAGTCAGAAATCTTTTTGAGCTGAGTTTTTAGGAGATGGGTCCAACAACCATTAATACCAGATACATGTGGATGGGAGGGAAAATAGTCCCACCCAATACCTTAACCTTGACTGCAATCTGTCTTCCAAGGTGGGCTCTGGGGTTGGATGGATGGACACCACCAGCTTTTAACTCAGCCCAACCAGCAGTGAACCAGGCCCAGTCACTTCCAAGGACTTGTGTAAATCGAGGGCCCCACTGAGCCAGCAGCTTTGCTTCAGGCGGTGGAGGGAGGGATAAAGTTTTCTCCAAAGGGGAAGCTGCTACTTTTCCACTGCAAAACTGAGATGACCCAAGGACCAGCCCAGCTGTGCCCTTGAACATACCATTTACATTTAACCATTTCAGACCTTACTAGTTGTCAAGTTCAAGTTGACCTACCCCAAAATGGAGGAGTCAAGCCAGGAAGTCACAAGGCCTCGGTGGGTTGGTGGGTCCCTTTCAACAGCGCTTAATAGCAATTAAGAGGCCTTTCCTAAAAGGGGTGTATGTGGTGGCTGCGTCGGCAGGTGGCGCTGTTGTACCGGGAAATGACTTCTGAGTACCTCCACAGCCATTAGGTCATTAAAGCTATGATTTCCCTTTCTCCTGGGGTTCTACGTAGTTTCTGTAGTCGGCCATGGAGAGGACCACACATGCTACAGTCCCTGGATGGGAGAATCCCCGGACACTTATGGGACAATCACAGTATGAACACATAAAACATCAGTACCAATTATATATTCAATAGGGGAAGCCATGACAGCACACTGAATTGGCCCAAATGCCCCTACCCTGCAAGGTCACTTCAGCTTCCCTGCCCCCATAATGAGCCTTATCAGTTGAATTCAGGTGCTTTTTCCTCCTCGAGGAACATGCATGCGTCAGGGACTACAGCATCAGCTTTAGTGAAATTTCTACCTGGGGGATATACTGTCTCCAAAATCCACAAAGACTGATCCTTGTTGAACATCCTTTGTAGCAGGACCAACAGTTTGTCTTTTCTAAGCTATGAAATGTCTATCTGAGCCTAGATAGTCCTCAAGATGATGACTTGGATAGCAGGGTCTTCTCTTTCGTTTGTTCATTTGTTTGTTTAATATTTATTTATTTTGGCTGCGCTGGGTCTTAGTTGTGGCACACAGGATCTTCATTGCAGCATGTGGGATCTTTTAGTTGTGGCACGTGGACTTCTTAGTTGAGGCATGCATACGGGATCTAGTTTCCACCAGGGATCGAACCCAGGCACCCTGCATTGGGAGCATGGAGTCTTACCCACTGGACCACCAGGGAAGTCCCAGGGTCTTCGTTTTTGTCTTCATTCAAGACCCATCCATCCTCAGTTAACTGTGATTGGGTGGCAGGTAATGCAATACAAGCAGTGAAGGTCATTACTAAAAAGCCATTCCTTCCAAAGATGTACAAATGGCCAAAAGCACACGAAAAGAAGTTCAATGTCGTTAGTCATTAGGGAAATGCAAATCAAACTCACCATGAGACACCACTTCATACCCACCAGGATATCTATAACCAAAAGAAAAAAAAAAAAAGGAAAATAACAAGTGTTGGTGTGTATTTGAAGAATTTGGAACCTCATACACTGCTGGTGGGAATGTGAAATGGTGTGACCACTGTGAAAATCAGTTTGTCAGGTCCTCAAAAAGTTAAACGTAGAATCACCAGCAATTCCACTCCTAGTTATATACCAAAAAAACTGAAAACAGGTGTTCAAACAAAAACTTGTACCTGAACATTCATAGCAGCATCAGTCACGATAGCTAAAAAGTAGAAACAACCCAAATGTCCATCAATGGATGAATGGATTTTAAAAAGTTATATATCCATACTATGGTTATTATTCAGCTATGGAAAGGAATGAAGTTATAATATAACATCAATGAACCATTGTGCTAAGTGAAAGAGGTCAGGCAGAGAAGACCACATATGTTATTATTCCACTTATATGAAATATCCAGAATAGGCAAATCCATATAGATAGAGAGCAGATTGTTGGTTGCCAGGGGCTGGGAACAGAGGAGAATAAGAAGTGAGTTCTTAATGGATACAAGGTTACTGTGTGGGGTGATGAAAACTTCTGGAACTAGACAGTAGTAATGATTGTACAACATTGTGAATATTCTAAATGCCACTGAAGCATACACTTAAAAAGGGTTAAAATGGTAAATTTTATATTATGTGTATTTTACCACCACCACCACCACAACAAAAATACAAATTGAAAAGAATGAAATAAAATTGCCTCTATTTACAGACAGTATGACATAGAAAATCCTAAACAATCTGCAAAAATAATACTAGAACTAGTAAAGTGAGTTCATCAAAGTCATAGAATACAAGGTTAATATACAAAAAATCAGCAGTATTTCTGTATACTAGCAATAAGCAATTCGAAATTCTAAAAAATTTGAACAGTATCATATACAATATCACATTGTATAAGAATACATCTAACAAAATATATGGAAGATTTGTATGCTGAAAACCACAAACACTCATGATAGAAATCAAAGAAGACCTAACCAAATTAAGAGACATACAGTGTTCATGGATCAGAAACTACAGTACCATTAAGATGTCAATCACCTTGAACTGACCTGTAGATTCAACACAATCCCAAACAAAATCCCAACAGGTTGTTTAGAGAAATTGACAACCAGACTCCAAAGTTTATATCAAAAATCAAAGGAATTAGGACAACTAAAACGATTTTGAAAAGGGAAGGCAAAGTTAGAGGACTCACACTACCTGATTTCAAGATTCAGTACAAAGCTACAGTAATTGAAACAGTATGGTATTGGTGAAAAGACTGACATATAGATGTACTGATCAGAAGAGAGAGCTCAGAAATAGACCCACACATATATGGTCAATTGATTTTCAACAAAGGTGCCACGATAATTCAAAGGAGAAAAAAGGAGTCTTTTCAACCAATGATGCTGAGCAATTAAATTACACATCTGCAAAAATAAATAACCTTGACTACAAAATTACCCTATGTATAAAAATGAACTCAAAATAGATTGCAGGGAGTTCCCTGGTGTCCAGTTGTTAGGACCCCGAGGGCATGGGTTCAATCCCTGGCCAGGGAACTAAGATCCCACAAGCTATGTGGCCAGGCCAAAAAAAAAAAAAAAAAAAAGATTACAGACCTAAATGCAAAGCCTAAAACTATAAAACTTTGAAGAGAAAATCTTTGTGACTTGGGTTAGTCAAAGATTCCTCAGATAGGACAAAAAAGCATCAAACATAAAAGAAAATGTTGATAAAATTCTTCCCTCCAAGAGACACCATTAAGAAAGTGAAGGGCACTTCCCTGCTGGTCCAGTAGTTAAGACTTCGCCTTCCAGTGCAGGGGGTGCGGGTTCGATCCCTGGTCAGGGAGCTAAGATCCCAAATGCTTCACGGACAAAAAACCAAAACATAAAACAGAAGCAATATTGTAACAAATTCAATAAAAGACTAAAAATGGTCCATATCAAAAAAAAAAAACTTAAAAAAAAATGAAAAAGCTCAATACATACTGAGGGAAAATATTTGCAAAATACATATCTGATATAGGAGTATGCAGAATACATTAAATTTTACAATTCAATGATACAAAAACAACCCATTTTTTAAGTGGGTAAAAGATTTGAACTGACACTTCACCAAAAAAGCTATACAGGGCTTCCCTGGTGGCACAGGGAAGAATCCGCCTGCCAATGCAGGGGACACGGGTTCGAGCCCTGGTGCGGGAAGATCCCACATGCCGCGAAGCAACTAAGTCCGTGTGCCACAACTACTGAGCCTATGCTATAGAGCCCACGAGCCACAACTACTGAGCCTGCACGCCACAACTACTGAAGCCCGCACTCCTAGAGCCCATGCTCTGCAATAAGAGAAGCCACCACAATGAGAAACCCGCGCACCGCAACGAAGAGTAGCCACCGCTCACCGCACCTAGAGAAAGCCCATGCACAGCAGTGAAAACCCAACACAGCCAAAAGTAAATAAAATAAATTTATAAATAAATAAATAAAATATCTTTTAAAAATTTAAAAAAACACAGTGAGACACCACTACAAACCTCTTAGAATGGCTAATTAAAAATACTGATAATAGCAAGTGCTAGTGAGGATGCAGAGCAACTGAAATTCTCTCATAACATTGCTGATGGAAATGTAAAATGTGCAGCCAATTAGGAAAAGAGTTAAGCAGCCTCAGATAAAGTTATACAGGGGAATTCCCTGGCAGTCCAGTGGTTAGGACTCGGCGCTTTTACTGCTGGGACCCGGGTTCAATCCCTGGTTGGGGAACTAAGATCCCGCTTATTATACAACCCAGACACCCCAATCTTAGGTATTTACCCAAGAGAAACAGAAACATATCCGATACCCAGTTTTCTCTAATTCAATCTAGGTTTGCATATCAGCCCCTTGGCTTGTCTAAGTAGGCTTCACAGGAGCTACCAAATCCATTCCAGTTTTTGGCGGCAGCTTTGAGCAGCCTTTACAGCTGTCTTCTCTAGCCCCACTTGTCCCTTTAATGTAGCAGGTCTTCAGCCTTCACAAAGCTCATGCATTCTTTTTTTTTTTTTTTCTCACATGCATTCTTGAGTCCTCACTCCACCCTGCTGCCTCCTTTTCTCTGACGACCTGCAGCTTCTTATCTGGAGTTTTCGTTTTTGTATAAAATACACCTCTCTTTCAAATGACCTATTTGTTTAAGATTTTAGTGGCTTACATATTCTACTGACAGTCACTCCCTTCCCACATCTGAGACTGGAGCAGATATCTTACGGGTTCTTTTGGATCACAGGCTAGTGAATGCCACAGCTGTCCCCTGCCCTCAGCAACCCCTCCAGAGGACCCTAGAGTAGCAGATCATGGCTATGCTGCTCACTCTTGGTTAATGGACACCCAGTCACTTACTGGCCTTGCTGGTGACCTGCAAGAGGTCCTCCTCACTCCTAAAAGGAAATATCTTCCACCTTTGTAATGGCCCAGTTAAACTCTGTGTGGCTTCCAAAAACACAGCATCAAGACAAGTGGAGACATTTGTGGTCACCAATTGTCATTTTAAGGGGCCAGGATTCCCACTGCACTAGGGCTGTGCAACAGAGAAGTGAAATAGGTTCACTGCGGGAAAATATACAAGTAAGAAAGATTTAAATATAAATTTTAGCAGTATTTTGTAATTCCTCAAGAGCGCCTAGCCTCCTCTTCAATTACAGGACTTTTGGTTTCCAAACTGATTTATGTGTGGAAATGAAGTGGAGGTTGTATCTCTCCATTATGATGACTCATGTCAGATTTCTACCTGCCAGACCTGGCGTTTTCCTGTTATACAGATATTTCAACAGAAATAAATTAATACAGGGGTCTCAGATATATTAAACGGGTCTCAGAAAACTGGGAAAGAAATAGAAAGAAGCAGAGTTAGCACAGAAATAGTAAGCTGCACGAAGCAAATGTCACCCCCAGGACTGGAGAGACAAATGGAAGAGAACAGAGTTATCAGAACCTAAACTCTTGGAGACGTGCCCCTGGGAGCTGAAACTCAGGCTAGAAAAAGGGGCTGCCTGGATGGAGCAGGTGTGACTGAGGGCATAAACGGAACTTGTGGGAGTGCTGGGGCGGGGGAAGCTGAAAGCTGCAACCAGATAAAGCAATGCTCTGGGGCTACGCTCAGGAACGGGAAGCAGCAAATCCCCTCTTCCTCCTCCAGTCACCGTTCTCCCTCTAGCGCCCCCTCTAGGCAGAGTCTAATAGGAACCCAGCTGGCAAAACAAATGTGGCTTGCGGAGTCCCAGCCCCAGCATCACAGAGCTGAGTATACAGAAGGGCAGATTTGGAGCTGAGAGACAACAGCTTAATAAAGCAGCATGCCCACTGAGTGAATTCCTAGGGCTCTGTAGCATTTAACATTTCTAAATATAAATTAGTGCTTTACAAAGGCTCTGGATCCAGATGGCCCAGATTCCTATTCAAACTCAGCCGCTTTCTAGCTGTGAGACCTTGTGTGAGTCACTTAACTTTTATCTGTGCCTCAGTTTTCTTATCTGCAAATGGAGACATTAGTACCTACCTAATATATGGTTGCCATGAGAATTCCTTGATTTAGCACCTGTGAAGAACTTAAACACAATGCCAGACACATAGCACTCGTGTTAGCTGTTGTTGTTGTTGCCACCATCGTCATTACTGTTATTATTACTACTTGGGTTAGTGAGAATTGATTCAGCATCTTCCAGAGAAATCTGGTTGCCACAAAACACTTGGCAATATTTCAAAGCTACTCTGCATCCAAAGTGGCAGACAGTTGGAATTCCTCCAATTTGGAAAAAGGATGTTTTGGTTTGCATTTTTGGATGTGTTGGTTGTTGGTGGCTTTTTTGCTATTTTACTAATAATTGCTGTCAGTTCAACCTTGTCATTACCAGTTTAGTTTGTTATGGGTTGTTTAGTTAAACGGCATGTATAATGATGCATATTTGCCTCAATTCTATGCGTGCGTAGCCTGCAATTTTCCACTAATTAGACTTTTTAAAGACACATATGCAGTTATCTAGTCAAATTTGCATCATCTGTTCCCCTATTGCCAAAGCAGATGTACACAGCACCCACCCACCCCCACTCCAGGAAATACTCTTACTTTTTATCTCTGAGTTCTTCTTTCATTGGTAGGCAGGAACGGGGGTGGGGGGCGTACAGATGGTTGGGGTTATTATCCCACTGAAGTGAGAGTCATCAAAATAGTGCAGACAAGAGGTGCTGGGCCTGAGTCACACAGGAATAGTGGGGCTGAGAGGAAAAAACAGCCGGGGGATACCTGAAAGAAAGCAGCAAACGAACCAAGGACCCCAAACACACCCCCAGCTTCAGCCCCCATCCCCAAAGGATCTAGACACCCACCAGTTCCCCAAGAATCAAGCATCCAGACACTACTCCTTTCAAATGGCTTTATTTCCCCAGTGTGGGGAGCTGTGAGTGGGCTCTGGTACCTCAAGGACCCTGCAGCCTTCTCCAGCCCAGCAGGCTGTGGTACAGCCTTGAGAGGCAATGCCTGGGCTCCAGAGGCTCATGCTTCCAGAGTAGGGCTGGTTCTGGGAGGATCCAAGCCTGCTGTGGTTTGTATGGATGACACTCCCTGCAGTGATCGTGACAGCGGCCGAGGTGGTAGTCCATGGGCATGAGGTTCACCTCAAGGACAAGGTCGCCAGGTGCAGGGGTCAAGGACCTGCTAGGCCTTACTCTGGGAGCAAAACTCCCTATGGCAGCTACTCTTTGAAGTCCACCAGCAGGGCTCAGTCTGGGGGAAGAGAGAAGAGGTGGTGGGCATAGAGACGAAGACAGAAAAAATAGAGAGACTGGTAAAAACAAAGATGTACAAAAAGCCGAAAGGAGACCGAGAGTGAACCAGGGACTAAGGAAAGCCAGTTAAAGAGAAAAACACTCAGAGATAGGGGAAGAGAGACCCGGAAAGCAGGGACACAGACGTAGGTAGTGACAGACGCCAGAGATACACACAGGTACACCACACACACTGACCTTCAGGCCCAGGTGAGGCTGGGGGCAGCGGCCCCCCTGGGGGAAGTAATGCAGAGCGACTCAGGGCCTCAGCTACCCAGCCCAGGACACGGCTACAGTACCGGACCTGGGGAGCAGGGAGGACATCAGGGCACCAGACTGGAACCCTACTGCCCCTCACCCCAGCCATACTCCCCCAGCCTGGCCCGGGGTCCTCACCTCCTGTTCCAGTCTTTTCAGACGCTGCTCGTACTCGCGGATCTGTCTCAGCTGCTGCAATGCTGTGTCCACCCTGGGGATCCAGGGTCTCAGGTCGGTGCCTGCAGCCTACCAGCCCCGCCCACCTTCGAAGACCCGCCCTCTGTAGTTCAGCTTTCCTCCCTAGCATTCTAGGACCCTGTCCCCGCAGGCTCCGCCTCTAGCCTGGGTCTTTGCAGGACCTAAATCATGGGATCGATTCCTGAAGCCAAAAGCCCCGCCCAGAGCCAGGCCCCGCCCTCACTTCTGCGATGTGCGCTTCAGACTTTCTGAGTCGCTCTCCCGCTTGTCCCGAGCTCGCTCCAGCAGGAAATTCTCCTTTTGCACTGACTCCCACGTCAACAGCCTCCGCTCCGCTTCCTTCGAGAGGTGGACCCCTGGACAGTGGGGTCAGGAGAGAGTCAAAGGGCTCGCCCATCCTCGAGTCAAAGGGCTCGCCCGCTCCTAGACCCAGCTTCCCCACCCAAAACCATGAGCTTTGGTGATCTCCCAGACCACGCCCCCTCGCCGTTCCAGGCCTCCCACTAATATCCCACGCCCAGCTCCCTGACAGACTAAGCCCTGCCCACTAGTGCTCCTGGGCGTCCTCCTCCAGCCTATACATGCTCTTCTTTCTCTCCAGGTTCCGCCCCCTAGGTTTCTCTCTTTTGGGCCAAGCCGGCCTCTCACGAAAATGCTCGACGACTGCTGAACGTGGCAAGCTGGCCCGGCGCCTGCGCAATCGACGGATGAGGGAGAGCACGTGCGAGATGACGATGAGAGGCGGAGCCAGTGCGGGCCGAGAGTGAAATTCCCGGATGAGGCTGTAGCGCTGCGCCTTCCAGTAGAGGTCGCTGTTGCCCTGTACTTTGCCGAAGGTATAGCTGTGGGGACCAGAGATCAAGGGTCACTGGAGGTCAACGCCCCTTCAGGAAGAGAGGATGAAGATTAGCTGTCAGGCAATATCTGTTTGAAGGCCAAGGCAGCAGGCAGATGTCAAGATCAATAAAGTTGGAGGTTATTACAGGACGCAATTAGTAGCTGGGTTAGGAGTGTCCAGGGTCAGATGTCATAGGTCAAGTTGGGAAAGCTATCATGAATTAAGTAGAGATTGGAGTCAGGTTCAAAAGTCAGCCTGGACACAAATAATAAAATAGGAAATGAAAATGGGGACACTACTATCAACCTTATAGAAACAAAAAGGATTATAAGAGAATGCTATTAATAATTGTACACCAACAAATTAGATAACCTAGATGAAATGGACAAATTGCTAGAAACACACAAATTACCTAAACTGACTCAAGAAGAAACAGGACAATCTCAAAAGACCTATAACAAGTAAAGAGATTGAATCACTAATTAAAAATGTCCCAACAAAAAAAGCCCAGGGCCAGATGGTTTGACTGGTGAATTCTACCAAACATTTTAAAAAGATTTAACACCAATCCTTCTCAAACTCTTCCAAAAAATTGAAGAGGAGAGAACACTTCCCAATTCATTCTATGAGGCCAGCATTACCACGATGATATCAAAGTCAGATAAAGATATCACGAGAAAACTACAGACCAATATCCTTTATGAATATACATGCAAAAATCCTCAACAAAATACTAGAAACCTAATTTAACACCATATTGAAAGGATTATAAGTGGGATATATGCAAGGAATGCAAGGGTGGTTCAACATACAAAAATCAATCAATGTAATATACCACCTTAATAGAACATAGGAAAAAAAACCATGTGATCTTCTCAATTGACATGGAGACACAGAAAAGGCATTTGATAAAATCCAACACCGTTTCATGGTTACAAACAAACAAACAAAACAAAACAAAAACTCAGAAAAGTAGAAATAGAAGGAAACTTCTTCAACATGATAAAAGGTACTTACGAAAAACCCACAGCTAACATCATACTCAATGAAAAAAGACTGAAAACGTTCCCCAAAGATCAAGAACAAGACAAGAATGCCCACTTTCGGGACTTCCCTGGTTGCCCAGTGGTAAAGAATCTGCCTTCCAATGCAGGGGACATGGGTTCGATCCCTGGTCGGGGAACTAAGATCCCACATGCCGCAGGGCAACTAAGTTCGCACACCACAACTACTGAGCTCCTGCACCTCATCGAGAGATCCCTCGTGCCGCAAACTACAGAGCCCACACGCTTTGGAACCCACGCACCACAACTAGAGAGAGAAAAACCCGCGCGCCACAACAAAGAGCCCGCATGCCGCAACTAAGACCCTACGCAGCCAAAAAAATAAAGAAATATTAAAAAAAAAAAAAAAAAGAATGCCCACTTTCACCACTTCTATTCATTATACTGGAAGTTCTGGCCACAGCAAGCAAGAAAAAGAACTAAAAGGCATCCAAATTGGAAAGGAAGGAGTAAAACTGTCTCCATTGACAGATGATATAGCCTACATATAGAAATAGAAAATCCCAGGGACTTCCCTGGTGGTCCAGTGGTTAAGAATCCATCTTGCAATGCAGGGGATGCTGGTTCGATCCCTGGTCAGGGAGCTAAGATCCCGCAAGCTGTGTGGCACAGCCAAATAAATAAATAAATAAATAAACTTTCAAGAATCAAAGGATGTTATCAAGAAAAGGAAAAGACAACCAACAGAATGGGAGAAAATATTTGCAAATTATATATGTGATAGGAGTTTAATATCCAGAATAAAGAACTGCTACAACTCAACACTAAAATAGAAACAACTCAATTTAAAAAACAGGCAAAGGGGGCTTCCCTGGTGGCGCAGTGGTTAAGAATCCGCCTGCCAATGCAGGGGACACGGGTTCGAGCCCTGGTCCAGGAAGATCCCACATGCCGCGGAGCAACTAAGCCCGTGCGCCACAACTACTGAGCCTGTGCTCTAGAGCCCGCGAGCCACAACTACTGAGCCCACGTGCTACAACTACTGAAGCCCGCACGCCTAGAGCCCATGCTCCGCAACAAGAGAAGCCACCGCAATGAGGAGCCCGCGCACCGCAACGAAGAGTAACTCCTGCTCGCTGCAACTAGAGAAAGCCTGCGCGCAGCAATGAAGACCCAACACAGCCAAAAATAAAAATAAATAAAATAAATAAATTTATTTTTAAAAATGGGCAAAGGATTTGAACAGACATTTCTTTAAAGATGTGCAAATGGGCAATAAGCCCATGGAAAGATGCTCAGTGTCACCAGTCATTAGGAAAATACAAATCAAAACCACAATGAAATAACCAGTTCATGCCCACTAGAATGGCTAGAACCTCTTAATAAGGAAAATAACAACTGTTGGTAAGGAAAGGCTAAACATAGAATTACCATATGACCCAGCATTCTATTCTAGAAATATACCCAAAAGAAATAAAAAACGGAGACTCAAACAGATTTGTGAACAGCAATGTTCATTGCAGCATTATCCACAATAGCCAAAAGATGGAACCAACCCAAGTTTCCATCATCAGATGAATGGATCAACAAAATGCCTTATACCAATACATCAGTATTATTCAGCCATAAAAAGGAATGGAGTGGTGGTACATGCTACAACATGATTGCACAATGAAAACATTATGCCAGACACAAAAGGACAAATATTGTATGATTTCACTTACATGAATCACCTCCAAGAGGCAGATTCATAGACACAGAAAGTAAATTAGAGGTTACCAGGAACTGGGTGGGGGAGGGTAAAATGAGGAGTTACCCTTGCTTAATGGGTACACACTTTCTGTTTGGCGTGATGAAAATGTTTTGGAAATAGACAGTGGTGATGGTTGTACAACATTATAAATGTAATTAATGTCACTGCATTGTACACTTAAAAATGGTGACGATGGCAAATTTTGTTATATATATTTTGCCACAATAAAAAAAAATTTTAATCTTCAGCCTGGGCTCAGAGAGCAGATCAGATTCCAAAGGCCAGGTCAGGAGCAGACTCTAACTGGGTTTGGGACAAGCCAGCATTAGATTTGAATCAGAGTTCAGAGACTAAAACTAGAATTGCTTAGACTGGGATCAAGAATCATGCTGGGGGGGCTTCCCTGGTAGCACAGTGGTTGAGAATCTGCCTGCCAATGCAGGGGACACGGGTTCGAGCCCTGGTCTGGGAAGATCCCACATGCCGTGGAGCAACTAGGCCCGTGAGCCACAACTACTGAGCCTGTGCGTCTGGAGCTTGTGCTCTGCAACGAGAGGCCGCAGCAGTGAGAGGCCCACGCACCGCGATGAAGAGTGGCCCCCGCTTGCCGCAACAAGAGAAGGCCCACACACAGAAACGAAGACCCAACACAGCCAAAAATAAATAAATAAATTTTAAAAAAATCATGCTGGGGTCAAGGGTCAAGCTGGGATCAAGAATCACGCTGGGGTCAAGGGTCATGCTGGGTGAGGTCACCCAGATGAGGTCAGATCATCAGAGAGCAGTGGGGACTCACCTGAACATCGCGATGAGCAAATTGACCAGCAGGATGTTGGCCACCAGCAGGAAGATGATGAGGAGGACCAACACCAGCCAGTTGGCATAAAGCGAGACGCAGGAGCCTGCCTGGGTCCTTAAGGGGCGCGCCCATAAGCCCTTCTCCGATGAACAGTTGTCGGGCTTCATGAGGCCCGCTGTAAAGGGAGATAGAGATGGAGCCAGAGAGACAAAGACCTAAGGAAGACAGAAATCCAGACGGGCATGGGAGAGCAGAGAGGGAGACAGAATCCCAGAAAGAGGGGGGAACAGAGACGCAAAGAGAAAGAAGAGGGGCCAGAGACCCAGAGATAGGGGAGAGAGAGGGGGGACTCAGAGGGAGGGTGTCAGGCCCTCTCATCCCTCCTCACCGTCTATGTCCTCCTGGGGGATCTGCCCAAAGATCTGCAGGTAGGGCCGGTAGAAGACCTGGCGCAGGATATTCGAGAGGTTACGGTCCTGGGGCCTAAGGAGCCCCTCCGTGGCCACCCCATAGGCAACCAGCCACACGCCAAGGAAGAAGAGGAAGAAGAACACATCCTTCATCTGCAGAAGAGGAAGATGAGACCAATCCGGGCCCTGCCCTTCCCTACTCTGGCCCCGCCCCTGCATCCAAAGCCCCGCCTCCTTCCTTGACATTGCGTTCCAGAGTCCACGACACCTTCCCTGGCTCCGCCCCTTTCCTCCTCTGGCCCCGCCCACACAAGCCCTACCCCACCCCCTCACCATTTTGTTCACCATGACGATTTTGGGCCCCAGCTGTTTGTTGACTGTGAAGATGTGCAGCAGCCTCAGCGTGAAGATCATGAAGTCGAGGCAGAGGACAGTACGGCCCAGGTCATACAGTTCTGCGGTCAGCCTGGGGTATGGGAGACGCGGCAGGGGTCACTCAAGGGTTACAGGGTGCAAAGGAAAACCCCAAGTCTTCCCAACACCAGGCTGAAGGTGAGGATGTGGCCTCCCCAGGGCCAGAACTGGGACCCCCCCCACCTCGGATTCACCTGGGGTTTACTCAGATTTAAAATTTGGCACCCGTGACAGTGCCAAGCTGGGCCACGCAGGGCGCTGGTACCCATTAAATAATGGCTGCATGAACAATGGCCTTAGCAAAAAGCTGGGAGGTCCCTGTAAAAATCAAGTTGTGAAAACTGCAGGAATATTTGTCCAACCTATAAAAGGCAAAATATAGAGAGTTCCAGCAAACCAATAAGCAGAAGACAAACGACCTAACAGGAAATCGGATAAAGGATAACACACAATTCACAGAGGAAGGTCAAATGGTGAATAACATCAGCAATCCCTATGGGGAAAATAAAAATTATATCTCTATTTTGCATCATGTACTTTAACTTTGAAGGGATTAAAAACCTAGAGTAAAAGGGAAAACATCAAAATCTTAGTAAGAAAATACAGAAGAATTTCTTCATAAGCTTGACATAAGATAAATGTCATATAAGAAAAAGAGTCTTATATACAAGACACAAAATCATAATAAAGGAAAAGACTGAATATTTAACTACTTTGAAATATAAAACTTACGTGTATTAAAAGATAACATAAATACGATGGACAGAGAAAGGCAAAATTTTCTGCCAAAAATACATAGCCTAAATTTGATCAGGAGGGAATACCAGACAAACTTAAACAGAGGCAAATTCTACAAAATAACTGGTCTGGACTGTTCAAAAGTGTTAAGATCATAAAAGCCAAAGATGGACCGAAAAACTGTCCCAGATTAGAGACAATTAAGGAGACATGACAACTAAAGGCAACATGGAATCCTGGATTGGCTCCTGATCCAGAAAAAGAACATCAGTGGACAACTGATGAAATTTAAATAAAATTTACTGGTTCTGATAATATAAGATGTTAACATTTGGGGGATCTGGATGAATTCTCTGTGCGGTTTTTGCAACATTTTTTTATGTCTCGGGGTTTTTCGAAATGAAAAGTTAAAGAATAAAAGAATGTTTAAAGAACATACAAAAGTGAAAAGACAAGCTGCAGACTGTAAGAAGATACTTAGAACAAAACCACCAAGGATTGGGATCCAGAGTATAAGGAGAGCACCTACCAAAAAACATATACATGCAAGAGATCGATGAACACGATAAATTAAAAACTGGGGCAAAGGATATGAAAAGACAGTTGACAGAGTACATGTGCCATTAGATATGAAAGATGCCCAACTTACCCAACTAGGAGTCAGGGATGCATAAATTAAAACAAGGAGAGGTCATTTTTCCCATCAGATTGGCAAAACATGTAAAGGTTAAATTGAGAGCTACAAAATTTTAAAGATTGAAAGTATCAGGTATCATCAAGCATGTCCTCAAGGGGGCAGTGTCTTACCCAGATGGTGGGTGTGTAGCCGGAAGAAGCTATTTTACAAGGAAAGCAATCCACATCAAGAATACACATACCCTTTGACATCTCAGATGTAAACTGTTATTACTTTGGAATAATAAAAAATTAGAAACAACTGAAATGTCCATCCGGAAGGGACTGGCAAAATAAAACGATTCATCCATTCAACTCTGGAGAACACGGGAAATTTCTCCCGTGTAAAATGAGATTTTTGGAATTTTTTTTTCCTGTCCAATAATTCTTCCCCCACCTAAAAAACGATGAGCTTGACAAAAATGTCTATCACTGGTATTCCTAAAGGGTGGTAGCACATGGTCCTAGCCCTTTCCTCTCAGAAGATACTTTATACAAAATACAAGGAATAAACAGAAGCACAGTGTTCTACAAAACTTTATCTTGCTGTTTGAATAAATTATTCATGTCGAATTACTTTGTACCATTTTTAACACAGCACAGAGGAAGCATACCTCTCAGTGTGTCAACTGAGAAAAGAGTAGGGGGTCATTGCTGTCAACCATCCAGATTATAAAAGGGGGTGTCAGGACACTTCATCCCCTGTAAATGGTCACTAGGTTGTGACCACAAAGTTCTTTGTCTGCTCTCTTCAAAAGCAGTAGTGTCCTAACAGCTAGGACTTTATTTAAAAACAAAAAACAAAAAAACAACTCACCATCAGAGTACTGGACACAGAGCAGCTAATATCTGATTATAACTTCATGTTATCTCAAGTAGAAAATGAAAGACGCTTTGTAGAGAAATTTTTGGCCTAATTCTATCTCTTGAAGTTCAGAATTTTTGTCCCACTGCCTCATGAAAGGAATTCATTCATTTATTAAATCTGGCAAGAAGAAGTCTGTCTTGTCTGCTTTAGCCAGCGAAGACTAAAACCCCTTCTTCAGGAATCTGATGCAACATTTTTAAAGAATAAGGAATATTTGCAAATACTGACATGGAAAGAATGTCAGGACATATTACAGAGGAAAAGAAGAGGTTGCAAAAGAATAATAAAATATAGTATCATCTGTGTATAATATCTGTGTATAAAAGAAGTAGGTAAATGCATAGAAAAAGAACAGGCAGGATGTGCACCAAACTGTTGATGGAGGTAACTGCTGAGAAAAGGAGGAAGCTTGAAATGGCTGAGGAAGATAATCCGTTTCTGTTCTATGCTCGTCTTCATTTGAATATAATCTTGTTCAATAAGGACGCACTTCTGCATTTCTTTGGGCACAGACTATATTCAAAGATGTTTTAAGTTGCTGGGAGACAAGATAGATGTGGCTTGAGGAGTTTATAATCTTGTATGAGGAGAGAGACAGCAAAAGCCATGGTCAAAGCACTATTGGGGGGACTCTCAGGATGTTAGAGGAACACAAAGAAGAGACCCAGAGTCTGGGTAGGAGAAAGGAAGACCTCCAGAGGCAGAGACAGCAAAGCTGAGGCTGAGAGGAAGTGTAGGAGTTGGCTTGGCCAAGGAGAGGAGGGAAAAGTGTTTCAGGAAGGGGGAACAGCATGTGCCAAGACCCAAAGACAACACAATTTATTCCCGAGGACATTTTGATTTGCCCTTTGCCCTCTCTCTGGCACCACACAGTACAATCTAGAAACTATGGAAGAAATGAGCTAACATTATATAGCCCAGTCTGGGCAACAGAAAATAGTTGAGGGTAATTCCTCACAGTTAGTTTTTTGTAAATTAGCTAAGAAATAAGCAGAAACAGTCAAGATTTTTATGGAGTAAAAAGTTGACAAAGCATTGAGGCCTCCCTGATGAAATTTAAAATTATGAAATTTGACCCAGGAAAACCGGACATGCAAGAAATAAAAGCCACAAAGTAAAATTCACAAACACAGACCCTAGATTTTGGCAAAATTTGATACGGACAAAAACACAAACGTTGAACCAAATATTTGTTGTAAAACTTAACCCAAATAATAATTAATCAAGTTGAAATAATTTCAGAAACTGAAAAAGAAAATAATTGAAGCTACTTTCACTGCCCTGCAATGTAAAATCAATCAAGGCAGTTTAAAGCAACTAGAAAATAGTTCCTTGGTAAGAATCCGTCAGTACTGGTAAAATTCTGATTGCAATTTTATAATTACGCAGATTCAAAATACCAAGGATCACGGTCAAAACCACTGGTCTTGTGAAGAAGGAACTGCAAGTCGCTCTCAGACAAGCCAGAGTGTAAATGAAGAAAAGAGAAAGAAATCAGGGAGGCAGCACTGGCAGAGAAGGGCAGGGGCTGAGACTCTGTGCACGGGCGCTGGAGAGCCCCAAGAAGCAGGGAGAGACAGGCCAGCTCTGGGTGTAGAAAGACCCTTGCGGGCCCTGTGGGGGATGGATTGGAGAGAAGAGAGGCTGGGGCGAGGGTCCAGGTGGGAGAGGCAGGCGTGGAGGTAAACAGGGGGATGAGACAGAGAAAGTCAGGGGCCAGGAGGACGGGGCCTGGGACCCAGGGCTGTAGAGGAAGAGGAGGGAGGAGGTGAGGGTGGCACTCGGTGTGTGGCCTGATGTCTGGGGTCCAGGACAGGGGTGCAGCTGCAGGGCCATGTTGAGGACTAGAGAAACATCCTGTAAAGTCCAGATCTAGAATGAAGAGCAGTGGGGTCCTCATTCTATCGTATCAGCCTTAAAGCCAGATATCCACATGTGAGCAAACGACTTACAGAACATCTTTAGGCAGTACTTTCAATCAAGAGGGGATTTTTTTTTTTTTTTTTTTTTTTCTACGAATAAGCAGGGGCTTCCCTGGTGGCGGAGTGGTTAAGAATCCGCCTGCCAATGCAGGGGACGCGGATTCAAGCCCTGGTCTGGGAAGATCCCACATGCCGCGGAGCAACTAAGCCAGTGCGCCACGACTACTGAGCCTGAGCTCTAGAGTCCGCGAGCCACAACTACTGAAGTCTGCGCGCCTAGAGCCCGTGCTCCGCAACAAGAGAAGCCGCCGCAATGAGAAGCCCGTGCACCGCAACGAAGACCCAATGCAGCCAAATTAATTAATTATTTTAAAAAAAAGAATAAGCAAAGTTATTTTAAAATTGTGAATCACTATATGTATACCTGCAACTTATATAATATTGTACATCAACTATACCTCAGTGAAAAAAAGAAAAGAATAAGTGGAGTTGGATTTAGCCTCTGCCTGCCGCAGGGAAGCCAAGAGTTGAGACCCCCAACCCCACCCCTCGCCCCCATCCCCACTCCCACCCCCCGACCCCCAGGAAGGAAGGGTCAGAGGTCACCATGGGCTGGGAGTGTAAGGTCACAGGGCACTCACCGGCAGCCCGCGCCCAGGAGGAAGCAGGTGAGGGCCACCAGGTCGCACTGGTTCCAGGTGTCTGAGAGGTAGAGGTGCAGGCGGCGGCGCAGTGGGGCCTGGTGGGAGTCTGTCCTGGGGGCCCCCATGGCCAGGCTGCCCAAGCCGCTACCCAGCCCCTGGCGGAACTCCTCGCAGAGCAGGGTGAAGGCCCAGAAGTAGAGCAGCAGCTCCAGGGCGCTGGGTGTCTCGGGCTGGAAGTCAATGAGCAGCACGTGGGCGAAGAGCAACAGGAAGAGGAGGTAGCTGACCACGTTGCCCATGAAGGAAGTCACCGGCGCTCCCCAGAACTGGGGCCAGCGGCGCAGGCGCTGGGGGAACCCCCCACAGCAGCTCCTGCCGCTGAGCATCCTCTTCCCAGGATGGTCTGTGGTCCTGGGAGAGAGGGAGAGAAGGGAGAAGGGCTCAATCTGACCTCTGCACCTGACTGTCACCATTATCAGGACCTCTAAACTTTCATATCCTCCTCATCCTCCTTTCCAGACATTCCCCACCTTCACGACTTCTGACCCTGCCTGACCTGAAACTAAGTCTGATGTCCGCCATCACCTTGACTTTTGACCCCTGTATCTAATGTCTGACCTCTGAAATCTCCTACCATCAAGACTGCTGAGCTTGCACCTCTGACTTTTTCCACCTTTCTGACCTCTGGCCTCTGGGCTGACCTCTGACTCTTGTCTGGCTTTTGTCTCCAAGTCCCTCTTCTTTCACCTTCACAACCTCTGACTCTCTGTCTGACCTTGGACCATCTATCTGACCTCTGGCCCTCAAATATGACCTCTGACCCCCTCACTTTCATGGCCTTGGTTCCCCAGGTTTGACAACTCCATCCCTGAATATTAACTTCTAACCCATAAATTCTGATATCAGATTATCCAGCACAGTTTTCTCAGATAACTCTTCCTTCCCTATATCTGATCTCTGACTGTACAGCCATATCTGAATTCTAAGCTTCTAGGTCCACTCATATCTCTGACCCTTCTCGCCTGAGTTCTGATCCTCTGTCCCAGTTTCATCCTAACTCTTAATTCTGATCTCAAATCAGAAACAGAAAAATGAATAATACAAATAATAATAAATTCAGAAAGCTAACAGGAAAAATAAACTGGCTTGGAAAGGCATCCTCTCTTTATAAACCAAGTGGAAAGAAAACCCCAAAGTGGAAACAACCCAAATGTCCATCAGCTGATGAATAGATAAATAAAATGTGGTAGATTCAAACAATGGAATATTATTCAACAATAAAAAGGAATGAAGCACTGACATATGCTACAAAGTGGATCAATCTTGAAAACATGATGTTAAGTTAACGAGGCCAGTCATAAAAAACCACCTGGTGTAGGACTCCATTTATATGGAATGTCCAGAACAGGCAAATCCGTAGGGACAGAAAGTAAATTAGTGGTTGCCTGGGACTGGGAGAAGGGAGGAGTGGGGAGTGAGACTGTTAATGGATACAAGATTTCTTGCTGCAGTGATGAAAATGTTTTCAAATTAATTTTGTGATGATTTCACAACTCTGTGAATATACTGAAAACGACTGAAAATTGTACACCTTAAATGGGTGAACTGAATGGTATGTGAACTATATCTCAATAGGACTGTTCTTTTTTTGTTTTTTTCAGGCTGTTCTAAAGAAAATAAGCAGAAAGAACAGTAAAAGCTAAAGAAAGTGAGATGCAGAGAGGAGAACTAGCTCCCCAATAATAAGACAAAACAGACCTGGTAACAAAAATATGTGATGGGTCAGAATGCTCCCCGAAGTCTGCCATCTTGAATCACCTCCAGGCAGGAGACACACAGATTCCTGGATGCTTCCCTGGAGGAGAAGCATCCAGGAATCTGTCCTTTTACAAAGCTCTCCAGGGAGGTGGCTTTCTACAGTGACTAAAAGCACAGATTCAGGAACAAGAAGATCTGGGTTCAAATCCCAGCTCCACCACTGACCAATCACATGATCTGAGGTGGGTGACTTAATGCCTCAGTTATGTCATCTGTAAAACGGGGATAATAATGGACCCTATGGCATAGGGTTGTTGAGAGAATTAAATGAACTGATTTTCAAAACAATTTAGCGCACTGGCTGCCCACTGTAAGTGTTCTATAACCTCAGCTATTGTCATCATCATATGGTACAAATGTTGGGAACTCACCAGACAAGGATACCACTATGGATCGTGACATTGGGACCCTCTGTCTAATTTTTTTCAGTGGTCCAAATTTTTTTCTTAGTAGTCTCTTCTACCTTGACAAATATTTTGTATTCTTTGTGCATTGTCTCAGAAAAAATATGTATATACATAATACATTTAAATTTGACTTGTTTCACAGCAGGTGGTAGGTTTTACAGACTTCTGGCAATCTGATTACGTTTCTAACAGTTACCAGAAACACTTTTTCTTCGGGAATATTGGGGCTGAGTTTCCTCCCTGTTCCCATTCAGATGATTAAAGTAGAGATGGAGGGTGCAAAGATGGGGCCTCTTCCTCTGTTTCTCTATTACCATAGATTTAGACCCTTATACCTACACACACACACACACACACACACCATTCAACAAAACAAATAAGTGTATCAGTAATAGCAGTAGTAATGCTAGTCCCCATGAGCTGAGCACTTACTTTGTGCCAGGCACTACAACATGCACATTTAATACACATTATCTCCATGAATCCTCCCAACTGTTCCATCAGGCGTTGTGGTATATTGTATTACTGTGGACCAAACATTTTGGTTCCCTCCCAGTGGGAGAATTAAGAGCTAAGGAATTATCATATGACTAGTTTTCGGCAATGAAATGTGGGCAAAAGTGACACGTGTCACTTCCAAGTGGAGGCTTTAAGGTCCAGAACCTGGTTTGCCATGTCTCTTTTCCCTCTACCATGATACCAGCAACATCTCAGCTAGGAGGTGTTTGTTTATCCCAAAGTGGAGACCACGTGGAGCACAGCCACAGACAACCCAAAAATGGAGCATGAATGACAATTAAATCCTCACTGTTGCCAGCCCACTGAGAGTTTGGGATGCTTTGTCATTGCAGCATTACTCAACCTAACCTGACTAACACACGTACAACCTTCTCTTTACAGCAAAGAAAGCTGAGGCTCAGGGGTGAAGCCACTTACAAAGGCAAAGTCGGGATTTGAACCCCACTCTGCTTGACTCAGAGCCAAGTCCCCCAGCACCTCTGCTCTGCAGAATTAAGAGAAGATTGATAAATATTCAATTTCATTTGCTTAGGACTGATTTTGAAAACACCTTCATGGGTACCACAGCACAGAGATTAAGAGCAAAGGCCCTGGAGTCAGAAAAAAAAAATTGGCAAAAGACCCATAAATGAACCAAATCCACCCAATTCCACTTGCTTTATCAAGACAGAAATACATGTATCATGAAGCAAATTGATTTTCAGTGAGGAACTCCTTGGTGGCAGAACCAAAGTTGAACCAAGCCTTGAGCCTGGCATTTGGGAAACTTCCTCAGTATTTTCAGTGGCTTCATGAAACCACCATCTCCCGAAGCCCCACTTCTCCCCTCTGGTTTTGCTCCCATTACCTGGTGCTCCTGGAGCTGCCTAGGGTGCCCCCTACCCCCGCACAGTGCTGGTGCTTCACTCACTTGCCAGGCCCTTCCCCAATGACGTCCCTGTCCGTGTCAACTACCAGGTTCTTCTGCGTGGGCTCCTCATCTGGCTTCCTGGCATGGAGGGACACACAGAGTGAGAAATAGGGGGAGGGTAGGTGGGAGAGGAATTCTCCAAACCAAACTCAGTGACCCAGAGACACTGCAGGGAATGAGAGGTATCATCCGAAAGTGACCTTCCCCCCAGAGCCATGGCCAGAGGGCAGAGGAATTGCCCCTAGAGATACTGCAGAGACCCACCCCCCACGCTCGCTTCCCACAACATGCTCCCAGTCTGGGGGAGGGAAAGAGAATGAACAAGGGTGGGGGAAGCACTGGACAGACCAAGTAGAAAGGCAGCCAGAATTCAGCAGGAAGTAGAGACTGATCTCCCCTCTCCCCCTCCTCCTGCCAATCTAACCCCAGGGGACTGACCTGAAGGTGATGAGGTTGGTGTAGATGAGTGGGGGGCAAAAGAAGGTGAGAACCAGGGCCCAGATGGGTGTGGTGCTGTCCATCTCCCCCCACCACTTCTGTGTCAGCAGAGACTGTGGGGTGTGGGGAGGATTAGGAGCCTGAATCTCCCCACAGCCCTCTCCCAAGACCCCAGACAAGGATCAAGCCACACTCCAGAGCACAGAGCAAATGCTCACTGTGCGGGCCATAACTACTGGGGGTTGGGGGAAAGGAGTCAAAGGCAAGGAACACCTGTCCCAGATTTTAAAAGAGTTAAACAGCCAACATTTGTTAACATGATATATCAGATACTGGGCTAAGCACTTTACACAGATTAGCTCACTTAACCCTCACCACACCTCCAGGAGGACAGGTACTAATATTTTCTCCTTTTTCACAGGTGGAGCACAGGGAGGTTACAGAAGAGGCAAAAGCTGCAATCCATGAGTTTAACCACCATTCAAAGCAAAGGACTCAGGGAAAGTATTTGAAGTGCCAACAAATCATTCCAAGAAGTGAAATGGGACTTCCTGCTGGGTAGGCAAAACTTCTTGTACTGAGGATGGGACTCTCTTTGCCCCTGTCAGATTTAGATTAAGGAGACCGAGAGTGTTTTCAAAATGTCAGGATTAGCAGGATGGGAGCAACTATGGGGGCACACAGGTCTCCCCAAAGGAAGGGTAGGATTTCCTAAACCAGAGTTTGTCTATATCCAAAACACTAAGTAATTGTCCAGTGACACCACTTTAATTGTTGAAGCCTGGCAGTGGGCACCTCTTAAGGAAGTGGGAAGGACTCCTTATGTGAGAGGTGAGACTTCTTACTAAAGTCCCGGGTATTCCTATATCTGGAATAGAACTTTTTTTAGTTCCCTGACCAGGGACTGAACCTGGGCCACGGAAGTGAAAGCGCCACATCCTAAGCACTGGACTGCCAGGGGATTCCCTGGAATAGAACTTTTTAGGAGGGTGCGCTTTGCTGTGGGAAGGTTGGCTTTACTGTGGCAGGGTGTGAGGCTTCTTTTGGGAAGACCAACCCTTCCAGGAGAAGGCTGAGACTTTCTGGAGAGGGGTTATCTCCAGGGAGAGAGGCTGGTTAAGACCACGGACTGCCCACCATGGCAGGGGCTTATCCTCCAGACTTCCCACAGTCCAGCTGAGAACTGTTTGGGATGTTGGTATATCAGATGCTCACCTGTACCCCATCTTGGGCAAAGAAGGCACGGGCATCAGCCTGCATGGCAAGGTGGAGGCAGGTGGCATCCCCCCAGAGTGGGCAGCGCCAAAGAAGCAGGTGAGCAGCCCGTTCCTCGCTGCTGCGGTAGCATTCTCCAAAGAGGTCTGGGTGCAGGAGATTTATGTGAGAGGGAGGAAAAGTAGTAGGAAGACGGTGTGAGCGAAGAGATGAGGGGATTGAAGGGGAAGAGGCAGAGTGACGAGAGGAGGAATGGGTAGGTTTACAACCCCCTTCATGGCAGCTCCCTGTCCCTGCCCCGCCAGGCACCCATGCCCCACGCACCAACAGCCAGCCCCTCAAACTTGGCTGCCAGGTCCTTCCTCCGTGCTGCCTCCTCAGCCTCAGTCTCCAGGCGCCCCAGCACTCGCAGCAACAAACAGGCCCCAAGAGCTAAGGCCACGGAATTGGAACCCTGGAGAGACAGAGACGGGGGTCACAATTAGGGTCAGAGTTTGGAATGAGAGTCACAGAGGGGTGAAGAAGGTGAGAGGAAAGCTTGTGATCAAGGGAAGGGACAGAGCCAGAGGTTAGGAATTAACTAAGATCGGGAATTCCCTGGTGGTCCAGTGGTTAGGACTCCATGCTTCCATTGCAGGGGACACGGGTTTGATCCCTGGTCGGGGAACAAAGATCCCGCAAGCTGCGTGGCATGGCCAAAAAAAAAAAAAAGAATTTAACCAAGGTCATCAGAGACCAAGGATGAAGTAATATTTGTAGATGGATCTGGAAGAAACTGGACATCAAGGGAAAATGTCAGAAGTCAGGTGGTTCAGAGACCAGGGGCTGGGCTGGAATTAAAATGACATCAGAGGTTACAGACAAGCCAAGAAGCAATGGAGATGTCACCTAAGATGGCAGAGTAGAGAACTTCAAAACACTGTCCCTCCACAAAAGCAACAAAGAAGCTGGCAAAAAACTGTCAGGATCAACTTTTTCGGAATTCTGGACTCTAACATAAAATTTACAGCAAACAGGAGAATGCTTAATGAAAGATCTCAGTAAAAGAGCACTGTGACATTTTAACTAATCCACTTACCATTGCCAATTCCCCAGCTCAGTGGTTGCCTTGAAGGCAACAGCCCATATTCCTGCTTCAGGTTGTTGGTATCAGAAGCAGCAATTCAGATCTTACTCTTAAATAATTGTGGTTGTGTGTATAAACCTAGCTTGTGGCTCTCTGAAGGGACAGCTCAAGGGTTGGCCTTTGTTTCACTGTTTTTGGTGCTTCCCCAGAGCAGAAGTGTCTTCCCAGGTGGTGTTTGAAAACATTAAACACAAATGTATCAGCCTCAGCTAACTGAGGCAAAGAATAACAGATTCTTTGCCTCAAGTAGCTGAGGCAAGCAATAGATACTCTGAACAGCTTGGGAGGGAAGAGGGGAGCAGCTGGGGAAGGAGATGCTTGGGGGAGTAAGGGGTTTTAAAAGCTCCTATGGGGAATTCCCTGGTGGTCCAGTGGTTAGGACTCTGAGCTTCCACTGCAGGAAGCACGGGTTAGATCCCTGTTGGGGGAACTAATATCCCGCATGCCACGCAGCACAGCCAAATAAATAAAGAAGTAAAAATAAAACAAAAAAATAAAAAGCTCCTACATGTACCAGGAAATCTAGAAGGCTACAAACATGACCAAGACTGGATGCATGCTCAGAAAAGACTATGGAAAGCCCTAAGCTTTCACCTCTGGCTGACCTTTAGGCTCAGCAAAAGCAGGAAGTGAAGGCTAAAGTCAAATTGTAAACAGCCTGCCTAAGTGTTGAAAGACAGCTCCACAAAGAGCCAACCTGCAAAGTGGAAGAGCTTTACTCCCCCACCCCTGTGCATTTAAGGGAATCTCTGTCAAGTCACTAGCTGACCACTAAGCTAACAGAATGGGGTTTCAGTGGCCATACATGACAAAGAATACAGACTTTACAAAAATAGCTTAGGAAAGTCACTAAGCAAACAACCACCACCCACAACAAGCAGCAACAACAACCCCTGAAGGAAGGAGTTAAGCTGATTTCCAAAGTTGCCATATTATAATATTCAAAATGTCCTGTTTTCAACAACAACAACAAAAATTATGAGGCATGCAAAGAAACAAAAAAGTATGACCCATTCACAGGACAAAATAAATTAGGAAACTTAGCCACTGGATTTACTAGAGAAAGACTTTAAATCAACTGTCTTAAATATGCTCAAAAAGCTAAAGGAAATTATGAACAAAGAGCTAAAGGAAGCCAGGAGAATGATGTGTCAGCAAATAGAGAATAGAAATAAAGATATAGAAATTATAAAAAGGAACCAGGGACTTCCCTGGTGGCGCAGTGGTTAAGAATCCGCCTTCCAATGCAAGGGACATGGGTTCGAGCCCTGGTCCAGGAAGATCCCACATGCCACGAAGCAACTAAGCCCGTGTGCCACAACTACTGAGCCTGTGCTCTAGAGCCCACGAGTCACAACTACTGAGCCCACGTGCCACAACTACTGAAGCCCGCACCCCTAGAGCCTGTGCTCCGCAACAAGAGAAGCTACCGCATTGAGAAGCCTGTGCATTGCAATGAAGAGTAGCCCCCGCTCGCCACTAGAGAAAGCCTTCACGCAGCAATGAAGACCCAATGCAGCCAAAAATAAATAAGTAAATAAATTTTTAAAAAATAAAAAGGAACCAAATAGAAATTCTGCAGCTGAAAAGTGCAATAACTGAAATGAAAAATTCATTTAAAGGGCTTAAGAGCAGCTTTGAGGAGACAGAAGAAAGAATTTGTAAACTTGAAGATAGGTCAATTGCGATTATCCAGTTTGAGGTGCAGAAAGGAAAAAGAATGAAGAAAAATAAAGAGACCCTAAGAGATCTGTGGGACACCATCAACCATACCAACATATGCATAATGGGAGTCCCAAAAGGAGAGGACAGAGAGAAAGGGACAGAAAGAATATTTGAGGATATAACATACTAAAACTTCCCCAATCTGATGAAATACATGAATCTGTACATCCAGAAAGATGAAGAAACTCCAAGTAGGATAAATTCAAAGAGATCCACACTACAAAACATTATAATCAAATTACTGAAAGCCAAAAACAAAGAAAGAATTTTAAAATCAGCAAGACAGAAGTGACTCATCATATGTAAGGAATCTCAATAAGATTAACATGTACGGTTAAATAATTATATATATAATAGTTATAAAACTATAAAACTCTTAGAAGGAAACATAGGGATAAAACTTCATGATCTTGGATTTGGCAATGGTTACTTAGATATGACACCAAAAGCACAAGAAAACAAAGGAAAAAAAAAGACAAATGGGACTTCATCAAAATGTAATACTTTTGTGCATCAAAAGACATTATCAACAAAAGGAAAAGACAGCCCACAGAGAGAGAGAATGTATTTGCAAATCATCTATCTAATAAGGGATTAATACCCAGAACATATAAAGAATTCTTTAAACTCATCAACAAAAAAGACCAAAGAGTCAATTAAAAAATGGGCAAAGACTTGAATAGACATTTCTCTTAAGAAAGATAGATGGCCGATAAGCACATGAAAAGGTTCTCAACCTCACTAATCATTAAGAAAATGCAAATCAAAACCAAGTGAGAGGGCTTCCCTGGTGGCGCAATGGTTAAGAATCCGCCTGCCAATGCAGGGGACACGGGTTCCAGCCCTGGTCCGGGAAGATCCCACATGCCGTGGAGCAACTAAGCCCGTGTGCCACAACTACCGAGCCTGCGCTCTAGAGCCTGCGAGCCACAACTACTGAGCTCACGCACCACAACTACCGAAGCCCGTGCTCTGCAACAAGAGAAGCCACCGCAATGAGAAGCCCGCGCGCTGCAACGAAGAGTAGCCCCCGCTCGCCACAACTAGAGAAAGCCCACGCACAGCAACAAAGACCCAACGCAGCCAAAAATAATAAACAAATAAAATAAATAAATAAAAATAAAACTTAAAAAAAAAAAAACCAAGTGAGAGGGACTTCCCTGGTGGTCCAGTGGTTAAGACTCCAAGCTCCCAATGCAGGGGGTTCGATCCCTGGTCAGGGAACTAGATCCTGAATGCCACAACCAAGAGCCTGCATGCCGCAACGAAGATCCCACGTGCCGCAACTAAGACCCGGCGCAGCCAAGTAAATAAATAAATAAATATTTTAAAAAAAAAAAAAACCAAGGTGAGATCACACCCATTAGGATGGCAATTATAAAAAAGAGACAGAGAGAGAGAGAGAGGAAGGAAGAGAAAAGAGAAAAGAAAAGAACAAGTGCTGGTGAAGATGTGGAGAAATTGGAACACTTGTGCATTGCTGGTGGAAATTTAAATGGTACCACCACTGTGGAAAATAGTATGGCAGTTCCTCAAAAAATTAAACCTAGAATTACCATATGGTCCAGCAATTCCACTCTTAGATATGTACTCAAAACAATTGAAAGCAGGGACTCAAACAGATATTTGTACACTAATCATAGCAGTATTATCCACAATAGCCAAAAGGTCAAAACAATCCACATGTCCATAAACAGATGAATGGATAAAGAAAATGTAGTATATCCATACAATGGAATATAATTCAACCTTAAAAAGGAAGGATGTTCTAATACATGCTACAACATTGATAAACATTTATCTCAATTTAAAAAAAAATCTATTTATTTTTAACCAATGACCGGATGGGCTGAAAATAACCCAGGGCTGAAGAACTCCTGTCAAGATATTTCTTTGACATAAAGATAGGGTCTGTCTTTGATCCTATTCGAATACCATGACTTTTTTTTAAACTTCTCAAATGTGTCCCAACACCTATGTCTCACCAGCTTTAATCCAGGCCCCCATCTTGGCTGCCTGAAGCTTTACCTTCCTACCTGGCATCCTTGCCTCTAGTCTTGTCCCCTTCTGCATTGCAACTACAACAATGCATCTAAATTGCAAGCACAATTATGATGAAATGAATCCCCATCAGCTACAGATAACGTCTAACTTCCTCATACAAGCAACCACTTTGAAAGGATGAGATTGATGCATATGTATAAACAAGGGTAAATGCCCAATATATACTGTTAATGGAAAAAGCAAGTTACAAGAAATGCATGATATGGGGGGGTGGGGAGGAAGAAACAGCACAAGCATTGGAGTTCGGTAGAAATAAAGGACAGGAATGTAGGAGAGAGTAGAATCAGAGATCAAGTCAGCACTCACCATCTCCCAGAAGTACATGGCCATCTGAGCCCTGTTGAGCAGTAGTGCCCAGAGGAGCAGGTCAATCCAGGGTGCCTGCCCGGGGACGGCTTCCAGCACAAGTTCTGAGGTAGCCTTGTCCCAGAGCAGATACGACTGGAGGCGAGGAAGGCAAGGTGAGCGTTGTCTCCGCCCCAGACCTTTCCTGACTCTGCCCCAACCATCAGCCCCCACACCCCGTTCAGTCACACACCCCCTGCTCTGACCACGCCCCCTCCTGGCATAGCCCCGCCCCCAGACCCTTTTGTGCTTCCCCCACCCACCCCATTCCTTACATCCTCCTTGCTGCCATCGCCCTGGTGGGTGCCCCCGGCGGGGAACGTCGGCGCACACGTCTTCCCCAGCAGCATCCGCAGCACCTGCCCCACCTTAGGGGGTTGTGGCTCCGAAGAGGGTTTAGAGACTGGGCCTTTGTTGCCTGTGCCGTGGGACACCTGGTCCAAAAGGCTGCGGATAAGTGAGTTGGGGGGCGCTGCGTTGTAGAGCTGGGCCAGGCGCGTAGGGGTCAGGAAGCAGCCCAGGCTAAGGCCATGGGAGATGAGCAAGCGCACGAACTCTGGCTGGTCATTCAGAAGGGCGTCCATGAGGGAGGCTTCCAGGTGGAAAGACTGGTGGGGGCGGAATGAATGGGGGAAGAGTTGAGCACAGAGACAGGCAGAAGGCCAGGTGAGGTCAGAGATTAAGGACAAGAGATGGGGGTACAGAGCTATGAGTGACAGATGGATGGATGGACGGTCGGATTGATGGATGGGTGGAGGGATGGATGAGAGGATGGATGGGTGGGCAAGTAGATGGATGGATGGATGGGGAGAGAGGGAACAAGATGGGGACAGATGGACAACCAGAGATGGATGCACAATTAAGAGAAGGCTGGACAGGCCATAAAGGAAGATAGAGCCAGATGTCAAAGGAGTCAGGGAGTGGGGGAAATGCATCCCTTTTGTCAGGATCCCCAATCGCCAGGCCCCAACCCCTCACCCGCCATCGGATATCCCCCCGGAAGAGTTCACTCTGGGCAATGTCCACACGGTTCCAAGCCACAGCCAAACGCAACTCATCCAGGTAAGCTGAGGCTTCAGAGCTCCCACAGGCTGAAAGGGTGAGAAGGAGAGGGGGCAAGAAGTCAGGGGAGGTTGGGAAGATCTGATGAATGTCTGTATTGCTTCTACTTGAGATGCCTGACATTTAAACTCTGTATAAAGGCAATGTTGTTGGGCAGAGTCTGGGGTCTTAAGAAGTCAGGCTATTACAAGCATAAGGTCGTTCAACCCAGGGGCAGAGTTGAATGTAAATCTCTTCAGACCAGTGGTTGAGAGGCCCCAAGAAAAGGAAAGGGAATCATTTATTCATTTAACATTTACTGAGGTAGGCTACGGGCCAGGCAGTAAGAGGGATGGAGAGAGATTGGATACAGTCCCTGCCCTGAAGGAGCTCATTCCCGGGAAATATGTCCCAGAACCACATAACTGCCCTTAGAGTGATCGGTGCCCTTGGAGGAGGGCATAGAATGTGATTAGGACCCAGGGGAGGCTACAATCACAGAGGTATGGAGAGATCCAAGGGAGCCTCCTAGGGGATGCACACTGAGGTAGGGCTTTTGAAAGACTAGTAGGATTTGGAAGTGTGCATCTAAGGTGAGAAAAGAATCATCAAGGCAGTAGGAGCAGCTTGAGCAAAAGCCTCGGTGCAGGAAAGCACAGGCTCTGACGGCAAATGTGAGTCACTCTGGTTTCCTGCAACTTGGGAATATTTGTGAGACGAAAAGTAGCAGAAAAATGTAAACATTAGCCGGACTTCGGAAGAACTTGGAGGTCACTAAATAGAACAAGGAAGAACAAGTGGCCTTTAAAAATTTGATCGGATAATTTAATGGATCCAAAAGTGTGCAGTCAACCTTGTGTGACCTTGGGCAAGTCACTTGCCCCCTCTCTGAGCCTCAGTTTCTTCATCTGCAAACTGGGGAGACGGTCCTTATAGGAAGGGTTAGAGGATCAGGGGCAATAATGTGCGCCAGCTGCTCAGCACAGTGCCTGGCTGTTCCTAGACTCTTATGAAGCATTCATCCCCTTCCCTCTTCCTTCCTCACCTGCTGAAACCCCATCCCTTCAACTCTGCCAACACTGAGACTGTCCAGCCATCTCCAGTTTCCCCAGCAGAGTGTGATCACTTGTACTTCTGCAGGCAACAGACTTAAAACACCACCCCCTCAAACCACATCTAGGAGAGCCGCTGTGTTTTCTCGCAGGAGGCTGATGAGTTAACTTCTGTAAAATAAATCAGATTTGCCCACTGACTGTCATCCTCTATTAAAGGATGTGTCCCCACAAGAAATGGAATCATATTAAGAAGAGTTCCCATTTATTAGGCTCCCCCTGGGGACCAGGCACTGCCCATAATCTGCCTCTGAGGCCCACAACACTCCTGCCAGGTATTATCTCAATTTTTCAGAGAGAGAAACTAAGGCTCAGAGAGGGAAAGTCTCTTTCTCAAAGTCACACAGCAGAGAGGGGGCCAAGCTGATACTCAAATTTTAGTTTTGTCTGATTCCAAAGTCAAAAATAACTACCACACCACAGAACATGGTAGATGCAATTGGGGTGGGGACCTGGAACTCAGAACGCATTACAAATTGACACTATGCCTCTTGAGAGTTTTTATCTAAGTGGGTGTTTTCCCTGTAAAACTCTTCTGACACCAAAAATGACCCTCCCCACCCACATCCCCACAGAGCCCTGGGGATCCCCCTTACCACTTATTTATCCCACCTCCGCATCTTACTAACTCCAAAATCTACTGGCTCTTCAAGGCTGCCCAGTTTAAATACCACCTCTCCGTTTTTCTCCCCTTTCTGACAGCAGTTCCTCTCCCATGCTTTTGTCTTGAATTTTACTTAAGGTTGTGTCCAAACAACCCTGGTAGGAACTGCTTTTATCTCTGAGCCTAATCTTTGTTGAATGAATAATGAGCTCCATCCTCAGCCTCTACCAAGCAGCCATTATGCTCCCTACCTTGGTTTTCATCATTCATTCCTCTAGTGAAATATCAGGAGCTCCTTGCTGGGAGATAGCACTCTGGTTTTTCTCTGACTCCTCCACCCCTCAGGGCTTAAAACATATTGGAGGCATATAGGAAAAGTAGAAAGGGTGAGTGGGTGGATAGATAGAAGAATGGACGGATGGATGAAAAGATGGATGGATAGATGAAAGATGGATGGATGGAAGAATGATGAGTGGATGGAATTGTTACTAGATGTGTGAATAAACTGGTAGAAGGATGGGTGGATGGCAAGATGGATGGATGATTCGATGGATGGAAGAATGAAGGATGAATGGAATAATGGGTAGATGGAAAGATCAATGTACATATGGCTGGCTGGATGGATAAAGGATGAAAGGATGGGTGGATGGATACAACAGAAGGAAAGCAACGTTGGAACATAATGAAAGTATCTTGGGAAAACTGTCCAAATAACACCATGCAAAGCCCCAAAAGGCAATGATAAAAGGAAAAAGATTAAAAGGGGCACAATTTAGAGAGGATGGATAAAGTGCCAAGGCCAAGAGAGGTGTCCAAAGTTGAGCTGACAGTGGGGGAAGTTTTGGGACTCCAAGCCTTACCCTTGACAAGGGCCTTCAAAACGATGGTCTCAAATTCCTCAGGGCCATCATCAGCTGAATAGACTGTCAGCAGCTCCTTCCGAGTCATGATCCTCTCCACCTGCAGAATACCAAATTTTGCAACCCACACCCAACTCCCTGGCCCTGTCCACAGAGATATAAGAGAACATTCCCCTGCAGGACCCAGTAGTCTAGGTGCCTAGCACCCTCTACTCCCAGAACTTAGGGGGGATCCAGGCCCCCAGGCCTCTCCTCCCTTAGACCCAGGAGTCCAGGCTCCCAGCCTTTCCTCCCTCATATCCATGAGGCTGGGCCCCCATTCCCCTTCCCTTGGATCCAGGACTCCAAATCCTCAGCATCCTCACCTCTCAAGACCCAGGAACCCAGGTTCCCAGCTCTCTCCCATCTCAGGTTCCCAAGTTGGGCCCCCAATGTCATACCTGGGCCTGTAGGATCTCAGGGTCCCCTTTGGGGAAGAAACGTTTAATCAGATCTTGGGCGTCACATCGCCTGCCTCCTCCACTCCCTGGAGCCAGAGTGTGGATCTCTGCCAGGCAGTCTGCAGCTCCCCCAGATCCGGCCACCAGGAGGCAGGGGAGCTGAGCCTGGGTGGCGTCCTCTATCCGCTACAGGACAAAAGGGGGAGTCAGGTTAGGGAAGGCAAGTATTCACACCTCCTGGAGTCTAGATTCCCAGCCCCCTCCTCCCCTAGGACCCAGGAGTACAGCCCCCCGCTACTGCCCACCCCTTAGACCCAGGCACCTGGGCCCTTATACCTTCAACATCTTTTCATCACCATCAATCAAGAGAAGGAGGACAGGGATGTCAATTCCAGTCCCTGAGGAGAGAAGAGAGCACAGGGCTTGGTCACCTCCCATCAGCCTCTGTCAGCGATGGGAGAGAACCACATTTCCCAGGAGTCCCCAGGGCAAATGCTGGTTTCTGCCTAATCCTCTGTCCCGAGGCTCATGAGAACTGTCATGCCTTTGAGGATGTTGGGAGGGGCCAGATCTTGAAGACAGTAATGTTCAACTTCTCAAGGGAGGAGAGGGCTGGGAGCCTGGACTCCTGGGTTCCCAAATGAGGCATGAGTCAATCCTATAACTGATTAACCATCCAGGAGCCAGGAGAGGATGAAAGTGCAAATTGAAAATAAAGGAAATAAGGAATAGAAAGGACTATCCAAATACAATAAAGATATTTATCAAAGCCCAATAGCAAACTCATATAAGTTTTTTACGAACTCTATTCCAAATAAAATAAGAACTGAAATAACATTACTACTATTCACACTTATCTGGGAGTTTTGAGCTAATGTAACAATGCAAGAAAATGAAATAGTTGGAATGAAAACTTGTATATATATTTTTTAAGCTGGAAGAGACAAAGGTATCTATTTGAAGGAAAGATGATTTATATTCTCAGAAAATTGGAGAGACTCCACTCAGAATAACTAAATATTAATAAGAGAATTTGGTTAAGAGGATTAATACAAGAAAAATACACAAAAATAAAAAACTTTTCTCCAACTATTATAATATGTATCTTATCCATGTTTTCACAAAAATGATAAACTACCTGGGAATTAATTCATACAGAAAGGTATAATATTTTTATAAGGAAATTGATAAACCTTATATAAGGACAAGGCCTGAATAAATGGAAAAACAAATACCATGTTAACCTGTCACAATGTAACACATAAATTCAATGCAGTTTGGAGAAAGAGGGAGGTAGGAGGAGGTTGGCAATGTTTTCCTTTTTTTTTCTTAATGGAACAAAATAATTTTTAAATTCATATGAAAGAATTAATATCAGAAGAGTTAAGAAATTTTTGAGAAATGACAGTGGGGAGAAACTTTCCCTAATATACATTCAAACGTCTTTAAACTGCTGTAAACAACAAGAATATATATATATATATATATTTTTTTTTTTTTTTTGGCCGTGCTGCACAGCATGTTGGATCTTAGTTCCCTGACCAGGGATTGAACCTGCACCCCTTGCATTGGACACGCAGAGTCTTAACCACTGGACCACTAGGGAAGTCCCAAACAAAATATATTTTTGGCACAGGAATAAATAGAGAGGTAGAAGAGGAAAAGGTTCAGAAATACTTCAACATATAAAGGAACTGAATATACAACTTAAGTGGCATTTCAATTTAGCTGGGAAAAGATGGTTTATTTATTAAATGGACATGAAGAAAACGTGGCCTCCCATTTGTAAGAAAAAAATGTAGACTCCCTATCTCAAAACACCTAAAAATCATTTCCAGATGGATTAAAAGTTTAAACATAGAAATATAAGATATTAAAAAAGAAGACTTAACATATTTGTATAGCATTGGAGTGAAATGGACCTTCCTAAAAAACCAAGGGAAACCAAGGGGCTATAAAAGGAACAACAAATATATCTAACTACATAAAAATGATAGAATTTTTATGGAAGTAGACACCATAATTAAAGTATCTTTTAAAAATTTTACATCTAACAGTCAAAGTGTTACTAAGGACAGGATACAAAGAATTCTTACAAAAAGACAAGAAAGAAATAACCCAATTCAAAAATGTGCAAAGAATATGAATAGACAGTTCATAATTGAGGAAATCTGATTGGCCAACAAAATATATGTTTATATCTTTTAATAGTGGTTAGATAAATTAAAAAATCAAATGAAAAGTGGCATGTCACTTTTTACCCATCAAATTTGCCAAAAAAAAAATTTAAACCAAGAGTATCCAGAGCCGGTTAAGACTGGACAGAAAAGGAAACTCTCACACATTCTCGATGAGAGTGAAAACTGCTACACACTTTTAGAAAGTTATCTAGTACTATCTATTAGTATACACACAGAGCAATCTCACTTGGGGGATCTACTGTATAGAATTTAAAACACCTGGATGTAATTATGGATGTTCATACAAAGATATTTATTCAGCATTGTTTGTAGTGCCAAACACTGATAGCACTTTAAGTATCCACCAATTGAGAAAAATTTAAATAACAGATGGTACAACCATTACCAAGGAATATCATGCAACTATTAAAAGGAGATACAGGGCTTCCCTGGTGGCACAGTGGTTGAGAATCCGCCTGCCAATGCAGGGGACACGGGTTCGAGCCCTGGTCTGGGAAGATCCCACATGCCGCGGAGCAACTAGGCCCGTGAGCCACAATTACTGAGCCTGCGCGTCTGGAACCTGTGCTCCGCAACAAGAGAGGCCGCGATAGTGAGAGGCGCGCGCACCGCGATGAAGAGTGGCCCCCACTTGCCGCAACTGGAGAAAGCCCTCGCACAGAAACGAAGACCCAACACAGCCATAAATAAATAAATAAAAATTAAAAAAAAAAAGAGATACAAGATAGAGTAATTTGTATCTAAAAGGGATGGTTGTAAGAGAGTGATATGTATACGTACAGTACAAAAGAGAGAAAGGAACACCACTGAGCATAGGATTTTATAAGCATAGACAAAGATATAAAAGGATTAACTCCAAACCATATAACACAGATTACCCCAATAGAAGGGATTGGAGCTGGGAAGGGAATTTTCTAACGTCTTTTTTTTTTCTTCTTTGACCAGTGGGTTATTTACAAACTACAATTCAGGCAATGATATGAATTTCCTTATCTACCTTCGCATGGTTTGATTAGCTCCAATAAACACATATTAAAGCTGCCATAAAATATTATGTTGAGTGAAAGAAGCCAGTCTCAAAAGGTCATGTATTATATTATTCCATTTATTTATCTTCTGGAAAAGAGAAGACTAGAGTGATGGAAAACAGATCAGTAGCTGCCAGGGGCTGGGTACAAAAGGAATGCCTTCATGGTAACAGAACTGGTCTATGTCCTGACTGTGGACATGAATCTCTACATATGCCTAAACTCACAGAATTATACACCCCAAAAAAGTCAGTTTACACCCCAAAAAGATAATTTTAAAAATAAGATTAAAGTTGCCAAAAAGCTAAGTAAAGTTTAAGAATTAAATGGGGGACTTCCCTGGTGGTGCAGTGGTTAAGAATCCGCCTGCCAATGCAGGGGA
Source organism: Eubalaena glacialis (assembly GCF_028564815.1). NCBI lineage: Eukaryota > Metazoa > Chordata > Mammalia > Artiodactyla > Balaenidae > Eubalaena > Eubalaena glacialis. The sequence continues at coordinate 62,620,411 of NC_083733.1, read as the reverse complement.
AACGGGTTCAATCCCTGGTCCGGGAAGATCCCACATGCCGTGGAGCAACTAAGCCGGTGCGCCACAACTACTGAGCCTGCGCTCTGGAGCCCACGAGCCACAACTACTGAAGCCCATGCTCCACAACAAGAGAAGCCACCGCGATGAGAAGCCCGTGCACTGCAACGAAGAGTAGCCCCCGCTCGCCACAGTTAGAGAAAGCCCACGCACAGCAACGAAGACCCAACGCAGCCAAAAATAAATAAATACTTTTAAAAAAAAAGAATTAAATGGACACTTTTTAAAATACAGGAAATGTTCATAAAGAAGCAGGTTTCTGTTTAGTTGACTTTCTACATTGGGCATTTCTTTCTGTTTTAGTGATTTCTGCCCTGTCTTTATTATATCCTTGCTTCTACTTTCTCTAGATTTGATTTGCTCTTCTGTTTCTAGGATTTTTTTAAATTGGAGACTTAAATCATTGATTTTCAACCTTTCTTTTCTTTTCATTTTAGATAAGCATTTAAGTCTACAGATTTCCCTCTAAGTACTGCATTAGTTGCATCCCCAAAGTGTTGGTATGTCATAACATCATTATCATTCAGTTCAAAATATTTTCTAGCTTCTTTTTTTTTTTTTCCTTCTTTGATCCATGGGTTATTTACAAACTACAGTTCATGCAATGATATGGATGAATCTCACAGAAATAATGTCGAATATGAGAAGGCAGAATTTAAAACATGGGGTTGGTGTGATTGTATTCATATGAAACACGGTCAGAACTACTCTATGCTGTGACAAGCAGGATAGGGTGGCTCTTGGGTGTGGGCAGAAGGCCTCTGGGGGCTGGTATTATTCTGTTTCTTGATCTGGGTGCTGGTTGCATAAGTGGGTTCAGTTTGTTAAAAATTCATCAAGCTGTCCACCTTTCGGTATTGTAGATTTCAAGATAATGATTTTTTCAAACACAGCAAATGATGGGAGAAGGCACTTGACTACAGGAAACTCCCCCTGGCCGCAACCCCCAAATTCCAACCAGATCTGACCACTGGGATCCTGAGCCTTGGGCTGTGAATCCCCAGTGGAAGGAGCCACTCACCTCCCACGCCCGTCTTCTGTTGGGCAAGGTAGGACTCGAAGCCCAAGCGGAAGCGGTTCTCGCCGCCCAGGCGGCTGTGGGTGCCGTCGTCCACCAGGAGGAAGGCCGAATAGTTGTAGTCGAGAGGGAACTGGACCCCATCCTCAGGGTCACCGCGCCACCGGTACCTCGCAGGAAACGAGCCCTGGGGGACAAGTGGCAAGACCAGGGAGTCTTTCCATCAGGGCCAAGAGGACAGACACCAGTCGTTCGTCCTTCAGACCCAGGAGACCAGACACCCAGCCCTGTCCTCCCTCAGACCCGTGACTACAGGTCCCCAGCCCCTCCTCCCTCAGACCCAGGAGTCCAGGCCCCCAGCCCCCTCCTTGTCCAAGACCCTGGGTCCCACCTTGGGGTTGATGAGGGTGTGTCTATTCCGAACCACACCCCAGGGGGCCACGCCCATGGCCACCACCTTGTTGCCCCCAGTCCTGGCCATCTGGTGGTCCCGCACAGCCACACCCACATGCCGTCCAATGCCCTTGTGCAGCCCTCCGGTGACAATCCAGGCCCCTACACAGCGACACAGACTGGTGGTGAGGTCCAGAGACACACAGGAGTGCAGAGACAGAGAGAGAGAGACTAGAGAGTGAGACAAAACCCCACACACGAAGACGGGATGGGGGGAAAACAGAATTCCAGGGAAGTGGGGGAGATGGGGGAGCAGTTGGCCCCGGCCCAGGAGGCAGAGCCCCTGCCCACCCTCAGTCACCTGTGTTCTGGGCAGCCCGCACCAGCCCGCGTCGCAGCAGGTCCTGCAGCCAAGTCTGGAGGGTGGGGCCCCTCGACCCCCCCAGCACTGACACCACCAGGTTCGGGGCCTGGAAGCCCCATATGTTCGTGACCAGATTATAAACTGTAGCTGGATCCGTGCGGTCAGAGAGCCGGAGGAACTGTGGACACACAAGAGGAAGGGACACGGGGAGGGGGACAGAGACAGAGAGAAAGGGACAGAGACGCAGAGAGAGGAGCACAGAGATGGGGGGAGGGGGGACGGGGACAGAGACCCAGAGGGGAGGGATGGAGACCCAGAGAGAGGAGGACAGAGACCCAGAGAGAGGAGGACAGAGACCAGAGAGAGGGGGACAGAGACCCAGAGAGAGGGGGACAGGCTCAGAAAAGACAGACAGTGGTGGAGGGGACAGGGATCCAGGAGAGGTGAAGATAGGGATGGGCAAATGAGGAGACACAGCGTTCAGCTGGGACACCCCCAGACCCTGGCTCCGGGAGCCCCTGAGGCATGCAGCCCCACTGGTCAACCCTGGCCCTGCCCAGACATGCAAGCCTCACATTGCTGGCCTTGCGCCCGGCACCCAGGAAGTCCAGGTCTCCGAAGGCATCTGTGGGCTTCTCCGTGGTGTGCAGGTCACTGTCCCATACGGTCACCATGGCTGCCCCGAATGCATCCTCCACAGCCACCGATGGGTGGGCACACCGGGGTTGCCCACACTGGCACAAGGTCCCCCTGAGGGGGGAGGGGAAGGAGGAGGATGAAGCCCAGAGGTGTCCGCACCGACCCCAAGCATCCTGTAGAAATGTCCATATTTCTGCATCTCCCTCTAGGGGAGCTCACAATCCATACTGACCCTGGCACTGGCCCTCCACGGTTCTGACCAGCCTGAGGGAGAGACTGGGGCAGAACAACCACAGTCACCTCACCCACCAGCAGGAAGCCACAGTGGCTCAAGAGCACCTGAGCAGGGAGGTCTACATACCAGGCCCCACACTCACTGTTGCCTTCAGGGCCTGAGGTGGAAAAGTGCAGGGGGCCATCGGGGATGTCCTTGCTGCCCCCATTTCAAACAGATGATATTCACATGAAAAGGAAAATCAAGAGAGTGATTCACAGAGCACACATGCACTAGAGGCCAAGGCAGCTGTGTGACTTTGAGCAAGTAGCTTCATCTCTCTGAGCCTAAATTTCCACCTCAAATGGAAAGACAATGATAGCACAGCCTACGTCATAGAACTATGAGAAGCCAATGAAATAACACAACATTTCCTAAAATGGGGGCCGCATACCAGATCCAGTCTCCGTGAACTCCACACAGAGCTTTAAATAACCTTGAACAACACAGTGAGAAAGTCATTCCTTTTTGAGCTCTCCTGATTACTGTCAAGGAGAGAGGCTCAGCGGGTGCTAGAATATTTTTAATGCCTAACTCTTTACTTTCTCTTTTGAACAGAGAAAAGCTGGCCTCATGCTCAGAAAACTGGGCTGGCAACAGCATCCATTTAGATGGTAAATACTTTTTATTTGGTTTTCATTGTGATTGTCTTTTATGCCTTGTTTCTTTCTCTTTGTGGCAAATGGAACAGATTTTGCATTTATGGTGATCACATATGAAACTTTTTTCCCCCTAAATAAATACACAAGTATTCCTTGTCACCTAATGGGATTGGCACCTGAGTTTAAAAACAGGAAGCAACACGGGTTTGGGAGATGAAGGATTTATTTGAAAATGTATCTAAATCTCTTTGGTCCCTGATTCCAGAAGGGATTCAAATATCAGGGGAGACCTGCATTTATGTAAACAGAGTGAGCCATGATTTAAGGACTAATTTTATGGAAAGAATAGCACAGGTGGTCCATGGATTTGACAAGAGTTGTAAAGTCACTAAAAGAATGGCCAACAAATCCAAACAGAATACACCAGCTCCTGGCACAGTGAGAACTATAGGATACACCCTTCCGTCTTCCTGAGTCTACCTCCAGGGTCCTGGCATGCCTCAGTTTACCCACTTGATCCTTTCACCCATCTCAACCCCGTCCCTGGACCCCCCTCATTCCTGTCCATCTACTTCTCACGAGCCCTTCCGGGCAAAATTTCTTCATGGAATGTTCCAGAACCTGAACTGTCCAGTACAGTAGCCTCTAGCCACACCGTGCTCCTTATATTCAAATAAATTAAAATTAAATACAATTAAAAATTCAGTTCCTCAGTTGCTCTGGCCACATTTCAAGTGATCAGGAGCCACATGTGGCCGATGGCTGCCATATTGGATGTGGATATAGAACATTTTCACCATTGCAGAAAATTCTGGTAGACAGCACTGGCAGACTCCCCCTCTGTCCGTCTCATCTCCTACCCCCCCTTTCTCTGTGTGGCCACTGAAACCGAAATTGTTCCTGATAAAATCAGCAATTACCTGCACGTCCCCGAATACAGTGGCTTCTATTCAGGTCTCATTTGACTCAGACAAAGTAGCACTGGTCATAGCTAAAAGGCTGATTCTAGAAAACCTTTTCCTTGGCAGAGCACACCCGTTCCCCTGGCTGCTCTGTCTCTGCCTCATCTGTGGCTTTCTCTTGTTTTGTGCCTCCCTTGAGTGTAGGTGTTCCCCAGAGCCAGGACCACATGCCTTCCCTACATGGGTCTCAAACTCAATGCCCCCAAGGGCCAGGCAGGTAACGTAAGAGAAAGAAGCATCAGGTGGAAAATTATAAGTGGATGTGCCGGAGGCTGTGCTGACTTGAGGCAGCATGTCTGTCTTGAAGCATTCAGAGACAAGTTTTTAGCAATCCTCTTCCATGGAAGAAAAAAAAAAAACATTGGCCATAGAATTGCCAGTTTGCAACCTCCTCTGATTTTACACTTTCTTCCCCCCATCCTACTTCCAGTTTCCATTACCACCTACAGCTAGGACTTCTCAAATCTTAGATGGAAGTCACAGACCTTTCCTGAGTCCCTGAGCCAGGTTTGCAACGCCCCTGGCTCCCCCAGGCCCCTCCCACACACGAAGTCCCACTCTGAGCTGGGTGACATTTCCCAAACCTACTCATGCACCTGGGTTCCCATCTCGGGGACAAGCTCACTGTTTCCCAGGCCCCAGACCAGATGTCTGGGCCCATCCTCCCCTCTCCCCTCTCACTCTGCAAATCCATCGGTCCCCAAGCTCCTGCCCCTGAATCTTTGCCCCGTCCCCACCTCTCTGTGTCCCCTCAGCCCTGGCCTGCCTCAGGCCTGTTCTCCTCCCACCTGCCCCTTGCCCAGCCTCTTCCCCAGCTTCCTGAACTATTCATCCTTACGTGGCCCTCAGAGCATCTTTCCACACCCAGAGCTGACCCTGCCCCTCCCATGGCTCCCCAGAACACCAAGACACGGTCCCAACCCCTCGGGGTGACATTTAAGGCTGTGTGACTTCTGGCCCTGCCCTCCTGCTTGATATCGTCTTTCAGATGCTCCCTGCACCTTGAACTCTGCCCCATTTGCAAGCCACATCATCAACAGGGGGCAATTTATACTTGCTGTTCCCACTCCTGGAATCCAACCCACCTTCAACTGTCAAACTCCAACTTTATCACCTTCCAATGTCACCTCATTAGCCCCTCCTCCTCCAGAAGCCATTGGCGACACCCTGTGTCCCCTCCCCGGACTTAACCAGATGCCTCCTCTTGGCTCCCACTGGGCCCAGTGGCTTGTCCTTTGCAGCTCCCATCTCCTTGCCTTAGAATCATCTTCCTCCCACCAGACCAGAGGTTCCTAAACTTCCTTGACTGCCCTTTCCATCAGTAAAAGTTTTTGAGCACTCACCCCCAAATAATATATACGTTTATTTATACATAATTCAAGCCATCCTGCACTAATATAGTCATAATAAAACACACACTAAATTAGGAACGTTGACATTTCCCATACCCCAAAGATTGCCTTGAGGACACTAGAAAGCCAGAACCCACTTGAGAGACCATCACTGAAGGCCAGGAGCTCCTAAGGGTGGCCACTCCCCACCCCCCAGCCACCCAGCACAAGCACAGGCCCTACACATGCTAGTAATTGCTACCTTCCGGTGGTTCCTATGGACATATTTTCCAGTGCTTACTATGTGCTGGGCACTGTTTCAGAAATATCTCAAGCAGTAACTTGTTTAATTCTCACAATATCCGCAGGAAATAGAGCCTGTTTTTATGCCCAGATGATAGATGAGGCCCAGAGAAGTGAAATGATTTGCCTGAAGCCACACAGCACGTGTCCCAGCTGAAATCTGAACCCTGGCAGGGCCTGTGCTCTTGAAAATAATGCCCCCTTGGAAGTGCTGAGTGAGAGTTTCTTGGAGGAACGAACGAACAAGTGAATGAATGAAACAGAGACAGCCAAGAAAGAAAGACAGAGAAAGTGACACCAGGAGGCAGAGACACACAGAAGGCACACGGGGAAGGAAAAAAACAGAACCCAGCCCTGGGGCTTGAACACTGACCCTGAGCGGGAGGATGGGAAATTGGAAGTGTTTGCAGACTGACCCAAGCCCTCCCCGAGGTAGAGAGCCACCAGGAAACGCCCTAGGGAGTATCGGCTCTGACAAGGCTGGGGAAGGGAAGGAACCGAAGGGCGCGGTCTGCGGTGGGTGGGGTCAGCGGACCCGGGACACTCTGGGGTCTGTCCCCGGGGCGAACTCCTCACCCCGCATCTGTGGGGTCAACGATGAAAGTCGTGCACTTCTTCTTCTTGAAGATCTTGGGGATCCAGCTCTGGAGACAGGAACAAGGAGTGGGGGGGGTTGATCCAGTTCGGTCCTATGGGTCACGGAGTGACCCACCCGCGCCCTAGCCAGAGAGCCAGGAGTCCGGGACCCCAGTGCCCTCCTCTCCCAGACTCAGGAGACTCGACCCCCCCAACCCCCTCACCAATCCGTCCCCAAGGACCCTGGAGTCCGGGTCCCCAGCAACCCCTTCCTTTGTCTGACCCAAGAATCTGGGTCTCAAGCACCCTCCTCTCTGGAAACCAGGAGGCCAGGCCCTAGCTCCCTGTTCCCTCAGGCCCGGGACCGGCCGCTGTACCTGCTCCTTCTCCGCACCCACCATGCTGCCGCAGCCACCGCAACCTATCCGGCTCCCTGCATTCCCTCCACCAACCCAGGTTCTAGATGCGCCCTGGACAAACCGGATCCGCCACTTCCCAGCCCAGCCTGGGGCGGGGCCAGGTCTGGGGGGCGGGGAGTCTCGGAGAAGCGTAGAGCGGGAGGCGGGGCAAAGGGTCGGACAGGACCCAGAGAGAGGCGGGCAGGGACCCAGGGAGAGGGGGACAGGAACCCAGGGAGAGGGGACAGAGACCCAAAGAGGAAATGCCAGCGATGAGAGAGAGGGCACACTGACCCAGGTCGGGGGATGGGGGGCGGGAAACACAGAGACTTAGGTGGGGGCAGAGAATCAGAAAGGGGGAACAGAGATTGGCGGGGCGCTACATTGACCCAAAGACAGAGAGAGAGAGAAAGGTTTGGATGGGTGGCAGACACTCAGAGTGAGAGGGAGAAGGGGACAGAATCCTCAGGAGGTGGGCAACAGGGACCCTGAGAGAGAGCTGGTGAAGAAACAATGACAGAGAGAGGGAGACCCATAAAGAAGGATGGGAACCCAAAGAGCGAGGGCGACGGTGACAGGATGAGGAGTGGGAGGTATTGATATGCGGACAGGCAGGGCCACGTGTCTCCTGACAGCTCTCTGACAGGGACAGCTGCGGCCTCCTGGGTAACCTGAGCCCCTTGCCCCCCCTCGCTGTATTTATAGCCCTGGCCTGGCACCATCCCCTGCCCCCAGATCTGAGTTCCAGGGACAGGAGGTCATGGGTACGTGTGCTGGAGCAAAATTCCTTTCACGCCATTCCAGGGCTTCCATATTGGCATCCACCTTCTCAGCAAAGTAGCCCATTCTGGCCAGAAACTCCCCATAATCTAACCTCCAGTCCTTCTTTGGCAGGGGTTTCTCCCCTCAGATACATCCCTCCTGCTACCCTCCCCCATGGCCCAGGCTCCCCCCAAATTGGCCTACTAAAAATCTAGCCATTGTCTTCGCAGCTGCCAAACATGAACTTGTTGGCAACCCAAAGTCAAATCCCTTGGCTCCTCTCTCCTGGCCAAGGAGAGACCCCTTCATCCACCCCCTCCCCAGCTGGGAGGAGGAGGAGCAGGAGGGGAGGGGCAGGTGGGGACTGACCCAGAATAACTCAGGGCTGAGAGTAAATTTAGCCACAGAGAGGGGAGGGGAGAGACCCTATTGGCTGGGAAGTGGGAGGGAGGGCCGGAGAGGAGGGTAAGGGGCTCTGGAGACTGCCTCAAAGGGCCTGGCTGTGAGGGCCAGAGGGCAGAGGCCGAGAGAGACACAGCAAAGGAACAACACAGGGAGAAAGAAAGAGAAGGAGCCCAAAAGGGACAAGCACCCCAACATTCATCCACATAGCCATAGCCACAGTGGGAGCCAGCCCTGGGAGAAGCTCTGCTGCCTGTCTGTCCCCATGGGCCACTGTGGGCCATGGCTGCACACTTCTCTCCTCTGGGCTGCAGTGGTCAGCCTGCTTCTCCCCACTGCCGTGACCCAGCAGCTGAGAGGGGCTGGGCCGGGGCCCAGCAACTGGAACAACAATGCAGGAGCTTCGGGGCCCTCAGAGGACGCGTCGGGCAAGTTTGGCCACCCCACGCACAGCCATAGAGGCCACGGAGATGAGAACAAGGATGTTTCCACGGAGAGTGGGCATCATTTCTGGGGCCACGGAGACCACAGAGAAGAGGACGAAGATGTCTCCAGAGAATCCCAAGACCATAGGTACCAAGGCCCCAAGGTGGGAGATGAGAACATCTCTGATGAGGAGGAATATACAGAGCATGCTCAGCAAGCCCGTGGGCACAGAAGCCATGGGAATGAAGACGCGGATGATTCAGCTGAGCACGGGCACCATTTCCCCAGCCACGGGAGCCATGGCCATCAAGATGAGGACAAAGACGAAGTTGTGTCCAGTGAGCATCACCATCATATCGTCAGGCATGTACACCGAGGCCATGGAGAAGAGGAGGATGAAGAAGAGGAAGAGGAGGATGTCTCCACTGAGTATGGACACCAGGTCCACAGACACCGAGACCATGGGAAGGAAAAGGATGAAGATGTCTCAGATGAACACCACCATCATGGCCCCAGCCACAGACACCGAGGCCGTGAAGAAGAAGAAGAAGAAGAAGATGATGATGATGTCTCCACTGAGTACATACACCAGACCCACAGGAGTCAAGGCCATGGGAAGGAAGACAATGAAGATGTCTCAGATGAACACCACCATCATATCCCTAGCCACAGACATCAAGGCCACAGAGACAAGGAAGATGAGGATGAGGATGTGTCCACTGAACACTGGCACCAGGTTCCCAGACATACCCACCATGGCCTTGGAGACGACGAGGAGGAGGACGAGGAGGAGATCACAGTCAAGTTCAGCCACCATGTTGCAAGCCACCAACCCCAAGGCCACAAGAGCGCTGAGGAGGAGGACTTCCCAGAGGAATATGAAAGAGCAGTTCCTGGCCATCACCACCACGGAGTCCCCAAGGAGGAAGATGAGGACATCTCTGCCAAGCTTGGCCACCAGGCTCCCAGCCACAGGCAGCAAAGCCACAGAGATAAAGGGACTGGCCACAGAGGGTCCATCAAAGAGGAGACTAGCCACCAGCCCCCAGAACACATGGGGGTAAAGGATAGAAGCCATTTAAGGGAGAGTGATTCTGAGGAGGAAGAGGAAGAGAAGGAAGAGGATCACAGCTCCCATGAAGAAGATGATGAAGGTTCAGAGGAGGGAGGAGAAGGCACCCACCATGGCAGCCTGGACCAGGAGGATGAGGAAGACAAGGAGGAAGGTCATGGCCTCAGCCTGAGCCAGGAGGAGGAGGAAGAAGAGAAGGATGACAGGAGGGAAGAGAGGGCTGAGGTTTGGGTCCCACTGAGCCAAGACCACCAGGAGGAAGAAGATGAGGAGGAGGGGCTGGAGGAGGATGAGCTCCCCTTCACCATCATCCCCAACCCACTGGCCAGGAGGGAGGTGTCTGGAGGTGCCTCCAGTGAAGAGGAGAGTGGTGAGGACATGGGTAAGTGATCTGACTGGATGATGGGGGTGGGGAGGAGCGGAGTCAGCCTGGGTCACCGCTGCCCTCTTGTCCCCACAGATCAGCAGGACGCCCAGGAGTACGGGAACTACCAGCCAGGGTCCCTTTGTGCCTACTGCTCCTTCTGCAATGTATGTCCGCAACCCAGCTCCATCCACCAAGCTGTTCCTAGAGTTTGTTCCAGGGCTCTGGTGTGCCTTGGGAGGGCCCTGAGCAATGGGCCTGAGTAAACAGAGACACTTCTGGGGCCAAGTGGGGGACAGACTGGAGGCCAGGAGGCTGGGGAGGAGCCTGGGACAGTGGTCCAGGAAAGAGAGGGTGAGGCCTGAGCTGCACTTGCAGATGTGGGGACAGGGAGGAGGGTTCAAGGCAGAGCCGAGGGAGGTGGGACAGGACTGGAGACTGACAGGCTATGGGGAGAATAGGAAGAGAGGGGGTGAGGAGAGTACCCAAAGGTCCAGCCCACAGTGACAAGGGGACGTCGGGGCGCCTTGCAACAGGGAAATGAGGGGGTGGGAAGCAGCTTAAGCAGGTTGGAGGAAGATACTGAGCTCAGTGTCAGAAGTAATGAGGCTGAGAAGTTGGGGATATGTCCAGCGGTCAGGGTGGAGGACTGGCGGGTGCCTCCCAAACGTCTCTGCCTAACCAGGCTCCTCTGGTCCCCAGCGATGCACTGAATGTGAGAACTGTCACTGTGACGAGGAGAACATGGGAGAGCACTGCGACCAGTGCCAGGTGAGACTTCCCCCAGACTCAGGGATCCACCAGGTTTCCGGATGGCCCGGGACCATCTGAGCACCCCCAGCCCCAAATCCTCTGCCCTCAAACTGACCTAACCCCTTACCCCTGATGCAGCCTTGACTCCAAACCCGATCCTGCCTCTGACCTTAACCTCCACCTAGCTAGCCTCCTACCCAAGTACGGCCCACGCCCCATCCTAACTCCGCCCCTGACCACCTCCTACCGCTCATTCTCTCTCCCCATCCCCGCCCCCAGCACTGCCAGTTCTGCTACCTCTGCCCGCTGGTCTGCGAAACTGTCTGCACTCCGGGTGAGCATGGTTGGGGCCCAGAAGAAACCTGGTGAAGGTTTCTAGGCCGCGGGGCCTAGTGGGTGGAGCCAACCTGAGGAGCAGGCTGGAAGGTTATGGGGCGTGGCTATGTGGGGAGGCGTGGCCAAGGCTGGGACTCTGTGACGAGCGGGAGGAGCACGGAGGGGCGGGGCCGGGCAGAGGGAAGGTTGGGGATAGGTGCCAAAACCTAAGAGGTTCGGATTGAGGGGGTGAGCCTAGAACAACCAAGAGGTTGGGGCCAAAGCAAGTGGAATTCGAAGGACGCGGCGAGGGGTGGGGCTATTGGAGAATGGGAACACTTAGAACACTTAGAGCCAGGAGGAAGGAAGGAGTCCCTGTAGAAGGAATTAGTTTGGGGGAAGGAATCCAGAAAAGGGGGCGGAGCTAGTCCTGATCCTGGACTGAGTGAAAAGTGGCCCCCAATTTCACCCGTGGTGTACCCCTCAAGCCTCTTCTCTCCCACAGGAAGCTACGTCGACTATTTCTCCTCGTCCCTGTACCAGTAAGTGTATGGAGGAGGGATGTTTAAGGGCCCCGTTTAGAAAGGTGTTGTCCCGCTATGAATTATTGGACAACCCTGAGCCTCTAGTCCCCCCTTGGTGAAATGGGCAGGTTAACGATCTCTAAGCGCCCTGGTGTGAGCTTTGGACACTTCGGCTGTCCAACCTCTGCGTCCTTCTCTCCAGAGCCCTGGCAGACATGCTGGAAACTCCGGAACTCTAACCCAGACACACGGCTGCGGCGCAGATACATCTCCCTGGCCCTCCAACCCCTTTCCACGGGCCATATTTATTTCTCTGAATAAACGTGCTCCCCGAAACCTCATTGTCAGGCCTCGGATCTGGATCCTCTGGGCACCGGGGAACGCGGGTGGTGTCTGAGGGAGAAGGGGCCTGAACTCCTCGAGGTGGTTGGTTGCTAGGTCCTGATAAATAAATCAGTCAACACGGGAGCTTTTTGAAACAGTTCTCTTTACCCGTGATCACTGAGTGACGCCTAGGGCAGGGAGGCCGACCAAGAGTCGGGGGCGAGGGCTCCCCCACCGTCTTTCCTCTCCCCACGCCACGTCGCCCAGCGGCATCGTGGAAAGAGGATTCTCCCATGCAAACCCCGGAGCTGGAGCGGAACGGGGAGCGCAGTTCTGCCCCCCCTACCCCCCCCCCCGGGGCACGGACACGGCCACAGCACGGGGGGCGGAGGGGCCTCGGGGACACGAGACACTGGGGAGAGAGAGGGAACCCCGCCCGCGGCTGACCCCAGGCACCGGCGACCGGACGCCGCGGGGCAGGGCTGAGTGGCACAAAGGGCGAGGCTTTTAGCAGCGAGTCCCCCCTCCCCTCCTTTCGGACGAAGAAGGACGACTTGGGCCCCGCGACTGGGAAGAAAGGGGAGGGGGCAGCCTCTCCCCGCATGCGGCCCGGGAGGGAAGCCCCGCCCCGCCCCGCCCCGCCCCGCCCCGCCCCGCCCCCTTCCCGCGGGGAAAGGGCACCCATCTCCCACCGGAAACTGATCAATAAATTACAAAGTAGAGGAAAGGGAGGCGGAAGTTTGGGGCGGGATTTCTTCCTGCCTTTTTCTTCCCCCCTCTCAGTCCAGTGCATGTGGTTTGGTCCAGGCCAAGTCCATTTGTGAGGCAGGGACCAGCATTCCCCGCTTGTCTGTACAGATGGTCCAATCCGCGGCGTGAGCTCCCCAGCAAGCTCTCCCCGGCGAGACCATACTCTGGGCAGGAGGGGAAACAGCCCAGCCTCTGAAAGGTTCTTCCGTCCGAGTGAGGTCACCTGCATTGACGCCAGGCAGTGCGTGCAGCTGTGAAGATCCATTGTGCCGCCCAGAACCCCAAGAGCGCCCAGTACAGTCCTCACCTGGAGGCGTACACTAGCAGGAATAGGTCCGGACAGAAACGCCGTCTGCCCGGGAACTCCCAGAAGTCTGGCCTGGAGGGAGAGTGAGCAGCGATTCAGCCTGGAAAGCGCGCACGCACACACACATACACACACACACACACGCCCACTTCCTCCCCCAGTATTTCTCCGATCCTCAACCCCAAGCGTCCTCCCTTGGATTTCCCCTCCCGAGATGACAGCGACCGCCTAGCTCCAAGCCGGTTTCCCACCCTTTCCCATAGCCTTGGATTCCTTCAAAGTATCCCAGGTGACACTGGAAGAGCTCATTTCCCACCCTGGAAAGGGGGTGTGGTGGGGTTGAGGAGGTTGGCTTATAGGAGCGGTCCATTTGTCATGGTTGGGGGAGAAAGGACTAGGCCATTTCAGAACCTGAAGAGGGAGGTTCCTACCCCCGAGGAAAGGGAGGGGATGAGAGGCTGTCGCGTTTGGGATCCGCCCACCTTCCGACTGCAGCTTGCGGAGAGGAAGCCCCGGCGAGCCCAGGGCCCCTGCTGCGGCCGAACGAAAGTTGGGGGGCAACATCTCAGCTGAGTCAGGGGTTACGCCTCGGAGGTCCTTCTCTCGGAACATCTTCCGCCAGGATGGGGAGCGGCTGAAGGACTTGGCACTGTCCTAGGTATAGGGGCCCGGCAGCCGGTGAGGGACTAGGGCCGCGTTCCGACTCCGCCCCTTCATTTGACTCCACCCCTCTCCGGGTCCGTCCCTCCTTTAACCCCGCCCCTTTTCTGGCACCTCCTCCAACCAGGACTCGCTGGCAAAGTCAAGCCCCACCCCTTCAGCTCCCAGCCTAGAGGTGCCGCTGGGAGTGGAGTCTCCTCCTATGCTGCTGCTGCGCCCACCTCATCCAGCCGCCTGTCTGTGCCCAAGGAGATGAGGTTGCTGAATTCCTTCTCCAAGAGCTGCCGGGCCTGGGGAGGAGAGGTGGGAGAGGGGTTGCAGCGTGCAGTCTGTGAGGTGGGGATGCCCAGTGTGCCCAGGGCCTAGCGGCAGCTCACCTGTGCATTCTGTGTGGGGATCTGCAGGAGCAAGGCCAGGTCAGAGTAGTCGAAGGTCTCGTCCAGGGCGAGCAGCGCCCCGTGCACCCCGCTCTCCGTGAGGTTCGTGGCGAATTCCTTCAGGCCCAGCCCGGACACCCAACCCATGACCCGCTCATTGGACCACACCATCACGTCTGGGGACAGAAGGGACCCTCAGCTGCTCCCCTCCTGGGGCCAGGCCCTTCCAATTTATCCCATATCTCCATCCCCACTTCCTCTTCCTGGCCACGCCCCTATGCTGGCTCCACCCCCTCTTCCCTGGCCTCCCTCCCCTCCCCTATTTATGCCTCCTCCAGCACTGCTCCAAACCCCTCCAACTTGGCTCCCAGCTGGACGTTTACACTTTTCTACTCACCTCGGATCTGGGTCTGACTCTCTTCCCGCCTCCGCTCCAAGTCCTTCCGGTCATAGTTGAGCCGTTTCAGGCACATGATCCCGTAATGCAGACTCACCCTGAGTAGCAGAGACAGTGGAGTTACAGATGAGCCCTCGTACCCCAATGACTGCTACTCCTATCGGGCTCTCCCCGTTGTCCGTGGTCTTCTGGCAGAGGTTGGGGAATTGCTCCATTGGATCTGTTCTACTGATTGCTGACCTTCCCAGGAATTGCAATATTTTCAAAAAGCAGTTCCTATTAGCCAACCTGTAAGGGGTATGGGGTCAACTAGCTAAGCTGTCTCAGGACTTGGGCTGTTCCTAGTGGGCCTTCTTATGGGTGGAAGGGGCACAGGAGTCTGGACTGCCTGACAATCAGGGCTAGAGGACCAAAGATAGTCCAAGGAATTCCCCATCACTGGTCCTATTTGCCAAAGACTCTCTAGAAGTGGGGCTTCCCCCCTTGGACTGTCACCACGGGCCAGGCAACCCCCACCTGTGGAAGCTGTCCACCATCTTGAGTTGGCCCCGGAGCTCCTTCTTGTTAAGATGATCTAACATTCGGGCATCCACCAGCGACTCCATGAAGTAGCTGCGGTACTGGGGCAGCCCCAGGCTGGGCAGCCAGTCGTTCCCCACCCATTCATGGTTCATGTCGCCATATGCCAGGATCTGGGGCCATGGGCAGGTGGGGGAGAAGTCAGGCCCTCTGACCCCTTCCCATGTATGTATGAAAGGGTATAGTCCAACCCCCCTCCCCCAGATCCGAGGTTGTTCTTTCTCCATCCCATAGCAGGACAATGGCCAATCTCTGCTCAGGACAATGGACAATCCAAAATTATCTCCCTTTCCTTCATTATGACAGCATAGACCCTTGTCTACTCAAAGTGTGGTCCTTGGACCCACAGCATTATCATCACTTGTGAACTTGCTGGAGTTGCAGAATCTCAGACCCTAGGCTACTGAATCAAAATTTTATTCTCACAAGATTCTCAGGTTATCTGAACTGTACATTAAAGTTTAGGAAGCTCTAGTCTAAAGTTGTCCCAACTCAGAACAATGGATCAGTCCAACATCACTACTCCCCCAAGTCAGCACAACGGATTCTTCCAATGTAGCTCTCTCCCCAACAAAGGATAATGGATCTATCCACCACTCTTGCACTGTCCCCAAAATACTAGTCTAGCTATATCTGGCCCAGGACAATATTCTGGATCAACCCCAAATCCTTCACTCCTCTTAGCATAAGGAAATAATCCATACCTTCCCCCTTGCTGGGAAACAAAGACCCAACATAGCTCCTCTGTCTCAGGTGAGGTCATCCCTCTCCCCTCTTGAGAACAAAATGTAGCTCCTTCTCCCCAACTTCTCACCCTGACCTGCCGCCCCCCCCCCCCGCCCCAAATGCTTTCCCTTTTCACCCCAGTACAGTGGAACAATCCCACTTCCCTCTTTTCTAGGGAAAAAAGCTGCTCAGCACCTCCCTCTAGTTAGAGCAATGAAAGAGCCCGTGGAGCCCCCGCAACCCAGCATAATGGAATGACCCGTGCACCACTAACAGTGGAATAGCCGGGCTTTTACGCCGACCCCCACCAAGCCACAGACAGGAGCAGAGCTCCGCGCAGCGCCCCCCTCCCGCGGTGAGGATGGAATGCTCCGGCGAGGGGCGGGGCGGGGCTCGGAGAAGGAGGGGCGTCCATGCAGCGTGCACAGCCTGTTCATGCGCCCACGGCCCGCCCCGCGCCCCCTACCTGCTCCCAGCTGATCTCCTTGGTCTCCTGACCAGTTAGTGGGAAGAGGGGAGAGAAGGGGTGGGTTAAGGGGCAGGTGGAGGAGGGCGGGAGGGACGAAGAGACGGACAGACAGCCACAGATTCATCCGCCCTCCCTGCTCCTCCCGAGGGAAAGTTAGTGCCACCCCCAAGGCCACCGGCAGGGGGCACTCACAGGCTTGGTCGTCGCGGTAAGGGACTCCATCTCTTCATGTGTCATCCACACGTTTCCTGTGGACTGAGGGGCGAGGGGTGTTACAGAGGTTGAGAGAGGGCTTCTGAACAGGGGAGGGGAAGGAGGTCGTGCTCCTGGAGGAACCGAATTAGGCATGGGAACACATAATTTTCTGTATGGAACAAAATGATAAAATTTTAGAAGTCAGTATGTGCTATGGGAAAAAAAATAGGTGTTCATGTGTTGGGGTGATGGGGCCGGTACTAGTTTAGCCGTTGAGTTGGGAGGCCTCTTGGAGGTGGTGACATTTAAGCTGAGACTTCAAGGATGAGCAGGAGCCAGCCTTGGGGGAAAAAGAGGGAGGGGTGCTCCTAGGAAAGGGAGCAGCAAGGGCCAAGAAGCAGAGTAGAAAAGGGGGGGGATAGGGGCCCCTCATCAAGGGCCCTGTAGAGAACCATATGAATTTGGCTTTTTCTCCGGGATGGGATCCCTCTGGCTTCAGTGTGTAAAACAGCCTGAGGGGAGGCAGAGGGACCTGAAGGGAGACCCCACTCTCAAGAGATAATCCAGGTGAGAAACTGTGGGGAGCAGGGTGTATCAGACAGAGCTGGAGTGAGCGGGCCCACGATTGGCTACTCTGAGGACAGTAGGCGGGGCCTTGAGACAGCAAGACAGCAGGGGCTGGGATTGGCCCCTGGACACTCACAGTGCGGGAGGAGGCAGGAGCAGAGGGTGAGGTGAGTGAGACCATCTCCTGGATAGCGAGGCGCAGCTTGAGCCGGTGCAGTGGGTTGCTGATGCCGATCTCGCGCTGGATCTCCGTGTCTGACAAGTTGGCCATGATGGCACCACTCTTGACATTGGCCCGGCAGGCGGCCACATACCACGCAGGCATGCCTACCCACAGCTGGACCAGAGGGAGGAAGGGAGAAACGGGGAAAAAATGAGACAGAGAGACAGAGACATACAGGAGGAGAAGTGGGAGAGGAACAGAAAGAAAGGGAGAGAGGGAGACAGAGAGATGGGGAAAGGCAAATGGGAGAGAAACAGAAAGACATGAGAAAGCAGTGAGAGGAGGGCAAGGCAAAGAGATGCGAGAGTCAGAGGGAGACACAGGAAAACAAAGGAGGAGAGTCAGAGAAGGGTAATACCAGAGTCAGAGGGGAAAGAGAGAGTTGGGGAGAGACAGAGACGAGGAGAAACACACAGAGATGAGAGGCAGAGATGGGGAGAGAAAGGAGCAAAAGACATAGAGAGACATGGGAAGAAATACGGGGAATGACAAAAACACAGAGATGGGGAGAGAGGCAGGAAAATAGAGACACACAGAGAGAGAGAGACATGGGAAGACACAAAGAGATAGAGAGAGACAACAGGACCAAGGTGGGCATGGCCAGAAGGACAGGGGTGAGGGGAGAAGGAAAAAGAGCAACAGGAAGATCTACAAGAAGCCTGACCCCTCCCAGGGCCTCCCCCCCCACCAACTCCTCTCCACCGCCACCTCTGAGTTAGGAGGATGGTACTAGGTGGACCCGGCCAGCCCTAAGGGTGGGGTTCTCAGACCAATTGGGGATAAAGAGTCAGGACGTTTCGGGGCCCCAGTACCTCTAGCCAGGAGACCACAGTGGGCCCATCCCAGGCAGCAAAAGGCAGGCCCTGACGGCAGGCCTCTTCCAGAAGTTCATGCCTGGGGAGAAGGGGCCAGGGCAGGAGATCTCAGGGGCAGAGACACCTAGCCCTCTTGGATGGCCCCCTTCACCAACTGCATCCCCCCACCAAAGCAATTTTTATGAATGTAAAAAACATGGCAGGAGGCTAAAAAAAATACATGTGAATCTTTGTAATCCACCTTCCCTCCCCCCAACACACCCACACTAATCAAGAGGAAAGGGGGAATAAAAGAAAAGAAAAACTCTAAGGGTTCCCAAGTTCCCAGGCAAGCAAGTTCAGGATCTTGGACACCCCCTCCCAGAATTTTCTTCTCACTTATGACCAACCCTCCCCACCTCCACACCACACACCCACACTCACTTCCTCTTGTTCCTTCGGTCCTTGTCTCCTGGGCCTGTCAGCTTGGCTAGCCCCAGAGGGTCAGTGGCCAATGTCTCGTCTGAGGGTGTTCCAGCTGGAGGCAGGGAGGGGCCAAAATTTGGAGAGTCTCAAAGGGGAGGCAGAATCTTTGATGCTGGGGGGTTGAGAAGGATGCCAGGAAAGCAGAGGCCCAGAGGGATTAGTAAATGCGGCCACACAGAGGGAGTGATAAAACCAGACAGGGACCAATGTCACCTCCTAGGCAAGGAATTGGAGAAATCCCCAAAATAGGGCTGGATTCACTGGGCTGGCCTTGGTAAGCTGGCAGTGGTGTGCTGGTAAATATTTAACAACTGGCTCCCTGGGGAAGGAGAAGGTATTTCCTGATTTGTAGCATATGCCAATTTCCATGGTGTAAATAATCCCACCAATTTCAAGCTACCAATGTGATGTCAAAGCAGCTCATAAAATTCCTGAAAATTTAACTAACTTGGATTTCACAAACCAGACAAGCAGGCTCCAGCCCATCAGATGCCCTGCCTTTAGGATGCTCCTCCCTCTTTCTCTATTTAAAAAATAGGTAAATAACATAACAAATTCATTTGCCCACCAGTCACTCAGG
Organism: Eubalaena glacialis; assembly: GCF_028564815.1. NCBI lineage: Eukaryota > Metazoa > Chordata > Mammalia > Artiodactyla > Balaenidae > Eubalaena > Eubalaena glacialis. The sequence goes on along the minus strand of NC_083733.1, from coordinate 62,601,442 downwards.
CAGGCCTCAGAGTGCCCTTTCCTTGTCCCTTCTCCTCCCCTCTACCTCTGCCAAGGTTCCAGTGTTCTAAATGAATTACCAAATGAATGAAGACAGGATTGTACGTCAAATGAATATGTAAAGAAGAAGAAGGAAGGAAGAAAGGAAGGGAGAGAGGGAATCAGGGGACTCACCCAGAGAAGAGCTGTCCCGACCTGGTGGTCCCATTCGCCCCTTCTCCTTCTTGCCAAAGAGACGGCCTATGGATGACTTGATGCTCTTCTTCTTGGGAGCTTTGTGCAGGGAATCTGGGGTGCCCTCACTGGGGGAGCAGGACAGATAGATGCCATCTGGGATGCCGCCTCTCATCCCAAGTCTTTGTCCACTCCCACCACCTCCTCCCAAGCAAGTCCCTCCCTGTCCCATCCCTTATTCTTACTGACCTTCCCCGTGAGGGCCCTCCATCTTCCAGGGATCCCGCCTGCAGTGCCAAGGCCTGGGTCATTCTCTCAAGGCGGGCAGAACGAGGAGTGGGAGGTGGGGTGTCTCCTGGGATTGCTGGTCCCTCCATTCGTGGAGCCCCAGCTTCCTCCTTGGGGGCATGATTCTGGAGACAGAGAGGCAGAGATGCTATATTGAATCGGAGGGATCATGTTGGGGGCTCATTAGTTGGGATGTCTACGAGGTGTCTGGGATACCCCTGATTTGGGGAACCACTTCTAAAGATAGCCTAGATTAAGTGCGGGTGAGTTGCACAAATATAAAGGCAATAACTGCAGTCCCTCTGGAGCTTGATAAGCCCATATTTATACTGTCTTAGCTTCTGGTGTCAGGAGTGGGATCTGCTCAGCCTCAAGGAAAGCTAATGAGTTACAGGTTCTGAAAGTAGGAAATCTGAGTTTAAGGCAATAAAATAGGGCATATAGATATTGCGCCTCCCTCAAAGGTCAATTCTGAGGATCTAATGGTAGTTCTCAAATGTATATTTGGTCACAGAGACATTTTTCTAAAAATCCTATGCAGTGGGAATTCCCTGGCCATCCAGTAGTTAGGACTTGGTGCTCTCACTGACAGGGCCCAGGGTTCGATCCCTGGTGGGGGAACTAAAATCCCTCAAGCCGCATGGCATGGCCAAAAAAATAAAAAATAAAAGTAAAAAAATAAAAATAAAAATCCTATGCAGAAACTTAATGCATAAAACAGGTAAAAGTAGATCAGATCTGACTAAAGTACAAGTTAGGGTTCAGGAACCCAGTGGCTCAGCCTCCCATTTGCCCTTTGAGTTGGAGCTTTTAGGGAAAGCTAAGGTTGCTTTTGAAAATCACTGGTGTGTTGGTCATTGTTGCTTTTTGTTAGGGAGCCCTGTTTATGACCTCCCACCACCACCACCAAGCTAAGGAGACTTAAGAATACTCACAGCTTTGTCGGTGCCCTCACGGGCAGGGCTAGGGGGTGCCAGACGGGGTGTTGAGTGGCCAGAGCTGGGAGGGGAGGGGCTGGCAAGGGTAGAGGTGGTGAGGGAGGGGGGCAGTGAGCAGCTACTGCGGTAGCGGCCCAGTGAGTCCAGGCCCGAGCCAGACACCCGGCTCTCCAGCTCTTCTGCCCTCTGTTCTGTTGTCTCCTTCTCCTCTTGGATTAACCTGAGGAGGAAAAGGGGGAGATGGGGTGAGAGGACTCAGGCAGACAATAGGAGAGGGAGTTGGGGGATCCCAATGTGCCAGGAAGGCTTGGCGGAGCAAAAATAATTCTGAGGAAGGGACAATGAGGTTAGAGGGTCTTGGTGGATCCCTGATGGCCTCACAGGTTCAAGGAGAGTCAAGGGATCATGATAGGCTCAGGAGGTCGTGGAGAGATTAGGGATGACAGGATGATCAGGATCTGCATCAGGATGACGCTGATAGTAAACAAGTGGTTATGGAAAAGCACAAATGGATTACTATGGGCAAGAGGTCAAGTTCCAAGGAGGACAGCAAGAGCAAGCTCATAAGAGCAGAGTGAGATCAGGGACTCTGAGGTCAACCTAGGATCTGGGAAGGTCATAGAGACATTTGGTGAGAGTCACTGTCTCAAGTCACAACAAGTTTGAATGGAAGATGATGGTCATGTTGATACGTTTGCTGGGGCCCATGGAAAGTGTTTTATTAGAGAATTGTTAAATAGGGCAATTTCTGGGGAATCAGGGTAGACTTTATGTGATGGGGGATTCTTAATAAATTGAGGATTGTTGTTATATTAGGTAGAAATTCTTGTTATCTAGAGTTGAGGTTCTCAAGGTGTTTCGGACTGGGGGACCTTGTGTTGTGTTGAGATTCGTAGGGTACTGGGAGTCTCTGGGTAATTGTTGTGTGAAGCCATGAAAGCCATGATGTAATGGAGGATTCTTGATGGACTGGATTGTGAATTTTGGCATTTGGGGATGCAGTCTTGGGTATATTGGGAAATTGTGAGTACCGGCCGGGGGGTGTGTAATGTATATATAGCACATAGGAGACTTCTTGGTATTTCCTCAGGGATTCCTGGATAGTGTTGGGCTGGGAGAATTCCTTGAGGATGTTGAGGAAAGGAGTTGGGCTTAGGTGTGCAGATTAGTCTCCAGAGCCAGAGGGGCCTTGGGCTAAGCTCAGGCAGGGTGGGGAAGAACTGGGCCAGTGCTCACTTGATCTCTTTGTTGATGGCCTCCAGCTGCTCCTGAAGCATGATGGCCAGTGTCTGCACATCAGCCTGCCCACTGGGAGATAGCAACTCAGCTCCAAACATCCCCTCCGCCTCCTCCTCATCTGAGCCATCCAGCTCCCCAGGGAATGGAGGGGGCATGGACCCCGCAGGGGCAGACCGCTCCCACTCCTATCTCTGTGTGGAGACAGACAGATGCCAGGTGGACAAGGGCCGAGGTAGGTGCTGGGTCTTCCCTCACCTATCCTGACCTTGCCCACCCTCTATAACCCTGCCCATGTCCCCTGACACTGACTGCCCTCACCATGTGACCCAGCCCCCCAGCCCAGCTTTCTCTCTTGGTGGGTCCTTCTTCTTGACCACCCATGACTCTGCCCTCTCCCCTGATTCCACTGTTTCCTTTGACCCAGCCCACTTCCTTTCTTCACTTGGCCCCATCCATTCTAGGATTCTACACCCTGCATACCATCCCCCCAAACCCACCCCTCTTCCCACCCCATCATTCCTCTAAAGTTCTCACCAGGCAGCAGGACATCCACGTGAAGAGCCATCGAGGCAAGTGGGGATGACGGAAGAAGAAGAGAAGACAGTGTGGGTTCAGGAGACCTTGCTTCTCAACTCAGTCCCCTCCCAGAGTCCTGCATGTTGGGCTTCACCTCCTACTGCTGCCCTCCCAAGCCCTGCTCAGTCCAGGCCCCAGAAGTGGCTGCTGACCTTAGACGGCTCATCTTTGACCCCTGACCAGCGACCCCTCTTGCTTGCCCGGCCACTGCCGGCCCCATAGGGGTCCAGGTGGGCGCCAGAAGGTAATGTGGGTGCCTGGGAGTAACGGAGCTCCAGGGCACTGCCAGGGAGAGATCTGTGGGCATAGAGAGGGCAGTCAGAGACCAAGGGTCAGGAAAAGGAAACAGAGGTGAGTGGTCATGGGGAAGGGCTTGGGGTCAGAGGATTGGGAGAGGGATCTGAAGCCAAAGGTTAGGAAAAAGGGTCTGGGGTCAGAGGTCATGAAGTCAGGGGTCAAAAATAACAGGGACCAGTGGAAGTCTCAGGAGGACAGGGAGTGGGGTGGGGGAGACTTCGTATCAGAAGGGATGTGCTTGGCCAAGGGGGCTCCATGGGCAGAGGTGGGACAGGAAGATTACTGTCACCTGGAGTAGGAGGACGGCGGCCTCCCCCGCAGCTGGTCAATCTCCATCTGCATGCGCTCCATCTCCGCCAAGAGCTGCTCCTGGGGGGAGGAGGTTGGAGATGTCAGGTCAGAATCTGCCCCCTCCCCCCCACTGAGTGTCAGCCCCTCCCAGCCAGGCTGATTCCAACCCCAGCAATGCCTGCTCCATTTCCCTGGCCCTCACCCCCAAGCCCCCCCCCCAGCCCCCTCCCTACCTTGTTGAGCAGCAGCTCATCCTGAAGCTTCTTCATGCTGGCGATCTCCTCGCTTAGTGAGTTCTGTGGGGGGCAGGGGGGCAGTGAGGGGGCGGAATCTGGAAGCAGCCTCCAGTGCGCAGAGACAGGCCTGAGGGGACCCCAGGGGGAATGAGGTGGGCTTGAATGGTGAGCTGGATGGGGAGAGGGTTGTGGAGCCGAAGATGCTGCTAAGGCAGGGAGTCCCTGGGAGCCCAAGATTCAGCGTCCTGTGAAATTTCCACGGATTCAGAGTTTGAGGGTCCACAGGGTGAGAGGCTTGGGCAAAAGCCAAGAATTCAGGCTGTAGGTGCCCCAGAATTCAGCTCTAGGGTGTTTAAACTAGGTGAAAGTGTGGTGGTCCGAGCAATAGAGTAGTCTATCAATTTCAAATTCAGGATGCCCAGATTTGGGGAGATCTCAGATAACTGTTTGGGGAAAGGTCTGGGGCCCCAAGATTCCAGCTTATTGGAGTCCTAGGCTGGGGCACACCTTCTCCTCCAGTGCCCCCATGCGCTCCTTGAGGTGAAGCTGCAACCGTTCGTTGGACTCACTCAGCAGCTTGTCCACTGTCTCGGACAGCCGCTTATTGTGGTCATCGTTCATCTTCTCCCGCTGTCGGGCCTGCCCAGAGGAGAACAGAGCAGAGGTGCTCAAGCCCCGAGCGCTGTCCCTGCTCCGAGCTCCCGCCCCCCGGCACAGCCCCCTCATCTAGGCGCATCCCCCAAGCCTCAAAGCCTCCTCACCCGCTGCAGCTCCTGGTTCTTCTCCTCCAACTGGGCCTCCAGCTGCCGAAGCCTCTCCTCAAAATTCCCATGACGTTCCTCAGCCTAGAGGATGGAACCCATGGCATCTGACTTTGTCCCACTAGGACGCAGTCAGCCTCCAGGCCCCACCTCCTCCAAGGCTGGCTTCCAGGCCCCAGGCTCCTCCCCCACAGGACTCCAGACCCTGCACTTGTGATTCAAGCCCTGCCCTCTCCTCTAGTCTACAGGCCCTGTCCCCTTCTCAGTTTATGTTCTCCCCATCTGTTCAGTCCAAACTAGAGAGCACCACCCCCCACCAAACCTCCAGGCGCTGCAACCATCCCAAGTCACGTCCCTTCCCTAGACCCCAGGCCCTGCCCTTTTCAGCAGAATTAGGGCTGTGGGTCTCCTACCCCTCCAGACTCAGGCCCTGCCTCCTCCAAGCCCCGCCCCTTTGCCCCAGAGTCTCAAGGCGCCGCCCCAGGCGTCCCTTCACCTTGTTGAGCGCCGCCACCCGCTGGGCCAGCTGGGCCTCTATCTCCGGCAAGGTCTCCGCCTTCTGCAGCGTCTGCTGCAGCTTCTGCTTGGCGTCGTCCAGCCACTCGGCCAGCTGACGGCTCTTCTCTTCACTCTGGGGGACACAGACAGGGGGAAGGGAGGAGCTAGGTCAAACTAGCCACGGCCTCGCCCCCACCGCCCCTCCTCGGCCGTCCTCCCACCTGCCGGTACAGCGACTCCTTGCTGGCCAGCTCGTTTTCCAGCTTGTCGTTGGCGTCGTGCAGAGACGTGGCCTCTCGCTGGGCACTCAGGTAGCGCTTCTCTAGCGTCGTGATCCGCTCCTCCATATCCTCCCGCTGCGCCAGCGCCTGCGGAGGTGACAGAGGGCCGCGGGGGTAGCCTAGGCTTAGAACCCCAGTTCAGGCACCCCGGGGTATCCTGGGAAATGAAGTCCCCTGCCCTCAGGGTGTCGGAATGATGGAACCACACCTGCCCAGGCATAGCCAACATTAGATCCCCTGCCACCTGATAGTTAAAGTGGTGGTACAGCACCTCCCATAAACTTCTGGGGCAGTACTGGCTTAGACCCTCCTCATATGGATGACCAAAGACCCATGAGATGGAATGTCTCCACTCTTCTTAGCCCACTTGCCTCAAAAATCCAGGCCTTAGATTTTTCAGCAACTTCTGGCACAGCTCAGGTTTAGAATCACAGAGCAAGTGCCCTAGGGTCTCAGAGGAAACAAAGGTCCCTTCCACCTGGGAGGCAACATCTCCCAAGAGCCCCCAGGGTAGCGCACGCTTAGAAAACCAGAGAAGGTGCTCCAGGGTCTCATGGGGGAAGGACTCCTGCCTGGGAGCCGGTGTGGTGGGACCACACTTCCCAATAAGCTCTGGGGCCATCCACACTTGAAACCCGAGGTAAAAGCCCCAGTGGATGATGAAAACTAAAGTGCTCTCTCTTCTTTCTCATTCAATGCTTTCAAGAATCCATGCCCCACATTTCACAGCAGTCCCCGCAGCGTGGGAGTTAAGGTCAAGGAACCTCAGCCAGGATGGGGTGAAATGCAGACAAAGGAGTTCAGTTAAGAGGTGCAAGAGAATTTCCCAATGATAACATAATAACTACAACAAGATACTGGGTGGCTACCAAGTATGTGCCATGTGCCAACTCTCTGACAAGGGTCATAAATCCCATTAGGTGAGGAAACTGAGACTCAGAGAGGAGAAGAGTCCACGCAGCTTGTGGACTGAATCCAGATTTGTGAATTCTGTGACTGTGGGCAAAGGGGGATAAGAAGAGTTGAGGGGAGGGAAGGGACAGAGGGCAGCCCACCAGGGGCTCCGGCCTCACCTCCTTGAGGTCGCGCTGGAGCTTGGCGTTAGCTTCCTCGGCCTTACCCAGCTCGCGGTGGGCTGTGCCCAGCTCCTCCTCCAGCTGGCTCATCTGGCGGCACAACACCGCCAGGCGCTCCCGCAGCTGGCACACCTCCGCCCGCTGCCGCTCCAGGGCCTCCTCCAGCTCTGCCGTGCGCCGGTTCGAATCCCCGCCAGGACCCAGGCCATTGGCAAGAGTCTGGAATGGGGACAGTGAGGGAGGAAGGGACAGAACTCAGAGTGGGGAACACAGAGATAGAGAACGCAAGGAGAAAACTGATGGGGGTGAGGGGGGATCAAAGATCAGTAAGAGCCATGGAGGTCACAAAAGTTAGCTAGCTGACTTGAATCAGAGGTCAAAGGCCAGTAAGGGTCTGAGGCGTTCAGATGTCCTAGGGTCAGTGAGAATCGTACCAAACATTAAAAGGACCATCACAAAGTCAGGGGGCTGAGTGGGATCACAGTGAGGAGGACCAATGAAGAGCAAGGGGAAGGAAAGACTTCCACCTCTTACCTGCCCATCCCCATCCTTGCCGGGCTCCTCTAGCCCCGACCGGCGCCTGGACAGCTGCTCTCGAAGGCTCAGAGTCTGGCAATGGGAAAGGGAGATCAGGGCAAAAGAGGCCCTAGAAACCCCGTTTGTACTTCCCACTGGCACTGGTCCTGCTGGGGCCACCCTTATCCCACAGTCTACCCTTAGACCCTGTGCCGTCATTATATGTCTCCTTAGCCCCCCACCAGAGAGGAAGTCCACCTTTATTCTTAACCTTAGCCTACTTGTGGAGGTGTCCTGACTTTCCCCACCCAACCATTTCTTCCATAGTCAGTTCTTTCCCTTAGCCCAAGCCCTGGTTCTCACCTTAGTCTCACTGTACTCCCCTTAGTCCTGCCCAATGAGTTCCTCCTTAGGAACCTCACTGGTTTTCTCCATAGTCCTACCCCACTGGTCTTCTGCCCTAGTCCTGCTCCCAACAGATTCTAGGGCCCACCCAATCAGTTCCACCCCATTGGTAGTTCATTAGTCCCTCCTCCTTCTTGGTCACGCCCCCACCTCCTGATTGCTCAGCTCCAACTCTTCCTCTAGCACTGCCACCCGCTCCAGTGCCATTCGCAGCCGCTCCCGGACCTGGGGGTGGGGGCAAGACAGTGTGAGATGGAGATCAGACCCGATCGAGGACAGTTGATGCAGAACACCTTTGGGATGGACCTGATGGGGCGACATTAGCATTCCTCTATTTATAGTATGTGTGCATCCCCAACTAGCTACCAAGGCAGCCTCACCCGCTGGTATCCCCCATCCTATTATATTTTTCTATTATCAGCCACTCAGGTCCCAGTCTGCATAACTTGTCTCAGTCAATTACAGTCAACATTCTTCCCACTTGGGCCATCCCCAACCAATCACGGCCAGAATTTCTGCCATTCAACATAGCCCCAGCCAACCACGAGTTTCTGTTCTGTAACCAGGCTCTTTCAATTCTCATACCTTCTCATCCAGGGCCTTGTGGTGCTCGAAGAGGGATTTTAGAGCCTTGAGTACCTCCACCTCGGAAGAGACCCCTCCCGGGGACTGGGCCTGGCGCTTTACCACAGTCATACGCAGTGACCTCTCGTGCCTGGACACCAGGCACTCCAGGTGCTCTAGGAGAAGCTACAGAGATAGGGCACCGGGCCAAGGAAAAGTGTCAAGGGAAGAGAGGCAGAGTGAAGGAAGAGGATTCAGACAGGTGGGGCGGACACATGGTAGAGGTGGAGCCAAGCAAAGTGGTATGGAGAGAGACAGGTCAGGAAAAGAGAGGGATAACAGAGGTGGGGGGCAGGTCAAGGAAGGAGTGGTACAGGAAATGAGAACAGTTATGGAGATAGGGGAGGGGACATGAAGGAAGGAGGGGACCAGAGGAGACCCGCCAAGTTGTAGGAGCAGGGAGAAGAAAGGAAGGCGAGATAGAGGAAAAACAATGGGTCAGGCTGCAACACCCAAGGCCCCGCCCACCGCACTTAGGTCCCGCCCCAAGACCTCTCACCCGAGTATTGTTCCGCTCTGCCTTCAGCTCCGCAATTTCTTCCTCCCGTTCCAGTAGCTGCTCCCGACACAAGTTCAGCTCCTTCGTCAGAGCCGCAAACTCCTGTCCAGATGTGGTCAGGATCGGACAATCAGATCAATCCTTTTCCCCATCTCCCTCATTCCATAGGACTGGGAGGTTTGGAGACCCCTCCCCTCTCTGCCAAGTCCCGCCCCTTCAAGCGGCTCAGGCCCCGCCCACCACCGGCAAGCCACTCCCCCTTCCAAGTGCCAAGTTCCGCCCCTTCCGGACCGCCCTCCCTGTGCCTTCGTGAGTCCAGGCCCCGCCTCCCTCAGGCCCCGCCCAGGCCCCGCCCAGACCTGGGGCAGCGCGATGCTGAGCTGGCGCTGCAGCGAGTCCTTTTCGTGGCCCAGCTCGCGCAGCCGCAACTGCGCCGTAGCCAGTCCGTCCTGCGCCTCGCGTAGCGTCTCGAGCAGGCGCTCGCGCTCCGTGAGCATCGTGACCATGAGGCGCTCCAGTTCGCCGCCCGCCTCGTCCGGGCCCAGCGCCGAACCCCGCCGGCCATCCTCGCTGATGGTGGGCATCACCTCGCACATCATGGCGGCGGTGCTGGCCTGCGGGTACGGGGAGGGGGCAGGGAACCGAGAGGGGCTTCGTCAAAGCACACCAGCGAAACTGAGGCACGGTCACTGGGATACTACATAGTGAAAACTGAGGCAGGACAACCCAAGCGCTGCACAGAAGAAACTGAGGCCCATCCATTCCGATCATCGCACAAGATAAACGGAAACCCATTGCTCCCAGGAAACCAGGCCTGGCTACCTGGGTGAGAGCATTTGGAGAAACAGGTCAGACTCCATCAGACACTGGCAGCAAATCTAGGCCCAGCCTAGTCAGAGAAACCGAAGCCGGGTGCCCCATTGCCTGCGTGAATGTGGAAAGTTTGCAGGCCCCTCCCCTCTGGTCCAAGTCCCGCCCCTTCAAGCAACTCAGGCCCCGCACATCACTATCTATTCTGGCCCTGCTGAGAATCCCCTTCAACCTACTGCATGAGCTAGAAAACTCAGGCCCAGGCGAGGGAGACCATGTCTTCAGGAGGCCACAAAACTGGGGTCACAGAATTAGGTCACTGGTACGTAGTCACCTGTATAATGTCACAGGGATGGTCCTCACCTGCTATTCAGCCCAATTCCTGCCTCCTTCAACTTCCCAGATATCTAGATATCTAGCTCCAGGAGAATCTAAAGACCCACTCCAGTCGGGAAAAACAAAAATGGTGGGGACAATGCTAGCCATCTTCCACTACGCAGGAGTCCAAGATCCAGCTACCTCTTCTCTCAGGTCACAGGAATCTAGGTCCCCTATCCCTCCTTCCCCCAGACTGAGGAGTCTGAGCCTCCAGCCTTCTCCTCCCCAGTCCCAGGAGTCAGAGACCACATCCCCTTCCTCCCAGGACACAAGAGTCTGGGCTTTCAACCTCCAACTGTAGACCCAGAAATCTCAGCCTTCAGACTTCTCCCCCCTCAGAACTCAGAAGTCAAGACCCCCAGGACCCAGGAGTCCAGGTGCATGAGCCGCGGGTGGAGATGAAGGGAGGTCTCCTGAGTCACTCCCTCCACACACATCAGGTCAGACGGGTCCATCTAGCTGAGCCGAAAGCAGGAGGGACTTTCACTCTTTCCCTCCTTTCTTTCTCTCCCTTCAGGCAGACGCATAACTGGTTCTCAGAGTAGATAATTTCCAGCTCCACCCAATATTCGGACTGTGTCTGAAGCCTGGGACTGGGGCCTTGGACTACTGGGAGGACAGGAGGGGACTGAGGGCCCTGGGACCTGGGAGAGGAGGCAGCTGGGTGCCTGTAACCTTGGGTCTTTGAAGAGGTGTGTCTGGGAATCTAGACACCTGAATCCCAACACTCATAGATCAGATTCAAGAAAATGTTTTTAAGAGGGCAGGCCAGACTTAGACCAAAACCCAACATGGTATCTAAAACCCAGAATCTTCTCATGAGATGCAACTAAGGATGTTTTAGGGAGGCTGCTCTAGAACTTCAAATTCCCTGAGAAGGAAACAAAATTCAGCTAGGCTGGGTGTAGAATCTAGAAGGCCACGTGCAAGAAGACACAGTACAGAGTGCAGAGAGGACATACACTTCCACATTTACAATGTGCTTGGGGTAGGATCCACACATGGGGCCAAATAGAAGGGCATATTCTAGAACCCAGGTCTGGAACTTTGAACAAGCCAAGAGCAATCCAATAACTTAAAAGAGTGTCTGGGTCACCCCAGAACCCCAAACACAGAGGGGAGGATAATGATATCTAAGAACAGACCTAATGCAGTACATAACAAACCTAAGTCAGGAGACATAATCTAGACATAATCTAGAACTCAGAACCTACCAGGGATGAAGGTATAAAGGTATATTTTATCTTTACAGAATAAAGCAGAGATCGCATGCTTGGTTTTTTTCATGCATCTAGATAATGTTAGAACTCAGAGGGCAGAATATGTGCTCTAGAATTCAGAACATGCCCTGGAGGCAAAGGAAAACCTAGAAAATAGCAAGGAGTTTGCCTGGAACTTAGAATCGCCTGGGGGAAGATGCAGAAAGATGCATTCTGGCAATTGAGAATTTCCTGGCATAAGGACTGAGCTGGCAAAGGGGGTGGGGATGGGGGTGGTGTGTTCTAGAAATGAGGACATTTCTAGGCTGAAGACTCCAAAAGAGGAGAGAGCCTAGAGCATGTTTAGAATGCTGAAGTGGCAGATGGAGGAAGCCCCCAATCCACCAGGGGACAAGTTCTAAGCCAAGGTCACACCAGGGAAAAGATGGACAGAGAAGGTGGGAATGGATGAGCCGAGAACATAGAACCTGAGGAAGGAAGATGCAATGTACAACACTTCAGTGGGAATCCTCGAGATTTAAGACTGTAGAATTGGATGGAATCTAAAATAGGGAAGTGCAGGGACTTCCCTGGCAGTCCAGTGGTTAAGACTCGGCGCTTCCACTGCAGGGGATGTGGGTTCGATCCCTGATCACGGAACTAAGATCCTGCATGCCACACAGTGCAGCCAAAATAAATAAATAAAAATTTAAAATATAATAAAATAAAATAGGAAGTGCATTCTAGAATGGATAGCACAGTGTGGAGAAAGGCTAGCGCACATAAATGGAACACACATATTCTAGCACTTAGAATGCCCCTGGGAAGGGAATGGAATCTAGAACAATGCCAAGGATGTGGCTAGAACCTAGAACACACCCAAAATGAAATTTTAGAAGAAAATAAGCAAGGACTGGCTTCTTAAAAATTGGAACATGTAGGGAATTCTCTGGTGGTCCAGGGATTAGGACTCCGCGCTTTCACTGCTGAGGGCCCGGGTTCAATCCCAGGTCGGGGATCCAGCAAGCAGCATGGTGCAGCAAAAAAAAAAAAAAAAAAAAAAAAAAAGGAACTTGTCAAAGGGGAGGAGGGTGAGATCAGAATTTGGCTTGGGAGCATTAGCTAGATATTTGAATTTACCTGGGGAAAGTCATGCCTCGAATTTAGCATCTAGCCTAGACTTTTCACTTGGGTGAAAAAGGAGCAAAGATGTTGACTGGGAGTGTTCTAGGATTTAGGAAGAATCTAGAACAAGAAGCATTGCCAGGGCTCATGTTTAGGTGGAAATGTGGAAGACAATTCTAGATCACAGAATGAACCTAGGCCATAGAACACATCTGGAGGAAGGGATGTATGTTTGGCTCACCAGTCTGACAGTGTACTCGAAGGATGTGACATCACGATATGAAAAAATCGTGATGGAGTGCTGGAAACATCTCAAGAAGCTGGGTCTCAGGGGAGAACGTTGGAAACCCCAGGGAGCCCAGAAACTGAGATGATATGGAGATGAAGCAGGGTATTTCAAGGCCACCAGAGATGTCAAATTGATGGGAAATTGTGAGGCTGTAGGGACTTGGGTTCAAAAGAGTAACAGCTGAGTGGCTAGATACTTGGGGTGGTGGGTGGCAGAGTTGGGGAACTGGACTCCTGAATCGTTGTGGAGGCCAAAGCCAGGAGATGGAAGTTTGGAGCCTGAGTCCTTGTTCGATGGAGGGCAGGGGTAGATGGCTTTGGTGGGCAGAATAGAAGGTGGGGTCTGAACTCCTGGGTCCCTGAGGGGAGGCAGGATCAGGGACAAGGCATCTAGGTCTCCAGGGGGCAGCATGGGTAGAAGCCAGAGAATTGCATTAAGAATTGCATTCTGAGTCCCTGAAAGGGAGAGAGTCATGGCGCCTGAATCCCTAAGGGGGCAGATGCTGGGGTGCCAGGTGGATGGGTATATTTGTCTGAGGGGCACAGGGGCTGTTGAACTGCCTCTGAAGGGAGCAAAAGCTGGAAAACTGGATTCCTAGATCCTGAGGGGGTGAGGGCTACCAGCTGGGGCCTTTAGCCAGAGGAAGTGAGGACTGACAGGGCTCCCAGAGCCCGGTGGGATCTGAGTCCTCAGATGCCAGGATCCCTAAGGTGCACAAGGCAGGAACATTCAGAAGCCCTGACTCCTCAAGTAGAAGCTGGGGTCTCCGAAACCTGGGTTGTTGAGGGTGGAGCTGAGAGCCTGACCAGCGGAACCCTGAGGCCCGGGCGCCCAGGTCGGGGAGGGCCTGGGTATCCCCAGGTCAAAGGCGCGGCGGGGGAGATCCCCGCGCCGCCGGCGCCGCCTCCCCGGCGGCAGCAGCAGGAGATGGGGGACGCGAGGCTGCCGAGAACGGTGACCATGGACAGCTCCAGAGCGGGCCTGTGTCCAGGGCGGCCGCCGAGCCGGCCGGGACTGAGGGACTCGGCCGGCTGTTCAAGCCGGAGGAGTAGAGATGGGCAGATTGGGTGCGCGAATGGGGGACTATGCGGACGCGACGGGGGGGGCGGCCGGCCCTAGCTGGGGGAGTCTGACACAGCCGCGGCCGGTGTCTGGAGCTCCCAGGACTGGGCCGAGGAGGAGGATCTAGGTCCAGAGGGGCTTCCTGGGGCTGACCTGGGAAATCCAGCCTCCTGGGCCCCGGAGGAGGCGCAGGCGGCAGTACGCCTGGGATTCCAGGGTTCGGTTGGGGACTCAGAGCCGGGAGGGGCACGCCTGAGTCTCTGGGGTCTGGCTGTGAAATCTGGGCTCTGAGGTCCCAGGGGATGAAGAAGGGAATCCAGGATCTCAGGGAGGCGGGGGAAGCTCGGCGACGGGTCCCCGGGATGGGCGCTGCCAGGCGGGCCGGGCTGGGCTCTTACCTACCTGGTCCGCGGCGGCTGCGGGCGGAGCTGGGCTGCAGGAGGGACGTGGGGTGGGGTGGGGGGACCGGGCGGGGCCCCTGGCGGCGGCCGGGGCCCGGATCTGTGGCTCCGGAGCCCTGTCTCCGCCGCTCGCGCGGGCTCCGCGTCTCTTGCTCCGGCTTGGTCGCTGGGGGCCCCCCCCCTCCCCTTGACGGTCTCACAGCCCTCTACCCCCTAAAATAGCCCCCTGCCCCTTTCACCGTTCAGCCTCCCCCCGCGAGGCCGCAGCCGTCAGATCCAGGGGTGCTCACCAGCGCCCCCCAAATCCCACCTTCCCCCGCCAAAAAATTCCTCCTCCCTCCTCCCCCCACCCCCCACAAACCAGCTCCGGGGCGGTCGTGGCCCCTTTAACAGAAGACTGACAGACGGGGCCGCGTGGCCAATGGGAGGCGGTGTCTGCGCCGGCCGGCGGCTAAACCCCGCCTCCGCACTGCCTGGGAGGGGGCTCGCGGGCGGAGAGCGGGAGGCGGGGCTCAAGGTGGGACTGCCAATAGGCAAGCGGCGTGAGGCGGCTGGGGCGGGAGGCGGAGCCCGGCAGGGGGATGATGTCACCTGGAGCGAGTGGCGCGCGGCGTGGAACGCGAGTCGCGACCCCGGATTTCGGCGGTGGCGCGCGCCGGCCCTCGCGCCGCACGGGACAGGAGGGTGGGAGTAAAGAATGGATTTTAAGGCGGGGGCAGTTCCCGGAGACACGCGCTCGGGTTGGAAGGTGGGGTGAATGCCGGGTCGGCTAGCGCACCTTATTCTGCACCCCTTGCGCCCGCCTCGGGAACTGCACGTGGCACCTCCACCCTCGCCTCCCACTCAGACGATTACGCGGCCGGGAGGGCTCCCCCGGCGGGCTAGGCTAATGGTTCGCTCCGCCCCGCCCACACAGAGGCCGCCCACTGACTTTTGCGCGTTTCAGGCCTCCTCTGTGAGACCAGATGCAGAGGAAGGGGGCTTGGCCTCCGCCCTCAGAATCTCTGAAGGGTAGGGGGAGTTGTCTTCAGTTCTGACCCAGCGCTCAGACCCAGACCGGGTCCCAGCCTCCAACCTGGACTTGCCGCTAGGAAGCCGGCCAGCCTCTGCCTTCGGACCTGGGGAAAAGTCTCAAGCTCCGCTCTCAGACTCTGAAAAGGGTCTGGTCGTGACCTCAGCTTCTCTCCTTCCCCCACATCTCCAGACATTCTAACCCCCGGATGCAGAACAGACACAGACACTCAATGAGGGTCAAAGATCTTTAAATAAGGAGCTGGTGACAATAAATACTGTACAGGGGAGGGGGTGAGGGTCCAGATCTGTGGTTTCAGCCTCGAGACTCCAAGGACCTAAAAGGAGGGTGAAGAGAGGGGAGCCAAGCTCAGGGGAGGGGACCGGGGGAGGCATGGGAGAGAGCCAGGACTGGGGTTCCAGAGCCAAGAGCCCAGGGAAGTGGGCTGAGGGTTCCAGAGGGAGTAGGTTCCCGATCTTGGGATGGGAGTGAGCTAGGAGTCCCCAAGGTATTTAGTCAGAACGGCTTGGGGTGAGAGCCTTGGTCAAGGGTCAGAATCCCAGGGAAAGGAGCCAGGGCTGGAGGTGGCAATCAGGGCCTCAGAAATCATTGGCCTGGTTTGGGAGTCTGGGGACACCGGAGGCAGTGGAGGCCCCAGGGGTGTGGTGGCAAGGGGCTCACGAGTAGCTCTGATGTTGCTGGCGCCGCCGGGCAGAGCGCATCTTCTCAAAGCGGGCCTCCATCTCCTCCAGCACTCGAGGTGTATAGCGCACCACCAGCTTCACCGAGCCCTGGGCAGCCTTCAGCAACTCCACTGCCTTCTCATGCTGTTCACCCTCAACGCTCTGCAGGGGCGGTGCAGACAGCTGGGCCTGGGGCCCACCACCCTCACCCCGCCCCGACCCTGGTACCAACCCCAAGATGCCAAGGCCTCATGTCCTCATGAGAGAGTCACTCTTGGCTCAGAGTCCTCCCCCCAAACCTTCCAAGTTCCCCATGTCAGGGACAAGCCCCATATGCCCTCAGTCACCGAGCTAGACCTCCAGATTCGTCTTTATCCCCTCCCTCCCGGCAGCCTGATGATCCCCAGCCCCATCCCTCCTGCCCTGACTCCCTCTTCTTTGTCCCCACCACCAGGCCCCAGCTCAGACCTTATCCTCTCCCCACTGGACCTCACCCTAGCCTCCTCCTTGGCCTTCTGGCCTCCAGTCTCTTCCCTCAGTCTATCCCCCACAGAGTCCCAAAGGGGTCTTTCTATGCCTCCAGGCTGAGCCTATCCTTCCCCTACTCACAGCCGTCCCATGGATCCCCAGGAGGCTTGAGACAAAGTCCCAGCTTCTCAGGCTGGCACTTAGTCCCTGCATGACTGGCCCCAACCACCTACCTAGTCGTGCCTCCATCTACTCTAAGCACAGTGATTTTAATCACCGGCAGGCCCCAGTCCTTCATCAGAACCAAGCCCTTTCTCTTCACCTCGTAGGAGTGCAGAGTCACAGCCCCTACCCACAACACCCTCCGCCAGTAACACCCTTCTCCACCAGCTCCTACTCATCCTTCAAAACCCAACTCAAATATTCCTTCATCTGCAAAAACTCCCCTCATCTACACTGGTCTGATGCCACATCTGGGCTCTCACAGTGCTTTGTGCTTCCTCATTATCTCCTTGGTTTAGGACTGTTTCAGTCAGGGTCTATCTCCCTCACCAGAGAGGGACTCCTCGAATGTAGGAGCAGTGGCCAATTACTCTCAGGGTCTGCAGCAAAGCCCAGCACAGGGCCAGACACAGAGGCAGTGCTCAGTGTGTGTTGACTGAATGTGAAAAACAGCGACTGTGCTACCTTGGGCAGGCTGTGACCCCAGCCAGCCCTGCCTCAGCTCCCCACTCACCACACCATTCACTGACAGCAGCTGGTCCCCACGCTTGAGGCCTCCGTGGCGGTCAGCCACGCCTCCAGGGATGACACGGGAGATGTAGATGGGCGAATTCTGCTCCTTGCCCCCCATGATGTTGAAGCCCAGGCCCTCATCCGTCTTGGGCAGTTCCACTACCCTGGGATGTGCGTGGCCCTCACTGGCTGTGAAGGCGGCCACCGTGGCCTGGGAGAGAGAAAGCCTCAGGAGGTAAGGGCCCCTCCACGATGTGTATGCGGACTAGGGTGGAGGATCTGCGCCAGGGAGAGGGATTTAGGCCAGAGAGCTTCCCTCAAGCACGGGGCGTCTGCCACACAACTCAACACAAGATCACTCCGTAGTGACAGTACATCCCTTTTAGTCACTTTGGACACTTCAGACTGTCAAAGAGAAAGTCTCCATTTGGTGTGCATGCGTCTTGAATACTCAACACTTGTCAATATCGCTTTTTAACAGAGAGAAACAAGGCCTGGACAGATCTAAGAGCCTCCAGCAAGCAGCAAGAAATAGCATCTAACCGTAGTTTAATAAGATTACAGTGTTTAACGCTAGTTCACTGTTTTCATTGGTTATCTTCTAGTCAGGCATTCGGTACTAGTTTCCATTTGTAGTTGCTAAAAATGTCTTTTTTGCTAAAGATGTCTTTATATGACACAAACTAAAAATGTGAGATTATTTAAAATACATTATAAATAAATCATAGCAAGGGTGGTACATAGATATGGCAAAAATCATGAAGGAGGAAACAGGAATGAATGACTGACATTAGGTAGATATTGAGCTACACCATGCGATTCAGTGGATACCATGAGCAATGGGGTGGGGGGCGCCTACCTTGGCTGTGGCGTGGGCCCGGATCTCAGCACTGCCGGTGATGTCCAGCGTGTCATAGAGTTGCTCATACACCTGGTGAGGACGCAGCAGCATCAGGGAGCCGCCAGACCCCTCCTCCCTTCAACTCAGGAGTCCAGGCCCCCAGACCCTCCCACCCAAGGATCCGCCCCGCCCCCGCAACCCGGAGGCCGCGGAAACTACAGCTCCCAAAGAACCCCTGAGCTGAAGCGCGGGCACCCCAAGGAGGGCCGCCCCGGTAGCTGCTGGGAGGCGTAGTCCCCGGGCTCGGGGCGACCAGGAGGAGGACCACGGCCGCCCGCTTGTGCTCGGCGCCGCGTTGCTCTCACCTCCCGGATGGCAGAGCAGAAGCGGCTCTGCAGGACTCGCTGGAGGGCCTGCAACTTCTGCGGGGGCAGCTCCCCGCTGCGCTGGAGCCGCTCGAGGAGCTCCACCGCCCGGGACACGTCTGCGGGGCGGGGGCGGGGCACACAGACACACAAGAGTCAGAGGCGTGAAGACGAAGAGAAGGACGGAGAGATGCGGCCAGAGACCAAGTAAGGGCGAGCGCAGACCCCGGGAAGGACAGCAGAGTGCCAGTCGGACACCCGCAGAGTCGCCCGTGGCAGAGACTGCGGCCAGTCGGGCGCCCTGCGTCCCCAGGATCCCCATACACACCCAGGCAGGGGTGTGCAGCGGCCGCCCCCTCTCTGGCCGGCTCGCCCACGGACCCTCCCACACCCACCGACTGCTCGACTCTCGGCGCCCCGCCCCGCCCACCCCCGCCGGGCCCGCCCACCCGCCCGGGCCTTGCCGGGGGAGGGGCAGGGGACCGGGCTCCGGGACGCAGGCCGGGGCGGGGTGGGCAGGGGCCCCTGGCGCGCTTACCCCGCTCCAGCCCCAGCGGCTCCACCAGCGCAGCCATGTCGGCGCCGCCGCTGCGAGGCACCGGCCTGGCGGTGGCCGGCGAGGAGGGCGGGGCTGCGCGAGGCCACGCCCCGGAGACGAGCGCCCCCTGCGGAGGCGAGGCCCAGTGAGCGCACCGTCCCACCTGCTACCGCTCGGGTCTCGCTGCCCTGCCCTCAGACCCCATCGGTCTGTTGGTTGGGTTTGTGACCCCTCCTACTGCAGCCTCTGTCTGCACCGCCTGCCATCTCATCTGTCCTGCCCGCCACACCTGTCTGTCTCCTGTCTGTCCGTTTTTCCCACATTCATTGGACAAACTTATGTTAAACATCTGGGCCCAAGATCATGGACACGATGGTGAGCAGGGCAGATAAGCCCACTGCCCTGCCGGAGCTTAGTCTATGGGTGGGCGGGGGGGCAGGGTAGACAACCAACTATGGCTGTGATCAGAACTGGGAGTGGGGAGGTGATGATCTACGAAGGACGCTGACATAGAGCCCTTGGAGGTAAGATCATCAAGAGGTGGGGCGTGGGTCACTTTCCAGGCAGAAGGAGCCCACATGGCTGGATAACAGCGTAAGGATTGGAGTGGTTTATGATGAAGGTGAAAAGTTGGCAGGATACAGCTGATGCACAGCCTTGTGTGTTGGCATACTCACGCTGAGGATTTTGGACTCCATGGTAACTCCTAAGAGTAAAATGTGATATTCAAATGTGTATTTTAAGAATACTGTGGACACTGTGTGGAGACTGGATTGGATGCGAGCAAGAGCGGAAGCAGGGGGACAGAGCAGGAGGCTCTCCCAGTAATCCCGTGATGGCTGAGACCAGGGCAGAGGCATGGAGGATAAGTGGACAGATTTGGAAATGTTTGGACGTGTCTTAACTGCATATGAGGACTGGGAGGTGGAGGAGAAGGGGATATTAAGGTGCTTGTGAGGCCTTTGGCTATGATGGTCTATGCTGGTGGAGGGATAGTGAATATTTTGACTTTGAAGAGGCTGTGCAGTATCCAAGGCCTGCAAGCAGTTTTGAGAATTTGGGCGAAGGTGGTAAATAAAGCCATAAGCAAGGACAAGAAAGCTGGAGGCAAGAGACTATAGAATGAAGAGGACCTAGAACTGAGCCCTCAAAACTCGTAACATTTAAAATTCAGGAAGAAGACAAAGGATGGCCAGAAATGTAGGAGGAAACCCCAGGTGGGAGAAACCATAAGAATTTTTAAAAATATTTTATTTATTTTATTTATTTATTCATTTTTGGCTGCCTCGGGTCTTAGCTGCTGCACGCGGGCTCTTCGTTGCGGTGCGCAGGCTTCTCTCTAGTTCTGACGTGCGGGTTTTCTCTCTCTACTTGTGGCGTGTGGGCTCCAGAGTGTGTGGGCTCTGTAGTTTGGGGCGCACAGGCTCTCTAGTTGAGGTGCACGAGCTCAGTAGTTGATGCGTGTGGGCTTAGTTGCCCCGTGGCATGTGGGATCTTAGTTCCCTGACCAGGGATCGAACCCACGTCCCCTGCACTGGAAGGCGGATTCTTTACCACTGGACCACCAGGGAAGTCCTGAGAAGAGAGTGTTTCTGAAAAAAGGAGTAGGCAGTGGTATCAGATGCTCTAAAGAAATGTAGATGTAGACAAGGCTGGAGAAGTCTGGTTGTTGCTTTACCATCAGCTGGATGGGTAAAGTATATCCTCAGTTAACTTCACCATTAGTGGGATGGAGTCCAGAAAAGGGCTTTTGCAAAGTGAGAGGACTAGAGTAGGTTTGTCTATCCCTCTCCTTCCTAGTATATTTCTCTTATTTTAACAAAAAAAATAACGTAGTTACAGAGTTAAAAACAAAATCAGGGCTTCCCTGGTGGCGCAGTGGTTAAGAATCCGCCTGCCAATGCAGGGGACACGGGTTCGAGCCCTGGTCCGGGAAGATCCCACATGCCGCGGAGCAACTAAGCCCGTGCGCCACAACTACTGAGCCTGCGCTCTAGAGCCCACGAGCCACAACTACTGAAGCCCGCGCGCCTAGAGCCCGTGCTCCGCAACAAGAGAAGCCACCGCAATGAGAAGCCGGCACACCGCAAGGAAGAGTAGCCCCCGCTCGCCGCAACTAGAGAAAGCCCACATGCAGCAACGAAGACCCAATGCAGCCAAAAATAAATAAATAAAATAAATAAATTTATTAAAAAAAAAACAAAATCAAATAATACAGAAGGACGAATAATGAAAAGCACCAGCCCCTGTCCCTGTCCTGACTCTCCCCACTGCAAGAGGCAACAAGGTGTGGATGTTTCATCAGCTAGTCGCTTCTGCAGCTAAGTAACATACCGTTTCTCAATTTTTCAATTTTAGATGTTAGCAATATATTACACATTGATTTTCTGCTCTTACAACCTTTCCCCTCTCTTCCCATGGTAGCTTTATGGGACCAGTTTTTAGGTCAATCAATAAAGCGCTCACCTTATGTCTAAGTACTTACTGTTTGCTGTAGAGCTCAAATGTTATCCTGTGATTACATTTCCTTTCTTGAACAGCTTCTGTTTTTTTCTGTAATGTCTATCTACTTTTGTCTCCTTCATCACATTCTTTCTTTTTTTTAAATTAATTTATTTTATTTATTTATTTTTGGCTGTGTTGGGTCTTGTTGCTGCGCGCAGGCTTTCTCTAGTTGCGGCGAGCAGGAGCTACTCTTCATCGAGGTGCGCAGGCTTCTCATTGCAGTGGCTTCTCTTGTTGCGGAGCACGGGCTCTAGAGCGCAGGCTCAGTAGTTGTGGCACACGGGCTTGGTTGCTCCGCGGCATGTGGGATCTTCCCGGACCAGGGCTCGAACCCGTGTCCCCTGCATTGGCAGGCAGATTCTTAACCACTGTGCCACCAGGGAAGCCCCTTCATCACATTCTTAATTTCTTTCAAACTCTCCATCACAAGATATATTACTGAATCTTTTTATCCTGAAGCTCCTTGGGAACTTCAATCCTCTGACCCCAATCTGGACCAAATGCTCTCTAGAAACTGCCATCCTGGGATTTCCCTCCACTGCTCTGCTGAACTGGAACCTCTCTTTTAAGTCTCTCATTTTGGTAAAGTATATCCTCAGTTAACTTCCTAAAAAGATTGTGGAGGGAATTCCCTGGCCGTCCAGTGGTTAGGGCTCCATGCTTCCATTGCAGGTGGCACGGGTTCAATCCCTGGTCAGGGAACCGACATCCCACAAGCCGTGCGGTGCAGGCAAAGAAAAAAACAAGATTGTGAGATTTCTCCTTCAAGAAAGTTCCTCTTTTTTTCCCTTAGCACTTCTAGTATCTAATCAACTACCAAATGCATCTACTAGTTAATTTCAGCTGCTGTTTTCCAGTTCTAAAATTTCCATTCGATTATTTTTTTAAAGATTCCTGTTAAACTTTAAAATTTTTAATTTAAAGATCTCTTTTAAAAATTTTTTTGAAAATATTGATTGATTGATTTTGGCTTTGCCAGGTCTTAGTTGCAGCACGTGGGATCTTTGTTGACTTCTTAGTTGTGGCATGCGGACTCTTAGTAGCGGCACGCGGGTTTCAGTTCCCTGACCAGGGATCGAACCTGGGCCCCCTGCACTGGGAGTGTGGAGTCTTACCCAGTGGACCACCAGGGAGGTCCCCTAAAGATCTCTTCAAATTCTCCATCTTTTCCTTTGGGAACATAGTTATTTCAGTCTCTGATAATTCCAACATTGGAATCAAGTCTAGGACTGTTTCTTTTTTTTTTTTAATTAATTAATTTATTTATTTATTTTTGGCTGCGTTGGGTCTTCATTGCTGCGCGCGGGCTTTCTCTAGTTGCGGCGAGCCGGGGCTGCTCTTCCTTGTGGTGCGCGGGCTTCTCACTGCGGTGGCTTCTCTTGTTGCCAGAGCTCAGGTTCTAGGCGCACGGGCTTCAGTAGTTGTGGCACATGGGCTCAGTAGTTGTGGCTCGCGGGCTCTAGAGCGCAGGCTCAGTAGTTGTGGCGCACGGGCTTAGTTGCTCCGCGGCATGTGGGATCTTCCTGGACCAGGGCTCGAACCCATGTCCCCTGCATTGGCAGGCGGATTCTTAACCACTGCACCGCCAGGGAAGCCCTGGGTCTGTTTCTGTTGTCTACTGTTTTTCTCTTTGAATAGATGCTAATAAGCATTGGTACTAAAAACCATAGAGGCTTTGAACCTCAACCTGTCTCCCCTAGGACCATGTGGCTGCTCAGCTCTCTCCTCAGTAACTTAGCCTCCATTATTGCTTTCCGATGAGACCCTTGGGGGTCTCGCCACAACGAGCAGCTTAGGAGTTGGCAGATGCCTGGAGGGAAGTTTGCATGTGCATTCTGGGGCTCAATGCCCCACCTGGGAATTTCACCCTCAAGTCCCAAGTCTGGTCCAACCTCCGTGAACTCAGCCCAGTCGAAGACTGCCACTTTCTGAGTTTATTCCACCACTGAGAGTTTTCCACCACTTTCTGAGTCTATTCTGCCACACTAAACTGGCAAATGTCCTGAAAGAAAAAGCAAGAGTAAATATGAAGTTCACCTCTGTATGCTTTCCTTTCCCCTCAAGTCTGGCCTACATTCGTTGTTCCCCAAAGCCTTTCACAAGTTACTTGTATGTGTTTTGTCCAGTCTTTATATAACTGGCCTGTGCCAGGCTAGTCCAAAATGGGTTGTTCTGCATAGCCAAGCCCAGAAGTCTGGCTTCAACATCTGGGATATCTATGAAAATACACTAGAAGTATTAAGTTCTTTTATTCCCTAAATTGTTTCCTCCCGGACCAGTTTCTCTATTTATCTTGTGGTCCCTTTTGGCAGAATTTTTTCAAATGTCTGGGATCTTTGGTTATATGCTTATAAAAACTGAGGCAGTTAAAAAGCATGCTAGAGGACTTCCCTGGTGGCACAGTGGTTAAGAATCCATCTGCCAATGTGGGGGACACGGGTTCGAGCCCTAGTCCGGGAGGATCCCATATGCCGCGGAACAGCTGGGCCCGTGGGCCACAACTACTGAGCCTGCGCTCTAGAGCCCGCGAGCCATGGTTGCTGAAACCCGCGCGGCTAGAGCCCGTGCTCCGCAGCAAGAGAAGCCACCGCAATGAGAAGACTGCGCACCGCAGCGAAGAGTGGCCCCCGCTCTCCGCAACTTGAGAAAGCCCGCGTGCAGCAACGAAGACCGAACGCAGCCAAAAATAAATAAATAAAATATTTTTTAAAAAGCGTGCTAGAATCTTGGTGTATGTCAGTCAGATCACATGACAGACTGCCTCTGGTTTATCAGACCAAGTTTGCCTTGAGGCTGAGAAACTTATAAAAGACAAAAAAGTAAGTCTTATATTTGCCTAGGCAGCAAATGCCCGGCTCCTAGGCATCCTGACTGCTGAAACAGAGGGCGATTTTTCTGTGTACAAATCCTACTCGAGCCTTCTACCCTTGTTATACCTGGAGTTGTAGTCTTGAGCATCTGTAGGGTTCTGCAAGGCTGATGGATGGCTTCCTTCTCAAGTGGTCAGCAGACTGAAGTGTTCTCACCATCGTCCTGTTTCATCTTTAGTCCAGAAGTGTGTTGACATCTCCACTGCTCATGGACTCTCTCGTTTTGTTCCTCCTCTACTATCATTACGAAGCATGGAGTAAAAACGCAGACGGTGAACCTGCCATCATGAGCCGTATGCTGTTTTCTGTCCTGACCCTGCGAGGACTTTCTGCTCTACCCAATCTTCTTGCATCTTTTCTTTAAATTGAAGTATAGTTGATTACAATGTTTCAGATGTGCAGCAAAGTGATTCAGTTGTACATATATATGTATTCTTTTTCAGATTCTTTTCCATTATAGGCTTTTTTCTTTTTTTGGCTGCGTTGGGTCTTTGTTGCTGCGCGCGGGCTTTCTCTAGTTGTGGCGAGCAGGGGCTACTCTTCGTTGTGGTGCGTGGGCTTCTCGTTGCGGTGGCCTCTCTTGCTGCGGAGCACAGGCTCTAGGCACGCGGGCTTCGGTAGTTGTGGCACGCCGGCTCAGTAGTTGTGGCTCGCGGGCTCTAGAGCACAGGCTCAGTAGTTGTGGCGCACAGGCTTAGTTGCTCCGCGGCATGTGGGATCTTCCTGGACCAGGGCTCGAACCCGTGTCCCCTGCATTGGCAGGCGGATTCTTAACCACTGTGCCACTGGGGAAGTCCCTCCATTATAGGTTATTACAAGATACTGAGTATAGTTCCCTGAGTTATGCAGTAGGTCCTTGTTGTTTATTTTCTGTATAGGAGTGTGTATCTGTTAATCCCGGATTCCTAATTTATCCCTCCCCCTTTCCCCGTTGATAACTGTAAGTTTGTTCTCTATGTCTGTGAGTCTATTTCTGTTTTGTACATAAGTTCATTTGTATCATTTTTTTAAATCCCACATATAAGCGTTATCATAATGCTATCTATCTTCCTCTTTCTGATTTACTTCACTTAGTCTGATAATCTCTAGGTCCATCCATGTTGCTGCAAACGGCATTATTTCATTTTTTTTTATGGCTGAGTAATATTCCATGGAATATATAGACCACATCTTTTTTTTTTTTTTTTTGACATGGACCATTTTTAAAGTCTTTATTGGTTTTTTGGCCCCAAGGCTTGTGTGATCTTAGCTCCCCGCCACGCAGCAAGCAGGATCTCCCCAGCCAGGGATCAAACCCATGCTCCCTGCAGTGGAAGCGCAGAGTCCTAACCACTGGACCGCCAAGGAATTCCCTCAGCTATTGTAAATAGTCCTGCTATGAACATTGGGGTACATGTGTCTTTTCAAGTTAGAGTTTTCTCCAGATATATGCCCAGGGATTGCTGGATCATGTGGTGACTCTAGTTTTAGTTTTTTAAGGAACCTCCATACTGTTCTCCATAGTGGCTTCACCAATTTACATTCCCACCAACAGTGTGGGAGGGTTCCCCTTGCTACACACCCTCTCCAGCATTTATTTGTAGACTTTTGGTGATGGCCATTCTGACTGGTGTGAGGTGATCTCTCATTGTGGTTGATTTGCATTTCTCTACATTAGCAATGTGATGTTGACCATCTTTTCCTGTGCCTGTTGGCCGTCTCTGTCTTCTTTGGAGAAATGTCTATTTTGATCTTCTGCCCATTTTTGACTGGGTTGTTTGTATTTGTTATATTGAGCTGTATGAGCTGTTTGTATATTTTGGAAATTAATCCCTTGTCGGTCACATCATTTGCAAATATTTTCTCCCATTCCATAGGTTGTCTTTTCATTTTGTTTCTTTCCTTTGCTGTGTAAAAGCTTTTAATTAGGTTCCAATTATTTATTTTTGCTTTTGTTTCTATTACTCTAGGAGTCAGAACCAAAAAAATTTCAATGCGATTTATGGCAAAGTGTGTTCTGCCTATGTTTTTCTCTAGGAGTTTTATAGTATCCGGTCTTACCTTTAGGTCTTTAAGCCATTGAGTTTATTTCTGTATATGGTGTTAGAGAATGTTTTGTCTTTTATATGTTGCTCTCATGTTTCATTTCCTCACCCTTCTTCCTGCTCTCCAACTCAGACTAACAGCTTCCCTTTCACACAAAGCTGTAGCTTCCACTGAGTATTCTAATGCCTAAGCCCCATCCCCGCACCAAGATAGGGGTATGAACAGATGCATAAGGAATGTGTGGGAGAGATGTAAAAAAGGAAAGAAAGATACAAAGGGATCAAGGACCCTTAGGGAGGGCTTCCTTATCCCATCTGAAACAGCTCTGGTGTACTGGGGCTAGCCCCAGCCTTAGGTCATAAAGCTGAAGTCAAAACCAACCAAAGTAGGGCTATCAAAAGGCAGAAGGTGACACTCTTCTGGGGAACGAAGAGCAGTGAAAAAACCAAATGCCTATTATCAACAAGAAATTAACTTTATTTTTAAATCCAAGAGACCAGAACAAATAAGAAGACTCCTACCCTTGGCTGGCAAACTTAGGTGGTGATCAAGAAGGTTTGGGGAGAGGATGACAGAAACTGGGAGGGCAGGAACACGTCCAAGCAACCGGTGGGAGGCCCTCTTCACTCTGGCGCAGCCTCCATCAAATACCCGTTCTCTGGAGCCAGGTACCCGTCACCTCCCTCGGACTCCATGTACATGTCTCGGCCGTCGCTGCCCAGGCCCTCCAGCCCGTTGTCCTGGCCACCGCCACCCGCCCCACCTCGGGCCTCATCCCTGCCCCGTTCACCACCCCGCTCCCCCCTCTTGTGCTCCCGATCGCGCTCGCGATCGCGGTCCCGGCGCCGCTCCCGCTCGCTCCGGTGGCTCCGACGCCGCTCCCGATCCCGATCCCGGCCCTTCTCCTCCGGGCCGTCGGGGCCGTCAGGACCCAGCTCCCCGGGAGGCCCATCATCAGGGGGCGCGTCGCCGGCCTCGGAGGGCTCTGCCATGTCGCCGCCACCGCCGCCGCCGCCTCGCAGCTCCTCCTTGCGTTCCCGCTCCCGCCGCGCCCGCTCACGGCTCCGGCTGCTTCGCCGCTTCCGATCCCGGTCCTTGTCCTTGCTCCGCTCCCTGGAGCGCCGCCGCTCCTCCTTGTCACGACTCCGCGAGCGCCGCCGCCGGTCCCGAGAGCGGGAGCGTCGTCGTTCTCGCTCCTTGTCTCGCTCGCGGCTCCGCTCCCTGCGCTCCCGCTCGCGGTCCCGGTCCCGGTCCCTGTGGGGAAGCGGGGAGGGGCCGGGCCTGGAGAAGGTGGGCAGAGGTTTGCGGCAGGGCTCCCCCGCTGACCGCCCCCGTCCCAGGACACCGGCTGCCCAATCTCACCTCTCATCGTAGCGGGAGGTGTCGTCCCGGCCGGAGTGCCGGATGTTGACGTCAGCGCCCCCTCTCCGGGTTCCGCCTAGGCCACCTCCTGGGGGCGGGGGCAGACCACAGCGGGTCAGTCCGGGCGGGGCCCACAGCAGGGCAAGCGAGGGGCGGCGAAGAGCGCGGCGAAGGCCACCAAGCACCTCTGCCGGCGCCTACGGGGCCAGGTGCTGTGAGGACCTTCTGCCGCACTTCTCTAACATGACACGCTCGCTCTGCAGAGATCAGAGGACTTCCACAGCGCGAGCTGGGAGCACCTGTAATTGACTCCAAAGCCCACCATCTTCACCACTACAGACGCCACACAGCCTCCTGGCAAATCCTCCCTTCCAGTCACCCTCACCCGAAGGCACGGCAATGGTCTTTCTAACAGAAAACGTGATCTGCTCCAAAGCCATCATGGCTCCCCACAGCCTAAAGGCAACGTCAGGCAGATGGCTGGCTCCTTCCCATCTCTAGAGCAAGGCGCCCTGGCTCTTCATGTCCTAGGCATTTTCCAATCTCCTCATGGTCTCCATTTCCTTCCTGCCCCGGTTTTTTGAGATCATTCACCTCTTTCCCTAGAATCTCATTTCCCTTGTCTAGTTAACTGCTACTTACCCTTCACACATTAACCCAAACAATGCTTCCTCAGTAAGCCTGCGCTGACCTACCGGATGAAGCCGTTCTCCACGACTCACATACATTTCCTTCTCAGAACTTCAGGTGGAGTTTCCGATTTTACATGTACATGTGTGAGTTAACAGCTGCCTCTCCCACCAGCCTGTAACGCACCATCAAAGTCAGGACGATGTCTGGCTCTGCTCGCTGTAACTGTACGTGGTACAGCATCCAGGATATAAAATCGTATGTGCAGCAAGCAGTCAAATGACTGAACAACTATAAGGAGTAGCGGATGGTCTCCTCCTTCAGATGGGGAAACATTCTCAGATAAAGCCACCTGCCCGGGGTGACTCTGCAAAGAAGGGCAGAGCTGAGACCCAGGAAGCTGCCCTCTCATGCACGCTTCTGCCCCACACTGCCTGGAAGGAAGCTTCCGCGAGGTGGGCTGGGGTTCCATATAAGGAATGACTTTCAGCAACGAGGGTGAAAAAGGAAAAGAGGCGGCCTGGATATCAAAGACATTCAAATAGGGACAAGCAACCGACCAGGCTTCTGGAATATCACAGGTATGGGGCAGAAGAGACTAGTGTTTTCAATTTTCAGGTCACAACCCAGCAATGGATCACATCATTAAATGTGATTGGTTACAACCAATATATTAAAAATAATAATAATAAAGCAACAGAATATAAAATACTAGTATATACTGCCTGTAGAAAAGATAATTTCTGTTTCATAAAACTTCTGTTTGGGTTAAATGTATTTTTTTGCATGTAGCAATGCACTGGGTCAAGATGCACCAGGTATCAGCATCAGAAAGTCGGAAACAGCAGACTCTGAAGGACTCGCTCCAACCCAGAGAAACCAGAGTGAGATAAGAACCCTTCTGTTAAGGTCAGAGACTCAGCAGACTGAGTGTGTGGTCTACTCAGCAAAGGCAAGTCAAGCATCACAACAGCGGGCTGGGAGGCAGAAATAAGAGCAGAGGGTACTGGACCCACCTGGGGTGTCTGCACAGGGAAGACCATTTTCTCTGACAACTGTGTCACTCACCCTCATAGGAGTTGGTCCTCAATAGCCATGTTTGGATGGCAGGACCTCAGCCCCAGGTCCAGGTCCAATGCTGAGCCACTTAGATCCACCCGCCCCGAAACGTAGAGAGACTCATCCAGGACTGGGCTGTGGAATGCCACACTGGGCCAGTGCGGAGAGACACAGAAGAGACCAGTCCACACGAACAGCGAACAAGGCAGAAGCAAGCTGCAGAAATGCCAAAGGTGGCTCTTGACCGTTCACGTTTGGCTACCAGGTCCTCTTGAGGCCCACAGGCATCGCCTGTCTCTGGGCTCCAAGACACTGGGATTCTGTATCAACAAGGCCCCTTTATGCTTTAGGAAGCTCAAATGTATTTCTGGTGCTTGCTACCAAACTGACCTTGACTGAGATGGCGACTTACAAATTAGAGACAGAGAGTGGGGGGGCTGAATGCAGGAGGCTCTGAGGGCAGAGGCTATCTATGTATGTCTTGCTCTTGACTAGAAGCCTGGTACACAGCTGGTGATCAAACTGGCGTTTGCTGAATCAATGAATGAATGAACAAATGAGCAGGAGCAAAGTGTAAGTGGATGAGAGAGTGACTTTCACAAGCCCGACCGTAGGCCACTTGCCAAGCTGGCTATCTGAGATGCCGAGCTCATTGAACTCTTGCCGTTATTCCCACTTTCCAGGACGAGGAAAATGAGGCAGGAAGAAGGGAAAATCCACCAGCCAGGAATTACGTAAGCTGGAATCCGACCCCAGACTGGCTTCTCAACATCAGTACTCTTGCTCCTAACTAGTAACCCAGAGTAAGAAACTAGACCAGGAGGAAGATGGTGACGAGAAAGGCTGAGCTAGACAAGGAGAGAGCATGTGAGCAGCTGGAGAGGAAGAGAAGACAGAAAGCAGCAGAGGGTACAGAAAAGAGAGGTGAGAAAGCAGCCAGCAGGACCCCGAGCCCAGCCTGAGCAGGATGTGCTCACCTAGCCGCCTGGGCCTCCAGCCCTTCACGGTGCGGCCCCTCTCCACGTCCACGAGGACTCTCCTGCCATCAATCTTCTTGCCATCTGCGTGCTTGTAAGCGGCTGCAACAGATGTGGGGAGGGGGAGGGGGAGGGGGAGGAGTCCCCAGAGGGTCCTCTAGTCAGGCTAAGGCCCAGCTCTGTGGCATCCCCACCCCCCGGCCGTGTCCCCATCCACACACTTACACACGCGCACACACAGACACACACGCCCACCAGCCAGCCAGGCAACTGACAGCCAGACCAACCCTCTCCCAAACCAGGAGGGGCCTGCTCCGTCTCAGCACCTGCTTCCTTACCAACCCCCAATCACTATTGGGGGGCGAGACCACTCCCAGGCACCATCCTGACCCTAACCACCCCCCTGGGCTCCCAGGCCACTCCTACTCCCACTCGACAGAGCAGCCCCCTCCCGCCAAGGTGGCCAAAGTCGCTGCAAAGAAACTGGAGGTTAACTCAAGGCTGGACTCTGCTGTGGGGGAGGGTTCCTCCACAACCCCAGGCATGCACCCTAAAACATCATGCTGGGGGAGGAGGCCCGGCCGGGCCGCTCTGCACCCCAGTTCACACCGGTTTCCTTTTTCTGTGGTTTTTTTGGGGGGGAGGGTGAGCGTGGGGGGAACAGACATCAGAACAGAAAATGAACCAGAAGGGGGTGGGAGAAATCTTTAGGAGATGGCAGGGAGCAGAAGGGCTGGTTATGGTGCTCCCGGGGGCCTGGAGGGGCCCCCTACAGCAGGCGGGGGAGAGGGCAAGTGGAGGGAGGCACGGGAGATGTGCGGTGCTACTGAACATTCCTGCCTTACCTGAGATGACTGCCACCCAACCCCAGCCCCTGTCCCATCTCACTCCACACCCCCAGCTCAACACACGCCGGGAGGCCAAGCCCAGCCTGAGCCTCTCGGGAAGGGTGAGGAGTAGAGGGGGAGATGCGGGGAGAGGCATGTCCTGCTCTCGGGCAGGGCACAGCAAAGGACAGGCCTGATCCCCGGCCTGTCTCACGTGGGGCTGTCGGGAAGGCCAAAAAAGTCCCTATTTCCCACCCCCAGCCCTGGCCTAGGGGGTTGTCCTCAACCAGCCACAATACCCGGCCCCGCCCCAGCCCTCTCCCCCCCAAATAACAACCAGAGGAAGAGAAAAAGGTGCCATTTACCGATGCCGGCCTTGCGGGTGTCCAAACCGAGCGGGATGGGGGGGGCTCGGCAACTCCTGGGGGCCTGGCGAGGAGGCGGGCTTCCCGGGGGGGGACACGGGACCGCTTACCTGGAGCCCCCAAGCTTACCTGAGCACGCGCACAGACCCCACACCCACCACCACAGGGTCAGCTAAAGCTACAGGGAAGGGATTCTAGGGAGCCCCGGAAGGGGAGAGGAACCACATCTCCTGCACCACCTGGAGACAGGCAGAGGAAGTGGTGGACCCCAAAGAAACCTTACGGAGGCCTTGAAAGAGGGGGAGACAAGGGTTAACATCAAGTCTGGGAGCTGGAAAGCCGTGGGACTATCTAGTTTGATTTTAAAAAGAAGGCTAGGGAGGCCTTAGCAAACCTGTCCACCTTCACCTTTCCCCAATAAAGTCCATGCTGAACTAGGCACACGCCCAGCCCCTCTCAGCACGTGGAATGACTTCTCCACCTCGAACTCCACACTCCCTCCCACCACCTGCTTCAGCCCAAAGGCTGGCACCCAAGGGGACAGCCTTGGGGGTCCAGGAGATGGAGTGCTGCCCATGATCTGAGGGGGAGGGGCCGCTTGGCCCCTGAACCCAGAGGAGGGTGGTAGGGAAAGGAAGTTAAGGACTGGGAACACCGTCAAGCAAAGGAACCCTGCTCTGGTTGTGTCCCAAACCCCAGAAGAGGCCCAACCCGGGAGTAACAGCAGAGAAAACATGTGACGTGTGTATTTCTAGGCTTCACTCTCTCTCCCTCTCTTAGGTCTCTAGACAGTGGAAGGGTCTTCAGGAAAATCTACACCACCTTCTGCTGTTTACGGCCTGTCACTCGAACCCTCCCGCACCCCAGTCCCCAATCCCATGCACTCTGGAGAGCAGCTGGGCCGCTGGGCTCCACGGCCTCTCGGGAGGCCTCAACCATGATAAGGCAGACAGGAAGGGGGCACAGCACCCCGAATCTAGCAAGCAAAACGATTCTCCAGGGCCACCACAGTGACAGCCCCGCGAAGGCGCAGGGGCAGGGAGCGGAGGGCTGAAGGGTTCCATATGGAGCCCTGGTCCCCGTGCATCCCGTCTTCAGTATTCCCGCCACCTTGCCACTGACGTCATGAGGCCAGGTAAGTCAGGGGGCTGGGTCGAGCCCAGCTGGAGAGGCCGGCTGCCTTTCCCGTCGGGGTTCATCTTTCCCCTCCTGGGATCAGCAGGATTACTGGAGAGCGGATGGATGGGGGGCAGATGGGACCAAGGGCACCCAAACGAGGAAAGGGCTCTGGGTGCGGGGAGGCTGAGGGGGCGGCTGGGGATGGGAGGAGGGATGCCTCGCTGCTCCTGAG
Source organism: Eubalaena glacialis (assembly GCF_028564815.1). Taxonomy (NCBI): domain Eukaryota; kingdom Metazoa; phylum Chordata; class Mammalia; order Artiodactyla; family Balaenidae; genus Eubalaena; species Eubalaena glacialis. The sequence continues at coordinate 62,568,867 of NC_083733.1, read as the reverse complement.
CTGCCTGGCTAAGCTGGGCTGGTGTGCGGTGCTGAATGATCTTACCCATGATACAAACCCTTATACCAACCATACACTGAGGTGTTGTAAGGGGAGCGTAAGCATCAGCTGCAAGCCAGCTGCGTGGTGGCTGCAGTGACAATAAGAACAGTCAATTAATACGGCGGCCCCTGGACACGCCGCAGCCCTGCCCACCCCCACCCACCCATCCCTGCCCACGTGGACGCCGCCGCGGCCTCAAAGGGGGCTCTGGAGATGTGGGGGCAGGCGCTGAACACGCCAACCGGCCCACTGCCCGCTGAGGAGCAGGGCGGGGGCCGGGGTGGGGAGGCGGAGGGTCGGGTGGCCCAGCCCCAGCTCAGCTGGGGGAAGAGAGGGCAGGTTCAAAGGCCAGTCCTCATTCTAACCTGGCCGCCCCCAACTCCGGGGGGAGGGGGGACGGGGAGAGGCTCCCCGAAACTCCGACCCCTCCCCCCACCTCCCGCTAGCCCCAGCCGCCGCCCGGCTCCCTCCTTGCCCCTGAGGTTCAACGTGTGACACTTACCTCCCCGGGTTCACACACACACACACGTTGTGGGGGATTTTGGTTTTTGTTTTTAAAAAAACACGTATATAAAAAAAAAAAAGATATATCAGAAACAGAGGGAGGAGGAGAGAGACATTGCTAATGTCAGGTTTGGCAGGGAGGGGGGCGGGGACAGACGACGGGAAGGGGCTGGGGCAGCAGAGAAGAGAGAGGGTCAGAGGGCAGGGCGCAGGCGGGAGGTACTCACAATGCATGTCTCGCTCGTGTTCATACTCGATGAAGGCATAGCCCCGGGGCTTTCCTGACCGCTTACTGTAGACCATGTGTATCTGGGGGGCAGAGGTCAGCTCTGACACAGGGAAATCCCACCCTGTCAATCACATAGCCCGTATGCCAGGCCCTGGGCTGGGTGATGCCAGCGACAGACACCTCAGACCCTCTCTCCGTCCCTTCAAGGACCCAGAGGGACTGCTGCTCTAATGGCCCTGGGCTTCGCAGTTTATGTGCACGATGACCTCAAGCCCTTGCTACAGCCCAGAGCATTTAAGTGACTTTTAAATTAAATGAAGAAATGTCAGTTAAACATGAAGCCTTGCTCTAAAACAAGAATCAACATACATTTTCTATAAAGGTATAGAGAAGACAGCAGGTATTTCCAGCTCTGAGAGCCATACGGTCTCTTTCGCAACTGCCCCGACCGACTCTGCCTTACGGCAATAGCAGCCTCAAACAACAGTAAACAAATGGGCCTGGCTGGATACCAACAAAACTTTATTTACAAAAACCAACTTTGTAGTTTGCCGACCTGTGCTCTAAATCAGCAGCAAGTAGTCACTACCTCTTTGCTGTCCTTCTGCTGTCCCAAGTCTACCGCATGGAAGTGCAGTCAGGATAGAAACCCAGGCCATGGACTCCGAAGCCAGAAACGAGGCAATGCATCCTCAGGGCTGGGAGCCAGCCTCCTCCCTCCCTCCACACACGTCCAACTCAAACTCCCCGTGCCCCAGTCCACTCACTCTTTTGATGGGTCCGTACACCTCAAACTCTCTCCGGAGCTTGGATTCTGTCGTGTCATAGTTCTACAAGGAGACAGAAATGAAGTTAAGTGGGAGAAGCCCTCAGAACATCCCCGGGACCTAGTCTACTGCCCACACCCAAGCTCTCAGCAGTCCAGGGTTCCAGACTCCTCTGGGGCTCCAGGGATTGGGAGCTGGGGACTCACCACTCTAGCCACAAAGAGAGTCTTGAAGGCATCACCCTGAGCATTGGGATCATTGTGAGGGTCCCCTGTGCAGGAAAAAAAGAATTTCTAAGTAGAAGGTGCCAACAGTATCGTAGAGCGAGACAGGAACAGACCGATGGGCAGAGACCCAGAACTTTTGGTCACCTGGCCACCTTGGGCATGCCCCTCTGAGCCCTGGTTTCCCCGAAGCACAGCAGCCTTCATCTAAGTGGCTGATTTAGGCTGACGAAGGGAGGGCATAAGACTGACTTCAAGCTGACAGGACGGGGGCCAGCCTAACTGCCATTTCAGACGTATGTATCCTGAGGCCCAGGTCCCTCCCAGGTGTAACTAAGCCCAAAGGGGCATCTCTGGAGAAGCAGCCTGATCCCTCCAGGTACTGAGCTTCCTCTCTCACCTGCAGGGCCACAGTGCCACCCACAGGCAGGGCCTGCAACTGCAGCCCCAGGGGAAACCTGAGATCAGGCAACCCTAAGACTGGGAGTGGAAGCCTAGCAGAGGCCAAGCCCTGCTTTCTGCCCTATGCCCTGTGGCCTCAGGGAGGAACCCACGGCTGGCGCTGGAGCCCACAAGAGGCGGGTCAGATTCTTACTCCCAGCCTTACTACCGCCAGACCACTGAGGAATAATCATCTCCACAGACAGAAACCAGACTCTTATTACAAAACCAACTCCACAGGTGATTCTGATGGGTCAGGCCTGGGAAGAAAGAAGTCTTTTTCACCAAGTATGGTGGCCCCAGCACACACAATGGCTCTTGACTCCTGCCAAGGCCCCAAAGGCACCCTGCCCATTGCCAGTGGAGGCGGTTCTTCTACAATACAGTGCTACTTTCTGAAGAACTTGCCATATTCTATGAGAATGTGAGAAAAAGAATAACGTTAATAATTTATTGAACACATAATTAGGCTCAGACACTGCTGGAGGCTGAGACTTATTTACCATCATTTTGCAAATGGAAATACAACTAACCCCTGAGGCATGGAAGAGGAGAAGTGTCAGACAGCAGAGGCCAAGCTCAGCTTTACATCCCAGCCTGACCTCACAGCCCAGGCCCCAGGCTGAACCCCCGCGTGTTAGCTTCTCAGAGAAGCCAGAGAATTAAAGGTCACAGATCTGTTTCCCACGAGAGAGGTTGGCTGCAGACATAAACTAAGTTCAGGACGACTTTAGGGAATTTCTTGGAAAACAGAAGACTGAACCCAAATTTAAGGGAATGACTACCTGGAAACTGATGGTAGCCTTTGGAAACAACTCCATCTTTGTGCCTGCCCCTCACTTCCTCACCAAACCTCATCCCTCTGGGTTGTAACTTTCTGTGCCCAAATGCCTCAATCTGCATCCATTCACCCAACAGATATCTATTAAGCACTTTGTGCCTGAAACTCCCATAGGTGCTGGGGATTCAACAAAGACAAAAAAGATGCCTGCCTTCTTGGAGCTCATCTGTTACTGGAGGGAGGCTGAAGGTAAACAAGGTAAATAAGGCAACCATCTAGTTCTATCTGGTAATAGCAGACAAATGGGGAGAAGAATTTTAATAGGAAGGTCAGGAAAGGCCTCACTGAGATAACATTTGACCTGAAGTTGTATTTAACAGGAAATAAACCTCACACCACCAGGCAGCAGGTGGTCTAACAGGTACAGCAGGAGCAGTAGAGTGGGACCCCGATCACTGCCTGGGGGAGTGGGTGGAGGCCAGACAGCAGAGCGCTGAGCTTCCTGATGGGCAGCCCGGAGGTGCCCGGCAGACAAAAGGGGAAACCACCCCAGGCACACCACACGAGTCTCTATAGTTTTTGCTTAACCAAGAGGCCCAGGAGTGTGACCACAGGTAAAAGCTCGTGCAGCTGAGCCAACAGGACGCACGTATCTGAGCTACAAGAGGGTGACAATGAACTGAAGTTGAAGAGCAGCTCACCAGTCACCATGCACACACCCTCACTCCACTCCGCTCCGCTGGCAACTCTGCCCTTGGGAAATCCTTGGTTAAAGGGATTATGTAGGTAGCAGCCCAGAGCAGGGGCTCAAAGGACTGGACTGGGGAGCTGAGAAAACTCATTAGGCTTTTAGACGGTGAAGAAAGTATCTCAGAACTCTTGCTCTTGCTAAACATACCCGGCCTCCACAAACCTCCATCTTCTGTCTTAAAAGCGGGAGCAATAACCCCTGCTGCACATGGAAGCTGTAAGTCAAAATCATGACATATTCAATACATCAAGTGTTCAGCAAGGAGCAAGGTCCCCTTGAATGGTAGCTGTTAACTGTGACAAGGCACAGCAAGTTTCTGTACTTGGGGATGGAGGCTCTCAGGGGCAGAGAAACCCTACTATACTTGACCCATCCTTTTCTTTTCCTTTTCTTTCACAGGGAAGTTCAAACACTTAAGGAAACAGAGAACAGTGTAACTAACCCCTCTGAACCAGCTTCAACTATCACCACATGGCTACACTTGTTACATCTCTAACCCCACCAGGATTTTAAGTCAAACCCCAGATATACCACTGTAGTTGCTAATAAAGACTAAAAAAAAAAAAAAAGTAACAACAGTACTGCTATTACGACTTAAAAAGTTAACATTAATTCCTTAACTTCACTAAGACCCAGTGTTCAAATGTCCTTGACTGTTTCAAAACTGGATTTTTACAGCTGGCTCATTTAAATCAGGATCCAAACAAGCTCCACACTTAACATTTGGCTGAGGTGCCTTTTGACTGTTTAATCCATTTGGTTCACTCCCTGCCCCCTGCCACCCTTTTAACACTTGTTAAAGAAACTGGATCACATGTTTGTCCTATACAATTTCCCACATTCTAAATTTGATTGACTGCATCCTCAGTATTGTTTAACATGCCAGGATCCCATTTTTAAAGTGTGGAAAACAATTTCCAACAGGAGAAGTGACTTATCCAAGGCCACACAGCTGTAAGTGGCAGAGGTCGGGTTAAAACTCAGGTGGGTCAGAGATAAATGGATAAAGAAGATGTGGCACATATATACAATGGAATATTACTCAGCCATAAAAAGGAACAAAATTGAGTTATTTGTAATAAGGTGGATGGACCTAGAGCCTGTCATACAAAGTGAAGTAAGTCAGAAAGAGAAAAACAAATAGCGTATGCTAACGCACATATACGGAATCTAAAAAAAACCGGTACTGATGAACCTAGTGGCAGGGCAGGAATAAAGATGCAGACGTAGAGAACGGACTTGAGGACACGGGCCGGGGGGGCGGGGAAGGGGCAGCTGGAACAAAGTGAGAGAGTAGCACTGACATATATACACTACCAAATGTAAAACAGATAGCTAGTGGGAAGCAGCCGCATAGCACAGGGAGATCAGCTCGATGCTCTGTGACCACCTAGAGGGGTGGGACAGGGAGGATGGGAGGGAGGCTCAAGAGGGAGAAGATATGGGGATATATGTATACTTATAATTGATTCACTTTGTTCTACAACAGAAACTAACACAACATCGTAAAGCAATTACACTCCAATAAAGAGTAAAACAAACAAACAACTCCTGTGGGACAGACTACAAGGTCTGTGCCCCAGCAGCAGAGCTGAAAGGTTCCCCAAGTTACCTGCTGCCAACAGTTCTGTGAGCCAGGTCCTACAGGAGCTGGGGCCACAATGGTGAGCAAATTCCATCCAAACCCTGCCTTCCTGGAGCAACTATGAACCAATGTAAGATAGATATTCACCAGTGAATCCTTCCTGCAGACTGAAGTGACCAACCTGCAGCAGGACTCAGGGCTTTCAACGTACATGGGGACTCGGACCAGAGCAAGCAAGTCACGAAAGGCTTCCTTGAGGAGCGATGCTGACAGAGATACGAAGGGCAGCTCCATATAAACCAAATATCATGTGAGACCGAGGGAACAGCCCAGGCAAAGACCCAGTGACAGGAGACCATCTGGGAAGGAAGAGGCATGAGAAGAGGCCAGTGTTGGCTGGAGCAGGAGGGGAGGGGAGCATGGGCAGAATGCATCCTCAGTGGGCAGGGAAGGGACTCTGGTCTTTTTGCTGAAAGCAAAAGGAGGCTGTGTGGGAATTCCCTGGCGGCCCAGTGGTTAGGACTCTGCGCTTTCACTGCCGAGGGCCCGGGTTCAATCCCTGGTTAGGGAACTAGGATTCTGCAGGCCGCGTGGTGCGCCCTCCCCTGCCAAAAGGGTGTTAGCAGAGAAAGGTACAATCAGAGTTGTATTTTTAAAAGCCCCACAGAGGGAACTTCCCTGGCGGTCCAGTGGTTAAGACTTTGCACTTCCAATGCAGAGAGTGAGAGTTCAATCCCTGGTCAGGGAACTAAGATCCCATAGGCCGTGCAGCACAGATTAAAAAAAAAAAAAAAAAGCCCTCCAGAACCTGGCGGGAACAAAGATGCAGGTAAACCCCGTTAGACATTAGACTGCGTGTCCAGGCTAGAGGAGCCCTGGGTGGTGGACACAGAGAGAAGGCTCAGATTTGTGACAGGGATAGGTTTTGGTGACAAGCTGGGGAAATAGCAAGAAAAAGTTGTTAAAAGCAAACTGGGTGGCCGTGACTGAGGTCATGATTTGCAAAGCTGGATGACCATGTTCCAGCAAAGGAAACATCCAAAGACCAGGTTGTTGGGGAGAGGAAATCCTGACTGTGGTTTGGACACTGAGTTTGAGATGCCTTTGAGGCGTCCAAGAAAAGACAGGAAGGCAGTAAGAGTCAGGGCTCAGACAGCTCTCATTTAGATGCCCAGCTTTCAGTTGTGAGGCATCTGCATAAGCTCCCTGAGGAATGGGCCACTCCAGGGAATAAGGTTCTGAGTGAAGTGATTCACCATAGACGCACAAGTACAGGAGGAAAACCCAAGTCCTAACTACAAAGCCCTCGCCCTAACAAGAAAGGGCCATTGGAGATTGATATGCAACCCTCTTGTGAAGTCTGGTCAATGGCTACGAGGTCCCTATCCCAAACTCCAATTCCTCCTGTACCTGGAAGGGATGAAACGTCCGCAGTCCAAGGATCAGGGAGCTAAGGTGGAGCCAGAACTGCCTCACTAGCCGGGACCTCACTGCCTCGCCCTGTGAGACCTGGCTGGGCTGTGGGAGCCCCTCCAAGTGCAGGCCCCTACAGGAGGCAGCCCAAGGTACCGAGCTCCTTTCCTGCCCACCCTTACCCCACACTCCCCTGCTGAAATGCCTAGACCAAATGCAGTGCGTGGCAAATGGTGGGGTTAAAAGAGTGAACTGACAACCCGTTTTCCCAAATTAAAGTCCTGGGGTGGACTGGCGGAGAGAAACACAGGAGTGCTTGAACGAGAGATGAAAGGAGGAAGGAAAGACTTACACATTTTTAGCTCTGTCTCGACTTCCTGCTGTCGCCGCTCAATCTTTTCCCGTCTCTGTCAGGAGAAAGGTAGACAACTGAATACAGACAGAAGTGCCCTGATATCAGGGAACATCCTGAAGAAAGAGGCAAAAAAGGATGTGGGGCCACAAGGTAGACACTACATACCTTCCTCTCCATGCGCTCCTCCCGAGTTTCTGCTCGAGTCGGAGGAGGGGCATCTCGAGGGTCCTGGGAACAAGAAGAGGTGACAGGGTGGGAGGGACAGGGGAAAACAGCATGAGACACCCAGCCAGGAAATAATAAATATCTTGGCCACGCTCCCCTGCGTGTTTACACACACATGCGCACAAACAAACATGGACAGTTCCCAGGCGCAGATCAAAGCACGGTCCATGGACTAATGCTATCTGTGAACTGTTACTGGTCTGTGACAAGAGAAGTAGAGAAGCCAGGAATTGGTATTCAGAAACTTCTACAGCAATCTGACAGAGGAGTTTTATGCCCATTGAACTTAACAAAAAAATTTTGATTTTTTACTTTGTAGTCTTTCTCTAAAAATACTAGAATAATGAAAGAAACTCTCTTGTATTTATCAAGAACATCAACCTGCAACATATTTGTCCTCTATCATAAACAGGAATCGGGACCAGGCCTGAAGCAAAAGGAGCTGACAGCGCAGTGCTCAGAGGTAAACAACTGGACACGCTCTGAGGGCCAGAGCAGTTCCTGAAGGCCTCAGCAAGCTCTCATCAAATAGTAACTGGCACATAACCCATGTCTGCCACTGGCCTGTAGCCATTAAATTAGTGTAACTGGCGAACAACATTTTCCAAGTACCAGTTCAATGAGGGTGGCAAATCCCACTAAAGAGCCGATCTTCTGTCATCTCGCTGCTAACTTCTGCTCTGCAACTTCCTCCATCTCCCCTTTCCCACTCGATGACAGAACTTTCTTCTTCTGACTTCTGGCAGCATTTCTCAGGTGTTCTCTGATACACCTTAAGAGGTGGAAGTTATCTCAATTTCACAAATGAAAAAATTGAGGCCCAAGAGCCCAAGTCATTTATTCACGTTTATCCTGAAATTCTCAAGCCCACGGTCTTAAGCAGCCCATCACCTGGTGCTAACCCTTTGCAAATACCACCCCGTTAGTGACAAAAATGGTAAATATAATAATAAATATTGACATTTGCTGACTGCTTAGTATCAAGCCCCGTGACACAAAATTTCCAGTTAATTCTCCGTCAATATTACAGCGAAGATACTAATATCCCCTTGCTATAGATGAAGCGATCAAAGCACTACGAGGATGCACCACTTGCCCAAGGTCACACAGCTGATAAATGGGGTGCCAAGGTCTACCTAACTCGAGCGCCTGAATCCTCAACTGCTAGTTACGGAACTTCCACAAAAACCAACAAAGGATGCATTATCAACCCCAATCAAGACAGGGAAACTGAGCATAAAAGTCACCTGCCTAAATCACCCAGCTGGAAAACTGGCCAGAGACTGGACTCCCCAATCCAGCCCCACGGCCCCCAGAAGCCAACCCAGTCCAAGTCTGCTCAGGGAACTCACCTCAAACTCTCGGATGTATGGCGCAATGCCACAGTAAGGTTGATTGTGGTGTTTTTCATGTGGCAGTTTCTCCAGGGGTGGCAGGTACGGGATGGGGTCACGGGGAGCAAAGAGAGCCAGAAGGTTGGGTGGCAGGAACTGGGTCATCTTGCCAAGTCTGAGAGCAGAAGCAGGACCACATTATATGAGGGTGGGCTGGGAGAGATGAGGCCCCTATAACCCCTTGACTTCCAAGAAAAGAGAGAAATAGGGGCAAAATCTCAGTATCAGAACAAGTTCTGTAGGGGCACAGAATGCTCCTAAGCCACAGGGGAAAGGAATAAATCTGAATGAGAAAGCAGGTTTTGGAGGGAAGGCTGTGCGAAGGTGGGGAGAAGCCGGTAAGGGAAACAAAGACTGAAAAAGCGTTTCTGAGTAGTAAAGTCTCAGAGTCCTGAGCAAGGAGCTGCGGGGCTGATGGTCCCTGGGGGCTTGTGGGGGCATCAAGGATCCTGAGAAAGGAGGTCCAAGGCAGTGGCGGCTGATGGTCCCATACCTTGGATAACAGGTTATGGGGCGAGGGTCGCAGAAAGTCTCCGATCAAGGAAGGGGATCAAAAGTAGCAAACCTCAAGCCTGGGAGTTGCGGGTAACAGATCTGGGCACCACAGGCGAAATGAATTATGGGTAAGGGTCGGTGGAGGCGAGAAAAAAAGGCAACACACCGCAAGGGCCTGTGGGTAAGTGGCCGCTGAGGAGGAGGGGGACTATGGGAAGAGGGCCTAAGTGACCAGAGAACTCTGCATAAGGGGTGCAAAAAGGTGCTGTGGCAGTGGCGCGGGAAGGGGACCCAACCGCGGGGAAGGGACTGGGGCACACCGCAGGGACTTGTGGGTAGCGGCCCCGCACCCGGTAAGGCCACTAAGTCACACTCACCCGCCGCGCGGCGCCCTCCTCGGCCTAGCGACGGTCCGGGGGCTCGCGGCGGCTGCGGCGGCCCCTCAGCAGCAGATACTCCTGCTCTGGCTTCGACTCTGGCGGCGTCCGCGTCCCTCAGTCTCTGTCGCTCGCCTACCGCGCGCACCAGGATACTGCTCACGAACCCGCGCGGCTTCGGCTCGCGACAGGGCAAGGAGTGGAACCAGCCTCAAATCCCTCCGCCGTTCGCACTGCGCACGCGCTGCGCGAGTCCATCACAACTCACACACGGGGAGCCTGGGGCCGCCGTGGGCACTGCGCACGCGCAAGACCACTACCCCGCCTTCCGGCACCTTAAACGCCTTTGCCGCGGCATGCTGGTGGTCACAGTGCGCACGCGCGCTTCGTCCCAAGCCGTCTTCTTCCCCCTCGCGCTCTGGGATCCAACCGCCTCTGTCCGCGAGACTCTTCTCTATGCTCCACCCCTTTCCCTAACACACTTCCCGGATCTTGCGCGCATGCGTGTATCGTTATGTAGGGCGCTTTACCCTTCCGCCGCTTGGCAAAGAATCCCTCTGTGAACGGTGTGATTGCCTAACCTAGTAAATCAGTAAACTATTCATCGAGCGCTCAATGTGTGCTCGGCCTTGTTTGGACTCTGGGATATAGCACGTGACTAAAGCAAAGTCTTTTCCTTTTTGGAGCTTGCATTGTACTGAGGGAGACAATAAAGGCATTTAAAAAAATAAATTTAATTTCGTATAGTGGCCAGCACAATAAAGAAAAATAGGGGAGAGTAGGGTGTTGGGCAGTGAAAGAGGAGCTATGTTAGAAGGGATAATGGAAGGCTCTTCTGAAGAGGTGACATTTGAACAAAGGCCCGATGGAAAGGAGATCGGGGCGGGATTAACAGCAAGTGCAAAGGCCCTGACTTAGGAATGATGGCAGGAATCCCAGGTGGTTGGCCAAGAGAGCAGAGAACTGGTGGCCATGTTATTTAGGGCCCTGTAGACCTGTAAGAAGTAAATATTTTAAGTTTTTTTGATAGATGCAATTGGCTGTTTAATAATACAGAAATTATTACAACATTTAAATGACTAATATGTTAAAAATATTTTGACATATTTGCTTTATGTATGTATATGGGAACTCTGAACTATTTTTTTTTTTTGGAGCTTTTCCATAATTCTAAAATTATTTCAAAATAAAAAGTCTAAAGAAAATAAAGCTAAACCTGCCTTAATAATGTTTTTTTTTTTCTGTACCACTGGAAAGTAAATTGCTGCGGCACTGCACCTCTAAATACTTCACCATGCATCTCCTAAGAAAAAGGCATTCTTCTACATAACCACAGAACCAGTTTCACCTCTTAGAAAGTTTATCCAGTCCCTATTCAGATTTTCCCAATTGACCCACTAGTATTTTGTTTTAATCTGAACCAGGAGCCAATCAAGTTTCATGCATTGTATTTGGTTGTCATGTCTCTTTATTCTCTTTTAATATAGAATACAGACACACACACACATGCACACCCACACACACTTTTTTTCCCATATTTTGTTGGTTTTTCCCCAGAGTTCAGACCAGTTTCCAGTAGAATGTCCCACATTCTGGATTTGTCTGATTGTTTCCTCATGGTGTTTAGTGTGTTCCACAGCCTCTGTTTTGCCTATAAAATGGAAATTGAGTCTGAGGTTTGAATAGACTAATGTTGAGCATTTTTGGCAAGAATGTTTCCCTGGTGATACTGCAGACTTCATATTGCATCACCTCTGGAGGTGCAATAATGTCAGAGAGCCCCACTATTATGATGCTGAGTTTGACCACCTGATCAAGGGGCTAACTGATAGATCTCTCCTTGTAAAAGTACATTTTCTCCTTGGTAATCTAAGCAGAGAGACTTTGCCACTGTTCCCCAACCACCTCATCTCTCACCTCATGGTTGTAGCAGCCATTGCTGATCTTTGACCGAATAAAGTGTTACATGGGCGAGAGGGCAGATTTTTTTGAAAAGAAATAGGAAGTCACTAAAGGGTTTTGATCAGGAGATGGACAGAACATAATTTGCATTCTTAAAAGATCACATCAATGGCTGTGGACAGAAAAATTGAAGGGAAGAGGCTGAAGGGGAACAAGCAGATGTTTAGGAGGCTACAATTCCCAGGGAAGAGATGATGGCTTGGACTAAGATGGTAGTGTTACCAAACTCAGGTTCAGCTACTTGCTGCTGGAAAGTCAATACTCCAGGGACAAGTGTTGGTAGGAAAGGAAAGGTTGCTTTATTCAGGAGGCCAACAACCTGAGGAGAAGGTGGACTCATGTCCCAAAGAACCAACTCACCACTGCCTATCAGGGCACAAGAGATTTTATTTTATTCTATTTTATTATTTTATTTTATTTTATTTATTTTAGCTGCACCGCATGGCATGCAGGATCTTAGTTTCCCAACCAGGGATCGAACCCATGCCCCCTGCAGTGGAAGAGCAGAGCCTTAACCACTGGACCACAAGGGTAGTCCCACAAGAGCTTTTTTTTTTTTTAATTAATTTATTTTTGGCTGCGTTGGGTCTTCATTGCTGTGTACGGGCTTTCTTTAATTGTGGAGAGTGGGGGCTACTCTTCATTGCGGTGCGCAGGCTTCTCATCGCGGTGGCTTCTCTTGTTGCGGAGCACGGGCTCTAGGCGCGCAGGCTCAGTAGTTGTGGCTCACAGGCTCTAGAGCGCAGGCTCAGCAGTTGTGGCACATGGGCTTAGTTGCTCCGCGCGGCATGTGGGATCTTCCTGGACCAGAGCTCGAACCCGTGTCCCCTGCACTGGCAGGCAGATTCTTAACCACTGCGCCACCAGGGAAGCCCCACAAGAGCTTTTAAAGGGGAGTTTCAGGGATGTATAGGCAGAGGGAGAGGGTTACATGCAGAACACCACAGTCAGCTTTGACAATTATCTTGAAATTGGTCATGCAGTGGTCTGATCAGCATCATCTTGATTGTTTTAAGTACAGTTAATCTTCAGTTCCAGAGTCAGTTTGTTCCCATTTCTTTGAGGCCAGTTCTCGGAACTGTAGAAGATGAAGCAGCTTATGTCATGGCTACAGTCTGGTTATCATGTAGTTAACTTCTTCCACCTGGTGGGGGTTTTGGTATCTGCAAAACATCTCAAAGGAGATGACTCAGAATATTATCAAGAGCCCTTGAGGAGGAACTAAAGGTCCTTAACTTTGTTTAATGACTAAACAATTATTATTTTGTCCTGTTTGACTGCTTTTCTTTGCTTCTGCATTTTTTTTCATTTTTCTGATGAAATTTATTCTTTGGCTAAAGTTTTTTACAGACAGAAGGCAGGCGGAGGACATGGAGAGGGGGTCTGTTCTGGGAAGACCCCATAGGTTCCTGCCCCATTACAGTAACAGTGAGGTGGAAAGGAGTGGTAAGATTCAGGATCTATTGTGAAGGTAGATCTCACTCAGTTACTATAGAAGTGGAAGTAGAGTGTATGGAAAAGAGGGACGTTAAAAATAATTCCTAGAGGAAATTAAGGAGACAGCTAAATGCAATGTGGGATCCTGGATTAGATTCTAAACTGGAAAAAGAACATTAGTGGAAAATTGTTGAGATTCAAATGAGGTCTGTACCATTGGTTAATGGTATTATACCCTTGTTAATTTCCTGACAAATAATTGTACTATGGTTATGTAAGTTGACATTGGTGGAAACTGGGTGAAGGATATATGGGAACTCTGTACTATTCTTTGCACCTTTTCTGTAAGTCTGAAATGATTTAAAAATTACAAGTTTAAAGAAAAAATTTTAATGAAGCTAATCTTCCCTTAATAATAATAAGGGGTTAGATTTTCATACTAAGCGAAGTAAGCCAGACAGAGAAAGACAAATATCATATGATATCACTTATATGTGGAATCTAAAAGAAATGATACAAATGAACTTATTTACAAAACAGGAATAGACCCACAGATATAGAAAACAAATGTACAGTTACCAAAGGGGAAAGGGGGGAGGGTTAAATTAGGAGTTGGGATTAACATATACACACTACTATATATAAAATAGATAACCAGCAAGGACCTACTGTATAGCATAGGGAAGTATACTCAATATTTTGTAATAACCTGTAAGGAAAAAGAATCTGAAAAAGAATCTCTCTATATATGTATACATGTATAACTGAATCACTTTGCTGTACACTGAAACTAACACAAGATTGTAAGTCAACTATACCTAAATAAAAAATAATAATAATCCTCACTCCTAGATTTGTAGACTAAGCAACTGGGTAATTGGTGGTGCCACTGATTTACAGAGGGAAGACGTGGGGAAGAGTGGGATTGTTGAGGAGGACTTCTGGGTTTGGACACGTCAAAGATGTCTGTTTGACACTCAAGTGGAGCTGTGGAGTTGAAAGTTGGAAGATATGGCAATCATGGAAGAGTTTGGGCCTGGAAACCTAGATTTGGGAGTCATTGGAATAGACGTAGTATTTGAAGCCATGTGACTGAATGAACTCAGTTAGGGGAGGAGAGAAGATGGAGAAGGGAAGACATATGAGGACCAAGTCCCAAGGCCCTCCATCAGAATTCAGATAAAGCAAGAAGACCCAGCAAAGGAGACTGAGTAGGAGTGATCACAAATGTAGGAGAAAAACCAGGAGAGTTGGGTGTCCAGGAAGCCAAGAAGGAAAGTGCTTCAAGAAGGAGGCAGTGTTGGGCTTCCCTGGTGGTGCAGTGGTTAAGAATCCGCCTGCCAATGCAGGGGACATGGGTTCAATCCCTGGTCCTGGAAGATCCCACATGCTGCGGAGCAACTAAGCCCGTGAGCCACAAATACTGAGCCTGCGCTCTAGGGCCCGTGAGCCACAACTACTGAGCCCGCGTGCTGCAACTACTGAAGCACACGCGCCTAGAGCCAGTGCTCCGCAACAAGAGAAGCCACAACAATAAGAAGCCCACGCACTGCAATGAAGACTCAATGCAGCCAAAAAAAATCATTAAATAAAAAAAAAAAAGGAGGCAGTGTCAAGATATGGAAGCAATCTACGAGTCCATCAACAGATGAATGGATAAAGAAGATGTGGTGTATATATACAACAGAATACTACTCAGCCATAAAAAGGAATGAAATTTTGCCATTTGCTGCAACCTGGATGGACTTGGAGGGCATTATGCTAAGTGAAATGTCAGACAAAGACAAATACTGTATGATATCACTTATATGTGGAGTCTGAAAAATACAACAAACTAACGGATATAATAAAAAAGAAGCAGATTCACAGATATAGAGAACAAACTAGTGGCTACCAGTGGGGAGAGGGAAGGGGGCAGGGGTATGATAGGGGTAAGGGGGAGAAAAGGGTTATTATGGGACTATATGAAATCACTTGTGTGAAACTTTTGAAAATTGTAAAGCACTATAGAATTTAAAGAATCTTTCATTCAGTAAAAAAAAGAAAGAAGGAGGAGGATGGACCTAGAGATTATCAATACTAAGTGAAGCAAGTCAGACAGAGAAAGACAAATATCATATGATACCACTCATATGTGGAATCGAATTTTTAAAAAATTATACAAATGAACTTACTTACAAAATGGAAACAGACTCACAGATTTCGAAAACAAATTTATGGTTACCAAAGGGGAAACATGGAGGGGAGGGATAAATTAGGAGCTTGGGATTAACATACACACACTACTATATATAAAATAGATAACCAACAAGGACCTACTGTATAGCACAGGGAACTCTACTCAATATTCTGTAATAAACTATATGGGGAAAGAATCTGAAAAAGAATGAATATATGTGTATGTATAACTGAATCACTAAGCTGTATACCTGAAACTAACACATTGTAAATCAACTATACTCCAATAAAAATTTTTAAAAAAAGATCACAGGGAAAAAAAAGGAGGAAGAAGAGGCAGTGTTCAGAGAGTCTAATGCTGCTGAGAAATGCGGAAACATAAGGACTGAGGTTTGGCTACCATAGATGACCTTGACTAAACAATGGGAGATGAAGAAGAGACCTCAGGTAGGGAAAAATCTTTAGAGAAGTTTTGCTACAAAAGGAGCAGAGAGAGGTGATAATAGCAGGAGAGGGAAGTGGAGTCAAGGAAAGTTGGGTTTTGGGTTTTGGGTTTTTTTTGGCCATGCCACACGGCTTGTGGGATCTTGGTTCCCTGACCAGGGATCGAACCCATGCCCCCTGCACTGGAAGCGCGGAGTCCTAACCACTGGACCTCCAGGGAATTCCTTTTTTTTTTTTTTTTTTAGGATAGAAAAGATGTTAAGATAGAAGGTCTTATAGCAGAATTGTCTGCTGATGGCAAAAAAAAAAAAAAAAAATTAAGCATATACTTATTGTATAACCCAGCAAGCTCACACTTAGCTACTTATTCAGGAGACCTGAAAACTTACGTTCACAAAAAAACATGTACATGATTTTCATAGCAGCTTTCTCCATAATTGCCAAAAACTAAATGAAACTCAAACGTCCTTCATATAGGGAATGGATAAACACATGGGCACACATGCCTTGGAATAGTACTGAATGTTAAGTAGGAAAAAGAGTCGACTCTACTTCAATAAAAAATAAAACGTAGGGACTTCCCTGGTGGCACAGTGGTTAAGAATCCGCCTGCCAGTGCAGGGGACACGGGTTCAAGCCCTGGTCCGGGAAGATTCCATATGCTGCGGAGCAACTAAGCCCGTGCGCCACAACTACTGAGCCTGCACACCTAGAGCCCGTGCTCTGCAACAAGAGAAGCCACTGCAATGAGAAGCCTGCGCACCACAACGAAGAGTAGACCCCGCTCTCCACAACTAGAGAAAGCCCGCGGGCAGCAACGAAGACCCAACGCAGCCAAAAAATTAATTAATTAATTAATTTTTTAAAAACCGTAAAGGATAGAGCTACTGATACACACAACAGGAATGAATCTTCCATGCATTATGCTAAGTGTAAGAAGCCATATTGAAAAGGCTACATACCCTATGATTTCATTTACACTTGACCCTTGAACAACACGGGTTTGAACTGCGCAGGTCCACTTATACGTGGATTTTTTTCAGTAGTCAATACTGCAGCACTAAACGATCCGGTTGGTTGAATTCCTGGATGCAGAACCGTGGATATGGAGGAACCACAGTACTCAGATTTTTCAATTGCGTGGACTGTCAACACCCCTATCCGACCTGGAGCATTGCTCAAGGGTCAACTGTATTTGACATTCTGGAAAAGGCAAAACTACAAGAGGAGAGGGAGAGAAAACAGAGCAGTTGTTTCCAAGAGCTGGAAGTGGGGGAGGCAGCTGACTACAAAGGGAAGGAGAGAACTTGGGGGGAGGGATGGAAGATTCTATATTTTTACTATAGTGGCAGTTACATAACTATCCGTTTGCCAAAATTCATAGAAGTGTACACTATAAAGGGTCACTTTTATTGTATGAGAATTAAATCTCAATAAACTCGACCAAACAAAAAAACTGGCTTCCCCAAATTAATTCATTAATGACAAAGGGAAAAAAATAATAACTTTATAATGGAGAAACCCAGCAGACACTAGCCTAACCAAGTGATCAAAATTAATGTCACCGGTGACAAGATATAGCAACATCATGTGCCCCCAATATGATGTGATGAGAAGGGAACTTCAACTGTGTGGCATCCTCCCTCCCCGCAAAAAACTATAATCTCAATCTTATCAAGACAAGACACCAGATAAATGCAAATTGAGGGACAGTCTGCAAAGTAACTGACCAGTATTCTTCAAAAGTGTTGAGGTCATTAAAGACAAGGAAAAAGTAAGAAACGTTTGCAGAATTACAGGAGACTAAGGGGACATGACAGCTAAATGCAACGTGGTACCCTGGGTTGGATCCTAGAAGAGAGAAAGGAAATTAGTGGGGAAATGGAGGCAATTGGAACGTCATTTAGTCAACAGCATTGTACCAGTGTCAATTTCTCCGTTTTAACAAATGAACCTTGGCAATGTAAGACGCTAACATTAGGGGAAACTGGGTGAAAGATATCACGAATTCTCTGTGCTATCTTTGCCACACTTTTGTAAGTCTGAAAATATTTCAAAATTAAAAGTAAAGCAAACAAAAAAGATCGTATTATAACACAGGAATGACAACATGATACCGAGGAATAGGAGAAACTGACATTGAAATTGACATAACACGTCTGTGTTAGTTTCCTGTTGGCTGCTGTAAAAAATTACGACAGACTTAGTGGCTTAAAACAATACACATTTATTACCCTACAGTTCTGGAGGTTGGAATTCTAATATGGGTCCACAGGGCTGTGTTCCTTCTGGAGGCTCTAGGACAGAAGTCATTTCCTTGTTTGCTTTCTCCAGCTTCTACAGGCCGCCTATATTCCCTGGCTCATGGCCCTTCCCTCCATCTTCACAGTCAGCAAAGTAGCATCTCTCTCCTCTCTGACCTCTACTTTTTTTTTTTCATTTTTCATTTTTCCTTTTTTTGTTTTTTCATTTTTAATTATTATTATTTTTGTCTTTTATCTTCTTTTCCCCGTGGCACCATGCACAGCATGCAGGATCTTAGTTCCCCGACCAGGGATCAGACTCGTGCCCCCTGCAGTGGAAGCGTGGAGTCTTAACCACCTGGCCACCAGGGAAGTCCCCATTTTTAAGTATTTTCTATTTTATTTTAATTTCTTACCTGTACATCTAGCCTCACATCATCTAGGAATCTGACCTTCCTACCTCCTTCTTGTAAAGACCCTTGTGATTACCTTGGTGCCACCGAGGTCATCTGGGATAATCTCCCCAACTAAAGAGCCTTAATTTAATCACACCCACAAAGTCCCTTTTGCCATATAATATTGGGTTGGCCAAAAGGTTCGTTCGTTTTTTTCCGTAAGATGGCTCTAGTAGCACTTAGTTGTCTTTAACTTCATTTGAAACAATTTTGTTAGATTGTATGTGACAGCTGTCATATCAGCGTGCATTTAAAAAAAGACATATCAAAACTGGTGAATTTTTGTATAGCCATTTTAATATTGAAGATGGAAGAAGAAAAGCAACATTTTCGGCATTTTATGCTTTATTATTTCAAGAAAGGTAAAAACGCAACTGAAATGCAAAAAAAGATTTGTGCAGTGTGTGGAGAAGGTGCTGTGACTGACTGAACATGTCAAAAGTGGTTTGTTAAGTTTTGTCCTGGAGATTTCTCGCTGGACGATGCGCCATGGTCCGTTAGACCAGATGAAGTTGATAGCAATCAAATCGAGAAATTAATTGAGAACAATCAACATTATACTACGCAGGGCTTCCCTGGTGGCACAGTGGTTAAGAATCCACCTGCCAATGCAGGGGACACGGGTTTGAGCCCTGGTTCAGGAAGATCCCACATGCTGCGGAGCAACTAAGCCCGTGCGCCACAACTACTGAAGCCCGTGTGCCTAGAGCCCCTGGTCTGCAACAAGGGAAGCCACCGCAGTGAAAAGCCCACGTACCGCAACGAAGAGTAGCTCCCACTCGCCACAACTAGAGAAAGCCCGTGCACAGCAATGAAGACCCAATGCAGCCAAAACAAACAAACAAATAAATAAATAAAATTTAAAAAATAAAACAAAACAAAACATTATATCACGCGGGAGATAGCTGACACTCAAAATATCCAAATCAAGCGTTGAAAATCATTTGCACCAGCTTGGTTATGTTCATCCCTTTGATGTTTGGGTTCCACATAAGTTAAGCGAAAAAAACTTTCTTGACTGTATTTCTGCATGTGATTCTCTACTTAAACGTAACGAAAACGTCCCGTTTTTAAAACAAACTGTGATGGGCAATGAAAAGTGGATACTGTACAATCATGTGGAACGGAAGAGATCATGGAGCAAGTGAAATGAACCACCGCCAACCACACCAGGGGCTGGTCTTCATCCAAAGAAGGTGATGTTGTGTATATGGTGGGATTGGAAGGGAGTCCTCTATTATGACCTCCTTCTGGAAAACCAAATGATTAATTCCAACAAGTACTGCTCCCAATTAGACCAAATGAAAGCAGCAGCACTCGATGAAAAGCGTCCAGAATTAGTCAACAGAAAACGCATAACGCAAGACTGAATGTTTCTTTGATGACCAGGCAAAAACTGTTACAGCTTGGCTGGGAAGTTCTGATTCATCCACCATATTCATATTCACCAGTCATTGCACCTTTGGATTTCCATTTATTTCGGTCTTTACAAAATTCTCTTAATGGAAAAAATTTCAGTTCCCTGGAAGACTGTAAAAGGCACCTGGAACAGTTCTTTGCTCAAAAAGGTTAAAAGTTTTGGGAATATGGAATTATGAAGTTGCCTGAAAAATGGCAGAAGGTCGTGGAACAAAAAGGTGAATACGTTGTTCAATAAAGTTCTTGGTGAAAATGAAAAATGTGTCTTTAAAAACCAAAGGCACTTTTTGGCTAACCCAACATATTCAAAGTTTCTGGGAATTAGGACGTGGACATCTTCCAGGGGTGGGCGGGACATCATTCTGCCTCACATATTAATGATACAAGAGAATTAGGAGTGATGACAGGAGCTGAGTCTGCAGGTGGGACAGAGAGATGGGACCCAGGACACAAGGCAAGATGTTGGTCTTGGATCAGGAGGGACAGATGAAAAGCAGAGCATCTGGGCAGCTGATAGAATGGGCTGTGGGAAGATGAAGTGTCTGGTAGCCTCTATGCTTTCAGAAGAATGAGGAGAGAGGGAATCAGCTGACTGAAGGAGGAGAATGAAGATTCCTCCAGGAGGCGATTCCCCCTGGTGAGGAGGACCAGGGTGCGCTGGGGATTTGAGGAGAATGAAGATGGGGAATCGCCATCTTGTGTGTGTGGGGGGGTGCTGAGTGTACCTTGATGAAGGACACAGAGCAGGGTCACAGGAGGGCTGGGATTTGGGGTCCAGCCCCCCTCAGAGCCCCCTGGGAAGGCACAGAGTGGGTGAGAGGATTTACTAAGGTTAGGGTTTCACCCCAACAGTGCCCTGGAGGGGATCATAGGCAAAGAAGGGAAAGACATCCGAAGGAGAGTGACTTTATGGGGGACCGTGGAACGGTGGAAGCAGGGGGAAGAGGGAAGGGAGGACAAGATGGGGGAAGTCAAAGATAATGAGAATCTAATGGGGTCCGTGCATTGTACATGCTGGTGGGCTTGAAAGTTGGCTTTATTTTTATTTATTTATTTTTTTGCTGCACCCCCCGCAGCTTGCAGAATCTCAGTTCCTCGACCAGGGATTGAACCCCAGGCCATGGCAGTGAAAGCCAAGAATCCTAACCACTAAGCCACCAGGGAACTCCCTTGAAAGTTTTTTTTTAATTTGGTTGGTGGGAAAAGGGAGCGCATGGACAGAGAATGGGGTGATAAAAATAGAGTTTACCTACTGTGTAGCACAGGGAACTATATTCAGGATCCTGTGCTGAACCATAACGGAAAAGAAGAGGAAAAAGTATATTTATGTATAACTGAATCACTGTGCCGTGCAGCAGAAATTGACGTTGTAAATCAACTATACTTAAATAAAATAATTTTTTAAAAAAAGAAGAGGAAATCAACTAAACTCCCATAAAAAACAAAAACAAACAAAAAAGAGGAAGAAAAGAATAGTTTGGGGAGTTCCCTGGCGGTCCAGTGGTTAGGACTTGGCACTTTCACTGCTGTGGCCCAGGTTCAGTCCTTAGTCAGGGAACTAAGATCCCGCAAGCCGCGCCGTGTGGCCACAAAAAAAAAAAAAGTTTTAAGGGGGTGTAGTTACTGATGATGACAAGGACAAGGGTATGACCGAGAAAGTGGGTGGCACAATCAAGGGGGACAGATAGATACAGGTGTAGAGTTTCTTTGGGGGGAAAACAAAAATTGCCTAAAATTGATTGCAGTGATGCATGCAAAACTCTTATGAAAATAGGAAGAACCATTGGGTTGTATACTTTATTTTTTAAAATTATTTTATTTTATTTTATTTTAAATTTATTTATTTTTAA
Organism: Eubalaena glacialis; assembly: GCF_028564815.1. Classification (NCBI taxonomy): domain Eukaryota; kingdom Metazoa; phylum Chordata; class Mammalia; order Artiodactyla; family Balaenidae; genus Eubalaena; species Eubalaena glacialis. Next base: position 62,547,296 of record NC_083733.1, on the reverse strand, counting down.
AAATTTTGGGCTGCATTGGGTCTTCGTTGCTGCGCGTGGGCTTTCTCTAGTTGTGGCAAGTGGGGGCTGCTCTTCCCTGTGGTGCACGGGCTTCTCATTGCAGTGGCGTCTAAGCGCGTGGGCTTCAGTAGTTGCAGCATGCAGGCTCAGTAGTTGTGGCACGCAGGCTCAGTAGTTGTGGCTCGAGGGCTCAGTTGCTCTGAGGCATGTGAGATCTTCCCAGACCAGGGATCGAACCCGTGTCCTCTGCATCGGCAGGCGGATTCTTAACCACTGCGCCACCAGGGAAGTCCCATGTCGTATACTTTAAACGAGTGAATTGTATGGTATGTGAATTGTAGCTCAATAAAACTGTAAAAAAGGAAGGAGGGGGGCTGGGGTAGATCAGAGGGCAAGATGGATGGAAATGATGGGTTCAGAGTACCAAGAGGCCACATGTGGATTATCTAGTATCATGGTGTGTGTTAACGAACCACCCAAAGACTGTATGACTGAAAACAATAAAGATCATTTATCTCACTCACAAGTCTGCAAGCTGGGCAGGGCCTCAGGGAGAAGGCTTATCTCTCCTCCAGGGGGTAGCCTGGCTGGGGCAGGAGGACTTCTAAGATGGCTCACTCACGTGGCTGCAGGCTGGTGCTGGGGATCAGCTGTGAGTTTAGTAGCCTAGGGTCCTCTCCACGTGGGCCTTGTCATCTAGCCTGCACAAGTGTCCCAAGGAAAAGAGTGGGGTGGAAGGTTGCCTGTTATGATCCAACCTCGGAAATCACACTGCGTCCCTTCCAAGGTGGTCTGTTAGTTGAGGCTCTCACCAAAAGCTGGAGAATGGACTCCACAAGATAGGGTGTGACATGGCTCGGACAAAAAATATGGTCCTTTTTGGAAAAGACAACCGGGTACAGGCCAGGTTTTAGCAGAATCACCTATATGGGGATATTGACATTATTAAGAATTATGACAGTCGTTTTAGAGTGATGGATATAGAGCCAGGATTGAAAATCTTCCATGAAAGAGTGGGAGTGGGCAGAAGGGAAAGGGATGAGTTCTTTAGGGAAGGCTGGGAAGAGGTGTCCATGGATAACTTGAGCTTCAAAGGAGCTGAGGGAGGGAGAATTTTCTGGAAGTGGCAAGAAGCAGTGCCCACCTCCAGGCTCAGTGGTAGGAGGGTGTTAAGAGATAGGGCTGCAGGGAGGAGGCGAGATCGGTGCACACAGAGCATTCAGAAACCCACAAAGAGGGATCTCTGTCGGCTCTGAGAATGAGAAAAAAAAGAGAAGAAAGGAGACCAGAAAGAAGGGAAAAGGCCAGAGAGATGGGGAGACAGAGACCCAGACATGGGTAGGGCCAAAGACCATGAAAGAAAGGGACATAGACACAGAGAGAGGGAAACAGAAATCCAGATGGATGTTGACATAGCATCCCAGAAAGAAATTGTAGACAGGAAGAGAAAGAGTGCCAGAATTCCTAGGGAGTTAAAACCTTTAGTGTCTCTCTCTACTCCCCCAGCAGAGGGCGCCCGGGGCCTCATTCCCTGGAGTCCGGGTGTCCAATCCCCACGACTTCCCGCCAAGCACATCGGATAGGGCTATTTTTACCCCGTGTCATAGGACACCGGTGGCTGGAAGGCCATCGTCTGTCTGTCCTTTGGTCCCTTCGAGTGACCCTGCGGCATTTCCCCAGCCCACCCCTGACCTGTTCCTGGCAGGCCTGGCCTCCTTTTGCACTATTCAGGGCTGCAGCTCAGGCCTTGCTGGGTCTAAGAAAGTCTGGCAGAGAATCCAGGTGGAGACCCGGGGGGTGGGGGTAGGGGCAACCCGAGCGAGGGGACCCCGTGTGGGGGACACATGCTCAGGGTTTAGAGCTGCTGGAGCATCCCCAGGGTGGGGAAATCACCAGAGACAACCTAGGGTGAATGTCAGAGAGAGATTCAGAGATATGACTCGGGAGAGGCTCGGTCCTCCAGAGGCCCTGAGACAGGGACTTGCAGTAATTCAGGGAAACAGGGAAAGAAAGATACCCAAAGGGGAGACCCAGAGAATCCCAGGGACAGAGACACAGCGGGCTGAGAGGTAATGAGAGAGAAGAGACCCAGAGAGACAAGAAGCAGAGAGACCCAGACAGAGGGGAAAGACAGAGACCAAGAGAGACAAGAAATAAACAGAGAGAGAGATACAAGAATCTAAAGGAAGACGGAGATTCGGAGAGACCAAGACACAGAGACTGACGGGAATCCCCAGACACAGATGACCCTAGAACGGCAAAGCTCAGAGATAAATGACCCATAGAGATACTCAGAGATACAACCCCGAGATCAGAGATACAGAGACCCAAAATGAAGACATAGCCAGACACAGAGACATACAAAAGAACGAGAGAGACAAAGAGATGGAAATTTGTGACTCCAACAGAGCGGCTCAGATACTCATAAAAACATAGACGAGAGACATACACGGAAACCCGGAGAGACGCAGGACAGAGATCTCAGGCGATGGAGAGACAGAGGGAAAGGAACCCGGAAAGCCAGGTGGACCCCGAGAAAGCGCAGCGCCGCGTCGCCTGGGGGTAAAGGGCGGGCGCCCCGGCAGAGGGCGCCCGAACGCCCTCTGCCCCGCCGGGGTCATGGCGACCCCTCCCCCGCGCCCTGGCCGCACGGCCGGGCTATTTTTACGCGTGGACACCGGACACCAGGCTGGGGCGGCTTGGGCGGCTGGGGCGGCGGCGGCCGAGGCGGGGCCGGGCCGGGTCGGGCGTCGGGGGCCACACGTCCGTCCGCGGGTCGCCGGGTCTGCGCGCGCCATGGAATCCGGGTGCCCGCCGCCGTGCGGCTGCTGCGAGCGAGTGGTGCTCAACGTAGCTGGGCTGCGCTTCGAGACCCGGGCGCGCACGCTGGGCCGCTTCCCGGACACGCTGCTCGGGGACCCGGTGCGCCGCAGCCGTTTCTACGACGGCGCGCGCCGCGAGTACTTCTTCGACCGGCACCGGCCCAGCTTCGACGCGGTGCTCTATTACTACCAGTCCGGCGGGCGCCTGCGGCGGCCGGCGCACGTGCCGCTCGACGTCTTCCTGGAGGAGGTGGCCTTCTATGGGCTGGGCGCCGCGGCGCTAGCGCGCCTGCGCGAGGATGAGGGCTGCCCCTTGCCATCGGAGCGCCCCCTGCCCCGCCGCGCCTTCGCGCGCCAGCTCTGGCTGCTCTTCGAGTTCCCCGAGAGCTCGCAGGCCGCGCGCGTGCTCGCCGTTGTCTCAGTGCTCGTTATCCTCGTCTCCATCGTCGTCTTCTGCCTCGAGACGCTGCCCGACTTCCGCGACGACCGCGACAACTCGGGGCTCGCCGCGGTGGCTGCAGCTGGCCCGGTGAGGGGGCGGGGCCTGCGTGTGGAGAGGCGGGGTTTGGGAGGAGCTGGACGAGGTCCACGGGGTCCTGGCCAATCATAAGGTGGGGTAAGGGGCAATGGGAGGTGGGGCCTCTCAGGAGGGTAGGGCCTGGCTGTGGATGGGCAAGGCATTGGGGGCCTGGTTGGAAGACCTGACCAATCAAAGGTGGGCAAAGGCCTGTGAGAGGTGGGCAAGCCAGGGACGGCGCCAGACCAGGGGACTCTACATTAAATCCTGGGCTGGGGGCGGGAACGGTATAGCTTAATGGGGCGGGGCCTGAGGATCTGAGTAGGAGGACCTGCCTTATCAGAAGGCATGCGCTGAAGTAGGTGAGAAACCCGGCTTTTGGAGGGCAGGAGCACAGGAGGACAGGTGTATTAAGAAATCAAAACTGAGGGATAAGGCGAGACTGAAAAATCGGGGGTCTATACGGCTGGCAGTAACCAATGGGAAGGATGGGCTGGAGGTAGTGAGATCTGGGACCTCAAGAAAGCCGCCGAGGGAGCTGCAGATCGAGGGGTGGGGCCTGAGGATTGGGGCAAAAGGAATCCATCATAAAGAAAGTTGAGCTGAGGGCCGTGAGGGGAGGGGCCCGGGTTTTGGCATAAAGATAAGGTCTTTAACCATTATGGTCCAGGCTGGGTTTGGGGAGGGCAGGGCACAAGGGAGTGGGGCTAGGATGGGGACCCTCCCCAACTGGAAATTCAACTCTGGGGGCGGGGTTTTGGGAGGGAAGAGATTGAGCCCTACTCAAGCATTATTTCAGGAGGCCCTGCCAATGAAGGATCAGGGACCCTAAAGTCAGCCTTCCCTGCGGGTCCCGAGAAGGAGTGTACTACAGCTAGGTCACCGGGGTTCTGGGGGCAGCAGCTATTGACCAATTTGTAAAGAAGTAGTTGAATATTTAAGCAGCAAATATGGCCATTCCAGTGCGTCCCAGCCCTGGCATGGTCCTCCCTGAACCCCTTCCTCTCTGCAGTTTCCGGCTCGACTGAATGGCTCCAGCCCAGTGCCTGGACCCCCACCTCGCTTGCCCTTCGATGACCCGTTCTTTGTGGTGGAGACGCTGTGCATCTGTTGGTTCTCCTTCGAGCTGCTGGTGCGCCTGGCGTCCTGCCCAAGCAAGACAGCCTTCTTCAAGAACGTGATGAACCTCATCGATTTCGTGGCCATCCTGCCTTACTTTGTGGCACTGGGTACCGAGCTGGCCCGGCAGCGGGGGGTGGGCCAGCCAGCCATGTCACTGGCCATCCTGCGAGTCATCCGACTGGTACGCGTCTTCCGCATCTTCAAGCTGTCCCGGCACTCAAAGGGCCTGCAGATCTTGGGCCAGACCTTAAGAGCCTCCATGCGAGAGCTGGGCCTCCTCATCTTCTTCCTTTTCATTGGTGTGGTCCTCTTCTCCAGCGCAGTCTACTTTGCCGAGGCCGACCGGGCAGAGTCCCATTTCACCAGCATCCCTGAGTCCTTCTGGTGGGCGGTGGTCACTATGACCACAGTTGGATATGGAGACATGGCGCCCGTCACTGTGGGCGGCAAGATAGTGGGCTCTCTGTGCGCCATTGCCGGCGTGCTGACCATTTCCCTACCTGTGCCAGTCATTGTCTCCAACTTCAGCTACTTTTACCACCGGGAGACAGATGACGAAGAGGCCGGGATGTACAGCCATGTGGACACGCAGCCCTGTTGCCCACTGGAGGGCAAGGTCAATGGGGGGTTTGTGGATCGAGAGGTTCCTGAGCTCCCACCTCCACTCCTCTGGCCTCCCCCTGGGAAACACATGGTCACCGAAGTGTGAGGGACAGTTGAGGTCTGCAGAACCTCACATTTCCTTGGAGGGAGGGAGGGAGGGAAGGGAGGAAGGAAAGTTGGGGGGAGGGTGTCGGGTTTAGGAAGAACTAAGTTAAGTGGTAATGGGTTGGGGAACACTAAGTCTTATTGGGTCTTGAGTTGTGGATTGGTAGCCCCTGCGGGTACCTCCTTAGGTGACAGTGAATGGCAATGGGTTATGCTGATTTGAGGGGGAGGTTCCATCGGTTTGTATTGCATTGGGTTGTGCAAAGCTTGAGGTAGTATTGAGATAGGTTTTGTCACATAATTTTGTGAGTTTCTTAGTTCCATGTTGGATCGGGTTGGGTTACGAGTGTAGGTGAGTCTTGTCCAACTGCATTATGCAGGATTCTGTGGTTTTATGAGTCCCCTAGGGCCATGTTGGATCAAGTAAGGTGGTCACCCACGGCACTGTTGGGACTGATTGTTCATGCATGGTGCTGGAGAGTTGGGTTGAGACACTGGAAACTGCGTGGCTTTGTGATTCTTCTAGGGCCATGTTATTTTAAGTTCTGTGAACTTGTGAGTCATGTAGAAATACGAAGAGTCATGTGATAGAATGTGAGCTTTCTACGTTATATGAGGTTAAGTTGGGTTGGAATGTATGAGCATAGGAGTCTTTCAGGGTTCTGTTGTGTTGAATTGTGTAGAGTTATGTGGCTAGAAGTTTGTCGGGGCTACAGTGAGTTGAGTCGTAATGAGTTGTATAATCATGTGAACCTCGTAGGACCAGTTCAGTTGGGTCATACAACTGTTTGGTTTGGGTTACATCAAGTTGCGTCCCTGAGTCCTGTAGGAACGTTGGGTTGAGTTGGACTGTATGTATGAGCACCACAGGGCCATGCTGGTTTGTTTTGCATTTAATGGTAGCGCCAGGACCCAAGGATAACAGCACTGGGAAGGAATCATGTGTCAAGGAGTGAATGTGCTATGTGGACTCTAGGAGACCAACTGAACTGGCTTGCCCCGTGTCATCCCTATAAGGGGCAGGGCTAGGTTCTGTATCTGTAGATTCAGTTGGTCACACAGAAAGCTTCTGGGTGAACTTGGAAGATATAGATGCCCCTTACATTTACCCCACACCTGCTTTGTTTTGCCATTCAGACCCCTCCTCTATCTGTCTTCCCTTGGAGTTTTCCTTCCAGACATGGAGATCAGAGCCACAAGGGAAGAGGAAAGGGGGAGAAACTGTACTCTGTTCAGACATGATGGGGGGATAGAAACCCAAAGGAGGGGGACAGAGAGCTGGGGAGGGATAGAGACCCAGAGAAAGAAAGAGAAAGAAACCCCAAGAGGGGAAAAAGACCCAAAGAGAGAGGGAGACAGAGACCCAGAGGGGGCAGGTATCAGGCACCCAGAGAGAGAGGGACAGAGACCCAGAGTTGGAAAGAGACCAGAGCACCCCAGAGAAAGAGAACCAAAAAAGAAAAAGGCAGAAAAAGTCAGTGCCCCTGAACCTGAGAGAGATGCACAGTGTATTCCATGGAATCACAAAGGGATCCCAAATCAGGATGCACCACCCTAACCTCCTGCAGCTCAAGAAGTGTGTCAGACAAACTGCAGGGCCCACTCTATCTTCCTGGGGAGAAAGCAGTGTCTCAGAGCATGGGCGTGGCTTCCCAAGGTCACGTGGCTTGTCCCCGGGGAGGGATGGGGGGGCTGGACTTGTGGCCTGCTGCTTGACCCTACATGTCCCCATCAGCCTGCTGGTCTGCACAGGACTTCCCGAGTCTAACAGCCTCATTTCTCACAAATGAGGAAACTAAGGCTCAGAGGGGAGGGGGTTACCCAAGGTCAGAGGTCTTTCAGTACTAAAAGGGCATTTGGAGGAGGAAGAAGAGGAGGATGGTTACGTCACTCACATATATAGGGCTGCCTATGTGCCACGTAACTTTCAAAGTACTTGTATTAATTTATTAAAGTCCATCCAGTGGTTTACAGAGAGTTGTTGTTGTTATTTTTAGCTAGGAAACCACCCCCCTTTCTTTTTTGGTCAAATGAAATCTTACTTAGGAGCGCCAGTGTGATGCATCACAGGGTGTGAACTGGTTTGAGGAGTCTCTCTTGACAACTCAGAATGTGGCGAACAAATTCCGTTTGGAAACCCCTGATTTAATCCAACCACCTTTTTACACAGAGAGATAGAAGAAGGTACAGATTGTGAGAAGTGTTTGATAAAGGTTGAAAAAAATGTAACCTTTAAATAATATAACACTTCTCTCCGAAATGGAGAGAAAGGCACATTTGGAAAAGAAATGGAGACAGACCCCCTCACAGTGACAGACACAGGGCAGAGTCTGGGAGGCAGGCACAGAGCCCAGCACAGGGACCCAAAGAGGAAGAGACACGTGCAGAGAGGACAGAGATACCCAAGGGGAGGAGGGAGAGCAGGAGAGAAGAGGGCAGCAGTCTGGGAGGGGGTAAGAGACAGGAGGGCAGACAAAGACCCATAGAAAGAGGAAGAGACCAGAGAGGAGGGGCCAGAGATCCAGAGAAGAGAGACGGACAGGGACCCAGACAGAGAGGAGAGGGATACAGAGAGAGGGGGACAGAGACCCAAGGAGAGAGGGGGAGACGGAAACTGTTTCCCATTACTCTTTGAAAACTCACCCCTACTACCCCATCAGAGACTGAAAGTTGCATAAAGTTCCTCTGGTAGGGGGTGGGGCATGTTCGGTGCTTAGGGGTATGGGAAGCATGGCGAGGTCAGGGAAGTGACCTGAGTGGACACTCAAAGACTGGGAAACGCCCCTCCTCCACCCCAATAAACAACTGCAGCAGCCTTCTATGTGGCCTTGGCTCGGATGGGGAGAGGTGAGGGGAACACCCTAATCCGGGGACACCCTTCCCGCCACCTTGCCATGCTATATTTAGGCTGAGGGAGGGGTACGGGATGACCACCCCCCCCCCCCTCCACGAAGGCGGGTGTCGGCTTTCCTCCTGAAAATAGCTCCAGGGGAGGGGTGAAGCGTTAAGTCTGTCCCGGGACTCCAACTCCTGTCCGATCTCCGTCTGTCTTAAGGTCTCTCTTTCTCTGGGTCTCTGTCCCCCTTGTGGGGTTCTGTCCCCTTTTCTCAGCATGTCTGTCCCCTCTCTCTGCATCTGTGTCTTCTCTCTCTCTCTGGGTTTCTGTCTCCCTCTTTCTCTGGAAGTCTGTCCCCTTTTCCTCTCCATTTTTGTGCCTTTCCCCCACCTCCCTTCATCTGTCACTATTCACTTTCTTTCTCTAAGCAGGTCATTCTGTTGCCAAATCATATCTTTGTCTATCTCCGGATCCTAGAATACCTTGAGTTGCTCTTATCTGAACTCAAGACAAGACCCTCTCCCCAGTCCCCACCCAGGAAATTCCAGCAGAGAGGACTTATGTGGGAGAGACCCCCTCACCCAGCGTCTCCCCGGGGCCTCGGGCCTTATCACTCCCCGAGCCCAGCTGGTTAATGTCTGGCCTGGAGCTCCCGGGAGAGTTGGGGATGAGAGCAGAGGGTGGGAATCTGCCCGGGGATTGACACTTCACTGGCAAAAGAACGCAAAGGAATCTCAGGCCCAGACTCCTGGGTCTGAGGGAGGAGGGGGCTGGAGCTGAGGAAGAAAGGGGCTGGGGGTCCAGACTCCTGAGTCTGAAGGAGGAGGGAGCTGCGCGGGCCCAGACTCCGGAGTCTGCGGGAGGAGTGGTCTGGGGGACCTGGACTCCTGGATCCGGGGGAGGAGGGGGCTGGGGACCCGGACTCCGGGGTCTGAGGGAGGGAGAGGGGTGCTGGCGCCTGGCCTCCTGGGACTGAGGCGGGCGGAGGGCTGAGCTAGCCAGGCCAGGCTTCCGAGGTCTCGGCACGCGTGTGGAAGGCGGGATCCCCCGGCCCCTCCTCCGCCGTCGGGCGCCGCCCCGCCCCCGCCCCCGACCCGGGCCCTCGGGAGCCTGTGCCGCGAGGAGCCGGCGGGCGAGCGGGCGTCCCTGCAGCCAGCGAGCAGGAGGAGGAGCCGCCGCCGCGCCAGGGGCAGCCGGGGGAGCCGAGGAGTGCGCCCCAGGTGAGAGCCTCCGCGCCTCCTCCCCCGGGATTCCGGCGTCCGGGTCGCCCTGCCCCCGGGTAGGGAGGGGCGGGGGCGGGGCCGGCGGGGGCGGGGCTTGGCGGAGGAAACTGAGGCAGGAGGGCAGTGTCCCAGAGGGACAGCCCGTGACCCCCAGCGGGGTCTCAGGAGTCCGGACCCCCTGGCTAAACCTTCTGGGGGAGGGGGGGCCGGGGAGTCCGTATATCTGAGTACCTGGGAAGGAGCTTGAACTCCAGAACTCCAGGGTCTGAAGGAGGAGGGCACTGGGGGTCCGGACTCCTGGGTTTGAAGGAAGAGGGATTTGGGGGCCTGGACTCCCGCATCTGAGGGAAGGAGCTGGGGACCTGAGTTCCTGAAAGAGGAGGCAGCTGGGGCCGGGGCTCTTGGGTCTGAGTGAGGAGGGGGCGAGAGCCTGTTCTCCTAAGGGAGGGGGCAGCTAGGGCCCAGGACTCCAGATCTGAGGCAGGAGGCAGCTGGGAACCTACACTCCGGGTTCTGGTTGGGTCAGCATGTGCCCCTCTTCACAATTCGCCTTTCCCATTTCCCCATCTCCCAGCCAGGGCAGGCGGCCACGGCAGGTATGTGCAGTAGAAGTCTTGGACGGGCCCTGGCCTGTCCTGTGAGGAGAGAACATTCCAGGAAGCAGCCTCGGGGACCCGGGGCTTCTTAAGTGTGGGTGCTCAGGGACCCGGGTGTCCAGGCCAGCCCCGCCCCTGCCCTGTCTGAGAGATGAATGGGCTGAGGAGGATGTAATGTTTTCCAGCCTCTTTCATCCTCAGCGTCTCCCCTCCCCTCTCCTCCCCCCCATCTGCTTTCCATCCAGGAGCCATCACCTGGGCAGGGCAGGGGCCTCTAGCAGGGGGATGCAGCCTTGGCTCTTGGTCCCCTACACTTTGAGAGGAACACTGAGAAGGGGAGTGTTCAGGCCCCCTCCTCCACCTGCCTCTATAACCTACCTGTTCCCTTCCTCCGCTAGGTGGTTGCCCCCTCCCTCTCCTGAGATGTCAGGAAGGAGGGGGCCACCTGCGTCCCCCACAGGGGCCCCCCGGAGCCTGGGGGCCCCCAACCCCGGAGCTCGGAGGCGGAGGAGGTGCTGACAGGTCTGGTAACCACCCACTTCTTCTCAGTCCTCTCCAGGCCATCCTTTCCCAGAATCCACAGGCTTCCAGAATGTTCTAGAGAAACTGCAATATCCACACCCCTGCCAATGTCTCCCAGCCCTGGGCCAATTTCATGGACAGGGAAACTGAAGCCCCCCCTGAGAGGAAGTGTCTTGCCTTCACAGTGGCAGTTTTAAGCTGAATTTGGGTCTCCCTAGGATTCCAGAACATGACCTTTCTCAGAATTTTGGAAACTCAAACCTCCTCCAGGCTGCAGGGCTTAGGGTTCCTTGGGGTTGTAGAGACAGGATGGCAGAGTGGAGTTGCTGGGACAGGGTTCAAGTTCCACTTCCGGCATTTGCTGGCTGTGTGACCTGGTGCAAGTCACTAACCTCTCTGAGCCTGTATTTCCCCATTTGCCTGTATTTCCCCATTTGTTGGCTATTAATAGTAATAATAGTAGACTAATTATGATTAATCTAGAAGTTGGGCATTATCGAAGTCCTAGAATATAGGGTCCCCCGAAGTTCTAGAACAAGTGCCAGAACCGCCTCCCTGTGGTTCTGGCACACAGGTCCCCCTGGAGTTCCCATCGGCCCCCCCCACTAAGTTATTATCCTTCTCTCTAATTCCAGCTTCCCTCTCTCTATCCTCAGGTGCTCAGCGAGATGCTCCCCCACCCCTCAGGCTCCCTCCCCATCCTCCTACTTTTCCTCCTCCCCAGTGTCCCAATGGAGCCCCACGCCTCACCCTCACCCCTGCCCCCATTTCCAGTCCCCGAGTGGGACCTCTTGTCCCCCCGAGTAGCCCTGTCCAGGGGTACCCCCGCTGGGCCCCCTCTGCTCTTCCTGCTGGAGGCTGGAGCCTTTGGGGAGCCAGCTGGCAGCCCGGCCAACCGCAGTCGGCGGGGGGTGAGTGAGACAGCACCAGCGAGTCGCCGCGGAGAGCTGGCTGTGTGTGACGCAGTCAGCGGCTGGGTGACAGACCGCCGGACTGCTGTGGACCTGCGTGGGCGCGAGGTGGAGGTGCTGGGCGAGGTGCCTGCGGCTGGTGGCAGTCCCCTTCGCCAGTACTTCTTTGAAACCCGCTGCAAGGCTGACAGCGCTGGGGAAGGTGGCCCCGGTGGGGGTGGAGGAGGCTGCCGGGGTGTGGACCGGAGGCACTGGGTGTCTGAGTGTAAGGCCAAGCAGTCCTACGTGCGGGCATTGACTACCGATGCCCAGGGCCGTGTGGGCTGGCGATGGATTCGAATTGACACTGCCTGTGTCTGCACGCTCCTCAGCCGGACTGGCCGGGCCTGAGGCCCATGCCCGGGAACTGGGCAGGTAGAGGAAGAAGAGAGCTGGATGCTGAAAGACCTCAGGGGTGGCCTGGCTGCTCTAGGCCTCAGTTTGGGAACTCGTCAAATGGTCACAAAAATCACAGCTCTCTGATTTTGAGAGCTCAATCTGGGCAACAAAGACAGATGGTGAAACCAAATGGGGTTTTGAAGGATGAATAGGAGTTCTCTTGGATGAACTTGAGGGTAATAATGATGATGATGATGATAGCCAATATTTTCTGAGTGCCTACTGTTTATGAGCTCTAATACACAACTTGTCAGATCAGCTCTGGTGGATTTGACCATTGGAGGCCCTCAGCTTCTAAGCTGCTGACCATGTGATCTCAGAGGACATCACCTTGCCCACCCTGGAGAGAGTGACAAGGAGGGGATATGTCAAGAAGTGTGTGTGGGAGCATAAAAACTGGAACATGTAGGCAACTAGTTGGGAGCTGGGGTTCGAATGAGAAATCTTACTTAGTCAGATAGGGCAAGTGTTGACTTAGATATTCTGTTTTGAGGTAGTGAGCTACCTATCACAGCAGGAGCACAAGCAAGGTTGAATGACAGGAGCTCAGGATGCTTAAGAGTTTGGCCTTGGTGGGGAGTTGGAATCAGGTTTCTACCCCTCTTCCCTGTCCCAACCTTTACCCTATACTAGTGAAGAAATAGACCTTACCATTGTCCAGCTTGAGTAGAGCATGAGGTTTTGACCAACTGGCCTGCCCCCTGGCTGGGATCAGGGGTGATTTGGACTCTGATCAGCCTAGAGTGAGCCAGGAAAATCCAACAGGAGAAGTGGCCCCAGAAGCCTGAATGAGGGGGTCAGTGGGACCCTGGGCCAGGCTGCAGAAGCCAGCCTCAGTTTTCCCTGTCTGAAGAATGGGTTGGTGGGATGAGATAGTGGGGACTGAGGAGGCAGAGGCTTCGACCAAAAGGGCTTTAAAGTGAGGAAGTGACAAGAGAAGTCAGGGGTAGACCCCACACCCTCAGGACACCCCTTCATATATTACCATTCCATAGCCGCATGCAAACACAGACCACACTTTTGCCCTTGTTTCTACATCTCTGTGTTCTGGGTCTGTGGTTCCCGCTCTCTTTTCTGCCGCCTCCTTTGCTGTCTCTCTGTCTAAATTCCTGTCCCATCATCTCTGGGTCATTAGCTCTCTTTCTGTCCCTGTTTCTCACTCACTGTCTCACCCATTCCTGTGTGTGTTTCTTTCTCATTCAGCAAAGCTCTTTCCACACCCACCTCTTTATTGCTAAGTATTTCCCTGTGGGTCCCTCCCTCTTCACCCACCCCCATACCCAGGTGGAAGTTTTCAACCAAATCAAAGGCAGGCAGGACAGAAGAAGCCGAAGCTGATGCTGAGTCCTTCAGCACACACGGGGAGGGAGGGAGAGCCCTGGAGAAGTCTGGAAATCGTTACCCAGTCCCCCACCCCTGCCCTCTGCTGCCGAGGTGGGCTGTCCTGGCAGAGGGAGGAGGTGGCCAAGAGGGCCGGGACCCTATAGGAAAGGGGGATGTTTCTCATGGATGCCCTGATGCGCTGGGTAGCTCTGCCCTCCTCTCCCTCTGTTCCTCTATTTTTGGGTCTCTGACCACCCCCCGCCCCAGGTCTCTGTCCCCCTCTCTCTGCTGCCCCCTCTCTGGGTCTCTGGATCTCAAACTCTCTGAACTCTGGACTTCTATTGCTCTCCCCCGCACTTTCTGCCCTCCTCTCCCTCTGGGTCTCCGTCCCCACCCCCGCATTTCTCTGAGTTTTTGTGCCCCTCTTGGGGTCTCTGTACTCCTCTCTCAAAATCCTCCTCCCTCCTGCCTGGGTGTCTTTCTCACTCCATCCATCTGAACGCCTGCAGGCCCTCCATTGGCTGGGTATAGGGTGGGCGGGTTCTGTCACCCGGGGCAACAGCAACAACAAGCCGGCTCCTGCTAGGCTACGGGGCGGGGGTGGGACCATGGCGGGTTGGACCCTAGCTCGGCGCTCCGGTCCCCCACGGTCCCCCATCTCTGGGACAGAGGTGCCTGGATCCCAGCCCAGCTGGCATCTCACCAGCAGTGGCGTCGCCCACCACTGTATCCCGCCCGTGCCCTTTCCCCCGCCCACTGTGCAGGTGAGAGGACCCTAGGCTCTTAGCCAAGAGGAGACTGGGGGCCCAGACTGAAGGAGGGGCCTGGGGATCCAGACACCTGCTGAGAGAAAAGGGGATTCCGGGCTTAGAGTCCTGTCTGACAGAAGGAGGAGGGTTCCAGGGACTGGGTCTGAGAGAGGAGGGGTCAGGGAACCCGGATGCCTGGAACTGGCGGGAGGAAAGGGCTGGGGACTGACTGGGAAAGATCAGGGCTTGCGGACGAGACTCCTGAGTCCTTTTAGCTGACGTCCTGCACCTTCTCCTCAGTCCACGGTCGCGGAGCCCCTGACCCCGGCCGCAAAGCAGGATTTGCATATTTGGGCTTTCGACGAGGTCACCAGCAGATGGGAGACAACCTCGGGCTCGGCTCACGTGCCCAAGACCCACGGCGGGCCCTACGCGCAGCCCAAGGCCCCAGAACCTGCGGACCGCACGCGGACTGTGGGGATCAAGGATGTAGCGGAAAAAGTAAGGTTCTGGGATGCCCAGGTCCGCGGGAGACAAGGCTGGGGACCGCACTGGAGTTCCGTGCGCCCTCATGTTGGGTCCCTGCGTCATCTTCTTGCAGCTCAGACACCGCGGCTGGCGCCTCCCTCTGATCACAAAGCACCAGTGCAGTGAGACAAGGGCTCAGTACACCGGCTGGCCCAGCCTGGACCGGGGCGCCACCTCCTTCATCGGGCCCCAGCCCCTGGAGCTTGCGGACCACAACCGAGGGGGCCCTTCCCAGGTAGCAGAGAAGACCGCAGTGGCAGGATCTGGCAGAGCTTTGAGACCCTGGGGCGGGGTCTGAGGGAATTTTGAGTCTGGGGTCTAAAGAGTGGGACAGAATCTGGAGGTTACATTGAGTGGGGAAGGGGCTTAGGCCTTTTGAGGCGGAGCCAGGAGGAGGAGGGGACTGGAAGCCCGAAATCCCAGCTCTGAGGCTGGGGGCACAGCTAGTAAATCCTGGGGCGGGCCTAGGAGGCGGTTCTGAGGCTGCGGGCGGAGCTAGGTAGCCTAATGTACGTGTGGGCGGAGCTTGAATATTCCGAGGCCGGTCTGGGGCGGAAGGCGGGGCTGGCTTTCCCTGTTAGGGAGGTGTAAGGAGTAATAGTCGCCCGAGGCACAGCTGAATTCCAGGGGCGGGACCGAGAAGGTTTGAATCTAGGGGAGGAACAAGGAAGGTTTTTTAGTGACTGGGTGCTTGGCTTTGTGTCCGATGACGGGCAGAAAGTATTTGGACTTCGGAGGTGAGGCTAGTAAGGGTTCTGATTTGGGGAGCGAAGCTGAAGTGCACTGGCGTGCAACTGGCCAGGAAGGATTCTGATTCTGGGGGCGGGTGTCGGCCTGTTTCAGAGGCGCTGTTGAGGCCGAAGGAAGAGGAATTCCGTCTGGGGCACAGGGCATGAAAAGGGGTATGAAACCTTTCTTGCTCATCCCTCCTCCCGCGATCCTCCTCAGGCTCTAATCCCCTGGACGAAGAACCCCGAGCTGGCCGGCCGGCCTTTCACTGTTTCTGACCAGGGCATCCTGGACCGCCATCAGCTCTATCTGACCACTTCGGCCTGGGACTTCCAGGCCTATTCGAAGTGAGCCTGGGTCCTCCCTTGGCACCGCCCCCCTGCACAGCCCCCGCATAGGCTGGTGGGACGCCGAGCCCCCCCGGTGTTGGCTCCCCGTCTCTGACTCAGTAGTCTCGGCCTTCAGCTCCTGCACGTGCAATAATCAGAAGTTCAGACCCAGCCCCTACCTTTTTTAGCGCCCTGGTATACTTAGTGTCAACTCTCAGGAACAAGAAGCCTGAAAACGGCCCAAGAAGGAGTTCTGGATCTGGGGACGTGGCCCTGAGGGTCTAGGGCGGGCCTCCTTTGGTATTTGAGTCCCCCAGATAACTCTTATCCGAGGATGCGAAAGTCCCAGATTCCAGGCCCTTAAATACCTCGAGGACCCAGGAATGCAGGCTAGGACTCCCCAGTCCCATGCTTCCTAAAGGGTCCCTGACTCCTACAAATGTGTCCTCGAGGATCTATCTAGCTGTGCCCTCCCCATCGTGCCTCCACCCCAACCCCCGACAGGAAGGAGTTGTCAGGCTACCCTCGCAAGAACTCGGTGACCTCCTGGAGCTTCGGGGAGACGCCCCAGGCCTGGGGCCACGGCCCGAAGCAGCCGCCCGGTCCGTGCTCCTCTCGGCCACTCCGGCCGCCGAAAATCCGCGTGCCCCGCGCCCGTCCGGTGATGCCAGCCGTGCCGCACCGCGGGGCGCTGTCTCTGGCTCAAGAATCCTACGGCCCCCCGCTGCACCCACTCCGCCGGCTCGACCGCTTCTGCCCGCTGGAGCTGCCCTGGGGCGGCCCCCACTGTAAACCCGAGTCAGGCATCTACAGCGTGCCACAAGCCTACAGCACCGAGAACTCCAACTACGGGAGCTTAAAGCCGGCGCTGGTCTGAGCCAGACGGGCCAGCCCCGCCCTGGACACGCCCCCCAAGCGGGGGCGGTGCCGAGCCTGGAAGACTGGGACTAGGGGTACACTGGGTGGGGCTAAGACGAGAACCCCGCCCCCACCTGGGGGCGGGGCAGAGCTTGGACCGTGGGCGGGTCGAATCTAACACGTCCACTCGATCGCGGGGGCGGGACTGAGCCTGGAAAATGCACCTTGGGGCTGTGGGCTAGAGGGTGGGACACACCCTCTGCGGCGGAAAGGGCAGAGCTTATCTCAGTCAACGACAGAGTTAAATAGCCTAAACCACGCTCTTTGCTGGGTTCGGTTCCGGCATCCTGGTTTCTGGGGCCTGAGTGTGGGGCAGGTGGGATTCCCGCTGAATCCCTGGTGGAGGGGCGGCGCGTCTGGGTGGACCCCCCCACCTCTGGTGACAGAATCCAACATCGAAGCCACACCCCTCCTAAGAAGTCGGACTCAGTCTACGGCAGGTGGAGCAGGGTTGAGGCTTCAGCCTATCACCACTGGAGGGTTGTCAGACGGGCGGCGCTCTAGCCTCTGGCGGGCTCCCCTCAGGATGGGTAGAGGGGGACCCACAAGGCAAGGGGCACAGCTGCGGCCTCCTATACCCTATTTCTTGTGCTCCCACCACGGCCTCCCTAGCACCTGGGGACTGAGTCTGTGAAGTCCGCTTCACCTTGGGCGTCTTCTGCTTCTCGGCGCGGAAGCCACTCAGGGAGTGGGGGGAGGGGGGCGCCACTGGGCCATTCCTGCATCTCCCCGACCTTGTCTGCCTCTCGCCCCCGGGGAGATTAGTGTCCTGGTTACCCCACCATGCTGCCGCCCCCAGTGGCCTTGCCGCCCCCACAGCCTGCAGCTATAAGACCAGGTAAACGCAGCAGGGGAGACACCAAGGATGGAGATGCTCCAGGTAAGACCGCAGGGCCCCTGGGCCCCTTGCGACTACATCCAGGCCACGGCTGGAAGGAAGAGGGAGAGTCCTGTGACCTGGCAAAGGAGGCCTCTTTCTAGAAGGGTGTGGAGAGCCAGCAAGCTTCCTGGCAGGAGGAGGGAAGCAGCTGGTGCAGGGCCTGAGGGTGGGTATCTGAAGTGCTGGGGTATCTGGGGTCCCTGGGTATGGGGATGGGAGATTCTTGAATGGAAGACGTCAGGGTCCCCGAACGTGTGTACGCAGGGCTGGGGGGTGGGTGCTAAGGACTCGGGGCGGAGGGCTCAGGCTGGCCCTGAGGCACTGACCTTGTCCCAGGGGCTGCTGCTGTTGCTGCTGCTGAGCGTGGCCGGGGTGTGGGCACCCAGGGGGCCACTGCGGCCGCTGTGCCGGCCCATCAACGCCACCCTGGCCGCTGAGAACGAGGCCTGCCCTGTCTGCATCACCTTCACCACCAGTATCTGTGCCGGCTACTGCCCCAGCATGGTGAGCTGCCCGGGGTGGGTGGGTACTGCCACCTCAGCTCCAGGTGGATTACTCAGGGCCAGGCCCGCAGAAGATAGGAAGTGGCCCCGGGGGTGGAAGGGTGGCCCGCCACCCGGGGCAGGGGCTGGGCATGTGGGAGAGCACAGACGGTCCTCTGGACACCCGAGTCTGGGATCTGTAGGGTGCAGTGGGGGAGCTCGGGGGAGGGCTTGGCCCCAAGTAGACACCCAAGCCCCCCCCACCCAACCCTGCCACCTCCAGGTTCGGGTGCTGCCGGCTGCCCTGCCGCCTGTGCCCCAGCCAGTGTGCACCTACCGCGAGCTGCGCTTTGCCTCCATCCGGCTCCCCGGCTGCCCGCCTGGTGTGGACCCAATGGTCTCCTTTCCCGTGGCCCTCAGCTGTCACTGCGGGCCCTGCCGCCTCAGCAGCTCTGACTGTGGGGGTCCCAGAGCCCAGCCCTTGGCCTGTGACCGCTCCCCTCGCCCAGGCCTCCTCTTCCTCTAAGGATCCCCACCTCAACCTCCCATGCCCACCTCAACCTCCCATGCCCACCCCAACTCCTGGAGCCAGCAGACGCTCCTCCCCATCCCTCCTAATAAAGACTTCTCAAACTGCACTCTGGGGGTGTCTTTCTGGGGTCTCAGGGTGTGTGTGCCTGTGTACGCGCCCACGCACACACACGATAGGTCCAGTTTCAGAACCATTTTATACAAAGTCAGTGTCAGAACTCTGGTAGAAAATGGGGAAGCGGGGGTGAAGGTGATATCAGCTCAGGAGGTGTCCATGGTTTCACCTTCTGTCGGGAGAAGGAAGGCCACGTGGTCAGTGTGGCCCCGAGGGCAGGGCCTGAGCTCTCCAGGCCGGGCTCCCTCCTCCCTCTCTGGGGCAGGCGGGGAGGGGGACACTCACTGAGCTCATTGAAGAGGAAGGCGTCCTGGTACTCCTTCATGTACTGCGTGGAGCGCGACTCATCCAGGAAGAGCGAGTAGACCCGCTTGATGTCATCCACCTGCACCTCGGTGCCCTGATAGGGGACGTGAGACCTCAGTGGGGCCCCTCCCAGGAGGCGGGTCAGGGTGAGGACTCTGGGGCCAGGTTGCCTGGATTCAAATCCTGCCATGGCCACCTCGTGGCTGTGGGCCCCACCTCCCCACCCCTCAGTTTCTTCACCTGTAAAATGGACTTAATGGCATCAACTTGCAGCCAATAGATATTTACTCAGCACCTCCTGTGTGTCAGGCTGGGAGCCACAGAAATTAACCCGAGAGACCAAAGTCCCCTGCCTTTGAAAATTTGAGTTCTGGGACTAAATGCAACTGCCCAGGGAAAGCCCTGGGAGTAGCATGTCCTCCACTCGCTCATCTGACCCCTGGGCAGACGCAGCCGCTGACCTTGCGTTTCCGGCACACCAGGCTGGCGGCCGTGATGAGCTGGATGGCGTAGCGCAGCGAGGTCTCCAGCCCAATGCGGGTCAGCACCGTGTAGGCGTCCTCACTCATCTCCACGTCTTCCTCCTCACACCTGCGGGCAGGGGGCGTAGGGGGCATTCAGCCAGGGCCGTGGCGCTGCTGGACCTCCCGGGGTACACGTGGAGTCCACGTCCTCAGAAGCACAGAAGAGCCACCGAGGCACAGGCTGGGCCCAAACCTTGGGCCTCCTGAGCCTCCCCCTTCCAGGGCTCTTTCCCCAAGGTCAGTCACCGGCACAGCCCCTCCCTTCTCCAAAGAGTGACCCCCATCATAGGCCACTGCTTGGATGCCCAGCCCAGTTCTGCTTCTGGCAGGCCCAGTGACTTCCCCCTCAGACCTCAGTGTTGCCACGTGTCAAACAGGGTAGACACCAGCCCTGCCTCTCAGGCCTGCAGCCTGGACCTGCCCCGGAAGGCCAGGGGGGCCCCCCACCCGCACCGGATGCGGAGGATCTGCTTTGTGTCTTTCTCGCTGTAGGGAGAGGTCGAGACGATAAGCAGGCGGTCCAGCAGGTCAATGGGGATGCCGTGGGGGCTCTGGTAGCTGGTGCCCCGGATCCTGGGGAGGAGGGGAAAGGGAGGCTGTCAGGGTGATGCTCTTAGAACCTGGCTCTCCACTCCCTCTACTCAGAACACCCCACCCCTACCAACCCCCTCGGCCGCAGCCCGCTCACTGGCTCACTGGACCAAATACCCGTTAGCCTTCAGCTCTGGGCTGGTGTCACTGCCGGAAGGCGCAGCCACGCCCTGACTGCATCAATCCCCCTGGAGCTGAGCTGGTTTTCGCTAGATATCTGTGTCCGGGATTACCGGATCAAGGTCCCACTCCTCTGCTTGACACAGAGCTCCACAAGGGAAGCAACTGTGCTGGTCCTGTCCCCGCCTGCACCTGGCCCAGCACAAGGCCTGGCACGTGGTGCTAGGAAACAGCAGATTCCCGTTATTCATGGTAGCTGCGTTCTACAAAGTGGAGGCGAATACTCAATTAGCAAATACAGGGTTAGGCTCCTGTGAGCCTCTGGTCACAATTTTTGGCAACCAACCAATAGGTAGCCTGGTTTCAGGTTAAAGACACCTTATTCAATATACATTATTGACTTATTCATGCTGAACTCATAGCCAATAGCACTTGAACTCGTGCCTGAAGGAAGCTCATCTAACACATGTGTTTTCTCCATACAGCACATCCCTGCCTTCTTGTGCTTAGCGACACTGGACAGCTGGGGGCCATTTTAAATAGCAAAATTACCAGGAACAAAAAGCATACAATGTGACAAATGTGGCACTAAATAGATCAGGAAAAGGACACTTATTTACAGCCTGTAAACTGAAACTAGGAGGTACAGCACTGCCTGCTTTGACCCTCGTCTGGACTGTCTGCCGTGGGCGATTCAATTTTTTCCTGCTCTGCACACGTTTGCGAATGACCGCCAAAGTGTGATGGATACCAATTTGGGGGCTACAAATCAACTGTAGCGAGTAAGCAGATCCACAAATACGGAATCTGCAGAGGAGTGGCTGCATTTGCTGCCCCTCACAGGAGACACCCCTGTTCCCACAGCCTGACCTGCAGCTGCTACAAACATGCTCTCACCTGGTCTTGTCCAACCCTGTCATCTGGATACCAAATTCTGGCCCTGCCACCTTTTACGTGTGACCTTGGGCAAGTTACCAGGCCTTGCTGTCCCCAGCTTTAAAATGGGGCCGAGGGAATTCCCTGGTGGTCCGGGTGGTTAGGACTCCGCACTTCCATTGCAGGGGGCATGGGTTTGATCCTTTTTTTTTTTTTTTTAAATTTTATTTATTTATTTATTTATGGCTGTGTTGGGTCTTCGTTTCTGTGCGAGGGCTTTCTCTAGTTGAGACAAGTGGGGGCCACTCTTTATTGCGGTGCGCGGGTCTCTCACTATCGTGGCCTCTCTTGTTGCGGAGCACAGGCTCCAGACGCGCAGGCTCAGCAATTGTGGCTCACGGGCCTAGTCGCTCCGCGGCATGTGGGATCTTCCCAGACCAGGGCTCGAACCCGCGTCCCCTGCATTGGCAGGCAGACTCTCAACCACTGCGCCACCAGGGAAGCCCCGGGTTTGATCCTTGATTGGGAAACTAAGATCCTGCAAGCTGTGATGCATGGCCAAAAAAATAATAATAATAATAAAGCAGGGCTGAGACAATATTACCTCCCGAGCTTCTTTTGAGGGGGCCAAGCAGTTCATCCTGGAAAAGGGTCAAGCACAGAGCCAAGGACGACCTGCCTGCTGCCCCCGGTAGCCATGCCCCTGTCTTCCCTGCACTGCAGCTGGCACATGGCTGCTGCCCTGGAGGTGCTGGTCCCTGGGCTACCGTGCAGCCAGGTGCTGCCACACACCTGAGCAGCCCTGGGTAATGGGTCCAGGTGGCCGTGCTGGGTGCAGCCTTTGGGCCCCAGCCTCTTGCGAGCTCTCTGCCCTCCACTTCCTTCTCCCTTCCTGTGGACTCTTGAAACGTAGATGAGGTGGGGAAGAGCCAGCAGGGAGGACATGGCACAGCAACACCTTAGGGCAGAGGTTCCCAAGCTTTATGGCGTCTGGTACCCTTCATGTCTCAGGATTTTTTCCATGGTATCCTTAGGTCAAGAGAAATACTAGGCTTTGTTCCCTTTATTTCTATTAAGCAGTTAGGTGTAAGCAACTTAATTGTAGTAGTTTCTGCAGCGTCCAAAACATGTCACTGTGCATCCCTTAAAACCTTAAAACATCCCACAGGGGCTTCCCTGGTGGCGCAGTGGTTAAGAATCCGCCTGCCAATGCAGGGAACTCAGGTTCGAGCCCTGGTCCGGGAAGATCCCACATGCTGCGAAGCAACTAAGCCTGTGCGCCACAACTACTGAGCCTGCGCTCTAGAGTCTGGCTCCACAACTACTGAGCCCGCACGCCTAGAGCCCATGCTCTGCAACAAGAGAAGCCACCATAATGAAAAGCCTGCGCACCGCAACAAAGAGTTGCTCCCACTCGCCGCAACTAGAGAAAGCCTGCGCACAGGAACGAAGACCCAGTGCAGCCAAAAAAAAACCAAAACACATCCCACAGCACTCCTGTGTTCTCTGCAGTACCCTGGGGTGCCTTGGCACACAGTTTGGGAACTGGAGCCTTAAGGGAACAAGAAAACAGAAAGAACATGGCACCTGGACTTCCTTGTGGAGCAGAGTTGCCCACCAGCCCTGACCAGCCACCTACTTTTGTTTGAGGGGAAAGTACACTGTCTTGTCTGGGCCACAAAGCTCGGGGATAGCCAAGCCCACCCCTCCCTAACGAGGTGCTCACCAAACGTGCCCTGATTAGCCAGTGGCCGTTCCCGCCACCCAGAGGTCCCCATTCTCCCCAGGGGCCTCTGAGGGGCCGGCAGTGGCTCACCGGGTGATGCCGCGGTTGGTGGCCATGATGAGGACAGGCGCCATGTCACTCTCCAGGGCCCGGTTGAGGAAGGAGAAGCTCTCAATGTCCAGCATGTGGACCTCGTCGATAAACAGCACCTGGGGGTCAGGGGGGCGGATGTCAAACCCACCTCCTGCGCCCACTCTTCTCCCCCACCGCAACGTCCCCTGCCCTGGCCCTGTCCTGGTACTCACGCCGGGGATGATCTCCGCCTTGCCCTCCTCCCGCCACTCGGCCACCTTGGCATTGATCTGCTCTCGGACTTCTGACTTGATCTCCCCTGTGTCACCTGCGGGAGGCGGGGTGTCAGAGACAAGACAGGGATCCAGGGCTGGAGGGTGGACCAAGATGCAGAAGGATGGGACGCCGGGGACAGAGGGGAGAGAGACCAAGCCTGGAGTGGCAGCACGACGGGAGGGCCAGGGAGTCGGAGATGTCCCAGAGAGGCAACACAGGGGGAGAGAAGAACCACACTCACAGAGAAGAACAGGAGTCAGCGAACAGGCATGGAGGAAGAGGGGAAAAGCCATGGTCACGAGGGGGCCGTACTGGTGGATGGGAGAGGGAGAGGGGAGCTGCCAGGCCCCCCGGGGCGGGGGGAGACGACGGCTGGGCCTCACCTGAGAAGAGGGCCAGGAAGCCCTGGGTGCGGGAGTTGATGACGTCAATCTCGTGCAGGGACACCGTGTGCACCACCTCCTTGCGTTTCTGGAGCTCCCCGTCTGGGCACTGCACGAACTTGGTCTATGGGGCCGGGGTGGGGTTCAGTGTGGATAAGGGCAGAAAAGAGCATGAAGTGGGGGGGCCCAAGGGGCCGTCTGGGGGAGACTGGGACTCCCTGGAATGGAACTAAGAATCCAGATGGGGGTTACCCAGAAACCCCAGGCCCAAGAGGTAGTCAAGACCAGGGCAGTCAACAGCACTGAAGGATATGGGGGTTCCTGGAGGACCCTGGAAACCATGAGCCAAGTGCCAAGCTGAGGGGTCCCAGCTGTCCTAGAGGGTACAGGGAAGAACCAGGAGTACCAGGGACATGGGGTTGGGGTGACAGGAGGATCCAGACCCTGTGGGCCCTGGGGTGATGGAGGAGAGAGAAACATCCTGGTGCCTGACCGAGGGGACCTGGAGCCCTGGCCCACCTGGGAGCCCATGGCGTCATAGTCTCGAGCGCGTGTGAACGAGCGTCCCAGCTTGGAGATCTTGCCCGTGGCCTTGTCGATGGTGATCACATCCCTGCAGGGGATGGAGGGCGGGGGTGAGGAAAGGAAGGGCCAGAGCTCCCCTACCCTGCCCACCTGGTGCGGCCCCCACTGCTCACCCAGCCTGGACCTTGTCCTTGGTCAGGGACTCGATCATCTTAGTGCCCAGGTCGTATATGGTTTCCATCTCTGTGGTCTTGAGGGTCAGCTTGCCCACCTTGGAGCCCTGAGGGGTGACATGCCAGGCAAGGGGCTCAGAGACGGGCCCAAT
Source organism: Eubalaena glacialis (assembly GCF_028564815.1). Taxonomy (NCBI): domain Eukaryota; kingdom Metazoa; phylum Chordata; class Mammalia; order Artiodactyla; family Balaenidae; genus Eubalaena; species Eubalaena glacialis. The sequence continues at coordinate 62,523,293 of NC_083733.1, read as the reverse complement.
GTCTCCCTAACACAGCTTCGGAACAAGCATGACATGGGGCAGCTTTGGGGGCTTGACGAAGATATCCACTGTCACAACTGCGGTGACAGCTTCCTGGGTGCATGTGTGTCAAAGCCTAACATCCTGTAAACCTTCAAGGGCGTGGCTTATTGGCTGTCAACTGCACGTTAATAAAGCTATTATTAAAAATCCAGTAAAGAAACAAACAAAAACCTAAAAGACAAAATCTATAAAAACAACAGGGACCTGAGGTCTCACAGAATGGCCAAAGGGGTCCCACTGTAACACTCCTTTTTTATACCCAAATGAAAGGTGGCTTTTGGCTATCACAAACCCAGAAGAACTCAGCTAAACAACTAAGAAAACAAAAATGCCACGCCCCTCCCCACGAGATAAGCTAAGAAAACAAAATGCCACGCCCCTCCTCACAAGATGAACAGTCGCCAAGTCCGGGCTTTTCCCAGCACATTGGAGTCTCTCCTGTGCCCTGGAATTGTTTCCACAGTGAGGTGCTCCCTTTGTAGGGACAGGCGGCAGCATAAAAGGACTGGGATTGGGGAGGGAGTTAAAGGGAGTTTTGCTTGTTCATTTTTAAAGGAAGGATGTATCCACGGATTTCTCCTGTAATCAAAATCTAATTTAAAGAACTATCTGGGGAATAGCTTTCCCTATATTTAAAGATTCTCCTACCATGTTTTTAAAATTCAAAATTTAATTGCACTAACACACCATTGTAAAGCAATTATACTTCAATAAAGATGTTTAAAAAAAAAAAATTTAATTGCAGTAGATGAGACTAATTTAGGAGGCTGTTTACAGGTGTTAAAAGTGCAGGTTGACCCCCACCCTCCAGCCCTGGGGGTAGCCTAGCCTCGGGAGCAGACTCACCGTCCCTGTTGCTGGCCGATCAATCTGGATCTCCACCACCTCCCCTTCGATGATCTCAGTCTCCTCCCTGGGCAGAGAACAGATCTAAGGAGAGAGCCCGAGGCCTGCGCCCTCAGGAATTGCCAACTCCCGTGAGCCCTTGGGTGCAGGATGAGCTGGCCAGGGCCAGGGGGGGACGTCCCAAGGCCGCTGGGAGCTGGCACCACCCCCTGCTTACTTGATGCGCACACCGATGGAGCGCCGGAAGGCCTGTGTCAGCGCCTCCGTTTTGCTCATCTCCAGGGAGAAGATCTCACTGCCGGCGATGGCTGTGAACGGGGTGTCAGGGCCCAGGGCCTGTGCCATGCCTGGGAAGGAGGGGAGGCAGCCTGGGTAGGTGGGGGCAGCCCTGGCACCAGGTCCCCAACACCCGCTCTGTGGCAAACCAGCTCTTCTCCCTCCTCAGGCAGGAGAGCAGGAGAGAGGGGCAGGGTGCTGAGCGGCAGACAGGGCGACGCAGAGAAGGCAGGGGACGGAGGGCCGCGTGGGCAGGCCCTGGATCAGAACCCTGCGCTACCCAGAGGGCGAACCTTACGACTCTGTGATCTTGCCAAGCCTGCCTCCCAACCTCTAAGAGCTGTTTAGCCTCAGGGTTTGGGGGTGATGAGCAGGGGTAGAGGCAAGGGGCTGAAACTGAAGGTAAGAGAGTCGGACTGTGTAGGTTCGAATCCCGGCTTCGGTGCTTAGCACCGGGCGACCTTGAGAAGTCTGCTCCCCAAGCCGGTTTGCCCCTCTGTGTAATGGGACTGACAACATGACAAGCACTGGCACGGGATGGCACCCTGCATAGGAGCGATTACGAGGGCGGGCAGGCATACACTGGCGCTCAACCATGACTCCGTCACATGGTCTGGAACCAGCACAGGGACGGGTCTCCTCTATGGTCTGGGACCTGGAGCTGGCTGGTAGACAGCGGGGCCATTCCTGCCATCACTCCAAGCGCTGAGCCCCTCTGCCAGCTCCCCTTCCTGAGGGCTCTGCCCAGCTCTGAGCCAAGTCTCCCGGACAGGAAGTCACCGAACCCTCCTGACCAGTGTGAGCTGGGAACTCTCCTTGGTCCCCTTTACAGATGTGTGTCACACTCTGTGCCTGGGTGTCCTGCTCCCTACTGTCTGTCCAGGAGACTCCCAGACATCCTACAAGTCTTAGTTCAGGCACTGACTCACCTGGGAAGTCTCTCCTGACAACCACCACCCCGTTTTCTCTCCCCACCACCCCTCATCGGAGGTAGAAGCCTCCTCTGTTCATCACCCTGGACGGGACCGTGTCCACGAACACCTCCTCCAGGCCGGAAGCTTCTTAAAGTCAGGACTTTGGTCTTAATCATCTTAGTGTCCGCAGTGTCTGGTCCAGGGCCTGGCACACCAGGGTACCCGAATGAGTGCTACTTTATCTTAACTGCAGACCTAGCTGTTACCTTGATTCTCACTGCCTGGCCCCACAGTCAAGGCACAAAGGTGGGAATGAGTGGGAAGAGAGGAGAGTCCAGGAAAGCTTCAATGAGGAAAAGATGCCTAGGTAGGGTTCTGAAGGATGAATAGGAGCTCAACAAGGATGAGGGACAGTTGTGAGTAAAAAGATCTTAAATCACTAATGCATTGCAAAAGAGACTGCTGGCTGTCTATGCAATGCCCATCTTTCCCATCTTCCTTCGTTCCAGATCCCCCATTTTATTAGGGTAGCAGTGATCCCAATTAAAATATTAAAATAAGTTTTAATGTCTCATTCTTGTGCAGCAGAGTGTAGCCATTAAGTTCTAGTCAATAAAATATAAGCAAGAGTGCGTGGGAGTCCCAAGACAGCTGCTTAAAGGGAGCTACCTCTAGGAGGTACACCCTCATTGCAATTCCTCTATCTCCTTCTTCCCATATGGAGTATGGGTGGGATGGCTGGAGCGTAGGCCATCTTCTTGCAACATGAGGTGACCCTGACATGGAAGCAAGTGATGTGGAGGCAGGAAGGTAGGAGCCTTCACTGTTCAACAAGGCTGAATTGGCCTACATTCAGGTTCTTCTATGGGAGAGAATAAACCCATAGTGTTTAAGCCACTGCCATTTGGGGCTGTCTGTTAAACATGGCTGAACCTGACCCTGACTTACACAGGAGGGAGCATCTGGCAAGGCCAGAAGAGATCCTGCCCTGAGAGGTGTCTTACCCATGGCAATGGCCGTCTTCCCAGTACCCGGCTGGCCGGCGATGAGGACTGCCCGGCCGGCGATCTTCCCTTCCCGGATCATCTCCAGCACCACGCCAGCTGCCCTCCGGGCCGCCAGCTGGCCCACCATGCCCTGGGAAGCCTGGGGGTGGGAGGTGACAGAGCACACAAGGTGACTTCCTACTGGGCTACTACTGCATTTCTACCATCTCCAGGCTGATGAGATCAAACAGGACATTGTTGGCTGGGACTTCAGAAAAAAAGCCAAAAAAGCCTTTTCCACCCCCATTTTTTAAAGAACGATAAAACTGCACATGCGGCTGAATTTTATAAATACAGCGCAGACAAAGGTCTGGAAGATCATAACGCAGTCCCCATACTCCCCACAGCCCTGGGTCCCCTCTGCCCGAGGCCCCCATGGAGCAGCCTTCCCACCCCGGCCCCCTGGGCTCTACCTGCCGTGGCTCCAAGGCATCGTCTAGCCCCAGCCCCCGGATATGGGAGTGAGCGCCTGTGTGCGGGGAAAGAACCAGAAGACACGGTTACCAGCCAGCTCGTGTTGATGTGTGGCCTGAGGGGCTTCCCCGCCGAGCCCTGGTTTCCTCCTCGGTCACAGGGGCACCTCGATTCCCCACCTCACTGGGAGGATGGCCGGACATGGTAAATGCTCAGTAAATAAGAGTGGCTCTTAGGCTACATGGTGGCCTGAGTGACCTCCCAGGTTCTAATCTCATTCCATGTAACTCTGAGAACAAGAGTCTCAGCTATTATCACCCTGGATCATGGCCAGGGCTCAATAATCGCCCCCAGGCCCTCATTGACATGGAGGCGGGGAGGAGTTGAGAGAGGTTAGGTCCCTTGCCCAAGACCACACGGCCAGTGAGAGGTGAAGACGCAGGATTCCAATGCTTTACACTAGACCAGGGCTGGGCAAACTACAGCCTGTGGGTGGGCACTTGTTTTTGTAAATAAAGTTTTATTGGCACACAGCCACATCCATTCGCTCACACACCATCTGGGGGTGCTCTCGCACTGCTGCAGCAGAATTGATTACTTTCAACAGAGAAGATTTACTATCTGGCACTTTAAGGAAAGATGTGTCAACCCCTGTGCTGGACTGTAGGCACGCCGAGGGCAGGGACTCGGTGCAGCTAGAGTCTCCTGGGTCCTCAGCTCCCAGCAGGGCTGGCCCTTGATAGCTAAGTGCTTTACCTTATTGTATCTTATGTCAACCGAGGAGGTGAACTACTCTCCCACTGTTTTGCAGGTAAGGAAACTGAGGCACAGAGAGCAACTAGCCCCTCACTACACGGCTCAGAAGTGGCACCCAGCAGCGTGCTTCCAGAACCCAGGTTCATAGCCAGGAGCCCTTTACTGCCTCTTTTGGAAGCTCTGAATGAATGAATGTGAACAAATAAGTGCAGTCTCCTCCTTGCAAGTAAGGCTCTTTGCAAAGGCTGCACCCTGCTGTTGCCACTACACCCCAACTTCCTGGTCCCGGGTGAGCTGGGACCAGGGGCTTGACTGCTCTGAGTCTTGGTCACCTCAGCTAAAACTGGGATGACAGTCACAAGAGGCGCCTTGTGGGGCTACTGTAAGGATTCAAGGGATGCAAACTCATATTCAGTGGTTATCTGTGGAGCGTCTGGTCTGCCAGGGCCTGTGCTGGGGACACCGCTACGAAGGAGACAGACCAGGTCCCCGCCCTCACAGAGATGATGCAAGTGCTGGGGGTTTGGGACAGTCAGTGCAGGGCCAACCCCAGTCAGCACTCAGCAAATATCCACTTTCACGATTTCCAAGCAGGATGCTGAGGCATCCGGGAGCCCCGCCAGGGAAGCCAAGCCAGCAGCAGTACCGCCTGGGGTTGAGGTCTGGCATGGTCCACCCCACCCCCGCCCCCAGCCATCTGACCTGCTCTGGAACTCAGGATCCTCCCTCCTTAGATAGGGGGGACAGGGGATGGTGGGATGGTGTGCAGGCCGACTCCCTCTTGGGGGTCCTGGGTAAGTTGGCTCTGTCAGGGGTACAGGGGGCAGGCAGGGGCTAGGTCCTATTCCTGATCCATGCTCACTCACCGATACGCTCAATCCTCGTCACGTCGCGGATCTCTGGGACCTTGGTTGTGGCTGTCTGTGGTTGGAGGAAGATGCATCAGTAAGAGCCTTTGCGGTCCCAGCTTTCAACAAGCCCTCCTCTGTCCCTCCTGCCCGCCTCCCACAAGACAGTCCTTTCCACTCCTCCCCACAGGCGGGCTGGCGTCCCAAACACCAGATCCTCCTCAGTTGTCACCCACTAGGGCTGGTGGGTTGACCCCGTTAAGCTGTCAGTCCCAGGAAGCCAAGGACTGTGTCTGTCTCGTTCACAGCCCTGTCCCCAGGGCCGGGCCCATGTTTGGTGCCCAGGAATTATTTGCTGAAGGAAGAAGTCCTCCCCGCCCCCAGAGCTGCGAGGACAGATGCAGAGTGGGCATTAACTTGGACATGTTCTGGCCCCCGCTGATCTCCCAGGCCCCCTTGCGCCTCGCTGCCCCAGCTCTCTGTCACTAGGCCTTTGCATGTGCAGGTCCCTGGTCTGGCCTGCTCTCACCACTCCCCCTCACTGAATCAGATCAAGCGTCACTCATTAAGGGAGGCCCTCCCTGACCTCAGCCCCTGCCCGGCTAGTTCTAGGGTCTCTGGATGTCCAGACAGAAGGAAGGGCCTCTTTTGGGAGTCTGATCTCACACTCACAAGGTAGACTGTTGGATCAATGTTCTTGGCTCCAATGGATGTGAGTCCCATGAAGGGCACAGCCCACATCTCACTGGTCTCCCTCGGGGCTCAATGTTTGGAGTTTGAATGAATGACGCCCTGAAGTGCTAAGCTCACTCAACAAGCAGGTACTGAGGTCTCCCATGTCCCCAGCTTTCCAAAGAGCAAAGTCAGACATTATCCCTTCTCCCGTGGGGGAGAGAGATGAGTAAACACCGCCTGGGACAATTCAAGAACCGAATGGAGATCCACTCAGATATTCATGGCAGTGTTATTTATAACCAAGAGGTGGAAAAAACCCAAAACATCCATCAACGGATAGATAAACAAAATATGGGGTAGCCATAAAACGGAATATTATTCAGCCATAAAAAGGGATGAAGGGACTTCCCCGGTGGCGCAGTGGTTAAGAATCCACCTGCCAATGCAGGAGACATGGGTTCGAGCCCTGGTCCGGGAAGATCCCACATGTCGCGGAGCAACTAAGCCTGTGCGCCACAACTACTGAGCCTGTGCTCTAGAGCCCACGAGCCACAACTACCGAGCCCACGTGCCACAACTACTGAAGCCCGTGCGCCTAGAGTCCGTGCTCCGCAACAAGAGAAGCCACCGCAACGAGAAGCCCGCGCACCACAAGGAAGAGTAGCCCCCGCTCACCGCAACTAAAGAAAGCCCACGCACAGCAATGAAGACCCAACGCAGCATACAATTCTTAAAAAAAAAAAAAAAAGACCCAACGCAGCCAAAAATAAATAAATAAATTTATATAAATAAGTAAATAATATTTTTTTTAAAAAAGGGATGAAGTTCTGATCCACGCTACAACATGGATGAACCTTGAAAACATTATGCTGAGTGAAAGAAGCCAGACACAAAAGGTCACATGTCGTATGATTCCGTTTATATGAAATGTCCAGGATAGATAAATCTAGAGACACAAAGTAGATTAGAGGTTGCCTGGGGCGAATAAAGAAAGGGAGGCCTAAGAAGCCAGCACGCTGACCCAGCTCCTTGACCACCTGCCCCCAACCCTCCTCCTCCTCACAGGTCTCCTAACCAGAATGAGAGGAGATGCAGGCATCCAACCCAAGGAAAACCCTCCTCTCTCTGGAACCAAGAGTTCAGACTTCCTGACCACCACGTGGTCACAAGCCTCCTCCCTTGCAGTTTGTGACCTCTCCCACTTACTCTTCCTCACAGGAGGTTGCTCACTGCCCCCAAACCGCTATCAGAAGATTGAGAACATACTCTCACCCACCCCTATACAGCCTATCAGACTCTACTCGAGACAAAAGATAGACATTGGTCCAGGAATCCCAACCCTCAGCAATCCCAACATACAGACCTGCCTCCTACAAAACCTCTCCTTTCACCATAAGCCTCTCCTACCCCCCGCTGCCTGCTGATCCCATGGAAACAAAACTCAGCTCCTACCATCCCCTCATACTCCCAATACTTCATCCACACCCATGCGAACTGGGTCTCAGGAGTGTGGCCACTGCCCTTTCCTCTTCCGCTTCCCCATCCACCCCCTTTGCCATGACAACAGAAACAGACTCACATGTCGCCCCTCAGGCACCAGTTAACTCTCATCCCGACCCTAGCCCCATCTTGACTGAGGTCACCATGGGAACCGAGGCAACTGGAAGCCACGTCCAACCCCCAAGCCAAGGCTACATCCCTTCTTCATTCAGATGTTTCTCAGAAAAGTACTTGGTGCCTGGCCCAGTGTACCTGGTCTCTCCTTTATGGAGTTCACATGCATACATTCAAGTGATAACTTATTGAGCATCCACGCTGGGCATGCCCTGATGAAATGCTGGGAATATGAAAATGGCTAAAACAACCCCATGACAAGTTCCTAAGCCTCTGTGCCCCCGGCCCTTTCCGCTCTCTACTGACACCCTCTGGGTTCTCAACACTCTCTCTTTTGGCTCAAGACTCAATAAGCAACTCCACGATCTGAAGCGCATAGGGCAGGTCCCCGCCTGTGTTTCTTCCTTGTACTCAGGTACTATTCACACCATCAACAACCCAAGACTGCTGGATGGCTTGGAGCCCAAGGCACTACAACCCTCATCAGACTTTAAGGCAAAGGACTGGAGAACTGGCCACTAGTTGCGCCCAGAGGATTGGAAGTTGGAGTTCCTATAAGATGATGGAGTCAGATTTGACCACTGAGACCGTAAATATTCACTTGAACCCAGGATGCCGGTATCCTAGTCCCTTCTTTTTTCCTCCCTCAGATCCAGAAGCCCGGGGCCCCAGCTCCCTCCTTCCTCAGAACCAGGAGTCCAGGCCCCCAGCCTCCTCTGCGCTAAGATCCAAGAGTCCCCGTCCAGCCCCCTCCTCCTTGAGACTCCTCAGCCCTCAACACGCCGACACTCACCACGGTTGCCATGATGCTCACCAACCGCCAATATCCTAGCGGAAACGGAAACGCGCTAGGAACGAGGCTTTCTGGCCCGTCTAGACTGCCAGGTCCTCCAAAAATCTCGGTGGTTCTCCTGGTGGGGCGCGGCGTCACTTTTCAGGCCCCGCCCATCCAGGCTGCTCTGGAAGATGAGTTCCCAGAACTCCTGAGTCGATTCCCCACGCCTCGTGGCTCCTCCTCCTTTTACCCAGGCCTCCTTACTAAGGCCGATTGCAAAATTCTTAACACTTCTTCGGGCAACCACACGTCCCCCACGCTTCCTTTCCTCCTTATCCACCGTCTTCCCTCCCCCGCCAATTTTGGGGCCCCTAGCTTCGGATTGACAGAGCTGAAGGCCAATCAGCTAGCGCAGCGACAAGCCCCGCCCACTGGAGCTCGCACCAGCAGCCAAGGCGGTGGCGGGGCTGAGCGAACCTTGCACTGTCCACCAATGAGAGACGCGGGAGCCCCGCCCCCGGGCGCAGACCAATGGCGCTGGCCGGGGGGCGGGCACCGCCTCCTGGTGGCCGCAAGGTTTCACTGCAGGAACCGCCACTGGGCTCAGTGACGCTGCGGCCGCCTCCGGCCCCGGTCCGAGCGCTCCGGGCGGGAGTGCGGTCGTGCAATAGGAAGCCGAGGGTGGTGCAAGCTTCCCGTCGGGCACCAGCTACCTGGCCCAGCGCCCTGCCCAGTGCATTCCTCAGACACCTCTGGGGCCCCCACCTGTGGCCCCCGGAGCCCTCTAACCGCGTCGGCCATGCCTCTAAACCGCACTTTGTCCGTGTCCTCACTGCCAGGACTGGAGGATTGGGAGGATGAATTCGACCTGGAGAACACAGTGCTCTTTGAGGTGGCCTGGGAGGTGGCCAACAAGGGTGAGCACGCCGGGCGGAGGGACCCGGACGAGAAGGGCAGTCGGGGGTGGGGGCCCGGAACTGTAGAGTAACAGAGGAACGAGGCTGCATGGCATGACTCTTGGGTCCTGGGCAAGGAGCCTGTGACTCCTGTGTCCTTGGGGAGGGACTGGAGTTTGTCTCCTGGGCCCTGGAGGGAGGGGATGATTCGCCTAAGATGAAAGGAGGTTGGAAACCCAGGTCCTGGGTCCTAGGGGTGAGGGGGCTAAAATGAAAAAAGACCAGAGACCTGGGTCCTCAATAGGGAAGGAGATGGGGGGAGGGGTTTTGCACTTCAGAACTGTGGCCCTAGGGGGAAGGGTCTTGGGATGTAACTCCGGATTTGGGAGAGAGCCCACTTGGAGATACGATGCATGAATCGTGGTGGGAGAATTTGGGGGAACTGGTCATTTGAGAGTAAAGATGTGAAGAGGCTGGAGACCCTAATTCTTAGATCCTAGGGTGAGAGAGAGTTAGGGCCTGGATGCCTGGGTTCTGAGGGCCTGAGCTCTGGGTTCTTAGGAGTAGAGGAGCCTGTAGCCTCAGACACATGCACGCAGGAATGGGGAAAGGCTGGGAAGTCCTAAGCTGGTCAGGGCCTGGGCCCTGGGATGGGAGTGGCTGGGGGCCTGGATTTCTGGGTTCCGGGCTCCAAAGGGCCTGAGGTTCTGGGTTTGGAGAAGGCTGGGGCTGGAATCCCAAGAGCTAGGCAGTCTAGCTCCACAGAAGAAAGGGAGCTGGGATTTTGCTTTGCTGAGTCTTGGGAGAGAAAGGGGAGGTTTGTGAACATGGAGACATGGATCTCCAGGGCCCAGGCTTCAGGAGGTAAGGAGGCTGGAGGCCCAGACTCCTGGGTCTGGAATGGAGTCATGGGAGGGGCAGGGCCCTGCATGCCTGTGTCCCCATGTGGGGAGAGGGAACTGAGGGACAGGTCGGCAGAGTCCCTGGGGGGTGAGGAATTATAGCTCTGGCTTCTTTTGGGCAACTCCGAGACCCTAAATGAGGCCATGAAGAGGGATTCTCCCTTACTGTGTCCTGGAGCCTGACTGGGAATTTAAATCCAGCTCCTGTAAGCTGGGAACTCAAGAAGCTAGGCCCTAATAACCCTTGTCAGCTTCTGTCCTCCTCAGCCCCAGCCCCTAATTCCCTCACACCTAGAAGCCTAGGCCCCCAGCCCCTTCTCTCAGACTCATCACCCTCCTCCCTTCAAGTCCTGACCCCAGCCCCCTTCTCCCATAGTCCCAGGAGTACCGTCCGTCACCGCCCTCTCCCCTCCTTCCTCTGACTCTGAAGTGTGGGCTCCCAGGCCCCTTTTCCCTCCGAGCCAGAGGTCTGGGGCTCCCGCGGCCGCACCCCCCACCCCGACCCTGCCCCAGGCCCCAGATCTGTGGACCTCTGCTGGGGCCTGCCCTCATGCACTTGGGCCCACAGTGGGTGGCATCTACACGGTGCTGCAGACGAAGGCGAAGGTGACAGGGGATGAGTGGGGCGACAACTACTACCTGGTGGGACCGTACACGGAGCAGGGCGTGAGGACCCAGGTGGAACTGCTCGAGCCCCCGACCCCAGCCCTGAAGAGGACACTGGACTCCATGAACAGCAAGGGCTGCAAGGTGGGACGTGGCCCGGCCGAGGGCAGGGTGGGGGCAGCAGAGAGAGAAGGAGCAGGGGATGGACAGCCCCAGGGAGAGAGGGAGGCATGGACAGAAACTCAGGACAGATGCAGGACCCCGTGAAGTGAGTGGGTGAACCCCCAGCTCTAAGACAGCAGGTATGAGACAGACTGAAAGATGGTCCCAAGAGGCCGAGATCCTCAGATCCAGAGAGAGGAAAAGAGCTAGATGGACAGCCAGACAAAACCCAGGGGAGGTGGGCTTGGGGGTGAGGCAGGAGGCCAGAGCAGGAGTTCTGGAGCCTGACGTTCAAATTCGCCTTCTCTGCTTCCTGCCTTGTGACCTTGGCAAATGAACATGCTAATAGCATCCGCCTTATAGGTTTCCGGGGAGGATGACATAGTTCATAAAAAGTCTTCAGCCCAGGTCCTGGCATGCAGTTAGTACTGTCTGTGAGCTGTTATCGTCGTGGTTATTATTATCATCATCATTATTACTGAAAGCAGCCACACGTGCAGAGTGAGGTAGCCAGGCAGGCAAAGGAGAAAGCCAGATGGAGAAAGGCTGAGTGTTCCAAAAAGTGATGGTGGCCCCAGTGGTTAGAGCAGTAGGGAGACAGACGGAGTCTAGATACAGAAAAGAGGTAGCCTGATTTTTTAGAGAGAAGGATCTCGAAGGAGAGAGGACGATGGAGTATTGAGGAAGAGAGGAGAGGTAGGCAGGCAAACCCAGGGGACAGAGTTTTGGATGCACAGCCAGGTATTAAAAGGAGGAGGGGGAAAATAAAAAAAGAGGAGGGGAGAGTCCCAGGCACCCAATGAGGATTGAAGGATGAGGACAGAGAGGTGGCTGTCCCCCAGGGAGAGGGCCATAAGGCAGCAGGGCTGAGGTACAGACGTTGGGGTCTGGGAGGGAGAGGTACAATGCTGCCTTCATTCATTCTCAGCCTCTGACTTGGGGTGGGGTCTGGAGTCCAGTTAGACGGGACTGTGTCCCTAAGGAACCCTAGGGCAGCCCAGTCCCTCCCCCATGGCAGCTGCTGTCCATGTGCTGGGGGCCTAAGAATAGCCCCCCCAGCAAAAGGGCAGACAACAGCTGGGAGGGGGAGGAGCATAGGGGGTCAGGCTCCCAAAGCCGGGAAAAGCCAGGTTGGGGAGGAGTAGGACGGCTTGTCGGCTGCATAGAGCTGTGGCAGCAGACCCAGAATCTGGGCCTCGGTCTCAGGAGGAAAGCAACAGATCAATGAAACGTGGCAGGGCCAGAAATGCGACCGCGAGGCTTAGAAACTCGGCAGTGGGTAGATAAATGTAGCCCCCGTGCATGGAAAGTGGGTGGGCAGTGTTCGAAATGAGGCTGCGAAGTACAAGATGGGCCTATGGGCAGAGGAAAGAGGAAGCAGGTGACAAATATATGGCGAAAGGATCAGAAACAAGGGAGCGAGTGGAAGAAGGAGCCAGTACAAGGAGTGAGCGGCAGAAAGGAAAGATAATGGGAGAAAGCAGCATTATGGTTGGTGAGAGAAATGTGGCAGCGAACACAGAAGCAAGGCAGCGGGCTGGAGAAATGATTAGCAGGGTGGAAAAATAAGGCAGTGGGGGCACAGAGACAGGACATGTGCAATGTGGGTTTATAAGTAGAGAAGAGAGGCAACTGTTAGAGAAACTAAGCAAGGGATAGGGAGATGCTGCAGCCGAGATGGGAAAAAATTGTGGTGGGAATAACTAATGGCAAATAGAGAAATAAGGCAGCAGGTGAGAAATTAGCAGCAGATACAGAAACAGAAGGTAGAAGCACCGAGGCCATGAGCCCAGACGTCTCCCTGGGGATGGGAGAAACGCAGTTGCTGTGCCCAGAGACAGGTGGCCAAAACCCTAAGCCTCCCTGTTTTTCCCTGCAGGTGTATTTTGGGCGCTGGCTGATCGAGGGGGGCCCCCTGGTGGTGCTCCTCGACGTGGGGGCCTCAGCCTGGGCCCTGGAGCGCTGGAAGGGGGAGCTGTGGGACACGTGCAACATCGGGGTGCCCTGGTACGACCGGGAAGGCAACGACGCCGTCCTTTTTGGCTTCCTCACCACCTGGTTCCTGGGTGAGGTAGGCCCCACTGCCAATCCCCGTGTCACTCCTTCCGACCCCAGGCCCCAAATTACAATGGCCATCCGAGGCCAGAGGGTGGCTAGTGTCTCCCAGAGCATTCTGGGAGTTGTAGTCCTTTAAACCGAGGATTAACTCTGATCTCTGGCAATATGGACATCCAGGGGCCAAGATTCTTCTTTCCTCAGAGACCCAGTCTCCCAACCCCAGCTTCATTTACTCCAGTCTTCCAAATATAGGAATTCTAAGCCATTAGCTCTTGGGGAGGCTGGCTTGAGGGGGAGGGCTCACCCCCAGGGAGTTCTGGGAGTTGTAGTTCTCTAATATGGGCGGGACTTGGCTCTCAGGTGGGTCCCCGGATGTTTGGGACTCCCCAGCCTATCTGAGAACCCGAACCGCAATTCGGGCCCTTTCTTAAGTTTTAAAAGGCTCAAGAAACTTTGTTTCCCATACCCTGGGACAGTTTATGAATTGGCTGCTCCTAGGGCATTCTGGGAGTTGTAGTCCTTCAACCAGTATCCGGTACAGGTCTACTCTTTTTTTTTTTTAATTTTATTTATTTATTTATTTATTTTTGGCTGTGTTGGGTCTTCGTTTCTGTGCGAGGGCTTTCTCTAGTTGCGGCGAGTGGGGGCCACGCTCCATCGCAGTGTGCGGGCCTCTCACTGTCGCGGCCTCTCTTGTTGCGGTGCACAGGCTCCAGATGCGCAGGCTCAGTAGTTGTGGCTCACGGGCTCAGTTGCTCCGCGGCATGTGGGATCTTCCCAGACCAGGGCTCGAACCCGTGTCCCCTGCATTGGCAGGCAGATTCTCAACCACTGCGCCACCAGGGAAGCCCCCCAGGTCTACTCTTGATTGACATAAAAGGTGTCCCGGAATTGTGTTCAGGACTTGGGGACACTAAAACTTTGGTCTTTCCAATTCAGCCCTTCTGGGACTTAGAAGGTTGGTCAAAAAAACACAGGTCCCATCAGCCTCTGGGAATGAGGTCAGCTAGTCTGGCTGCCTTAAGGATTTAGAGCTCCTTGTCCCATGGGGATTGCAATGGGTCACCACCCACTCTGTGAGGTTGTGGGGATAGATTGACCTCTCCCCTGCTTCCTTATCCACGTTGGGGATTGCTGGTTGTCTTCACAACACCCATGGAGACACAGTGGCCCTATCCCTATTGCCCCACAGTTCCTGGCCCAGAGCGAGGAGAAACCACATGTGGTTGCACACTTCCATGAGTGGTTGGCGGGCATCGGGCTCTGCCTATGCCGTGCCCGGCGGCTGCCTGTGGCTACCATCTTCACGACCCACGCCACGCTGCTGGGGCGATACCTGTGTGCCGGTGCCGTGGACTTCTACAACAACCTGGAGAATGTGAGCTGGGAGCGTGGCAGATGGGGGTTGCCAATATTTCAGGACAGCCTGAGGCTGTCTGCGAAGCCCAAGGGGATCAAGTTCCCTCTTCCCCCAGGACCCAGGAATCCAAGTCCCCAACCCCCTCTACCCTCAGGCCCAGGAGTCCAGCTTCAAGGCCCAATCTCCCCTAAGACCCTGGAGTCTGGACCGCCTGTCTTCTCCCCAGTTCTTCTAACCTGATTGCCCTCCCTCCCTACCCAGTTCAACGTGGACAAGGAAGCAGGTGAGAGGCAAATCTATCACCGCTATTGCATGGAGCGGGCGGCAGCCCACTGCGCTCATGTCTTCACTACCGTGTCCCAGATTACTGCCATTGAGGCTCAGCACCTACTCAAAAGGAAACCAGGTAGGAAATAGGCCTGGGTCCGTAGACATAAACGAGGTAGTCTATGCCAAGGCCTGTTCCAATGTTTTTGCTGTAAAGAGCAGAGAACTACAACTCCTAGAATGCCCTAGGTTGGTGACCTGAATATGAGGCTGCCTGGCTGCAAGCCCTAGAGGCTAATGGGAAGTGTGGTTTCTTTAATTTCAGAAATGGTAAAATTCTTTTACTGGCTAATGTAGATATTGGTCTTCTGAAAGAGGAAGGAGATTCCTTGGATTTTGTTTTTGAGAAAAGCAGTGTTGGAACCAGTTATTCTTCCCAAACTATAGCATCCATTCTCAATGGGTATAAGGTGAGAACTATAACTCCCAGAAGACCTTTGGCTGTCCAGCTCCTTATATTCCTGGAATTTTGCCCCAGGAGCTGATGGAGGTTATAGTTTTTCACTGATATGCTTTAATTTCTATGAGAATAGGAAATGGTTGGGGCCCTAAAAGAGGCTTGAAGATAGAGAAGCAGGATGGGGACATTGACTCATTCCCCCAGCTCAGGGTGGCGTAGGGGAAACAAAAGAGCTACAACTCCCAGAAGCCCCGATGTTGCTCTGTTCCCTGTCTGGTTAGCCATTCACAGGGGCTGATGGGAGTTGTAGTCAGGCTTGTGAATATAAGCATGCAATATTGGGCAAGAAGGTATCTGAGTGGCAGGGCAGCTGGGTCACCACAGGAGCTCACTGGGGAGCTATCGAAACAAAGACATTGTGAAAGGAAAGGGGTCTTTCCTTCATTTATTCATTCAGCCACATTGATCTCAACGAAGAAATGAAATGTGGGACCTTCTCCCCCAATCCCAGATATCGTGACCCCCAATGGACTGAATGTGAAGAAATTCTCTGCCATGCATGAGTTCCAGAACCTCCATGCTCAGAGCAAGGCTCGAATCCAGGAGTTTGTGCGGGGCCATTTTTATGGGTATGTAGGCCAGATACCTAGGTCTCGAGAGAGATGGTGGTTGGGAACCCAGACTCCTGGGGCCAACAGAGGGGACAGATGAGGGCTCCGCCTCTTGAGTTCTTGAGCACCAGAACAATGGCTGAGTATTTAAGGAAATCCCCATCTAAGGAGAAAAGAACAATTCCCAGGAGTTCCCATGATGCCTCTGTCCTAAGATGTTCTTTGCCCCTGTGGCTTCTGGGGTTTGTAGTTTCAAGGCTGGGGCTAGTGGGTGAGGGTCTTGGCTTCACCCTGTCTTGTGCCTTCTTTAGGCACCTGGACTTCAACTTGGACAAGACCTTGTACTTCTTTATCGCTGGCCGCTACGAATTCTCCAACAAGGGGGCTGATGTCTTCCTGGAGGCCTTGGCCCGGCTCAACTATCTGCTCAGAGTAAGGCCTGGGCTGCAAGGGGACAAGGAGGATGAGAAAATCAGTACATGACTGGGGAGAACGGAGACCTGGGGAGGTGGGGGCAGGGAAACCCATGTGTAAAACAGGAGTGTAGGGACCCAGAAAGAAGATCAGAGTCCCCGTGGGAATGGTAGCTCTGTCCTGTAATTCTCCTTGACAGTAAGGGGCATGGCAGGGTCCTCGTGGTCTTGGGGGGTGGAAAAGGGTGGGTGTTCTCAGCCTTCTCCCATGTGATCCTCACACACTCACACGCACACACACCCACACACACCCTCCCTTTCCTCTGCCCCAGGTGAATGGCAGCGAGCAGACAGTGGTTGCCTTCTTCATCATGCCAGCTCGGACCAACAATTTCAACGTGGAAACCCTTAAGGGCCAAGCCGTGCGCAAGCAGCTTTGGTCAGCAGCCCTCGGCCCGGCATCCCTGCCGCTCCCACTCCCAGCTGTGTGCTTTGGGTCCCCTGTTTCTCCTGGAGTCTCAGTTTTGTCATCTGTGACATGATCAACCCATCCCCCACCTGATTCCCAGCAAAGTTACTTGCTCCAGATGCCTGCAACTCGGGGGCAGTAAGAAGTCGCAGTCGCAGGCAGGACAAGTGTGACAGCATGACCAGGGCTCTGGTATCAAGCTGGCGAGATCCTGCTCATGCCCCTGTCCTGCTCTGGCTTTGTGACTTTAGGCAAACCACTCCCCGTCTTCAAGCCTCAGTTTCCTCATCTGTGAAAAACACTCATTAGCCATCAGCTATTTCTTGAGCTCCTACTGTGTGCCAGGTGCTGTTCTAGGCACTGGGAACACAGCTGTGAGGCAGAAAGATAAAATCCCTGCCCTCATTGTGTTCACATTCTAGAAAGTTCTATAGAAAGTGCTCTGGCAAAAAATAGCAGGACTGGAATATGAGACAGGGTTGTCAGGACAGGCCACACTGAGTAAGTGCCAGCAAGTAGAGACCAAGAGAGGAAACGAGGGAGGAAGCCCTGTGTGTATCTGGGGAACAGCATTTCAGGCAGAGGGAATGGCAAGTGCAAAGGCCCTGAGGCATGTTTGAGAAACAGCAAGGAAGCCAGCGGGGCTGAAGCCAGCGGGGCCAGAGTACCCTAGGGAGATGGGGTAGAAAATGAGGCCAGAGCTACGAGAGGACCGTGAACAGAGGAATGTTAATGAAGTTGTAGGGTGGCACTCTTTGCTAGCTTTACTTGTGTCCATACATTTTCCTCTCTCAGAATGTAATTTTCCTTTTTTATAAAATGGGGCTCAGCATCACCACTACCAGGACTAGCCCAAGTCCTAATAATAGCTGACATTTTTGGAAGGCTCACTGTGTGATGAGCACTGTGCACTTTTTGTCATGGCCTCATCGAATTCTCACTGCAAACCTTTGAGGGTGCTTCTATTTTTATCCCCATCTGACAGATGAGGCATTGAAGTCAGAGAGGGAAGGCCACCTGTCCCTGGCCGCAGAGCTGATGCAAAGCACAAGGGATCCGAGCCTTCCAGGGCCTATTCCCCGAGTCCCCATCCTCCAGCCAGAAATTCCCAGAGCGTCTCTGCTCAGACCTCAACTTCCCAGGTGCCCCAGAAGCCTAACAATAAATGGCAGCTGGTCTATAAGTGATGTTGTCGCTCTGCTCCTTCCAGGGATACGGCCAACACAGTGAAGGAGAAGTTTGGGAGGAAGCTTTATGAATCCTTGCTGGTGTGAGTGTCTCGCCCTCAGCCCTGCATCCTCCTGGGCTCTAAACCCTCTCATCGCCCATTCCCAGATGCATCCCCCTGCTCGCCTTACAGGGGGAGCCTCCCAGACATGAACAAGATGCTGGACAAGGAGGACTTCACTATGATGAAAAGAGCCATCTTTGCCACGCAGGTATGGTCTGGACTCCTGAGTCGAAAGATGGCGATTCCCAGCAGCCCTGGAGGCAGCTTGCCGTGTTAGCTCTGACCCCAGAGATGGCTGGGAGTTCTGCTTTGTTGGCAGCCCTTATTCAAGGAATCAATTCTGAAGTCAGAAGGGTGTGTGTGAGCTGACTGGTAGAACTTCAATTCCCAGAAGCCTTTAGGGCAGCCTGCTTTCCCACAGCTTATTCTGCCACAGAG
Organism: Eubalaena glacialis; assembly: GCF_028564815.1. Lineage (NCBI taxonomy): Eukaryota > Metazoa > Chordata > Mammalia > Artiodactyla > Balaenidae > Eubalaena > Eubalaena glacialis. Next base: position 62,505,214 of record NC_083733.1, on the reverse strand, counting down.
GCTGCTGGGAGTTGTAGTTTCTTTGAGTCCTTGGGGATCCATGAACAAAAGGTGGAAGGGAGCTTAAACTAAAGTCAAGATAGCCACGAAAGGAGAACTGCAACTCCCAGCTAACCCTGGGCCTTGCTGCAAGCTACCTCCACCTCTTCCCCCAGAGACTGCTGGGAGTGGTAGTTTTGTTGGGCCTCTAGAGATAGAGCCAGGTCAGCTAAAAAAATTATTTCGGGACTTCCCTGGCAGTCCAGTGGTTAAGACTCTGTGCTTCAAATACAGGGGGTGCGGGTTCGATCCCTGGTTGGGGCCTAAGATCCCACGTGCCGCATGGTGCGATCAAAGAAGAAGAAAAAACAACAATAACAACAACAAAAAACAGCAGTTATTCACTGAAGAACATTGAAAACTTTCAGCAGCTACTGTTTCTTATCCCACTGGTTGTGTCTTAGTCTCCAAATACCCCTGGGAGTTGTAGCTTCTTTAGATACCTGGGGTTAATTAGATGAGTGGGAAACCTTAGAGAAAATTGGCAGTCACAAAATGAGAACTACAACTCCCAGCAGCCCCCAGGGCTTTCTGCTACCTTGACTCTTTCCTGGCCCCAGAAACTTCTGGGAATTAGAGTTCTTTTATTCTCTGGAGTCAAGGGTTTTTGGTACCTGTGGTCAGGGTTGGTGATTTCCCCCAATCCTGGGGAATGGAAACCAAGACAGCCAAGTTGCACAAACAAGGTGTGAATTGTTTTTGGCCAAACTATAATTTCCAGTAGTTTCTAAGGCAGTCGGCCTCACTGAGGATGTTTCTGCCATGGGGCTGCTGGGAGTTGTAGTTTCTTGGGCTCCTGGAGTCAGTAAACTAAAGATGAGTAGACCTTTTAATGAGAGGAATGATGGGACAGCTGCAAAGAACTATATATCCCAGCAGCCCCTGGGACTGCTATCACACTAGCTCTGTCTTCCTCCAGTGGCTCTTGGGAATTGTGGTTTCTTTGGGCCTCTTTTGAGGGTGGAGGTGGAGAGAATACAGGATGGAGAGTAAAAGGAACTTGGAGAGAAAGAGATCCAGGATTTTCATAAGAAAACTATAACTTCCGGCAAGCAGCCCCTGAAAGGCACAGCCCCCATCAACTGCTGGGAGTTACAGTCCCTTTGGGTTTCTTTGATGAGAGCCCAGAGTACAGAACAAGATAGCTACAGCTCCCTCTAGTCTGTGAGGGATGTTAACACTGGCTCTGCCTCTAAGACAGCTGGGATTGTAGTTTCTTTTCGGCTTATGGTGGTTAAAGGGAAAAGAAAACCTTTACAGATAGAGCCAAGTAGGAAATCTACAACTCCTGGTAATCTCTTGGGTTTGTTGCTCCACAACCTGATGGGAATTGTCTCCTTAGATCCCCAGGATGAGCATGGCTCATGGGGAAGTAGGGAGTCCTCTGTCCCTTCCCTGACCACCCCCCCCACCCCACTTGTGGCCCCTACAGCGGCAGTCTTTCCCTCCTGTGTGCACCCACAATATGCTGGACGACTCCTCAGATCCTATTTTGACCACCATCCGCCGAATTGGCCTCTTCAATAGTAGTGCCGACAGGGTCAAGGTGAGGGCACTGGCCAGGGTGGGTTGGGCATGGTTGGGGGTGGTGGTGCTGGGGAGGGCGGTGATATGGGGGGTGCAGCCTGAGCCTCACATTCCCCATCTCCCCTGGTATATCAAAGGATTGCAATGTTTAGAAAGAACCTTTACTTCTGAGGCAGACAGACTTGGATTCCAATCTTTGTCCTGACACTGTCTTGTGTGGCTTTAGACAACTTTTTCATCCTCTCTGGGATCCCCAGGGAGTAGCTAAATAAGTTGCTCGGGCTGAGCCCTTGTTTTCCACTGCCAGGTTATTTTTCACCCGGAGTTCCTCTCCTCCACGAGCCCCCTGCTCCCTGTGGATTATGAGGAGTTTGTCCGTGGCTGCCACCTCGGGGTCTTCCCCTCCTACTATGAGCCTTGGGGCTACACACCAGGTGAGTTCAGCGTCTGGCGTGATCCCAGGACAAGGGACTGGCCCTCCCTGAGCTCCAAACTCCTCCTTTGCAAAACAGGAACAATGGAAACAGTCTGTTCCTGTGTTTTTGTGACACAGTAGCTCATGTGAGTAACTAGAGGGCTGATGTCAGTTCACACGTGATTTCTCCCAATTTGCTACTGTTTGGTTCCCCAAAACAACAACAGCTAAATGCACGGTTCACTAACGATCAAGCTACTTTCATATGTTTTTAAGGCAAAATAAATACCACATTTGCTGTAATATTTCTTAAATGATGAGTAATTTGACAAGTCTTTTCAACTGTGCTTGTGTGATGATTAGGAAATTGGCCAGTTTCATCCCCGGTTAAAATGGTGCATAGGTTTTGTGTGACCAGCTCCAACCCTATTTTTCCCATAAGCCTTGTTATATGTAGTGCCTACTTTTGCAGCTTACAGACGTTTTTAGAAACACTTATATAAAAATTATAATAAACTCCTTGAAGCATTTCTCAGCGTTATTTAAGGGAGTAAACGAGGTGTAGTAGGTGCTCTGTACACAGTGATAGTAATAATGAGAGACCTTGTCTTACCTCTTGTCAAAACAGACTATAAAGCTATGACAACCAAAACAGTGCAGTCTGGCACAAAAAGGTGTCTTATAGGTCATGAGGATAAATTAAAATGGTGGACATTGGCCCAGAGTACCGTGCTCAATAAATTAGCATCCTTATTACCCAATTATGGACTCTTCCTTACCCTGAGGCCTTGGGGCAAATGAATTCCCTTTTCTGGGCCTAGTAGCTTCCCCTCTAAGGAATAGGGACTATCATACTTTAATGCACAGCCTAATTTGTCTGGTTCCTGACTTGCGCAGCACAGCGCCCGGCTCTTATTAAAGGCGCCAATAGAGGGCGCCATTGGGGCTTTCACTGGGAATTAAGGCAATAAAGAGGGGCAAGCTAAGCGGACCTTTCTCACGCCTTCCCGCAGCTGAGTGCACGGTTATGGGTATCCCCAGTGTCTCCACCAACCTTTCTGGTTTCGGCTGCTTCATGGAGGAACACATCGCAGACCCCTCAGCTTACGGTCAGCGCCCGGAATGAGAGCCGGGACTCTTGGATCCTGGGAAGGAAGGGCGTGGTCTCTTGGGTCACTAAGAGAGGAGGGGGTGGACTCCTGAGTCCCAGTGGGAGGAGGCGTCCTGGTGTCCGCAGAGTCCCAGAGACAATGAAGGTTTCCCCAATCTGTTTTCTGAGACCTCGTCCTGGCCCCGACAGGCATCTACATTCTGGACCGGCGTTTCCGAGGCCTGGATGATTCTTGCTCGCAGCTCACCTCCTTCCTCTACAGTTTCTGCCAGCAGAGCCGGCGGCAGCGCATTATCCAGCGGAACCGCACGGAGCGCCTCTCCGACCTTCTGGACTGGAAATACCTAGGCCGGGTATAACTCCCCTCCCTGTCCTCTGCTGGTGAATCTAGTCACTTACGGCTCTGGGTCTCTGATTCCCCGTGCCTCGAAAGCTGGCGCAAAGAGCATGGTCTCTTCCTATTTGTAACGCTTGCTGTCCCTTTAAGAAAAGAATCAACTTTCAGACTGGAAGACCACCGAGGTCGGAAGTTGTCTATTTGCATAAGGGTGCGGCCATAGAGGTACCTGACTGGAGAATTCCGCCCCTGTTAAGGGGGTGTGGCTCAGAGACTGTCCATTCACAGCTCTGCTTATCTACATAAGGGGTGGAGCCTGAAAGATGGATGATTGGCAGAGGGGCCAACTGGAAACCACCGCAGGGTGTGCTCATCTGCATAAAAGGTGTAACCAGGGTTCACCCCACCTCCAAACCTGCTGGGGGCGGGTTCAGACTCCTGTCCCCTGATGCCCACTCCTCTTCTTTCCCCCCAACAAGTACTACATGTCCGCGCGCCACATGGCGCTGGCCAAGGCCTTTCCAGAACATTTCACCTACGAGCCCCACGAGGCTGACGCGGTAAGTGGATCCGGGGTCTCTCTAGGGGGCCAGGAGCTAGAAGGGTGGGGTGAAGTGGGGTGTCCCTCCTCGAGTTGCAAGACCTCAAGGACGCTGGGCGCCCAGGCAGGCTGTAGAGGCCTCTGCTCACTATGCGGTTTCTACCCACACCTCCGTACGCAGACCCAGGGCTACCGCTACCCGCGGCCAGCCTCAGTGCCACCATCGCCCTCACTGTCGAGACACTCCAGCCCGCACCAGAGCGAGGATGAGGAGGAGCCCCGGGACGGACCACCCGATGAAGATGGCGAGCGCTACGACGAGGACGAGGAGGCTGCCAAGGACCGGCGCAATATCCGCGCCCCGGAGTGGCCGCGCCGCGCCTCCTGCGCGTCTTCAACCGGCGGGAGCAAGCGCGGCTCGGTGGACACAGCGCCCTCCAGCTCAGTCAGCACCCCCAGCGAGCCCCTCAGCCCCGCCAGCTCCCTGGGCGAGGAGCGCAACTAAGTCCCCTGCCCCGCACTCCCCTGCCAACCCTGCCTCCCTTATCTGGAGGGTGGATGCAGAATGGCGCTGTCCCTAAACTCCACTCCAGATCCCCAACCCTCTGTGGGGTCCACAGCCCTACCCCCTCCGCCATACACTCCAGCCCCTCTAGCTCCTCTCTCGGAATCCCAAACACTCCAGAATCCACAACGTGCCTTTCTTGGGTTCCAGAATGCATAATCTGTGCCCTGGAGTCCCCCAGGCCATCCCAGAGGCCAGGAATCTGCCATTATCCTGCCATGGTGCCAGAGGTTTTCAGAAACCTGCTCTGTTGCCTTCTGTGCTGGGGCTCCTTGAGCCCCTTGCGGCTTGCTAATTTTACAGCATACAGAGCCTGCCATGCTCAGGCCTGGTCCGGGGCCACCAAGCACTGGAAACCACGTGGAGTCCCTGCTAATGAGACAATCAAGTCCAGAGCTGGGGCACTTTCAGGGACTTAATGCAGGTTAACTCCAGAACTCCGGCTCCAGGCCAGTGCACTCGTGTTTACTCTGATTTAGCCCTCCCTGGGGTGTCCGGCTCTGCCTGGAGGATCCCTCCACCCCTGCTCCCTTCTTCTTCTGCACTTTGGCCAAGCAAGTGGGGGCAGAACCACTTGGCTTCTCATTCCTATTGGAGAACAAGCTGTCTTGGTCTAGATGCCTTTCTGGCCTTTTCTGGACCAGACCCTACTCCTCCTTCCCCATATCTCTAAACTCCTGCGCCCTACAGGGAATCCCTCTGCTGAGGACAACTGGCTGTCTTCCCCAGTACCTGCACACATAACCCCCAACAGCTAGACCCACCATGAAACCACTGGGTTCTAGGTCCCAGCTGCCAAACCTAGAACCTCGCCACTTTGCTGCATCCTGGTCCCTTGCCTCTGGTCTAGAACTCAGCCCACTGGATTCTAGAACCTCCATATTTACCTCGAGGCTCTTCCATCCCTAAGCTGTGCCCTGCCCCCAGCTTTGGTGAAAGGGAGGTGCCCCTCACGTGTGCTGTGCCGTGTCTGCTGCCCTTGGTTTGCAACTGGGAGGGGGGAGGGCAGAAGGGGTGTGATTGAAGTGTGTCCAGAGATGAAAAAATACATCTATATTTAAGAATCTCAGGTCTAGTCTGACCGGAGGGCTTGGTGGGCCTCAATCCTGGCCCCGCCCTCCTCTTCCCTCCCTCCTCTTCACCTCTGATTCCTCCCCTTGCCCACTGCTGAGTCCCAGTTCTCTTGTCTCATTCTACTGTCTCAGAGACTTGGATTGCCACTGGATTCCAGTGTTATTTCAAAGGAAGGCAACTCTCTTGTTTTTGACTCGACTTGCAAGTGGCAAAGTTGGCTCAGGCTCTTAGATTCCTCAGTAGCACTAGCCATATGCAAGGGCTCAATAGCCACTGTGGCCACATGTGGCCCATGGCTACCCTATTGGACAGCGCAGATACAGAACATTTCCATCACTGCAAAAAGTTCTATTGGACAGCACTGGCTTAGAGCATGTTTCTAGGACTCTGGCCTCTGGACTTTGGCCCTACTGTCCCCTGGATGACTCTACTTTTGGAAAAAAATCTTTTTCTCCTTTCAGTTCTAATCATCCCTAGGCTACACGTGCATCTCTGAACCAATCACTTTTCAGGGGAGTAGAAAGCTCTGATTGTTTGAATTTGGATGTGTGATCATCTTTCTGTTAGCCACAGTGTTTGTGACACCCAAGAGTCCCCTCCCCCACCAGAATTACCAGCGGGAGGGGCATGGTGCTGAGCAGACAAAAGAACAGCTGTCTAGCAGCCATTTCCGCTTAGATTCATCTACCAAAAATAGGATGGGGTAGGGGGTCAGAGTTGACATCGTTTTATTGCTTGGACCCAGCAGCTGCTTAAGTCATCTTCAAGCTTCTTCAGTTCCCATTTGGATAATTTCACATCCCATTTCTGTCTGTGCTGAGCCCTGAACCCCTAGCTCAGCACCTCTTTCACACCATGTGTCCTCAGCTGCTCAGACCCACTAGCCAGGTTCTACCTATTATGTGCCTTGAATTCCACACCTGTAACAAGCAGCCTTTGGAGGTCAGACCTGGGTGTGCCTCCCGGTTACCATGGGTAATTTACACAGTTTGTCTCGACTTACCCATATAAAGGAGCTCACATTTCTACTTAGCCTCCCAGAATTGAGGCAGAGTACTTTCAGAGCTTGGCAAGTGCCTAGCAACATAACTCATGTGAACCGGTTTCTAATTACTGATCTCCTTAACAGCTGTCTGCTTCCAGCTAGCAACCCCAGGTTTTACTAGACTCTCCCTGGAGTCTGGACTCTACCATCTTAGGGGCAGTTAACAGCCTGGCAAAGCAGAAAACCCACTACTGCAACACCCCACAGGTGTTATTATGTCTTAGAAGTAAAGAGCGCCAAACTCCTCTCTCCCTGCCAGCCCAGTGCAGCCAGAAGCCTTGTGAAAATAGATCCCACCTTTTTTCTCAGGATACACACACAAAACCACTAGCTGCTGCAATAAGCTTTATTGTTTCCATTTGGTCCAAGGCTTGGGAGAGGGCTCCAGGGTGGTTAAAAAGCTGCCTAGTGGCTGCAGAGAGGGGCTTCAGGCAGAAGCCCTGACAGCAGAGGGGCTCCTCAAAGGCCACTGGGCTCCGGAGGCTCCTAGTCGTGCTTGAGGGTGAGCCTTTCAAAGAGATACTCGCCCAGCCCAGCCTGGGGACCAGCCAGCCTGCGGAGGTTGGTCAGGTGGTCACCCATCTTCTTGATGAGTTTCACCTCCTCATCTAGGAAGTGGCTCTCCAGGAAGTCGCAGAGCTGAGTGATAAAAGAGGAGAAAATGTTGCCACGTACAGATCTAACAATGTGACAGATGGGGGAAGGAGGCTCAGAAGGAAATCTGCCCAATCAGATGAGGCCAATGCTTAGTATGTAAGCATCATTCCAGGGAAGGTCTTATAGACATGACTGGAGATACTTACGTGGGGGTCTGCGCGGGCACAACCCAGGGCATGCAGATCCAGAAGGGCCTGGTTCAGGTTCTTCTCCATGTTAATGGCGGCTTCCATAGCGTCCTGAGTTTTACCCCACTCATCTTGAGATGGCTTCTATACCGAAAACAGAAACGGCTCAGTACTTGCCACATACTCTGGAAAGGACTAAAAACTAATTTTCCAGTAGTTGCGAGAGTAGAGGGCTTAACAGGAATAAAAACGTCTAAGAGTTTGTATCTATCATTCCCCAATGTCCTATCACTACACGTCCCAGGATACTACACGCTGCGCTCTGGACCGCCACGTCTTGGGAGAACTGGGTTCACCTCGATCTCCAGCTGTAATAACCCACAAAAGACTGAACTCACTCTCCAAGAAGCCAACGTGGTGCCTAAACCGGTACAGTCAAGGGGCCTCTAGTGCAGGGACTGTTGGGAGATGTAGTCCGCTGCCCACACACTATTTACCTGCACGTCCTGGAAAAGGGCGCGGCCGCCGCGTTGGTTTTGCATTTTCAAGAGACGCTCGGCGCTCTCGTGCTTCTCTTCGGCCAATTCGCGGAAAAAGTGGCCCACGCCCTCCAGAGCCACATCGTCGCGGTCGAAATAGAAGCCCTGCGGGAAGAGATGGCAAGAACAATGGTTAGCAGGAGGCGAGGCCAGGCATGCGGACTCCGCCTTCTGACTATCCAACAGGACAAAGAAGGCCAGCGCGTGCGCAGAGGGCCGGAGGTGCGCAGCTGAGGGGAACTTGGGCTAGGGGCGTCCTGGGGACCCTCACCAGAGAGAGGTAGGTGTAGGAGGCCCGCAGATGCATGTTGACCAGGCGGTTGACGGCGGCCTCCACCTCGGTGGAATAATTCTGACGAATCTGGGAGCTCATGGTTGATCGGTAATAAGGAGTTCGGCTCAAAAAATGGTGTTGGCTGGTCCCGGTGACCGAGGACAGCTGAGTGGCTGACTCCGAAAGTTGGAGGGTGGATAGATGAGTGGCTGACTCCGAAGGTTGGAGGGTGGTCGGAGGCTGGAGGAAAGGGCGACCCTGGGTCTGTTCCGTCCAAACACTGTTGAAGCAAGAGACAGATCCGGGGAACCGCCGAGCGCAATGGAAACGGCTGTGGCCAAGGCGGCTTCTTTTATAGCGCGCGGGCCCTCGGAAGTGGGACGGTCGGGGAGAGCAATCGGCCAATCTGCGGTGGTGGGAGGCGGGGCCTGGAGCTCACGCGTGACCAATCAGGAGCATATAGGACTCCTAGACCCCCCCCCCGCCCCCCGGAGGTGGGGAAGTCACGCGCCTGTAGGCGAGGGCTGTTGTGAAATGGGGAATTGGGGGGTGGGAGTTTTCGGGGGATGCAACGGCTCTGGGGCTAATTCTGGGAAGTCAAGGGATTCTGGGGAGGGGGGAGGGAGACTTTCTGGTAGGTGAAAGATTAATGAGGACACTGGGAACCCTGGAAAATAACGATCCCTGGGTCCTGGGGGTGTCTCAGGAAAGTAGATCGGATTCTGGTGCTGTGTCAGGGCACGGACTTTACTGGAACCCTGGGGGGGTTCCTCAGAGGTGCGGAAACCTCCAGGTGACTGGGGTTTGCGCTGGGAGATAAGGGGGTACCCGGATCATTGAGAAGTTTGGAAGGCTGTGAGATGATATTTCTGGAACCTTGGGTCTCTCTCTGGGGAGGACCTGGAGCCTTGGGGTTCAAAGGTGGGGGGAGTTTCTGTAGCTTTAGAGTTCACAATGGAAATCCGTATTTTTCTGGAAACTTCCCCGGGGGGGTGGGGCGGTCTTTAGGCCCTTGAAGTGATCTGTGAGATTAAAAGGACAGTTGTAGAGCCCTGGTGTTCAGCCCTGGAGTGGGGGAGAGGGATGTTTCCAGAAGCCTAGTAGGGGCTTTTTAAAGAGGTCAGGGGTCTTGGAGAGCCTTTTGGAGCCCTCAAAAGATTGTCTGGGCCCCTTGGAATACCTAGGGGCTATTTTAGGGGCTCACTTTTTCTGGAAGCTGAGATGGGGAGGGGTGAAATGACACTGGAGTTTTGGGGGTCCCTCTGAGGCTGCACTTCCTGGAGATGACTTTGAAGGCAGCCAGAGACTGGGAATTCTTTTTGACTCTGAAGCAGCCTCGCTGAAATTGCCCCTGTCTTGCCTGACACATGCTCCTTCAAGATCACGGAGAAGTACTGGGTCCTGGTGAAACAAGGAGGGTCTGGGGACCTATGGATGGGATGTCTGTCTTTAACCAATGGACATTTTTAAAGTGTGCCTGGTCCAGGCTGGTGCCTGGGTGGCAGAGCTGGCTGAAGGAGCCCTCCAGGAGCTCCCCATTGTTGTTGTTTGGAGGCAAGGAGAAACAGAGACAGGACTTTGACCCTATTTCAGTGCCCTAATGGAGGCAGCTGGCCGGCTGGGGCAGGAAAGCTGAAGCCGCTGGGGCGTTGGGGGCAAAGGTCAGGGCTCACCTTGCAGAGAAGCCTCTCCAAGCAGCCCGGGCAGGGTACTCCCTGATCAACGGGACGCCAGTCAGGCTGGTATCTGGGGTCCTAAGGGGTGTCTGGGCCAGTGGCCAGGAGAGCAGCCGTGCTGAGTCATGCTGAACTCAGCTCTGGAAGGGGCTCCCGCAGAGGGGCGGGGTGGAGCCCGCTCACTGACCTCATCTACTTTGGGTGGACTGCAGTCTGGCTGGGACCCGGGGAACTAGGCCTGGCTGGGCCCCAAGTCTGGCCCCCTCCCCCAAGGTGCCACCTTGAGTGCTTTGTCTCAAGGCACTGTCTTTTTAGTTCCCTTGATGGTTTCCCTGGGCTCCCGCCTGTGGCCATATTGTCCCCTCTCTCTGGGTGGTGACTCAGTCTCCCCTCACTTCTGTCTTATCTGACATCTCTCCCCTGACTTGCCGTCTCTGGGGCAAGCCTCTGGGGGAGGGGCAGTTGCCCCAGGCACACAGTCACAATGGGGTCTGAGTTACTCATTCACCAAATTTCATACCTCAGCCCAAAGACCTTTAGCCTGGGAAAGGAGAGGTGACCTGGAAAGTGCTCACAGGTGGAGGGAGAGGAAGGGGTGAGATAAAGATGATCTGAAGAAGGTGGGGGTTATCAGGGGGGATGGGAGAAGACAAGTGACCCAGGGAAACAGGGACAGAGAGACAGGGGGACAGAAAGACCCAGAGAGGGACAAAGACAGAGACAGGAACAGAGACAGAGAAGGGGACAGAAGGACCCAGAGAGAGGGGGACGGAGAGCCAGAGGGGTGGGACTTCTCTGGTGGTGCAGTGGTTAAGAATCCGCCTGCCAGTGCAGGGGACACGGGTTCGAGCCCTGGTCCGGGAATATCCCACATGCTGCAGAGCAACTAAGCCCGCGAACCACAACTACTGAGCCCGCCTGCTCTTGGGCCTGCGTGCCTCAACTACTGAAGCCTGCGCGCCTAGAGCCCGTGCTCCGCAACAAGAGAAGCCACTGCAAGAGAAGCCCAGGCACCGCAATGAAGAGTAGCCCCCGCTCACCACAACTAGAGAGAAAAAAACCTGCGCATAGCAACGAAGACCCAACGCGGCCAAAGAAAGAGAGCCAGAGAGGTGACAACCAACTGTGACTCTCCGAGTGACCTTATTCTCTGTAATTCCCTTTTCTGATTCTCCTTCTGTGGCTCAATCTACTGTGCCTCTTTGTGAGCACAGCATCTTCCCAGGGGGCCGTCCTCTCCTGGTGGGCCCTTCCCATTTACAGGGCCAGACCCTAGACTCCTCCTCCTCCTCCAGCCCCTCCCTCTACAACCTGTCAGTCTCCAGCCTGTGTGTCTCCTCAGCAGCCACACAGCTCAAGCTCAGGCCTCCTCTGGAGTCTCCCTTGGACCCTCTCTCCAGCCTCCTCAGCCTTCCAGCCTCTCAGCCTTCCAACCTCCAGAGCCCTCCCCTGCTCTCCTAGTCCTCCCGAGGTCTGCCCCCCTCCAGCTTCTTCCCCATTTCTCCACCTCAGTAAATGTGCAACTTCCTGTGGTCCCATATGGTGGAAGCTTCCAGGTCCTAGTTCCCAGGGTCCAGGAGGCTGCTTTGCACCCTGCTACCCTGATATCCACCCCCCACCTCCACCCCAACCCCAGGCTCCTCTGCCGGGCTTGGGCCTGGCACAGTGCTGCCTCTAACACAATACCCTAGGCTGTGACACGACTCATGTGATCTCAAGTCACCTCGGTTCCCCTCAGGACTGTGGGCTCCTTAAGGGCAGGGCCAAGACTTAACTCACCACCTACCCATAGAGGGCACCAGGCAACCTCAGAAAAAGATGTGTCAGCACATGAAGCCTGGTCTCCTGCGAAAGCCAGGAAGTGGGCCCAGTGACTCAGACTCTGAAAGTGTGGCCCGAAAGAGGTTTATTGCCCCCCGAGACCACTCCTCCCCACCCCACCCCAATAATTACAAAAGTAAGAAAAATGCCCATGGCCCCCAGTCCCCACCCCTCCCGAAAAATGCCATAATTTATGCAGAAAAGACACAGTCCAAGGCCGCTGGTGGCCTCAGCCCATCTTCTTCCAGATGGTAAGCGAGGCAGTGAGCACGCCGGCCACGAAGATGGTCACTGTCTGCCACGTGGGTGTCCCAAAGTAGGAGAGGAGGCCATCCTGGGGATAGGGACATGAGGCACTTCAGCAGCTCAGCCAAGGGGCAGGCCCTGGGCCAGCACATGAGGGGTCACAGAGAGGTCAGAGGGCATGAGTGGGGGCAAGGGCCTAAGATTAATGGTACTACAGAGTTGGGGGCCAAAGAGTTATCATAGAACTTGAGGGATTCCGAAGGAAGTAGAGGCACCAGGGAGGGCAGATGGCACTAGTCAGGTCAGAGGTCACCAGGAGGTCAAGGGTCATGGAGAGGTCAGTCGGTGCCATATGAATCGGGGTTGATCAGACATGTAAGAAAACGCATTACAGAGTACATCTGATGATCCAAAAATGGGGAGGGGGGGCACCACTGTGGTGGGCTCAGGAAGGCCCAGGGGTCCCAGAGGAGTGGGGGATTGGGTGGGGTTAGGGGCCTCACCCAACCACCCTGGTCCTGGATCCAGCCCAGCAGCCGCTCTCGAAGGAAGTCCAGTGTCCAGCCCATGATGGTCCTGATCAGCTGGGGCACCTTGGTGCACAGGGCCTGCGGGGAGTGGGCTGGGCCTTAGGGACTGAGCCTTGTCCCCACTGCCTGGGGCCGTGGCCCCCAGCCTCCTTTCTCAACTCTCTGCCTCCCCTCCTGCCCTTCTGCAATCTCTTTTCCACTCACAGTCAGAATGAGCTTCATAAATTGTAAAGTGGATCTGGTCACTGTCAACTGCCCTGCTCACAAACCATCTATGGCTCCCCAGTACCTCTGGGATAAAAAATCAAAAGCCTATCTTGGCCCACAAGGCTCTGTATGAAGCCTCTGACCTGATCACATTCCAATTTTCCTCTTCTTTTCTGTGCCTCATTGCCCTTCTTCCATATCTTTTTTTTTTTTAATTTGAACCTTTAATTTTTATTTTTTCTTTGGCCACTCCACACAGCTTGTGGGATCTTAGTTCCCCGACCCGGGATCGAACCCGTGCCCCCTGCAGTGGAAGCACGGAGTCCCAACCACTGGACCGCCAGGGAAGTCCCACCCAATTCTTAACCTGCTTCAGGACCTTTGCACATGCTGACTCTGCTGCCTCAATGGGCCTCAGCCAAGGGAATTTTCACTCATCCCTCAAAGCTCAGGTCTAATGTCACTTCCCCAGAGAGGGCTTTCTGACCTTCAGACCAGGTAAGGCCTGACGCCTGCTCTTCAACTCCCTAAGCTTCCCTACTCAGCCTTTATCTCGCTGCTTCTCACCTGCTGTCCCCAGCGCCACATGCAGCCCTACCATCACCCTGACTGCTGTCCCCCTCACCTCTAACATTCAAGCCCCATCAGCTCAATCTTACAAACACATCAAGAAATCTACTTCTCCACCTCCAATGCTGCCCCCTGACTCCAGGTCAGTCTTCCGTTAGCCAGGACTATTACAGGTACCCCTTCGTCAGCTTCCCAGTTTTTGCCCTTGTGCCCCATAATCCATTTTTCTACCCACAAGGGCCAGAATAATTTGCTGGGCTTCCCCTCCCCCAGTATTTTATAATGAGAATCTTCAGAGAGAAAAGTTAAAAAAATTTCGAAGTGTACAGGCATATACACACAACCTAGATTCTACAATTAACATTTTGCTCTCCTTGCTTGAAAAGTCTTTTCTATTTATAAATCAGGTCACCTCACTCTCTTGTTTAAAACGAGCCAATCACTCCTGTCGCACTCAGAGTAAAGCTAGTCTTTATAGTGGCCCACAAGACCCTCGCAATCTGCCCTCATCTCTCACCTTCTCCCCCTCCTCACTCTGTTGTAACCACATGGGCCTCCTCATTGCCCACAACACACCAGGCTTGGTCCTACCTCAGGGCCTTTGCACGTTCTGCCCCTCTACGGGATGCCTTTTCCCCCATCTTTATACAATATATCACTGCATCTTTCTTGTCATTCCAACTTTGGCTTTCATGTCACCTCCTCTTAGAAGTCTTTCCTGACCACTTTGCCCAATCACGTCACCCTAGTTTACTTCGGTCAGCACTCATCATACGACGTGGGCTCCCTGAAAGCAGGGACCTAGCCTTTTCTGTTGTGTGTCCTGGGTGACGAGTACAGGTCACACACACCATAGGCCCCATAAATGTTTGTTGAATGAATAAATGAATGAAAAAGCAGACAAGCGGTCCATAGCTGTCTCTCTCCATTCCCTCTGTGGTTACTGGGCTGCCACAGAGGTTGACCTCACAACTCCCAGGTCCTCATAGGGGAGCCTGCCTGGGCTCACAGCCCTGCAGCCGCCCACCTTGAGCACCAGTTTGCTGGCAAAGTAGAAAAGGGCGACAACCCGGCCCCAGTTGAAGTTGCCGTCAGAAAACATTTCAGCCGCCACTCGGAAAAAGACCTCTCGGGGGGAGTCTGTGTCCACAGCTGCGATCATCCTGCAGGAGAGAGGAGAGCCAGTGCTGGGGAGGGAGGATCAGGCAGAGTCTGGAAACTCTGGTGTCCACCCCATACCAAAGATAAGGAAACTGAGGCCTGAGCCAGGAAGCCATCATGGGGGAGAGCCACAAGGTGGACATTGAGGAAACTGGGGAAAATGACTCCCTGAAGGAGAGTTTCAAGATCCTAGGGCAGGGGAGGGCTGGGAGTCCAGAGTGCTGAGTTGAGTGGTGGGGCCCTGGACCCCTGGGTCTGACGGAAAAGGGGGCTGTGGGCCTGGACTCCAGGCTCCCAGGGGAAGTGGGGGTTGGGAGCTGGGACTCCTGGGCTCTGAGGGAGAAGGGGCTCACTGGCTGGACTCCGGGGTCCCCGGGACCACACCTCTGCAGCTCCATGTTACTGTCCAGTTCATCTCCAATGCGCTTGAGACACTCGCTCAGCTTCTTGGTGGATGCATCCTGGGGCGCCTGCTCCAGGCCCAGCTCGGGTGTCTCTCCCCCCATTCGCCCTGCTCGATCCTGGATGAAACTAGAGTGGGAATGGAGTTGCAGGGAATGCAGAATCAGAATGGGGCCTCACTCCTCAAATCTGCTCCGCAATAATCAGACCTCAAACTCACCCCTGAAGCAAAAGGGCCCCTGTCTTCATGATCTGCTCAGAGCTGGTGGGCCCTAGAGGAGAAAGGAGGGAAGAGGTGCCTGGACTCTTGGGTCCTAGGGGGATCCAGGGAACTGGAGTGGCTCATGATCCCTGAGGGAGGACAACGCTAGGGGACCCTGCATTTCTGGGTCCCTGGTAGATAAAGTGACTGGGGGCCCAGGCAACTGAGTCCCTGATGGAGAAAGAGGCAGGAATCCTGGGCCTGTATCCTTCATTCTTCCGGGGGAGGAGGCTGAGGGAACACTTCATGCAACCAGACCCCTGGCCTGAGGGGACTGAGGGGAGACCCGCCCCTCCCACCAGGAAGTGGTGCCGGCAACAAGCCCGGGCCTGCCCCGGGGGCTTGGATTATGGGGTTCCCCAGCTTCTCGGGGGTCCGAGAGCGCCAGACAGGAAGGGATCCGGACGCAGAAGCCAGAGAGCCCGGGACCCCGGGAATTGGTGGAAGCTGGCAGCGCCGGATCCCGGAGTTTCTGCCCCGGAGTGCTTGGCGATCGGACGGCCCCATACCGGCAGGAGGGATCCTGGGGTCGGCCGGCGAGGGGCTCGCCCTCCTCCCGCCCGTCCGCCTCCCGCCTCACCCCCGCCTCTGGGTTGCTCCCCGGACCCGTCCATCACCGCCGCTCCCGCCGCCGCCTCTCGCCGGGTCCGCCCGGGCGGCCGCAGCACGCCCCTGGTCACGTGAGCGCCCCGCTGAGCGTGCGTCCTCTCACGTGATCGCCCCGCAAAATGGCCGCCGCGAGCCGCTGCCCCGCAGGGCTACCCGGACACAGGACCGCACCTGCCTCACCTGCTCCGGGAAGGCTCGGCCCCTATCACGTGACTGCCCAATCAGCACTTCCCCTTAGGAACTGGTCGTGGCGCCATTCCACCAGGCACGCATTCAATCGCAGCTATAACTTTTATTCATTCATTCATTCCTGCAATATTTTCAAAAGTTTCGGGTGGGACTTGAGCCCTTGCCAGGACAGAAGGAACATCAGGGGCCAAAGATAGCATTCTTTGAGGCAGGACGTTCCAGATGACTAAAGTCTATGAATGTTTATATGTGTTTCTGTGAAAATAAAAGGAATCTGAAGTTCAAAAAGTGATAGATTGGTGATAGATTGGCAGGGTGAGGACAGAGAGGCTCCTGGGGTATCCGAAATGTGCTATATATTTATCTGGGTGGTGATTACTTGGGCATACATATATTTAAAAATTCACTGAGTTGTACACATAAGACGTGCAGTTTACTGTATGGAAATGATTATATCTCCCTTTCAAAAGAAAATAGTAAGAAGAAAAAAGAACTGAGATTAGAAAAATAGGCTGGGACCATTCATCAGATGATGAATGGTTTGGGCATATAAGAGAAGGGAATCTATGTCCCAAGGGTGGCTGGGAGCCACGGCAATTAAAGATTATAGGTGTCTTAATCCATCTGCCCGACAACACCAGGAATATAGTCTGACAAATTAAAGTTTATTGACCCATTGAGATGATGGAGACCACACAACAGAGAAATCATGGAGCATCTTGACAAAGGAAAAGGTAGAGTTATTATAGGATTTGGAGGAAGAGTGGAGTTTAGGTGATGACTGTATGTTAGGCTCAAAGCCAAGCAGTGTGTGGACTGCAAAAGGAACCAGGGTCCTGTATCCTTGCAAACTACAAGATGAATGTAGATGTATAGTGTTGGGTCCAGAAACCCTTTACTCTGCACCTGGGTTGGAAATCGAGGCTGCTACTATGTATCAAATGATTTCGATCCTACAGGCAAGATCCTACAGGCAAGAGTGGGATGTTTCATTTTTACTGATAGAATTTCCAACACTGTGAGTAAGAAAGCATGTCCTTGGGAAATAGTGTTTCTTATTAACTTTGAAGCTGGCTTTATTTGTGTCTGTTATTCCAGCCCAGTGAATTAGCCCTCCCTCCATCCCAGTTACAGAGAAGGAAGAAAGGGCTTTTAATGCAGCCACAGACCTCTAAACAGTACAGCTGTTGAGTAGAGGGGAAAAAACTTTTGAGATAGTTCTGAAGTCAATATTGTTTACAATAATAAAGATACTATATCAGAACTATGAAGCCCACCTCCAAGATGGGCCCCAATGATTCTCACCTCCAGGTATTCAGGCCCCTGTGTAGTCTCCTCCCACATTGAATAGGGCTGACAGTGTGACTAATAGGGTATTGTGGAAATGGCAGAGTGTAACCTCCAAGGTTAGGGCATAAAAGTCACCGCAGCTTCTGCCTGACTCTCTCTAGGATCACTCACTTTAGAGGAAGCAGCTGCCACGTTGTGAGGACACTAAAGCAATCATCCGCTGGAGAAACACACGTGTTGAGGAACCAAGTCCTCCAGCCCCAGTCAAGCCTTCAGGTGACAGCTGTCCCCACCAACATCCTGACTGCAACCTCGTGAGAGATCCTAAGCCAGAACCCCACAGCTCAGCCACTCATTGATTTCCAACCCTCAGAAATTGTGTGGGACAATAAACATTTATTGTTGCTTTAAACTGCTAAGTTTGGGGGCAATTTGTTACAAAGCAATAGATAACTAATACATCTAGGATAACTATGGCCTATTTATAGATGCAGAAACCAGAGCCCAGAGAAGGAGATGGATTTGCCAGAATTGTACGATTCTTGTGGATGCTGTCAGGTCTCCAGCTTGACCTGTGTCACTTGGACAGGGCTTTCTTACTCAGCCCCACTCATAGGCCCCAGCCTCCTGTCCCTCCCCTCCAGCCCATCTTCCACATGAACCTAGATGGGTTTTTCTATATCCAGAGCTGGCCCTGGTCCTCACCTGCTCACAGCCCTCCCATGGCTCACTGTTAATAGTAAATCTCTCTTACACATTATTATAAGACAATGAATCTAGTACAATCTGTTATTTATTGTATATCCAAAGGGATAAGAGAGAAAATGATGTTTTAAGACTTTTTGCGGGGGGGGCATGCCACATGACTTGTGGGATCTTAGTTCCGAGACCAGGGATGGAACCCGTGCCCCCTGCAGTGGAAGCACAGTCTTAACACCTGGACCACCAGGGAAGTAACTTAAGACTCTTCTAACAAAGGAAAATACAGTTTATAGGTGTTTTAAAGTTACCGATGTATATTACAAGATGGACATAATCGGTGGGATCTGGGGGTGGCTTACTTGGGTCCTCTGCTTTGCATTCTCTCACAAGGCTATAAAATAGGTGTCAGCTGAGGTTCTGGTCTCATCCAATGACTCATCTGGGGAAGGATCCATTTCCAAGCACCCATAAATGGTTGTCGGGAAGATCCGGTCACATGAGAGACGCTGGACTGAGGGCCAGCATCTTGGTTCCTTGTTGGCTGGAACTCCTTTCTTTGCCATGGGACCTCTTCATAGTGCAGCTCACAACATGGCAGCAAACTTAATCAAAGTGAGCAGGCAAGACTGAAGTCATAGTCTATTATAACCTAGTCTCGGAAGGGACATCCCATCACTTTTGCCATGAGCGGCAGGTCACTAGGTCCAGCACAGTCACAGGAGAGGGGATTATATGAGGACATGAATACCAGGAGGTAGAGGTCATTGAGAGCCATTTTAGACACCGATTACCCCAGAGAAAACTCTAATTCGAAAAGACACATGCACCCCTATGCTCATAGCACCACTATTTACAATAGCTAAGACATGGAAGCAACATAAATGTCCATCAATAGATGAATGGATAAAGAAGATGTGGTCTATATACACAATGGAATATTAGTCATAAAAAAGAATAAAATAATGCCATTTGCAGCAACATGGACGGACCTAGAGATTATCATATTAAGTGAAGTAAGTCAGTGAAAGACAAATATCATATGATATCATTTATATGTGGAACATAAAAATATGATACAAATGAACTTATTTACAAAACAGAAATACACTCACAGACACAGAACACAAACTTATGGTTACCAAAGGGGATAGTGCAGGGGTGAGGTGAGGAGAGAATTTAGGAGTTTGGGGTTAACAGATAGATGCTACTACATATAAAATAGATAAACAACAGTAACCTACTGTAAAGCACAGGGAACTGTATTCAATATCTTGTAATAACCTATAATGGAAAAGTATATGAAAAAGAATATATATATTCAATATATATATAACTGAATTACTTAGCTGTACACTTGAAAGTAACATGACATTGTAAATTAACTATACTTCAATGAAAGAAAGGAAAGGAAAGGAAAGGAAAGGAAAGGAAAGGAAAGGAAAGGAAAGGAAAGAAGGAAGGAAGGAAGGAAGGAAGGAAAGAAACTGACTACCACTCCAGGAAAGGAAAAACCCTTTGCACATAGAGGAAGGACAGCAAAGGAGAGGGCTAACATGTTGTAGATGCTAAGTTATTCAGGGGAAGAGGACCCTGGTGGCTGATCTAGTGAAGGTTCTGGGGTGGAGAAGAGTGAGTAGGATTTGGGGGTTCCACTTCTGCTTAGACATATTAAAAATGAATCCATCTCTCCCACTATAAAAGTTATACCAGATGTTCTGGTTCACTATTGCTGTGTAACAAATCAGCCCAGAGCTTAGTGGCTTAAAACAACCATTATTTTATTATCTTTGATAGGCCTGTGGGTAGTGAGATTGGGAAGGGCTCTCTGGGCAGTTCCAGCTTGGGGTCACTCAGTGTCTGCAGTCAGAAAGTGGCTGGAATTGGAAGAGCAGGGAGACTGAAGGGTGTCGGGACCTGGTGGAGCATATATTTTCATGGAGCCTCAAGCCTTTCCATGTGGTTTCTTTGTGTGGGATAGCTTGAGCTTCCTTATAGCTTGGTGGCTTCAGGGCAGCTGAACTACTTGCCTGATGGCTGAAGGTTTCTAGAGTATTTCAGCTAACAAAGAAATTGCATTGCCTTCCCTGATTTGACCTCAAAAATCATGCAGCATCACTTCTGCCATGTTGCAACAGCTACATATTAGTCATGAGCCCACTCCACTTCAGGGGAAGGGGAACTCGACTCTACTTCTTAATGGAGGAAGTGAGTGGGGACAGGAGATATCTTTGGAAAATATAAGGTAGCACACCAATTCAGCTGCTTTAGCAAAGACCATTATAACAATGACTTAAACAACACAGAAGTTTATTTCCCTCTCATGTAACAGTCCAAGAATATGCAACCTTAAGTGATAATAACAGTGAGTAAAGTTCCACAGTGTCAGGAACTATGATGGTTAATTTTATATGTCAACTTTACTGGGCCAGCTTGACAGGGTACCCAGATGTTTGGTCTAACATTATTCTGAGTGTTTCTCTCAGGGTGTTTTTGCATGAGATCGATATTACATCAGGAGACTTAGTAAAGATGATTGCATAAAAGGCCTGAATAGAACAAAAGGCTGACTCTCCTCTGAATAAGAAAGAATTCTTTCTGCCTTACTACCTTTGAACTAGGACATGAGGGACTTCCCTGGTGGCGCAATGGTTAAGGCTCCGCGCTCCCAATGCAGGGGGCCCAGTTTGATCCCTGGTCAGGAAAATACATTCTGCATGCTGCAACTAAAGACCCCTCATGCCACAATGAAGATCCTGCATGCTGCAACTAAGACCCGGTACAGCCAAATAAATAAATAAACAAATAAATAAATAAATTTTTTTTTTTAAAAAAGGAACTAGGACATCAGCTTTCTTCCCACCTTCAGGCTCAAACTGAAACATTGGCTCTTCCTGGGTCTCAAGACGAAACTGCACAATTCAGATGGGACTTGAACCCAAGGGGTGGGACTTAAACCCAGTGTCTTTTTTTTTTTTGACGGCGCCATATGGCATGTGGGATCTTAGTTCCCTGACCAGGGATCAAACCCGTGCCCCCTTCAGTGGAAGCCCGGAGTCTCAACCACTGGACTGCCAGGGAATTGCCCCCGCCAGTGTCTTTTTTTTTTTTTTAATATAAATTTATTTATTTTAATTTTATTTTTGGCTGCATTGGGTCTTCACTGCTGCGCGTGGGCTTTCTCTGGTTGTGGTGAACGGGGGCTACTCTTCATTGTGGTGCGCGGGCTTCTCATTGCGGTGGCTTCTCTTGTTGCAGAGCATGGGCTCTAGGTGCACGGGCTTCAGTAGTTGTGGCATGCAGGCTCAGCAGTTGTGGCTCACAGACTTAGTTGCTCCGCGGCACGTGGGATCTTCCTGGACCAGGGCTCAATCCCGTGTCCCCTGCAGTGGCAGGCGGATTCTTAACCACTGCGCCACCAGGGAAGTATTCCCCCCACACACTGTCTTTTAAATGAGATCACACACCAGGTCTCAGATCTTAATGAAGCTCAGGTTCTTTATGTCTCATCGCAGAAAGAATTCAGTGAGAGACAAAGTGATAGGTAAGAAGTGGATTTATTTAGAGAGAAACACAGTCCACAGAGTGTGGACCATCTCAGAAGGCGAGAGGCCCCGAAATATGGGGTGATTGGTTTTTATGGGTTGGGTAATTTTATAGGCTAACGAGTGGGAGGATTATTCCAACTATATTGGAGAAGGGGTGGCGATTTCCAGGAATTGGGCCATTGCCCACTTTTTGGCCTTTTATGGTCAGCCTCGGAACTGTCATGGCACCTGTGGGTGTGTCCTTTAGCATATGCTAATGTATTACAATGAGCATAGAATGAGGCTCAAGGTCTACTGGAAGTCAAATCTTTTGCCATCTTGGACCTAGTTGGTTCTAACCAGTTTATGTCTTATCCTCAAGGGCTATGTCATTCTTTTAGACGTTGTGCCCTGCCCCCTTCCCTCCTGTTTCAGAGCTGCCAGCCTTCAGACAACAACTACACCATCAGCTGTCCTGGTACTCATGCCTTCAAACTTGGACTGGAACTAAACATTGGCTCTCCTGGGTCTCCAGTTTGCCAACTCATCCCGAAGATCTTGGGGCATGCCTACTTCCATAATCATGTCTTTCTTCTAGCCTTCTAGCTTGTTGCCCTACCATTCACAACACAGCACTTCCATCTCATAGTGTAAGATGGACACACCAATGCCCAACACATCCCTGCACCAGGAAGGGAGAGACTGAAAGGGATGCCATCCTCCTTGCCTTTTAAGGCCATATCTCAGATGCTGCAGACATCCCACTGGCCAGAAACCATTTACATGGCAAGAAACTTGTTGCAAGGGAGCCTGGGAAATGTAGTCTTTAGCTGTGCAGCCATATGTCCAGTGAAACTTCCCTATCAGAGGCGAATAATTATTAAGGGGACATCTAGGCTTATCTGCCACACGATCAAATGATTGAAACCAAGCAAGCAGAGGGCTGAATGGTTTCACATTGTGGTGATAGCTGAATGATGTGTAATGGGACTTGGAAAAGGCAAACAATAGAAAACTCATTTAACTGATTTCTAATCTCTCAATGTTCTGAAATTTCTACCAAATTGCTTATGTGCTCAGAGTGAGAGTTATTAGTGTCATAAACCCAATGTATCCATCTCCATCTTCTGGAATGTGGTAGAATTGAACTTCCCGGACTCTCTGTGGTTCATTCAAGTCACATGACTAGTTTTGGCCAATAAATTCTAAGAGATTATGTATGTCATTTGTGTGTCAGAACATTTAAGTATTGGTACAAGAGCTTCCAGGGTGTTCTTCCTTGGCCACACTTGACCGGCAGGGCTCCAAATGGTAGTGGCTCTGTCAGCCTGGGTCCCAGACATATACAGCCCAGAACCCTCAGTCAATATATAACACAAGTGAGAAAAAAACCTTGTTATGCTAAGCTGAGATTTGGAGTTGTTTGTTACTACAGCATAACCTAACCTATTCTCACTACTATAGAAAAATATGAAAGTTAGATCTTTCCTAGAGCACAGAGTTAACCCTAATTGGTTGGCCAAGCACCCACATATAGCCACCCTCCAACTGCTTGTAATTTGGGTGGGAATGATCTCCTACCCCTTCCACACAGAGGGGCATATGACCCTGGCTTTGCCAATAAGGCCACTGAAATACTTGCGAACGTTCCTGTTGAAATGACTCTCTATACCTTAATGGAGGCCTGGAGCTTCTGGAGGCCTGACCTCAAAGTGAAGGGCCAATCAGCTAACATCTATAGAGAACCTGCTGTGTGCTAGGGCCTGTTATATACCATCCCATTTACTCCTCAGCAGAGGGTGGATAGTGTGGTATCTCCCCTTTACTGATGAGGAGACAAAGGCAGAGAGACGCTAAGGGAGGGTGCAGTTAGGGACACCTCCTACCCATATACTATGCCCTGCCCAAGGTCACACAGGCTGAGGCAGGCAAACTGTGGATTTGCTCACACATGTCTGCTCCAGGAGCTTGTGGGAAATGTGATCCTGACCGCCCGCCCCGGCACATCCTTCCACCCAATTTATGCTCTAGTGACCCCTTGGATGGTGGGCTCTCTCCAGCTCCCATCAAACCACCACTGCCAAGATCTCTGTGGAAAGCACGTTTTTATTTTATTTTATTATTTTATTTTATTATTATTTTTTGGCCTTGCTGCGCAGCTTGTGGGATCTTAGTTCCCCAACCAGGGATTGAACCCGTGCCCTCAGCAGTGAAAGCGCGGAGCCCTAACCACTGGACCGCCAGGGAATTCCCAGCATGTCTTGATTTGTTCAGGACATACATCAGTGTTTATCTTGGGGGAAGGTGATTCCAGTGGCCTTCCTCACCTCCTCAAGCATGTCAGCCAGGAGCTCACTTTCCGCCAGAGGAATCACAAGACTTTCCTTCAGGCCTGGGGGAAAGTGCAGTTAGGGACCCCTCCTACTCACGTCCCGAAGACCAAAAGAACTACAATTCCGAGAATCCCATGAGGCACAGTAATACATGGTTCAGGCATATGGATGCCGCAGGGGTTCCTGGGAGATGTAGTTCTAAACAGTTGCTTGAGCGGCTGAGGGGTGGGGAAGATATCCACCTCCCCTACTGGGCTTGCCCTGCCACCCTGCTACCCTCCCACCCCGTCCTCCACATCCTTACCCTTATGCAGGCATTCCTGGACGTGCTTGGCCTCATAACTCATGCCCATTCCATTTGTAAAATTGAACTCCTTGCCTGGGGCTGGGGGCAATGGGAACTCCATATGCTCCCCCTTCACCACCAGCTCTGTTGGACACCAGCAGGGGTCGAGGATCTGAGGGGAGATAAGAGGTGGTCCTACTGCCCTCACCAACAGGGCTGCAGGGGCTCCTGCTTGGGGCTGCTCAGGAGCCTCCCTCTCATCAGCTAAGGGCTGATCACCCTCCATCCTCAGGGAGGTTTGGGTCCCCAACCCCAACCCCTGTCCTGGTTGCTGGGGGATTATTCCTTAGCATCAGGGTTGCCACACTACAAGCCTGTCTTGTCTGTCCATTTCCCCAGGAACAAACCCCTCTTTAACCCTATGCTCAGGCCTCGTGAAGATAGCCTATCTTTGCATCTGTAGATAGCCTATCTTTGCAACGGAATCCCCGTTGCAAGGAGGAGGCTTAGACAACCCATCACCTTCTTATCCACTAGGAGACTTGTTTTTGTTTTAGCCCTGGGGAAGCCTAAATTATTCCCATACCCAAGTCAAAGTCAAAATGGAAATATAGAGATACAACTGGGGCAAATTCTGCAGTTCAAGTTTGGGGCAAGGTCCAAATTCTTCTGCTGAGAATAGAATTTCTTTCTAGCAACATGGCTCCAGGAAGTCCCATGAAGCCACTCTTTGATAATGCCCATATCCTGTCCTGAAAGCAATTCCAAAGATTAGAGCTGTTCTCAGAGGATGGTTGATAAGAACTGGTTTCTCGTAAGAAAGGACTAAGGACTTTCGACAGACCAATGGGTTCACCCTCAGGAAGGAGCCTGGAGGTCCAAACCCCATCCC
Organism: Eubalaena glacialis; assembly: GCF_028564815.1. Taxonomy (NCBI): domain Eukaryota; kingdom Metazoa; phylum Chordata; class Mammalia; order Artiodactyla; family Balaenidae; genus Eubalaena; species Eubalaena glacialis. The sequence continues at coordinate 62,480,262 of NC_083733.1, read as the reverse complement.
ATGGCCTGGTGGTTGAGGATGGATTCCTTAGCAGTGGTGTGGAAAGAGGCCGGTTCAGTCCCTATCCAGTTCCAACAGGCACGACTGGCCTACTCCTCTTGCTAAGGGCCATGGTTCCCAGTACTTGGGCCCATCCCAGCTCGGCCAATCATGTCTCACCTGGGCCATGCCCTTGGTACCACTCACACAGACCATACTGGAGAGCTGGGCAGTGATGCTGCATGTGAAGCTGCTGTGGACCTCTCCTGGGTACTGGAGTAGCACAGTGACAGTGTCGTCCACACCTGGGGGAAGGCACCGGATGGGGGCAAGCCTGGCGTCAAATCCTGCCTGTGGAACCTTGGGCAAGAGACCTCATCTCTAATATGGCAATGAAAGAGAGTGAAGCCAGAAGCGGTGATGTGTCCTACACATGGATGAACACTGAAAACACTTAGGTTAAATGAAAGAAGCCAGACACAAAAGTCACATATTGCAGGATTCCATTTGTGTGAAATGTCTAATATTTGGCAAATCCGTAGAGCCAGAAAGTAGATTTGTGGTTGGTTAGGGCCCAGGGGGATGGGATAATTGGATGTGGGGTTTTTTTTTTTTTTTGAGTAATGAAAATATTCTAAAATTGATTATGGTGGGGGGAGGGATAAACTGGGAGATTGGGATTGACATATACACACTACTATATATAAAATAGGTAACTATTAAGAACCTACTGTATAGCACAGGGAACTCAATACTCTGTAGTGACCTATATGGGAAAAGAATCTAAAAAAGAATGGATATTTGTATATGTATAACTGAATCACTTTGCTGTACTCCTGAAACTAACACAACATTGTAAATCAACCATACTTCAATAAAAATTAATTAAGAAAAATAAAATTGATTATGGTGACAAATGCACAACTGTGACTGTACTAAGGCCACAGAATTATACCCTTTAAATGAATAAATTGTATGGTATGTGAATTATATCACAGTAAAGCTGTTATCAAAAATAAATAAATAAACAAAAATATGCTAAAAGAAAAAAAAGAGAGAGAGACTTCACCTCTCTGAGCCTCATTTGTGAGAATCAGTTTCCTCATCTCTAAAATGGGGATAATAACAGAACCTGCCTCATAGGTCCGTTACAAGTAGTATATTAAATGATACAAAATGCACAAAGTACTTAGAAGGCTATTTAAATTACAATAAGTGATATGTAAGCATTAGTTAACACAGCAGGAAAAGTACTAGCCTGGTTCTGGAACACATCAGGCAGGCCATAGATGGAGGAACCTACTGACTCAGCTCTCTTTGATTTCAGATAAGCCCAAGTTCTTATCCTGGATCTGCTGTATAAGCCTGGATAAGTCACTTTCCCTCTCTGCACCTCAGTTTCCTCGTCTGTAAAATGGGGACAACCTAAATATATTAGGGACATCATATCTATAATAACCCTAATGCAAAGGTAGCACATGACAAATGGGATCTGTTATAGCTACTATTTAGTCTAGAAATTGGCCAATTTGTTTTGAATTTTATTTATTTTTTTATACAGCAGGTTCTTATTAGTTATCCATTTTATACATATTAGTGTATACATGTCAATCCCAATCTCCCAATTCATCACACCACCAACCCCACCCCCCCACCACTTTCCCCCCTTGGTGTCCATACGTTTGTTCTCTACATGTGTCTCAACTTCTGCCCTGCAAACCGGTTCATCTGTACCATTTTTCTAGGCTCCACATATACGTGTTAATATACGATATTTGTTTTTCTCTTTCTGACTTACTTCATTCTGTATGACAGTCTCTAGATCCATCCACGTCTCTACAAATGACCCAATTTCGTTCCTTTTTATGGCTGAGTAATATTCCATTGTATATATGTACCACATCTTTTTATCCACTCGTCTGTCAATGGGTATTTAGGTTGCTTCCATGACCTGGCTATTGTAAATAGTGCTTCAATGAACATTGGGGTGCATGTGTCTTTTTGAATTATGGTTTTCTCTGGGTATATGCCCAGTAGTGGGATTGCTGGGTCATATGGTAATTCTATTTTTAGTTTTTTAAGGAAGCTCCATACTGTTCTCCATAGTGGCTGTATCAATTTACATTCCCACCAACAGTGCAAGAGGGTTCCCTTTTCTCCACACCCTCTCCAGCATTTGTTGTTTGTAGATTTTCTGATGATGCCCATTCTAACTGGTGTGAGGCGATACCTCATTGTAGTTTTGATTTGCATTTCTCTAATAATTAGTGATGTTGAGCAGCTTTTCATGTGCTTCTCGGCCATCTGTATGTCTTCTTTGGAGAAATGTCTATTTAGGTTTTGTGCCCATTTTTTGATTGGGTTGTTTGTTTTTTTAATATTGAGCTGCATGAGCTGTTTATATATTTTGGAGATTAATCCTTTGTCCGTTGATTCGTTTGCAAATATTTTCTCCCGTTCTGAGGGTTGTCTTTTCGTCTTGTTTGTAGTTTCCTTTGCTTTGCAAAAGTTTTTAAGTTTCATTAGGTCCCATTTGTTTATTTTTGTTTTTATTTCCATTACTCTAGGAGGTGGATCAAAAAAGATCTTGCTGTGATTTATGTCAAAGAGTGTTCTTCCTATGTTTTCCTCTAAGAGATTTATAGTGTCCAGTCTTACATTTAGGTCTCTAATCCATTTTGAGTTTATATATATATATTTTTAAAAAAATACATTTATTCATTTTATTTATTTATTTTTGGCTGCATTGGGTCTTTGTTGCTGTGTGCCGGCTTTCTCTAGTTGTGGTGAGCGGGGGCTACTCTCCCTTGCGTGGGCTTCTCATTGCCGTGGCTTCTCTTGTTGTGGAGCACAGGCTCTAGGCATGCAGGCTTCAGTAGTTGTGGCACGCGGGCTCAGTAGTTGTGGCACACGGGCTTAGTTGCTCCGCGGCACGTGGGATCTTCCTGGACCAGGGCTCAAACCCGTGTCCCCTGCATTTGCAGGCAGATTCTTAACCACTGCGCCACCAGGGAAGTCCGTTCCCAGAACTTCTGCTGCCAGTGTCCTTGTCCCCACGGTGAGCCACAGCCACCCTCCACCTCTGCAGGAGACCCTCCAACACTAGCAGGTAGGTCTGGTTCAGTCTCCTATGGGGTCACTGCTCCTTCCCCTGGGTCCCAATGCGCACACTACTTTCTGTGTGCCCTTCAAGAGTGGAGTCTCTGTTTCCCCCAGTCCTGTTGAAGTCCTGCAATCAAATCCCGCTAGGCTTCAAAGTCTGATTCTCTAGGAATTCCTCCTCCCGTTGCCGGACCCCCAGGTTGGGAAGCCTGACGTGGGGCTCAGAACCTTCACTCCAGTGGGTGGACTTCGGTGGTATAAGTGTTCTCCAGTTTGTGAGTCACCCACCCAGCAGTTACGGGATTTGATTTTATTGTGATTGCGCCCCTCCTACTGTCTCATTGTGGCTTCTCCTTTGTCTTTGGATGTGGGGTATCTTTTTTGGTGAGTTCCAGTGTCTTCCTGTCAATGATGGTTCAGCAGTTAGTTGTGATTCCAGTGCTCTCGCAAGAGGGAGTGAGCGCACGTCCTTCTACTCTGCCATCTTGAACCAATCTCCTGAGACAGTTTTTCTGAAGAGTGACCTTGATCCCATGTATTATTTTCCTGGTTGTTCATTGCCTTCTGTGGTACCGTTTGCAAAGATGAAAACAGTAATTCCTCTTACTCCTCTATGAGTGCCTCTTTGTGGTAGCTCCTTCCATCAAGTGGTAAAGTCTATTTGCCCACCTCTGAAATCTGAGCTGACTTTGGGCCATGGAACAGTGGCAAATATGGTACAAATAAAGGTTTGAAAAGTGCTTGCACATTGAGGCCTGCCTTCTTTTTGTTACACCTGGAACTCTGAGCCCACAATGTGAATGAACCTGAGCTAGCCAGCTGGAGAGGCCATGTGGAGGAGAACCAAGACTCCCCACACAATAACCAATACCTGCAAGACATAGTGAGGCCGTCCTAGACCATCCAACTCCAGTGGAACAGCCAGCTGACTGCAGCTACATGACTAAGACCAGCAGAAGAACCACCCAAGCTGAGACCAGCCCAAATTGCCAACCCACAGAATCACAAACTAATAAATGATTGTTATTTAAGTTCTGGGGTAGTTTGTTACGCAGCAAAGTCTGAGATAAATTCAAAAAATGATAATTAGTAACTGCTTGCCATTTGCCTCAAGTTACTTCATTAACTCCTTATGATAACTCTATTACTGACATTTTACCAGTAACTAATTAAGACTCGAGATGTTGTGTCCCTTGGCCAAGATCACACAGCAAAATCCCAGCACAGAGCCTGCCGACACTCTCAACTCTGATCCTCTTTGACTTCATATGGGAAGCTCCTCCAGCTGTCTAACCTGATTCCCATGGGCGAGGAGACATTCCCAGCTCAACACTCCCAGTAAGACAGGATCACTCCTATTACCATCGTATAGTCCAGGATAGATCGTACCTGTTTCATGGCGCCTTCCCACAGCTTAAATCTTCTCCGGCTTCTGCCCACCAAAGACCATAATGATGAACTGGAGGCAGTAGATGCCAATGTCTAACAAGCCACCTCCAGCCTGGGCCCAGTCTATGGCCTGGTGTACATGGGTGAGATTCTTCCCAAATTCTGCCCGAACCACCCGAAGGTCCCCCAGAGTTCCCTGGGCCAGAACAGACCTCAGAGCCTCTACAGCAGGAAAGAAGCGGGTCCAGATGGCCTGCAGACAACAGAGGGAAGAAAGCAGAATGCAGAAAGGGAAGGAAAGGGGTCAGGACCCAGGAGTTAACCAATCAGTTCTTCTCCTTTCAAGGGCCCAATCTTGAGGGGGTACCCGCTGCTCCCCAGTCTCCAAACAAGACCCCTCCCTCTTCCTTCTGCAGCCCATCAGTCGCCAAGTTATGTCCTGCCCCTGACACTCTCTGCCCTCTTCTCTCCTCTCCACTCCCATAGCCCCAACGCCGGCCTTTCCTTTCTCATCTGGACCATTACACCGGTCTCCCAATGTTATGGGCTGAATTGTGTCCCCACCAAATTCATGTTGAGGCCCGAACTCCCCAGTACCTCCCAATGTGAGTGTATTTGGAAATTTTTTTTTTTTTTTTTTTTTGGCCGCACCGCATGGCATGTGGGATCTTAGTTGCCCGATGAGGGTTCGAACCCATGCCCCCTGCAGTGGAAGCGCAGAGTCTTAACCCCTGGACTGCCTGTGAAGTCCCCGGAGATGGGGTTTTTGAAGAGGTAATTAAGTTAAAATGAGGTCATTAAGGCGGGCCCTCATCCTATTAGACTGGTGTCCTTATAAGAAGAGGAAATTAGGACACAAATATGCACAGAGGGAAGACCATGTGAAGACACAGGGAGGAGACCGCCGTCTACAAGCCAAGGAGAGAGGCCTCAGGAGGAACCAACCCTGCTGACACCTTGATCTCAGACATCTAGCCTCCAGAGTGTGAGAAAATATTTTATTTGTTTTTTAAAATTTTATTTTATTTTTAAATTGAAAAGTTTTTAAAATTTAATTAAAAAATTAAAAAAAAATATTTTTTGGCTGTGCCACGAGGCTTATTGGATCTCAGTTCCCCTACCAGGGATTGAACCTGGGCCACAGCAGTGAAAGCCCGGAATCCTAACCACTAAGCCACCAGAGAACTCCCCAGAAGAGTGAGAAAATAAATCTCTGTGGTTTAAGCCACCCAGTCTGTGATGGCACTTTGTTATGGCAGCCCTAGCAAACTAACACTCCCAGTCTCTCCCCTCCAGTCCAACCCCTACATAGCCCAGAGGGATCTTTCCTTCTCCTAGAGCTGACCCTGTCTCACCTCTGTCCAGTCCCCTTCCATCGTTCTCCATTGCCTAGTGTCAGCTCCCATTTATTGGGTATATATTATGAGCAAGACAATAGGCACATGCTTTGCATAATGACTCCTCCCAACATCCCTGCCACATAGCTATCATTAGGTCCATTTTATAGATGAGAAAACTGAGGCTCAGTTGAATCAAATTACTTGCCCAAGGTCACAGAGCTAGGAACTGGGGAACTGGAGTCTAGAGTCCTCTGACTCTAAAGCCAGAAATCTTGACCTGTCCAAGATAAATTTCATACTAAATACATGAAATCTGTCCATTCTTGTTTTCTTTAAGTCATAACTCTGCTTTCCCTCTCTGACCTATTTACCTATGCAATTTACTTTTCCTTTAAGGCACAGGTCAGTCCCTACCCGCAGGAAACCTCCTTGACCATCACCCAGGCTGGGCCAAGGCCTCTGTGCTCTGTCAACTGCTCAGTCCTATGTCCATGAAAGTCCATGCAAGTGGGCGTTGGGATTGCCCATTTCCATGACCATAAGAGCTTGAGCTCCTTGAAAACTAAGCCTGTGTCTTACACATTATGAGTTCCCAGTTCCTAGGATTGGATCTGGCACACATTAGGTGCCAATAAAAATGAGGAAGCAATAAACTCACAGAATTTTGAAACTGACATCTTGACTACTTCTTGGGCACGTGGAACTTTGCAGACTGGGAGGCTCAGCAATACTGGTCATATGACAGCTAGATAGGACATGGGGAAGTAAGAGGCAGCCATTGTGACTACCAGCAAAGCCTATAGCAAAGTATTTAAGAACCATAAGACTCCTTAACGTGAAAATAACTTGCGGGGGGGAGGGCGGGGGGCGGGGCGGGTGTCATATGGTGGCTATCTTAATTGCTGCCACTACCCATTGCTGTTTGGTGGCCATTTTAATTACTGGCAATCTGCAAGATGTCAAGATGTTTTGGCTATAGGTAGCTAAGTCTGATAAGGGCAAAAACAAAGGTAGCTTGACGTTGAGGGTTGGTAGGGGATTCCTTGGTACTTCTGATCTCTGTCTCTGTAAATCCACCCAAACTAAGCCCATTGCCATTTTGTGCCACTTTCACTATCGACATCTTTTTCTGAAAGGCTGACAAAGGATCCTCCAGGTGGCCGTGTTTGCTAAGGGCCAAAAGCAATGACTTCCACACACGGGAGATGTTGCTAGTCGATTCCATGACATAGCTCAACTGCATCTTAACAAACGCAAGGACCCCGTTTCATTTTGTGGACATCTTAACTCTTGGCAGCCCACCCTTGTATTCCTCCAAAAATGTCCACCGACAACTACGTTTAGTAATGGCAAGTGGCGCTATGTTGTGTGTTGGAAGGTTCCCTCCACCCTCACCTCCATAAGGAATTAGGCCTCGGGATCCGGCCTCAGGAACCATTTCGTGCACTTCCGCGGCGTTCACGCCCATGGGCTTCTCGCACGGCACAGCCTTGCCCGCTGCTAGGCAAAGCAGCACCGCGGCCTTGTGCTGGGGGTGTTGGGTGCCAACGTAGGCCACCTCTAGGGCGGGAGGATAGAGGTAGAGATCGGTAGCCCCGCGCACTGAGACCTCCGGTGCCGCCCACCATTTAGAGGCCCCGCCCCCAGCATCCGGGAACCCAAGTCCCTCCAAGCAGGGACGAAGTCCTGCCGCAGTGGTGAAACCCTAGCCTTCCATTAGGACGGAGCTAACCATTCTCTACCATCACTCTGTTTCCTTCAGATTATTTCCAGCCTTCTGAAATTATCGTATTCAATCATATAATCCTCACAACACCACTAAGAAGTAGAGATTATTATTTTGCCCGTTTCACAAATGAGGAAACTGAGAAGGGCAAGCAGAAGAGGGAAAAGCCAGTTCAGGCAGCCTGACTCCAGAGCTAGGCTGTTGTCCAACTACACTGTCCTGCCTCTCCATCCAGGCTACTCTGGAACGCAGAAGCCCGGGCCACAGGTCATATTTAAAGCCTGAAAGGCCTCCCTCAGAAATTCAACCCTGCCTTTACCGAGGAGGTGTGGCCCCTAATCGCAATTTCACGCTGGACGAAGAAACCGGTTCCTATCGCTCTGCCTACCAGCCCGAAGTCCTTCCAGGAGCCCAGAGGGATTGGCTCATCCCGCAGAGCCTTGCATCTCCTACGGAGCAGCCTGAAGGCAGCGCCCCCGGTGGCCCCCCGCGGCCCTCCCCACTCACCCACGTTCGGGTCCTTGGCCAGCTCCTCATAGGATCCGTAGGCCTTGGGGATGTCGTGTTTCCTCGCAAACTCCTTCGCCCGGCTCAGGTCACGGGCCTCTACCGCCACCACCTGGAGGGGCGCCTGCGTCATACTTGAGGGGCTGGGGCAGGTGTGGAAGACAGGTGGATGGGAGGGAGGTGATGGAGAAGGCCTCGGGTTAGGGAGAAATTACATCCACGAAGACGGGGCAGGGGGAATGTGGTCCTGGGGGATGAGGTGACCGGGGGCTGGACACTTGGGTCTTGGGAAAGACAGATCTGGGGCAAGCGATTATTAAACCCCTTAATATCTAAGTTTCTTCTTTTCACAGCAAATCAGATCAAGACCCTCCCAAACCTCACGGAATTCGTGTGGTTAAAAGACAGAATGGGATAAAGGAGTGAGTACGGAATTTGAGGTTGTTTCACTGCCTTGGGGACTAAGAAGTCCAGAACCCTAGTTCCCTCCTCCCTCAGACCCTGGAATACCCCCCGACCCCCCGACCCCCCGCCCGAGCTTCCCCTGGACTCCGGAGGGAGGGCGGACCTGGTGCCCAGAGCGAGGCAGCGTCCGCAGCACCGTCGTGAAGTCGCTGGAGATAAGGCCAGCTGACACAATGCCCCAGCGAAGCGCCAGCTCCGCAACCTGGAGTCCCAAAAGCCCCTACCTTCGCGCGGAGAGTTAAAGACTTGATCCCCCGCTCAGCGAGGGCGTGGCCCTTTTCTCCTCCCCCATCGTTCCTAGGCCGCTCCTCATTGGCCACGGGGCCTGTGCGCTCCTCCAGGCCCAATGCAAAGAAGGAGGTTATTTAATTCTAGCGTCCCCACTGGAAGAGCGCACCGTTGGCTCCGCCTAATGGGAGGTGAGGACCAGAAACATTTCGGGAGTTGTCGCCGCACGTGAAAAAGGGGCGGGGCTTTCTTGTCAACTGCGACCCTTGAAACCTTAGGAATTGTCCAGAGAGAGAGAGAGAGAGGATAGTAATAGCAAAGCTAGTATCTTTACTAATTTTTACCAATATTTATTAATATTTATAGAACGCCTTTGGTAGCTCAGGCCCCCACCTCCGTGCTTTACTTTCCCCATCCCTAATTTCTCACCACCAACCTGCGAATGAGGTTCTATTTACAGACGTAGAAACAGACCCAGAGAACTATGCTCATTTTTTCGAGGTCTCACAGCTAGGAACGCGAAGACCTTCAGGTTGGCTGCTTCCAGAGAAATCGCCATACTGCTTCTTATGAGCCCTGGAGCCAGGCTGAAGGGTTGCAAACCTCTCCTTGCCACTTCTTGGCTGTATTGCTTTGCACAAGGGGTTTCCCTCTCTGAGCCTCAATTTTCTATTCCGGAAAATGGTGATCACAATAGCATCTACCACAACAGGGTCCTACTGTATAGCACGGGGAACTATATTCAATATCCTGGGATAAACCATAAGGGAAAAGAATACAAAAAAGAACGTATAGGGCTTCCCTGGTGGCGCAGTGGTTAAGAATCCGCCTGCCAATGCAAGGGTCACGGGTTTGAGCCCTGGTCTGGGAAGATCCCACATGCCGCAGAGCAACTAAGCCCGTGCGCCACAACTACTGAAGCCTGTGCACCACAACTACTGAGCCTGCAAGCCACAACTACTGAGCCTGCGTGCCACAACTACTGAAGCCTGCGCGCCTGGAGCCCGTGCTCCGCAACAAGAGAAACCACGACAATGAGAAGCCCGCGCACAGCAACGAAGACCCAAGACAGCCAAAAAAAAACCCCCAAAAACAACGTACATATGTGTATAACTGAGTCACTTTGCTGTGTGGCAGAAATTAACACAACACTGTAAATCAACTATACTTCAATTTAAAAAAAAAAAGCACCAGCATCTACCTATATAGAGTTAAAAGGATTAACTGAGCTCTGGGGTCTATTGTGTAAAACATAGCAAATGATTATTGTCTAAGTTAATTGGCAAAAGCCAGCCAACTTCACCCACAGCAAATTAGTCAATTTCCCTTGTAGACATTTAATTAAGATCTGAGTTTCACACAGGGAATCACACAAACTGCTGAGTAAAAATATTAATGGATTGCACCAAGGACACAATATCACTACCGTGAAGAAAAGGAAAAAAGACATTTTAAAAAATGGGTGCTCCTGGGTATTTATCCTAGAGAGGTAAAAGCTTAACATTCACACAAAACCTGTACACAGATGTTCATAGCAGCTTTATCTGTAACAGTTCAAAGCTGAAACAGCCCAAATGTCCTTTAACTGGCCAGATAAGCAAACTGGTATATAGATACAATGAGATGGAATGAACAATTATAGGAGCAACAACTTGGATGGATCTCAAGGGCGTTTTCCTGAGTGAGAAAAGTCCATCTCCAAAGGTTGCATACTGTACGATTCCATTTATGTAAGATTCTCGAAGTGACAACATTATAGTGATGGAGAACAGACCAATGAGAACAGCCAGGGATTAGGGTTTGGGGGATGGTGCAATTAAGGGGTAACACGAGAGTTTCTTTGTGGGGATGGAACAGTTCTGTATCCTGATTGTGACGATGGATATGAGAATCTTCGCATTTGATAAAATTTCATAGAACTCTACACATACAAAAATTTTCAAGTGCGTGTAAATCCGTGTAAAAATTTCAAGTGCTGAAATTTGAATCAGGTCTGTACCTGATTGAATAATGTAACAATATCAATATCAATAATATAGCAATATCAACTCCTGGTTTCGAGGATGTATAATGGTTACCTATGATATCATCATGGTGTGTAGGGGGAAGCTGGGTGTAGGGTACAAAGGAACTCTCTGTACTATTTGCAACTTCTTAAAAGACTTCAAAATAAAAAGTCATAATTGAAATTTGTTGGCAGTGAGTTCGGGTCCCCAGAAGAGTCATTTGCAATATCCAGTAAAGTAGAAAATCTGCAGTATGTCGTGGTCTAGCGATTTCTATCCTGGGTAGAAGATATAAATCCTTGTGAAACTCTCAACCCTGTGCCTGAAAAGACATGTGTATGAACGTTTATCGCAGCGCTGGGTGTGATCGCTCAAAATTGGGAACAGCCATCAGTGGAAAAATGGATGAATAAACTGTGGTAAATTCTAACAACAGGATACCATGTAACAAGGAAACTGGATGGGGACTAATTTCACACTGTTTTCATGGAATCTGGAAAACTTAAACTTGGTTAAAAAAAAACCCAAAAAAACCAAGTGATGTCACAGGGATATAGTTCTTTCATGTGAACTTTAGAAACATGTATCAGAGTACCGTGCATTGTTCATAGGTATATTCCTGTTTAATAAAGAACTGGAAACATTTATGGGAATGAAAAACTCCAACTTCAGGAGCAGTGGTTTTCTCTGAAGTCAGAAAGAGGGTGTGGTTGCAGAAGGGGCATAGGGAGCTTCAACGCTACCTGTAACATTCTGTGTCGTAAGAAAAGAAATCTGAAGCATTTTGGCAATAGGTTAAGGCTTGATGAATCTGGGCAGTATGTCCAAGGGTGTCTATAATTTTTCTCTAGACTTTTCTCTATGCTTTTATTTGCCTGGGAATCTATTCAGCAAAGCTCTTACGTGGGGTCATCTATGCCTGCCTCTGTTCTAAAGGCTTCCTGAATATTAACTCATATAATCCTCACAACAGCCTTCTGAAGCAGGCCCTGTTATTCGCCCCGTTTTGCAGATGAGGAAACTGAGGCACAGAGCGGTCAAGAACCTTGCCGGAAGTCACACATCTAGCAAGCAGAAGCGCTGGATTGAAGCACGACCAGCGTAGCCCCAGAGTCCACGCACTGAACTGTGTCTGCTGCATTTGATTTAACTCATAATTAAATAAGGAAAATCACTGACCCGGGACGGGAATCCTCTGCTCAGTAGATCAGGCACCTTCCATGCCAGGGAGGCAGACCACGGGGGTTAAGCATGTGACAGCAATTCTGGGACCCGAAGTGAGAGCCAGGGAATTAACAGAGGGCATAGAACGTGAAGTGGAATTTAGAGGCAGAAGGTCAGTGAATATACAGGAGCCCGTTCTCTGGATGTCTTCTGGCAAGGGCTGCTTGACTGGGGCTCAGGTAACCATGCTGTGGGACTGTACTCTAAGAAAAGTCCCCCACTGCCTAGCTCTCTTAGTCTTTTAAAGAGACAAGCAAAACGATGATGTTGGAAATGTGGCAAATCCACTCTGAGCTTGGGTACCAAATTGTGTGAGTCTGGGTGCCAGCACTCTCCAGGACTTGCTGGCAACACCATTTAGAGACCTTCAAAGGAAATTGAAATCATAGGGAGAGGGGAAGGCCCTATCCCAGGCAGCCCATAGCCAGGAATTCCAGAAAGAGCTTCCAGGGCCATTCAACAGACAGTCCTCCCCACAGAGCACAAATACTGAGCATCTAATCTGTGCCAGATTAGATGGGACACATCTGAAATGGGACAGATGCTTTCTCTGTCCTCATGGAGCTATCAATCAGTCCAGGGGGGTTGATAGTGTGGGGAACAGCAGCAGAGAGAATGGCATGATCAAGGGCTCTGAGGTGGGAAAGAGCTCCATATGTTCTAAGAACTGAAAAAAGGCCAGCATGGCTGAAGAAGAAAGATGGCGGGTGAGTGTGATGGAAGGTGGGGCTGGGGAAGCTGGCGGGAGAGATGTCTTGAAGGGCTCACTCGGAGAGGACCCGAAGGAATGGGGCGTTCTCTAATTTAGGCGGCTTCTGGTTGTGGCACTGACGATCGACATGACTCCTATATTCATTCTGCAAACGTTTCTACTCTTGACAGGACCATGTGCTGGGCAATGCTGGGGACCAGAGATGAACCTCACTCCACTCCCTGCCCCCCTCTGGTGGCGGAAAGAGACACAGTCTGTGGTAGGCATAATAACGCCCCCTCCCAGGGACTTCCCTGGTGGTCCAGTGGGTAAGACTCCGCGCTCCCAATGCAGGGGGCTGGTTCGATCCCTGGTCAGGGAACTAGATCCCACGGGCATGCTGCAACTAAGAAGCCCACATGCCGCAACGAAGACCCAGCACAGCCTAAATAAATAAATAAATATTCAAAGAAAAACCAAAACTCCCCCTCCCAAAGATGTCCACTTACTAGTCACCAGAACCTGTGGATACGTGACCTTACATGGTAAAATGGTCTTAACTGAAGATGCGATTAAGTTAAGGATCTTGAGATGGGGAGATTATCCTGGATTATCTGGTGGGCTCAATATAAATACAAACGTCCTGATGAGAGGGAGAGAGGAAGGTCAGAATCAGAGAAGGAGATGTGACAAGGAAACAGAGTAAGGGAGAGATTTTTTTTTTAGATTAATTAATTAATTAATTATTTGGCTGCGTTGGGTCTTCGTTGCTGCACGCAGGGTTTCTCTAGTTGCGGCGAGGCTACTCTTCATTGCAGTGCGTGGGCTTCTCATTGCGGTGGCTTCTCTTGTTGCGGAGCATGGGCTCTAGGCGCGTGGGCTTCAGTAGTTGTGGCACGCGGGCTCAGTAGTTGTGGCTTGTGGGCTCTAGAGCACAGGCTCAGTAGTTGTGGTGCATGGGCTTAGTTGCTCCGCGGCACGTGGGATCTTCCTGGACCAGGGCTTGAACCCGCGTCCCCTGCATTGGCAGGCTGATTCTTAACCACTGCGCCACCAGGGAAGTCTCAGGGAGAGATTTTTAAATGCTACTCTGCTGGCTTTGATGATGGAGGAAGGATCCAGGAGCCAAGGAATGCAGGCAGCCTGTAGAAGCTGGAAAAAGCAAGGAAAGAGATTCTCCCCTAGAAGCTCCAGAAGGAATATAGCCCTGCAGACACCTTGATATTAACCAAACAAGACCATTTTATACTTCTGACCTCCAGAGCTGTAAGATAATACATTTGTGTTTTAAACCATTAAGTTTGTGATACCTCAGTTGTGGCAGCAATTGGAAACTAATACACAGCTCCAATCGTCTCAATCCTGGATGATATATGTCATAATGGTGGAAACGCTAGTATAGAGGCCAGGGTGGAGGGTACTCCTAGCCCAACCTGAGGACCAGGGAAGCCTGGGCAGATGAGGTCATGATTGAACTGCATTTTGAAAGATTTTGATGGAGGTTTTCCAGGTAGAGAAGGAGACATGGGCTTCCAGACAGAAGAAACAACCCACGCAGGAAAAAACTGGATCCAGTTAGAACTGAGAGCTTGGAACCCAGGGTGGAAGGTGGGGGACACATGAAAGATCAATCTAGAGAGAATAACTGGGCCATTTGTGAAGGGTCAAAGAGCTCACCCTGAAGGTGATGGAGTGTGGAGGAGGGGGGAAAGGTGATGATGACCCGGGTCATATTCAAGTGTTAGAAAAATACCTGTGAAATTAAAGGTCACACAGAAACTGTCAACCATGCAAGGAATGGGTGAACAGTGTGCTAGGAAGAGAGCATAGCATTTATTCATTAACTCATTTGTTCATCAGATTTTTTGAGCACAGATGCAGTACCAAAAAAAATAAAAAATAAAAAACCCCCAAAACCAAAAAACAGAACAAAACAAACAAACAAAACATTTCATGATACTTCAGAGAGTGGACTTTGGATCCAGCCTGCCGGGGTTGCAATCCCATGCAATCCCAGCTCTGCCACTTCCTAGTTGTGAGACATCAGGCAAGTGTCTTGGCTTCCCCTAAATGCCTCATCTGTAAAATGCGGGTGATGATGGCTGTTACCTCTCAGGGCTTTTGTGAGGATGAAATGAATTTTATTTATAATATATAATGTGTTTGAGATAGCACCTGCTACATTCTAAATGCTATGAGGCTGTTAGCTACTATGTATTCATATGTACTAGTTTGTCTGCTGCTATAAGAAATTACCCACCATCAGTGGTAATATTACCGCTTATACTATGAGAGTTCTGGTGGCTGCCCAGAGCTCTGACCATGAAAGAGGTGAGGAGAGAGATGATGGAGAGTTTAGACTGTGTTTTTTTTTTTCAAAACAAACAATTTTTTTTGAAGTATAGTTTTTTTGAAGTATATTTACAATTTTATGTTATTTTTAAGTACACAGCAAAGTGATTCATACATATGTATATATATATATACATATATATATATTGTTTTCCATTATAGGTTATTACAAGATATTGAATATAGTTCCCTGGGCCATACAGTAGGTCCTTGTTGTTTATTTTGTATATAGTAGGACGTATCTGTTAATCCCAAACTCCTGATTTATCCCTCTCCCCCGCCACTTTCCCCTTTGGTAGCCATAAGTTTGTTTTCTATGTCTGTGAATCTATTTCTGTTTTGTGAATAAGTTCATTTGTATCTTTTTTAGATTCCACATATAAGTAATAGCATATGGTATTTGTCTTTCTGTCTGACTTACTTCATTTAGTATGACAATATCTAGGTGCATACATGTTGCTGCAAATGGCATTATTTCATTCTTTTTTTATGGCTGAGTAATATTGCACTGTGTGTGTGTGTATTTTATATATATATATATAAAACATATTTTATATATATATATATATATACCACATCTTCTTTACCCATTCATCTGTTGATGGACATTTAGATTGCTTCCATGTCTTGGCTATTGCAAATAGTGCTGCAATGGACATTGGGGTGTATATATCTTTTTGAATTAGAGTTTTCATCTTTTCCAGATATATGCCCAGGGGTGGGATTATTGGATCATATGGTAACTTTAAAAGAACCTCCATACTGTTCTCCATAGTGGCTGCACCAATTTACATTCCCACCAACAGTGTAGGAGGGTTCCCTTTTCTCCACACCCTCTCCAGCATTTATTATTTGTAGACTTTTTGATGATAGAGTGTTTTAATGAATGCAATGAATGAAGACTCAGAGAAGGAAGGTGGGAGGAACAGAGACCTGGAGAGAGGATAAAAACTGTATCAGTTTCCTGCAGCTGCTTTAACAAACTACCACAAACTTAGTGGCTTTAAACAACACAAATATTCTCTTACAGCTCTGGACATGGGAAGTCCAAAATGGGTCTCAGTGTGCTAACATCAAAGAGTCAGCAGGGCTGGTTCCTTCTGAAGACTCTGAGGGAATTTATTTCCCTGCCTTTTTCACCATTAAGAGTCCACCCATACGTCTTGGCTCATGGCCCTGAGTCACTTTGACCATCTGTGGTCACATCTCCTTCTCTGTCTGTCATCCCCTTGCCCCCCTCTCATGCAGACCCTTGAGATGACATTGGGCCCACCCAGATAACCCAGGATCATCTCCCCATCTCAAGAGCCTTAACTTAATCACATCTGCAAAGTCCCTTTTGCCGCAAAAGGTTCTGAGGATTAGCATATGGTCACTTTTGAGAAGCCATTATTCTGTCCACCATGGAGACCCACAGAGAGAGTGTTTAAAAATGCACGTCTTATTATTTTCAGGTATGGTGAGGCCAACAAACCAGGAGACAATTGCTGTTGAAAAGATAGTTACTCATCGTTTCCAAGAGGAGGGGACATGCCATGCTACAAAGGGCCACATGAGGAAGTGTCAGGAGATGGAATGAGGTGAAAATGTGGGCAAGCGCTTTTATTGTGGTTTCCGTGGGAGGGAATGAGCAATTCAGGATAAGCAGGTTTAGGACTGGCAAGTCTGAATAATTTCAGCAGACCCTGGGGTGTAGGGGTTGTCTGAGTTGTCTGGTACCTGGTCGTGGCATGACTAGGGCAGGGAAATATTGCCGTGGACTATGGAGACTGTAGGAGCTCCATAAAGGAGGTGGTTGGAGTCTGGGCTCCGGAGTGGTTGGTTTGCATAGGAAAGGTGCAGTCACTAGCAGGTGAGTGGTTTACTGTCTCTAGAAACTAGCTAACTCTGGGAGGGGCAGTCCCTCCAGTGTATGCAAGCCCCCAGAATTCAAAACATCAGAATCACATGGTTACTACACAGGGGGACAGAGACCCAGAATATGGGGTGAAGGCAGAGTTGGAATCCCTGGGTCCCCATTTTTGCCTCTTCCCTTTGTGACTCCCAAATCCTCTCTCTGTCAACTCCGAGTCCTATCTACAGCACAAGCTGCAGCTCCTATGCAACAGAACATTCCAAAGAGACAGTAATCATTTTAAAACATTTGTGCAGACAGGTCAAAAGGGAAATCATTTTCAGATTAAACGTGAAGGGCCAAAATAACTGTTGATTTAGGACTAGGACGAAAGGTCAGACAGGAGGCAGGGATGGGGGATGTTGCTCCAGGGCAGAGGTGACTCTGTTCTTGACCACATACACAGGGCACTCTGTTGTATAGGGCAATGAACTTGATGTGAACCTCTCCCATTGCTCTTTTTGGAATTTGGCGTCTATTGGAGGAGACAGAGAGTAACCAAGTGGACACACTTCCAAATAAAGGATTATAAAATGTAAAAAGCATCCTGGGTGACTAGAATGGGTTTCCTTAGATATGGGAGTCAAGGACAGGCTCCCAGAGACATAAGTTGCATAGACATGTCCATTTAATAGCAATAACAGCTATTACTTGCTAACCTCAAATTTCAGCCCAGAAGCTATGCCACTCATGTGTATTATTATTTTCAGATCCTTCAAAGAATGCTGGAAAGCTGCTACCATTTTATGCCCATTTTCCAGATTGGGTCACTAAGGCCCAGCTCCCAGTTTTCCAAGAGAAGCAGAGAGAGGCTCTGGCTAATGTTTGCAAAGGTCATTGTTGTTGAGGTTCAGCAGGGGAGAAGGGTGGGCGTGGCACATGTACCTTCCCAGGAAACTTCCTTGGACATTCCAGGGTCTGGGAATATGTATTGTTAATGAGCCTTCCAGATAATTTTTTATCACTGGGGCCTCCTTCACATTTCTTCCTCTCTTTGGACACTAAACTAGACCTGTCTCATGCCCAGTGACATGTTGGTAAACAGGCTCTGGGGGGGTGGGAGGAGGCTCTGATTTGTAGCCTCTGCCAATTTCCTTTGTCAGCTGTTAGGGCAGACAGGTGTGACATCCAGAGCAACTGCAGCCACTTTGGGACAAGAGGAGTACAGCCCCCACACCTCCCACAGCAGGGCTAGGAGATGGGAGAAGCTGGTTCCCTGAAGGCTTTGGAGTCACCCTACCTTGGGACTTCTTGTTTTGGGCAATAATACATTTTTCTCTATTGTTTAAGCCTAGGTTTGGGTTTTCTGTCCTTGTGGCTGAAGGGATCCTACTGAAGGTGCGTGTGTGTGTGTGCGTGTGTGTAGGCAGTGGACCCATCAGGAGAGGACAAAGATGCCAGGACAGAGCCTCTCAGAAATGATGCTTGAATTGATTCTTAAAGAATGAGGAGGACTTTGGCAGGTGAAGCATGCATGAAGTTTCAGAAGGAAAAGGATTTACAAAGAAACAGACACATGGATTTGTTCCAGAAAGTGTATTTGGTTGGAACCAGAGTACAGAGCAGGGCAGGGAGCCATGTGAGATAAGGCCAGAAAGGCTGAGGGGCTGGAACCTGATCCTGGGGTGGAGTCAGCTCTGTGACCCTTCTGGGGTTGTGTGGGGAAGGGGTTAGGGTCCAAGATGTCAGGGAGGAGGCTGAGGTGGCTGGAAGCCAGGGGTCAGGAGAGTCAGGGCTCCTGGTATGAGAGGTGATCAGCTATGCTGAGGACTCTTCTGGCCCTCACACCCAGCCGTGGGGGAGACACTGTTTTTGAGGCATCGCTGGTCCCACAAAAGGTAGAGAAAGGTCTTAAGGGACCACCCAAGCCCCATAAACCAACAGAAGCTGGGCCCAGAGCAGCAGGCAGGATTCCAGTAGCTGTGGGGATGCAGGATGCCAGAGTGGCCACAACCTGGGCATTGAGGCCAAACCAACTAGAAAGGCAGGCATGGAGCAGACCCTTTTGGGAGGGAGGGGGCTTCCCTAAGGTAGGCTGAGCCAGTGAGCACTTGACTGGACAAGCGAAGGCAGATCCCTTGGAGGGGGACAGAAAGAAGGGACCACAGACTGGAAGGCTGTGGAAGCTGAGGCAGCAGATACAGGGCTTGGGCAGCAATATGGAAAGTGCCATCCTGTCCCCGCACCCCACCCCACCCAGCAGGCCACAGGTGTTGCCAGGCCCCCAAAGGAGGTTGATTGTGACACCTCATCCCCCTCCCATCAGCTTCAGTAGGAGCCCAGAGTACTGGGGTCCCGAAAGGATCACAGGTGCTGTGACTCCAGCTGGGGCAGCTCGGGGGTCTGTTCTGGAACTTTCTTTTCTGAAGGATCCACATCCTTCTGGTCACCGGCTGGAGCCGGGACAGGTGCATCACCTGGAAATGGAGGAAGAAAATGGTAGCACTACACGTACCAGCCCCTCCTCCCTCAGACCCAGGAGTCTGGGCCCCCAGCTCCTTCCCTGCCCCCTGGGTCCGGGGGCTAGCACCTGTGTCTGGGTGGAACTTGAGCTGTCCCTCGGGGCCGGGTGCTGGGTTGTTGTGGACTTGCTGCTGCTGTTTCCTCTGTTCCATTTGCAGAACGGCCTGCAGGGGGTGGGGGAGATCACAGAGGCAAGAGGGTATGATGCTGAGTCTCCACGGCAACCTGCTAAGTGGTCATGGACCAGTCCCTTCTCCATGGGCCTCAGTTTTTCTCCCTCATTGAGAGCTGGGCTTAATACTAGTTAAAGATCCAGTTCTCCCTCCCTGGTCATGGCTTGGGTCACACCTTGGGACTGGGAAGCCTCCTCCTCCCTCCTCGGCCTTCCCCCTCTCTCCTGCTTACAACCTCACTGCCCTTATCCAACATGGCAGCCACAGAGCAGCCAGGGATGGGGACAACGTCTGCCCTTATTCAAGATGGCAGCTGCTACCCAAGGATCTACCCAAGTCCGGTAATTTTTATTTATGAGTTGTTTTTTTTTTGGAGTATAGTTGCTTTACACTGTGATTAACACAGTGGCTGCAAGCCTTCCTCACTTCTGGACACAGTAGGACAAGGGCCACCAGGGACTCAGAGGATGGACCCCCTTCCCTGGCCAGTCACCTGCTGCAGCTCTCTCTTCTGGGCCTCCAGGCGGCCCTGGGAGCGCCCCAGAGCCTCGGTTTCCTGGCTGAGGCGCTGGGCCTTGGCATTGAGCTCTGCCTCCCGGGCAGCCAGCTCCTCCTCAAAACGCCTCAGCTCGTCCTCCGTGTAGGCAGGGTGCATCTCCACTGTCTGCCGGGGTGAGAACAGGGGCCATCAGCAGGGTGACTCTAGCCCTGGCCCCGCTAATGGAGGAGGTTCAGGGAAGGCTGGGAGGCCTCGGCCATGCGTGTGGATGGAGAGACCTGAGTGGGAGGTGGGAAGGGACATAAAGACCCAGAGTGGAGCAGTGGGAGAACAGGGACCCAGAGCGGGGGAGACAACGACCCAGGAGGTTGGGGGGACAGAGAGCTGGGGGGCTTGGAGGTCAGAGACCCAGAGAGAAAGAGAAGTGGCCAGAGACCCTGAAAGAAGGGTTAGGTCTGGGAGAGAGAGATACAGTCAGGATCCAGAGCATCTTCCGTGTCCTCACCTCCCAGCCCTCCCCGGTGTCCCCGAACTCCTTCCTCTGCGTGGATACAAGGAACTCCTCCAGGGTCACGAGGCGGTCCTGGTTGGTGTCCACCTGGGGAGCCAGGTAAGGGTAAGCAACAGAGCTGGACCTCCCTCCACCCCTACCCCCACCCTCACCCACGGCCCGGGTCCCTCCTCTCACGTTCTTCATCACGTGCTCCCGCATGCGCAGCCGCTCCTCCTCCATCTCCCGCATGTCATCTTCCTCATTCTTTGGGTCATACACCTTCTCCAGCTGCAGGGTCAAGCAAAAAGCAGGATGTACTGAGAGGTCCAGGGCAAGCTCCTTCCCAGGCTACCCCACCTCCTAACACACACAGACAACTTCAACTCCCATCAGTCCTTGGGACACCCTGCCACTCCTGGCAGTCTCTTTTTGCCTCAGGGGCTGCTGGGAGTTGTAGTTTTCCCCCTGAACTCACATCCAGGGGGACCTGAGGGGACTACTAGGATCCCGAGGGGACACGTCGCTGACCTGGGCATCCTCTGCGCCCATGGCTTCCAAGATACTCACCTCCTTGGTGAAGAGGGCCTCCAGCTCCTGCTCATCCAGGACACCATCACTGTTGATATCTGAGGAAGAGACAACAAGGTGTCTTGGGGGACTGAAGACGGAGTGGGTCAGTTCCTAAGTGACCTGTTGGAGAAGGAATTCTGGGCTGATGCGAGGTCTGTTCTCAGAGGATAGGTAACAACGGGTCTCCGACAGTAGGATGGTGGCCTTCAGGCTTCAGCGCCCATTGGCCCGTTGCTAAGACAGCCCTTTCCCTACCAGGGTCCTGAGACTCCATTGGGACCATTCTTGGGCCCACTGTCATGCAGAATGACTTGATCTCTAGCTCCCAGTGATCTGGGCACAGGATCAGCCCTTTGCCAAGGATACAGGGGTGTCAGGGGCGTCTCCCAGAGAACCAGCCCAGGGCTGACTCTAATCACCAAAGAATCCTCTCCCTGCCAATCAGACTCCTCCGCCACATGCACCTGGCTCACTGCCTTCGCCTCCTCTGCTCACTCAGATCAGCACCCACACTGGTCCCAGGGAGGTAGCCAGGAGCCCTGACCTTGCAAATCCAGTGGTTAAGCTTCCGCCTGCACCTTACTTGACTTTCTGCCTTTGGCTCTCAGAACATCATCCTCTCCTCTCCAGCTGCCCTTATTTTCCTTCACTGGCCCTGTCCTCTTCCTGACCTCTACGGGTGGTGTAGGGGACAGGGGACAATGACTTCTTCCCTATCACATATTCAGATCTGTCCAATACGGTTGCCACTAACCACATGGGCTGTTTAAAATTTAAATTGATTAACATTAAATAAGATTAAAATTTCAGTTTATCAGTCCTACTTGCTACATGGCAAGCACTCAATAGCCACATATGGCTGGTGGCCGCCATATTGGGCAGCAGAGAACATCATTACAGAAAGTTCTACTGGCAAGACTTCCTTAGATGGGTTCCTCCAGTCCCTCATCTTTTTTTTTTTTTTCAATTAATTAATTAATTTATTTATTTATTTTTGGCTGTGTTGGGTCTTCGTTCCTGTGCAAGGGCTTTCTCTAGTTGCAGCAAGTGGGGGCCACTCTTCATCGCGGTGCACGGGCCTCTCACTATCGTGGCCTCTCTTGTTGCGGAGCACAGGCTCCAGACACGCAGGCTCAGTAGTTGTGGCTCACGGGCCTAGCGCAAGTCCCTCATCTTTAATGCCATCCGCAAGCTGCCTCCACACCTGAATACCCAACTGCCTACTCTCCATCTCCACATAAATGTCTAATAGACATCTCTAGCTTGACATGGACAGACCCAGTTCCCAATCTTCCCTGCCAAACATGCTTGCCCTTCTCTCTCCATCCTTCCAGTTGCTCAGGCCAAATACCTCGGAGTCACCCTTGACTCTCTTGTTCCATTACAATCCTCATCAAGTCCATCCTCAAGACAAATCCAGAATCTGACCACTCTCCCTATTTCCATGGTCCAGTCACCAGCATCTCATGCCTCCTAACTAGGGTCCTGGCTTTGGCCCTGGCCCCTACAGCCTGTCCTCAACACGGCACCTAGACGGATCCTGCCAACCCTTAAAGCAGATGGGGTCAGTTCCTCTGCTCAAAATCCTTTTGCTGTGTCTCACCCAAGACAGAATAAAATCCAAATTCCTTACCCTGGCTGTAGGGTGGCTGTTACCTCCCGAGCAGTCTTTCTTATCATTCTTCTTTTTTGTTTTTGGCTGCGTTTGTGGGATCTTAGTTCCCTGACCAGAGATTGAACCCGCGCCCTCGGCAGTGAAAGTGCAGAGTGCTAACCACTGGACCACCAGGGAATTCCTTTTTCTTCTTCTTCTTCTTTTTTTTTACACTTAACAATGGTTAAATTGGTAATTTTTTCTTTAAATAAATTTATTTATTTATTTATCTTTGGCTGCGTTGGGTCTTTGTTGCTGTGCGCGGGTTTTCTCTAGTTGTGGCGAGCAGGGGCTACTCTTTGTTGCGGTGCGTGGGCTTCTCATTGTGGTGGCTTCTCCTGTTGCGGAGCACGGGCTTCAGTAGTTGTGGCTCACAGGCTCTAGAGCACAGGCTCAGTAGTTGTGGCGCACGGGCTTAGTTGCTCCGCGGCATGTGGGATCTTCCCGGACCAGGGCTCGAACCTGTGTCCCCTGCATTGGCAGGCAGACTCTTAACCACTGCACCACCAGGGAAGTCTGGTAATTTTTATTTATGAGTTCTTTTTTTTTTTTTGGAGTATAGTTGCTTTACACTATTGTGTTAGTTTCTACTTACAGCAAAGCGAATCAGCTATACGTATACATATATCTCCTCTTTTTTGGATTTCCTTCCCATTTAGGTCACCACAGAGCACTGAGTAGGGTTCCCTGTGCTGTACAGTAGGTTCTCATTAGTTACCTATTTTATACATAGTATCAATAGTGTATATATGTCAATCCCAATCTCCCAATTCATCCCACGGCCCCCAGGAATTCCCTTTCTTATCATTCTTCTCTTCAAGCATTCAGCTCCAGTGACCTCGGAAACCCACCAAGTTCATTCTCCCCTGTGTGTGCTTGCTATGCCCCCCATCTAGACAAATATCTTCGAAGCTCACCCCCTCACTTCACTGAGGTCTTGGTTCAAATGTCATCTCTCTTGAGCGGTGCTGTCCAATCCAGCGGCCACTAGCCACATGGGGCAAATGAAATTTAAATGAGTAACCATCAAATACAATGAAAGATGCATTTTCTTGACACTATGCTAAGTGAAATAAGCCAGTCACAAAAAAGACAAATACTGTACAATTCCACTTATATGAGGTAGCTAGAAGAGTCAAACTCATAGACAAAAGAGAATAGAAGTTACCAGGGGATGTGGGAGGGGTCATGGGGAGTTGATGATTAATACAGAGTTTCAGTTTTGCAAGGATGAAAAGACTGTTGCACAATTATGTGAGTATGCTTAACACTATTGATATGTACACTTAAAAATGGCTAAGATGGTAGATTTTATGTCAAGTGTATTTTACCACAATTACAAATTTTTAAAAATTTAATTGATCAGGGGCTTCCCTGGTGGTGCAGCCGTTAAGAATCTGCCAGCCAGTGCAGGGGACATGGGTTCGAGCCCTGGTCCGGGAAGATCCCACATGTTGCGGAGCAACTAAGCCCGTGAGCCACAACTACTGAGCCTGCGTGCTACAACTACTGAAGCCCACACGTCTAGAGCCCGTGTTCTGCAACAAGAGAAGCCACCGCAATGAGAAGTCCACGCACTGCAACATAGAGTAGCCCCTGCTCGATGCAACTAGAGAAAGTGCGCACGCAGCAATGAAGACCCAACACAGCCAAAAATAAATAAATTAAATAAATTTAAAAAAAATTTAATTGATTAAAAAAAATTCAATTTCTTAGTTGTAAAACCCACATTTCAAGTGCTTAATTGATAATAATAGCCACATGGGAACTAATAAGAACCTACTGTATAGCACAGGGAACTCTACTCAATACTCTGTAATGACCTATATGGGAAAAAAATCTAAAAAAGACTGGATATATGTATATGCATAACTGATTCACTTTGCTGTATAGCAGAAACTAACACAACACTGTAAATCAACTATACTCCAATAAGAATTAATTTAAAAAAAAAGAACAAATGATGCTGGGTTAATAAATTGCCTCATTCGTTTAAAAAAAAAAAAAAAAAAGGGACTTCCCTGGCGGTCCACTGGTTAGGACTCCGTGCTTCCACTGCAGGGGGCACAGGTTCAATCCCTGGTCGGGGAACTAAGATCCCACATGCCATGCGGTACAGACAAAAAAGAAAAAGAAAAAAAGAAAAAAAGCCAGATGGGGCTGGTGGCTGCTGTATTGGACAACACAGCTGCAGAACACTTCCATCAGCATAGGAAGTTCTATTGGACAGTGCTGGTCTAGCAAAAATCTTTCCAGACCAGGCTATCTAAAATCATCATTCTAGACCTTTAATCACGCTGTCCTCCTTTCCATGGTAATGTGACTACCTGATCATCTACTATAGAACCTACTTCACTGATTCTAAGATGCACTTTTTTTCTCCCCATATTTTATCATCCATAAAATTGGGAGGCATCTTATCATCGATGATGTGTTAGTTTAATGGGCAGTTTATGTAAAATTCAAGTGTTCAAGTGTTCATCTTATGCTCCATGGTCACTTAGATTCACTGAAATACAGAATTATCTGTTTGCCTGATCACTGGCTCTGTGATGCCAGGGGGACTTTCTTTTGTTCACAGCTGTATACACAGGGTCTCCGTGAAGCTTGGTCCTTAGAGGTCTCTTAGTAAACGTTTGCTGAATGAATGAATCAGACCCTGCTAAGCTCTGGTGACAGGCTATAGCATTTGGTTCGGGTTCCTGGGCACACCTGAGGGGGCCTGGCAAAAAGTGGTATCAGGGGAATTCCCTGGTGATCCAGCAGTTAGGACTCCGCACTTTCGCTGCCGAGGGCCCCGGTTCGGTCCCTGGTCGGGGAACTAAGCTCCCGCAAGCCGCACGGTGCAAAAAAAAAAAGTAGTGACATCAGGACATAAGACCCAGATTCAGAGCCAAACGCCTGGCATTTGGAGATTGGAATTAGAGGCTGGACATAGAGGTGATGTTTCCAGACAGGAAGAAAATGAAGGGGACCATGCCCCTGAATCACCATGGAGAAGGGGCTTCCCGGGTCCCTGGAGGTCTGGTTACTAGGGAGCAGCCCCTGCTTAGCGATAGGGCCCCCAGAAGGGACCGGGGCTTCTGGGCTGCCATGGGAGGGGGGCCCAGGCCTAGCCAAGCCTGGTTTGCTCAGTTAGGGACACCAGTCAGTCCTTAGAACCCAGAGGCCTGTTGTATCCCAGAAAAAAGGACCAGCTCTTCCATGGAAGATCCTATTCCCAACAACAGGGAGGGATAGGGCCTTCTAGACCACCAGGGGAGAGGGGCTCAGACCTCTTTGGCCTCCCTAAGCCCCGTGAGTGAGGGAGACCCCTTCTTAGCATTCAGGCCCCAGAAAGGTCAGAGCCTCAGCGTTAGCCTGGGTGTTGGGACTCCCTCCCCACCTTACCATGCAGTATGAAGAAGGTCTTGGGGTTAAACCTGTTGGGGTCCAATCCATCCAGTTCCTCCCACACCTCCTTCAACTGGGCTTGGCTGCCCTGTGGAAGGGAGAGCCGGGGGCTCATGAGCAAGAGGTCTGGGTTCCATAGGATAAAGCTAGAGAACCCTTTACCCCCATCCCTCAAATGTCATTGCCCTCAAGCAAGAAAACTAAGAAAACTACAACTCCCAGCAGCCCCTGGAGATAGCTGGGTACATTAAAAGGGGCCTTTTGCCTCAATGTCTGCTGGGAGTTGTAGTTTTTCGGCTACTTTCTTATGGAGCTTGGAAAGTTGGACATGGTGGGGGGGGGGTAGGCATGAATGGGGGTCCTTACAGGCACATTGACTTTGGGGTGTTCTCGGTGCCGGCGCTGTTGCTCTTCCAGCTTCCTCTCTGCCTCTTTTCGCTGCTCCTCTCCCAGGGACTCCAGATAACGGCGTCTCTCGTGTTCTTTGAGCATCTCGTAGCGTTTGAACTCTTCATGATGGGCTGCGTCGTACTGGGCAAGGTCCCGGGTGGCCTGGGGAAAGGCAGACGGTCACTCTCACCTCACTTCTATGCCCAGCCCCTAATTCCAACCTCCGAATGCCAGGCCTTTGGCTCTGAACCTGGCCCAACTTCCACGTGTACTGGGTCTTATGTCCCGATGTCACTTTTGTCGCATAATACATAGCCTCCCCTCTTCGGTCAAAAGACGAGGATGGTTACACAATAGCAACTTTAACTCACTTCTTTCAAGCCCTCCACAATCTCAAGATCTTGGAGGAATAAATAATAAGGAACAGCACATGAGGTGACTTAATATGGAAAGCAGTACAGCTAGGGGGTAAACAACATGAGGTCTCTAATTATTCTGCCCAGGGTTCAAATCTAGGCTCTGCCATGTGAACAAATCCCGCTAGCTGTGTGACCTTGGGCAAGTTACTCATTCTCTCTGTGCCTCAGTTTCTGCCTCTGGAAAATGGTGATAATAATACTATACTGGGTTGTATAGCGTCCCCCCAGAATTCATGTGCACCCAGAACCTCAGAATGTGACTTTACTTGGAAACAGGATCTTTGCAGATGTAATTAGTTAAGATGAGGTCCTACTGGATTAGGGTGGGCCCTAATTCTAATGACTAGTGTCTTTACAAGAAGGCTACAGAGAGACACAGGGAGAATGCCATGTGATGGTGGAGGCAGAGACTGGAGTGATGTGTCTACAAGCCAAGGAATGCTGGCAACCCCCAGAAGCTGGAAGAGGCAAGAAGCAGATGCCTCTAAGGAAACCTTGGTTTTGGCCCAGTGATATCGATTTTCAACTTCTGGCCTCCAGAACTGTGAGAGGATAGCTTTCTGTTGTCTTAAGCCACTGAGTCTGTGGTAATTTGTTATATGGCAGCAATAGAAAACCAATACAGCTGTTGTGTGGGGAACAGACGGAGGTTCTCAACCTGGGGTGACTGCGGTCCCCAGGGGACAGCAGTCAATGTTTGAAGATATTGTTGGTTGTCACAACTAGGGGAGGTCTACTGGCATCTAGAGGGTAGAGGCCAGGGATGCTGCTAAACAACACACAATGCAGAAAAAGCCCCCAGAGCAAAGAATTATCCAGCCCCAAGTGTCAAGAGTGCCGAGCTGAGAAACCCTGCTGTTGAGTGTGGAAGGCAGAAGCAAGGAGCCCATCTCTGGGGTTGAGACCAGGAGAATGACAGAGCGGCTGCAGGAAAGCGAACAGTTTCTGGAATGTTCTGGAAATAAGCGGCAGAACCATCTCTCGGGGACGAAGGTCAGGCATGGACTCAATCAAATGGCTGCTATTATCTTCATGGCCACTAGATGGAGCTCCAGTCAGCCAGAAAAGCAGGCTGAGGCTCAAGTCAGGCAGAGAGGTAGGTTCTGTCCTGGGGGTGCTGGGGAGCTACAGAAGGGCTGTGAGCAGGGAAGAGGCAGGGGCAGACCTGAGCATCCCCTGCCACTCCCCAACCCCGAACTTGGCCTTCCCCACGAGGCAGGGTTGTAGATCCTACTTCTCACACAAAGACCACATTTGTTCCTGTGCTGCCCTAACAAATTATTATTTATCGTGGCTTAACACACACTTATCATCTTATAGCATGGAGGCCAGGGTCTGAAATCAGTTTCACTGGGCTGCAATTAGAGTGTTGGCAGAGCCGTGCTCCTTCCGGAGACTCTAGGAGAGAACCCTCTTCTTTGCCTTTTCCAGTTTCTAGAGCTGCATACGTGCCTGTGGCCCCGTCATCCATCTTCAAAGCCAGCAGCAGAGCCACCTTGCTTTGGTCGTCACACTGCCGCCCTCTACTGTCAGATCTCCCTCTGCTTCCCTCTTTTTAAATTTTATGTTATGTTATGTTATTTATTAATTTCTTTGGCCGTACCACATGGCTTGCGGGATCTCAGTTCCCCAACCAGGGATTGAACCTGGGCCTTGGCAGTGAAAGCCCAGAATCCTAACCACTAGGCCACCAGAGAACTCCCTGTATCCCTCTTACAAGGACCCTTGTGATGACACTTAGGGCCCACCTGGATAACCCAGGCTCATCCCCCCCATCTCAAGCTCCTCAGCTTAATCACAACTGCAAAGTCCGTTTTGCCACATCAGGTCACAGAGCCAGAGGTTCCGCAGACAGCATGTGATGTCTTTTGAGGGGCTATTATTCTGCCTACAGCAAGGACACAGAGGGAATTCCTGCCCCCAGTCATAGGGGAGGGATTTGAATCCAGGTGTGAGTGGAGCCAACCCCCCGACCCCGACACACACGCACACAACCCCGCTTTCCTGTAGAGAATCTGGGGAAGGTTTTTAGGCACAACCAGCCCTTCTGCAGCCGCTGGCCTCAGAGAACACCAGGCAGGGGTGAGTGGGCTCACATCCCAGCCTCTGCTCCCTTCTCCCCCTCTACAAAGCTTCTCTCAGTCCTCTGCCCCCAGGTCCCCCTCAACCTACTGTCTGGATCAGCAGCTCCAGGTCCCGGGCCTCGAATGTGTGCTGATTCTGAGGGTCCAGGTGTTCAAACTGCTTCAGGAGGCTCAGGTGATCCAACTGTACATCTGGATGAGAGGGAAGACGGGGTGTGGGGGGGGGGGGATGAACAACTCATGGAACGTTCTTTCTTTCAAAATCCCTATCCTGCGGGAATTCCCTGGCAGTCCAGTGGTTAGGCTTCCACTGCCGGGGGCCTTGATTCGATCCCTGGTTGGGAAACTAAGATCCCACAAGCCACGTAGCACGGCAAAAAAACAAACAAAAATCAAACAAACAAAAACTATCCTGGGCTGGATGTGCTATAAAGGAGGTCACAGAGGGCACAGGAGAAGCCCACAGAGGATGGCTTGAATGAGCCTGGAGCAATCAGAGAGGGCTTCCTGGAGGAGGTGATGCCACAACTGAGTCTGATGCTGAAAATAATAACCATGATGATAACCAACATGTATCAAACATGTACTATGTGCCAGGCCCTGCTCTAAACATATTAAATATATTAATGCATTTACTTTTCACAAAAATCTCACATAGGTTCTGTAATTATCCCATTTTATGGATGCGAAAACTGAGGCCCAGAGAGGGGAAGTGACGTCTAGGTCACCATCTAGGAAGAGGCAGAGTGAGGATTAGTTGGGTTCCAGAGCACATGACATTTAATTCTGTTATGGGTTAAACTGCGTGCCCCCAAATTCACAGGGAGGTTGATAGCCCCCAGTATCTCAGAATGTGACCTTATTTGGAGAGAGGGGCTTTACAGAGGGGATCAAGTTAAAATGAGGTCATGAGGATGAGCCCTAATCCCATATGACAGGAGTCCTTATAAAAAGAGAAAATTTGGACACAGAGACACACACAGAGGGAAGACAATGTGAACAGACATGGCGGGGGCGGGGGCGGGGGGGGAGTGGCCATCTCCAAATCAAAGAGAAAGACCCAGAACAGATTCTCCCGCACAGCCCTCACAAGGAACCACCCCCTGCTGACACCTTGAGTTTTGAATTCTGGCTTCCAGAACTGTGAGACAATCAATGCCTATTGTTTAAGCCACCCGGTCTGTGGTACTTTGTTACAGAAGCCCTAGCAAAGCAGTGCAGCCTCCTTGTACGAGAGTTTCCCGGCAGAGAGGGAGAGAGCAGGACACACTTGGCACCCACTCATTCACTGGACACACATCTTGAGAGGCCTCCTGGGGGCCCCCATGTGAATCAGACCCGGGCCTGCGCCTCCAGTGGCTCCTGGGCTGGTGGGGGTGAAAGGCACACACACAGGCAGCTGGAATCCAGGTGACTCAGGCTGTAGTGGCGGCAGCTCTGGGCCTGGGTGAGCCCAGAGGAGGGACAGACCCAGGAGACAGGCACAGATCAAGCCTCATAATTTGTTATTCATGCCACAGATATGTGTTGAGCCGTACTCTGGGCCCGACCCTGTGGCTAGCACTGTGGACACAGCAGGAACCAGACGGTGACGGCATCTGTCCCCTGGAGCACCCAGTCAAGATGGAGAACAGGTGAGTAAGGGACAAACACACGACCACAAAGGACTCAAACAAATGGAGGATTCTTCACGCAGGACGGTCAGGGCAGGACGAGGGAGGCGACATCTGGGCTGAGACCAAAGCTCCATTGGCCATGCCAAGAGCCCCGAGAAAGAATGTCACAGGCAAAAGTCCCAAGGTGAGAAAGATGTGTTACCCTCCGTACTAAAAATGTTGATGCCAGAGGGTCGGGTGAGAGGGCACACATGTGAAGGGAGGGGCTGGGACGGGCGTGGCAAGGCTCAGCTTGGCCTCCAACTAGCAAGGAGTGTGGACTTGATCCTGAGGGCACTGGGGAGCCATGGCTGGTTCTGAGCACAGGAGGCACAGGACTCGAACGGGGTGCTGTGATAGGCTGAATAAAGGCCCCCACCAGGATGTCCACATCTGAATCCCTGGAACCTGTGAATATGTGATCTCATGGGGCAAAAGGGACTTTGCAGATGTGATCAAATTAAGGATCTTGTGATGGGGAGATGATCCTAGATTAACTGGGGAAGGGGGCTAAATGCAATCCTTGTAAGAGAGAAGCAGCAGGAGATCTGACTACAGAAGAATGCCATGTGATGACTGGAGAAAAACGCTACGCTGCTCGATTTGAAGAGGTTCCCAGCCTAGGAATGAAGCTTTGGAAGCTGGAAAAGGCAAGGAAACAGATTTCCCCCCATAGCACCTCCAGAACTGGCAGAGCCCTGCTGACACCTTGAATTTGGTCCAGTGAAACTGATTTTGGATTTCTGATCTCCAAAAAGTAAAGAGAATAAATGTGTGTTGTTTTAAGCCACTAAGTTGTTGCTGATTTGTTACAGTGGCCACAGGAAATGAATCCAGATAGTAACAGGATTCTGTTAAGAACGGCTGTTCTACGGGAAATAGAACAAATAGTGGGAAAAGCAAGGGCGGCGGCAGGGTGCCCAGGGAGGAGGAGACTGCGCTGATCCAAGTGGGACCCAGTGACAGCAATGGACGTGGAGAGTAGTCAGATTCTGGAGATTCCTGAGTTGTTGAAGGGACAAAAGTTGAAGTACATAGCTTAGCGTATGGGATGTAATAAGCGACCAATTGATGGGAGGGATTTTTTCTCATTCATGACAAGGGAACATCCAGTTTACCAGAGATCAAGTCAGACTCTGAAACTGTAGTAATTAAAACAGCAAGACAGAGAAAGCGTGGATGGTTATGCAGAAGGAGGCTGGAGACCATGCCCGTCTGGTCACCTTAGAGCCCCAGCACCCCGCTCAGTGCTTGGCACAGAGTAGAACTCAAGACATATTTGATCAATGGATAAGAGGCATCAGATAGGAATGAAAACAAAGCTCAGCTCTCTTACTGACCCTTAACACCATCTACCAATGTTCAGGGTCCCCATCTGTAACATGGGAGCCTCAAGGGTGTCAGGAGATGAAAGAAGAAGATGGAGGTAAATCTCAATAAAGTGGGCTTGTTCTTACACTTAGTGACGAGCCAAAAGGTGCCCCAGCAGTACCAGAATAACCCACAAAGCTACAATGAGTAAAACAGCATGGTTCACTGTAGCCAATGGATGCAAACAACGCATATCCATCAATGGATGAATGGACAAACTAAATATGGTAGATCCAGACAAGGGAATATTACTTGGCCCTAAAAAGGAATAAAGCAGTGATACATGCTACAGTGTGGATGAACCTTGAAAATATTACACTAGAAGAAGCCAGACACAAAAGATCACTTATCGTATGATTCCATTTATACGAAATGTCCATAATAGGCAAATTTATAGAGACAGAAAGTAGGCTGCCAGGGGTGGGGGGGGGAATGGGTGATAGTTACATGGTCTAGTGATTCTTTTTGGAGTGATAAAGGTGTTCTAAAATTGACTTTGATGATGGTTGCACATACCTGTGAATATACTAATCACTGAACTGTACACTTCAAATGGGTATATTGTTTGGTATATGAATCATATCTCAATAGTCATTTAAAAGAAATAGCATGCATGGTCCAGACGCACGCTCCAAGAAACTGTATCTAGGAATGTTAGAAATAAGATGGGATCTTGGAATTTAAATCCACTCAAATCTCCCTCTTCCAGGCACATTTTTTTTCTTTTCTTTGTTTTTCTTTTTTAGCCATACAATTAGACTATAAAATATAGCCTCACATATAAATGCCAGGAAATTAGAATCATTCTAGTGGGGGAGAGAAATAATAAGTAAGCAAGGAAAAATACAGTGTAACCTGTTGAACTTCCTGACTTTGATCACGGTACTATAGTATTGTAGGAGAACATTGTTGTTCTGAGAAAAATCACACTGAAATATTTAGGCATAAAGGAATACGGTGTCTGCAAGGAACTCACAAATGTGAACTACAGATAAATGGAGCAAACGTTAACAATTACAGAATCTGGGCTAAGGGTATTTGGGAGTTTTTGGTAGTATTCTTGCAACTTTTCTGTAAGTTTGAAGTAACATCAAAATTTTAAATGACCCTGATTTGTTAAAATAAAAATTAAAAACAAATCAAAAACCACCCAAGCAACTAAGATTACTGACATCTCCCGAGTAATGTTAATAGTAGATTGTGCTAGGAAGAAAACTCGATCAGTCTTCCATGTGGATTTTACAGGGGTGGAGAGAATGAGGCCCCAGTTGGCTCCACCTGCCAAAATCACCTGGAGGGCGGGGAGGGAGGCTGCCCCATGACACCCGACGTTGCCAGCTCCACCCACCCCACCGGCCCTGCCCACCCCACTGGCCTGCTTACTGGGCTCCTGCTGGGCGTCCATCTTGGCCTTGAGCAGCATCCGCAGCCTCGACACCTCCTGCCGCTTGAGTTCATCCAGTTTGGTGCGGACATGGTGGCTGACGAAGTCCAGCTCCCGGCTCAGCTTCCCGCTCTGCCCGGGAGAGAGGGGACACAAATCAGGCTGCCCTCTCTGGAGCCTTCTACCAGCTTTCTGATGTCTCCTGGGGTTCCCCAGAGGCCCCAAGACAAGATTCCAGCTCCTCAGCCTGGCATTGGAGGCCCTTCTTATTTCCCGTCACTCATTAAATCACACTCACGGCTCTTTCCCACCTCTAGGTGTTTACCATGCTGGTCCCTCTGCCTGGGATTCCCCCTGCCACTGCTTTCCAAGCCTAACCAGATCCTTGCAGTCCTTCAAAACTCAAAGCATACTGTATAGCACAGGGAACTCTATTCAATATCCTGTGATGAACCGTAATGGAAAAGAATATGAAAAAGAATACATATACGTGTAACTGAGTCACTTTGCTGTACAGCAGAAATTAACACAACATTGTAAACCAACTATATCTCAATAAAATTAAAACAAACAAGCAAAATAAACTCAAAGCAGACGGCACCTCCCTTGGAAGAATCCCCGACAACCCCCTTGACGCCACCACATACACACACACACACACACACACACACACACACGTGCCGAGCAGGGTTACCTGCTGAGTTACCTCTATCATCACTTTGGATTATGTCTGTTTCTCAGTTGTGCTGACCCCACCCCTCTCCTGCTCACAGACCCCCACCCCCATGGCTCCCCAGTGCCCACAGGACCGAATCCCTGGGCCTAGCACTGAAGATCCTGCAAGATCCTGCATCTGCCCATGTCTACCCCTCCTCCCGGCCATCCCCGCTCCAGCCTCATCCCTCTGTCTTTATGTCAGTTATAAGGAGCCACCAGCAGACAGCTGAAGGTACCAGAATGCTTCACTGGTACACACAGTTCTACTGTTGAAACGTCGCCCTTCCCCCCTCCCCCCCGTTTCAACTTTTATACCAGACACTCCCACTCAGAATTCAAACCTCACTCGGGAGAATCCATTCCCTAGAAGCTTTCTCTCACTGTCAGACGGACTGGGTCCCTCCTCCGGGCTACCCCAGCACCCTGCACTGTCTCAGATGGCTTTCTCAGCCGCTCGTTTGGGTCTCTCCAGCCTGCAGGGGGCGTGGCCTTTGCAGAAGCAGCAGGACAAAGGGACCGCAGTGCCAGTCATGTTAACCTCAACCAGTCAGGCACCTACGATGAGTCAAGTCCTGCACTGGACTCACTGAGTCCGTCCTCTAATCCTGCCCACAACCCCATTTTATAGATGAACAAACTGAGGCTCAGGAGGAGAAGCCCCTGGCCCAAGGTTCCTCAGACAGTGAGGATAGGAGGCCAGTTTCCAGCCTGGTGACATAGGTGGGGTCATGTCTCCCCAGAGTGAGACTCCTGGGGCCTGGGTTCAAATCCCAGGCCTGGCACCACTGCACTGCGTGACCCCAGCACACTGTTTCCCTACCCTGGACCTCAAAAATGGGGCTGAGATTATCACCACCAGTGACAAGGACAACTGACATTTACTGAAGGCTGATGACAGGCTGGACCAAAGCCTCAAAGTGGGGATTATCGCTGATTCACACAACCCCACCCCCATCTCCCCCCAACAGTGAAAGTGCTGCATGAGCCTCCCCGTTTTCTGAGAAGGAAACCAAGGCACAGAGGGGTGTGACCACTTGCACAGAAGAGTGTGAGGTGGAGCTGGGATTGGAACCTGCCACTGTCCCACTCCAGAACCTGCCTGCCTACGTGGCCACTGTTTCTAATGTCATTTCCCACTTGTATGACCTTGGACAAGCTGGGTGACCTCTAGGGCCTCCGTTTCCTCAGCTGGGCAGTGGGATGGGCTGGGCTCAGCAGTCTCTAGTTATGCCCGTCCATTGTCAGGGGCCAGGTGGTTGGGGATGGACAAGAGCCCAAGGAATGCTGGGAGGTTTTGGGGAGAGCAGGGCTGCCCTCCCCCCATCAGTCCCAGGCCCTGGGGCCTCCTCTGGGCCAAGGTGTTTGGAGAACTCGGGGTGGATCCCCCAGGTGGGATGTTCCAACATGCACCCGAACGGGGAGAGGAGTCTAGCTGGGGTGGGGTGGTGGCAGGCAGTGTTGTCTCCTCATGGCGCGTGTGTGTGTGTGTGTGAGCATCCTTTCCGAGGAACACTGCTTGGGGGATGGGGTGGGATGTGGGCTCTGGGCTCAGTCAGTCCAGGGATTGAGACCCAGGCCTCCAGGAAGGACAAACACTGCTACTAGGGCCTCAGTGTCCACCTCTGTAAAATGGGGAGAATCACAGCTCCTCTAGAGGCCTAACATGAGAGTTAGAGATGATGTGAGTGATGACAGCATCTCCCGTGTTTTGAATTCTTCCTGCGTAGAGAGCACTATGCTGAGAACTCGCAGAACCAGCCCTCACATTGCGCTTACTGAGAATGGCCACTGTGCACATCCATGCCTTTTACACGTCTTACCTCAGATAGTCCTATGATGCAGGTTCTATTATTACCCCATTTTACAGATGGGGAAACTGAGGCACAGTGAAGGGAGGCCACACAGCTGGTAGAGCTGACACTGGGAGGCATGTACCATCCACATCCACACTTAACCACACATTCTGTCTTCCCCAGATCCCTTCCCAGCTATGTGACCCCGAGAAGTGACTTCTCCCTAGTCTCAGTTTTGTGATGGCTGGAAGGTTCCCCTTTAGGGAACCTGGTCCGTTCTGGAATCCTGCCCTCTGAGCATGCATGCCCTCCCAGTGTGCTCGCACCCAGCCTCACCTTGATGTCCTCAGCATTGGCGGCCTGCAGCTTTTCCCGGAAGTGCCCGTCCGTCTCCAGCACGTTGATGACTTCCTGGAGGTACCGGTGGTAGTACAGGCCTGTGTCCTGAGGCAACAAGAATGAACATAGTAGCCTCAGCCCTGGTCCCTCTCTGGTTCTTCCCTGCAGGTAGGACCCAGGCTCTGCTCCCCTGGGCACCTGCTGAGGGACCCAGAGATCAGCCCCCAACCCTGATCAGGAGGCCTGCCCCATGGGATAAAGGCTCTAGAGCCAGCAGACCCTGGTTGCTCTGTCACCCCATGCAAATTGCCTGATCCTCCGGGCCACAGCTCTTACCTCTTCCCAGGTCTGTCTGTAGTGGAGATGAAATTAAAATCACAAGGGTAAACACCCAGCCCAACACTGCCCACAGAGTGGACACACTGGTATTTGTTGGAAAGCAGTGAAACGTACATTCATTCATTCAACAAGCATGCAGCGAGCCCCTACCATGTGCCAGGCACTGTTCTATGGGGCACAGCAAGTGAACAAGACAGACAAAAATCCCTGGGCTCCTGGTCCTAGTCCTGCCATATGTAGCTGGCTGGCACTTTCCTCTTCCCGGGCCTCACTCTTCCATTTGTAAAATAGGCAATAAATTTCTTACCTCTCAGAGCTATGATGAAAAGTAAGAGATAAAAAGCCTGGCACCAAAAAAAAAAAAAAAAAAAAAGCCTGGCACCATGGTAAGGTTTTAGAAGATACTCAGTCTACTATAGCTATCATTACATTTGCTGAGGAACACACCATAGGTGATAAATGGGAGCAGATCACCCAGCTATGGCACTGTGGGTGTACTTATCTCCTATTGCTGCTGTAACAAAGTATCACAAACTAAGTGGCTTAGAGCAATAAAAATTTATTCTCTTAGAGTTCTGGAGGTCAGAAGTCCAAAATGGTTCAGCAGAGCTGAGCTTATTTTGGAGACTTTAGGGGACAATCTGCTTTCTTGCCTTTTCCAGCTTCTAGAGGCTGCCTACACTCCTGGGCTTGTGGCCTTGCATCACTCTGACCTCTGCTTACATCATCACATCACTTCTGACCCTGACTTTCTTGCCTGGCTCTTATATGGAACCCTTGTGATTACATTGGGCTCACCTGGATAAGCCAGGATAATTTCTCCACCTAACTCAATCATACCTGCAAACACTCTTTTGCCATATATTCACAGGTTCTGGGGATTAGGGCATGGACATCTTTGGGGGCCATCATTCTGCCAAACACAGTGG
Organism: Eubalaena glacialis; assembly: GCF_028564815.1. Classification (NCBI taxonomy): domain Eukaryota; kingdom Metazoa; phylum Chordata; class Mammalia; order Artiodactyla; family Balaenidae; genus Eubalaena; species Eubalaena glacialis. The sequence continues at coordinate 62,442,694 of NC_083733.1, read as the reverse complement.
GCTGGAATCCCAAATCTGCCAATTACTAGCTATGGGACCTTGTTAGGACTGCTAGGATGCCTAGTTAAATTTAAATTTCAGATAAAACAATGAATAACTTTCAGTATATTATACTAATGATTATTCATTGTTTGTCTGAAACCCACTCAATTTTAACTGAGTGTCCTGTGTCTTTATTTGCTAAGTCTGGCAATCTTAGTCCTTGGGCAAGTTACTTAACGTCTCTGAGCCTCAGTTTCCACACCTGTAAAGTAAGGTTAGTGAGCACCCACCTCATAGGGACTGTTGTGAGGATTAGAGCAGTTAATATCTTTAAATATTTAACTCAGCACGTAGTAAGAGCTGTCAATGTTATTATGATTGTTGTTACGGATATTTATAACCCTCTAGTAGCCTCAGAATAAAGAAAGTCTCCACCATGGCCCACAAGGCCCCGTGGGATCTCCCCCTGTTCCTTCTCTGACCTCATCTCCCCCTCGCTCACTCTGTTTCAGCCACACTGGCCTCCTGTAAGTCCTTCTACGCACTATGCTCTCCTCCACCACGCAGCCTTTGCCCAGGCTGTTCCTTTTGCCTGGAATATTCTTGCCGGCACTTCAGATCTTAGCTCAAATGACCCTTCCTTCCTCCCTGACCATCACCCCTGGTGTCCATTCTCAGAGGGCCCTGTCGTTTGTCTTCCCAGCGAACTAAGCTGGTCTGTGAGGGCAGGGGGCTTGCTCTAGCACTGTGCCTGGCTCCTAGAAGATGCTCAAGAAATGTGTGGAATGAATGAAAGGCAAGGGGACTCAAGCTGCCCTTCTGTGCCTGCAAAGATTTCACGGAGCAAAGGCCTCACTTGCTGGGTGGGGACCTGTCATACAGGAGCATGGGATGATTTGTTCCAGAGACAGTGGTGTGTCCATTCCTAGTGGGAGCTGTAGGATTCGGGCCACAAATCAGGGCACTGGCCTTGAGGATCTTTTCAAGTTCCAGATTCCCTAAGACCAAAGGTTTCATAGTGTTCGATAAACACACGTTGGAATAAATGAGCAGTTACCGTGCCCCATCATAATTTAAACTACAACTCCCATGAGCTCCACGATGTGAGAACACCCCAGTTAGCTAACACCACCTGCTCAAGATGCTACTGGGAAATGTAGTTCTTTTTTTTCCAGAGTCCTTCTTGAGGGGAGGGCGTCTTAAAAGAGCAGAGAGGTTTAGGTGGGGGGGGGGGTGATGCAGATTTTTCATCTAAAATCTGACCTGATTTTCCATATCTCAAAGTCAGGGGCTTAGAAATCTCACACACACACACACACACCCGCCCCCAAGTTTTTCACCACGTCAAAGCCCTGGGACGGCAAAGAATGGCAGGCAAACTCCAAGTCGCATCCGTAGCCAGCCAGGGGCCACAGGGGCACGGGAATTGTAGTACCACTGCAAACACCTGGCTGGCGAGCCGGGCAGGGCCACTCACGGGGCTTTCGGTCGCGGGATTCTCCTTCTTGGGCGCCCCCCGCTCCAGGGGCACGGTCAGAATAGCGCGCAGCAGCAGCAGAAGTGACAAGAGAAGAAGGGCTGCACGGGGCCCAGCGGGAGGCATGGCGGCGTGGTCTGTGGGGGCGGAGAGGTGGAATAAGTCTGTCCCAAGCCGCCTTCTCCCCTGGACCCAGGAGTCTGGACTCCCGGCGCCGCTCCCTGCCTCCTTCCAAGAATCAAGACGCAAAGCGTCTCGTTTCCCGGGAGCCAGGATTCCGAGCCTCCAGCCTTTCCTTCCTCAGACCCAGGAGTCCTGGCTTCCAGCACCCTCTTCGCTTAGACTAGGAATCCGGGATCTCGACCCCCTCTTTCCCCAGGCCCAAAGGTCCAGGGCCCCAGCCTCCTCTTTTCCCAGGATCTGGAGGTACCGGTGTCCTCCACCGAGACTCAGTTTTCCAGCCCTCTCGTGCCCCGCTTCCCTTCTCCCCAGGACACAAGAGTCCAGGACCCTCCAGCCCCTTACCTCTCCTTCACCGCAGAGGGCGTTTTCCGGGGCTAGGACCTCCGGTGTGTTCTCTGCGATTTCCCCCCTAGGCCGCGCCCACTTTCCCCCCGCAGAGGATCCGCTCTCAGCAGCCTGATTGGTCCACGCTGGCTCCAGGTTTCGGGCCCCTGTCTAGCGGCCCCGCCCCTTGTCGAAGTCGCTGGCCTTTTCTCGAAAGCCGAGCCTCCTTTCTCGGAAGCCCTACCTTTTGACGCCACATATCCTACTTTTTAGGCGAAAGAACGGAGACTTTCAAAGATAACTACAACTCCCTGTTGGGCCGGGGGAAAATTAGTCAACTTCCGCGGGCATCTTGGCCTCTTCGCCTCATGGGAGTTGTAGTTTTCCCATTTATTTTCTCTCCTAGAAGTGGCTGTAAATTACAGATCGGTAGTAGTTGGCACAGGTCACGTTATAAGTTTCTTATATAAGAGAGAGGTGTAGAGCGAGCCTGCGATGCGGCCTCTGTCAGGTCCCTTTAAGGAACACCTGCATGCTCTTCCAATTCAGAACCCCTGGAGCAGGGTTGCCTGGCTGCAGCAGAGGCCAGGGGTCATTGCTTTGTTGGAAGTGGAACGTGGGGAGCCAGGAGGGAGGGGATTAGGGCAGGTCCCAGTGGGAATCCCCCCTCCCTCTAAGTCCTCTTTTTCCCCCCTGCTTACTTCCCAGAGACCCAGAGATTACGTCACTGGTTCCCAAAGATAGGGTCAGGTATGTTTAGAAATTGGCCAGAGAGGCAAGGAACTGAGGTGTGAATGTGAAAAGCCTCTCCAGGCACGAGAGGAGGAGAGGGAGTCTCCAGGATCCTAGGCAGGTGGGTGCTGGGGATCTAGGATCACTGGGGATGGGGTGTTTGGGGTCCAGAGTCCTGAGTTCTCATGCCTGGGTGAAGGAGAGAGTTAGGTATTTGGGGAAGAGAGAGCTGGACTCCTGGGCTCCTGATAGTGATGAAAGCTGGAAACAGGCTGCTGGGTCCCTAGCAAGTGTTGGTGCTGGAATTTGGGCTGCCTGGGTCAGGGGAAAATTTAAAGCTTAAGATCAGGTGTTGAAGGGAAGAGTCCATTGGGATGTTGGGTCTGGGTCCTGACTCCTCATTTTGCTTCTCCAGGATGTCTCAGGAGAATGACACATGGAAGAAAGAGTGAGTGGGGGAAATGAGATGGGCAGGGGTGGAGATGGAGGTGCAAGGGGGAACTCAAAGTTTGAATATGCCCACACCTACTCAGCTCTGGTCTCATAATGATGTTTGCAGGTTCAGCACCATTGGCCTTGCAGGAAGGGCCTGGGGGCTTGGATTTCTGGGTCCTACCTAAAGGGAGGGAGCTACAAATGAGGACTCCTGGGTCTGAAAGAGGAAGGGATGGGGGGTTTGAGTCCTGGGAAAGGAGGGGCCTGGGATCTCTGACTCCTGGATTCTAGACAGGCCAGTGCTGTGAGAAAGAGCTTCAGAACTGGTGGAGCAGGCTCGGGTTCTGCCTCTTCTGTGTCCTCACAAATGTTCAGAACCCTAAGTTGGGCAGGGGGAAGAAGGGGAGGGGCTCTTGGGCAACCAGGGTGCCCTGCTTGCTGTCACTATGAACCTGCACCTCTCTCAGGGCCCTGGGGGATGAGCTTGCCGCCATGAGGCTGCAGAAGCTGGAACAGCAGGTACTGAGCCCAGGAATCCTGCCACTCCCGACTCTTCCATCTTCCATACCTCCCCAGGAGCCCCACCCCCAGGACTTGCTCTGGGACTCCTGGTCCTCGTTGGCTCTCTCGGAGCCTCAAGTTTTGCAATTGGGAAATGAGAAAATAGGAATTTGGGATCCTCAAGAAGCAAACCTTGGTGATGAGACTCCAAAATGTCTAAGGAACAAGGGTTCTGGAGAGCAGGACTCCTAGGTCCTGGGGGAGGAGGGGCCTGGGAGCCAGGACTCCTGGATCTAAGGAAGGAGTTGCTGAGGGACTGAAGGCCTGGAACTCTCCCACCGATGCAGGACGCCCCTTGCCCCAGGCCCCCTTTCACCCATGTCTTCTGGTCCGGTTCCAACCCTCCCATTCCCGCCCATACACCCTTTTCCCGCTCCCGCAGCGGCGGCTGTTTGAGATGAAGCAGCGACGGAAGCGCCAAGAGCCCCTCATGGTTCAGGCCAATCCTGACGCTTCCCTGCGGCCCCGGCGACCGCGGCAGCGGGAGGAGCGCTTCTCGGGTGACAGCGGTGAGGAAAGGTTCCCAGGGTCGGGCAGGAGCACAGCCCTGGAGGGAGGGGTCTGTGGGAGTGCGGGGCCTAAAGGGCTTAGAGGGGAAGGGCCTGGCGGAGCCCTGGGGCGGGGACTTGTAGAGCACGGGAGCGGGGCCTGACAGAACCCTTGGGTGGAGCCCAGCAGAGCCTGAGTGCAGGGCCTGTGAGGGCCCAGGGGCAGAACCTGTGAGAGTTCGGGGGCGGGGTCAGGGAGAGCGCGGGTGCGGAGTGTGGTGCAACTAGAGGTGGGGCCCGAAAGAGTCCTGTGATTGGGCTTGTTAGAGCTCCGGGGCGGAGCCTGGGGGAGCCGGGGACCGCCCAGAGAGTGCTGGGCCGGGGCCTGGAAAAGCTCCGGATTGCAGTTAGGCAGAAACCTCATTGCTGAAGTAGGCAAAGCCCGAGGGCCGGGACTGGGTTATTTAGAGCCGAGGTACTGGAGAGCCCGCGTGGGATTGTTTACTCGCGGAATCGAGACAATTTAGCGGTAGGGCTGTGCTTGTTTGAGTCTTGGGATGGAGTTAGGGTTCTGAGTGGGTCTCGGGGGTTTGGGTAGTCAGTCAATCAGGGACGATGTCTCGGAGACCAGTGAGGAGGCGGATCTTCTCAGATGACCGGAATTTGTACATCGTGTTAATGGGCCTCGCCGCACCTTCTCCCAGGCCCCGGGAACCCTTTCCTTCAGGAGAACGTGCCAGAGGCACATCTGCGCCCTGGTGCCCCCAGTGTCCTGAGCACCGTGAGCTGCGGTGGAGATGGCAGTGGCGAGCGTGGACCCCTGGTATCGCCGACAGAAGCAGGTAATCTCAAATCCTTGGGCCGCCTATATACTAGAACTCCACTCCCACTAGAACCCAGGAGTCTGGAACCTCAGCCCTTGCTCTCCAAAGGACCCCCAGGGGCCCCGTTATCCTTCACACCAAGGAGTCCAGGTCCTGAACCTTCTCCTTCTCCAACACGCAAGAATCTGAATCTCCAGCCCTCTCCTCCCCCAGTATTCAGAAATCCCAGTCTCCAGACCCCCTCCCTATCCTGGTTACCAGACAGTTCCGATCTCGAGTTGGAGGAAGTCTCCGTGGAGGATGTTCCTTCCTCACCACCTCCTTATGAAGAGCCTCCGGGGACTCGGCGCAGGGGTTGGCCAGCCCGCCAACGACCTGGTAATTTCTGGGACATTGGGTGAAATCTGGCCCCCTGGTCCATGTGGCAAATCCTCCCCCTTTTTGGTAACAGCTTTGTTGAGATATATTTCACATACTATACAATTCCCTCATTTAAAGTTTACAATTCCATGGTTTTCAGTATATTTACCAAGATGTGCAACAATCACCACAATGAATTCTAGAACATTATCATCACCCACAAAAGAAAGCCCTATACCTTTTATCAGTCAACCCCCGCCCCAATTTCTCCCAGACTTAAGTAACCACTAATCTAATTTCTGTCTCTTTAGATTTGCCTATTTTGGATATTTCTATATTCATATATAGAATAATACAGTATATAATCGTTTGTGATTGGCTTCTTTTGCTTAGCATGCTTTCAATGTTCATCTATGTTGTAGCATTATCAGTATTTCATTCCTTTTTATTTCTTAATATTCTATTGTGGTGACATTTCCTTTTATTCTCACGACATGACCAACGATTTCAATAACAGGACTCTGGGTTATCACCCCAAACTCCGCTCCCTCCTCCCATTTTAGTTCCCCAGTCTCCCGGATGCTCTCTCTGGGACAAGGGAAAGAGAGGACTCTAACTCCTCCCTGTCCTTAGATCCAGAGCAGTCAGAGACTTCTCAGCTTGTATAGACCCCTGTGCACATGGGGGAGGAGGAGGACCTGGCAAGTGAGGTTGATGAGAAATAAGTAGGGGTCGGAAACCCAAGAGTTCTGGCCTTCTCCAGCTAGCACTGATGACCTTGTCCCGAGCTCCTGGGACCCAGGTGTCCTGAGCTCAGTCTTCTTCGGGCTTCTTCCACCCCTTAGGGGGCAGTGCTGAGGACGAGAGCGAATCCCAGGATGCTGGAGATGAATACGAGGTGCCCAGTCCGAGACCAAACCCTGGAATGGATGGTGACGGGGGCCATGGAGACTTGGCCTCCAACAAGGTGGGAGGTGGCACAGGCAATAAGGATATAGGAGGAGGAGGGCTAGTTTCGGACTCTAGGGGGGACGGGACTCTAAAATTCTGCAGCCCAGTCAAGGGCCCTTTTTACTGGTGAGTGGAACCTGTTATGTTTGTGCTAGCAGAGGCTCTATGGGTGCACCATTTATTGAGTCAATCTAGAGGATTTGAATTGATGTGAGCATATACATTAAAACCCAGCCCCTCGAAAGGCAGCGAGCTTTGGAGACGGTGAGAAAGGGCCAATTGGCAATCACTTTGCTACTGATGAAAGTGAGATAGTTTCAGTTGAGTAGCTCTGGGCGGTACTATATGTTATCTAGACCCAATGAGCATTGGTATTAGAGGAATGGGCAGTGCTTTCAAAGGGATTCTCCAATCGGTAGGTGGAATGGGTGTGGCTGCAGAGGGAGGCTAATGGTGCTGGCCAATCAACACATGAAGAGGGCTTGGCGGGGTGGGCCCCTTGAACGTATTGGCCAATTAGCAGGTGGCTGAGATGCTTGACCAATAGACAGAAAACTGGGTCGAGAGAGGGCGTAACCCTGAGCTGGGATGGCCAATCGCTAGTTGGCAAGGCGGGGGGAGGGCGGGTCTCGGCTGTCCCTCAACTTGAATTTGGCGCGTGGGCTAGGGCGAAGACCTGGAAGAGAAGAAAGAGGAGTCGGAGTCTACAGTGAGGAACTCCCCATGGGCGGCCGACGAGGAGGTGTCCGAGGCCTCGGAAGGCGCGGGCGGCGCGGGCAACAGCGATGTGGGGAGCTCGCTCCGCTCGCCTCCCTGCGCCCCAGGCCCTCGGCTGGGCGAGGACATGGAAGCGTATGTGCTGCGGCCAGCGCTGCGCGGTCGCACGGTGCAGTGTCGCATCAGCCGCGACAAGCGCGGGGTAGACAAGGGCATGTTCCCTTTCTACTATCTCTACCTGGAGGCGGCCGACGGCCGAAAGGTGCGGTCTGGCAGCCTCGGAAGCAAGTCCCACCTCCCAAGGGCAAGTCCCGCCCCTTTCTGAGCGAGGTCAAGACTTAGGCGAATCCAGGCCTTGCTCGTCATTGAACTAGGACTAGTCAGCTCCAGCGCCAAGTCCTGCCCTTCACAACACTAGGCTTCTTTCCTCTCAGAGACCGATAGGCCCTCCCCATCCCATAATATAGCCCTGTCCACTCTCGAGTTGGGCCCGCCTTTCTCAAAGCTAGGCCACGCCCTGTCGGGAGGTCCCAAGCCCCACCCCTTACACCCCTTACCCTCGTGAGGTACTGGCCCCATCTTTGTCGATCCAAGTCTGGCCCCTCAATGAGCCTTCTGTGTTATCAGGCCCCACCCAATCCTGGGACAGGCCCCGCCTCTCAGGAGCCAAGCCCCTTCCTTCGTGGATTTTCCACCTATAGCCAAGCGACTCCCCTCTCAGTCTGGCCATTCCTCTCTCAAGTCTGGCCGCTTCTCCTCAATTACTCATTCTCTCCCAGAAAGAGGCTTTTCCCCTACTCAGTGCCAGACCTGGTTTTTCCCAGATGAAACACCTACTGAAGTCCTGCTGCGATGTTCCAAGTGAGGCTCTTCCCTATTCTCCAAAGCCAGGCCCTGCCTGGGCTCAGCCCCAACCCTGCACCCAATGGCCGAAGGAATAAGGGGGAGATATTAAGATGTGAAATGAAGCTCCCCATTCAGGACCCAGCTGATGACTTCCTTCAGTGAGAACCGCATCTCCCAGCAAGCCTTGGGACGCTTATTGCTCCATTACCCTTTCCTCTGTCTTGGGGACATGGTGTTTCCTTGCTTTGGACCCCTCGCCCTAGCCAAATACCAGAAATCGATTCTAATGGGCTGTTTCTCACATCCACAGCACTTCCTTCTGGCTGGGCGCAAGAGAAAAAGGAGCAAAACCTCTAATTACCTCGTCTCCCTGGACCCCACAGACCTATCTCGGGATGGGGACAATTTTGTGGGCAAAGTCAGGTGGGCAGAGTCCTGATGTGTGTGATAAAACAGGTGGCAGAGGGCCGGGGGTTGGGGGGGAGGGGACAGTTGAACTACATTTCCCAGCGGGCTGTAGAGTACAAGTTCCACCTGCCCTAGAACTTTTTCTCTTGGGGACTGATGGGTTTTGTAGTTCTTCAAGTTGCAACCCCGGGGTGGTTGGGAATAGAACCGAAGGCTTTGGAGCAGAGGCTGGCATTTAAGACATTTGACTTCTTGAGAGACACGGGGCTGGCATTCCTAAGTTCCTGTGGGAGAAGAGAGCTGGGATATGTGAGTTCTTTTGTCTTGGAAGAGCGTTCCTAAAGGGCCAAGGCAGGAGGCTAAAATCATGGCTCACCAAAGAAAGAGAGGGGGCTGGGACTAGATACATGGAACATGGAACATGAGTCTTTTGTAGAGGATTGATCGGAAGAGTTCATGAGATGACATGGGAAAGCAGTTAATGTAAAACAGGAATAATTATTATTTTTATTCTGACCACTTCCCTCCTGGAGCAGATCTAATGTCTTGGGCACCAAATTCACCATCTTCGACAATGGGGTGAATCCAGAAAGGAAGAATTTTGTCCCAGAGACTGCTCGGATCAGGGAGGAGCTGGGGGCTGTGTGTTATGTGAGTGTCCGGGAGACGAGAGAGAGTGGAGCAGGACGGTGGGGAGGGAGAAAGAAGCAGGCCAAATGGAGCATACTACCCTCAGGAGACCAACGTCTTGGGATTCCGAGGGCCCCGGAAAATGACTGTGATCATTCCAGGAATCGACGCCCAGAACCAGAGAATCAGTGTCCAGCCACAAAATGTGAGTCCGCCAAGGTTGAGTGTCTCTGGGTCAATGGGGAGGAAGGGCTGGGGGACCGGCCATAGGTCCTAAGGGGAGAGGGAGCCGATGGATTGCATAGGGTCATATATGAAGCCGGGAGGACTTTGTCAGACTTATGTTTCTCAGGAGGGAGAGCCTAGGGACTCAAAATTCTGCGTCTGGAGAAAAAAAGCTGGTTGGTAGTTGGTTAACCACGTCCCCTACTTTACCCTCTAGGAACAGGAGTCGCTACTGAGTCGCCTCCAACGGGGGGCCAGCCAGGGGCTGGTCCTGCTGCAAAATAAAGCCCCATCGTGGAGCGACGAGAGCGGCGCCTACGTGCTCAATTTTCATGGTCGCGTCACTAGGACGTCGGTCAAGAACTTCCAGATCATGCATCCGGATGACCGTGAGCTCCTAGGAACTGGTTTACCTGGGCAAGGGAGCAGGACGAGAACTACTTCTCCCATTAGCACTTGAGCGTTTTTCTAGGCAGGGCCGACTCCACGCTATTGCAAAGCCTATTGGGAAGTGTAGTTTACAAGGCCCTCTGTCATGTAAACTGCACTTCCGGAGGATTCCGCGCATAGTGAGGGCGCCGCACAGCCTCTCGGGAGTCGTAGTTCTCGCGGCTCAGAGGCCCGCGGCAGGGAAATGACACCCGCTCCTCTTAGTTCCTGACTTCCTTCTCAGCGGACTACCTGGTGCTCCAGTTCGGTCGCGTAGCCCCAGACACGTTCACCATGGACTTCCGCTTCCCACTTTGTCCGCTCCAAGCCTTCGCCATCTGCTTGTCCAGTTTTGATGGGAAGCTGGCATGTGAGTAATTCAATGAAATACTCTCATCAGCTTGTGTGCCTGCTCATTTGGAGAAAGGGCCCCAGCGTGCCTTCTTTTGCACCAGTTTACTAATAACCAACACTTATTAGACGCCGCCTGGGTGCCCCGTCCTGTGCTCTAGGCAGTGGGCTGTTCGGCAGCACTTGCTCTCCTGAAATCACAGTCCGATCATGGGGAATGGGTCTTAAACAACAAAAAAATCAAAATGCTCATCTGCTATGAACGAGGAAGGCACACAAGTTGGCTGGGTCAGAGCAAGATATCTCTTTAAAAAAAAATTTTTTCATCTACATCTGAAGAATCACAAGGAACTAGCTGAGCCAGAGGAGTCAGGGACGGGAACAGACAGTAGCCACAGCTCATACAGAGGTCTTAAGGTGGAAGGGGGCTTGGTCGGTTTGGGAATGAAAGGATAGTGTAGCAGGAGCCTGGGGAACCAATGGGGAGGGGCAAGGTATGAGGCTGGATAGGGTGCAGGACGTTTGGGCCACTCTTTTTTTTTTAAAATTAATTAATTAATTTTATTTATTTATTTTATTTTTGGCTGCGTTGGGTCTTCGTTGCTCTGCGCCGGCTTTCTCTAGTTGTGGTGAGTGGGAGCTACTCTTCGTTGCGGTGCGTGGGCTTCTCATCCTGGTGGCTTCTCTTGTTGCGGAGCACGGGCCCTAGCCACATGGGCTTCAGTAGTTGTGGCATGCAGGCTCAGTAGTTGTGGCACGCAGGCTCTAGAGTGCAGGCTCAGTAGTTGTGGCGCACGGGCTTAGTTGCTCCATGGCATGTGGGATCTTCCTGGAACAGGGCTCGAACCTGTGTTCCCTGCACTGGCAGGCGGATTCTTAACCACTGCGCCACCAGGGAAGCCTGGGCCTTTTTTTTTTTTTTTCCAAGCCTCTGTTGTTTTTTTTTTTTACTCGTTAGTTCCTCTTAATATTTTTTTATTATTATTTATTTTTTGGCTGTGTTGGGTCTTCGTTGCTGTGCACGGGCTTTCTCTAGTTGTGGTGAGTGGGAGCTACTCTTTGTTGCGGTGCGCGGGCTTCTCATTGCAGTGGCTTCTCTTATTGCGGAGCACGGGCTCTAGGTGCGCGGGCTTCAGTAGTTGTGGCACATGGACTTAATTGCTCCGCAGCATGTGGGATCTTCCCAGACCAGGGCTCGAACCCGTGTGCCCTGCATTGGCAGGCGGATTCTTAACCACTGAGCCACCAGGGAAGCCCCCCAGGCCACCTTTGTTTGAACTGCTGTGAAGAGTTCTAAGCTGGTGAGGTAAAGTAGGATTGGTAGTTGAAGACATCCCTGAGAGTGAGAATAAATACTAGCCAACACTTATATGTTATTTGACAAACATTGTTTTAATTATGACTTCCTTTGGGGCCTTACAAACTTATAAGGTATGTGCAATTGTTAGCCGCATTTTACAGATAAGGAAACTGAGTCTATGGACACAGGATTTATAAATGTGAAATCAGGCCCACTCATAAATGTGAAAGCCTTGAGGAACTCAGCACATCTGCCAGTAGGAGGATGAGTCTTTGTATTCCAGGGACACACAGAAAACTGGAGCTTAACCCTTTTTTGGTGAGTCCAGTTCCCAGCCGCCTTGGGGAGATAACTGTCCGGGGTTTAATCAAATTTAGGTGGAAGCCAAAGAAAAACGACAAAACCCACCACTCCTTAGTTCAAAAGAAGCCTCGGAATGGGAAGAGGCAAATTCAAGGGATGATGGGAAATGTAGTTTATCCTCTATTGAGAGGCTCGCCTTTATGCTGTTCCCCCGCAACTGTTTTGGGGACCCAGGAGTAGTGGATGGTGTCAGTTCAGACACACACGGAGACGCTGCTCACTATGAAAAGCTTTATTCCTTATATAAACCAACACTTAAAAAAATAAATAGTTAATAACACGAAAACTACTTCATCTTAGCCACGCCCCCCACTGAGGTCCAGGCAAGGAGACACACAGGGAGGAGATGGAGAGGCCAGAATGTGGCTCAAAGGCGTGGTCTGCATGGGCGACATGGGTAAGGTCGGGGTAGGGGCAGGTATGGTGGCCAGAGAAGTGGGAGGGTTCCCGAGGCGTGCCCAGGCCCTGGCCCGGGCGGCAGGGGTGAGGTAGGGACCCAGCTCCTCTTGGGCTTGGGCGATGCGTCGGGCAAAGCGGCTGCGATCCCGGGCGAACTGCTCCCAGGGGCCTCTGCGGGCGGCCTGGGCGGGTCCCGCCCATACAGCCAGGAGATGGACGGAGACCTTCTCAGAGAAGCGCACCTGGAGATGGACCGGCACAGACATGGGGAGACACAGAGATACAGACACAAGATACAAACGGCCACAGGTTGGGGGGTGTGGGGAGAGGGAGGGAGAGAGAGAGAGAGAGAGAACCAAACAAAAATTAGTTGCACAACAACGCTTGTTATCTGGCTAGTCATTCACCTGCCAGCGGATCCTCCATCTGACTCACTGAAGATGGAGGTAGTTCCCTGGGGTTGACATCAGCGCAGCTGCTCCTCCCTCCCACAAGGGCCCAGCCTCTTGCAAAGGATTGCATTACAGTGAACACAGCCGTCCCAACGGAGCTCACATGCAACCCTCTGCAACACGGGGGACCCAGGAATCGGGGCCTCCAGCCCTTTGGCCCCCAGGGCTGAGTTCCAGTTCCCAGCCCCCTCCTCGCTAACCTCATGAATCTGAGCCCTCAGCACCCACCTTTCTGGTCTTTAGGGGAGGCTCAGGGTCCCGATGCCTGGTGGGGGTTTCTGCAGACTTGAGCCGCGTTTGCAGACGGAGGGGCAGCGGAGGAGGAGCCCAAGGAGGTGGGGCCTTCTCTCCAGGTAAATAGATGGCCACTCGGAAGGGGCAGGGCTCAGCTTCTCCCCACTCTGTGGCAGCTTCCCCTCCCTCTGCTTCCTCTCCAGGCTGATATATCCGGTCCCTGAAGAGGGCACTCTGGGCCTGAAGGGAGGGACTTGGTTCCAAGTCAGCTGCTTCTGATTCATCGTCTTCATCCTCATTCTCATCCTCACACTCACTTTCCTCCTCTGTGTCCTCTCCTGGTCGGTACACCCAGGCGCTCAGGAAGGCACTTGTGGGTGGGATGGAAGAGGAGGCGTCAGCTTCTCCTGCATCACGGTCCTCCTCCTCCTCTTCTTCCTCTGTGATCGCACTGGATTGATGCTGCCAGGTCCTGAGCGGGGGCCTCTGGGCTAGAATTGAGGAGTGTGGCTCTGGGTCAGCTTCTCCTTTCTCAGCTTTTTTGGCCTTCTCCTCCTCAGGCTCCCCTCCTGAACAACACTCCCGGGCCCTGAGGTGGGAGCCTGCAGATGAGGGGCAAATGGAGGTCTTCGTGGCTGCTTTATTCTCTGTTCTCTCTTCTTCTGTGGCTCCATCCACGGGGCAGCACACCCAAGCTCTGGGCTTGGATCTCAGAGCTAAGGGAGAGGTAGATGTTCTAGGAGCTTCTTTATTTACAGCTTCTTCATCCTCCTCCTCCCCCTCCTCTTCCTCTTCCTCCACCCCTGGACAACACTCCCAGTGTGATGGAGGAAAAGAGAACGTGATCACTTCTTTATCTTCAGTAACCCCTTCTTCCTTAGATTCCTCCTCCCCAGGAAGGTCTTGCAGGGATGTTACCAGAAGGCTGGGGGACAGGGGAGCAGGCTGGCCATCCATAAATTCACTTCCCTGCTCTCTAGGGACACTGGTTGCTTCTTCCCTGCCATACTCTTCGTCATCATCATCTGAAAGTCCCCAGCCTTCAAGAAGAGAACACTTGGTTTCCAGGTCAGGGCAGGCCCCCCGGGATGCTTCTCCATCCTCCTCAGCTGCTCCACTGTCTCCAGTCTCCTCTTGAGGGTGCCTGACCTTGGGGGCATGGTGAGTGGCCAGAGAAGCCTTAGCTTCTCCCTCCGGGACAGCTTCTCCCTGATCTGTTCTGGTTACTGCTTCCACCAACCAGGGCTCTGGAGATCCTGGGCCTCTCAGGTGGCTCCAGGCCCAGCTGAGAAGGCCCACCAGCGGGGACAGGAGATAGAAGGGGTGGGTATCCCTCCAGGGGGCAGGCTGATGGGGCGCTTGGCCTGGGGCCATCTGTCTAGACTGGGAAAAAGGGAGAAAAAAAAAGGAATCAAGTTTAGAAGCCATTTAGGAGATAGTATCAGAGGATGACCTTGAGTCATAGCAACGGAAATAGTAACAAATAGCAAAGTAACAAATAGCAACAGGAGAGTCCCCGCCCCACATTCCTTTCTGATCCCAGCCACTCCCATCTCCCCATTCTCTCTGTCCTTAGCTCAACAAGCCCCTAGCCTCATCTGCTCTCAGACCCATAAGTCTTAGTCCCAAGAAGAGAGAACACAGGTCCTCTACTTGCTTCTCTTGGGGACAAAGTCCTGGTCCCTGCTTCTCGCACCCTCCTGAGGATTGACAAATCAGACCCCCATCACCCTCCTCCCTCGGAGACTCAAAAATTCCGATCCCCAGATGGTTCCTTCATTGGGGACCCAAGAGCCTGGCTCCCAGACCCCTCTTCCGTCTGGCTCAGAACTCCAAGTTCCCAATTCCTTCTGCTTCCTAAGTCCGAGCCCTGGGGTCCGTCCCACCCCTCCATACACAAGAGTTCAGGTTCCCAGGCCCTCCTTAGGACCCAGGAGTCCGGGCCCCGAACCCTCCTATTTCGGAACCCAGAAGTCTGAGCTCCCTCCTCATAACTGACCAGCAGTCTGATCCCAGCTCCCAAACCCCTGGGGACCTAGGTGTTCCGACCCCCCAACTCACCGGCTCGGGACCGTGAGTCACCCTGGGGGCAGGAGCGCCGGCTGGGGCTGCCACAAGGGATCACAGGTTCGGATGGCTCGGGAGGCCAGCGCGTTCATCTCGCCCTCCGGCGTTGGGCTCGGGGGACTCAAGTTGTCACCGGCTGCTGCAAGTGCTATCGCGACAAAAGGGCGCGGGATCGTGCCGGGAGACGCATAAAGACAAACAAGTGAGATACAGAACGGGTTTGCGCTGACGCTACCCGCAGGGCTTTTATAGGCCAACGCAGCCGGACGTGCTAACGTCAAGAGGGGAGGCGGGGTTTCAAAACGTAAACGTGAGGATCTGAGCGGAAAACAAGGTTGGACTTCTCGCGGAGATTCCAGGCTTTGTGACGTCACGGCGGCGGCGGCGTTTCCAAGCGTGGCCACGCCCCAAGCAAGCGAGCTGTCACTCAAACACGTGGACTGCTTAAGCAGTGAGGGAGCTCGCTTAACCCCTGTTCCAGGCAAATGCCTCCCCCCCTATTTAACCAGCAGGCCCCAGTCTAGGGTCTCCCACTTTCCCATCCGGTCGGCTTCTTACCCGGTGTGGGAGAGTATTATTGTTTCCATTTCACAGATGGAGAAACTGAGGCTTGGGAATGAAATCACTTGCTCAAGGTGATCACAGCAGAGTCTAGATTCATTGCAAAAGAGACAGAATGTGTAAGCCCCCTGAAGGCGGGCACCCTGCATTGCTCACTGCCTGGCACATAGTAGGTGCTCAACAAATATGTGGTGAGGGGATACTAAACCAAAAACTCAGACCCCTTCCCTGTCTCAGGCACAAGGTTCCACTCTTAGGTTTCACCTGCTTCAAATTTGTACAAAACCTCTGCTTACACAAACTGGAATTCTGGCTGGGGAGCACCAACGGAACCTCATGGGAGAGTGGGGTCTTCTGCCACAAATTCCAGGCCCAGGGACACAACCCCAGTCAAGCCGCACCACCCACCCCTGACCTGGTCCGTAATGTTTTCCCTCAAAATACACCCAGAACCCATGTCTCCCTCCTGAGGGGGTCAACCTCAGTCTAGAAGAGAATTCTCATCTGAAACTGAGGTGGAGATTGACACTGGCCATTTGACCATTCTCTCGCCAGCACCCAGGAATCCAGGGCCACTCCCTCCTCACTGGAGGACTTGGATCCATCCACTTAAAGCCACACTTCCAGACCCCCAGGTCTATTCACAGCTCCGGAGCCCTGACTCCTAGCTCACACCTTCCCAGGTACCCAGGAGTCTCAGCCCCCACCCCTTCCAAGATCCTAGCCATCTCCTTTCGGGGGAGGGGCGTGGTGCCCATGACTTAGGCCCCTGACTACCACCAGCCCACTGAGGCCCTGGAGTCCAGGCCCAGCTCCTACTCTCCAAACGTTTAGGAATCCCAGCTTCAGCCTTTACGGGACCCTGGCTCCCCAGGCTCCAGTCCAGCAGGGACCTAGGGATCGGGTAGGCGGGTGTGTGTGGCCCCTCAGCATGGGGTCAGCTGAGCCAGAGGTCAGGCTGTGGTGGGGAGGCCAAGAGGGGCGGGGTCAGCCGGGATTGGGAGGGGAGGCAGCCGCGTGGGCGGCTGGCAGACGGAGGGAAGGACCCACAGAGAGGAAAGAGAAACTGGGAGAGCGGGGAAGAGAGAAAGTGAGAAGGGAAATCTGAGCGAGGAGGAAACAGTAGACGTGGAGGGCCACGGAGAAAGAGAAAGAGATTGAGTGTACGGGAGAGAGAGAGACAAGGGGGAACAGAGGGGGAGAGAGCGAGAGTGAGAGAGAGCGAGAGAGAGCGAGAGAGAGAGAGAGAGAGAGAGAGAGAGAGAGAACGAGAGAGAGAACGAGAGAGAGAACGGGATGGAGACTTAAAGAAGAGACTCCATGAGTCCCAGAAAAGATTTGGACAGAAACAGAAAGATTGGGAGAGAAAGTGATATGGGGGTGGGGATGCTGCCGAGGAGGGAATGAGTAAGAGAGAGACTGGAAGAGACAGAGGTTAGAGAGTGAGAGAGACAGAAGGTGAGACTGGAGAGAGAGTATAAGAGGAAGGTAGAGCGTGAGAGGAAGACTCACTATCAGAGACAAAGAGACAAAAGGGTGTGAATGAGCAGGTGAGAACTGAGGGCTATGAGAGGCATCCCCTAAGGGGCAGAAGAGGAGGGGGACTGTGCCTGGGTGTCCCAGCATCCGCGCTGCCCTCTTGTGCTCTCTGCCCTTGGGACCCCAGAGCTGGTAAGTTCCCTGGCTGGGCTGGGAGGGAGGAGCTGCCTGGGTACACATTCCTGGTGCCCGGGTCTCAGTGGGGATGTTCTGGGGGTGCACGTGGGAGGGCAGGAGACAGGTAGCTGGGGGGGCAGCTGGAAAGAGACAGGGAATGGGGGGTCTTGAGCACAGAGAGGGTCAAATTCCTGGCCAGTGTGCAGGGGGGGGCAAGAATAAAGGGGCTCCTATTCTCGGTCTCTGGCTGCAGACAGCTGCCCCCTCCCCGCAGCTGCCAGTGCCGCCCACCTCTCTTGGCATCACTCTTGGTATGCGGTCCCGGGCCGGGGCCTCCCCCGGTCCCCCCAGGCCCCAAACAACAGGCTCTTTCTCCTCCGCCTCCTCCGACCTGCAAGCCCCTGACCCTGTCTCTGTCCCCGGCCGGGTCATCTGCAGAGAGGCACACACAGCCCCTTTTTTTCTCTCCCCAAGCCCTTGATGGAGGAAGGCAGACCTCGGAGCAGCCTCAGCCTGGCCAGCAGCGCCTCTACCATCTCCTCGCTCGGCAGCCTGAGCACCAAGGTTCGAGCTTCTTGGTGGGGCTGGGGAGGAGGGGGGTGCTCTGGGCTGCCCCACACTCCTGTTTCCGAACCCTGGTTTCGGTGCCACCCGAGGGACTCTGGTTGTCAAAAGCAAGGATCTTTAGCAACGGGGTGTGCCGAACCTAGCAAGGTCCCAAATTTCCCACCCGCCACAGCTAGGAATTCAGAGGCACTCCCAGCTGTCCCCACCCCTTGTATTTTCCTAATTCGAAGCCAGAGTAACAACCCTGCTTAACTCTGGTTGCTAAGATAAGGCCACTCCCCAGCCGTGACCTCCCCTCTCCCCAGCCAGGAACTCAGTGGCTACTCTTATTAGGACTGAGAAATCCGTGTCCTGTCTCTAGCCATCCCATCTACCCAATTCTGAAATCTGATAAAGGAAAGACCCTTCTCCAACAATAAATATGCCCCATGTGGCCTGAGATTCTTGCATCCTAAATCATCACCCCAGCCCAAAGTTCAGTCATGACATTCATTTTCTTGTCCTCCAGACATTCCCCTCACTCATTTCTAGCTTCCCAAGTTCAGATTCTGGAGATTTGATCCTGACCTGTATCAGCATCATCACCAAGGAGGGGCATCCTGTGGGAATCTGGCCGTGGGTGCCTGGGATATCTGTGTGGACAGGAGAGGGAGGCCCATCTACTGGGATGAAGGGATTTGGAGCTCCCACCGCCACCCTGGACATGATCGCTAAGGAATGTCATTCCTTGGCACTGAGGTATCCTTTGATTCCAGCTGACCCACCACCAGGGACTCAGCACAGAGGTCCTTCCTGATTATGGGGACCTCCCAGGCAGTATTGCCATCTCGGGTCCCAAAGGCTCTACTACATCTCTGGCTCTGGTGGCTAAGAGCATCTTCTCCTTGGCAGTGGACCCTTGATTCCCAAATTCCCTCCTCAGTGGCCAGTAGCCTCTTCCTTGCCTCCAGACACTTCCCTCCACGCATGAAAAGTGTCTGTCAACTCTGCACTATGCACATGCAATTCTCATCCCCAAACTCAGATCCCTCTTTATTTATTTTTTAATCTCAGTTCCCCGACCAGGAATTGAACCCGGACCACGGCAGTGAAAGCGCTGAATCCTAACCACTAGGCCACCAGGGAACTCCCTCAGCTCCCTCCTTGACCCAGTTTCTAAAGGCAGCTGAGGAGGGCCTCGGGTTGCCTGAGTCCCACTGCACCGCCTCCCCAAGCCCATCCCAAGGCCATGTTCACTTCTGTCCTCCTTGTCTCTTCAGAAGTCCACCCGGGCGGTAAGCAAGGTGCATGCCTTCGGGAAGAGGGGCAATGCACTCAGAAGGGACCCTAACCTCCCCGTGCACATCCGAGGCTGGCTTCATAAGCAGGTAGAGTGAGCGGGAGAGGGGAAAGGACACTCCAAGCGATGTTAGAGGCTGTGCCCCTGGCTGTCCACTGTTTCTCTCCTTCCAAGTCTTCTCCAAATATTTTTTTTTTGATCACTGCTTCCTCTCTTATTCTGTCGTTTCTTTCATTCATTCATTCATTCAATGACCGCTTTTTTTTTCCATAAATTTATTTATGCTTTATTTTATTTTTGGCTGCATTGGGTCTTCGTTGCTGCGCGCGGGCTTTCTCTAGTTGCGGCGAGTGGGGGCTACTCTTCGTTGCGGTGCGCGGGCTTCTCACTGCAGTGGCTTCTCTTGTTGCGGAGCACGGGCTCTAGGCGCGCGGGCTTCAGTAGTTGTGGCTCGCGGGCTCAGTAGTTGTGGCGCACGGGCTTAGTTGCTCTGCGGCATGTGGGATCTTCCCAGACCAGGGGTCGAACCCGTGTCCCCTGCATTGGCAGGCAGATTCTTAACCACTGTGCCACCAAGGAAGTCCAATGACCACTTCTTGAACATTTACAACGTGCCAAGCCCTGGGTCACATACCATGCAAATAAGACAAATAAGTATCTATCTACATTCAAGATGGGGGTTGGACAGGGATGGATAATAAATTAGTATAAAACAAACAGACTGGGCTTCCCCGGTGGCACAGTGGTTGAGAGTCTGCCTGCCAATGCAGGGGACACGGATTCGAGCCCTGGTCCGGGAAGATTCCACATGCCGCGGGGCAGCTGGGCCCGTGAGCCACAACTACTGAGCCTGCGCGTCTGGAGCCTGTGCTCCGCAGCAAGAGAGGCCGCGATAGTGAGAGGCCCGCGCACCGCGATGAAGAGTGGCCCCCGCTTGCCGCAACTAGAGAAAGCCCTTGCACAGAAACGAAGACCCAGCGCAGCCAAAAATAAATAAATAAATTTTAAAAAACAAAACAAAAAACAAATGGACTAAGTGATTTCGGATTGTGGGAAATGAAGCACTGTGAAGAAATAATGCAGGAGAATGTGCTGGAAAGTGGCGAGGGATGAGAGCTACTTTTGACTGTTGGTCGGGGAGGGCGTCTCTGAGGAGATGACATTTGAGCTGAGAATTATATGTCAAGAAGGAGCCCATTGTGTTAAGATCTGGGGGGCAGAGGGAATCTGAAAGCAAAGGGCCCTGCAGCAGGCCAAAGTTTGGTGTTTGGAGCAAGCCAAGGTGAGAGAGAGGAGGGGCGGCAGGGCGACAGGGCGAGTTTCTCTAAGTGTGGTCCCAGACCAGCAGCACCACCATCACCCGGGAACTTTCTAGAAATGCAAATTGTCAGCTCCCACCTCAGATCTCCTGACTGGAGAACTCTGGGGATGGGACCCAGGAATCTGTGTTTTAATGAGCCCTCCTGGTGATTCTTATGTGCACCCAAGTTTTAGATTCCCTGTAAGCCAGCAAATTAGGGTAAGGAACTTGAGATTTATTCTAAGTGTGACGGGAAGCTCTGTTTTGAGCAGGGGACTCACATGGTCTGATTTATAGTTTTAAAAGATCATGCTGCTTCTGTGGGAATGGATTGAAGAGGAGAAGAGGGGCACCAGGTTAGAGATGGAGCAGTTCTGGAAGAGGAGATGGGGAGATGCAGGATTCAGGGTATGGCTCAGCATCACCTTCCTGGCCTCTCTGTGTCTCACACTCCATAATGATCAGGCCAAGTCTTCCTATATAAAGCCGCTGCCCGTGTGTGGTACAGTATCTGTCCGAATATTCCTGTAACTTCTCAATCCCCAATTGACACATGAGGAAAAAATGAGGTTCCTAGTGGGGAAATGACTTGCTTAAGGGCACAGTTTGAAAGTGGTGGAGCTAAGAGTCAAACTCAGGTCCACCTGTGTCCAGAATCTATGTCCTCTCAACTGCAACCCACTGGTTTCCAGTTCGCCATCTGAATCTATTGCACCAAACATGTGTCTCTGCTCCTCTCCTTTCTTTGGGTCTTTGGCCCCAAGTGTCACTGTTTCCATCTCCTTTTTTCCCTCCCCCTTCTACTCCCACTCTGTCTCTCCAGGACAGCTCCGGGCTCCGGCTCTGGAAACGCCGCTGGTTCGTCCTCTCTGGCCATTGCCTCTTCTATTACAAGGGTCAGTGCCCCAGCTGGCATGGGGTGGGCGGGCCCCCTTCCCACCCTCCCTTTCGTCTAGCCTCTTGGCCTCTAGATCCCTGTGTGACACTTCACCCCAGCCTGTCTTTTGCAGACAGCCGCGAGGAGAGCGTCCTGGGAAGCGTCCTGCTCCCCAGCTACAGTATCAGGCCAGATGGTCCAGGAGCGCCCCGAGGGCGGCGCTTCACCTTCACCGTGAGTCCATCCAACCCCCATGGGCACTAAGGCACTAGGCGAAGGGGGCAGGCATGGAGCATCCATTATTGGAGATAAAGACCAGGGTCCATGGCATCCTTCTTTTTAGAGGGCCCGGCGGCCGGGCCCTCCAGCTCTCTCTTCCCGCAGGCGGAGCACCCGGGCATGAGGACCTACGTTCTGGCGGCTGACACGCTTGAGGACCTGAGGGGCTGGCTACGGGCGCTGGGGCGGGCCTCCCGCGCGGAGGGGGACGATTGGTGAGCATAAGTACAGGCCACGCCCCTGACACTCTACCTCCAGTCTGGATCCTGCAAATTATCCGGCTAACCCCTCCCCTTGAGGCCCTGCCCTCTTCAGTGTCCAATCACTATTCTTCTAGCTATGAAACTCCGCCCTTCAGGCACCACATCCAGGGGACTTCATCTCCAATCAGCAAAGAGTCTATCTCTTGTAAGCTCCGCCCACCATTTGGTCCATCAGTATTGCTCATTCTCTAACTGGCTCCCGCAGAAGTCTCCACCCCCTTAGGCTGCCACCTAAAAAATGTCAGATTAAAAAAAAAGGAAGGCTCCAGGCTCTGTCTGCCTGACCGAATTTTCAGGCTGGAGACGCATAGTCTAGGGCATTGGGCCCAGCGACCTGGATGGACCTTGTGACCCTGCACAAGTCACTGCCAACTCGGGCCTCAGTTTCCCCATCTGCAAAATGGGGAAAACAATTTACAGTGCACTACCTCCCCTTTTTTCTTTGTAGGTTCCTGTGTCCTTATCTGTGAAATGGGAATAAGGACTGTTATAAAGTTCAAAGGAGTGATGTCTTTTTCTGTGTCCACTCGTTAGTGGGCAACCCAGGTTATCTGCACGTCCCCAGACTGGGGAGGGCCCTGGCGGCCCCGGTGGTCCCCCAGAGGTGAGCAGAGGGGAAGAGGGGCGCGGCTCAGAATCACCGGAGGTGGCTCGTCTCTCCAGAGGTCGTGGCCGGCTGCTCACTCCCAGCCCCATGGCTGACCTCCAATCTGGACCCCGAATTCGGAGGACAAGGAGCCCAGAGTGAGTTGGACGAGGGAGTCTGGGACGAGAAGGTTCTATAGGGCTGAGCTTCAGAGGAAATGCTGTGGGCGTGGCCAAAGGGCGGGGCTGGGACTGATTAGGGGAGTGACTTAGTGCTTTCTCACTGATGTGTGTGACTTGCTGGGTTCTTGTGGGGTCAGTGCCTGTCGGGGAGAAGTCTTAAGGAGGGGATGCCACAAAGAGGGAAATTATTCAGGATCTGGCTACTAGAGGAGGGTTCTACTCCAGAGGGACAGTGAGACACCCTGAAGGGAGACACATCTTTGAGGCTGGCTTGATAGGTAGTGGGATGAGGGGGCTCTAGTTGACGCAGTTCGCCTATTCTCTCTTCCCTACAGCCTGTTCACACCCTTCTCTCGCTCTCCCTCCCCTCTGAGCCTCCCCCGGCCCCGTTCTGCTCCTGCGCGCAGACCCCCTCTCTCCTCTGGAGACACAGCACCTTCTGCCAGACCCCATACCCCCCTGAGTCGCATCGATGTCCGGCCTCCCCTGGATTGGGGCCCCCAGCGCCAGACACTCTCCAGGCTCCCCACTCCCCGACGAGGACCCTCCTCCGAGGCTGGGGGAGGAAGGGACCCTAGGAGTCCCCAGCACTGGAGTCAGGAGGCCAGAACACCGGTGAGCAGAGGTGATGGGGAGAGGGACTAAATCTCCCATTTGGCCATGGGGCTGTCTTTCCAGGCTGGTCTCTAGGCCACTGGCCCCTGGGTATCATGGGGATTGTAGTTCAGCATAATCACAGCTGGGTTCAGATGTGAAAGGGAGAGTGAACTTTAACTCCCATGAGTTCTCAGGGCTCTCTTCAGGCTGGTCTTTGGCCATTACCCGTTGAGCATTATGGAGATTGTAGTCCAGAATACTCTCCTCTAGGACAATGCTGTGAGCGGTAGCATCGATTGCATCTGCCTTGTGTCTCCAGTTTATCTTTCCAAGTTGGTCACCTACTATTTCCTCTGAGCATCATGGGACTGTAGTCCAGAAAATCCACAGCTAACCACGAATGTGAGAGTGAGAGTAGCCTGCAACTTCCGTTGGTCCCTGGGACTGTTTTGCCAGGCTTTCCATTTATTATCATTCTCTGTGTCCCCACAATGGCACACAGCTGGAGAGCAGATAGTTGAGGAAGTTCTGGGGGCCCAGTTCTGAACCTCAAAGAGTCTCCTAAGGCACTGCAATTCCGGACACGTCCATTCTAATATTTGTTACTAAGACATGTCAATTTCTAAACATCTCTATTTCAGTATTCCTCCCAGGCCCCCTCTGGTTCCTCCACATATCTCCAGCTCCCTCCGAGGCCTCCTGGGACCCGAGCTTCCATGGTTTTATTGGTAGGTATCCTGGGACACCTCGAATCTGCCAGAGCCTCCTCCCTTGCTTTCTTTGCTATGGTGAATGTCATCTCCTGGATTAGTGTGCCTAGAGAAGACTGGGTATTTCAAGGTGCCTGGATATATATTAGTTTCCTAGGGCTGCTGAAAACTGGGTGGCATATATGTATAGAATATCTCTCCATTCATTCATATAATTTTCTAGGTCTGTCATTTGAGTTTTTCCATAGAGATTTTGTGTGCTATTAGTTAAGGTAATTCCTAAATTCCTGATAGTTTTTTGGTTTTTTTTGGCCACGCTGTGTGGCTTGAGGGATCTTAGTTTCCTGACCAGGGTTTGAACCCAGGCCACTGGCAGTGAGAGCACCGAGTCCTAACCACTGGAACACCAGGGAATTCCCTCCTGATAGTTTTTATAGTTATTTGAATGGTATATTCTTCTTTTTTAAAAAATATTTTCTAGTTATTGGTGGTGTAGAGATATGCTATTAATGTTTGTAACTTCATTTTACATCTGGCATCCTTGCTGAATTCTCTTATTTATTCTAATAATTTTTATGCTATTGTTTTTTGGGGGGTAGATGAGCACATCATCTATAAATAATGATGGTTTTATCATTCCCCTTCCTATTCTTACACTTTTATTCTTTTTCTTATCTTATAGCATTGGTCAAGATCTCTAATAGTGTGTTAAACTGTAACAGTGGTAGTGAGCATCCTTATTATATTCTCAGTCATAGAGGAACTCTCTAAGTTTTCTCCATTAATTATTTATTTGCTATAGCTATTTGGTAGCAAAGACCACTTCCTAAAGCCAAAAGTCTGGCAATTGGTCTACTGAGGTTTGCTAAAGCTTGGAACAAAGCTAATAAGGACAGGGGTGTCTGTTAGTAGAAACAGGGCTCAGCTCAGCGCTGAGCTACAATAAGGACCTGTTTGGGCATGTGACCTCCAACTTTTCTCTTTCTCCTCAGCCGAGTCCCCCTCTAGACTCAACCTTCCACCAAAGCTTGGAGACAGATGTAAGTTCTCCTGATCGAACCCTTGCTGAGTTCCCAGAGCTGGGGAGAGAATGTTTAAATTGTGGGGTGGGGGAAGAGCCAGATCTGGTCCATAAATAGCTCCTGTCCTCCTTTCTCCAGACTCTGTTGACCAAGTTGTGTGGGCAGGACCGGCTCCTGAGGAGGCTGCAGGAGGAGATAGATCAGAGGCAGGAGGAGAAGGTACAGGGCTCTGGGACAGGGGAGGGACATCTGGCCTCTCCATCTGCCCTTAGCCCATCCTGATCCCCAGCATACCCAAGGATATGGGAAGACACCTTTTCTCTCTTCCTGAGGCTGGGGGTGGTTTCAAAAGTCTAACCATCTTCCCTTTCGGTGCAGGAGCAGCTAGAAGCAGCCCTGGAATTGACTCGACAGCAGCTGGGCCAAACAACCAGGGAGGCTGCAGCCCCTGGGAGGGCTTGGGGGCGCCAGCGCCTCCTGCAGGACCGACTAGTCAGCGTGAGGGCCGCTCTTTGTCACCTGACCCAGGTGAGCATCTGGGAAGGGGCATAACTCCAAGGAGACCCCAGGATTCTACAGGTTGTTACTAAAGGGCACTTGCCCCCAAAGGCTCTTGGGAAGGTGGTTCTTGAAAATCCCCCCAATTTTAAGCCAATGAGCTTGACATTCCTAGAGGGTGAGGGGCAAGCAGCCAAGAAACAGTAGTATTTAATTTAGCCATTTAAGGGGGAGTTTTTTTTTTTTTTTGAGATAGATTTAGTTTCCAGTCTAGTAAGTTCTTTTTTATTTATTTATTTATTTTTGGCTGCGTTGGGTCTTCATTGTTGCGCGAGGGCTTTCTCTAGTTGCGGCGAGCGGGGGTTACTCTTCGTTGTGGTGCATGGGCTTCTCGTTGCAGTGGCTTCTCTTGTTGCAGAACACGGGCTGTAGGCGCACGGGCTTTGGTAGTTGTGGCACGCAGGCTCAGTAGTTGTGGCACACGGGCTTAGTTGCTCCACGGCATGTGGAATCTTCCTGGACCAGGGCTCGAACCCGTGTTCCCTCCATTGGCAGGTGGAGTCTTAACCACTGCGCCACCAGGGAAGTCCCAAGGGGGTGATTTTGATACGGACTTCCTGGCTTTGAATCTCAGTTTCCACTCATAGTTGCTGTGTGACCTTAGAGAATTTACTTAATCCCTCTGGGCCTTAGATGCCTCTCATATAAACTTGAGATAATAAAAATAATATTTACTTCATAGGGCTATTGTGAAGTTTTCATAAATATACGTAAATGGATGAATGTTTAACACTTTTGTACCTAGTATGTGGTAAGCAATACTTGTGTTAGCTGTAATTATTACTATCTGTAAAATGGAGACATTAATAGTACCTACCTCAAAAGAATTAAATGAGAGCTAAGAACAGTGCCTGGCACATAGTAAGTGCCAAATAAATGTTAGCTGCTATTGTTATTGGTATTGGCAAGGAAGTTTCTGCTGCCCAGGGGTGTATAGGTCTCGTGGTCTTGTCTGTTTCAAGAATTCATTAGATCTGTAGACTCTGCCGCCCTAGAGGAGTGCAGAGGTAATCCAGAAGATTCAGGGAAAGCTGTTATTTGTCTACACTAGCAGTTCATTGGAATGGCAGGTTCAATACAGACTCTGGGGTTCCCAGTAGTCTGAGCAAAGAGGCCCTTGGGAATTGCAGTCCATATACCCCCCAGGGCATCTGGGGCCAGGCCACCCTTCCTCCTGCTAATCTAGGAAAAGATGGGATTGGGAAAGATCTGGTGGGAGGGCATGCTAACTCTGTGTCTCCCCCTTTCTGGGACCTGAGGAGCGAGAGCGGGTTTGGGACACGTACAACAGCCTGGAGCAGGAGCTGAGCACCTTGAGAGAGACCCTTGAGTACCTGCTGCACCTCGGGTCCCCCCAGGTACACCCCTGCCCCAAGCCCCCAAGCCCCCAAGCCCCACCCTGCACTCCAAGATCACTCAGAAACCCTTTTGGCATTTAAGCCCCTCCCATAGAATCAAAGCCCCTCCCATGTTATCTTTAGCCCCTCCCCCTCTGCCTTTTCATTTCATTTAAAACCCAATAATTAAGACAGTGCCCTTAATTTCAAGACCTATCTTCAGATTCGGAACCACTGCCCCATCTGGTTCTAAATCTTTCCTCTTACTTTGAAGCCGTACCCTTGGGGTCAAAACTCTGCCCCTCAGCCCTGTCCCATCCTGCAAGTTCATCTCTTGCATTCTGCATCCTGACTTTCACTTTTAAATTTATCCTCTGGAGGCTGCAGTTCTAAATCCAATCCCTTAGTTCCAGCCCCACTCCTGAAGCCCCATTGCTTGGCCTCAGACCCACGTCTTCATTCTAAGCCTAGCAATAGAGTTTCTAAATCATATACCCTCAATTAAAAATTCTGGCTTCTAGTATTAAATGCGTACTCACAGGTTTAAGCCCCACCCTCTTCATACTAACCCCCTCCCACTTCCTCCTAAAATCCACCCCTCAACGCTAATCCCTCACCTACTGGTGTTCGATATTCCTTAGCACCAGCAATATATGAAAAGAACAATACATCACAACCAAATTAGGCTTATTACAGGAATGCAAGGTTAATTTAACACTTGAAAATAAGTTCATGTAGTTCACTACATTTAATAAAATAAAGGAAAAAAACCACATGGTCATCTCAATAAATGCAGGAAAAACATTTTAAAAATTTAATATCCATTCATGATAAAATCTCTCAGCAAAGTAGGAATATAAATCAACTTCCTTAATCTGATAAGGCATCTATAAGAAACTTAAACTTACAGCAAACATTATTGTTGGCAGTGAAATGTTGAAAACTTTTCCCCAGTATTTGGAATAAGACAAGAATGTCTGCTATGGCCAGTTCTAGTCAGCATTGTCCCAGGGATCCTAGGCAGTACAAGGGAGTCTGAGACATAAATCAAAGGTATAAGGACCAAAGAGGAAGACGTAAAGCTGTTTTTATTTAAAGATGACAAAACTGTTTATGTAGAAAATCCAAAATAATCTCCAGAAAGATTGGTAGAATAAGCCAATCCAGCAAGGTAACTGAATGCAAGGATAACATGCAAAAATCAATTGTCTTCCTGTATGCTAATAACAAACAATTAGAACATAAATATTCATAAACAATAGTGTTTACAATTAACATAAACAGATTAAATATCTAGGGAGAAATATAATGAAAGATATGCACGACATCTACTCTGAACGCCGCAAAATGTCATTGAGAGAAATTGAAGACCGATATAAATGGAGAGATGTACCATGTTCGTGGATAGGAAAGACACTAATGTAAAGATGTGGTCTCCCCTAATTGATTTCCCCAGTGGGGATATTCGATCCCAATACAAATCCAGAAGGCTTTTATGTGGAGTTTGACAAGCTGACTCTAAATTCTATCTGGAAGTGCAAAAGGCCAGATGTAGACAAGGCAACCTGCAAAAACAAAGCTGGAGGACTAACACAACTGGATATCAATCAAGTCTGACTGTAAAGCTATAGTTAATAAGAGGGCAGTATAGTATTGACACATTAGACAAATGGAACAAAGGAAAGAATAGAATATTCAGAAACAGACTCACATATATTTCTATGGTCACCTATTTATAACAGAGGTAACACTACAGAGCCATACAGAAAAAACCATGTTTATGATAAATGATAATGGGTAAGTGGGATATCTAAATGGAAATTTCAGACCCTTTCCATGGCCTATCAACTTTAACCCTCCTTGCATTTTCCCACCTGTGAGTAACAAATTCCTTTCCTCTCCCCAGGACAGAGCATCTGCTCAACAGCAACTGTGGATGGTGGAAGACACACTGGCAGGTCTGGGGGGCCCCCAGAAACCACCCCACCACACTGACCCTGACTCCCCATCCCCTGCACTCCAAGGCGAGGAGTCCTTAGAGAGGGAGGTGAGACTCACCTTTTTCTCACCCCCAGCTTCCTGTTCCATCTGCCCCTGGCCCAACTCATTACCTACTCACCTCTTTCTCTCTCCCTTGAGCAGCTAACCAACTTCAGGCATGTATCCTAAGCTCTGGAAGCCTTTGTTTTCTTATTTGTTATACTATGATAATTTTCCAGTGGTGTGCTGGACCCAGTTCCCAACACCTCCCAAGGTCCAATTGTCTGCATCTCTTCTCAGCTCCACATTCAGTGATGTCATGTTGGTAGCTTGAAATTGACCATGGTGGGAGTATTTACACCATGGAAATTGGCAAATGCTACAAACCAGGGCTCTTTTCTCCCAGAGGACATTTGTTAAACATTTACCAGACACCGCTGATCTTAACCCCTACCTTGCAGGGTACTGTAAGAAGGAGAAACTGACTAGAATGTGCCTGACATAGAGTAAGCCGACAGGAATCAGGAGCCACAATGGTCATAGCTGATCATCAGATCATGTATCCGGGAGACCTGGGTTTAGATCTCAGCTTTGCTATCTTTGTGATATCAGTCATTGACCTCATTCTCTGAGCCTCAGTTTCCCCATATATCAAATAGGGATAATAATAGCTGTCTCGTAGATTTACCGAGGGGATTCAATGAGATAATGCTGGTAAAGTACTTAGCACCGTGCCAGATACATAATCATTATAAAACCTCACACGTATAATGCCCTGCCATGTGCCAGGCACTGTTCTAAGTGCCTTACTTGTATCGATTCAGTCCTCAACTCAGGGACTCCCCTGGTGGTCCAGTGGTAAAGAATCAGCCTTACAATGCAGGGGACACAGGTTTGATCCCTGGTCAGGGAACTAAGATCCCACATGCCACGGTGCAGCTAAGCCCTCGTGCCACAACTACAGAGCCCACGTGCCCTGGAGCCTGTGCACCACAGCTAGAGAGTAGCCTGCGTGCTGCAATGAAGAGCCCACGTGCCACAAGGAAAGATCCCGCATGCCTCAAAGAAGATCCTGTGTGCTGCAACTAAGACCTGACACAGCCAAAAAAAAAAAAAAAAAAGCGGTAGGTTAAAATCCTCATATCAAAAGGTGAAATATGGCACAGAGAGGTAAAGTAACTTGCCCAAGGTCACACAGCAAAAAAAATGGCAGAGCTGAGGTTTGGAAACCAGATCTGGCTCCTGGTTTTCAATCTTAATCCTACTTATGCAGTGTCTCAATTGCTAAGTGCTTGAAAATGGTAATAATAGTGGTAATGATAATTATTATTCCCCTTTCCTGACCTCTCCAGAGCCTGCCTGAGTCCTTGGAACTGAGCCTACCCCGGTCCCCTGAGGCTGACTGGGGGCGGCCCCCAGGGGGCGACAGAGAGCTGGCCAGCCCTCGCTCAGGTGAGCGTCTGGAGTCGGGAGGGACTTGCTCGGCATTCCTGGTCCTCACCAGTCCCATTCTGCTCCTCCAGGTCTTGGATCGCCAAGGGTCTCCCGGGCTTCCAGCCCTGAGGGTCGCCGCCCCCCTTCCCCACAGCCAGGAACCAAGGTAGGCAGTCCATCTGGCCTCCTCAGGTCCACTGTAACCCTTTGACCACCACAGGAAGGACCCCCTGTCCCCACTCTTGGGGAAACATCTGGGAGAGAAGAGTTTTAGGGCCACACCCCAGAGCAGAGACAGCGAGATTTGTTAAGAGCGTTGGGACTGAATTTTGTCTCAGCCACTTCCAAGCTGTGTGACTTTGGGTCAGTTATGAAATCTCTCTGCCTCCATTTTCTCATCTGCAAAATGGAGCTAATAGTGGTGTCTACCACCTAGGGCTGATGTGAAGAGTCAAATTAGATGAATGCCCATAAAGCTTGAAAGTAGTGCCTTAGAGCAAGCACTTCATTCATTCATTCATTTATCAATCATTCATTCAATATATACTTATTAAATACCCTCGTCACTGTCTAATAAGGTAGCCAGTAGTCACATGGGGCTATTTAAATTTAAATGAATTTAAATGAAATAAAATAAAAAATTCACTCTCACTCGCTAAATTTCAAGTGTTCAGGAGACACAAGTGGCCAGTGGCTACCCTGTTGGACAGTGAGAATAGAGAACATTTCCATCATTCAGGAAGGTTCTATCACAGAGAGCTGTTTAGGTGCTCAGGACCCAAACGTGAACAAGATGAGAAAAAAAAATCCTTCTCTCATGAATCTGACATTCTAGTGGGAAGAGGCAGGTAATAAATAATTTACTATAAATTACTTTATATGTTCTAAGTGCTAAATAAATAAAAACAGCACGGTGAGGGGATTTGGGATACTTGGAGAAGGGGTGCAATTGTCAATGGCTTGGTCTGGGGAGGCTTCTGGAGAGGTGATGCTTGTGCAGATACCCAGAGGAGGTAAGGGAGCAAGCCTTGGGGGTGTCTGGTGGAAGAGCATTAGAGGCAAAGGGAACAGTGTTTGCAAAGGTTCCGAGGCAGAAGACTCTGGCGTGTTGGAGGAGCAGCTAGAAAGCCAGTGTGGCCATAACCGAGTAACCGAGCAAGAGGGAGAGGGGTGCTGATGAGGACAGAAGGGTAATAGGGGCAGATCGTGCTGGGCCTTGTGGTCCAAGGTGAGGACTTAGCTTTGACACTGGGTGAGCCCAGAGCCATGGAGATCTGAGCAGGCACTGAGATGCTGTAAATGGGAACTAACGCCCTCTGGCGGCCACATGGGGAAACAGACAGTGAACAAAGGCTGAGGCAGGGAATCAGTGAGAAGGTGACTAGGCTAGTCCAGCGGGGAGAGAACAGTTGTTTGCACTAGGTTAGAAAAAGTGGAGATGTCGAGACAGAGTCGGATTCTAGATATACCGGTTTTCAAACTTTGTTCAAAACCCTTGGGACCAGATGTTGTTTAAAATGCAAAGTTTTGCAGATTCTAGTAATTCGGTGCGTGTACTGTGTACTCTGCGTTCTATAACGCCGCCTGCCTTGTCTGGGGCAGCACACTTAAGCAAACACATTACCATTTCTCCAATAAAATGTATGAATATGCATACGAAATGGGATAAAAGCTATAAATAACATCACCATTTAAATGTCAAGTTAAAAAAAATAGCAGTGAATTACTTAAATGGAGTCGGGAATAAAAATAGCTTATAAATATCAGGCGCTTTTTTTTTTTTTTTTTGGAGAGTTATTTATCTTTTTGAATTTTTGAATTTTATTTTATTGATTTTTTTATACAGCAGGTTCTTATTAGTTATCCATTTTATACATATTAGTGTATATATGTCAATCCCAATCTCCCAATTCATCCCACCTCCACCACGCACCCACGCCACTTTCCCCCCCTTGGTGTCCAGACGTTTGTTCTCTACATCTGTGTCTCAATTTCTTCCCCAGGCGCTTTTTATTTCTAAGGAAAAGGTCCTGGGTTCCTGATGCCTGCAGCCAGTATGCAGTTTTTGTTTTTTGATTTTTTTAAGGCGGTGGGTGGTTTATCCTTGCTCTTCACGGAGTGTGAAATTCTATTGTTACAAGCTGTATGTAGAGATGCCACAATTTCTTTTTTAAATTTAAAAACTTTTTTCTGTTGAAGTATAGTTGATTTACAATGTTTTGTTAGTTTCAGGTGTACAGCAAAGTGATTCTTTTCCATTATAGGTTATTACAAGATATTGACTATAGTTCCTTGTGCTATACAGTAGGTCCTTGTTGTTTATCTATTTTATATACAGCAGCGTGTATCTGTTAATCCCCAATTCCTAATTTATCCCTCCCTCCCTTTTCCCCTTTGGTAACCATAATTTTGTTTTCTATGTCCGTGAGTCTGTTTCTATTTTGTAAATAAGTTCATTTGTATCATTTTTCAGATTCCACATATAAGTGATATCATATGGTATTTCTCTTACTTCACTTAGTATGATAATCTCTAGGTCCATCCCATGTTGCTGCAAATGTCTTTATTTCGTTCTTTTTTTTTAAATAGCACTTTTCTTTTTTTAAATTAATTAATTAACTTATTTATTTTTGGCTGCTTTGGGTCTTTGCTGCTGCGCGCGGGCTTTTCTCTAGTTGCGGCGAGCGGGGGCTACACTTCGTTGCGGTGCACGAGCTTCTCATTGTGGTGGCTTCTCTTGTTGCAGAGCACGGGCTCTAGGCGCACGGGCTTCAGTAGTTGTAGCACGTGGGCTCAATAGTTGTGGCTCGCGGGCTCTAGAGCGCAGGCTCAGTAGTTGTGGCACATGGGCTTAGTTGCTCCGCGGCATGTGGGATCTTCCCAGAGCAGGGCTCGAACCCGTGTCCCCTGCATTGGCAGGCGGATTCCTAACCACTGTGCCACCAGGGAAGCCCCTATTTCATTCTTTTTATGGCTGAGTAATATTCCATTGTATATATGTACCACATCTTCTTTATCCATTCATCTGTCGATGGACATTTAGGTTGCTTCCATGTCTTGGCTATTGTGAATAGTGCTGCATGAACATTGGGGGGGTGGGAAATGCCACAATTTCTTGTTTGCATAATAATAATGCCCAGGAAAATTGTAGACACGTTCCAAACATTTCGGATGTCGGCTTTTTTTTTTTTTTTTTTTTTTTTTAATTAATTAATTTATTTATGGCTGTGTTGGGTCTTCATTTCTGTGCGAGGGCTTTCTCTAGTTGTGGCAAGCGGGGGCCACTCTTCATCGCGGTGCGCGGGCCTCTCACTATCGCGGCCTCTCTTGTTGCGGAGCACAGGCTCCAGACGCGCAGGCTCAGTAGTTGCGGCTCACGGGCCCAGTTGCTCCGCGGCATGTGGGATCTTCCCAGACCAGGGCTCGAACCCGTGTCCGCTGCATTGGCAGGCAGATTCTCAACCACTGCGCCACCAGGGAAGCCCCGGATGTCGGCTTTTTCCAGGCACTGCCAACTGTGTCTTGTGTGTGTGCCTGTGGCTCCAGCACGCCCATGAGCAGGCCACCTGAGCCTGGCATCCTTCAAGCCTGTCATTGTTACCTCTCATTGCTGTCGGCGATTATTGTTATTATTTTTGGCTGCACCGTGCAGCTTGTGGATCTTAGTTCCCTGACGAGGGATTGAACCCGGGTCCTCGGAGTCCTAACCACTGGACCGCCAGAGAATTCCCTCGGTGACATTTTTATAGGAGCGCAGCGACATTATGGAGCTCTTTGATCCACTGTATACATTTTTTTCAGAACTCAGTTTTCATCAGCTGTTATCTTAGCAAACTCATCAATTGTAATTTCTGACCTGCAGATGCTCTGCCACCCAGGTATTAAAATATTTTACATCATATCCTTCTTTAGTGTTGCCAGCTGATGCTCAGGATCTATGTTCTGGTCTTCATGGAATGTTCTAGCTTGTTTCATAACCAAAGGCCATTCAGGGGGCATCCAGTTACTTCCTCATGAACACAGGGTCCGGGTCTTCCGGTTTTGCCCTCTGCAGAGTTTCTCTACTTGTCATCAGTTCCTGGTGTCACTGCCCCAGTAAAACTTCTGCAACGTGTCTTTCTGTTTGTGTCACATCACATCTTGAGGGTCCTATTTAGTGAGATATCCCTGCAGAGGCTCCACAATCCTGTTCCTGACGTGATTCTACTTTCTGAGCTCTTGGAAGTGACAGATGCTTCTGTTTCTTTTCACTCTCTTTGGGGCGATCTTTGGCTCTTTTTGACACCTTCAGAGAACAATTAATCTAGAAGTCATAAGTAACAAAGCAAAACACAAAGCAAGAAAATTGCAGTTGACGGCAGAAGCCCGATGGGTGTGATTCAGGCAATGCCTCACATCACGAACACTGGGTGCATATTGGCACCGATTTAGAAAAACAAATATCAGTTTCAGATTTTTTTTTTGGAAATGACAGATAAGAGATTTGGGGAACTGACTTTGAAGGTGGAGCCAACAAGTTTGCCATTCTCATTGGTGCTGGGGTGGTCCTTGGCCTCTTGTGGACTGGATTTTGTCCGGCCACTGGGGTTCCTGAACTGAATCAGGCCAGATCCCAGGCATCAGGAACCTCAGACACAAGTACTATCAGAACAGGCGGAGGCGTGTGCTGAGATGGGGAAAGCACGAGGCATTGGGGGACTTCAGGGGACAGCTCCCAGGCAGCCTGGGCATGTTGGGGATGGTCTCCTGCAGGCAGACAGACCTTGAAGATTGAGTTAGAATTTATCCCTGGCAAAGCAGGGAAACAGCTAGTGCAAACGTCCAGACTGAGGTGGGGATTTAGGAAGCCAGGGCTTCTGCTAGCCTACAGAATGCCTTTTGGTGAATTAGAGACAGGCGCCCCCTTCTGCGTGGACAGAACCTGGCGTGGTCAATGGAGGGCTTAGCCCTTGGGCAGTGAGCAACCCATACAACCGCACATGGTCACTTGGGAGCACAGAGCTCTGACCTCTGGAATGCCATCTGCCAACGGCAGGGTTGTTCAATTCAGGTCCACAAATTCCTCAGACCCTTCTTGACTGCCAGGCTCTACAAGGCGAGGTCCCCAGACCAGTCCCTGTTTTCAAGGACCTACTCTTCTGAGTTTGCCGTGTAGTGAATCTCTGCATCACAACCCCTATTTTTCTGTGGCTTCCCCCATCCTGAAACTGGCAAAGGGGTCCGGCAGGAAAAGTATGGCTGATGGACTTGGCAGGACCACTCCGATGCCCACTAAGCCATCAGCAGATGACCAATCCAAGTGACAGGAGCAGTTGCTATGTCTCCCTTTCTCCCTAAACTTTGGCCAGTGCAGGAAGAAATCCCGAATTCCCTTATTTGCTCGTCATACTGGTCTTCTAGGGACCAGCCCCTGTGGAAGGTGTTGGGGGCGCCCTGCCATGAATTAGTCCTGATGCTGGAGTCTGATGGGGGAGAGGCATGAATGCAATCCTCATACACATCCGACAGGGATGAGCCATTTCATAGGGAGGCTCAGAGCATTGGGAAGCCTTTTAAAGGTTAGGTAAGGTGAGTCTGGATGAATGAAAAAAGTTTGGCCATGCAGGAAACAGTACTCCAAACAGGGAACAGGTTATGTACGCAAAGGCATGGAGGGGATAAAGAAGCTGCAGCTCTGTATCGGAAACAAAGCTGAATTTATTACTTGCTTAAGCAAGACAGACCTCTTGTAAGAGACAGTCGCTCTGAGCAAAGCGGAGAGCTGATGTCATATGGCGTAGAGCTCGGAAACCGGTGGACTTTCGGGTTCAGGAGTTGTTCGACCTTAAGATGGGAAACTTTGTGTCTGTTGCTGATTGGCTGATTTTCAGAAACGCGGGGCCATCGCTGATTGGCTGGCTTTCAGGAGCGCGGTTCCGGGGATGCCAGTTACGATTGCTTGTTCGAATAGGTGGTGGTGTTTTTTCCCTCCCCTCCCTTGGCAGTGCCACGCGGCATGCGGGATCTTAGCTCCCCGACCGGGGATGAAACCTGTGCCCCCTGAAGTGGAAGCGCGGAGTCTTAACCGATGGACAGCCAGGGAAGTCCCCTCGAATAAGTTTAAAAGCATTTTTGGTGCTTCCTTATTATCCGTGGAAACCAAGTAATCAATCTGTCCTTTCTTAGGAGGAGAGGAACTTTATTCTCAGTGGTGTGTATAAAGGACATGGATTGTTGGAGCTGCGCCGAATAACACTTAATCTTGGGAATGGCTCCTACCTCAGCCGTACCGCGGCCAGCATCCAGGGATGGTGTAAGGTTCTAGGTATTTCAGAGCTGATCAAGGAAAAAGATATGACCACTAGGTGGCAGTAGCACACAGCGCTTTAGTTGATCCACACTGACAGATTTGCCTGTGGGAAAAGTCCCTCACAGCATGAGACCCTCCAGAGGTTACTGCTTGGGGGCCACTGCCCAGGAGGGGGTGGGGGGCGGGACAAGGGAACTCCCAGGAGAGAAGGAGATTAGAGAAGGGACTTAAGGGTCTAGGTGATGTGCTTAGTAGCATAGAGGGGGGTCTCTGGGTCAGAGAGCTCCTAAGGGCAGCAGCCTGTTGGGGGCTTTGTTTGTTTGTTTGTTTTGGTCCCGCCGCGAGGCATGCGGGATCTTAGCTCCCCGACCAGGGATGAAACCCGTGCCCCCTGCAGTGGAAGCGCGGAGCCCTTAAAACCACTGAACCGCCAGGGAATTCCCCTGTTGGGGGCTTTTATAGCTACAGGTTGATCTCACCTATGGCTAGCAGATGCTGGGTACAGCTTCACGGAGTATTCAAAGCAGGCAGGCTCTAAATGGCTAAAAATATCCGTCTGCTTGAGCTATCTTTGAAACAAGAGATGTGTAAAAGTTTCAGTTTGGCCCTAGCAGGCTTTCGGGTCAGTGGTCTGGCCTGCCATGAAGAAATAAATGACATAGGGTCAATTTACAGGGACCATGATGTATCTAACAGGTGGGCATGTGACTCAGGATCGACCAAATCAGAGTCAAGTAGAGTAAACTGCAGTGATTGGTCCTACAATAGTAACAGATCTAAGCTGTCTGCCTAGAATGTTCTAGTTGGAGACTGCAGTGGAGAGTTCTCTCCCCACCCCCATCCCCTTTGTTTTTTGCTTAAACAATAAATTTATTGTCTTACAGTTCTGTAGGCTAGAAGTCTGAAATCGAGGTGTTGTCAGGGCCATGCTCCTTCTTTTTTTTTTTTTTTTTAATTTAATTAATTTATTTATTTGGCCGCGCTGCACGGCATGTGGGATCTTAGTTCTCCGACCAGGGATCCAACCCGCGCCCCCTGCAGTGGAAGCTTGGAGCCTTAACCACTGGACCGCCAGGGAAGTCCTGGGCCATGCTCCTTTTGAAGGAGCTAAGGAGGGATCCATTCCTTGGCTTGTGGCATTATAACTTCAGTTGTCACGTGGCGTTCTCCCTAGGTGCATGTCTGTGTCCAAATTACCCCCTTTCCAGAAGGATAACACGTTTGCAGCTCTATTGGCCACTTTCCTGCCTGTAGCATCCCAGATGTCTGACAGCCTTCCTTCATTTTGTCCCATCTCTGTCCCCTTCAGTTTGACTTGGCAGCTTTTCTGCTGAGTTGGTTTACTGGGTCCACACATCGTCACATGCCTAATCTCTCAGCAAATGGTTTTCCGGACACACCCTTGGTGTTCTCTTCAGAACAAGCTTCCTTGCAATACACATAGACTGCGAATGTTCCAAATGTTCAAGTTCAAGTTCCCCCTTGATTTATCTCCGTCCTCTTGCATTTTAAGTTCTTAAGGCTATAAGTAAGTGATCATGATCAAGGTGTCATCAGAACCATATTTCTGGTAGCTTCTGGTAAAGTTCCTTGGCTTGTGGCAGCATAACTGCAATTGTCACATGACAGTCTCCCTGTGTGTCTCTTCCCTCTGGTTTTGAGGGCGAGAGAGAGCTTGTAAAGTCCTCCCTCAGACAAACCCAAAGTGATCCTCCTGACGATCTAGTTACACGATAAATCTCATTCTTCCTTTTAATGTTTTCAAAGCTGATTCAGAGTATTTTTTTGTTTTTTTTTAATCACAAGCAACCCGGAGTCCTGACTACCACTGCAAAGAGACTTGATCTGTCCAGGGAAGTGCGGGTGTTTGTCAGTCTGGGGCTTCGGGTTTGAACAGGGCAGCTGATGGAGTTGAGGCTGGAGAGGTGGGTAGGGACCAGGCCACAAGGGGCCTCCAATGCCTTTGTCCTGAAAGCGCTTGGGGGCCATGGAAGGACTTGAGCAGCAGAGGGACAGCCTGTGCTCTGGGTGTAGAAGTAGCCCTCGAGATCCGGGGTGAACTTATTGGGAAGGGCAAGGCAGGGGGCTGAGAGGTTTAGGGAAGAGAGAAAACGGAGGCCAAGGTTGGAGTATCGCGGTGTTTCTCATCTCCCCAGGTCCCCCTGGCCCGGCCCCGGATGAGTGCTCAGGAGCAACTGGAGAGAATGCGCAGACACCAGGAGTACGGACGGCCTCTCCCTCGCCCAGCCTCCCCCCGGCTCCTCCCTCTGGGGAGGACACTGTCCCCAGCCGGACGCCAGCCTGAGGCAGAACAAAAAGTGAGGGAAACGGGTGGGGCGGTGAAGCAGCAGTGGGTTCTTAGTTCCTAGCTGGAGCCTCAGTTTCCCTCTCTGTAAAATGGGGATGTTTCCTTCCTCCGTACCCAGAACAGGTTTCCAGATTTTACCCCGCTTGTACCTGTGCTGAAATCAGCATCCTGGCTCCCTTATCGGTGGAAGACAGGGTGGGCCAGAGACAACATCTCCACCTCACCAGCGTTCTCCCTCCTCGGGGAGCGGGTGGGGGTCACAGGTCTGGATTGGAAGCCCAATTTTCCTTTTCAGTTACTATGAGTTTTCAGAGGCAAAAAAAGAAAAGAAGAAAAATTGATCAAGTAAGGAAATAGATTTTATTCACGTTATGGTGATGGGGAGAGGACTCCAGATCCAAAGATCAGAGAGTGGTCCGGGCAGGATGGTATTTTTTGTTTGTTTGGTTGGTTTGTTGTTGGTGGGGTTTTTTTTGTTTGTTTGTCTTTGGCCATGCCATTGCGCAGTGGCTTGTGGGATTTTAGTTTCCCCACCAGGGATTGAACCCAGGCCCTCTGCAGGGAGAGCGCGGAGTCCTAACCACTGGACCACCAGGGAGTTCCCCATGGATGGTTTCATCTTAGACTTTTCTAGGGAGGAATTAGACAAGTGGGGTGATTTTACAGTTGGGATTGTTTTTGTAAACAGGGAACATCTCAAGTCAGCTGAACATCAAACATTTATCTCTATGTCTAGCTAGTTTGGGGGGGACAAAGAGTTCAGCTAATCATTTATGACAAAAGGAATGTGAATTTGGAGGGTCTGTTTCTGGCCTTGTCACAGGTAAACGGGGTGGGGGGTCATCTGTGAATCTTGTCGATGAAAATTCTATTAAAAACAAGTTAACAAGAAAAAAAGGGAATTTTATTTGAGCCAAACAGGATTATAACCTGGGAGACAGACTCTCAGAAAGCTCTGAGAACTGTTCCATGTGTTAGAAGTCAAAAGGCACACTCATATCCATTTTCCAGACAAAGGATCGTACATCAAAATGACATACTGATGGGCTTCCCTGGTGGCGCAGTGGTTGGGAAGCCGCCTACCAATGCAGGGGACACGGGTTCGAGCCCTGGTCTGGGAGGATCCCACATGCCGCGGAGCAACTAGGCCCGCGTGCCACAGCTACTGAGCCCGCGTGCCACGGCTACTGAAGCCCACGCACCTAGAGCCCGTTCTCCGCAGCAGGAGAGGCCATAGCAGTGAGAGGCCTGCACACCATAACAGGAGTGGCCCCTGCTCACCCCAACCGGAGAAAAGCCGAGCACAGCAGCGAAGACCCAATGCAGCCAAAAAAAAATAAGATAAATAAAATAAATAAATGTAAAAAATAATAATAACTTTAAAAAAAATGACATACTGATATTTTTACATAAAAAGTTCACCAAGGATACATAGTCTAGGGAAGAACATACAAAGCCAGCAGCAAGTCACCATGATCTCCTACAGAGTTGGGAAAGAATACTGTTCCTGTAAGAAGTTACATTGGTAGTGTCGGAAGAAAGGGGAAAAAAAATGATCTTTACGATAGAGCAGGCACTGCCATCTCTGAGGAGCTCTGGTTAATGTGTAATGCAGATGCACACTGCACATTAGGGAGGGAGGGAGGAGACTCAAGCACACAGAGAGAATTTTATGTTTAATTTTTCTTGTCCTGCCTTAAAATAGCAATTTTACTTCATCAGTCTTATGTAAGTCATATAGAGAAGAGGGGTTCTTTGCAGTAAGCCTTTTACCAGAATGCAAAAGGGCTGGGGTGGGGGGGCGGGCGGTGATTTTCCGAACTCTCCTTGTTTTCCAGGAGCTCAGGTAAAGTTAAAAATTGGCAGTGTCTTTGGGGCAGTTTTATCCCCTTTCTGAGCCCCTTCACCCTCAAAATGAGAACATGAGGACTTCCAGATGAGGAATTCTAATGCCCCAATTCCTTTGCAGCCTGTCTTGGGACACTCAGGAGCCCAGAAATGGCTTAGAAGCTCGGGGTCCTGGAGCAGGTAAGGAATTGGAGATTGGGGCAAGGAGCAGGGAAATCAGCAAAGGGGAGGAGAGTAGCATTGCTATTAATGTCTCCTGAGTACTCGTGAGTACTAAAGTACAGATCGCAGAGTCTTTTAGAGACGCTTGAGTTCCTGAGGAATCAGAAAGCCCTAGTTCGCAGTGAGAACTGCAGTTCCTTGGTCGATATCAAACTCCGCCCCTCCGTCAGGAAATCAGAGAAAATTTCCGGCAACCGGACTACAAATCCCACAATGCACGCGGGCTTTTTAAAAGAGGGTCGCGCCCAGTTTAAAATCCTTTAGAGACACGTGCTAGGGACTACAACTCCCAGAAGGACACGCGGGGCACTGTGGTCCTTACTGTACTGGCTAATTATACAAGTTCCCCAAATCTCTTTCTTTCTAGTCCAAGGAACACCACCCCTTATTTGCCGACATCCGAAGGGCACCGGGAGCGAGTTCTCAGCCTCTCTCAAGCCCTGGCCACTGAGGCGTCGCAGTGGCACAGAATGATGACAGGTGAGAATGGGCTGGGGACTTTGGGCTCCTGGGTTTTAGGGAAGAGGGAGTCGGAGGCCTGGAATCGTAGGTGCTGATGGGTAGGGGTCTGAGGAATCCTTTATCTTTATGAGGAAAGAGCTGGACAGGGCTTGGGAGTTCTAGATCCCAGGAAGGAGGGGCCCAGGGTCCAGGAATTCTGGGTCTGGGAGAGGAGGGAGCTGGGAGGTCGGACTCCTAGGTCTGAGAGGAAAGGCCTGGGGGAGTCTGGACTCTTGGGTCCCAGAGTTTGCCATTCTCATACCCCATTCGTCCTCTGCAGGTGGAAATTTGGAGTCTCGAGGAGACCCTCTTCCCCCTGCCCCGCCGCCTCCGTCAGAGCCCCCGCCCCAGGTGTCCTCCCCCCCAAGATCTCCTCCAGCTGCCAATTCCCACTCCTCGGGGTTCTCCCGCAGAGGTAGTGGGCGCGGCGCAGGCCCCGCCTCCTGGGAGCCGACGTGGGATTCTGGGATCGCCCCTCCCGCCCTAACCCAAGAGGAGGGGGCGTGGCCTCTTCGAGTCACTCTGCTGCAGTCCAGCTTCTGACCCGCCTAAAAGTGGCAACCAATCAGAGAGTGAGGGCGTGGCCTGGAGGTACCTCCCGGAGATCTGGAGCCTCTCCGGGAACCTGGGGGCGTGATCTGGTCCCCTCAGGTGGCATAGAAGGGGAGGGGTTTCTATGGCCAAAGTTTGGTTTTCCCAACACTTGTCCAGATTTGGATTAAAACTTTGAACTTTTAGTCAAGAACTTTCTGTCTGTTTGAGGTTGTTACACTGGTGTCTCTGAGGGGTAGAGCCGGAGTCGTGGGCTTCTGGGCCCCGAGGGAGGAGGGGACAAGGACCTCGGACTTGTAGGTCTGAGGAAGGAGGAAGCTCGGGGTCCAGATTACTGGTTCTGAGGGAGGAGGGGGCTGGATACCCGGATTCCTGGATCTGAAAGAAGAGAAGACTAGGGACCTGGAGTTTTGGGTCCGAGGGCAGAGGGGGCCAGACGCCAGGAATCCTGAGTTTGAGGGAGGAGGAATTTGGGGATCCGGACCTCTGGGTCTGAGGGAGGACTGGGCTGGGACCAACCTTCCAGGCTTCTGGCTTTCCTGGCAACGCCCCCCAGGGCCGGGCTTCCAGGATCCAGCCCCTATTTACCGTTCGACCCCACGACCTCACCGGACTTTGAGGTGGATAGAAGCCTGGAGTGAGTGACAGAGGGAGAGACAGTCTCACGCGGAATGGCAACGGGAACGCGCTATGCTGGGAAGGTGGTCGTCGTGACCGGGGGCGGGCGCGGCATCGGAGCCGGGATCGTTCGAGCCTTCGGTGAGTGGGGTCTGGCTGGCTCTGAATATTGGGAGTCTGGGAGAGGAGGGCCCCTGGGGGGATAATTAATGGGTGTGGAAAGAAGTATCTTCTGTACTGGGATCTAGATTCTTATCTTATAAAATCCCATTTACAAAGTTAATGAAAAGATAGGCAGTGGTAGCCTGGGGCCTGAGATTTTGGCGGATTTCCAAACGCCATTGACTCCCTTTCTGCGGATCTCAGTAATAGCTACAAAACGGGTGGTTTGGGGGAACATGCCTCTTGCAGATTTAGGGTTTACTCTGGAACCCAGGGATGGAGGCTCAGGAGCTCCAGCAAGCACCTGGAGCAGCCAAGGGGAATATGTATCAAAACTTCTGCCCTTTGTCCTAGGGGATTATCATGAGACTTTGGGGTCACGAGGGGAGCATAGTGGGCGACGGCCCCACTTCAGGTGGCCACTAGAGGGCAGCAGAGGGCTTCGCAAAGGCCTGTGCTGGGGTAACCTGTTCTCTTCCCATCCTCAGTGGAAAGCGGTGCCCAAGTGGTTATCTGTGACAAAGATGGTGAGTGAGGGTCCCTCAGTCCTCACCCCCACCCCTCCAGGAGGAGTCCAGGCCCCCAGACCCTTCCTTTCTCAGACCCAGGAGTCCAAACCCCTGGCCCCCTCCTTCCTCAGACCCAGGAAACCAGGTCCCCAGCCTCCTCCTCCCTCAGACCCAAGAGTCCAGACCCCTAGCCCTTCTCTTCCTGCAGAGTCCGGGGGTCGGGCGCTGGAGCGGGAGCTTCCTGGCACTGTCTTTCTGCTCTGTGATGTGACTCAGGAAGAAGATGTGAGGGTGAGCGTATTTTCTGTCCCTACCCCTGGTATCTCCAATTGTTTCTCCACCCCGCCCCAGGCTTTTGCACATGCTGTTCCCTCTGCCTTTCCCCCTTCTCCTGGCTAAATTGTACCCGTCCCAGAGGTTTCAGCTCAGTATCATTTCAAGGCTTTCCCTAACTCTGCCGGCCAGGTCCTGTGTCTCCTGGGAAGATTCTCCTTCATCTCCCACTCCTTCAAGGCTCTTGTCGCACCTGTCATGTGGATTGGGACAAATAAATTCCTCACAGTGGGTCTCTTTCTGTAAGAGTTTTTCTCTTTCCTCAGGGTTTCTAGTCCTTCTCTTTAGCCAGTATCTCTGACATCTGCCCCCGCACTGCAGCCCCAGGTCTCTGGAGTAGTGACCACAGTGTGAATGTCACCAGCCCTCTGGTCTCTGGCCCCTCAGCTGTGACTCCTGTCCCCACCTCACTTTTGGGACCCTCGGCTCCACAAGGCCTGGTGCCAGCACTGCTCACTCACAAGATATCTTTCTCCCCAGACCCTCATTTCTGAGACCATCCACCGTTTCGGCCGCCTGGATTGTGTAGTCAACAACGCTGGCTACCGTGAGTCATGAGTCCTGAGGACTGTTCTCCACTGGTGTCAACCACCTCCTGGCTTCCCACCCCAATGCTGGCTCTGTTCCATACCTGCTGTGTGCCCCCAGGCCTGTGCCCTTAGCCCTTTTATGCATCCGTTTCTACGTTTCTAAAATGAAAATCACCATCCTGGTCATCATTATAGGGTCGTTGTGAGTATTGAATAGCGAAACTGCTCAGCCTCATAATTACCGGAACTGTCTTGGGCAAATAGCTGCCATCTTGTAGCCGCAGTTTCTTATCTATGAAGTGAGACTGATGGCCCTTCTCTTTTTCCATGACTGAGAAGATGTACTCTCTACACATGGTCTATAGGGCTTGGTGGGGAGGCTTTGAAG
Source organism: Eubalaena glacialis (assembly GCF_028564815.1). Classification (NCBI taxonomy): domain Eukaryota; kingdom Metazoa; phylum Chordata; class Mammalia; order Artiodactyla; family Balaenidae; genus Eubalaena; species Eubalaena glacialis. The sequence goes on along the minus strand of NC_083733.1, from coordinate 62,398,508 downwards.
GGAAATTGCCATCAGCTTCATGCTAACCCTTCATAAGAATGCCTCACATTGGTAAACCGAGGCTCAGAGAGGTGAACTGATTGGACTGGGGTCACACAGCAAGGCCATGGTAGAAAGAAGCCTCTCTTATTGGCTGGGCGACTTTGAGCAATTGACTTACCCTCTCTGGGCTGCACTTCCCTTCTCTTGTTGTAAGAATTTAGAGACGGCAGATACTAGTGCATCTTTTCTCTCTGTGTCCTTGATCCTTTCAACAGATATTTATTGAGCATCTACTATGCCCCACATTCTGTCCTAGGGACTGGGGATTTAGCAGTGAACAAAATTGACCAAGCATTCCTGTCCTCATGGGATTCACATTGTAGAGTAAGGAAATAGAGAAGAAAAGACAGATACAGTTAATCCTCATTATTCGCGGATTCCGTATTTGCGAACTCACCTCCTTGCAGGGTGGGTTGTAACCCCAGAATCAGTACTCACTGCGCTTTCACGGACATGCACAGAGTGGCAAAAATTTGAGTTGCCCATAGCACATGTTCCCAGCTAAGGTCAAACATGGTGGTGCTCTGCCCTCTGGGTTCAGCTTTCAAACAGAGAGATGCCCAGAGGCGGAGACGGGAGAGGGCAGTGTCTGTAAGGAGCTCCCTCTGGGGCCAGCTGGATGGGTTTGAATGCCAGCTCTGGCATTTGTGAATGGGGCAGCCTCAGACAAGTCACTTAACACTTCCTTATTTGCAAAATAAATAAAATAGAGTCTGCCAGTATGGGTTGTTTTTAGGATTTAAGATTATAATATTTATGTTAGATAGCCATATAACTATATACATATACATATGTACATATATACATACACATATATGTCCTGTCATAGTCTGTTCATGCTGCTATAACAGAAATACCATGGGCTGGGTGGCTTAAATGACAAACATTTATTTCTCACAGTTCTGGAGGCTGGAAAGTCCAAGATCAAGTCAGAAGCAGATTTGGTGTCTGGTGAGGGCCTGCTTGCTGGGGCCTCACATGGTGGAAGGAACGAAGGACCTCATGGGGGTCTCTTTTATAAGGGCACTAATCCCATTCAAGAGGGAGCCATCCTCATGACTTAACTCCCACAGAACCCCACCTCCAAATACCATCACATTGGAGGTTAGGATTTTAACATATGGAATTTGGGGTGAGAGGACACAAACTTTCAGTTAATAGCATATATATGTTATAATGTAATATTATATATATGTATTTCCCCTAGGAGCAATGGGTCAATAATCACTAATTCAGTGTTCGCTGTGGCTTTGTGGACTATAGCTGCCTCGAATAAGGAGAATTGATTGTATATATCAGCATGTCTGGTAGTGATAAAGGCTATGAAGAAAAATAAATCTGATTGAGGGCTTAGAGAATGGCAAGGGCTGTTTTGGACAGAGGGTCTGGGGTGGATTCTCTGAAGATGTTTGAACTGTTCTCTGAAGGAAGCAAGGCCATAAGCCCTGGGTCTCCAGGAGGAATAATCCAATATTTCATTAACTTTCCATTGTCTTGTTTCCCATCTCTCTGTCCCTTCATCCACTTTGACTCTTAAAGCCTTTGGAAGGTTCAGGGTCCATTTTTCCCAGTTTCTATTTTTTTTTCCTGTTCTTACTCCTATCTTTCCTGCTTCTTTTCTTCTGAATGTTGATTTGTCTGTCCCTCTTCCATCCACGCAGTTCTATTTTTTTTTTTAAATATTTATTTATTTGGCTGCGCTGGGTCTTAGTTGCGACACGTGGGATCTTTTAGTTGTGGCTTGTGGGATCTAGTTCCCTGACCAGGGATCGAAGCCAGGCCCCCTGCATTGGGAGTGCAGAGTCTTAACCACTGGACCACCAGGCAAGTCCCCTCCTTCTATTTATTTAACAAACAAATTTATAGTACTAAGTGTCAGGCACAAATATTGACTTGTGAAGTTTCTAAGCCTGAGAACAAAGTGTTATCCTCATTCTGCAGATGAGGAAACAGGCACAGATGGGCAAAGTGACTTGCCTAAAGTCACACAGCCAAGAAGTGTCAGAGCTAAGATTTGAACCCAGGCCTTCTGGTCTTGAGACTGGTTTTTTGTTTGTTTGTTTGTTTTTTCTTTTGCTGCTCCTTTTAATTTTTTAAATATTTGTTTATTTATTTGATTGCACCAGGTCTTAGTTGCGGATCCAGGGCTCCTTTAGTTGCGGCTTGCCAGCTCCTTAGTTGTGGCATGTGAAATCTTAGTTGTGGCATGCATGTGGGATCTAGTTCCCTGACCGGGGATCAAACGTAGGCCCCCTGCATTGGGAGTGCAGAGTCTTATCCACTGCTCCACCAGGGAAGTCCCTGCTCCTTTTAATTTTTTTTATTGAAGTATAGTTAATTTATAGTCTTATGTTAGCTTCAGGTGTACACCATAGCGATTCAGTATTTTTGCAGACTATATTCCATTATAGGTTATTTCAAGATAATGTCTATAATTCCCTGTGCTATACCGTATATCCTTGTTGCTTATCTACTTTATACATAGTAGTTTGTATCTGCAGTAGTTTGTATACTCCTAATTTGTCCCTCTCCCGTTCCTTCTCCCCTTTGGTAACCACAAGTTTGTTTTCTATATCTGAGTCTGTTTCCATTTTGCATATATATTTACTTGTATTATTTGTTAGATTCCACATATAAGTGATATCATACAGTTTTTGTCTTTCTCTGACTTATTTCACTAAGCATACTATTCTCTAGGTTCATCCATGTTGCTGCAAATGGCAATATTTCATTCTTTCTTTTAAGGCTAATATTCCAAGTGTACATACAAACCACATCTTCTTAATCCAATTTTGAGACGACTTTTTTAGTAACCACTATGCAGCCTCCTTTCCTTTTCAGGACCCCTGACCCTCTTGTCTGCCACTCCTCCCCCCTGCACCCCGCAGTGCCTATTTCCCTTCCCTGCTCTCCTGTCTTCATGGTTCCCTCATCCTCTCCTCTCTCTCTCTTCCACCCCCACCCTTAGATCCACCTCCGCAGTGGCCCGAGGAGACCTCTGCCCAGGGCTTCCGGCAGCTGCTGGAGCTGAACCTGCTGGGGACGTATACCCTGACCAAGGTGAGCAGCCTCCTGACAGAGAGATTGTCAGACCCACTTTGTCTCAGAGCCAAATGTTTTCTGTGCCTTGCTTTGATCTTATTCCAGAAGGACTCCATTTCTGTAGAAAAGAAATGCATGCAGATCCCTACATCTGGCCAAAGCTACCTGTGTTGCTACATAGCCCGATCTTCTTAGGAACCTTCCAGAACCTTCCAAAGTGGTGTGGTGGTAGTGGTGGGGGATGTTAAGGATCTGGAGAAAGGAGTTAGGACAAGGAATCAGTAATAGACAGTTACAGCTTTGCTACCCAGTGAATAGCTATTAGGAGCAAAGAGTATCTCCTACCTCTACGCCTTTCCTCTGAATCTTCCCAAAATCGCCTCCTACTTAACTATCTCAGTTCAAATACCATCTCTTCAGAAAGGCCTTTTCTGACTACCCTTGCTCATATGGCACCTACATGTACATATTCGTTCTCTATGATAACAACTTATTTTCATCAAAGTGCTTTTTATTTATTTATTTAATTTATCATCATAATACTTTTTTTTTTTTTTTTTTTTGCTGTGCTGCGGGACTTGTAGGATCTTTGTTCCCCGACCAGGGATCGAACCCGTGCTTCCTGCAGTGGAAGCGCAGAGTCCTAACCACTAGACCGCCAGGGAATTCCCCATTATAATACTTTTTAAAAATAATTAATTATTTATTTTTGGCTGCGTTGGGTCTTCATTGCCGCGCGCCGGCTTTCTCCAGTTGTGGCGAGTGGGGGCTACTCTTTGTTGCAGTATGTGGGCTTCTCATTGCGGTGGCTTCTCTTTGTTGCGGAGCGCGGGCTCTAGAGCGCGCGGGCTCAGTAGTTGTGGCGCACGGGCTTAGTTGCTCCGCGGCATGTGGGATCTTCCCGGACCAGGGATCGAACCCGTGTTCCCTGCATTGGCAGGCGGAGTCTTAACCACTGCGCCACCAGGGAAGCCCCCATTCTGTCATTCTTGCTTCTTGTTGACTCCTCACTTTTTCTTTTCTTTACCATTTCTGGAGTATTTGAAAGCAAATCTCAGATAGCATTATTTCACCCATAAATAAAATAATTCAGTATGATCTTTACTAGATAAGGTTTTTTTTTTTTTGTTTTTTAAATGTGTATCTGTGTGCTCTTTTAGACAGGGTGGGTGGTCAGAAGGCTTCCCTAAGAGGTGACATTTGAGTCAAGACCCCAAGGAGGTATGTGGGCAATTGCGGTCCAGCAGAGGAACAGCCAGTGCAAAGGCCCTGGGGTGGGAATGCTTGGCGTGTAGGAGGGACAGCGAGGAAGGCAGCGTGACTGAAGCAGACGAAGCAGGGAGAGGCTGGAAGTTGAGGGCAGATCGTGCTGGGTCTTGTAAACCACGGAGAGGACTTGGCTTTGACACTGTCTGAGCTGGGAGCCATAGAGTGTTCGGAGCAGAGGACCTCGAACTGCTATTAAGTGGGATCTGGTGCCGTCTGGTGGCCACGTGGGGAACAGAGTGGGGGGCAAGGGCAGAGGCCAGGAAGCCAGTGAGGAGGTGACGATGGGATGGTCCAGGCCAGAGGAGGTGATGTTTGATCCCACCAGGCTGGTGGCTGTGGATTTGGTGAGAAATGGTCTGATTCTGCATACATTTTTTTCATAAGTTTTTCTGTTTATTTATTTTTATTTGGCTGCCTTGGGTCTTAGTTGTGGCACGCGGGATCTTCATTGCAGCGAGTGGGCTCTTCATTGCTGCTTGCGGGCTTCTCTCTAGTTGTGGTGCTGGGACTCCAGAGCGCACGGTCTCAGTAGTTGTGGTGTTAGGGCTCTCTAGTTGTGGCACGCGGGCTTAGTTGCCCTGTGGCATGTGGGATCTTAGTTCCCTGACCAGGGATCGAACTCGAGTTCCCTGCATTTGAAGGCGGATTCTTAACCACTGGACCACCAGGGAAATCCCTGGATGCATTTTAAAGGTAGACTTGTTAAGATTTCCTTATAGACTAGATGTGGCGGCAGACTTGAGAAAGAAAGGAGTGGGTGGGGTTTTTGTTTGTTTGTTTGTTTCCCCCAACCCCAATCCCCAGCAACCGGCAGGAAGGCGTTGCCATCTGCTGCCCTGGGGAAGCCTGGGGAGGAGCAGGCGGGGTGGGGAGCTGTCGAGTGAGAGATGCCCCCCAGACATCTGCGTGCAGGCCATGGGTCTAGGGCAAAGGTTGAGGCCTGGAGACATCAGTTTGGAGCGCACCAGCTTGAGGCTAGAGGAGCTCAGGAAAGCGAATGTAGACAGAGGGGAGAGGGGCACGGAGTGGGTCCGGGGTCACCTGTGTGGAGAAGCTCAGGTGCTTCCCCAGATCTCATCCGAGATCCAGGTGAAATATCCCCGGGCAGTTGGATAATCTGTCTCTCGACCAATCAACCCTGGTTCCTGTCCCCAGTTTCTGTTCACCTTCTAAGATTGGCACCTCCTGGGAATTCCCTGGCGGTCCAGTGGTTAGGACTGCGCGCTTTCACTGCGGAGGGCACGGGTTCAATCCCTGGTCTGGGAACTAAGATCCCGCAAGTCAGTGGTACGCGGCCAAAATAATAATAATAATAATAAGATTGGCACCTCCGTACAATAAGGCATGCACACACCACAGCCCGTAACGTGTATGTGTGTGTGTGTATTTTTTTCCCCCTTCCTTGGCCGTGCTGGCAGCATGTGAGATCTTTGCTGCCCCACCACGGACCGAACCTGAGCCCCTTGCATTGGAAGCACGGAGCCTTAACCACTGGACCACCAGGGGCTTCCCATGTGTGTGTGTGTGTGTGTGTGTGTTTTTCTTTCTCTCCCTCCCTCATTAATTGCCAGCATTTTTAAAAAGAGAGAAATTTCTCACAAACAACTGGATTTCTGGTTTCTCTTGAAAAGTTGGCCAACTGGACCCATGGCAAGGGCGACAGTCTGCTAAATGTGGCCTGGCTCCCCACTGTACCCCAATCCCCAGCTCTCCCTCCTTGGCCTCCTGACTCTGTTACGTGTGAGTGGCTGGTGCAGACATGAGGGTCTAGATCTGGGGTCCACCTGCCTGGGTTCTCTGTCACTTCCTACTTGTAACGTCAGGCAAGATACTCAGTCTCACTGCACCTAGGTTTTCTCATCTGTAGAAGGAGGCTAATAGTGGTAGCTAATTTACAGCGTTGTCCTGAGAATTGAATGAGATTACATTAAATACCCACAAAGCCCTTAGAACATACCTGGCACAGAGTTTACTGTCTGCAAGGTATTATTGTTTATCGTGAACCTTGCCCCATTCTGTTTCTTGCAGCCAATCCACCTCACTCAGTTTGCAGTCTCTGAGATACATATTGGGCAAATGAATCCTGGGAGAAGTAGAAGGGAAAAGGTGAAGTTTGAGCTGAACCTTGAATGGGAGGGAAGGAAGTAGAGAAGTAGGACACAGGGTGTTTCACTTGCCAAAAGAGTGTGCAAAGGCCCTGGGGCAGAAACCACCTGGGTGTATTTTAAGAACAGGAGAACCTCCATCTCCATTTCCCTTTAGCAATTATAAGCATTTTGTTAAGCTTCTTCTATCCATTGCCTCCTGCCATCCCCTACCCGGACATCATATAATTTCATTAGTAAGAACTTCATAAATACTACCAATGGATTAGAACGTTTATTTATTTTTATTTTGACATAATTTAAGACTTACAAAATATTGCCCGGATAATACAGAGGAGTCCTGTATACGCAGACTCCCCATTGTTAACATTTTACCACATTTGCTTTATTCTTCTGTCTCTCTATTTGAGAGTAAGTTGCAAGCATGATGTCTATTTACCCTTCAGTGCTTTGGAGGGTATTTCCTAAAAACTAGAACATTCTCTTACACAATCAGAGTAACATTGACATTGATATCATGATCTTAGCTAATCTAGAGACTTTCTTTTTCAGATTATTAGAATTCTTATCATGGTACTGTGGCCACACCTGTGTTAGTTGGGGTTCCCCCAGAAGCAGAGTCCAGGTGGGGATTGAAGGGCAGGATGGATGGAAGGCGATCCCAGGAATCGCTGCCTTCAGCCTGGGGAGTAGTTGCCAGGCAGCTGATGAAGGGCGTCACCAAGCAAGTTACCACCAGGTGGGGCACCATCCCCTGGGGGCACTCTGGGAGTCAGCGAGAAACATGCACCTCAGAGTTATCCCCCCATCTAAGAGGCAAGGGAGAGCCAAATATTGTTTTAACTTAAAAATACATTTGGGGGTCTTCCCTGGTGGTCCAGTGGTTAGGACTCTGCGCGTTCACTGCCAAGGGCCTGGGTTCAATCCCTGGTCTGGGAACTAAGATCCTGCAAGCAGTGTGGGGTGACCAAAAAAAAAAAAAAAATTAACTTCATGTTAATAATTAAAATTAAGACTTTTTTACATGACCAAATTACTATCAGATCTCCTAAGAAAATTAACAGTAATTTCTTAATACCATTTAATACCCAAGCCCTATTTAAATTCACCTAGTTGTTCCCAAATGTCTTATTACAGTTGGTTTGTTCACACCAAGCTCCAAAGTCTGCCGATTGCATTTGGTTTTTCAGAGGGCAGAGACTTTTGTCTGCTTCTTCCTGCCTCTATCCCAGTGCCTGTTGTAAAGAAATTTGTCAACATGTGTAAGTTGCTGCCATTATCACCATTGTCATCATTATAACTATCACCACCATCATCATCATCACCATCATTCCCATGTCCACCATCATCATCATTAACATCATCATAACCATCTTCACCATTATTGCCATCATCACCATCATCATCATTATAACCATCATCACATCACCATCATCACCATCATTACCATCATCATCATCATTGCCATCACCACCATGACTGCCATCACCATCATTGTCATCATTATTAAACCATCATCATGACCATCTTCACCATCATTGTCATTACCACCATCATCACCGTCATCGCCATCATCACCATCATCATCATTATAACCATCATCACCATCATTCCCATCACCACCATGACTGCCATCATCGTCATCGTCATCATTTACCACCATCATTACCATCTTCACCATCATTGCCATCATCACCATCATCATCATTATAACCATCACTGCCATCATCGTCATCATTATTAAATCATCATATTACCATCTTCACCATCATTGCCATCATCCCCCCATCGTTATCATCATCACCTTCATCACCATCATCATCATCACCACCACCAATGTCCCTTGAAAACTCTTTAAATGTTGATTCTGGGACCCCAGGCCTCCTGAATCAGAATCTCTGGGTCTTTGGCCTGCCTGGTGGATTCTGACACAAGCCAAAGTTAGCCATTCCCTAGGCTAGAGAAAACAACAGAGGAATTAGGGATATTTATATAGTTAAGGAAATGAGATCTTGTCAGTAGGGATCACAGAAGATGTTTGAGCGCAGGAGTGTCCATGGTAGACTCTCAGAGCTGGATTCGTTCCTAGAGACCAATCCATTCGTTCATCTATTTAGTCATCGAAGACTGACCAAGCATTCGTAGGTGCTGGGGATACACCACGTGGTCTTTGCCCTTGTGGAGTTTATAGTCATGGGGCAGCCAAGTGTTACTAAATAAACAAGAGACGAGTTTATATGGGTGACTGTGTTCTGGTGCTGGTTTGTTCTGGGGGTCAGGGTAGGCTTTTTGGAGGAAGTGAAACATGAATGACATTAACTAGGGGAGAGGTGGGGCAAAGGGAGGGAGTCAGGCCATTAAGAGTCCAGTGGGTCCTTGATGGAGCTACACGGAGATGCAGGTGTTCCTGGCAGAGAACAGCCTGTGCAGAGGCCTGGCCGTGGGAGAGCTAGGAGCTCTCAAGGTGCTGAGTGCAGTGAGTGAAGGGGGTGGTACAGGAGGGGGTTGGGGGGCAGATATATCAGGCTTGGATGGCCATGCTGAGGCATCTGGTCTTGACCTCAAGAGCAAAAGGAAGCCATAGAAGATATCTGAGCAAGGAAGTGATGTGAGCCCATTAATACTAACAGATCATTAGTAGTAACAGATCATTCTGTCTCTTGTATGAGGAACAAATCTGTGGGCAAAGTGGGGTGAGAATTCGTATCAGGAGATGATCGCACTTGTGCACGTGAGAAGAGGTGGCCTTCAAGGCCTCACACACTCTGGCCCCTGTTGCTCCTCTGATCTCACTTCCCACCGCAGTGGCCTCGTTGCTGCCAAACACACCCAGCCTGGTTCTGCCTCAGGGCCTTTGCACTCGCTGTTCCCTCTGCCCAGCATGGTTTTCTCTAAGAAATGCCTACAGCTCACACCTGGACTCAAAATGCTCAAATCTGGGACTTCCCTGGTGGCCCAGTGGTTAAGAATCCACGCTTCCACTGCAGGGGGCATGGACGGGTTCAATCCCTGGTCCAGGAACTAAGATCCCACAAACTGTGAGGAGAGGCCAAAAAAAAAAAAGAATGAAAAAAAAAATCTCAAATCTCACCTTCCCAAAGCCCTCCCTTGGGCACCCTGTTTGAAACTGCACCCAGCCCAACACTACCATTCCCCCTCTTCCTGCTCTCCTTCTTGTTTCATATCCCTAAGTACACTCTAGAACATTCCATAGTGCACTTGTATCTGTTTCTTGCTGCCTCCCCATGGAACTTGGGCTCCACGAGGGCAGAAATCTCTCCCGGTCTTGTTTCCTGCAGTATCCCCGGCATTTACCCCAGTACCTGGCACATAATATATCCTCACGAAATGTTTGTTAAATGAATTAATGAGGCGGAGGGAATTGTAGAGATTCAAGAGCTCCTTGGTGATGGGTCTGATGAGGAATTGAGGGTGAGGGAGGCTCCAGAAGACCCCCAGATCTCCCGGGTCTCCGGCTTGAGAAACTGGGTGGGAGCGGGCCCCATGTCAGAGGCTGGGAACCAGGAAGAGGGGCAGATTTTAGGGGGAGACAATGGGGTAAGTTTTGCACTCGAGACATGGAGATGAAAATGCCCGAGGGGGCCAGGTCAGGAGCTCCAGAAGGGGGCTCCAAGGAAGATTTAGGAGATGCTGGTGGAAACCCAGCAAAGTGGGGGGGGGGGTGTCCCACGGCAGGGCGCGGAGAGCGAGAAGCAGACCCAGGAACCTGAACATTTAGGAGACCTGGAGTCAGGCCAGGGAGAGCCTGCAGGAGTTCTCTGAGCGAGCCAGGCTGTTTCAAATCGGGCGTCTGAAGGGAGGAAGGGAAGGAGGGACACGGGGAGTCAGCAGGTCTCTTACCAGCAGGTCCTTGATGCAGCTACACAGAGGTACAGGCGACCTTGGCAGGAGGAGTGGGGGAGGATGCCTGCCAAGGAATGCCTGGGTTAGGGTTGGAAAGGGGCCACAAGGAGTGTGGGACAAATACTTATTGAACGCTAGCTGTGTGCCCAGTGCTGGGATGAGGGTGGTGAATAAACCCGTCTCAGCCCCCATGGACCTCACCTTTGCAGGTTGGGGGAGGGGAGGGAGTTAAACAGCTGGGCAGGGAGTGATGAGGGTTAAGGAGAGAAATATGGCCAGGGCAGGGCCTGGGGAGGCAGGGTTTCAAGGCTGGTGAGAGCGAGGGGAGGCAGGGAGGAGAACAATTAAAGTTGTCAGAAGTTTCTTTTTTTAAAAAAAAATTTTTTTTTTTTTTTGATGTGGACCATTATTAAAGTCTTTATTGAATTCGTTACAATATTGCTTCTGTTTTATGTTTTGGTTTTTTGGCTGCCAGGCATGTGGGATCTTAGCTCCCCGAGCAGGGATCGAACCTGTATCCCCTGCAGTGCAAGAGTGGAGTCTTAACCACTGGACCGCCAGGGAAGTCCCAAGTTGTCAGAAGTTTTTATTTGCTTATGGGTTTTGGTCTCAGATGGCCAAGCCACAAATACTGGCTCGTGACCGATCACGTGACCCTCTGAGCATCAGTCACCCTTTCGCTCCTCGGTCTCCTCACCTGGAGGAAGGGGCTGTCGACTAGACCTTATTTTGGGGTTGTCGTGAGGATTAAATGAGCTAATCTGTCTAAAGAGCTGAGAACAGGACTTCCCTGGTGGCGCAGTGGTTAAGAATCCGCCTGCCAGTGCAGGGGACACAGGTTGGAGCCCTGGTCCGGGAAGATCCCACATGCCGCGGAGCAACTAAGCCCGTGCGCCACAACTACTGAGCCTGCGCTCTAGAGCCCACGTGCCACAACTACTGAGCCCGCGTACTACACTACTGAAGCTCGCGTGCCTAGACCCCATGCTCTGCAACAAGAGAAGCCACCACAATGAGAAGCCCGCGCACTGCAATGAAGAGTAGCCCCCGCTCACCGTGACTAGAGAAAGCCCACGTGCAGCAACGAAGACCCAACGCTGCCAGAAATAAATAAATAAATTTATTAAAAAAAAAAAAAAGCTGAGAACAGGGGCAGGCGCATAATAGATCCTCAATAAATTTCATTCATTGATGCCAAAGATATTTGGCATCAATGATATCTGGCACACTAAGGTGTGCCAGACACCTTAGTACGGGGGATGAATCAAAATAAGAAATTCCAACCGTCCCTCGTGGGTTTTTGCATTCTGGTGGGAGAGACACAGAATAAGCAAATAAGTAAGTAAAAAAATATATATGGCATGTCAGAAGGAGGTGTGTGACACAGGGAAAAGGAATCAGGAAGAGGGCTGGGGACCCAGGGGTAGGCAGGCTGCAGTTTTAAATAGAACAGTCAGGGAATCCTCACTGAGAAGATGACATTTGAACAGGATTTGAAGTTGCTGAGGGGATAGTATTGTCCCACTTTAGCCCTGAAACTGTGGACTGAATGTCCCATGTCCCCAGAAACCCTTCAGTCCTGGGCAAACTGGGGAAAGTTGGTCACCCTAGGAGTGAGTCACATGCTATGTCAGGAGAAACATTCTGAGCAGAGGGGACAGCAAATGCAAAGGCCCTGAGGTTGGAACTTGGGGAGTGTTTGAAGATACAGCACTGAGGACAGGGTGGAGGCCGTTTCTGAGGGAGTGGAGGTTAGAAAGAGCTGGTGGGGTGAACCGGAGAGAGAGAGCTAATTTAGCTTCCCATTCTGAGTATCCCTTGGGTGAGCCAGCTTGTGTCCATTAATCTTTCGTGGCAGGAACAGTCCTTGCCCAAGGCAAGCAAGAGGAGGGATAGAATTTGAGTTTATTCAAGGTCATGTGTAATGGAAGAACAGAGAGACCAAGTGGGAAGGAGAGAGAAGGAAAGGGAGAGAGAAAGAGTTGAGAGTTAGTTTAGGGACCTCCGGATAGCCAGGGGTTGCCAATTCTGTTGGCAGGATACGGAGTACATTTCATGAAGTCTTCCCATGGCACATTCTGACCACAGAGCTTTCCCTAAAACTCAGAGAAACCATCTTCCTCTCCACGGATAAAAGAGATTCCTCACATTTTTGTAAAATATGCAGCCATCTTGGTCTCTCTTGCATTTTCCTATCTTGTTATGGACAGGAGTTTTGAGTAATATACAAAGGCCTAGAGAGAGAGACACAGGGACCCTGAGAGAGGGGGACAAGAACACAGAAAGGGGAGGCAGAGACAGAGAGAGAGAGGCAGGCAGTAGAAGAGACAGAAAAATCCCTTCCAGACAAGGAGAGACTCCTTAAGGGGTGAGACCCAGAGACCCTGAGGCAAACCAGAGAAGGTGCACCCAGAACCCTGGCTGCTGTCCCTACAGGTACCCAGATCAACTAGTGAGCATACCCGGGAGATGGTCATCAGGATGCATTTCAACGGGGCGGGGGGAGATCCAGGGGCTTGGGTGGCTTACTCTGCCTTCTGTCTCCCCAGCTCGCCCTCCCTCACCTGCGCAAGAGCCGGGGGAATGTCATCAACATCTCCAGCCTGGTCGGGGCAATTGGCCAGTCCCAGGCGGTTCCCTATGTGGCCACCAAGGTACACCACCGAGGTACCCTGCCCCTTCCTTCAGGAGCCTCAGCCCTGAGGCATGGCCGCCACCTGTGACATGTTGTTATACATCAAGGGTCTCCCAAGAGACAGAGCCTGGTGCAGCCCAATGAAACCTGCAGGGAGAGCGTGACTTCCCTCTTCTGATGCCCCTGCTTGATGCCCCCTGGTTGGGAGGAGAGGACAAAAGGAACCTCATCTTCTCTGGTCTGAACTTTCTCCATGCCCCGTCTTCTGCAGGGGGCAGTAACAGCCATGACCAAAGCCTTGGCCCTGGATGAGAGTCAATATGGTGTCCGTGCCAACTGGTGAGCAGCTCCACGTGGGCTGAGAGTCTCCTGGGGGAGCTGAGAAGACTGGGAGTGAGCCCAAGAGGCAGTGTTTGCGGCAGACTTCCCTGACCCCCTCTCCTGCCTCACCCCAGCATCTCCCCAGGAAACATCTGGACCCCACTGTGGGAAGAGCTGGCAGCCTCAACACCTGACCCCACAGTCACAATCCGAGAGGGCACGCTGGCCCAGGTAGGGGTGGGGGCCAGGGCCAGGTGGCATGGGGGTGGCGGTCAGGTGGTGGCTCCTCTTGACCCTCCTTTTCCCCTTGTCTCTCCCCAGCCCCTGGGCCGCATGGGCCAGCCAGCGGAGGTGGGGGCTGCCGCTGTGTTCCTGGCCTCCGAAGCCAGCTTCTGCACTGGGATTGAGCTGCTAGTGACTGGGGGTGCGGAGCTGGGGTATGGGTGCAAGGCAGGTCGGGGCGCCCCCGTGGAGGCCCCCACCATCCCTTCGTGATCTCCCACATTTCCACTTGGGCCTCCCTGACTAGGGCTCTCCCACCCAAAACTCAGTCTCCCAAATTCCAGTTTTCCCCCCCAACTCTAGACATCAAGCCCACTTACCAATGTGCCAAACCACCGCACAGGTTCCCATAAAAGCGCTCTGCAGCCAGAAGGAGGAAGCCATCATTACATTTATTTTCGGCCCTTTATGAGTCCTACCACACCAGGACCCCGTCCCCCCGCCCCACCCAGCCCCACGCATTCCCACGCGTGGCCTGGACCCGAGGGACTACAACTCCCGGCAGGCTTTGCATCAGGAGCCTGTAGCCAGGGTCTCCTGGGAAAAGTATTGCAGGTCGGCTTTGCCAGCACGCTAATTAAAAAGGTCCGTAGGGGAGAGTAAATTAAGCTCCGATTAGGAGATAATGGAGGAGGCAAAGCAAAAAGATCTGCGCTTTATTCTTGGCCCTTAGGGAAAAGGAGTTTTGACCTTGCTGCCCGCGGAGTAGGAGGGTGGCCAGCACCAAAAGTCCTGATGGAAGAGAAAGCCGGGGGTTGAAACTCCCGGGTCAGAGGGAGGAAAGGCTTGGGGGCCGGACTCCTGGGTTTGGGGAGGAGGAAACTAGGGAGGAGGGAGGAGGAAACTAAGGGGCGTGGACTCCCGAGCTGGGAGGAAGCGGACTCGGTTCCCCGAGGTGGGGTGAGGGGCCCAGTTGGGCATAAGTCCCCCAGGTGTGGAGGTGGAGCTGCATCGCTGCTGCGGATTGGCCGCGGCGGTGGGGGTGGTGGGGGCGTGTGAGGCAATCGCTGATTGGCCGCGGCGGAGGCGGGCGCTGTCTCGGCGCCGCGCCCTGACTGCTTCCAGCCGAGGAGGTGGGGGAGGACTGCGGAGGAGGGAAGGAAGACAGGGAGACACCCTGCGGGGGAGGGGTCAGAATTTGACTGGCTGGGCCTGTGGCTTTTAGGACTGGGGAACAGAATTTGGGAGCAAAATGTCCCAGGGTAGAATTACGCAGACTCAGTGACCTAGGGACCGGAGTTTGAGGATAGAGGAGGAACAATATTTTGGTGTCACAGTAACCTGGATGCAGGAGTTGGGGGAACTCTGACCACGGAAGGTTTGGGGGGCACAGTGACCGCGGAGCACGATGTAGGGGACACTGGTGCAGATTTGAATTGCTAGCGATTAGAGGGATCCTGAGGGGCTGTAATCGTCTAACTCTGCCTCTGGGGGTCATGAAGTTGGGGAGACACTCTTGAAGGGGAGTAACCAGGAAATCCTGCTCTACGGGCTGCTCATTGAAGCTCATTGATGAACTGGGGGATTGAAAATTTTCGGGTGTCACTGATGAAGGGAGCTGGAAGGAGGCATGGTGAACCGAGTGTGTGTTTATACCTCAAAAAGTTACAAAGAATACACATATATCTTCTCGTTGGAAAGAAAACCTATATTCAAACAGGGAAGTATCTGGACAGAGTGAAGCTCCCCCTTCATCCCTACCTGCCACCCTCTTCAGAGTCCTTTCGCTTTAACGATGCATTTTTACATAATATCTGCGCCCACCGACATTTATAGTGTGCTTTTGCTTTTCACCAAGAATCGTGGTATGTGAAGGTTTCTGCTCCTTGCCTTTCCCCTCTTTTCCCTCGGGTTGCTTATCCTCTTCAGCGCTCCACAACAGTACTGTACTTACTGAAATGCATTTTTGAAAACCTTTGAATGCACGCTCTAGCGTGGGGGCTGGGAGGAGGGTGTATTTCCACGTACTCCTTTCGCCGCGCGGGTTCCAGCGCATGCGCTCTGCAGCAGGGCCCAGCTCCCCGCGGGCGCCCTGTAACTGGGAAGGCCAGGCCGGCCTTTGGTGGTAGGCGGGCAGCCATCCCACGGGAGGAGGCGTGAGCGGGGCGGGGCAGGAACGTCTTTCTCCCGGGCCGCGCCCTGGGCGGGCACAGGTACTTGCCTCACAGACCATGGCTGCAGCGGCGTTGAGGCAGGTGGGTTCGCGGCCCAGTGCCGGGGGCTAGGGAGCCCTGCGGTGCGGCGCACTTCCGGGCGGACCCCTCTCCGGTGGCCAGTCAGGCGCGGCGCCGCTCCTCCCGCACTCGGGTTCCGCTGCGGGGCCGAGGAGGAGGGGGCCCCTTGGAAGGAGCACGAGGCTTTAAGGGGGGTGAAGGGAGAGAGGTAATCGGTGGGAAGGGGACCCAGATGGGACATAAGGAAGGATACATGGAGGAGGAGACGGTAATGGGAGAAGCATGGGGTTGGGTTGGCGGGATGGATTAGGAGGGAATAGTCAGCCTTTGGGAGCGCCGGGATAAGGCGCCCAGAACTTCTGGAGTGGGAGTAGGATGAAGGCACAGAGTTCAGTCTCAGGTCTGGACTGGGAATTGGACCCAAGGCCCTATTTTCTTGGAACTAAAGATAGAAGTAGAATGTTGTGTCCCCGAAACCCCTTATCTGAAACTCTGCACCTGGGTTGGAAATCGAGGCAGCATCTCATTGTCAGTGACGGAGATCCTCCAGGCGAGAGTGGGACCCTCCATTCTTACTGATAGGATGTCAACAGGCAGAGCTTCTGAGAGTCTGTGATTTTAGAGAACAGGGCTTCTCAGTGAGGAAGGAAACAATAACAACTCAAAGAAGGGGATCTTTACAACCCTTGACAGCTGTAGCATAACGTTGGGAGAAGTGGTTCCTGTTAACTTTGCACCTGACTTTATCTGGGACTTTTATCCCAGCCTGATGGATAGCAGGACAGATGTTTACTTTCTGAGTCTCAATGACTGAGACAGGCCTGGGCTGTGATTGGGACAATCTAGGCTTTGATGATGACACTCCTGGGCTGTGTTGGTAGGTCAGCCCTGGGCTGTGACTGGGTCAATGGAGGTTCCATCATATTACAGAGCCCTGCCCTGTGCATACCCCACCACACTCCGAACCATTTCTCATTTCCTGATTCAGCCCCAATCCTTTTACACTCTTTGTCCCAAAGGCTCATCTATCATCTGAGATCTCCTTTGGGCCCAATTTCCCCCCCCCCGCCATGGTTTGGGGTATCAGTTGGTGGGGCACCTTCCCCAAACTGAAGTGAGACCCCTGCCCCCAGAAAAATGTCCTGGGAGGATGAAGGCAGATTCTCCCAGTGTGACAGGGTCTTTATGGCCAGTACAGATTTATAATCTGGAAACAGTGCCTGGCACCTTCTCTCTGCCTTGTGGGTGTGTTTTTCTGCCTCTCCTGGATATCTCTGTCTCCAAGTATCACTGAGACAGTTTCTCTCCAGCTGTTGGCATTGCTCTGTCTCTCCCAGTGTTTCCTCATTTCCCTAGGTCTCCCTTTCACTTTGTGCTGTCACCTGAAGTTGGGTCTTGGTCTGTTTCTCTCCTTTTTCCTGTTCCCTCTCTCATGGCTTCTGTTTATCCTGCCTTCATTATTTTTTCTTGATTCCTCCAGGCTTTACCTTGTCTGAATTTCTCTCCCTCTTGTCTCTTGTCTCAGTTTCGATCTCTCTTTATGATCATATCTATTTTGGCATCTCTTGGCCTTGATTTCTGTTCTTTAAAGTTTTCTATTTCCATGTCTCTCTTTCTCATTCTTGCGCTTCCCTATTTTTTCCCATTCGGCCTCCCTCTGAGTCTGAGGGCTGCTTTCCTGCCCACGTGCTGGCTGCCTCCGCCCTGCATATCCCAATTTTCTCCATTCCATGGGTGTCCTGTCCCCTCTTGGAAAGAAGCTGGCCAGTGGCTTGGGCAGGCTACACAGCGCCACCTAGAGGCCATGTCCAGGACCCACACCCACACTCTGATCATCCCAGAAGCTTTTGGGCCCCATACCATTCAGGACCACTCCTCAGACTTCATGGCCTAGACTTTAGGACATTACAACTCCGCAGCCCCCCTCTCCTCATGACTCACCTACTGACCAGTGACTTCTGCCATTCACATCCGTTCTCAGTTCCCCCAGCTCACAGGGCAGGAGCGGCTAGGCTGTTCTGTCTCCCCCAAACCTCATGACACAGCTGCCTTACCACCAGGCTGGGGAAAGGGGTATTATGAGGTCAGAGACCACTGGGGAGAAGTCATCCTGCTGGACACAGCCAGACCTGCTCTCCCCTGCTGGCCTCGGGCAGGACCACAAGGGAAGTGTTCATCTGAGCAGTGTCTCTTGATGACCGGGGTGGTCCTCAGGTCCATGTGGCTGCCCCTCAGCCCTGGGAACTGAAGGGAATTGGAACTGGTGGTGTCCAAGGTGTGGGACTGAGGCTTCAGGTAAGCTGAGCCCAGTTGATCTAATACCCTGAAAGAGAAGGACTTGGACTCCTGGGTCTGAAGGAGGATGAGGCTGGGGGTCTGGATCCTGGGGCTGAGGGGGGAGGGGCTGGGGGCCTGGATCCTGGGTCTGAGGGAGGAGGGGTGGGGGGGGCCTGGATCCTGGGTCTGAGGGAGGAGGGGCTGGGGGTCTGGATCCTGGGGCTGAGGGAGGAGGGCCTGGGAGTCTGGATCCTGAATCTGAGGGAGGAGGGGCTGGGGGTCTGGATCCTGGGTCTGAGGGGGGAGGGGCTGGGGGGCCTGGATCCTGGGTCTGAGGGAGGAGGGGCTGGGGGTCTGGATCCTGGGTCTGAGGGAGGAGGGCCTGGGAGTCTGGATCCTGAATCTGAGGGAGGAGGGGCTGGGGGTCTGGATCCTGGGTCTGAGGGGGGAGGGGCTGGGGGGCCTGGATCCTGAATCTGACGGAGGAGGGGCTGGGGGTCTGGATCCTGGGTCTGAGGGGGGAGGGGCTGGGGGTCTGGATCCTGGGTCTGAGGGGGGAGGGGCTGGGGGTCTGGATCCTGGGTCTGAGGGAGGAGGGGCTGGGGGCCTGGATCCTGAATCTGAGGGAGGAGGGGCTGGGGGTCTGGATCCTGGGTCTGAGGGAGGAGGGGCTGGGGGTCTGGATCCTGGGTCTGAGGGAGGAGGGGCTGGGGATCTGGATCCTGGGTCTGAGGGAGGAGGGACTGGGGGCCTGGATCCTGGGTCTGAGGGAGGAGGGTCTGGGGGCCTGGATCCTGGGTCTGAGGGAGGAGGGACTGGGGTTCTGGAATCCTGGATCTAAGGGAGGATCAGGCTGGGGGCCTGGAATCCTGGCTCTGAAGGGGGAGGGGCCTGGGGGCCCTGCTCCTGGGTCCTGGGGAAGCATGACCTATAGGCCCATCACTTTTCTAACTCTTTTCAGGATTTGGGTCCCCCGGGGAGGCCTTCACGTACCTGCACACCTTCCTGTGTCGTCCTCTGTCTGATCTGGTCTCAGGGCTGGGGCTAAAGTTCCCTGTGGTAGGAGGCGCCTGTGTTTGACTTTGCCCCAGCATGGAGTAAGGGATGGGAGCTGATTCAGCTCTTTATCGGATGGCCCTCGTGGAGGTAGGGAGGGGACTTGGCCTCCTTTGGGATTTCCTCCTGCTACATGCTGATCAGGACGGGGGAAGGGACTTGGCCAGGGCCACGTGCCCTGTCTAGAATGTACTGGGCCTTGGACAGAGCCAGCCGGAGGGACCTGCCAAGTGCAGGAGGTGGCAAAGATGGTGCCAGGGGCCCCTGCCCTCTCTGCCTGCTGGCCTCACCACCTTTCTTACTTCTGTCCCCACCCCCAGATTTGGACCCGAAAATTTCTCCCTGTCCCTTGGCTTCTGTGTGGTCCCAGAAGATATGACTCATCCAGCTTCAAGGTGACAGGAGGGGACTATACTTTTGGATCTCAAGGAAGAGGGGCTGGGAGTCTGGACCACTGGGTCTGAGGGAGGCCAGGGCTGGGGGCTGGATTTGGGCATCTCCAAAAGGTCCAAGGTCCAAAGGTGAAGGTGGGTGGCAATGGGGTAGCCTAATTGCCCGCCATCAGGCCGTGGGAAAGAGAAGAAACCACATGTCCCAGAAGCCTCTGGGGCTACAGTTCCCTCTTCTCACTGGGTCTTAGCCCCAGGGATTCGTGGGGCTAAGTTTTTAGTTTTTTAGATTGGAGGTTGTGGCTAGATTCCAGGACACCTGTCTTTTCTCAGGCTGCAGACCTGCAGCTGGAGATGACACAGGAGCCTCATAAGAAGCCTGACCCCAGCAAGCCCCTGCTGTTCGGGAAGACATTCACCGACCACATGCTGATGGTGGAATGGAACCGGGAGAAGGGCTGGGGCCAGCCCCGAATCCAGCCCTTCCAGAACCTCACACTGCACCCGGCCTGCTCCGCTCTCCACTACTCCCTGCAGGTGGCAGGGCAGCTGCCCTCCATCCCCATCTCTCTCTGCATCTCTTCCCTCTTGCTGTGTCTCTTGCTGGGTTTACCTCTCTGGGTTTGCTTTTTGTGTGTTTCTCATTTCCGTGCACTCCTCATCCGTTTTCTGAGGCTTGTCATGTTCCAGGCCCCGTGTTGGGTGATGCAGGGTTCCCCGAGATGAGCAGACCCAGCTTCTTCACTTGAAAACCCCACCCAGTGGGATCTGTGCTCAGATGGAGGCAGCCGAGGCGTTGTGGGAGACCAGAGGAGGAATGCCCACCCTCCCTCTACTTTGACAGGAAGTGGGGTCTTTCCTGCAAAGAGGGGAGCTTAGGCTCTTAGAGGGAGAAGAGACATCAGTACAGACATAGTACAAAGAAGAGCCCAGCATGTCTGGGGGGAAGCATGGGGTTGGAGCCTGGTAGGGGTGGCTGAAGATGTCATCAGGACCACAGAGGAGCCGGGATCTTGTCAAGGGTATTGGGAGCCCTGGAGGGCTCTGAACAGGCATGGAGCAGGTAGAGAAAGACCCCTCTCAGGCCATGTGGAGGATGCGCTCGGTCCAGAGCTGGGGGGATGGCCAGGAGGCAAAGAGATTCAGGGGCGGAGAGATTCAGGGACACGAGGGATTTGGCCGGTTGGGCGAGAGAAGAGCAGGGAGGGCCGAGGACAGTGCCCAGATGTTTAGTCAGGTGACCATGTAGACCACGGGACTGTCCCCATACGGGGACACAGGAGGAGGATCGACTTTGCAGGACTTGGTGAGGGACCCGTGAGGAGAGACCCAGAGGCATTTGGTTTCAGACTTCATGCTATGGCCGAAAGCAAGGTCTTTCTGTGGAAGCTTTAATTGTGACAAAATTTGAATGAACACGTTGCAGTTCTAGTAGCTGGTTTGCAGGTTTTGTCCCTTAGGGCATTTGGTTCTGTGACATTAGGGATGTTTTCCTTTTTTTTCTTTTCTTTTCATAATTTTGACAGTTTTCTTCTTCCCACCTACTCGGGACATTTGACTAGAACCGATCAATTCTGTGCAGAGGAGACCCAGCTTGGGGAGCAGTTAGATGCGAAGGATGGACAGTCAGGACATGTCCACAGATCCCCCCAGGAAGGTGGCTTTTGGAGACCACCATTTGTTTACCTCCCTTTTCAGCCCAACACGCCAGGATGTTCTCCAGCTGGGGACCCAGTACTTTTACTTTAGTGGAGTGAGTGCAGATGAAGGGGTTGAGCTAAGGCCCTGGCATCCAAAACATAACGTTCTTTGTGATGCCTCTCACATAGGATGCCTGGGGACCTGAGGCCAGCTGAGGGCATGGGAAATTACATCCTCATGTCATCCTGACTCTGGGGACTCTGTGGAATAACATCCAACCACTTGTGTTGTTATTTTTTATTATCGTGGTAATAATGCACATACATAATAATACAGATAACATAAAAGGTACCATTTTAACCATTTGAAAGTCTACAGTTCAGTGGCATTTAGTACATTCCCCATGTTGGGCAGAGAGCATTTCCACTCTCTAATTCCAGAGCTTTTTCATCATCCAAACCAGAAACCCCACACCCATTAAGGAGTCACTCCCCAAGACCCTGACCCCAGCACCTGCCAACCATTAATCTGCTTTCTGTCCTTATCTCCCCGTATTTTTATTTATTTCTCTATTTATCTATCTATCTATTTATTTATTTATTTGGCCACGCAGCTTGCAGGATCTTAGTTCCCCGACCAGGGATCGAACCCGGGGCCCCAGCAATGAAAGCGCCGAGTCCTAACCACCGGACCGCCAGGGAATTCCTCCCCGTATTTTTAAACTTTTAATGTTACTTGGAGTGTTTTTCAATTAAAAACACCTTTTTTGAAAAAGGGGTCATATGTTCATATATTTACACAGTTCAAAAAAAGAGGGAACAAATATACCTCCCCAGCCCCCCAGCCACCTCACTACCCTCCCTGAAGCAGCCCCCCACCCAGTTCCAGTTCCCGGGTCCTTCCAGAGTTCTGCTTTCCGGATGGCAACACGGATGTGTATAACTGTCTCACTCCATTCTTCCCCCATAAAAGTCAGCATATGGTACTCTCACTCTTTGGCATCCTGCTTCCTTCTGTTAATGTAGCCTGGAGATTCTTGAGCAGCCCTTGAAGAGCTTTTGCCTCCTTTTTGCTGCTGTGTAGTATTCCATCCTAACAACGCCTTGTTTAGGCAGTCCCCTATCGTTGGACACTTAGGTTGTTTCCAGTCTTGTGCTATTATAAACAGCATTACAATAAACCAGGAAACACCTCATTTCCTTAAGAACAAGTGTGTCTCTCCTCTCAATTTCTGCAACTGTTGGCTCAAAGGGTATGTGTGCTTGTAATTGTGACAGATGTTGAATCATAGCCACCTCTACAGAAGTTGTGTCGATTTCCACACTTAACCAGCCGGCCCTGTTTTCCCCATACCCTGGGTGACCCTTGTCAAACTTTTAGATCTCTTCCAATCTCCTAAGTGGTTTTAAAGGTACCTCAAAGTAATTTTAAGTTGCATTTTTCCCCTAATTATGAAGTTGACCATCTTTTCACAAGCATAAGAGCCATTTTTAGTTCCTTTCTGTGAACTGTCCATTTTCTTGGCTGATTTTTCTATCAGGGTGGGTTTCAATATTTGTTTATTTGTAGGAGTACTTTGTATATTAGCTAAACCATTTGTGATGTGTGTTGAAAGTCTCTACCCAGTTTGTTTTATTTTTGTGCAGTGAAATGTATCAATCTTTTCTTTTTGGTTTCTGTGATTTGTCTTATTTAGAACACCATCCCCAATTCAAAGTATAAAACAGTCATCTTTTGTTTTCTTCTATTGCTTTTATGGTTTAAAAAATTTTTTTTCATTTAAACCTTTAATCCACCTGGAATTTTTCCTGATGTGAAGTATGAGATAGGGATCCAACTTAATTTTTGTTTTTTCCAGAGATGGATATTTGGTTGTTCAGCACCATTTAACTGAATTAATCATGTTTTTAAAATTTTTATTGAAATATAGTTGGTTTTCAATGTTGTGTTGGTTTCAGGTGTACAGCAAAGTGATTCAGTTACACTCTAATGCCCTTTCTAGTCTCTTCCATTGTTCAATCTGTCAATTCATATATCAGTGTCACTTTGTTTTAAATGTTGTAGGTGTATAAGCTGTTTTAATATCTGATAAGGCTACTTCCGCCTCCTACCTCTTGCCCTTATTTTAAATTTTTTTCCAAAATATTCCGACTATTCTCGCTTATTTTGCATTCTTTTTTTTTTAATTTTTTAAAAAATTTTTTAATCCTCATTCTTTATTATTTATCTATTTATTTATGGCTGTGTTGGGTCTTCGTTTCTGTGCGAGGGCTTTCTCTAGTTGCGGCAAGTGGGGGCCACTCTTCATCGCGGTGCGCGGGCCTCTCACTATCGCAGCCTCTCTAGTTGCGGAGCACAGGCTCCAGACACGCAGGCTCAGTAATTGTGGCTCACGGGCCTAGTCGCTCCGCGGCATGTGGGATCTTCCCAGACCAGGGCTCGAACCCGTGTCCCCTGCATTGGCAGGCGGACTCTCAACCGCTGCGCCACCAGGGAAGCCCTATTTTGCATTCTTTATTCATTCGTCTATTCATTCAGTCAACAGAAGCCTGCTATGAGCCAAGCACTGCCCTGGGCATAGTGGGGTTGGGAGTGGTGGTTCTCTAGCGACACGTCAGGTCTGGTCCCTGTCCCTGGCACTTCGGGTCTCTAGTGAAACAGACATGAAAGAAGCAAAATGAAACCATGGGGGAGGAATCAGGGTGCCCTGACCTGTCTGGGAGTGAGGCTACATCATGGTGGCAACAACGGAGGCCCAGCAGGCAGTGGTAGTCGTTGAGTATAGGAGGCTGGGGATGAGAGAGGTCAGACCTTCTGGGGCCTGGAAGGCCAAGGGGAGGTTTTGGGCTTTCTCCTGAGAACAATAGCGCGGGGGTGGGGACCAACTTCTTAAAATTATTCTTTTAAAAAGTTTTTATTATGAGAAATTTCAAAACATAAAGGTATAATAATAATTCCGCCATCCCCCCAAACCCCTGCTTCATCAGTTAGCACTGGTTGGTCACAGTCTTCTTTCATCTGGACTTCGCTAACGCTTTACCCTTTCTGTATGATTTGGAAGCAAATCCTGGCTGTTGTTGTTGTTTGTTGTTGTTTGGCCGCACCACGTGGCTTGTAGGATTTTAGTTTCCCAACCAGGGATTGAACCCAGGGCCTCGGCAGTGAGAGCGTGGAGTCCTAACCACTGGACCGCCAGGGAATTCCTGGACATGGTATTTTTTTAAATTTTATTGAAGTATAGCTGATTTACAATGCTGTGTTAGTTTCTTGTGTACAGCAAAGTGATTCGGTTATATATTAATGTATATATGTATATATATATATATGTTTTCCATATTCTTTTCCATTATGGTTTATTACAGGATATTGAATATGATTCCCTGTGCTATACAGTAGGACCTTGTTGTTTATCTATCCTTATATATAATATTTGCATCTGCTAATCCCAAACTCCCAATCCATCCCTCCCCCACTCCCCCTCCCCCTGGCAATCACAAGTCTGTTCTCTATGTCTGTGAGTCTGTTTCTGTTTTGTAGATAAGTTCATTTGTGTCATATTTTAGATTCCACATATAAATGATACCATATGGTATTTGTCTTTCTCTTTCTGGCTTACTTCACTTAGTATGATAATATCTAGGTCTATCCATGTTGCTGCAAATGGCATTATTTCATTCTTTTTTATGGCTGAGTAATATTCCATTATATATATATATACCACATCTTCTTTATCCATTCATTTGTTGATGCCCATTTAGGTTGCTTCCATGTCTTGGCTATTGTAAACAGTGCTGCTATGAACATAGGGGTGCATGTATCTTTTCGAATTAGAGTTTTGTCTGGATAGCTGGATGATATGGTAACTCTATTTTTAGTTTTTTGAGGAACTTCCATACTGTTTTCCATAGTGGCTGCACCAATTTACATTCCCACCAACAGTGTAGGAGGGTTCCCTTTTCTCCACGCCCTCTCTGGCACTGGTTATTTGTAGACTTTTTAATGATGGCCATTCTGACCGGTGTGAGGTGGTGCCTCATTGTAGTTTTGATTTGCATTTCTCTAATAATTAGTGATGTTGAGCATCACTAGTGATGTTGAATCCCCACAAAGGCTCTTTAAAAATGTAACTTCTGGGATTTCCCTGGTGGTCCAGTGGTTAAGACTCCCCGCTCCCAATGCAGGGGGCACGGGTTCGATCCCTGGTCAGCAAACTAGATCCCGCATGCCGCAACTAAAGATCCCGCACACTGCAACAAATATCCTGTGTGCCACAACTAAGACCCAGTGCAGCCAAATAAATAAATATTTAAAAAAAAAAAAAAAAAGACTCCATGCTGTCACTGTTGAGGGCCTGGGTTCAATCCCTGGTGGGGGAACCAAGATTCCCACAAGCCCTGTGGTGCGGCCAAAATAATAATAATAATAATAATAATAAATTTTAAAAAGAAAGTAACTTCCACAGCATCCTCATTCCTGAGAAATAGTCCTAATAACCTGGGAAGGGTTTAAGCAAAGCATTCTCCCTGCGCTGGGTCTCTCTGTTCTGCTTTCTCTGGCCTCTGCCCTTTGCTCTCTCCTCTCTTGGTCTTTCTGGTTCTTTTCTCTCTCTTTTTTTCCCCCTCTCTGTGCTAGTAGGTTAGTCTCTTCCGCCGCTCTCTGCCTTTTTCTGTGTCTGTATCCCTGTGTAACAGCCTCTGTCTGGCTGGCTGAGCTGGTCCTCGAGCCCTGATCGCCCGCCTGCCTGTCCCTGCAGCTCTTTGAAGGCATGAAGGCGTTCAAAGGCAGGGACCAGTGCGTGCGCCTCTTCCGACCTTGGCTCAACATGGACCGGATGCTACGCTCGGCCCTGCGCCTCTGCCTGCCGGTGAGCGGGTGGGAGGGGAAGCGGCGGGCTGGGTCCAGGGTCGCGAGGGCCCCCTGACTCATCTTCATCCCTCCCAGAGTTTTGACAAGGTCGAGTTGCTCCAGTGCATCCGCCGGCTGGTGGAAGTGGACAAGGCCTGGGTTCCTGACAGCTCCGGCACCAGCCTCTACGTGCGGCCTGTGTTAATTGGGAACGAGGTGGGCTGGCTCCCAGGGCTGGGGGTGGGGTGGGGAGCCACGCTTGGGGGAGGGGTGCATTCCTGAAGGGGAGGGCTGGGGACCCAGACGTGGGTCAGGGGAGCGGCCAGGGGCCTGGACTCCTGGATCCCTGATGCCCGCTTCTGCCCATCTCAGCCCTCGCTAGGTGTCGGCAAGCCCACGCGAGCCCTCCTGTTCGTCATTCTCTGCCCGGTGGGCGCGTACTTCCCTGGAGATGCCTTGAGTCCCGTCTCTCTCCTGGCCGACCCATCATTCATCCGGGCCTGGGTGGGTGGGGTCGGTGACTGCAAGCTGGGGGGGTAAGTAGTCCCTCGCCCCCCGCCCGCGGGTCTGGGGCACTGGGTGTCAGAGACACAGGTGTGGCTTTGGATGTCCACCGGCCTTCTCGTCCTGTTTCACGTGGCTGGGGACAGCTGTGCTTGCATGTTGGGATGTACTGTCATTGGCACCGTGGTGCGGGGATGGAGGGGCGGGTACCAGGGTGTGTGCTAAGTGCTGTGGACAAATCGGCCCAGAGACTGGAAGGGGTTGGGTGGAGGTAAGTGGAGAGACTCGGACTGGCCCTCAGGGAAGCCTCCAGAAATGAAGTTTACACTTAGCTCACCGGTCTCTCCTCCAGGTAGCCTCCCCTGAAAACCCAGGCTCCGCCAGCTCCCATAGTTCCCTGGGGCTCCAGCGCCCGTCACCCTGTGTGTGGACTTTCTGTGTACATCTGTCTTTCCAGGGTCCTTGGCTCAGCAGGGCAAGGAGACTTAGGATGGGGATAAGGCAGAGGGCAGGGTAAGGGTGTGTTGGGACAGCAAGTATGGCCCCATCGGGGAGTTCATTTGGGTCCTTTCAAAATACATCTTGTGAGGTCTCCTGAGGGCCAGGCCCTATGCTGGGTGAAGCTGGGGGACACAGATGAATCAGATCCGGGACCTGCCCTCCAGGGGCTCCCAGGCTGGTGGGAGCCCCAGTATCTGGGGCAGCATGTGCTCTGGTGGAGGTGACTGGGACATTGTGAAAGTCTTCACAGAGGAGGTCTGATGGGTACAGAGGAGATGGTTTCCTGGATACAAAAATGGTAAACAATTTCTAATCCTCGGAACACATGTGTGGGGGCAGGGAGGAGGGGCAGAGTCAGGGAAGGAAAAATGAGTCTGGTTTTTGCAAAAGGCTTAACAGGTAGTCCCAGACCAGGCCCAGCCCTGAACACTGGACTGAAGGGCTGGGATCTTGTCCCAGAGGCAGTGGGGAGCCATGGGAGGCTTGTGAGCAGGCAAGGGGTGAGGTCCGCTCTGGGTGAGAGACAGTGAGTGTTAAAACAGGGCGATATGGGAAAACACAGAGGTGGCCCAGTTTACTGGGAGAGCCCAGAGAAGGCCTGAAACCCATCCTGGAGGTTCAGTAACGCCTCTCAGAGGAGGTGACATCACAGGTGGTTTTGAGGGGCATTGGAGGATTTGGTCAGTTGAGGAACTGGGTGAGGAGGGTGATCCGCAGAGGAAACAGTGGTGCATTTGTGATCTGGAGAGGGGAGAGATGGAGGAGGGGTGATTGAGAGCCTTGACCCCAGGCTACTGGCCAGGGATTCTGTCCTGGGGCCACTAGGGAGCCATGGAAGGGCTGTGAATTGGGGAGGAGCAGGGTCAGCCCTGGTCGGGAAGGACCCATGTCGGCCACGCTGGGGGAGGATGGGAGTGCCTTACCCTGGTCCACCGTGTTGCCGTCCACCAGGAATTACGGGCCCACCGTGTTTGTGCAGCAGGAGGCCCAAAAGAAGGGGTGTGAACAGGTCCTGTGGCTGTACGGGCCTGACCACCAGCTCACTGAGGTGGGCACCATGAACATCTTCGTCTTCTGGACCCACGAGGATGGGGGTGAGCCCACCCATGACCCAAGCCAAGCCCTGGCCGAAGAGGGTGGGAGCAGAATGCTTAGTGGATGGCAGGTCTCAGGGGTTAGGGGTGGGTGGGGTGGTTCCTAAGAGGATGGGAGGGTGTGCCTGAGGGTGTGAGGTAACGCCCCCATCTCGTACACCTGCCCCAGCGCTGGAACTGGTGACCCCCCCACTGGACGGTGTCATCCTGCCTGGAGTAGTTCGACAGAGTCTGCTGGACCTGGCTCGGACCTGGGTGAGGGCACGGTGTCTTTGGGTGGCTGGAGTGCTGGGGTACTGCTAGGTTGGGGGGCCAGAGTATGGGAGGGGCGGTCGGGGGGGGGCTGGGGCACAGTGGCATGTCTTCCCTCCCCCGCCCCACCGGCGGGACAGGGCGGGGCGGGGTGGGGGGACTCTGTCGTTCTCACTGTCCTTACAGAGGGAGCGACAGGGCTCTGCCGCAGGGCAGCCCACCGGGCTCAGACGTATCTGTCTTGCCTCGCAGGGTGAGTTCCGGGTGGCAGAGCGTAAGATCACCATGAAGGAGTTCCTGCAGGCGCTGGAGGACGGCCGGGTTCGAGAAGTCTTTGGTTCAGGCACCGCTTGCCAGGTCTGCCCTGTGCACCGAATCCTGTACCAAGGCAAGGTGAGGAAGGGCTGCTCTTGGCCATGAGAGAGAAGGGGGAGGGGCGCCTCCTCACGGCCCTTTCTTCCCCAGCACCTCCACATTCCCACCATGGAAAACGGGCCTGAGCTTATCCTCCGCTTCCACAAGGAGCTGAAGGCGATCCAGGTGAGGTGCACTTGCTGGGAAATGGGCTGGATGCTTGTTCCGCAGAGAAATTCACGTCCCGTGAGCCTCTGGACTGAGGCTCCCCTCCCCCTCCCCCATAGTCCCACGGGCTGATAATGGCTCCTCCCATCAGCCTCTGGGCCCGGGATTGAGTTTGCTTTCCTTGAGCCTCTGTGGCCTAGCACACTTCTTGGGGCTAAATGATCCTTTTCTGTGCGCCTCTGGAGCCCTGGCTTGAGAAATCCCCATCCCATGAGCTTCTGGGACCTTAAGCCAGCCTTCTGGCCACTGAGGTCGGATCCCCAAGGATCCCCAGGAGCCCCGGGCTATTCCTTTGGCCTGAAAAATCTTGCTCCTACAAGCCTCTGGACCGTGGCCCCCTCTGTGGCCTAGGAATGTTTCCTCTCATAATCCTCTGGAGGTATCTTCATTCGTCTGGACCGAGGTATCTTGCCTTTCCTGGCACTCGTGTGAGCGTCTGTAAACTCCTGTGCATCCGGACCTAGAACTACACCTCTTGACTCAGCTGAAAACGACTTTTTCCCAGAGCCTTCAGGGTCTTACAAGAACTCCTCTTTGCAGAACTACATCTCCCGTGAGCCTCTGCGCCATCCTTGCCACGACTCCCCCTCCCCGTGATTGTTGGTGGGCTTCTGGGAAGTGGACTACACTTCCCATAAGGTCCTGGGGTGCAACTTCGCCAGCACTCAGCCTGGGACGCCGCAGGGCCTGCTGGGAGTTGTAGTGTGGCTTCCTCTCACCTCCGCCTGTGTTATCCCGCAGTATGGAACAAAAGCCCACGAGTGGATGCTACCTGTGTGATGCTGCGGGCTGTGCTGGACCACCCCACGGATCCACCGACCTGTAGCATCCAGTCCCTGTTGGACCTTCGCCTCCATACCAGTGATTCACCTGAAGTGCAATATGAAATAAAAGGCGGCGGGCCGGGACGCCTGGGTTTCCGGTGCCCCCACGTTACACTCCCAAAGCCATAAGGGCCCGACCCAGGCGTCTTCGCCCCTAGCCCTGCCACTCAGGCCTTGGGGACCTGGACTCCCCGCTGCTCCGTGTTGTGGGGTCAAGGATACACCTTGACTCGGACTCTGCATCTCCGTTTTCAGGCCGGATCAACCGGTGCTGCCGTTGATTTTTTTTCCTAGCTGCAATTTTGAAATAAAATGCCAAAGAACAAGCCATTAGGTGTCATCTCCAATGATGCAACTCAGGGACTCTAGGGCCTTAACCAGGAATCCCCGCGTTCAGCCCATTTCATTTTCAAGAGCCCAGAAATCCAAGCCCCCAGTGTCCTGGCGGTTTCTCTGACAAGAGAGATTTTTCCACTACCTCACAAATTGAGCTTAGCATCTTCCCCTACTAAGCCGTGCCTCCCCCGCTGCCACATCTTGGGGACAGCCCCCTAGTATATTCCAGCCACTAGGCCAGACCCCTCAGCACTGTACCCCTTCCCCCAAAGCCCATGAGTCCCCAGCCCTGTCCTCTTTCCCCAGACTCTGCCCTGTCTCTTCTTCTTGGCTTCAGCTCAGAGCTTGTCTCCTGCCTGGACCCTTCTCCTGGCCTCCAGTTTGACCCAGAAGGGGTCTTTCTACACCCAGAGCTGCCCCTGCAGGACCAGGTATAACTGGTTGCAGATCTGGCTTCAAACCTGCCTCTGTTATCTGCTTGGTGTGTAACCTGGGGTCTGCCACCTGACCTCTGATCCAGTTTGTTGGAGGGAGACCCTGTGGGACTATTGGGCAGACTCCATCTGAGGCCTGTCCGGCAGCCATCAACTTTGGGACTAGAATTCTGATTTTGGGGGCAGCAGCCAACCAATGCCACGCCCCCTCATTCCCTTTTGTCAATCGTTGCTCAAGGGAAGGCCACAGGCCTAGGGGACACAGGGAGAAATTTGCCTGGAGGCCTCTGGGAAAGCTGTCTTCCCTCAATGAAACACTCCAGAAGGGCTACCTCTTCTTTTCTTCTCTACCTGCTTTGTCTGGGATTACCTGCAAGTGTGATGCTCGGAGCTGCTGCAGCCATTTCTTGGCCAAGAGTGCCAAGGCCCGCACACTGAAAGTGGCAAAGCACGAAGAGAAGACCCAGCTCCTCCAACTGGGAAATGTCTGATTTCTGGATTGTTTTGTTAAAAAAAAAAAAAGCCAAAACAAAAACCCATTTAAGTCACTTTTGTCAGGTCCTTTATCTTTTGTTATTTGCAGTTGTATTTGTGTGTGTGGGTGTGTGTGTGTGTGACTTGCAGTCAAAAGCTTCTTTGCTTCCGTACATCTCCGGATGGCCAAGAGCTGACTGCATCCAGGGAGAATCCCTGATTCTAGTAGCCAGTTCGGTTGCTGGCCAGTGACTTGGTCCCAGATGAAGACCTAGGCCAGATTTTTATCTTAGATTTGAATCCTAAGGGAATGATCAGGAAAGGGTAAGTAGCTGTTGCCTGGGAAAAAAATACGCAAACTAAAAGTTGAGAATTATGTTTTATTTGGCAGACAAAACTGGGGACTTAAGCCAGAGACACAGCATCTTAGATCGCTCTGAGATACTGCTCTGAAGAGGCAAGGGGGTGGGGGGAGCCAGGATATATAGGAGTTTTTGCAACGAAGACTGGGTAGTCAGAACATCAAAAGATCACTGTTAATTAAAGAAACCAGAGACTTCCCTGGAAGTCCAGTAGTTAAGACTTTGTAACAGGAAACAGTCAATTTTGACTCCACATTGGATCTGTTTCTTTGACTTTGAACCTTTGCTTTTCATTGCTTTTGTTATTATAATCATACATAATGGCCTGCCTCAGGGAACCCTGCCCCTCTGCCTGAATGTTAGACTAAAGTGCCTTTGTTCAGCTCACAGGGAGACAACCTGACCCTGCCCACCTGTGAATGGCTGCAGGAAAGAAATTAATACATCCCCTCCCCAGGCTGGCCGAGCCAGGCCAAATGAATGGCCTTTTTACTTTACTTCCTCACCCCCTCCTCATCTCTGTTCCGTAAAAGAAACTGGCATTCAGACCCCAATAAGATGGTTATTTTGAGACACTAGTCTGCCATCTTCTCAGTCTGCCAGCTTTCTGAATTAAGTCGTTATTCTTTGCCTCAACACCTCATCTCCGATTTATTGGCCTGTAGTGGGGCGAGCAGAGCGAGCTTGGACTCGGTAACAACTTCGCCTTCCAATGCAGGGGGTGCGGGTTCGATCCCTGGTCAGGGAGCTAAGATCCCACATGCCTTGTGGCCAAAAAACCAAAACATAAAGCTGAAGCAATATTGTAACAAATTCAATGAAGACTTTAAAAATGGTCCACATCAAAAAAATCTTAAAAAAAAAAAAAAGAAAGAAAACCAGATACCTCAAGTTAAGGAATTTAGTGCCTTGTTTTTGTTTTTGTTTTGCCCAGCCATGCTGGCTTGCAGAATCTCAGATCCCCAACCAGGGATTGAACCTGGCCCACAGCAGTAAAAGCCCAGAATCCTAACCATTAGGCCACCAGGGAACTCCCACACTTTTCTATGTATGGGAAGATGCAAGAGTCTGGGCTCATTGAAATCATTCCTTTGATATGCACCTCAGCTATCTGGGGCCAGTATCCTGTGCTTTCTCATCCTGAGTCTCCTCTGGGTGCACCGTGGGGGGTGGGGCGTGGGGTGGCGGCAGCAGTAGACCGCTTGATGGCTGGCATCCTGTTTCTATCTTGAGATCCCTCAGGGCTCACCATTAGGGCGGCTGTAATGTAACGGCTTGATGGCTGCAGCATCCTTTATTTACCGATATGGCAGGCAACATTTTTTTTATTGACATAGCCATTGTTATGAGATAAAAAAGGCAGAGGCCCTCCTGAGGAAACAGGCTCAGAGAGGTAAACTCACTTTTTATTTCTTTTTTAAAATTTTATTTATATATGTATATTTATTGAAGTATAGTTGATTTACAATGTTGTGTTAATTACTGCTATACAGCAAAGTGATTCAGTTATACATATATATATTCTTTTTGTAAAATATTCTTTTCCATTATGGTTTCTCATAGGATATTGAATATAGTTATCTGTGCTATACAGTATAAACTGACTTTTTTTTTTAGCTGTGTCGGGTCTTAGTTGCTGCAAGCGGGATCTTCTTTGAGGTACATAGGATCTTTTGTTGCAGCGCGCGGGCTCCAGGGCACGTGGGCTCTGTAGTTCGCAGCACACAGCCTCTCTCATTGAGGCATGCGAGCTCAGTAGTTGCGGTGCGCGGACTGAGTTGCCCCGTGGCATGTGGGATCGTAGTTCCCCGACCAGGGATGCAACCCGCGTCCCCTGCATTGGAAGGCAGATTCTTTACCACTGGACCACCGGAGAAGTCCCTAAACTTACTTTTATTTTTTTTAAAGAGAGCGGTTGCTTGAGGATAAACATCTAGTTTGGTTTTTTTTTTAATTAATTAATTAATTTATTTATTTATGGCTGTGTTGGGTCTTCGTTTCCGTGCAAGGGCCTTCTCCAGTTGCGGCAAGCGGGGACACTCTTCATCGCGGTGCGCGGGCCTCTCACCATCGCGGCCTCTCTTGTTGCGGAGCACAGGCTCCAGACGCGCAGGCTCAGTAGTTGTGGCTCACGGGCCCAGCCGTTCCGCGGCATGTGGGAACTTCCCAGACCAGGGCTCGAACCCGTGTTCCCTGCATTGGCAAGCAGACTCTCAACCACTGTGCCACCAGGAAAGCCCCCCTAAACTTACTTTTTTTTTTTTTTTTTTTTAATTTATTTATTTATTTATTTCTGGCTGTGTTGGGTCTTCGTTTCTGTGCGAGGGCCTTCTCTAGCTGCGGCAAGCGGGGGCCACTCCCCATCGCGGTGCGCGGGCCTCTCACCACCGCGGCCCCTGTCGTTGCGGAGCACAGGCTCCAGATGCGCAGGCTCAGCAATTGTGGCTCACGGGCCCACCCGCTCCGCGGCATGTGGGATCCTCCCAGACCAGGGCCCGAACCCGCGTCCCCTGCACTGGTAGGCAGACTCCCAACCACCGCGCCACCAGGGAAGCCCTAAACTTACTTTTTAAAAGTCACTTGAGGCAGAAGCACCTGAGAGTAAACAGAGACATATGTTGACATGCAGTAGGTTAACTATTGTTATTCTTAAGTGAATGAATGAATATTTTGTTAATTTTCTGTCATAATTTCTTATTCTATAAATATGGATAGATGTAACCCACATAAACCAAAGCTCTTAAGTGTTCTCAGTGATTTTTAAGAGTGTAAAGTGATTTTTGGTCTCAAGACCAAAAGGTTTAAGAACTGCTGTCCACGGACAATGCCTGGCACTTAGCAAAACGATGTCAGTGTTGGTTAAATAACAAAATAAGCAACAAATCTGATATGGTTGCAATTTATCACATAAAAGAACTTTGTTTCTTGTTTTGCATTCGTAGACATTTTAAAGGGTCCAAGCTTTTTCTGTTTGAGACAGACATTCCGTAGGAAGATTCCAGCAGCCTTACTTATCATTATTGCTTCATTTGATCACTTTTCAATGTGAATAAGACACTTAGGTTGCAGATAAGAATTACTGGGGTACACACATTCACATTTCAGATTAACCCTCATATGTTGCCTAATTAAAGATCAACTTTTTTTTTTTTTAATCCCCTAACAGCTGTGTGATGTTGGGGAAGTGAGTGCACCTCTCTGAACCTCAGTTTTCTCATTTCTAAAATGAAGATCATAGTACCCACCCATTAAGGCTATACTGAGGATTAAATGAGTGATTAAATGTAAAGTGCTTAGAACAGGGCCTGGCATGTAGAAAGCACTATAAAATTGCTCTTACTATTTTTGACAACTGAATTTGCCTTGTGATTCTGATTTTTCAGCTTTATTGAAAAAGTTGTTGAATTCTGTGGAAAAATGAACATTTGTATAGATTAAGGTATTTAATACAGCTTAATACTTAGGAGACTATAGATCTTAATGGCTTTAGAAAATTGATTTTGTTCAAAATATTATGTCATCTTCATGCTTAAGGATGTTCTTCATTAGAAAATAATAAATAAATATACACTAAGTGGAAAGAACCAAAATGGGAATCTTCATTTAGTTTAATCAGAATTCTGAAAAGGTCACCAAAAAATCCTTGTATTCATATATAATAAAGCCATTTTGTAAATTTGATTATCTGAAGCTGTAAATACCTCAATTTCACTAATCATGTTTGACAATCATGCTTTTGGATACAAACACTGTTACTGGTTTCTAAAAAGCAAACAATAATTAATAAGTCCAAAAAATCAGATTTAGTCTAACTGTGAATGCTAAACACCAATTCTAAGTGATGAAACAAAGAAATTTATAAAAATCACTTATGTTCTATGCAGGAACATCCAGTAATATATAAAAATGATGATGTGAATATTCAATAAATAAATAAATAAGCAAATAAATAAACAACTCTTCCTTGTTATAAGACAAAATAATGAAGAATAAAATTAAATTGAGGGGACTTCCCTGGTGGTGCAGTGGTTAAGAATCCGCCTGCCAATGCAGGGGACACAGGTTCGAGCCCTGGTCTGGGAAGATCCCACATGCCGCGGAGCAACTTAAGCCCGTGCGCCACAACTACTGAGCCTGCGCTCTAGAGCCTGCAAGCCACAACTACTGAGCCTGTGTGCCACAACTACTGAAGCCCGCGCGCCTGGAGCCTGTGCTCCGCAACAAGAGAAGCCACCGCAATGAGAAGCCCGCCCACCGCAACGAAGAGTAGCCCCCGCTCTCCGCAAATAGAGAAAGCCCGCACGCAGCAAGGAAGACCCAATGCAGCCAAAAATAAATTTAAAAAATAAAATAAATGGTAAAGAAATCTCAGCTAAATTAGTAGCAATCACTGCGAGCTCCGGTCTCAGGCGCTGCTGCGAGATGCCTCCACCGCCATCTGGCGGCCAATGTTGGGCTAAAGCCTCAAAGGCGGAAAGAGCAGAAAGGCGATCTACAGTGGGAGCACCCAAAAAAATTTCAGCAGTTTTCAATGTGATTGGCTAAAAACAGTTTTATTGCGCTATAAAAATTTACAAACATCTGGAGGGACACCTGTTTGAGAAGACTCCTCTTAGGAGGTGTTTAAGAAACACTGGCTTGAGGCGGGGGGGGGGGGGGGGGGGAGTGGGGGGAGGAGGAAGGATTGCGAATTTGGGATTAGCGGATGCAAGCTACTATATATAGGATGCATAAACAACAAGGTCCTACTGTACAGCACAGGGAACTATATTCAATATCCTGTGATAAGCCATAATGGAAAAGAATATGAAAAAGAATGTATGTATTATATATGTATAACTGAATCACTGTGCTGTACAGCAGAAATTAACACAACATTGTAAATCAACTATATTTCAATAATTTTTTTTTAGAAAAGAAACACTGGCTTGGGTATTTAAGAAAAGCCCTCCGCATATATCGCACTCAATGGTGAAAGAGTGAAAGCTTTCCTTCTAACATCGGGAGCAAAAAATGATGCTGCCTTTGCCTCTTCTATTCAAAAATCTACTGGAAGTTCTACCCAGAGCAATTAAGCTAGAAAAACAAATAAAAGGCAGTTAAGTTGTAAAGGCAGATAAGTCTATCTTTATCTGCAGATAACATGATCTTATACATAGAAAATGCTAAAGAATCCACACAAAAAAACCTGTCAGACCCCCCCCGCCCCCGCTCACTGCAACTAGAGAAACGCGCGCGCACGAAGACCCAACACAGCCAAAAAATAAATTAAAAAAAAACCTTTTAGAGCTAATAAATAATTTCTGCAGAGTTGCAGATACAAGAGCAACACACAAAAATCAGTTATATTTTTTACACTAGCAATGAACGATCTGAAAAGGAAATTAAGAAAGCAGTTCCCTTTACAATAGCATCAAAAAGAATACAATACGTGTAAATGAATTTGAGCAAGGAGAGAAAAGTCTCATGCACTGAAATCTGACAAACATGGCTGAAAGAAATTAAAGGCAACATAAATAAATGGGAAGGTGTCCTGCATTCATGGACTGGAAGACAATATTATTAACATGACAGTACTCCCCAAAGAAATATAGTGATCCAATGCAATCCTTATCAAAATCCCAAAACAAGACAAAACAAAAACCCAGCCTTTGTTTGCAGAAATGGAAAAGGTGACCCTGAACTTCATACGGAATTGCAAGAGACCCCACATACCAAAACAATCTTGGAAAAGAACAAAGTTGGAGGATTCACACTTCTCGATTTCAAACCTGACTACAAAGCTACAGTAATCAAAACAATGTGGTACTGGCATAAAGACATAGAAATCAGTGGAGTAGACTGACAGTCCAGAAATCTATACATCAACGGCCAATTGATTTTTTAAAAAAAATATTTATTTATTATGACTGTGCTGGGTCTTAGTTGCAGCATGCATGCGGGCTCCCCGACCAGGGATTGAACTCGAGCTGCCTGCATTGGGAGCGTGGAGTCTTATGCATTGGAGCACCAGGGAAGTCCCAGCCAACTGATTTTTGACAAGGGAGCCAAGTTCATTCAAAGGAGGAAAGAATAGTCTCTTCAATAAATGGTGCTGGAACAGCTGGATATCTCCATGCAAAAGTCTGAAGTTGTACCCCTACATCACACCAGATACAAAAATTAAATCATCAAAGTCTTAAATGTAAGAGCTAAAACTATAAAACTCTTAGAAGAAAAAATAGGGATAAATCGTCATGACTTTTGATTTGGCGATGGTTTCTTAGGACACCAAAAGCACAGGCAACAGAAGAAGAAAATAGATAAATTGGACTTCATCAAAATTAAAAATTTTGTGCATCAAAGGACACTATCAGGAGAGTGAAAAGACAACCCATGAATGGGAAAAATATTTGCAAATCATATACCTGATAAAGGTCTAGATCCAGAATCTATAAAGGCTCCTACAACTCCTTGCTCCTCCCACAAGATTCCTACAACTTGAGAGACAATCCAAATCAAAAACAGGCAAAGACCTTGAATAGACATTTCTCCAAAGAAGACTACAAATGGCCAAAACATACATGAAAATATACTCAACACACAAATCATTAAGGAAATGAAAATCAAAACCACAATGAAATAGCACTTCACCACCACTAGGATGGCTATAACAACAACAACAAAAAAAGGAAAACAAGGTTGGTGAGGATGTGGAGAAATGAGAACTCTTAAGCTTTGCCAATGGGAATGTGAAATTGCAAAATAGTGCAGCTGCTGGGGAAAAGTGGAATATTATTCAACCTTAAAAATGAATGAAATACACACACTACAACACAGATGAACTTTGAAAACATCAAGCTAAGTGAAAGAAGCCAGACACAGAAGGCCACACATTGTATAATTCCATTTATATGAAATCTCCAGAATAGGTTAATTCATAGAGACAGAAAGCCGATTAGTGTTTTGCAGGAGGGAGGGAAGGAACAGAAGAGTGACTGCTTAATGGGGACAAGGTTTCCTTTTGGGATGATGAAATGTTCTGGAATTAGATAGATAATAGGACGGTTGCACAACATTGTGAATGGACTAAATGTCACTGAATTGTATACTTTATTTTTTTATTGTTTATTTATTTATTTTTTTGGCCGCACGGCTTGCGGGATCTTATTTCCCCAACCAGGGATTGAACCCGGGCCCTCCGCAGTGAAAGCGCCGAGTCTTAACCACTGGACGGCCAGGGAATTCCTAGAATTGTATACATTAAAATAGCTAAAATGGTGAATTTTATGTTATATGAATTTTAACACACATGCACAATGTGTTAAATGTACAGAATGCTAAAGGCTGCCCATAATAGTCAAATAATAGCTAGCATTTTTCCGAGGCTTTCTCTGAACGGGTTCTAGGCACCTACCCTACAGTATTTCTTTTCTCTCCATTTGCAGATGGGAATGCTAAGATTCAGAGGTTCTCTGCCCATGTTACTTCAGTGATAAGGGGCTGGGTAACTCAGGATGTCTCTCTCCCCAGCCCCTCACCAACCCACGCCTATATCCTAAACCAAGGTTTATGCTATATGCCCACAATTTGCATGTGATTTCAAAAGATTTAGGAGTCCAGCCCTGATCCATAACTCCTGATTAAGAATCCCTATTCCAGCCCACCCTGCCAATTTCTCAGTTGACGGAGAAGCTCGTAGAAGGCGTAGCCAATCGGATGGCTGAAATCTCATGACGTCAGTGGTCGCTAGGCTTAGACCTCAGGTCGCGGCTCTGGGTCGGTGGAAATCTGCGGATGCTGAAAGTGACCCAGGTGGCATTGGGCCTTCGTTACTGGGAGGTAGACAGTCCAAGCAGCCAGGGAGGGTTAATGGGATCCCTCTCCACACACATACTCAAATCCCAGTGGCCAGGAAATGTTTCTTCCAAGAAACTAAATTTATTAAAGGCAAGAGGGTGCAAAGCACGTTAGACTTAACCCACACCCCTCCGCGCGCCCTCCCCAGGAAGTAAGGTTTAGTGGTTAAGAACGTGGACTTCGCGGCTAGACTATGGGTTAAAATCTTAACTCTTCCGTTTTCTAGCTGTGTGGATTTGGGCAAAGTGACCCCCTCTCTGAGCCTCAGTTTCCCCATCTATAAAATGGGAATAATAATAGCACTTCGCTCATGGGCTTGTTGGGAGATTAAATAGGACAATTGTGCCTGTCACACTGTCCGGGACCAGGCAGCGACCGGGAGCAACAGGGCACTAAAAGTTGGTGGGGCCCAGCTAGACACACACAGAGCAGAGGAAGTGCGGCCTTGCCCTCCGGGCACCCTAACATCCCAGGTGATCAACTACTTGCTCCCAGGGAGCTTTGATCCTGCTCCTGAGGCCCAGGAATAGGAATTAATTCATGCCACAAATGTTGTTTAAGAGCTTACTGTGTACCAGGCCCTTAGGCTGGGATTGGAGATCCAGCAGGGGACAAGAGTAAATACCACACATTGGTAAAATTACTATTACAAACTATATACTTTCTATTGTATATTTATATAAGTATATTTATATATTATATATTTATATTTCTTGTAAAGTATATATATGTATATTATAAAGTCTGTATTTATATATTATATATTAGTAAGCATTTACATACTTATATACTATTAAGTATAATATGTTTAGGTGTTATATCATGAAGTTCATTTATATTTCATGAAGTATAATATGTTTGTACATTTAAATGTATATATTTATTATAAAGTATATACAACTCATATGCATGT
This sequence comes from Eubalaena glacialis, assembly GCF_028564815.1. Taxonomy (NCBI): domain Eukaryota; kingdom Metazoa; phylum Chordata; class Mammalia; order Artiodactyla; family Balaenidae; genus Eubalaena; species Eubalaena glacialis. The sequence continues at coordinate 62,358,451 of NC_083733.1, read as the reverse complement.
ATGTTAAAGATGAGTGCTATGGAAAAAAATGAAGCAGGGAAAGATGATGGAGTATTGGAAGGGAGTATAATTTTTTTTTTTTTTTTTTTTAGCAAGGTATTTTCTTTTTTAATGGTTTTTTTGGGTTTGTTTTTTGTTTTTACTTAACCATATTTGCTTATTTATTTATTTATTTATTTTTATTTTATGGCTGTGTTGGGTCTTCGTTTCTGTGCGAGGGCTTTCTCTAGTTGTGGCAAGTGGGGGCCACTCTTCATCGCGGTGCGCGGGCCTCTCACTATCGCGGCCTCTCTTGCGGAGCACACGCTCCAGACGCGCAGGCTCAGTAATTGTGGTTCACGGGCCTAGTTGCTCCGCGGCATGTGGGATCTTCCCAGACCAGGGCTCGAACCCGTGTCCCCTGCGTTGGCAGGGAGAGTCTCAACCACTGCACCACCAGGGAAGCCCGAAGGGAGTATAATTTTAAATACTGTGGTCGGGAAAAGCCTCACTTAGGTGTCATTTAGAAAACCTTTTTGTTACGAAAAATGTCAAATGTACAGAAAAGTAGAAAGAATAGTACAGTTCACTCCTATACCCACCACCAGCATTCAGCAATTTGCCACATTTGCTTCTTCTGTCTGATATTTCTATATTTGTTGAACCAGATTAGAATTCATTTCACACGTCTTCACTCCCTCCACCCCCAGCTTCACATTGTATTTCCAACAATGAGGACATTCTCCTCTGCTATAAATCCTTTTACCAGACCTAATGAAATTAACAGTTCCCTAATAGCATCTCATTCCCTGTAGAAAGTGGCATTGGAGAGGCCACCTGAAGAAGCTGAGGGGTGAGCCATGAGGGCTTCTGGGGGGAAGAGCATTCCAAGCCAAGAGAACAGCCAGTGCAAAGGCCCTAAGTCTAGAGGGTGCCATATGTGTCCCAGGAACTTGGAGGAAGCTAGTGTGGCTGGAACGGAGTGAGCGAGCCAGGGGAGGGTGGAATATGAGGGCAAAGACGAGAGGGGCCAGATCCTTCAGAGCCTTGTAAGCCCACGGGGAGCATGAAAGCTTTTCTAGGAATGAGCCCAGAGCCAGGAAAGAGGTCGGAGCAGAAAAGGACCTTGACCTGCTGTAAATGGAAAGAGTCCAGGTGACGGGGGTGGCAGCAGAGCCAGGCTGGTAACTGTGGCAGGGGCAAGAAGTGATTGGATCCTGGGTGCAGGTGAAAGGTCAGACCAACAGGATTTGCTGATGTATTAATTCACACCCCTACCAGCCACGTATGAGAGGCGAAAGTGAAATAAAATAAGACTTCTTTCACTCAACGCTGTTTTGTGAGATTTTTTTTTTCATGCTGTTTTGTATTAGTTGGCTCATTGAAAACTTGAATTTGCTGCGTGCTGGCAACTATTAACACAGCATTTACATGGTATTTATTTATAACTATTTACATTGTATTAGGTATTAGAAGTAATCTAGAGAGGATTTAAAGTACACAGGAGGTTGCAGCCACTGTGGAAAACAGTATGGAAGCTTCCCCAAAAATTAAAAATAGAACCACGTTATGACCCAGCAATTCCACTCCTGGGTATATATCCCAAAAAAACAAAAACACTAATTTGAAAAGATACATGCACCCTGACGTTCATAGCAGCGTTATGTTCGATAGCCAAGATATGGAAACAAACTAAGTGTCCATCAACAGATGAATGGCTAAACACCTGGTGTTTTCAGTTTTGTTTATATTTTTAGTTTAGTTTAGGGTTTTGTGTGTGTGTTTTGTTTTTTCATTTTTTCCTTCCGTTCTGGTGGGATAGTGATTTTCTTACAAATCAACTTTTCAGTTTGGAATAACTTCATATTTACAAAGTAAATTTGCAGAGCTAGTACAGAAACTTCCTATACCCTTCACCCAGCTTCCCTTAATGCAAACAAACTATATAACAATGGTGTATTTGTCAGAACTAAGAAATTAACAGTACGATACTATTAACAAAACGACAGGCTTTATTTGAATGTCATCAATTTTTCCACAATTGTCCTTTTTCTGTTCCAAGATCCATCGAGGATGCTACATTGTATATAGTTGTCCTATGTCCTTAGTTTCCTCCAATTTGTGAGTTTTCAGTTTTCCCTTGTCTTTCATGACCTTGACAGTTTTGAAGGATACTGATTGAGTATGTTGCGGAATGCCCTTCAGTTTCAGTCTGTCTAATATTTTCTCATGCTTAGACTATACAGCAGTTTTCCTCTAGTGTGGGTGGGAAGAAATTGGGTCAGGCAATGTTCTATTGTTTAACCTGGGTGGTGGTGGCTAAGGAGTTTGCTTCATACTTATTTCTTAAATTGTACGTGGTAGGCTGAAAAATGTCCTTGTAAATGGTATCCAAGTCCTAATTCCTGGAACCAGCAAATGTTACCTTATATAACAAAAAAAGATTATTGCAAATCTGATTAACTTAGTGATCTTGAGACGGGTGATAATCTTAGGTTATCTGGGCAGGTCCTAAATGCAATTACATGTATCCTTATGTGAGGGAGGCAGAGAAATATTTGACACACACAGAAGAGAAGGTGATGTAAAGATGGAGCAGAGAGAGATTTGAAGATGCTGGCCTTGAAAATTGGAGTCATGTGGCCACAAGCCAAGGACTGCTGGTAACCATTAAAAGCTGGAGGAGGTAAAGAACAGATTCTCCCTTAAGAGCCTCTGGAGGGAGCATAGCCTTGCCCACACCTTGATTTCTTTCTTTCTTTCTTTTTAAAAAAAATTTTTTTTGGCCTCACTGCATGGTGCTGCGGCATGCGGGATCTTAGTTCCCCCACCAGGGATTTAACCCATGCCCCCTGCAGTGGAAGCACGTAGTCTTAACCACTGGACCGCCAGGGAAGTCCCCACACCTTGACTTCGACTTGGTGATTCTGATTTTGGACCTCCGGCCTCCAGAACTGTGAGAGAATAATTTCTTGTTATTTTAAGGCACCCAATTAATAATACTTTGGTCCAGCAACTTTAGGAAACTAATCTACCATACATTTCAGTTTTATTTATGTAGTAAGTATTTATGCTATATGTCAGGATAAAAAGTTTAAAAATTAACCTAACAGTTTTCCCTTTTCTTTCATTGGCAAAAGTAATGTTGACAGTTCTTGTGATAAGGCAAATGGATTTTAACCCCAGTGGAACTTTCTCCTGCTGAGTATTTCAAAATATTGACGCTCTAATTTACGACTCAGTCTTGCATAGGTAAAGCAGCCACCTGCTAGCTTGGATGCCATGAAAGGGCAAAATGAATCCAACAGGCAGAATATCTGATGTACCCTGCTTCATTGATCTAAGGGGCGCATTTTAACCTCTGAAATAAGGATGCATTTTTAAAAAAAATTTATTTAATTTATTTATTTTTGACTGTGTTTGGTCTTCATTGCTGCGCACGGGCTTTCGCTAGTTGTGGCGAGCAGCGGCTACTCTTGGCTGCGGTGCGCAGGCACTACTCTTCATTGCGGTGCGCTGGCTTCTCATTGCGGTGGCTTCTCTTGTTGCGGAGCACAGACTCTAGGCACGTGGGCTTTAGTAGTTGTGGCACACGGGCTCCGTAGTCGTGGCCCGCGGGCTCTAGAGCACAGGCTCAGTAGTTGTGGCGCACAGGCTTAGCTGCTCCACGGCATGTGGAATCTTCCCGGACCAGGGCTCGAACCCGTGTCTGCTGCACTGGCAGGCGGATTCTTAAGCACCGCGCCACCAGGGAAGCCCCAGGATGCATCTTATAATCCATGGCGTCTTACAAATTTTCATTGCCTGCCTGTGTGTGAGCATCAAAGGTATGAGCTTCACAGTGCTGAGTGGAGATCAGCAGCTTGGAAAAAAAATCCCAGAAGCAATGCTGAAACACACTTTTAATGCCCCAGAAAACAGGGCTGTGGGGAGGATATACAGATGGATGGTGAATCCGATATGTTTAGCAGCAAACCCAGCCCTGACCCCAATTTTACACATTTCAGTGAGGATCTAGTAGAGTGAGAGTTGTCATTGAGAGGTGGTGTGGGCTAATGGACTGAGAAAGTTCTCCTCAAAGAGGTGACATTTGAACTGGGTCATGATGGAGAGGAATCCTCCAGGCAGAGGAATGTTGGTGGCAGAGAAGGTCAGCTGACCACCAAGAATTTGTGTTCCCTTTCCATAGTGCCCAAGGAGAGACTACATTTCCCAGCCTTCCTTGCATGAAGGTTGGGTTATGTGAGGTCATGTGACTGGTTCTGGCCAATGGAATACAAGCAAGAGAGCTCTGCTCCACTTCCAGGCCTGGTTCATAAAAATCTCCCAATGTGTCCATATCTCTCTTCTCCACCTGCTGATTGGATGTGGATGCTAGTGTATTAGTTATCTATTGCTGTGTAACAAATTACTGCCCCCCTCCCCTGCCCCAATTCCTCACAGCTTAACATAACAAACATTTATTATCTCACTGAATTTCTGAGGGTCAGGAATTCAGAACAGCTTTAGCTGGGTGGTTCTGACTCAGGCTTTCTTATGAGGTTTCAGTCAAGCTGTTAGCCAGGGCTGCAGTCATCTGAAGGCTCAGTGGGGCTGGAAGAGTCAGTTCCAAGCTCACTCATGTGGCTGTTGGCTGGAGACCTCAGTTCTTCTCTGTCTGAAGGTGTCTCCATAGATTGTTTGGGTGTCCTCATGGCACAGGAGCTTGTACAATAGGGAAGAACAAATCTGACTCCATATTGGACTGGTTTCTTTTACTTTACTTTAACCTTTGTATTCTGTTGCTTTTGCTACAAGTTAATCACTAAAGGGATGTTGCCTATAACCTTAAATTATACATAATGGCCCATCTCTGGGAACCCTGCCTCCCAGGTAATGAACATTAAGCTAAAATATCTTTGTTAAGCTCATAGGAAACCTCCTGACCAGGCCCACCTGTGAATGGCTGTGGGAGGAAAGAAATTAACACACCCCTTCCAGGGTCTGACTGGAACGAGGACTTTACCCCCTCCCCTTTTAGTATAAAAGAAGCCTAAATTCTAACTCAGGGGAGGTGGTTCTTTGGGACACTAGTCCACCATCTTCTCAGTCTGTGGGCTTTCCGAATAAAAAGTCGCTATTCCTTGCCCCAAAAATGCATCTCTCGATTTATTGGCCTATTGTGCGGTGAGCAGCATGAGCTTGGACTTGGTAACACTAGCTTCCCCCAGAGAAGGCGATGAGAGAGAAAGAGCCCAAGATGAAAGCCACAGTCTCTATAACCTAATCGCAGAAGTGACATCCCGTCACATAAACCAACCCTTCTTGTGGGAGAAGACTACACAGCATGTAGCTGTAAGGAGGTGGGAATGATTGGGGTTCATCTTGGAGCCTGGCTACTGTATCCAGGGAGACCTTGAGAGATACATGTTAAGACAACACAGCTGCCATCAGCCTGGGTTCCTGTCCCTCTTCCTCTCTGCTGATTGGACTTTACATGAAGGAAAATTAAAAATCAATTGCCTAAACCATAGATATTTCAGAGCTTATCTGCCTCAGTGATTAACATGGTTTTCACTAATTACAGGGATCAATTGCCAAAGGGACAAGATGTGGAAGTTTAAACAGAACACATAACACTTCGTGACTTTACCAGATGCATATATAACTTTGATTAAAAAATAAATATGAAAAAAGGGGAATAAAGAAAACCCCACAACCCAATAGAAACGAGGAAGAGAAAAAATAATACATTGGATAAACTCCAAATGGCTCAAAGATTTCAATGTAAAATATGAAACCATAAAAGAATGAAAAGTAAACATGGGAAAATTCCTTTATAACCTGGGTGAGGAGAAAACCTTTGAACTATGACTCAAAATCTAGAAGCCATAAAAGGAAGCACTGAGGGACTTCCCTGGTGGTCCAGTGGCTAGGACTCCTCTTCCAATGCAGGGGGCCCAGGTTCGTTCCCTGGTCAGGGAACTAGATCCCACATGCATGCCGCAACTAAGAGTTCACATGCCACAACTAAAGATCCTGCATGCCGCAACAAATATCTCACACGTGGCAACGAAGATCCCACGTGCGGCAACTGAGACCCGACGCAGCCAAATAAATAAATAAATATTAAAAAAAAAAAAAGAAAGCACTGATATATTTAAATGCATGAAATAGGGTCAAATATTCTTCCTCTTCCCTTTCCTTTTCTTCCTAAACAATACAGTCCTAAGGCTCTTGTTTGAGGCAGGCAAGGCCAGCTTGGGGTGGAGGTGGAGACAATGGCCCAGAATGGGGTGTCAGGACCTTAGTGGGTTAAAAAGGATATCTACTTCTGGAGCAGCTCAGCACAGTGGGAGCACCCCAGTGGGAGGTGTGCTGGGAGAGGGTTCTGGCTTGGGGAGTAAAAACCCCAGCTGTATGATGAGGGTATGGGTGGGAGTTGGGGAGGGGAAGGATAACATACAGGGGAATCGATCAAAGAGGTAAATTAAGGAAAATGGAAGTCAGATTTCTCACTGCGGAGGAAGGAGGGTGTACATATGGAACGGAGAAAGCTAGAGGTATCAGACTTGAATTGGCTATATCGTCATAAATTCATGGTTTTCAACATACATAAACAGATACGGAATTATAAAAATAATAATATAATAATATAATATATGCCTAATATATATGTGTGTGCATATGTATATATACCTAATGTATAGATGTGTGTATCTACATATATATACACACCCAGTATATAATACATACATTATATATACGTATATGGTATACAAAGCTTCATGTTCAAAAATACTGTCTCTTAATGGATAAAGAAGACGTGGTACCTATATACAATGGAATATTACTCAGCCATAAAAAGGAACAAAACTGGGTCATTTGTAGAGACGTGGATGGATCTAGAGACTGTCATACACAGTGAAGTAAGTCAGAAAGAGAAAAACAAATATCGTATATTAACACATATATGTGGAACCTAGAAAAATGGGTACAGATGAACCAGTTTGCAGGGCAGAAATAGAGACACAGTTGTAGAGAACAAACGTATGGACACCAAGGGGGGAAAGTGGCAGGGGTGGGTGGTGTGATGAATTGGGAGATTGGGATTGACATATATACACTAATATGTATAAAATAGATAACTAATAAGAACCTGCTGTATAAAAAAATAAATAAAATTCAAAAAAAAATACTGTCTCTTGACATTATATTGTTTGTCTGGGTATGAAAGTTTAGGATCACACTTTATTTCCTTGTGGTCATGACAAGCATTGCTGCACTTTCTTCTTGAAGTAACGCTTGCTGTCTAACAGTCTGAGGCCATGGTTGTCTCAGTTTCTTTTGGTAAATTTACGTTCTTCAGTAGTTCTTTCAGGGACTGGTAGAGTAAACATTTTCCAGGTTTTTTAAAAATAAATTTATTTATTTTATTTATTTATTTTTGGCTGCATTGGGTCTTCGTTGCTGCATGCGGGCTTTCTCTAGCTGCGGTGAGCGGGGGCTACTCTTCCTTGTGGTGCGCGGGCTTCTCACTGCGGTGGTTTCTCTTGTTGTGGAGCATGGGCTCTAGGTGCGCGGGCTTCAGTAGTTGTGGCACACAGTCTCAGTAGTTTTGACGCGCAGACTCAGTAGTTGTGGCACACAGGCTTAGCTGCTCCGCAACTTTTACAACTTAACAACAAAAAGCAAACAACCTAATTAAAAAATGGGCAAAGGACTTGAATAGACATTTCCCCAAAGAAGATATACATATACATCTATATGATATATATATATAAGATATATGTGTGAAAAGATGCTCAAGGGAATTCCCTGGCAGTCCAGTGGATAGGACTTGGCACTTTCACTCAGGGGGCCCGGGTTCGATACCTAGTTGGGGAACTAAGATCCTGCAAGCCATGTGGCATGGCCATAAATAAATAAATAAATAAATAAATAAAGCGCTTTGCATTTAAAAAAAAGAAAAGAAAAGATGCTCAACATCACGAATCATTAGGGAAATGCAAATCAAATCTACAATATCACCTCACATAAATGTTGACAACTATTTGGGGTTTTTTGGTAATTAGTTAATTTTCAAACAATCAACTTTCCTCTAAATGTTCGCTGACTACTTCCACAGCTAAAATACATCAGTGTAGAGTATATATACCATATACGTATCATATAGTATATATACGATATATACTATATATATATATATATATATATATATATATATATATATATGGAGATTTTATTATAGGAATTGGCTCACATAGCTGTGGAGGTTAAGTCCCACAATCTATCTACAGGCTGGAGGAGGAGGAAAGCGGGTAGTATAACTCATTTTGAGGCCAAAGATCTGAAAACCTAGGAGCCTGGTATCTCAAGGCTTGAGAACCAGGAGCTCTGATGTCCAAGCTTACAAAAAGATGGATGTTTTGGCTCAAAAAGAGCTAGAGAGAATTTGCCCTTCCTTTGCCTTTTTGTTCCATTTGGACCCTCAATGGGTTGGATGACACCCGTTCACACTGATGAGGGTTCATGTCTTTACTCAGTCTACTGAATCAAATGCTAATCCCTTCCAGAAATACCCTCACAGACACACCCAGAAATAATGTTTTACCAGCTATCTGCGCATCCTTTAGTCCAGTCAGGTTGAGCCATAAAATTAACCATCACAGGCAATTCCTCAAAAGATTAAAAATTGAATTACCATATGATCCAGCAATACAATTCTGGATATCAGGGTTTTTAAAGAGATCTTTGTACATTCATGTTCACAGCAGCACTTTTCACAATAGCCAAAATGTGGAAGCAACCTAAATACCCATTGATAGGTGAACGGATAAACAAAATGTGGTCTAGTCATACAATGGCATATTATTCAGCCAAAAAGGAAGGAAATTCTGACATCTGCTACAACACGGGTGAACCTTGAAAACATCTTGCTAAGTGAAAGAAGCCAATCAGAAAATAAGTACTGTGTGTTTCCACTTATACGAGGTATCTAAAGTAGTAAAATTCATAGAAGCAGGAAGTAGAATGTTAGTGGCCAGGGGCTGGGAGGAGGGGGGAATGGGGAGTCATTGTTTAATGGGTACAGAGGTTCAGTTTTGCAAGATGAAAAAGTTCTGGGGATTGGTTGCATCATAATGGGAATATACGCAATACTAATGAACTGTACACTTGAAAATGGTTCAGATGGTAAATTGCATCTTGTACGTATTAGATCATAATTTTATAAAAAAGATCTTGAACGTTTTCAAGGTCGTTCGAGGTCGTTTTCCTCTCACGGCTCTACCCTTTAAAGTTATTGCAAGACGGGGTGGGGCGAGCCTCTCTAGCCTTGTCATTCAATACATTTGCTGGCATCTACCATGTGCCTAGTTCCCTTGTGTATTTGGTGACTTTGGATTATGAGCTCTTTCAAGACTTCCTCTATGATGTAGTTGAGCAGCATCTCTCCAGAGAAGCTTTGCTTTGCTTTGCTTTGCTTTAGCCAGAAGCCCTAGAGCTATCACTAGCCCAATATCGATACTATTAATTTCTCATCTTGGGAGTGCCTCCACCACTGAGTTTGATTTTATACCCCTTCCATGTGAGACTGGTCTGGTGGTGACACAGTTTTCAATAGAGAACCATGTTTCTTCCATTGAGACCCCAAATGGAAACAGGAAAATCTCCTTGAAGTTTTCTTAGTGTAGTTTGGTGGATTTTTTTAAAAAAAATTGTGATGGGAGTTCCCTGGTGGCCTAGTGTTAGGATTCCAGGCTTTCACTGCCATGGCCCAGGTTCAATCCCTGGTTGGGGAACTGAGAACCCACAAGCTGTGCAGTATGGTAAAAAAAAAAAAAAAAAAAAAAATTGTGACGACATACACATAATGTAAAGCTGACCATTTTAACTACTTACAAGTGGCATTAAGTACATTCACATTGTTATGCAACCACCCCCATCATCCATCTCCAGAACTTTTTCATCACCTCACTCTGGAACTCTGTACCCATGAAACAACAACTCCCCATTCCCGCCTTCCCCTGGTCACCACCATTCTACTTCCTGTTTCTATGAATTTGCCTTTTCTAGGTACCTCTTATCAGTGGAATCATACAGTATCTATCCTCGTGTGTCTGGCTTCTTTCATTTAGCAAAATGTTTTCAAGATACATCCATGTTAACATGCTTCAGAATTTCCTTCCTTTCCAAGGTTGAATAACATTCCACTGTATGTGGGTTGGTGGGATTTCAAACACCAGGTTTTCATTGAAGTTGTGGCCCTTTAAGCTTCGCCTTGAAAATGTGTCCCTATCACAGAATCAGCAGATTCCAGGAAGCCGAGTGGTGATTCACACTTTCCACTTGGAGTTTCACTTATTCCTTATATTTTTTTTCCCCTTCTGTCTCCTCCTTTTCTCTCACCTTTGCTTTCACCGTCTTTCCTTTCCTTTTCTTCCTTTCTTTCTTCCTTCCTTCCTCCCTCCCTCCCCCTTTCTTTCTTTCTTTCTTTCTTCCTTCCTTTTCTTTCTCCTTTTCTTTCTTTCTCTTTCTTTTCTCTCTTTCTTCTTTTTTCCTCTCTTCCTTCTTTCTTTCTTTTTTCTTTTCTCATTCTTTCTTTCTCCCTCTCTCTTCCTTCCTTCCTTTTTGTCTTCCTTCCTTCCTTTCTTTTCTCTCTCTCTTTCTTTCTTTCTCCCTTCCTTCTTTCTTTCTTTTTCTTTTCTCTTTCTCCCTTCCTTCCTTCCCTCCTTTCAATCTTTCTTTCTTTCATGGGTGGGATGGGGAGAGGACCTGGAGATTTCTCTTTTTTCTTAGAAGCTCATCGATGCATTTTGAAGGATGTTTGGAAAGAGTCAAGATAGCAATAGGGGCTGTAGCATGGATTTCTTTGGGGTAGGAGTAACTTTTACCTGATATAATTTTGAACTTATGGAAAGTTTCAAGACTCATACAAAGAGCAAGATAGGTGCAGGGGATTAAGCGGTACAAACTACTATGTATACAATAAATAAGCTACAAGGATATATTGTATAACACAGGGAATACAGCCAATATTTTATAATGATAAATGACTATGGTGTACACCTGCAACTTATATACTATTGTACATCAACTATACCTCAATTTAAAAAAAGACTTGTAGGGATTTCCCTGGTGGCGCAGTGGTTAAGAATCTGCCTGCCAATGCAGGGGACACGGATTCGATCCCTGGTCCGGGAAGATCCCACATGTCGCGGAGCAACTAAGTGTGCCACAACTACTGATGCCCGTGCGCCTAGAGCCCGTGCTCCGCAACAAGAGAAGCCACCACAATGAGAAGCCCATGCACCGCAACGAAGAGTAGCCCCCGCTCGCCGCAACTAGAGAAAGCCCACATGCAGCAACGAAGACCCAATGCAGCCAAAAATAAAAATAAATAAATAAATTTATTTAAAAAAAAAAAGATCTGTACAAAGAACTCCATATATCCTTAACTAGGCTCCCCGATTATCGCTATTCCCGCCCCCTTTTGCTTTCTCATTCACCCTCTATGTCTATATATTATTATGTATTTACCTTTCCAGAAATATTTGAGAAAGCATTGGAGATACCATGCCCCTTTGTCCCGAAATACTTCAGTGTGTATTTGCTAAGAACAAGGACATTCTGTTTAATAACCGCAGTACAGAGATCAAACCCAGAAAATTTCAACATGGATAAATGACTACTATCTAAAGTTCAGAACGCATTCAAATTTCATCGAGTGTCTTGTTAATATCCAGGATGTCACCTGGATTACTCAACGCACTGTATTTCCTTCTGCTGACTCTGGTCTCTGTTCATATACATAGTTCCCCTATCTTTTTCTTGACCTTGACATTTTGCAAGAGTCGAGGCCAATTGTTTTGCAGACGGTTGTCGACTGGAATTTGTTTGATGTTTCCTCGTGATTAGATTCAGTTTAGGCAGCAGAGTTTCTTAATCTTCCCAAATTCCACCCCTCCCCCCCGGGAGAGCCAGTAGGATAGCAGAAGCTCACAAACAACGCTTTACAAAACCAGCCGACAATGGAGCCCCATGAACCCTGAAATATGAGTGGGTGAGGCCAAACCAGTGCCAGTACAGGAAGAAAAGGAAACGAGCAAAAGTGCTATGAAGATTGGAAACTTCCCACCAGTCCTCACCTCTAGAGGAGAGGTTGCCCTCATAGCTGAGGACTTGGTGAGATAATCTGAGAACAACAGCAGCAAATGGTGTGTGTGTGTGTGTGTGTGTGTGTGTGTGTGTGTGTGTATTGGTGGCGGGGGACTTCCCTTGTGGTCCAGTGGTTAAGAATCCGTCTTGCAACACAGGGCACACTGGTTCGATCCCTGGTTGGGGAACTAAGATCTCCCATGCCTTGAGGCAACTAAGCCCAGGCACCGCAACTACTGAGCCCGCAACTACTGAGCCCGCAACTACTGAGCCCATGCGCTCTGGAGCCCGCACGACACAACTAGAGAGAGAAACCTGCACACCACAACAAAGAGCCCACGCACCGCAATGAAAGATCCCATATGCCACAACTGAGACCCAAAGCAGCCAAAAATAATAATAATAATAATAATAATAATAAATATTTTAAAAATTGTGTGTGTGTTTGTGAAGCTTCACAGGCTCCAATTAGTAGCTGGATTGTGATGGGGTGGTCTGGGTCCTCAGAGATCTCAGAATTACTCAACAGAATCTCTCTTTTGGAAGAACAAAACTCCATACTTAAAAAAAATTATTATTGAAATCTATTGACAGATAACGTTGTATAAATTTAAGGTATACAACATGTTAATTTGATACATTTATATATTGTAATATGATTGCTATTGTAGTGATAATTAGCATCTTTCACGTTACAGAATTATCCTTTCTTTTTAGTGGTTGGACAAAGCTCTATTCTTGTGAAAACTAATGGAAGCAAAACCCAGATTGATTTTGGCAGGAACTCTGGGGGTAAAGGAGAGAAAAGGTTCAGGTACCGGGGGGTGGGGGGGGGGAAGTAAACAGAGGAGGTATATCTCTCTCTGAAATATTGGCAATGTGGCTATGCTGAGAGGTTGTATTTTTTCATACTGTATGGAAACAGCGGAGAGTGAACTATGAGAATGATGAGGCTAGGAAAGCTATCCTGGCCACCCCACTCCCTACCAAACAAATTCCTCAATTACTTACATGTGAGCAAGAGAAGATAGATTGTGGCAACTGCATATAGAGATGTGTACTGAGTTAAATAGCATCGCCTGGAAATGCAAGTCCCCTGGAACCAGTGAATGTGGCCGTATTTGGAAATAGGGTCTTTATCAAGTTAATATGAGGTCATACTGGGTTAGAGTGGTACCCTCGTAAGAAGAAACAGACACTCGGGGAGAAGACCATGTGAAGATGGAGGCAGAGATAGGAGTGATGCGTCTACAAGCCGAGGGATGCCAAGGATTGTCAGCAACCACCAGAAGCTGGGAAGAAGCAAGGAAGGATCTTCCCCTAGAGCCTTTAGAGAGGGCATTGCCCTGTTGACACCTTGATTTCAGACTTCTAGCCTCCAGAACTGTGAGAGGACAAACTTCTGTTATTTTCAGCCCTGTAGTTTGTGGTACTTTATTACCGCAGCCCTAGGAAACTAATAAATCCTCATTCCATTCTCCCACCAGTTGGTGGCAGCCACTAATCTGATTTCTGTCCCTATGAATTAGGCTTTCTCCCAGAATTTTGGATTCAATAGGTCTGGGCTCCAGAACGTGCATTTCTAACAAGTTCCCGGGTGATGCTAATGCTGCTGGTTTGGGGCCACGCTTTGAGAAGAGCCACTCTACAGCATCTCAAGTTTAGACCACTTGGGGTGCAGGTTCCAGCCAACGAAAGAGCAAACTAGGGTCACCCCCAAGCCCCTAGAGTTCACCCTGGAATCTGGAATCTCTGTCAATCAATTCATCTACCGGCTCCCCTTCCCAGACTGGCTGCCCATTTTGCTGTCAATTTCAAGGGGAAGATCTTGCAATTCTTCTGGTGTGTGTCATAGTTCCTCACTGATCACACTTTGTACCTCACCCAGTGGAGGCTGCCAGGAGTCAAGTCTAGAAGCATTTGGAGATGAGAGGGTGGATCCTGAGGAAGATCAGCAGTCCTGTGTCAGGCAGCAACCTCAGAGGATGGTCTTTGGACAAGGGGACACTAACCTGCTTCTGCCAGGAAGGAGGCACTACACAGTTGGGAGCTCGAAGTGCTCAGACAGAGTGACAGGTGCTCGTTTGAACACATTTTGCAGGTTCCCTGTCTGATTTCTCCTTTCTGGGTCCCCGCCCTCTTGTGGCGTTTCAGATTCTGTTTCCAGTGAGAACTCTCCCTTGACTGAGCCAGTCTGGTTCCATCAGAGTGGGAAACTGTATTTTCTACAAGACACAGACCTTCATTTTCTCCAGGCATTGAATCCCTCCCATGACCTTCTGGGACCCACACTTATATTCCTTTTGACTGAGATGTTCCTCTCACTTGGACCTTGGAATTTAGATCAAGGGCTTGAGACCACAACTCCTGTGAGGCTGCAGTGGTCAGTCAGACACCTGGGGTCCAGCCAAAGCTGACCCACCCCTGTGAAATGTAGTCTAAATCTTTGACTTCAAATCTTTCCTAACCAGGAAATAACTTGAAGAGCAATATGGAAATCTAAGTTGTGGAAAGGGAGGAAGATGGGCAACGTGCTCACTGAGATTGGATTCTGTGACAGTCATTACACTCCAAAGTCCATAAGCACCTGGATGGAAGCATTCAGATTCTCAGGTCCTTTTCCTGAGACCCAGGATTCCCAATCTTCAGCCCCTCCTCTCTCAGACCAGGGTGCCCAGGTTCTTATTCCCCTGTTCTCCAGGATCCAGGTGTCCAGATGTCCAGCCCACTGATCCCTCAGGACCCAAGAGTGTGTTCCTAGAACCAACTACACCCCCAGAGTCCAAGAGTCCTTGCCCCAGCCCTGAGGACCAAGAAGTCTTTCCATTCCTAGTGCTAAATGAACCCAGAAAACTACATCTCCCATGAGGCTGTGGGTCTGCTGTGTCATTTTTTTTAAATGTCCCTCGTTATTGAGTTACCTCAGAGAAATAGTTCCACAACACTAACACGAGGTTGGGGACAGGGGGAGGGGGAGGGGGAGAATAACAAGTTCTGTCCTGTCAAAGGGCAGGGATAGTCCAGAGTCCCTGGGAACACCTCAGTGGAGCAGAAATCTGAGGGCTGGCCAGGGGAGGGGGGCAGAAAGGCTGGGACCTTCCCACAGCCTTGCGGCAATGGGCGGGGCAAGGGGAGACCAGGAAGCTGACCCCATTTCCTCCCTCAAACACATGTGCTCTCTCTGATCCTCCTCTCAGACTCTTTATTATTTCAAGTAAGAAAAATAAGAAAATAAATAAGATAAATAATACAATAAATAAAGAGGAGACTCAGTAATAAACAGCCTGTGGCTTCAGGAAGTGTAGCTGGGGCTTCGGCCATGTGAAGGTCCCACCATGCTCAGGGGGTCCGAGGAACCCACGTCGGGAGGCTCGGGGGCCAAGACCCCTGGAGGCTCCAGGGGTGCCGGGAGGAAGCCTGGCAGCGGCAGGAAGCGAGCAGGTCCCCGGGGGGCCAGGTCCCAGTTGGAGGAGCGGTGCGGGGGCAGGCGGAGTGGCAGGCCAAGAGCCTCAGACTGGTAAACGTTGTATCCATCCTCGAGAAGCAGCTCCCGGAAGCTGCAGGCCTGGGGGTCGAAGTGGAGCTGAGGGGATGAGAACGAAGATCAGAGACATGGGATTCCTCTACACCTTCCTCCTGCAGGAACCCCAGCTCCATCCTCTCCCAGACTCAGGGGTGCAGGCCCCCAGCTCTCTCTCCTTTCAGACCACAGAGTCCTGTCTTCCAACAGGATATGGGAGTCCCGGGACTCCTGGGGAGCCGGGGGACCCACTCCTTCCTCAGATGCAGAGGCCAGGTCCTCAGCCCCTTCCTCAGAACCACAGAAGCAGGCCCTTCCTTTACCCCTAGGCAGTCCCGCCAGGCCCACCTCCTTGCCCTCACTTCACAGAGAAGAATATTGCAGCCCAAGGATCAGTGGAGGCTCTCTAAGTCCTGGCAGGGGCATCTGGCTAGCACCCAAGGTCATGTTCACTTTACAGGCCATCGATCCCCAGAGTGACCCTGCACCCAGCATGAGTCAGGCCTGTAGGAGCCTGTGTGGTCAGCATGGGTTACGAGTCACAAGACTCGGCCTCCCAGGTCATTCTGTCATTCACAGGCTTTGTGACTTGGGGCCGGTGGTGGCCCTGCCTGAGCCTCAGTTTCCTCTTCTTGTGAACATGGATGACAACAGCTGCCCCCTCCAGGGATTGTGGCGAGGTCAGGGCATGCAGAGAGCATCGAGCCAAGCCTGGCCAAGGTCAAAGGTGCAAAACGTGGTCCCCCAGACTGTGAGAATGGGGAGAGGAAGGGTGGAGCACATGGACAGGGGTCCTGGGAACTCACCGATCCATACAGCCTCCCCTCTGGCCCCTGGCACAGGAACCTGGATGTTTTAACTCCCAAGATTTGAATGACCCCTGGCTTTAGGGCTTTCAGCTCCAGAAGACCTGAGAGGAGAAAGTGATCAGGGACTCAGAAGGCCTTTGCCCATCCCTCTCCTCCCTCAGACCCAGGAGGCCAGGCCCCAATTCTCTCCTCCCTCAGGACCAGGCCCTACCCCTACACTCACTTTCGGGGCTCTGGCGGGCCGTCCCCACCACTGTGCCATCAGCCCTGATCTCCAGGTGGGCCTCCGTCTCCTGGGCGTCATCCGTGTAGAGGTATCGCTGGCGGACTTGGCCCCCAAATTGGAGGAGGGGGCTGGAGTCAGGAATGGGATGTGCCTGGCAGGCTCCCAGCAGGACAGCTAGCACAGGGACCCACAGTCCCAGGTGCTCGAATTTGGCCTTGTCCCAGCCCATCAATGGTTTACGTCCTCAAGTGAGGTATGGGGTCTGGGCTTTGAAGACCTGAATGGTCTAGATTCTGTTTCAGAGCCTGGTTGTCGGGGAGAGCAGATTCACGATGGCTTCTCTGGTAGCTGAAATGCCTGGGTCCTCTTGTACGTGGATTCACAGCTGACAGGACACCCAGATCTCTTGGGAAGAATGCAGATGCTCCAGAATTTATACCCAGACAGACCCGCCCAATCACCTTCCCGACGCTTGACCCTTGATATTTGACCCACATGGCAGATGCTAGAATTCCACGGTGGCCAGGTCAGCCTGAACGGATGATGCAATCGGGGGTCCTTCCAGCTGGGGCCCTGGGCTCCTGGGTCTGAGGAATCAGGGGGATAGAAATGTGATGAACTGGGACCTGAGTGAAAGGGGCTGGGGGCCCAGACCGTTTGGTTTGAGGGAGGAGGGAGCTGGGGGCCTGGACTCCTGAGTCTGAGCAGGAAGGGGGCTGGGATCCGCCTCTCTGCCTGACTGATGCAGATTGTGTCCCACAACTGGCATTTCTGCATCTCACCTGACTTTCTGGGTTTCTGGGGGTCAGACACTGAGGTTCCCTGATCATCAGGAAAGCAGCAAGTGCCACATGATCAAAGCGTCCTCCTCAAGGACACGGGAGTCCTGGTGTGGAAACTTCAGACCACCCTCCTCACCAACCCCAGCCCAGGCACTCATACACCAAAATCCCAGCCTCCTCCTCCTGGACCCTGATGCAATCCTGATGTTTCTTTCACCAGAGAAGCTAACCAAGATCAGACCGGTGCCCTCAAAATAGCCTGGGGAAGTGGGGGGAGGGTGAGAATCTTTGACTCAAGAGTTGACAACTGACACAGGCTCAGGAGGGAGAAATTAGACCCAAGATCCCAAAGGGAATGAGGGGTTGAGCAATTTCCTGGAACCTAAGCGTGCAAGAGTCTGAACACCAGATCTGAAGGAGGCGGGTGACTGGAGGCCCGGACTTCTCATCCTGAGGAGGGGGCTGGGGGCTGGGAATCCTGCGTCTGGAGAGATTATGATCAGATCTCTAGAGAGTCAAGTCCAATTCCGGGGTCTTTGCTTTCTTGAATGGTAATTGTCAGACCGCTCGGGCCAGGCTGGGGGTTGGTGGGGAGAAGCCTCGGTCAAGGGAAACCGCCTCAGGTCCGCAGGAGAGGGAGGCTTTTGCTCCTAGCCGGGTGTGCCTCGGCCTCTGTGGAAGAGAGCTTCTCTTCCACTTCTGTTTTCTCCGTTCCCGCCCTCGGGAGAGGCGGGACGTTCCCTTCTGGAAAGCAGCAGTCAGGTGCCGGACGCTAGGATTCCCTCAGAAGGAGAGACTGGGAGCCGGGACTCTCGAGTTTGCGGGTGGATGGGGCGGACGGGGGATCGGCGGCCCCTGGTGGGCGCGGGGACACTTCCCCGCCAGAGGCTCTCACGCCGGGACTCAGAGCCGGAGGAGGCTTTGCACCCGCCCATGGAGAAGCCAGGTTAACAGGTTCTGCATCCCCGCGGGAGGACGCGACAGGGGGCGGAAGCCGCTGGGGCGTGGCCGGACTCGGCGCATCCAGGTACACTGGGCGGATGGAGAACCTAGAAACTGGAGGGGAAGAGGGAGAGGTCGAAGCGCCGGGTCCAGCGTTGCAGCTGGGCGCTACATCTCCGTGTCCACGGAAGGATGGGCTGCTAGGAGGCCAGGTGGGCTGCCCCGGGCTGGCCGATGTCAGGCAGGAGGGGGGCTGGGGCGCGGGTTTCCTGGTCCTGGGAGGGCACAGGGCGGGGGCTGCTGCCCTAGACCGGGGAGCTGGGGCTCGGCGCCAAGGAAGGGGCGGGGATCCGCCTCCGAGCTACCTGCCGGCGGGGGAGGGGCGGAGGCTGTGATCCTCCAGACCGCGTCCCCTCTCTTACCTCCCCTTCCCGAGCCCTCGCAGCCAGTCGGGGGGAGGCGGCGTGGAGGGGGAGGGCTGTCGGGCCTGGGAACCTGGAGTCCAGGGTTCCGGGGGCCGCCGGATGTGGGCTGCACTTGGGGCCGGAACGCTCCGTTCACACCAAGCTGACTGTGGAGCTCAGGTAAGTGAGAAATACAGATGCCTCGGACCCAGGAATCGGGGCTTCAGCCCCAGGAGGCGCTTCCCCAACCTCTAACCCCCTATGACCCCCAGGAGTCTCCTCCACCCCGACCCCCAACTCCTGCTCCTCCAGGAAACAAGATCCCTCATCCAGGCCTGGACCTCCAGCCTCTCATGTTCTACTTGGCCTATTGCTTCCTGCCACCTCCGTGGTGCACTCTGCCCGTCACAGGTTCACTGAGAAAGGAGTTGGGGCAATGCTGTCCAACGTCAGTGGACCTTACTGCCTGGGAGAGTGAAATTCCAAGATGTGAGGACAAGGTGGTGGGTCCTGGACCATTGCTATTTTGGAAACCACTAATTTTCACCATCTTCCATCTGGTGAAATTCCAAGCCCTTAACTTCTCCTAATTCAGATCCAGGAGCCCTGATCCCCTTTTCCCTCAGACCCAGGTGTCCAAACCCAGAGTTTCCTCATTCTCTCAGGCCTCTCCTCCTTGACATTCATTCTCAAGCTTTGAGTATCTCGTAATTCACTTTTCTTCCCTTGCAGCCATGTGGGCACCCAGGCTCCATCACCTCTGTCTGACCTTCCTGCTAGCCTGTGTTTTTGCCTCAGTCTTCTTCCTCCACATCCACCAAGACGCCTTTCACAATGGCTTAGGCCTGTCTGCCCTATGTCCAGACCGTAACCCAGTGACATCCCATGTGGCCATCATCTGCCTGTCGGGCACACCCATAAACCCCAAGGCCTCTTTTTCCTGTCCCAAGCATCCTGCTTCCCTCTCAGGAACCTGGACTATCTACCCAAACGGCCGGCTTGGGAACCAGATGGGGCAGTACGCCACGCTGCTGGCCCTGGCCCAGCTCAACGGCCGCCAGGCCTTCATCCAGCCTGCCATGCACGCCACCCTGGCCCCCATGTTCCGCATCACCCTGCCCGTGCTGGCGCCTGAGGTGAACGGCCGCATGCCTTGGCGGGAGCTGGAGCTTCACGACTGGATGTCGGAGGAGTACGCCCAATTGAAGGAGCCCTGGCTGAAGCTCACCGGTTTCCCCTGCTCCTGGACTTTCTTCCATCATCTCCGGGAACAGATCCGCAGCGAGTTCACCCTGCACGACCACATTCGGCGAGAGGCCCAGAGTTTACTGAGTCAGTTCCGGCTCAGCCGCACGGGGGACCGCCCGAGCACCTTCGTGGGTGTCCACGTGCGCCGTGGGGACTACCTGCAGGTGATGCCCTATCACTGGAAGGGTGTAGTGGGTGATCGCGCTTACCTCCAGCAGGCTATGGACTGGTTCCGGGCCCGGCATGAAGCCCCGATCTTTGTGGTCACCAGCAACGGCATGGAGTGGTGCCGGGAAAACATCGACACCTCCCGGGGGGATGTGATCTTCGCTGGCGATGGGCAAGAGCGTACCCCCGGCAAGGACTTTGCGCTGCTCACACAATGCAACCACACCATCATGACCATTGGCACCTTCGGCTTCTGGGCCGCCTACCTGGCTGGTGGAAACACCGTCTACCTGGCCAACTTTACCCTGCCTAACTCCAGCTTCCTGAATATCTTTAAACCCGAGGCCGCCTTCCTGCCTGAGTGGGTGGGCATTAATGCAGACTTGACTCCGCTCCAGATGTTGGCTGAGCATTGAGCAGCAGGGAGACTTTCTGAAATAGTCTGATCAACCTAGGGCCAGTGTTATGTATCTCTGGAAGCCCAGCAGCTTCTGGAGAAGCTGGTGGTCCTGCAGCTGGTGGACACCCATTTCTAGAGTGATTCTAGTTGGCTAGACTTGGAGAAAAAGGGGGCTGGCTTTCTGCAACTGCCAGAACATTCTAGAATCAATGGAAGATCTTTTCATGATGGCTGGCAATGTCTGCAGAAGCTCATGAGAGTTCTAGAATGCACAGTGCCCACCTGTTCTTCCCAGCCCATATCCAGAGTACTTCTAGATCACTGCCCCACCAGGAACAGGAAACTCCCTGTTCCAGCATTGACCATCCTGGTCTTTTTGAGAAGAGATATTTCTCTTCCCTGGGTCATCAGGACAGAAGGAACTCATGGGTGTGCTACAGCAAGCACTCACCAACTCCCCTTCTGTGTTTCTGGAATGATTCTAGAGGAGGGATTTTTTCTGGAGAGGATCAGCTCTAATGCCTGTAAAGAACCCTGTGGGGACCTTCCAGAGGGGTTGGGATTCTGGAATTCCAGATTACCTCGGCAAAGAAGCTAACAAAGGTAAAACCAGCAGCCCAACACCTCACCACTGCTAGAAAGGTTGATGGACGACAAACTCTCTGTAGCTGGGGCGGTTTGTGTGAAAAGTGGAACTTTACCCAACATTTCAGCCCCTGAAAAACCACAGATATGCTAAAACATGGGAGGGGTGGGGGAAGGGATGCTGCTGAATGCTGCAGCTTAAGGAGCAAGGCTCTGCAGAGATCTAGGGACACCTTTTTTTTTTTAAGCTCAAAACTACCAAAGGTAGACATGCAAATCTTGGCTCCAAGTTCATGTTGCTTTACCCAATTAAGGAAGTTTCCTCCTCTGCAGCTGGGCTGCTGGGGAGTGATGGTGTAACAGGGAAGAACAAAATCTGATTCCATGTTGGATCTGTTTCTTTTATGTTAACTTTTGCTTTCCCTTGCTTTTGTTACTATAATCACTAAAAGGATGCTATCTATAGCTATAAGCATACATAATGGTTTGCATGGGGAACCCTGCCCCTCTGCCTGAATGTTAAACCAAAGTGCCTTTGTTCAGCTCACAGGGAAACATCCTGCCCGCCCACCCATGAAGGACTGCAAGAAAGAAGAAATTAACACACCCCCTCCCCGATGCTGGCCAAGCCAGGAGATGTTTTGCAAGACTTATGGCCTTTTTACTTTACTTCCTCACCTCCTCCCCGTCTCTGTTCTATAAAAGATACTAGCATCCAGGCCCCATAAGATGGTACTCTAGGACACTAGTCTGCCCTCTTCTCTAACACCCGGCTTTCTGAATAAAGTCACTGTTCCTTGCCTCAACACCTCATCTCCCAATTTATTGGCCTGTCATGCAGCGAGCTTGGACTCGGTAACAATGGGGTTGATTTACTGAAAGTCAGCTGGCGTAAGGGTGCCCTCTGGGCTTGCAGAAAGCTGCGGGTATTGTGCCCCTGGCCAACCACTCTCTGCCCCTGAATTCACAGAGCCTCTAAATCTGGCTTTGGGTAAGTCAGGGATGAAAGAATCAGAAGGTATGCAGACCCAAGACTGGTCTCCAACCCAGGCAGGAGCACAGGGTCTGGCCAAAGAGGATGGGATTCTTGACTCAGATTTCAGGATTCCCTTGAGGCTTTCTGAAGGAAGCAAAGGTAGACACTTTAATTACAGAGTTGTCTGAGAATTTAAGCCCTTTTCTAGTCTTCTCAGGGAGTTTTGGGGGACCAGTCCCTACTCAGCTGCCATAGGTGGGAGAGAGGGAGGTATGAATTAAAAATCCTCATCACCAACCCGTCTCTGCAGGTTTTTTGGAGTCTCGTGTGCATGAGGGTGTGTGTAAGTGAGTAGGAGTAAAGGTGTGGAGCTTCCGGGGACTCTCAATTCTCATGTCTTGGGTTACTGTTCCTGCTCTCTTGTTACTGCACTTGTGTGAATTATGGTCTCAGAGACCCAATTCCTTTCCCGGACTCTCAGCACTGGCCTCCAGACCTCTCTTTCCCCTGGGACCTCAGCATCCAGCCCGAGGCTGGAGAAAGAAGGTGGAGGGGTGGATGGGGGAGTGAGCAAAGATTATAATTAAAAAAAAAAATTTTTTTTGGCCGCGCTGCTTGGCATGCGGTATCTTAGTTCCCCCACCAGGGATCAAACTCGAGTCCCCTGCAGTGGAAGCGCAGAGTCTTAACTGATGGACCGCCAGTGAAGTCCCAATAGTATAATTCTTGAACTACATTTCCCATAAAGCTATGGGGGTTGTCTGCAGTAATCGGCTATCCCAGGGCCTTCTGGGAGTCGTAGTCCTAGGGCTAGAAAGGACCACTTCCCACGTTTTCGTGGCTCGAGGACAGTGTTTCCCGAGGGCCGTGGTCAGCTAGCCAAAAGCCTGGGTCCTGGGGCCCAGAGAGAGGCGGAGACTGAAGGCTAGAAGCCCTTTCCTTAGCTTGGAAACCAGAGCCCACAGGGTAAGTCCCCTTCGGTAGACGCTGGGAAAGTTCTAGTCTGAAAAGGGGGCTGTGACATCATGGAGCTATGGGCGGGGCCTCCCTTTGTTGCGGTCCAATCAGACTAAGAGTTGGGCTTCTGGGCGGGGCCAAGGAAACCTCAGGGAATATCTCCTGGGAATTTGGGGCCCAGCCGTGGGTAGCCGGGAGGCAGAGGCTTGGGAGTTCCTATTAGTAAGGGGCGAACCGTGGCTGTGACCCCCCAATTAAAAACTGTCTATACCACGCAACCAACCTTACCCACCCTCCCACCCCGCCCCCCGCCAAAATCCTTAATTTTAGTCGTGGGAAAAAGAGTGGAAGGAGTGGCCTGTTCGTCCTCTCTGAAAGCCCTCAGAACCTGGACTCTTCAGCGAGCCCTAGTGTTGGAAGGTACAACAGTCAGGAGTCAAGGTCGGGCTGCGGCTGTTTAGAGTGATTCGGGACTCCTCGGTTTTCTAATGAGAAGTGTGCGCCCTGCAAATTGGGGCTCCATTAGTCTCGGGGAAGGGTTTCTCTCCGTTTAGCGTTCACCTTCTCGGTTTGGGGTAAGAGGAGCCTCCCCGGAGTTCGGCGCGAACTGCGCGCTCTGGCCGCAATGGGGCCGCGGCGGCTTCCCCTCCTGGTGGCGGCTCTGGCCGGCTGCCTGCTTCCTGCCCGGGGCTGTGTCATGTGTGATCCAAAGGTCGTGGAGGCGCTAAACTCCTTGGAGACGGATTACCTGCCTGGCCACCTGGAGGCCAAGCATCACAAAAATGTGATGGAAAGGGTAAAGCAGGCAGTGGAAGCTTTCAAGGACCTGCCGATTGACGAGGATTCCTATATGGGGGTCGTCGGTGAGGACGGAGTGCGACTCCTGGGTCCTGGGAAAGGAGGGGTCTGGGGCTAGGATTGCTGGGAGGTGCTGGGGAGAAAGGGCTAGAGGTACAGTCTCCTGGGTTCGGGAATGGAGAAGGCTGGGATGCAGATTCTGGGGTTCCCCAGGGCTGGCAAATACTGTTCTCCCTACCTTTTATCCTGCAATTTTATTCAATATGTAATAAATAAGACTACAACTCCCAGAAGGCAACGGCGTGGGTTAATCCCTTTACCAGGCCCATCCTTGCCCATTGGCCCCATGGGTGTTGTAGTTTCTAAGACTAGGTGAGCCAATGAGACAGCAATGCTTGGAATCTGGGGTTTATCTCCCCCCACAGATGAGGCCACACTGGAAAAGGCAGCTTGGAGTTTGCTGAAGGATCTGAAACGCATCATGGACAGTGATGTAAAAGGTAAGTGCACAGAGGGGGCAGGAGAGGGCTTCCAGAAACTCTCAGGGAAGTGATTGCTGGTGACACCTGGTCTGGTGGTCAGGTACTGGACTCTGGAACCAGACTGCCTAGGTTCAAATTCTGGCTCTGCCGGTTTCGTAGCTGTGTGGCGTTGAGCGCTTTGTCACCTCTAAAATGGAAACCATAACAGAGCCTTCATCCCAGTTGTTACTTAGCCCAGTGGCCAGCATTATATTAAGTGGTCATTACATTTTATTGTCCTTCCCTGAGAAGACCCAAAAGCCAGGCTCTGCAGACAGAGGCCAACTTCCTGTACCTCACATCTGGGAGGAGCAGGAGGGTGGGGGTGGGGACTACTCTGAGTCATCTTGCTTCTTCCCAGGTGAGCTCTTCGTGAAGGAGCTGTTCTGGATGTTGCGCCTGGCAAAGGATAACTTTGCCAGCTACGCTGCGCAGTTTCAAAAAGCGGGTGAGAGAAGATGGGAGTCTGGCATCCCAGCCTTCTCTTTTCACAGTCCAAGAGTCCCTGACCCCAGCCTTCTGCTTCTCCGAGTCCCATCCATCAGCTCTCCCAACCCCTTCCTCCCTCAGACCCAGGGGCCCAGACACCCAAGTCTTTCCTTCCTGGAACTCAAGAGCCCCAGCCCTAGCCTGTTCCTTCACCCCCTCTCTCATCCCCTTTAACTTAGAAATCTGACTTTTTTTTTTTTTTTTTTTTTTTAAATTCTTTCTACCGAGGCAGCTTTTTGTCCCAACAAATGTGGTGAGTCCGGATTATGGGAACTGGTCCTCTGTCCCTCATCCCTGCCCCGTGAATACCCAGCCTCCCTCTTTTGGGTCTGTGTGTTTTTTCATTCTCCGCGTGGAGAGGTTCCTGGGTCTCCCGTATTCCTTTTGCACCTCGGACTTCTTGGGAAGCGGGCATATACTTTTTGCACTCTTTACTGAGCTTGGTTAGACCGGCTTCCTACAGGGCTGTGTTCTAGCCCAGCCCCGCAGGCTGACCTCCTCAGGATTCGGCTCTTGAGCCCGCCCCAGCTCTTAGCCCCGCCTCTTAGTGGGAGGACACAGCCTCGATCCTGCCCCTTCAGGTTTGATGTTGCAGCCTCTGATCTGGTGCAGTACCTGCCAGAAGCAGGTTCACTCCTGTCGAAAGTCCTCGAATTGCGGAGGTGAGAGAGCTGGGCCCAGCCGGAGGGGTTGGCGCAAGAGGGGCGGAGCCAGAGGAGAGATCAAGAGTCTAAAGAGGTCGGAGACTGGAGACAGCCAACAAGAAAAGGCGTGGGGGGAGACCAAGTGGAAGGGGGTTGGGAGAGGGCCCAGAACCGTGAAAGAGCATCCCACAGTAACCCCCTATCCCCAGAGCGCAAAGTCAAGGTCCATCAAATGGAAGATATGATCCTGGATTGTGAGCTCAACTGGCATAAAATCTCTCAAGGCCTGACGGATTACAGCTTTTACAGGGTGGGGCCCTCCGACTCCCGTTACCCTTGAACTCCAAGTCCATCAGGCTTGCATGAGCCCCCTGGCCCTTGTATCCACAGGCCTGCACCCATAATGCCCATGACCCATGACCTACCAAGTTTGGCTTCTTCTGATCCCCTGGGACCCCATGCCCTGACCAGTACACCCTGGACTCCCATCTCCCCACTGAAGCCCCATGATCTCCTCACCCCTGTACTCCCCAACCCCTGAATCCCCCAGGCCTCTGTGACCCCTTGAGCTTGGGTCTAGGTTTGGGGGAACCATTCTGAGACCTTGATGTCCAAGGGGAAGGAGCCCACCCTGACCAAGACCATGGTGCGTGCAAATGATGCAGGCACCTATCGCTGCGAGCTGGGCTCCGTGCAATCCAGTCCAGCCACGATCATCTATTTTCATGTCACAGGTCAGTGCTGGGGAGTTGAGAGAAGTGGGATTCAGGGTCCTGGCGGGGGGTGGGGGGGTGGGGGGGCGGCTTCAGGGGCGTGGCTTATGGGGCATAACTTCCCATCGGGGTGTGGTTTCAGGCCACGAGGGTATGGCTTCCTGCCCTGAGTGTGGCCTCTGGCCACTGGGCCAGGGCTCCCTTGTGGGTGTGTTTGGGCTTCACGCAGTTGGAGGCGTGATTATGTCCCGGAGGGCCTGGGTCCTGGGGCAAGTTACTGTGGGGAGAGCTTGCCTTGGCCTTGGCGGGACCTTCGCGCCCTCCCAGGACTGCTCCTAACCGCTGTTCTATCAGTATTGCCCAAAAGAATCGTGGAGGAGATACCGTCACCAAACACTGAAACCAAGGATGAGGTGGCCCCAGGTGAGGTGACTTTGGATCGCCCCCAGACGGCCACAACCCTCCAGTCGCAGTCTCCGAAGCCAGAGAAAGTGCTGAGAAGCCGCCTGGTCGGGCTGCTGACCTGGGGCTTTGTCGTGCTGATAGCCAGCGTTGCAACCGCGTGAGCCGCCCACTGAAGAAGGCAGGGCTTCGAGCGAGGGGCGGGGCCTTCCAACTACCTAATACAGAAGGGGGTCTCCAGCCAAGGAACGCTGAGAGCCGGACTTCCTTTGGGAGCCGGGCTTACCTAGGAGGGCGAAGCTTGGATAATTGCTAGAATAAGATCAAACATAGGGAGGCCGAGAGGGGTGTTCCTCCCTCATTAGGACCTAACCTGTTTCTGCTATTTGTACCCCAACCAGGATACTTTTCTCTCGGTCTGGGAAAGTGATCGATTTCATAAAGTCCTCCTGGTTCAGCACTGGCAATGGAGCTGCTCAGGACTCTGGGGTTTCAAAAGAAAAGACCAAAGAATCAAGGAGAAAATAAATATTTATCTGGTTGTCTAAGTATCTGACTCACTCCTCCGGACTGATTCTAACTTTTGGTTCCCCTAGGGAAGCCTGGGGATGGTCTTCTGTCTGAGGGAGGAGGGGCTGGGAACCTGGTCCTGTGGGTCCTGGAAGGGGCCAACTGGCTGCGATGTAATTCCAGAATCAAGGAGTGGGGCCGGGCCAGCCTTCCCCAGGTCTCCTCCCCCAGGCCCGGTCCCCTCACAGGACGCCCCCTCCCCGCTCTTCCTGCCGGTTTCCTCTTGCCTTTTCCTGTCCCCCACCCAGTGCTGGGAGCTGGGGCAGAGGCAAAGGCTGAACAGGAGCAGCGGGGTCAGGAACCAAGCAGGGCAAGCGGAGCCAGGGCCCCCGGGTGCTGCCGGGACCCGAAGCAGGGTAAGAGCTGGGGACCCAGGAGTCCAGCACCCTCCTCCCTCAGACCCAGGAGTCAGTTCCCAGCCATCCCCCATCCCAGCAACCAGCAATCCGGGCTCCCATCCCCTCCTCCACCCAGATTCTGGAGTCTGGGTCCCAGACCCCTCCTCCCTCTGACTCAGGAGTCCAGGTCCCCCTTCACCCCATCCCTACCTCTCAAGGCCTCAGGAGCTGGGGCTTTATCCACCCTCCCTTAGGGCCATGCTATCTGGTGAGCGGAAGGAGGGCGGAAGCCCCCGTTTCGGGAAGCTCCATCTCCCGGTGGGCCTGTGGATCAATTCTCCCAGGAAGCAGCTGGCCAAGCTGGGTCGACGCTGGCCCAGCGCTGTCTCTGTCAAGTGAGTGCCCACCTCCTCACGGTTGCTGCCCCTGCCCCACCTGCCTCCCATCTGTCCCTGTTTATGACCCAGTCCCTGCACTGGGTAATGCCAGGGAACCGGAAAGAGTTGGCTGCAGTTCCTGTCCTGAATGGGCAAGTGAGATGGCAGGCGGTAGGGGACAGTGGGCCCCAGTGATATAGGGTCCGGTGAGGGAAGTGCTGGGGCTGGAGATGGGCTTAGGCCGGTGGACACGGGGATAGGGACACAGAACGAGTAGCGGTTTGGTTCACCTTCCTCCTCTCCCTGCTCACCTCTTGGAATTTCCTTCTGTGGGACTCGCCTTTATTTATTTATTTTCTCTCCCTCGCTCTCTCTTTGCCTCTGGCCTCTGCCCACGCCGCCCCCCATCTCTATACACCCCGCGTCTCTCGTCCTTCTGTGGGTGTTTGTCCCCCACTATCTCTGGGTGTCTGTCCCTCCCTTTCTGGGTCTCTGTTCCTCCCCGCCCCCCCACTCTGGGTCTCTGCCCACCTCTCTCTTTCTCTAACCCCTGCCCCCGTCTCTGCATGTCCTTCTGGTTCTCTCTCCCGTGTCTCTGCTCGCCGGTGGGCTCCCAGGTCTTCGTCTTCGGACACGGGGAGCCGCAGCAGCGAGCCGCTGCCCCCGGCACCGCCGCACGTGGAGCTGCGGCGAGTGGGCGCGGTCAAGGCGGCCGGGGGAGCCTCAGGGAGCCGCGCCAAGCGCATCTCTCAGCTCTTTCGGGGCTCGGGGACCACGGGGTCCGGTGGCGCGGGAGCCCCCGGGACTCCGGGGGCCGCGCAGCGCTGGGCCAGCGAGAAGAAGCTGCCGGAGCTGGCGGCGGGCGTGGCCCCCGAGCCGCCACTGGCCGCCCGCGCCACGGCGCCCCCGGGGGTCCTCAAGATCTTCGGCGCCGGGTTGGCTTCGGGCGCCAACTACAAGAGCGTGCTGGCCACGGCGCGCTCCACGGCGCGCGAGCTGGTGGCCGAGGCGCTGGAGCGCTACGGTCTGGCCGGCAGCCCCGGCAGCGGCCCCGGCGAGAGCAGCTGCGTGGACGCCTTCGCGCTGTGCGACGCGCTGGGCCGGCCCGCGGCGGGCGCCATGGGCAGCGGCGAGTGGCGGGCGGAGCACCTGCGAGTTTTGGGCGACTCGGAGCGCCCACTGCTGGTGCAGGAGCTGTGGCGGGCGCGGCCCGGCTGGGCACGGCGTTTCGAGCTCCGCGGCCGCGAGGAGGCGCGCCGCCTGGAGCAGGAGGCCTTCGGAGCGGCAGACGGCGACGGTGAGCTGTGGGGGTGGGAAGCCGGATTCTGGGGGCGGGGCCTGTGGAGGGATGGGTGGGGCGTGGGCGGGGCCAGTGTGGGCGGGGCCTGAGGGACTTGGGACAGGATGGCGGGCGCCGGGGGAGGGGTCCGCGGGACGGACACTGCGCGGGACCTATAGCACTGGATCTAGGGGAAGGCGAAGGTGGAGCAGGACCTAGGTCAGCCAGATGGGCTAGGCCCGAGGACTTTGCCCTTGGGATAGGTGCAGAGTTGATGGGCGTGGTCCTGATGGCAGATGGCCTCTCAGTAGTAGGCTGAATTGGCTCGTGAGGGGCAGGGCCTATGTAGAAGGAAGCTAGAAGGGGGACGCGCTTGGAAGGTGAGGAAATGGGCTATTAGATCAGAGCCTAAGAAAGGGCGGAGCTTCAGAAGGGTGGGCCTTGGACCAGGTGACCTTAGGCTGGGTTGGCTGCAAAGCCTGAGTGGGGGCTTGAGGGTGGTGCACGGGAAATGAAGAGGTATTTGTATTGGCCAAGGACCAGGCTACTTGGGGGCCTAGTATTTGAGAAGGCCTGGCCTGGAACAGGAGGTGCGCCTGTGATGAAATAACAAAGTCGGGGGGCACAGTCTGGCAGGGGTGGGGCCGGGCTCACAAAGATAGTGTCTGCTCAGGGAGCCTTCTCACAGCTTTTCTGTTCCCGAGTCTCCCTTTGGGAGATAGAGTGGTGTAGCAGTTACACTCATGGGTTTTCTTCACCGGTTAAACACAGCAAAATCCTAGGCGAAGATTCAACGATATAATGCATATAAAGGGTTTTAGCACAGGGCTTGGCATATAGTAGTTGCTAAAGAATGGCAATTATAACCATCATTGTCTTTTTTTTCTTTTCTTTTCTTTTTTTTCCAAAAAGCATTCACTGAACACCTTCTGTGGGCCACACATTATTTAGGGCCCTGGGGGAATACAGTGGGGACATTGACAATTCCCACCCTTCTAGATTTCACAGCCCAGTGAGAAAAACATCAGTTCACTCATTCAGCTCATTTCCACTGGGCACCTACTAGATGCCAGGGCTGTGTGTGACAAAGTTCGGAGTGCCAGTGGTGCCCTTCTCTGCTTCGACTTGGAATGTCAGGGAAGGGTGTTCAAGAGGAGGTGGTTTCTGCTTTCCTTGGGGCAGAATCTTCTCGGTTCTTCGTGAACAGTTCTAGTGCCTAGAACAGTGCCTGGCACGTAGTAGGGGCTCAAAAAATATTAACTGAAAGAATGAATGAATTTATGAGCTGAAATTACAAGATGGGTAGGAGTCAAGCAGGAAGTGTGTTCCAGGCACAGGGAACAGCATATGCAAAAACCTAAATGTGGGAAGCAGCCTCACCTCTTTGCAGCCAATTGTCTCTTTAGAATCTCTAGCTCTCCGAGTCTGGCTCTCCCTAGGTCTCTTTCCAGTTTCCGTCTCATCTTTCTCCATCTCTCTCGGCAGGCACGGGCGCCCCCTCGTGGCGGCCACAGAAGAACCGCTCCCGCGCGGCGTCAGGTGGGGCGGCGCTGGCCAGTCCTGGCCCGGGGTCGGGGTCAGGGCCCTCGGCTGGGTCCGGGGGCAAGGAGCGCTCGGAAAACCTGTCCTTGCGGCGCAGCGTATCGGAGCTCAGTCTGCAGGGTCGGAGACGGCGGCAGCAGGAGCGCAGGCAGCAGGCACTTAGCATGGCCCCAGGGGCAGCTGATGCCCAAATCGGACCTGTAGACCCCGGCGACTTCGATCAATTGACCCAGTGCCTCATCCAGGCCCCCAGCAACCGCCCCTACTTCCTGCTGCTGCAGGGCTACCAGGACGCCCAGGTAAGCGCAACCTCTCCTAACGAGAGAGACCTATGCCCCACCCTTTGGTTGAATGGGCGGCAAAACTACAACTCCCAGAATCCCGTGGGTCGCGTTAGTCTCAGATATGTCTGAGAAGAGAATGGAAGTGGTGGAGATAGATGTCGGAGAAGGATTTCACTGGAGGGACAAGTAGGCGATGATTCATTTCTTTCAAAGTTGGGAGAAAGCAGTGTCTTCCTCCAGGGAGAATGGGAGAGCCCACTTTATTTTATTTTCCTGCGCTGCGCGACTTGCGGGATCTCAGTTCCCCGACCAGGGATTGAACCCGGGCCACAGAAGTGAAAGCCCGGAATTCTAACCACTAGTCCACCAGGTAACTCCTGGGAGAGCCTATTTTAGAAAGGTCTTCTTGGAGGCCTCTCTTTCTTGAGGGAGAGTAATGGAAGAGTATCTTCTGGGGAGGGAGATAATTTGATTGATGCCTGGAATCTTGTTTGGGGTAAGCCTATGTTGTCTTAGGAGGAGTGGATTGAATCATTTTTTTAAAAATATTTATTTAATTAATTTTTTTATTTTTATTTTTGGCGGCCTCGTGTCTTAGTTGCGGCATGCGGGATCTTTTGTTGCGGGTGCGGACTCTTCGTTGCGGTGCAAGGGCTTCTCTCTAGTTGTGTCGCGCGGGCTCCGTACTTTGCAGCACGCGGGCTTAGTTGCCCCGCGGCATGTGGGGTTTTAGTTCCCCGACCAGGGATCGAACCCGAGTCCCCTGCATTGGAAGGCGGATTCTTTACCACTGGACCACCAGGGAAGTCCCTAAATCATTTTTTAAAGTTGATGGTTTACTTTAGAACGATTGTGAGCATTGTTGATGGGGGCAGGTGGTAGTGATACTTCTATTTTACATACATCAGTGGCAATAGGAGAACTTATTTGAGTGTTGGGGAGCAAGAGAAAGAAAGGATTAGTGGTTGGGGGCCAGTGGTAAGTTATTTCATTAAAGAAATGTAATGTATTATTGGAAATATTCATGTGTGTGTGTGTGATAATTAGGAGAATCATTCTTATGGTTTTGTCTACCTTTGGGTAACAGTGGTACAGCCAAGTTCAACAGGTACAGCTGGGATCAATGGGAAAGCCCACTCTAGAAGGTGGTGGAGTTTACTGAACAGTTCCATTTTTACTCTCAGAGAGGGATCCAACTGGGTTAGGTCACTTGGCTGTGTATATGGGTGAGAGGTTAAAACTATTCAAAGAACTTGCATTGGAGGAATTCATGCTTCCTTGTTGGGGCAACAGGACAGGGTAAGTTCATTGTAGGAAGGGGTTTGTATATATTACAACAGTCCATTCCTCCAGACAAGGTTGGTGAATAGGAGGCTCTATTTTGGAAAGGTGGTCAAATTGGAAGGATCTATTCTGGGAATATAAGAAAGTACGTTATGGGAAGAGAGGGAAACATTGGAAACATCCATTCTTTCAGATGGGATTCATGAGAAATTTCTTTGTAAGAGGCTTCATTGGAAGTGTCCATTCCTTGGGAACAGGAGTAAGAGTTTAATCTCTTGTAGAGAGGAATTTGTTTGCATTCATCTATTCATGGGTGTCTGTAACGTGAGAGTTCATGTGAGGTGCAATGGAAGAATCCCTTCTTGGGTTAGGGAACAGGAGAGCCCATTGTAAAGAGGGGGTTTGGGTATTTTGGATCATTCCATTCCTCCAGACAGGGATGAAAAATAGGAGATTCTACCTTCAGAAGGTGATCAGAAATATGGAAAGATCCATATTTCTCAAGAGGCAAATGAACCAATACATTGTAGTAAGGAAATTTAGAAACGTGCATTCATGGGGTGGAGGTAGTGGGAGAGAGTTCAGTGTAGGGAGGGGATTTATGGATATCAGGATGACTGTCTTCTCAGACATGAATGGGGAACAGAAGTGTCTACTTTAGGAAGGGGGTCAGACAGAGTGCTTCCATTTTTATAGGATGCAGATGGGAGAGTCATTTTTAGGAAGGGGTCTTCTGGAATGCACCTCTTCATTTGGTGGATGAAATGGGACACTCCATTATAAGAAGAGGGTCTCCTTGAAAACATCTATTTATAAGATGGGGTTACTAGAAGTGCCACTGTATGGAGATCTCCTTGGAGATGTCCTTTTTGGGGATGGGAATATTGAGAGCATCCATTGATGGGAGGGAGAGTGTCTTTGGAATCCTCCATCCTGGGAGTGGGGGGAATAGGTGAGTCCATTGTAGAATTACAGCTCCTTGGAAGTAAATTCATGGGGTGGGAAAAAATGAGAGTCCATTATAGAAAGTGGGTCTCCTTGGAAGTGTACATTCATGGGGTAGAGATAATGGAAGAAAGCTTTGTTCAAAGGGGAGATCTCTTTAAAGGTATCCTTGCTTTGGGAATATTGAGAGAAACTATTATTGGAAGGGGAAATGTCTTTGAAAGCCTCCATCACAGGGGTGGAATGATGGGCAAGTGGGGACTGGGGCAGGGAAATGGGAGAGTTCCTAGGAGAAAGAAGGTTTCCTTGGGAAGGTCCATTCTTAGAGGGTGAGGGTAGTGGGACAGTCCATTTTAGTAATGGAGATGTGGTGTCCTTGGAAGCACCCATTCTTTGGGCTGGATGTTATGGGAGAATCCACTGTAGGAAGGGATTGCCTTGAAGGAGTCCATTCAGAGGAGGTGAGAAGATGGGAGAATCCATTGGAAAAAGATCTCCCGGGAAGCATCCATTCTTTGAGGGAGGGAAATGGTAGAGCCCATGTCAAGAAAGGGGTTTCCTCGTATCCAGTCTTCAGGATGGA
The DNA here is from genome assembly GCF_028564815.1 of Eubalaena glacialis. Taxonomy (NCBI): domain Eukaryota; kingdom Metazoa; phylum Chordata; class Mammalia; order Artiodactyla; family Balaenidae; genus Eubalaena; species Eubalaena glacialis. Next base: position 62,324,548 of record NC_083733.1, on the reverse strand, counting down.
TGTTATGGGACAGTTCACCATAGGAAGTGCCTTTGAAGAGTCCACTCATGGGAGGTCGGAGGTAATTGGTGAGTCCTTTGGGATCCCAGGAGATCTCCTTGGAAGTGCTCATTCAAGGCATCTGGTCAATTGTGGGTAAGGGATTTCCTCAGAAGCACCCAGTCCTCGTGGAGTGGTGTCCTTTAGTGCATCTTCACTTTCCCTCCAGGACTTCGTGGTGTATGTGATGACGCGGGAGCAGCACGTGTTCGGCCGGGGTGGGAACTCCTCGGCCCGCGGTGGGTCTCCAGCCCCGTATGTAGACACCTTTCTCAACGCCCCGGACATCCTGCCGCGTCACTGCACAGTGCGCGCAGGTCCTGAGCCCCCGGCTATGGTGCGCCCATCCCGGGGAGCCCCGGTCACGCACAATGGGTGCCTCCTGCTGCGGGAGACCGAGCTGCATCCGGGCGACCTGCTGGGGCTTGGTGAGCACTTCCTGTTCATGTACAAGGACCCCCGCGCTGGGGGCGCGGGGCCGGCGAGGCCTCCGTGGCTGCCCGCACGCCCCGGGGCCACACCGCCGGGCCCCGGCTGGGCTTTCTCTTGCCGCCTGTGTGGCCGTGGCCTGCAGGAGCGCGGTGAGGCACTGGCGGCCTACCTGGACGGCCGTGAGCCCGTGCTGCGCTTTCGGCCGCGCGAGGAAGAGGCGCTGCTGGGTGAGATCGTGCGTGCCGCGGCCGCCGGCGCCGGGGACCTGCCGCCCCTGGGGCCCGCCACGCTGCTGGCGCTGTGTGTGCAGCATTCAGCTCGGGAGCTGGAGCTGGGCCACCTGCCGCGCCTGCTGGGCCGCCTGGCCCGTCTCATCAAGGAGGCTGTCTGGGTGAGCACTGCCAACCTGCGTCCAGTCCCATCTGCGCCCCAAGTCCTTTCCCGAGCCTCCTCTCGCCACCTCCAACCTTAGTTTCGTAGTTGGGCAGGACAAAACTACATCTCCCAGGATACCTCAGGAGGGGGCTTGGGCTATTAAGCAAGGGGCCCCAAGGGATGCTGGGAGTTGTGGATTAATCCACAGTGCTTAAAGAGAAGACAGTACAGTAGTACCTATCTTTACAGCTGGGGGATATTGGAAGAAACCATCCTGGGAGATGGGGTAGGGGAAGAGATCCCTGAAGGTTGGAGCCGTAGTGGGCGAGACCACTCTTGGAGGCGAGTGAGAACAAACCCACTGGACCAGCAGATGGATCTGCCAGGGAGAAGCCATTCAGAGTTGGGGGGGGGGGGAGGCGGGGAAAGTTCCATCCTATTGAGCTGGGGCCTAGTTAGAGGAAAGGTTTAGGAGGTTTTTTTTTGAATAGGGGGAAACTCCATTTGAGCAGAAGTAGACCTAAAGGGAGACAGACCACTCTTAATCATAGGGGTGTGTGTTTTAAACTGTAAGAAGAGGATTGACTATTCTGAAGCTTGAGGATCAGAGTCCATTTGAAAACTGGGGAGAGTCTATTGTCAAAAAGGAAAAATCAGGGCATTAACTCAGAGGTCTCTCTTCCTCATCCACCTCACCTTAATTCTGATCTTACTGTTCCACAGGAAAAGATTAAGGAAATTGGAGACCGTCAGCCAGAAAAGTAAGAGAAACTCTGGGGAGAAGGGTCTAGAGTGATGTAGGGATCAGGATTCGCAGCCAGTTCTATGTTCACATTTCCATGCATGTTTTAGTGCAAGCTTCTTTGGGACTCAACTTTTCTAGTTGTGAAATGAGGGTTGGACTCTGACCCCAGTTAGACCCAGATCTCGGGGTTTGCATATTTTGGGGGGGAATTGGGCAAGGATTACAAGTCCCTTCCCCTTTTCCCAGCCACCCTGAGGGGGTTCCTGAGGTGCCCTTGACCCCTGAGGCTGTGTCTGTGGAGTTGCGGCCACTCATGCTATGGATGGCCAACACCACGGAGCTGCTGAGCTTTGTGCAGGAGAAGGTGCTAGAGATGGAGAAGGAGGCCGACCAGGAGGGTGAGCTCTGACCCAGGCCCATGCTTGTCCAAGCCTCCTGCCGTTCCCTGCACCTGGGGACCTGGGCTTCTGCCTGGCAGCCTCTGGTTCTCCCTCTCACTCCTATGCCTGTCCTCAGACCCACAGCTCTGCAATGACTTGGAATTGTGTGACGAGGCTATGGCCCTCCTGGATGAGGTCATCATGTGTACCTTCCAGCAGTCTGTCTACTACCTCACCAAGGTTGGCCTTGACCCCTGCTTCCTGTTTGGCATAGCATCACTTCCTGTTTGAACTACATCACATTGCTCTGGTGTCACTTCTTATTTGACCTAGCAACATTTCCTGCTTCTCTGACATCAATTCCCATGTCCCAGGCCCTCCCCCACCTCGCACTTTGCTGTTCTGGTACCACTTCCTGTTTGAGCTTACATCACTTCCTGCCTTCCTGACTTCTCTTCCTGTCTCCGCAACTATCCCCTCCTGATAGGCTGACTTCACTGCCTGGTTATATCACTGTTATATCAAGCTCCTGTTTTCTAAGTCCACTCTTAAGTCACTGATAAGTTAGATAGATAGATAGATAGATAGATAAATATAGATCAAATAATGCTAGGCACTGTCATTTAAATTAAACCTCTTTATTCAGGCCTCACTTTCTGTGTTTGCTGACCTCACTTCCTATAGCTTTGAATTCATTCCCTTTTCTGAGCCACAAACCTTTTTCTCCCTGGAGTGCCCATCCTGTAGGGCCTGCTTCCTGCCCCAGTCCCCCGCCACCACTCTTTTTTATTTTATTTTATTTTATTTATTTATTTATTTATGGCTGTGTTGGGTCTTCGTTTCTGTGCGAGGGCTTTCTCCAGTTGCGGCAAGCAGGGGCCACTCTTCATCGCGGTGCACGGGCCTCTCACTATCGCGGCCTCTCTTGTTGCGGAGCACAGGCTCCAGACGCACAGGCTTAGTAATTGTGGCTCACGGGCCCAGCTGCTCCGCGGCATGTGGGATCTTCCCAGACCAGGGCTCGAACCCGTGTCCCCTGCATTGGCAGGCAGATTCTCAACCACTGCGCCACCAAGGAAGCCCCCTTTTTTTTTTTTTTAATATTTATTTATCTGGTTGTGCTGGGCCTTAGTTGCGGCAGGTGGGCTCCTTAGTTGTGGCACGTGGGCTCCTTAGTTTTGGCATGCAAACTCTTAGTTGCAGCATACATGTGGGATCTAGTTCCCTGACCAGGGATTGAACCCAGGCCGCCTGCATTGGGAGCATGGAGTCTTATCCACTGCACCACCAGGGAAGTCCCACCGCCACCGCTCTTGAACTTAATATTGCTTCTTGGAATTCTCAGGGTTTCTGTCTTATGTTGGGCCTCATTCCTTATCTGTAGAATGAAAGGGGATATTTTGGGACAGGTAGTCTCTATGTTCCTTGAGCAGCCTTGATTTGTGAAGCCCTTTCCTCCCAGGCTTCACTTCCTGTACATCCCTGCCAAGTGTGGTTTTATTTCTTCTTTGGCTCTGACCTCATTTCCTGTCCTTGGCCTGATCTCACTTTCCACGGGCTAACTGCCACCCCACTCCCACTTCCTGACTCTCCATTCTTTTCCTTTCCTTCGGGAATTCTGGATAAATAATTCTTTGATTGAAGGGAGCCTCTTTTTTCAACGTCCTTTGTCCTCCTTGAGCTGTCTCTGTTGAGAACTACATCAGAGGTGGTCTTAAAATACCCAAGACACTTCTGGAAAGCCTTTCTTAAACTTGAGGTATCCCAGGCCTGATGAATGCTAGGAACCTATCTGGAAAGTAGGATTTTGCTCATGGAGACCTTTAGGGTGTTGAAGGTAGAATGGACTACAATTCCCAGAAGCCTTTGGTGGAGCTCCCCAGTACCTTCATGCTTTACTACCCTGAAGCTTTCAGGGAGTTGTAGTCCAACCCCTTGTTTGCATCTCTGTGTCTCCTCAGACTCTGTATTCAACGCTGCCTGCTCTCCTGGATAGTAACCCTTTCACAGCTGGGGCAGAGCTGCCAGGGCCTGGAGCCGAGCTGGGGGCCATGCCTCCAGGGTTGAGACCTACCCTGGGCGTATTTCAAGCTGCCCTGGAACTGACCAGCCAGTGCGAGCTGCACCCGGACCTTGTGTCTCAGACTTTCGGCTACTTGTTCTTCTTCTCCAATGCATCCCTTCTCAACTCGCTGATGGAACGAGGTGAGGGTGGGTCTGGAAAGGGCCCGGGAAGCAGAGACAGGAGCCACTGAGACCTGCATCAGTTAAGACACATCAGAGGCTCAGGCCTCATCTTTAGGGACTCTGGAGAGCAAGCTCCAGATCCCAAGCTGAAGAATAGGAAAGGTCTGGGAGGCAGGAGGGCAGAGTCCGTGCACCCATTGCTTCTCACACTCTTCCCCCACAGGTCAAGGCCGACCTTTCTATCAGTGGTCCCGAGCTGTCCAAATCCGAACCAACCTGGACCTTGTCTTGGACTGGCTGCAGGGGGCTGGGCTGGGTGACATTGCCACTGAGTTCTTCCGGAAACTCTCCATAGCTGTGAACCTGCTCTGTGTGCCTCGCACCTCCCTGCTCAAGGTGACTCCTGACCCCTGACCTCTGAGTCCCCAATCCCACTCATCCGTCCTCTGTATTCAGCTTACCCTTGGATCTCCCCTTGGACTCCATGTTATCCCCAGTCCCAGTTCAGACACCATGGGTGATGCATCAGCAGCTAGAAGGAAGCCAGCCACATAAATGTCCAAGTTTGGCTGCATCTGAATCCCAGTTGGACTTATTAATAATAGTTTCCAGGGTCCCCTCCCTCAGACATGCTGATTCAGGAAGTCTGGTATGGGACCAAGGAATGTGACGTTTAAAACATCCATTGAACGTAAACTACATGCCAGATACTGTGTTTAGCCCTTCTCACTGAATGCTGACTAAGCCTCGTGAAGTAGGTTATTAATTGACAATTTTGTTCAGACAAAGAAACTGAGAATCAGGCAGGCTAGGTCACTTGATTTCATTTATTTACTTTTATTTACCAAACTTTTACAGAGCATTTAACAAGCACCAGTCAGAGTTCTGTGTACTTTACAATCTTGCCATATTAAATCGTCCTAACAACCCTGTTAGGTAGTTCCTGTTCTCCCCCAATTTACAGGTGAGGAAACTGAGGCACAGGGTTTGCGAGAAGGTAATGAGTAGCCTGGGACTTTTGAACCCAGGCAATCTGGGTTGAGTCTCTTGTTTTAACCACAGTGATGATTCTGTTGCCTAGATCTAGGTTAGGTACAGAAATTTTCAAACAGTTACAAAAAGTAGCCACAGTAGAATAATGAACACCTATGCACACAGTAACATAAACTAATGGTCAATTTTGTTTCTTCTCCACCCCTGCCTACTCCTACCTCCTCATGTATTCCGAAGCAAATCACATTTTTCTTTTTTAAAGCTGAGAGTATGCCCTTTCCCACTATCACTTTGGTGACAACCATGTCTCACAGTACCTGGAAGACACTGCACAGACATCACTGTCTACCCACTACATCCATGCCCTCTTCTATGGAGGGCCTTCCACTTAGGATTTCTCAGCTGCGCCATAATGATCATAGATTTTTCACCTCATCTTCCCACCAGGCTTCATGGAGCAGCCTACGAACTGACCACCCCACACTGACCCCTGCTCAGCTCCACCATCTGCTCAGCCACTACCAGCTGGGTCCTGGCCGCGGGCCTCCACCTGCCTGGGATCCTCCCCCTGCAGAGCGAGATGCTGTGGACACAGGTGAGGAGAAATAGGGACAGAGGCATTGGGGCTGTCAGCTTTCTTCTGTCCTCAGGACCTAGGGATCCATAGCCCCAGCTCCTTCCTCCTGGTCCAAGATTCTGGACCCCTAGCCCTCTGCTGCCCCGGGATCTAAGTGCTGGATCCCAGGATACAGGATTCTCCCCCAGGATACAGGAGTTCAAGCCCCCAGCTCCTTATTTTTTTCGCAGCGGTTCAGGTCTCCAGCCTCTTTCCCCCCCAAACTACCTTCCTCACCTAGGAGGCCGAGTTCCAGGCCCCTCCACTCTAAGGAATCTGTACAACGAAGTTCCCAGTCCTTCCTCCTTCCTTCCTAATGGACCCAAGAACCCAACTACATCGCCCGTTTCCCAGGCAACGGTGGCCTTTCATAGTCTGAACTACAGCTCCCATGATGCTTGGGGACTCCCAAGAGTCGCGTTTGAGGGGACCCTGCTCCAGGAGCTGCCGGGGGTTTTTTCCTTCCTTCGGGCGTGACGCAGTCTCGGCCATCCCCGACACTGCTGCCTCACGCCCACTTTCAGAATTTAACTCCGACTTCTTCGGTCTCATAGGGGACATCTTCGAAAGCTTCTCCTCCCATCCTCCCCTCATCCTGCCCTTGGGCAGCTCGCGCCTCAGCCTCACCGGTCCTGTGACGGACGACGCCCTGCACCGTGAACTGCGCAGGCTCCGCCGCCTCCTCTGGGATCTTGAGCAGCAGGAACTGCCGGCCAATCACCGCCACGGACCTCCCGTGGCCACGCCTCCTTGAAAACCAATAGCAAACGAGCGCGCGAACCTTGAAAATTCATCGGCTTCTATCCTCTAGAGTCTAGAGCCTGTTTGAGCGCAGAGCTTTCTGGGAGTTGTAGTTTTTCCCCGCGTGGAATGCTGGGAGTTTGAGTTTGGGGGTAGTAGAGGATGGGACCGTGGGAAGATGGGTTTGGGAATTTGAGTGCCAGGACCAATAAAGGTATCTGTGGTATTGGCAATGCCTCTATTGTTAAGACTCGGGAGCGGTAGTGATGATTTTCTGTGGAATAAGGCATCAGGGCCCTTGCCTGGAGCATTGGGCTCCTGCCGAATCCTCCGTGATATTTATAGCCACGGCCTCAGCTTGCCCTCTTGCATGTAATCCAATCCAGGAGCACTGTGGCCTCCCACGCATCTCAGAACAGAGCCCTAAACTTGTTCTGCCAAAGATCAGGCCCTCAGTCCTGCCAGTGGGAAATAGCCAGCGCTCCCTTCGACCGCCCATAGCCCATCCTCCAGCCTCCTCCCTCAGACCCAGGAGTCTGGGTTCCCAAGCCCCTTCTGGACCTTTCTGCCTGTCGGGCACACTGATGAGCCTCAACGTTTCTTGTCCCTGTTCTGGAATCCCTCTTCCCTCACATCCGAAAGTAGGGGCCCGCAACCCACTCCTCCCTCGGGCCCAGGAGTCCAAGCCTCTGCCTCTTTTTCTTCAAACGCAGGAATTCAGGTCTCCAGCCCCCTCCTCCCTCAGACCCAGGAGTTCAAGGCTCCAGTTTGAACTTTTCCCTCCCCTGAATCCGACTCTGGCTGCTGCGTCAGGGAAAAAGTAAGCGACAGGTGGCACCTGCCTATAGGGCCGGGGCACGACCACCTGCCGCTGCTGCTCACCCTGAGCCCCTCTCCTGGCACCTGCTTCTGTCAGTCCGCCCGCCGCTGCCCCTTTCGACCCCGCAGCCCCAGGACGTGGAGGAGGAGCGAGCCGGGGACCCCGACTTCCGCCCCGCCCCAGGCCCTCCCAGTCCGTGCTCCCGCCCCTTCTCAGGATGCCAGGAGGGGCTCCTGTCTCCCCCCCCCCGCCCCTCTCCATCGCTCCCGACACGCCCCCAAAAGGGGGGTACGAGGCGGTCCCAGGCTGGTAGGGCGGAGCCCGCCGCCTCCAGCCTTGACTGCGGGACTCAACCCGCTGCAGAGCACAGCTGAGCCGAGCCCACCTGGTGAGAAGCCCCTGGGGTGGGGGGTGGGAGGGGAACCCGCCTTAACTCTTCTGTCACCTCTCTGAGCCTAGTCCCTTCCCCACAGACCGTGGTGGCTGACACCCACCCACGCCCTTCTCAAATGCAGGTGGCAGAGACCCTTCCATTCCCCAGGGACCTATCGGGTCCCCTTTCCCCTCTTGATCAAGGCTGTTGGATTCTAGGCCCCGTAAGAGTATTGAGTTCCTTCCCTTCACCCCCTTTTCCTCCCTCTCCTTTCATAGACCCGGGGTCCAGGCCACCAGTGCCCTCCTTCTTAGGACCCAGGAGTCCCAGATCTGAGGTCCTTCCTCCCCCAGACTCCAGGAGTTGGGGCCCTCAGCGCGTCCTCCCTCACACCCAGGAGTCCGGGCTCCCAGCCCCCTCCTCCCCCAGGATCCAGAAGTTATGGCCCAAGGCCGCTCCCATCTCTAAGTTCCTCAGGCCCTTTCCCTGCTGCGTTCACATGCAAGGGACGCCTCCTGACCTCCACTCTGACCCTGCCTCCTGTGGGGGCCCTGCTCTCCCTCCCAGTCCAGGTCCCCATCCCAGCCTTGACAATGACCCTGGCGGCTTCCTCCCAGCGCTCCCAAATCATTCGCTCCAAGTTCCGATCTGGTGAGAGTCTTCTCTCTGTGCACGTAGGGAAGGGATCCTCCCAGTCCTGGGAATATACTCCAAGTCTGGGAGTCTGCACGGCGGGGTGACATGGGAGGGGGGGTGGTGACACATGCCAAAGGCATGTGTTTTCTGTGCAAGAGATTATTTATGTAAAGGAGGCCCCAGCAAAGGGGTGGAGTTGTGGTTGACAGTGAGTGTGCAAATGGCTGGTGCAATGCTCACGTGAATAGTGGGGAATGGGCGGCTAGGGGTGGGTGTGCAGAGGACCAGGTACTGCAAAGGAACAGGGGCTTAAATTGACACCTGTGCAAATCGGAGGAGCGCCCAGTGTGGAACTGTGGGCAACGGGACAATGAGCTCGCAAGCCTTGAAAGCGTCAAAGGTTGCATTTCAGGTCCCAGCGCAGGTGAAAAGTGTGCAAGTGGGTACACCTGGAGGTCAAGTCCTGAGTAGACAGAGCGTACTTGAGTGTGCAAATGAGTCTGCTTCTGTGGTTGGGTGGGTGCGAAGACACCAGTAACCAAAGAGCAAGGAGTGTGCAAAAGAGTGCACGTGTACAAAGAAATGTGCAAAGAGAGATCCTTGCTCCACAACTGGGGGCCAAATTCTGAATGCGTTAACGTGGCTGGGTGTGTGCCGAGACAGTGAGCCTAGGATGAAGAGTGGCAAAGGGTACCAGTGCACAAAAGTGCTGTAGATGCAAAAATAGAGCCCAGGGAAATGCGTGTTTGAAGGTGGGTGTGCAAAGGAGGTGACTGAGGGGAGGCCCAGAGGTAGTGCAGAAGGGAGTCGGCGTGTGCAAAACGGGGTGCCGGGATAAAAGGGGGCGAGGTACAAACGCTACGATGGTGATTGGGTGGAGGATGGGGTGGGCATCGGCTGACGAAGGGGGCAGGTGGAGGAGTTGGGGGCAGGGCGGCCTCCTGCCTGCACCACTGGCTGGCTCCTGGCCCCAGAACGGCTCTGGCCTTCAGCGCTGTGCTGGCAGGGAACAAGCAGGAGGCCCGGGAAGGGAGCAGGCTGCCCGCCCACCCGCCTGCACGGGGTGTGTAAGGGGGCTGGGCACACGTGTCCCGCCAACAACTGCAGCTCACACTCGCCTGCCAGGCCAGGCTCTTGGACACTCCCTTCCCGCCTTTCTCCTCCCACCTCCCTCCACAGTCCTCCAGCTTCGGATCCACAGACGCTATCAGGACACGAGTAAGTGTGGGCCCTGAAAGGGAGGGGATGGCGGCCCCACTCCCTTGGGGCACCCTGGAGTGCAGCTGCCACACATCTTGCTTCGGTTCCCGAGCCTCAGTCCCTATGCCCCAGGGTACATTGCAATCCCATCCTGCCCTTCCCCAGGACCCAGGAGTACAGATCCCTGGCTGCCCCACCCCTAGGAGCTTTTCTTCCTGCTCTTGGGCTTTTCCCACTCCAATGAAATGCATGAATCCAGATCCTGTTTCTTTGGAGAAGACAGGCATCCCACACCCGACACTTGGCACACATACAAATCTCAGGATGTGGCTTTCAGCTTCTCTCTCTCCCCAAGAACCAGGAGTGCTGGTCCCACCCCTGTCCCAGCAAAACCCCAGAAATCTGTGATCCTCAGCTACCACACCCCTTGGTGACTGAGGATGAGATTCCTGCCTTTCTTGAGAATGTAAAGGTCTGGGTCCCTAGCACTTCTGCCCTTCGATCCAGGAGTCCAGGCAACCACCTTCCAACACTTGGGTTTCACTCCCTGGGTCTGTCCTCTTGCACCCGGGGGCTGGGGCCTCCAGGGTCCTCCTTCCCATGCAGCCTTGTTTCTCCCTGCCTGGCGTGCTGCCTGCAGGCCTCTCAGGGTCCTTTGCTGCCTCTCCATTCTCGGATCCAGATCCATGGATCTCAGCCGCAGACCCGGCTCTGGCTCCGGCCCCAGCCTCACCCTCGAGCCCAGCGCCTTTCCTCTTCAGCCCTGGGGTCCTTCTCCCTGAGCCAAAACACTACCCTTGGCGGTCCCTGAAGAAGGTGAGTCTCGACCAGAGTGAAGGGAAAGTCCCCCTGAGAGTCTAGCCTTGGTCCTCCTTACTGCTGCCCATTTTGCTCCTCTCTGATGGGGACAAGCCGACCCCGTACTTTTCATGGGGCTCTGGGGAAGGAAAGTGGGAAAGGAGCAGAAGCGTTTGACATCATACCTGCTTTTTCAGGAGTCTCCCAAGATCTCCCAACATTGGAGGGAGCCCAAGCCCAAGGAGCACTTGACATACCACCAGTACATGCCCCCAGAGCCGAGACAAGGGTCCAGGGCAGACCCCCAGGCTGAAGGGTCGGCCTTGGGTCCCCCTGGACCACCTCCATGGGAATGGACAAACTCACAGCAGCCACCTCCTAGGTGTGACCCCTGTTTTTGTTCTCTGGGAAGTTCAGGCCCCCCGATCCCTCCTCCCCCAGGACTCAAGAGTCCAAATCCCCGGCCCCTCTTCCTTCAGTTCCCAGAAATCCCGACCTCATATCCGAGAGTCTGAGCCACCTCCTCCCCACCCCCACCCCTGCCCCAGTTCCTCTTGTCTCAGGCACCGGAACTAGCCTCCTGTTTGTTCTCTCGGAGCTTCAGAACTCAGGTCCCTTGCTTTCCTGCATCTTCATGAGCCCCTGTCTTTGAGGACCAGAATGCCTTTTCTCTCTGCGCCTTCTAACCTGTTTTCCCCTCACAACTCTCGCCAGGATGAAGCCCAGTGCCCTCACTCGCTCCCCACCAGGAGTCCCCAGCCCCTCGCCCTCTCCACACAAGTTGGAACTTCAGACTCTCAAACTGGAGGAGCTGACGGTGAGTTTGGGGAGCAGCTTCCCAGGCTGGCCCTCTCGCTCAGTGGGGACCCAGAAGTCTAACCCTGCAGCCTCTGCTCCATTGGAGATCCAGGACCTAGGGTCCCCAGTCCCTCCTCTCTCGGTTTCCAAATGTCCAGCTCCGACCCCCCGCCCCCCCCAACCTGCGCCCCGGATCCCGCCTAGCACGGCCTCTCTCCGCCTCGCTCCCTAGGTCTCAGAGCTCCGGCAGCAGCTGCGCCTGCGGGGCCTCCCGGTGTCTGGGACCAAGTCGATGCTCCTGGAGCGCATGCGCGGCGGCGCCCCGCCCCGCGAGCGGCCGAAGCCGCGGCGCGAGGACTGTCCGGCGGGCGCTCCCTGGCCTCGCTTCAGGCGCAAGGCTTTGGGAGCCGCTGGGAGGCCGGCCTCGGTGAGAGCGGGACTACGCGCGTGGACCAATGAGGAGAAGACAAAGCGGGACGGGGCGGGAAGTCGAGAAAAGAATAGCCAATAAAGTGTGTGGGGCGCGGTTAAGAGCAAAGGGGGAGGATCTTAAGGGAAGGGAAGCCAATGAAAGAATAGGGGGCGAGGCCGAAGGGAGGGATGGATGAGTGAAGGCCCCGGCCGGGACCAGGAGGTGGAGCCACAGGTAGCGAGTGGATGGGGTTGCTCCCAGTGGGCACGGCTTATAGGAACTCGCCCTCTTCGCCGTTCTAGTTCAAGCCGAGTCCAACATCTCACTCGCTGCCCCTTCCACGTGCCGCGGAAACCCTTGTGACGGCTCTGGCTCCTGCTCCGGCTCCGGCTGCATCGACGGCTCAGGCTCCAGCTCCAGTGCCGATCCCTTCCTCAGCACCAGCCTCGACAGCCCTGACACTGGAGGAGGAGCTGCAGGAAGCGATCCGCAGAGCGCAGGTGAGAGGGAGCGGGCCTAGGGTCTCAGTCAGGATCAGGCTGGAGTCCCAGGTTCACGCCAGTTCTGCCCGTCCGCAGTTGCTTCCGAACCGGGGCATCAGTGACATCCTGGAGGATCAGGTGGAGCCTGAGGGTAAGAGCCGAACTCCTAGATTTGGGGGAAAAGGGGGCCGAGGTTCTGGGCTTCTGGGTTCGCGGGAGGAATAGGTTGGTGTCTGGACTCCTGAGTCCTAGGGAGGAGTGGGCTGGGGACCTAGACTCCTGGAAAGGACGAATAGGGAGCTGGCGTCCGGATCCCTGCCTTCCTAAGCTCACACTTCATTCCTTCCCCTACAGACATGCTGCCCCCCATCCCCCTGGACTTCCCCGGCTCCTTCGACTTGCTGTCCCCCTCCCCGGACTCTGAAGGCCTCTCATCTGTCTTCTCTTCCTCTCTCCCATCCCCCACGAACTCCCCGTCCCCCTCTCCCAGGGGCCCCACCGACTCCTTGGATTGGCTGGAGGCTCTGAGTGGGGGTCCCCCACTGGGCTGTGGCCCCCCAGCCCCCAGCATTTTCTCTGCTGACTTATCTGATTCCAGTGGCACCAGGCTGTGGGACCTGCTGGAGGATCCATGGTGATGGATTTTGGGGTTTCCAGGGACTGTGAACTGGGGGGGATGGAGAGGCCACAGAGATAGACTCCCTGAGGGAGGGGTTGGAACAACCAGCAGAGTCCCTCCCACCACAGACACAAAATCAGAGACAACTCTCATCCCCACCTGGCCCCTGCACTGCTGCTGACATGCCCACCTCCTGACTTCTGCCTGACCTCCATATGATCCCCTCCATGGTTGTGTGGTTGGGGGCAAAGAGGTTTCATTTGCTGCTGACCAGGGCAAAACAAGCTGCTTGCTGCTTCCCTCAGAGACCTCATGGATGTTTTTGTTCCCACTTTCATCCCCCCATCCCACTGACGAGATGGATGCCTGTTGCTGGGGAGTCTGGAAGGTGGTCTATGCTTTTTGGATGCAGGAGAGGGACAGGGAAGAGTAGGGAGAGAGAATAGTCTGCCAGACCCTTGGCTTCTGATTGGAGATGAGAAAAATCAGATGTGTCATATCTGAGGTCAGATTCCCTCGGAAGCAGAGTCTGAGACAAGATCTGTGTATCCATGATTTAGGAAAGAAATGCTCCCAGGAGAAACCAATGAAGGAATAGATGAAACAGGGCAGCGATGGGGAAGAAGACTAGCTAGAATGTGATTTCAGGTGAAGTCCCAACACCAGCCTGATCCCATGGGGAGCTCTGGAGGATAAATTAAGTTGTAGAGTCTTTCCCACCTTGAGGCAAAGGGAACTGGGCCTTTGAGACAAAGGGAGATCCCTGTTTGGGTTTATTATTGCTGAATAACAAACCACCCTAAAATTTCGTGTCTTAATTACTGTCTGTGATTGTTCACAATTCCATGGATTGACTGGGCTCAGTGAGGCAGTTCTTCAGCACCATATAATGTCAACTAAAGCTGGAGTCATCTTAGGGCCCAACTGGGCTGGAACATCCAAGATGGCACACTCAGGTGCATCTGGCACCTTGGCAGGGATGGCTAGTAGGCTTGACCCTACTGGGCTGTGGGATATCTGGACTTCTCTCATTCTCTGTGTAGTCTCAGTGCTCTCCCTCTCCATGTGGTTTCTTTCTCCAACAGGTAGCTGGACCCCTCACATGGTAGCTCAGGGCTCCCCAAAGTGAGCATTCCTAGGGGAGGAAGCAAAAACTTCCAGTCTCTTAAAGACTAAGCTTGGAACTGCCACAATGTCACTTCCACCACATTTTATTGGTTAATGCAAATCAAGGTAGCCCAGGCTGAATATGGGAGAGGACTACACAAACGTATGAATATCGGGGGCATGGTCACTGGGCGCTGTCTTTGGAGACCTGCCACTACACCCCTCTAGGCAGTCATGGGCCACAGGTCACAAGAAGGGGGCAGGATATAAACTCCAGGCACCTCAAGCTCAAGGGCAGTCCTGGGAACAAGGTTGCAGGGTAAGCCCTTAGCAGCAAACTGTTTTAAAATATAGGTTTATTATCATTCAGGTATGGTGAGGCCAATAGATCGGGAGACAATTGCCACTGAAAAGATAGTTTGTTATTTTCACAGATCCCAAAGGAAGGGGGCATGCCAAGCTATGCAGGGCACCAGGGTCAGTCAGGAGTTAGAGAGGAAGAGGAGAAACTTGGACAAGAGTCTTTATTGTGGTTTCCTTGGGAAGGAACAGATGAGGCAGGGTAAGCTTAGGATTGTCTTATTATTTGAATAATTTCATCAGGCTCTGGGGTGTAAGGGTTGTCCCCAGTTGCCTGGAACTTGGCCCTGGGGTGATTAGGCAGATGAATAGTGGCCTGAAGTATAGAATACCATAAAGGAAGTGGTTGGGGGTATGGGCTCTGGGTTGGTTGCTTTGCATGTGAAAGGCATACTTACATGTCAGTCCTTTATTACCTCTAGGAATTGGCTAGCCCTGGGAGGGGCAGTCCCTCCAATGTCAGCAAGGCCCCAGATGTCAAAGCACCAGAAATACAGAAATAAAAAGGCATGATTAATGCATAAAGCACACAGAAGCCGGGTGTTGGGTGCACAGAACTGGTAAGAGGAATCTGAGGGGACCTGGGCAGGCTGCCAACAGTGTCCACTACAGGTGGGAATGTCCAGTGGATTAGTTATGTGTTACAGGACCTAGAACCAGTGACTTCCTCTGGCTTGCTGTCATGTCAGTTTCCTTATTTGTACCTACAGCCTAGTGTGACTGAGAGAGTTCACTGAGAACGTCCATGAATTGGACCTGGCATGTGCCATGTGATGATAAACATTAATCACCATTATTAGCTGCTGATCGACAATTCTAGTGCCTCGAAGTGTGTAAACTCTGGTGAACATTAAAGATCCAAGATAAAAATGGAAGGGAACAAATGCTCGTTACCATGAGGCAAAGGGAATCTTTGATGTCTTCCAAACCAATCAGGTAGAATTTGTCCTCCTTACTTTCCAGATGAATTAATGAAAGATCAGAGAAGGGGAGCGACCTGCTCAGTGTCACACAGACAGGAGGTGTTGGAGTAGGGTTTTAAATCAGATTAATGTGTCTACAGCCTGTGCCCTCAGGGTTGAAAAATCAAAGAACCTCAATCTCTGCTCTGGTGAAGCTCAGACATTTGCAAAGAGAGTCCCAGTGCAGGGTGATAGGGATTTTCATGGCAATGGTACAAGGAATAGGAGGGGCAGGACTCCTAGAAGGGGACCAGAAGCTGCAGGGGAATGGGACAGGGTGGTCAGAGAAAATATTTTCGCCAAGACTCAAAGGGTGAGGAGGAGCTGGTCGGAGGAAGCTCTTGGAAGACAGCATCCTTGTAGAGGGAGAAGAACATGCAAAGGCTTGAAGATGTGAAGGGCGCTGCCACCTGGGGAAACTTGTGAGGTCAGGGTTCCTGGGATAAAAGGTGGGTGTTGGCAGGTCTTCCTCTGTCTCTGTTTCCCTTCTGACACTTCTATGCCTATACCCCTGTATCAGTCTCTTCCCATCTCTGCCTGCCTCTGTGTCTTCACTCTGTCCCCATCTCTCCTGTGTCCAGAGGAGGGCGGCCTTGGGCTGAGAGCCTGTGGGCCCTGTGTGCAGTCTCAAAGAGAGTCAGGGCTAGGGGCGGCTAAGGAATTCTCTGGAAGGTGGAGATTTGAAAGACAGACCCAGGATTGCAAGGAGTGTGCAGGTTTGGGTCCAGAGTCTGAGGGACGGGCTTGGGTCTTGCATTCTCCATGGCCCGTCCCTCAGCCCTTTTCCGGACATGTCAGCTACTTCCTCCTGCCCCTGAGGCAAGGACTGGGCCTCCCCCAAGGGGGTAGGGAAAAATGAGGGCTGGACCTATGGGGGAGCTGGGGGGAGGATGAGGTCAGATGGGGACCCCTCCCCCCACCATGCTGCCATCCCACGATCTCAGTGGAAGCATGAAAAATACCAAGAATATATTTGACAAATTACCAATTTATTTTATAGACATATTCCCCAGAAAGATACATTCATATTCATTGGGTAGACTGGAGAAGAATATATTTTGCTTTTCTCCCCCTTCTCCCTCCCCCTCCTTCTCTTCTTCTTCCTCTTCTCTCCCCCCCGCACCCCATTTCTCCCTCCCTCCCTTCGTATCTCTCTTTCTCCCTCCCTTCTCTGTTACCACATAGCTAATTGGCTGCTTCCAATCACTGACTTCTATTCTATTCTGCGTGTTACCTCTACCTTATTATTATTATTATTATTATTATTATTATTATTTGGCCTCGCAGTTTGTGGGATCTTAGTTCCCCAACCAGGGATTGAACCTGGGCCCTCAGCAATGAAAGCATGGAGTCCTAACCACTGGACCGCCAGGGAATTCCCATCATCCACCTTATTTTTTCTTTCTGCTTCGCCAGTGATGACCACCCCCCAGCTCCCAACTCCACCAACCACCTGAGATCCTCGTCATCATCAAGCACAGCCTCTTAGGGACCTGTGGGAGAATTTCTCTGGGAAACACACCCAGGAGAGCTTGACACAGAAGCAGGTGCCATGGTGGTTGGGGGTCTTCTCTGGGGCCAGATCCACCTGTGTGGACTTATCTCTCCATCACTAGCTGCCTGGCCTACGGCAAGCCATTTAACCTCTCTGTGCCTCAGTTTCTTCATTCATATAATGGGAACAAGGGCAATAGTACTTTGTGTGGGTGGTGTGAGGAATAAATGAGTTAACCTGTGTAAGGTGCTTAGAACAATGGCTGGCATATAGTAAGTGCTCATTAAGTGTCGGTGACTGTCACCGACCCACAGGATTGATTTGATTTCCACTCCTCTGCCAAATGGCTGTGTCCCCCCGCGTGACCACCATGTGTGCACGAGGGTTGCCCTGCCCTTGGTGTTGTCCAGCTTTATCATTTTCAATCTGTCCACTGCTACCTCTTCTTTCTCTCAAATCTTGTTTATCCCTGATGGTGGATGATGGGGACTCCCATACCTCAGACAGACTGGTGATGAAGACCTCAGAGCCAGGGCAGGGGGTTTAGGTGGCTGAACTGGGAGGAAAAGAGGGAAATGGGAATTGTGAACATTCATTCTCTAGAAGACAGGCTCTCTCCTTCCCTTGGGCAAACCGCTTCAGTGCCAAACCTTCATTCAGACTTTGAACCCAGCCCCTCCCTATCTGGGGACCCTAGACAAGTCACTTCTCTCTGACCTCATAGATGACCTGGTTCCTAGGTAATTTCCCAAGAGAAATGAAAACATGTTTGCATAAAGACTTGTACACAAATGTTGATAACAGCATCATTCATTATAGCTCTAAACTGGGGAGAGCCCAAATGTCCGTCAGATGGTGAACAGATAAGCACCCCATGGGACACCCACACAGTGGAATACTACTCAGTAGTGAAAAGGCGGTGAATGGTTGATACCTGCAAGGATATGAATGAATCTCAGAAACATGATGCTAAGTGAAAGAAGTCAAACACAAAACACTAAACATGGAATGATTCTTTATGATTCTAGAAAAGGCAAAACTAAGGTGACCAGGAGGTGTAACCAAGCAGGACTCTATGGGACCTTCCCGGGACAAATCCCCCCATGTCCTCCACATACCTCTTGTCTGTAGAAAAACTTTAGCCTCCTAGGCCTTCCCCGAGTTACAAAGAATAAATTTTATCAGAGAGGTGAGATATGCAGAAGCAAAGGAAAAACAGTCTAGCAAGACAAGATAATAATAGTTTAGCCATTAAACAAAGTCAAGGACATTTAGTTCCTCCTCAAGGGGGGAACTATAGATAATATTCTGAGTCATATCCTTTGAGCTGTTTTGCAGATACTGAAACCCCCACCAGGTGGAAGAAGTTAATTGTATGCTACCCACAAGAATGTAGACCCCAGACTGGTTGGAACCAGAAGGTTGATGATGTTGACTCCCAGTTACCTCACTGCCAGCCAATCAGGAGAATGTCCAAGAGCTGATCACGCACCCCACAACCCCTCTCCTTTACCCTGTCTTTAAAAACCTTTCCCTGAAATCCATCAGGTCTTTTAAGCACTAGCTGCCTGGACTCCTTGCTTGGTGCCCTGCAATAAACACTGCACTTTCCTTCACCACAAGCCGGTGTCAGTAGATTGTCTTTACTCCACGTGGACAGGCAGACCCAAGCTAGGTTCAGTAACAGAAGCAGCTCAGTGGTTCCTTTTAGTATATTCACAGAGTGGCCCATCCAGCAGTACAATCAATATCAGAGCATTTTCATCACCACAAAAAGAAATCCCATCCATACCCATTAGCAGTCACTGCCCATTTCCTCCCAAACCTCTGCTCCTCCCACTAGGCAACCACTAATCTACTTTTTGTCTCTGTGGATTTGCCTGTTCTGGATATGTCATATGAATGGAATCATATGTGGTCCATTGTGTTCAGCTTCTTTCACTCAGCATAATGTTTCCAACGTTCACCCATGTTTTAGCATGTACAGTATTAAAATGGAGCAGGACCCTATGGTCCTTCCCCACCATGTCCTCTGCCTGCCTTTTGTCTGTGGAAAACCTTTAGCCAAAGAATAAATTTAATCAGAGAAGTGAGAAGATGCAGAAGCAAAAAAAGCTGTCAAACAGGACAAAACAATAATAGGTTAGTCACTAAGCAAAGTCAAGGACCTTTAATTCCTCTTCAAGGGCTATAGATAATATTCTGAGCCATGTCCTGTGATCCGTCTTGTAGATACTGAAATCCCCACCAGGTGGAAGAAGTTAACTACATGATGACCAGAGTGTAGCCATGACATAAGCTGCCATAATTCTGAGAATTGACCTCAAGGAAATGGGAACAAACTGACCCTGGAACTGAAGATTAACTGTACTTAAAACAATCAAGATGATGCTGGTCAGACCACCAATGACCAATTTCAAGATGACTGTCAGAGCCGACTGCTATTTCTGCATGTAGCCCCCTCCCTCTGTCTATAAAAGCTCTTTCCCACTGATTGTCAAGGGGGGCAAGTTGGCCTTTGGACAGAATTCCACCCTCACCCCCACCCCAGTTGCCAGCATCCAAAATAAGGCAGACTTTCTTTTCCACCAACTTTGCCTCTTCATTAGCTTTTGAGTGGTGAGCAGCCAGACCCCCACTTTCGGTTACAGTATTTCACTCCTTTTTATGGCTGAATAATATGCCATTTTATGGATCCACCATATTTTGTTCATCCCTTCAGCAGGTGATGGACATTTGGGTTGTTTCCCCTTTTTGGCTATTATGAATAATGCTGCTATCACATGGGTGGATATTATTGTATATAAATTGTATTCACTAAAGCTGGGAAATAAAGACCAAGCAGAACAAAATGATTGTGTTTACAGACACATCCAGAGATGGCAAAAGGATAAAGAAAGATAGAAATATGCCAACAAAAGTGAGAATCACCATTAACTGCAGTGGAGGGAGAGAGGCTTTCTGGATGTTTCCGTATCCTGACAGCATCCCAGGTGTGCAGTAAAGGGTTAACTCGACAGTCTTGGGCTGCTCAAACCCCGCACATTCCAAAGAGAGGACTGACCAATGATCAGCTCCGGGGACATAACCTCTAAGCTCTTGGCTGGTCCTACCTGATAAGAGTGTCTTTGTTTACTTGGGGCCTTGGACCGCATGGTATCAGCTTAACTTCTGGAGGTGCTGGAGTCTGAGTAGCTGAGGTCAGTCACATGGGCATCCAGCCTTTCCTACGCGACCAACCCACAGTAAAAATCCTGCACACCAAGGCTCGTGGGAGCTTCTCTGGTTGGCAATACTTAGTATGTTTTGTCACACATCGTTGCCGGGAGAATTAAGTGCTGTTCATGTGACTCCACTGGGAGAGACAACTGGAAGCTTCCACCTGGTCTCTCCTGAACTCTACCCTGTGCACCTTTTGCCTTTGCTGATTTTAATCTGTATCTTTTCACTGTAATAAAACACAAACATGAGTATAACGGCTTTCCTGTGAGTCCTTCCAACAGATCATTGAACCCGAGAGCGGTCTTGGGGTCCACCGACACACCAGGTCTTAATCTGGATAGGAGTTTCTGCCGTTATTCTTTTCATTTATTTAGGCTGCACTGGGTGTTAGTTGTGGCACGCAGGATATTGGTTGCAGCATGTGAACTCTTAGTTGCGGCATGCATGTGGGATCTAGTTCCCTGACCAGGGATCGAACCCAGGTCCCCTGCATTGGGAGCACGGAGTGTTACGTGCTGGACCACCAGGGAAGTCCCTGCCCTGTTATTCTTTTTTTTTTTTTTTTAATAAATTTATTTATTTATTTATTTTTGGCTGCATGGGGTCTTCGTTGCGCGGCTTTTCTCTAGTTGCGGCAAGCGGGGGTTACTCTTTGTTGCGGTGTGCGGGCTTCTCATTGCGGTGGCTTCTCTTGTTGTGGAGCACGGGCTCTAGGCGTGCCGGCTTCAGTAGTTGTGGCTTGTGGGCTCTAGAGCACAGGCTCAGTAGTTGTGGTGCACGGGCTTAGTTGCTCCGCGGCATGTGGGATCTTCCCGGACCAGGGCTCGAACCCATGTCCCCTGCATTGGCAGGCAGATTCTTAACCACTGCACCACCAGGGAAGCCCTGTTATTCTTTAAACTGTGCATTTTATGACTGTTTCACATGTATGATGTTAGAATTAAACAAAATAATCAGGACTTCGTAATGAACAGAAGGCAAATAAAGAAAAGGGAAGAATTAAAAATAAGTTTCAGGGTTGGGCTGTTGCAGAAGGCTAGCTGTGGCTGTTAAGAAAACATGCAAAAGAGAAATAGCTTCAGGGGAGCAAAGTGAAGAATCACTCAATTCACTTTGGCCTACTGAGTTTGAGAATCTGAGAATCTCGCTTAGCAGACTGACTTCAAAGCTCAGGAGAAGTGATAAAAAGACTAAAAGAGACCTCACTCAAAGAGGAATGTCATTGAAAATGGTGCCATTTTCCCCCAAAGAAATCGGAGAAAATTTTAAAAGATGGTAATATCCAACTTTGGCAAGACTGTGGGAGAATGGGCTTGGACAGAATATAAATGGCGTTGGACAGAATATAAATTTTTTCACAAGTTATACAGCATAGTTGATTTTAAATGCACACTTCATGACCCAGAAATTTCAATTCTAATAATATATCCTTTAAAAGAAATACTAGTATGCATGCATAAAGATTTCCCACACTATAGCCCCAAATGGCAAATGACAAGGATATTCTCCCCAGCATTATTTGTAATAGCAAAAAATAACAAACACCCTAAAAACCTTCAGGTGGAATATGGATGTGCCATAGTTGATAAATACAATAGAATCTTTTGCAACTACCAAAAGAGATTGGAAAGATGCTTACTACACAAAGCAGATTTAAAAAGAACAGCAAGTTCCGAAGTTTGTATGGTCCTATATGTAAACAAAAAATGACACATGATCTTTTAACATTTTATAATTTAATTTTTAAGTTTTTAACTTTTAATTTTCTTTTAGTTTTCTTTTTAAGAGCTTGGTTTTTTCCCTCTAGATGGCTCAAGAATTTATCCCCCTAGGTGGTTAAGAATTTATCTTTTAATCATTAATTTGTAATGTTACCCTCAACATACACTAAATACCCAAATGAATTGCTGTCCATTTCTGACCTTTCTAGGCAGTTCCTTTCATCTGTTTTCCATGCACTGGGATCACACTGTTTTATTTATTGAGGTGTGACATTAGTTTTTAACATCTGGTAGAGCCTGCCCTGCTCAGCACTCTCTACTTTTGGAATTTTTAAAGTTATTCTATTATTCAACTTTTTTGGGGGGTGTCTAAAGCGATGTTTCTGGCCCCAAAATAAAAATGTGAGAGTCATCAAAATACAGCATGTGAAACTATGAAATCACCCAGGGAGAACAATGGGCCATGGATAGAACCCTAGGAAAACTAATTGTTGGAAGGAACACCCCATGACCATGAACATAATTAATTAAATTAAAATGGACAGGGTAACAGCCAGCCTTTTACTGAAGCTTGGTTCACTGAAGAAACTCCATAAAATCACCAGAAACAACCCTCTCCCCTCCCCACTTTCTTAGGTACTTTTAGTTTCCTAAGGTTGCTGTAGCAAAGTACCCCAAACTGAGTGGCTTAAAAAGCAGAAACGTAGGGTTGTGGGGTCAGAATAATTCCCTAGGTAATGATAGGAGATGCAGTAGTGAGGAATCCCAGGAAAAAATACCTCCTATCCTAATATCCCACCACATACAGTCAGCCTCCAGAATCTAAAGTGACCTGAGAAATCACCCCCTTCCCTCAGCTATGGGGTAGAGAGGGTGAGCTGTAAAAAGAAGCAGTTGGGAGTAGATCTCAGGACAGTGACTGAGGGGGAAGGAAAATAAGCAACCTGAAAATGAACACATATCTTCATGTGCTAATTGACATTTGCTTATCATCATTTTCAAACCATCTGTTCAATTTTTTTTGCCCATGTATTCTAATGAAGTTTTTGTCTTTTTCTTATTGACTTATAGACATTCTTTATATCTTCTGCATATGAGCCTTGTGAAATGTAGATACTGCAAACATGAAAAGTGTCTTTTTTCTTCTTTAGCTTTTTTTTTTTTTTTTTTGCCACACCTTGTGGCAGGCAGAGCTTTCCGGATCATAAATTGAACCTGCACCCCCTGTGGTGGAAGCATGGCGTGTTAACCACTGGACCACTGGGGAAGTCTGAAAAGAGTCTTTTAATGAATCAAAGTTTTTCATTTTAATGAAGTCCAACATACCAATTTTTTTATGGTTACTGTTTTTTTTGTGTGTGTGTCTTAGCTAAGAAGCCTTTGCCCACATCAAGGTCATGAGCTTTTCTTCCGTGTTTTGTTCTAGAAGCTTTATGCTTTTAGCTTTCACCTTCTGGTTTGTGATCCATCTTGAATTAACATTTGTGCATGGTGTGAGGTAGGGGTCAGGGCTTACTTTTTCCCTATGGATGTAGGATTTCTTGCCTTTATTTATTTAATTTATTTTTTAATTATTATTTTTTTTTAATATTAGTTTTTTTTAACATCATTATTGGAGTATAATTGCTTTACAATGGTGTGTTAGTTTCTGCTGTATAACAAAGTGAATCAGCTATACATATACATATATCCCCATATCTCCTCCCTCTTGCATCTCCCTCCCACCCTCCCTATCCCACCCCTCTAGGTGGACACAAAGCACCGAGCTGATCTCCCTGTGCTATGTGGCTGCTTCTCACTAGTTATCTATTTTACATTTGGTAGTGTATATATGTCCATACCACTCTCTCACTTCGTCCCAGCTTGCCCTTCCCCTCCGCCGTGTCCTCAAGTCCATTCTCTATGTCTGCGTCTTTATTCCTGTCCTGCTACTAGGTTCTTCAGAACCAGTTTTTTTTTTTTTTTTTTTTTTTAGATTCCATATATATGTGTTAACATATGGTATTTGTTTTTCTCTTTCTGACTTACTTCACTCTGTATGACAGTCTCTAGGTCCATCCACCTCACTACAAATAATTCAATCTCGTTTCTTTTTATGGCTGAGTAATATTCCGTTGTATATATGTGCCACATCTTCTTTATCCATTCATCTGTCAATGGACAATTGGGTTGCTTCCATGTCCTGACTACTGTAAATAGAGCTGCAGTGAACATTGTGGTACATGACTCTTTTTGAATTATGGTTTTCTCAGGGTATATGCCCAGTAGTGGGATTGCTGGGCCGTATGGTAATTCTAATTTTAGTTTTTTAAGGAACCCCCATACTGTACTCCACAGTGGTTGTATCAATTTACATTCCCACCAACAGTGCAACAGGGTTCCCTTTTCTCCACACCCTCTCCAGCATTTATTGTTTGTAGGTTTTTTGATGGTGGCCATTCTGACCAGTGTGAGGTGATACCTCATTGTAGTTTTGATTTGCATTTCTCTAATGATTAGTGATATTGAGCATACTTTCATGTGTTTGTTGGAAATCTGTATATCTTTTTTGGAGAAATGTCTATTTAGGTCTTCTGCCCATTTTTGGATTGGGTTGTTTGTTTTTTTGATATTGAGCTGCATGAGCTGCTTGTATATTTTGGAGATTAATCCTTTCTCAGTTGCTTCGTTTTCAAATATTTTCTCCCATTCTGAGGGTTGTCTTTTCGTCTTGTTTATGGTTTCCTTTGCTGTGCAAAAGCTTTTAAGTTTCATTAGGTCCCATTTGTTTATTTTATTTCCATTTCTCTAGGAGGTGGGTCAAAAAAGATCTTGCTGTGATTTATGTCATGGAGTGTTCTGCCTATGTTTTCCTCTAAGAGGTTTATGGTGTCTGGCCTTACATTTAGGTCTTTAATCCATTTTGAGTTTATTTTTATGTATGGTGTTAGGGAGTGTTCTAATTTCATTCTTTTACATGTAGCTGTCCAGTTTTCCCAGCACCACTTATTGAAGAGGCTGTCTTTTCTCCATTGTATATTCTTGCCTCCTTTATCAAAGATAAGGTGACCATATGTGCATGGGTTTATCTCTGGGCTTTCTAGCCTGTTCCATTGATCTATATTTCTGTTTTTGTGCCAGTACCATACTATCTTGATTACTGTAGCTTTGTAGTATAGTCTGAAGTCAGGGAACCTGATTCCTCCAGCTCCGTTTTTCTTTCTCAAGTTTGCTTTGGCTATTTGGGGTCTTTTGTGTTTCCATACAAACTGAAATTTTTTTGTTCTAGTTCTGTGAAAAATGGCATTGTTAATTTGATAGGGATTGCATTGAATCTGTAGATTGCTTTGGGTAGTATAGACATTGTCACAATGTTGATTCTTCCAATCCAAGAATATGGTATATCTCTCCGTCTGTTTGCATCATCTTTAATTTCTTTCATCAGTGTCTTATAGTTCTCTGCATACAGGTCTTTTATTTCCTTAGGTAGGTTTATTTCTAGTTATTTTATTCTTTTTGTTGCAATGGTAAATGGGGGTGCTTCCTTAATTTCTCTTTCAGATTTTTCATCATTAGTGTATAGGAATGCAAGAGATTTCTATGCATTAATTTTGTATCCTGCTACTTTACCAAATTCATTGATTAGCTCTAGTAGTTTTCTGGTAGCATCTTTAGGATTCTCTATGTATAGTATCATGTCATCTTCAAACAGTGACAGTTTTACTTCTTCTTTTCTGATTTGGATTCCTTTTATTTCTTTTTCTTCTCTGATTGCCGTGGCAAAAACTTCCAAAATGTGAAAGAAAGAATCAAGGGTAAGTTTAAGTGTTTGGTTGAAGTAAATGGACAGTGCCATTTACTGACATGGGGGTGGGCAGGGGAAGGCTTGGGGGGCTGAAATGAGGGGAGATGTTGTCACAGACATTTTGGGAAACTATGACCAACCATGATGTTGCTTTAATTTAGAAGCATGTAAAATGTGCCCCCCAATACATTTTTAAATGTACATGAAGAAAATAGAGAATGATGAATAATAAATGAACATAGAATTTCTTTTCTTTTGTTTTAAATAGCAAAACCTGGTCCAGTGACCACCACCCATTCAAGTTGTATAAAATAAGGCTGGAAATTTGAAAGGGGAATCCTTAAATAGAGTTACCGAGAAACCTATTAGCCTAGTAAGTACTGTGGCATCCCATTCCATGGGTACCAAGCCACAAGAAAGAGGCCCTAAGAGAACCACCCAGAGAGACTGAAGAGGCCTGCAAGGGGATGTGTGGTAGTCGTTAGAGCCATGCATAAATCTGGGGCATGTGGGCAGGTTGCTCTTGCTTGCCCTCTGTGAAATAAAATTCATGTATTATGGCAAGATGAGAAAAATTTAAACATAAAGATTCTTCTCGATGCAAGAGGGAAGAGATATGGGAACATATGTATATGTATAACTGATTCACTTTGTTATAAAGCAGAAACTAACACAGCATTGTAAAGCAATTATACGCCAATAAAGATGTTAAAAAAAAAAAAAAAAGATTCTTCTCTGCCCTTTGGCCTCTCCTCTCCCCCCAGTGTGCATTGCGTGTCTGCATTACCCATTGACAAACTCCCCCTCCCCCATGGGCAGGAATCCCTGCTCAGTCATAAAGAGCGACATTCTCCTAGCACTAACAAGACAACTCCTTAAAAGATAACATTCCTTCTTGATCTCGTAAGGCGTCACATGACCCACCAGGATGCCGCTTAGATCTGGATTACGTAAACTGTCAATAACACATCATTTGATGTACAGGCCTCTGTCTCAAAAAAACTTATATAACTGTGCCTTGATTTCTAACCGGTGGAACAGTTCTCAGAGCTTTCTGAGATGCTCTTCCCTGGTTATAATCCTCAAATTTGGCCCAAATAAAATTTTCCATTTCTTTCTTAGGTCCTCTGATTAATTTTTCATCGACACCTCTTTGAAATTGGGTATGACCACATGACTTTCTTCAGTCACTGAAATGTGAGTGGCAAACCTTTTTTTCCTTTGTACCCATTTTTGGAGCTTCCTCCCAATTTTTTTTTTTTTTTTTTTGGCCACACCGTTCGTCATGTGGGATCTTAGTTCCCTCACCAGGGATGGAACCCGTGCCCCCTGCAGTGGAAGCGTGGAGTCTTTTTTTTTTTAATTTATTTATTATTTATTTATTATTTATTTTTGGCTGTGTTGGGTCTTCGTTTCTGTGCGAGGGCTTTCTGTAGTTGCGGCAAGCGGGGGCCACTCTTCATCGCGATGCGCGGGCCTCTCACTATCGCAGCCTCTCTTGTTGCGGAGCACAGGCTCCAGACGCGCAGGCTCAGTAGTTGTGGCTCACGGGCCTAGTTGCTCGGAAGCGTGGAGTCTTAACCACTGGACCACCAGGGAAGTCCCAGCATCTTCCCAATTCTTAGGGTATTCTTTCATTACCTTTTCTTGAATCAGCTCCCTTACAAATATGGTGGCCGTGTTTGTATTAGGTGACCCCCCCTCCCCATGATCTCAGGTAATTGACTCATGGTGGATGCCTGACTCAAATATCAATCCGATTGAGCCAATCAGATTATCTTTTTCAGGAATGTCAAACTGTGGCAGAGAGACACTAGGAGTTTCTGTTGGGCCCTTGAAATGAGACTTCTATTTCACCATTACCTCCATGGTTCACCGTCTCTGCATGCTGGAAGTGTTACAGTAGCCTTCTCACTGGTCTCTTTGTCTCCATCCTTGCCCTTACAGCCCTATCTCCACATAGCAGCCAGATATGTCCACACAGCAAATCAGATCATATTACTCCCCTAATTAAAGCCCTCTGATGGCTTCCCATTGGTCTTAGAATAAAACCCAAAGTCCTCATCATGGTCGACAAGGCATTTCATGGTCCCACCCTGCTAACTTCTCCACCTATGTCTGTCTCCAAGTGCTCCAGTCACACTGGTCTCATTTCACTCTCATGTATAACTAGACTACCCCCCACCCCGCCACAGGACTTTGCACGTGGGATCTCAAGTCAGGTGAGGATGTGCATGTTGGCCTACTTCATGCCAAAGTCATAAAAGATTTTGCAAATGCAGAGACTAATCTATTTAGTTTGTTATCCAGTTATTTATGGCTGCCTAACAGATTATCCCAAAACTTAGTGGCATAAAACAATCAGAGTGTTGTGCTCACAGAATCTGTGAATCAGGAATTCAGATATGGCTTGTCTCTGCAACATGTTGTCAGGAGCCTCGGCTGGATCACTCTAAACGCTAGGTAGACTGGAACAACTGTGGAATCATCTGGAGGCTTCTACACTCACATGTCTGATGTGTGGGCTGGGATGACTTGAAGCTGGCCTCAGCTGAGACTGTTAATCTGTGGCCTCTCATTGAGTTTGGGCCTCCTCACAGCATGGTTGCTTCAGATAGCTGGACTTCTTACACGATGATGACGACTGAGGACTCCAAGAGTAAGTGTTTCAGCAAACAACTTGAAAGCCATGTTGTGAGGGAGTCCAAGCTAGCCTGTCTTGCAGGATATTCCAAATGAGCGCCACTAAATGCAGCTGCATAAAAGCACTCAGCCAACATTGCACTGGAGCAGAGAATCACCCAGCTGACCCACAGACTGGTGGGAAGTAATTAATTGCTGTCACTTTAAGCCACTATGTTTTGTTAACGCAGTCCTTGAGAGCAGGGATCCTGTTAGGTTCATCACTACAGGTACTAAGAGAATGAATAGACTCTCGTCAAGTTCACTGAGCCATGCTGGTCTCTGAGTTCTCAACAATAATCATCGTAGTCCCCAGAAGCCAGGGTTGCAGAGGTGGGGCACAAGGTCTTGGATTCACACCAACTACTAGCCAATATGGCTCTCTTGTGAAAACTGGGCAAAAGGTCCCCACTCTGGGTGGACTAATTAGAAAAAAGTGAGCCCTCTGGGTGGACACAGTCCCAGGGACACATGGCTTGGAGAGCAGACTGTAGGCTCTACTTAAGCCCCACTTGCCTCCTTGTCCAGGGACCTTTGTGTAGTGACCAACTTGCACAATAATCCAGGGTTTCCCTGTTTTGCACCCTACAGACATTCCTCCCTTCTTCCGTGGTAAAAGCACCCCAATTTTCTTACTGCAAGCCACCATGTCCTTCAGAGGAAGCTGATCAACTCCCCAGCTGCAGGGGGCAAAGATTTATTGATCTGAAGCTAGGTCAATCCCAGGGTCTCATTCACCATGCCTTATAAGGGGTCAGGGGGCATGTGACACACTTCTGGTCAATGAGACATGGGGCCAGTTGCTGGAGGATTTGGAAGGTTTCCCACACTCTTCAGAAGGGACCTAAGATAAGAACAAACCTCTTTTTGCTGCCTTGGGAAAAGGATATCTGTGTGACACCTGAGTATGTGGCAGCTTCCTTGGGACCAAGGGGAGCATGTGGGAGCTGATTTAAGAAATTATGGCAGTTCAACATGATGGATAGAACTGGGGTCTTTTTTTTTTTTTGACTTATTTTTATTTTTTAAAAAATTTATTTATTTTATTTATTTATTTTTGGCTGCATTAGGTCTTCGTTGCTGCGCACGGGCTTTCTCTGGTTGCGGTGAACAGGGGCTACTCTTTGCTGTCATGCATGGGCTTCTCATTGTGGTGGCTTCTCTTGTTGAGCAGCACGGGCTCTAGGCGCGCAGGCTCAGTAGTTGTGGCACATAGGCTCAGTAGTTGTGGCTTGCGGGCTCTAGAGCGCAGGCTCAGTAGTTGTGGCGCACTGGCTTAGCTGCTGCAGCAGCATGTGGGATTTTCCTGGACCAGGGCTCAAACCCATGTCCCCTGCATTGGTAGGCAGACTCCTAACCACTGCGCCACCAGGGAAGTCCCAGAACTGGGGTCTTGTTGAGCTGCTAAATTAACCCTGGAGATGTGCCACCTCTGGTCCTGTTGTGTGAGACACATGAACATGTTATTTAAACAAGTTAATTGGGACTTCTGTTACTTGTAGCCTGAAGCATTATGGTACAAGAGGGAAGTGTTCTGGAACATGTAATAATGTGCTCCTCATACCTTGGAACAGATCTTGGGGGAGCCAGAAAAGGAGAATGGAGTGCTGAGGACCAGCTAACATCAGTGCTTGAGGAGTGGGGACAGGTCTGCCGCGATCCCAATCCACTCTGGCAGGAAGGCTGCCTCTGGCTTAAAGACTTTGAGGAAGGGAGAGTCTGGGAGGGTATAATTGGCCAGGTAGATGGTCTCTCCACCTGCTAGGTAGGCGGCCCAGATCCCAAACGTCCCAATGGTCATGATGGTGTGATTACATTGCGTGAGCAATGCAAAATCCTTGGCGGGTGAGCCCTCAATGCCATTGCCGGCAAAGACCACATCCCCGCGGGAGGCCTCAATGTTTTCCCGACACCAGGCCATGCCGTTGCTGGTGACCACGAAGATGGGGGAGCGGTAGCGAGCCCGGAACCAGTCCAGGGCCTGCTGCAGGTATCGCCGGTCGGCCACCACGCCCTTCCACACGTTGGGCATAACGTGGACGTAGTCCCCCCGGCGCACGTGGACCCCTACGTAGGTGCTCGGCCGGCTCCCATTCACCTGCAGACCCCGCAGGAAATTCTGGGCCTCCTCGCGCACGTGGTCGTGCAGGGTGAACTCCTGCAGGATCTCGGCGCGGAGGTGGTGGTAGAAGGTCCAAGAGCAGGGGTAGCCGGTGAGGCGCACGTACTTGCCCGGGATGTGTCGGTACCGCTCCTCCATCCAGTCGTTCAGGTGGTAGTTCTGCCAGGGGATCCTGCTGGCCGTGGTGTCGTGCAGGACGGGGAGGGTGATTCTGAAGATGGGGGCCAGCGTGCTGTGCATCTGGGGTGGGATGAAGGCCGGCCGCCCGTTCATCTTGGCCAGGGCGTACAGGGTGGCGTACTCCCCCATCTGGTTCCCCAGGCGGCCTATGGCATTGACCGTCCACATGCCCTTCGGCTGGGGGCTCCACTGGGTGCTCGAGGGAGATTCCTTGGTTGCCGGCTCCAGCGTCTGTAACTCCCGTGTGGGCTGAATCTTCGCTAGCCTCTGCTGAAGGTGAAATACGGTGGAAGCCGTGAAGACAAAGAGGATGAATGGGGCCGTGGGGAAGAAGAAAGGTGCCTGTGTGCTGAGCATGGCTGTTAGGAGAGGGAGAGCAGGAAACGGTTAGCTCAGGGGACGGAGGCCCTGGGGTAGTGCATGAAGCTGGCAGCGCAGTTGTCCGTGCAGACATTGCGTGGATGTACGTACGTGTGGATCTACTTTGCGTGTGCATGGAAATGAGTGTGAATGCTCGGGTTACATGTATGCAGGTACAGCTCTGGAGTGTGTGTTATGTGGCTGTGTCTCCACTGGACTCATATGTGCATGTTTACATGTGTATATGCACTGTATGTATAGAGACACCCATGGCATGTGCGTTGTATGAGTATATATGGGTATTTATATGTTGTGTACATATGTGAGTGTGGAATTGTGTGCAGGTGAATGGACAGGTGTACATTGTATTGTACGGTTGTGTATATACAGGCACACCTGATTCTATGGCACTTCGCAGATACTGCATTTTTTACAAATTGAAGGTTTGTGGCAAGCCTGCATTTTCAGATGACGGTTAGCATTTTTTAGCAATCAGGCGTTTTTTTAAATTTTTATTTCACACATAAAGTATGCAGATCTTAAGTGTCTAGACTGATGAAGTTGTTTGTTTGTTTTTTTTTAATCTTTTGGCCACAGCGCGTGGCATGTGGGATCTTACTTCCCCCACCAGGGATGGAACCCGTGCCCCCTGCAGTGACAGGACAGTCTTAACCACTGGACCACCAGGGAAGTCCCGCAATCAGGTTTTTTTTTTTTGTTTTTGTTGTTTTTGTTTTTTTAAATCTAATACAATATTTATTTTTCATTCACCAGGTCTTTTTTTTTTTTAAATCAGGTGTTTTAAATTAAGGTATGTACATTGGGTTTTTTTAGATATAAAGCTATTGCACATTTAATAGACTACAGTACAGGGTAAACACAACTTTTATATGCACTGGGAAACCAAAAAAAATTGTGTGACTTTGTTGTCATATTTGCTGTATTGTGGTGGTCTGAAACCAAACTCAAAATATCTCTGAGTGATATTTGTATTGTGTACATATAGGAGTGTGTACGATATATATGGTGTGCAGGTGACTGTGAACAAATGGCATGTGTGTATATGTGACGCTATGCATACATTACGTGTATACACATTGTATGTTGAAATGTGGGTGTTTATAGACTGTAAGTATACATGTGTGGCTGTCTATATATAATGAGTTCAAGTGTACAAACCTACTATTTACTGGGGATCCAGTTTCCTTTTTTTTATAAATTTATTTATTTGTTTTTATTTTTTTGGCTGTGTTGGGTCTTCGTTGCTGTGCACAGGCTTTCCCTAGTTGCAGCGAGCGGGGGCTACTCTTCATTGTAGTGCGCGGGCTTCTCATTGCGGTGGCTTCTCTTGTTGTGGAGCACGGGCTCTAGGCATGCGGGCTTCAGTAGTTGTGGCTCGCGGGCTTCAGTAGTTGTGGCGCTCTGGCTTAGTTGCTCTGCGGCATGTGGGCTCTTCCCAGACCAGGGATCGAACCCGTGTCCCCTGCACTGGCAGGCGTATTCTCAACCACTGCGCCACCAGGGAAGCCCGGGATCCAGTTTCTAGAGATGTCCATCTCTGCATGTCCTGCCTATCTATATCCCCTTTGATGGGAAATTGCCCTGCCCATCAAGAGCTTGACCTGTCCACCCTCCTGGCCAGAGATGACTGAACTTGAGATAGATGTCTGGCTCCACAGTGGCTTCTCCTTTCCTTGGTTAAGGTCTTGACAAGTGTAGGCTGGCTCTGAAAGACGAGTTGGCCAATTCACTCTTTTGAATATTTTTATTAAAAGGCTCAGAAGGCAGTTGGTAGGTGAGAGTTTTTTCCTCCTGATGCCATTCGGGTGTCCAACAATTCAAGTCAAATCTGACACTGTCTTCCTGGACTTAGTATCAGATCCCACAAGTGAAACAGTTCAGCTCCAGAAGACTGCCCCCAACTTCAGACACCAATCTCAAGTCCAGGGCCATTCATACTCTGACTGACCAGTCATAGATCGGGGATTCCCATGACCAGGAAACTACCAGGCTTGATAATTTGCTAGAATGGCTCACAGAACTCAGGAAGACACTTTATTTATGTTTACTAGTTAATTATAAGGGAGACAAATGAGTAGTCAGAAGAAGAGGTCCATAGGAGGAGGTCCAGAAGGGTCCTGAGCACAGAGCTTCTGTCCCCTTGGAGTTGGGGTAGACCACCCTCCTGGCTCATGTTTGCTAACTCAGAGGCTTCCTGAAACCCATTATTCAGGGTTTTTTTGGAGGTATCATTATGTAGGCACGATTGATTAAATCATTTGGCCACTGGTGATTTGCTCAATCTCTGGTCCGTCTCCCCCCGCCAGAGCTGAAAAGTGCCAATCTTCTAATGAAGGCTTGGTCTTTCTGCTGACCAGCTCCCATCCTGAAGCCACCTAGAGGGCTGGCAAGAGTTGCCTCATCAAGTCCTATGACTTATCAATGAGAAAATGCCAAGGATATTAGGTGCTATGTGCCAGGAACTGGGGACAAAGACCAAAGATCATTCTATGAAACCACAGCAGGTAATCTTGAAAGGGAGAGTAGAGGTAGGTGTGGCTGGGACAAACACCAAAGATCATTCTATGAAACCACAGCAGGTAATCTTGAAAGGGAGAATAGAGGTAGGTGTGGCTGGGACATATCAGTTGGAGGCTGAAGCAGAGGAAGCCAGTAACCAGAAGATACCTGAAGAGATGTGCAGACACCTCAAAGGAACTTCAACTACTGGTCAAGAAATCCCAGAAAATCTGCTTATATTTGAACAAGTACAACCTGTTCCTTTCAACTCTGGTTACAACAGAAGCTAGTTCCAGGAGTTAGGGTGGTTGCATACATAGGACAGACCTCCTGAAAACACATGGGCTCACTATGGTATTGAGACAGGAGGGAAGGGGGCAGGGCACACCCTTAAAGAATGACACAGCCATTGAGAAAAACAGGGTGTGACAAAAACTGGTTAGAACCAGTTAGGTCCAAGATGGCGGAAGATTCGACTTCCAGTTGACCCTGAGCCTCATTATATGCTCATTGTAATACATTAGTATATGCTAAATGACACACCCACAAGGGCCATGACAGTTCCGTGGCTGACCATAAAAGCCCAAAAAGTGGGCGATGGTCCAGTTCCTGGAAATCTCTGTCCCTTCTCCAAAATAGGTGGAATAATCCTCCCACTTCTTAGCCTATGAAATTTCCCAGCCCATAAAAACTAACCACCCCATATCTTGGAGCCACTCTCACCTTCTGAGATGGTCTGCATTCTGCCTATGGAATGTGTATCTCTCTAAATAAACTTGCTTTCACTTTACTATGGCTCGCTCTTGAATTCTTTCCTGTGCAAAGCCAAGGACCCTCATTTGGTGGCCCGTCCCAGAGACTCACCCGAGACCTGGGACATGACAATCCTCTCACAACACGTTCTCCTGTGACATCATTATAGGAGGTCCAGGGCATTGAGGATTCCCCATCTTGGGTCATAAATCTTGACCCAGTGGTTTGTAGAGTGAAGCAGTTAATTAAGCTGTTGGCTGAGATTGTTTAGAACAAATCAAAGACCCCGAAAGGATGAGACTTTGAAGATATGGTTGCTGAGCATAAGTAAAGAAAAGCAGGAAATGAATTGGTTCTGACTCCCCATTATGTAGCTAGAAGCCAGCAAGGAAAAGCAGAAAAATCCTTACTTAACGTCATCACAGTTAACGCCTTATTGTTGCTAAGATCCCATCTAGAAATGATTGATGGGCTTTGTCCTTCTGCAGTCTAGGCTGGACCAACACATGTTGCCGCAGGGAAAGTCCAGGTCTGGCCACTGACTGAGCAAGCTTGGGCTCTGAGTGAATGGGAATGCCGATATCTGGGAGGATATCCCAGGAAAGATGGCTTTCTGTTCTCTCAGCTCTTCCAAAGGCTTCCCTCCTCCTTCTCTGTGAATATGAGGTTCCCACCCAGGTTAAAAAAAATCCCTTCCTCCTGAGCAGGTTTTAATGACAGCATATCCTGGAAGCTCTGCACCAAAGTAGGTTAGACGTAAAGGTTTCTATTTGATTTGGTCTAGGGCTTGTGTTCCTGGTCAAACTGTTGAACCAAATGGCCATTAAGAAGAGAACATTGGGGCTAAATCAAGCTAGGTGTGACCTGATTGAAGCTGGGAAGCTTCCAGAAGCTATTCCGGTGTGGTCCTTTAGGGTTCATTATGGCTGAGAAGAGTTAGCACAAGACCTAATGTAGCAACATCCCTGCTTCTGATTTATAAGTCTCTGAAACCCTCTGAGTCCATTAAGATCACAGGAGGGTTCTCTTTCCAGAAGAGACTCAGGCTTGTCAACTAGATGCCTGGATTTGAATTGAACCAACTCAGCGGGGGGTGTGGGACCTTTGGGTGTCCCCAGGTGTTGAGCACAACCAGAAATAGACTTCTGGGTGGGACAACCTCCTCTAGCCCCTTCCGCATTGAAAGAAAGGAGCCAGGGAGGCTGGGTTTGCTGAATAAGGTTTATTTCAAAGCTCAGTTTTGGCTCACGAAAGTCTCAGCCTCATTGCCCACAGGCTCCAGATAAGGCCGCTTTCTCAAGGCCACAGAAAGTGAAGCCTCCACTCAGCCCTGCATGGAGTGTACTTGACTCGGTGACTTGGAGAGGACACATCTCTCTGGGCTTAAGTGCACACCCTCCTGCTGCGGACTGGATTTTGGCTCCTATAGTCATTAGCCGTGTGATTCTGGACAAATGACGTCACCTTTCTGAGGATTAAAACAGTGCCTGGCACACATACACGTGCAGTAAATTTTTGATATTATCACATACAAAGCAAAAGGTGATGTTCTGTATGGGCTCTGGGCCAGGGACCAGTGGGTTTCCACTTTTCCTGTTGGGCGTATGGGTAATGGTCAAATCTAGCATTTAGACCACAGATCATAGTATTGGGATGATCCTCCTCTAGGTCCTCTAGGGCAGACCTAGAGGAGGAATCAATTTCATGAGAGGCTGTGAATCCTGAGACCAACTAAAGTAGCTCCGTACCATCAGAATCAGATACAATACACAGAGCTGACTTTGGGGATTACCCTTCTGGGGAGTGAGTGAGTGTGTCTGTGATTCACCTGCCATGATTGCCATTTGATTTTTTTTTTAAAAATAGAGTTGATGGGAATTTCCTGGCAGTCCAGTGGTTAGGACTCTGCGCTTCCAGTGCAGGGGGTAGGGGTTCAAGCCCTGGTTGGGGAACTAAGATCCCGCAAGCTGTGTGGGTAGCAAAAAAAAAAAAAAAAAAAAATAGAGTTGAAGGCATGAGATAAAGAATATGGGTGATGGGTGATCAAGAGTTGCACTGCAGGGCTTCCCTGGTGGCGCAGTGGTTAGGAATCCGCCTGCCAATGCAGGGGACACGGGTTCGAGCCCTGGTCTGGGAGGATCCCACATGCCGCGGAGCGGCTGGGCCCGTGAGCCACAACTACTGAGCCTGCGCGTCTTGGAGCCCGTGCTCCTCAACGGGAGAGGCCGCGACAGTGAGAGGCCCGCGCACCGCGATGAAGAGTAGCCCCTGCTCGCCGCAACTGAAGAAAGCCCGTGCACAGAAACGAAGACCCAACACAGCCATAAATAAATAAATAAATAAATAAATTCATAAAAAAAAAAAAAAGAGTTGCACTGCATTAAGGAAGTACATTTTTGCTTGCCCAACACATAGACCTTGTTACAGCCTGTTATGGGTTGAATTGTGTCCCTCTAGAAGAGATATATTGAAATCCTAACCCCTGGTACCTCAGAATGTGACCTTACTTGGAGACAGGGTCTTTACAGAGGTGACCAAGTTATCATGAGGTCATCCTACGGTGGGCTGTAATCCAATAGGATGGGTGTCTTTATGAAAAATGCAAACACAGCCCATAGTGCATCATATGATGTTGGCCCAAGGGTGGCCCATCCATTGGCCAATCTGTGATGTGTGCAGGTGGGTGCTGGCTCAAGAGGATAAGTTGTACCAAGCAGGTTCTCTCCCTTAGGAATTTGAAGTTAGCAGCACAGAGAGGGTGGCCAGTTGATTGTGGGCTTGGCAGTGGAAGGGCCTCTTAGGGCCCAGCTAGTGCAGTATGTTAACCCATATCTAGGATGAACTGGAGAAATCCAGGTCAGAGCAGAAGAGTGAATTCAGGCCTGAGAATAAAAATCGATGAAAGATCCTATGGAGAGGTGAAAGTATCATTGTGCTCCAGATGCCTTCCTGGTTCCTGGTTTCCCTCAAGG
Source organism: Eubalaena glacialis (assembly GCF_028564815.1). Classification (NCBI taxonomy): domain Eukaryota; kingdom Metazoa; phylum Chordata; class Mammalia; order Artiodactyla; family Balaenidae; genus Eubalaena; species Eubalaena glacialis. Next base: position 62,287,662 of record NC_083733.1, on the reverse strand, counting down.
CCATGCAGCACTTTCATTCAGGTCCAGATCCCCACAGGATTCCTCAGACTCTGCCCCGGACGGGGGAGAGGAACCCTCTGAGGACAGGATAGCTGGAGGAAGGGAGAGGGAGCGTCGAGGGAGGAGGAGGAAAGCTCCCTGTGGAGTGGCCTCTGCCTTCTTCCCACCACGGTATTCTCTTCCTTCCTCCAGCTTGAAGGGCAAGGAGTAGACTTGGAGCCTCTGTCTGGCTCCAAATTTGCCGAGCTCAGGACATGGAACAATGGGGGCCAAGGGGGATGCTTGTAGGAAGGCAGAAGGATGGAGGGAAGGAAGGGAGACAGAGAAGGAAAGGAAGGAAGAGAGAGAGATGGAAAAAGACAGGAAAAGAGAAAGAGGGAAGTAGAAAGAAATGGAGAAAAAGACAGGGACAGAGAGAGAGAGACAGAGAGAGACAAAAAGAGACTGAGACAGAGAAAGATGGAGGCAGAGAAAGAGAGACACAGAGAAAGAAACAGACAGAGACAGGAATAGAATGACAACAGAAGAGACAGAAGGAGAAGCAGAGAGGGAGAGAGAAAAAGGTTGCCGGGCAGGATGGATCTTCCTCCACTGGGTCCCACCTCCAGCCCCTGCTCTGCCCCAACTCTCTCTCTCTCTCTCTCTAGGTCAGTCCCTTTTGAGATCTCTCAGTCTCAGTGTCTTTATTACACACTTCCTCCTGTGAAGGAAGGGACAGTGTCCATCTTGTCCCCTGTGTGTCCCCTACAGCCCTCGGAAGCTGGGCTCGGCACATAGCAGGTGCTCAGGAAATACAGGCAGGAAGAATGCAGTCCCTGTCTGGCCCCATTTTTTTTTTCTCCCTCCTCTCAGTGAGTCTCTGCCAACATCTCCCTGCCTCATTCATTTTCCTATATCCCCCCCCCCTTTTTTTTTGGTCTCCATTTCCCAGCACCTAGTAGGTTAAAAAAATGAATATTAGAAGCACAGACCTTCACAATCAAACCTCTTCAATTCTGGACCGGCAGCGGGTGCCCCTGAATGTTCCTTCGAAATTTGTTTACAGCAGACAGAAAGACAAGGTAAAAGGAAAAGCAGAATGTTCTAGAACAATGTCTCTCAGTCTTCCTGTTTGCTTCTCCCCTCCCCACCCAGGAAGGGGGATTGGCCACTGCTGAGGAGCCTCACTGGCCTCCAGAACTCGACCCCATGACCTTGACCGAGGCTTCGGGGAGAAGAGGAAGAGGTGGGGAGAGCCTCACAGGGTGAAACCCAGTGTCTGGGAGTCGGGGGCCGTACTGCGAGGTTTTGAAAGATTTAGGTTTGGAGAGAAGCGCTATGGGGTGTGGCAAGAGTCTCTGATTAGCTGTGTGACCTTGACCAAGGGCCTCTCAGTGTCGTCATCCAAAAAGTGGGGATAATAAGAAAAGCACCTCTCTGCAGGGCTGTGGAGTGAATGCTGGACCACATGGGCTGTCCCTTTCATCTGGAGCAGGGTTAATACCCCAAACTCACATTTATGTCGGGCTCGAACCAAATGTCCTGTCGTCGTGCTCCCCTTCCTCCTAGTTCTCACAGCTTCATCTTGCTGAATTTTAACAACAATCTTGCGATCATAAACACACCAATTTAAAAGCTAAGGAAACAGGCTCAGAGACCGGTCAGAGAGCGGGTGAGTGGCAGGCTTGGGGAAAGGCCAGGGCTGCGGGGTGGTGGGCGGGGGGGTGCGGGGGGTGGGGGGAGAGGGAGCTGGGGAGGGGAGGAGACCTGGAAATCAGCACCCCCTGACATCATCGGGGGTCATTGGAGGTGAGCTCTTGGGGAAAGCCGACAGCTGCAGTCAGAATCTAAGGCTGCACAGCTTCTGGCAAATGGGAGGAGTTTGCCTTTCCCTTTAGTCCTCTGAGGTCTGGAAGTCCATGTCCTTACCTGCCCTCAGTCCTTACAGCTGCATCATACCCTTCAGGGAGGGGCGAGAGGAGGAGTCAAGGTCCCTCGCTCCACCCGGTCCCCTGGGAGTCATCCCGTGAGGGGCTGCCCTAACTCTGCAGGGGGATTCTGCCTCCAAGTCCCTCCGAAAAGTGGGGCCACCCAAATCTGCTGATAGCTTCTTTTAAACTTTCTCGTTCTCGTCCACTTACTTCCCTCTGTCCCAGGCCTGGCCTCATCCCCGCCCCTCTCGGAGTCCGGCCGAAGCCTCCGTGCCTCCCCTCCTCCCCCGCCTCTGTCCCCACGTCAGAGCTCACCCTACTGGCTCCTCTGCTCAGAACCCCAACTCTCCCCAACCTGAAGCCCAGTCCCATCACACCCTGTAATTTGCGTGTCCGATTCCTTGAGCTCTGAAAGCCCTTCCCTCCCCCTTCCCGCCTCCTCCCCCAGGTCGGCTCCGGTGCCCAGCTCAGTCCCTGCCCAGCTGCAGGATCCCCTCCACACCCGCGCCGCCGGGCACGGGCAGGTTTGCCCTGTCCATCCCTGTCCCCGAAGTTCACCCTATAATCACAACGCTGGGGAAGAGCTTAAGACAAAAATGTGAGGCTACACCTTCGGAATCCCCAGCGTTCTGCTAGGCCTGGAATGGAAACGGCGACTTAGCATAGAATCTAGGGAGTCAGGGATCCGCTCACCTCCCCGGCGGGGGCTTGCCTGGGGCTGGAGCCTGCAGCCCGGGGTCTCTGACCAGGGTCCTGCTGTCCGTCTCGGAGGTCGGGGAGCAGCCTACCGTGTGGGACCAGGACATTCCAGTTACCGCGGGCCCCGTCCTGGCCTTTCGTTCTCAGTTTGCCTCGGTTCCGGGGAACCGGGTGACAGGAGGGAGGGAGGGAGCTGGTGGCCTTGGGTGGGGAAGGGGAGAGGGGTGGTGACAGAGGGGATGGGGGTGAGGTCAAGTAATATATTTGCCAGGAAGGAAGGTGTTGGGAGCTGAGGAGGGCGGCTGGCTTGGGGGCTGACGGAGAGGTCAGGTGGCCGGTGTGCTGGGGGGCAGAGGCGGTGGGCGCCTGGGCTGGGAGGGATGGACCCTCTGCTTCCGGAGACCCCTGGACGGGGCTGCAGCCCCGAGTGGGTCAGAGGCCAAAGGAGTGGACAACTGAGTCTCCACTTGCCGCTGAATCCCTGGGATCAAGTCTATTCCCAGCTCTCTGTCGTGTGTGTGTGTGTGTGTGTGTGTGTGTGTGTGTGAACGCAAGCGTGCTGCAGGTACAGGGAGAACTCCCAGTCGCCATCTCTCACCTGGTTCTGGCTGGACGACAAAGTGGCTCGGCGAGCAGCTCAGTGCATTCCGTTCCCTTGGGGTTGACTTCTCAATCAGAATCTCCCGAACCTTCCAGCACCTGTGGCTGAAAACCCTGCCCAGGATCTACCCGGAGCCCGAGGGAGGCGGGGTGGCTGAGCCACCGGAGCCCCTCCCTCTTCCCTGCGCGCTGCCAGGACGCTGGCCCGGAAGGCCGCCTGGAGGAGATGGGACAGAGTCCTGCTGGGCCCGGTTCTTCCCGACCCAGTCCTCTCAGCGTCCTACATTTATTTAGTTTGGCAAACAACTGTTAGCACTTACCTGGCCAACCAACCTGATCCCATCTTCACAACAATTCCTTGAGAGGGACACCCTCTCATGGTACGGCGAGGAAAACCGAGACACAGAGAGGTGAAGTAACTTGCCCAAGGCCACACGGCTAGAAAGTTGGAGAAGCTGGAATACGAAACCAGGCAGGACGGAATCTTGGAAAACACCCGGCAAGTAGAACGCTTCTCAGTTTCCCTTATTTCAACAAAGATTCCCTTAGGAAATGACCATTTTGCATCTCTTAATGGTATGTTATGGGTCCAGGTATGAGCAGCGTTTTGCAGGAAACTACCCTCAGCCCCTTTCCCTCTCACTTTACTTATTTATTTTAATTTATCTATTTTATTTATTTATTTTTGGCTGTGTTCGGTCTTCGTTGCTGTGAACGGGCTTTCTCTAGTTGCGGCGAGCGGGGGCTACTCTTCGTTGCGGTGCGCGGGCTTCTCATTGCGGTGGCTTCCCTTGTTGCGGAGCACAGGCTCTAGGAGCGCGGGTTTCACTAATTGAGGCGCATGGGCTTCAGTAGTTGTGGCACATGGGCTCAGTAGTTATGGCTCACGGGCTCTAGAGCACAGGCTCAATAGTTGTGGTGCACGGGCTTAGTTGCTCCGAGTCATGTGGGATCTTCCCGGACCAGGGCTCGAACCCGTGTCCCCTGCATTGGCAGGCGGATTCTTAACCACTGCGCCACCAGGGGAGCCCCCCCCCCCGTCGCTTTAGCAAAGCTATATTATAACTAATTTTTAAACCAGGTATCTTCATGCTCCACTCATCTCCAGCCCAAGCACACGTCTCACATCTTTTAATCACACAATACTCTGCCTAACTTGTTGGTTCTTTCCGTGGATCAAAGAAGTAGAAATGGGGGCTTCCCTGGTAGCGCAGGGGTTGAGAATCTGCCTGCCAATGCAGGGGACACGGGTTTGAGCCCTGGTCTGGGAAGATCCCACATGCCGCGGAGCAGCTAGGCCCGTGAGCCACAACTACTGAGCCTGCGCGTCTGGAGCCTGTGCTCCGCAACAAGAGAGGCTGCGATAGTGAGAGGCCCGCGCACCGCGATGAGGAGTGGCACCCACTTGCCACAGCTGGAGAAAGCCCTCGCACAGAAACAAAGACCCAACACAGCCATAAAAAAGAAAGAAAGAAAGAAAGAAAGAAGCTTTCATTTAAAAAAAAGTAGAAATGAAGAATTAACAGATGACCAGATCTCTTCCCTAGCTTCCCCTTCAGTAATCTCCTGAACAAACTGTGTGATCAAACTGTGTGAAGAAGATAACATCTAGAGGAAGATCACAAGAGTCCACAAGCCTGCACACAGCTGGATGATGGTGACGACTCTGACCCCCTATCTCAATGATTAACTGGGACTACTTCCCTCTTTCCCTTACAAGTTTCATGGCAGAATCTTCAGACGTGGTTTTTTGGGGGACACTGAGTCCACCATCTCCCCAGATTGCCAGCACTCTGATTAAAGGCACCTTTCTTTTGCTGTCAACGTTTGTATTGATTTTGTAAGCGGCGAGTAGCGGGACCCGATTCACTCGATAACATTAATGGCGTATCATGGGTCCAGGCAATGCTTGTCTATGGCTGCCAAACTCAGGCGCAAGACTGATGAAGAATTTTACTGGGGAGGCGTGAGGTGGGCATCAGCAGAGCCCCCAGCAGTCCTAACACTGAAAGAGGAACAAGCAGCGCCTCTACCCCGTGAAGTGACAGGAGGTCCCTGGACCACCATCTACAAATGCCTCCCTCAGCCTTCCCTTGCCAAAAAAAAAAAAAAGAACCTGAATCCTATCAAGCCTGTCACTGTAATCGCCAGTTTTCAGAAAATAGGAGGAAGGAGGATACCAGTGAATCAACACCATGAGGATGAAATCAGCCAAGTCCAGAACGTGGGACACAGTCTACAGGACAAATGACCCGGTTTCCCCAACGATTCGGTGACGTGGAAGAAAGAAGCAGGGGTGGGTGGGGTTACCTATAATACATGCAAAGCAGATTCAGGGCTCAGAAACGTATAAACAGATTTTTCAGCTGTACGAATGTCTAACAGGTTGTTCAAAAGTCATGGGGATGCGGGATGATTCTTCCCCTTGTAACTTTCAGTAGTCCTGGCCCTCAGTCACTAAGTGCTGTGCTAGTGTCAGAAAACCATCGTGACAACTAAAAAATGCTCCCATGGATTCCCAAAATGCCCCCTGGGGGACAGCACTCCTCATTTGAGAACTGTTGTCTTAACCCTTCTGCTGTCCTGTCTTAGCAGCACCAGCTCTCTGGAGAAGAAAACCCTTCTTGGTAGCAATTGTCAATCTCCACAGTGTAAAAACTCCCACCATGACCAATGGCTTCATAGTGTATGAATATCTATATGAAATGTCCAGAATAGGCAAGTCAAGAGGGACAGAAAGTAGGTTAGTGGTTGTCAGGGGCTGGGGAAGGCAGGGAATAGGGAATGACTGCGCTGGGTACCGGTTTCTTTTTGAGGGAATGGGAATGTTCTGGAATTTGATAGTGGTGATGCTTGTACAAGACTATGAGTGGGCTGAAAATCACTGTATCATACACTTTCAAGTGGCAAATTGATTATTGCCATTATCAGTTGTGATATTGAAACCAAGCAGGACCCTGTGGGGCTCCTGGGCACAAAAGCCTTTCTGTGTCCCCTTCCCTGCGTTCCAAAGGGCAGGTTCAAACAGTTGCTAATCAGGGAAGGGAGGGGATGCAGAGACAAGGGAAGAGCAGTCAAGAAACAATAGTGCAGCCTTGGGGTAGGGTCCTGGTTCCCCCTCATGGGATACACATAACAATATCTTTGAGCTGTTTACAGAACTAAAACCCACCAGAGATGGAAGATGTTAGCATTCTTCATTCCAGAGAAGACCACCTGAGGCCAGATTAAAAGAACCAGTAAAGCTCATCAGGAGACCACCTGAGACCAGATCAAAGGAGTGCAGGCCCTGCACACACCCTAATCCTTATCAGCAACCCTGCCCTTGAACCATTGCTATAAAACTCCTCACCGAATCCCCCCAGGTTGGGACACACAGTTTTGAGAGGCACAAGCCCACTGTGTCCCCCTTTGCCTGGCAAAGCAATAAAGCTATTCTTTTCTAATACTTCACCCAAAACTCTGTCTCTGAGGTTTGATTCGGTTCCGTGCACAGAAGCTGAGTTTTCGGCCTCAATCTCACTGGCCCTAACCCTCCTCTGCCCAGCCTGGCCTCGATTTATTTAAGTTCCTTGCACAATTCCCCAAGCCTCAGCAGCCAGGTGTCTTGCTTTGACTTCTGCTTTGCTCCTTTCAGACACCCCAGCTCAGAATGCCAAGGAGAAAGCCCAGGGTCACACAGAGAAGGTGACATAGAGGCAGGTTTCAATCTAAGTCACTCATACCCAAATCCTCGCTTGCCCTTGCCTGGCCAGTGCCTTTGCAATTTGGGTATCAAGGTTAGTCTGACTTCTTGGGGCTTCCCTGGTGGTGCAGTGGTTGAGAATCCGCCTGCCAATGCAGGGGACACGAGTTCAATCCTTGGTCCGGGAAGATCCCACATGCCGTGGAGCAACTAAGCCCTTGTGCCACAACTACTGAGCCTGCGCTCTAGAGCCCGCGAGCCACAACTGCTGAGCCCGCGTGCTGCAACTACTGAAGGCTGCGTGCCTAGAGCCCGTGCTCCGCAACAAGAGAAGCCCCCGCTCGCTGCAACTAGAGAAAGCCCGCGTACAGCAACGAAGACCCAATGCAGCCAAAAATAAATAAAGTAAATAAATAAATTTATTAAAAAAAAAAAAAAGAAGCCCGCACACCTCAACAATGTGACTTTTCTAGGCCAGTGTTCTTTTCAGTTTTTAGGACCACGACTCATTGTGACACAGTTCATAAACACACAGATACAGTCCTTTTTGCCACTTCAAGTGACATATGCACAAGTTCCAGGGATTTGGATGTGGACATCTGGGCAGGAGGGTGAGGGGCATTTTTCTGTCTACTATGTGTTCTATAGTTTTATTACATTTGACTTTCAATCAGTCCGTTTGTTCAGCTCTCAATGTCACCCTGAGCTGTCTTTTGGAAGGTGAATTCTGTCTGATTTACATACCTCAAAATTTTGGCTGTTTCATGGTAGTACAGTGGCTTAGTGTGTGTTGGCTGCCGGAGCTGGCTTTCCTTAGTCTTTCATGGGAACTCACCAGAGACAGGTCCAACCGGGATGATCTTATTATCTTGACTCCATGGATTACTTTGCCCTAAGAAACTTGATTATGGAGAATTGTAGGTCAGGTGGGTCCTCTGAATAGAGCTCTGTAAAGTTCCACATGAACTCAAGAAAGGATGTAGTTGTCTGGTGATAGTCATTCATTCAACAAATATTTGTTGAGTGCCTACTAAGTGCCAGGTGCTGTTTTAGGTGTTGAAGACACAGTAGTGAACAAAACAGACAAGGGTCTGCTCTCATGTAGTTTACATTCTACTGGGGAGATAGACAATAAGCCAAAGAAAAGCCAAAGAAAGGGACTTCTCTGGTGGCACAGTGGTTAAGAATCCACCTGCCAATGCAGGGGACACAGGTTCAAGCCCTGGTCCGGGAAGATCCCACATGCCGCAGAGCAACTAAGTCCATGTGCCACGACTACTGAGCCCGCATGCTGCAACTACTGAAGCCCGCACGCTAGAGCCCATGCTCCGCAGCAAGAGAAGCCACCGCAATGAGAAGCCCGCGCACCGCAACGAAGAGTAGCCCCCACTCGCTACAACTAGAGAAAGCCTGTGCACAGCAAAGAAGACCGAACACAGCCAAAAATAAATAAAATTAAAAAAAAAAAAAGCTTAGTCTGACTTCTTGAGCCACCAAGAACCTCCATAACCCTCTGTTTGATATTCATACTGCACCTTGAATGATAATAGAACAATAATAATGGAATCATAATATCTACAGTGGCTGTAGGCCCCTGAAGGCAGGAGCCCTATTGCTGTTATTTATTGCTGCACAATATCAACAGCTTAATCCTCCCCACTCCAGGAGGTGATCACTGCCAACTGAGGCACAGAGAGGTGCAGTCACTTGCCCAAAGTCACACAGCCTGCAAGTGGCAGAGCTGGGATTTGAATCCTCAACCCATATCTGATGTATGTGGTTTTTAAATTATAGTAAAATACACCTAACATAAAATTTGCCATCTTAACCATTTTAAAGTGTACAGTTCCAGTGTTAGGTATATTCACAGTGCTGTGCAGCCAATCTCCAGTACTTTTCATCTTGGAAAAACTAAAACTCTGTCCCCACCATACAATACCCAGTACTCCCTCCTCACCACCTCTGGCAACCACCATTCTACTTTCTGGTTCTGTGGTTTTTTTTTTTTTTTTTTTTTATTACATTCATGGTAGAGTTTTATTTATTTATTTATTTCGCTGTGTTGGGTCTTTGTTTCTGTGCTAGGGCTTCCTCTAGTTGCGGCAAGCGGGGGCCACTCTTCATCGCGGTGCGCGGGCCTCTCACTATCGTGGCCTCTCTTGTTGCGGAGCACAGGCTCCAGACACGCAGGCTCAGCAGTTGTGGCTCACGGGCCCTGTTGCTCCGCGGCATGTGGGATCTTCCCAGACCAGGGCTCGAACCCGTGTCCCCTGCATTAGCAGGCAGACTCTCAACCACCGCGCCACCAGGGAAGCCCGGTTCTGTGGTTTTGACTTTTCTAAGTACCTCGTATAAGGGGGATCATACAGTATTTGGCTTTTTGTGACTGGTTTATTTCACTTAGCACAACGTCCTCCAAGTTCAACCATGTTGTGGCCTATTTCAGAATCTCCTTCTTTTTTAAGGCTAAGTAATACCCCATTGTATGTATAGACCACATTGTGTTTCTGCATTCATCCATTGATGGACACTTGGATTGCTTCCATCTTCTGGCTCTTGTGAATAGTGCTGCTATGAACATGGGTTTAGTCTGTATTTTTTTTTAACTTAAGAAGTTTTCTTTATATATAAATTTAGTTACTTATTTAGTTTTTGGCTGCGTTGGGTCTTCATTGCTGCGCGCCGGCTTTCTCTAGTTGCGGCGAGCGGGGGCTACTCTTCCTTGCGGTGCGCGGGCTTCTCATTGCGGTGGCTTCTCTTGTTGTGGAGCACGGGCTCTAGGCGCGCGGGCTTCAGTAGTTGTGGCTCGTGGGCTCAGTAGTTGTGGTGCACGGGCTTAGTTGCTCCGCGGCATGTGGGATCTTCCTGGGCCAGGGCTCAAACCTGTGTCCCCTGCATTGACAGGTGGATTCTTAACCACTGTGCCACCAGGGAAGCCCCTAGTCTGTATTTTTAAAAGGAACACTCACTGCTTCTTCAGCACCCGGAACCATTTCTGCTGATAATAAATGCTCAGAAGTTTGTGTTGACAGTGTTCATTGCAGCACTATTTACAATAGCCAGGACATGGAAGTGACCTAAATGTCCATCAACAGATGAATGGGTAAAGAAGTTGTGGCACACATATACAATGGAGTATTACTCAGCCATAAAATGGAAAGAAATTGAGTTATCTGCTGTGAGGTGGATGGACCTAGAATCTGTCAAACAGAGTGAAGTAAGTCAGAAAGAGAAAAACAAATACCGTATGCTAACGCATATATATGGAATTTTAAAAAGCGGTACTGATGAACCTAGTGGCAGGGCAGGAATAAAGACACAGACATAGAGAACGGACTTGAGGGCAAGGCGGAGGTGGAGGGAGGGAGGGGAAGCTGGGATGAAGTGAGAGACTAATAATGACATATATACACTACCAAATGTAAAATAGCTAGCTAGTGGGAAGCTGCTGCAAAGCACAGGGAGATCAGCTCGGTGCTTTGTGACCACCTAGAGGGGTGGGATAGGGAGGGTGGGAGGGAGACGCGAGAGGGAGGAGATATGGGGATATATGTTTATGTATAGCTGATTCACTTTGTTATACAGCAGAAACTAGCACAACATCGTAAAGCAATTATACTCCAATAAAGATGTGAAAAAATAAAATAAAACTCAAAAAAAAAGTTTGTGTTGAATAAATACAGGGGTGCCCAACGCTTACATAGTGAGTGCTCTTGCGAACCTCTTGCCCTTAGAGATGGAGAAACCGAGGTAGAGAATTCACGCCCTTCCTGGGAGCCCACAGCTGAGGTGGGCAGAGTGGGATTGGAACCCAGGACGTGATGTTCGGGGACCCTGGCTCCTTGCCATCCTTCAATCCAACCCCTACTTAACAAACCTGAAAGTGGCTGTCACCTGCGTGGGGCTAGCTGCACAGAAGTGGGAAGCAGTACAGAAGAGGGGCACACTGGGTGTCACGGGCCCAGGTTGGAATCCTGACTGTGCCACATGTAAGCTCGGGGACTCTGGGTGAGAGACTGACTTTCCCCAGCCTGTGAAATAGCCTGGCACCTGCTTCAGAAGATTGCTGTGGATAAGCAGTGAGGCCCCGTGGGAGGGGTACCAGCAGGGGGACCATTACTAGTAAGCAGTGACTGTGGCTCAGCCCCTCTACAATGGTGCTGACCCTAAACAAGGCCCTGCACAGACACCTTCTGCATTTCCTCAAACACTGATCCGTGTTCTCTTGAAATGCAGCTGCCATGCTGTGAGGAAGCCCACCTATCCTTCAGGAGAGAGGCCACATGGAGGGGACCCAAGTGTCCCAACCAAGCTCCCCGCTGAAGGCAGCTGCATGAGAGACCTCAGATGACCTCACATGGAGAGAAGAACCACCCAGTCAATCTCTATAACTTAGAAACAATACATTCTGCAGTTGAAGCCATTCTGTTTTGGGGTTTTTTGTTACACAGCATTAAGGTGGCATGCTTCCCTGAGAGCTGGAAGCATGTCTGTTTTGCCCCCTACTGTGTCCTCACTGCCAAGGACATTTCTTGGTAGATAGTAGGTGCTCTATACATATTTGTTGAAGGAAGGGAGGGAGGGAGGGAGGGAGGAAGGAAAGGATTTTCAGAACTTCGTGTCCTGGACTGATGGCCATGAAATGTAAGGGAAGCCAGTAACTACCCACCAGCCTCTATGTATGTATCTATAGCGTGTGTTTAGGTGGAGGCTGTACATATGTATACAGACATCCCTTGGAAATATGGAGGGTTTGGTTCGAGACCACTGAAGTAAAGCAAATATTGCAATAAGTCAAGTCACACAAGTTTTTTGGTTTCCAAGTGCATGTAAAATCATGTTTACACTATACTGTAGTCTATTAAGTGTGCAATAGCATTATGTCTTAAAAAATGTACATAGCTCAATTAAAAATACTTTAGTGCTGGGGTTTTCCTGGTGGTCCAGTGGGCAAGACTCCACGCTCCCAATGCAGGGGGCCCAGGTTTGATCTGTGGTCAGGGAACTAGATCCCACATGCATGCCGCAACTAAGAGTCCACATGCCGCAACTAAGAAGTCCATATGCTGCAGCTAAAAATGTCCCGCATGCCGCAACGAAGATCCCGCGTGCCGCAACTAAGACCTGGCACAGCCCAAATAAATAAATAAATAAAATAAATAAATATTAAAAAAGAAAAAACTTTAGTGTTAAAAGATGTTAACCATCATCTGAGCCTTCAGCGAGTTATAATCTTTTTGTAATAATAACATCAAAGATCAGTGATCACAGATCACCATAACAACTATAATAATAATGAAAAAGTTTGAAATATGGCGCGAACTACCAAAATGTGACACAGAGACATGAAGTGAGCAAATGCGATTGGAAAAACGGCGCTGATGGACTTGCCGGAGGCAGAGTTGCCACACTTGTAAAAATCGCAGTATCTGCTGAAGCGCAATAAAGCAAAGCACGATAAAACGAGGTCTGCCTGTAGATACTACTATCTCATTTCATAACCAGGGCCTGGGATGCCAGAAGTTTCCTGATGGAGGATTGTCCCGCAACCCCATGACTTTTGAACATTTTGCCAGACGCGCATGTAGCTGTAAAACTTGTTTATAGGTAGCTGAGCCCAGGACATGTTTTGCTTATTAACCGTGGAGTTGGAGGCTGCACGTGGAGCCCAAGGAGGTGGAGCCCAAGGCTGCATATTGGTATGTGGACAGGATGCTCCCTTGTGACCACAGGGAAGGTGCATGGGTGTCCAGAGCTGAGGGTGAAACGCTGGAAACTCCCTGGACGCCCCGCCATCCACGGGCTCTGCACTGGGCAGGAGATACTCAGCGGAAACTAAAGGACCACTTCCAACATCCTTCCAGCCTCTATGACCAAGGTTACCTGTGGCCTCTGCCATCAGACTGAGAGCCCTACGGGGTGGGGACTGAGGCCGGGCCACTCCTAAGCTGATCCCCTGGCACAAAAAAGGAGGCTTGGTAAATTTTTAAAAACTGTATTATGGAATTTAAATTTAACAACATGCAGAAAAGTAGACAGACTAGTACAATAAAGGCCCACATACCCATCGTCGTTTTCAACGCTTTGCCAGTCTTGGGCATCTATACCTCACCCAGGCTTCCTCATTCAATCTGTAAACATTTCATGGTGCTCCCTCGACTGATGAGAATATTTTAAAATACATAACAAACACCATGCTGTTACTAGATCTAAATATTAACAGTAATCTCTGAATATCACATAATACCCAGCCTAAATTATAATTTCCTGGATAGTCTTAAAGCTGTGTTTTTTCTTTGAACCACGACCAACACATTCTCATGTAAAAGTGAAAATCCACTGGTCTGTGCCCCAGACCCCACACATAACAGCACCCTTTGCTTTGGGTTTTTGTTGTTGTTGTTTTTTTTTTTGGCCACATCACATGGCACGCAGGATCTTAGTTCCCCGACCAGGGATTGAACCCGTGCCCCCTGCAGTGGAAGCTCAGAGCGCTAACCACTGGACCGCCAGGGAATTCCCAGCACCTTTTTCTTTGTGCGTGATGATGGCTAATACTCGCTACATGGGTATGTGTGCCAGGAGCCGGGTTTTTTAAATAACAGCTTTACTGAGCTATAATTCGCATACTATAAAATTCACCCATTTAAAGTATACAGTTCAAAGAGAGTAAATCCTAAGAGTTCTCATCATAGGAAAAAGAAAATTTTTTTCTATTTCTTTAATTTTGTATCTCTATGAGATGTTGGATGTTCACTGAACTTATTGTGACAATCACTTCATAATGTGTGTAAATCCAATCATTCTGGTATATGTCTTCAATTTATGCCGTGCTGTATGTCAATTATATCCCAATAAAACTGGAAGAAAAATAAATAAAGTACACAACTCAATGGTTTCGAGTGGCTTGGAGATCAGTGACTTCCAAATCGGAATGGATTCAGAGCTCTGCACCCATCCCTACTGTCATTTTAGAACATTTTCATCACCCGGTTAAGCAATTACTGCGAGGAAGGTCTCCATTCACTCAGCCCTGTATGGACTGTACTTCACGCGATGACTCAGAGGACACGTGACTCTGTGGGTAAGTGCACACCCTCTGGCCACGGGCTGCTGATTTCAGCTTCCCACACTCAGTGGCTGTGATCCTGGGCAAGTGACTTCACCTCTCTGAGGGTTAAAACAACGCCTGGCCAAAGAACCACATATTGTAGGAAATGTCCAAAAAAGGCAAGTCCATAGAGACAGAAAGCAGATTGGTGGTTGCCAAGGGCTGCGGTGCTTAAGAGGGAATGGGGAGGCTTTTCTTTCAGTGGCCATGAGGAAGGGGCCTTATCTGGAGCTTGTGGGGGATAAGACTGTGAATCTCCTGAGCTCTAGCTGAGCTGCGAAATGAACCTTATTCAGCAAACCCAGCCTCCCCGGCCCAAGAGGGTTGTCCCATCCAGGCATCTATTTCTGGCTGGGCTCAAATAAACACATGGAGGCGACCCAAGGGACCCAGCCCCATCTGGGTTGGTTCGGGTCCAGGCATCTAGTTGGACAAGCCTGAGTCTCTTCTGGAAAGATAACGCTCATGCGATCTTAATGGGCTCTGAGCGTTTCAGGGACTTATAAATCCAAAGCAAGGATGTCGCTGTAGGTCACTCCTGTGCCACATCTGTATAGCTTCTGGCAGCTTCCCAGGTTCAACCAGGACTCACCCTGCTTGACTCAGCCCCATTGTTCTCTTAACGGCCCCTGGGTTCCAGGCTCTGACCAGGAACACAGATCCTGGGCCAAGGCATTTGTGCACATGCTGGCTGTAACCTGTTTGTGTGCTAAGCCAGGAGCACTGAGCCGGAGCTTGTTCAGTCCATTCAGTAAATATGCATTAAACGCTGTATTCGTTTTGTAGGGCTGCTATAACCACGTACCGCAAACTGGGTGGCTTCAAACAATAGGAAATTACTCTCTCACCTTCCTGGAGGCCCGACACCAATCTCTGCCTCGGTCATCATGGGCGTTCTGTGTGCCACCCGTCGTGCTGGAGTAGGGCACACCTTATTCCAGAGTGACCTCATCTTAACTAATTACATCTGTAAAGACCCTTTTCCCAGATGTCACATCCTGAGGTACTGGGAATTAGGATTTCAACATCTCTTTTAGGGGGACACAATTCACAATTCAACTCATAACAAACACACACGATGTGCTGATGCTCTATGGAGCGCTGGGCTATGAGCTCTGTCTTCAGAGACCCTAAGTAGTCCCCGTCCTTCTGGGCGTCCTTGTATCCCCTCTGGTGAGGAGCAGGGGCAAGGTGTCGAAGGGCTTGCTACCTTCTGGTTTGGGCTTGCAAATCCAGGAAGGAGCTGAGTAAATACTTCTTGAATGAATTAGTGTAATTTATTGTTGCCAGCTGGCCAGTTCCTGCTTTGGCCCTGATAAAATAAAAGTTGTAAACTTCCTTGTCCGCCAATGTTCTTCAAACACAGGGAACAGAGCTGGGTCACCCAAGCTTCTAGATTAAACAGAGCTCAATAGAGTATGTCGATCTACTCCATTCAGCTTCCGGAGGCAGCTGGTGCCTGTTCTGTCCACCGGCAGGGCCCTTTCTGGGTGGAGACCTCCTGGGAGGTAACAAGAGAGGGTGGCTGTGAGCACGGGTCTTCTGAATCTTCCCCCAGCACCTAAAGGTCCCCAGGATGTGCAAGAAAAGATGTGCAAGAAACTAGCGCCCAGCTTCCCACCCGTGGGTGCTGTGACAGCTCCACAGATTTCATCTTCATCCACCAAGTCAGGTCTGTGAGAAATGTCACCTCTCTTCATTATTTTCTGTGAGTCAATTTGATTTTGACTGAGAACAAGTCCTCATTCCACTAAGCTGGCCAGAAATTCAGCTAGTGGTTTCAACGTCAGAGCAACGTGGGCATTTCAGATTCAACGTGGGAATTTCTGTGTGTAGTACCAAACTCCTGGAGGCATCACTCAGACTCCCAGCAGGAGATGGAACACTCATAGGAGGTGACATGAGAGGAGTTAAATAGGATAATTTACCAAGATGTGGGTAGGGTGTAGGGAAAACAATGAGAGACAATACAGCTCCCAGGGGCTAGCAACTGTGGGGAGCTGTTACCACCTCTAGGTCAGCCGGGATGGATCTGGGGCAATAAATACCTCAGCTTCACTCTCCTTCCTCTTCCGATTTCTGGACTGTGATCCCACTGACCCAAGCCAACAGGAAGGCATAGGGCAGGGGAGCTCACAGATACTGTGTTGCTCAGTTTGGGCTGCCGTAACAAAAATACCCCCGCCTGGGTGGCTTAAACAACGGAAATTTCTTCCTCCCAGTTCTGAAGGCTGAGAAGCCCAAGACCTGCTGATTCAGTTCCTGGTGAGAGCCCACTTCCTGGTTTGCAGATCAATAAATGTGTGTTAAATGAATTAGTGCAATTTATTTTGGTGGCTGGTCAATTTGCACTTTTGCCTTTATAAAAATAAAACGTTGGCAGAGAGAAGACATCTCTCTCATGTCTCTTATAAGGGCACCAATCCCATTTATGAAGGCCCCACCGTTACAACCTAATCCCTCCCAAAGGCCCCACCTCCAAATACCAACACATTGAAGATTAAGGCTTCAACATATGAATTTGGGGCAGACACAAATATTCGGGCCACAGCAGATAACATCAGACAGCCTCCCAGGGCACAGAACAGGGCGAGAACGTTGGAGATGAGATTTGGAGGGGCAACGGGAAGAGACCTAGCACATGAGTATTTTATTGAAATGTGAGATACAGTTGTCATCCACTTCTATACTCTGATGTTGTCACACTTTTTCTTTTTTTTTTTTGGCCATGCTCCGTGGCATGTGGGATCTTAGTTCCCCAACCAGGGATCGAACCCGCGCCCGCTGCATTGGAAGCGCGGAGTCTTAACCACTGGACTGCCAGGGAAGTCCGGGATGGTGTTGTTACATTCGACAGAGAGCCAGGGGTCAGGTCTGAGTTTCCTCTATCCTTCTGGCTTGAATCTCTCCCAAAGAGTTAATTTGGGAAAAGATCCTGGCTAAGGTAAGTTATCCTGAGAAGGGGCTGGCCCTGAGAGAATGGAGGAAAAAACGGAAAGGGAGTAAAACCCGTCTGACTCCAGGGGATAGGGCTGGGAATGGAGGCTGGGAGCTGTTATGGGTTGAACTGTGTCTCCACAAAAATTCCTATGTTGAGGTCCTAACCCCCAGAACCTCAGAATGTGATTGTATTTGGAGACAGGATGTTTACAGATGTAATTAAATTTAAATGAGATCATTAGGTGGGCCCTAATTCATTATGACTGGTGTCCTTACAAGAAGAGGAATTCTGGACACATACACGTACAGAGGGAGGATGTAAAGTCATAGAGAGAAGTGGTCATCTGCAAGCCAAGGAGCAGATCATCCCCTAAGGGCACTCAGAAGGAACCAGCCCTGCCGACACCTTGATCTCAAACTTCAAGCCTCTAGAACTATGAGATAATAAATGTCTGTGGTTTAAGCCACCCCATCTGTGGTACTTTGCTACAGCAGCTCTAGCAAACTAATACAGCAGCTTCCAATAAGGTCTGAAATAATCCTCACCTCCTGGTATCATACCCTTGTGTAGTTCCCTCCCACATTCAATCAAGCTGCTCTGTGTGATGGACGGGATATGACAGAAGCGACATTGTGTGACAAGGTAAGGCTCCGTTGTAAAGGGCATTGCAGTTTCTACCTTGGTCTCTTGGGTTTCTCTCTCTGGAGGAATCCAGCCGCCATGCTGTAAGGACACTCAAGCATTGTAAGGACGCTCAAGCAGCCCCAAAGAGATCCACATCAAGAGGATGTGACCAAGAGTCAAGAGCCAGCAACAATTTGCCAGCCATGCAAGTGGATCCCCAGCCCTAGTAAAGCTTTCAGATGACTGTGGCCTTACCCGACACCTGACAGCAACCTCACTGGACATCCCAAACAGAACCACTCAGCTAAGCCACTCCTGAATTCCTAACCCACAGAAACTCTAAGTGATGATAAATTCCTGTTGTTGCTTTAAGCTAATAAGTTTTGGGGTAATTTGTTTCACAGCAATAGACAGCTAATACAGAACCTCCCTCCCCAACTCCCCTCCCCTTCAGACCCTTCTCCTGCTTGGTTTCTTTGTTTTTTCATTTTATTTTATTTTTCTAATATTTATTTATTTATATTTATTTAATTTGGCTGCGCCGGGTCTTAGTTGTGGCACACAGGATCTTCGTTGCTGTGTGAGGGATCTTCGTTGTGGTGTGCAGGATCTTCGTTGTGGCATGCAGGATCTTTTAGTTGGGCATGTGAACTCTTAGTTGCGGCATGCATGTGGGATCTAGTTCCCTGACCGGGGATTGAACCCGGGCCCCCTGCATTGGGAGCGCGGAGTCTTAACCACTGGACCACCAGGGAACTCCCAATCTGCTTTAACATCCCCCTACCCTTAACCCCACACCATGATGACACCATCAAGGACTTAAGAAGTAAACTGGGGACCAAAATGGCTCTGGGGAGGTACAATATTACTAATATGTGAAAGGAAAGGTGTTCAACCTCACAAGTATGCCAAGAAATGGGAATTCAAATAAATAAAGATACTTGGAGAGGGTTTTCAAACAGGAAAGAGATGTGACTGAAATGTTTTCTAAACCAGTGCACCTATGTTTGGTGTAAATTTTAAATGAACATAAATAACTGTATGTTAATTTTTTTTTAATATCCAAAAAGGAGTAGTATGTCAATAAAAATACTGGTTATCTCCATACTTTAAAATACACCAAACACAAGAAAACAAGTATTGTAATCACTTAATCCAACTTTTGTCCATGTTGGGGTTTCTCAGAGCGGCATTAGGTCCTGGGGGCACAGGCAGTGCCAAGGTGTCAGGTCACCTGTCCACACAGGTGACTGCTGACATGGCCATGGCACGGTCTCTGAGGTCCCTGCCCCTCTGTGGTCAGCCTGCTGCTTCGATGACATGTGGGCTCTGGGCGTCTTTGCTGCCGCGGACCAAGGCCTGGTGTTGAGTCCTGCCATCACTGTGAGGCCCTCCCATGCTCCATCCTCAGTTCTGGGGACTCCCCCTCCCCGCCAAAGGTTACCTCCCCGAGATTCATCCTCTCAAACCCTCTTTTCCCTCACATTCTTTCGTGATAAGGCCCCATTAAACCCAAAGCCTGAATTCTTAGCTGCCAAAAATACCCAGCTCCCCTTTACTCGAAGGCAGGAAGAGTTTCATCGCCAAACCCTCCAAGGAGGCAAGTACCAAGTATTTGGACTCCATGCTCCCAGATCTATAAAGAAGGAGAGAGCAAAAATACGTTTCCATTTCAAAGCAGTCCAAATGTCCAGGGCATGCCAACCACATACATGTTAGTGGTCAACACTTACCACCTGTTTCCAAGACACTACACGAATTCGTTGCATTCTCACGAGGAGCTGCATTATGGTCGTTTTTCCAGGTGGCACACTAAGGCACAGAGAGGTTAAGTCACTTATCCAAAGTCACCCAGCTGGGAAGCAGAGCAGCCCAGATTTAAACTCACGCCTGGAAGCCCACGCGCTGCACCCCACACACTGCTGTCGGGCCCAAGGGTGAGGCAGGGACATGAGCGGGGCTAGGGGCCATTCTCTCTAGCCTGCCCCAGGTTGGCTGCGGTGCCTACCCACTTCGGCAGGAAGCCCGCCTGGGGCTTAAAGACCGTGTGGAAGGGGGTTTGGGCAGGGTGAAGCTGGCCAGGTAGATGGTGTTCCCACCCGTGAGGCAGGCGGCCCAGACCCCAAAGGTGCCCACGGTGATGACGGCGTGGTGGTTATGCTGCGTGAGTAGTGCAAAGTCCCTGGCGGGCGAGCCCTGCAGGCCGTTGCCGGTAAACACCACGTCCCGGAGGGAGCCTTTGAAGTTCTGCCAGCACCAGGCCGTGTGGTCGCTGGTGACCACGAAGAGTGGGCTGCGGTAGCGAGCCCGGAACCAGTCCAGGGCCTGCTGCAGGTAGCCCCGGTCGGCCACCACGCCCTTCCACATGTTGGGCATGACTCGGACGTAGTCCCCCCGGCGCACGTGGACCCCCACGAAGGTGGCCTGCCGGGCCCACTTGGCCTGCAGACCCCGCAGGAAATTCTGGGCCTCCTCGCGCACGTGGTCGTGCAGGGTGAACTCCTGCAGGATCTCGGCGCGGAGGTGGTGGTAGAAGGTCCAAGAGCAGGGGTAGCCGGTGAGGCGCACGTACTCGCCCGGGATGTGTCGGTACCGCTCCTCCTTCCAGTCGTTCAGGGGGGTAGTTCTGCCAGGGGATCCTGCTGGCCGTGGTGTCGTGCAGGACGGGGAGGGTGATTCTGAAGATGGGGGCCAGCATGCTGTGCATCTGGGGCAGATGAAGGCTGGCCGCCCGTTCAACTTGGCCAGGGCGTACAGGGTGGCGTACTCCCCCATCTGGTTCCCCAGGCGGCCTTTGGAGTTGATAGTGGACATGCCCCCCCCCCAGGGCAGGTGTCTGGGGAACAGGACCACGCGGCCCGGGTAGGCCCAGGGGGCAGGCACCAGGGCCAGGCGCTGGTGGCAGTGGAAAATGGTGGACCCGGCAAAGACGACAAAGAGGAAGTAGATGGTGGACAAGGAAGGGCAAGTATCACAGAATCTCATGGTGGCTGCGGGGAGGAGAGATGACTTAATTCAGGAGGGATGGGGCAGGAGTTCATTCGCTCACCCTACCCCAAACCACTTGTTCATTCGTTCACTCAGCCCATCCAGGCATGTCTAGCAGCCTCCACCGTGGAGGTCTTAGAGCACAGACCCTGGACCCCTCTGGCCTGGGTTTAAATCCCAGCTCCACCCCTTACCAGCTGTGTGACTGTAGTCAAGTTACTCCTGAATCGCAGGTTCCTTGCCCATTAAAAAGCGATGACTGGGCTTCTGTGGTGGCGCAGTGGTTGAGAATCTGCCTGCCAATGCAGGGGACACGGGTTCGAGCCCTGGTCCGGGAAGATCCCACATGCCACGGAGCAACTGGGCCCGTGAGCCACAATTACTGAGCCTGCGCGTCTGGAGCCTGTGCTCCGCAACAAGAGAGAACACGACAGTGAGAGGCTCGCGCACCGCGATGAAGAGTGGCCCCCGCTTGCCGCAACTACAGAAAGCCCTCGCACAGAAACGAAGACCCAACACAGCCAAAAAAATAAAATAAATAAATAATTTAAAAAATTAAAAAAAAAAAAGCGATGACTGTGTTGAACCATTTGAGAGTGCCAATATTCAACCATATTTTTCCTACACAAACAGCCATTTCATATGGTCCAACCTAACAGAACTACCTCATTTGTAACATTTTTGGAACAGTGCCTAGCATACAGGAGGCACTCTGTAAGTCTTGGAAAGTAAAGACTTCTAGAGTATTTACTACAGGCATCCCTGGGAGCTCACGAATCTATTAAGGCTGCATATACAGAGGTTCAGAGCCTAGACTGTGAGGCTAGACAAGCCCAGGTTCATGTGCAGACTCTGCCTCCTGCTGGCCAACCCGGAGCATGTCAGTTAACTCCCTAGGGCTCAGTCTTCTCCATAAAATGGGGTTAACCATAGCCCCTGCATGACGGACGCCTGGAAGGGCCCCTGCCATGGGAAGCGCTAAGTGCTTCCCACTACTGTCAGTGGATGTGGTGGAGTCAAGCTGCTGCAGAGCCTTTGACGCTCCTTCCCCTGACTCTGGGTGGGCCTGTGACTGCCTTGGCCAATCACATATGGCAGAAGTGACCCCGTGCCATTTCCGGACCAGGACTTAAGGGTCGGCCAGTTCCCACCTCCTGCCTCTGTAACATCCTCTCTACGTTGCCACCTCTAGCTGCCTAGATGTAGCTTTTTTTATATTTAGGTCTCTGATGAGCCCTTCTTCTTCTTCTTTCTTGTTGGTAACCACTTTATTGAGATAATATTCAAATACCATACAATTCTCCCATTTAAAGTGTACAACAGCTTTTAGTATATTCACAGAGTTGGGCAACCATCACAATTAATTTTAGAAAAGTTTTGTCACCCCCAAAAGAAACCCTACACCCCTTAGCCATCCCCACCCCCAATCTTCCCCTCCTCCCCGCCTCCTCCCTCCAACTAATCTAGTTTCTGTCTCAGTGGATTTACCTACTCTGCATGTTGCATATAAATGAATCACACAGTAAGTAGCTCTTTGTGACTGGCTTCTTTCATTCAGTGTCATATTTTCAAGGCTCATCCATGTTGCAGCATGTGTTAGTATGTCACTGATTTCTTTTTACAGCTGACTAATATTCCATGGCATGGATACGCTTCGTTTTATTTATCAGTTCATCAGTTGCTAGACATTTGGGTTGTTTCCACTTTGGGGAATTATGAATAATGCTGCTATGAACATGCACGTCCAAATCTCTGTGTGGACCTCAGTTTTCATTTCCCTCCGGTATTTACCTAGGAGTGGAATCGCTGGGTCATGTGATAACTAACTCTGTGTTTAACATTTTCAGGAACTGCAGACTGGCTTCCAAGCAGCTGCCTCATTTTCCACCCCCACCAGCAGCGTACGAGGGCTCTGATTTCTCCACATCCTCGCCAACACTCATACTGTCTGTCTTGTTGACCACAGTGGGCGTGCCATGCTAGCTCTGTGAAGCCTACACTTTTGAACCTACCCAGACTCCCTCCAGCTCCTGCCTCTGACTGGGCTCCATGAACCTCAGTTTCCCCATCCTTGTAATGGGGTGGAGAATCCCTTCTTCAGGGGTTGCTTCTTTTTCAGTCCATCTCTCCTCCAGCTCTCCCCTGGGCTCCCAGAAACGGTCTTTTCACGCTGGGTCTCCAGTGTGTCCTGACCCGCTGTGTGCTCTCCCCTCCTCTGTTCCCCTGACCAGGCACCTGTGGTTTCCCTGTGGCTGTCCCAGTACCTGCAGCTCAGGAGACCCCCAAGGCCCCGACAGAAGCCCTGGATTGTGTGGCCCCCGCTCTTCCTCATCTGGCTTCCATCTCACCCCCTCAGGCTCCCCATCTCTCCCTCCCCTGGCCCCCTTAAATGTCAGGGCTCTGTGGGCCTCACCTCCACTCTCCGCCTCCTCTTCCTCCTATATTCCAGGGCTCCTCACTTTATTAATCTGACCCCTGTGGGAAATCTGAACACTCTTGGGCCCTCCTCAAAGGTCTCACATTCAACGTGGGTTCCCAGTGAGGTCGGCTGACTCTTACCACATGAAGTATATATTACACTCCCTCCCCTGAGATGTACAGGAAATGCCTTGCTCGCTGCTTTAGTTTGCAAAAAGCAAACTAAATCTGCCCCTGAGCCCCTCTTCTCGCTGGGCTGGTGACAACTCTGTCCCAATCACACAGCCTGTCCAGCTCAGGTCCTGCCTGGGGTCCTACGCAGAGGAGGGCTCAAGCTTCCGCCTCTGGTCAGCTCACCCAGCTCAGCCAGAGCCCCAGGCCGGTCTCAAAGCCAGCAGGCAAGCTGAGCAGGGACTGGAGCCAGGGCTACTGGGGAGGAGAAACCAGCTCAGGACAGAGGTACCCACCCAGGGTCACCTCCACGGTGTGCGACTCGTGCAGTTGCACAGCGTCCCTGCTCTGCTCTAGCCGTCTAGAAAGTCTCCATAAGCGACAGCAAGGCAGCCCGGGTTTTCATTTTGCACTGGGCTCTGCAAATCAGGTGGCCAGTCTGGCTGCCACCTCTGTCCTCCAGTCTCAAGAGCTCCCTCTCCTGGCCTCTCATGAGCCTACACAGCTGAAAAGCCACAGGAAATAATGAACCAAAGCTGGTGCTTCTGTGCTTCCCGACTCAAGCCAAGCACTGGGCTTCAGCGCTTACATCCTGGTCCACAATTCCTTACTGACCATTTTCATGAAGATTGCTGGCAAACCCCAACCTGAGTTGAATTCACTTGGGGACAAAATCTGAACCGACGTGCAGCTATTCATAGACTTGACTTATTTTGGAGCAAACGCCCACGTGTTCTGCTTGCAGAAACAATAATGTTTGATTATGGGATGCTGCCCAGACCTTGCCGGGGGAGTTGTATAATATATAATATAACCTGTGCACCCCGTGATGGTGTCAAAACACCGGTTCTGCAGCATGTCTGGTCCACAGAGTTTCAGATATTAGACTGTAGGCCTATCTTCACTCATTTGGTCCTCATGATCTCCCATGAGGAAGGTACTTTTTTATGCCAATTTAACAGAAGAGGAAACTATGACACAGACAGGTTAAGAAACTTGCTTTGGGTCACGCAGCTAGGAAAGATGTGGAGCCTGGATTTGAAACCGATGTGGTTCAGGAATCTGTGCTCCTAATTACGACCCTGGATTTTTCCACTATGTCCTGAGGAAGGGATACTCAGCTGCATACTCCAAGCGCAGTTACTCAGGGGCTTTGACACGCCCTGCCTCCTGGGGCCTCTGTGATTTCTGCGTCACCGAGATAGGGATGAAAGATGTCTCTGGAAGCCCAGAGGTATGGGTCCCACCCTGCTGAGCCCACCTCAGAGCTGTGGCCCTGGGAGGTCCTGCCTCTGGGGCGCTGTGAGGGTAAAGGTGTCCCATACTTGAGGAACTGCCCCTTTCCCCCAAAGTCTCCTCCCCAATTCGGGGAGTTGTTTCCTCTCTGCTTCTACCCCCCACCCCAGGCCCCTTCAGGGGTGATAATCGCCTCAGGCAGCTCAGACTATTAAAAGCAAAAGTGAGAAAGCAAGCTTCCCTCCAGGGAACATCAGCTTAAGAAACTTCTAGTTCGGGGGCGGGGAGTGGGGTGGGGTGGGGGGGGGTGGGGAGGATATAAAGTGAGACCTAAACCTTCTTCCTGAGTTTTCTCTGACAGCAAAATTAGGCTTTGCACTGGCCACTCCCTGTGCCTGGGTCCTCCTGCCCCGATGCCCACGTGGGCATCTTGCCCTCACCTCCTCCAGGTCTCAGCCCAAATGTCCCCCTGACCCCCGCCCCCCAAACTACTTCCCTACTTGATCTTTCTCTAGAACATAATGACTTACTACTTTTTTGTCGCGATCTTGCTCTCTGGACTGTGCACCTGACAAGGACGGGCTGCTGCGCGTGTTCGTGCGGCGGCCTCAGCCGAGCGTCAGACACGCAGTAGGAAGTCAGCGAGGACCAGCTGAATGGATCGGTGTGGCGAGTACTGTACTAGTTACCCTGTCCATCACGCCGCCGCCCGGGATCTCACATGCCCCCCTCTGACTTGGTGGCGGCTCCTTCTCCGGCAGCTAACTCCTCCTCCTCACGGCTTACCCATGTCCCCACCCTGCCTCCTGCCCCCGGGGCTGCCTCTCCACTGCCGGGTGTGAGGGTCACCCAGAACCAGAATCACGGGTAGCCTTGGCTGTGCCCTCCTGCCCCAGACACTGGGTCCCCAAATCCCTGTCAGGGTCAGGCCCACGCTGTGCCACAATCAATGCACTCAAGGCCACAGCAGCAAATGTGGTGCCCCATCCTCCTGAGACCCTTGCTTTTCTCAGGGGGAAGTGACGAAAAATGTTATCTTTCTAGTCAAAACCATTCGGATATGTAATGGAGATGAGGGCAACATTTGCATGAAAGGTTCATGAGTGAAGTGTTGAGGCCTCACAGTAAACTGGCCATGGAGGGAGCCGCTTTGAGCTCAGTCCCCCCGGGGGTCCCTGATTTCTCCCTCCAGCCGCTAGAACCACCAAGGTCCCAGGCATTCGTATCTCCCCCTCCTCCTTCCCCACCACCTTAGAAAGCAGCCCAAGTCTTTGGGTTTCCGGGTGGGTGGTGTGACCCTTCAAAGAGCACTGATTTTTTTAGGGCTTGAAAGCGACTGACCTTCATGCTCAGTTGACCCACAGCTGACAGAAGGTTCCAGAGGGCAGGAGGGGCTGGCTTGGGGTCACACAGCCAGAGGCCCGCGTCCCGCCTCAGCGTCAGCGGCCCTGCCAGCGCCGCCCTCCCCAGCAGGCCAGCCCCTTCCTGATCACAGCCACCACGTGCTGGGGCTGAGCCCGAGCCTGCCTGCACCGAGGAGTCGCCGGGGCAGGGGCGGGGTGTGAGCGGAGCACGGACCCCAGACCCTGGAAGGCCATCTGGCCGCCGTCCCCTCCTACCTGCCTTGAGCCTTCTGGGCCAGCCTGCTCCGGGCTGTCCAGCTGCGGGCCCCGGGGGGGCAACGGCGCTCATGTCCCACACAGTGCCGGGTGGCGTGGCTGCCAGGGGTCCCTGCGGGGAGAGCGTGGCTGCCTTGGCGAGGGGGCTGGGGCGGGGTGGTGCTGGATTCGTAGGCTCTGCTCTGCGCTCCCGCCCAGAACCCCTACTAGCCCGGGGGCTGAGAACAGCCACTCTGCACTCACTCCCGAGCGCCCACGCTGGCCGCCAAGCTCCTGCGGGAGGGAAGGACCGTGAGCAGCTAACTGCAGGGGACAGTCTCCTCCAGGGCACAGGTTTGGACGACGACAGGGGTGAAGGGTGGGATGCGTGCAAAAGAAGCCGGGGAAAGGGGCCTGGGTCCCAGGTGGAACCCCACACTGCCCAGGCAAGAGGCCTGACCCTGGACCTGGTGGGTACACGGCTAGACTCTGCTCCTTAAAGTGGGGGCCAGGGTGGGCTACAGTCTCCAGAAGGGGCAGGGACTGGGGGCCGGACATCTGGGCTCCCCAGTGGCAGGCGGTGGCGTCTGGATCCCCCAGGAACACCGTGGCACTCAGCCCGGTTGCCCGGGGTACTAAGGGCCAGAAAGCGGTACCCCGTGAACCGCCCAGGCAAGAGAGGAGGTGGGAGATGGGGTGAGCCCCTTAACAAGGCCGGTGCCGGGGGACTGGGGCAAATGCCCGGCGCAAGAGCTCAAAATGGCGCCAGGCTCCTCCTCGGGAGGTGCGGAGGGCCACGCCCGTCGTCTGCGGGGTGGGAGGCGGTCTCCGCACCGGGCGACTGCGGTGGGAACGCTGTGGGCTGTGAAATCAGGCTGGGAGGACGGGACCCACCCGCACCCACTGCTACCTCTTCGACTCCCAGCTGGGGCACAAACCCGGGTCCAGATTCAGAGCCAGGGGCCTGGACAGTGGGGCCCAGAAGGGCTCCAAGGCCCCGAGACCCGAGTGGGCTCATTAGGGGCTGCCAGCCCCGGGGGTGTGGGGTGGGTGGGCGCGCATTTCCGCTCCAGGTCCATCCTCGATCCTGCCGCCCCCGGCTCTGGACTTCTGGTCCCCGCGGACGCCCTAGCATCTGGCCCTGCCCTGTCTCCCTCTCTCCTCCCTTAGTACCCGCCACCCCCGACATCTGTTCCCCCTTCTGCTCTGGGGACCTTAGGACTGGAGGGGAATGCGGGGGCTCTGATTCCCGGGCCCTGAGGCCTAGGATGGCAGTGGAGGGTGGGGTGGGCAGAGGTTATCAGAAATGCAAGCACAGGGTCCTCCCATCGCAAGTCCCAAGGGGAAACCAGGGGTCTGCCTTCCCAGCCCAGGCTTCCAGCCCCCAGGCATCCCCGTCCCCATCGGGTCCTTGAGCACAGCTCTTGGGGCTTTGAACCTGGGTGAGAAAGGGTTAAGGGCGGGTGGAGGCTAGGGGTGGGTGGCAGGGAGGCCTGGGTTGTTTGGGTTGTTTGGTGATAATCCCCCTCCGTGCCCTGGGTGTGGAGAACAAGGTTAGGGCCCCACGTGGGAAAGGGCCTCCACTCTGATCCCCAGTCCCCATGGGCCCGGCCTCCTGCTTCGGCTCCCCTGGCCCAGCACCCCCGGCCTCCCCCGTCCCCCTTCCGCCTCCCCCCAGGTCAGGCCTGCGCTCCTGCTCCACAGGTGTCTCTGAGCCCCCCTGCCCACCTGTCTGTCTGTCTCAGCCCCCAGGCTCCCTGGGACCCGGTCCCCCCCACCCTGTGGACTCTGGTTGCCTCCTGGTCTCCCCTGGTGTCCGTCCTCTCTCCTCTTAGTTCCTTCTCCCTGCCTGGCCCTTGCCCTTCACTTGCCTCTCCCCCCCCCCCACTCTGTCTTTGCCGTCTGTGCCTCTATCCGTCCCTTTCTCTATTTCTTTGTCACTAAGTCTTCATCTGTCTCTAACTCCCCCTCCCCTGCCCACCCGGCTCCTCCTTTCTCCCCCTTGCCCCCTCTTTGGGTTCCCCATCTGTCCCCCCTCCCTGCCTTCTCCCCAGGGCCCCCTGCCCCTCGACACTGACGGATAGCTCTGGGGTGTTAAGCTACGGATTAGTTCAGGCAAAATTCTCGATTTTGCTTGCGTTCTTTCCCCTTTGGGTTATGTAAACAGTAATTCTCCCCAGATGGAACTATTTTCCTCGCTCAGAAGCAGCCGGGAGGGGTCTGGGGCAGGGCTGGGGGTGGAATGCCGGGGTTCCTCAGGGAGCCTGGGGAGCGGGGTGGAGGCTGACCCCCGAGGGCGGCCTGCGGCCCCCAGCGCAGCCACTCCTCTCCTCTCCAGGTACTTGCCTCTGCCAGAACCATGCCAGTGACCGTTGCCCTCCTGCTCCTCCTGAGCCAGGCCAGCGCAGACCCATGCTACCATCCCGGGGGCCGCCCCCGCTTCTGCCTCCCACCAGTGACCCAGCTGGCCGCCATGGCTGCCTCCTGTCCCCAGGCCTGCATCCCCTCCCCGGGGGCGGATCTCGGCCCCTGGGCCACCTGCAATGGCAGTCTGACCCTGGCTCTGGGTGGCCCCTTCCTCCTGA
Organism: Eubalaena glacialis; assembly: GCF_028564815.1. NCBI lineage: Eukaryota > Metazoa > Chordata > Mammalia > Artiodactyla > Balaenidae > Eubalaena > Eubalaena glacialis. The sequence goes on along the minus strand of NC_083733.1, from coordinate 62,259,096 downwards.
CGTCCGTCAGCCTGCGCTTCTGCACCCCGGGACCCCCAGCCCTGGTCCTGTCTGCCGCCTGGGCCACCGGAGGGCCCTGGAGATCACTGTGGCGCAGACCCGCCTGGCCGGGGGCCTTGGGAGGCCCCGAGACGGTGACCTTCCGAGCCTCACTGGGACCTAAGGCCAGGGTGGTGGCCAGTCACCTCCGTGTGGAGCTCGGGGGCCAGGCAGGGCTGGCAGCAGCAGGAGTGAGAGGCCGCTGCCAGTGCCATGGCCACGCAGCCCGCTGTGCTGCCCGTGACCGGCCGCCCCGCTGCCGCTGCCGCCACCACACCACCGGCCCAGGGTGTGAGAGCTGCCGCCCATCCCACCGCGACTGGCCCTGGCGGCCTGCCACGCCCCGGCACCCTCACCCTTGCTTGCGTGAGTCCTGGGCCCACCCTGACCCGCCAGCTGGCCCACGGCTCCAGCAGCTGGGCCCTTCTCCCTGAGGGGCAGGATGTTCTCCCCCTCCTCAGAGCTGCATGCTCCTTGCTTCTCCCCGTACTGTCCTCCAGCCAGGCCCCCTCTTCGCTTCCGCCCACTCCCTCCCCACCACCAGTGCCGCCCCCAGACTTCCAGCTGCTTACATGCCCATTAGGGGGCTCCAGCGTCTCCCCGACACTTGATCATGGTGATGGTGATATGGATAACATTTCCTGAGCTCCCAGCCCAGGGCCTGGCTTGGTGCAGGTGCTCAGGTGGTATTTACTGAGTGGCTCTAGGAAAACAGGGCAACTGGACATTTTCGGAATCATCAAATCAACCACAGGGGGTAAGGATTTATTCATTAGACACATATTTATCCAGCAACTACTATGTGCAGGGCAGGTATTGCATCAGGCCCATTTTACAGATGAGGAGACTGAGGCTAGGGCTGGAAAGTCCCTTGCGCAAGGACATGCAGCCGGAAAGTGGCAGGGCTGGAATCTGAGCTCAGGAGGATAAGCCCAAGGGTCTTAGCTTGTCCTTGCCAACCACCTTTATGTGCTGTCACACTAGATGTTCTCGGGCAGCAGACACAGGCATGGCCTCAGCAGCCAGCCAGACTGCCTGGGCTCAAATCCCAGCTTCTCTGCTTCCTGGCTGTGTGACCCCCAACAAATGACCAAACCTCTCTTTGCCTCCATTGGCTCACCTGTAATGTGAAGATAGTAACAGCCCTTCCTTTACAGGCTGTAGTGAAAATTCAATACATTAAAATACATAAACTCCTTAGAATAAAGCCTGATACAGGACCTGGCACGGAGGAAGAGTTATCTGATTCCGCCAATGTTACCATTGCCCAGACAAGGAGGGTGAGGCCCAAGGGGACGTGTCACTTGCCCTACGTCTCACTGTCAGCAAGGGGCAGTGCTGGGACTGAACTCAGAGAAGTCTTCCGAGAGGCTGGGCCATCCACTGGCCTTCCAGCTGGACCAGAGCTCCCAGGCCCCGCTCAATGCCCTCCCCCATCCTCAGGGCTTCCAGACTGGCCTCCTGAGTCTGGGCCCTTCCCCATCCCTCCAGCAGCTCTCCTCAGAGACAGCCTTCCTCATCCCACCTCCAGCCTGCAGCCTTGCTAGAGGGTCTGAGTGTGTTACATGGCCCTGCTAACTCCACTCCATGGATAGATACACACCACATACACACACACACACACACACACCCTCCATTCTCTCGCTCCTGGACTTCCCTCTCTCTCCACCTCGCACATCCGTTACCCGTCTCCCCCTCTACGTCTTCCTGCAATGTCACGTGGACTAACTTACAACCATCCCAGCTGTCCTCAGCTCCCCACTCTGTCCTCATCACACTTGGGTCCCCTTTGACCCGCTGTTCTCATCATCCCAGGCCTCTGTCCAGTTGGCCCATTCCTACCAGTAAGATCTGATGCCCCTACAGGGGAGTGAGGGAGGGGAGAAACACGTGGCCTGAGCGTGGGGTGGGGTCCGTCCTGGGGGAGGACAGGGCCTGGGAGCTGGGGAGGCTGCCCCTCTGTGGATCACCACATCCCCTCGGGCTGAGCTGGGCAGCTGACCCTCCGAACCTGGGTAACAGACCAACAGTGTTGTGATGGAGGAGGGTCTGGGCAGACAGGATGAGACTAACTCCTGTGGCGGAGCTGTGGGCTTTACAGACACAGTGGCCTGAACCCTTCCCCCAATCCAAGTTTTCTAGTGGGGAGTGAGGTGAAGTGATCACTCTCAGGTCAGAAAGAATCCAAAGCCCAACTCTACTGACTGATAATCTCAAGAGCGCTGCCATCCCTAATGCCTACAAAAACCCTTGAGAGAGGAACTGAGATCCCCACTGGATGGGAGGAAACTGAGGCTCAGAGAAGGGGAGTCATTTTCCCAAGAACACACAGCTGTCTCAGCTCCCTGACCTTCCCGCTACTCCTTGGGGCCCTCAGGACCTGCCAATCCAGGCCTCTCAAAGCTCTTGGAGTCAAAAACTCCTTACATCTCTCCAAACAGTGGTCCATGAACCCCCTGCATCAGCATCTCACTTTGGGATGCTTGCTAGACATACAGGCTCCTGGACCCACAGAAGCCCTGGGATGGGCCCTGGAATCTGTGTTGCTCTTTTTAAACATTTCCCCCGTAATCTGGGTAAGCGGTAAGGTTTGAGAGCCACTGCTTTTAAAAATCTGATCAACACTCCCCAGCAAAACGTACATGGTAAGTGGTCCTCATGTGAGCTGTGTGAGAAGCACTGGAGTGAGCCTGGGTTCCAATCCTGCCTCTGACCACCCCTCAGCTGTGTTTCTTTGGGCAGGTGACCTCGCCTCTCTGCCTCAGTGTTCACATCTGTAAAATGGGGATGATGACAGCCCCAGTCTCACAGAGCTGCTGTGAGAAGGAAACATGCCAAGCACTCAGCACATGGCACCTGGCACGTGGATGTGCTAAATGGGCAAGGGCATGCTCTGTGTCAGGTACTGAGTTAAGTAAGCACTATTTACGTAGGTGGTTGCATTTAAACATCATGAAGTAGACACTATAAATGCCATTTTACAGCAAAGGAGACTGAGCTACAGAAAGGAATCATCACTTGCCCACGGAAACAGTGAGACACTTACACACGGGGATCTGATTCCACAGCCTAGGCCCAGAGCCGCCACTCTTCTTTACACCCCCTGGTTTCACACAGACATCCAGCATATTCATCAGTCCTCTCGGGCTCACCCAGCTCCAGTCCAGTGCACCCATTTTAAAGATGACAATGAAGAGCTTCTAGGACCCACACTTACCCAGGGACCCCCAGGCAGTCTCTTTCCTGAGGGCAGTGGGGAGAAAGCTGGGAAAGGGGAATAGAAAGCCGGGCCTGATGTGCCCTCACTCCATCCTGTTCCTAGCCTGTTCCTGCAACCAGCACGCGCGACGCTGTAGGTTCAACTCTGAGCTGTTCAGGCTGTCGGGCGGCCGGAGTGGGGGTGTTTGTGAGCGGTGCCGCCACCACACAGCCGGGCGGCACTGCCACTACTGCCAGCCGGGGTTCTGGAGGGACCCTAGCCAGCCTATCAACAGCCGCAAGGCCTGCAGGGGTGAGTGCAGCCTGCAGCCCAGCCTAGAGGGAAAGGAGGCAGGCAGGTCTGAGGGGGGAGGGGCTGGGGGCCTGGATCCTGGGTCTGAGGGGGGAGGGGCCAGGGAATTCCAGTCTCCTCAGTCCTTGGGGAGGAAGAGGCTGGGAGCCTGCACCCCACATCCCCAGCTCCTCTCCTCATGTAGCCTGCCAGTGCCATCCTATCGGGGCGACAGGTGGTACCTGCAACCAGACCAGTGGGCAGTGCTCCTGCAAGTTAGGGGTCACTGGCCTGACATGCAGCCGCTGTGGTCCCGGCTACCAGCAGAGCCGCTCCCCCAGGATGCCCTGCCAGCGTGAGTCCTGAGGGACAGGGCCCAAGTCTGAAGTGGGGTGGGAAGGAGACATCCCAGATCTCCAGGGGGAAGGTGTCGTGAGGACCTGGTCCGTAGGAGACAGAAGCTAGAGAGTGGAGGCCGGACTCTGAGTCCTTAGGGAGGTGAAGACTGAAAGTCCAGTCTCCTCCATCTTGGGGACGAAGAGGGTGGGAGCCTGGATTCCTGGGTCTGAGGGAGGAAGGGGCTGGGGACCTGGACTTCTGAGTCTTAAGAAAGTGGCTAGGGACCATGACTCCAGGTCCTGGGGGAGAAAGGCAAAGTGTGCTTCCACTCTTGGGCCTCAGGGGAATAGACATTTGGGGTCTGGATGCCTGGCTTCCTCGGGGGGAGCGGGCTGCGGATGGGAGGCACTAAGGCCCTGTCTCTCCTCTGCTCTTTCACAGGAATTCCAGAGCCAACCACCACCCTTGCTACAACCCCTCATGCTTACAGCTCGGGTAAGACAGGCTGGCCTAGAAACCCCTGGCAGCAAGAGGGATCAGGGATGGGCTGACTGGGCCGCCAGGTGGGGATCCAGGGGTGCTCCACCGAGCCCAGTCCCCAAGGGTTCAGGCACCCCAGCTGTCCGTCAAGATGAAAAGCAGGGGATGGGCAGGGGCAGACGCTGCAGTCCAGGCCTCAGGAGCCCACTGCAGACAGCCTGACCCTCCCCAGACCCTCAGTGTCAAAACTACTGCAATATCTCGGACACCAGGGTACACATGAGCCTTCGGAGGTACTGCCAGCAGGACTACGGTGAGTGCTGGGGAGGGAAAGGGCCAGCAGCGGCACAGGGGCTCTGACCTGCTGCAAGCCACCCCCTTCTCTGGCCTTCAGTTTCCTCAGCTTAAATGGGAAGGGGTGTTGGACTCTACAGGGCCTTTCCTGATCTAGAACCTAACAGGACAGCAGACAATGGGCAGAAGGGGCAGTGGGGAGGGGGTGCTCCCTACCTTCCTAGGTCTCCTCTCTCCCCATGTTATTGGCCTTGCAGAGTTTCACGATCTCCTTCAGCCTGACATCTCTGAGGGAGGGAGGTGGCCTCCTGAGGATGGAAGGAGAAAGGGGAACTGGTTGAATGGAAGGGACCCTTGCACCGTCTTGTCTGTCTCGGACCCTCTGCCTCCTATCAGGGTCTGAGATATCGGAGCCCCACTCCCACAGACTCACCCCACCGTTCCGTAATCCACCAATCCACACCAGCCCCCGACCCCAGGGCCTGTGGCTGCAGGCTCTCTTGGACAATCAGTTCAGCCCAGTCCCAGTTACTTCCCTCAATGGTATAGGATCCCAGACCTCTCCTCCCTGAGGCTCAGCATCTGGCCACTAGTGTCCTTGAACTTCAAAGGTGGAGGCTTCTCCCCCCACCTCCCACAGGGATCTTCTGCCCCAAAGACCCAGCTTGTCTGCCAGAGTCCTGCTCCTAACACGTCTCACCTCACCCCCTCAGAGAGGACAGGTCTCTGAATCACCACTAGTATGACCTCGACCCTCAGCTTCCAAGGACTGATCTCCTTCTGGCCCCCAAATTAATCCTAAATGCAGATCCCTCCCATGGCAATACTCCTGTTTTCCAAGGGCTCTGTCTGCTCCTAACACCTTCTGACCCCTTGGCATTAGAGACCTGGACTTGCCTCTTGGGCCTTGTTCCCAGCCCCACCCACTGCAGGGTCCTCCTGGGACCTCTAACCCTTTAAGTAATCCCTGTACCCGCTGCTTCTAATATGACCCCCAAAGCGCCCCATCTGGCATATTCCTGGTGGGCCCCTGGGTTCCTCGCCCTGTCTGGCCTCCTCTCCAGAGGGACCCCCACCCCCGCCTTCCCAATCACAATCCTGTGACCCAACCTCTCGCTCCATAAGCCCCGCCCTCCTTGCTTTGACCCATCTCCCCAGAAAGATCTCACTCCTCACAGCACACGGCCAGACCCCCAGACCTCTCACCCTCAAAGGTTCAAGGTCTCTCCCTACTGATGCGATCCCAGAAGCCCACTCTCGGGTCCCGGGCCCCTCCCCACCAGGACTGACCCCACGGGACCCGGAGGCTCCCCACCGCCCAGGCCTGACATCTCCCCTCCCCGCAGTGCTCCGCGCACAGGTGCTGGCGTCCGAGGCGGCAGGCCCTGCGTGGCAGCGGCTGGCCGTGCGCGTCCTGGCTGTATACAAGCAGCCGGCGCGGCCTGTGGGCCGCGGCGGCCAGGACGCCTGGGTGCCCCGCGCCGACCTGGCCTGTGGCTGCTTGCGCCTGCGGCCCGCCACCCACTACCTGCTGCTGGGCAGCGCGGCCGCCGGCCCCGACCCCGCGCGCCTCGTCCTCGACCGCCACGGCCTCGCGCTGCCCTGGAGGCCGCGCTGGGCCCGGCCGCTGCGGCGGCTGCAGCAGGAGGAGCGCGCCGGGGGCTGCCACGGCCTGCGGCCTTCGACACCGAGCCCCGAACCCAGGATCTAGAGCTGGAGCCGGGCGGCCTCGAACTCCAAGGAAGGAACTGGAAGCAACCGCGAGAGGAGTCTTCTACCTCGACGGTGCGTCCCTCAGCAAGCCAATCAGACGCCGCGGAGCCCCTGACGTCACTTGCATGCGCCAGCACCGAGGAGGCATGAGGGACTTTTAAATAAAGGCGGCAAACCTCTTGGTCTCTGGCTAGGACACTCGACCTGTGACCTACGCAGCTAGTCCCCTCAATAAAGTCTCAACTCTTGGGGAAAGTCGGCTACAGACCCCTGACCTGTGCTGGGAGGGTATCTGAGGGGCAAATGAAGAAGGCCACGAGGAAATCTGTGGAGCCTAATATGGCTACAGCTCTCTGACAGAATAGCCAATCCAACGAAAAAGCTGGTATGACGTCACTGGGTGCTAGTCAGATTTATGTTGCCTGACGATTGGTTAAAGCCGGTGGGAGGGGAGGGTGGCTAGAAAAGGCGGGAAATACACCTGAGGAAAGCACAGCAGTGTCAGATTTCCAGAAAGTTCCAGATTGAGAAACACTTGGTTTCTGATGGCCCCAGGATGGTCTCTGAGAAAAGAATAATGGAACTTTGAGTGACTATCTGAACAGGGTTCTCATGGGTTCACCTGGTCTTGAAGCACAGCCTAAACTCTTTCCTGAGGGAATAGCCAATTGGGAGCCACGGGGTGGTGTGACGTCACTTGGTGCTAAGCGGAATTCGATTCCACCCAACAGCTGGGTACCTACAGGCCAGAGGGATGGGGTTAAAAAGGCAGGAAGCTTAAGTACCATGGAATGGAAGGCCGTCAGGGCCTATGATCTTCCTTGTCACCCTGGCCTCTGCCCCCACAATCAACAAAAAAATTTCAAATTTGGGTGACCTTGGTAGGAGAGAAAGTGAGCTAGTACTTTGAAGGAATCTCAGACAAAGTGATATGACTTAAGGTCCACTGGGGCCTAGAGAGCAACCTATTCTTTCCCTGAGAGAAAAGCAGGCCTCTTAGCCAGTGGGGAGTCAGGCTGGGCCATGATGTCATTGGGTGCTAGGCAGAGAGAACAGACCCTCCCGCCAATGTTCTGGGTATGCTCCTGAGGAGACTAAGAAAGGCAGGAAATAGCCTTCAGGAGGTGACTGTTTGACCCCCAAGCTACCAATACTATCCCATATATGGGGAGGCTTGCCTTTGGCTTCCAACTGGGCCCTGGGTGAGGGCATCTCTGAAGCAGGAGTTAGGAGTCTTTAAGGGGTTTTCCAAGAAGAGTTCTGTGTTTCAGAAAAGTTCTAGATTCCTTTTCTTGCTCTTTCCATCCTTTCTCAAAATCAGTTCAATCGGGCACTTACCCCACTACTTCACCCTCACATCTACTTACAACTTTAATAATATATTGGCCAGGGACTTCCCTGGTGGTGTAGTGGTTAAGAATCCGCCTGCCAATGCAGGGGACACAGGTTCGAGCCCTGGTCCGGGAAGATCCCACATGCCGCGGGGCCCATGCGCCACAACTACTGAGCCTGTGCTCTAGAGCCTGCGAGCCACGACTACTGAGCCCTCATGCCACAACTACTGAAGTCCACGCGTGCCTAGAGCCCGTGCTCTGCAACAAGAGAAGCCAACGCAATGAGAAGCACACACACCACAACGAAGAGTAGCCCCCTGTCGCTGCAACTAGAGAAAGCCTGCACACAATGAAGACCCAATGCTGCCAAAAATAAATAAATAAAATAAATAAATTTATTTAAAAAAATATATTGGCCAGCTATTTTACCAACAAAACTGAGTTTATTAGGGACTAGCAGAGAAATCACAATCAGCAATATGCAAAGATGGGTGACCATAAGCAAATACAGAGAACAAGCAAGGGGAACATGCTTTTATAGGGAAAAGAGGAGAGTTGGGCGGGGCTGTAATAACCAAAGAGTCTATTGGAGGAAACTGGGAGTCCAAAGTATGGAGGCTTCGCATTGGTTGGCCTGCTACAGTCTGACTGGCTGAGCTGCCCTGGATGGAGAGAAGTTTTCTTCTTCCTTCTGATAGTAACCTAGAGGTACCTTCCTATCACAGATGTAGGTTTACTTCTCTCCTGTTAATTGAGGTCTCCTGGCGGGATCTGAGGGCTCCCCCTACAGGCCTGTCCCAACTCCAACTCTACCTGAGGTTTCTTCAGTTACACATACTAAATATGTTCTTAATTCAGCCATTTTTTTTACCATTTCCACTGCTACCACCTTGATCCAAGCCATCACCACTCTTTGCCTGGATTACAGGTAGTCTCCATACTGGTCTCCCCACTACCCTCTTAGAGTCTTCTTCACACAGAAGCTAGGATAATGATTTCAAACCTAAGTCAGACCGTGCTGTTACTATGCTCAAAACTCTTGATTGTCTTCCCATCTTTCTCAGAATAAGATCCGAAGTCCTTGCCCTGCCCTACAAAGCCTTACTTGATCCACTCCCACCCCATACCTGACCTCACCTCTTACAACTCTCCCTCATTCACCCCTCTGCAGCTACACTGGTCTCCTTCCTGTTCCTTTAAAAACCAAGAACACTCTGCTTCAGGGCCTTTGCACTTGCTCTTCTCTCTTCCTGGGACACACTGCCTTGTATAGCAACAAGCTAGTTCCCGTACTTCATTAAGGACTTCCATTAGTCAGGTTAGGCTAGCCCTGTTGGCTTGACACAATGAGAGTTGATTTCTTTCTCATGTACCTGTCCCATGCAAGTCAGCAAGGGGCGATTTTCCACACAGTCATTGAAGCACCCAGGCTGAGAGGCATCCACCGTCTTGTCACTGCACCAGCTGCAACCCATGGTATCCTTGATCACTGGGGAGGGGGGAGAGAGAGACAGACAGACAGACAGACAGAGGGTATTGAATGGTCCCACACAAGAAATAGATGCTTTGGCCCAGGAACGACTCTAGCCCTTCCACTCACAGCTCATTAGTCAGGATTACAGTTGCACAAAGGCAGGAAAGCAGAATTCTCCTATGTGCCCAGAAAGAGAGAAGAACCAGTGTATTAGTTTTCTATTGCTGCCATAACAAAGTAACACAAATTCAGCTGCTAAACAACACAGATTTATTCTCTGACAATTCTAGAGGTCCAAAGCCCAACATGTACCACTAGATATGGGTGAGCACTAGAATTTTCCTCCACAAGGCTCTGCTCAAATTTCAGAGCATCAGAGAAAACTTCCCTGATGACCCTAACTAAATAGAAGCTTCCTCCTATCATTCTCATTCTTTTGTCCTGCTTTATTTTTCTTTTTAGCACATATCTTTTTAGCACCTGATATATTAAATGTTCATCTATTGTTTACTATTTCTCTATTTCTTCCACTAGAACGTGAGCTTCATGGGAGCAGGGATTTTGTATCCCCTGCATCTAGAAAGGTGTATGACATGTAGTATATGCTCAATAAATACTTGTTGAAAGACTGGTCAATGAACGGTCTAACTTGCAGCCCAACTGAACCTGAAGTGGTACCTCAAGCATCTGTATTATTAGGAGCCATAGTAAACCCCAAATAACATTGGCTTAAACAAAATAGAAATTTATTTCTCTCTTGCACCAAAGAGGTCTGAAGATGGTCACACCACTAGGAACCTTGTTGCTTTCCTCTCCACCATCCTTAGAAGGGTCCTTGTCTTCATGGTCCAAAGTGGCAGCTAGTGCTACAGCCAGCACATCTAGATCCATGCAGCAAGATGGAGGCAGGCAAAGAGAAAACACCAAAAGCTCCATGCAGCTGACTTACCATGTTTTCCAGAAGCTGCTACACAATCCCTCTGTTCTCATTGGCCAGAATTTAGTCACATGAGCACACCTAGCTGCAAGAGAGTGTGGCAATATAGCCTTTAATGCTGGGCTGTCTCAGACCCAACTAAATAGGATGTTTTGATGTCAAGGAAAGAGAAGAGAAAGGATATTTGGGGAAATTAATGGGCCTGGCTTAATGCCAGGCCCTCAGCCAACCAGAACACAGAGTATACAATGACGTCATGAGGTGTTAGGCTGAGCAGTATTTTGACATTTCTAGAAAAAGAGAAGCTGAGATTGGAAGTAGATGATGTATGGCCATGACCTTTCATCCTATGTCCTGCTGCCCTCACCTTGGATTTGTGGCTGTTTCGTTTGATGCTCTAACCCAAGCCCCTAGGACACAGTAAGTACTCAACAAATATTTGCTGAATAAATGGGCAGGTCCTATTATTATACCCATTTTACAGATGAAGCAATTGAGGCTCCCAGGGGGACTTCACCTTGAGCTGGGGGCAGGGATTAAGACACACATGTGTTTGGGTTTGGCTAGAATCCTTAACCACCTCTTCGATAAAGAAACTGAACGAGAGGGACTTCCCTGGTGGTCCAGTGGTTAAGAATCCGCCTTCCAATGCAGGGGACATGGGTTTGATCCCTGGTCGGGGAACTAAGATCCCACATGCTGCGGGGCAACTGATCCCAGCGCACCGCAACTACTGAGCCTGCGCACCGCAATGAAAAACCCTGCGTGCCGCAACAAAAGATCCCACATGCTGCAACTAAGACCTGACACAGCCAAATAAATAAATAAATACAAATCTAAATCTTAAAAAAAAAAAAAAAGAAAGAAAGAAGCAATGATAGAGGCAAGGAGACTTAGCATACATCACACAAGTAGCTGGCAAGTAGCCGGCATTCAAACTTAGTTCTCCAGAGCTGAGCTATCCAATCAGTAGCCACTGCCACATTGGTGGTGGGTGGATAACATATCCGACAGAGCAGATAAAGAACATTTCCATCATCGCAGAAACTTCTATTGGACGGCACTGCTCTAGAGACGATTTTCATGAAGTGCATGGACTCTGGAGCCAGACCGCCTGGGTTCAAATCCCTCTCTGTCCCTCAGTTTTCTCATCTGTGAAATGGGGGTGGTGATGATGATGATAATAGGAAGTAACCCACAGGGCATATTATGAGGATTAAATAAATTAACATGTTTAGGTAATGGGCTTAGAACAGTGTCTGGCACAGAGTAAGAGCCATTGGAGTTTGTTTTTATTATTTAAACACTGGTGGCCACACATCCCCCAGGAGAGGCGAACCCAGAAGGTGAGAACACAGATCGGGAGGATTTTTCCCAGGCTTCCCCAGGGAGTTAAGAGCAGGGAAGGAGGGGCGAGGAGGCCAAGAGAGGCTGTGGGAACCACCTGGGCCTGGAGAGTCCTGGCCCTGCTGCCTCCTACGCAGGGGTTGGGGACGTAGGAGACAAAAGTGAGGAGCGGGGCAAGCCGCATATGTTCTTTTTGACCCAAACTTTGTTCCCAGTGCCTGAGACGAATAGGCGTGAAATTCACATCTGGGACCCACCTCCGGCCTGGCCATTCCCTCCCGCCTCTGGGCATTGAGCCCAGTCTGTCTTGCTGCTATAATGGAAGCAGCACAGGTGGCTTCCAGAACTCAGAAGAGGCCCCTGCCCACCACAGCATCACTGATGGCTTCCTGAAAGAGCAGACTTCTGAAATGCATATGAGCTGAGCATGAATTTGCCCAGCAGAGGAGGTAGAAAGAAAGGCCAAGTTAGAAGTTACAGTTTGTGCATAGGTCCAGAGGCCAGAGGGCCCGGTGTGGTAAGAGAGGAGAAATGAGGCTGGGGATAGGGAGTAGCCAGGGCATGTGGGGCCTCTAAGACCAGGCTGAGGGCCTGAGTTTTTCCCCAGTGCCCCTGGGGAACCCTAGAAGGTCTATGACCAGACGATGGGCAGGATCAGCCCTGTATGAGAAACAAACGTGATATGGACCATCACAGAGGCGGCTCTGTTCACTGGGCCAGCCCCAAGAAGGCCTTGAATACAGCCTGCAAGTCAGGAAACTTCTCTCAGAGGATGTGACATCTGAGGTAGGTCTTGAAGGACAGAGGAGGGATTTGGACATGACAAGAAAGATGGAGAGGTGGGGACATTGTCCAGAGGTGCTGGGGAGCTATGGGAAGGCTATAACTAGGGGAGAGGCGAGGTCAACTCTGAATGTAGAAGACCCCTCCGGGGTCCCTGGAGGGTAGACTGGAGGGGGAGGGAGACTGCGGTGGGGGGAGGGGCTGGAGGGATGATCCTGGTGGGAGAAGATGAGTTCTGAGCCAGGGCTGGGGTTATGGGGACAGAAAGAGGGTCAGGAAAATGTTACCTACACTGGGAAGACTTCCTCTTACCCCCATGTAAGAAAATCTTTTTCTTAGCCATTTCTGAATGCAATGCCACAGTCCCTATATTTTACTTCATTCACTCACTTATTCATTCATTCAACATATTCTCCCAAGTTCTCCCTGGGAAATGCTGGGACCAGGACCTGAGTCAGTCCCCGGATTTGCCCTGGAGGAGCTCCCAGTCTGGGAGGGTGAGGTAGGAGAGAGACCTGGGTACAGTCACATTGGTGTGATGTGTAATAATGGGGGCAGCACAGGGCCCAGCCTGGGAGGTCAGGGAAGACTTCTTGGAGGAGGTGAGGCCCTCCCTGGGCCTTGAAGGAAACCCAAGTGTCTCCCAGGCTGATGGGAGGGGTGAGAATCTCTAGGGAGAGACATCAGGAGCATTGTCTCATTCAATCACGCCCGACTTCTCTCCTGAGGACGCCTATGTCTTTTATGCAGGGTGATGCTGGGGACCCAGAGATGGGTCAGGCCTGGGCCCTGGAAGAAGGGCACACAGGGACACAGTCCCTCTCCTAATGAGATCTGTGCTCTAATGGAGGTACCCAGGACATTGGGAAGATCCACAGAAGACATAGATCTAGCCTGAAGGTCAGGGAGGGCTTCCTGGAGGAGGAGAGTCAAAGTGTGGGGAGAGCCTACTCTTCCTGTCATGTCAGTCTGTCTTCTCTCCCTCCGTGTATCTCTGGTTCCTTCACTGGCTCTCCCTCTGATGAGTTCCATGTCTTTCTCATGATGTCTCCCTACCCCTGGGGTAGGCGGCTATAAAAAATTACCACAAATAATAAATAACAGAAATTAATTCTCTCACAGTTCTGGAGGCCAGAAGTCTGACATCAAGGGGTGGGCAGGGCCACAGTCCCTCTGAAGGCTCTAGGGGAGGATCCATCCTTGCCTCTTCCAGCTCCTGGTGGCTCCTAGTGTTCCTTGGCTTGTGGTTGCATCACCCCAATCTCTGCTTCTGTCTTCACATCACCTTCTCCTCTGTCTCAAATCTCCCCCTGCCTTTCTTTTCCTTTTTTCTTTTTTTTAAGTTGAAGTATAGTTGATTTACAATATTCTGTTAGTTTCAGGCGTGCACAAAATGATTCGGTTATATATATACATATGTATATATCTATGTAGATATATACATATGTATATATATCTATATTCTTTTCTCCTGATTCTTTTCCATTATAGTTTATTAGAAGATATTGAATGTTCCCTGTGCTATACAGTAAATCCCTGTTGTTTATCTATGCCTTTATTTTATAAGAACTTATCATTGGATTTAGGGTTCACCCAGACAATGTGGGATGATCTGATCTCAAGATCATTATCTTAATTACATCTCCAAAGACCCTTTTGTCAAATAAGGTCCTATTCACAGGTTCTGAGTGGGCATGTCTCTTTTTTGGGGGAGGGAGGCATCAGTCAACCCATGACATGTTGAGTGAGTTACTTCCTTCTCTGAGCCTCGGGGTTCTATCTGTATAATGGGGCTAATACTAACCCCCACCTGATGTGGCAACTTTGAGGGTTAACAAAACCTAAAGAGTGCGTGGTACAGCCCCAGTGTCTAGAAAACTCTCAATCAGAGTGGCTTCCATTTATTTATTTATTTAGTTGCGCCGGGTCTTAGTTGCGGCGGGCAGGCTCCTTAGTTGCAGCTTGCAGGCTCTTTAGTTGTGGCACGCAAACTCTTGAAGTTGTGGCATGCATGTGGATCTAGTTCCCTGACCAGGGATCGAACCCAGGCCCCCTGTATTGGGAGCGTGAGTCTTAACCGCTGCACCACCAGGGAAGTCCCTGGCTTCCATTTCTTACTGATTTATTTGTCTGTCAGAGCCGGGTTCTTCTGCCAGTCTTTTCCTGCCACTTCCCCATAGTCTCTGCACATATGTCTCCATCATATTTTCTCCATCCTTTGCTTCCTTCCTGTATAACTCTGGGCAAGCCCTTTGAGACTTGGCTTACTCATCTGTAAAATGGGATAATGACATCTTCTCTTTCATAGAGAGGCTGTGATGATTACATGAGTCAGTTCATAGAAAGTGCTCAGAACTTTGCCTGGTATGTAGTAGGTGCTTTATGTGCTGGCTGCTATTACTGTAATTATTATTACTACTACTACTGCTTTGGTTTCATTTGTCTTGACTCTTTCCCCTGTCTCCGCAGCTCCCTCTGTCTTCAAGAGTCTCTCTTGACACATTCCTGCCTTTCTGAATAAGTGTCTCACCAACCTCTAAGCCTCACGGGCCTTTAAGAGTCTGTCTCTCTCCATTCCTCTCTCTCTTCCTCTCCCCACCTGTGATGGTTTTAAAATAAGCCCACATTCTTTGATACCCCTCTGTTCAAGAGGAGGAGTTAATCTCTTTCCCTTTGAATGTGGGCTAGACTTAGTGATTCACCTCCAATGAATAGAATAAAGAAGTGATGGTGTCAGGAATTCCCTGGCGGTCCAGTGGTTAGGACTCGGTGCTTTCTGCTGGGGCCTGGGTTCAATCCCTGGTCAGGGAACTGGGATCCTGCAGGCTATGCAACGCAGCCAAAAAAAAAAAAAAGGGATGGTGTGTGACTTTGGACATAGGTCATATAAGACACTGCTCTCTCCCTCTCTCACTCTCTCCCTCTCTCTCTCCCTCCCTCTCTCTCTCCAATCACTCGCCCTGAGGGGGAAGCCAGCGGCCATGTTGTGAGGACACTCAAGCAGCCCTATGGAGGGGCTTACCTGGTGAGCATCTGAGGCCTCTTGCCAAGCACCATGTAGGTGAGCTTGGAAGTAATCTTCCAGCCCCAGTCAAGCCTTCAGATGACTGCAGCCCTGGCCAATAGCTTACTGCACCTTCATGAGAGACTCTGAGTTCTCTGTTGTTATCTGAGCCAGAGCCACCCAACTAAACTGCTCCAAAATTCCTACTCCTCAGAAACCATGAGATAATAAATATTTGTAGCTTTAAGCCACTGAGTTTTAAGATAATTTGTTATGTGACAAGGGATAATGAATATACCTTTCTTTCTCGTGTTTTCTCTGTCTCTTTCCATTTCTGACTCTCCTGGGTGTCTCCATCTCCCTCCATCACAGGTCCTTGAATGTCCATTTCCAATTCTCTATCCCTGAATGCCTCTGTGTTTCTGAATCCTCTTTAGTCTCACCCTTCATGTCAGCTGACCTGTTTCTGGTACTCTCTCCCCCTATCTGGGTCTCTCCGTCTCTGTCCATCTGTTGGTCTCTGTTCATACCTCTTCCTCTGCATGAGTGCGTCTCTTTATAGATGTGCACATGTGTCTGCCTCATTCTCTATCTCCTCCTATCTCTGCCCCTTGCTCTGGGTGTGTGTTTCTCTGTCACTCTGTCTTTAGATCTCTTTTTCTGTTTCTGTCTCTCCCCACACACCTCCTGCCTGGCATCTTGCTCTTCCATCTTTAACCTGGTATGTGGGACTCTCTCTCTCCCTCTCTCTCTCTCTCTCTCTCTAGGTCTCTCTGCTTCTATCTCCAAGTTTGTGTGTCTACATCTGTCTCTCTGTGTGTCTCTGTATCTCTTTCTCTGCCTCCATCTGCATTTGTCTCCTTTTGTATTTTTTCCCTATCATTCTGGGGGGGGTCTCCCTCTCTCTGTACTCTCTCTCTTCTCAGTGTGTATTTGTTTCTGTATCTCCTTCATTCAATGTATGTAAGTCTCTCTGTCTCTCTCTCCCCTGCCGCCGCCACCTCCCCCAGCAACCCCCCAACCGCCCCAGCCTGCTTTCTCATCTCTACCCTGCATCTCCCTCCACCACGGCTCTCCGTACCCGTCTCAGGCTCCCCTTCCCTTCCCAAGCCTCCACTGTTCCCTGACCTCACCTCTGCTCTCTCTTCTCTGCCTTCCCGGCTCCTCCAGCCTCTCTCTCTCCCTCTCCAAGTCTCTGCCTCCCCCTCCCGGTCAGTCGCCCACATCGCGCGCCAGTCTCCCAGGGGATCCCCCAGCCGGGTTAAGGGAGCCCCTGGCGGAGGCCCTAGTGATGCATTGGGCGGGGGGCTGCAGGCACTGATGCAGGCTCCAACCTGGGTCCCCGCGAGCTGGGAGACGCCGGATCCTCCGGGGCCAGCGGCCCTGAGCGGGAAGACATCCGAGGACTCTCCCAGCTCCACCTTAAGCGCCCCCCTTCCCCCTTCTGCGGAGGATGGAAACTGCCAGCTCTTGGGCCCCAGGTGTCCGGGCCACCCCCGCCTCCATGGCCCCAGAGCGGCTGGGAGCTGGGGACCAGCCCCCCAACGACCCCTCCATCCTGCCCCTGGGGCACCCCCCACACACACCCACGCCAGCCCGAGGAGGAGGGTTCTCTGCTGTGAGAGCTCCCCCCACCCCCAAACAACGACAGAAAAATTAAATAACAGTAAGAGAGAGAAGAGAGGGAGGGGGAGGAGGGAGGAAGGGAGGAGAGAGAAGAGAGAGACGGAGAAACAGAAGAGGCAGGAGAGGAGGAGGTGGGGAGAGAGAGAGGAGCTGGAGGCCGAGAGGGAGAGAGTGAGGAGGAGAAGAAGGGGAGAAGGGAGAAGCGAGAAGGGAGAGGCAGGAGCAGAGAAGGGAGAGAGGGAGGGGGAGGAGGAGGTGAGAGAAGCAGGATGGAGGTATGGAGTTAGGCGGCTTGGGAGAGCGTAATGAAAAGAGAACGAAGAGGGGGGTGTGGATTAGAAACCCAGAGGTAACCCGAGGGAGAAGCAGAAGGCAGAGAGAGGAGTAGGAAGATCGGGAGGTAGAGGGAGAAGGAGGGTTCGGGAAAAGAGGAGAGGAAGGGGAGGCATAGAGAGGGAGGAGAGGAGAGCGGAGTGGGGGCGTGGGGGCGTCTCAGTCCCCGGCTGCCTCAGTAATTGGGGAACTGGGACTCCCTGTGGGTAGGAGAGGAAGGCTGGAAGTCCGGGTGGGGTCGGGGTTCCACAAAGAGAGGAAGAAGCTGAGAGAGGGCGGGCCAGGGCATTGGGAAGGGGTCGCCCCGAGGCCTCCCGGGGATGGGGGGTGCAGCTCGTCTGAACGCCCCTCGAGCGCTGCTACTCTGGGCCGCACTGGGGGCGGCAGGTAAGACCTGGGGGTTGGGGCAGGAGCCCCTGACGGGGGTGGGGGAGGGGTGCCAAGGAGAGGGGTTCAGGCTGCTCTCTCCCCAGCTCACATCGGACCCGCACCTGACCCCGACGACTGGTGGAGCTACAAGGATAATCTCCAGGGAAACTTCGTGCCAGGTGCAGCCAGGGCGGGGACCCAGGAGTCTGGGCTGCCGGGCGCTTTCTCCCTGAGACCCAGGAGTTCTCTCCTTCCCGCCCCCCCCCCCTCCCCCGCCAGGACGCAGGAGTCCCATCCCGTTCCTCCCTCCCTCCGGAGGCCCAGCTTCTGAACCCGAGGGACTCGGCATGGGACATTATACATGCGCATTTCAAGTAGTGAGTGGGAGGGAGTGGAAGGTAAGGGAGTGTGGGGCTGGAAAAGTGTGTGTGTGTTTCCTGGGAAAGAGGCAGGTAGGTCCTGGCTCCTACTGAGAACCAGAGGTTCAGTGGCCCCGTTGCCCACCTCGTCCAGCCCTCTCTTGCAATTCCTTCTCCCCACTACATTCATTATCCGGCTGTGGGACAAGGGAGACCAAAGGAACTACAACTCCCATGGGCTCTGGGGCAGGCAGGCACTGGATGGGTAGGCTGGCAGTCTCAGGGCCTGCTGGGAGTTGTAGTTCCTTCCCCAATGACAATTTAAGATAGGTTTGATCAAAGAGACTTGAGGTGTTGGGGGGGCCGGGGCGGTCCTTAGGAAGCTCCTCCAAGATTCTTCTAGGACCCAGGATTCTGGCTCCCAGCCCCCTCCTCCCTCAAAGCCAGGAGTCCAGATTCCCAGCCCTTCATCTCCTGGGATCCAAGGAGTCCAGACCACAGCCTTCCCAGCAGATCCCAGCCTTGGGATCCAGTCCATATTTCTGACTCCCTTTCCTCCCTGCCTCACCCCTGCTCCCAGGGCCTCCCTTCTGGGGCCTGGTGAACGCAGCCTGGAGTCTGTGTGCTGTGGGGAAGCGACAGAGCCCCGTGGATGTGGAGCTGAAGAGGGTCCTTTATGACCCCTTTCTGCCCCCGCTGAGACTCAGCACAGGGGGAGAGAAGGTAAGGGGCCTGGAGGGCGGGGTTACCGAATCCACTGGGGCTGGGCCTGAGTGGAGGTGGGGGG
The DNA here is from genome assembly GCF_028564815.1 of Eubalaena glacialis. Lineage (NCBI taxonomy): Eukaryota > Metazoa > Chordata > Mammalia > Artiodactyla > Balaenidae > Eubalaena > Eubalaena glacialis. The sequence goes on along the minus strand of NC_083733.1, from coordinate 62,240,388 downwards.
TAGGGCTTTGAGTTGGGAGGCTAGCCTTGGGGAAGGAGGCCTACAACACAATGGGTGGAGAGGAGGCTACTTACACTCCACAGTGGATCACCAATTGTTCCCTCCTCAAACATGGCTCCTAGTCTTCCCATCTCTTAGAATCAGTGGTAAAACAGACTCAGTGTGCCAGGCACTGTTTTCAAACTTGATAAATCCTCTAATTTTCACAACAACCCCATGAAATAGGTACCAATATTATCCTTATTTTATGGATGCAGAAACTGAGGCACAGAGAGGTTAAGTTACTTACCTGAGGTCAAACAGCTAGAGAGTGCCAGGGCTGGGATTCAAACCTAGGCAGTGTGGTCCCAGAATCCATGCTCTTGCCCGCTTTGCAATACCATTTCTTTTTTTTTTTTTTTTGGCCGCGCCCCGCGGCATGTGGGATCTTGCTTCCCCGACCAGGGATCGAACCCGCAACCCCTGCACTGGAAGCGCAGAGTCTGAACCACTGGACCACCAGGGAAGTCCCGCAATACCATTTCTTATAAGAGGTGGCACTACCTCTCACTCAGCCAAAAGTCTCAGAGCTATTCCCCATCCCATTTCCTCCCTCACTCCCATTTCCCATCCATGTCCTTTCTAGTCTCCTTGCTAAACAGCATTTCACTTCTTGTCCCTCCACTGCTCCCACCATCATCTTGCACCTGGACTGGTGCCATAGCCTCCTTGCTGGCCTGCTTCTCTGCCTCCTGCAGTCCATTCTCCATCCCACAGCTAGAGAGATGTTTAAAAACACAAACCAGATCATATCACTCCTACTCAAAATCCTTCTATTAGGACAAGTAATAACAGCACACACTCACACAGTACTTGGCATGGGCCTGGCACTGTGCCAAGGGTGTTATATACATTCAGTTATTTAAATAAAAATACAAAATACCCCATCCTTGCCCACAAGGCTGTGCACCATCTGGCTCCCATCACCACTCTCTCCTTTGCTCACTGGGCTCTGGTCCCACTGGCTTCTTCACTGTCACTAAAATAGGCCATCTCAGGGCCTTGCACTGACTGTTCTCCCTTCTGGAATGCCTTTCTCCCTGCTCCTTGCAACTAACCCCTCCTTATCCTTCAGGTCTCCAGTCAAATGCCACATCCTCATGAAAGCCTTTCTTGACACCCCACCCCCATCCCAATCTATGGGTCCCCCCCCTTTTTTTTTGGCTGTGCTGCTTGCAGGATCTCAGTTCCCCGAGCAGGGATTGAACCCAAATCCTGGCAGTGAAAGTGCAGAGTCCTAACCACTAGACTGCCAAGGAATTCCCTGGGTTTCCCATTATACTTTAACAGAACTCCTAGTTCTCCCCATCTTGAGCACAGGATGTAATTAACTAAGCATTTACTTACATGATTCAGAATTTATTGTCTGTCTCTCCTCCACTGGAGCAGAAGCTCCATGAGGCCCAGAATTTTTGTCTACTTGCTCATTGCTCTCTTCCTGGCATCCATGGCACATAGTAGCAGCTCAATAAATATTTGTTAATTAAATTCACCACTATTGAGCACCTACCATGGACCAGCCCAGAGTCTGGAAAGACATTAGTGTTCTGACTATGCTGAATGATTAAATGTTTGTTGGCAGAGGGAAATGTACGAATGGAAAACAGTAGGGAAAAGATCTTCTTTCTGCATCCCTGTGAAGGCCTCCACCTCCCCCACAGCTCCGGGGAACCCTGTACAACACCGGTCGCCATGTCTCCTTCCTGCCTGCGCCCCGGCCTGTGGTCAATGTGTCTGGGGGGCCCCTCCTTTATAGCCACCGACTCAGTGAACTGCGGCTGCTATTTGGAGCGCGTGACGGAGCTGGCTCTGAACACCAGATCAACCACCAGGGTTTCTCTGCTGAGGTGATGCCTGCTAACCTCTGACCCTCGACCTTCACCCTGAGTCGACCCAATTCCTCCCACCTCACCCTCCTCTGAATGCCTCATCCCATCCTCCTCCACAGAACTACCCCCCCAACCCTGAACACTAATCCTTAACCTGACTTGGGACCCCAAAGGCCCAGAGCTGCACCCATTGCCCATTCTGTCCCCCCTGTCTGCCAGGGGACCCCACTCTCTGTGCTCCCCTCGCAGGTGCAGCTCATCCACTTCAACCAAGAACTCTACGGGAACCTCAGCACAGCCTCCCGGGGCCCCAATGGCCTGGCCATTCTCAGCCTCTTTGTCAATGTGAGCCCAGGCAAGATTCGGAGGGAGGGAGGGGCTGGAACCTGGGGTCTGAGAAGAGGGAGGCTGGAAGGCCCAGACTCCGGGGTCCTAGGGGAGGAAGGGGTTGGGGGCTTGGACTTCTGGGTTCCTATCTCCTCACCTCATACCTCCACACAGGTGGCTGGTAGCTCAAACCCGTTCCTTAGCCGCCTCCTTAACCGTGACACCATCACCCGCATCTCCTACAAGAGTAAGTCCCTGGGCATTGGAGGGTGGAGAGGGTGGGGGTGGGGTGTGCACATAGGGGAGTTCAGCAGGGGCACCCCTCTTCACTCTGACCTGATATTCCCGCAGATGATGCCTACTTTCTTCAAGACCTGAGCCTGGAGCTCCTGTTCCCCGAATCCTTTGGCTTCATCACCTATCAGGGCTCTCTCAGCACCCCACCCTGCTCGGAGACTGTTACCTGGATCCTCATTGACAGGGCCCTAAATATCACCTCCCTCCAGGTGACCCTGGCAGCCCATTGCCCCCTCCCTGCCACCCCCAACCCGTTCCTTGGCCTGGGTGTCCCCTTGCCTCACCTACCCTCCTACCCCCGGTTGACAGGGAACTGGAGGGGATTCGAGAGTCTGACAACCCTGGAGCGTCTGGTGGGGGCTGAGCAAGACCCCGCCCACCCGCTCTCGGGGGCCGGGCTTCCTGCGTGACGTCACCAGAGCCATTCATTATTCACTCCCAGTTTCCCACCCCCCTTCCACGGCAGATGCACTCCCTGAGACTCCTGAGCCAGAATCCTCCGTCCCAGATCTTCCAGAGCCTCAGCGGTAACGGCCGGCCCCTGCAGCCCTTGGCCCACAGGGCCTTGAGGGGCAACAGGGACCCCCGGCACCCCGAGAGGCGCTGCCGAGGCCCCAACTACCGCCTGCATGGTATGATCCAGTCTGCACCCCCTCCACGTCTTGGTCTAACCCGCCTATGTGTCTCCCCTTGGTGTCTTAATATGACACAGTCCTACCCCCCTCTGCTGCTCTGTATGATCCAGCCTCTTGAGCTCTCACTCGCTCTTTCTCCCTTCCCCCTTTGTGTCAAAGTGGTACAGCCCACCTCCCGGTCATAGACCATTGCTGATCCATGATTTGTCTTCTTCGCTGCTTGCAACTTGGTGTATAACCCGAGGCCCCTGGTTGCCTAGTGGTACGATCAAGTACTGGTCCGTGGTGCCTATTACTATGGCTTTCCGAAATGGTACAGCCCGAATCCTTTTCCCTGTTTTCATGTGGTACAACCCACCTCCCTTACTGAGAAACAACATGGTACAATCCCCTTTCCCCCCCACTGCCTCCTCGTGGTTCAGCCCAGTGATCTAACGTCTACCTCTCTGGCTTCTCAACATGGTACAGCCCATACCCCCCCCCATGAATACCTTCACGTAGTTCCACCTAATACTGAAACCGGATGTCCCTATTCCACCCTCCTGCTGCCTCCCTATGGTTCAGCCCAATGCAGTAAAACTGACCATTTCCCCCAGCTTCTCAACCTGGTACATTCCGGCTCCCCCTTCGCAGCCCTCCCTGTGGTAGAGCCCCGGGCGGCCCACCCCCCCCCCATCCCCGCCCCCTGCATGCTCCCTTCAGGGTCCATCCTATCGTGCCCTAAACTAACGCCCCCAACCCGTGTCATCTTACAGTGGATGGTACCCCCCATGGTCGCTGAGACTCCCCATCGAGGATTGCGCCTGCCTTTCCCAAGCCTCCCCACAAGGGGAGGGGAGTCACCCCCAAAACAAAGCTATTAAAGGGACAGAATACTTCCTGTATCTCAGTGGTCTGATTCTAGGGGCGGCGGAGAAATATTTGGGTATTAAAGAAAAGCAGCCTTCTTCTAGAAACCAATCTCCCTCTTCCTAAACCCCACTACTCGGTTTTTTGGCTTCCTGTTTCACCAGTCATTTGGATTCGTGGCTCCTTTAAGCGGCTCTTCTCCCCTCCCACCCCTTTACCCACCCTCCCCGTCAGGCAGCACGCGCAAAGCCATGTGCTTCCCCCTCCCGTCTGCCTCATTGGCCCGAACTGGGTCACGGTCCCGCCCCCAGTGCCGTCTCCCATTGGGTGAATGTAGGTCAGGGTCCCGCCTCTCTCCAAAAGGCAAGGTAACTTCACGCACTGAGACCCTCTCTCGCACTCCCAGGGCTTGGCGGATCCAGGGGTCCCATTGGCTGTGCGTCTCGAGGGGTCAAGACGCGATTGGCCCGCGCTTTCAGCCGGAGGGAGGCACGCGGCTGGGGTGCAAGGCCGGAGTCGGGCGGGGGCCGAGAGGAGGGGTGCGCTCTGTGGCGTCGGGTGTTTTGGTTTGGCTTTTTTTTTTTTTTTTTTCCGCGAAAGAAGTTTGCTTTGGCCACGCCTCAAGGCAGCCGCCTCCTCCTGCCCTCTCCCCGGCCCTCCGCGCACACCTCTTGGTGCAGATTGCAAAGCTCCTTCCTTGGAGAGGGCTGCAGATTTTGCAAGAGCCAGGCTCGCCCACCTTGTAGAAGGAGCGCCTTGTGTCCCCTTGAACCCTCGGTTGCAAAGAGCCGGCCGCCTGATTTGATCAGCCCCTCACCCAGACTGTATGGTCTCCTGGGACCCTCTTGAGTTGCACGTTTCTGCACCGAGGACTGCAAATCCCCGTCGCTCTTAGGATTTGCAGTGTTCTGGATACTGGAGGCTTGCAAGCTACGCTCGCCCGCCCCTGGGCAGACACTCGCCCGAACCACAGGAGTGTGCTGCTGACTGGCAAGCCAGCTGTTCGCCTCTCCATGAACCCGTGAGCCTGCGGGCAGGTGCCGGGCGATGGCGCGGCCCGTGAGCGACAGGACTCCGGCCCCCCTGCTGCTGGGCAGCCCGACCGGGGCCCCCCCTGGCGGGGGAGCGCTGCTTGGGCTGCGGAGCCTTCTGCAGGGGACCAGCAAGCCCAAAGAGCCAGCCAGCTGTGAGTTCTAGCCCCCATCTCGCCCAACTCAGACACCCTGCTCCCTTAGTGCCGGGAGGGTCCACAGCTACCTCCTACGTGCCAAGAGTCCATCCTCCCAACCTTTACCTACCCAAATATTGTACTTAGCTGTTTAGGCCCCTAGATCCCTCAGCACCCAGGACCCAAAAGTACCGGTTCTCATGCCTGTCCACTCCCAGGACTCAAGACTCTAGGCCCCAGCCCCCTCTTCCTTTTGGTTCCGAGAGTCTGGACCCCTGGGGTCCAGGGAGAAGGGAGGGGGGTGTGTCGGATGCTCACACGGTTGTTACACGGGCTTGGGCGGGGCCTCCTGGGGTCACATGGAGTCTAGGGATGAGGAATGTGCCCCAGGAATAGAGCCCCTTCCTGCCCCTTAGAGTGTGGGGGCAGGGAGGAGGGGGTACAGTGCGCAGAGAGTGGGGGGGGGTTGTAGATTACAGAGGAATTAACAGAGCTGTCATTTTTTTAATCTCTCCTGCCCAACCCTCCACCTACCTCTGTCTGAACTTCCATCCCCCTTCTGTGTCTCTTATCCCTTCCTGGGTCTCTGTCCCCATCTCTCTCTTTGCGTCCCTGTCCTCCCCTCTTCCTCTCTTTATCCCTTTCTCGGTCCGCCGCCCCCGTCTCTGTCTTTTCTCTCTGGGTCTCTCTCCCTCTCTGAGCCTCTGTCCCCTCCTCTCTCTGGGTCTTTGCCCTCCCTCACGGGTCTCTCCCCCACTTCCCTTCTGTCCCCCCTCTCTCTGGATCTCTGCGGTGTGGGGCTCCATCCCCTCGTTCCTCGTGTCTCTCTCCTCTCGGAGTCGCTTCTTCATCTCCGTCTTCCTCCTCCTCCCCACTCTGCCCGCTCTTTCCCTGGCCCGCAGGTCTGCTGAAGGAAAAGGAGCGCAAGGCGACCCCGCCGGCAGCCACGGTCCCCGGGCCGGGCCTGGAGCCAGCGGGACCGGCGGATGCCTCAGCTGGGGCGGTAGTGGGCGGCGGGTCCCCACGGGGACGCCCGGGGGCTGCGCCCGGCCCGGGTCTGTTGGCGCCGCTACTGTGGGAGCGCACGCTGCCGTTCGGCGACGTGGAGTACGTGGACCTGGACGCCTTCCTGCTGGAGCATGGGCTCCCTCCCAGCCCGCCGCCCCCCGGCGGCCCGTCGCCAGCGCCCTCGCCCGTGCGCACACCTGCACCCTCCCCGGGGCCCGGCTCCTGCGGCTCGGCTTCCCCTCGCTCCTCGCCCGGGCACGCCCCCGCCCGGGCTGCCCTCGGGGCCGCCGGCGGCCACCGCGCAGGTGCGACGGCTGGGGCGGGGCAGGGCCCTGGTTGGGCGGGGCTTGGACTCCAGAGGGCGGGGCTGTGAGAATCTGGGGGTCAGGACGGTGGGACTGGGGCTGCATGCCCGAATTCCGGGTCCCCTAATCGGGAGATGTCGGGAGAGGAGTCCGGATTCTGTGTCCCCTAATGGATCAGGGACTGCGTATCCTGGATCTATAGGAGATGAGGGACTTGGGACCCCAAGTTCCAGGAAGCCTGCCCAGTGGTGAGGTCGTGTGAATTTTTACGTGGGACGTGAGGACAAAGGCTCTGGATACTCGAGGAGTAGGGATTGGGATCCCAGAACACTGGAGTTATTTACTGGGGAGTGGACTGCACCCCAGAATCTGGACCAGGAAGCGGTGGAACTGGGGTAGGACCGGAAATCCTAGGCCCTCTACGAGGGAGGAAGACGAGGGCCGGGCACAGACTTCTGTTTCCCCAGGACAAAAGGGACTGGCAGCCCTGCCTCCTCGGCCCCCCCCAAGTGGAGAGGGGCTGGCGCCCCGGGTCCCGGAGTCCTTCAGAAGGGACCTTCATCCTGCGTCTTCCATTGCGGCAAGGACCGAGCTTTCTATATTCCTGGGGGAGGGGCCTGGGGTCCCAGAATCGTGTATATCCTAGTGGCTAGGACGTTTGGGGCCTGAGAATATCGAGGGGGTCGGTTCTCGAGTGTTCCCTAGAGAGCAGAGGGGGTCTGGATCCTTGGCAGTTGAGAGGTTCGAGCTGGGAGACCCCAGGGAGCAAGAGGAAAGGTGTGCTCCCTCGGGCACCTTGGGGTAGCCAGGGGCGGACTGCAGGTCGGGGATTCCTGGACACACCTGCTCCTGGTCCGACCTCCGGGCAGGACCAGGGCCCTCCCCTTCCCAGTCGCACATTCCCGCGCCACGTGAGTCCTCTCCTCCCTCCTCCGTGCTTCGTGCTTCGCGCACGCGCGGTCACGCGGGAGGGGGCGGGACTGGGGAACAGGAGGGCGCCCGTGGCGGCAGGGGGGCGGGGCGGGAAAGCAGGCGCCAGCACGTGACTCGGCCCTGAACCTGTGTCCTGAGTTGCCCCCAGCTGGCTCTCTCTTAAAGGTACAGGCCGCTCTTACGCTTGAACCAACCTGGAAACTCAGAGCCCTTTATGCTTCTCGTCCCTAACTCTTTGGACTTAGTAGCTCTTAAGGAGCTAACTTGAGGTCTTTTCGGTGCATTAAATTCCTTTTCCCTGAACAGCCGGGGGTCTAGGCTTTGGTTGGGGATTCAGTTAAGAATGGTAGGACTATAGGGAAGGAAACTAACACTGTACCTCTGAAGTCCTGAGGTTTTAGAAGCAATAGTTCAGGTTCCTGTGCTACTTAGGGCAAGTCACGTATGATTGGGCCTCAGTTTTCCTGTGTGTAAAAGTGGAGCTGGTTTCATGATTTCTAAGCATCTTTGTGGCTTAAGGAACCTTCATATTTTATATTAGGGAGGTTGATCCCTGGCGGGCTTTATGTTAAACCGCATAAGGGCCTTCCTTGTGGTGGGTATGATACCTGAGCAGGGGGTAGCCTCTGGGAACCCCCTCCCCAAAATAAATACACACTCAGGTGGCACATTCTCTTTCCCCAAGGCCTGACCTCTCGGGACACACCCAGCCCTGTGGACCCAGACACGGTGGAGGTGCTGATGACCTTTGAACCTGACCCAGCTGATTTAGCCCTGTCAAGCATTCCCGGCCATGAGACCTTTGACCCTCGGAGACATCGCTTCTCAGAGGAGGAACTTAAGCCCCAGCCAATCATGAAGAAGGCGCGGAAGATCCAGGTGCCAGAGGAGCAGAAGGTGAGCATTGCTGGGTGTAGGACACAGGCTTCGTGGGTGCTGGCTCCACAGCCAGGGATGGCCCTTTCTTTAGTCAGACCTGGGTTTCTCACTTGGGATTAACTCTCACATTCTCCTAACTTACAGCCAAGGATCAGTCCTCCTTGGCCAGGGGCTGCACAGGGACAGAAGTTTGGGCTTGAGATTTGTGAAAACCGTATCACTGTGGGATTCAGACTCAGCCAGCACTGATGGGACCAGTTTTACAGGCTTGGAGCTTCTCCTATCGGTTGGACCCAACACCCTCATTGGGGCAGGCTTCAGGCTCTACCAGGCCCAGTTGCTAAGGATAGCATTCTTTAGGCATGTGATATCAGCCTGTTTCTTCTGAGCAGCCAACTAGGCAGGGGTTGGTCCTTTCATCTCTGATCTGGGGCATCCTTCAGGGCGATTGCATCTGCCTAGGATGAAGACTTTGCCAGCCCCTCTAGGCCTTGTTTTCTGGACTCACTGGTAAGAGGCCTCAGGTCCTCATTAGCGGCCAGGGCCACATTCTGATTTGGGGTGCTTTGGGCAGTGACTGCATCTCTCTAGCATTCTGTCTTTGTCAGTCCTGGGTTCTTCCCTAACAAGAAGTACCTGGGCTTGTCTCACAAGACTTTGGCATGTCCTTGTGTAAGACACAACTACTTGAAGCAGTGAGTACTGGCCTGTAAACCAAATCTAGACCAGTGGTTTCTCTTGCCATGAGGCCCTGTTGCTAGGGAGTGGGTTTACCCTAGCAAGCAGGGACTAGGCTTTAATGAAATGGGGATGGAGGGGCATCTTTCAGAGCTCTGGTTGGTCCTTGTACTAAGGAGTGGTCCTCCTCCACAGCCAAATTCCAGGACTGGAGAACTCTAAACATAATGGTGTGGGGAGGTCTCAGGATAGACCCCTTTGCAACCAGGGACTGCTGGGGAGGAGGCAGCTCCCTGGCCTCTATTCAAAGCCAGTGGGTCAGAGACTGGCTGTGGTCATTGGGACCACTTACACCTCACTTTTGTTTGCTGAGGAGGGGTGAGGTTGCCTTGGCAGCAAGGTCAAAAGGGCCCAGCTCTGAGAGGATTTTATGGGACACCAAACCCCATCAGTAGGGAACCTAGGCTTTCCTTAGCAACCAAGATCTGGAAAGGTGACGTATAGGGCAGTGCTTTTCAATGGGAGAAGTCTTCAGACCCTGAAGGTCTTGTTGCTAGGGAACAAGAATCCTTAGCAAACCAGGAGCTAACTACAGGCCTTTTGTCAAGTGAGAAGAGCTTGGGCCTGCTCTGCACAGTGGAGACTTGAAGCTCAGTTGCGTGGGGTGGGAGGCTATCTCATGCCTTAGCTGTTGCTAGGGGCCTGCTGTCCATAGCAACCGGGGCCCTAGAAGGCCAGACCCTTGGGTACCCATTCAGGGGAGATCGGGTATCCTTTAGGCCCCACTGCTGGGTGAGAAGCAGCCCGGGGGTTGCGGGGGGTGGTTTCTTAGGTGCACTCTGGTCCTTGAAGGCACAAGCAAAGCTGTTCCTCCCTTCTCTCGCTGGGCCGGGGCCCCTCTGGACCTCAGTGCTTTCCCACCCATCCAGGACGAGAAGTATTGGAGCCGGCGGTACAAGAATAACGAGGCAGCCAAGCGGTCCCGCGACGCCCGGAGGCTCAAGGAGAACCAGATATCGGTGCGGGCGGCCTTCCTGGAGAAGGAGAACGCCCTGCTACGGCAGGAGGTGGTGGCCGTGCGCCAGGAGCTGTCCCACTACCGCGCCGTGCTGTCCCGCTACCAGGCCCAGCACGGAGCCCTGTGAGGCCGCCCCCACCCCAACAGGCGGAGCTCTCCTCCTCCTCGCTCAGACTTGCGCCCTGACGCCCTCTTCCTTCCCCGCCCTGTGGCCCACGGGCCGGCCAGCTGGGTGCCCCAGGGATGTGATGATGCAGATAAATACATTTATATTTTTAAGAAAAAGTGAGCCTCCCCGCTCCCTCGTGGGGGCGGGGAAGGTCCTCAGTGTGTGCCCCCCGGCACGTCGGGGACCCCATCCTCCCACCGCCTCCGTTAACACGATCCTGAATAAATCTTGAGAACCCCAGAGCCAGCTGTCGTGGGGGAGGAGGCAGCTCCCTGGCCCCAGTTCAAGGCCAGCGGGTCACGCTGGCCGCAGTCCATGGGCAGGTCTGGGCTTCGGTCCATAAAAGGCAGGAGCTGCTGGAAGTGCCTAGAGTCTGTTCCCTCCCACGGGCTGCTGGATGAAGGGGCGAGGGCCTGAGAGGAATGAAGCCACTACCTTTATTGCATAGACCTTTTCAATTGCTTTTAAGATTGGGGCTAGGGGACGCACAAAAGACAGAGGAAACGAACTTCCCCGCCCCCACCCACGGGGGAGGGACATTAGTGCAAATCGGAGCGCCGGGTGATTGGCCAGCTTGGTGGAGGCACCGGAGTAGACGGGGCCAGTTATCTAAGGCCTCCCCAGCCCGTACGTTCCAGGTCACGTCACTGGACTACGCGTTAAGACAGGCTCCGCCCTCAGCCGACCTGGCTTTCTACGAGCCGTTCTCGAGGGTCTGGAGTGAACCCGCCCTCGTTGATCAGGGACTACCCTTGGGGCGAGCCCATTTCTCCGTGACCGTCAGGACCCCAACCCCCGGAATTCGGGACATCCTCCAGCATCACCTCTGGTCCCCTAGGGTAGGGCGCAATCCTGAGACCAGGCAGGACCACTGTAGCCTCCGCCCTGACTCTAGCAGCCACACCACGCCCCCTAGCTCAGGCTCCGCCCCCTCAGGAATGTAAGCCCCGCTCCGGGCGAGCTCCAAGCTTGGTTGGAGTTAAGGCTCCCGCCCAGGGCAGCCTGAAGGACCCGTGAGCAGAGTACCGAGGCCGGGATGCACTTGCGCCTGCAATGGCCCGTACTCCACCTTTTCCCCGTCCACCGTGAGCACGCCGCGGGGCGTGAGCGGCTCAAGGCGGAAGGCACGAGCCGCAGCGTAGCCCAGCTGCGGACAGCCCAGGCTGAAGTGGCTACCGCGCTCCATGGCCAGAAACAGGCGCAGGAGCGCCGCCCGTGAGATGCCACCGCGCACCCAGCACAGGTGCACCAGGCCGTCGTCAAAGCGCGCGTGGGGCGCTGCCACTAGGTCAGCCCCCAGGTGACTGGGTGAGATGGCCAAAATAAGCACAAAGTCCCCCTCCATTGTCACCCAGCCTGGGGGTAGTGGAGTGCCTAGAGGAGGGAGCAGGTGGTCAGGTGGGCCCCCAGCAGAGATGGCTACCCGGGCATCAGGGGTGGGAGGTGGGAGCCCAGAGGATGCTGGCATTTCTGAGGCCCCCTCGGTGATGGGTGAGAGTTGAGCTGCCTTGGGGGAGCCAGGGGGCGAGGGCAGCAGTGGGTCTGGGGACAGTGGAGCATCCCCGGCCCCACCCCAGTCCCCGGCCAGCTCTGGGCCCCCACCGTTGAGGGACAGGATGGGCATGGGTTCAGGTGAGCCAGGGGAGGTCAGGGCAGGCTGAGGCAGGGGCAGGGGCAGGTCAGACACTGAGCGGTGCAGGGGTGAGTGGGCCACGGGTGGGGCTGGGCCGGGGGCTAGGGTCAGCTCTGACTTGGCACGTGGCAGGCCATGGGCAGGGGCGGGCGAGGCGGGCTCCACCGTGGCAGGGAGGTAGGAGAGGCGGCCGCGGTAGGTGTGCAGTGTGGCGAGGCCCAGGACCGTGCCCAGGGTGAAGCGAGCACTGCCCAGGGCCCTGAAGCGCTCGCTCTGGATGTCCACATCTGACACAAAGCCCCAGGCCACAGACAGGAAGGAGAAACAGCGGGAGCCGGAGGCCAGAGTGACGGAGAGCAGGTCCAGCGGGTGGCTGCCACCCCGGCAGAGCAGCAAGGAGCAGTTGAGCAGCAGGTCAATGCCCAGGGCCGGCTCAAACCTTCAGTCAGACATGGACGGATACAGCGGGAAAGAGTAAACAGGCTGGGTGAGATACACAGTGCCAGGCGGGGAGGAAAAACACACAGATGGGTGGGGCAGCAGACAATGGGGAGAGGAGGCCGGGCATGTCCCGGGGCCTGCCCGCAGCCATTTGGCCACCTCCAGACGGACTCTTCTTACTGAGCCAGGTTCCCTGTCAGTTCTTTCATTCCATGAGCATTCACTGAGTGCCTCCTGTGTGCCAGGCACAGTTCTAGGCACTAGGGAGACAGCTAGGAACAAGACAGGCAAAAATGTCTGGGGGGTGTGGGGAGCATCCCTCAGCCAGACTGATCTGGCTGAGGGGAAGATGTAGCGCAGATGTGCCAGGTCCCTGTTATCCCAGGAGGGCTCCTCCCACCTACCCCCCATGCTGGTTCACGGCTCCTGCCAGCGCGTTGCCCGAGCCACAGGGGAGGATGCCCACAGGGGTCTTTACGGCCTCTTCCCAGTCGGGGCGTTCTAGGAGTCCATTCAGCACCTGGAGGGTGGGAGACCAGACACCTGCGTGTTGGTCCTGGCCTCCGCAGTCCCCCAGGGCTCAGGCTTGGGGCAGGGTGGTCCTGCCCTACCTCATACAGCAGCCCATCTCCGGAGACGGTGACGATGCCATCCCACTCGCTCAGGCTCAACCCCTGGACCAGCTCCCGGGCATGGTTATGTCGTTCTAAGGTGGGGAACCAGGAAGTGAGGCAGGCTGTTCCACCCCTGACCCACCACCACTCCCCAGGACTCAGGAGTCCTAGCCCCCAGCTCCCGCCTCCATCATGACACTGCCCTTACCTGTCTGGATGAGGTTGAAGGACAGCCCCGCTTCTGAGATCATGGGCAGCACATGGTTCTTACACCACTGCCAGGCCAGGCCCCGCCCCCCAAAGGGATTGACCAATAGGAGCAATCGGGGAGGCCTTGGCAGAAGGTCGGGGGTGATTTCTGCAGAGAGAGGAGAAGGAGTCTACAGAGGTCAGGGAACCAAGCCCCTCACCTCAGAAACGGTAACTGCAAATAGCCTCCAGTGGAGGTGGTGGAGGGCTGGCATCAAAACCTTCTGGGAGTTGAAAGTTTTTTTTCTCCCCGGCCTCACCAGCTCAGGCCCAGGTGTACAGCCCACCCCCCTCCCAGGTGCTGAGACAAAGGCAGGGATTCGGTGTCTAATCCCAGTGCCCTTTGGACTCACGGGTGGGAGGAGAGCTCTGGTTTCCACCTTCCACACCTCCAAACACCTGGAACCCAGGAACAGGTTACTCCACTGTGCAGGCCTCACCCCCAGCCAGCCAGGACCAAGGAAGGCCCACCAGCTGGGGACCCTGGAACCTTTACCTTCCTGTGCCAACTGAGTACCCTAGGTGGGGCCCTCTGCCTGAAAGCCTCCTCTGAATCCCCACAGCTGGATTAGATGCCATCTCTGGGCTCCTGAGACGCCCCAGGGGACCTCTGCGAGTGCCTGTCATCCAGGGTGGTGACTGAGCATGTCTCACTTGGCTGCTCTCACCAGCCCGGGAGCCTCTGACTCATCTGTGGTCAGGACCCGTGGAAGGGGGGAGGGGACAGAGACAGAAATCTCACGAGAGCAGCACACACAAATCCTTCTCTGCCTGGGATTTTGCCTTCTGTGCCCATCCCTGTCTGTGCATCACTCTTTCAGTATGAACCCAGAGAGACACACCACACAGACAGACACACAGAAAAGTAGAGACAGAGATGCCCACAGAGGGAGCTCTGAGGAGACACCAAGGTGGCCTTAGGACAGAGAGGCTGCCCAGCGCCTCACCCCCGTCCCCAGGTAGTGGCAGTCCGCGGAGCAGACACGTGAGGCCGGTGGCCCAGCGCTGGGCCTCAGCACGGTTCTCCTCGTAGGTGGCCGCCCCGTCGGCCCGGAAGGTGCGTGCAGCTCTGCGCCGGCCCCCACGCCGGCCCCTCGGGTAGGTGTAGATGCAGAAGTAGGCTGCTGGGTCCGAGGGGCTTCGGCTCCGCAGGGTGCAGCAGCCTGAGACCTCAGCCAGCAGGACCAGGCCACCCCGGGGCCGGGCTTCAGGCTTTGGCCGCAGCCGCTGTATGTGCAGGGCTTGTGGTGTGAGAGTGAGGGCGAAGCGTGGGCCTCGGGCTGGGTAGGAGCCAAACTCGCCATGCAGGAGTGGGGTGCTGGGGGTCAATGGCGGTGGCGGTGGGGGGGCCATGGCCTTGACCCTGTCCAGGGCGCTCCTAGGCCTGTGGCCCCAGCTCCAGGTCAGCTCCTGCTCTGGCCTCTGTGGGGAGGAAGGAGGGTAGGAGTCAGAGTCCAGGACCCCCATGGTGGGCAGAGGGAAGCAGGGGCAGGGCCTGTGGATAAGAGGAGACAATGAGGGGTGCTGACAGGCAAGATGGGAGCACCAGAGACAGGCCCAGACAAAGTGTGGGAAGACTGAGGACGCAGGGCAGAGGTCAGACACAGGGCAGAGGTCAGCTGGACAGGAAGGCCAGCATCCTGCAGGGTCCACACCCAGGCATGCAAACATTCATTCCTTTATTCCCCAAATAATTATTCAGTACTATGTGCCAATCATGGCGCCAGGCCCAGCAAACACAGCAGGGAATAAAACAGACGAAAATCCCTGCCTTCGTGGAGTTTATATTCTAATCGGAAGATAGAAAAACAAGATAAAGACATAAAATACATATCGTGTTGGATGACGATTAAGGACTTTGGAGAAAAATAATGCAAAGGAGAGAGATGAGGATGGTGGAGACATATAAATAGACATGCAAAGATAGAGAAAAACACAACACACACACACACACACACACACAGAGTCAACTCCAGATAGAGAAAGTAACAAGGAAGAGGCACTCAGACACAAAGAAAAAGGTCTGAGAGCCAGAGAAACACTGAGAGGAGACAAACAGCTTCAGTGAGATGAAACCTAGTGTAATGAAAGATACTTAGAGAGCAGAGAGAGAGTTTAGGGGCTCCAGAGGCCCTCTGAGAGTCAGACAACAGAGTTAGGAGAGAAAAAGCAGACAGGAGAGGCAAAAGGTAGGGGATGTAGTAGCTGGAGAAACTGAGAAAGGGGTGTGACATGGAGCAACTAAGGGGTCAGAGAGGTAGAGGAGCCACATGCAGGCACCTGCAAGGGACAGGAGCCAAGAGCTGGACCTCAAGCACTGACCTGGGTGTCTGGCCGCCTGCTCTCCAGGGAGAGAGTGGGAGCTGGGCCTGAGGTCCCCTCCCCCTGCCCTCTGCCCAGTTTCTGCCTCCTCCTTCCGGCTCACCTTTGTTCCCCACTGCCCCGCCCACCCAGTCACCTATCAGTCCTGCCCCTCACCTTCCCCAGGCGCAGAACTGCCCCAGACACACCCCCATCTGTGGACTCTCTCTCAGGAGCCACCTCTGCCCCCTACCCTGGTCAGCTCTTCAAGCCCCACCCCTAAACTTGCATTGACTCCTCCCCCCCCCCCCCCCCCCCGCCACTTAGAGCCCTAGCTCTCCCCCAGTCCTGGGGCCTGCGCCTTGGTCCCTAGGTCCCCAGGTCTCTGGCCTGGTCTCCATTCTCTCCACTCTCCATGTACCCCAGACCAGGGCCTGGGTCTCCATCCATAGGTACCCCCAATCCATAAGCCTGAGTCTCTGTCTCCGGTTCCCCGGGCCCCAGCCCTCCATCCCCACCCCATTTCCAGAACCCAGTTCCAGACCTGGGTTTTCATTCCTGGATCCCTCAGTCCTGGTTCTGGTTCTCCATCTCCATCCCACACCCCTAGTACCCAAGTCCCGGGCCTGCGTATCTGTTCCTCTTGCTCCCTCAGTCGTCCTGACTCGGGTCCCTGTCCCGACACCCCAGACCCTCCTCACACGCCGGATCCTCCTCCAGGCGGCCACTCAAGTCAGCACCAACTGCCCCCATCAGACCCAGGGGTGGGGGGAGGGTGTGCATCCGCTCAGCCAATGGCCGCGCGGCCGGCCTAAGTTGCACCAATAAGAGCGTGCGGGGGCGGGGCCAGCAGACTCGCGAGCTTGGCGTAGGGGCCTGCCGCGGGAGAGCGGGAGAACTGGGCGGGGTATCGCGCTTCGCGAGATCAGCCGCCATTGTAGGTGAGGGCACACGCGCAGCAGAGGCGGCTTCACGGAGACATGGCCAGCGCCCCTGTCGCCATCTTTGTTGAGGGCAAGTGGGCCTCTCCCATCCTTTGACTTTATAAAAGAGAAGGAGCAAGGGGGAGAAGGTCTTTAACTGCAGATAGAGAATGACCCTAACACAGATAACACAGACCCAGAGATATGCAAAAACAGTAAAAGGGAAGAGTGAACCAGAGTCAGAGGCAATAAGAGACTTGAAGAGAGTGCTGTCTCTTTTTCAGACAGTTACAGAGAGTCAGAGAGATAGACATAAAGAAAAGCAGAGATACAGACAAAGAGACAAAGAAAATGGAATTAAGAATGTGCAAGGTGGGCTTCCCTGGTGGCGCAGTGGTTAAGAATCCGCCTGCCAATGCAGGGAACATGGGTTCGAGCCCCGGTCCAGGAAGATCCGACATGCCTCGCGGCAACTAGAGAAAGCCCACGCAACGAAGACCCAACGCAGCCAAAAATAATAAATAAATAAAATAAATAATAAATTAAAAAAAAAAAATGTGCAAGGTAAGGACATAAGAAAACCCAGAAAATGATGGACACGGCGAGACATGGGGACAGACACTTTAAGAATGAAAACCAGGGAGGAGAGGTTCATTAATTCACAAACTATTTACCTTGGGCACAAGCCAGCGTTGGGGCAGCATGACATAAATATCTGCCCAGTGAATGACCCAGTTACATGGTAGGACAGAGACTCAGGAGACAGACTGGGAGTATCTGACAGAGACCTCTAGGTCAGGGGTGAGGGACAGAGAGAATGTTAGAGGCTGAGAGGAACTGAGGCCAAGAGACAGAAAGCAAAGATGTTGACAGAGAGATACAGAGAGGCAAAGACACGTTGAAATTGAAAGAAATCAAGGCAAGAATAATATCAGGTGACCTAGAAACAGAATTGTAGAGACAAAGATACATGCTGAAGGAGATAGGGACTGAGCTCGCTAGAAACAGATAAATGGAGGATGAAGTTCATTTATTGCCAATCAATGTACCTAGTGTTCAACTGAGAACAGCAACAGCACCAGATAACATGTGCCAAAAAATGACCCAGAGAGAGAGAGGACCAGAAACCCAGAAAGATGGAGAGACAGGCAAACACAGTGCGTGTGCTTAGGGCTCCAGGGGAAAGAAAGACAGATACAGTAATCAAAGAGGCTGGGACTCACAGACCAAGGAACAGGGACAAGGAGGAGAGAAGGAAACTGTGTTCCATCGTATGGTGATCTGGACCTTCAGATGGACCCTTACCTGGTCCTGCTGCTCCTCTGCTTCAAGGTGTCCATTCATCTGCAGGCCCTCTGCTGTGTTATCACATCAGCAAGACCCTGGCCCTGGGTCGGAGGCCATGGGAGGGTGGTATGGACAAGGAGTCAGGCCTCATGGTGCAGCCCTGGCCTGTGGCTCTGTGGAGGAGAGGTAAGTACGAGCATGAAGGGCAGAGGAAAGGAAGCCAAGCTAGAAGTGCTGCAGGGCTTCCACGAAAACGAGTGGACAAGTCAGCTTCATCACTGCCCCAACCGGCCCATCTGGTCCCATCCAGTAAGGGCTAATAACAGCAATAGACGCCCCTTTTTGCAGATAAGGAAAGTAAGGCACAGAGAGGTTACACGACTTGCCCAAAATCACAGAGAGGTTGCCCAAGGTCACACCATTAGTAAGCAGCAAAGCCAAGAATTGAATTCAGTTACAGATGGTATCACCATCTTTCTGTCTCTTCTCCTCCTTGGATCTCCACCTTCCCTCTCTTTCTAGGTCTTCTAACTCCCCGGGTCACCATTTCGCCACCCTTGGTCTCTCTCCCCTCCCCTTCTGGGTCTCCATTCCTCCTCCTCTTTGAATCTCTGTCTCCCTCTCTCTGAGTCTCTCCTCCCCTCTTTCAGGAGTTTTTTACTCATCCCTCTCTCCACCCCATCCCCCAAGCCCCGGGGGCCTCAGCTTGCCTCCTCTGTGCTCCAGTACCTTGCACATCCCTCAAACCGAACCCTCTGGGCCACTTGAATCTCTCGGCTGGGAAAAGCAGCCTCCAGGTGGCAGGGGCTGAGTAGGGTTCAGGGAAGGGTCATCTGGGGGCAGAGGGAGAAGCTGAACCTAAAAGGTGGAAATACAGGATGCCATAGACTGGACTGCAGCAAGAAGATCTCGGGTTAGACCTCAAATAAGACTTCCCGAGCTGCGGCCGCACCTGGGAAGCGCAGCAAGAGATAAGGCAGATGTGAGCCTGATAAGGAAACGCCCAAAGCCTGAGGTCAGAGGTTTCCCGAGGTCCCGACTAGCCCCGCCAGCCCCGCCTCCTCACCTCCAATACTCGGCCCTCTAGGTCCTCCGGGAGCCACAGAGAGGCCTTCGGCGTCGGGCCAGAGCGTCACCGCGCGACGCGTCTTCCTAGCTCCGCGCGACATCTCTCTGGCTCCGAGAGCCGCTTCTGCCGGAAGACTATCAAGAACAGGGACTGGATAGGGCCAGAGAGGCCTCCGACGTGCTCCTTGGCGTAGCGCTTGTTCCCCTTTAGATGTTCCTGCACCCAATTCCGGAATCGCCCATCTAGCTGGTCCTCCGATTCACCATAGAGAGACACGAGTCAAGGTAGAGCGCCGCGTCGCGCCCATGTGACGTCACGTAGGCGCCACTCGCTGAAGGCTTTCCCCGCCCATCGTGGTTCTGGTCTCTCTTTCCGGACCTGACTAAGGAGGAGGCGCCATCATGGTGAGCGCGTTTTGCGGCGTTCGCGGCTTCACCATCCGCTGCCATCCGCCGCGGTCTCGCGCTGGGGACGTTCCAGAGTGAGGCAGTGGTGCCGGGGTGTTCGAAGGAGGCGACTCCCGCTGTGGGGAGCTATTTTGGGGGCCCGAAGACCAGGGATGGGAGTCCTCAATCTCCCGCCCCTCCCATAATCCTGTATTATAGGTCGCATCGAATAGATGACCATATCGAAGGGCAAGGAGGTTAAGTAATATGACCGGGGTCACAGTGCCAGTAAGTGGCGGAGCCAGGATTCGGACACAGGCGCTGGTCCCGCAGCCACTCTTGCCTGTGCTGTCCTTGGATCCGTCACTCCCCAGCCTGAAAAGCTGGGTTCTGGGGCGGGGGGTGTGTGTGTCAAGCGTCCGGTGCCCGGGTTTGGGGGCCAGGCAGGCTTCCGTTCGAGTCTCAACTCCCTACCCACCGTATCATCATTCTTGTGCACAGAAAGCATCTGTTGATTGGAGACCCAGTAATTATGCCTCAAAGATGTGAGTTCGAAAAGAAATAAGTCAGAGGAAGTGCTCACCACGGGTCCCTGCATACATTAAGTGCTGGATAAATGAGAACTATTAATGATTAGGTAGTTCTTTATAACTCATGACACAGCCTGAAAAACTTGCAGGAAAGCAGCCAGGGGGTGTAGTGGAAATCGTGGGCTCCCTTCAGTTTTAGCACTACTGTGGGAAATTATATTTAATAAGGAGGTCGTTCTAGGGTTGGTCTGTGCAGAGTAAGTTCTAGAAAAAAGGGTCGTTGCCTTTATAAGAACTGGAAGTCTGCCCTTGGTTTAAATGTTTTTGATAGTGCTCCACGCATGGGAGCAAGGTTTGGGAGCTTAAATAATACTTATATTGTTGAAAAATAGAGCTTCTAAAGAAGTAAAAATTTGAGTTAACGCGGCTGCTGTGTTAAGGTTTTTCACGGTGCTGTGTGCCATGTGTTGAAGGCTTTTTGTGTAGAATTAGGCTTCCCCCTCTTTTTTTTTAAAACAAAGTCACTTGAGGCCCAGGGAGTTTTAAGTGTTTTCCCAGAGGGCTCCCAGTGGTGGTCTGGGATTTGTTGTCTCCAGAGACTGGGGCTTTATCTGTTTCTTAGAGGTGAGAAATAACAATGTTTATGAGGTGAGGAATCTGCCAGATCAGAGTTGGGTTCATGGTCTTCCCTTCACCCCTGCAGGGAGTTGACATCCGCCACAACAAGGACCGAAAGGTTCGACGCAAGGAGCCCAAGAGCCAGGACATCTACTTAAGGCTGTTGGTCAAGGTGAGGTTGGGGCCTAAGACCCCCTGGGCGAGGCCACCCTGGAAATATCAATACAAGTTCTAGAGCCTCCATGCTGGTTGGGTCCTGGGCTCCTCGCAGGGGCCTGCAGGGCAGGCTCAAATCTCTGCTGCTTTCCCTTAGCTTCTGGAGAGTCCAGTGTTTTCAGCCTCTGGGCTGGTTTACCTCTGGGGAGTGGGGAGGGGGATTTTCTGGGTCTCTGGCCAGGAGGGACCTAGGCCAGCTCTCTCCCTTGGGCTTAACGGGATGGGGAAAGCCCTAAGTCATTTGTTTGCCCCTTTGTTAGAAAGCTGGGAGGGAGGGGGGCGGGTGGGCTGCCCCGGGTTTTCATTTGCGTTTTCCTTCCCCTCCAGCTGTACAGGTTTCTGGCCAGGCGAACCAACTCCACCTTCAATCAAGTTGTGCTGAAGAGGTTGTTCATGAGTCGCACCAACCGGCCACCTCTGTCCCTTTCCCGGATGGTGAGGGGCTGATGCGGAGGGCATAGCCAGCCTGGGGAGCGACTGGATCATGTCTGGAGCTGGACTTCGGGTGGAAGGGCGGGCTTGGAGCTCTCTGGTAGCAGCCTGGCTATCAGCTGGCTTAACCTCATCCAGTGGTGGGTGCAGAGCTCTGACCCTCTGATTGTAGCTGAATAGTGGGGGCATTGGACTGGCTTGGCCTCTTGGTCTCATTTTCCTTCTCATTGTGTGTGTCTGGGGGCGGGTTACAGTGGCTTTATGAGATCTTCCTGAGGTTTCAAGTTATAGAGCGTCTTCTGTGTCAGAAGCTTTCTGTAGGAGAGATCCGTGGAAGAATCTGTATTTTCTTTGGAGATTTTCCCAGACTGGACCTGAGATTAGGCTTGTGCTAGCTTGAGAGGTGTGGCATGGGTAGGTTTAGCCCAAACGGGACACAACTGTTGGTCCTTGGGATGGCTGAATGGGGGGGATTGGCTTTAACCACCAGAAGGGACTTGCCTAATGTGCATTTCATCCCCACCCCCGCAGATTCGGAAGATGAAGCTTCCCGGCCGGGAGGGCAAAACGGCCGTGGTGGTGGGGACTGTAACGGATGACGTGCGAATCCAGGAGGTGCCCAAGCTGAAGGTGCGGGGGGGCGGGGGGGCTCGGGTGAGGTCCTACGGACCTGGCGCAACTTCTCGTGGTGCCGGCAGGCTCATCTCACCTCTGGGTGAGGCAGGCATCGTGCCTGGGTTGGAGGGGGGGTTGTCCCTCACACTGTTGATGGCGGGTATCCCTGGACAAGCCCCTTCTGGGGCCCTGCTGATGGTGTTCGCTCTGGATCCAGACAGCCAGAGTTCAGACCTGGATCTCTCTGCCACTTTGTTATCTCTGGACAAAGCCTTGGATCTCTTTGTGCCTCAGTTTCCTTACACGTAATAGTTTCAGGTTGCGGTGTTAAAGGGGTTTCTAGAAGTAAAGTGGTAGGAATGGCTGTCGTGAGCTCAGGAAGCTGCCTCCAGTAGTTGGTGGTGTTGGTGATCAGGTCGCGTAAGCAGCTGGGACTCCTGCTGGGCCTGGGCAGTGAACAGGCAGTCCCAGCAGCCCCGGGGTCGCCGTCCGGGGGGGCTCTGACCACACCTGTCCCCTGTGTCCCCCAGCTGTGTGCGCTTCGGGTGAGCAGCCGCGCCCGGAGCCGCATCCTCAAGGCCGGGGGCAAGATCCTCACCTTCGACCAGCTGGCCCTGGACTCCCCCAAGGGCTGTGGCACTGTCCTCCTGTCTGGTGAGTGGGGCTTGCTGGCTTGAGGGGGGTAGGGGGGTGTGAGGGGTCTGTCATGAGCTGCGGGACTGCTAGCAGCCTTTACCTTCCCAGGCCTGGGAGGTCAGTGACACTCCACCCCACCCCAGATCAGCCTGAGCCACCCCTTCCTTCCCTTCCCCAGGTCCTCGCAAGGGCCGAGAGGTGTACAGGCATTTCGGCAAGGCCCCAGGAACCCCGCATAGCCACACCAAGTGAGTAGACCTAGCCCTGGACCCCAGCCTGCAGGTCTCTCTAGAATATTCCCCCACCCTCTTACCTGCTTTTCCTTCAAGACTGCCTAAAGTTCTGTTCCTTGGGTGTTGAGCTCCCTGCACAGCCAGCAGCACAGATGCAGGCTTCCCAGGGCCTGTCTCCGTCTTTCGGGTGGGGCCTGCGTTCCGTCCAGCGCCGGGGCGCCCAGGTGGACGGCCCCGGGGCCTGGTGCAGGCGCTTCAGCAGCCACTCCTGCCGGTTCGCTTCGTTCGCTTCCAGCGCTGCCAGGCTTCTCCAGCAGCGGACTTGGTGTCGCCACTGATGCTGCTTGGGTTGAGTGAGGCCCCCTTCTGGTGTCCCTGTGCTTCTCTGTTAGAGCAAGCAGCTCTCTTCTGAGCTCCCAGCCAGCGAGCGGGCCCTGACAGCCGGTGGCGGTGGCGTCCCTCGTCCCTCACTTGTCCCTCACTTGTCTGTAACGTGAGCCTCTTCTCACCCTCCCTTCTCTCGCTGCAGACCCTATGTACGCTCCAAGGGCCGGAAGTTCGAGCGCGCCAGAGGCCGACGGGCCAGCCGTGGCTACAAGAACTAACCCCAGATCCTACCTTGTTATTAAAAAGATTTTGGATGCTAATGGCCTTTTGTGTATTATTGGGGAACGGGGTGGGGGGGAGAGAGGGTCGGAACCGGCGGTGAGAACGCCTTTGTTTGGGGGAGTGGTTGCCACGCCCCTTTCTGGGGAGACCAGCCTTTGGGATGAGTCCCTTCCGCTGTGCTGGGGGATGGAGCCTGCGGTCCCAGGTGTGCGTGGTGACTGCCCTAAGCCTGTTGGCGCCCTTGGACCTCGCTGCACCGTTGGGACCTGGCGGCCATCCAAGGCCGAAGCCCCACCTCTTTGCCAGGTGTGGTGTCGACGCACCTGCTTCCTTTTCGAGTTAGCCACGCTTACTCTTAAAGGAACCGCGCTCCCCTCCCGGATCTCTGTGCTCGGGATGGCTGGCGGAGCTTGGACCGCGAAGTATAAATGGGGCGGGCCGCCGTGGGGGAGGGGGTGCGTGGGAATAGGTGATGCGCTTCCCCTCCCCCGAAGCCTGAGTCAGGCCGGCCGCCAGTCCCTGGGCGAAGCCCGTTGAGTGTGTTCCTGGAGCTGGGACCTTACTGTCCTCTGCCTCCAGGGGCCTGTGTCAGCCCTCCCCCTGTGTTTGCACAAGGGGCTGGGTTCCCCGGATCCCAGGAAGAAACCCGGTGAATGAGGCGAGGTGGCCGGAAGAGCCGCAGAAATCAAAGGTCTCCAGGCCCTCGATCTGACTGTTCTCTGAAAAGGCAAGAGAATGAGGGGTAGGGGTTGGAGACCTGGACGCAATGCGGGGGTCTGGGGAGGGCAGGAGGGAGAGGGAGTGGCCTGGCTTTATTCCCCTTCCTTCTCTTTGCAGGGCTGATCGCTGTGGTCTGGAGGAAGGGAGCCGACTGGGTGCTGGGATTGGAAGGAGGGCTGCCTGTTGGCAGGGATCAGGGGACCACCCACCAGAGGCAGGGTCAGGATCCTCAAAGGGGCAGCTTGGGAGGGAGAGATGCAGGGTGTTCCTTGTCCTGGAATAAGTGGATGGTCTGACAGCAGGAGATAGTGGGATTAAGGCAGAAATCCAGGCTGGAGTCAGCATTGATTAGAGGACAGCCAGAAACAACCCGGTGGCCCAGTCCGTGACAATCAAACCCCCTGTAGAGGGCATCCACCACTGCAGCAGCCTGAGTGCGTGTGAATGCTCAGGGAGCAGAGTCCTCAACCGGCAGAGGAGACTGACCTAGTTCCCCAGCTGGGGAAGGTGATGCCGAGGTTTAGGGCTTGAGTGCATTCTTCCAAGGCTGAGGGGAGATTCAAAGAGAAGGCTTCCGGGATGGTCAGCCAGTGAGAGCTGGTGAGCCAGCCAGCTGGGTGCTCCACTGGGCGGTCAGATACTGAGAGTGTCAGTTGGAAGCAATCAGTGTCTTCCAGACAAAGAGACAGCCAGAGAGGGTCAGTTAGATGTGCTGTCTGCCAGGGACAAACAGGCATCTCGCTCTGCCTTTAGTTAGGGACATTTGGGTGCTCAGAGACGGACAGACAGCCTGTTGCCTGAAGATGGGGAAGTCAGCCTGAGCCAGCCGAAGGGTCAGTTGGGGCATCATGCAGCCAGCAGGCTGGAGGTGGCTGGTGTGTCAGGGAGCAGAGATGGGCAGCTGATGGATCGCAGTTGGAGACAGTGTCAGGTGGTCAGACTGACCACCACGCAGGGCCAGTCATAGGCTCAGCCAGACCATCAGAGGCTGGCAGGAAGCTCCGATGGCCGGTGGGCTGTTGGTCTGAGCAGTGCCACGCACCCGCTGGTTAGTCACTTGGGCAGTCTGAGTATCAGGACGGCAAGCCAGGGACAGTGCAGGGAGCCATTTGGACTTAGGGCTGTCCTGGTCGCCTTGCACAGCCGCACAGACTCTGTCGGGAGACCCCCAGATGCTCAGTGCCCAGAGACGGCCAAGCCCTTGGACATCCAGACTCTCCATCCTCCCACCTGAACGGCCTGATGGCAGCCTCCCAGCTGGCAGCCCTGGAAGGAATGGAGTCAGGGGCTGGGCAGCTGCCCCTGACCGAGGCCACTCCCAGCTTCCTGTATTCCGAGGGCCAGAGGCTGGCGCTGGAGGCTCTGCTGAGCCAGGGCGCAGAGGCGTTTGAGGCCTGCATGCAGCGCGAGGGGCTGCGGCCCTTCCTGAGTGGAGATGAGCTCCGGGGCCTGGTGGCAATGGCTGAGGACTGGACAGCAGCGAAGCAGGAGCCTAGCAGGGCAGCAGAGGGAGCCACCGCCACCGATGGGGACTTGGGCAGCCTGACCTACTGGCCTGGACACTCAGAGGAGCCGGTGCCCATGCTGCGGCTGGGCTGGCCGGAGGACTCAGCCTGGAAGGGTATCACCCGGGCACAGCTGTACACCCAGCCACCTGGCGAGGGCCAACCGTCCCTCAAGGAGCTGGTGCGCCAGGAAATCCAGGCCGCCCACAAGGTGGGGGCCCCAGGGGCCTAGTGTCCCTTCCCCAGACCCGGTCATCCCCACATGCCAGCCCCCAGATGTGGGAGTGAGTACACATCCCTTGGGAGCCAGGCATTCTGAGCTGTGCCCTCCTGGAACTTGTGTGTCCACATCCCTGGAACCCAGGAATCCACACCTCCCAGCCCCCAGGACCTGGGCATCCACACCCCCCAGATCTCATTCTCTCCCTCTTACATATGGGGGGTGTCCCACCTTCTCCCCAGGACCTGGGTGCCTTAGGCATCCATGGCCCTTGGACCTAATTATGACCCCCCTGGTCTCAGTCATCTCCTCTACCACCTCCACCACCAGGGTGGAGGTCTCCATCCTCCTTTCGGGGAGGGCCCAGATGTCTCCCCTGCAGCACCCCCTGGACAGCCCTTTTTTTTTTTAACAGTTTATTTAGTTACATATTTTATTTATTTATTTATTTATTTATTTATTTAATTTTATTTTCGGCTGCATTGGGTCTTCGTTGTTGCGCGCGAGCTTTCCCTACTTGTGGTGAGTGGGGGCTACTCTTTGTTGCGGTGCGCGGGCTTCTCATTGCAGTGGCTTCTCTTGTTGCAGAGCATGGGCTTTAGGCGTGCCGGCTTCAGTAGTTGTGGCACGTGGGCTCAGTAGTTGTGGCTCGCGGGCTCTAGAGCACAGGCTCAATAATTGTGGCGCACGGGCTTTGTTGCTCTGTGGCATGTGGGCTCTTCCCAGACCTGGGCTCGAACCCATGTCCCCTGCATTGGCAGGCGGATTCTTAACCACTGCGCCACCAGGGAAGTCCCCCCATTCTTTAACAATTTTTCTGTTACTGCTCCCATGCTAAGTGCTTTATATGAGTTAACCCGCCTAATCCTCAGGAGGACCCTGTGAGGTTGACACCTAATGTACCCATTGAGGAGATAGGGAAACTGAGGCATGGCAGGTTGTCTCTTGCCTGTACGTGGCCGAGTGGGGATCTGAACCAAGGCTGTCTGGCCAGTGAGTCAGGGTTCATCACCACTACCTTTTTCTGCCTGCAAGATCCAGGCCTTCAGCACCCCTCCCAGTCCCCAGAGCTCGCCTTGGTGGCCTGGCAGGTCATCCCTCCCGAGGACCCAGGTGGGCAGCTGCCCACAGTGCCCTGCAAGGGCCTCCAGCCCACTGACCCCTGGAGCAGGGCAGCCATGTAGTAGGGTCACAGCTCAAGGGATACCGTTGCAGACGTGATTTATGATGACAGTTTTCAAGCAGTTAGAGGTGTGGGTCTCGAGGAAGGGCTGTTTTCTTCTCATTCACACATAGGCGCTGCACGAACAGTATTACATGTCTGGGGGGGTCTCCCGCTCAGGCTCCCTGAACATTCCATGGAGACTGGGCCCTTAAACTCTCCAGAGCACCTCACCCTCTGAATGTCCCCCTGAGCCCTAGGCTCCACCCACAGCCCCTCTCCCCACCCTCAGCTGGTGGCCGTGGTCATGGACATCTTCACTGACCCAGACCTGCTTTCGGACCTGGTGGATGCTGCCACACGCCGCTGGGTGCCCGTCTACCTGCTCCTGGACCGTCAGCAGCTGCCTGCCTTCCTGACGCTGGCCCAGCAACTGGGGGTGAACCCCTGGGCCACTGAGGTAGGGGCCTGGCAGGAGGGACCCCTGAGTCCCCAGTGCCCTGGCACTGGGAGCATCAGGCGAAGACCCTTCCATGGGGTCCTGGGTCATCGAGATGGATGCCAGCTGAGAGGGTCCCCTGAGATGTGATGCCCACGACAGGGGGGAAACTGGGGTGAGCCTTCTCATGGGGTCCCTCTGAGTCAGGAATATCTGCAACAGACCCCTGAGGCCCTGGGGAAGCTGGGACAGAACCTTCCAGAGAGTCATGGGCCACCTAGGTAGGACCAGCCTGGAGGGATTCTGAGCCCTCGGCACTGGGTGGAGGTCTGGGGGGTCGGCCTGAGCAAAGGCGTGCCTCCCCCACCCCAGAACCTGGACATCCGAGTCGTGCGGGGCTGCAGTTTCCAGAGCCGCTGGCGTCGGCAGGTGAGCGGCAACGTGCGGGAGAAGTTTGTGCTGCTGGACGGCGAGAGGGTCATCTCAGGATCCTACAGGTGCGGCTACCCCCCCCCCCACCACACTGCCCGGTCTCCTGTCCCCAACTCTCCCTCAGCGGCTTCAGACAGCAGTTGGCATCCCCTTTCCCAGACTCTCTTTCCTCATCTGTAAAATGGGTTTAAACCCCCTGCTCGGGAGAGAAGGTGTCCTGTGGCAGAACAGGCTGGCACTGGCCCTGCTGCTGGGCTGTTTAGTGGCCTGGGGGTAAGTCTTCATCTCTGTGACCCCTGTGTTTCCTCATCTGGAAAACGGGGCTCTCACTTGGTGTGTGGGAGTTTCCAAACCAGGGAGACCTGGATTGAAGTCTGAGCTCTGCTTTGGGTGAGTAACTCCGCATCTCTGAGCATCTGTACAAAAATCAGAGCTGGTATGCAAATGGCCCAGCCCTCAGACCATCTCATGTCCCTCCTCTGCTCTCTTTGGGGTCTGATTGACCCTGGAACCTGGCTCCGTGACTTCTTAGTTCTGTGACATTGAGCTGATGCCTTCCCCACTCTGAACCTCAGTTTTCCCATCTGGAAAGTGTGAAAATAGCAGCATTTACTTCCTGGGAACAGCATGTCAGGAGGCACGTGGACTCCGGGTCAGAGGGCCTGGGGTCAAATCCTAGCTCGGACAGTTACTGGCTGTGTGACTTTGCATAACTGACTTCCCCTCTTTGTGCCCCAGTTTCGCCCTCTAGACAATGGGATGGTTCAGTTAGTGCGTCTACAGCAAGGTTTCTCAACAGAGGTACTACTCACATTTGGGGCCGGATGACTCTGTGCTGTGGGGGGGATTTCCTGGGCTGAACTGCCCTCTACCCAGGAGATGCTGGTAGCGTTCCCCCTTCCCCAAGTACGACTACGCAAACCGTCTCCAGACTTTGCCCGGTGTCCCCCGAGGGGCAGAAGTGCCCACTTGATTACCTTTGCTCTAGGCTGGTGGCTTTGAACCTTGAGTAGGCATCAGAATCACCTGGACGACTTGTTAAAAAAAAAAGATTTCTGAGCCCCGCTCCTTTTGAGCCGGGCTGGGATGGGGCCCGAGAATTGGCATTTCTAGCAAGTTCCCCGTTGATGATACTGATGCTGCTTGTTCAGGGACCACATTTTGAGAACCGCTAGCATCGAGACTGGGAGGTTGGTTTTTTTTTTTTTCTTTTTTTGTCTGCAACGCGCAGCTTGCGGGATCTTAGTTCCCCGACCAGGGATTGAACCCCGGGCCCTCGGCAATGAAAGCGCAGAGTCCTAACCAGGGAATTCCCGAGACTGGGAGGTTTTGAAGAGAATCCACGTTCCCAGCTTCACTTGGGGATTCAATGAGATAATGATGTCTGGCACGGAACATAAGAAGTGCTCCGTAAACGTCAGCTGTCGTTTATTATTATTTGTTTTTTACCATATTTCATAGACTCTAAGGTGCCACCAAAGCAAAGAAGCATCCTGATCAAAATGTGAAAAGATACGCGTCTTAGAACCAGTGAAATACTGTAGAACAGTCAAACCCATCGGGCATGGCTCCCCACCACTAAATCAGACCTGAGGATGCTTCGCCGAGCCCTGGGCTCTGGTGACAGCCCTAGAATGGATGAAGCCAGGGCCACAAGAGGTTGTCCAGGGCCTCTGGCCATTTGACAGGGGAAGGGGATGGAGGCAGGGGGCACGGGGGGCAGTGCAGGCGGGAGACCAGTCCTGGGCCCTGCCCTCCAGGTTGGTCACAGCAAATGTCGGAGGAATAGCAGCACGCCCAGCGCCAGGCCGGTGGTGGCCCCTGCCATCTGGCCGCCTGCGAGGTGGGGGGCCCCGTTACACAGGCGGCCGGTGCAACAGTTGGTGGTGAGGCTGTAGGTGACACCCATGTAGCTGACAGGCTCCTCGTGGCCACACGAGGTGGCCTGCATGCAGCCTTTGTTGATGATGGGGCTGTTGCCGGGGGCCACCCCATGGCCCGTGAAGCAGTCCTCGTCATCGCCACAGCGCATGTGGGTGCCGGGACAGGTTGTGGAGTCGGTCAGCTCACAGAAGACGCAGTCCTTGGTGCCCGTCGTGCCTGGGGGCAGAGCCATCACCAGAAGCAGCAGCCAGCCGAGGACCATGGTGGCCTGGCGGCGGTGACGGTGCCCAAGCCAAGCCGTAGGCTTCCTGGGCCTCCCGGAACTGCTGAATGACACTCCTCACGCCCGCAAGACTTGTACCCCTCGTTCTGGTCTCCCAGGATCAGCAACTGGTGTGTCCTCGGTTCCCAATGCTCTGCGTCCCTTTGGAAGCTCCGTTGTGACCACAGCTCTCGGGTCCTTGGGTCTCAGAAACTCCCCCGGGATGGAGACGAGCCAGTGGCTGCTGCCTGACAAGAGACTTTGTGGAGCGGAATGGGGTGACCTCACAGACCCCACCCAGGGTTCCCACTGGCTGCTCTGGGGGTGAGGTCATAGGTGGGGGAGGGGTGTCACAATCTGAGGGGCAGGCTGGCCGGCTGACCTGCCCGGGAGCAAGGACACTGCCACTCCGCCTAGGTAAGGAAGCTCAGACCAACTTTCATCATCTCGGCTGCGAACTCATCCGCTCTGCTGGGCGCTGGGTGCTGCCCCGCCGAGTGCAAGATACACAGCCCAGGGCGAGCCTGTTTTTCCGATGGGCAAACCAAATGA
This sequence comes from Eubalaena glacialis, assembly GCF_028564815.1. Classification (NCBI taxonomy): domain Eukaryota; kingdom Metazoa; phylum Chordata; class Mammalia; order Artiodactyla; family Balaenidae; genus Eubalaena; species Eubalaena glacialis. Next base: position 62,210,286 of record NC_083733.1, on the reverse strand, counting down.
AGCTCAGGAAGGGAAATTGATATGTCCAAGGTCCCCTGAGCCAGGACGAGAGTCCAGGTTCATTTAATTCCAAAGAGAGCATTTACTGAGCACCTGCTGTGTACCAAGACCTGTGCTCAATGCTTTAAATCACAACCACTGTGATCACAGGGATAGTAAGGGCACAGCTCACCACGGCTCGCAGGCTTTTAATGCTGGGCACCTACCTACCAGGCCCTGGGCAGGAGGCCTGACCCATGTTCTCTGATTCTAATCTTCCTACGTTTTAGCTCCATATTACAGATGAGCAAACTGAGGCAGGGAGCAGGCACACCTAGAGCCTGGCACACAGCAAGCACTTAATAAATGGCAATCATTGTAGGAAGCAGCTGAGTCTTCAGTCCCTGAGGGTGTCAGAATCCCATCTCTCTCCAGAGGGGGAAACTGAGGCATCCCTCCATGGGGACAGGGCAGAGGCCAGGTTTAAACTCAAGTCTGATTCCAGATGATCATTTAAGTATGTTAACTCATGTTGTCTTCACATCAACCCTCTGGCATAGGTACTTCATTGTTCCCATTCTACAGAGGTGCATGTTGAGGCCAGAGGGATGGCAGGACTTGGCTGAGGTCACAGAGCCTGCCCTGGGACCAGGTTGGGGCCTGGTGATGGGGGCCAGACCAGGCTTCTGGGGCTGCTTGGAGATCCTGACCCCCACCTCTGTGCCCCCCAGCTTCACATGGAGTGACTCACGCCTGCACCGTGGTCTGGTGACCCTGCTGACCGGTGAGATCGCCGATGCCTTCAGCCGAGAGTTCCGGACACTCTATGCGGCCTCCTGGCCACTCCCGCCCGCGCCCACCCCGGGTCCCTTTGTCAGAGCCCTGGGGGGGCTGCAGCTGGCCTACAGCCCGCATCGCGTGGCCCGTCGCTGCTCCGTGGCCCCCCTGTCGCCGCCACCACTGCCTGATGGCTCGCTGGCCCACCGCCTGGCCGCCTGCCGAGTCTTCGAGGGGGACAGACAGAAGACCCTGGCCAAGCCAGGGCCAGCTCTTAGCGACATCCTGAGGAGTGTACAGCGTGCCCGGACCCCCAGTGGCCCCCTGGCCCAGCCCAGCCGCTCCCTATGGGACCTGAGCCGCCTGTCCCAGCTGTCAGGCTCTAGTGACGGTGACAACGAGGTGAGACCTGGTGGCTGGCCTGAGAGAGAGTAGCTGGAAGAGAATAGAGGCATGTGAGGGCCTGCAATGTGCCTGGACCCGGGGGGGCGGGGGGGGAAAGCAAAACTGTTCCCCTGTGTTCATAATTGCATTGTCCACTTCCTGTATCCCTACTGTGTGCTGGGCAGGGGAGCACCGGGTAACACTGGGCAGAGACCCCGAGAGCCCTGGGTGTGAAACCTGGCAAGATACACCAACTGTGAGAGCCCGGGGGTGGGAGGCAGAGACTTGCCTTCTCTGAACCTCAGTGTTCTCATCAAGGAAATGGGCTGAGCTAGTGTCCCCATCCTCAGTTTGCTTGGGAGGAGGAGTCAATGAAATCGAAAGAAATAGAATAATCACCATCATTACAATAAATTCCCAAAATGGAATTTATTTTGATTTCCTGATATCCTCCCAGGGCAGTGAAGCGATACTCTTATTAGCCTCACTTTTACGGATGGGAAAGCTGAGGCTCAGAGAGGTTGCATTTAACTTGCCCAAGTCGAAGCAACGATCTTTTGCGGGCACCTTGCCACGTGCCAGGCCCCGTGCCAAGCACTTTCACAGAGGTGGTTAAATGTAACCCTATGAGGTGGATGTGATTACAGCTCTCCACCCACCCATTTCACAGATAGGGAAACTGAGGCACCAGGGAGGCATTGGACCTTAGCCCTGGTTGCCTCCCAGGCAGGACTTTTAAATGCTCTGCTCGCTGGCTTCCTGGATTCGAGTGTGCTAGGGGTATTGGGGAGGGGATTAGGGAAGGTCAGGGGGGTCTCCCCTCCCTTCCCCCAGCTGCTTAGACACTGGGGTTCCAGCAGAGCCTGCCCCAGTTCTCTGGGGAACCCTGGGCGGAGCCTCAGTGTCCTCAGCTGTGAAGTGGGCTATGGAGAGGGTAAGAGCAGAGCCACGTGGGAGAAACCGGTGGATTCTCCCTGGATCCAGACAGACCTGGGGTCAGTTCCTCTGTGAGCTGTGCCCCCTCTGAGCCTCAGTTTCCCCATCTGCTAAGTGGGAGCTCAACGCCTCTCTGGAGGGTGAGGGAGAAAGTCCCAGGTATCACCTCCCTCCATCCGGGTCAAAGGGAGAAGAGGGATGGGCAAGGGCCAGGTCCTCACTTCTATCCAATCCTGAGCCGCCCTCACCCAACATCAACTCCCTTGGCAAATATTTGCTCCCCCCATGAAGCTGCCGGCTGCTTCCTGTTCCTCCCCCACTGCAAAGCTGCGCGTGGGGACACAGCTCCTTGCCCCTTCTGTAGGTCTAGGCGTCCCCAGCCTCCCCACTCACTTCCCTCCTGGTTCTGGAGACCCCCTCGGAGTTTCACACCCTCCCCTCCGTCCTCACCTCCCTCCGGTCTCACCTCCTTCCTCCTCTGGGCCCCCAAGAGCCTCCTCTCACCTCCCTCTCTTTCCCTCCACAGCTCAAGAAGTCCTGGGGCTCCAAGGACACCCCAGCCAAGGCCCTGATGAGGCAGCGGGGCACTGGAGGGGCCCCCGGTGGTGAGGCGGACTCCGGTCCGCTGGCCCGGTCCCAGCCCCGGGGCGGCCCCTTGCCCGTCATCCCTGCCCGCCGCCTCCACTATCTGTCCCCGACCCGAAGGCAGTTTGGTGAAGATGCTGCCTCCAAACTCCCAGAACCCAGAGGCATCCGGCAGCCAGACTGGGCCGCCCAGCCAGGACTCAGGGGGCGGCGCTGACAGGAGCCAAAGCCAAATGGGGCTGGCCCCGTCCCAAGACAGTCGGACAACTGTTGCTCAAAGCCCCCTGCCTCACTGTTGTACCTTGAACAAGGCTTCTGGCCTCAGTGTCTGGGAAGTGGAAGGGATTTTTTTTTTTCTTTTCACTTTTTCTAGAACTTGGGCAAGCCCAGTGCTCACTCTAGACCTCATTGTCACAGCCTAGAAAATGGGCACAAGGTCTCCACTAGCTGGGATCCTAGAACAGCACACATCCTGTTCCGGCCGGGTCAGCACTTCTCTGAGGAGAGGCCTGGCTGAGTGGCCCCCATGCTGGAATTGTGCGGGGTGAAGGCGGGGCATCCCTGGGGCTGAGGGGAGGCTTCCTGCACCCGCCATGCTCAGGAGCTGTGGGTAAACTGAGCCTGGCCGAGGAGAGGAGAGAACCCGACCAGGGGAGCCGAGCTGAATCATGAGGGACTGGAAATTGGTGAGGCCACACCTGTTGGGGAACAGGTCAGGGCCATGGAGAGGGACCCAGCAGGTGCTGGAACTGTTTTGTGGGCGCTAAGGGGTGATCGGTTAGGGCTGCCTTTTACCTCTGCTCAAAATAAAGGTGCTTCATGCTAGAAACTTGCATTTCCACAGTCTCATGGGAGACCCAGGAGTCCAGACCTGGCCCCCTACTCCCTCAGACCCAGGAGTCCGGGGCCCCAGCACCCTCCTCCCCAAGGACCCAGGGGTCCTGGTCGCCATCACTCTGCTTCCCAAGGATCCAGAAGTCTGGGCCGCAGCACCCTGACCCTGGGGGAGTCAGGTGCCCAGTGCTGGCCTCCCTGCCCCCACCTTTGCCTCTGGGAGAGGCTTCTGAGTCACCGACCCCACTGGCGTGCCACTGGCGCGCCCTCCCCAGGCCTTGGGTGCCCTGCTCGGGTCCCTACCCCGGCCTCGGTGGCCGGCAGTGGCGCCCCGTCTGCCCTCGCGCGCCCCCTGCCGCCCGCCTGCGGCACGCCACCTCCGCGGCGCATCGAGGAGCCGGGGCAGTAGCGAGCGATGCGTTTATTCTCAGGGTCACGGGTGGGGTGGCTCGGAGGCCTGGTCTGGGCTGGCACTCGGGTCGGGACTGGGGTCTGGGTCCGGACCGGCGTCCTCGTGGTCCACGTCCCAGGGGAAGGTCGGCAGCCCCCGCATCCGCTCGCGGTAGACTCGGTCGAAGGCTTCGCTCTGCGCCACCGTGAAATGGTTCTTCCAGTCACCGCAGATCCCTGGAGGGAAGGGAGGGACGGCCGAGGTGAGGAGCATCCAGAGCATCGTCCCCCGCCCCCAAGATCCCAGCACCTTCTTTCCCACCTCCTGGCCTTTGCCTATGGCGTTCCCTTTGCAAGAAGCGCTGTCCTTCCCCCGCCCCCCTCCATCTCCATTTTTGCCCCTTTCCCTCTTGTGATGATGGCTGACACTTACTTACACTGGCCACCAGTCGCCTGGCCAGACCCCTGGGCGCCATTCTTGCCCCCTCCCTCCCTCAGCTTCCTCCTGCCCTACTCCTCCCTCCAGCAGACCTCCTACCTTCCTCCACCGACCTCTTAAATCTCTACTCAGAATATCTGCCTCCTCACCTAGCATTCCTGCACATCCTTCCCAGCCCCTGTATCACCTCCCCTGTGCCCTGTCCCTCACCTCACTTGCTAGAACAGGGCTTCCTCGCTCCAGTGCTCCTACAGCGCCCTCCACTACCTTCAGTATTGCTCTGACACTGGGAACCAGGGCTTTCCCTGCACTTAGTGGGTGCCTGGCATCATGCTGACCGTTTGCCAGGATTCACTCCTTAGCCCCTCACAGCAACCGAGCAGGTAAGGGGCGTGACTTTGCTAGTTCTCTGTGCCCCGAGGTGAGCACTCAGATTCCTCAAGTTTCTTATCGCATGGGATAACCAGGGCCACCAGCCTTTACCTGGAATCCTGGGGCCAAAGTCATTTGGATCACAGTATTTTTTTTTTTAACATCTTCATTGGAGTATAAATGCTTTACAATGTTGTGTTGGTTTCTGCTGTATAACAAAGTGAATCAGCTATATGTATATATATATCCCCATATCCCCTCCCTCTCACCCTCCCTATCCCAGCCCTCTAGGCGGTCACAAAGCACGGAACTGGTCTCCCTGTGCTACGCAGCTGCTTCCCACTAGCTATCTATTTTACATTGGGTAGTGTATATATGTCAATGCTACTCTCTCACTTCGTCCCAGCTTACCCTTCCCCCTCCCTGTGGATCACAGTAGTTTGAATTTTAGCAAATATACCACATTACATGACAACCCTAGTGAGGTCTGGGGGGCTCCCTGTGGTGGGTTGAATAATGAGCTCCCACCAAGATGTCCACGACCTAACCCTTAGAACCTAGGAATATGTGACCTGACATGGCAAAAGGGACTTTCCAGATGTGATTAAGTTAAAGATCTTGACGCTTAATGGCAAACATCCTTATAAGAGGTTGCAGGAGGGTCAGCGTCAGAGAGTAGAAGATGTTTTTGAAGGTGGAGGAAGGGGCCACGAGCCAAGGGATGCAGGCGGGTCTGGAAACTGTAAAGGCAGGGAACCGATTCTCCCCTAGAGTCTCCAGAAAGAACACGGTGCTGACACTTTAATTTTAGCCCAGTGAGGCTGATTTTGGACTTCTGACATCCAGAATGGTAAGGGAGTGAATGTGTGTGTGTGTGTGTGTGTGTGTGTTTTTAATCTTTTCTTTTTTTTTTTTTCTGTTTTTGGCTGCGCCGTGCGAGATCTTAGTTCCCCAACCCCTGGGCCACGGCAGTGAGTCCTAACCACTGGACTGCCAGGAAATGCCCTGAATGTGTGTTGTTTTAAGGCACAAAGTTTGTGGTATTTGGTTCCAGCAGGAATAGAAAACTAATACACTCCCACCCTCAGCCTGTAATCCAACACTTGAATATTTCTGGGGTAAACATTAATGCTAAAAAGGATTCACAAGGACTCCAGATAGCCTCATAGTGTTCAGAGCTGGCTATGGCAACGCCTTGATGCGTTTTCTTCCCACAGGGAGCTCTCTGGGAGTGGTGGATCTGAGACGGCAGGCACATCCGCAGCACCAGCTGTGTGCCAGGCCCCGTGCTAAGCCCCGTGTGTGGATTCATGGGTCCATAGTGACCCCATGAAGGCAGTTCTGTTGGAGCACCCCCATGTAACAGCCGGGGAAACAGGCCCAGAGAGGTTAAATCACTTGCCCAAGACACACAGCCAGGCAGTGGCCTAATGGGGCTTGGAACCCCAGAGTCCCCTCACCTTTCCGGAGGAAGGCACCGTGGCGCTGGTCCAGCAGGCTGGGGGGCAGCAGGGAGAAGTTGGACATGGTGTTGGCCTTCATGGCTTTGAAGGCCGAGTGCGCCACGACGGACTCCAGCGCCTCCTCGCCCAGCGGCCGGCCCAGGAACTGGCAGATGCGCTGCACGGAACTGTGGAGATCCTGGGGGCAGGGGAGAGGGGTCAGGGGATGAGTCAGTGGAGGGAGGGGACCCCAGACCAGGGAGGAGCACCAGTCCCAGAGTTTGGATGCCTGACTCCCAACCCAGACCTGGAATCTGGGTGATTCTGCCTCTTTGCCTCAGTTTCCTCACCTCCAAGCCGAAGGGTTGGGCTATGGCCTCTGAAGGTTTTTGACAGTTTGGGGTTTTGGAGGGTTCTGTGGGTGGGAGGGAAGGGGTGGGCCTGGGTCAGAGGTCACAGCAGGGGGCAGAGGTCAGTCCAGCATCTTATGGAGAGTCACCCTCTTTCAGGTTTGAAACAGGTGTCAACTGGTCTGTGCCCCAAACCTGCCCCCCCACCCCGCAGGTCCCCATCCCAGAACAGCCCCGTCATTCACCCAGAGCCAGACTCCTGGCCCGGCCTAACCTCCCCTTGCCCCTTACCCCTCTTGCCCCTGTCAGTCATCAGCCCCGTCCCTCCTGCTTCAGCTCTCTGCCATATCCCCTCCTCTGTGTCCCCACAGCCCCTAGCACTGGCCAGGCCTTGTCCTCTCCCTCTGGAGCCTCGCCTCACCCTCCTCCCCGGCCTCCCTGCCTCCAGTCCCTCACACCCAGAGCTGACCCTGCTCCTCCCCTGCTCCCAGCCCTCCTGCGGCTTCCCAGGGCCCCAGTCCCCAGGCCTGGCTTTTAAGGACAGGCATGGCCTGGTCTTTCCTCTCCTTCCCTGCGCTTTCCTCCCTGCAGGCCTTGGCACGGGGCTGCCAGGAATGCCCTGCACCACCCTTCTCCACCTGGCAAACTTACCCATCCAGATGCAGCTCAAGTATCACCTCCCTCATGACTGATGGTTCAAGTCACTGTGGATTAAGCACCTACTGTGTACCGATCTCTAGTCCAAGCCCCTCATGTGTATTTGTGCCAATCCTCCCAATAGCCTGGCAGAGAGGTGTCATTACCCCCATCAGTAAATGGAGGCCCAGAGAGGGGAAGACACTTTCCAGGGTCACACAGCCAAGGAGGAGCTCAGATTTGAGTCCCCAAAGCCCACAATCCTCTCTGCTATCTCCCTGACTTCCCTGATATGCAGCGCCCGGCACAGTCAGCCTTCTGGTCAGTTCCACCGACCCCACGGCCCTGATTTTCCAGGTCATTCTTGGTTTCATAAGCCTCCATCCCTTTATCCTCTTGAACCACTGATGTGTCCCAGAAATTCTAACATGTTGGCATTTCCTCACACTCAGGGGCAGCCCAGAAGCTCGGTCAGGCTGCGTGGCCCAGTTTTTGGTTCAGAGAACAAAGCTTGATGGAAAACAGAGGGGAGGGGTGATGCCGAAATCTTTTCTAGATCTTTCCATCAAAAGAGATTTACCAGGGTGGAAAAAAAAAACCAAACCCATGGGGTCTGCAGTGGAGAGCTATGTGCCTCAGGCAGTTTCTCAACTCTTTCGAGGTTATAAGCCCCCACTTTCCTCCTCTGTAAAATGGGGGCAATAATAATATTGAGGTGAACCATTTAAAAATTACCATATTTTGCAGCTTGAGAGGCGGAAACATTAGCTATTATGGTTATTATTAATCAGATAGGCCCTTGCTCAGAACCTAATTACTCTTACTTTGGCACACTATACTAACACTTTGCTGTACCTTGTCAGACGGTTACAATATGCCAATGCCAGGTACTGTGGTCCTCACAACAACCCTCTGAGCCAGCATTTTCCACCCATTTTAAGGATGAGACCTCTGAGGCTCTGAGATTTTAAAGAGGATTTTAACGGCTTTTTGAACACCAAAATCCAGGCTCTTTCTGCTACACAAAGTACCAACAAAAAGGAGGATACGAAAAATACATGAAATGCACACACGGGAAGAGAACGTGTCTGGGGCCGTTGGTGAAGGAACATGTATTGGGAACCGCTTAGAGTCCCAGCCTCTCAGAACAGATCTTTGTTAAGAACACAGAAGAGTTGGACACGTTCACTGTGGATTGGTCCATCTGGAAGCCCAGCGTCCTCCTTACAGCCGGGCAAAGTCGTAGTCATTCTGCATGGTCCCTTCCTCCAGGCAGCCCTTCCTGATTGCCCCAGCCAGAAGGCCTCTCTCTCCCAGGTGCCTGCCCCGGGGATGTTTGACGGGGTCCAGACAGGCTCCCTGTCTGCCTCCAAAGGCTGTTTCCTTCCACTGCTTCCCTCTGCCTTTCAGGTCACAACCATAGTGAAACCATCATCACTTCCCATGGGTCACAGTTTTGTATCGTCTCATTTAACCTATCACCTCCCCTGCTCAGAGGCCACCTGTAGCTCCCACCTACTCAGAGAAAAGCCAAAATCCTCACTGTGGGTCCCGTCCCCTCTGTGCCTTCATTTCCCACTCCACCCCCTCTCAGCTCTGGCCACTCCAGCCTCTTTGCTCTCCTTGGAACACATCAATCACACTCTCACCTCCAGGCCTTTGCACTGGCTGTTCCCTCTGCCCGAGACACTTTTCCCCAGATAGCTCCATGGCTCTCCCCTGACCACCGTTCTGAAAATAGTGCCCACACACATTCCGGATCCTCCTTCCGCACTTGCCTTTTCTCCCTAGCTCTCTGCCATCTGGGAAGGGGAGCTGGAGGGCATGAAGAAGGGAGGAGTGAGGGAGTGCTGGATCGAGGTGCGGGAGGGGGAATCACCTGCTGCAGCTCCTCGTAGGTGATAAACAAGAAGTTCTCTTTGCCCTGCATCCGAATCCAGCCCTTAATGTGGTCGAACCAGGAGCCGAACTGCACTGAGGGCAGAGAGGCAGGCAGGGTGAGGGATGGGCAGCTGGGCCACCCCCTGCTGGGGCTCAGAGGGGCCCACCTAGCCCCACATGGCCCCAGGCTTTGGCCCCTTAGAGCTGGAGGCCTCCCTCCAAGGCCCCCATCCCTGCCTCTCCCCAGGTCCTTCTTATCCCTCCCCTGTCCACTAGGGGCTCCCCCCCACCTCACTCTGCCCCAGTCCTCACCTTCGCCTTTGAGGAAGTTCTTCAGGAACTGGTCAGGCGTGCCAGGGTCCTTCAACTGCCTGGCGATCTTGGAGTAGTGATAGAGCGAGACCACCACGTCCCGGGGGTTCCGGCCCATGTAGATCACCTGTGTGTGGGTGTTGGGAAGAGGGGAGAAGATGTCAGACCCCGAGGTTTCGTGCCCTCGAGACTTCTCTCTTCTGATCCTGCAGCAAGATGGACTCAGGGTAGACTTCTCAAGGGACTTCCTAGCTAATGGGAGTTCAGATCAGTTCACCTCAATCCACAGGAGAGGAGAGCTCCCTCCAACCACATTCTAGGAAAAGAGAGGGACTGTTTCAAGACCAGGTGGAGGGACAGTTTGGCTTCAGGAAATAAAGAGTGGAGGAGGAAGGCATGGGGTTCAGGGTAGGGGAGATTATGGTGAGGGGTGTTGACCAACAGAGAAGGACAGCCACCCTTCCTTCCTATTCCTGCAGCAGAGGCCCCAGCCTCCTCCTCAGCCTCCCAGCCTCCACACAGCCCCAGAGGGTCTTTCTGTACCCAGAGCTGACTGTGCCCTCCTTGGCTCTCCAGCTCCCCAGAGTGGAGTCCCAGACCCTGGGTCTGGCATTCAAGGCCCTGATGACCTGGTTCCAATCTGTTTACCAGCTTGATATTCCACAACTAACCCCACTCCAGCCCCATCAGATATGTCTTTCCCCAGGACCAAGGTCAGCCACCCAGGTGGTCAGCCATGGCTATGTGGCCAACCTCCAACAAAAACCCTGGATGCCGAGGCTCGGGTGAGCTTCCTTGGTGATACTCCGTGTGTGTTGTCACATGTCCTTGCTGGAGGACTGAGCACTGCCCATGCAACTCCACTGGGAGAGAGATAACTTGAAGCTGGTGGCTGGTCTCACCTGGATACTCCCCCAGGCACCTCTTCCCTTCATCTTTTTTTTTTTTTGACTCGCCACATGGCTTGTGGGATTTTAGTTCCCTGACCGGGGATTGAACCCGGGCCCTCGGCAGTGTGAGTGCAAAGTCCTAACCACTGGACCACCAGGGAATTCCCACCTCTTCCTTTCATTGACCTTAATCTCTATCCTTTCTCTGTAATAAGCTGTAACCGTGAGTATAACAGCTTTGCTGAGTTCTGGAGTCCTTCTAGTGAATCACTGAGCCTGAAGGTGGTCTTGGGGACCCCTAGATTGCAGTCTGATCTCTTCTCTGTCTATACTCACTTCCTTCCTTGGTGATCCCACCAGTCTCCTGGCTTTAATTTCTCTGTCTCTGTCTGTCTCTGTTTCTCTCTGTCTCTGTCTCTCTCCATATATATATATACACATTTCAATAGGCTGCAAATAGATGTGTCCAGCCCACATCTCTCCTGTCAAATCCAGATTTGTCTATCTCACGGCCCACTGGCATCCTCCACCCGGGTGTCGATGGGTCACAGCAAAGCCATCTTCCCCCCAAACCTCTCCTCCCCAATCTCCCCATCTCAGTTCATGGCAGCCCCATCCTCCCAGTTGCTTAAACCAAACCCCCTGCAGTCACCCTTGACTCATCTGTTTCTCTCACACCCACATCCAACCTGCCAGCCACTCTTCCTGGTTCCACCTTCCAAATACACTCCAAACCCAGCCCTTTTTCTTCACCTCCCTGTGACCACCACCCTGTTTGCCTCCATTGTCACCTCCTCCCTGGCACCTGGCTTCTGTCCTCACCCTGATGGTCTGTTCCCTGACTTGCAGCCAGAGGGCGCCTGTGAAAACCTAAGTTGGATCCTGTTTCTCCTTGGCTCTGCGCCCTCCCCTGGCTCCTGTCTCACTCAGCGACAAGCAAACTCCCCACCAAAGTCCACACAGCCCTGCACATTTTGGTCCCTGTTACCTCTCTGACCTCATCTCTCTTCCTCTCCCCCTTGCTCACTTAGATGCAACCACACAGTCCTCGTTGCTGGACCTCAGGCATGCCACATCGACCCCAGGGCCTTTGCACCTGCTCGTGCCTCTGCCGGGAATGTTCTTCCCCCAGACCCCCCCTTTGGCTTCCTTCCCTCACCTCCCAGGTCTTTACTCAAACCACGCCTTCTTACTGAGGCCTCCTTTGACCACCCTATTTATAATTGCAACCCCTACCCCTAACTCTAACCCCCACCTTCCCCTCCTTCTCGATGTGAACTGATCACCTTGGATGTATTCAATCTTTTCCTTATTTACTCCATCTATTCTTTGTCCCCTTTAGAATGTGGGCTCACAAGGCGGGTGTTCCTTGTGTGTGTATTTGCTGCTGTTCTAGATCAGGGCTGGGCACACAGTAGGTCCTCAATAAATATTTGCTGAGTTCATCAGTTAGTTATACTTTGCCCCACCAACACACACTCCCCTCCATCCTCCCACACCTTGGCCTTGGAGTTGAAGAAGGCCTTGGTGAAGAGCTGGATGGGGAGGTGGGAACTCATGAGGCGAGGGCTGGGCTGGTCGGGGAGGCTGAAGGCACCCATGATGGCCTCACACCAGGGCGACCGCTTCCAAATGGGCACTGAGCGGATCCAGGAGGGGTCCCCGTCCTTTACGATTAAGCTGAGGATCTCAATCATCCAGTTTGTGCCTGTTGGAAGAATTGGGCAAATTAATCAGAGGTGGGGAGGGGTGAAGGGGGGATACAATCAAATTCATAATGGCTGCATTTATTGCACAATTTGCTACATATGTTTATTGCATGGATTCCTCACACAGCACAGAAGTTAGGATTGGTTATCTTTTTTTAAAATTGAAGTATAGTTGATTTACAATCTTGTGTTAGTTTCAGGTGTACAGCAAAGTGATTCATATATTATATATATATATCCATATATATATCTATATCTTTTTCAGATTCTTTTCCATTGTAGGTTATTACAAGATATTAAATACAGTTCCCTGTGCTATACAGTAGGTCCTTGTTGTTTATCTCTTTTATATATAGTAGTGTGTACCTGTTAATCCCAAACTCCTAATTTATCCCTCCCTCTTCCCAGTTAGGGTTGGTTATCTTGATTTTCAAAGCAGGAAACTGAAGCTCAAAGAAACAAAGTTGCTAACTAAGGCGGCAAAGCTAGGAAGTGGCACGTGGCCAGGACTGGCTAGCTGTCCACCCAACCCCATTTCGTTTCTCTACCGGGAATATAACAGGACGACATTTTTCCAGCCTCCCCTGAAGCTACATGTGGGACCGTGTGACTGAGTTCTGGCCAAGGAAGTGCAGTGGCAGCCATGTGCAGCCATTTCCAGACTTGGCCCATAAACACGGGCCACGTGACACCTCCTCCCCACCCGCACCCCCCCCGCCCCCTGCTGGCTGAGTGCAGAGATGCCAGTGGAAACTGGGGCTCCTGGGGATTGGCAGAGCCATAAGGTGGAAGGAGCCAGGATGCTGGAGACTGCATGGATTTCCCCCCAACTTCCCTCCATCTATCCTGCACTAGGTGGAATTTACAGGAATGAGAAATAAATTTCTTTTTTTTTGGCGGCGCCACGCAGCTTGTGGGATCTTAGTTCCCCGACCAGAGATTGAGCCCGGGCCCTCGGCAGTGAAAGCATGGAGTCCTAACCACTGGACTGCCAGGGAATCCCCAAGAAATAAATTTCTATTGAAATTTCTTCTGAGATTCTGAAGCACTCCATTAATACATAGAGGAAGCTGGAACTGAATTCAGGTGGCTAGACTTAAAATCTCAGCTCTTTTCATTGCCCTTTCATGCTAGACTTAAAATCTTAGCTCTTTTCACTGCCCTTTCATGGGAGTAAGCCCTTGATTTCTTGAGGGAGCCACAAACATCACATAGTAGGAAGGGCTCTCATCCATGACCCAGTTCACAGGTCTGGATTCCAGGAGATTACAGGTAGGTCAGATGAGAAATAATAGTAATGTGAACAATCACTTGGTATTAGTATTATATTGTCCTGGATTCTAACAACTACCCTGTGCCAGTTCCCAGTGTATTGCCTTTCAGCTCCAAATCCACTCTTGGTTGCCCTGTTTTGTGCCGTTGGAGCTGTGTAAACGGATCTCTTTTGCCACCTAGCGCAATGTGAAGCATTGTCAGTAGAGGGCGCAGAGGAGCCCTGCAGAAGGATGGGGTTTCTCTTCCTGGTTCTCCTGGGCTTCTCCCAGCCAGCTCTTGGGATGGACAGCGGCCAGCAGGGCAGTAGACCCCAGTGACACTTACTCCCCCTCACCCCGCCCCTCATCCCAAAGCAAATTTCCTCGGGTGCTCTCTGCTTCAGCCCTAGAGGGAGGGGCTTCTCCCCGTATTGGCTCTTCCTGTATTGTTTAGGGTTCTCTTTACCCCTTGGTGTTTTAATCCCCTGTTACCAGTTAATAATTCTTTTTTTGTGGGTATGTGGCAAAAGATACATAACATGAAATTTACCAATTTAACCATTTTAAAGAGCACGGTTCTGAGGCATTAAGTACATTCACGTTGTTGTGCAAACATCACTACCGTCTATCACCAAAGCTGTTTCAAGCAAAGCCTGCTGTTTGGGGAACAGATTTCCACAACTTCTGTGGAGGGAAATTTGGCTATATTCATCAAAATTGCAAACACACAGAGGCTCTGACCAAGCAATTCCGTATCTAGGAGTTTGTTCTACAGATAAACGCACACGTGTGCAAATGACACTTGCACAAGATGTGGCATTGTGTGTAAAGTTTATATTGTGTATAAATGCAAAAGACTGGGGACTTCCCTGGTAGTGCAGTGGTTAAGAATCCGCCTGCCAATGCAGGGACATGAGTTCGAGCCCTGGTCCGGGAAGATCCCACATGCCGCGGAGCAACTAAGCCCGCCGCAACTACTGAAGCCCGTGTGCCTAGAGCCCCTGCTCTGCAACAAGAGAAGCCACCGCAATGAGAAGCACGTGCACCGCAGCGAAGAGTAGCCCCTGCTCGCGGCAACTAGAGAAAGCCCAGCCCGCGCGCAGCAAGGAAGACCCAACGCAGCCAAAAATAAATAAATTAATTTAAAAAATAAATAAATGCAAAAGATTGGAAACCAGGAAAAACTAATCAGTAAGGAACTAGTTAAACAAGAATTCTTGTACATCTAATGTTATGCAATACTATGGAACTGTAAGAAAAACCAAAAACCAGGAAGCTCTTTGTTTACAGTTCTAAGATGGGATGATATCAAAATACAAGGAAAAAGAAGGCACAACCATAAAACAAAACAAAACAAAACAAAAACATGAGGCAAAATGGCATGTATCACATGTTAACTTTTGTGGGAAAAAAGTAAAAAAAAAATATGTACATTTTTTCTTGTACATGCAAATTCTGGAAAGATACACAGAGACTACAGGTGACTGGGAGAAGAGAGATCTTACAGTGTAAACCTCTTTGTACCTCTTGAATTTTGAACTATGAATGCATTACTTTCTAAGAGAGAAATTAAGATATTTTAAACTTTAAAAAATAGCTAGAATAACTGGACAACCATATGCAAACAAAGAACCTTGATCTATACCTCATACCACATATAAAAATTATCTTAAAATAGATCATAGACTTTAGTGTAAAATCTAAAACTGTAAAGCTTCTAGAAGAAAACATAAAGGCCGTCTTTATGACTTTGGTTTAGGAAAAGATTTCATAGCTATGACATCAAAAGTCTGATCCATTAAAGAACAAATTGACAATTGGAGCTCATCAAAATTTAAACTTTTGCTCTGAGAAGACACTGAAAAGAAAATGAAAAGACAGGCCACAGACTCGGAGAAAATATTTGCAAAAGGCATATCTGATAAAGGATGTGTACTCAGATTATATAAAGAACTCTCAAAACTCAATAATTAGGGCTTCCTTGGTGGTGCAGTGGTTGAGAGTCTGCCTGCCAATGCAGGGGACACGGGTTCGAGCCCTGGTCTGGGAAGATCCCACATGCCGCGGAGCAACTGGGCCCGTGAGCCACAGCTGCTGAGCCTGCGCGTCTGGAGCCTGTGCCTCGCAACGAGAGAGGCCGCGACAGTGAGAGGCCCGCGCACCGCGATGAAGAGTGGCCCCCGCTCGCCGCAACTGGGGAAAGCCCTCGCACAGAAGCGAGGACCCAACACAGCCAAAAATAAATAAATAAATTAAAAAAAAAAAAAAACTCAATAATTAGAAAACAAACAACCCAGTTAAAAAGAGCAAAAAAAAAAAAAAAAAGGAACAGACACATTACCCAGAAAGATAATGATGGCTAGTAAGCCCCTGAAAAGATGCTCAACATCATTAGCCATTAGAGACATGCAAATTCGAACCACAATGAGATACTAGAACACATCTGTTAGAATGATTTTTTTTAAAACTTGACAATATCAAGTGCTGACAAGGAAGCAGAGCATCTGGAACCCACCTATGTTGCTGGAGAGAATGCAAGATGGTAAACCAGATTGCTTGCCAAAAAGTGCAAGATGGTTTCCACTATGGAAACCAGTTTGGCAGTTTCTCATAAAGTTAGGCATACATAATTCCCATAAACTCAGCAATCCCACTTCTAAGTATTTACCCAAGATAAACGAAAACGTATTTCCATGCAGAGACTTGTACACAAAGCTTCATAGCAGCTGTATTCATACTCATCCCAAACTGGAAAAAAACCCAAGTGTCCTTCAACAGATGAACAGATAAACCCACCATGGTCCATCCAGCTGATGGAATACTCCTCAGCGATAAAAAAAATACAACAACTTGGATGGATCTAAAATGCATTATGCTGAGTGAAAGAAGTCAGTCTCAAAAGCTACATAGGGTACGATTCCATGTATATGACATTTTGGAAAAGGCAAAACTATTGGGGCAGCAAACAGATCAATGGTTGCCTGGGGCTGGGTTGAGGAAGGAGCTGACCACAAAAGGGTGTGAAGGGTTTTTTTGTTTGTTTTTGGTGGGTGATGGAACTATTCTATATCTTTTTTTGGCCATGCCACACGGCTTGCAGGATCCTAGTTCCCCCACCAGGGATTGAACCCAGGCCTCCTGAAGTGGAAGTGCCAAGTCCTAACCACTGGACCACCAGGGAAGTCCCTGAACTGCTGTATATCTTGATTGTAGTGTATCTTGTATATGTCTCTCAAAACTCATAGAACTCCAAGAGAAATGAAAACATGTCCATGGACAGACTTGTATATCAATGTTCCTGCAGGCATTATTCATAAGAGTCAAAGAGTGAAAACAACCCAACTGATTGTTTGTCAACTGATAAATGAATAAGCAGAATATAGTATAACCATATCATGGAACATTATTCGGCCATAAAAAGGAATGAAGCACTGACAACAACTTGGATGAACCTCAAAAACATTACTCTAAGTGAAAGATACCAGACTCAAAAGACCGTGTATTGTATCATTCCATTTATCTGAAACGTCCAGAACGGGCAAATCCATACAGAGAGAAAGCAGATACCTAAGGCTTAGGGATGTGGATGTGGGGATTGGGAGGTGATGGCTAATGGGTACGGAGGTTCTTGTTAGGGGTGATGAAAATGTTCTAAAGTTGACTGTGGTGATGGTTGCACAACTTGGTGAATATACTACAGCCGTAGATTTGTACGCTTTCAAATGGGTGAATTGTATGGTATATGAATTATTTTTTTTAATGTTACCAAAAAACAAAAAAACCCTCATTGAACTCTATGCTGGAAAAGGCGAATATAATATTTTGAAATTTTTCAAAAATATTTTGAAAAAAATTAAGAAGGCAGCTCCAACATTTTAGAGAAACCCCCCCCCACCCCCTGCCACCGGGTCTCTCCTGTCACTCCCTCCACCGCAGCCCCACTGACCTTCTCTTGCTTCCTCAAACTCACCGAGCCACCTCCCACCTCAGGGCCTTTGCACATGCTGTTCCTCTGTCTAGGATACCCTTTCCCACTCAAACCGCTCTGCAGATTCCAAGTCTCTGCATGAACATCTTCTCCCCAGGAAGCCTGCCCTTATCCCGCAGACCTTCTTATTACCTATGCTCAATGCTCTCTTCACCTTTCCGTGGTGGGGGGGGGACCCACCCTAACCCTAATTAGATAGTAATATAGGCGACTGCATGTTTAAATGAAGCCTGTTTTCTCCCAACAAATGTCTCCTTTGTTCAGAGCTGTGTCTCCGCACGTGGTAGACAATCAGTAAGTAGCAAGCATTTCAGTAACCGAATGGAGAAAATTAAGATCTTTCTTTCCTTCCTTCCTTCCTTCCTTCCTTCCTGAAATGTTTATTGAATAAGTTCCAGGCACTGTTTTAGGTTCAAAGAACACAGCCGCGATCAAGACAAACCGGAATATCTGCACTCACTGAGCCATGTTCTAGTGAGGAAACCAGAGACTAAATCAACAAATGAATATATGATATAGTGGCCGGCAGCGAAGAAAAATATGAGGGGCGTTAAGGGATAGAGAGGGACAGGATGGGGACGCTGTTTTAGCCAGGGAGGTCCGGGAAGGCCTCCCAGGGGGTGTGAGAGCCAGCCTGGTGGAAGGGAGGGAGCGAGGCACACAGGGATCTGGGGGAAGGGTGCCCCCTGGCGGAGGGACCGGCCAGTGCAAAGGCCAAGCTCACCTCGGTTCTGAACGGACCAAGGCGTCCCCCGTCCGCCCCACCCCCTCCCGCTTTCCTCTTCCATTCTCCTTAGTGTACCCTTCTCATCACCCACAACACTCTCCGTAGCACCCCTGCCCCGGCCCAGCGGGTACCTGACTTGGGGTAGGTGATGATGAAGATGTCATCGTCCTGCACTTCCGAGTTCTCTGCGATGCTGATGCTCTCAGGTGAGTAGATGCCGACGGGGAAGAGGATGCCTTTATACCTGAAGTATTCGCCTGACAAATTCTGGCTGTAGGAGTGTGGGGGAGAGACACGGTAAGGACCGGGGAGGAGGCGAGGACAGAGGTCACCCCTGGGAGAGTGGGGGGCCGGGGCCTGCTTTTTTTTTTTTTTTTTTTTAGGTCGGCTGCAGGCGGGATCTTAGTTCTCCGACCAGGGATCGATCGCGTGCCCCCTGCAGTGGAAGCGCGGAGTCTTAACCACTGGACCGCCAGGGAAGTCCCACGGGGCCTGCATTTGAGTGTCCTTCGAGGTCCCAGGAGCCTGCACAGGGGTCCAGTATTACAGCTGAGGCCTCCAGGACAGACGGCGGCAGAAAGTGGCGGAGGGATCTCGGGGCAGGTGACGGAGGGCAAGCAAGGAGATGGGCGAGGTGCACCCCGCTCGCTGGTGGAACTCTGGCAAGGAATTTTCTCTGCGCCCTTTTCCTCATCTGCAAAGTGAGGATGATTTACTAACACCCCATAACAATCCTATGAGGTGACAATGATTAGTATCCCCATTTTCTGGATGAAGGAAACGAGGCACAGAGAGGTTGAGTGACTTGCCCAAAGCCACACAGCTGCGGGACAAGCAGCACTTCACCTCTGCAAAGTGGGACTAAGCGCTTTCCACACGTTTACTCTTCACCCCAACCCTCCAGAAAGGCACCACCCCCATTTTACAAACATAGGCCAAAGAGTCAGGTGTCCTGCCCATTCCTAAGCGGCCACAGAGCGGCAGGGCCACGTGCGAAAACCAGATGTGGAGTCCCTGGGAAGCTGGGGCAGTCTTAAGCTTCAAGCCCCTCACTCAAGCTGCTTTTCCCAAAACCCTGCGATGTGTTCACATAACCATACAAGGAAGTACAGTTTTCCAAAGTGAGATGTTTTGAGAGCAATCCGTTTAATTCGATCACTCTTGCCTTTGCAGCCTCCCTCGAGGTCTCCTGACCCTGGCGTGGGTGAGCGATAGGTGTTTGGGGGACCTGGCTAAGGTAAAGCTGAGTTGGGGATACATTTCATTGGACTTTCCTGGGATATTTACAAGGTTTGCGGTCATGTCTGTGTATAGTTATGGGATGGCGAGCTGGCTGGGTGCAGGATTTGCTTCCGGGAGCACTTGCTGGGCGCGAGTAATGACACGAAGGCTGGGGACACGGAAGTTGGATCACGCTATCACATGCCCAGGGGCGCTTGGCACCAAAAGTATGGGGTGGAGGAGGAGACTCAGGTTTGAAGCCAGAAGCTGGTGTATTATTTTTCTGGAATGTTTGGAGTGTTTGCCAGCTTTCAAAATGAAACAAGTCACTGTAATTTCTTTTCTCGTTCTAAACAAACATTCCTTCTTCCTAAAGTTGCAGTCACACATACTGATTCTTTCTTTCTTTTTTTTAAAAAATTATTTATTTATTTTTTTGGCCGCGCCAGGTGGCTTGTGGGATCCTAGTTCCCAGACCAGGGATTGAACACGGGCCCCCTGCAGTGGAAGCACAGAGTCCTAACCACTGGACCGCCAGGGAATTCCCCTGAGTCTTTTTCTTAAGGGGAATCCCCTCAAAACAGTATAAGCTTCAGGCCCCATGAAACACGGATTTGCCCATTCTTAGCCGTTACTCGGCGCTAATTTCCATTTGTGGTCCTTTCTGGTACACTTAGGACAATACATCGAACTGGGGGAAAAATTATGCGTGTAAGTGGGTTATACTGTCTGTGGATTTCATTTCAGGATAGTGAGGAGGATTTATAGATATTGTGAGGATTTATAAAGAGGGCTAGGGTCCGATCACACAGGTAAAACTCAGAAACAAAATGATGAGCGAAGGATGAAGGACACAAGAGAGTCTAGATGATATGATTCGAATTAGGGGAAGTTGAAACACAGGGACAAATAACCTATGATGTTAGAAGGCAGGATGATGGTTATCCCTGGGAAGTGGGGGCAGATGGGGGCGGAGCTGGTTACAAGGCGTGCCCTCTTTGCAAAATTCCTTGGGCAATTGACTGAAGCTCTGTTCACAGCACTTGTGTTTTACTTTAACAAAACTTGCAATGCACATATGGTCACCTTATCTTTGATAAACGAGGCAAGAATATACAATGGAGAAAAGACAGCCTCTTCAATAAGTCGTGCTGGGAAAACTGGACAGCTACATGTAAAAGAATGAAATTAGAACACTCCCTAACACCATACACAAAAATAAACTCTAAATGGATTAAAGACCTAAATGTAAGGCCAGACGCTATAAAACTCTTAGAGGAAAACATAGGCAGAACACTCTATGACATAAATCACAGCAAGATCCTTTTTGACCCACCTCCTAGAGGAATGGAAATAAAAACAAAAATAAACAAATGGGACCTAATGAAACTTAAAAGCTTTTGCACAACAAAGGAAATCATAAACAAGACGAAAAGACAGCCCTCAGAATGGGAGAAAATATTTGCAAATGAAGCAACTGACGAAGGATTAATCTCCAAAATTTACAAGCAGCTCATGCAGCTCAATATCAAAAAAACAAACAACCCAATCCAAAAATGGGCAGAAGACCTAAATAGACATTTCTCCAAAGATTTACAGATTGCCAACAAACACATGAAAGAATGCTCAACATCATTAATCATTAGAGAAATGCAAATCAAAACTACAATGAGATATCATCTCACATCAGTCAGATGGCCATCATCAAAAAATCTACAAACAATAAATGCTGGAGAGGGTGTGGAGAAAAGGGAACCCTCTTGCGCTGTTGATGGGAATGTAAATTGATACAGCCACTATGGAGAACAGTATGGAGGTTCCTTAAAAAACTAAAAATAGAACTACCATATGACCCAGCAATCCCACTACTGGGCATATACCCTGAGAAAACCATAATTCAAAAAGAGTCATGTACCACAATGTTCATTGCAGCTCTATTTACAGTAGCCAGGACATGGAAGCAACCCAATTGTCCATTGACAGATGAATGGATAAAGAAGATGTGGCACATATATACAATGGAATATTACTCAGCCATAAAAAGAAACGAGATTGAGTTATTTGTAGTGAGGTGGATGGACCTAGAGTCTGTCATACAGAATGAAGTAAGTCAGAAAGAGAAAAACAAATACTGTATGCTAACACATATATATGGAATCTAAAAAAAAAATGGTCATGAAGAACCTAGGGGCAGGACGGGAATAAAGACACAGACCTACTAGAGGATGGACTTGAGGACACAGGGAGGGGGAAGGGTAAGCTGGGACAAAGTGAGAGAGTGGCATGGACATATATACACTACCAAATGTAAAATAGATAGCTAATGGGAAGCAGCCGCATAGCACAGGGAGATCAGCTCGGTGCTCTGTGACCACCTAGAGGGGTGGGATAGGGAGGGTGGGAGGGAGGGAGACGCAAGAGGGAAGAGATATGGGGATATATGTATATGTATAGCTGATTCACTTTGTTATAAAGCAGAAACTAACACACCATTGTAAAGCAATTATACTCCAGTAAAGATGTTAAAAAAAAAAAACCTGCAATGAATGAATGAATGAATAAAACATTAAAGGGAAAAAAAATACGCTTCCCACTAAAACAACTGTTTTTAATAAAAAGGAGGCGAGGGAAAAAAAAATGGAGACGAGGTGCTGGGCCCAGTGAAGGTGAAACCCCAGCTGTCTTGCACAGGCCTTTTCTGTTAGTTTTTCCTCGTGCGCCCAGTTGACAGATGAGGAAACTGAGGCCCATTGAAGATCTTGACTTGCCCAGGGATCTCCCAGTGTCTTTCATGAATGCCTCCACCAGCTTCAGAGATTTGAGGGATGGGGAATTTCTCCAAGGCTTGGCACCAGCCTCAGGCTTGCAGGAGAAGGACAAAAGTTAGAGAATTGTTTCCTCTGCCTGGGGTCGAAGGAGGGCTCTGGGGAGCCAGGGTTTCCAAAGGGCAGTGTCCCAAGGCGGGGCTGGGAGGAGGCTATGGAGGAAGCTGGCATGTGGGCTAGGGTCTATTGGAAAAGGCCCCCTTTGTCCCTGGCTGGGGGATGTTCCCGAGGAGCCCAGGAAGGAAGGGCTGGTCACCTCAGAGGGGTGGTGGCAGGGGCTTTGCAGGCCCTGCTTCTAAGTAACCTAAGTAGGACAGATGTGAGAAAGAGTGTGGTTCTGGAGCTGGACATTGCAAGCTTAGAGTCTGGCTTTGGCACTCTCTAGCCGAGCTGAGGCCTGGGGCTTAATCTCTCTAGGCCTCAGTTTCCTCAACTGTAAAATAGGGATAGGAGAAGTAGCATGGTGTCTTGGTTAACGGCATAAACCCTGGAGCCAGAATACATGAGTCTGAATCCTACCTCTCTCCAGTCATGTGGCTGTGGGCAAGTCACTCATCCTCTCTGTGCTTCAGGCCTTTCATCCATAAAATGGGGATAATAAGTAAACATTACCTCATAGGATGGTCGTGAGCATGTAAAAAGTGCTTAGAACTGGGCCTGACATAGGAATATGCACTATATAAATGTTTCTTAATTTTTTAAAAATAGAGATAGTGGGAGGGTTTAATGCACCCATAGAAATAAAAATGATTAAAATAGAGCCTGGCTTGTAGTCTGCATTCGATAAATCTGGGCTAAAATTATTGTTATTATTATACTTAGTAATAGAGGCAACACCGGGCATCGTGTGAGCCCAGAGGAGGGGCTGCTTGGCGCCGCCTTTGGCACCCAGTAGGCCCTCAGCATATTGTAATTACTTTATTGTTCAGTGATGTCATAGGTTGAGCGCAGGCAGCAGAATTAGTGATGTCACTAGTTGCCAGGCAGATTTAGGCCAGTGGGCGGAGCTGTGAGGCCATCAGTCACTAGGCAGATTAGCTGCTAAGTGCCTGGGTCTTGGCTCTGGTGGGTCACATGTGCTCTCTCTGTGCCCTGGGCAGCAGATCTCACCTCTTTGAGCCTCAGTTTCCTCTTCTGACACATGAAGATAACAGTAATCTCAACCTCAAGGTTTTAATCCTATCTAAAGATTAAAAGGGATAATATACAGTAAGCCCCCGGCTCCTAATAAATGCTCGGGACACTGAAGCTCCCTTTAGCGTACAGCACTTTTTTTGTCTTTGATCTCACCAACAGCTCCTTGAAGGAGAAATGTCCTCCCCAGCTTACCGGAGAGGAAAACGGAGTTGCCAACCAGGAAAAGATACTGTGCCCTTCAGGAGTCCCTGAAATAGTCACTGAATGCATACATGAATAAATATGAGGGTGTCCCGCCATCCCCCTCAGCACTTACAATCTCCCAACTGGGGGTCCAAGCCCCACCCCAGGAGGCCAGGGTGGAATCCACAGGGCTGGCACATTGTTGGTGCCCAACCAGTATTTGACTGAATGAATGAACATGTGAATGAATGAACGTGTGGTTGAATGAATGTGCGAATGAATGAAGGAATGAATGTGTGGTTAAAGGAATGTGTGACTAAATGAATGTATGATGAATGAACATTTGAATGAATAAATGGGCGAATGAATGAAGTGGGTTACCAGGAAAAAAGTTAAGGAAAGTCAAAGAGCACTTGTTAACCTCCTTTCACCTGCCTCCGTGGTTCTCAGCCCTGGGCATTTTAGAATCCCCTCTGGGGACTTTAGAAACTTCCAAAGCCTGGCCTCATTCCAGGTCAACAGTGCCCAGACCTTACCATGCGCCCTCTGCGCCCAGAACAACTAGTTACTCAGTAAATGACTGAGCATCAGTGTTCAATAAATAATCGAAACATGACTGGGGGAGAGCTGGGATCTCCCTGCATGTTACGAGGCGACAGGCGAGAAAATGGAGGTTGAGGGAGGGGAAGCGATTTGGCCAAGGCCATGCGGCAAGTACCGAGCAGAGCTGAGATTTGAACCTCAGCCCCGTAGACAGTTCTGTTCCAGGCCCTCCTTCCTCACGTCCCCCCACTCCAGTCAAAGCCCCCCAATGCACCGAGCACTATTGCAGACTCTGGCCTTGTATCAGCTGTTCCTCCTGCCAGGAGGCTGGAGAGGGGGGACCCCACCCGGATTCCTGCTTGGCTGAATCTTACTGTGTGTCCCCAAACAGGTGCTGTGCGTCTTCTCTCCCCACCTTGTAAATTAAATCTGGCCCTGGGGTGACCTTTCCTCTCCCTGGGCTCCGAGCCCATTCTTTTCCCATGCCAGGTCCAGGGCCTGGCATGCAGCTATTGCTTTGTTGGAGCAGAGGAATGAAGATGATAGTTGGGCTGGGGCAGAGACCAGCAGCAGGAGAACAGCAGACAGAGCTACAGCCCACGTGATGGGCAATGGGCCAAGGACGTACTTAGCCTCCTCGAAGGGGCCTGGCCTGCCCTGCTAGGGAGACCCCAGGACATGAAACTCTAAGAATGGCCCAACCTGGCGACCCTCCTTCCTCCCATCCCCCCGCCCCCCAGCCCACCAGGCCTTAGCTCTTCTTCTCTGCCCCCACTACCCCTGTTCAGCTCAGGTCTCCTCCTCGCCCCTCTGGACCCTCAACGAAGCCTCCTCCCCAGTCTCTTGGCCTTCAGTTTCTCCTTCCTGTTCATCCCCCGCGTGGCCCAGAGCTCAAGGCCCTCCGTAGCCTGGTGGGGGGGGGGGTCTGTCTGGATTGCCACCAATGTATCAAAACACAGAGGGCCTCCATCAATATTTATGAAGAAATACAAATAACACTCACAGTGCCCCCTGGCCCTACACTCCTCACTACATTGTGTGCCTTAGTTCGTTTATTTCCTCAACAACCCTAGGAGGCCACCCGCTATAGTATGTCTATCCCCGCGTTACAAATGAGGAAGTAGAAGCCCAGAGAGGCAAAGTCACTTGGCTAATATCACACAGCGGCAGAGGCAGAGCTGGGGTTTGAACCCAGGCAGTGTAGCCCCACAGTTTGCACCCCTAGTCACCCAGTGCCATGGGGTAGCGCCT
Source organism: Eubalaena glacialis (assembly GCF_028564815.1). Lineage (NCBI taxonomy): Eukaryota > Metazoa > Chordata > Mammalia > Artiodactyla > Balaenidae > Eubalaena > Eubalaena glacialis. Next base: position 62,185,242 of record NC_083733.1, on the reverse strand, counting down.
CGCCAATCGTCATACAGTTGTCCTCAGGTGTGTTCATTCTGGGCAGGGGCTCTGGGGTCTTGGGGGTGGGGGGCGGTCAGGAAGACACAGGTTTGACCTCAGGCAGCTTACATGACCTTTCTAAGTCCCAGTGTCCACCTCCTTCCCCTTGGTCACAGGAATATTTAACTCCTAGGTGTATATTATAATGATTATCATTATATTGTATTATATTCTATATCGTATATCAATAGACCTCAATGAAATATCTTAAGATAAGCACAGATTTTAAAGCAGAGTTCCTCCTTCTCCTGGGAGTTCACCCAAGAGAAACAAAAACTCTTTTTCACACCAACGTCTGTACTCGCATGTTTATAGCTGCCCTATTCATAATCGCCCAAAACTGGGAACAACGCAAACGTCCGTCAGCAGGTGAGTGGATAAACAGTGGTACATGTACACCACACGGTACTACTCAGCAAGGACCAGAAGCAAACCTTTGATACTCACCACCGCACAGATGGGTCCCAAAGGCATTGGGCGGAGTGAAGGAAGACAGACTCAGGAGATCACCATCTGTACAATTCCATTTAATGACTGTGGTGGCTGGAATGATGACGCCCCCCCCCCAAAGATGTCCATGTCTCAGTCTCCAGAAACTGCGAATATGATCCATTGCACCGTAAAAGGGATTTTGCTGCTGTGATTATGTGCAGGATTTTGAGATGGGGAGAGAATTCAGTGGGCCCTAAATGTCATCACAAGGGTCCTTGTAAAAGGGAGACAGGAGGGTTAGAATCAGAGAGAGAAGATATAATAATGGAAGCAGAGGTCAGAGAGGAGAGAGATCGGAAGAGGCTACGCAGCTGGCTTTGAAGAGATAGAGGAAGGGGCCACGGGCCAAAGGATGCAGGGCCTCTAGGAGCTGGAAAAGGCACAGAAGGGAACGGGAGGAGTGCCACCCTGATGACACTTTGATTTTAGCCCAGCAACACTGATTTCAGACTTCTGACCTCCAGAAATGTATGAGCACAAATTTGTATTGCATTAAGCCACTCAGTTTGTGGTCATTTGCTGCAGCAGCAATAGGAAACTAATATGTCTTTTTTGACAAAAGACAAAAGTATATGGAAGGGGAATAGATCAGTAGCTGTGGGGTTGAGGGGTGGGAGGGGAGAGGGCAGCTAGGGATGGGGGAGGGTGTGACTACAAAGGGCTGATGGTGCAGTTTTGTATTCTGATTGTGGTGACGGTTACACAAATCTATACATGTGTTAGAATTCATAAAGCTATACACACCCCCCACACACACAAATCAATTTTACTGATAGATTTTTTTTAAAAAAAAAAACCTCATTCGTATAAATGTCAATACTTAACGCCCATTAACCATTATTATAACAAGACATCCCGTTGGCCAGCGTCCCTCTTGGCTACCCAGGGCTGTGCAGAGAAGCAACATCTGCCTATATTACAGGCCTGCCTTTGATTTGCCGTGTAACCCGAGGTCACTCTCAAAACCTCTCTGGTCTCATTTGATGAACGAGCAGTGATGGGCGGGCAGGGACCAGGGACCTCTTTTCCAGGGACCTCCCAGTCTGATGTTCAAAGAGAGCTCACCATTCCAGGAGCTTTAGGCCATCTTGCCTGAGATGGGGCAAATTCATTCATTCGGCCCACAGATATTTATTGAGCCCCTACAATGTGCCAGGCCCTGGGGGATAGGAAAGTGAGTGCAACTGACAAAAAACACAACAAAACAAAAAAACAACAAAACAAAACAAAAAACCCTATTGCAGTTTATGTTTGAATGAACAATAAAATTAACACAGAATGTTTAAAATGTAGTGTATCTGATGGTGATGGAAAAAATGAAGCTGGTGGGGGCAGGGAGCATCTGGGGTTGGGAGGGTTTGCAATTTGAGATCGATGGCATCAGGGGAGGGCCCTCCGAGGAGGTGACATTTGAGCAGACCTGAAGGAGGTGAGGGAAGAGCCGTGTGTCTGTGTGTGTGTGTGTGTGTGTGCATGCATGCGATCCAGCCGCTCGAGGAGTTTCTCCTCAGCCCCGCTGTCCTGCTGACTCACAGCGGGTGCCTGTGGTCAACTCGCCTGCCTTTCTCCGGAGAGCATTGCCAAGGCTCCTCGAGCCTGAGCTGGGTTCAGTGCGCCTTATTCCCAGGGCACCTTGTGCAGTGGCAGCCTCCCTCCTTTGCCTGAGCTGCTCTCGCCTGCAGGAGTGCCTTCCCTCACCTCCCGAAATTCCTCCGCCTGGAGCCCATCTGGGCAAGCGTCCCCATCTCCTCAAGCGTCCCCATCTCCTCAAGCGTCCCCGTCTCCTCTGGCCACCTCCACCTCAGTGGAATGACTCACGCCTTGGCCAAAGCGCAGAGAACCGGGCTCTTGCACTCTCCTGCTCTCATCTGCGGCGGCTCAGGAGACTGGTTAGAATAACCTCTTTGGAAGATCACTTGGCAACATTTTAAGTTATACAGGCCACCTCCACTCAGGCAGAGGACACCCCGTCCATGCGCATTTTTCCCCCTCTCAGCATTCTGTTCTTTTCTTTCATGGCCCTTTTAATACATAGTAACTATTTTCTTTGTCTATTGACTTCTTGAAATCAATCTTCCCCACTAGTAGTGGAGCTACAAGGGAACAGAAATTCTGCTTCTCCCATGTCCCACCTCCAAGAACCAGCATCAGACAGGCAGGCAGCACTCCATTATATCTGTTGGATGCACAAATGAACGTGACCTCCAGAAATTTATGGGATGGGTGCCCTTGAGGAAGTGCCCGGTGATATATGTACCACCATGCTAATTGCAACATTGTAAGAGGGACCCGAACAACAGAGAACCGGTTAAATAAATCAGGACTGGATGAATAAATCACTGCCTGCAAACCTTGGAATCCAGCCATTCAAAAGGAGGCCTTTAATGGACTTGAGGATATGGGGAGGGGGAGGGGTGAGATGTGACAGGGTGAGAGAGTGGCATGGACATATATACACTACCAAATGTAAAATAGATAGCTAGCGGTGCTTTGTGACCACCTAGAGGGGTGGGATAGGGAGGGTGGGAGGGAGGGAGATGCAAGAGGGAAGAGATATGGGAACATATGTATATGTATAACTGATTCACTTTGTTATAAAGCAGAAACTAACACACCATTGTAAAGCAATTATACTTCAATAAAGATGTTTAAAAAAAAAAAGGAGGCCTTTATGTTTTGATAAGGATTGGGGTTACACATGTATTTCTCAAAATAAGTTTGTGCAGTGCCCTGTACGTAAGCATCATCTATTTAAAAAAAAAAAAAGCCCATAAACAAGTGTTGAAGTCTATTTCATAATATGCAGCCTGGAATGTTTAAGGTGAAATGTTCTGATGGTTGCAAATCACTCCTTTGAAATGCATCACCAATAGAGATTGCTGGATGGATAGAAAGATGTACAGATATATGATAAAACAAGTATAATAAAATTTTAGGAGTAGTGGGTATAGAGGGGCTGCGTGCTGAATAATTCCTCCAACGTTTTTCTGTGTCTTGGAATTTTCATTATGAAAATTCCAAAAGATTGGAGGCGTAAGGAGGTGGCATGTATTTGGGAAGATGTCTGAGATATTACAGAGCCTGAAAAGACAAGGGGCAGAGCCAGATATAAAGTAGTATCTTACTTATGTTTAAAAAATAAGTAAGTAAAAACAAGATACACACATAGAGAAAAATTTTCTGGCAGGCAAGCATTAGAAGTGGTTACTCTGGGGATGGGTCTGGGGTGGTTGCGAGAACCAGAATTTTCCATTTTATGTCCTACTGCACATCTTGAATTCTGAACTGTGAACACAGTGGCAGTGACTGCCATGTTCTCGCCCTCTGCCCCCGTGGCTGGTGGGACCAGAGAGGTTTCTCCGGGGACTTAGGAGTCAGGGGTGGAGGATGGCAGAGCCAGGCCTGGCATCACATCACCAGGAGAGCCCACGTGGGGCTGGGATGTGAGTTTGAAATGAACTTCTACCGTGTTAAGATCCAGAAGTGGGGGGATGTTTTTTACACCTGCTAGACTGCCTTAATACGGCACATGTGTACCTTTCCTTCTTTTTAGAAAATCTAATTAGGAAAGTAACAGGAATTCCCTGGAGGTCCAGTGGTTAGGACTCAGTGCTTTCACTGCCATGGCCCGGGTTCAATCCCTGGTTGGGGAACTAAGATCCCACAAGCTGCACGGCAGGATCAAAAAAAAATTTTTTTAAAAAAGGGAAAATAACAAATTATTGGATTGTATCTCTGTATCTATTGATCATCTGGGTTTATTAATAAGTTATATGTATTTATTATCATCTGGGCTTGTTAACAAGTTAACGTTCTCCCCCAGCACTGCCATGCCAGCCTCTGGGGATCCCCATACTACCAGCTTGGTGCGTAACTTAACCGCACTTATAGAAGTACATGCGAGCACAGTGTGGGCACGCAGCTTCCTTCTCTGCTCCGCCTCGTCCTGCTTTTTTTTAAAAAAATTATTATTTATTTATTTATTTATTTAGGCTGCTCCAGGTTAGCTGTGACAAGCATGTGGGATCTAGTTCCCCGACCAGGGATGGAGCCTGGGCCCCCTGCATTGGGAGCAGGGAGTCTTACCCACTGGACCACCAGGGAAGTCCCCGTCCTCCTTCTAAGCAATATTGATATCAGACCTTACTCTGCATCTTGCTTATTTTTTAGTTACTCTACTATGGCAGTCTTTTCAAATCTGCAGCTATCTCCTTGTTTTTATCTTATTTTATTTATTTTTTTAATTAATTTTTATTGGAGTATAGTTGATTTACAATCCTTGTTTTTAAAAATAGCTGCCAGAGCATTATTTACAATTGCCATGGTATGGAAGAAACCTAAGTGTCCATTAACAGATGAATGGCTAAAGATGTGATAAGGACTTCCGTGATGGTCCAGCGGGTAAGACTTTGCACTCCCAATGCAGGGGGCTGGGGCTTGATCCCTGCTCGGGGAACTAGATCCCGCCTGCATGCCGCAACTAAGAAGTCCGTATGCTGCAACTAAAAGATCCCACATGCCGCAACTTAAAAAAAAAAAAAGATGTGATATATATATATATATATATATACACATATATATATAATAGAATATTACTCAGTCATAAAAAGGAAGGAAATTTTTCCATTTGCAGCAACATGGATGGACTTGGAGGGCATTATGCTAAGTGAAATAAGTCAGACAGAGAAAGACAAATACTGCATGATATCTCTTATATGTGTAATCTCCAAAACACAACAAACTAGTGAATAAAACAAAAAAGAAGCAGACTCACAGATATAGAGAACAAAGTAGTGGTTACCGTTGGGGGGAGGGAAGGGGGGAGGAGGAACATAGGGGTAGGGGGATTTTTTAAAAAAGGTTATTATGGGATTATATGAAATCATGTTGTGAAACTTTTGAAAATTTTAAAGCACTATAGAATTTAAAGAATCTTTCATTCAATAAAAAAAATTATTTTAATGGCTGCGAGATATCCCATTTCCATCTTGAACATTATTTTCCTGTTGAGGAAACGTCCGAATTTTTTTTGTGTGTTTTCAATTATTTTAATAACAGATGGAAATTATTATCACCTAAAGTTTTAGAATCATTATTTTTCTGCTTATGAAAAATTACATATAGAACATTTGGAAGATACAAAAAATAATAGAGAAGAAAATAAATATCACCTGCAATTCCCCCACATAGAAATGACCATGATATAGAGATAGGTGGATAGCCAGCTAGAACTTTGTCTCTCAAAGCCTCCTAATTTTAAGTGAATTTTGACAAATGCATGATACCTCCATGCAATCCAAACCCCTATCATAATATAAAATAGTCGATCACCCCAGAACATTTCCTGGTGCTTCTTCCCAATTAGCTCCCACCTCCACCCTCAGGCTACCACTGTTCGGAGTTTTTCCATCATAAATTGACTTGGCCGGTCTTGGGCCTTCTAGAGCTGTCAACTTATAGAAGGTACTCTTTGGCATCTGGCTTCGTTTGCTTAGCATCATAGTCTTGACATGCACCCGTGTTTGTGTGTGCATTATAGAGTTTGTTCCTTTTTATGGCTGAGTAGAATTCGACTGTATGAATAGATTACGGTGTGTTGACCCATTCTCCTGTTCATGGCTGTTTCCGGGTTCCGCTAATATGCATAAACCCACTGTGACCATACTTGTCTTCATGTGGAAACTACATGATCATTTCTCTTGGGCAAATAAGTAGCATTGGAATTGCAGGGTCATAGGGTGGGATGTCATACTGTTTGGATTATAGTAACTTTACAGATTTTAAGTTCTGATAGGGTAAATTCTCCCTCCCCATTCTTTTTTTTTTTCTTCCCTGGCTATTCTTGCACATTTAAAATCTATACACACTTTTAAATGATCTTTTGGTTTATTACTTTGATGATGATGATGATGATGGTGATAGAGGACAATCTAGCTAAAGAAATGAATCACTCTCTTCAAATTCTCAGGGTTCTTTGTACTGCATCCCTGGCTCTGTCCCTCAAAGCCCAGCAGATTCTTTGTGGGCCCGGTGGCCTGCACTGCCCCACCTCCCCTCGATTCCCACGCTAGCACAGCCAGTGTTGTTCCGTTCCCACTGTCAAGGTCAACTTGTTCCCTGCATACGCCATGCTCCACCACACCGTTGGAACTCTGCATGTGCTGTGCCTTTAGCCTGAAGGCTCTTCTCGACTTTTCTCTCTTCCCTTACCCTCTCTCTCTCTCCCTTCCAACATATATTTATTAAGCCCCTACTATGTACCTCTCCCCACCCTTGGGGCCTTTGCAGCCTGGAGCCATGCCATCCAATAGAACTTCCTCTGATGATGGAAACATACCATTCTGTACCATGGCAGCCGCTGGCCTCGTGTAGCTACTGAGCCCTTGAAATGTGGCCCGTGCAACCCAGAGGGGGGCACAACTTTTAATTTTATTGAATTATTATTGATTTCAACTGAAACACTGACACTCAATTCAATTATTGGAATACCTTTTTATGCAGGTTTGGAAAAGCTCAGGCCTGAGAATCAACTTTTGTCAGCTGTAACGGTGATGAGAACTGAATGCAAATCAGATCTTTCTGATGTAAGGTTAGCACCTGATTTGAGAAAGTGCACACTGTGTTCAGAGGCTTAGTATGAAAAGACTAAAATATCTTATTAATAATTTTTTTCTATCGATTATAGGTTGAAAGAATATTTCAGATATAACGGATTAAATAAAACATCTAATTAAAATTAATTTCAACTGTTTCTTTTACTTTTTGTTTAACGGGACTAAGAAAATGTTTACCTAGGGGGCTCGGGTTATGTATCTATGGGGCAGTGTTGGTCTGGAGGGTGGACAGACCACAGACTCATTGATCCCATTTGGGGTGACCAGCTCCCACCCCCACCCCGTGAAGGTGACGGCCACAGAGGGGCAGCCCCTCCCTGTAGTTCCAGGCCCCTGTCTGATCCCTTTCTCTAGCATGAAGGTAAAGAGAGGGGTCTCCGGAGCAAATCCCAGATGTACGAGTCCTCTCTGGGCCTCAGCTTTCCCATCTGTAAAATGGGAATCCTAACATCATCACCCTCACAGGACTGTTGTGAAAACGGAAGGGGTTCAGCCACACGATGCTCCGAGCACAAGCCTGGTGCATGGCCAACGCTCAGGAAAGTCGTAATTATTACCATCTTTCACCCCGTCCCCACCCTTCCTGGCACCTGGGTTCTTGGCTCAGGAGTGGTCACGGGAATTAGAGAAGGAGGAAGGAAAACTGTGTGATCCCTGACTCAGCAGAGAACGGCAAGTCTGACATGTCCTGGGGCATCACCCACCGCACCCACTTCACTGATGCACGGCTATCTGCCGGACCCTGTCTGCCCGGCGGGTCCCAGCTGGCGGGTGACATGGGTGGGATTTGAACACAGGGTTGACTTCCTGCGGCTTGCTTGACTCGTGATGCGGGCATTCTTGTCTACAGTGGCAGAGACCTCGGGGTCCCTGGTCCAGGTCCCCCTGCGAGTAGCTGGCCACGCCACTCTTGGGGTCTCTGATTCAGGCCTCCCAGCGAGACCAGGGTCTCCCTTCTTGCCTCAGCATTCGATGCCACTGATGGTCCACTGGGTCCCTCTCTGCATCCCCCAGAGCCTGCCTTCGGCAAACTGGGCTGCTCTGGTTCTTTCCAAGTGTGTCCTGGATATTCCCACTTCCTGATCCCTATGCAGGACCGCAGGCTAAGTGGGATGCGGGCACACATCCTACCGCCCCTTCCCTGGCCTCTAGAGAGCAAGGGAACCGAAACACATCCTTCCCTTCACTCTCCAAGCCTGGGTCCCTTGAAGGGCGTGGTGGGGAGAAAGGAAGGTGGGGCTGTGAGCATCTTTTTCTAATCCTCACCAGGGCGCCTGATTTATTAGTGGAGGTCCAGAACCCCACCTCCGCTCTGCCTGCTCAAATTCCACCCAGACAAGAGGTCCAAGGTCTAATTATTTGTTTATTGCCTTTTTATTAGCGGCCCCCTTCCCCTTGGGAAAAGCAGCTCTGAGACTGGCAGGACTATAGCCATAAAATCATCCAAGTAGCTTGGCCTCCCCAAGGAAGGAGGAGCCAGGGCTGTAAAACCAGGGTTGGTGACTTCAGCCATAAAAACGGTAAGATCTGAAAAGAACTTGTTTGGGGTTCTCCAAGATCAGAGGTAGGGGAGGAGCAGCAACCACAGGTCCAAATGCTGGCTAGGCTTCTCCTGGCCTTGACCTTCACCTTCTCCAGAAAGGGCTGGTCAAGGTGCAGCCCAGTGCACGGGGTATTCCAGGAAATGCGGCAGAGCACAATATACCTACTAAGCCTCCTGTCTGGGCAGGGTTACCTCCTGCTCCCTCATCTTGCTTATCCCCAAATTCCTTCCACATCTGCCCATCCCTTCCAGGGTGTGATAGAGTCAGGCTGTCCTGGTTCACATCCTGACTACGGCTCACTTGACAGCTGTGTGACTTTGGACAAGTCACTCAACCCCTCTGGGCCTCAGTGGCTTTCGTCATAAATAGAATGATAATAGTTAATCATTCTCGTGGCTTAATCTCGAACAGTTGTTGTGAGGATTAAATGAGGTAATAGGTGGAAGACACTAAGCAAGGTGAGCATGAAAAAGATTCTCTAGGGATTAACATCTTCTGGGCTTGTCTCTGTGCCACCTCTGCCTCCTGAAACTTAGTATAACTGCCTGGGTCCTGCTTACCTCCTGCTTCTAACTTTTTCCTCTTAAAATTTTGGTTTCGCCCTTAAGATCCCTTTTTAGTCCTTTGGATACATACAAGTCTCCATGGAACACATTTAACATTTCTAAACCATAATTTGTAACAAATTATGAACTAACGAACTAGAACGTTCCAAGCAATATGTCTCTCGGGCGCCTCTGGGCTCCTCCTTGTCCCATTGGCCTCTCCCCCTCCCCACCATCCGAATTAAATCCCTGTCAGTCACTTGTTTTTTTTAAAAGACAGTTTGTTTTTTTTTTAATTTTTTAAAAGATTTTTTTTTTGATGTGGACCATTTTAAAAGTCTTTATTGAACTTGTTACAATATTGCTTTTTTTTGGTTTTTTGGCCCTGAGGCGTGTGGGATCTTAGCTCACCTGCACCCCCTGCATTGGAAGGCGAAGTCTTAACCACTGGACTGCCAGGGAGGTCCCTATGCTTGTATTTTAAAAATGATATATTGCTTAGCTTTTCTTGTTTTGGGGGAGGCGGGGAGCTTAAAAATGGAATCGGGCTGCAGTTAGTGTCCTGGGAATCGCTTCTTGCCCTTGACATTAGGACTCATTCATGTCACTTCCAGCAGCCGCTGTCCTTTTCCTCTACTGTCTCCTCCCCTGCATGCCCTGCCCCTCCTCACTAGTCTTCCAGCCCTGACTCATCCTGCAAGTTCCAGCTCAAAGCTTGCCTAATCTCTCCTCCATTCATTCCTTGACATCATTCTCAGAGCCTTCACAGGGTCCCCGAGCCGAGGACTGCAGAGGTGGTCCCGACTCTGTCCCTGTCTGTGAACGGTTCCGCCTTTTGGTACCACGGCACAGGTTTGAAGCCAGAAGTGTGATCAGGGACCTACCTGTGGTGGCCAAGAATCTTAAATTGTGTGAGAAGGAGTTCGCCAGGTGAAGGAGAGAGATCATTCCAGGTGCAAAGGCTTCAAGGTGTGAGATCTGGGCTGGAGGGGATGCGGAAGCAGCCAGGTGGGGCCCATGGAGCAAGGAAGGTGCGGAGGGGGCTTGGGGGGCAGAGAGGTGCTCCCACAGAGGGAGCAGGGCCAGCAGCAGGACCCTAGCCCCACTCCCCCATTTTAAACCAGAGCAGCTCTGTTTTGATCTCTATTATGTATTTCCGTTTGGATGTAAGATTTCTCCTGGACAAAGGAATCTGTGTCTTAAAAAGGTTTTGGAAACCATCGCCGTGGGTGCTGGGGAGCCATGGAAGGGACTTGAGCAGGGGGGTGGCCAGGGATAGATTTAAAGATTTAGAAAAGACTTCTCTGGGAATCCCTGCAGAGGAAACCATGTATGCAGAGGCACTGGGGCAGGGAATAATGAGGTATAACCAGGGAATTTGAAGTGCTGGGGTAGATGGAATGCAGGTGAGGGAGGGGATTGACCTGAGGAAGCCGGGGTGCCAGGGCCTGGAGGGCCTCTGGACTGGGAGGAGGGGAGGGGCAGCTCTGGGAAAGACTGGAGGCATGGAGGCCAGGGCGAGGCTCCAAGGGCAAAGATGAAGCCTGAGCTGAGACCATGAGAATGGAGAGAGTCAGGGGTCAGGAGAGTGGGGTTGGGGAGTGACAGGCCGTGGGAGGGAGAGGAAGGAAGGGACAAAGAATTGGCTGGGGGGGGGGTCTGACCTGGTGACCGATGGGGCCATCCCTGAGATGGCAAGCTGGGAGGAGGAATAATTCTGGGGAGCCACTGAGTTCCCACACAACGCTGGGGACATTATGTGTCTGAGGGGCCTGCAGCAGGGAGTCCAAAAGGGATGTTAAGGGCCCTCATGAGAGGCATCCTTCTGGGTCCAGGGGATTCCAGAAGCTCATGGAAAAGAAGATTTTAAGCCACCTCCCAGGGGGCTGCAGAATTTCGGTCCAGAAGTGTCTTATAGGTGAGGGTTATTTACTCCCATTTTTCAGATGAGGAAACTGAGGCTGGGAGAGAACAAATGACTGAATCAAGGTCACGCACTGAGCAAGGGCTGGGGATTTTATGGCCAACTGGCTGTGCTGGAGCAAAGAAGAGGGAGGCTCCCAGGGCCTGGTGGGAAGAAAAGGCTTCCTAGATGTGGGAACCCAGGAAGGGAAACAGTTTATCTCAGGAGGGAGAAATGGCAGAACCCAGAGGCCCAGAGAAAAGAATGCGGAAGAGAGAACGCTGGGAGCTTCTTCAAACAGAGCTGGGACCAGCCTGGTAGCCACTCTCATCCTGAGAGGCCCAGAGACCCAGGAGGCTTGTCTATGTCACACAGCACTCAGAATTCAACTGCTCATCTCTGGAGTCTGGGGCATGAGGGTGAGGGAGGGGAGGGGCGAGCCTGAAACAGTACAGTCAGGGGTGGCTGGAGGAGCTCAGGAGGCCAGGAGACACTTGCCTGGCAGAATGCAAGATATGGAGGGTTGGGATCATCTAAACAGCTCACTGTGTGATCTTGGGCAGGCTGCCTGCCCTCTCTGAGCCTCCACTTTCTCCTCTGAGAAATGGAGCCGTGGGGAGGGGTATCACTGAGGCTGTTGAAGAGAGGGGAAAACACGGACTTTGGGGTCAGGTGGACAGGGTTCAGATTTGCTTCTGGCTGTGTAATCATGGTCCCATCACTTTCCCTCTCAGCCTCAGTTTCCCCATCTGGAAAGTGGGTACTATAAAAGCGTCTGACTCATTCCTAGGAACAAAGGAGTCACACTTCTGAGGTGGGGAAAGCTCTGTCTTGGGGACCCATCCTTTGGGTCCCCAAGTCCTCCAGGGCCACAGACTCTGACTCTGAGACTCAGCTGTATCCCAAATCCAGTCCACCTCTGCTCTCCCATCCTCCCCCAACCAAACAGAACAGAAGCCCCTTGAGGGCAAGCATCCCCATTTGAAGGGCTTTTGGTCGTGTCTGGGAGGAAAGCGGGTACAAAAGGCCCTCTCGTTTCCCGGGCAACTACCATGCACCAAGCCCCTGCTCTCATCCAGTCCTACATCAGGCAGACAAACTGCTTCTGGACCCCTTTGACAGAGAGACTAAGGCCCTGAGACGGACAAGACACCCCAAGCATCCCAACTGGTGACTCAGCACAGCCCAGGTCCTCGAATCCCTTCGCAGGAAGGATCTGCACTCCAGGGTGGATGAGCCAGCTCAGCCCAGGCAGTTCTGAGGCTCCAGGAGGCCGGGGCCCACCTTTGCAGGGGCCCCTGGCTCTTCCCCCAAGCCACCTCCTCCAGGGGCGCTGCCGGCACGTGCCCAGGTCTGGGCCTCACCTGATTTCCGAGATGTTTTTCTCATAGGGGTCCCACGCAGACTGGTTCCCGGGCTCAGCAGGCTCATCCATGGCAGGAGGGCGAGGGTGGGGAGAGGAGGACGCGCTGGGAGCGGATGGCACAGGGAGCAGGTGTGCGCGGCGGTGGCGTCTGCCACGCAGGGAGCCCGCCAGGTGCCTACCTCCACGCCCAAGGGGAGGGGCAGCATCCAGCCGGTTCTCCCAGCTGCTACCCACGCCTCCGACAGTGGGGAGAGGCCAGCAGGGAGCCACCCTTCTCTGAGGGTGTAGAGGAGGGGTGATGGGCACCTCCTGGGCATCTTGCCAGTGGCTGGGGACAGAGTCCAGGGGGGTCAGAGACAATCCCACACCGGAACCTTCCGTGCTGGTGGCTGTGGGCATGTCTGTGCCCATCTGGAGTCTCAGTTTGCTCATCTGATCAAGGAGCTAGTCCCATCTCAGAGAGTTCATTCATTCATTCATTCATGCCTTTATCCATTCAAGAAATATTGATTGAGCGCCTCCTGTCTGCCAGGCGCTGTTCTAAGGGTTGGAACACTGCTGGGAACCAGACCGACAGAAACTGCCCTCGCGGGCTGACACTTGTAAGGGCACACGTCGAAACAGATTGAGAGATGGGGACAGACGCAGCCAGGGTCACAGGGGCACAAACAAGAGAGAGGGGGCCACTGAGAGAGGGTCAGAGACAGCAAGAGACACAGAGAGAACGAGGTAGAGACAGAGAAACATGCAGAGCGACAGAGACGGGGAGAAGCTGAGGGAAAGCGAGAAACACTGAGGGTCAGAGATAGTGAGAGACATTGAGAGACACAAAGAGATACAGAGATGCAAGAGATAAGGGCCAGAGCTGGTTGATGTGAGAGCTTGAAGCTCACAGTGCCTGGTCTGAGTCCCAGCTCCAGCACCTCCCAGCTGTGCGGCCTGAAACCAGTCCCATCAGCCCCGGGCCTCAGTTCCTCCCGTAAATGGTACCCACGTCATCGGGCTGTTGTGAGGACCGGATGAGACGTTTCTCAGATGCTTTGCGGAGTATCTGACACACAGGAGGCTCCGCAAAGTTCACGTCCCCATCTGCTCTGTCCCCCACCCAAACCCAGCTCCTCCCCACCTGCTGGTCTCCTGACCCTTCAGACACTTGGCATCTGGTCACAAAACCCAATCTCCTCACCAGAAATGACTGCTTTTTATAGGACAAAGAATGTGTGTACCTTGTTTTAAAAAAAAATGATCTGAGCCGATAAGTCCAGAAAGAAAATAAGCATCCCTGGGACCCGCCTTCTACCCACAGAGATAAACACCATTAACATTTTGGCAGACTCTTTCTAGAAACTTCTTCTCATCTTTCTACTATGTGCCAGAGAAATTTTGGTTGGATAAATAAATACAAAAATATCATCATTTAAAACTCTATTCAGTAGAGACACAGATGTAGAGAACAAACGTATGGACACCAAAAAGGGGGGGGAAGTGGCGGGGGGTGGTGGTGGTGGGATGAATTGGGAGATTGGGATTGACATATATACACTAATATGTATAAAATAGATAACTAATAAGAACCTGCTGTATAAAAAATAAATAAAATTAAATTTAAAAAAAACACCTCTATTTAGGAGGCTCCATTATGCCCTCCTGATCAATATTTCCCCAAAGCGAATACTATCCTGACCTTTATAACCACAAATTAGTTTTGCCAGCTTTTGATCTTCATATAAATGGGCTTATGCAAAAACAAACAAACAAACAAAAAAAACGACTCTAAAATTAAAAGTTTGTTTAAAAAGAAAAAAAAACAACTCATTTACTGACCAATTACAGTTTGCCATGTTGTGTAGGTGAGGGGGGTGGGGCATGTCAGACTCACGTAATCGATGCAGAAGGGGGCTCAGAGACGTAGAGTGACTTGCCCAAGGTCACAGAGCATTGCCCACCCTCACTCCGAAAACAGGCAGAAGACAAATGTCCTGGGGCGTCACGCCCCCTCAGTTTATCTGCCCAAAGGCCCATCTCTAGGATGTTGGGATATGAGGAGCCTCCCCCTACCTCACACCACCACAACTGAGTTCGAATTCTGTCTTGGCCACTTTTTTTGGCGGGGTTGGGGGCAGGCCACACTGCATGACTTGTGCGATCTTAGCTCTCCACCAGGTATGCAACCCGTGCCCTCGGCAGTGAAAGCACAGAGTCCTAACCGCTGGACCACCAGGGAGTTCCCATGCCTCAGCCACTTTCAGTATTAGCCTTGATGTTCCCATCTGTGAAAAGGGTTCCCTCACAGGGAGGGGGAAAATCAAGAGGGCCAGCTCTCTCTGTCTGGGGCTGAGTGGATTTCCCATGTTGGGGTTGTGGGAGGTTGAGCGAGACATCCCGCCTGGCCTTCTGGCCTGGACTGCCTGGCCTTTGTTCTGCCTTCAGTGACCCTTTGTTCCTAGCTCTGAGGAGGTGACAACCTTGCCCTGTCCCTCCTGTGGGAACCTCTCCTGAACCCCGTCCCCAGGGGCCCCACAGAACCAGAGGGGAAGAGCACATGTGCCAGCCAGAAGCCTCAAGTTCCAGAGGAGAGGGAGAGTCTAGGGGGAACAGAATGCCTAGATCCTTGAGGGAGACTGGGGGGGAACTTGGGGGAGCAGCCCTGGGGAACAAGGAGATCCAGGGAGACCAAATGAGAATTTCAAGGAAGATGTTTAAGGGAGAAGGCAGGCCTGGAGGCTGTGCCAGATTGGGCAAGGGACCAGAAAACAAGGGGGTCCAGATACACAATGCTCCCACCCCAGGGCCTTTGCACTTGCTGTTCCCCTGTCTGACATGCTCTTCCCCAGACACCTGTGAGCTTCACTGTCTCCCTTTATCCAAGTCTGCCCTGTCTCACCTCCTCCGAGCTTGCCCACCAACCTCTCCTCCCACCTTTCCTGTTTTGTTTTTTCCAGTAGCGCTCATCACCATCTGACATTCTCAATGTTTTAATCTTTGGTCTTGTTGACTGTCTCCTCATCAGACTGTCAACCCCATGAAGACGGGGTTTGTTATCTGTTTGTCTCCCGTTGTATCCCGAGGGAAGTGCCTGGCGGAGCTCCTGGAACGTGGTAGTTGTTCCATAAACACTGCTGACGGAATGCGTGAATCGTCACAGGTGATGGGGAATGAGTGACGGGTCGCAGTGGTGATGGAGGAGTTGGTTGAGTCTCTTCAGAACATTGGGATGGGGATGGGGAGATGCAAAGCCTGATTATAGATGGAGAGGGGCCCAGACTCCTAAGGAGGTGGCAAGAGGAACCAGAAGGCACCAGAGTAGCATCTTGCCCAGAGACAGGAGGGGAGGGACAGTAATGGAGACCACTGACCCCACAGAAATGGATCTGGTGGGGGGAGCCTAGGCATCTGGGGACAGGGAAGAGACTTGGAAGGGTTGGGAAGGACAGAGTGGGAAACCCAGTGCCAGCCGCCACGGGGGTGGGTAGGTTCTGGGAAGAGCAGGGATTGTACAATCATCCATTCCTCTGTCTATCTATCCATCCGTCTATCCAACTGTCCACCCAACTGCCCATCTATCAATCCATTCATCCACCCATCCATCCATCCAACTGTCCATCCATCCATCCATCCATCCGACCATCCACCCTCTATCCATTCATCATCCATCCATCTATCCATTCATCCAGCTGTCCTTCCTTCCATCCATCTCTCCCTCCATTCAGCATCCATTTGTCTATCTGTCCTCCAAACATCCATCCATCCATCCCTCTGACTAATATCTGGGGAAGCCTCCTCTAGGTCAGGACCTGGCACTGCGTCCACAAATGAGACAGGTATGTAGAAACAGCTTAGAGCTGTGCTGTCCAACATAGAAGCCACTGGCCACATGTGGCCATTGAGCACTAGAAATGTGACACCTGTAACCGAGGAAATGAACATTTCCAATTTCATTTCATTTTAATTTCAACTTAAATTTAACTTTAAAAACAGAAGCAGGGGCTTCCCTGGTGGCACAGTGGTTGAGAATCTGCCTGCCAATGCAGGGGACACGGGTTAGAGCCCTGGTCTGGGAAGATCCCACATGCCACGGAGCAACTGGGCCCGTGAGCCACAACTACTGAGCCTGCGCGTCTGGAGCCTGTGCTCCGCAGCAAGAGAGGCCGTGATAGTGAGAGGCCCACTCACCGCGATGAAGAGTGGCCCCCGCTCGCCACAACTAGAGAAAGCCCTAGCACAGAAACGAAGATCCAACATAGCAATCAATCAATCAATCAATCAATCAATCTTTAAAAAAAAAAAAAAAGAAAATAGGCTTACGGTATTTATTTAAAAAAAAAACAAAAACAGAAGCAATGTAATTCCTCTTAAATACAACATGAATGCTTTGGGAAGACTGTATTTCACTTAACCCTTGGAAACGGAGCATCGGAATTGAGATGAAGCATGTAAAATATCTCACAGGTAATTTCTGTATTGATGATGTTGAAATGATGATATTTTGGATATATTGGATCAAATGAAACATATTTCTAAAATTAATCTTACTTTTTTTAAAAAATGAGGTTACTAGAAAGTTTAAAATGACACACGTGGCTAGCATAATAGTTGAATTGATTCTGCTGGCCTGGGGGACATTGTCTGCTTGGTATCCTGCCTGTAGATACGGGTCTCTTGGGGAGGAAGAGGATGGTTTCCCAGGGGCAAGGCTGCCCCAGTAGGAGAACACACCAGGTGAGTGATCTGAGTGAAGAAAGCATCCAGATGGAGGGCCTGGTGGGGCAAAGGCATAGAGGCTGGGGAGACAGATGGGAGGTATTCCTTCCAATCCAAAGAGGGGACATCTGGGGATAGGGCGCATTCCTGGGTCCACGGGTGGGAACTCACAGCCATCCCTGGGGGCTTAAGGGTGCAGGGAGCAACGCCAGGTAGGGCTGGGCTGGGCTGGTCAGGACATGCCCTCCGCTCCTGGGAGCCCCCAGGAAGATGAACACGTCATCCACATTTGTCACTGAACACGTAGGCCCCCTTCTGCCGCAGACCTCAGGGACTGAATGTGAAAGGGTAGCAGAAACTGGTCTCCCCCCGCTGGGGCTGAGGGCCGAGGGCCGAGGGCAGAGATGGGGAGCTCTCAAGTGGGCCACCACCACCACCCCAGTCCTGGGCGCCCCATGCCAATTCCCTGGCCTCCCTCCAGGCTCCACACTTGGGTTCCAGGAAGCCCCAAGATGTGTCGTTTTGCGCCTGGAGCTCAGACATGGGCAAAGGAAGGTCACTGGGTCACGAGGTCATGTTTCCACAGAGTCAGGGCCATTGTCACCTCCAGAGCCCGACCTTTCCTTTAAAAGCTAGTAATTGCTGGGAATTCTGGGAAAGCTGAGGACAGGCCAGCGAGGGCGCTTATAGGCTGGGTTCCCCAGAGGGCAGAGGCTGGAGGTAGGGCTCCCAAATCCTGGAGTTGGGAACAAGGACTTTGAATGGGATGAGGAAGGAGGACAGTACAGGGGCTGGGGGCCTGGACTCCTGGGTCCTGGAGGAGGAAGGGATGGGGGCTGGGATTCCTGTGACCCAGACAGAGATGAAACTGGGACACCTAGACATCTGGACCTGGGGAAGGGGTGGGTCATGGATTGCGGGGGTGCCCTTGTCCCCAGGGCTACCAAGGTCCCCTCTGAGAAGGAAACGAAGAATCATGCTGGGTGGGGTGGGAAGAGGGCAGCTGACACCTCAAAGCCGGCACGGCTCCCTCCCCCCAGCCCTCTAATCAGTGGGTCCATCTCAGGGTGTGCAGCGTTGCAGAAAGCTCCTCCGCTCCCCACCCCGATTTCTCCATCCCCATGGAGGAGCCTGCCCCAGGGCAGATACCGTAGACCCAGCTCCACCCCACGCGCTCACACACGCAGGCGCCCCGCCCACCCTGCTCCTGGAGCCCGGGCTGGCGGGGGCGGAGCCACACCTCGCCTCCCGGGGAGTGGAAGGCTGGAGGCGGACCGAGACAGGGGAGGGATGCTCGGGCTGGGGTCTGGACTCCTGGGTCTGAGGAAGGAGGGGCTGGGGGTCTGGACTCCTGGGTCTGAGGGAGGAGGAGGTTAGGGATGGAGAGGTTAGGTTCCTGGTCCCTGAGGCTGGGACAGACAGTGCCAAGTGAGCCTCCCGGGGTTGGGGGGCGTTGGGTATGGGAGTCTGGGGTCCACAGCGATGGATCCAAGAACAAAGGAGCGGCCCCTCCCCCGCGACTTTTGGTGGATGCTCCTCACCTGTCCCCAGGGCTCTCTTCTGCTGAGATGCCAGGACCGGCCAAACCAGCTGTGCCAGTTGGGCATCCCCGTGACCCACTCCCCACATTCTCTCCCTTCCTTAAGATGGCCCCAGGGAGGCCTGGGCCCAGCTCCAGGGAGAGGATGGTGAGTAGGTGGATGGAAGGCAGGCTCAAGTGCTGGAGAACAGGACGCCCCAACGGCTGTTTCATTTCTCCGCCTCCTTCCTGCCCTGCCTGCCCTGCTTGCCCAGCTTATGCCTGCTCCTTCCATCATCCTGCCCTGGGCAGCAGGCACTGCCCCTACTCCCTTCTGAGGTTGGCACTTCCTCCTTGACCCTCAGTCCCCACAAACCCTGCTCCACCAAACATCCATCCTGCTCTGCCTGCTGTTTCTGTCCCATTTATTCATTCAGCAATTCCTACCGAGGGCCTGTCCTGTGCCAGGTGCTGTTCCAGGCACTGGGGCTACAGTGGGAACAAAAACTGAACAGTGACCCTACCTCCTAATCCCAGAATATGTCGGGAATTCCCTGGTGGTCCCGTGGTTAGGACTCGGTGCTTTCACTGCCAGGGGCCTGGGTTCAATCCCTGGTCAGGGAACTAAGATCCCACAAGCCCAAGCCACCCAGCATGACCAAAACAAAACAAAAAAAACCAAAACAAAACCCAAAATATGTGACCTCAGACAGCAAAAGGCACTTTGCAGATGTGATCAAGTTAAGGGTCTTGAGATGGGGAGACGGCCCTGGGTAATTTGGGTGGGCCCAGTGTAATCACAAGGGTCTTTACAAGTGACAGAGGGAGGCAGGAGGGTCAGAGTTAGAGAAAGACTGAAGTCACTATGCTTCTGGCTTTGGAGATGGGGGAAGGGGCCGCAAGCCAAGCAATGCAGGCGGCCTCTGGAATTTGGAAAAGGCAAAGGAACGTATTCTCCTCTAGGGCCTCCAGAAAAAAACAACCTTGATTTTAGCTTAGGAAGACCCATTGTTTTTAATACATTTATTTATTTATTTTTGGCTGTGTTGGGTCTTCGTTGCTGTGTGTGAGCTTTCTCTAGTTGTGGCGAGCGGGGGCTACTCTTTGTTGTGGTGCGCGGGCTTCTTATTGCGATGGCTTCTCTTGTTGTGGAGCACGGGCTCTAGGCGTGCCGGCTTCAGTAGTTGTGGCGCACGGGCTCAGTAGTTGTGGCACGCAGGCTCTAGAGTGCAGGCTCAGTAGTTGTGGCACACGGGCTTAGTTGCTCTGTGGCATGTGGGATCTGCCCGGACCAGGGCTCGAACCTGTGTCCCCTGCATCTAATTTCTATTTGTGTCAATTAGAAAAAGACACATCTCCCTTTCTCAAATGAATTTTTAAAAATATTAATATATTACTGAACAGTCTTAAGAATGGTATGTGGTTGCCCTGCAAGGAGAGCTGTCCAATAAACATGTCAGTAGAGTGCTATGGAAGAAACGAAAGCGGTGGGGGGGGGGGACTAGGAGACCGGGGGTGGGCATTGAGTTGAATTGCAATTTTAAACCCAGATGGTGACATCTGAGCAAGCACTTAGAAGAGGAAAGGGAAACGATGAAGAAGACAGCAAAGGCAAAGCTTCGGAGGTGGGACAGTGCCTCTCAACAAGCAGAATGGAGAGATGGAGGGAGCTGAGTCCCCTGTGATGTGGCAGGTTCTCTCCCAGCTCAGGGAAACTGACACGCCTTGCCAAGGCACAAGGACACCCTTGTGATACCAAGATACACAGTCATAGTTTTAATGTATCTGTCAAACCCTTATGTGGCACTTAGTGCCTGGGGCAGAGCCAAGAGATCTACACAACTCCTCATTTAATCCTCGTGATGACTTTAGGTGGCCGGCACTTTTATTTATTGGGTTGGCCAAAACGTTCGTTCGGGTTTTTCCGTAAGATATTACAGAAAAACCCGAACGAACGTTTTGGCAAAGCCAATATTTCTTTATTTACTTATTTATTTAGGCTGTGCAGGGTCTTAGTTGCGGCATGCAGGATCTTCATTGCAGCATGTGGACTCTTAGTTGTGGCATGCATGTGGGATCTAGTTACCTGACCAGGGATCGAACCTGGGTCCCCTGCATTGGGAGTGCAGAGTCCTACCCACTGGACCACCAGGGAAGTCCCCCGGCCGGCACTATTATTAAGCCCATTTTACAGATGAGGAAACCGAGACACAGAGGGCTAACGTCACTTGTCCAGCTTGGATTCGAATCTGGCAGCCCGTGCTGTTACCTTAAGGCATGAACGGGGCTGGAGGAGAAAAACATTTTTGCACATTTCCTGGCCCACAATCAACGCTTAATCAATAGTAGCTCGGGGTCACCAGTTCTCATCCTGGCTGCCCATCAACATCCTCTGGACACTTTTTTAAAGCCACTCCCTAGGCTAAGTCAGAAGATCCAGAATCCTGGTGTAACTGTCTGTCTGTCCTGTTGGTTGGTTGGCGGTCCCTGGAGGAGGGATTCTGTCCACCACCCTCACCACCAGGAACCCACAGCTCTTCTCAGAACAAACTAGGAAGAATTCACACTACAAAAGTTGAGCCCGGCGGTGCTCAACCAGGGAAAATTTTGTCCCTTCCAGAGGACATTTGGCAACGTCTGGAGATATTTTTGGTTGTCACAACTGGGGAAGGAGATGCTACTGGGATTAACGGGTCAAGACCAAGGATGCTGCTGATCATCCAACAGGGCACATGTGGCCCTGCAACAAGGAATCATCCAGCTCCAAATGTCAGCAGTGCCAAGGTGAGAAGCCCTGCTCTAGACACAACTTCCAGTTTCCCCCAAAATCTGGTGGCGGTAGTGGGAGGGTCCAAGCTAAAGAAATCTACAAGGAGAGAGATAAATCCGGGAGGTGGGACGTCCCAAACAGGGCAATATGCCAGTCTCTTCAGTGCCTCAGATCGGGAACGGCAAAAGGGAAGAGTCACACAAGTTAGATTTTTCTTGAAACTGAGTTAAATTTTGTGCATTTCACATTATGTAAATTTCACCCTGTTCTGAAAAATACCACTGTGAACGCTGAGCCCTAGTTAATGATATGTTTGTTGAAGGGTTAGATGTGCATGTACTCTTTTCTGCAACTCTGAAATGCATCAGAAAATTATCATATACCTTGATATTGTGATATATAATAAGAAATATGCACTTTGTCCCTGTTTCCAGCACAGAGCTCCTAAAACCCTTGGAATTTCCTAAGTGATAAGAATGATAAAGTTGTCTTGATACTCATAATAAACCTCTTTCTACCACACCAGAGTTTATGTTAATAAGGTGACTTTTGGAAAGCACCTAAGGATGGAGGCTGGTTGCCAGGACAACCAATCAATGTGATTGAAAGGTTGGAACTTTCATCCAAGGCCTGACCTTGTGGGAGGAGACAGCGGCTGGAGGTTGAGTTCAATGACCAGTGGCCAATGGTTGAATCAATCACACCTATGTAAAGAAGCCTTCATAAAAACCCAAAAGGATGGGGTTTGGAGAAGTTCTGGGTTGGTGAACACATGGAGGTTTGGGAAGAGTGATGTACTCACAGAGAGTTTGGAAGCATCATGCCCTTTTCCCATACCTTGCCTTATGCATATCTTCCATGTGGCTCTTCCTGAGTTACATTCTTTTATAATAAACTAGTGATCTAGTCAGTAAAATATTTCTCTGAGTTCTGTGAGCTGCTCTAGCAAATTAATCTAACCCAAGGAAGGGTCATTGGAACCTCTGATCAGCTAGTTAGAAGCACAGGTGGCAGTCTAGACTTTCAACTGGTGTCTGAAGTGGGCATGGGGGGTAATCTTATAGCACTGAATCCTTAATTTTTGGGATCTGACACTATCACCAGGTAGATAGTGCCAGAACTGAGTTGAATTGTAGAACACCCAGTTCATGTCTGAGAATTGCTTGGTGGGGGGGAAAAACCCACACATTGGAATTGGAACTGGTGGTAGAATATTACATACCCACTAGAATGGTGGTAGAATATTACATACCCACTAGAATGGCTAAGATTTAAAAGATCAAGAGCTGGCAAGGATGTGGAGTAATTGAAGCTCTCCTATACTGCTAGAGGGGGTACAAAATATTCCAGCCAGTTCGGAAAACAGTTTGTCAGGGATGGGGTTCAGGGTAGGCCAACCCACAATGTGCCGCTTTTTGGCACATGGATTATTTTAGGCTGAAGATAATCAAGGCCCAACAAGACCTTTTCATCTCCCCCTTGACTGCCTAAAAGAATTCAGATAGGGAGCCTGGTCCAGGAAGAAAACTATCACCAGAGTATGGGTAGGTATGGAAGCTGGGGGGAACTAGCTTGGGCCTGTGTGTTCAAATTCCTCTGTGTCCCACTGTCTTTCCATGGCATGGCAAACTTTTGTTAACCAAACATCTCCCATCTTTCTGTGAATTATCTTCCTTCCCTTTGAAGCCACAGGCCCCTACCCCCTTCTCCTTAGCTCAGGATGGCATATAAGCCTCAATTGCCTGTCTTTGAGCCTCTCTTGTCTATGCAAGGCTCCCGTACACACAAAATTAAATTTGTTTTTCTCCTGTTGATCTATCTTAATTCAATTTAATTATTGAACCAAAAGAACCCAGAAGGGTAGAAGACAGTTTTTTCCTTCCCTATAATTGGTGATCATGAAGGGCCAAACCTCACTGACTGGATCCTGCTTGCTCTGAGGCTCCTATAGCTGAGAGATCCTGGGACCTTGCACAGAAAGCTGGCAGAAGGGTATTATTTACGATAGCCAACATATGGAAGCAACCAAAGTGTCCATCAACAGGTGAATGGATAAAGAAGATGTGGTTTATGGAATACTACTCAGCCATAAAAAGGATGAAATGTTGCCATTTGCAGCAACATGGGTGGACTTGGAGGGCATTATGCTAAGTGAAGTAAGTCAGACAAAGACAAATACTTATGATATCTCTTATATGTGAAATCTAAAAAACACAACAAACTAGTGAATATATATATATATATAAAATAAAAAAGGGACTTCCCTGGTGGTCCAGTGGGTAAGACTCCACACTCGCAATCCCTGGTCGGGTAACTAGATCCCGCATGCATGCCGCAACTAAGAAGCCCTCATGGCACAGCTAAAAGATTCCGCATGCCACAACTAAAACCCAGAGACCCAGAGCAGCCTAAATAAATAAATATTAAAAAAGAAAGAAAGAAGGAAAGAAAGAAAGAAAGAAAGGAAAGGAAGAAAAGAAAGAAAGAATTAAGAAAGAACGAAAGAAATCCGGCAGAAGGTAAGAATTCTTACCATGTCAGTCTCCCAGATCTCTGCCTGAAGGTCCAGTGAGGTTCTTTTTTTTTTCTTTTTTTAAATTTCTAAATTTAGATTAGCAGGAGAAAATATTTGTGGAACTAATTTCTTGGGTATAGAGACACTGGTGAAGATTTGTTACACTTACTCTTGGTTTTTATGGATCCTTTTCCGCCCAGAAATGGTCACTGTCATGGTCCGAATGCGGGTTGGAAAAGAATTTCCAGACACCAGGCAGAATGTAAAGAAGATAGAATTTATTAGAGGGAAGGGTCGCTGCCAGAACAGCGGGCCTACTTTCTAGTAATCTGGGAGAGTCTAGCGCGAACATGTGCTATTGATCAGTTTTTTTTTTTTTTTTTTTTTTTTAAACATCTTTATTGAAGTATAATTGCTTTACAATGGTGTGCTAGCTTCTGCTTTACAACAAAGTGAATCAGTTACACATATACATATGTTGCCATATCTCTTCCCTCTTGCATCTCCCTCCCTCCCACCCTCCCTATCCCACCCCTCTAGGTGGTCACAAAGCACCGAGCTGATCTCCCTGTGCTATGCGGCTGCTTCCCACTAGTTATCTATTTTACATTTGGTAGTGTATATATGTCCATGACACTCTCTCACCCTGTCACATCTCACCCCTCCCCCTCCCCATATCCTCAAGTCCATTCTCTAGTAGGTCTGTGTCTTTATTCCCATCTTGCCACTAGGTTCTTCATGACCTCTTTTTTTTTTTTTCCCTTAGATTCCATATATATGTGTTAGCATACTGTATTTGTTTTTCTCTTTCTGACTTACTTCACTCTGTATGACAGACTCTAACTCCATCCACCTCATTACAAACACCTCCATTTCATTTCTTTTTATGGCTGAGTAATATTCCATTGTATATATGTGCCACATCTTCTTTATCCATTCATCCGATGATGGACACCTAGGTTGCTTCCATGTCCTGGCTATTGTAAACAGAGCTGCAATGAATATTTTGGTACATGACTCTTTCTGAATTATGGTTTTCTCAGGGTATATGCCCAGTAGTGGGATTGCTGGGTCATATGGTAGTTCTATTTTTAGTTTTTTAAGGAACCTCCATACTGTTCTCCATAGTGGCTGTATCAATTTACATTCCCACCAACAGTGCAAGAGTGTTCCCTTTTCTCCACACCCTCTCCAGCATTTATTGTTTCTAGATTTTTTGATGATGGCCATTCTGACCGGTGTGAGATGATACCTCATTGTAGTTTTGATTTGCATTTCTCTAATGATTAAAGATGTTGAGCATTCTTTCATATGTCTGTTGGCAATCTGTATCTCTTCTTTGGAGAAATGTCTATTTAGGTCTTCTGCCCATTTTTGGATTGGGTTGTTTGTTTTTTTGTTATTAAGCTGCATGAGCTGCTTGTAAATCTTGGAGATTAATCCTTTGTCCGTTGCTTCATTTGCAAATATTTTCTCCCATTCTGAGGGTTGTCTTTTGGTCTTGTTTATGGTTTCCTTTGCTGTGCAAAAGCTTTTAAGTTTCATTAGGTCCCATTTGTTTATTTGTGTTTTTATTTCCATTTCTCTAGGACCTGGGTCAAAAAGGATCTTGCTGTGACTTATGTCATACAGTGTTCTGCCTATGTTTTCCTCTAAGAGTTTGATAGTGTCTGGCCTTACACTTAGGTCTTTAATCCATTTTGAGTTTATTTTTGTGTATGGTGTTAGGGAGTGTTCTAATTTCATACTTTTACATGTACCTGTCCAATTTTCCCAGCACCACTTATTGAAGAGGCTGTCTTTTCTCCACTGTATATGCTTGCCTCCTTTATCAAAGATAAGGTGACCATATGTGCGTGGGCTTATCTCTGGGCTTTCTATCTTGTTCCATTGATCTATATTTCTGTTTTTGTGCCAGTACCAAACTGTCTTGATTACTGTAGCTTTGTAATATAGTCTGAAGTCAGGGAGCCTGAATCCTCCAGCTCCATTTTTCGTTCTCAAGATTGCTTTGGCTATTCGGGGTCTTTTGTGTTTCCATACAAATTGTGAAATTTTTTGTTCTAGTTCTGTGAAAAATGCCAGTGGTAGTTTGATAGGGATTGCATTGAATCTGTAGATTGCTTTGGGTAGCAGAGTCATTTTCACAATGTTTATTCTTCCAATCCAAGAACATGGTATATCTCTCCATCTATTTGTATCATCTTTAATTTCTTTCATCAGTGTCCTATAATTTTCTGCATACAGGTCTTTTGTCTCCTTAGGTAGGTTTATTCCTAGGTATTTTATTCTTTTTGTTGCAATGGTAAACGGGAGTGTTTTCTTAATTTCACTTTCAGATTTTTCATCATTAGTATACAGGAATGCAAGAGATTTCTGTGCATTAATTTTGTATCCTGCTACTTTACCAAATTCATTGATTAGCTCTAGTAGTTTTCTGGTAGCATCTTTTGGATTCTCTATGTATAGTATCATGTCATCTGCAAACAGTGACAGCTTTACTTCTTCTTTTCCGATTTGGATTCCTTTTATTTCTTTTTCGTCTCTGATTGCTGTGGCTAACACTTCCAAAACTATGTTGAATAATAGTGGTGAGAGTGGGCAACCTTGTCTTGTTCCTGATATTGATCAGTTTTTATAGCCAGAAAACAAAAGAATGGTCCGAGGTGAAAATTTTGTTTACTGATTGCTCGAGGCACATATACCTTCCTTCTATAGGTTGAGAGTGGGACAGGCCAGATGCCTTTCTTTATCTGGGATAGGTCCCGTTGTCCAGGTGGGCATCGCCCAAGTGGGCTCAGGAAGTTCGTAACCATCACAACATGATGCGGAGGGCGATTAAGAGTCCGGTAGGGGGTGTAACGCTGAAACTTTTTCAGGCAGGGTTGTCCTTGAAGCACCATGTCCTTGGAGCACCACAGTCACTGTTTTTCTTTGTCTCTGTCTGTTGCGTCATTTGTCATAAGGAGGAAAACCCTAAGGCAGAACCTGGGCATCAGCCCTATAAGCCCGCCGTTTGAGCCAGCCTCACAGACTGGTGAGGTCACAGTTCTCACCAGATCAGTGTCTCTTTAGGCAAACTTAGTTCTGGGTTAATGCACACATGAGATAAAGGCTGTTGCTAAGGGACATCTTGGAAGCCAAAGCCGTGAAATTGGTGGGTATGGGTCGAGCACTTAAAAGCTACTAGAGGGCTTCCCTGGTGGCACAGTGGTTAAGAATCCGCCTGCCAATGCAGGGGACACGGGTTGGAGCACTGGTCTGGGAAGATCCCACATGCCGCGGAGTAACTAAGCCCGTGCACCACAGCTACTGAGCCTGCGCTCTAGAGCCCGTGAGCCACAACTACTGAAGCCTGCGCGCCTAGAGCCCGTGCTCCCCAACAAGAGAAGCCACCGCAATGAGAAGCCCGCGCACTGCAAGGAAGAGTAGCCCCTGCTTGCCGCAACTAGAGAAAGCCCACGTGCAACAACAAAGACCCAACGCAGCCAAAAAAAAAAAAAAAAAGCTACTAGAATACTTGCCACCTAACTCAAAGACTCCTGTGTTAGGGTAAGTTGGTCACAGAATGGGTTAGATTAACACTAGGTCACCCATCAACCTCAAGAAAATTTCCATGCAGTGAGCTACACTGTAAAACGCCACACAATCCCCAGCCCAGTGGCATATCCCTCTCAGGTATTAGTTTGGTTAGACACCCAAGGTTTAGCTAAACCTGTTCATGTACATATAAGAAAATCAGGTAATTCCCTGGTGGTGCAGTGTTAAGACTCCGCGCTCCCAGTGCAGGGGGCCCAGGTTCGATCCCTGGTCAGGGAACTAGATCCCACATGCATGCCGCAACTAAGAGTTCGCATGCCACAACTAAGGAGCCCGTGTACCGCAACTAAGGAGCCCATGTGCTGCAACTAAGGAGCCCACCTGCAGGATCGAAGACCCAGCACAATCAAATAAATATTTTTTTAAAAAGAAAATTAAAGAAAATCAGATAAGGTTTTCCTTTTGTCTCGTTCTATGCTTTGAGTACTTAGCTTTGTGACCAGTGAGAATATTCTCTCTGGTGTCCGCCACCTGGAAAGTGCATGTATGGCATGCATCTTGGGGGCCAGTCAAATATACTGGGGTTCTGAGACACAAAGTCACAAGCAGCACACCCTTTGTTTGGTTATACCAGCTCTTAGGGGGATTTATCATAAGGGGTCCCAGGGCATACGGGGTTTTTGTCATCTCGACCTTCGTTGCTCGGTCAGTGCGGGAGAAGTCTCATTTCATTAGCATCGTCAACCTTCTGGTTCCAACCAGTCTGGGGTCTCAATACTTACCATCCTCTACCTGGGTGGGGACCTTAGTTCCTGCAGGACCCAAAGATATGTATCAGATTGTTATGTATATCCCTTGAGGAGGAACTAGGGCTCTGTTTTATCACGGAACTATTGTTTCTTGACTGCTTTTCCTTTGTTTCTGCATTCCGTCACTTCCCTAATTAGTAACTGCTGGTCTGCTCATTGGAACAAAGGGAAGGCCTAGGAGTCTAAAGCCGTTTTCTTTTTTTTTTTTTTTTTACAAACAAGGACTGGGGGACACAGAGGGGCTTTTGTAACCAGGAGGGCCCCTCAGAGCTCTGCTCGGTTTCAGTTCTACTAATTCTCTGTCTGAATTGTCTGTCCACTCTAAAGAGACTACAAGACCCTAAACAAAAGTCTGTCAAGCTCGTTGCCTTACAGATGCTCCCATATCTACCCTCAAAAGAGGGTCCCCATATGGGCGCCTCCCAGAGTTGATGGGACTCTGAGGGATTTTCTGGTAAACTACTCTGCTATTCCCTTAAACAGCCAAGGGGAGACTAAAATTAAAATTAATGGAAAACTGTTGCAGGAAGGGGGACCCCCTTCCAGGGCCTGAGAGTGGGCTCTTGTCTAACACTCAGAAATGAATTGTCCAAGGACACACACGTGCTGACAAAGCAAGAGACTTTATTGGGAAGGGGCGCCTGGGCAGAGAGTAGCAGGGTAAGGGAACCCAGGAGAACTGCTCCGCCACGTGGCTCGCAGTCTCAGGTTTTATGGTAATGAAACAGGAGGGAAGGGGGCAGGGCACAACATTTGAAAGAATGACATAGCCCGAGGACATGACATAAACTGATTAGAACCAAATGGGTCCAACCTGGCGGACAAGTCGACTTCCACTAGACCTTGAGCCTCAGTGTACGCTCACTGTAACACATCAGCAAGCTAAATGACACACCCTCAGGTGCCATGACAGTTCCAAGACCAACCATAAGCATCAAAAAGTGGGCGGTGGCCCAATTACTGGAAATCCCCACCCCTTCCTGAAATAGCTGGAATACTCCGCCCACTCATTAGCCTACAAAAACTGACAACCCCCATACCCTGGTGCCTTTCTCACCTTCTGAGATGGCCCACACTCTTGTCTGTGGAGTGTTTCTCCCAAGGCTGCTCTCCCCTTCTGAGATGGCCCACGCTCTGTCTGTAGAGTGTTTCTCTCTAAATAAATCCACTTCTTGCCTATCACTTTGTCTCTCACTGAATTCTTTCTGCCATGAGAGGTTGAGAACCTGAGCTTCATTAAGTCCTGAAACCAGGTGTGTGGTCTCAGTTGGAAGACCGTGGGTTTGGGCCAGGTCCCGGCCACGTGGGTTCAAGTCTCCATCTGAGGTGCACGGTTTCAGCAATGGGGTTAGTTTCCCGGTTGTCTCTGGCCAATCATTCCGACTCAGGGTCCTTCCTGGTGGCGCGTGCATCGCGCTCAGCCAAGATGGATTCCAGCGAAAAGGATTCTGGGAGGCTGGTAGGACATATGGACTGGCGTCTCTTCTCTCATTCTGACCTTTCCTGAATTCTTCCAGTTGGTGGTAGCTTGTTAGTTCCACGTTCCTTACCAGGACCTCCTGTTTTAAGATAACCCATGCAAGTGATTATTATCATGGCTGGCCAGGGCAGGCAGTTTCTGTCAGTCGTTCCCCTAACAAAACCTTGCCAATTTCTGGTAGCTTACTGGAGCCTGCAGATGGGATTCTGGGAAAACTAGCAGAAGACAACTAAGGTTTAGAATTCTTACCAGAGTTAGTTAGCTCTCCTTACTTGCTTTTTATTTTATTTTATTATTATTATTATTTTTGGCTGCACCACATGGCTTGTGGGATCTTAGTTTCCCGACCAGGGATAGAAACCGGGTCCACGGCAGTGAAAGCCTGAGTCTTAACCACTGGACCACCAGGGAATTCCCAGAGTTAGTTCTCCTTGAGGCAGGAGATAGATGGGCCCCAGGCTGAGTAGCTGGAGTCTGTCCCCTGTGGACAGATAATCCAAGATGAAGATAATAACAGGAGGAGGCAGAGCTGAGCCCTGCCCAGATAAAAGATAAAGAGACCACATATTTCTCATTCTCGAGATTGAGGAGACCTTCCCAACTACACATGCACAGAAAGGCTCCTCAAGGGCCAAAAAGAGAGGGGGCGCCACCCCATAGTAAGTGATGTCAGCCTACCCATAGGTCTCTTTGATAGAATCCATCTTGGCTGAGATGTACACGCACACATGGGAGGACCCTGAGTTACACCAAATACAGACTCAGAGCCAGACAAAGCAAGATGATTGACCAAAGGAAACCCAGAAGAAATGCCCCATATAAGTGATTCAAACTACCACGAGGGCTCGACTCTCTCTCTGAGCCCTCTGGTGTGTGCCTATTCACACGTACTGTACTCTTTTTCCTCCTAATAAACACTTTACTTGTTTCACTAATTTCCCTCTCTTTGTGGAAATTCGTTTCTACAAAGCTGATGGGCCAGAGCCTTGTCACTGGCTATTGGTCCTTGTGGTCTAGTAGCTAGGATTCAGCACTCTCACTGCCGGGGTCTGACTTCAGTCTCTGGCCAGGGAACCGAAATCCTGCTTCCAAGCACTGCAGGGGGAGACCACCCAAGATCATCCGGAATCTCTGCTTGTAGTGCCCAGTCAAGAGAGGAAAATAAAATTTCACATTGCCACTTTCTTTCCAAATCCAGACCCATTGGTTATCGTTCTTTTCTCTCCCAGGGATATTTACTGCCTTCTTGTTTGTCTTGTTTTGTGTCCTAGGAAATTAGCTTGGCTTTCTGCCTGCCTGGAACATACACATTGTCAGTTCTTCCTTTTGGCTATCTTTGGGATTGACTCTAGAACTTGTGAAGGTATTATCTTTTACATACTCTTTGAGGATGCCTCTTGAGTCCATGGGTTGCTTAAGACTGAAACAGGAGGGAAGGGAGCAGGGCACAACCTTTAAATGAATGACATAGCCATAGGACATGACGTAAACTGGTTAGAACCAACTAGGTCCAAGATGGAGGAAGATTCAACTTCCAGTAGACCTTGAGCCTCATTATATGCTCATTGTAATACATTAGCATATGCTAAATGACACACCCACCAGCACCATGACAGTTCAGAGGTTAATCATAAAAGGCCAAAAAATGGGTGGTGACCCACCCCTTCCCTGAAATAGCTGAAATAATCCTCCCACTCATTAGCCTATGAAATTACCCAGCGCATAAAAACTAACCACCCCATATTTCGGGGCCTCTCGCCTCTGAGGTGGCTCACATTCTGTCTGTGGAGTGTTTCTCCCAATGCCATTCTCGCCTTTTGAGAGGGACCACATTCCGTCTATGAAATGTGTATCTCTCTAAATAAATCCACTTCTTACCTAACACTTTGTCTCTCACTGAATTCTTTCTGCAGGGAGACATCAAGAACTTGAGCTTCATTTTAAGTCTTGAGACCAGGTGTGTGATTTCAATTAAGAAAACCATGGGCTCAAGTCCCAATCTGGGTTTTGGCTGGGTTCGAGTCCTGGCCCGTGGGTTCAAGTCCCACATGAGTTGCACAGTTTCACTACTGCCGCAAAGGGGCTTCCTTGGTGGCACAGTGGCTAAGAATCCGCCTGCCAATGCAGGGGACACGGGTTCGAGCCCTGGTCCGGGAAGATCCCACATGCCGCGGAGCAACTAAGCCCGTGAGCCACAACTCCTGAGCCTGCGCCTAGAGCCCGCGAGCCACAACTACTGAGCCCATGTGCCACAACTACTGAAGCTCGCGCACCTAGAGCCCGTGCTCCGCAACAAGAGAAGCCACTGCAATGAGAAGCCTGCGCACCGCAGCGAAGAGTAGCCCCCCTCACCGCAACTAGAGAAAGCCCACGCACACAGCAACAAACACCCAGTGCAGACAAAAATAAATAAATTAAATAAATAAATTTTTAAAAATACTGCCACAAATATTTACTGTTTGTCCCAGATGAAACCTGACAAGGATTTAATAACTCTATGATCAAAAATTTGACCAAACTGGAAGCTGACCTTCAGAACCTGATAGAATTTTTTTAGGCCATTTCCCCTAAGCTAAATGTTTCCAGAGAGAAAGAAAAACATTCCAACATAGGTGAATGGGTTTATCAGTTCTTTGATGTCATTTTGGCAGCAACAGAATTCTTCAAGGGATTTAAAAAAACTGTCCATGTTTTACAAATCTAGTCTTCAAGGTATCAGAGGTAAGACTCCAGACACAACTCAAAGACCACTTACCCATTTTATCACTCCCCAAGTCTCCCCATTTATCTCAATAGGCTTATAAATATTGTGAAACTTCTGGCCTTAAGGGAACAAGAGCCCTTCTAGGAAGTGCTTGCATTCTTCTTCTGTGCCTTTGAGATGTAAATGTTTTACCTAGTCTTCTCCAGGAATTCTTATCTAGGTCATTTCTTTAAAATACCAACTTCAGGGAGGTAATTTTAATCAGAAGAAAAACAAAAGGGAGAAAGGTTATTTGGAACATAGGCAACAAAACAAAAACTAGCAAACAAAAAACCAAACTAAACCCATGCCCCATAGAGTTAAATAATCCATCCTGAACATGTGTGCTAACACAGTTAGGTGTCAGCAGACATTCTTGAGATTTTCTTACAGCTTGCTAAAAACCCCTTTGCTTGTAGCCCACCTTCACTGAGCAAGCTTGCCTTAATTATTTTGTTACAAATTACATACCCTCTAAGCATCACATAGCTTAAACAATAAGATGTTTGTTGGAGTTGTTTTCCAGGAACTTGGAGTCAGCTGTGTCTAGTTCGACCTGGAGCCAGCTGGTTGGGACCATTGACCCTAACACTGGGCCTATGCAGGTGTCTGATGAATGACTTTCTAACATCAGAGAGCCAAAAACTCCACCCTCAGATCATGCTAAGCACTTCCATTTTTTAACATACATCCCATGAAGAAGCATGTGACTCAGATATGCCTACACAGAACACCAGTTATCTCACCTTTTCTCTATCTCCAGTAAACTTCCCCACTCCCAAGACCACCCTGCTCCTTTATTCCATAAATATCTCAAGCCCCTCACCTTCGCGGAGGTGGGTCTGAGACTTGTTCTCCTGTCTCCTCGCTTGGCTGCCTCGTGAATAAATTCTTTCTCTGATGGAAATCTCAGCATCTCAGCATCTTGTCTTGCTCTGCGTCAAGCAAACAAACCTGGTTTGGTAACAAAGCCTTAAATATCTTCTCCACAAATACCCATCTCATGATTAAAACTTTAAAATAGAAGCTATGAGGTCTCTGCATCTGTCTGCATGGTCATGTGTGTCTATATATATGTGTTGTAGAAGTGTGGTATTTTCTACCTCTAGTTGGTATTGCCTTGAGTAAGGAAGGCCACTTCCTGGCAAGGGCAGGAACCTCAGGATATTCTGGGGACCCTGAGAAGAGAGGAATTGACCCAAATCTATAAGTTTGGCAGGCAAAGTCTGATGGTAAGTCTTTGGCTTGACTTCCTAGCCTTGAGAGGCTTTTGTAAGTCCAATATGAGATTCCTTATAAAAAGTTCAAGCAAAGCAGATTAAAAGATTCTATATGGTCAATCGCTGTTCTTGCTGCAGTTATGTAAATAATCCAAGTTTTTTTAAACTAGACTTAATTTGTCTCACTATGGTTATCTTCTTTTGTAAATATTTATTTATTTATTTGTTTATTTATTTATTTATTTATTTGGCTGTACTGGGTCTTAGTTGCGGCACGTGGGATCTTCATTGCAGCATGCGGGCTCTTTAGTTGCTGCATGAGAGATAATTTAGTTGTGGCATGCAAACTCTTAGTTGCGGCATGTGGGATCTAATTCCCTGCAGGGTTTGAACCTGGGTCCCCTGCATTGGGAGCATGGAGTCTTAGCCATTGGACCACCAGGGAAGCCCTCACTATGGTTATCTTTGATAGAAATGAGAGTGATTGTAGAGAGAAAAATTATATTTCAGTAGATACTATAATACACAAGTGTGGATATTAGATTCTAGTTCTGTTAATTGTCTTTGATATTTTGTTTTCTACCTGTACACTGAACTAGAGCCTGAACTCATCTAGTTTCCTCCAATATTTGACTACTCTCCGCACTAACATTTCCAATTTTCTTCCCACTCTTCTGACTTGGAATCACTAAAGACTAAAACTGTCCTTTTCCCAAAGCCATGCAAACTAAAGTTGGACAACTTGATATAAAAACCACAACAACTCATGTATGGACACTCTTCAGGCCTGTTGCAATGTGACCACACAGAAAGATCACCAGAGACATTCAAACTACAAACCAGGAAAACCTGTCAGATTGCCACGGCCTGTCCCCACTCCACCTGAAGATGCTTTGAGCCCAACATGTAGAAATCTTCTCAACTGTCTGACTTCAGAACTCAGAAACAGGGATTATAATCTTCTCCAATCATTAACCATGGTTTTTCTTTTGTTTCCATAGAAACGCCTTATTAAATACCCAATTTCTCATGCAGTAGAGGCCTAACTTTGGGAGCCCAGCTGTACCACCACCTCCTAAAAACGAGATACAACTGTTTAACTGAACTGACCTATTTTCAAGACTAAAAGATTAATTCAATGAAATAATGGAATGATCTACCAGTTCAGCTTTTTGTATGTGAAATTTTCAAGGAAGTTTCAGAGGAGGGGACTGATGGGTTTCAGGGCAGGCTGCCCCAGAATGTGCCACTTTGGTATGTAGATTATTTTAAGCTGAAGAAAATCAAGGCCCAACAGACCCAAGAAATGCTTTTTACCTCTTCCTTAACTGTCTAAAAGAATTCAGATAGGGAGCCTGGTCCAGGAAGAGAACTATCACCAGAGATAACTACAAAAAGAGTAAGTGTGGAAGCTGGGGGGAGCTGGCCAGGGCCTGTTTGTTCAAATTCCTCTCTGTAGCCCATTGTCTTTCCAAACATGTTAACCAAACATCTCCTATCTTCCTGTGAATTGTCTTCCTTCCCTTTGAAGTCTCAGGCCCCTACCCCCTTCTCCTTAGCTCAGGATGGCATATAAGCCTCAATTGCCTGACTGCCTTTGAGCCTGTCATGTCTATGTGAGGCTCCCGTACACACAGAATTAAATTTGTTTTTCTCCTGTTGATTTGTCTTAATTGAATTTAATTATTGGACCAGCCAAAAGAACCTAGGATAGAGGAAATTTTTTTCCTCCCTACTCTTATTAAGTTAAATTTACGTTTATCATATGACCCAGCAATTACACTCTCAGGTCTTTACCCAAGAGAAATAAAAGCACATGTCCATAGGAAGACCCAGACATGAATGGCCATAGCAGCTTTATTTATTATAAGCAAATACGAGAAGCAATCCAAATGTTCATCAACAGGCAAATGAACAAGCAAAGTATAGCACAGCCAGACCATGGAACACTGCTCAACAATAAAAAGGAATGAACTTCTGAAGCACACAGAAATGTGGACAAACCTCAAAATAAGTCTGCTGAGTGAAAAGAGCCAGACAAAAAATAGAACATTCTGTATGATTCCATTTATATAAAAGTCTAGAAAATGCAGACTAATCTACAGTGATAGGAAGCGGGTCAATGGGTGCCTGGGGGTGGGGGGGTGGGGTAGGAAGGAGGAATTACGAAGGGGCACAGGAAACTTTTGGGGTGATGATGTGTTCACTATCTTGCTTGTGGTGATGGCTTCACAGGGGTACCCATATGTCAAAACTTACCAAATTGTGCACTTTCAAATATGTGCAGTTTATTGTATGTTAATTATACATCAATTAAGCTGTAAGTAAATAAATGGAAACAAACTCATTCAACTGTATACTTTAAAAGTTTAACCATGTAATTTAAGAGGGTGTGTTTTATTGTATGGAATTGTATGATTATTACGTAAATTATACCTCAATAAATCTGACTTGAAACAAATGATTGCAACTAGTAGATAAATAAGTCCTGGAGCTCTAATGTAGAGCATAGTGATTACAGACAACAATACTGGATTATCAACTTCAAAGCTGCTAAGAGACTGGATTTTAATTGTTCCCACCACAAA
Organism: Eubalaena glacialis; assembly: GCF_028564815.1. Classification (NCBI taxonomy): domain Eukaryota; kingdom Metazoa; phylum Chordata; class Mammalia; order Artiodactyla; family Balaenidae; genus Eubalaena; species Eubalaena glacialis. The sequence goes on along the minus strand of NC_083733.1, from coordinate 62,148,851 downwards.
AAAGAAATGATAATCAAGTGACATGTTAGAGATGTTAGCTAGCGCTACAGTGGTAATCATATTGCAACATATAAATGTATCAAATAATCATATTGTACACCTTAACTTACACAATGTTATATGTTAATTATATCTCAGTTTAAAAAGTGGATGGAGGGGGCTTCCCTGGTGGCACAGTGGTTAAGAATCCGCTTGCCAACGCAGGGGACACAGGTTCGGGCCCTGGCCCAGGAAGATCCCACATGCCACGGAGCAACTAAGCTTGTGCACCACAGCTACTGAGCCTGAGCTCTAGAGCCCGCAAGCCACAACTAGTGAGCCCACGTGCCACAACTACTGAAGCCTGCACGCCTAGAGCCCATGTTCCGCAACAAGAGAAGCCACAACAATGAGAAGCCCGTGCACCGCAACCAAGAGTAGCGCCTGCTCGCCGCAACTAGAGAAAAGCCCACGTGCAGCAATGAAGACCCAACGCAGCCAAAGATAAATAAATAAGTAAACTAATTAATTTTTTAAAAAGTGGATGGAGGGACATTTCTGGTGGTGCAGTGGTTAAGAATCTGCCTGCCAATGCAGGGGACACAGGTTTGATCCCTGGTCTGGGAAGGTCCCACATGCTACGGAGCAACAAAGTCCATGCTCCACAACTACAGAGCCTGAGCTCTAGAGCCTAAGAGCCACAACTACTGAGCCCGTGTGCCACAACTACTGAAGCCCACATGCCTAGAGCCCATGCTCCACAACAAGAGAAGCCACTGCAATGAGAAGCCCATGCACTGCAACAAAGAGTAGCCCCCGCTCGCTGCAACTAGAGAAAGCCCGCGCACAGCAATGAAGAACCCAATGCAGCCAAAAATAAATTAAAAAAAAAAAAAGGTGGGTGGAAAGATAAGCCATAAAGCAAATGGAGTGAAAATTCTACAATGAATATAAAGGGTGGGTATGGAATATTCAGTGTATAATCCTTTTGATTTTTCTGAGTTTGAAATATTTTATATTAATGTGAGTAAAAAAGAGGTAAAGGAAAACGTTCTCTACTCACACTTCTGACACCAAATATATATTCCTCCCCCCACCCCCACACCAACCAATTCTACAGACACCAACTGGGTGTTCAACAATTCAATTAAATTCTGACACCAACTACCCAGAGTCAGCACAGACCCCACAGGTTAAGGGCTCAGTCCCACAAGACTGGCCTGACTTCAGACACCAATCACAAGTCCCAGGTTGTCACCTGTACTTCCAACGAACCAGCTATAAATCAGGGGTTCCCATGACCCTCTCCTCAGGTTCTGGCCTCCAGAACTCTTAAGAGAATAGATGTGTGTTGTTTTAAGTCACTTAGTGTGTGATGATTTGTTACAGCAGGAATAGGAAACTAATACAGCTGGTCTTTTTCAGGATTGAGTGAGAAACAGGGAACCAGCGATGGGTTGGGGAGACTAAGCTTAATTATGATGTTCCCAGACTCTGGAATCAAGGGTCCTGCCCCCTCACCTACTGCCCCTCTGCAATGTGGTTGAGGGACTCCAGTCCTGGAACCTAAGGAGAGACACAGCCCTAGCCTCATCTCAGTTTCCTGAGACGCTTCTCTGAGCCTCTCTGTGGGTAGAGTAGGGGCAGCGTGTCTGGGACCTGGATCCCCCTCCTCAGACCTGAGACAGGACCAGATCACACTCAACACACTGGGGGCTCACCAGAGGGGGATAGAGGAACTTTGTGCATCAGTCTAGGGGTGTCCTAGTCTGGTTCCCAGAAAATGGAGTGCAAATTGCATTCTTCCAAATCACACCTTATTTTTGTTTTCATGAAAACACAGGCTCGAAATGGAAAATCGGACAATTACAAAAAAGGAGGAAGAGGAAAGGGCAGTCTTCTGGAGGGCCGCTGGTATGGCCCCTGAACGTTTTCATGTGTCCTCTCCAACTTGCATTTTCATTTCTTGGAATCTCCCTAGAGACGTGCTTGAACATTAACCCACGGCAGGATGTGCAAGTATGTTCACCATGCTGTTGTCGGTCACAGCAAAAGCATTTGAAACCACCTAGGTGCTGCCGATAAGGGAATAAGCATTTGAAACCACCTAGGTGCTGCCGATAAGGGAATAAGCATTTGAAACCACCTAGGTGCTGCCGATAAGGGAATAATCAAATAAACTGAGACCCGCCCTTCTATGAAATGCGATGCAGCAGGTTAAAATCGCAAGATGGGGCTGGTGATAGATTAAGTTCTCTGAGGCTTATTAAGTGATAAAAGCAAGTTGCAGGGCAATTCATCCAGGACGCTGTACAATGTTTAGGTGAAAAAAACCCTACAAAAATGTATATTTATGAAGATTTAAATATGTGGGAGATACCTAGGGGAAAAAAAAACGTGAGGAGATGGTTGATCCTACAGACAAGAATTGGTCCCCCTGGAGAGACTTCCCTGGTGGCGCAGGGGTTAAGAATCCGCCTGCCAATACAGGGGACATGGGTTCAAGCCCTGGTCCAGGAAGATCCCACATGCTGTGGAGCAACTAAGCCCGTGAGCCACAACTCCTGAGCCCATGAGCCACAACTACTGAAGCTTGTGTGCCTAGAACCCATGCTCCGCAACAAGAGAAGCCACCACAATGAGAAGCCCGCGCACCGAAACGGAGAGTAGCCTCCGCTCGCCGCAACTAGAGAAAGCCCGGGGGCAGCAACGAAGACCCAACGCAGCCAAAAATAAATAAATAAATAAATTTATTTTTTTAAAAAAAGAGTTGGTCCCCCAGTACAGACAGGAAAGACGTGGAGTGGCCAAGGGACTCTCTCTATAAAGTTGAAGAGGCAAGATTAACCCCCAGGGGTCCTCCACCAAGAAATAACCAGGAGTCGTTTTCTGACATATTTATTTTTAAAGCTTTTATCTTTGTAAAATTATATTGTTAACATCATGTTTTTGTCTCCTAATTTCATATATACATATGAATATTTTATATAAATATAAAATTTATAATATAATTTTTAATATAAATTTACAAACATTTAATATAAATTTATAATATAAATTTGTATGATAATAATATAATATAATATTATAAATATAAAATATAAATTAAATATATATTTAATTATATAATATAAAATATAAATATAAAATATAAATTTATAATATAAATGTATATACATTTATGTTTACATTATATATATATACATTATATATATATGTTAATTCCCCTCTGTATGTGTGTATATAAAATCCCCTCTGTTCCTCTATGTTATGTATGTGTGTATATATATAAAAAATACTCTCTATGTATGTATACGTGTGTGTGGGTATGTGTATATATATATATACACACACACACATAAGTGTATATACAAACATACACAGAGGGGATGATATTACATATGTCATTTTTTTCTTTTTTCTTTTTTGCATGTGTCATTTTATATCTTGCTATTTTACACACGATTTTCAACACAAATATTTGCCATGGTGTTTCAGGCTCTTCATAAACATAACTTTTAATGCCTACCTAGGTTTCTCTGGGTGGATTATGATTTACTTCCTCAATTCCCTCCTGTTGGACATTTGGTTCCTTGCCAAGTTTTCTCTGGGATAATTATGTTTGTGCCCAGCGCTGTTTCTGCATTTTGGATTCCTTCCACCATCACCAGAACTGAATCCCTGACTGGTCAGAGGAAGTAAAGACTTCTCTCTGAAAATGATTTTCTTTCTTTGTGGTTACCAAAAAAAATCGCATCCATGTTTGTGTAGAAAATTTGGAAACTACAGATAAGCAAAAGATGGAAAAGCAAAACCACTGGTGATTCTGACCCCATTACTGACTGTGGAGACTTCCAATAATTTAATATTGAAACGTTTTCTTCCATTTCTTGTTGAGAATACATTACACAGCACTTCCACTTTCTGCTTATTTTTACTTAATATATCACAAAAATGTTTCCCTTTCATTTAAAATGATTGCATAATATTCCATAACATTGCTATTCCATGATTTACAGAGCCTTTCCTCTAAAGCTTATTATTATAAATATATAAACTTATTATAAATATCTTTTGTACCTAATTTTTTTTACTGATACAAATAATGCAACAGAGAAAATCTTTGTGCACAAACTCTTGTGCAGATCTTACATTATTTCCTTCCCACAGAGTCCCAGAAGCGGAATTACTGGGTACGAGTGCCAACTCAGTTTCTAGAAAGATTAAAATAATTTCCACTTGTTTACAATAAGCACAGTAAGAGAGTTTGTGTCATTACATCCTCCCTATTGAATGTTATAATTTTATTAGAGCTTGACCATTGGTCAGAGAAAGTTAAATCTTGCTTTCATTTCTATATTCATTCATTGAGTCAGTAAATATTTATTGACCACTTGCTACAAGGCTGGCACAGTTCTGGGCATTGGAGAGGCAGCAATGAACAAAACAGACTCGTTCTAGTGGATGAAGGGAGGGGAGATGAATGAACAGTAAATAAGTAAATAACTAAGTGGATAGGGCATTTCAGAAAGCAATACGTATCATTAAGACAATTAATACTGAGTGTAAATGCTTTTCCACAGGCTTGTAATCCACTGTATTTCTGCCTTGTGACTTTTCCATTCATGTCCTTTGACCATTTTTTACTGGCATAGCGGTTCTGCATTTTCCATCTCTTTACCCGTTTATCACAACTACGACAAACACAACAGTGGTATCGTGTATTCAACATCTGCTCTGTGACAGCTATTCTACTAAATGCTTTCCTCTCTTTATCTCAGGCAATTTTGCCTGAAAGGCATTATCTTCATTTTATAGATGTAAAAATTAAGGGTCAGAGAGGTTAAGTAACTTGCCCAAAGCCACACAGCCTTGGTGGCACAGCAGGGATTCAAAGGCAGACAGCCCAGGCTCTTAACCACCAGGCACTTCTTTTTTTTTTTTTAAACATCTGTATTGGAGTATAATTGCTTCACATAACCACCAGGCACTTCTGTTTCTAAAAAGCTTGAGACACTAATGAGTTATCTTATTCGGTAATTTGCTTCCCTGGCAATAAAATTTTGTATAAAGTTTGGACTACCAAGTACATATGTAAGAGAACACATTTCAGAAGTGAACAGTTTCATGAATTAATTCTAAGTACACACACCAATTATCCAGCACCAGATTTAAACAGAACAAAACAAAACCGGGGCCCTTGTGTCCTGCAGCCCCACCCAGCAATGTAATCATGCCCATAAATTCTCCTATCTGCTGCTAATCATGTTTTAACTGCCAGCTCTGAATTCCTGAAAGGCATACTTGATGAGATGCCTTTGTCAAACCAATGGAGCGTTGTAGGCAGGCACTCTTTTCCCTTTATACTAAAAGTACGATAAAACCCACAACTTTTCATTCTCTGCATTCAGAGGGTAGACTCTGCCTCATTTAAATTAATAGCAGACGTGAAAACACACAAGCTCAAAGCCAGGTGACATGGGGACAGCCAGATGGATGTAGAAAGGGCATCAAGGTCACGGGGAAAAGAGCAGGTCCCCTGGGGGTTGTCAGGAGTGTCACTGGCCACTGGGAACATTTCAGCTATAGGTCTGAAAGCTGAGTGTCACAGACAAACAGGGCTGGATAATATTCAGTCATTTGCACCCCATGTGATATTGGTCCCAGATTGCAGCAGGCAGCCTCCAAGGCGGCCCCCAAGAATCCCCGTCCCTAGTGTTCCTACACAACTACATTACATTTAAATGACTAAGTGACTGGAGGCAACCATAGTGGACAGCGCAGCCCTAGGGTACTAAGAAGCCCACCTAAGGGTCTCCTGACATTCCAGGGGTAGGGAGGCAAATTTTTTTCTGTAAAGGGTCAGATAAATATTTTAGGTTTTGCGGCCATATGGTCTGTATTACTACCACTCAACTCTGCTCTTGCAGTGCAAGAAGAGCCATGGGGCGGGGGGTGGGGGGGGCCGTGAGGGGGGAGATAAATTAGGAGTTTGGGATTAACATATACACACTACTGTATGTAAAATAGATAAATAACAAGGAACTACTGTATAGCACAGGGAACTATACTCAATATCTTGTAACCTGTAATGGAAAAGAATCTGAAAAAGAATATATATATGTACATATGTACAAAAAATATATATATATGCATATAGTTACACAACATTGTAAATTAACTATACTTCTATTAAAAAAGAAAGAAAAAAAAGAGCCATAGATGATACATAAAGGAATGGATGTGGCTGTGTCTCAATAAAACTTTATTTATAAAAAAGGACTTCCCTGGTGGTCCGGTGGTTAAGAATCTGCCTTCCAATACAGCGGACGCTGGTTCGATCCCTGGTCAGGAAACTAGTATCCCACATGCTGGGGTTGGGCTGTGGGGGGCAACTAAGCTCGCACGCCACAACTACTGAGCCCACGCTCTACAGCCCATGCGCCACAACTAGAGAGAAGCCTACCCGCTGCAAGGAAGAACCCGCATGCCCGCCACAATGAAAGATCCCCCATGCCTCAGCGAAGATCCTGCGTGTCGCAACTAAGACCCCATGCAGCCAAATAAATTTTTAAAATAATAAATAAATACATAAAAAATAATAAAAGATAAAAATAGGTCAGTGGGCCGGATTTGGCCAGTGGGTTGCTATTTGCCAACCTCTCTTCTAGGGGAATGTATCTTTGACTTTTTTTTCTTTTGGTGAGTATTATTGATGGGTTTTATATAATTACTCTATGATTCTTAAGATTTAAAATTTCTATAGTTATATTTTATTATTTGTATTATTTTTTAGGCTTCTAATTTTTTATTTTTATTTTTTTTTAATTTATTTACTTATTTATTTATTTATTTTTGGCTGCGTTGGGTCTCCGTTGCCGCGCGCGGGCTTTCTCTAGTTGCTGTGAGCAGGGGCTACTCTTCCTTGCAGTGCGAGGGCTTCTCATTGCGGTGGCTTCTCTTGTTGTGGAGCATGGGCTCTAGGCACATGGGCTTCAGTAGTTGTGCCATATGGGCTCAGTAGTTGTGTCGCACGGGCTTAGTTGCTCCACAGCATGAGGGATCCTCCCGGACCAGGGATCGAACCCATGTCCCCTGCATTGGCAGGTAGATTCTTAACCACTGCGCCACCAGGGAAGTCCCTATTTTTTATTTTTTATTGAAGTATAGTTGATTTACAATGTTGTGTTAGTTTCAGGTGTACAGCAAAGTTTCAGTTTACATATATTATGTATATATTATTTTTCAGATTCTTCCTCATTATAGGTTATTACAAGGTATTGAATATAGTTCTCTGTGCTATACAGTAGGTCCTTGTTGTTTATTTTATATATAGTGGTGTGTATCCGTTAATCCCTTGACTTACTATTTATTACGGATTTTGGGTCCCCATCTGTAAAGTTAGATGTTAACTGGTTTGAAATCAATAGATTGAAATGATGGTTTTTCAAGTAGAAAGACAATCCCCAAAGTTATTGCCCTTTAAGTCATTAACTATTTTTGTCTCTAACTCCATTATCTCATTCTGGATTTTCTCTCTCTCTCTCTCTCTCTTGTTTTTTTTTTTTTTGGCCTCCCTGTGTAGCTCTCAGCAGTGAAAGTGTGGAGTCCTAAACAATGGACCTCCAGGGAATTCCCTGGAATTCTCTCTTTCATTGACTATCTACCCATCAGTCTCTCACAGCCTCTCTTAAACAATCTGTCATTCTTCTGGTTTTCTCATTAATGGGTTACATAAATTTTTGACATGTGCTTACAATACATTTGTAGGGATCGTGTTTTTAACTGTTTTTTTTTTAAATTAATTTAATTTATTTATTTATTTTTGGCTGCATTGGGTTTTCGTCGCTGCACGCGGGCTTTCTCTAGTTGCAGCGAGGGGGGGGCTACTCTTCGTTGCGGTGCGCAGGCTTCTCATTGCGGTGGCGTCTCTTGTTGTGGAGCATGGGCTCTGGGCACGCAGGCTTCAGTAGTTGTGGCACACGGGCTCTAGAGCACAGGCTCAGTAGTTGTGGTGCACGGGCTTAGTTGCTCCACGGCATGTGGGATCTTCCCGGACCCGGGCTCAAACCTGTGTCCCCTGCATTGGCAGGCGGATTCTTAACCACTGAGCCACCAGGGAAGCCCTTTAACTGTTTTTTGAAAATTATCCTTTGACAATACCTTCTAAATAATGATTAAATGCATAAAGGAAATCCAAAGGATTACAAGAGGAACCAACTAAAACACAGTTATCAAAATATTTAAAAGATTCATTTTTGATATAATATACATGCTTCTTTATTAATATATTAAATGACAAGAACTAGCAGCTGGTTTAGTAACTGCTGTAATTTCAAAGTGGAAATGAAACAGTGTTTTAAATATCTGCAACAGCTGTGATGTGGTTTGGAAATAGCTGTGATTTCTATCACTAGAATAAGAGATTCCAGAATAAACAAAGTCACAGGTATTGCTAATACTACTGTGGTTTGTTACCTACATTCATAACTGTATGAGGTATCCACTGATGTGGAGCAAACCTCTGCAAAACTTAGTGGCTTAAAACAATAGCAATCTTTTATTTTGCTCTTGAATCTGCAATTGGGGTGGCGCTGAGTGGAGGTATCTCATCTTTGATCCATGAGGCAACAACTGAGACAGCTCCTCTGGGAGTTGGGGAACCCACTTTCAAGATGGCTCACTCACCTGACTGGCAAGTTCGTGCTGGCTGTTGGCCAGCAGCTCAGCTGGGGCTGAGGATTTGGGGACCTCAAGTCCTCTCCATGTGAGCCTCCTCATGGACTCTTGGGCTTCCTCACAGCATGGAGGCTGAGTTCTACGAGTTTGTCCCAAAAGAACAAGGCAGAAGTGCATGGCATTTTTATGACATAGCCTCAGAACTCACACAGCATCACTTCTATTGAACTTTATTGGGCAAGGTAGTCAACCAGGTTCAAGGGGTAGAGACACAGACTTCATCTTTTAATGGGGAAGTGGCAAGATCTGGAAGAGCATGTGGAATGGGAGAGACTGTTGAGGTCATCTTTGAATTCAGCCTGTCACAAAAATGGAACAAAATGCTAGATTTTAGTTGGAGGTTAGTGAAAATAAAGATGCAATTTCTTTTTCTTACCCAAGTTTACAGATCCCATGAATTCTATCTACAAACATTTTGAGGGTCCCCGGACCCCAGGCATTTCTAAAAAGTGACTGCTGGGGGGAGGGATTCTACATATCCTGCCTTGCTCCAAACTCTCCCATGGCTCCCTACTGCCCAAAGGATAGAGGCCAACAAACTGAGACCAGCATTCAACATCTTTCCTGACTGGGCTTAAGTTAAAATGCAGAGACTTGTTGCCCAACATCAATTCTCTCCTTCCTTAGTCATAGAACTCCAATTTTATTTGAGGCAGAAATATGCCCACTTAAAAGACTTCATTACCCAACCTCCCTTGCAACTGGTGGTCAATGAGATATAAGTGGAAGTTGTAGGGTGGAACTTCTAGGAAAGCTCCTTAGAAAGGGCACAGACATCTGGCATGTTCCCTTTTCCCTGCCCTCTGCCAACACCACCACCTCCTTCTTCCTGCCTGGAATATAGACATGAAGGTTGGAGCTGCAGCAGCCACCTTGGACCATGAGGCAATCTTGATGATGGCAGTCACATGCATAAGATGGTAAAGCAGAAAGTTAGAAGAAGCTGGTCCTGATGGCATTGTGGACTCCCCAGATCATCCCTAGACTGCTGCCTTCCAGACTTTTTTAATGTGAGTAAGAAATAAACATCTATCTTATTTAAGCCACTGTTATTTCTGGGCTACCAGTAGCTACACAATTCCTAACTGATGCACCTCTCTTACTGTTTCATTTTCTCCCTCACTCTCCACAATGCGCACACTCACACCTGCATCTTGTACTCCAAGGTGCTCCAAACTGCTCCCTGCCCTCTCACACCTCCTTACCTTTGCACCTGTTGAGCCCTCCTCCTGGAAAGCTCTCCCCATCTGCCCTCCCATCTACCTGGCAAACTCTTGGCTCCTCAAAGCCCAGGTCAAATGTCATCTCCTTTGCTTCTCTGAACGATGCACATCCCCTGCCCCAGTAGGAACATTTGTTTCCACCTCTGTACACAACAACATTGGTTCGAACCTTTGTTTGCATCCTTAGTATTACCTACGTTTTTAAATCAACAATTAAAAATATAGCGAGACACAGTACGTGTGAATACTTTCTTCTTTAAAAAGTTCCAGATATCTGCTATACAACACAGTGCCTATAGTTAACAAGTGCTATTGTGTACTTTAAGTGTTTTAATCTAAGAGTGTAGAGAACTAAGATCTAAGAGATCTAAGAATGTAGATCTCATGCTAAGTGTTCTTACCACCAAAAACAAACAAACAAACAAAACCACACGCACACACACACACAAACCCACACACAAAACAAAACAAAACCACACATACGCAAAGGGACTAACAGAAGTGTATACACATGTCCAAACTCACCAAATTGTGGGGCTTCCCAGATGGCGCAGTGGTTAAGACTCTGTGCTTCCAATGCAGGGGGCCCGGGTTTGATCCCTGGTCTGGGAACTAGATCCCACATGCGTGCCGCAACTAAGGAGCCCACCTGCTCCAACTAAGGAGCTGCCTGCTGCAACTAAGACCCAATGCAACTAACTAAATAAATAAATAAACTCACCAAATTGTATACATCATGTGCAGTTTTTTTGTATACCAATTATACCTCAATAAAGCTGGGGGAAAATTAACTGAGTTTCTTATAACCAGAATATTTTTTAATTCAAATGACACAGACTTCATATTTTATGCCTACCCTCAGTTTTGCTGTCATTAGTTTGCTTTATATCCTTGCATACATTTTTTCTGAGCATGTATATGTATGTGTCTCAAAAAGCAGCTTTGGATTGTTATTGCTTTCTTTTCTTTTCTTTTTTAATAAATAGTATCACACTGTACTTATTGTTCTGTAACTTACTTTTTTCAGTCAACTATACATCTTAGAGCTCTTCCTCTGTCAGTCCATGGCCCTGTCTCATTTTTTTTAAACAGTTGTATAATATTTCATAAGATAGATGCACCCCCATTTATTAACCTACTGCCTACTGGTGATCATTAAGTTAGCTTCCAGTTCTGTGGCTTTTACATAAATAATGATCAAAGACAAATAAATAAACAGCAGACAGAGAGTACCTCAGTGGTGGAGATGTGGCTTCAGATTCTGTAGGCAGATCTGCACAAATCTGAGTTCAGGTCTCAGCCCCGTCACTTCCTGTGTTTGGGGCCTTGGCCAAAGACTGTTTCCTCTCTCAGCCCATGTTTTCTCTTCTACAAAATGGGCTGATAATAATATCTGTCTCTGAGTGTTGGTTGACAACATATGATGCCTGGTGAGTGTTCAGCATGTTATAAACACTCAAAAAAATGCTGCTGCTTTTCTTATCAAGTTAAACATACCCCCAACCTCTGATCCAACAATCCCACTCTAGGTATTTACGCAAGAGTCATGAACACTTAGATCCACACCAAGACCTGAAAACAGGTATTCACAGCAGTTTTATTCATAATCGCCCCAAATTGAAGAAGACCCATCAGGAGGTGGATGAACAATAAAAAGCAACAAACTATTGATACGTTCAATAATATGGCTGCACCTCAAAATCATTATTCCGTGCAAATGAAAAGCTCTAAAGATACAAACTGTATGATTCCATTCATACAATGTTCTAGAACAGGCTAAATTAATAAATAGTGAAGGAAAACATATTGATGGTTGCCTGGGAGTGGGGGGTTGACCAAGAAGGGGTGCAAGGGAATTTTCTGGAGAAAGAAAATGTTCTATATCTTAACTGGGATATTAAGCTTGCACGGGTGTATTCATTTGTCAAAGCCCGTCAAATTGTACTCATAAGATCTGTGCATGTGACTGTATGTAAATTATACCACGATTGGACTTCCCTGACGGTCCAGTGGTTAAGACTCCACACTCCCTACGCAAGGGGCCCGGGGTTCGATCCCTGGTCAGGGAACTAGATCCCACACGCATGCCGCAACTAAGAGTTCACATGACGCAACTAAGGAGCCCACATGCCGCAACTAATACGTGGCATAACCAAATAAGTAATAAATTAAAAAAAAAAAAACCAGACTCCGTGCTTCCACTGCAACAGGCGTGGGTTAGATCCCTGGTTGGGGAGCTAATATCCCGCATGAAGAGTGGCCAAATATATACATATATATATATATATAGCACAATTAAAACTGAAGAAAAGGTGCTTCCCTGGTGGCACAGTGGTTAAGAATCCACCCGCCAGTGGTGGGGACATGGTTTCAATCCCTGGTCCGGGAAGATGCCGCGGAGCGACTAAGCCCGTGCGCCACAATTACTGAGCCCGCACTCCAGAGCCCACAAGCCACAACTACTGAAGCCCGCGCGCCTGGAGCCTGTGCTCCCCAACAAGAGAAGCCACCACAATGATGAAGTCCGCGCACCGAAACGAAGAGTAGCCCCCGCTCACCGCAACTAGAGAAAGCCCGTGTGCAGCAACGAAGACCCAACGCAGACAAAAATAGATATATAAATAAATTTATTTTAAAAAGTGAAGTTTTGTTATTAACATTGCTGTCCTTGCTGCCTCCTTTTCTATGCCCACACCAACTGGTCAGCTGGAATGGAGACCTGTGTATTTGCCAAATGAATGAATGAGGGGGCGGGGAGGGAATGAGGTCTGAGGCAGCATCCTGGGCGCATGGAATATCCCTCCCCAAGCCCTTCAGTTTCATAAAGGAGGAGGAGGCTGTGTGCCCCCCACTCTGATCACGCTGGTCCAAGGCCCCTCCCCCGCAGCAGACACTCAGCATCTTGGCTCAACAGACAGAGCCTTCTGGCAACCTCACGCCTGTGCACCACTCCCCCATCACCCCAGCCTCACTCCTCTAACCACCTGACACAGAATCCTCCAGCGCCTTCTGCGTGCAGGCACTGGGGAGAGAGCTGGCAACCAGGTAGGCAAAGGTTCTGCCCTTGGGAGCTCCATAAACAAACATGTAGCCTGATGTCAGGTGGAGCTAACTGCACTGAAGAAAAAGGAATCAGGCTAAGGACCTGCAGGAAGCAAGAGTTGGGGCTGCAGCTTTGGTGGCCAGGGAGGGTGCTCTGGGAAGCCACGTGTGGGCAGAGGCTGGGTTGAAGCAAAGACACCAACCACGTGGAGAACTGGGGAAAGAGCGTTCCCTAGAGAAAAACAGCCGGTGCAAAACTCCTGGAGCAGGTTCCTACTTACACAGTGTGTTCAAGGAACAGGAACGAGGCCAGTGTGGCTGGAGGGGGAGGGAAAGAGGGCCAGAGGTGAGAACAGAGAAATATTGAGGGGCAGACCATTCAGGGCCTTGTGGGTCAAGGGAAGGATTTTGGCTTTTACTGCAAATGAGATGGGAGCCATGGGAGGGCTGGGAGCAGAGGAGGGATGTGAGCTGGGTTAGGCGTTAACAGGTTTCCTGGGCAAGAAGAACCTGTGGAGGAGGGGGGAGGACCAAAGTGAGAAGCCCATTGAGGAGACTACTGCAATAGTCCAAGCAAACTGTGATGGTAGTTGCAGAGGTGGCGAGAGGTGGCAAGGCCCTGGGAATATTTTGAAAGCAGAGCCAGCTGATGGATTGGACATGGGGGTGTTAGAAAAAGACAGGAGTCAGTGATGACTGTGAGGTTTTGGGCCTGAGCCACTGAGCTGGGGAGGCAGGTGGAAGTTTCCTGAATGTCCCAAGCCGTTTCACACCTCCAGGACTTTGTGCACTCCATCCTCCAAGCCTGGAACACTGTCCCGTCTCCACTTCCCACCCCCAGCCTCAGCCTTGCCCCCGCTGTCATCACAGCTAAGCCCAAATGTCACCCTCTCTGGAAGCGTCTCTCAAAGTGACCTTGGCTCAGCACGGTGTGCTCTCCTGCATCCCACGGCACCCTGCTCTTCTTCTCCCAAACGGATGATCAGAGTTTATTTGCCAGCAACTTGCGCACCAAATAGGCGACACTTGAGTGACTGGGGAGGGCCCGTGGCTTTAACCCTGCAGCAAATGCATCAAAAGGAAATGATCTTGAATTCTTTCCTTCATTCAGCGTCTTGTGCCAGGGACTCTAATAGGCGCTGAAAAGCAAGCAGGGAACAGGAGAGGAAGATCTCTGCCCTCATGGGTCTCTGCAACAAGAGATGACAATAACGCAAGCAAAGCAGTGAAAGATCTAGCGTGTCCCATGGTGATGGTGATGGAGAAAAAAGTGGGATTCCATTTGTGAGATGGGGTGGAGAGTGCAGTTATTCATAAGGTGATCAGGGAAGTTTCACGGATTCACTGAGGAGGTGACATTTGAGCATCGACCTAAAGGAGGTGAGGGAGGAGGCATGTGGCTATTGAGGAAGAGCAAACAGCAAGTGCAAAGGCCCTGAGGTAGGACTGTGCTTAGAATATGGTAGGAACTTGGAGGCCAATGGCCAGAGCTCATAAATAGAGGGTAGAGAGGGTTGAAGCTGAGATCCAGAGACAGAATGGAGGGGGAGGGGACATTCTGGCAGGACCTTGGGGGCCATGGAGAGGACTTCACTTTTACTCCAAGTGAGATGGGAGCCATGGAAGGGTTCTGAGCAGCAGAGTGAATGGATCTGATTCAACTTTCAACAGGATCACCATAATAATAACAATAATAATTGACATTTGTTCACCACTTCCTACTGACCAGGAAACGTGAAAAGTTTGTGTAAGTGATGTTGACAGAAGGCCCATAGTCCAGATGTCTAAGCCACCCTCATGGGCATTCGAGACCCTTCCCTTTCTCTCAGCCCAGACCACTACCAAGATTGGTACAGTCTCCCACTAAAACATATCCTGAAGCAGTTTATTTTTTTTTTCTTTTTCTGAAGCAATTTTCAACAGCTTTATTGAGACAAAATTCACATACCATGCAATTCACCCATTTAAATTGTATAGTTCATGGACTTCCCTGGTGGCGCAGTGATTAAGAATCCACCTGCCAATGTAGGGGACACGGGTTCGAGCCCTGGTCCAGGAAGTTCCCACATGCCGTGGAGCAACTAAGCCCGTGCGCCACAGCTACTGGGCCTGTGCTCTAGAGCCCGCGAGCCACAACTACTGAGCCCACATGCCACAACTACTGAAGCCTGCGTGCCTAGAGCCTGTGCTCCACAACAAGAGAAGCCACCGCAATGAGAAGCCCGTGCACCACAACGAAGAGTAGCCCCCGCTCGCCGCAACTAGAGAAAGCCCGCGCACAGCAACGAAGACCCAACACAGCCAAAAATAAATAAATAAATAAATAAATAAATAAATTTATAAAAATTTTAAAAATTAAAAAAATAAAAATAAGTAAATAAATTGTACAGTTCAGGGAATTCCCTGGTGGTCCAGTGGTTAGGACTCTGCACTCTCACTGCCAAGGGCCTGGGTTCAATCCCTGGTCAGGTTAGGGTTAGGGTTAGGGTTAGGGTTAGGGTTCGGGGAACTAAGATCCCACAAGCTGAGTTCATCCATGTTGTGGCATCTATCACTAATTCATTCCTTTTTGTGGCTGAATAATATTCCACCATATGAATGTAGCCTGTTTTGTTTATCCATTCATCAGTTGACGGACATTTGGGTTGCTCCCACGTTTTGGTTATTATGAACAAGGCTGTTATGCACATTCACATACAAATGTTTGTGTGAACGTGTGTTTTCATTTCTTTGAGGAGATACTTAGGAGCAGAATTCCTGAGCCACATGGTAATTCTGTGTTTACCTGTTTAAGGAAGCTTCAGACTGTTTTCTAAGGTGCCCGCACTTTCCCCACCAGCAGTGTATAACGGTTCCGAGTTCTCCACATCCTTGTCAACACTTGTTACTGTGCTGAAGCGATTTGCTCCTCTCTGCCTCCACCTCCATCTCTTACCTGGACCATGGAAGTCACCTCCTCCCTGGACTCCCAGCTTCCGCCCTCAGTCTCTGCCCACACCACAGGCAGAGAGAGCCTGTTAGCACCAAGGGCAGATCCCATCCCTCCCCAGCTTAGAACTCTTGGATAGCTCCTCACTGGCTGAGAATAAATTCAAATCCCTCATCAGGCTTGGCCCATCTCTCTCTCCAGTGACATTACTCATGTCCCCACTTCCTGCCCATTCAGACCCAATCACACCAGCCTCCTATTCACTTCTTGAGGCCCCAAGGGCTGTCCAGCCTCAGAGCCACCCCCAGTGCTATTCCCTTTGCCCTAGTACTCTTTGTCTTGCTCTCCTCCTACCTCTTTCCTTCCCCTCACAGATGTGGGCTTTACTATCACCTTTCAAGGAAAGCCTCCCCTGACTCCTCCCCCAACCTAAATTACACCCCTCCTATCCTCTTTCTTATTGCATTTAACACTGTTAGAAGTTGCATGTCTGTGTGCCAGTTTGCCCAATGGCTGCCTCCATCTTAGGAAGGGGCCGGTGTGGGTGGGTGTGCATCAGTGCCTGGCCTGCGATGAGAACAAACTAAATATTTGTGCTCATTCCTCCCCCTCCCCAACAGCCACCTCCTACCTTCCTCTTTGCACGTGCAGTTCCCTCTGCCCACACACACTGTTCCCTCTCCTTTTCGCTGGCTCATTCCCACAGGGCCTCAGTTTCGTGTCACTTTCTCTCAGACTGAATTTCAGCTATTACCGTGTACTCTCTTGTTTCTTTTATTGTGACCCATGGAGGGGCGGGAGGAATATATATATATTTCCTCCGAATGTTCTAGATTATTCTATTTTTCAAAAAACTCTGGTCACAGCCCGAAAGCTTGATGTCAGCCCTCGGTAATGGCTCACTGTTCTCAGTTTGAAAAACTCTAGAGGACTTTCTACAAGTCTCTGTGACATGCACCTACCCACGCCCAAAGTCAACGCACGGAAGGGGTTCACTTGTTCCGTGCTCCACCCCCAAATTCTGGCTGAGCACAGTGGGTTTAATGAACTTCTGTTGAGTGAATAAATGAACTAACAGCAAACCAGGGACAGAGTTAGGACTTCAACCCCGCCTGTGCCGCTCCCTAGGACTCAGGAGTTCTGCCCACGTCACTTCCAAAGACTCAGGCAGCTGTGCCCCGCCTCCTGCTACCTTCACCCACCCGCCGCTTCCTCGGGGTGGGGGCGCGGGCGGGGGAAGGCGACGATTAACCCGAGCCTCCCTTCTGGATGAACCAGAACTCCATTTCCCACAAGTCTCAGGGCTGGGACTACATTTCCCATGAGCCTCTGCTTTCTCCAGGGTTTTGCCCTTCAGCCACCCCGGCAGATAATTGCATCTTTCCTCATCCCCCAGCCCCCAATTCCGTACTCTCTACCCGCATATGGTCAGTCCACCCTGCAGCCCTGGTCCCGGCACCCCGTCCCTACCACCCCTCCTGGCTTGATGAACCTGCCTCAGTGTCTCCAATGAGCCTCACTGAACCTCTCTCCCTCCCCCTCCCCTCGGGTCGCCTGTTCTGAGTGCGCCGGCTGCGCGTTTTGGACCCGATGGGTCCTCGACCCCTACTGGGGGGCGGGGGTGGGCCTGCTGGGGAAGGGGTGTCTGGGTCGCGTCCGCTGTGTGTAGTGAGACTGCGCCTGAGATGCGCAGCTCCCGCCCAGCCTCAGCCGGGAGGGACGCATCGCAGGGGCTCACGGACTACAGAGACGTCCGCGCGCAGGGTGGGCGTCCGTGCTTCCGGTGTGTCTGCAGCTCGGGGTGCTGTGCGGGGGCGGGGGTGGGGGAGGGTGACCCCGAGACGGCGGCGGCCTGGCACGTGATGTGTGCGTCCTTGTCTGTTTTGTCTGTGTCCCTGATGGACCGAGTTCCAGTCCCCAGTCTGCCACTTCCCGGCTGTGTGCCTTGGGGCAGATGTCTGCTCCTCGCTGTGCCTGTTCCCTCATCTGTACGAGGGGAATGATAAAAGAACCTGTGTCGGAGGCAGACGTCAGGATTTCAAAGTAATATGTGTAAAGCGCTGAGAACAATGCCTGGCGCGCAGTAAATGCTCATAAAATAAATAAATAAACTATGATCATGTATCTTTTGTATGAGGCAAGTGCCTATGTTGTGTAATGGCTAGGTAACCTCATAGGAAATGTGGGTATTTGTGATGCGTGTGTCTGTGTGTATCTTTGTATGTGTTCTGTATGCCTGTGTGTATTTGTGTATGTGATATGTGACTACGGTGGGGTACTGTGTCTTTGTAACCTTGTGTGAAATGTGTGTACATCTGTGACGTGTGTACCCAGGCATGTTTAGGTATGCAATGTGTGTATCTGTGTGTTCAATGTGTGTACTTGTGTTGTGTGTGTCTGCGTGTTTCTTGTATGTAAAATGTGTGACTGTGTATATGTGTATGTAATATGTATGTATCGGTGTAATATATTTATGTGTATTTTTGTAGGTGACTTTTGTAGCTTTGTATAGTCTTTGAATGTGTCGTGCTCTATATCCATGTGTGAGCTGTGCTTGTACATGTGTATCTGGTTGGGTGACATGTGTCTCTGTGTAGTCATGTGAGTGAAATGGGTCTGTGTGAGACATGTGTGTATCTTTGATGTATCTGTATATGTGTGTGTGTGTGGTGTGTGTGTAGTTGCATATGTGATGTGTGGGTCTCTCCATGTATCTGCTGTGTGTCTGTGTATATTCGTGCATGGTATACTTGTGTCTGTGTTAGTGTGTGTCATGTGTATGTCTCCGTGCAAGTGATGTCTGTGTATTTGTATGATGTGCATCTCTGTGTTTATCTGTGTATGTGATGCGTGTGTCTATGGGTCTTCTTTGTTGCCCATTTGTCTGTGGAATGTCTGTGTTCGTGACTTTGTGCCTGACACGTCACCGTGGTGTCTGCGTGGATCTTTGTCGGTGGCGTGTGTGTCTGTGGATTTGGGGCTTTACTTTGTCTGTGGCATGTGTGGGTCTTTGTGATGCATTTGACGTTCCTGCGTGGCCGGGTGCATCTGTGCAGGGGGCCGGCCTGCCTGTGCGTTCTTAGTGCAGCCTATCATCCCTGCGTCTTTGTGTGTGACGTGTACGTGTCCCCGTCTGCCGATAGCTGTCCACCTTTGTATGTGATGTGCTTGTCTATGAGGGTCTCTGCGACGTGTGTCAGCCATGTGTGGGCTGCGTGTGCCTGCCTGACATCTGCATCGTGGCGCGGAGCACACGTGTCCCTGCTGGTGGCATGTCACAGCAGTGTCCGGGCCAGGCACTGTGGGCCCTGTGTCCCCCCCACACAAGGATCTGCTGGTCCCTGTCTGTCCCTCCCCCTCCCCTCCCTCCTGGCAGCCAATGCTACTGGGGAGCCAGTTGCCATGACGACGCTCCATCCTCCCTCCATCCTCCCTCCTCCCACCCTTCCTCTGACAGGCTCTCTGCTCCCCCAATCCCGGCTGCCCTCGGGGGCGGGGCCCTCATTCTCCCCCCCCATCCTACCCTCTCCCCCCCCAGCAACCCCGGCTCCCCAGCTCCTCTCCTCTGTCCGCCTCTCCATCCCTTCATCTGTCTGCCCCTTCAAAGAGGGGGAGGGGGGTACCTGAGCCAGTAAGCAGCCCCTCCCTCCCCCTGTCCTGAGTCTCCTGCCCCTCTCCTGGGCTGGGGGGAGGCCAGGGTCGCGCGGGTCCCCATGGCTGGGGGCTGAGGGCCCGCCCCCCCCTCCTCCCCAGCCGCCACCACCTCCACCTCCCTTCCATCCTCGACAAGATGCCTGCTCCCGGCGCCCTCATCCTCCTCGCGGCCGTTTCCACCTCCGGCTGCCTGGCGTCCCCGGCCCACCCAGGTAAGTCTCTCCGGCCATCCGGCTGTCCAGCGGCCCCCAACCCCACCCTGGCCTGCCCTGGAGGTCTGTCTGCGGGGCTCCGGCTCCATCACCGGTGTGGCGTCTTCCCGCAGCGAGCCAGGGCCTGGGGAGCCGCGGGGACGGTGCCTCTGTTAGCAGGGCCTGTGGGAGGAAGGCTGGGGGCTGGGTGGGGAGGGGGTCCGTTCGGGCAACGTGTGTGTGTGCACACGCATGTGTGTGCAGGTGTGTGCAGGGAGCCGGGCAAGGACAGGGCCTCTGGGAGAATTGGGGACAGAGGGGAGGAATACTGTTTCTAAGGGGGACACAGCATTGGAGGCTGTCTCTGGCTTTGGGGGAGACCCAAGGCTTGCGGAGCTCCCTTCTCAGGGGCTTGGGCTGGGAACAGAGGACATGTGTGTGCTCCAAGCGTCCCTAAAAGAAACAAGCCTCAACCCCCGTAACTAGGAGGTTCCAGCATGGGGCAAGAATCTTCTCCCAGCCTGCAGTTGGGGGCTCATCCTCTTCCCCAAACAGTGGGTAAGAAGGCTGTCGTGGGAGCGTATTTTAAATTCTGAGAGCTCCAGTCTCCACTATTACTCCTCCTTCCCTCAATCCTCACTGAAATTCATTCAAGCCTGGGGGGTGAGGTGATGGGGGGGGTCCCAGCTTGGGGCGAGAGGAGGGACCCCACCCCCAACCCAACCACTTGAGAAGGCCCCAAACTACAACTCCCACAATGCCCTGGGCCATCCGGCTCCTCTGCCAAGGGGCCCCTGGTTGCAGAGCATCATGGGAGTTGTAGTGAAGACTAGCTGGACGGGGAGGGGCAAGGAATCCGGGAGCCAGGGCCTTGCAAGCCGGGACCCCAGCCCAGTCCTGTGCCCACAGATGGATTCGCCCTGGGCCGGGCCCCTCTGGCTCCTCCCTATGCCGTGGTCCTCATTTCCTGCTCTGGCCTGCTGGCCTTCATCTTCCTCCTCCTCACCTGTCTGTGCTGCAAACGGGGCGATGTTGGCTTCAAGGTGAGGTGCATGAGGGGATTCAAGGTCGGGAGGAAGACGCCAGCAAGTCCTTTTCCCCTCAATCCAGGTGGTAGGAGGGGGAGCGGCGTAGTGAGTCTGAGAGCCCTTCAGGCCTGAAGTTATGGCAAGGTCCAGAGCCTTGGGATGGGAATGGGACTGGGACTGGGGGACAGTCATGAGAAAGATGGGGATACTATTGATGAGAAGGACCATGGCGTGTCTCAGCCCTGTGTTCTCCCACTCCTCACCCATCCCGGCCCCAGGAGTTTGAGAACCCGGAAGGGGAGGATTGCTCCGGGGAGTACACTCCCCCCGCCGAAGAGACCTCCTCCTCACAGTCACTGCCTGATGTCTACATTCTCCCTCTGGCCGAGGTCTCCCTGCCGATGCCTGCCCCGCAGCCATCCCACTCAGGTACTGCCCTGCACCCTGTCTAGGGCCCCCATGGCCCCACGGGACAGGGTGGAAGGCCCTGAGAGCTTTCCCTCGGGGAACAGGGAGCAGAGGCCCAAGGCAGCCAAGGGGAAAGGCAGAGGTGGGAGCCCCGGAATCTTGGAAGCAGCCTGAAGGAAGTCAGAGAACACCTT
Organism: Eubalaena glacialis; assembly: GCF_028564815.1. Classification (NCBI taxonomy): domain Eukaryota; kingdom Metazoa; phylum Chordata; class Mammalia; order Artiodactyla; family Balaenidae; genus Eubalaena; species Eubalaena glacialis. The sequence goes on along the minus strand of NC_083733.1, from coordinate 62,127,464 downwards.
GGTAGAAGCCATTGCTTCATCCACAACCAGATTTGGGGATTCTTGTGGGGCAATCAATGGTAAGGTCAGCCTAGATCTTAATGTCAGAGGTAGCCGATGGCAGGCTGAAGTCGTGTCATAGGATCTTGGGACGCCAAAGGGAAGGACAGATTGGACGTTGGAACCTTGTGGGCAGCCAATGAGGAGGCAGAGATCCCATCGTGGAATGTTGGGGCAGCCAATGAAAACAGATTTGCTGTGTCTGCTTTGACCCCAGTCCCCACTGGATTGAGGGGTGTTGATGGCACTTGGGAGGGGAGAGAGGCTCAGGTGCCTCTCCCTTTTGCCCCCCACCAGACATGACCACCCCCCTGGGCCTTAGCCGCCAGCACCTCAGCTACCTGCAGGAGATTGGGAGTGGCTGGTTTGGGAAGGTAAGTAAGTGGGGCTGGGGGTGGGCGGTAGAGGGCGCATACAACCCAGGGCGATGCTCCTGTTCTGTGTCCATCCCCCCTGCTCCCACCACTTCTCATCTGCCCCCTGCCTCGTCCCCCTGCCCCCCTCAGCCCACCCATTGCCCTCCCCTCTGTTCACCTCTCACCCACTCCCATCCACTCCATCCCCCCGCCACCTGTCGGTCAGCGCCTCCCTCCTCACTCCATTGACCACTCCGCCTCGCCATCCGGCTCTCCACGCGTCCGTCTGTCCATCCTTCCACCCGTCCCTGCGTCCATCGGACTCTGGGCCTGTGAGTCTCTAACCCCACGTCTGGTGGGAGTACGAGGGTGGTGGGATTTGAAGGAAGAGACTGGAAAGAGGGGGAAGATGGGAGCCATACGGTGGGGTGGAGGTGGTCCCTGGGATGGGGCTGGGGAAACCACAGGCGCTGATTCCTGGGTCCCCCTTGATCAGGTGATCCTGGGAGAGATTTTCTCGGACTACACCCCAGCCCAGGTGGTGGTAAAGGAGCTCCGAGCCAGCGCAGGGCCCCTGGAGCAGCGCAAGTTCATCTCAGAAGCACAGCCGTACAGGTATGGGGACTTCTCGGTGGACGCGGGGCTCTGAAGGCCCAAATATCTGAGTTTGTGCCTCGGGGGGGTAACATTTGGAAGTGGGAGGAGTGCAGTGTGGGGTCAGATCTGGATTCGAATCCTCCATCTACCTTTTCCTGGCTGTGCCACTCAATCCAGAGAATCTCCCTCCCTGAGCCTCAGGTCCTTCCTTGGGACAGAGCCAGGGAAAGGAAGGCAGTGTGATGAAGGCGAGGGGACAGCGCAGAAGCTGAGCTGGAGACCTGCCCCTCTCCACTCTGAACCTCAGTATGTTCATCTGGAAAGGGAGTCCAGGAAGTCTGAGCAGCCTCATGTAGAGGGCAGCTGAGAGGATGCGAGATGACCCTGTGTTAGGCACTGGGTACCTCATGGTGGTTCCCTTCCTCAGGCCCCTGCTTGTGCGTGAGGAAGGACAGAATCAGAATCACAGACCGGGGTCCTCCCACCCCTGTCCCCATTGGACTGGGAGGTCTGGGAAGGCAGGACCCTGTCCCTCCCCTGCCTGGTCTCCCCTCCACTCTACGGGCTTCTAGACAAGAATTAAATAAACATTTGTTACATGAATGCCCTGTGGGGTAGTGAGTGCCCTGTCGTGGAAAGGGTGCATACACGGGGACCTCTTATCAGAGGGTTGTAAAAGTGAGCTTTGCCCAGAGATTTTATTAGCCCCTTCCTCTGAAACCTCCCATGGTTTTCTGTGGCCCGTAGGACAAAGCCCCACTGGTCCCTACAGCCCACAAGCCCTGTTCCCTTCCTGCCACCAGCCCTCTCGCCCCCTGCCACCCCGGTCTCCCCACTGACCCTCCCACATGCCAGCTTCTTTCCTGCCGCAGGACCGCCGTCCTTGCTGTTCCCTCTGTCTAGAATATCACTCCTGCCTCACCCAGCCCCAGTTTCAGATGATGGGAACCCTTGCCCTTCCTGGGTCTCAGATCAGAAAGGCCTTCCCTTACACATACACACTCACACACACACACTCTCTCTCTCTTTCTCTCTCCCTCCCCCACCTAAGGAGGACCCTGGGATGCTCCACCACATCAACTTGTATATTTTCTGCATAACACGTACCCTAGTTTGTCATTATTTCATCCGTTTACTTGCTTCCTTGCCTGTCTCTCTCTAGGCCCGTGCTGGCAAGCACTAGCCACATATGGCTATTTAAATTCATCTTAAATAAAATGTAATCAAGTTCAAAATGTCTTTCCTCAGCTACCTCTGCCACATTTCGAGAGCTCAGTTGTCACATATGGCCGGTGACTCCCGTGTTAGAGCAGATCTAGAGCTGAAATGACTTCTGTGAGGTTACACACTTGGGAAAGGTGGAGACAGGATTCAGACCCGCAAGCCTGACTCTTACCCACAATGTGAGGATAAAAGAGGGGCATCCCCCAGTGTTGGAGGGGACAGTGACATTTCTTGAGGAAATGATGCTGAAACTAAGGGATGAGGAGGACTTTGACGAGAGGAGAGTACTCTCCACAGAGAGAAGTAAATGCAAAAGGCTTGGAGCCTAAGCAGGCACCTGGGAGTTTGGAGAGAGGTACACGGGCGTGAAGAATGATGCTGGGGAAGGCAGAGGGGCGGGAAAGACCGAGGAGTGAGCCAGGCTCTGTCCCAGGGTACCGGGGAGCCATGGAGGGTCATGAGCAGGTGGGCATCAGGTCAGGGACAGACTGGAAGGGAGAGACTGGAGGCAGGGAGGCTGGCAGGAGGCTGAGAAGAGAGTCCAGGAGGTGAGGAGGAGGCTTGAGCTGGGGCTGTGGGGAGGGCAGGGGAGAGGGAAGAGTCAGGGGGCAGGAAGAAAGGCTGAGGGGGTGGTGAGCCAGAAGGAGGGGCAAGGAGGTGCCTGGGGGTCTGGCTTAGGGACTGGGAGACAGTGGGGTGGTCCTGAGATGGGGATGTGGGGAAGGAGTAAGGAAACTGAGACCAAAGAGGCTGAAGCAACAGTTTGGTTTTGCTGGGAGGCTGGGGTGGGACAGAGGGCTGGGGTGGGATGGAAGGGGCTGTTTTCTGACCCAGGCAACCCCCTTGCCCTCGCAGGAGCCTGCAGCACCCCAACGTCCTCCAGTGCCTGGGCGTCTGCGTGGAGACACTGCCCTTTTTGCTGATTATGGAGTTCTGTCAACTGGTGAGGGTCTGGGGCGGGGGAGGCAGAGGCGGGAGCTGGGCGGGGTGAGGGCTCAGGGCAGTTCCTAGGGATCTTCAGCAATGACATCATCATCATCATCATCACAGCAACACCTGTGACAAGCACTGCCATCTCTGTAGATGAGCACTCACTCCCCAGGTGGTGTGCCCTGAACTAGCGCATGAGGCGGGTGGGTGCTGTTCCTGCGCGCTTCTAAGCAGCAGGGGAAACTGAGGCCCAGAGGGGGCTGCCCACTGAGGGCAGAGGTCGCCCCATCCTCGCCGCGGATTGCCTGGCGTGGGTGCCTGGGAGGGGGCGGTGGTGCTGACCCCTCCCTGCCCTCTCTCCCAGGGGGACCTGAAGCGTTACCTCCGGGCCCAGCGGCCCCCCGAGGGCCTGTCCCCTGAGCTGCCCCCTCGAGACCTGCGGACACTGCAGAGGATGGGCCTGGAGATCGCCCGCGGGCTGGCACATCTCCACTCCCACAACTATGTGCACAGGTGGCAGCCCGGGGGCCACCGGGAGGAACCGGGGGGAGAGGGGACAACTTAGGGGAAAGAGGCCAGGCTACGGGGGTGGGAGATGAGGCCACAGGGGAGGGGTTTAAGGAGGGAAGGAGGCCTGAGTGGGAGACACAAGAGGCGGGGAAAGCCCAGGAGGGTCAGGGGGAAGAGGCGGAGTCAGGAGAGGAGGGGAGGAGTCAGGAAGGGAGGAGGGGGTCACAGAAGAGAGGGAGGAGTCAGGGGAGGGGGAGGAGTCAAGGTAGGAGAGGAGGAGGGAGGAAAAGAAGAGGGAAGGGGAGCAGTGCGGGAAAGTGGGCGGGGTCTAGGAAGGGGGGGCGGGCTTCCCCAAGCTACCCCCTTCTTACCTCGCCCCCCTCGCCCGCCCCCAGCGACCTGGCCCTGCGCAACTGCCTGCTGACCTCCGACCTCACCGTGCGCATCGGAGACTACGGGCTGGCGCACAGCAACTACAAGGTGAGGGCTGCCCTCCATCAGAGCGGGAGGGGGCGGGGGGCGCCCCGGCCTGCCTGACCGCGCCCCGTGCCGCCCACACCCAGGAGGACTACTACCTGACCCCCGAGCGCCTGTGGATCCCGCTGCGCTGGGCAGCGCCCGAGCTCCTCGGGGAGCTGCACGGGACCTTCATGGTGGTGGACCAGAGCCGCGAGAGCAACATCTGGTGAGGGGCCCGGGCCGGGGGGCGGCCGAGGAGGGCAAGGAAGGTGGAAGGGTCACAGGTTCTACGGTTGGGGAAACTGAGGCCTGGAGGGGCAGCCCCCTGGCCGGTCAGGGCAGGGCTCTGACCTTCCTCTGCCCTCTGCTCCCCGCAGGTCCCTAGGGGTCACCCTATGGGAGCTGTTTGAGTTTGGGGCACAGCCCTACCGCCACCTGTCAGACGAGGAGGTCCTCGCCTTCGTTGTCCGTCAGCAGCACGTCAAGCTGGCCAGGCCGAGGCTCAAGCTGCCCTACGGGGACTACTGGTGAGGGCGGGGCCTGACCCCGGACCCCTGACCTTCCACCTCCCACCCCAGGATGATCCCAGAATCCCCCGCCTCATTTCACACTCTCCCCCCTCCACAATTGCACCACTTGCTGCCAGCCCTAGAATGGAGTGGGGACGTCCCCACCCCTTCCGCCAGCATCTGCTACTTGGAGCAGGGAAACTGAGGCATGGAGTGACAGCTGGTGTTTGAACGTAGTTTCTCCAGCCCTAGAAGACCCCTGCTGCTTGCTTGTCTCTGATTCCAAAACTTGTAACCCAAACGGGAAGGCCACCTTAACCGTCATTTACGCACATGCGCCTTGCTGTCCTCTCTTCTTCTAGGTCTCTGTCTCCCTCTCTCTGGTTTCTGTTCCCCCCTCTCGCTGGGTCTTGGTCCTCTTCTCCCTGGGTCTCTGCCCCCCACTTTCTCCTGGTCTCTGCCCACCCCCAGTGACGCCCCCCGCCCCCCAGGACTCTGCCCTACTCACTCTTGCCTCCTCCCCCTCCCCCAGGTACGACATCCTGCAGTCCTGCTGGCGGGCGCCTGCCCAGCGCCCCTCGGCCTCTGATCTGCAACTGCAGCTCACCTACCTGCTCTCTGAGCGGCCCCCAAGGCCCCCGCCGCCGCCGCCGCCCCCCCGAGATGGTCCCTTCCCCTGGCCCTGGCCCCCGCAGCACAGCGTGCCCCGCCCGGGGACCCTGTCCTCTCCGTTCCCCCTTCTGGATGGCTTCCCTGGGGCTGACCCGGACGACGTGCTCACGGTCACCGAGAGTAGCCGTGGCCTCAACCTTGAGTGCCTGTGGGAGAAGGCGCGGCGGGGGGCCGGTCGGGGCGGGGGGGCACCCACCTGGCAGCCGGCGTCCGCGCCCCCGGCCCCCCGGGCCAACCCCTCCAACCCCTTCTACGAGGCGCTGTCCACGCCCAGCGTGCTGCCGGTCATCAGCGCCCGCAGCCCCTCCGTGAGCAGCGAATACTACATCCGCCTCGAGGAGCATGGCTCCCCGCCAGAGCCCCTCTTCCCCAATGACTGGGACCCCCTGGACCCAGGAGTGCCTGCCCCCCAGGCCCCCCAGGCCCCCCCCGAGGTCCCCCAGCTGGTGTCCGAGACCTGGGCCTCCCCCCTCTTCCCGGCGGCCCGGCCCTTCCCGGCCCAGTCCTCGGCCCCCGGCAGCTTCCTCCTGAGTGGCTGGGACCCCGAGGGCCGAGGCGCCGGGGAGACCCTGGCAGGAGACCCCGCCGAGGTGCTGGGGGAGCGGGGGGCCACCCCGTGGGCCGAAGAGGAAGAGGAGGAGGAGGAGGGCAGCTCCCCGGGGGAAGACAGCAGCAGCCTTGGGGGGGGCCCCAGCCGCCGGGGCCCCCTACCCTGTCCCCTGTGCAGCCGCGAGGGGGCCTGCTCCTGCCTGCCCCTGGAGCGGGGGGACGCCGTCGCCGGCTGGGGCGGCCACCCTGCTCTTGGCTGCCCCCATCCCCCCGAGGACGACTCGTCCCTGCGGGCGGAGCGGGGCTCCCTGGCCGACCTGCCCCTGAACCCCCCCGCCTCGGCCCCCCCCGAGTTTCTGGACCCCCTCATGGGGGCGGCGGCGCCCCAGTACCCCGGGCGGGGGCCACCTCCCGCTCCCCCCCCGCCGCCGCCACCTCCTCGGGCCCCCGCGGACCCGGCCGTGTCCCCCGACCCCCCCTCGGCCGTGGCCAGTCCCGGCTCAGGCCTGTCGTCTCCGGGCCCCAAACCGGGCGACAGCGGCTACGAGACCGAGACCCCTTTTTCCCCCGAGGGAGCCTTCCCCGGTGGGGGGGCAGCAGAGGAGGAAGGGGTCCCTCGACCACGGGCTCCCCCCGAGCCCCCCGACCCGGGAGCGCCCCGGCCACCCCCAGACCCGGGTCCCCTCCCGCTCCCGGGGGCCCGGGAGAAGCCGACCTTCGTAGTTCAAGTGAGCACCGAGCAGTTGCTGATGTCCCTGCGGGAGGACGTGACAAGGAAGCTCCTGGGGGAGAAGGGGGCAGCCGCCCGCGACACAGGGCCCAGGAGGGCGGGGAGAGGCCCCGGGAACCGGGAGAGAGCCCCGGGCCCAAGCAGGGGCCCCACAGTCCTGGACAGCGGGAAGCAAGCCCCAAGCCCGAACGGGGGCCTGAGCCTCCGCGTGAACGGGGTGACAGTGCTGGAGAATGGGGAACAGAGAGCCCTGGGCGTCGAGGAGAAGGCGGCGGAGAACGGGAGCCCGGGGTCCCCAGAGAGAGAAGAGCAAGTGCTGGCGAATGGGGAGCTGCCACCCCCAAGGAGGGAGGAGAAAGTGCTGGAGAATGGGGGCCTGGGGTCTCCGGAGAGAGAAGAGCAAGTGCTGGTGAATGGGGGGCTGACACCCCCAAAGATCGAGGAGGTGTCAGAGAATGGGGGCCTGAGACTCCCCAGGAACCCGGAGAGGCTGCCAGAGACTGGGCCTTGGAGAGCCCCAGGGCCCTGGGAGAAGATGCCCGAGAGTGGGGCTCCAGCCCCCATGAACGGGGAGCCAGCCCCAGAGACCTCGCTGGAGAGAGCCCTGGCACCTGGCGCAGTGGCCTTGGCCCTGAACGGCGGGGAGACAGCCCCTGGCCCCATTGGCCCAGCCCCCAGGAGCGGGGTGCCGGAACCCGGGACCGAGAGGAGAGCCCCCGAGACTGGGGGGGCACCGAGAGCCCCCGGGGCTGGGAGGCTGGACCTCGGGAGTGGGGTCCGAGCCCCAGTGGGCATGGGGATGGCCCCCGGCGGCGGCCTCGGAAGCGGCGTGGACGCAAAGGCCGGATGGGTCGACAGCACGAGGCCACAGCCACCTCCACCGCCGCTGGAAGCACAGCCGACGAGGCCGGAGCCAGCGCCCCAGAGAGCCAGGCCGGAGGCAGCCTCCGAGGGAGAGCCCGGGGTCCCAGACAGCAGAGCCGGCGGAGACACAGCACCCAACGAAGACGGGGACCCCCCCAAGCCCGAGAGGAAGGGCCCCGAGATGCCACGACTGTTCTTGGACTTGGGACCCCCTCAGGGGAACAGCGAGCAGATCAAAGGTGAGCAGGCTGCTGGGAGCACGGGAGCGCGGTTGGGGGCCGAGGCCCAGCTCCTTCCAAGGTGTAGGGTGCAGTTGAGAAGCTCAGGCTCCCAGGTACCAGACAGGTCAGCCTGGTGGTGACAAGTGCAGACCCTAGAGCCACACTCCCTGGGCTCAAATCCTGGCTTTGCCCCTTCCTAGCTCTGTGATCTGGACAGATGACCTTCTCTGTGCCTCAGTTTCCCCATCTGCCAAAAAAGGATAGCGCCTACCTAATAGGATTGTGAGGGTTAAATGAGTTAGGACTTCCAAAGCCTTTGGCCCAATGCCTGGCACTTCTAAGCACCTGCTGTTATATCACAATTCACGTCAACTAGGGGTTGCAAACTCAGATGCCCATAGGGGGTCAGACAATATAAGGGAATGAATGACAGGTGGGAATGAATGAATGAATGAGAGCTGGGAGATGTGGGGTAAGAGTTGGGGAGGAAATGCAGCCACTTCTCAGCTCCATTCAGGAATGCCCACCTGGTGTTGCCAAATCTGCTGCTCTCCCCCTTTAAGCCAGAGTTCTGGGTGTTTTAATGGTTGAAACCAATTCAAAAGAAGCCTTTCTGTGGGCTGGGCTGCCAGTGCGTGATCTCTGGTTTAAACTTTCCAACAAGCTGAGGCATCTATTCATTGTGCCAGGCCTCCTGTGCGCCAGGCCCTGAGCTGTCCAGGGCTGAGACCCAGGGATCCTCAGACCCTGCCCTGCCCACCGCAGTACTGGTGGCTTGAAAGCCTAGTAGAAAGGCCTTTTCTGGAAACTGAGTTTTGATAGGAACACAGGAAATAGTTTGTCATAGAGAGGGGACAATTTAAAAGATAAATGGAGAGTAAAATAAACAGCCCCTGTTTAGATGTGGACATAGGAATGTGGTTCCACTGGAATCATCCAGAGGCCTGATTTCCTTAAATCCTGGTATGAAAGTTATAAATGACTGGGCCTGTTTTATATTGGCAACCTCACAGCCACACTTGAGGGAAGGGTTATTATCTCTGTTTGCCAGAGGAGCCTGAGGCTCAAGAGGGAAAGCTCAGGAAGGGGACTGAGCACAGAGCCTTCCTTTCTCAAACCCATGGCATTAGAACACTACCACTTCCTCAAGGTTGTTGTGGGGAGTTTGCAACCAGCTGTGTCAGGAAAGACCCTGGGCAGCATGAAAATGACAGGGGATGAGCAACTAAGATGCCTCAGAGGGTCTGAGGCGGGGGTGGGGGGGGTCGGTGTTGTTGGGTGCGAAGAGACTGGGAATAGCATGCTTTGCTTTTTTTTAAAAAAATCCAGTGAACTCCTACTCATCCTTCATGACCCCACTCAAATTTCCCCTTCCCTGGGAAGCCTTCCTGATTTCGAAAGACTGTCACCCTGTCCTTCCTTTGGGTATCCACAGCCCTTGATAGCTTCCTCTATAAAGCCCCCCTCCATCCCATCACCTTGAGATGGGTGGTCAGGGAAGGCCTCAATGAGGAGGTGACTTCTGAGCAGACATGAAGGAAGTGAGCCAGGTGGACATCTGGGAGAAGGATGTTTCAGGTAGAGGACACTGAGATGGGCATTAACTTGGCATGTTCAGGGAATAGCAAAAGGCTGGTGAAGCTGGAGTTGAGTGAATGAGGGGTGGAGAGTGACTCGGTCCACATCCATCTTTCTCCTTGCCCTGCCCTGCCCCTCTTCTCATCCCCACCATCGCCCCCAACAGGGCCTGGCACACAGCTCACTTATGCAGTAATGGAGGAATGAGTGGCCCCTCCATTTACCAGTGAGGAAACAGAGGCTCAGAGAGGTGGATCTGCTTGCCCAGGGACACACAGCAAGAGAGCAGGGTAGGCTTGGGATTTGAAGTGAGGTTTCCTCCTCCAGGGACCTGAAGTCCTTCCCTCCCAGCAGGCTGAGATCAAGGAGTCTTAGGGCAGGGAAAGGACCTGGAGATGCCTAGACACCCCAATTTTCTGGCGATTGAGGGCCAAAAAGGGAAAGAAAGTACCTTGGTCAACATTGTGTAGCAGGGAACATTTATTCACTAATCCCACGAATATTGACTGAGTACTTCTATGTGCTTGGGGTTTGGGGACACAGCCAGAATGAGCCCGACTCAGTCTCTGTTCTGTGGCAAGGCAAACATTAATCACACTGCCACAGAATTACAGTTCTATACTGAGATCAACCGCTCGGAAGGCGAGGTGCTTGGTACTATGGGGTGCAGAGCGGGTTGCCTGGCCTGACCTCTTGGGAGATCTCCAAAGGCTTTGAAAGTCCAGACAGAGCTGGACGATGAATAGGACTTGAGTTAGATAAGGAAGTTCCAGGCAGAGGGAACAGCCTATGCGAAGGCTCAGAGGTGGGAGGAATGGAGATGTGGCCCATGTGGTTGGATGGAGGTCAAGCCAGAATGAGGTGGGGACAGAACCAGGAGAGGTCAGCACAGCCAGGGCACTCAGGCCTGATGGCCCCGGGAGAAACTGGGGCTTTGTGCTGTGGGCACTGGGGAGCCACGGGGAGGGTTAAGCACTGGAGTAGGGGGAAGACCGCTACCCTTCTGCTTGGAGACCCCCAGTGCAGCCTTTTGGTTCACAAGGGTGGAAAAAGGCCCAGACTGTGGCTGAGATTACCTGAGGACACAGAGTTAGGCGGGAGGGCATGCCTCAGTTTCCCCAGGAACAGGAGCTCACCGGGTGTCTCCCCTCGCAGCCAAGCTCTCGCGGCTCTCGCTGGCGCTGCCGCCGCTCACGCTCACGCCGTTCCCGGGGCCGGGCCCGCGGCGATCCCCGTGGGAGGGCGTGGACGCCGGGGCGGCTGGCGGGGAGGCCGGCGGGGCGGGGGCGTCGGGGCCGTCGGAGGAGGACGGGGAGGACGAGGACGAGGACGAGGAGGAGGACGAGGAGGCGGCGGCGGCGGGCGCGGTGGCGGGGCCGCGGGGCCCCGGGAGAGCGCGGGCAGCCCCGGTGCCCGTCGTGGTGAGCAGCGCCGACGCGGACGCGGCCCGCCCGTTGCGGGGGCTGCTCAAGTCTCCACGCGGGGCCGACGAACCCGAGGACAGCGAGCTGGAGAGGAAGCGCAAGATGGTCTCCTTCCACGGGGACGTGACCGTCTACCTCTTCGACCAGGTGGGCTGCCCCCGCGCAGAACCCCGGGGCTGGGGTCTAGGGAGGGGCGGGGCCTGGATGAAGACCGCGCCTAGATTGGGGGCGGGGTCTGCAGGGTGCGGGCGGGGCGTGGGAGAGCGGGCCAGGGAATGGGGCGGGACTTGAAGGACCAGATGAGGCCTTGAGTGTGAGGGCGGGGCCTGGGAATGGGGCTGGGCCTGGAGGAAGGCCACGCCTCAAGTGGGGGCGGGGCCTGCAGGGTGAGGGCGGAGTCTGGGGAGAGACTGGCTAGGGAAATAGGGCAGGATGAGTCCTTGAGTGTGAGGGCGGGGCCTGGGGATGGGGCGGGGCCAGGGGAAGGGCCGAGTGTAGAGCAGAGGTGGGGCCTGGGGTGGGGGAGGATGCTGGAGGGCTAGGGAGAGGCCTGGAGATGAGAACGGATCCGGAAGGAAAGCGCGGTACCTGGTAGTCAGAGGCTAAGGAGAAAGTGAGAGGATTAGGGCGTGGTCTGTAAGGTGGGGGCGGAGCCTAGTGAAGTTCGGGATGGGGTTTCTGCACCAGCGCTCTAATGTTGTGGAGGCCGAGGGGCCGGCTCAGGATGGAGGGGATCTTATCCACTAGGGGGGGGGCCATGGAGAAGCTGCAGGTAGGGCTTAAAGAGATGCTGCTTGTAGTGTTAAGATACTAAGTGCAGTAGTGGGTTCAGGGATGGGACAGAGCTAATGAACTGGGGCGGGGCTAAGAGAGATGGGTTGAGGATTGTGTTAAAAGTAACTAGCCTGGGAGGTTAGCGTTGAAGAGAAAAACAGGGCGGTGTGGTGCTTGTGGACTGGGGCCGTGTCTAGATGAACCTGGGGCGGGGCATACTAAGGTCCTGAGATGAGTGAGAACAGGGTCAAGAGCTGAGGCCTAGGGCACTGAAACAAACTGGAGCGGGGCCTCTTCAGAGGGCGGGGCTTAGGGGCTCGCGGGAGGGTCCGGAGATGCTCAAAATGGGTTAGGGGTTTAGAGGACCATAGGAGCAGGTAGTTGTGGGGCCCGCCCTTGGACGCCTGCGGCCGAGATCTAGGACGTGAGTAAGGTTCATGGAGACGGGACGGGACTTACGGAGATAGTCCTGGGTTAGGGGCTTCCGTGGAGGCAGCGCGTTAAGGAGCCGGGAGAGAATTCCTGCAGTGCACTGCTTAGCTATGGGAGGAACTCCGTGGTCGGGGGAGGAGCTTCAGGCCGGGGGAGGTTAAAGCTGGCCTGAGGCTTCGAAGGCAGATTAGGGGATCTCCAGAGAGAGCGATTGTAAATTGGGATGCCTGAAGCCCCAGAAATGTTAGCGGGGTTTGTTGCTTGTTGGGATGTAGTGAGTGGGATGTGACGGTTCGCCCCCTCTTGCCTCCCCTAATATGCCTCCACAGGAGACGCCAACCAACGAGCTGAGTGTCCAGGGCCCCCCCGAGGGGGACACGGACCCGTCAACGCCCCCAGCGCCCCCGACGCTTCCCCACCCCGCCACCCCCGGAGATGGGTTTCCCAGCAACGACAGCGGCTTTGGTGAGGGGCGGGGCGGGGCAGAGTTGGGGGCGGGGTCTATGGGAAGGGCAGCGGCGGGGCGGGGCCTGCTGAGGGGTGGGGTGGAGGGCTGAAGAAGTGACTGAGGGTCTGACCGCGTCCTCTCCTCTCCCTCCTCAACCCCCCGCCCCCAACGCTAGGAGGCAGTTTCGAGTGGGCGGAGGATTTCCCCCTCCTCCCCCCTCCAGGCCCCCCCCTGTGCTTCTCCCGCTTCTCCGTCTCGCCTGCGCTGGAGACCCCGGGGCCCCCCGCCCGGGCCCCCGACGCCCGGCCCGCAGGTACCGTGCTTCAGACCCTTGGCCCTGCCCCACGTCTGCCAATCTCTGTCCCCATCTGTCTCCCACTTTCTTGTCCCCATCTCTCTGAATTTCTTTGCCTCTCTCCCAGTTTCTTCCTTCCCCTCTCTCAGTCTGGCTGCTCACCAGTGAAACCCCACCCACCTCTGGAACCCGCTCAGACCAAGAGGTGTCCATCAGATGGGCTTGGGCAATCACGCCCTTCCCTGAGCCTCAGTTTCCCTTCTGTAAGGATGCCTTCTGAGTCTTGCCCATCTTTTTTTTTTTTTTTTCTGGCCGCGCCCCTTGGCATGTGGGATCTTAGTTTGCCGACCAGGGATGGAACCCGTGCCCCCTTAAACACTGGACCGCCAAGGAAGCCCCAAATCATTTCTTTCTTTCCTTCTTTTCTTTCTTTCTTTCTTTCTTTCTTTCTTTCTTTCTTTCTTTCTTTCTTTCTTTCTTTCTTTCTTTCTTTCTCTTTCCTTCTCTTTCTTTCTTTCTTTCTTCCTTTCTTCCTTCCTTCCTTTCTCTCCCTCCCTCCCTCCCTCCCTCTCTCTCTTTCTTCTTTCTTTCTTTCCCCCTCCCTCCCTCCCTCCCTCCCTCTCTCTCTTTCTTTCTTTCTTTTCCTCTCTCTCCCTCCCTCCCTCCCTCTCTTTCTTTCTTTCTTTTTATTTTTCTTTTTCTTTCCCATCTTTGCCCCATCTTTGTGCTAAGATTCCTGTCTGGTACTTGGTGGATCTTGATCCCGTCTCCTTGGGGGGGCATAGGTTGATCAGAGGCAGACAAGAAGCCAGAGGAAACCAGGGGGCTCAAAGCTGGTTAGTATGAACCAGAGCAGAGAGGAAATGGCCAGGGAGCCCCATAGCAATAACAGCAGGCACTCCCATAGACCCTAGAATGTGCTTGCAACATCTTACCCCATTTAATCCTCCCTATGATCCCATGGGGTGTATTCTAGTCTCATCCCCATTTTACAGAAGAGAAAACTGAGGCACAGAGAGGCATGAGGAGCCGGGGCACAAACCCTGGCTGCCGGGCCTCTGAGTCTGTGTCCACTACAGTAGTCAGCATTTGTCAGGTACCTTTCTTGCGTTTTACTTACGCCATAATGCTAATCCTCACCACCACCTCCCCGTGCACGCAGCAGGGGTCTTTAACTGGTAGCTGTTACTGCGTTTAATGAAGTAGATGCTAATTGAGCGTCGGCTGTGCTGGGCTCGGGGGGCTCCGTGCTGGGCAAGATCAGTGGGCCCCCCTCCGCCCTACCCGCAGCACTGCCCCACAGTCCCACAGTCAGCGAATAAGTGCCAACTCAGGGTTGCTGAGCAAGCAGATGACAAGAGGAAAGGGCTTTGTGTCCTCGGTGATGGAAGGGTCCTTTAACCAGGGACTTGAAGGGTTGGTTGTCGTTAACTAGGTGAAGGGGAAGGGGACAGCGTGCTAGCAGACGGGACAGCTTGCAGAGGGCCTGAGGCAGGAGAGAGCTTGGCTGATTCATGGAACAGAAGGGAAGCGGGTGTGTCTGGAGGTTACTTGCAGAGTTGGTTGGACGGGGGTGGGTGTGGGAAGTGAGAGAGAGCAGGACAGACCCCGCAGGGCTTGAGGGTAAGCTGAGGGGCGGGGACTTGTCCTGGGGGCACTAGGGAGCAGGGGAGGGGCAGCATCAGCCCCGGGTGTAGGGAGACTTCTCCCGGGCCTTGTGGGGGCCAGTGGAGGCAGGGAGGCTGGGGAGGAGGCCAGGCAAGGCTCCAGTAGGGAGAGGAGAGGACATACAGAGTCAAGGGCAGGAGGGATGGGCTGAGGGTTGACCCTTCACTTGGCAACATCCTCAGATTTCCACCCCCAAATGTCACTTCCTCCCAGAGGTCTTCTCGGAGGCCCCCAAGAGGACAGGGTGAGGTGGGTTCCAGGGCGTGGGGACACCAGCCAAGTGTTGAGTCAGGGCTGAGGCCCATAGGGCCAGCAATCCAGGATGACTTCACCTTTATTCACCTGGAGAGGAGAGGGAGGGCCCGATCACACAAAACCCCAAATCCCTTTACTCAGTCCTTAGATATTCCGCAGCTGGGCTGGGAAGCTGCTGAGCCGGTTTCGAGACCATGGCTGGGGGTTGGGGGTGGTGGGGCAGGCGGAGCCGCCTTCTTCCTCAGACCCCTGTGCTCGGTGTGGCTCTGCCCACTTCACACACGTTCCCTGGGTGCTGAGTGATGCCAGGAATCTCAGAGTTTCCCTACTCCTTTGAAAAGGACACAAGGGTCATGCTCCCCATTTAAAGAGAGGGAAACTGAGGCTCAGGGACTGGAAGTGAGGGCAATGACTTGACCCAGGCCACTCAGGTGAGAAGTGTGAGGTGGAGCGGGAGGGTGCCCGGTGGGCAGCCCTGGTTGAGAGTCTCCACCCCACAGACCTTGGTTTTCTGGATCTGTTGTGTGGGTGGGAGGCTCTCCTTCCGCTGGGAGAGAAGGGATCAGGATGGGAAAGTCTGATGGGATGGCACTTTGTGCAGGGCCTCTACTGGATGCTGGGGATGCAGCAGTGACCAAATGCAGTCCCATCCTCTCTGATCTTCCAGTCTAGAGGGGCAAGCAGACAGGAAGCTAGCTCTTTGACAATGACTGAGATTATCCCAGAGGAGAAATGTGAAAGAAAATAACTATAGTGGAAGGGAATTCCCTGGCAGTCCAGTGGTTAGGACTCAGTGCTTTCACAGCCGAGGTGAAATCCCTGGTCGGGGAACTAAGATCCCACAAGCCATGCGGCACCGCCAAAAAAAACAAAAAACAAACCCCCCCCCCCCACTATAGTGCAGTGAGATAGAATGACTTTGGGGGGTGAGGGGGACGACTGCTTGACTGAGAATGGCCCAGAGAAGACCCCTGAAGAGGGGGCATGGCGACTGAGGCCTGAGTTCTATGGGAAGGGCTAAGGGCATGCCAGGCAGTTGGAACAGCCAGTGCAAAGGCCCTGGGGTAGGACTGTGCTTGGAGGAACAGCAAGGAAGCAGACCACTGTGGCTGGAGCAGAGTGAGTCGGGGGCGGGAGTACATGAGGACAGAAAAAGGACAGAGCAGATCAGGTGGGGCCCTCCCCATGGTGAGGGCTTGGTTTTCACTCCGATCGGCAAGCCAGAAGCCATGAGCCTTTCTGCCCAGTAATTCCATTTCTCTCTCCTCTCCCTCCATCCTCAGGCCCCGTGGAGAACTGACTCCCCGAAGACCTGACCCCCCTGCACCCCCAGAAGAGGGGTTGAGAGTAGAATCCTCTGTGGATGATGGAGCCACTGCCACCACCACAGACGCCGCCTCCGGGGAGGCCCCCGAGACCGGGCCCTCCCCCTCCCCCACCATGTGCCAAACGGGAGGCCCTGGCCCTCCGCCCCCCAGCCCCCCAGACGGCTCCCCTGAGCCACCTGACCCCCTCGGTGCCAAATGAGGCAGGAAGCCCCTCACCCCTCCCTGGAGAGCCGCCTTTCTCGGAACTGAACTGAACTCTTTAGGGCCTGGAGCCCCTCTGCACAGCGGAGGCCCCTCCTCACCCACTCCCAGCCCCAGACAGGGGCCGAAGGCTTCAGGGACCTGGACCCCCCCATCTCGCGTCTCCCCTTTCCCACCCCAGCCTGGCCCCTGGAGGGGCCTCTGGTTCAAACCTTCGCGTGGCATTTTCACATTATTTAAAAAAGACAAAAAACAACTTTTTGGAGGAACGTGGGGCGTGTGTGTGTTTCGGGAGATGAAGAGGGGAGGCTGCAGGGAGCGGGTGCTGTCCAGGAGATATGGCCATCCCCACAGCCCCATCTGACAGATAGGAACATCGAGGCTCAGAAAGGCAGAAATGCCTGTGTGGCAGCGAGACCCCCGCCTTCTCCACTTCTCTGGATCTCAGTCTGGTGTCGGCATCACCGACTTCTGCTGCAGCCTCAACTTACAGTTCAGGAGGTGACGAGGAGCCAGCGAGGGTTTGGGAAGGTGGCAGGTTATCGTCAGAGCTGGGTTTCTGCAAGGTGGCCAGAAGCTGTCCCGGGGCCAGGGCTGGTGAGGAAAATGCTCAGAAATGACCTGCCAGCACCCACACTGGATCATGGCCATATCCCACACACCTCAGAACGGCACTGCCTGTGCCTCGAGGGTCAGAATCTATCTCCCTGCCCATGGTAACTGTGCCTCAGTTTACCTGTTTCTCCATGTGACCACCCACCTCTCTGACATTCTCTTGCCTTCCCCCTAATCGAACCTCTCCATTCAAATTTCTCATTTGTTTTTTGTCCCTTTAGCTCCTTATTTCACCCGGTCCCAGTTCTGTCTTTGTTTTCCCATCCCGTGTCTTCAGCCTCTTTCTTCTCATCTATTTCTTCGTCTGAGTTTCACCCCATCTCTACTTCTTTCTCCTTGTCTGTGTGTTCCCATCACCTTCCTGTCTCTATTATGTCATTCTGCTACGGGTTTTTGTCTCGATTTCTTTTTCTCAATTTGTCCTGGTCTCTTGACTGATCCTGTCTCCATCTTTGTCTTTTTTTCTTCTGACTGGGTCTGTCTTGGCATCTCTGATCTCCTGGCTTCAACCTTCTTCCCCCCACCCCCACCCACCGTCACCTTGGTACCAGATTCATTTGTGTATATGAAGGAAGCAGTTTGGATGAGGGAGGAGGGAAGGGGTCAGGAGTGGGGACCCAGCCGGGATGCTGTGTGGACTCCTGGCTTAGGAATTAAGATTATGAGAACATTAGGGTCACATGTAAGTTGTGGGCGATGGAGAAAGAGTGAATGAGAGGATTAGGTTTTGCCTCTTTCCCCTACTGCCACTTCTGATAGATCTGGTGGTTCTTGAACTGATCTTGTAACATGTCTGCCCAGGGTGGGTGCTGCATGGAACCCAGCCAGGTTAGGCAGTGAGAGCCTAGGCTCCTGGGTCTGAGGGAAGAGGGGGCTGGGGGCCTGGACTCCTGGGTCTGAGGGTGAAGGGGTGTATTAGCTCACTAGGGCTGCTGTAACAAAGGTCCACAAATTGAGTGGCTTAAACCAGACATTTATTGTCTCAGTTCTGGAGGCTAGATGTCCAAGATCAAGGTGTCGGCAGAGTTGGTTCCTTCTAAGGGAGAATCTGTTCCAGGCCTGTCTCCTAGCTTCCAGCAGTTGTCTGGCAATCTTTGGTGTTTCTTGGCTTGCAGAAGCATCACCCCAATCTCTGCCTTCATCATCACATGGCCTTCTCTCCTTGCACGTGTGTCTCTGTGTCCAAAATGTCCCTTTGTATAAGGACACCAGTCAAATTGGATTAGGGCCCACACTAATGACCTCATCTTAACTAATTGTATCTGCAATGATCCTATTTTGGAATAAGATCACATTTTGAGGTATTGGGAGTTAGGACTTCAATATATGGATTTGTGGGGGACACGGTTCAACCCGTAACAAGGGGGTTGGGAGTATGGGGTCCTGGGAGAGGAGGGAACTGAAAGCCAGAATTCTCCATCCTTGGGGAGAAGACGGATGGGGGGCAAAACTGAAGGACAATTCTGAGGTGACTGGAGTCTAATTTTAATGTTCCACAGGCATCTCCAGCTTAATTTGGCTAAAACAGAACCACTGATTTCTCCCCCCATAAATCCCCTCTTTAGCCATCTCAGTAAATGACATTGCCATTCACCAGCTGCTCAAGCTAGAATCCCAGAGTTGACCCAGCCCTCAGCAAGTCTTGCTGGCTCCTCTTCCTAAAGGACTCACACGGGTCCGGGTCTCTCCAAGTCTACGGCCACACCCTCTTACACCAGAATGACAGCACAGACTCCTAACTTACCCCCCTGCTACTGCCCCTGCTCACCTCCAAATTACTCTCCTGCAGCAGCCAAAGGCCCCCTCCTGCAACGTCAACCCAAATACATCACTCTCCTTTGTCATGACCTTGGATGGCTTCCCATCAGCTAAGAGTACATTCAAAGTCCTAACATGGCTGTCCGGGCCCCAAATGATTGGGCCCAGGCATTTCCTCCATTTCCCATCACCCCATCCTCACTCCATCACCACCGTACAGGCACACCAACATGCTGTCAGTTACTCCAACACAATGTGCCTTTTCCTGCCTTGGCACATGCTGTTCCCTTTCCCTGGAATGCTCTTCTGGGGCATCTCCACTGAGCCAGCTACTTACCCACAATAGGCACTCGGTACCTATGGGTTCATTCCATGGAGGAGAGAAACACAGGGGGAAGACAGTGGTGGGACCCTCCACCGACCCAGGGACCTCATTTCCCATGACTTTCTTGGGTCAATGACTCCATCTCCATGGGATTTTTGAGAGGAGTTGGGAATTGCATTTCCTCTTTTGGGAATTCCATTCCCCACCAGCCCCTGGGGTGGAAGCGGTCAGGCAGGGCCTTGTTTCCCAGCCTGAGGAAGTGGGGGACAGGGGATCAGCCTAAGGGACACCCAACAGCAGTCTTAAGAAACTACATTTCCCAGGAGACCTCCAGAATGGCTCTCCCGACAGTGGGGTGGCCAGCGCCGCATAGCTTGCTGGGAATTGTAGTCCGGCAGTCTCCGGGAGGGATGGGTGCACCACCTTGGAGTTGTTACAGATTAGGAGCCTTCACACCCGCGGATGTCTGTGGCCAAGGGCGGGGCCCGGTCAAGGCCCGAGAGACCCGGGATCTTCCACACCCCACTGGCAGCACTCAACAATTAGGAGTTAGATCCCTTGGGGTCACGGAGGCTAACTGCAGTTCAGGCACGCCCTGGGACGACAGGCTTCCCTTCCAGCAGGGGCTTGGTCCTGGGCCTGTCTGGAGTTGTGGTTTCTCGTACTAAATCCTCCTCAGCTGCAGATCTGGACGTAGGAGAGAGACGGGGTCTCCCGACACCCCTCTCGGGATCCATGTGCTTTTGTTCCTTGGGGACACCACGCACACCCCAAGCTGGAAGGCAAAGGGGGACAAGCCTGGACCTGGGGCTCAGGGGTACCCCACCCCCACAAAGTTTCACCCGCAAAGAATGCGGTCCTTACACTTCTGTAAGCTGTCAGATTCCCGGGAAAGGAGATGTTATAAAAATGCCGGTTCTCAGCACTACCCCTGCCTGGTGTAAAATGTCTTCCAAAGGATGATCCTCTAGTGGCTGGGAAACCCGGTTCGATTGGCCCAGAGTCCCACCCTCTTGGCCCCAAAGCCCTGCCCCACCTACACTGGTCCCAACCTATTCCCGACACCACTGACCTCTAGACCAGCCGATCAGATATTGTCTGTTGCCCCTCAAAGACCACAAGCCCATGAGAGCAAAGGTGGGATGAGTGTCTGCCTGGCGCCTGGCTGTCAAGTAATGTCTAGAATGAATGGTAGACCTCGTCCCGGAAGCTCTGCATACCTGCATTCTCAGCACCCTTCAGTTCTAATGCAACGCCAACTCCAACCCAGTTAAACTTCTTCCTTTACTCCACCCCCGCGAGCTATGGGTGAAACCAGAACTGAGCCATCCAGGAGATGCCCTGTTCGTTCAGCTGCACGGACAGCACCCTTTTTTCACGCGTTACCAGGCCAGCTCCACCAAGCACCTCAGCTCCACCAACCCCAAGAGATGAGGGGGTCCGCAGGCCGCGAATGGTTAAATAATTCATAAGATTACCAACAGCGTATTAATTACAAATAATGAGGGAGGAGCTAGAGGAGATGAGTTTTCCAAACGGGGAACCAGGATCCGCAGCCCCAGGGCCCGGGGGTCCGGCCACCCGGGCAGGGCAGCTCCGTAATAAATAATGGAGTTGGGGGCAGGGGGTCAGGGCTGCTCCTGCTTCTTCTTGACAGAAATCCGCTTCTTCCTCGCGGCCAACATCTCATAGAACGGGTCCACGCTCACAGCGGCCCTGCAGAAGGGGCGGGATCCCAGGGTGAGGGCCGAGGGGCCTGGGCCCCCGGCCACCCCCTCCCCAAGGACTCCTGGGCGCAGGCTCACTGGATGGACTTGATCCACTCGTCCTTCTCCTCCTGCGTGGGGGCCGAGATCCGGTACACCATGTGGTTCCCCTCAACCACCCGGCCATCTGCCTCTGTCTTGCAGGCTTTGATGAGCTGCCCCTTGTTGTTGCGGATGTAGAGCTCGAAGCAGTTCTGGGTAGACACGAGACGACGGACAGCTGGGAAGAGCCAGCCCTGGGGCCAGGGGAGACCCCCCGACACAGCAGGACGGGGTACAGGGAGGGTCTTACTGGTTTCCGGGGGTCGTCCACCTCGCGGATGCTCAGATTCTCCAGGGGGATGATTCCTCGGGGCTCCTTGTCCTGAGAGAACGAGTTTGACCGGATTCAGACTTCCAGTCTCCCCCCGCCCCCAGCCCCTGCCTCCCGCAGACTCAGGAGTCCGGCCCCCTGCCCCTTGGCCCCGCCCTCACCGTCGTGTACTCAAAATAGTAGAGGCAGTTGTCCGTGAGGATAAACCAGCGCCGCTTCCACGTCTTCACCCGGCCCCCTGGAAGGGAAGGGGGGCAGGGGGCCTGGGCTCAACAGGGGGACGGGGCCTCTGGGAGGGTGGGGACGGGGGACGGGGGGCGGCGGGGCGGGGGGTGAGAGACAGAGCGAGCGCAGGGAAGGTGGGGCTGTCAGAGCCCCGGACAGAGCGATGCGTGGGAAGACGGACGAGCAGAACCAGGCGTGGTGTCTGGGCCCCGGGAACCGGTCCACCCCCAGCGTGCGGCTCTACACTCTCTAAGCCTGTCTGTCGACTCGGGTCAGGGCCCTCAGCCCCCCTGCTATGGGCCCGAGGCCAGGGCAGCCCCCTCCCCTTGTGTCATGTCGGGGAGCAAGGACGGGGCCGGCCTTGTACCTACCTCCTGGGGCAGACAGCGAGAAAGCAGGCAGGACCAGGCGAGAAGGGAAGGCGGAAGAATGGGGTGCCCCCGAGAGCCGCAGGGTTGGGGAGGGAAGGGATGCGCAGGAGGTGGCACAGAGATTGACAGAAACAGCAGAGACAGACACGCAGAGAAGGAGGGAGGGAGGGAGAGAGAGGGAAGAAAACCAGTTACATCCACATGAGGGAGGAATGGCCTGACCCTCTCCCACCCCGGGAGGCTGAGGACCCTGAGCCGCACTGAGGCGGCCAAGAGCCCCTCCCCGCGCCAGTGCCCGGCTCCAGCCCAACCCCTAGGACGTATCCCAGGCCAGGAGGGCCTTCCACTGCCACGGTGAAGATGTCTCTATAGGGGAGTCATCCCCACAAGGCAGAAGACAAAACCCCCAGTCGTTGGGCCATGGTGGCATGGGGACTCATGTCAGCACCAGTACAAACTGGCTGTGTGACCTTAGGACAACCACTTGCCCTCTGTGGACGCCAGTCTGGAGACCCACTCCAGCCCACACCTTCCTGCTTCAAAGTGACCTGCTTCTGGGCTCCTTGTGGTCCCGCAAAGATTAAATTGCAGTCATAATGACTTTTATTAACCATCTTTGTGAATATAACCACCACCACAGATTCCCTTTCCTGTATTTCAGTGTTTAAGAGGTGGCTTTTTCTAATGACCTTGTGATGTGCTCTGGTCAGAGATCTGGGTCCAAGGCCACCTCTGCCCAGTGGCTGCTGGACAGTGACCGAGCCTCAACCTCCTCATCCAAGAAATGGGAAGGGTTCCTACTGCTGGGCGCGGTTTGGAAGAGAACCAGTTCCTCAGGAAGCTGCCCCTCCTGCTTTTCTTTCCCACCCACTCACTGCCAGGGGCACCATTTGGCCTTCCTTGAATCATCTAAATTCCTCCCAGACCCCGCAGACCTGTCGGCCTCCCTCGGCCTCCCTGGAGGCCTCCCTCGGAGCTGATGCAGGAATCCATCCACCCCAGCAAGTTATCTGGAAAGAGTGATTTGCATTTTTTATGCACCAGGGACCTGCTACTGTGGCTGGAGAAGCGATTCCTCCATTTAGGAGCAGAATTCCATGTGGGGGGGGGGGCAGTGTGGATGATGAGATGTGAACGGAGCAAAGTCCTGCCTTGACCCTGTGCCAGGCTGGAAGCTTCCTCTGGGCCCTCCCACTGTCTGGGCTGCCTTCACTGTCCGGGCTGCCTTCACTGTCCAAGCCGGACTATAATTCCTCACCAGATTCTCTGTCTCCCTGGGGCAGCCACTCACTGCTCCTCCATTAAAAAGCCACCGCTGGGACTTCCCTGGTGGTGCAGTGGATAAGACTCCGCGCTCCCAATGCAGGGGGCCCGGGTTCCATCCCTGGTCAGGGAACTAGATCCCACATGCATGCCGCAACTAAGGAGCTCGCCTGCCACAACTAAGACCTGGCGCAGCCAAAAAAAAAAAAAAAAAAAAAAAAGCCACCACTGACCCTCCCAGGGCACCTACTACCAGGCCCAGCTCCAAGCCAATGGCTCTCAACCTGGGCCATGCACTGGGACCACCTGGAGAGCTTTCAACATGACTGATGGCCTATCCTGCCCCCAGCGACCCGACTTCACAAGTCTGTGGACTGGCCATTGCGGTTTTCGGGTGAATCTCTGGGCAGCCGGGGTTGAGAACCACTCCAATCCTCAGCCAGCTGTACCTGTCGGACCTCTGCTAACTAACCCTGAATTTGCTGGTGCCATGTGTTCCAAGGGTCACTGGCCCCTGCCCCATCCATCCCATCGTGGCCAGGGGCTCCCGATTCACCTAAGCCAGCCAGGGTGCTTCCCCTCCCCACCAGGAGCCAATCCAACCAGCTGAGAAGTCCACCGGGGTATTCTGGGACCCGTTTCCTCATTTCTGCAGGCTCTTTTCTGCCTAAGGGAGATGTTCTGGGGAGGTACGACGCCCCTAGAACAGCCACCACACTACTGGGCTGATGAGGAGGTAACACACCATGGGGATAAATGCAAGAGTCTCATAGTCGGTCTGCCTCAGACCCCCAAGAGTTCCCTCCAAGTGAGGTAACAGGCTCCCAGGCATCCCAATCCCTTGGGCTATTTTCTGTTCACTACAGCTGAGAGCACCCTGAGTGAACACTCTCCCCCCAGATGGGAACTGGGCAATCTGGTTCTTGGCTGTGTCCTCAGTGCCTAAACCAGGGCCTGGCACAAAGAAGGGGTTCCATAAATACGTATGGGTGAACAGAAGGGGTTAGGGAGCACTGAATACCAGCCCGGCCCTGGGCTTGGGCCCGGCACACAGGGCTGAACTAGTTTTCGGCCCATTTTTCAGATGTGGAAACTGAGGTTCAGAGAGGTGGAATCGCTGGCCTAAGGTCACATAGCAGGTACGTGAGAAAGCTGAGTCCAGAGCCTGGGGCCCACTAACCTCCCCCCTGCAGAGGCAGCCAGCAGAGTCAGCAAGGGACGTACCCAGCTTAAGGAGCCAGCCCTCCCGGTCCGGGTTGAAGAAGGTGTGGGTCAGATCATTCCCGTCATCCTCAGGAATCTTGAAGGGCTCATTTCGGATGCTGTCGTAGAGGTTCTGAGGGGCGAAGGCGTGGTCAGCAATTCCAGGCTCCTGGGACCCTCCCAGGGCTACTTGGCAGTGGGGAGGGGGCTCCAGCAACCAGGGAGCCAATAAGACCATGGGTGGGACGGCAGATGGGATGGTGCAGGGAGGGAGGCCGGGAGAAAAGGGAAGCAGAAGGCAGAAGAGTGGAGGGAGCCCGAGGGAGGAGAGAGAGAAGGAAAGATAGAAAAACTATGTGGAAACACAGACATAGGAAGAGCTCTGCTAGGTTCTGAGAGAGACCGACAGGCAGGTGGAGAATGGGACAGACCAAGACTCCATAGAGCCAGAGAGAGACGGAAAAGAGAAAGAGAGAGACAAGACAGGCAGCCAGAGAGAAAGAGGAAAGAAAGGGACATGCTGGCGTGACCACGCCGTCCACGGGCGAGGCAATGATCCCGGGTGGGGAGCTCAGGCACTGGGAGACCCCCAAGGAGGAGGGTCTGCGGCAGGAAGACGGACAGGGCTGAGGGGGCTGGGGGAGGGGGGGGGCCTGACCCTGAGCAGCTCCTCAGGCAGGTCCCCGCCCTCATTGATGCCCCGGTTCATGGCCACGAAGCGCTCCAGGCCCGGCTTGTCCCGGACGTTGGGGTTGTGAAGGCTGGTGTTCAGCATGATCACGGCGAAGGACAGCACGTAGCACGTGTCTGCATTGGACAGTCAGGGGGTGATGACTGGGGCATATGGGCCCCCAGGACCCGAGAGGTCAAGCCCCCAGCTCCCTCCTTCCCCAGGACCCAGGAGCCTGGGCCCCCACCTGTGGACTGGAAAACCCCGGGGTTGCATAGGCAGTAGCGCTGGGCAAAGGCTTCCATCATCCGGTCAATCTTCTGGGCTTCTCCAGGGAGGCGGAAGCTCCAGAGGAACTGCCTGCGTCAGAGAGGGGCCGGGTGTCGATGCCAGGACTGGCAGGACCCCCTCCCCACTCTCAGTCCCCGTGATAGGAACTGGCCAATGAGAGCTCCACGCTTGTGGCCAATCTGACCACTGAGCATCGGCCATGAGACTTTTGGTGGATTTATATGGAAACACCCTCCTTCTTTCTACTAAGTTTGCTGAACGGGTCTGATGGTTGCTAGCGGCTTCTGCTATCATGTGGGAGGAGGGTCTGCAGCGAGCCATGCCCACACTATGGCGAGCACAATCAAGAGAAAGAGAAAGTTGTCCTTCTGACACCATTTGAGCATCTGGATACAGGTACGCCGGGAGGAAGCCCCACCGTGGACTTCGGTGTCATGTGAAGGCAATCCATTCCCTAATTTTTGTTGTTGTTTTTGTTTTGAGTAGGGATCATCACTTGTAAAGAAAGCCCTGACAGGTACCTTCCCCCTTCCAACCTCTCCCTCTCACCTGAGGGCCTGCACCAGATTGAGGTCGGTGAACTCATGCAGATCCACGAAGGCGTGGAGCACTGCCAGGTTCAGCTCTTCCCTGGGAGGACAGGGACAAAGTCACGCGCAGGACGGGGCTCGGGGAGGTGGGCGCGGGAGTGGACAGGAGGCGAAGCAGTGGGGAGGCTGCGCCCCCTCTTCTGCACAGAGGCTACCCCTGTAGCCGGTGAAAGTTTTGGCCAAGCCCCCATCACAGGCCTGGCACCAGGGCAGGGATACTCAGAAGGCTCTTGGGAGGACTGTTTGCCTCGAGAACCCTGGTGTGGCTGGACCTCTATTCAGTGGGGAGAAATGCAGCAAACACGTGCTCTGCTGGCCATCACCTCTCTCTGATGAGCCCCAGGTTCCACAGATGCCCTGTGGAGATGGTCTCCCAGCCCCCAGTGCCCTGTGTAGATGGTCCCCCATCCCCCATAGGTCCATGGACAATCCCAGTGCACCCCAGATGTCCACAAAACGATCCCCACAATGCCAGATATCCAGACCATCTCCATGCACTCCAGATGTCCACAATCCCCAGAAATCTACAGGTGACCCCCCACATCCCCAGACTCCCCAGACAGTCCCTATGCACCCCAGATGCCCACAGATGGTCTCTGTACCGCAGATATCCAGAAAGTTCCACACAGCCTAGATGTCCACACAATCCCTAAGCATCTCAAACATCCACAGATGGTCCTGTGCACCTCAGACGTTCAGACAGTCTCTACACACCCCAGATGCTCACAGATGGTCCCCAAGTTTCCCAGACTTCACAGGAGGTCCCCATGCACCCTGGATGTCTAGACGGTCCCCGCACATTCCCAACATCCACAGATGATCTCCACGTACCCCAGATGTCCATAAATCCCTAGGTACCCCCGGACATCCACAGTTGGTCCCCATATACTCCCAACATCCAATCTCAGGCACCCTACACTTCTAGGTGGTCCCCACACACCCTGGATGTCCACAGATGGCCCTCATGCTCTCAGATGTCCTTGGGTCCCCTGTGCTCCCCTGATATCCACTGATGACCCCCCCCCACTTCCTAGTGGTCCACATCATTCCCATGCACACCAGTTGTCTATACACCATTCTCACACTCCCATGCCACCCACAGATGTTCTCCACTGTCCCCAGACCTAAATGGATGGTCCCCACGTTGCCCAGATGTCCACAAAGGTCCCATGCCCCCCAGATGCTCACAGATGGTCCCCAGGTTCCCCAGAATGTCCCAGGCTCCCCCAGACTTCTGTCAGCCCATTTTGTCAAAATCCAGTCATAAGGCTGACCTATCAGGGCCTCTTCTCGGGAGGAGTTGGGTGCAAGGGGCCGAGGTGAGAGGCCAAGCAGGAGGTGGCGGGGGGGCAGGGGGCGGGTCTCACCTCTCCCCCAGGTAGTCCCCGATGGCCGTCTTGTTCAGGCCTTCGCCCTTGTACAGGAAGCGGGCGATCTCCTCGGGTGTGTTCTGCAGAAGTTCATTCTCCACCAGGAACTGGATCCCCTGGGGGGCGGGAGCTGGGTCTCAGGGCTGGGTACTCAGAAAGCCACGCCCCTCCCCCCACATCCTCAGAAACCAGAGCCTCCAAACCCACCCCCACCCTCAACGGAGTAGGGCCGAGTTTTACTTTCAGGCTTTTCCCAGGTCCTTAAATACCATCCGTCCCACGTCCTAGCCTTTGCATCTACTGTTCCCTCTGCCTTTGCCTGGTTAATTCCAGCCCCCCGGAAGCAGGGTCTGGCAAGGAACAGGAGCTCCGTGAATGTTTGCTGAATGACTCAACAAACTACCATTGTTTTGGACAAGAAGAATAAAGTGGGAAACTGTTAGTAGACAGCAGTCCATCAAGGGCTGTGAGGGCCAAGCCTCAGGCTGGACTAAGGCTTTCTCAGGCTCTCCTGATGCCACGAGGACCACCACTGTAGCTATATCTCACTCTGGATCATGGTATCCATGTCTAGGGGCTCCCTGAGGGCAAGGCAGGGTCAAACTCTTCTCTGGGTCCTCAGCATTGCCTAGCAGAGGGGCAGGCCCGAGGGAGGCCTCAGGAAATGGGGGTAAAATGAATGACTGAATGAACAAACAAACATCTTTCCTCCACCTGGTGAACACTAACTCATCCTTCAAACCTGACCTGAATATACCCTCCTCAGGGAAGCCCTCCTTGATGCCACCAGGCTTGCTCCTCTGAGTGTCCACAGCCGTGGTACCTCTCTCTCTCTCTGTCATGGCACTTGTCAACCCTCTTCTGTACACGTCACTATCCATATTCCCTACCAGACTCAATCGAGCTCCTCCTGGGGACTCTAGATGACAACAGAAGTGGGCCCTAAAATATGAGCAAAAAGGGGAAGAAGACCTCCCAGGCAGAAGTTCCAGCCCAGGAACAAATGCAGCCAATATCTGAATCCAGGGATCAGGTCCAAGTCTGTCCACCTAAGGTAGACCTTTAACCACCATACTTCTGGAACAGAGAGATGCCAGAATCCCCCGTCTGGATGTCTGCCTGGCTGCTTCTAGCCCTGTGGCCCCAAGCACCTTTTTGGGGTCCATATTGAACTTCTTCCTGCCCATTGCCATCTTCCGGTTCCGTTGCAAGGTCTTGCTGCAGGGACAGAGAACGGAGGATGGAGGGTCAATGCCTGGGCATCCCTGGCCCTGACCTGGCCCCATGACCCCTAGGTTCCCTGCCCTAGCCCTCACCTGCCCTCATTGGCCTCCAGACCCTCGACCTCGCTCATGGCTTCGCTGAGCTCCTCGCGCAGGCGCTGGATCTCCACCAGCAGCTCCTGCTTCCGCCGCCGGATGTTCTCCAGCTCCATCCGCTCCTCCGGAGTCAGGTCCGGGGGTTCTGGGGGAGGGGATCAGGGGTGGGAGATCAGTTTTGGGGACTGGGAGCGTGGATTTCTGAAATCTGGGGGAAGACAGGGCTCCTAGGTTCAGGGGGAGGAGAAGGATGAGAGTCCAGCCTCCTGTCTACTGGAAGAAGGGGCTAGGGGCTAGATTCCTCAGTCCAGGGGAGGAAGGGCTAGGAATCTAGACTCTTTAGTCCTGGGGGAGAAGGGGACTGGGAGCCTGAACTCTTAGGTCTGTGAGGGAAAAAGGGCTGGAAGCTTGAACTTCGGTCCATTACTTGAAAGGAGGCTGAGGCCTTGGTTTTCTGCCTCCATTCTTGGCGAGGTAGCTGTGGGTCTGGGTGTCCGGACTCCTGGGTCCATGGAAAGTAACTATGGCAGGCGAAGCTGATGACAGCTTGCAAGAGTTGAGGAAGGGGGCGGGGCATCGAAGGCCCCCGTCCCCGCCTTAGCGGAATCTGTAGCCCCCAAGATCTCTCCTCACCCCATCGTCCCCAAAAGCCCCCTCCCCTCTCCCAGCAGGCACTGGGCTCGCCCGGCTCCTCCAGAGGGAATGGTTCCTCCCCGGCCTCGCCTCCGCCGCTCCCACCCCCTCCCGCTGCCACCGGAAACAGGCTCGGCCCAAACAATGGCCTGGAACGCCCCACTCTGATGCCCCGCCGGAAGCCCGTCCCGTGCCCCACAAAAGCGAAACGACGACGGAGCCAAACAGCTTCGCAGGGCGCGCGCCGGGAAGAACGCTCGCGGCGGAATGCTGGGGCCGAAACGCTCCATCCGCTCCCAGACGGCCCCGCCCCTCCCCGACTTACCATAGACACCGTCCTCCATGGCGGCTAGGAAGGCCCGCGGGGAGTCCGGGGCGGTCCCGCCGGTCGGGCCTGGATCCGCGTTGGCCCGCGGGCTCGGGTGAGCCCGCTCAAACGCCCCGGGAGCCACCGCCGCCTCCTCAGCGCCAGTCCTCAGCGCTGAAAAGACTCTCCCTACGCCTCCCAACCGCCCCGCCAGTAGGGACCGCCCCTCGTTTTGACACCGCCAAATCCACGGCGGGCCCTCTCGTCTGCTCCGCCTCCGATACCGAAGAATCGCCCACCAGGGCGAATAGACGCGCAAGGAGTAGACGTAGCAATGTACGGCCGGAGGTAGACGGTCTGTGGGGCCAATCGAAGTGCGAGCAGGGGCCGGGCCCCGCCTCCGAAACTAAAGAAGGCTCTTGGCTGGCTTGCTCACCAATGAGAAGCCTCGGAAAGGAGTTGCATGGAGGTGGGACTAAGCAAAAGCAGAGAGGACTACGCCTGCGCAAGGGCTCTGGCCCGAAGATACCAGGTCAACCGAGCCCCGCCTCTAGCAATACGTTGCTAGGGGGCGGTACTTTGTTGGGCTTGTTGCCAGGGGCGGGGCCACAACTCGGTTATTTCCGTGAGCCACACCTCCTAGCCGGCCCAGCTGGCTTTTGACTGCAGCGGTTGCCAGGCAACCGGGAGTAGCTTTGGCTCAGCTTTCTTTTGGCTTCCTTCCTCCGGGTACTGGCCCGTCCGATCTCCAGACCCATTCCTTACCCTCTCCCTTGACCTCCCCACACACCTCAGCCTCTTCCGAGTCGAGGAGTGGTGAAACAAAAGACTTATTTTTTTCTTCCAAATGCTGCGGTTTTTAGTCTCTGTCGTGCAGAATGGGACAATAGAGGAAGGCCAAATACAGTGAAAGCACAGTCTCCGCCTTCCTGCCTCAGGCTGCCTCTCAGTCTCCTCCCTCTCTCCCCAAAACTCCTCCCCTTATTTTAGCATCCTTGTGCTCTAAGACAATTCCCCTTTCCTCAGCATCCTCCCACCTCTGATTCCTTCCCCCTTCTCAGAGTCCTTTCTGTCCTCTGTGACCCGCCTCATTTCACTTCCCCCTCCTCTCATACTCTTGCTCTTCTTAAAATCCTCCCTCCTCTCCAAGTCCTCTCGCATCGGAGGACATTTCCCCTCCCCCACCTTTCATTCCCATTCCTTTCAGGCAAAGCGGGTGCAGGGGCCTGGCTCGGATGGAGATACTGGGCACCCCCGAAACGGGCAGGTCCCTTATCGGGTCTGAGGTGGTGTCTGGGCCTGGTCCTCACTCGCCTTCCCTGAGCTAGGCAGGTGGGGACAGATTCCAGGCCAGGACCTGGTTAAGCTGACAGATTAGCCATGGAGCCTCCTAATCCCCTCAGTGACCTTTATGAGTGGCTCAAGCTCTGCCCTCCCTAGCAGAAACCCAGGTTGCACCAGCCCTGGCCCCACTTTCTCTCCTTCCAAACAGAACCCTTTTCCTGTCCCTTCACCCCCAACTTAACACCCTTCTTCATGCCTGGGTTTCCTTTGCCCCCGATACCTACCCCAGCCACCCTGAGCTGGGGTAGCAGCCAGCTAATTAATCCCATCCGGTTATTATGTGGGGATTCTGCAGGATAAAGGGAGGTGGGGAAACCAGAAGGGGGGACCTGGGTTGATGCAGCACTGGGGCAGGCTGATGGGCAATGAGAGTGCCTGCCCTCAATCCTGGGACACAGCGGTGGGAACGTGTCCTCCCTGGCACTAGCTCCTTCTGCGGCTGGCTTCTAGCCTGCCGGGCACTTAGGTAGATAGCAGCATGGGCAGGGGCCAGATCCAAGGACCTCTATGTACCCCAGAAGCACACTCCCAGACACACCATTCCATCACAGGGCTCCCAATGATCTAATCTGGGGGACAAGTCTCCCCCTAAACACATACATTCCCCTGACATACAGAGGTACCTCCTCCTTCCCCTGCCCCCAAGCTGGACCAGAGAGGAGGTGATTCTGGCCCTGAGCCACAACCCTCACTCCCCTTTGCCTGCCCTATCATTCAGACATCCAGGTTCAGACCTGGCCTCTGAGAGCATCTCCCATCCCTGTTGCCCCCAGAAGGCCAGGCATTCCAGAACCAGGGAGAGCTGGGGTATCTCCAGGACCCTCACCCCCATCCAACCCTCAGTGAAGTGAGGAATCATCCTCGTGGAAAGGTCCTTGGAGAACTTCAAGTTCCAATACCCCGTTTTTACAGATGGGGAAACTGAGATGAGGAGAAGGGCGTGATTTGCTCAACGTCACACAGTCAGTTGAGGCAGAGTTGGGGTCTAGAGCAAAGCTTCCTGGATCCTTGTAAAGCACTCCATTCCACTAACTCAAGCTCAATTTCTAACCCTACTGTAGGAACACGGGGAAAAATAGATAGATATCTTTATTTATATTATATATATATAATACACATATGTATAACATCTTTAAGAAATAGACACACATCACTAGGTGGAAGATTCCAGAGCACTGTAGACTCACCAGCCTTGGGCCTCTCCCTTCCCTTGCCCAATAACTAGCCCTGTTACCCACAGGGTCTCACCCGAGCCCTCACCTTCTAGGTCAGCCCAGCAATGCTGCCCGTCAAGTCCCGAGTCCACCTCCTCAAACTGCCAAGTTCTAGGAGCTGATTAGAGCTTCCGGGTTTTGATAACGGACAACTCTGGATCCCTGGAGCCTTGATTCCTTCTGGCATTACAGAACCACAAAGAAGTCATCTATCCTCATTGACAGTCTCCACTCCACTGGGCAAACTGCAACCAGCACACCTCAGACATCAGAATTGCCAATCCTTCCCTGACTCTGTGATCGATCTAGAGCCACAGAATCTTGATTCCTTTGGACATTCTAGAATGGCACTTAAAAAAGACACAAAGCCTGTGGATCATGTAGAGCGTTGATTCTCCCCCTTGGTTCGATGTTCTAGAGCCAGTGGTCTGGAGTTATCGCCTATCAAGAACTCCCAATCTGTCACTTTAGTCCTTCTAGACCCACAGACTCTCCATTTGTTTTGTGCATTCTAGAAACATAACTCTTTAGTTTCTGGAGTAGTCCAATTCTCTGGTCAAAGCTGTTCTAGAATCCCCAGTGCTTGCCTCTGTGGTCAATCTGGATTCACAGAATCTCAACACTGGGGTTTTCTGGAACCGCAAAGTCTTTTCCTGACTTGCAGTCAACATTCCTTGTCATTGGTCAATCAATATAGTCTTGAATTCTTGGGGCATTCCATAACTTTCCCTCCTTAGGTCATCTAGAAAAAATGATTTGCTATGTGGTTGGCTGAGTCGAGAAGAAACAGTCCCTTGAATCTTAGGTCAATTCAGACCAACAAATTCTTCATCTCTGCTGCTGCTTGAGAACAGATGACTTCTTCCCCTGGAGGTTGGCTATACCATCATTTCATGATCCTGCTTAACAAACCAAACCAGCCACCTAGAGGAATCTAGAAATATCAGTCCTTGCCTCTTGGGTGGTCCAGAATTCTGGATCCCTTATCTCTGGGGAGACTCAGGAATTGGGCTGACAAAGGGGTCTCAAGAGGGAGCACAGAATTCAGAGGAATTAAGGTCCAGTATGTTCATTGGTAGGTCCACTAGACGTGGCAGAACATCACCAGCTAATAATTTACCCAGCAGGCCTGTTGGTCTTAGGAAACACCTGCCCTCATCCCAGGAGAG
Organism: Eubalaena glacialis; assembly: GCF_028564815.1. Lineage (NCBI taxonomy): Eukaryota > Metazoa > Chordata > Mammalia > Artiodactyla > Balaenidae > Eubalaena > Eubalaena glacialis. Next base: position 62,094,655 of record NC_083733.1, on the reverse strand, counting down.
GGCCCAATCTCTCCATCTTGCTACCTCTGGGAAAGGGGTACAAATAGGGGGGTACCAGCTTGTATCATGGGGGCAAGGTCAGCGCCAGGGTTGGTGTGAGTACTCGGGGGCTGGCAGCCCTGTCTTCTGCCTCTGCTGCATCCCCCTCCTCTTCCTCGTCTTCCTCCTCTTCCTCCTGGCAGCAACTGAGAGCAAGTTCATTCTCATAGCAAAATGCTGTCAGAGAGCCAGGGAAGCCAGACTTGGGGCTGTGGGAAGCACGCTCTGCCCGTTCGTCCAGGTCCTTGGCGCTGCAGACGGGTGTCCCTGGGACCTCGTAAGTGCGATGGAAGTGGTGATAGTCAACCTCGTACTGGGAGCCACGCTGGAAGAGGACCGGCTCAAAACGATGTCCCCAGAGCAGCTCACCAGGGAGGTAGGAAGAGCGACACTGTGTGGTCATAGCTGTGGCCTCGACCATGCCCTCGAGAATGACCACCAGCTCAAAGTCAGCCCGGGCCAGCTCGGCGCGTCCTAGTTCATACAGAGGACTGGCGGAGTCGATCTCATGCACGATGGTGATGGGAGACACAAGGAAGATGCGATCGGTGCCACCATCAAAGCCCACGTCCACATCCTGGTGGTCCAGCGGTATGTACTCACCCTCCGGGGTCACGCGAGGCTGTAGCAAAAGGCGAGTGGCCGAAGACAGACATCAGGGAGCAGAGAGATAAATGGAGACAGAGACAGCGAGAGGAGGGGAGAGAGATGCAGAGAAAGAGGAGGGCAGAGACCAGTAGGTGTTGGGGTGTGGGGAGAACATGGACCCAGAGAGAGGGGGATGGTAAGCCAGAAAGAGAGAAGGACAGAGACCCAGAGAGAGGGAGATGGAGGTCCAGGGAGGAGAGGACGGAGGCCCAGAGACTCAGAGGGAGATTGAGGAAAGAAATCCGAGAAAGACAGGGGTGAGAAAAAGAGAGGGACAGAGTGACATTCACATAGAGCCACAGAAATCAGCAAGACAGAAACGGAGTTAAAGAGACAACAGAAGATAAGAATGACATCCAACCAGCAATTGGAGAAGGAGAGGGATAGAAAAATGGCTTTTAATATATGGCCAGAGAAAGATAACCCAGGATGGCAATCTAGGTCCAACAGCCTATGTTTCACCACTGCCTCAGGCTGGCCTCTGGGCTATCTACCCACACCCCCAAACCAACTACCTCCATCCCCTTGTGTGTCTGTGTATCTGTGTGGGGTGGGGGCCTAACCCCAGGCCAGGTATTGGCAGTTTCACCCCATCTACGCATTGGTTCCATACCCACCTCCCAGGCCATGTCAGCACCCCAAAGACTTCTGGGAGAGACAGTGTCCCTCCTGGTCGTGAATCCTGGTGTTTCAGTCAAGCAGGAGACAGAGGTGGGGGAGTGGGGACCCATTCTCTTGCCACTGTCTCCGAGAGCCCCCAGAGGCTGCTGGGAGTTGTAGTTCCCACCACGACCCCATCCTCCCTCTCACCCCAGTCCAGCACCAGACCAGAGTTCTTAAGTGTCTTTACTTGCAAGGCAAGGGCAGCTGCTGCCCCAGAATTTGCTTGGGCAGTTTGACCACAGTTCTAGAAACACAATTCTAAGGCGCCTTCATCAGGGCGCTGGAAGGAGCCCCTGCCCCAGGGGCCAATGGGAATTGTAGTTGTTTTTTGTTTGTTTTGGTTTTTTCTTTGTTTGTTTGTTTGGTGAGACGCTAAAATTCAAGAGTTTCCCAACCACTGCCCTGTACTTCTCTGAGCAGGAGGCTGGTGGGAGAGTCCGGGCCCCTGAGGTGAGGAATGAAGTCTCTCACAAATGCTGCCCAGAGGCCATGGAGAATTGTGTTCCCTGACTCTGCAGGTGTGAGTTGAGTTGCACCCCATCCTCGGGGCCTACATCTCCCACAAGCCCATAGGGGTCTGGCCTCAGTCACAGGTCTCTCTCTGTACCACAATATCTGCTGAGAATCGTAAACCTGAGCCGTGGTTTACACCACCCACAAAACTATAACGCCTCCTCAGACCACCCCAGGTGGGCAATTTCCCTGCCCCCAGATACTTCTGGGAATTGTAGTTCAGAGCCTTTACCGGCCAGGCATGGACCTCGCAGGTCTGGATTTCCCACAGTTCGATAGAGGGCCCATCCTCAAGCCACAGGGAGCTCTATAAGTCTCAAAATCTGTCTGAAGTCTAGGTCTCCAGGAAGAAATGATCAGAGACCTTTCTCTTGGGTTTACATCTACAACAGCTCGGGGAGCCATCCTCAGCCCACAAAGTGGGGCGGAAGGGGCCCTGCCCCGGGAGACTGCTGGGAATTGTAGTCCAAATCCCCTCCAGGCTCCACGCACACCTGTCCTTTAGACCTACAACTCCCACCATCCCCCAGGAAACCAACTCCCCGAACTCGTGAAAGGGCCCGCCCACCAGGGGGCGTGGTCTCCTGCCGGGACAGTCTCGCACCTGCAGCAGCTGGGCCCGCACGTGGGCCTCGACGAGGTGGCTGCGGCGCAGGTTGCCGACGCGCCACATGAGGCAGAGGCGGCGGTCGCGCAGCGCCACGACGGCGTTCTCGCTGAAGATAAGCGTCTCGTTGCGCTTCTTGGGCTTGGCCATCTTGGCCATGACGGCGCCCACGACAAAGGCGTCCAGCACGCAGCCGGCGATGCACTGCAGCACCACAGCGGCCACGGCGGCCGGACACTCCTCGGTGACGCTGCGCACGCCGTAGCCAATGGACGTCTGCGTCTCCAGCGCGAAGAGGAAGGCGGCCAGGAAGCTAGCCACCTGCGAGAAGCAAGGGGCGGTTGGCGGCGGGGCAGCCAGGTCGCCGTGCAGGGAGGCGATGAGCCAGAAGGCCAGGCCGAAGAGCAGCCAGGAGGCGAGGAAGGAGCAGGAGAAGAGCAGGCACATCCAGCGCCAGCGCACGTCCACGCACGTGGTGAACAGGTCGCTCAGGTAGCGCGCGCCGTGGCCGCCCAGGTTCACGAAGCGCACGTTGCAGTGCCCGTCCTTCTTGACGAAGCGCCCACGGCGCCTCCCCACTGGCGACTGCGCTGGCGCCCACCCGTTGCGGCACAGCTCCGGCCCGGCCTGCTCCTCATCTCCCGCTCGATTGTTTGCCGACTCCAGGGCGCCGCTCAGGCGGCGCAGGGCCCTGGCCAGGCCCATTGGGCGGGGACACCCCCTCCACTTGGCCTAGCGGGGGGCGGGCGCCCCGAACCTGCGGGGACAAGAAACAGGCAGCCACGTCAGGGCTGCCGGAAATGGAGGGGCTCATTGGCCAGCATGCTCCCTGGGCCTTAGTGGCCTCATCTGGCAAATGGGTGGAAAATCAGAACAGTACAGCATCAACAACACTGGTGGGGGAATTCCCTGGCGGTCCAGTGGTTAGGACCGTGCGCCTTCACTGCCAAGGGCGCAGGTTCCATCCCTGGTCGAGGAACTAAGATCCCACAGGCCGCTGCACGGCGCGGCCAAAAAAACAAAAACACTGATGGTAATACTATAGGAGATGGTTGTGTAGCAACAACAGGAACACAACTATAGCCATAGTAGCAATACTGTGTTACAGCAAGCACTACAGTAACTAGAGCGGACATTTATATAGCGCCAGACACTGTTGTGAGCACTTTACATAAATTTAGATATTCGAACCTCAACAATGTAGACGTTATCACCCCCATTTTACAGATGAGGAAACAGAGGTACAGAACTAAGCTGGGATTTGAGTGCTAGAAGTCCAGCTCCGGAGTCCATGCTCATAAAATAAAGACTAAGCGGTCACAAAGAAAACAAACTTATGGTTACCAAAGGGGAAAGGGGCGGGTGGGGGGTGGTGGTGGATAAAATAGGAGTTTGGGATTAACAGATACACACTACTATATATAAAAGAGATAAACAACAAGGACCTACTATATAGCACAGGGAACTATATTCAATATCTTGTAATAACCTACAATGGAAAAGAATCTGAAAAAGTATACATATATAACTGAATCACGGCTGTACACCTGAAACTAACAAAATATTGTAAATCAACTATACTGCAATAAGAATTTTTTAAATTAAAAAAAAAAAAAGACTAAGTGGTAACTGCTGCTGTGACTCCAGCTGGGAGAGATGAGCCTGGGCTCTGAGGTCACCTATAGTTCAAAAGCTCAGAAGGCACAAGCAACAGAAGGGGGAAAAAAAAAGATAACTTGAACTTCATCAAACTTAAAAACTCTTGTGCTTCCAAGGACACTAAGATGAAAGTGAAAAGACAACCCACTAATGGGAAAAAATAGTTGCAAATCGTATCTAAGAAATTTGTATCTAAAACATATAAAGAGCCCTTATAACTCAATAAGAAAAAGACAGCCCAATTTTAAAATGGGCAAAGGATCTGAATAGGCATTTCTCCAAAAAGATACACAGTTGACCCTTGAACAACATGGGTTTGAACTGCAAGGGTCCACTTATACACAGATTTTTTTCAATAAATACTACAGTAGTACTACATGGTCTGCAGTTTGTTGAATCCTTGGATTCAGAACCATGTATACAGAGGACCAACTCTAAAGTTATACTCATATTTTCTACTGTGCAGAGGGTTGGCACCCCTAACCTCCATGTTTTTCTAGGGTCAACTGTACAAATAGTCAATAAGTATAGGAAAAGATAATTGACAACATTATGCCATCAGGGAAATGCAAATCAAAACCACAGTGAGATACCACTTCATACCCACTTAGGATGGCTATAAAAATTAGAAAAACCAAAACCAGAAAAGCATTAACAAAGATGTGGAGAAATTGGCACCTTCCTATGCTACTGGTGGAATGTAAAATTACACAGCTGGTGTGGAAAATAGTCTGGCAGTTCCTTAAATGGTTAAACAGAGAGTTACCAATTCCACGCCTAAGTATCTACCCAAGAGAATTAAAAATAAGTGTCCAGGGGACTTCCCTGGCGGTCCAGTGGTTGGGACTCTGTGCTTCCGCTGCAGGGGGCTCAAGTTCGATCCCTGGTCGGGGAACTAGGATCCCGCATGCCGTGCAGTGCAGCCAAAAATTAAGAATAAAAACCAGAACAGCAAAGTGTCCACACAAACTGTTCACAGATACTCATAGCAGTATTATTCACAATAGCCAAAAATGGAAACACCCAAACATCCATCAATTGATGAATGAATAAATAAAATGTGGTCTATCCACACAGTGGAATACTACCCAGTAATTAAAAAAAAATGACATGATAGATGCTACAACATGGATGAAACTTGAAAACACATGCGAAGTGAAAGAAGCCAATCACTAAAGACCATATATTGTGTAATTCCATTTATATGAAATATCCAAAATGGGCAAATCTGTAAACTGAGAAATAAGACTAGTGGTGCCCAGGACTGGGGAGATGGGGGGATGGGGGAGCGATAGCCAGAGGAATGGGGTTTCTTAGTGGGGTGATGAAAATGTTCTAAAATTGATTGTGGTGATGGTTGCACAACTCTGAATATACCAAAAAACACTGAATTGTACACTTTAATGTGTGAATTGTATGGTATGTGGGTTATATTTCAATGAAGCTGTTACAAAAAACAAAAACATACCATAAAACCCAGGCTTGGTCCTGACTCTCAGATCATGGGGAAACCTTTCTAAACCTCAGTTTCCTCAGCTGTAAAATGGGGAAATTGGATTTCATCAAGGTCAGGAAGGGTCTTTCAGTCATATAGACCCAGGGCCCAATCTTGGCTCAGTTGCTGACCCACTGTGTGCCTTGGGACCACTGGCTTCATTTTCTGGAGCCTCAGTTTGCTCATCTGTGGAATGGGGATTTAAAAAAACAACAACACACACCTTGAAAGGAAGAGGAATCCAGAAGAAAGAACTCAGGCTTTTGAATCAGGCAGTTGTAGGTTGAATCCCAGCTCGGGCACTTACTAGCTATATGGCTGGTGGCAAGTCATATCCCTTTCTGAGCCTCAGTTCCCTCATCTGAGAAATGGAGGGAATCTTAGCAGCTGAACTAGGGGGAGGGAGAGGAAGAGGGGAGGGGCCAGGCATGGACCTGCAGACCTCATTGCCCTCCAGCAGCTGCAGGGTTAACATCTGGCCCTGTGGTGGAGGGACTTCCGGGACCTGTCTGGGCTAGGGGTTAAATGTTTTTGCACATCAGTTCCATCAATACCTACCAAGCACCTAGGTACTATGAGCCCCCTGTGCCAGGCTCTGGGGATCCTCATGGGCTTCTTAGCAGGGCTGGGGGCACTCACTCCAAGGAGAGTGAGTTGTTAGTTGATGTCAAGTTCAACATCGACAGGTACCCACTCCCCTGCCCCGCCCCCCGCCCCCAGAACTCTGCACCTGCTGTCCGTGACCACCCAGACAGCTCCGCCACGTGGGATTTTCTTAGGCCCATTCTGCAGAGGCAAAGCTGAGGCTCACATCAGAGTGGACCACGCCTGGCTGTGTTCAGCGCCCACGATGTGCCCCAACTCTCTTTTTTTCAGCCTCAACTATTCTGGGCATTAGAGATTGTTCTTCCAAAAAGGGGAAACCTAGGCTCGTCGCTGAAAGGGGGCAGGTCTGAGGTCAGGATCCAGGCTCTGACCTCGACATTTGCAGCTCTCTCCTGCCTGGAAGTCCCCACTATGCACTAGTCTCCTCTCAGGGGCCACCTGATGACATGATGGGGGAGGGGCCGCGGGGGACCGGCGGGGCCTCCTTACACCGTCACCCATCTCTGACTACAACCCTTGGATGTGGGGACTTCGCTTCTCACAGTAAAGCAAACTGAGGTGCTGAGGTCCATCCCTTGTCCCAGGTCCCTCAGCCAAGGAACAGCAAACCCTGAACTCCCATCCAGCCTTCTTGGTGCCAAAGCCTGAGTGACAGACCGGACCACAGACAACCTAATCGCACGCTCCTATTTCCTGAGCACCGATGTCCCAGGCCTTGCCAAGCTCACCAGATGTCTGCAGCCCGCCCACTGCACTCCACCAGACCCCGCCGCTCACCTTGGCTGCTCAGGATGCTGGGAGGTCAAGATCATCACTCCGGTTCACAGGTTGAGGAGTGGGCTCAGAGACCTGGCCAGACCCACGGAGTGCCAGGGCTGGGCTGCTGGTTTGGGTCCTGAGCCTTTCCAGCCCAGGACTCTGCTTTCCTAAATCCTCCTGTGCCACCCTCAGCCCCGTGAGGCAGATGTGATCTTGTCCATTTCATAAAGCAGACAGGAGGGGCCTTCACCTCCGGGGGTCCCGTCTGCATCCAACACGGTCCAGTTCAGAGGCAGCACATGGGACTCGGCCTCAGGGCACACACACCTCCCACCAGCAACGGCAGGACCCCAGCAGAGAGGATCCAGAGCCTGAAGCCCTCCCCCCCACCTCCCCCTGACCTGGGAGAGCAGCTTAATGTTTCCATATAAAGGCGACACGGGGCTTAAGGTGCATCAACTTCACGTCAAAGTCACTGTCTAATCTGGGGCTGAGAAGCCCCGCCCCAGGTGCCGCGCCCCCTCCGCCCAGAAGCGCTTTCACACGCTCCCTGAGACCCTGGGCTGTCCCCTCACAAGCCCCCCCCACTCACTAGGGGGGTCTGGGCAGCAGGTTGGAGGGCAGAGATCGACAGGAGGGGATGTGGTGTGGAGACTGAAGAAAGACGAGGGTACAGAGGCTCAGAGACGGGCAGGGAGGGGGAGTGTGGAGTGGCAGGCCTGAGATGGAGGGAAGGACAGAGACCCCCCCCCGGGGGTCACAAGAATCCAGAGTGGACAGAGGCCCGGAGAGAGAGGGGGACAGAAAAGAGGCAGACTAGCAGCAACCGAGCAAAGAGAAGTGGAGATCACATCTTAGTCAACGGAAAGACGGGAGCTGTGGTGACAGAGCCAGATGGGGGACAGAGATGGGACAAGACAACAGGCAGAAAATGGAGGTGGGCTCAGAGCTGGGGGGAGTGAAGCTGGGTGGGGGAGATCGCTCTGGGGCTGGAATGTGTCACTGAGCGGGGAATGGCGAGGAGGGGGTGCAGGTGCCGGGGCAGACCCCTGAGCAAGGAAGGTTGGGGGGAGGGAGGGGAGGGCTCTCCGAGCCAGGACCCCCGCCCTGGGGCTCCGCGCAGAGACACGTACCTGGTGGGGCAGCCCACCCCCATGCCCTCTGCCGGGGGCTCCTCTGTTCGGGCCGACGCGAGGCCTCTGTGGGTGCTGAGGTGCTGTGGCCTCTCCTCGGCCCCAGGGGCCTTGTGCTGGGCGCCCGACCTCTGTGTCCACAGGAGGATCAGAGGCCTGGCCCGAGGGGGGGCAGGGGGTGGGGCCAGCTCCGAGCCGCAGAGGGGGAGCCAGGGAGGATGGCCAGGCAGGGTGGCTGGGCCTCGGCCCAAGCAGGCTGGAGAGGAGGCGGTGGCGGAGGAAAGACACAGCGGGAGGGGGCACGGAGACAGAGCTTGGGGGCCGGGAGATGCGGACACAGATGAGGGAGCAAAGCGATGGTGAGAAAGCGATCATGCGGGCAGTGGTGGAAAGACAAGAGACACGGGGGGCTCCCCGGTTAAGCCTGAGGTGAAGCCTTAAAAGGTTGGGAGGCACACCTGAGATCCCCCCCAGAGACCTAGAGTGAGTTCCAGACGGAATAAGACATCGGGAAGGCAGGACCGGATAGCACCCAACGGGCTGGGGGTCGGACCCAGTGGCCTAGGGACAGCCGGGTGCCAGGTCTTCCCTCCTCCTCATGAGGCAGCGGCCAGAAGGACGAGTCTCACACACTCCAGGCCTCATTCTGGTCCTTTATTGCCCCTCAGGAGCCCCCGACTCTCCCCCCCTGCACGGTGCCTGCCTTTGGGAGGAGGGGAGAAGGCCCCACGCGGCCTCTCCCTGGGAAGTCGTGGCCAAACCCAGTTGGCAGGAAGACAAGGGCTGAATTCTGCTGCAGGAACCCACTCCTTGAATTTGGTGCAGCCACTGTAAAGCACTTGGTTTCCCTGGGGGAGGCCAGGGGCAGAGAGGTCAAAGGGTCACGCCAAGTGCTGCAGCTGACAAAGTGTCCACAGCAACACAGGCCACGCCAGGCCCATCTGGGAAAAAGCCAATGGAGTCTTCTGACAGGTGGGGGGGGGAGGGGGGGTGTCACTGGGCTAAACCAAGGTTTTGGGCAAGAGGGGTCACCAGAGTCAAACCCACTGGTCTTATAGGGCCATGGGTCAAACCCAGTCCTTTGGTTGGAGGAGTCGTGGGAGCAAAACAAGCCCTAGTTTTAGAGCCACGGATCAAACCATATCCTTTGGCAAGGGGGGGCATCGGACCAAACCGAGTCCTTTCAAAGAACAATAAGTCAAACAGACTCCATCACGGCAGCCAATGGGCCAAACTAAGTCCTTCTGGGGAAGCGCTGGCCGACAGATCTGAACGAGTCCCTTCCAGGGGAATGAACTTCAACTTCAGTCCCCAAGTGGAGGGCCCGATAGATGCGGCCCGGCCGGCCTCAGACGCTGATGGTGCGGAAGACGGTGAAGCCTGACAGGGCGGTGCTGACCAGGAGCCCGGGGCACTGTGGGTGCCAGTGCAGCTCCTTCAGGGCTGTCTCGCCCTGGTGCACGAACAACAGCTGCTGCGGGAGGTCTGCCAGCGCAGGGTCAGTCTCCGCGTCGCCGGCCTCGGGGTCCCGCTCCACCGCCAGGTCCCACTGTGTGATCTGGTTGTCTGCACCCGAGGCTGCAAAGACCCCACTGTCCTGGGGGTGCCACTCGACGGAGGTCACGGGGGCCACATGCTGCTTGAAGGTGGCCACCGGGGAGCCAGACTACGGGAAGATGGGAGTCAGGGCCTCTGAGCCCCTGAGCCTGACGCCTGGGGTGACCCAGGCAGAGACCCCCCCACACCTCTCCAGCCTTAGGGTTCAACCAGGGCTCCACCCCTTGTGCCCCCCACAAACCCAGGTTCTCTGAAAGGGACAGAGCGCAAAGTACAGCTGGTAATAAAGGTGTGATGTCCCAGGGGCTCCTGGGAGTTGTGGTTTCACCTGCAAAGAAGCCCCTCCCAGCTCCAGGCCACAAAACCCCAACGCTTGCTCCTCCCTGGGCCTGCCTCAGTTTCCTTCCCTATAAAAGGAAGGCATGGTTCCGCAAGTGCTCTGCCCGCTGATTCTAGAAGGCCTTAAAGGGGGCAGTGGCATGACTCCCAGGCTCCAGAGAGAGCTGAGGCAAAGAATGACACTTTTACTAAAACAAAGGTGCTGGTGGGGGTTGGTGTCTCTCTCATTTGGAGAAGTGGTTCCAATGTTCCAGTGGCCAATCCACTTTGGCCCTGTGACCTGGCCATGCACCTGACTGGGGGGCTGGAATCCATTTCTAGAAGCTTCCCCAGGGCTGATTCTGTAGAACCCATTACATTGGGGGGAGTAAAAAGACGATCCCGGGAAGGCCCAGAGGTGTATGAAGTCACGGCTTTGTCCAGAGGGAGGCCAGGAGCTGCAACTTCTCCTGCCTGGAGACCCTCTCAGCTCTGCAGAGTCAACACTTAGCTGGGTGGTCACATCCTATCTGCTCCTGTCCCTTCTGGCCCTCAGTTCCCCCTCCCAAAATGAGTGAGCTGGGCTCTGTTCTCAGCTGATTCTATAAAATCCACGGAAAGAAAAACGACCGTCTTCTGAAGCCCTTGAGCCCCTGGGCAGCACGGCCGGCGCATGGCTCCCCGCGGGCAGATGAGAGCCGTAGTCTCTGCCACGCAGCCCCTTCCCTCGTGTCAGATCTCCAGATGGTAGAGGGAGCGACCCCACAGCAGCCCCAAGCCTTCCTCTTGCGGAGCCTGTTTCCTCATCTGGACCCCAATTCACAGGGCCTTCCCAGTTCTGGTGTATAAACCATCTCGGGAGGGAAAACCCACAAATCCTAGTGGCCTCCGGTAGCAGGAGCTTCTCCCGCCCCAGGTGTCCAGCTGGGACAGTACCTTGAACTGCCGCAGGTCCCAGACCTTGAGGGCTCCGTCATCCCCGCCGCTGAGCAGGAAGGGCTCCCGGCGGCTCCAGCTGATGACGTTGACATCCCCATCGTGGGCGGTGGCGGTGGTGAGCATGCAGGCCTTGCTGGGGGCTGCCCGGATGTCCCAGATGCGGATGGAGGCATCAGCTGAGCAAGAGGCAAATACCTGGACAAGGCAGAGTCTGAGGCACCCTGGTGTACCCCCGCCCCACTCTGGAGACCGGGGTCCAGTGGTAGGCTACCCTCTCTTTTAGTGATCCCCTCATTAGGACCCGCCCCCCTCCCCACCCCAGGAGTCCAGACCCCCAGCCCTCCCTCACCGTGTCCTCGGTTGGAGACCACTGCAGGTCCTCCACGGAGCGTGTGTGGCCCACGAATGGCCGCTGGTCCACGTGCCAGGAACCGCCGTCCGTAGGCGTCCAGAGGTGGATGTTCTTCTGACAGTCACCGGTCAGCAGGCGCCCTGCGAAGGGGAGTCAGGACACGACCCTGTCCCGCCCGGCCACGGCTCACTCCCACCTTAGCACCCACCCCTGCTGTAGACCCTGCTCCTGCCCAGCCCTCAGGGCTAACCGCACACCCCAGGGACTCACCGGGCACACGAGGGGACCAGTCGAGTGCAAAGCCCTCGCCCATGTGGCCAGAGAAGGCGAAGATGGGCTTCACGCGGGCCTGCTCATCCCGGAGGAAGGTCGCTAGGGCCTGGGGGTCATCCACCACCTGCAGAAGCCGCCGCAGCGCAAACACCTCCACCTGGCCCTTCTCTGACCACACCCCAGCCACTGGCTCCTCACCCAGCCATGACACCTGCAGGGGAGGGAGAAGGGGAGCGGAGGTGAGAAGGACAGGAGGCTCCAGGTGGCAACCACAGCCCCCAGCATCCCCCAGAACCAGAACTGCAGCTCCTCAGACCCGCCCCCCACCCAGGGCTGGGACTACAACTCCCAGAAACCTTTGCGGGAATGGAATCACGGCCTGCAAGAGCAGCTTGGTACCCCGGACAACTCCCCACCCTGCGGTAGAGATGATGGTGGGGGGAGGACAAAACTCCTTCCGGACTCCCAGGAATAGACGCTGTTATTCCACCAGCCCCCAGAAGTGTGTTCAGGCTCCTGGTCTCTGTACCTGTAAATGTAGGCTGCTCACAGGCCTGTCTCCGGATCTCTCTGCCTGTGTACCTTTGCTCACTAGGAGATCCTGTTCAGCCTCAAGGTTTCCAGTAGCCCCTAGCCCTGACCTCTCTCCTCAACTCCAGGCTCACATCGAACTGACTGTTTAGACATCACAAGGCCAAAGCCAAGTTCCTAATCGCCCACTGCCACCTACTCCTCCCTGGAGGTCCCACCTTGGGCCCCAAACCGCAGGACTCATTCCCCACTTGTCTCTCCTTTCTCACACCCACCACCTATGCTGGCTCCACCCAAAATGCCACACTTCCAGTCCTTTCTCAGTACCTCTGCTGCCGTCACTCGTGTTACTACCAAAGTTACCCTTCTCTGCATTCCTGTACTGGTCTCCTCACAAGACTGTCCTTCTGCCCTTGCCTCCCTGCAGTCTATTCTCAATACAGCAGTAAGAGGGATCCCTTTAAAACACAAGTCAGATCCCAGCCATCTTTCGCTCTAAACCCTCCAACAGTTCCCAATTTCTCCCCAAGTAAAAGCCAAGTCCTTACACTGGCCTACAAGGCCCTAAACAATGTCTCCTCCGTGCCCACCTGCCACACCCTGTCACTCTCCCCCTCATCCATTCAGCACTGTTCTCCCCAGCTTCCCTCAGAACTCCTCAGTTTGCCCCAGGGCCTTTGCACTTGTTATTTCCTTGCCTGCAAACCTCTTCCCACAGATATCCTTGCCTCACTCCCTCATTTCCTGTGGGTTTCTGTTCAAATGGCACCTTATCAGTGAATGCTTCCTTGACCACACTATTTAAAGAGGCAACCCCACTCCAGAAGACACTAACTCCCTTACCTTGTTTCATTTTTCTCCACAACACTTACCATCTTTGGACATATACACATATGCTTAGTTTCTTCTTGTTCCCTTTCCCACTGCTATGTAAGTTTCAAAGAGCCAGAGACCTTTTGCACCCCATTAACTCCCCACAGTCTAAAACAGTACCTGAGACATGGTAATACTTTAATGGAAATACTTCTCAAGAACTATGAGGCAAGCACTGCTCCAAGTACTATACACACAGCATCTCATTTAATTCTCACATCAACCTGATTAGAAGGGGCTGTAACTCTGAAGCACAAAAGTAACCCCCCAGCCCACAAGAGTCCCTGAGCAATAACAGAAAACATATATCTCAAGTTACAGCCAAGTGCTGTTTCTAGACACCTGAATAACTTTGTTATTGAAATAACGTTTTATGTCATTTCAGTTTATCCTCACACCAGCCCCATCAGGTAAGCTTTGTGACTCTCACCGTTTTACAGAAGAAGAAAGAACATTAAATAATACCTCTCTATTAAGAATCCGCCTTCCAATGCAGGGGACGCAGGTTCGATCCCAGGTCGGGGAACTAAGATCCCCATGCCGCGGGGCAACTAAGCCCCCGCGCTGGCTCTATAGAGCCCACGCGCCTCAACTAGAGAGCCCGCCTACCGCAACTACTGAGCCCGCGTGCTCTACAGCCCGTGCCACAACTAGAGAGAGGCCCTCGCGCCACAATGAAGGATCCCATGTGCCGCAACTAAGACCCAACACAGCCAAATAAATAAATAAATAAATAAATAAATAAATAATAAATTTGGTACGAATGATGCTTGCTGGAAAAAAAAAATCTATAGCATCTAGCACATAATGACAATTACCATAATATATAAAACTATGCGCCAGGTGCTCTTCTAAAAGCTGAAGGGCATGGGTGCGGGGTGGGGGGGGGGGGTGTGCTCCAGAGAACGCAGGGCAGGCTGCTGGTGCTGTATTTACCCGAACTCTGTTGATGCCGCCATAATGGGGCACCATCGCCAGCTCCAGCTGAGGCTTCCGCTCTTCTTCATCCTCTTCATCCTCCTCCTCCTCCTCCTCGTCACTGCTCTCGGATGGCGGGGGCTTTGTCCCATGCAGATTGTGCATCTTAAGCATCATCAATCTGGGGGAGGTGTGGCATGAATGAGGCACCGGGTGCCAGGATCCTTAGTAAGGAGGGTGGGAGGAGGCTGGAAACCCCGACTTCTAGGTCCCGAGGAAGAGGGAGCTGGTGGCTCAGGTCCCTGGTCCTGGGAAAACGTCAGTTCTTACTCACCTGTTGCTTTGGGCGCTCTCGGCCTGGGTCCCAGCACACAGATAAAGTGTAAGGGGAAGCTCGGTCCGGTTGTCTCCCAGCTGATCCCGGACTATGTCGAAGCTGAGACAAGGGGCGCCTGGGGATGGAAGGAGGGGTTGGAAAATTAGGATGGGGCAGAGGGATCTCAGTCCTCTTGAGTGTGATGTCAACCCTCTTACACCCCAATCTTTTCTTTCAGAGTGCCTCTTAAGTTAAAGGCTCAGGACCAACTCCCCTCTCAGGACCCAGGATTCCAGTCCCCTCCTTCCTCAGGACGCAGGAATCCGGGTGCCCAGGCCTACCAGTCTGTGCTCGGTGGTACAGCACGTAGGCCTCCTCGTCCATGACCAACTCCTCTCCTTCGCGCAGCGGGGGTCCCCGGCCGGGTAGGTAGACCTGGGCCGGGCCCTTGGGCCCTGCGTCGTGGGACTCGGCGTCCATAGGCTCCCCGGTTTCACACGTGCGCCGCCGACCCTTGCGCGCAGCCATCTTTGGAGCCTCCCGCCGCCGGCGCGAGGTAAGAGCGTCACTTCCGGGTCTCGCTTCCCTTCTTGTGAGGATCCTCCCTACTGCGCGGTTACCTTGGAAACCTCCTCGTTCACCAATTAGAGAGGGGTGAAGGAGAGCTAAGGTAACTGCGTCCTGGCCTGGCTAGCGAGGCCTACAGATCCGGGGAAACTATACCCTCCCCATGACTTTGGGGCGCTCTGCCGCAGAGCAGCGGCAAGGCCTCCTGGGAGTTGTAGTTCTGCAGGAGGCCTGTTTTCCCCATCAACTAGAGGAGCTCCAAGCCCCGACTCTCTCTTCCACCTTTGACTCCCAGTCCCTTCTTTCCACTTAATTAATTATTCGTGTATGCAAATAAGAGCCTTTACTGGCAAGGAGACTAGGTTTCTGCTCCCTGAGGACCCATAAAGCCGGTTTCTTCTCCCCTCCTTGTTATGAAGGCTTTAATTTACTTCAAAATGGTTAAGTGTAGACAGGATGATATGTGTAAATTAGCTGGTTGAATCTACCCTCTAGGGGCAGTCAGTTGCCTAACCAGGCGTTCACCTTGCAGCTCTGGTCAGCAAGCACTTAATCAGAAAGTCCACCCTCTGGAGGCAGCTATTACAAGTGCTTCCGCTCTTTTTATTGCCCATCAACACCAGAGGTTTGGCTAATTGGCATAATGAAATGTTAGAAATAGGTTCTCATTGGTGAGATTAACGGAATTCAAGATACATGGATTGACTGGGGTATAACAGACACTCTCCTCGCTTGCATGAACAGGATATTCAGAACCTAGCAAGCCTCATTACCTGTTGCCATAGGAATGGGACCCTAGACTTGATCCTAGAAAAGTTTTGATCCCAGATCTTTCTTGAGTTCTCTGTCCCCCTTCTCCTTCCACCCCAACCCCTTCTCAGCCCTTCTCTTCTTAGGGTCTTTTCTCACCGCCTCTTTGAGTCTTTACCTCCCACATCCCTCCAGGGTCTCTGTTCTTGCCGGAATTCTCTTTCTGCCCCCTCTTCCTCTGTGGGACTTTTCTGTTTTTATTTCCTCCAGAGAAGCTTGAGGGGGACTAAGAGACAGACACGGAGCTCACACTGGGCTTGAGGAGGCATAAAAACATGGTTTATTCCAAACACTGCAATATGGGACAGGAGAGTGGGAAGGGAGGTTGGTGATGAGTGTGGACTCCCAGACCCCTCTCTTCCACAACCCAGCTCCAGACCCGGCTGGAGATCTGGGAAGAGGAGGCTTTTGAGGGTCTGCTGGGTCTTCACTGAAAGGTCACAAATAAGGGTTGGATTTGGAGAGCATGTGATTAGTGGCACCTGGGGCTGGTAGTGAGGTGCGACAGGGTGGGAATTTTGGCCTGATGGAGGTTGGGATCAACGCTGGGGCAGTGGAGGCGGGGCTTTCGTTGGGGGCGTGTGCTAGGTCGAAAGAGGGGAAAGCTACCGCGGGTGGAAAAGGAGAAGGGGGTGTCACGGTTTGACGTCGAGGGGCAGAGTCTGGTCGGGGCACGGTCTGGGGCTCGGGTCACAGTTTGGGGTCAGGGGTCACAGTCTGGGGTCGGATGACCATTTTTAGGGGTCGGAAGTCACAGTCTGGGGTCAGGGGTTTCTGTGTGGCGGGGGCCAAGGTCTGGGGTCACAGTTTGGCGAACGCGTCTCACAGTTTTGAGTCCCGATGGATGAAAGGTTAAAAACGGGCTTCCCCGGAGGCGTGGCTGGGGCCGGGGAGCTGCACAGTGATGTGGGGGCCACGGCCCCAGGCGTGGGGGAGGGACGCGGGCGTGGCGTGACCCCACCACCTCCTGCCCCATCTGGTGACGTTAAAAAGCCCTTGTCGGGTTTAAAAAAAAGTCCAGTGGGCTCCGAGACCCCTATCCCCTTGCTCCCAGGCTGGGTGAGATTTGAGGGACCAAATCCCCTCCGGCTCGAGGTGCCCCCATAGCGAGGGGCGCAGGACGCTGCTCCAGGCGAGGTCCGGCCAGTTCCATTTCTTTCCTTCCCAACCCGTGCGGGTCCTGTCCACCGCGCGTGCCCCCTCGGGCTGTGGCCTGCGCTGACCGAGGGGGCGGCGGGGCCCCCCAGGCCGCGTCATACCTCGGACTCGAGGCTGGAAAAGTGCGCCGAGCCCCGGCGGGTACCCAGGTCCCCGCCCCGGTGTCTCCGGTGGGGCGCGGCGGGCAGCGGCGGCCCCCAGTGAGCGGCGTGCGGGCACCGGCGCGCGTGGCGGGAGGGCCCGGTGAGCCTGCGCGCGGGGGCGGCGCGGGGACACGAGCTGAGGTCCTCGAGCGATCGCGAGGTGGGCGCGGGCGGCGGGAGGTCCCAGCCCCCCGCGGCGCGCCGGTGCCGGTGGTGGTGTGGCGCGGCAGCTGCGGGCGCGCGGTGCGAGGCCCGTGGGCGGTGAGGATGCGACCGCGGGCACCCGCAGCGGGCCCGGCGCCGGGGCGGGGGCCCCGCGGCCCAGGGCGGGGGCGGCGGCGCCCACCAGCCGCCGTCCAGGCCGTCGTGTGAGCAGCTGAGATGGCGCGGCGGCGGCAGCAGCTCCAGGCTGGCGCAGTGGCGACAGTGCCAGGCGGCGGGGCCGCTGCGCGGGGGCAGGTAGTCCCAGCTGCCGGCGCGCCAGCCCCCGAGCTTGTCGACTGACCAGTAGCGGCCAGGCGGCGGCCCGAGGCGCTCGGCGTACGGGTAGGGGAAGTCGGCGAACCACCAGGGCTCCAGGCCGCCCAGCGACGCGCCGCCCAGGCTCTCCGAGTCCTCCGAGTCCGACGGCGACGGCTCTAGGTCAAGGTAAGGACAGGGGGGCGGCGCGGCGCGGCACGGGGGTGGCGCGGCCTGGGCTCCGCCGCCCGCGCCGCCCGCACCGCCCGCGCCCCCCGCGCCGGGGCCCAACAGGGGCTGGCTCTCGGGGTCCGAGCGCGGCCAGCGCGTGGGCGCCGGCGGGCTCTCGTCCTCGAAGGCCAGGCGGCAGAGCGGCGGCCCGACGGCTGTGGCCGCGGCGGCCGGGGGCGCGGGCGGCGACGGGAAGCCAGGGAAGGCGCCGGCGGGGGGCTCGGCCGGCTCTTTGTCGCGCACGATGGCGAAGTAGGAGGGCGGCGGCTTCTGCGGGGGCTGCGTAGCCGGCGGCGATAGCGGGCGCCCAGTTGCGCCCCGGGGCACGGCGCGCGCCTCGCCCACGCCCAGGCCCTGCGGCTCGATGGGGCCGTAGTAGCGGTGGAAGCCGTCGGCCAAGCTCGCGCCCCCCGGCGGCCCTGCACCTTTGGCGCGGCGCCAGCGGTCCACAGTGGCGCGCTCGCGGGGCATGAAGGGCGCGGGGCCGGGAGCGGGCCTCGCCGCCGGGTACACCGGGCTGGGCAGCGGCTGCGGCGGCGGCGGGGGCTTGGCGGGCGGCGGGGCAGCCTCCGCGCTGCAGCAGCTGTACATGCCCTGCGGGGGTCGCGGCAGAAGCCCGGTCAGCGCGGGATGCTGCGAACCACCTGCCTTCCCTCCGTCCCTCCCTCCTCTCCAGCACCTCGAGCCAGATCCCTTCCATTTCTAGGCGTCCCTGCCTGTTTCCTCCCATCTCTCCCCCTCCGCCTCCCTCTCTCCCCCATACCCTGGAGAAGGCCAGCAGGAAATCCATGCGATGGGTGGGCCCCAGGCAGTGCCGCAGGCGCCAGTACACCAGGTGCTCCCAGGCGAAGACCAGCAGGGAGAGGCCCATGGCCACCAGGAGCATGTAGAAGACGCCCGCCATGTTGTCGATGTCCAGCTTGCTGCTCATCACCTCGATTTTGTCATTGTGGCAGATCCCAGAGAGCCACAGCCGCTCCAGCATCTCGATCTCATCTGGGGACAGGAAGGTGGGAGGTCACCTTCCGTGGGCACCCTCTGAGGACCCTCCTCTCTGATATAGGAGTCTAGGTCCTCAGACCCTGGTGTCCGGGTCCTCACCCCCTCCTTCCCCAGTACCCAGGGGTCTTTGCCTCCCCTCCCTTCCCCACCCCCTGCAGGCATCTCTGCGTGCAGCCGCACCATCCCCCAGGAACTGCAGCAGTGCCAGGTCGATGGGCCGCTTCCAGCGGGAACCCTTGTGCAGGGCGATGCCGTAGCCTGTGGTGGCAAAGACCTTGCCCGAGCCGATGGTGACGAGCTTGCAGCCCTCATCTTTGCGGGCCATGTAGTTGAGCACAGCCGCGTCGTAGATGAAGGCGTCCAGCTTCCTGCCGGCAGGGGCATGAAGGGCAGGGTCAGTTCCACCCAGATGCCCGAATGGGCAACCCAGAATCCCTCTACCTCCTAACCTCCAACTGCTCCAGATTCTAACTAGTGGTGAACTTCTCAGTAAGTCACTGCCCCTTTTTGTGCCTCTGTTTAAACATCTGTCAAATGGGGACAGCGGCAATACCTCCCTTCCAACGTTGTTGCACGGATAGCCCTCGGAGCAAAGGAAGTGCCAGAGAAGTGTTAGCTGTGACTGTTAATGAAATAACTACTGGTTGAATCCTTACTGGAACCTTCCAGAGAAGGTCCCGTATACTCCTCCATTTTAAAGAGGACTGAAACTCAGAAAGGAGAATCATACAAATAATAATAGTGTTAATGATGACTTCTGTTGTTCCAGACACTGTTCTATCTACTGTAATAACTCCATTCTCTCAACACTCCTATGAGGTAGAAACTATTATCTCCATTATTCAGACAGGGGAAACGCAGGCCCAGACATGCATCTTAATTTGCTTGGGTTCTCCCTCTAGGCCCTAATATCTACAGTTTGGTGGGAAGATAAGCACGGATACGGAATTAGTAGTTCTCACTGATGAATACATTGTGGCACTCGCCACATGTCACTTCCTTCCCAACTGCTGCCATTTTACATTTATCTCTGTGATGATTTGATTAATCTCAGCCTCTCCTACCACAATGCAAGCCCCTCTAGGGCAGGATCCAAGACCATCACGTTCTAGGCTGTGACCCAGCAGTTCCTGACACATACAAGGTGGTCGTAAATATTTGCGGAGTAAATGAATGAATGGATAAAGGAATCCACACTTCTGTGGATTACACACTGTGTAACTATCCTATGACATAAAATAAGTACTCATGATCTGACCTGTGAAGATGTCCAGGGTGTATTAATGAGAAAAAAAAAAAACCACTAGTCCCGGAATCCTAGATAGAATATAGCTCCATAGTTATTTTGTGGGGTGAAATTTTGGTCATCTTAATTGTAGACACCAGACTAGTTCTTAGAGGGAGGTATCTGTCTTTTCTAGTCCAACATTGTCCAAAAGAACATTCTGGGATGATGGAAATGTCCCATCTGCGCAGCCTAACATGGCAGCCACCATGGCTCTGGAGCACTTGAAATGTGATCCGTACGACAAAGGGATGTAACTTTAAATTGTATTTAATTTTAATTAATTAAATTAATTTTTTTTTTTCTGCCACGCCAAGGCATGTGGGATCTTAGTTCTCCGACCAGAGATTGAACCCGTGCCCCCTGCATTGGAAGCACAGAGTCTCAACCACTGGACCTCCAGGGAAGTCCCTAATTTAAATTTAAATAGTCTTGGACAGCTCAGGTCTGGGGAAAACAAGAGACATCAAGGCATGTGTCTGGATGCTTGGTGAGGAGAAGGCAAAGGGTCTTCCTGACATGAATACATCACCTGGAGTCTTGAGTTGTTTGCCTATCTGTTGATGTGAAAACCTCTGTGTCCCCAAACTTTCAGTGAAGCCCTGTCCACACACTCACATAAGCGCATATAAATGCCTTGTGTGCATGGTTGGTTGCACAGAAATTAAGGAAAAGGACAGACTTAGTCCTTGCACCCCAAAGGGGGAGACAGAGAGAGGATTCCCCAGATAGAATGGATCCAGCTGAAGCAACAACTTGGGGTGGGGCAAAGAATTCAAAGCTCTGGAACGTGGGGAGGGCATTCGCCACCCCGTAGTTGGAGAATGGGGTTTGAATTCATCTTATACAGATCCTAACAGGCAGGGAGAGCCCAGCTGACATCTGGAAACATACACAGTACATAGGCGAGAAAAATACCGCACTACCTGTGGGCACTGCTGCCTTGTAGGCAAACTGTAATTTCTCTCGAGGTGTCTCTTTGTTTAGGAAAATGCCCTTGGGGGCGAAAGGTGAATTGTTTAAGGTGTTTAAGTGGGAAGAACTCGGAGTTTCCTGAGTCGGGCCAAAGAGGAGGGATGGAGGCGCTGGGGACTAGACGGAAGGAGGGTCTTCAGGGGTCCTGGGAGGGGGGCGTGTACAAGGGAGAGGTGTGGGAGGAAAGAACGGAGAAGTATTTTAGAGCCAACAATCAAGACTTCCAGTGGTGGGAAGGTGAGCAGGGCTTTCAGGAAGAGAGGAGCTGAGAATCTGCTTTGAATTTAATCGTTTGCTCAGTTATTCTGGGATATAATGCCTGCCTCTTTCCCACCTCCTTACTCCCTACCCACCCCCTACATTGATCCTAAACCTCTAGTAAAACTCAGCCATGTCCGCCAGACTTTTTTTGGGAAAAATAAAAATTCCCACCCTGTTGCTAGAGGGATCTTGACATTTGAGTCAGCTCCCGTCCCTCCTCAGCTCCCGTCCGTCCTCAGTTCACTGCACTTCGCAGGCTTACCCCTCTGCCTTGTTACCCCTCTGCCTTGTCTCCCATGCATGCCTCCCTCACTAAGTCTGCTCCAGCCACCCTGGGCTTTGTGCAGTTCCTGGTTTGCTCCAGTCTGCTCCTGCCTCAGGGCCTTTGCACTGGCCATCCTCTCTGCTGGAATAATATCCTTCTCCCAGATAGCCGCCTGGCTGGCCCCCTCACCTCCTTCAAGTGTTTGCTCCAAAGGCACCTTCCCTGGTACACTGTTTAATACTGCAACCTGTAGCCTCCTTCCTGGGTCTCCCAAACTCTCTCACCCTGCCCTATTTTTGTCCGTAGCACTTACCTCCTTGTAACTATAAAATGTTTTTAGTTATTAGCTTTATCATTCATCTCCCCGCCGCCCCCCCCCACACACACACACTGGAATTTAAGTTCCGTGAAGGAGCAGACGTTGCTTGCCGGGCTCACTGCTGTATCCACAGGGTCTAAAACAGCACCTGGCATACAACACATGCTTAATAAAGAGGGGTTGAATGAATGAATTCAGGCTGGTTTGAGACCAGCATTCTGTGTGCCAATCACTGGAGCTGAGAGGTAAGATTTCATTAATAGGGAAAAGATGCCGAGAGGCTTTCCTCCACCGAAAATGCAAGAGAACAGTGTGTACTTTCAGTGAGGAATGTATAAAGATGTGTGTGTATACATGGTTGAATTGATCTGAAAAAAATGAAAAATAATGCTTCCTTTAGGGAAAGGGGACTTGATGTTTCCTTTTCGGCCCTCATAAGTGAGTAAGAAATTGAACCTCTCTCATGGAATGGGCTTCCAGAACTGGCTGGGAGAAGCTGTGTTTCTTTCTTTCTTTTTAAGAGATGCATTTCCTTTCTCTTCTTGTGAGGTTGCTTGCCCTCAGTGGTAGGGTAAGCCCACATTTGGAATGTGAGCTAGCCAAAGCCATGAGGCTGCCAATCCCTTGTACCTCTCTGTAAGGATGGAATTTTCTAGTGTTGTCCAAGGCGGTAGCCACTAGCCACAGGTGGCTATTTGAATTCCAATTTTAATTAAAATTTAAAATTCAGTTCTGTAGTTACACCAACCTCATCTCCAGTGATTGAGAGCTGTTGGCTACCATATTGGACTGCTCAGATCTTGAACATTTCCATCATTGCAGAAGGGGCTGTAGGAGAGCACTGCTCTAGACACACATGTGTCTGTCTTCCAGACTAGAATGGAAGCGCTAGGAGAACAGAGACTTTGATTTGTTCACTGCTATACCCTCAGTGCCTAGCCCAGTGTCTGGTGCAAGAAGACCTTAATAAACATTTATTGGATGCATGAATGAATGAATGAATGAGTGCCTTTTAACTTGCATATGGTTAGGGGTATCTTGCCAGGGAGATCATGATTCATTATTTGTTTTCTTCTTTGGTCCTCTCTATTTTAAAAACATATATATAGTATGTCTACATATACAAATATATACATATATATGTGTATATATATATATATGACTAACCCAGGAAAAGAGACCAAAAAATACTGACATTGGGGATTCCCCAACAAAAATGGTCCAGACAGCTCACCCTACAGTGAAGTTCACAGTCAACAACCCTGCTTATGTGCTCACAGGCCCACTTCCAGAATTTTGGATGCCCACTCCCAAATATGAACTGACTATTAAGGATTACTAGACATCAGATAAAGCCTCTAACAAGAAAGATAGAAACAAGGAATGGCCCAGGTTCAATCCCTGGTTGGGGAACTAAGATCCTGCAAGCCGTGTGGCAGGGCCAAAAACAAAAAAAAAAAAGAAAGAAAGAAAGAGAGAAACAAAACAAATAGGAGGGAGGGGGGACTTGGAGGAAACATGCAGACATGCAGAGAGTAGAAGATGTAAAAAAAAAAAAGAAAAACCCAACAACTATCATTAACATCATCAGAGAAACAAGACAAGATACTGCAGCTTTGAACCATGAATAAGATATTATAAAGTAGGATACTACAGAATAATACTATAAAATTTACAAAATACCATAAAAATTCAGGGATCAAAAAAAAGTTCTTAGAAATTAAAAATATACTAGCAGAAGTGATAAAGCTTAATACAAGAGTGGGAGATAATATTAAGAAAATCTCCCAGGGAGTAGGGCAGAAAGAGAAAAAGAGTTAGAAAAATAAGAGAGAGAATAAAAGAAATGGATAGTCCAGGAAGCCCAATATCAAATTAATAAGAGTTCTAGAAAGAAAAAACAGAAATGGAAGGAAGAGGCGAACTGTAATTGAAAGAATTCAAGAAAATTTCCCAGAATGAATGACCTCAGGATATGACTGAAAGGTCCAGTGATGAAAATAGATGAAGACACATTGCTGAGAATTGTCAGCACACTGAGGACAGGGAAAAGAAAAACAGCTCACATACAGGGCTTAGGAATCCAAATGACTGGATTTTTCAACAATAACACTGGAAATTAGAAGACAGTGGAGTGATGCCTTCAAAATTCTGGAGGAAAATGATCTCCAGCCCAGAATTTTATACCCAACCAGATGGCCCATCAAGAGTAAAGATGTTTTCATGTATGCAATGTCTCCAAAATGTATCTCCCATGTGCCTTTTGTCAGGAAGCTCAAAAGAACAAGGGAGCAAAACACAGGAAGAGTAAGAAATGGGATACAACAGGATCCGAACCAGGAAGGAGGTGATGGGATCAAGATGGCGGCTATGTTCCAGACTGGAGCAGGTCAGAGGCCATGTGAGAAACTTCTTAAATAAGATGAAATTAATGGAGTACCTGATGCCTCTGAACACATAAAGAAGAGATTCATATAGTTAGTGGAGAATTTGGATTTGAATTAGTTAAGCACAAGGAAAACTCAGCCACTAGGCAATTGAAAAAAAAAAAAGACAATATTAACGCCAGGAAAAACAAAGAATTGTGTAGGAGAGGAAAGGAATCATGGTTTACTATGTGTGGCATCTATGGGAGCATTTACACAATCAACAAGTAAACACTGAATATTCATCTAGCCAGAATCACAATGTGGGAGCTTGGAATAATTTAAATAACAGTATGAGTATGTGTCTTCCATAGTGAGAAGTGAATGGAAAATGCCTAAAATTGAAAAATCAAGAGGTAGCCATAGAGACATGGTATTTTGAGACAGGGATGTAAATAGCAAAATGATACAATAAATGAGGTGAAAGCAGATTCCTCTGAGGTGGGAGAAATGGAGGGTAAAGAGATGGGGGGCCATTGGTGGTTTTCATTTTCTAAAAAAATCTTGTATTTGATTCTTCAAACTATGTGGATGTATAACTTTGATAAAAATTGGATGAAAAATTAGGAAAAAATGTAAAAAGAAATAACAGGGAGAAAAAGAATTCAGCAGAAGCAGGAAGTCAGAGCAAGAGGTGACAGTGAGAAACACGGGTATCCTTTGTGAACCTACAAAGCTTCTGGGTGAGGGGCACAAGGAGGGTGATTCTGGGTTTCTCGCTGGGCGAGTGAGGTTATGTAGTACAGTGGTTGAGAGGTTGGACTGAGAATCAGACTGCCAGGGTTCAAATCCCAGCTCTGTCCCTCACCAGCTGCAGGGTCTTGCTCTGCATTTGTCTTCTCATCTGTAAAATAGGAATAATAATATTCACCTATAAAGAGTTGTGGGTTGAATTGTGTTCCCCAGCATTTATACATTGAAGTCCTATCCCAGTGCCTCTGAATGTGCTCTTAGTCAGAGAAGGGATCTTTACAGTGGTGATCAAGTTAAAATGAGGTCATCAAAGTGGACCCTGATCCAGTATGAATGGTGTTCTTATAAAAAGGGGGAATTTAGATACAGAGACATGCACAAAGGGAAGATGATGTGAAAAGACACAGGAAGAAGATGGCCATCTGTAAAGCCAAGGAGAGAGGCCTGGGACAGATCCTTCCTTCACAGCCCTCAGAGGGAACCAAGGAGGACTTCTAGCCTCCAGAGCCGTGAGACAATAAATTTTTGTTATGGTAGCCCTAGCAAACCGATAATGAACTTAAATGAGAACAGAATTTGATGTATAATAAACACTATAGTAAATTAAAAAGGTATGGGAATGATACCAAGCCTTGGCAAGCATGTGGAAAAAATGGAACTTTCCTGCACTGCCTACGAGAGTGTAAACTGGTACAACCACTTTGGAAAATGCCTGGCAGTATCTTTTGAAGCTAAGCAGACACCTCCCTATGACGTAGCAGGTCCACCCATGGGAATTTACCCAAGAAAAATGAATGTATACGTCCTCCAAACACTTGTACAAGAATCTTCATAGCAGAATATTCACAATGGCCAAACACTGGAAACAACCCAAATGTTCACCAATCAGGAGAGTGGAAGAATTCTGATATATTCCTCCATTGGTATAGTCAATGGAATACTGCAGTGAGCAAACTTGCTAGTAGCATTGGATGAAGCAAGCTAGACACAAAAACTATTATACACACTGTTATATATACACTGATTCTGTTTATGTAATATTCAATGAACCAGGCAAAACTAATTTACAGTGATAATCTATGGTGACTAGAAGGGCAGAGGGGAACTAGAAATTTTCCATACCTTAACCTGGGTATGGTCACATGAATGTATAGCTGATCAATGAACCTCACACTTAAGATCTGTATACGGTGGGATGTAAATTGGTGCAGCCACTATAGAGAACAGTATGGAGTTTCCTTGAAAAGCTAAAAATAGAGCTACCATATGATCCAGCAATCCCACTCCTGGGCACATATCCGGAAAAGACAAAAATTCGAATTTGAAGACACATGCATTCCAGTGTTCACAACAGCACTATAAACAATAGCCAAGACATGGAAGCAACCTAAATGCTCATCGACAGATGAATGGATAAAGAAGATGTGGTATGTATGTGTGTATACACACACACACACACACACACACACACACACATAATGGAATATTATTCGGCTATAGAAAAGAATGAAATGATGCCATTTGCAGCAACTTGGATGGACCTAGAGATTATCATAATAAGTGAAGTAAGTCAGACAGAGAAAGGTAAATATCATATGATATCACTTATATGTGGGAACTAAAAAAATACAGGGGACTTCCCTGACGGTCCAGTAGTTAAGACTTCGCCTTCCAATGCAGGGGGTGCAGGTTCAATCCCTGGTTGGGAAGCTAAGATCCCACATGCCTTGAGGCCAAAAAACCAAAACATAAAACAGAAGCAATATTGTAACAAATTCAATAAAGACTTTAAAAATGGTCCACGTCAAAAAAACTTTTAAAAAAATACAAATGAACTTATTTACAAAATAGAAATAGACTCACAGACATAGAAAATAAACTTATGGTTACCAAAGGGGAAAGCAGGGGAGGGATAAATTAGGAGTTTGGGATTAGCAGATACACACTACTATATATAAAAGAGATCGACAAGGGCCTACTGTATAGCACAGGAATTATATTCATATCTTGTAATAACCTATAATGGAAAAGAATCTGAAAAAATCATATATATATACATATATATATATGTGAATCACTTTGCCGTACCCCTGAAACTAACACATTATAAATCAACTATACTAGTATATATACATATTTATATACATACGTAATACATAGAGAGACCACATCAAAGTTCCCTTGGAGGAAATGGTGGCCACTTTAACATGAGACCAACCCCCATGTTACAAGGAAATATGTGGCTTAGCAGAGAGGCTTTTTTTTTTTTTTTTTTTTACAATTCCTGCATCTATGGCTCCTCTGTGCTCAGAATGTGTATTGGGGACCCCTTGAAATGGCCTCTGCTGTGTTCCAATAAAATTTTATTCACCGACAAAAAAAAATAAAAAAAAAATAAATCGATTATACTCCAATAAAAAAAGAAAAAGATCTGTGTATGTTACAGTAGCTCAATTTTAAAAAAAGATGCAATATAAAAAGACACGGGATGAAGCCTCAAGCTATTCTTATTAAGGGCTCGGATTATGGCTGATATTTGGATGAAAAGAAAAATACAGGTATCCCTCCTTCTTTGAATTCAGGGGTGGGATAGATTTGGATTCATTTTTTTGAGATGGGGCTGGCCTCCCTTGCTGGTCACACTCTCACTGCTCTCCAAAACTCAGGAACCAAGTAGATGTGGGACATGAGGGTCCTACCCTTACCCAAGTCTTGGAATTCTTGCTCTCCAAACGTAAGGATGAGATAGACTGGGAATGTGAGGTTTCCCTGTAGAAGTAAAAAAAAAAAAAGAGGAAGGCAATTCCCCTGCCTCCTGAGGAAGGCGTTTGGTACTTGTGAAGTAGGGGGGAGCGGGGATGAGTCAGGTGGCTGGCTGGGGAGGATACTCTGGGGATGAGTAAGGAAGTGAAAATTCCCAGGGGGGTGGGGAGGTGGCCAGAGCCCTTTTATGTTTCATGTTCATAACCTTCACTATGAAACTTCTGGCATTTAGATGATGTAGACCCGGGCCGCCCAATTTGGTATCTACACACGTCCCTGTGGCTGGTTTAAGCGCTTGAAAGGTGGCAAGTTTGAACTGAGATGTGTGGTGAGTATAAAATGCACACTGGATTTCAAAAGGTGTGTGTGTTGGTGGGGCGGGGGGGAGGGTGGGAATTATGTAAAAGGTCGCAACCATTTTTATACTGATTATGTGTTGCAATAATATTTTGAATATACTAGGCTAAGTAAAATACATCATTAAAACGAATTTCGCCTGTTTCTTTTTGTGTCTTTTAACGTGGCTACTAACAATTTAGAATTACACAGTAGCTTCCATTTCCTTTCTGCTGGACAGTGCAGGCAAACTGACGCCCTTCACATTTCCAATCTTCAATCCAGCACACATAGGCTTGAGGTCTGGGCTTCTGTGGGGATTAAGGGAGAGATGGGCTCCAATTTTTTGGCTAATATGCTCCAGAGCTGGAAGACATGGGGCTGTGAGATGGTCCAGAAAGTGAATTCAATCTGGCAAAGGGGAGCTTGAAGCCAGGGTGACCCTGAGAAGCCCAGGAATTTGCACAGTTTTTAGGAAAGGGGTTACGGGGCTAAAGGTATCTAGATGCTAAGGGGTGGGAAACTCCAGATGACATCTGGGGGTCGGGACAAGTACAGGAAGGGATTAAGAAGTGGAAGAAGGACAAGGAAAGAAGAGGAGGAGGAAAAGAAGAAAAAAGAAAAAGAGAGGAAAGGAAGGAAACAACAACAAAAGAGGTAAAAAGACAGAGTTCTAGAACTCCATGTGACAGCCACTAGCCAGACGCGACCAAGTCTGAATTGACATGAGCTGTGATTATAACATTCGAAGTACCCACCCTGCCCCCTGCCAAAACAGTGAAACATCTCATTAATTTTTTTTTTTTTTTTTTGGCCGTGGCACACGGCTTGTGGGATTTTAGTTCCCCGACCAGGGATTGAACCTGGGCCCTCAGCAGTGAGAGTGCCGAGTCCTAACCACTGGACTGCCAGGGAATTCCCCATCATTAATTTTGATATTACATATTGAAATGATAATATATTGGAGCTATTGGGTTAAATACAATGTACCATTCGAATTAATATCACCTGTTTCTTTTAGTATGGCTCCTGGATACATTTACATTACATTTGTGGACCTACTGTATAGCCCAGGGAACTATATTCAATATCGTAACCTATAATGGAAAAGAATCTGAAAAAGTATATATATATATTTCAGTTATGTGTATACAACTGAATGGCTTTGCTGTACGTCTGAAACACTGTAAATCAACTATACTTCAATTAAAAAAAAATGTTTCATGGGATTTCCCTGGTGGTCCAGTGATTGGGACTCGGCGTTTCCACTCTGAGGGCGCACTGGTTCGGTCCCCGGTTGGGGAACTAGGATCCCGTATGCCGCCTGTTGTGGCCAAAATAACAACAAAAACCCATTCCCTATATGTGCCTGATTTTAAAAATAAATAAAATTTAAAAATGTTTCATGAATGAAAAAAATAAAATCACTCATCCACCCTAAAAAAAAGAGAAAAATATTACATATGTGGCTCCCCAGCTCTGCTCTAGAAAAAAGGCGGAGGAAACGCCTGGAAATATGAATAAGGAGGCGGAGAGGAGAGATCTTCACTTTTTACCTTATTATTTTTAACAAGTGTAGGTGTTAGGCAAATAAAACCTTTGAAGAGAAGGGGGAAAGAGATTTGGGAAGGGGAAACCTCGTTCATGAAGATTGGGAATGTGAAGGCAAAGAGTGCCAGGCACAGAGAAAGGGGGTGTCCTCCAGGCAGGGGAGCCCTGGGAAGGGGGCTGAGGGGGTCCATCGGGCTTCGCAGCTGAAGGAAAGACAGGAGGAAGGGTGTTCTGGAAACAAGCTCAAGGCTTTGTTCCCCACAGGTTCCCGGGCATCTTTGAGAACCTGCGTGGAGCAGGGAGCCACGTGACATGTCCCAACAATTCTAATCAAGACTGAGGGGTAAAAAAGATCCAGTTACAACTGGCACCTGCAGGGGTCAGCAGAGAGTGGGCCTGGGGGAAAGGTGTCAGGAGGGCAATACAGCTTCTGACTAGCTGGTCCCTCTGATGTCCCCCTCCATTCATTCTCCACATGGAGGCCAGAGGGAGCATTTACAAACAGAAATCTGATCACATTGCTCCCCTACTTAAAGTCCCCCTTTCCCATGGCTTCTCACTGCCCTTCAAATAAAACCCAGCCCTGACCTCGGCCTCAGGGGTCACACCCTGTGTTCTACTCTCATCTACCCTCTAAACTGAGCTCTAACTGAGCTTGCCACCCTTCAGCCATGATGGCTTCTTGCTGTTCCTCTAAGAAGCCAAGACCGCTCGGGGCTCAGACCCTTTGCCTGCAAGGCTAGGCAAGTCCACCTAGCTAAGGAGGAGTCCCTCACCTCCTTCTGGGCTCTGTTACAGTTACCTCCCCCAGAGGCCTGCCCTCAACACCCTGGTGAGTACACCCCAGCTCAGTCACACTCTAGCTCACAATCACTTTCTGAAATGATCATGCTGATTTTTCTGTTTGCATGTTTCTTGTTAATTTCCTACCTCTAGGTCGTAAGCTTGCTGTGGGCAGGAATTGTGCTCTGTTTGTTCACTGCCTGGCATGGAGTCGAGGCTAAGAAAATGAATGCATGCTGAATGACTAAATCAATGAGGGACGGGGAGAGAGAGTCATTGTACTTAGCTTTGTTGTAAACTTGGACTGCACTTTGGAGCCAGAACTTAACTTTTCCCCATGATTTGGGAAACTGATGTTAAAAAAAAAATATATATATATATATATATACATATATATATATCTCTCTCTCCAAGTATTGATTCCAGTGAGTTCAGATCTAATGATGATGATGATGGTAGTAGTAACAATAATAATAATAACAGCAAATACCTACAGTGTTTTGCATGGATTAACTAATAATAATAACTATAATAATATTATATTATTTAATAATAATGACTATAATATATTAACTAATAATAATAACTATAACAATTCTTATAAAAAACTTATGAGGTGGGTTCTCTTGTCATCCCCATTTTACAAAGGAGGAAACTGAGGCTCAGAGAGGTTGAGTAACTTGCCCAAGGTCACACAGCCAAGAAGGGACGAAGCCAGGATCTGAACCCTGGCAGTCTGGCTCCAGAATTCATAACCACTGGCTCTCTGAAAATATCCTAAGGCTCCTACTCCCAGAAGGGGGAGTTCATTCCCACCCTCAATGATCTCTGCCCTCCAAGCTGACCCACCCTGGGCTGGCCTCTGAGGCTGATGAATGACCCCTGACCCCTTGCCATCTCCGAGCCTCCTCAGGGGCCCCAGCAGCCCCACTCCCCACCCCCCACCTCCCGGCCCCCAGTCTGCGCTGACCCTGCCTTGAGCTGAGTGAGTGCTTCCTCTACGCGGGGCTGGTTGTAGCGCACCATGTAACTGTGCATGTCGGGGTAGTTGCTGCGGATGTTCTTCTCTGTGGACCCGTTGGGCACCGTCCCAAACTTCAGGGGCGGGTACTGCTCCTGGGGCCGCTGGAACTGGGGCAGAATGGGGAGTCATTAGGGCACCCCCCAGGGGGCATCTGGGTCAAGGATGTCCTCAACCAGCTGCTCCATTCTGGGGGACACTGGCAGACACCCCAGTCCAGAAGTGTTTCTCACACTTGCTCGCCATGACCCATGGAAACACTACTCTTCACCCATCACATACATCCGCAGTTATCTGTACGTATGTATGCAGATATGTATACATACACATGCGCACACACAGTCAGGAGTCATGTTGAAATATTTAATCCCCAGTATGGGCTGATCGTGGTCCAATCAGAAGAGACACGGGCAACAAAGCTCCAGACCGGTCCCAGAGGCCCTTGATGGGCCAGGCATTAACCCTTAACTTGCTGGATCATGAGAGGTCCCAGGGGCAGGGGCTGGCATGGCACCGGCTGGGGGCAGTTGCTAACAGTTCCCAATCTGTTCAGAAATAGTTCACTATTTTAACAACAGACCCAGCCAGATAGGTGTGTGCTGTCCTAATGTCGGGTGTCTACATGACTGAAACGAAAGTTTCATACAACCATACTCACCCTGATTACCTAGAATGCAGTCAAACATATTTTGTATTCTATTCTAATCCATTCCATTAAAAAAAAAAATGTCTGTTGTAATCCATTGAATTGGTTCCTCAACCTTCTAATAGGTCATGACACCCAGTTAACCACGTTAGTCTCAAAGTGTGCCGTGCAGACCACCAGTTCCTGAACGAACTGTGATCCGTGATGAGGTAAGTACAGAAACCGAGAGAGTGAGCGTTTCAAGCTATTTGACAGAATAATTTTATGTCTGTTGAACCTAATAAATAAAGGTGTGGGTTGGAATTTTGCACGTCTTGGTTTTACATTTTATTTTACTTTTCCAGTAATGCCTTTCTATTATATTTTATAAAAGCATTGGTCTCCACTGGATTAGAAATGTCAAAAATTAGCCCTTCATCACAGTTTGAGAGAAGCACTGGTCTAGAATATTCCATTTGGCACTACTGCCCCTAGAATATTTGGGGATACTCTCTTCTCCTTGGAATATTTAAATAGTCCATTGTGAAACATAACCATTTTCCTCCAGAATATTCCATTCTACCATTCTGGGTCTCTTTCAGGGAAGAGACCCCCCCACGAATCCCCCCCCCACATCTGCGACCTCCAACCTCAGCCAATTCCCTCCCTCCCCAAACACACATACCTTTCGGTCACTGAGCCCAGACACGGTATCCACATACTCCTCCTGGATCATGAAGGCGGCCAGGTTGGCTGTGTAGCTGGCGAGGAAGATGACGGCGAAGAAAGCCCACACCAGCACCATGATTTTGCTGGTGGTCCCCCGGGGGTTCTCCACGGGCACCGAGTTATTGAACACCAGGGCCCAGAGCAGCCAGATGGATTTCCCAATGGTGAAAGTTGAGCCGCCAGGGCCTGCAGGGGGCCAGGAGGGGGACATGGACCCCAAATCCCTTATGCTCAATGAGGGAGCAGAAAGAACTACAATTCCCAGTGGCCCCTGAGGCCCCTGTTGCCTCAGGAGAACATAACTCTATCCCAGGGGCTGTTGGGAAACATAGTTCTATCTGTGGTCCAGGCACTCAGGTAGGGTGATGGAGGAAGGGGACTCACGTTTGCCCGTGGCCAGGCTGCGGTTGTAGCCGACGGGACTGAGGTACTCAAAGATGAAAACGGTGACGGCGACCACAGTGAGGCACATGACGAACATCATCACCCATACGGCAGGGCTGTATGGCTCTGAGGGCAAGGGGGTGTGTGGCCATGACTCAGCCAAGCCAAGGCTTGGGTGCCCACAGACATGTGAACAAGGTACAGCCCAGATCTGACCCCGTCCTACTCTGCCCCCTTCTTGGGGACAGACTCATTGCCCGCCCAGACCCCTGGCAGGGGTGGCGGGGCAGTCTCTCCCAAAGAAAATCATCTCAATCATTTCTGTGATTTCAACCACCATATAGAAACTATCTCCTAAATATGCTTCCTGAGCCCCAGACCTGATTCTCCACCTCCCCCTGGCAATCCCTCCAGGCCATTCATGTCCCACACGGAGCCCAGCACCGACTCCCAGGCTCCCCATCCTGGGAGTTCACCGTCCATCCAGTCACCGCCCAGACCCTCCCTCCCGCATTTGCCACCCTCACTCCCTCCTTCCCTCCCCCTCACCAGCATCCTGTCAGTCCCCAGCCCTATCCTTCTGTCCTCCCCCCACCCCCCCACCTCAGCCTTTCCTCTCCATTCTCTCTGCCAACAAGGCTCAGGCCACATCATGTCCCCTGGACCATCTCCCCATCCTCTCCTCTCCAGCCCTCCCCCCCCCCCCACGGCCCTAGAAGCTCTTTCTACACCCAGAGATGACCTGGCCTCTCCCCAGCTCACAGCCCTCTGTGGCTCCCCAGTGCCCCCAGGACAAAGTCCCTGCCTCTCAGCATTGTTTCCACTCTCATCTCTGGACTGATCATTTTTTCAAGAACCCATTGCTTTAACCACCCAGAACTCACAGTTCCCCAAACAAGCTACATCCTCTCTGCCTCTTTCTCAACAGCTCCCCTACCAGAGGCACCACCCTGACCTGTCCATCAGCCAAACCTGAGTTCCTGCATCCCCTTCTCACACTGCTTCCGGGAGTTCACTGACAACAAACCCAAATCACTCTTTCTTGAGATCAGTACCCGGGATTTGACCTCCCTGGGCCAAGTGTAAGCGGCCAGGACTGCCCCTGTCACAGTAGGGTCACCAGCCTGGACTGTCACTGCAGTATCTGGGGACACGCCTGTCGCCTCCACTGGGCCACGTGATGGGGCATAAACATGACCTTGTCACTCCCTTGCTGAAAGCAGGGGCCCCACGTGGTGCCTGTCAGGGTGCCCTGCAGAGACCTTGGTGCAAAGAGGAGGCCACAAGAGACACCGTTGGGGAAATAGACAGAAAACAAAACACCAAAGAAGGGTTGTCCCTTCTCCTCTCAGCCCTTCCCCCTCCCAGGAGCTTTGCTCAGACTTCAGAGAGCAGGAGGGAACGGACGTGAACTGTTGCCCTAGGCCTGATGTACGCTTTCCCTTTTGTCTTCTCCAAGCTCAGTAAATGGGATCTCTACCCAATCTACCTCAAAGCCAGCAACCCATTGTGTGCCAGCTTTCTAACCGCATCCTAAGCCTGTTTACTTGTCTCACCCTCTTGGCCATCTTCCTATCCTGCACCCCAACCTCACTCTGCACGGACCTCTGCAGTAGCCTCCTCGTGGGCCTCCTGCATCCGCAGACCCACTAGTGGGATATCTTAAAAGACTAAATCTGATCGTATATCCCCACACTACCGCCTGCAGTTAAAAGCCTTGCCATTGCAATAAAAGTAAAACCCAACCTTCCTACCATAGCAACCAAGGCCCTGCTCGATCCACCACCTGATTCCCTCTCAGCCCTCACCTCCCACCTCTCCCACGATCACCCATTTCCCCCTCCCCAGGTCACACAGGCCTCCCGACAGTTCACAAATACCCCCACGAACATTCCCACCTTGGGGCCTTTGCCCTTAATGTTCCATCTGCTTGGGACACTTTTCCAGCCAGATCTATGCAGGACCGGGTCACCTGCTCAGAGGGACCTGCCTGTCCACCCACAGCAACACCGATCCTATTCTTCTCTGTCTCTTCCCCCGGCTTAATTTCTCGGTAGTATTCACCACCATATGAAATGATCTTGCCCATGTATCCCTTTAAGAGATTGTTTTCTGTCTCCCCCATGAGGCCCTGGGAGAGCTCTTAAAGGGCAAGGTTTCCTGTGCAGCCCAGAACCTGGCACATAGTAGATGCTCAATAAACAGTGTTTGATGGGGCCCATGCTCATCTCTTTTCCTCATCTCATACTTATATACAGGGGAAGATGGTTTTTGTGGGGCCTGCTGCTTATACAATTTGGAGGGTTCTCTTTAAGAAACAAGAAAATAAAATTATGAATACAAGACCAGGTACAGGGCCTTGAAGGGGCTGTGCAGGAGAAGGTTCCTGAAGCTCAGACTTTCTTAGCTTCATGGTAAAATTGCTTCTGGTGGGGGAAATTCTCCCATTTTACAGGTTAGGGAACTGAGGCCCTCAGTTCACCGGAGTCACCCTGCTGGTACAAGCAATAGCACGATGGGAAATGGACACACAGCTGCCCCCACACCCCACCCCTTGCCATTCCAGGGCCTGGGCTCACCGAGAAAGGCCGAGGGGGACACAGTGCCATTGCTACGCGCCACCATAACGCTGATGCCTGTCTCCACGAAGGGGACGGAGAAATCCACTATCTCGGACCGCTCCTCGTTGATGGTGAGAGAGCCAATGGCCATGTCCGCGCGCTGGTAGAACACCTGGGAGTGACGACAGGGAGGGAGTGAGGGAACCCGGCTGGCTCAGGACAAAGACAGGTCCCAGGAGGAGACCAGTGACAGGATGATAGAAAGGGCTAGGAGGGTGGCGGGGTGGATGAGGGGGACGCAGGCAGAGTGGGGCAGGAAAGGTGGAGGTGAGAGTCGAGAATAAGAGTGGGAAGAAGTGGCCTCCAGCCGCATCCTCCTCCCCCAGCAAGCCTCTAAAAGTTTTGGGCTCCATCCTCCAGGCCCCGCCCCCTTTTCCTAATAGTTCCACCCTCCGAGCCCCGCCTCCTCCGCCCCAAGTGTCCTTCCTCCTGGCCCCGCCCCTCCGCCAAGGTGGGGCCTCCTCGTGGCCCCGCCCCTTCAAATCCAGGCTTCTCACCTTTGGCCACGCCCCTTCGGCCCCAGCGTTCTCCCCTCATAATCCCACCCCCTCAGAGCCATGATTCCTGCCTCTTGGCTCCGCCCCCTGACCCAGCCGCTTCTCGGCCCTGGCCTGATCCCGACTCCGCCCCCCACCTGTCTTGTCCCCGCCCCCACCCTGTCCCCGCCCACCTCACCTCCCCGATCATGCCGTTCCAGACACCATCAATCTTTTTGCCGTGCTTGCCGTTGGTGACCAGGTAGAGGTCATAGCTGAAGCCGATGGTCTGCGCCAGCCGCTTCAGAATGTCGATGCAGAAGCCCTTGCAGCACCGCTTTTCTGGGCGGGGGGCGTCCGGCGGAGGGCTGCGGGGAGCGAGCTGGCTTGGGGATGTTGGGGATCCCTCCCCACCGCCCCCCCTCCCCGCCTTATGGAGGGAGGGACGAGCAGCAGCTGAAACTATGGTGGGCATCGCTTTCTGGGGAAACTGAGGCTCAAAGGAATTACGTAACTTGTCCAAGGTCACCAAGCTGGACGGCTTTCTGGGTCCCAGGGGAGGAGGGGGCTGGGGCTAGGACTACTAGGCTTCAAGAGAGGATTCTGAAGCTGGAACTTCTGGATCCCGGGCTGTCACCTGTGGGTGCGGTTCAGCTGGCTCCGGCAGGGGACGGAGTCTCGGATGCAAGTGCCACTGATGGGGTCGGCGGGCTCCACAATGACGAAAGGCCTCTCTTCCAGCGTGGCCACGGTGAGGTGCTGCGTGTCATCCACTGGCTGCAGGAAGCGGCCATAGCGGGACCACAGCGGGTACTTGAGGCGGAGAGTCTGCTGCTCCCAGCTGCCCACCTTGGCCAAGAGCAGGGGA
This sequence comes from Eubalaena glacialis, assembly GCF_028564815.1. Lineage (NCBI taxonomy): Eukaryota > Metazoa > Chordata > Mammalia > Artiodactyla > Balaenidae > Eubalaena > Eubalaena glacialis. The sequence continues at coordinate 62,057,705 of NC_083733.1, read as the reverse complement.
TTCAGGCTTCCTGAGGGGGACTTTCTAGAATGTTCTGGCCTTCATGGCCTGCCTTCCTCATAGCCGCGAGCTCCCAGCTCCTTCTCCCTCAGATCCAGGAGTCTGGACCTCCTCCCCCACCTCTCCCTTGGACCCAGAAACCCTTTCCTCCTTCAGACCCACGAGTCTGGGCTTTCTTCTACCAGAACCCAGGGGTCTGGATTCCCAGTCCTTCCCCTTAGGACCTAGAAGTCCAGGCTCCCAGCCCCTTCCTCCGTCAGAGGCCAGAATCCAGGGCCTTAGCCCCCACCTCTGCCAGGAGTCTAGGTCCTCATTGCTTCTTCCCCAGGACCCAGGAATCCAGACCCTCTCCCACGCCTGAGGTCAGCGCCGGGACTCACCACCTCCCAGGTCCTGTCTCGGGTGAGGGAGATGACCACCAGGGAGGGGTTCACCAGGAAGCCATCCTCATTGAAGGAGTAATCCCGGTTATCCCAGGTAATGTTCATGAAGTACCTGCCCAGCAGGAAGGGAGGGGACACGTGGGGACCTGAACTGGACCTTGGCAGCTGAAGGCCGAGAAAGTCCCCCTTCTACTGACCAACCCCAGCGCCCAGTTTGAATCTCTCCTCTAAGTTCTTGAAAACCCAAATACGCCTCTTCTCTGCTAGACACTCTCCCTTGGCAGCTCGGTGCTTCCAGGACCAGGTCCCAGACCCTCAGCCTGGGTTTGAGGCTCTAGGGGACCCACCTGCCTCTGCAGCCCGATCTCTGATCACTGCCCACCGTCAAACTCTCTCCGCCCAAACCCTTTGTCTGCCCCACAAATACTGAATGCAGGGTGTCCCCCAAACATATCAAGTGGTTTTCTATCTCTAGGCCTTTGTAGGTGCTTTTCTCTCTGCCTAGAAAAAAACCCTTGGACTTCCCTGGTGGTCCAGTGGCTAAGACTCTGCGCTTGCACAGCAGTGGGCACGGGTTCGATCCCTGGTCAGGGAAGTTCCACATGCCGCGCAGCGCAGCCCAAAAAAGAGAAAAAAGAAAAAAACCCTTATTCTCTCCCTCCTCATCCTGACCAGTTCTTAGGTGTTCAAGACTCAGCTCACGTGTCCCTTCTTCTGGACAGAAGCCCTGGGAGGGTCTCTGGACTCCCAGGTATCTCTATTATACAATGGCACCCTGTGCTCTGAATGCCTGTCACATCACCCAGGTCACTGGACCAGACCCTCAGCTGCCATCCTTGCTTCCTTGCTCCCCTCCACCCAGGCCATCAGTCCCCAAGCCCCGTCCTTCCTGCCCCTGGGATATCTCTGCCCCATCTCCTCCTCTCTGTCCCCACAGCCCTCCTGGACCCCTACCCCAGCCTCCTACTTGGCCTCCAGCCTCCAATCTTTCTCCTCCAGTCTGTCCCCACCCCACCCCAGAGAGGTCATTCTATACCCCAAACTGACTCCACCTCTACCCTGCTCATAGCCCACCCATGGCTCCCCAGTGCCCCAGAACAAAGTCCAAGCCTCTCAACCTGGCATTCAAGGCCCTTGCGGCCTGGGCCCCTCCACCTAACCAGCCTCATCATTCCCAACCCCTAATTCTCCACCCTGAGCTATTGTGGTCTCATCAACCTGCCCAGGTTTTTCTCCCCTCTGGTCCTTTGCACAATGCTCTTCCCCCTGCCTGGATTTTCTATTTCTGGTGGACTCCCAACTGCCCTTGCAATCAAATCTAAATCCCTAACTTGGCCTAAATGCCCTACCTGAGCTGGGCCCCATGTTACTCCACCATACGCTGCCCACTTGCCCACTGTGCTCCAGGCACACTGGCTTTATTTCAGGCAATTCCAGCCCCAGGGCCTTTGTACCTGCTGTTCCCCCTCCCTCTCTTCACTCAGATCTTAAGATAGTTGGCTCTTTCTCTCTCTCTCTCTTTTTTTTTTTCTGGCTCTGCTGCGCGGCTTGTGGGATTTTAGTTCCCCAACCAGGGATTGGAACCTGGGTCCTCGGCAGTGAGAGCATCGAGTCCTAACCACTGGACCGCCAGGGAATGCCCTTGGATCTTTCTCTTTATTCTTTTTTTTTTTTTTAACCTCCAAATTTCACCTACTTGGAAAGGCCTTTCCTGACGACCTCACCTAACCTAGCACCATAGACATTTGTTATACATTCTACCTGCTTTATTTTCATCTCAGAAGTTATTACCTGCTGATGTTTTTTCCCTTTCTTTTCTTGTCTGTGCACTGATTGTCTCATCTATGAGACTGTAAGCTCTGAGAGCAGAGGCCTTGTTCAACATTATACCCTGTTCGTAAAGCAGGGCTTGGCACACCACAGACTCTTGACAAAGGGCTTTTCAATGAATGAAATGGATGAATGAATGAGCAGTTTATTCTTCAGGTCTCAGCTTAGATACCACCTCCTCCTGGAAACCTCCCTGACTCCGTAGGCTGACCCATGACTTGTATAGCCTAGTTTGGAAGGTTGACTGGGGCCAGCACAATTCCTCTCCTGGGAGGAAGTTAGCTGTGAGATTTGGAGGCATGGGTGATGGATAGGATGGGCTGAAATGGTGAGTATTATGAAGGAACAGAAATTCTGGGTAAGCAGAACTGGACAGCCCCTGGGAGTGGCAAGCCTGAGACAGAGACAGAGATAGAGATGGAGATGAAGATGGTGATGAAGATGGAGATGGTGATGGTGATGGAGAGGGGGAGGGAGAAAGACAGACAGACACACACACACACACACATCGAGAGAGAGAGAGAGAAGCAGAGAGGATCAGAAAGAGAGAATCAGAATGAATTGAAAGAGTAGCTGGAATTGAGGAATTGGCCTCAATTCCTGATGTCTGGCTTTCTGTGCATGTTTATCTTTCCAATAAACCCCTTTTTCCCCGAGGAAACTTGAATGAGACTCTGCTTCCTGCAACCAAAAATGTCCTGGCTTTGCAGTACTCTCCCCAGTGCTCCCACAAAGTCCGTGCAACCTCCATTATTGCAAATAACATGCTGTGTTGTCATTATCCCATCCCTGTCTGCTACCCCTACAGGACCCTGTGTTCTTTCAAGAGAAGTCCATGGTCTTATTCATCTCTGCGTTCCCAGTGCCCAGCATGAGCCCTAGTTCCTAGCGGGCGCTCAGTAAGTATTTATGAACGAGGGATGCTTTTCTCATCCTCTTGCCCTTGGATCCCGATTCCCAGCTCCCTACTTCTCAATTCTCCTCCCTTAGGCTTCCTTCCCCACCTATTGCCCCTTCCCAAGCTCAGCTCATCCTCATTTCAGCATTAAAGTTCTCTCCTTCCACTGTCTGTCACCAAACTCATCAAGTTCTCACTCCCAAAGCTTCCTGGGGTGGAGATGCTGTTTCCCACAAAATCCTGGCCTCCTCTTCTAAAACAATCATGTGTCAGCTGGGCACACACCTGCCCAGCTAGAATTGACATTCCCCACATTCCCCGACATTCCTTGCAGCTAGCCCAGGGCATGGGCAGGTGATATTCAAACTCTAACAATCAGTGCAGCACAGGCGCTAACCAATCAGAATCGATGTCTAGCCAATCTGCATGGATGCGGCAGTACACAACCAATAAGTCAGTCCTGGCCCAGTGACTACGTTCTCACCGATGGAATGTAAGACTCGTCCCTTCCACCTCACTGGCCATAAAGGAAATGGCTTGTTCACCTCCTCGCTTTCCCCCTTTTCATGTGCTAGAATTCAGACATGCCCTACAACCCAGCTTCGACTGTGCGGAAAGGAGACGGTAGAGCAACAAGGTGGGAGGGTCCTGAGTCCCTGCATGATCACATGGAGCGATGGAGTCTCCTGATAACCTGAATCGTGCATCTCTGGATTGTTAAGTGAGAGAGGAACAAACTTCTACCTTGTTTGGGACATTGGATTGTTGGGTCTTTTTGTTACTGAAGTTCAACTCCTACTCTAACTAGGGTATTTCACCAAATCTAAGATGCTATCAACTAGAAGATGTGTCACGATTTTTACCTACCACAAAGGAAAAAAATGCACTGCCCATGAAACCTTGGTAGGCTATCAATTGTAAGACATGTCTTGGTTTCAAAGACATTAAACTATGCAAAAACGCGCATCCTAGAATCGTGAAATATAGTAATACACTCACTGTATCTCAGGTGCTTTTTTCCAAATCACCTGATTTAACCCCAGAAAGGAGACCCAATTACACTCGTTTTACAGAAAAGGAGACTGAAGTTCTGAGAGGGGACGTGACCCATTTGAGGCCACTCGGGCACAAGGACCCCAGGCACTCAGGCTCAGGGATCTTCCCACAGCCCTCCCAGCCCAGCCCCACTCACCTGTGTAGACTCTCCCCTCGGTGGGTGCGGTTTTGGGCGCGACAGTCATGGCCAAGTTCAGGCAGGAAGCCATAGTCACGCAGCAGGGCCTGGGCACCTCTGGCCACTACGGCCACGCCAGCTGCCACACGCCGGGCCAGATCATCCCTCCAGCCTGCCGAGCGCACTGCAAACAGCCCGGCAGGCAGTGGGGCGCCTCCTGGCAGAAGAAGGGGCTCCCCAGGGGTGCCCGAGCCCCCGCCTCCAGCCAGCTGGGGCCCCACCATGAACCAGACGTAGCCAGGCCCAGTGAGGCCAGCCTCCTCGGCTGCCCGGAACACAGGCTCGGCCTCCTCACGGGCACAGAAAAGCAGGCGGATCTGCGCACTGACACTGCGGAGCTGGGCGCCCAGCACGGCCTCGCCAGCCCCGGGGTCCAGCGTCAATGCCCCGCGGTGCTCCCAGCCCACCAGGCTGCCATCAGTCAGCACCTCAATGTAGGACAGGAAGGCCCGGTGGCCGGGGGCACGCGTGGTCACAGCTACAAAAGACGTCCAGTCGTATTCCTCCAGCACCTCGAAGATGACCTGAAGCTGCTGCTCTGTGGACGAGCCCAGCTGCAGGAAGGTGGAACCCTTCTCCTGCGGGGGAGGAGGAGGAGGATGTCAGGCCACCCCACGTGGAGACCTCAGCTCCCAGCAGTCAATAAGGGACCTTCAGCGGCCAGTGAAGGGTTCACAGCTCCCAGGGGTCCAAAGGGGACCTCATCTCCCAGCAACTGATAAGGGCATCACAGCTCCCAGCAGCCAAAGGCAGCTCACAGCTCTCAACATGGCAGGCTGACTAGCCGTTCGGCAAACCCAGCTCCTTTCCTTGCTGGGGCACAGAGCTAGACCTGGGTTATGTTTAGCCACAGGACTGAGTTCTAGGCTCATCCATAAAAACCTCTCCCCCCATGCACCTTACTCTTCCCTGTCTGAGGGCAGATGCAGAGGCCCCAGAGGAGAAACCTAGGGGATTACAGAGCCACAACACGGAGGAACCTGAGTCCCTGAGTCACGGCTTGGAGGCGAGCCAACTCCAATCAAGAACACCTGTTTGGATTTTATATGAGTGAGAAACAACCTTCTATTGGGTTAAGCCACTGAGAAGTGGGGGTTTATCTGTTACAGCAGCTAACATTACTGTAGTGAACACATTCAGCATCCTGGGAGGGAACTACAGTTCCCAGCATCCACTGAGAGGGACTACATCTCCCAGCAGGCCATGAGGGTGCTGAAGGTAGTCTCTCCCAACTGGAAGAAGCTTTGCTGAGTAGACTTGCCCTTCTCTGCTTTTCTTCCTACCTTCCTGTCCCCTCCTTTTCTGTTTCCTTTGCTGGACTCTCTTCCTCAGTCAGAATTCTAAACATAGGAGTGCCCTTGTTTCCTCTTTTCTTCTGTCCTCTCTCCCTGGTGATCTCATCCAAATCCATGGGTTTAAACACTGTTTCCTGTGTTCTCCAATATGGTAGCTACTAGCCTCCCATGACTATTCACATTAAAATCAGTTAAGGTTAAATAAAACTTAGTTCCCTGGTTGCACTAACCACAGGTCAAGTGCTCAACAGCTACACATGGTCGTGGCTATCATATGTGACAGAGCAGATGAAGACCACCTTCATCATTGCAGAGAATTCTATTGGACAGCCCTCGGGCCCATATCCAGACCATCTCCAAGTCTTCTCGGCTCTCTGTTCAAAACATGACCTCAGCTGTTCAATCCTCACTATGGGCCCTGTCACGGCCCTCATTGTTACCACTCTCTTGCCTAGACGACAACAGCTTCCTAACCCATCTCGACTTCCTTTCTCGCACCTTCCATTCTCCAGACAGCAGCCAGAGTGATCTTTTCAAAATAGTAATTGGATTGCCTCCCTTCTTGGTTGAAAACCTTCCAATAATTCTACATCAGAATCAAAGCCAAAGTCCTTGCTGTGGCCCACAAGGCCCCGCATGACCTGGTCCCCGTCGCCTCTCTGACCTCTTCTCCCATCACCCCAACCTCTTTGCTCTTCCTCAGACACCTCAAGTTCCTTCTGGCCTCAGGGGCTTTGCCCTTCACTGTCACCTTTCTCGGGGACACTTTTCCCCCCAGCTCCTCCCCTCCTCAGTCCTCAGGTCCAGCTCAGTTTTACCTCCTTGGGGAGGCCTCCCCTGACCACCATCTATTGAAGCCATGTCCTCGGTCATTACCTCTCCTTCAGGACAGATTTCACTCTCTGTTATTTGTTTTTTCTGTCTCCCCATTAGAAATGCAAGCTCTGTAAAAGCAGGGACCTTGTCTTTTTTTTTTTTTTTAACCTTTCATAACTGTATTCCCCAGAACCTAAAACAGCCCTGGCACAGAATCAGCCAATAAATCTTCCAGTAATGCGATGAGACAAGCAAGTGTACTTTCTCCCTAGGCATGTGCCTGTGGTTTAATGTGCACCGGTTAGGGCTGTTGTCCTGAGGGGATGAGGCCTCCCAGAATGCCGGGAGAGCACTAAGAGGCCCTCACCCTTGGCAGGTGGAGGTGTGCTCAGGGGACCACATTCCCAGTATTCAATGGGGGCACAGATGCAGCTGTGAGGACTACTCTTTCTTCCATTCAGAAACACTAAAGGGACTACATTTCCCAGAAGGCAACGGGTGTGCCCCCAGCAGACAGTGAAACAGAGGGGCACACATTTCTAAGCAGCAATGGAGGTACGAGGGACCACGTCTCTCCGTATGCCAAGGAGGTGGCAGCCAGGAAGTAATAAGTTCATCTTGCAGATGATCTGCCTTCAAATCTTTGGACAACCCCATGCCAAAGAGAAGAAGAAAGTTGGACAGAGATCTTTCCCAGAGTGCTCTGGACACGAGAGAACTACGAGTCCCAGCCTCCAATAGTGATCTAGTCACAAAGCCGCCGGCCCCCACAGCAGGGAATTGGTGGAGACTTAGGCTCCACCCACTCAGGTGGCCCCATCCTCAGGCGAGTCCCACTTCTCAGTTACACTGGCTCCACCTCTGAATAGGCCCCGCCCCTTCTCAGGCACCTCCTCTTAGCTGACCACTTCTTAGTCCGCACACAAGGCTTGTTCAAATTCTGCCCTTCCCTACCAGAAGTCCACTCCAGCTGGCCCCTCCTGTGCCCTCGGGAGGCAGGCCTCTCTCCAGGCCACAGCCAGCTCCAGCCTCTGCCCCCGCCTTCCCTGTAGGCTCCTGGCTTTGACCTCTCATTGGCTGAGCCTACCTCTTTGGGGGGCCTTCATCTTTCCAGGACCACCCCCTGGATTCTTGCTTTCCAAGCCTTACAGTTGGGTACGCCCACTCCCAGACCGTCTTCCTCTCTTGACTCCGCCCCTTTAGTACAGAGCAGGGGTCCTGTCCTCCCTGGCCTCCCCCCTCACCGGCTAGCCCCGCCCCTTCCCTGACTCACCCCTTCCTTGACTGGCCTCTCCCCACTTCCTAGCTGCATGGTTCTACCCCTCCCTCGCCCTCTCACTTAGGACACCTCTCTTTCTCATACTCGTCCTTTCACCAGATGGTTCTGTCCTCCTTCGTTGACCTTTAGACCCCATGCTCAGCTGGCCGGGGACCTACCTTTCCCTCAGTACCTGATACCCCTCTTTCCTGGTCCCTGTTCCTGCCTTCCTGGTTCCCGCCTCCTCTCTAGCCCTCACCCCTTTCTGAACCCCATTCCTTTTTAACTGACTCCCCCTCGCTGATCCCAGAGCCCACCCCTCACTCCGACCTTGCCATCTCAGGCGTGTCCCTTCTCGTTCCCAGTCCCCGCCCCCCACTGGCCGGCCCCACCTCTTCCCCAGATCCCACCCCCTCCCCTGATTCACCTCTCTCGCAGCCTCTCAACTCTTCCCATAGCCTGATCACCCCAGACCCTGCTTCTAGATGATTCCCCGGCACACTCCGTTCCTCCTATAGACCACGCCCCTCCAAGTCAGCTCCGCCTCTTACTTAGACCTGACCCTTACAAGTGTCCCCACCGCATCCCCTATGCTGGCCCTCAGGGCTGGCCCCGCCCCCTTACAACCCCGCCCACCCACGACGGGCCCCGGCTCCGCCCCTCAGCCTCTGGCCCCCGCCCCGCCCGCGGGTTGCGCGCACCTTGGGCGTGAGCACGAGCGCGGCGCCGCCGTGCACGGCCACGATGGGCAGCGAGGTCTGCGCCGACAGGAAGTCAAGGATGGGCGCGACGGCGGGCGCGCGCGAGTCGTCCTCGAAGACGACGCCGTGCACCCTCAGCCCCGACAGCAGGTCGCAGAGCTGCAGCACGAGGCTGCGTGGGTCCGAGCCGTTGAGCACCAGCGCCACCGGCCGCACGTCCAGGCCCGGGCTGCGCACGGCCGCCGCCACGGCCGGGCCCAGTCGCGCCGCCTCGGTCGCGTACGCGGGCCCCGAGAACACGAGCGCCACGTTGAGAGGTCGCGCCCCGCCGGGGCCCCCGCCAGGCCCGCCCGGCCCCGGCACCTCCTCCGGGAACGGGCTGGCGCAGGCCAGCGCCAGCAGCAGCAGCATCTTAGCGGGGCCCCGAGGGCCGCGGGGGCCACCGGCGCCGCGCATCACCTGCGGGCCCTGCCGGGCGGCCTCTAAGCACGCAAGCACGCGGGGAGGGACACGGAGGAGGGAGGGACACGGAGGAGGGTGGGACGCAGAGACGGGGAGACACGGGGAGCAGAGAGAGACACGAATGAGAGACACAGAGATGGAAAAACGGAGACAGGGAGACAAGGTATAGGAAGAGATACACGGAGAAGGGGAGATACAAGGAGAGAGGGACTCAGAGATAGACGTGAGAAAGGTTGGGGTGATAGAGAGATACAGAGGCAAAGGGAGAGATACAGAAGCAAAGGAGAGACAGAGACCGAGGGAGAGATACAGAGGCAAAGGGAGAGACAGACAGGGAGAGTGGAGGTGGGTAATGGGGACAGAGAAAATACAGTGGTAGGGAGAAGAGATAGACAAGGTAGGAAGGGGGAGGACAATGAGACAGGACAGATGGGAAACAGACCCACAGAGATGGGATCAGAACAGGAGCAGAGAGAGACCCAGGAAGATAGGAAGAGATGAAAACAGTCACAGAGAGATGGTCAGGGAGAGAGAGTGATGGGGAGAAGGAGGGAGATGGAAGGAGAAACAGACAGGGATAGAGAGGCTCAGAGTAACAGAGGCAGAGAGAGATAAGGCGGAGTGACAGATATAGGGAGGGAATGAGAGGCAGAAGAGATGCAGAGATAGATGAAGGAAGGTGGGAGACATAAGAGGAACGAGAAAGTTGGACAGAGAGAGGAAGATGGAAAGAAACCCAGGAAGACGGAGACAGAGACCCCACAGCCACCAAGAGACACGCACAGAAGAGATGGAGAAACAGGCAAAATCAGAGATTGAGGGAGGAGGCAGGCAGAGCAGACAGAAAACACAGGAAGACAGAAATAGCGAGGCAAAGAGCAAGACCCCCACCAGGGAGGTGCCCAGCACAGACATGAAAGGAAGACCAGGAAGGCGAGTGGCAGGAGGGATCAAAAATAAAAGGAAGAAAAAGTGAAGGGGAACAAAAAAAGAGAAAGGGAAAAGGGGTCAGGTGTGTGGGGGGAGAGAAAGAGAGAGAAAAAGAAATTAGTGGGGCATCCTGTGGAGAGAATATGCCCCCCACGACCTTACCCCTCCATTTGAGCACAACCCCCAACCCATTTTTGGCCCCTTATTCCTGTCCCTGTCCCCCCATTCTCAATGAGAGCTAGAAAGAGTCATGGCCCAGTCTGAGCTGCGGGGTTGGGGGGCACAGCTGTGGAGAGCTGGGGGGAGCGGGGGTCCCTGGCTCCCAGCCCAGAGCAATTTAGTAAATGAGAGGCAATACAGCGTCTCTTCCTGTGTTCCTGTTGAATACTAGCTGCCTGGGGTGGTCAGGCTGGGAGCCCAGACTCCTGGCTCCTGGATCTGTGGGAGGAGGGCAGTGGGGGCCTGAACTCCTGGTTCTCAGGATTTAGAGCCTACAGAAGGGGCTTCTCGAAGGGGTGAGGGTCCAGACAAGGAAGGGTTCACTCTTGACTGTCAATCAGGCTCCTATCCGGTTGCCATGGTAGCGCAGGCCTCTATCCACCCCACAGACAGCTAGGGTAGGGGAAAGGCCCACACCCCTTCCGCTGCCTAGAGGCCTCACCCCCCACACCCTTCCAGCCTTCCCAGGCACCCTGGGCCACTATCTCCCTAGGGATGGGGGCAGGGGCTCCCAGCATGCCCAAATCCTGGCTCCCCCTCGCCCCTCCTCTCCGCTGCCCTTCCCCAAGCAGCTGGCTCAATCAGTGCTCAGAATAGCCCCCCTCTGCCCCAAAATAACCCACAGCTGTGGCCTGGCGCCCCCACCCCCACCCCAGGATAACACACGCTCTCCCCTCCCTTCCTGGTGGCTGTTCACCCCTTCAGCCCCTCCTCTGCCTCTCTCAGACTCACCCCTGTCTGGCCTCTGGCCTTGGGGACCCCGGGGTCCTACTTCCTGCTGAAGCCCAAGAAGGCAGCTCCAGCCCCACCCTTCTTAGGAGGCTGGATGCCCAGTTCTCTCCTGTGAGGGATTTGGGAGGGCAGTCTCCCACCCCTCCAGGGACAGATAGAGAAGCAGTATCCCCAGCCACTGAGGGACTCTGGCGTTCCAACCCCCCAAACCTACACCCCCAGGGATCACATTGTCCGGGCCTCCAATCTCCACCTACTCATGAGTCTCTGTCCCCACTTCCATCCCCAGGGGGCCAAAGAGTCCAGACCACCATCCCCTCCCCATCAGGGGCTCAGGATACTGCATCCCCAGCCCCCTTCTCCCTCAGACACAGAAGCCCTAGCCTCCAACTTCTCCCATAGACTCGGGAGTCCTGGCTGTTGGGCGCCCTCCTTCCCCAGGACCCAGGAGTCCTGGCTCACTCCTGCCCCCTACTCAGGAATCCAGCTGCCCAGCCTCCTTTATGCCCAGGACCCAGGAATCCAGGCCCATAGCCCTCTCCTCCCTTAAAGGACCCCTTTTGGTCTCAAGCCCCATTTGTCCCAGCATCCTGGGCACCCCCCAGCTCCAGTCGCCCAGAGTCACCCCACTCAGGTCCTATGCACAGTACAGCCTGTCCCTCAGCTGAGGAGGAGGAGGGTGCAGAGATTCCTGGTGTGTCCCTGTCTCCATCACTCCCCCCCCATCCATCACAGAAGAGAGGAGAGGCCACTTCGATCAACAGCCCGCCCCCCCACCTTCGCGTCGTGCTGCAGACGGCGTCCCATTCCCCCCCTCCAGCCCTGTTCTCTCCCCACCCTAATCCTGGTGCTTGGAAGAGGCTAGAAGGGTATTCCAGAACCTTGAGGAAGGGATGGTAGCTTGGGGCGAGGGGTGCCAGGGCCTGGATGCTCTCAAGGTCCTTGGCAGAGGTATTAATAGCAGACTCACAGCCGAGGAGGGAGGGGAGATGGAGAGGAGAGAGGGAGGAGGACAGGCCGAGGGGGGAGACTGATGCGGGCAGGGGGTGGGGGGGCAGAGGGAAGGTGAGATGGAGAGATGGGGGATAGAGAGGGAGATGGGGCGTCAGGTGTATGGGGCTGGGGAGAGGGATCAAAGTGTCAGAAATGGGGGGTTAGGAGACCTGAGGTGTAGAGACCTGGGAAAAAGGGCTCAGAGAGGGAGAAGGAGATAGGGGGCAGAGAGCCCCCCAGAGACCCCTGTTCCCCATTCAATCCCCGTCCTTCCCGGAGGCCCCTGGCCAACTTTCCCTGTCCTAGATCTGGGGGTCCGCATTCCCACCCCCACCCCTGCATCCTCTACCCCAGCCTTACCTTTTCATGACCCTGTTCTGTGGGGGGTATTGCGAGGGTGCCAGGAACGGAACCGGAGTCCAGCGACCCGAAGATTCGGTGGAGGGCTCAGGGAGCCGCGGAGGGGGTGGGGTGGGGGGCAGGCCCTGGGGCGGCGGCGGTCTCCTGCCCGTCCCTGGCTCCGGCTGTCCCTCCTCTTCTTCGGTCCGTCCTGCCCTGTCTGTCCCCCAAGGTTGCGGCCACTCAGACTAGGCGAGGACGCTGCTACACATGTTGCGCTGGAAGTTGGGCCCCGGACATTGCGGAGGCTGTCGGGGTGTCCTCTCGCTGCCCCGACCCCGTGGGGATCCCCCCTCCGCCCACCCGGGGTGCCCCCCTCTGCCGCTTCAGCCCCGGCTCCTCCCCCCCGTCCATGTGTCCGGTCCCGCCTCTCCCTGGCTCATTCGCATCCCCCCCCCACCCCCGTGCCCTTAGCGCTCCCCCCCTCCCGCTTCTGTGTCTGTCTGTCTGTCTGTCTGGGTCACCTCTGAAGCCGGTGGCTTGTGTGTGTGCCTGAGGGGCGGAAGACTGCCTGTCGGGGGGACTGCTCGCCCCTTCCTCGCTTGGCCACATCCAGACGACCCCCCCCCCGTTCCCCCACTCTTAAATACAGGCAGAAACACACAGCATACACACACGCACCACCTCACTTCCTTGGGATTCCCCTCAACACCCCCGGAGCTTGAGGAGGGAGACACACACACACACACACACACACACACACACACACACACACACGGGGGTCTGATGGGGCCGGGCTGCCACTGCCGTCAGGGGCTGTTCGGACAGACAGGAGGACACAGGCAGCCGGGGACGCCAGAAGCCCAGCCGGACGCAGGCAGGAGGCACAGAGCCCAGGTACACACCATCCATCCGCGTTTGGGGGGGGGCTCGGAGGGAGGAAACTGGGGGGCCCGTGACACCCAGGCAGGTGGCTCAGGGTCGAGACGGACAGACCCCTCCCTCCCTCCGTCAACTGCCGCAGCCCTTACAGACACACCCCCCCCCCCTCCTCCATCAGCCCAGCCCGACACCCGGACACACAGATCCTCACCGGGCAGATGGCAGACGCACGAGAGATCCCTGTGGGCCGGGCGGACCCACCCGGGCCGACACCCCCCCAGCTGGGCACCGCTGGCCGTGGGAGGCTGTGGGCGGAGGGCGGCGGCCACAGCTCGGAGGAGCTGGAGCGGGAGGGATTCGCACACTCGCTCTGTTCTCACACACACATGCTCGCTCGGGATGTGATTAACATTCAGTCCCCGTCCGCCCCTGCCGGGAGACCCACAGCCCCCTCTCTTGGCCTCCCTGGGGACCCCTCCTCCTGCCAGGGCCGGGGGAGGGGGCCACCCCCCTCCCCAGCTCCCAGCCTTTGCCTTCCTCCTGGGACAAGAGAGTGAGGGGCTGCAAATAAAACGGGGAGGAAGGGGTGGGGAGCAGGCAGGGACTCAGGCCCCGGCACTGAGACATCAGATTGGGACCTGGACTCCAGAGCCTAGGGGCTGCCGCCCTCGGCCCCCTCCCCACTTTGAAGCTTGTGAAGCAGGAGGCCATGCCCAGACTTGGTTCTCCGCCATGCTAGGACCCATCTTTTGGCATCTATTGCCCCGGAAGGCCAGGCCTGCAAACTAGGTCTCCATCATGAAGCCAGGAGTCCAGGCTCCCAGCCCCCTCCTCCCTCAGACCCAGAAATTCAAGTCCCCAGCCCCTTTCTCCTCCAGGACCTGGGAGTCCAGGCCCCCAGTCCCCTCCTCCCTCAGACCCAGGAGTCCAAGCCCCTAGCTCCCTTCTCCACTGCTACCCAGTAATCTGGGCCCCCTCCTCCAGGCCTGAGTCCCTTTTAGGCACTCAGACAAACTGACCCCTTAACACAAACCACCCTCAGCGGCCCACAAGTCCAAGACTGATGGATGTCACCCTCAGGCACCCAATCCATCCGGCAATCTGAGGAAACTAATACCTCTGTACCCCTTCTTTTATTGATGGACCCTGACATCCATCACCCACCTTGGTGGGTACTCAGACATCCAGGAGGAAAGCAGCGTGTGTCCCCTCCTAGACACAGCCTGTTCCCCCCCCAGACACAGCCTGTTCCTGGCCCTCAAGGCCAGCTGTCCAGCTCCTGCCCTTCCTGCTAGAGAGGCTAGGCCCAGCGCTTCTATAAAGCGCTGTGGTGGAGTGTGGCGCAGGACACCTGGGCTCCTGAGAGTGTGTATGTGTGCCTGTGAGGGGGCAGCTCCGGAGGAGGGGCTGGAGCCAGAGCTGTGGGCTACTGACTCCAGGGTCTGGGAGAGTAGGAGTGAAGCCTTACATCTCTGAAAAAGAAGAGACTGGTCACCTGAATTTGTGGGTCCCAGAGGGAGGAAGGGATTGTGCATCTACATTCCTGGGTCTAGGGTGCTTGAGACACAAGATTGTTGGGTAGGACCCTAAGTCCCAAGGAAGGGGGGCTAGACTCTTGGGTCTGAGGGAAGAGGGGCTGGGGTCCTGGACTCCTGGGTCCTGGGGGATGAAGGTGCTGGGGACCCAGACTTCTGAGTCTGAGAGAGGGACTGGGGGCTGCTCTCTTGTCTTTTGAGTGGATTGGAGCTGGAGGCCCCTGAAAAGCCAGCCTCTGGGTCCCTGTCTAGGATTTTTAAAGCTCAGAGGCCTGCCTCCCGAATCGCTGTCAAGGGCAGAATCTGTGCGGCTGGGCTGCAACCTTTACAGAGGCACAGACTGCTTGGGGGAACTGGTGCCGGATTTGCGAGTTTCCGATCCCAGCGACCCCGCAAGTTCCTAGGAGGCGGCCTTGGTGGGGTAAATTCGGCGCCAACTCTGCAAGCGGGGAGGTGCGAGGTAGAGGGCGCCGGTGAGCCGGGAGTCCGCCCTCGGGGGCGGAGCCTCCTGCCCGGACTCCTACCCCTCCCTCCCGCCTCCCTCTTCCTAGCTCTGGCTCGGCCACCAGCTCCGGCCTCGGCGCCCCCGCCCAGAGCCCCCTCCCCGGAGCGGAGCCCACCGGAGGGCACCTCTCCCGCCCCCCAGCCCAGCCGCCCGGCCAGAACAGCAGCCCCGGGGGGCAGCCCCCCTCCAGCCTGACTCCCTCCAGCCCAGCCCTGCCAGATCCCCTCAACCATGAATCTCTTCCGATTCCTGGGAGACCTCTCCCACCTCCTAGCCATCATCTTGCTACTGCTCAAAATCTGGAAGTCCCGCTCGTGTGCCGGTGAGACGCCCACCGGGGCCGGAGAAGGGGGGAGAGTGCGGGAGACATTCCAGGACTCGGGGAAGGGTTTGGAGGCATAGGGGGACGGGTCCCTCCCCGCCACTGCTTGCTGGGGATCCGCCTTCCAGGTCCGGGGTCACCAGGGGGTCAGCTCCTTTCCCCAAACTGGGGATGCATCCAGTTTGGTGGGGGTGGCTCCAGGAACCCAATTCAGCCTCCCCCGGCCCCTATCTGGGTGGTCTTTGGGTTCCCAGGGCTGGGAACAGGGAGCTGTGGCAGGCAGGGAGGCGGCTGGGAGTTGGTGACGTGGACTGTGGCCGCCAGAAAGGGAGCGGGAGGTAGGCGACCTGTTCCGGAGGGCTGAGGTCAAGTGGGGTCCTCCCGAGGCTCCACCTTGGATCCGGACTGTGGGAGGACCCGGAGGGGGCCGGAGGGGGCCACGAGGCCTAGCCTGGGACAGAGCCTCGGGCTGGAGTAGCTTTGGGGCCGGGCTGCCCCCTGGCTGTGGGCCGTGGGAAAGGGCCCTGCTTAGGCCGGCGGCTGGGGAGGCCTCCAGGGACAGCTGCACTCCAGAGCCCCTCTGGCTCGCCCGGGGCCCTGGGCCTCGGTTTATTGGCCGTGCAGCCCACCTCCAGCCTCCCCCATCCCCATTTCTCTGGACCGCAGGGATTTCGGGGAAGAGCCAGGTCCTGTTTGCTGTGGTGTTCACTGCCCGCTACCTGGACCTCTTCACCAACTACATCTCACTCTACAACACGTGCATGAAGGTAAAGGCTTTTCCTAACCTGCCGGGCCCTCCTGAGGGGGGAGCCGGGGAGGGTCCGAGGGAGGAGGGAATGTGGGTGCCAGACTTTTGGGTCTGAGGGAGGAGGGGGCTAGGGGTCCAGACTGCTAAGCCTGAGGGAGGGGAGGCTGGGGGCCTGGACTCCTGGGTCTGAGGGGGGGAGGGGCTGGGTCTAAGTCTACTGGGGGCTCGGACCCTGTGCTTGGAGCTGAAGCACCCTCCTCATCCTCCCCTTCGACAGGTGGTCTACATCGCCTGTTCTTTCACCACGGTCTGGATGATTTACAGCAAGTTCAAAGCCACTTACGATGGGAACCACGACACGTTCCGAGTGGAGTTCCTCGTTGTTCCCACGGCCATCCTGGCGTTCTTGGTCAACCATGACTTTACCCCTCTAGAGGTAGGCCACCTGCAGGGTCTGTAGTGGTGGGGTGGGCTGTGGGAGAACAGCAGTTGACAGTGGACCCACTCAGAGGCTTCCTTCTGTAGGGTTTGCTCAGACTTCCTTCTTTTAGGACCTAAAGTTCAAAACAGGGGCTCTGGAGTCAGATGATAGTAATGTAACAGCAGCAGCACTCACTGTGTGCCAGACGCTGCTCTCAGCATTTCACATACGTTAACTCATTACTTTTCACAGCAGCCCCATTTTATAGATGAGAAAACTGAGGCTTAGGGAGTTGAAATGACTCTTCCAAAGTCATTGGCCTAATGAATAGTTCAGGAGTTGGGAACGGGGCTCTGGGGGGCCAGGCTCCTTGGGTTTGGATCTGTTACTTTCTATCAGCATGACCTTGGGCATGGAACTTGACCTTTCTGTGCCTCAGTTTCCCTTTTTGTAAAGTCGAGATCAGGTCATTGTGAGGATTTACTGAGATTAGACAGCATCACCTAGTGGTTAGACACAGAGACGCTAGAACCAGAGAACAGGGATTTGAAGCCCACTTAGCAGCTGTGAGACTTTGGGCAAGTCATGTAATTTCTCTGTGCCTCAGTTTTCTTGTCTGTGAAATGGGGATAATCAGTTCCTACTTCATAGGTTTTGATGGGGGTTAATATTGGTAAAGCACAGTGTCTGGCAGTAGGTAGGAAGTGTGGTCCATGTTTGTTCGGTGCCTGCAGTGTTTAGGACCATGTGGATCCTTTTACTCCTAAACGTTAGCTGTCATGGTTTTTATTGCATGGCATTTTGGTGGGACCTGTACAAATTCCTGGGAGGAATTTTGAGAGGGCCTTTGCTAAATCTGCAATCTGCCTCCTGGGGCTGGCAGGAATCAGATTCAGAGCAGTCTTTCCTCCCCCAGGACCACTAACTCCTGCCTTGTAAGAAGCTGGCCCTGGGACTTCCCTAGCAGTCCAGTGATTAAGACTCCACACTTCCAAGGCAGGGGGCACGGGTTCGATCCCTGGTCGGGGAACTAAGATTCTGCAAGCCGCCCCTGAGCAGCCAGATGTGATGATGTTTTCAACACAAGCCACAATTCAGGAGTTTTCCTGAGGGATCTCACTTTACAATTTTGGCTACAGATTCCAGATCTATTTCTAAAAGCACCCTGCAGGCTAGACAAATCTGACTGAGGGTGACTTTGACCCAGGGGTCTCAGAAATGTCAGAGGGAGGCTGCACTGCACTGTGGCAGGAACCCCAAGCTTGGCTGCAGGGCCTGGACTTTGCAAATTTATCATCAGCATCACCTTGCATGGAGCACCCACTGAGCTGGGCCCATTTTGCAGATGGGGAGACTGAGGCTGGGGGAAGGCAGTGGGGCTTGCTCCAGGTGGAGGAGGCCGGACCAGGACCCAGGCTTCTTGACTCCAGCTTGTGTGGTTCCCTCATTCAGAGGGTGGGGGGAGGTCACTTGTGCAAAGTATTGGCACCGATTGTGTGTCCTGCTCTGAGCTGGCCATTCCAAATCCGTTATCATCCCGTCTGATCCCTCGGCCTCCTGGGGAAGTGGACATCCTCATCCCTATTTCTTGGAGGACTAAGGTGAGGCTCAGAGGGGAGACCTCACAGAATTTGAACCCAGGTCTGCCTGCTTTCAAAGCCCATGCTATCAATAGGTGCATGCTGAAAAATTAGTTTTTAATCATAGAAGGAAACAATTCTTTAAAAATTCAGGCGTCACAAATAGATAAAAATGCAACAGACCTTCTCTCCTCTTACGTCATGATTCTACTCCCCAAGGCTAACAATCGGTATGTATCAATTTAATGGGTATGTTTCCCGAGAGCCTCAACTAACCTGATATACTAAGAACCTCGCTGGTGGATTCTGAGTAATTATGGGAACAAGCCCTGAAGTCTAGCTGCCTGGGTAGGAATCTGTTTCCACCCACATCTTAGCTGTGTGGCCTTGGACGAGTTACTGATCCCGTGGGCCTCAGTCTCCTCATCTGTATAAGGGGGATAACAATAGGACTTACCTCATAGGGTTAAGGCATAAGCCAGTTAATACCCGTAAGGTGCATAGAACAGTGCCTTGGATGTAGTAAATGCTATATAAACGTCAGTTCTTAGGAATACATCCTGATGGTCCCCACTTCCTTCCCACAAACCAAAACAACCCAGGAGGAACCACACCTGCCAGCTGGCTTTGTTGTCTGAGTGGAGGTTTCGGTGGGTCTACAGATCACAAGTCACCCCAGGTGGGACTTTCAGGGAGCTGATGACTGAAAAGGGGCCGACAGCTGTCTGCCATCTCTTCGTCTCTCCCTCCTGTGATGCCCTGTCCTGCTCACGAATGATGCTTGTCACTGTTCCCTAAATGGTGGCCTGTGACAAGCACTTGGGGACCTTGCTTCCAATCGCTCATGCATTCATCTAGGCATCGAATATATGCCAGGCACTGTGCCAGGTGCTGGGCCCACAGGGTGCCCAAGATGTAGGCTCCTGGGCCTCATGGAGCTCACAGTCTGGTCAGAGCTGCCAGGAAGAAGATAAGACAGGGGATGTGACCATCCAGGGGGAAGGATGGTCAGAGAGGACCTCTTTCAGGAGGCGACTGATGAGCTGAGGTTGGAAGGAGGTGGAAGAGGCAGAATGTGACTGTCTGGGGGAAGAGCTGAAGGAACAGCAAGTGCAAAGGCCCTGGGGCAGGAAGGAGCATGGTGTGTTGGAGGACCAGATGGAAGGCCCAGGTAGTTGTAGCCTGGAGGGCGAGGGGAGGGAGTAGAAGATGAAGCTGGATCGAGGAGGACCTTGAAGGCCAAGGTTAGGAACTTGGGTTTTATTCTGGATGTGATAAGAAGTAGCTACAAGAGGGTTTTTTGTTTTTTTGCTTTTTTTAAAAGATATTCGCCATGTATTTCTTCTTTAGGTCTTTTTTTTTTTTTTAATTTATTTATTTATTTTTATATTTATTTTTGGCTGCATTGGGTCTTCGTTTCTGTGTGAGGGCTTTCTCTATTTGCAGCAAGTGGGGGCCACTCTTCATCGCGGTGCGCGGGCCTCTCACTGTCGCGGCCTCTCTTGTTGCGGAGCACAGGCTCCAGACGCGCAGGCTCAGTAGTTGTGGCTCACAGGCCCAGTTGCTCTGCGGCATGTGGGATCTTCACAGACCAGGGCTCGAACCCATGTCCCCTGCATTGGCAGGCAGACTCTCAACCACTGCGCCACCAGGGAAGCCCTACAAGAGGGTTTTAAGCCAGGGAGTGACACAGTCTGATTTATGTCTCTAAAGATTGCACATTGAATGTTGCCCCTACCAGGGCAGGAAAATCATCCCCCCCTTTTTTTTTTTTTTTTTTTTTGGCTGTGCCACGTGGTTTGTGGGCTCTTAGTTCCCCAAACAGGGATTGAACCCAGGCCCTCAGCAGTGAAAATACGGAGCCCTCACCACTGGACCGCCAAGGAATTCCCAAAATCATCCCCATTTTAGAGATGAGGAAGCAGAGGCTCCGAGAATCTGGGTCTCTTGCCCAAGATCTCCTAGAAGGGACATCTCACAGCCGAGATCCCAACCTGGGCCGCCCTTGGGAGAGGCGTAATCGCAAAGTGCTCACGAACACTGGCTCAGAACCCTTGGTTCGAATCCCAGCTCTGCCGCTTCCTAGCCACGTCCTGGGCAAGTCTCTTACCCTCTCTGGGCCTCAGTTTCCTCATTGGTAGAAGGGGATGCTGGGAATTCCCTGGTGGTCCAGTGGTTAGGACTTGGTGTTTTCACTGCCGAGGCCCAGGTTCCCTCCGTGGTCGGGGAACTAAGATCCCTCAAGCCTTGCGGCACAACCAAAAAACAAAAAACAAAAAAAAAGAAAAGAAGGGGATGCTGATAATAGTACCTCCCTCATGGGGTCATCGTGGGGATTAAACGAGAGAATACAGGTGGGGCAGGAAAGCGGTGTCTGGCATACAGTGAGTGCCCGGCAGGCGTCGTGGTACCTGTCACCCACTCTCCAACATCACTGCGCCTGTAACCACAGTGTCTGCCATCCTCACCCTTCTCTTCTGCCCTGTCCCCTCCCGCCTCGTCCTGCCCTCTGCTCCCACGCCCCGGCCTCCCCGCAGATCCTCTGGACCTTCTCCATCTACCTGGAGTCCGTGGCCATCCTGCCGCAGCTGTTCATGGTTAGCAAGACGGGCGAGGCGGAGACCATCACCAGCCACTACTTGTTTGCGCTGGGTGTCTACCGCACGCTCTATCTCTTCAACTGGATCTGGCGCTACCACTTCGAAGGCTTCTTCGACCTCATCGCCATCGTGGCGGGCCTGGTCCAGACGGTCCTCTACTGTGATTTCTTCTACCTCTACATCACCAAAGGTAGCCAGCGTGGGGGGCCGGCTGGTAGGGAGCCTGCTCCTTCCCCAGCTCCCACCCTCCCTGGGGCCCCAGCTTCATCTCCCCAGCCCTGTATCCCTCGAGGGAAGATAGGACAAAGAGAGGGGCAGGGGTGGCCTCTGACTTTTCCTCTCTTGGAATGTGTCCTAAGCCCTCCTCCTGCCCCAAGGTTCCAGATCCAAAGTCTTTCAGTCTCACACCCGTAACAGAGCCAGAATTCCCGTCTCCCAGGCCCCAGCAGTGCTCAGAGAAGGGAGGGCCTCCTCTCTGCTGATGGACCTCTGTCCTTACCCTCAGGGACTCAGGCCCAGCAAGATTCATTCATTCATTCAACCAACAAATTTATGGAGCACTTTCTATGTCCCTGGCCGGGGCTAGGCTCTGGGGATACAACCTTAGGAGAAAAGATTGCCAAGGCCCTCCCCTCCCTTTGTATTGTAGTCAGGGGAGATGGTGAATAAACAATAGAGATGATTGCAAACAGTGAGAAGGGCAATGACAGAAAGAAACCAGGGATGTGTTGGTGAACAATGGTGGAGGGTGAGGGGGTTACTTTACATGGAGGGGGTGTGGTCGGGGGAGGCTTTTAGAGATGATGATTAAAGCAAAGACCTTAGAAGTTCAGAGGCAGGCAGTGTGAAGGGAAGAGGAGACAGGAGGACAGAGGCCTGAAGGCAGCCACGCCCCCTGAGGATTAAGGCTGGGAGGGCAGAAGCGGGTGGTCTCGCCCAGCCAGCCCTGCCAGGCCTTCTGACCCCAGCGCGCCCCGAGAGCCAAGGCCTCCAGCCCTTCCAGGATGGAAGAGGAGCAGCCAGCATTAGGAGAAATGGGGCCTCCTCCGGGGCTCCATGGCTCAGGCCCTAGGCCGGGAGCCTGGTCCCCGGCTCCACCCCCAGCTGATAATCCGGAGTCCTGGGGCTGCCCCTCCTGCATCTGTGCCCAGCCCAGCATCCAAGCCCCTGCTGTGGGCGTGGGAGGCTGTCCCCTCCGTGAGGGACCCCCTGGTCATGCCCGCCCCCCTTTCTCTCCTCCCAGTCCTCAAGGGGAAGAAGCTGAGTTTGCCGGCGTAGCCCTGGTCCTCGCCATCCCTCTCCGGGGCAGCTGCGAGAGGCAGAGGAAGGCGACGAAAGACGAAGAGCCTTCCCATCCAGGGGAACTTTTTTAAGAACCCACCTCTCGGTACTCCCCAGCCCTGCTCCTGCCGGGTTTCAGGGGGCAGTGGAGGACCCAAGTCTTGGGGGAACTCAGGACCTGGGCTGTTTGTAGTTTTTTTGCCTTTTAGAGAAGAAAAAAAAAAAATCTTTCCACTATTTAGGTTTTGATTCTGATGACTCCTTTCTTTTCTACTCTCTGGCCCCAATTTTTATAAACTGTTTTCGAGTGTCCTGTGGGGCACGGCGGGGTTGGAGATCTTTTCCCTCCCCCGAGCCCCTTGGCTTCCTTCTGGATCCTAACCCCTCAGCCCCACTGGTTGCCAAACACTAAATCTGCCGACACCCGCCTGCCAGACCTCCCAGCGTTGCCATGGACACAACCCCCCATCCCCCCCCCAAACTTCTGCACTGGGGAGAGGGAAGAGGGGAGGGAAGTTCTCCCCTGATTTTTCATAATAATTTTTTCCAGAGTTTGGGTTTTTTGGTCTTGTCCTTGTTTTTTGGCAATTTAGGGGCGCATGGGAAGGGGGTTGGCCCAAGGGTCACCGTGGCTCTATGGCCACGTTTTTGTACAGAATTGATGGTTGATTCTTTGTTCTCTTGAAATAAACTGAGGAAAACGATGCCTCTCTTTTGCTACTCCTTGCCCTCTCTCTGGTGTTTGTGGGGACCGCCCAGCACCCCGGCCCCTCCCTCTGCTTCTGCTTTATCCCGTCTACCATCCGCAGGCGATCCAGGCCTGGGAGGAGCAGGAAGATGAGAAACTGGGCTTCCTGAGACTCTGAGCTGCACCCTGACTCCTCATGACTCCACCAGGGAAGAGGTTTTGGAGGAAAAAAATCTCGAAGATTCTTCTTATCTTGGCACAGAACTTCCCTGACAATTCTCCCTAATCTAAGGGTTGCAGAGGACAACCTCCAAGAGCCTGTGATTTGGAAGTCACCAACGGACATCCCCCGTCCCACCATCATTTTGTATTGTATTGAACTGCTTTATGTTTTCTTTAAAAAAAAAAAAAATGGAATTGGTTGCCAGCCTTTAAAAACCAGATTTTCACATTAAAATCGGGATTTCTGGCTTCTCTTGAAAAAAACCCCATCAGTCTGACAGTGCCGGGTCCTCGTGTCTGGGTGGCAGCAGGTGGCTGGAGTGAATGGCTGGGACATGAGCTTCCCCTCCCTCCACCACCAAGTCCCCAGGACTTGGCTGAGGGGTTGATACCATCTCTTACTGGGCTGACGCTGTTGTTTTGTGGTTTTGTGAAGTTCAAAGGAAAGTCAAATCTTTTCCATGTTTCCCTCCAGATTGGCTTCACACCTGGCCTGTTTCCTTCACTTGGGTTACCTGCTTGGCCCTTGTAAGCTTTTGGAGTTTTGCCCCCTGATATCGCCAAATGCCCTAGATGTCTGCTGAGACCTTCCTGAGTTCTCCCGTAGGATGGCTCTGGAAGCTTCAGGAGGCAGGTAGCTGGCGTTTCCGAGCGTTTCATAAGCGCCAGGCAATGTGCGTCACACGGGTGAGCTTGTGGGACCCTCAGAGCACCCTCACTTTGTTGGGGAGGAAATCGAGGCTTAGCCGGGTGAGCAGCAGAGGGGGGGGTTGGTACCCTGGCTTCCTGCTGCTGGATCCTGTACGTTTAGCCACTGCTGTGGGGTTTTTCAAAGGTTTTTTTTTCTTTCTTTCTTGTAAGCTAAGCCAACGGAACTTCTGTTTAGAGGAATTTGTCCAGAAGCCTCATATGGAAAATGCAGGAGCAGGGCTGCTTGGGTTGATTCAGGGTCGGGAGGGGGCACCTCTTTGAACGCAGCCCTCAAACCATCAATCTAAATCCGGTCCAAGTCTCTAGTTTGACAGCCAGTCCCGCTCAGGCCCAGAGAGATTAAGTGACACGTCCCAGGTGATCCAGCTAGTGACCGAGTGAGGACCAGAGCTCTGGGTCCTCCCGTTTCCCACGCCGGCACCCTGCCCACTCCACCACACAGCTGCCGTTTCCTCCAGGTGCCCACAGGGACCACAGCCTGCTTCTTTCTGCACCCTTAGCACTGAGCACTGCCACACAGGAAACCAAAAAAGGGGACCACGGAGCCCACATTTGCCTCCCCACAACTCACATTGCTTTTCCCAGTTTGTAAATGAATGCTCTGCAGCCACTGTGGCCCCTGTGTGGGTGTGCTTGGTTTGGCCAGCATAACATTAAGCTTTTTTTTTGTATTCCTTGCCAACTAATTCCACATAAAAAGAAACGGACGTCTGGTGGTTCTAGAAAAACTAGAAGGTTCTAGAGCGGCACTATCCAGTACGGTGACCATTGAAATGTGGCAACCCCAAATTGAGGTGTGCTGTCCGTGTAAAATAGGCGAAGGATTTCAAAAACTTAGTGCAGTAGAATGTAAGCTACCTGGCTAGTAATTTTTTATACTGATGACATGTTGAAATGATCATATTTTGGATATACTGGGTTAAATAAAATATATGAAAATTCATTTCACTTGTTTCATTCTACTTTTCTTCACGTGGCCAGCTGGCAAGTTTAAATGCTGCCCCCCATGGCTCACACTTTGTTTCCATTGGACAGCGCTGCTCTATCATTTTTTTTTTTGGCTGCATCGTGGCATGTGGGATCTTAGTTCCCCAACCAGGGATCGAACCTGTGCCCCCTGCAGTGGAAGCGTGGAGTCCTAACCGCCAGACCACTAGGAAAGTCCTGGACAGCGTTGCTCTGGACACCCCCGGGCTGTGGTACTGAACGCTGGGTGCTGAGTGAAGGCTGCCCCTTCCCAGACTCGGCCCCTGCCCCACCACTTGCTTCATGGGTACTTCACCCACTGGAGTTACCTGCTGGGTCCCTGCAGGCAGGAGCGTTTTGTGGCCCAAGCACGAGTCCCCGATTAGTTTTGGGGTTCCCTAAGACAAGCTTTCAGATATTTGAAGACAAGGATCTCCCCTGATCTCAGTCATGGACTTGCCATCCCCTGTTCCTTTAACCACTCCTCCCATGGCATGGGTTTGAGTGGGTCCCCTGTCATCTGGGGTGAGTTTAAGGATGTGGGCCCTGGAGACAGGGCCGGTCCCAGTGTTGGCCCTGGTTCTCCTTAGAGCCCTCTCCACGGGCGGAAGCATCTTGTCTCTGAACTTGAGCTTCCTCAGCTGTACAGTGGGGCACCTCGTACCTCCCTCCCGTGGCCAGTGCAAGGAGTAAAGGGCTCGCTGTGTCACAGGCCTGAAAAAAGGGTTTCCCTCCCGTCGCCTCCCCTAGCTATCAAGGTGGCGCCCAGAGGGAGAGTCTAGGAGGTGGGCTGGAAATGGGACCCGCTACAGAGACCCCTGAGGAGACCCCATAGGATATCCCCCCTCCCCTGGCCGCTCGAGGGGCTGGAGAGAAACAGATATGAGAAGGACACAGGGCAGTTTTCAGAAACCCTTCTGGAGGGAGGGGGTCTCTCTTTACTGGCGTGGATGAGGCGGTCTAGTTGGTGGGCATCATAGTGAGGCGGGGGGCCTTCGGAGTGGTCAGATGGGGGGACAGGGCAGAGCTGGTGTAGCTCAGGCTATGGGGACCGGTGTTGGGCGTGTTGACAGGGCTGGCGGCGGACGGCGGGGAGAGAGAGGTCAGCACCACGCCGCCCTCGTCCAGGGAGCGCTTGTAGGGCACTGGAGCATCATTTCGGAGGTCCTGGAGGGCCAGGTAGGCCTGGAGTGTCTGTGGGCAGAGGAGGGCGAGCTGGAGGCTGGCATGGGTGGGGCTGGCCCGGGCAGGAGCTGTGCCACAGCTCACTGGAAGATGCCCACAACTGGGCTGCGTCTGCTGGGAGGAAGGGGCGCCTTCTTCCCTCTTTGCCCAAAGTCACAAAAGGGGCTTGCGGAGGTCCTGGGGAGCTGGGTGGAAGGTTCTAGCCCTCTTAACTCACACCACCCCGCCCTGCAGGGAAGACGCTCCTCACCCAGACGAGGATGGAGAAGAAAGCGAAGGTGATGGCGGCCTTGACGCTGCCGCTCCCCAGGAGGAATTGTCCGGGCGGCGAACGCTGCCACTGGTTGGCCAGGAAGCAGAATCCCACGGACCAAATGCCTGCCCAGAGGGCTGGGGGGTCGAGGGAGAGAAGAGGGGTGGGGGGGGCGTGAGGGGGGGAGAGAGGGCTCAGGAAGGGCGGCTGGGGCTGGGGGCTGGGGTCTTGCTGCGGCCTCTCCCTCCCAGCCGGCCGCAAAACACCCCTTGGAGTGGGGTGTGCCGTCCACTACGGGGCTCGCCAGCCCCTTGCGGCTTTTTATGTTTCACTCAATCAAAAATTCCGATCGATTAAAATAGAATTTAAAAAAATTCCACCCCTTGGTGGCACTGGCCACACTTCAAGTGCTCGGTGGCCACACGTGGCCCATGGCTCCCGTGTTGGGGAGTCCACACACAGGACATTCCCGTCCTCACAGAACCTTCTCTTGGACAGCGCTGGACTCGGTGACCTTTAGGGGCCCTCCCAGCCCTAAGTTGCTGGAACTGGGCAGGTGCAGAAAAGGAGAGGAAGGAGCCTGGGGCCTGAGGAAAAGGAACGAGCATTTATTTAGCGCTTACTGTGTGCCGGGCTCTATCTAGGGTGCTCGGCATTGGTTAGGAGGCCAGGCCTGGCTTGGAAGCCTGGATCTGCCGCTCGGCAGCCATTACACAACCTCCTCAAGCCTCAGTTTCCTCCTCTGTGAAATGGGAATCTGAACAGGACTTCCCTCCTTGGGTGGTTCTGAGGAAGAAATGAGACAGGCATGGGGAGCTCTTGAAGCGGTGAAGAGGTGCCTGACACGTGGGATGTGCCCGGTAAATATCAACATCACTGCAGGAGTCCCTTCTCGAATTTCATCCCCAGAAAAACCCTGAAGGTGGGAGTTTTCATCCCAGCTTCTACAGAAGCTCAGAGAGGGGAGAAAACCCACACACTGAGGAGGCGCCAGAGGTGAGATTTCAAACCTGGGTCTGTCTGACTCTGCGCTCTGCACCCTACCTCTGGCCACTGCCAACGGTGGCTTTTCAAGAAAGGTTGTGAAGAAGGGAGGTGAATGCGAGGAAAAAGCTGGGCAGGAGAGAGGCTTCTAGAATTAGTCTGGGGGTCAGAAGAGATGACCCTTACCCTGAGTCTGAGGGATGGGCAATGATTCCCCAGGAGGAAACAGCGGGCACAGAAGAGCTTTGAGAAGTGAGGGACAAAGCTTTGGGTCACGTGTGGAGGACGGTCGGGGCCAGCTGGGTGGTCAAGGGCAGTGCCCGGGGGCTCACCAGCCAGGATGAAGTCCAGGAGCTGGAAGGCCGTCTTGAAGCGGCTGCTGGCGATGCGGCCCTCATGGGCGTCCAGGGCGAGGAAGGCCAGGCAGCTGAGGAAGGCCAGGAGGCCGGCTCCCACAGCGAAGCTGCAGCCCGTGTTGTTGCTGTTGAGGACGCAGTGGAGCTGCGAAGAGTTGGTCTTGTTCTGGTAGCCGTCAGTCAGCAGGGAGGAGAAGACGATGAGGGAGAAGACCTGTGGGTGCGGGATGCGGGTTCCCAGGGGCCGGAGCAGAGCTCAGCGTCTCCCCAGACCGGCTCATCCTCCCGGGTGGGTCCCCATCACTGGGCGTGGGGGCCCTGCCGTACACCCTCCCGGTGGTTCTGACCCCTCCCTCCCGGTCACATCCTCAGAGCTGCCCAGAGCCATCCTCCCGCTGCCCCTCGGCCCCTCTCCTCCATCCCAGCTCAGGCCTCGTCCTCCCCGCTGGGCCCTTGCCCCAGCCTCTTCCCTGGCCTCCCTGCCTCCAAGACTCCCCACACGGCCCCCCAGGGGCTCTTTCCACACCCTGCCCCTCCCAGCTCCCAGCCCCGCACCCCCATGGCTCCCTAGCACCCCCAGGACAGAGTCTCAGCCCCTCATCTCCCCCCTACTCACCCCTGCCTCGCTCACGCTCGCCTTCTGCCCCCAAACCCAAGTACCAATGTGAAATGCACCATGCCCGGGATACGGGAAGAGAGGGCAGTAAGTATCTGCTATCCTGTTGATTCTCTCTGCCTTCAAGTCTTTCCCTCTGGCCGCCACTTCTTCTTCCTCTCTCCCGGCTCCACTAATTCCTCTCCATTTTAAAAAAGGAATTTGTGAAATATTCCAAAGACATAGAAAAGTACAGAGAGAAGTGTAATAAACACTCAGTACCTAACAAACATTCACCTTTTGCTTCAAGGCTTTTTTTTAAAAAATATATTTTGGCCACGCCACACAGCTTGTGGGATCTCAGTTCCCCGACCAGGGATCAAACCTGGGCCACGGCAGTGGAAGAGCTGAATTCTAACCACTAGGCCACCAGGGAACTCCCAAGGCTTTTTTTTTTTTTTAAAGCAAATACAGCCTGGGACTTCCCTGGCAGTCCAGTGGTGACTCCGCACTTCCACTGCAGGGGGCACGGGTTCGATCCCTGGTTGGGGAACTAGGATCCCACATGCCACACGGCGCAGCCAAAAAAAAAAGAAAAAGAAAAAAAAAAGCAAATGCAGGGCTTCCCTGGTGGCACAGTGGTTAAGAATCCGCCTGCCAATGCAGGGGACACGGGTTCGAGCCCTGGTCCGGGAAGATCCCACATGCCGTGGAGCAACTAAGCCTGTGCGCCACAACTACTGAGCCCGTGTGCCACAACTACTGAAGCCTGTGCGCCTAGAGCCCGGGCTCCGCAACGAGAAGATGCCGCAAGGAGAAGCCTGCGACCGCAACGAAGAGTAGCCCCTGCTCTCCACAACTAGAGAAACTAGGTCTTCACGTGCAGCAACGAAGACCCAACACAGCCAAAAATAAATAAATTAAAAAAAAAAAAAAAAAGCAAATGCAGCCTCACCGATATGCTGGCCCTGTCACCTCTGTGCACACACTGCACTGAGCACACCGGGGTAGTACTGTCCCCCTAACCCTGTTCATTTATGAAACCACCGATGTACTCCACAAGCACTAGCCTGTGTCAGCCTTACAACCACCCTAGGATGTGGGCACCCTCGTTTTTTTAGATAATGGAGCTGAGGCACAGAGAGGGTGAAGAGTGGCCCAAAGTCAGTCAGCTAGTGGGAGGCAGTGCCTGGATTTGAACCCAAGTTGTCTGGCTCCTGAATCTGCTTTAACCCCTGCTGTATATGCTGCCACCGGCTGGATCAGAAGCCCTGAGGGCAGGGGTTCCCATCAATGAGATTCAGTGACAATCTGAAGCCCCAGTGATTTGTCCCAGATGGTTACAATGCAGCGTGGCAGGGGCCACACCAGTTATGGAAGGAACCGGTGTGTGTATGTGATGGGGGGTGGGAGCTGGTCCAGGAGGGCTTTCTGGATGCGGTGAGGCCTGTAAGGAACGCTGCAGGGTGAGAAAGGCTATGGAGTGGGATCTTGTCGGGGGGTCAGTAAGGAGTCATGGAATGGCTGAGAGCAGGGGAGGAGCAGGGTCAGCTCCGGGTGTATGAAGACCCCTGTGGGGCCATGCAGAGTTGGACTGGAGTGAGTGAGACTGGAGGCTGGGAGGCTGGGGAGGAGGCTGGAGTCTGCGCTCAGGGAGAGAGTCAAGGTTTGAGCAGGAACTGAAGTCAGGGGGCCGGATTTAGGAAGAAGTAAGGTGAGATCTGAACTGCACCTTAAAGAATGGGGAGTTTCGGGGAGTGATAAATAGGGAGTTTAGGATTGGCATATACACACTACTATATATAAAATAGATAATAAGGACCTATTGTATAGCACAGGGAACTCTACTCAATAGACTGTAATGGTCTATATGGGAAAAGAATCTAAAAAAGAGTGGATGTATGGATAGGTATAACTGATTCATTTTGCTGTACACCTGAAACTAACACAACATCAACTATAATCAACTATACTCCAATAAAACTTAAAAAAAAAAAAAAAGAATGAGGAGTTTTGCAGGCAGACAGGAGGAAGGGCATTCCAGGCCGGCCAAACCATGTGTGCAAAAGCCAGATGCTGCAGTGAAGCTCCTGCAGGGGTTGGAGACAAATCTCATCTGAGGGATCTGGTGTGAGGTGAGGCTGGAAACACAGGCAGGGACCAGACCCTCTGAGGCCTTGAACACCACACCGAGGGGCCTGGACTTGGGAGCCCTGGCAAAAATTAATTTTCTAGCTTGGACTTAATTTTATGCATGGAAGGGTTCTGAGCAGAGGATGGCCAGCGTCAGACAGGGAGTTGGAGAAAATCTCCCTGGTCATGATGGATGGGAGGGCCCAGGCAGAAAGGCTGAGGCCAGGGCTCTGGGGAAGCCAGTGATATTTAGGACGCAACATTGGACTTGGTGATTGATTGGATGTGGTAGTGCTGGGGACAGGAGGGAGGGAGGAGACAAGGGGAAGGTAATTCAATAGAATTTGAACTCCTCCTGGACAGGCTGCATGTGGGCCCCTTCTCTCTACACCCAGCACCCAGCACCAGACTGGACCTCTGCAAATGTGTTGAAAGAGTGAATGACTTTGGCCCTTCTTTTTTGCTCCTGCCCTGCCCTTCAGAGTGGGGACGGGAGAGGCAGAGGATGGACCCCTAAACTCTTCAGCCTCTGTCCATTCTCCTCTCTCCTTTGCCTTAATTGCCTTCTCTGAATAAAAAGAACAAATAATAATAATAATAATGACTAGTCCCTCTTTTTGTCCAGCACTTTAGCATTAAGGGAGGGTATTCACATCCATTCCGTTTCAGGGCTGCAGCACTGAGTCCGCAGAAGGGGAGCGTCTTGCCCTGCTGGTCCGAGGCAGAGCCAGGTCGAGGACGGGAAAGCCCATTGATCACTTTTGAGCCTGGATTCATTTTACCTGCGCCCCCTCCCTGCAGCTCCGGGGGGCCCGCGTGGTCGCGGTTACTAATCCATCGCCCTTTCACAGGTGATAAATTGAAAGCCGTGACGGTGCAGTGGAAAGAGCCAGCCGCGTCTGACTCCTACAGCTGTGTGGCTGGCCTTGGGCAAATTGCTCACCTCTTGGAGCCTCAGTTTCCCAGTCTGTCTCTGTGCTGCAGAGACGTGGGGGCCTGCCCCTGATGGTAATTCTCATGACTGGCCAGAGAGGGGAAGCGTCCTCTCAAGGTTAGTCATGGGGGGAGGGGGTTGGAATCCAGCTCCCCTGACTTCCAGGCCCGCGGGCTGTCTGTCCACTGACCCCAAAAACCTTGGGCTGCAGCTGGACACGCAAGAAGGGGGCTTGGCTGGGCCGGAGGAACCCTAAGCCTCTGAAGCCCGAGGCCGACCTCCTTCCACACCCCTCCTGGCCTGTCCCCAGGGAGGGAGCAAAGATTCATTAGTTATGGCACCAGCTGGCAGGCAGCCGTGAGAAGGACGAAGGACGGGAGGACCAGCTGCCCGGAGACTCCCTGCTGAGGAGCTGGGCCAGGGGGGAGGGAGGAGGGAGGCGGCAGGCAAAGTCCGTGACTGAAACGTCTGGCACAGTCGGAGGCCCTTCCCCCCAGCCCTTCCCCACCCC
The DNA here is from genome assembly GCF_028564815.1 of Eubalaena glacialis. Lineage (NCBI taxonomy): Eukaryota > Metazoa > Chordata > Mammalia > Artiodactyla > Balaenidae > Eubalaena > Eubalaena glacialis. The sequence continues at coordinate 62,026,203 of NC_083733.1, read as the reverse complement.
CTTCTACGTCGCCACCCGCCCTTCCTGCTGAAGCATCGGAAGCCAAGCCCGTGCATCCTTCTGACTCGCTCTCCAGCTGGGTGACGTCCTTGGGCAAGTCGCTCAACCTCTGTGAGCCTCAGTTTCCCCTTGGGTCCAACAGGTGTAATGATGCTCACGTCATAGGGTCGTGGTGAGGAGCGGAAGAGCGAAGGTCAGCAAGGGACTTGGAACTGGGATGTGGAACGCGCTTTTCACCTCTTCCTTTGGGTGAGAACGACGATGGACACGAGTCCCCACCACCCTATGCCCCCCAAACCCATCCCTCTCTCCTCGATCACAAGTTGGTCCCAATAATAATCGCTATCGAAGGAAGGATGGCTACTTGCCAGGCGCACGCTAATCAGTTTAGGGGCCTTGATTTCATTTTCACACACAGTCTTTCCTGGTGAGCGGGAAGGACTATACATAGGAGGGTGTGGAGGTTCAGACAAATCAAGTCACTTGCTCAAGGTCACACAGACCTGGGGTGACCAGGGAAGTTATCAAAAAAACGGGGCACTTCTGAGAATCAAAGGAGGTGCTGCTGATAATTACGCCAGGACCAACCCAGGCAAGCAGGGGAGGATGTCGCTCTACATGGAGACCATGTGGCCGAACCAGGATTCTCAGTCAGGCCGGATCAATCCTTCTGAAATAGGACCCTGCATTCAGTCCCAGGCATCCCACCTACTCTCCTGACCCCGATCAAATCTCATCATCTCCCTGGGCCTCAGTTCCCAACTCTGTCAAAGGAGTGCCGTGGAGGCTGCACAGCGTAAAGCCCACAGTCACAGCTTTAACTCCTCAAGCACTGAGGTCCAGAGAGGAGCAGTGATCGGCTCAAGGTCACACAGCAAAGTCGGGGGCTGAATGAGGATCTCACCCCAGGTGTCTTGACTCTTCGCGAATGCGGTAATGATGAAACGAATGCAGGTAAATCCCTTGCTTGGCACATAGTGACCACCCACCCTCTGGCATCTTAGGTCTACATTACATATTCTTATTCTCTTCCTACCTCTGTGCATCTTTCCCCCTAGAGGCCCCAGCCCCTGCTCCTCTCCTGGTCCCTTGTCTGAGAGGTGGAAAATGAATGGGCTCTGGCATCTCACAGACCCCAGTCTGATTCCCTGCCTCTTACTGTGTGACCTTAGCCAACGCTGTCCAATGGAACCTTCCACCATGATGGAAATGTTCTAGATCCTTACTGTCCAATATGAGAGCCGCCAGGCTGAAATGTGGCCACTGTGACTGAGGAATGAATTCTCTTTTTTTTTTTCTGGCCGTACCATGCAGCTTGTGGGATCTTAGTTTCTCCACCAGGGATGGAACCCGGGCCGCCTGCAGTGGAAGTGCGGAGTCCTAACCACTGGACTGCCAGGGAATTCCCTGAATATTTTATTTTATTTAGTTTAGATTAGAATAACCACATGTGGCTTGTGGTTACCAAACTGGACAGCACAGCCTTAAAAAAATTATTTAACTTTCCCTGATCCTCAGTTTTCTTCTCTCAAAAATGGGGCTCCATAGCACCCACTTTGCAGGGTTGTTTCTTCCCAGGAGAGTTAATAAGTGCTCAGAATAGCGCAGGGCCTATAGTTAGATGCTCAGTAAAGGGTGACTTCCGTTATGAGCTCCCTTTGGCTTCATTTTCCCCATCTGACCTTTTCTTTCCCCCCCACTCTCTCTGCACTGGGTCTGGGAGGTGAGACACCTGTTTCCTGTCACCCACGGGGCAGCCGGGCCACAGGAGGGCCTCACCCCTGCGAAGATCCGCGCGATCGTCTTTGGCCTCTTGAGAAACTGCACGGCTTCGCTGTCGGCCAGGTCCTGGAGGCTTTCCGGGATGTGCATGGCTGCCGTTCTGCTGCCCAGGCCCTGGGAGGCCGGGGCAGGGATGCTGGGCGCTGCCTGCTGGGCACCGCCGTCCGGAGGCTCCAGGCCTACCCTGGGGCTCAGCTGCTGCAAGACAAGAGGGATGGTGGGGGGATGGTTAGCGTCCAAGGTGCGGGGTAAAGGGGCTGCCAGGGGTCCCAGGAGTAGGGGGCAGGGGATGGGAGGGTCCTTGTGGTCCCAGGATGGGGTTATATAGGGTGAGGGTTCTTAGGAGTCGGTGCATGGGTGAAGGAGGTGCTGGGGTAGGGGTCCTAGAGATGGGGGCACAGGGTGAGAGGGTGGCTGATGGTCCCATGAATTGGGGTGCCGGGGGAGGGGGCTTCTGAGAGTTCCAGAGGTAGGGGTACAGGGTGAGGGAGCTGCTGGGGTCCCAGGAGTCAGGAATGCAGGCTGAGGAGGCTGTAGGGTGAGGCGGCTGCCAGGGCCCCAGAGGTGGAGGTGCAGGGTGGGGAGATGCGAGGCCAGGGAGAAGGAGCGGGGAGAAGGCAGGATACTGGGGTGATGCCCTGACACAGGAGCCAGAGGGCTCATTTTAAGGACTGCGTTAATGGGAATTTCGAGGGACTAGGGGTGCTGGAATGACGATCAGAACCCCGGGGAGGTCTGAAACAGGGTGATCCCTTTCAGGCTTTGGGGTGACAGCACCCGTAGTGGAGACCCCAGGCAGCTCAGGGTAGATTTTAGGCTGTCCTCGTGATTGCGGGTGATGGCCTTAGAATCAGGGACTCCCCTTAGAATTCAGGTCCATCTTCATAAAAGTGCATTTCCTCAAGTCGGGTGTCTGGACCTCAGATGTGTGGGGAACATGGGCTCGGAACTCAGCTGTCCCCTCAGAATGAGGAGGTCGTGCCCCCGGCACTAAGCTACCTTCAGAGAATCGGGGTCTTCCCTTTAAGGACGTGGAAGGGGGTGGTGACGCTTGGGGGTGATGCTGCCTGACAAAGGGTCACCCCTACTCTGCAGGCCGGGTCAACGTCACCTGGAGGCCCGCTCTTCCTTCCGCCCACCTTCCCCTCCTGGTCCTGGCACCACCTCAGCCTTCTTTTGGTTCCTCTTTTTCCCGCCTTTTCGCTCCTCATCTGCTGGAGCTGATTGGCTGCGCCAAAGCCCCGCCCCCTCTCTTTCCCCGCCTACTCTGGAGCTGACAGAAGCAGGGGCGTGGCCTCAGCGGACGTTGGGCCGCCCGCCGTTGGCAGGCTGCGCGCGGAAGCCCTGCACCGTCCCAGAAGTCCCGGGAGTCTGGCGCCCGCCCCGCTCCTTTCCCTTTGAAGCTCTTGGACAAGGAGATACTTCTGCAGCGCATGCGCCGAGTCCAAGGAAAGCGAGTTGTGGAGCAAGGCAGGCAGATTGCGCGTGCGCAGTCGACACAGGGCGTTAGAAAAAGGGAACGGACCCCGCTCAATGACCCAGGCATTGCGCATGCGTCTTACTGCGGACTGAAGCCGAACCTCGAAGGGCCAGGACGCTTTTCTGCACATGCGCAGGAGGCTCAATGACAGTCGAACGTTGGCTAAGGTGAGGGAAAGGGTGAAAGATTGCCTGGCCGGGGGTGGGCGGCCCTGCACCCCTATGTAGCCTTCCGAGCATATCCTATGCGCTTAAGATCCACCTGCCGCCTAGACCCCGCAGAGACTAGTTGTGCCACCACAGGGCTTCTGGGCCCGCAATACGCTGCAGGACTTGAAGACCTCTGACCCCTGCCTAGGACTCAGGCCAACTGAGCAGTGTGGGAGGGGACGGACAGGAGGGCCTACGAGGCGGGCGGATGGGCTCTGCGCCCTTCTAGGGGTAGAAACGGCCCCTGGAAGTTGGGACACGGAGGTGGAGAGGGCGCCTTTACCCCCAAATGACCTTTGACTTATGCCCATTTCCCTCGTTTAGGCTGCGGGGAAAGGGTCTGGCCATGCTGCATGTGACCCGAGGGGTCTGGGGATCCAGGGTCCGAGTATGGCCCCTGTTGCCCGCGCTCCTCGGCCACCCCCGGGCCCTGTCATCGCTGGCGGCCAAGATGGGGGAGTACCGCAAGATGTGGAACCCCACGGAGCCCCGCGACTGGGCCCAGCAGTACCGCGAGCGGTTCATCCCTTTCTCCAAAGAGCAGCTGCTCCGCCTCCTGATAAAGGTACCGCCCGTCCCGGGTCCCAGAGCCTGGGAACTACGAATCCCGGCAGGCCTCGCGGCGGTACAGCCCTTCATACTATAGAGGGCTGCCCTGGCGCCCCCAGGGAGTTGTAGTTCCTGTTCCCTTTATAGGCCCAGGTGGGCGTGGAGTGAGTTGGAATGCAGGGGACTGACCTTTGAGATGCGGATGCAGCAGCAGTTCCAGACTCTAGCTTGTTCTGGGGGCTGGAACAAGCACTCACTGGGGCATGGTTTTTCCCTCTACAAAATGGGTATAATAATCATCCTCATCATTACTATTACTACTGCCTAATAATAATTATTATACCCACGAAGCTATAATTATAATGATATCACACAGAGGTCTTATTATATGGCACTGTGCTAAACATTTCCCACATATTATTGAATTATTGAACAACCCAATAAAAGAGGTACCACCATCATTCCCATTTTACAAATGAGGTAACTGAATCAGGAAAAGGGCAGTGACTCACCCAAGGTCATGACTAGTGGCCCAGATTTGAACCAAAGTGGTCTGACTCCACAGCAGGGCGGGGACAAGGGTGAGGCAAGTAGGCACTTGCTCGACCCTAACAGCTTACCCCACTATTACCATCATACTTGTGATTATTCTGTATTATCATTCATTCATTTAATAATTATTGATTAAACACCTATATGGACTAAGTCCTGTGCTGGGCTTTATCCATACACAAAAGTATATATACACGCACATAAACACACATGTATATATACGGACACACATAATCACATCACATTCTCACCATTGCTTTTTTGAGAAAGAGGGTATGATCCTCTGTTGCTGATAAGGAAACAGGCTCAGAGAAGTGATGACATTCACCCCGGGCACCGAGATAGGAAGCATAAAAAAGTGGTTAAATATGTGTGCTCTGGAGTCAGATAAGCCTGGATTGGAGTCTCAGCTTCTCTTTATACCGACAGTGTAGCCCTCAGCAAGTGACTTCTCTGAATCTAAGTGTCCCCTCTGAACAATGAGGGTTATAATTCCATCAACCTCCTTGCATCCTCTAGAGGATGATATCATGCCAGCAAACAGTGCCTGGCACACAAATAAGGAGTGACTGCTGGCCAGTAAGTGTCAAAGCGGGAACTTGAACATCTAGCTCTTCGAGCCATCTGTTTTTCACTCTCTGGAGCTACCTCAGTTTCTTGGCCAGTGAAATTGATCAACCCTGGTCCCTTCTAAAAAACGTCCAAATTTTAAAGAGCCCAGAGCTCTGATTGTCTGTCTGGGCTGCCCAGGAAAGAATTCCTCACCATGAGGAAGTAGGGAGAGGCCTAAAGAGAAGTTTTGCTTCCCGAGGTAACAGGAGTTCCATACCAGTCCTGCGGAGAAGGCGGCTTTGGAGGAGTTCGTGACCCACGTGAACTTTTGCACCTTGTTCCACTACCATCACATCCTGGCCCAGCTGCAGGTGAGGACAGGGCCCCTCTGGCCCTGTCATCCTTGTTTGCTTATCCATTCATTAAGCAAAAATTCTCTGAGCGCTTACTTGGAGCCTGGCCCTGTTCTAAGCACTGGCAATGCAGCAGTGAGCAGAACAGATGAAGCCATGCCCTTGTGGAGGTGACATTCCAGTTGGGGAGATGATAAATCAATAATTGTAAAATATGATACCCAGGAGTTGTAAGTGCTATTGAAGGTGGAATAGAGAGGGACGAGAAGGGCACCTGTTTTAGACAGGGTGGTCAAGGAAGGCTTCTCTGAGGAGGTGACAGGTGAGCTAAGACCTGAGTGAAGCGATGCAGCGAGCCCAATGGGTGTCTGGGGAAGGACATTCCAGGCAGAGCGAAAAGCAAGTGCAAAGGCCCTGAGGTAAGAGAGGGCCTGGAGTGTTGGGGGAATGGCAATGGGACCACTGGCTGGAGGGAGAGAGGGCAGGAGGTTGAGAGCAGAGAGGGAGTGGAGGAAAATTGTGCCTGGCCTTGTGGGCCACGCAGAGGACTTGGCTTTAATGCTATGTGAGCTGGGAGCTGCCGCAGGTGGGCTCTGAGCAGAGGAGGGTCATGAGCTGATTCAGGTGTCAATAGGATCCTTCTGGCTGCCATGTAGGGAACAGACGGTCAGAGGCAGGGAGATCTATTAAAGAGTCTATTATGTTTGTCCAAGTGAGAGATAATGGCAGCTCCCACAAGGGTAATAGCAGTGGAAGTGGTGAAAAGTGGTCAGACGCTGCTAATGGTCCGAAGGCATCAGCATTCGGCTGTGTGGGCGGGGCCTTGAGAGAGAGAGGAGTCAAGGGGGCCTCCAGCGGTTCAGGTCTGCTCCTCCCGAAGGATGCAGCTGCCACTTACTGAGACGTGGAAGACAGAGTGGGGGGCAGGAGACAGGTCTGTGGGGAAGATTGAGAGCTCGGTTTTGGACTCAGAAATTTGAGCTGCCTATTGGACAGCCCGGTAGAGAGAGGGACTTGAATGTCCACAGGCTGGAGGTCAAGGGAAGGGGCTGGGCTAAGAAATAACCCTGGAAGTATCTAGATGGTGCTACATGCAACCACCAGGAGGATTAGTCCTGAGGAGTGAGTGCCAGTCCTGAGGTCGGGGAGGGGAACTGGAAGCAGTGAGGGGGCTGGATAAGGAGCAATCAGAGAGAAGTAGAGCTCCAGGAAACGGCGGAAGCCAAATTCTCAGCACCCTCCTCCTCCTTCTCCACGATCTTGTGTTGGGTGTCTCCAAGACCACCCTCAGGTTCACTGATTTTCACGAGGGGCTCACAGAGCTCAGAAAAGCTGTTATGCTCCCAGTCCTAGTTTATTACAGCGAAAGGAGAACAGACAAAATCACAAAGGAAAAAGGCAAGGGGACAGGGTCCAGGAGAGACCAGGTGAGAGCTTCCGGTTGTCCTCTCCCAGCAGAGTCACAGGAACAGTGCTTAATTCTCTCATCAGTGACGCATGACAACACGCAGGGTGGGTGATAACCCACCGGGGAAGCTCACCTGAACCTTGGTGTCCAGGGTTTTTAATGGTGGTTGATCAGGCAGGCGTGGCTGACCGCCTACGTGGCTGATCTTAGTTACTTAGTCTCCAGCCCCGCCAGAGGTCACATTGCTACTTTATGGCCCCACCATGAATCATATTGTTAGCATAGACTATCGGGTGTGGCCCAAGCCCCTGGTAAACCAAGATACTCTTATCAGGCAGGATGGTCCAAGGGCTTAGAGGTTCCCTCCCAGGAGCCCACCAGTTCTTTGGAATGTGCAGGGTTTGGACAACCCAGGCCTGCCGAGTTAACCCTTTACCGCTCCTGCCCCCCTATAGCTCTCCTCTTTGCTTCGATGAGGGGCAACATCGGCCCCTCTGTGTGAGGCTCAGCAACTCCTTCCTGCAGAACCGAGGAGCAGCTGCCATCAGCCCCATTTACAGAAGCAGAAACTGAAGCTCCAAGAGGGCCCAGATGTGCCCAAGATCATACAGGTCCCAAGTGGCAGAGCTAGGATTTGCACCCCTGTCTCCTGGCCTCCAAGCTCTTCTTTGGGGCACTTTTTTAAAAAGTTATTTAAAAATATATTATTATATAAACATTTAAATATATTGAAACAGAACGAATATACAGTGAAGACACACATTCTCACTGAGGCAGCAGATTTTAAACGGAGACACTGAGAGGGTTGGGTAGAAGCACCAAAGGTGAGTGAGACACGCTGGGTGACCATTTGCTGGTGACCTAAGTCCCTTGAGGAACCAGGCAAAGAACAAGAAGAGCCCCAGTTCAGGCGCCAGCTCTGTCGTTCACTAGGCATGCGGGTGACCTTGGCAGGTGACCTCTCTCTGCTCCTCCTTTCTCCTACGCATTTATTCATTGAATTCACTCACTAGATATTTACTGAGCGCCTACTGTGTCCCCCAAATGGTTCCAGCCCCCAGGACACAGCGGTGAGCCTGAGATGTGTGTATCTGCCTCATGGCGTCATGTTCTAGTGAGGGAGACAGACCTTTGACAAGGTAAAGAAGTAAAATATGTTAAGAGGTGCTAAGTACCATAGATAGGGGTGCCAGATAAAGTACAGAGCACCCAGTTTACTCATTTCCTACTGCTGCCATAGCAAATTACCATCAACTGCGTGGCATAAAACAAGAGATTTATTCTCTCAGAGCTCAGGAGGCTGGAAGTCCAAAATCAAGTTGTTGGCAGGGTTGGTTTATTTTGGAGGCTTGCAGGAAGGGAACCATCCTATGCTTCTCTCCCAGCTTCTGGTGGGTGCCGGCAGTCCTTGGCTTGTGGACACATCACTCCAATCTCTGTCTCCATCTTCACATTGCCTTCTTTTCTGTGTGTCCTTTTCTGTCTCTTATAAGGACACTCTCATTGGATTTAGGGCCCACCCTAATCCAGTATGATCTCACTTTGATCCTTACCTTAATTATACCTGCAAAGACCCTATTTCCAAATGAGGTTGTATTCTTTTTTTTTTTTTTAATTTATTTTATTTTATTTTTTTTATTTTTGGCTGCATTTGGTCTTTGTTGCCGCACGCGGGCTATCTCTAACTGTGGTGAGCGGGGGCTACTCTTCATTGCGGTGCGTGGGCTTCTCATTGCTGTGGCTTCTCTTGTTACGGAGCACGGGCTCTAGGCATGCGGGCTTCAGTAGTTGTAGCATGCGGGCTCAGTTGCTGTGGCTCGTGGGCTCTGGAGCACAGGCTCAGTAGTTGTGGCACACGGGATTAGTAGCTCCGCGGCATGTGGGATCGTCCCAGACCAGGGCTCAAACCCGTGTCCCCTGCACTGGCAGGCGGATTCTTAACCACTGCGCCACTAGGGAAGCCCGAGGTCGTATTCTGAGGTTCCAGGGGGACATGAATATTTAGGGGACAGTATTCAACCTTCTATACCCAGTTAAATTTGAATTTCAGTTAAGCTATGAATAGTTTTTTTTTTAAGTATAATTATGTCCATGTAATATAATCCTTATATATTGCATAGGACATACTTAAACTAAAAAATTATTTGTTGATCTGAAAATCCAATTTAACTTGATGTCCTGCATTTTATTTCTTTTTGGCTAAATCTGGTAACCCTAATTAAGAAGAAAAAGAAATCAGAGGTATTTTTGCAATTTTAGGTAGGGTAGTCAGGGAAGGCCTCAGTGAGGGGGTGACATTTGAGCAGCGACCTGAAGGAAGCCAGAGTGAGCCATATGGAGATCTGTGGGAACGGTAAGTGCAAAGGCCCTGTGGCAGGGGTGTGCATGGTGTGTAAGGAGGAACAGCAAGGTGGCTGGTGGGGCTAGAGCTGAGTGCCCAAGGGGGACAGGGCTGAAGATGAAGTCAAAGAGGGGAGCCGGGGCTAGATCCTGCAGGGCCTTGTGGGACACAGTGAGGACTTTGCTTTGACTCTAGGTGAGGTGGAAGCCAGGGGAGGGTTCTGTGCAGAGAACAGGCGTGAGCAGATTTAAATGACAACTGGCGCCCTCTGGTGGCCGTGCCGGGAACAGACTGGGGGTGAGGATGGGAGCTGGGAGCTGGGAGTCCCGTGCTGAGGCCACCACAACAGTCCAGGGGGTGAGAAGTGGTCTGATTTTGGATCTATCAGTATTCCGAATGTGGTGCCATCATGATTTGCTGATGGGCTGGAGAAAGAGAGTAGTCCAGGATGACCCAAGGCTTTGGGCCTGAGCACCCGGAAGGATGGGCTTGGCCTCTTCTGAGATGGAGAAGATGGGGGGTGCCGTGGGGTGGAGTGTGGGGGGGTAATTGGGGAGGGAGCAGGTTTGGGGAGGAGTAGAGGGGACATAGAGGGCTTGAGAGGGGGGTGGTGGGGACGGTCATGAGCCAGACGCTCTCCCCCCCTGTGCAGGGATGAATTCAGACTGTGAAGGCGAGGGTCTGTGTGAGTGGATGTCCACACTGACCTTGATGTCTGTACCAGGGTCTGTGTGCAAATTAGAAGAAAACACCCCTTACCCTAGCCTGGGGCTGTCTAATATGATAGTCACTATCTACACATGGCTGTGTAAATTTGAAATAATTGAAATTAAATAACAATTTAAAATCCCATTCCTCAATTGCATCCACTACGTTTCAAGTGCCCAGTGGCCATCTGTGGCCAGCTGCAACCTATTGGATGGTGCACATGGAGATGTTTCCATCATTGCAGGAAGTTCTATTGGATGGTGCTGTTCTATACCCTTTATTTCCTTATGAAAAGGTGATAAATGTCTAGGTCTGCAGCATCTACAATGGTACAATTTAGGTCTGGTACCTTTGGGAGGGGACATCTAGAATGGTTATTTTGTTGGAAGATATGGATTAGAGGATGTTATTCTGTGGGCTTGATGTTGGATTTGAGGCAACTGTGACATCCCTAAAGAAATGTCAAGTGGAGAGTTTGTATTAGTTTCTATAAAGGCTTAGCTGCTGTAACAAGCAGATCCCACAAGGCAATAGTTTAAAGGAGGTGGAGGATTCTTTCTCTCCCACTTAACAGCCTTGTGGTCAGTGGGCCAGGGTGTATAGGCAGCTCTGTTCCGCATGAGGTGATGCCGAGGCCCAGGTTCCTTCTATCTTGTTGTTCTGCCATCCCCTTAGGGCACTAGCTTCATCTCTGTGGGCTCAGAACTGGGTTGTAGGCAGAAGACCATTCTAAGCTGGTAGAACAAGGAAAGAGTGGAAAGTGCAGGGGGGGCAAGAAGTGAGGGAGGAGGTGTACCTGTCACTTCTGCTCACATTCTGTTGATGAATTCTCCTAGCCACACCTAGCCTCTCAGAGGAAGATGGGAAATGTAGTCCATCTGGGCAGCCCCATGGCCGCCTTCACCTCTATTACTGTGGCAGAAGGGGAAGACAGAGCTCATGCACTGGAAATGGGTATTAGGTCTGGAACTTGGAGGAGAGGTCCGAAATGGAGATGTGGGTTAGGTAGTTATCTGCGCAGAGGTGGTGTTTAAGGGCATGGGGATGGCAAGGCGACTTACAGTGAGCTTGAGGGAAGAGAAGGAAAGAGGGCCTAGAATCAAGCCATGGGATACCCCATCATTTAAAGGATGGGGCCAGGAACATCCTTATGTGTACCCACAATCCCTCATGCAGTGACCTAGCTCATTTTTCTTCTCTCTGACTCTCTCCTCAGGCCTTGTATGACCCCATCAACCCTGACAGGGAGACCCTTGACCAGCCTTCACTTACAGACCCCCAGCGTCTGTCCAATGAACAGGAGGTGCTTCGGGCTCTGGAGCCCCTGCTGGCCCAGGCCAACTTCTCCCCGCTCTCAGAGGACACCCTGGCCTACGCTCTGGTGGTCCATCACCCTCAGGATGAGGTCCAGGTGCTTGTCTTCCAGAGGAGAACCAAAACTCCCAGGACGCCTTGGGGTAGGGGTGGAGCCTTTGGGAAACAGAGGCTGCTGGGAGTTGTAGTCCTGAACACAGGGCACTAGCCCTTGTGGTACCTTTGGTGAATTAGAAAAAGGCGCCTCTTTCTCAGGTCACTTCACTGCCATCTGTTGGAAAAGTATCATAAGATACAGGTCTTCTTAGGACTAGAGACTTTATCACCATCTGCCAGAAAACCAATACAGCTGTCCTTTGGTATGGGGGGGATTGGTTCCAGGACCCCTGTGGATATAAAAATCCCCGGATGCTCAAGTCCCTTATGTAAAATGGCATAGTATTTGCATATATATATGCACATCCTCCTGCATACTTTGTCATCTCTGATTACTTATAATACCTAATACAATGTAAATGCTATGTAAAGTAGTTGGTGGTACACAGCAAATTCCAGTTTTGCTTTCTGGAACTTTCTGGAATTAAAAGTTTTTTTCTCCATGCCGTAGTTGGTTGAATAAATGATGTGAAACTCACGGATATGGAGGGCTGACTATAATAAATAATATCAGTACAAAATACTCACCATTAAAGTCAACAAAATTAGGGAATTCCCTGGCAGTCCAGTGGTTAGGAGTCAGCGCTTTCACTGCTGGCGTGCAGGTTCCACCCCTGGTCAGGAAACTAAGAGGATCCCATAAGCCATGTGGTGCAGCAAAAAAAAAAAAGTCAACAAAATTATAATAAAAATACTAAAATCTTCCAAAGTTCCACATTTTAGTGATTTTTAAGATGTGCTTTTTTTCCGAAGTCATACTTTACTGTCTCTGAATTGGGATGTGACTTACAAGGGGTAGTGTGAAATAGTTTAATTGGCAATATATTTTCCCTTTTAGTTGCTTCATAAAATAATAAATTATAGAGTATCTTAAAATCAATGGCATCTTAGATTCTAGGAAATACGGTAATAAAGATGACTGTGATGTGAATGGCACCATCTTGGGTGTTGTGCCCTTGTGCAGTACACAACATGAACAACCATACATGGCTGTTCTGCCTACACACTGGGTGATGATAAGCCTGGGAAGTGGGGGGCAGGGGATCATCCGGGGCAGGGGCATCTAATTCGAGTATCCCACACTCACACCCCAGCTTATGCTCAGCTGCCCCTGTTTCCTTCTTCCCCCTTGGCAGGTGACGATAAATTTGGACCAGTATATCTACATGCAGTTCTGGGCCCTGGGCCAGCGAGTCGGGCAGATGCCCCCTAAGTCCAGCGTGGGCTCCAAGCGTGGCTTCTTCAGGTCGCCCCCTGCAGAGAGGTGAGGCGGCCCTTGTTCCCCAGCTGCAGCGAGAGGGAGCAAGGTTAGAGTCGAGAGGGGACTGACAGGTCAGTGTCTGGATTTGGGTGTCTGGGACCCGGGTGGGAAGTCAAGAAAGGGGGAGAGGTGAATCAAATACTGCCTTTTCTTTCCAAGGAGAAGTAAGAACTACAATTCCCAGGGGAAGAGAAAGGGTAAAGACATTTTTCTCCATTTTCCTAATGAGGAAAGCTGAGGCTCAGAGAGGGAAGACCACATTCTGAAAAAGTGGTGCCGCCAGGATTCTGATGAACATTATGTTTTTAACAGATATTCAAATACAGAGTAGGGTCAGGAGAGCCAGACCTTCTCACAGTCAGCCAGTGGACCTGTCAATCACCCAGTCCTTCTGGAAATCAGTGTATCAAATACGGTCACGAATCCAAAAACAAAACACAACAAAAACCAAAGACAAAAAGTCTCTTATATCCCTTAAACCAGTAATTCCACTTCCAGGAATCTATTCCAAGGAGATACTTATACTTGCAGACTCTGTGTTTAATTATCTGTCTCTCATGCTGGCCTATAAGCTCCACAAAGGCAGCTCCACAAAGGCAGTGTTGTCTCTCCAGAGCTAAACAGCACTCCCTGGCACCTAGCAGATACTCTGAAATATATATAGAATTTGAATTTGAAAATTAACTAAAGTAATAAACTATAATGGAAAATAAAAAAAAAGAATAGAGGTATATACATATATACGTGTGTAACTAAATCACTTCGCTGTACACAGGAAACTAACACAATATTGTAAATCAACTATACTTCAATTAAAAAATAATTAAAAAGATAATTAACTAAAGAATCTTAGCTCTCATTTATCAAGTTCTTAAAATCAGAAGCAACCTATGTGTCAATAGTAAGGGATTGCATCATGTCACTGATCCCTTATTGTTGGACACTTATGTCTGACTTTCCTCCCACCATTGTTACTTAGCTTTTAAAATGATGATGTGACTACAGAGCCAGAGAGAGTGTCCTAGGGTTGGAGTGGGGCTCCCTGGGGTGATCCTGACCATCCTTGCCCCTCCATCTCTGGCCATCAGGAGATACTTTAAGCGGGTGGTGCTAGCAGCCCGAACGAAGCGGGGGCACTTGGTGCTGAAGAGCTTCAAGGACATGCCGTTGGAGGGCCTGGAGCAGCTGTTGCCCGAGCTGAAGGTGCGCACGCCCACCCTACAGCGGGCCCTGCTCAATGTCACATTAGTCGTCTCGGGCGTGGTGTTCTTCGTCAATGTGGGCATGGTGGTGCTCTCCGACCTCAAGATGGCCACCTCCCTGCTGCTGCTGCTCTTCACTGCCTTCATGGGCCTGCGGGCCTCCAAGGTAAGCGGCCCACCCCGCCAAGCCTGCTCCTTGGTGTTCAGCCAGGTCAGGCCACCCTATCGTTTTGTTTCTCTTTTTGTGGATTATTCCTGCTTCGTGCTGTGCTTCCTTTCCTTTCCTTATTTACTCAACACAACCTTGGGCAGGTTTCTTGATCTCTCTGTGCCTCGATTTCCTCATCTGGAAAATGGGTATAATAGCAAGCCCTGCCTGGTAGGGCTGTTGTGTGGAGGAAATGAGTGAATCTGTGAGGAACACTGGATGCAGGGCTGGCATGTGGCTAGTGGGACACAAGTGTTCACAGCCACTCACTGCACGCTTAGTGACGTGGGAAGGGTGTGTGTTTTAGAACCAGACTGCCTGGGTTTGAATCTAGTTCTACCGTGTTCTAGCTGTGTGACCTATTGTTTTTAGCATTTTTTTTTTTTTTTTTTTTTTGGTGGCCGCACCGCGTGGCATGTGGGATCTTAGTTCCCCCGACCAGGGATCGAACCCATTCCCTTGCAGTGGAAGCGTGGAGTCCTAACCACTGAACCTCCAGGGAAGTCCCTAGCTGTGTGACCTTGAACAAGCTGCTTAACTTCTCTGTGCCTCTTTAAAGTGGAGATGACAGGGTTGTTGTGGGGATTAAATGAATTAATACGCATACAGTGCGGAAAACAGAGCCTGGCACATAGTACAGAAGGTTTTATATGAGAGTTCGCCATTACCATTATTACTGATTGGGCTCTTGTCTCCTGAGGCTGGGCTTCCCCATCCTGGCCAGGTGTCACTCTCACCAGGGGAGCTATTTTATAAACGCAGCCTCCTGTGTTCTAGCCCATATGGACTGAATTGGAAACTCTGGGACCGGGGCCTGTATTATTAACAAGCTCCCTTCCTGATTCCGCTGCACGTGAGTGCAGGGCCGCCCCATCCGGTTGTGCAGGTTGGTCAGCATCCAAGGACGCGTGGCCGAAGGGACAGTTGGGGGCTGGAATCCAACTTGTGCTTTGCTTGCTGAGCCGCGAGCTCTGTCTCGAGGCTGAGGTGGCCTCGAGGGGCTGCCTTTTACTGAGTCTCCCCCGGGTTGGCACTGGCCCCAGGAATGTGGACTGGCGTGAAGTGTCTGTTGTGCCCGATCATTCACTTGCTGGTTCATTGGCTTTCAAGCTGTTTTCAGCCATCCCAATGGGCTCGTAGGCAGCCTGGCTAATAAATCCCACAGATAATAACCAGGCTGCGCTGGCTGAGAGGGTTGCGGGGGTGGGGGGAGCACTTCCTACCTAGAACCAAGGGTCAGGTGGGATTGGAGGGAAGCTCTGAAAGGCGGGGATTGAGCCTTTCAGGGGGCTGGGTGAGCACAGCTTGGGGGGACCTCACAGTGATGGAGTCTGGGGTGCAGGGTGGTGAAGCGAGGCCCCAGAGGGAGTGGCGAGGGCCTTGAATGCCAAGGCAGGGGCCCTGGACTTCATCCTCAGGGCAGGGGGCTATGGAAGGGCTGTAAGCATAGAGGGCATGTGGCAGCCACGGACAACAGAGGGGAGGGTGCCGAGCTGCTCTGGGGAGGACATGCACAGTTCTAGCCCAGGGAGGACCATCCATGCCACCTCTCAGTGGCCCGTGGGGATGGAGGGTCCTGAGCCTCTTGGGCTCTGAAGCACCCAGTTTAAAACCTAGTTCACTAGTTAATTTACTGCATCCCTTAGACATGGCTGAGCCTCCATGCCTTAACTTTATCATTTATTTATTTACTTATTTATTTGGCTTGTGGGATCTCAGTTCCTCAACCAGGGATTCAGCCCGGGCCATGGCACCGAAAGCACCGAATCCTAGCCGCTAGACCACCAGGGAACTCCCTCCATGCCTTAAATGTGGGCCTCCCTGGCCTCTGTCCAGCTGCCCGCACAGCATCCATCTTCCCCTAAATCCCCTTGTCCTCCCGAGTTCCCCGTCCTGGGACAGATGCTCAGATCAAACACCTGGGAGGCTGATTTTGCCGCAGGATACACGTCCCTCTTTCTCCCTCCACCACCACCCCCCCCCGAAAGAGCTCGTCCACTTCCGTGGTTTCCACAAGCAGCTCCCCATCATCTCCTAGATCGGGCTGCTCTGTGCTCAGCCTGAAGCAGCCAAGTTGGCCAGGTGGAGGGCAGCATCTCTCCCACACCTGCTCCTCCTCCTGGTTCTCCATCTGTGGTTGACCCCGTTGTC
Organism: Eubalaena glacialis; assembly: GCF_028564815.1. Classification (NCBI taxonomy): domain Eukaryota; kingdom Metazoa; phylum Chordata; class Mammalia; order Artiodactyla; family Balaenidae; genus Eubalaena; species Eubalaena glacialis. The sequence continues at coordinate 62,009,977 of NC_083733.1, read as the reverse complement.
CCCCAGTCACTGGCTAGACCCCTGGAAGCCGCCCTGGCCCTGCCCCCCAACCCGTGAGTCCTCAGCCCGTCCTTCCTGCCCCCCCACTCCAAGTCTCTGTGCCCATCTCCTCTCCTCTCTCCTGGCTCCAGCTCAGACCCTCTTCCTAGCCCCCCCGTTGGTTCCCTCCAGCCCATCCCCATTGGCCCCGGGGCTGGCCCTGCTTCTCCCTTGCTCACAACTTGGCATCGGAGACCTTACTTCCCCAGCCGCATCTGACACAATTCCAAGCTTCAGCTCCACCAAAATATACTTGTAGCTCCTTCCCCCGCTTCTCTTTTCTTCTCTCCCTTTGCATATGCTGTTCCTCCTTCTGAAATGTCCTATCCCCGTTATCGGGCTGACCAACCCTGCCTCAGCCCTTACCCTCAGCTCAGAGGCTCCAGAAAGCCCTCCCAGACTTCCTGGGCTGAGAAGGCTCCTGCTGTACTCTGGTTCACTGGGGGCCCCCTCAGCCCGGCACAGGGGAGGCCCGTGAGGCAGCCTGAGAAGGGTTATTGAGGTGGCATCCCAGAGATGCCGCAGGGCCGGTCCTGCCCTGGAGGTGCGGGACACACGGACAGACAGCCACGTGCCTGACGGAGGTCGCAGTGGGCCCTGCAGGAACCCGAGGATGCATCTGCCCATCTGTGGGAAGCGATGACCATCCTGAACCTTGACAATGAGGCAGTGAGTGTTCCGCAGGAACAGCTAGAGCTGGCTTGGCCTGTTCCAAGGCCCAGAAGCCTGAGAGAGCAGGGTGTGCTCAGGGCAATGCTCGGGGTAAATTGACTAATTCACTGTGGGCTGCGTTCAGAGGGGAGAAGCAGGAGGTGAGTGGGAGAAATCCTCAGGGGCCAGGCCATGGAGTTTGGACTCTCTGAGGGCACTAGGGAGCCATGGGAGGGCTGTGAGCAGGGGAGGAGCAGGGTCAGTCCTGGGGCTGTGCGGAGACAGACTGGAGTGGGGAAGACTGAGGCCGGGGGGGAGGCTGGGGCTGTGCACTAAGTGGGCTGGAGGGGAGGGGACCCGGCCGAGAGAGTCAAGGCAGGAGGCTGGAGCCAGATCCTGACAGGCTGGCGAGGAGGAGGCGAGGATGGTGCCCGCGGTCTGGCCTGTGATGGGGTAGATGGTGGGGCCACCCCAGATAGGGACCCCAGGGGAGGAAGAAGCTGCGCCGGGAGCTGGGTGAGGAGACACCGCACTCAGCGTGGGCCGCGTTGAAGGGAACATCCAGGTGGCCAGTGGTGAGCCCTCTCCAGGGGGAGGTCTGGCCTCATCTGTGTGCCGCGGAGTGGTGCGACCTGCTCACTTAACCTGCGAGAATTCTACTCCATAAGCTTGGCAGAAACAGGCACACAACCCAACGTGTTTTTCATACCAGACAGTCCCAAATGCACGCAATTCCTGCATCTTGCCTCCAACCAAAGCAATGGAGATTCGTTCCAATGCGGGGACATAAACCAACTGTGCTGGCCCTGTAAGAAGAGTGCAGTTCACACAGACCGTGTCATTGGTACTGTGCTGGCCATTTCAGCGACTTTCCAGGGCTGTGTTCATTTCAGAGGCATTTCACCTTAGGTCTCCGAGTAAGACGGGCAACACTATGGGCAGAAGATACTTGTGTTTCAAGGACCAGCATCCAGCAAGGGGTGTGGACGAATATGTGTAGCTAATGTTTCAATGCTTGTGACTGGCCAGCCTTTGTGCCAAGTGTTTTATTAACTTCCGGAGCACTTCCTGTCATCTGCCTTGGTTCACAGACAGCGCTGCCCGAGGACTCAGGTCTTAGCCACAGCCTCACGGCTGGAGTGGGGCAGAGATGGGACTGGCATCCAGGCCTGTGGGCTGCAGGACCCAGCAGCCTTGAACTCATTTGGTGGATGAGAAGAGAAATCTGGGTGGAGGTTCTGCGTGTGAGCCCCAGAGGGCACTGGTGGGCTCTCATTTCCCTCCTTAGGGACAACAAGGGTGGGGAAAGGGGTCCAGGCGAGGTGGGGCCAAAGGTGGGGGAGGGGGCAGCCAATAGACAGCTGGGCCCCACACCTGGCCCTCCCTCCCTTCTTCTCTGAAAACGGCTCATCAAGTATTTGTTGTCCGTTAACACTTCTCTTTGACAATTTAACATTTAAAACCTTTTTTTTTAATTATGGAAAAGTTCAAACAGATGCAGAAATAGAATAGTATAATAAGCTCCCTTGTAGCCAGCACCAGCGTCAACAGTTAGCAACAGTCAATCAGGTTTCACCTAAAGACCGCCTCCCCGACCGCTGGATTATTTTGAAGCATATCCAACACGCATCATCTGGAAACACTTCAGTATGTGTCTAGACGATAAGGATTTAAAAAAAAAAAAAAATCATAGTAACAAAAAGTGCCCAAACTAAAACTCCTATGGTCCGGAAATCCTCGAACACATCCATTAATACGTGGCTCAGAGGAGCAAACCAGGGGCGAGAGCATGTGGGTTAAACATACAAATACCCAGGCCCCAGTCCCGGGGACCTGAACCGAAGAGGTCTGGGGAGGTCCCTGGAGCCCTCGGGAAGGGCTGTACCAGCGTAAGTGACCCAGGGGTGTGTATATGGGTGACGGTGCGTGCTGGGTGGGATTGGGAGGGGTGTTTGGATGGGGGTGTGGAGCCCCAGCACGGCCCTGACCCTCCCGGATCTCGTCTGGCCTGCAGATGTTCGGACAGCGGCGCAGCGTGCAGGCGCTGGAGCTGGCGCACATGCTCTACTACCGCAGCACGTCCAACAACTCGGAGCTGCTCAGCGCCCTGGCCCTGCGCGCGCAGGACGAGCACACCAAGGAGGCGCTGCTGGCGCACAGCTTCCTGGCCCGGCGGCCCCGGGGGGCGCGGGGCCAGCCGGAAGGTAGGACTGCGAGTGCCAGGTGGCCCGCCCCGCCCCGCCCCGCCCCGCCCCGCCCCCTTTGCAGCCCCACCCCGCGAGGCCCCGCCCCCTCCCAACGCTGCCTGGCTCAGAGGTGGCCCCACCTGGAACAAACTCCACCCTGCCCCTACTGGGTTGAGACTACCATTAGTCCCAAGTGGCCCTGCGCCAGTGAGACAGCATCCCCACGATGCCCACCTCCCCGTCCCGGCTCGCGCTGGTGAACCCGATTCAGCAGTCGGGACCCCTGACCCAGCTTCTGCTCTTCCCTGGGGTGACCTCCCTCTCCTAACCTCAACCTCGGTAGGAGTCTTGGATCAGGCTCCTGTTGTGGCATGCTCCCCACTCCCCGCCCGCTTCTTCCTATACGTGAACCCAAACACTTCCTACAAGACACCCGTATCCGTTACCTGTGTAAGCGCCAGGTGGTCCCTCCCCTGAACAAGAGTCCCTGGCTTGTCCCCAGATGAAAGCCCCAAAGCTGAGCCTCCTAGGCATTGTCCCACTCCCCTAGGCTTCTCCCAAACCCAGGCCCCTCTTATTCGCCGTGCTGCACCCTCCCTGCTGCCCGCTCTCAGTCCTTCCAGGTCTGTCTGACCTCCTCACAACACCTGCCTCTCCCTCTGCAGAGACCTGCCGGTGGCTCCAGTCGGAGGTGGAGAACTGGCTTCTAGCCCAGTCAGGCTGTGACGTGGCCTTCAACGGCACTCGGGCCCTGGCCCACCTGCAAGCCCTGACCCCCAGCATCGGGATGTACCCGCCCCCGGGTTTCCCCAAACTAGACCCATTGGCTACTATCACTTCCCCCAAGGCCGCACCACCCAGCACTGACGACCCCTTATAGAAACCTCTCTGTCCCGCCCCGCCCAGCCAGCAGGTTGGGAACTAAGCTCCGCCGCCCCCTCGACAAGCCGTCAATCATGGCTACGATGCTTCAACACTCCACAACTTCCAGTTACTCATTACTACTTAACGTTACTCTGTTTTCTTAAACAAAGTCGCCCATCAAGGCAGCCAGCTGTTGCTAGGCCCCCTCTTCGGATGAACAGCCAATCAAAGCTTTTTGGCTCTACTTTTGTTCCATCTTGGTCCCCCGCCCCCCCCCCCCCACCGTAAACATTTAAACGTGGTACCAGCCAATCACAGCTGTGCAACGCTACAAACCACCAGGCACAGTTGTTAAACTGTGCCCTCCCGAGGCTATATATCACTGTCTTTTTAGCCTGTACCGGGCAAACTGCCCATCGTGTTCACCGAGGCAGAGCTCCAGCCCACGTCCAATGAGAGCCTTTTAGCCCGGTTCTCTGGCAAACCGCCAATGACAGCTGTTGGGCACAACCAACCTTGGGCAGCCAGTTGTCCCTGCATGGAAGCAACCAATCAGAATTTTTAGAGGAGACCTGATCTTTCTATCAATTGCAGCTACTTATAAGGCAGGCCATTTGGTCAACTGTCGATCAGCTTGTCCAGGCTGACGGGGTTGGGAGCCTTGTGCCAGGCAGAAAGCTGGGCCAGGAGGAACCAGAAACTATCCTCACCCCAAGGCTCACGTCCACTCAGGCCCCAACAACAAAACTCAGGCGCCTTCCCTGCCCAGGTCCCTCACCCTTTCTACAGAAACTACCTCAGCCTGGATCTTGCCTCCACCAGTGGCCTGTGCAATATTTATTGGTCTATCAATTTCTCCCCTGTCCCCTCTCCCAAAGGAATAAATCATGTTTCATAAATCTGGATGAGTGGGGTAGCCGCAGGGGTTGGAGAGAAGGAAGGCATTGGAATCCTGGAAAGAAGAGACTCTGGGTCTTGGGGGAATGCATTTTGGGTGGGTCCCGGGCAAAGAAAGCTGTAGTCCTAGAGAGAGACTAGGCTTGGATTGGTGAAATAGACTGGCTGTGGGTCACAGAAGAGGATCTTAGGGAGGACCTGACTCCTGAGCAGAGCCCTGGTTCCCCAAAAGACTGGGTCTTCTGAACACGTAAGATAGGGCAGATTGTTCACTGCACAAAGACACACAGCCAGGGGATGGGTTGGTGTAAAAGCCAGCCTCTCCCCTTCCCACATGTGTCTTGATGTGGGGTTGAGTAAGCCTGGAGAAGGGGGGGTGTCATCTAATTTTTACTAAGGTGTCATATGGATTAGAGGCAGCATTTGGAGAGGGTCGGGGAAGAAGAGGGGTTGGGTTCCAAGAGGGAAATGGAAAAGTGTCTTCTCAGAGGAAGGGTCAGAGGGAGAAAAAAAAGAGACCAACTGTTACCAACCCGGGTTCTTGGCCTCCTTAATCAATAGAAATTGATCAGAGGCCAGATAAGAAATTCGGGCAAGGCTTTATTGGGGTCCCTGCTGCAGCAGGGGGGAGCGAGAACAAACAGTTTCCCTTGAAGTGGGGTGAGCTAGTCCCTTCTATGGGGTGAGGGTAGGGGTGTGTCCAGGGGTCGGGCCGGAGGGGTGGCTTAGGTGTTTTGCCCACCCCTTCGGTGTTGTGTGCAGGGGGCATGCATAGTACCCTGCTTTTGCTCCTGGTTCTTCAGAAGTGGCAGTTGGGCTTTTTGGTCTCTTAGTATCTTGTCCAGAATTTGCCTCAACTGCACATGCACGCAGTTAGTCCCTTATAGTTTCTTTGTATTTTGTAGCTGGAGGAAATGTTTGTCCAGGTGCAAGCAAGGTAGCAAAGGGTCCCAGGTCCCAGCCTGTCTAACAGCAGTCTAGAACAAGACACACAGCCTCGCTGGTTGAGAGAGAGAGACCCTTGGCCAAGGAGAGAGGACTGGAAACACGGATTCCTGGTTCTTACCTAGAAGTGCCTGAAGGTCTAGTCTTGGGAGGAATCCTGAGTTTTGAGACCGGAGGGCCCGGGGGCCTCGGGTCTGTGGAAGGGGAAGAAGGGCTGTTGGGACCGCGGGCTCCTGTATCCCAAGTTAGAGAGAGATGGGGGCCTGGAGCTAGACGTTCTGAAGGCCAGGCTGCTGCTGATGAGGGCTGTCCCCATTCAGGAAAGATCAGGCACGAGCAGCCTGGGTCCCAGAAGAAGGAAGGAAGGAAGGAAGGAGGCAAAGGTAGAACGAGCGGTTAAATGGTTTTATTTTCTGGAGGCGGGGTGGGGGCTTCGGGGTGAGGTGGAGGGGCCGGGAGCCGGCTGGGGAGCCAAGGGGACGCGCGGCCCTCACTCCCGCTTCCGCAAGTGGATGTAGATGATGCCGCTGGCCAGGGCGAGGGGGAAGGCCACCCAGGCCAGGGCGAAGCAGTAACCGAAGCTGCCCCCTGATGGGCGCTCTGCCAGGATCTCCTCGGCGTGAATGGCGTAGATCAGCGCCCCGGTAAACACCGCCACGCCTGTGGGGAGATGGGAACCACGCGTCACGCAGGACCCGCACAAGAAGACTGCATTTCCCAACAACCCACGGGCCAAAGAAGCCGCGGGAGGGCGAGTGCGCAGCACCGCTGCCTGCTGGGAGTTGTGGTTCGCTCCCCCAGCGCCGTGCCTCGGGGCCACTGCAGACTGGCCTTGGGCAATTTAGTTAATTTTTTCGGGCCCCCCTTACTCATCCATTAAATGGGACGAAAATACCTACTCATCCATCCATCCATTCAAGGAATACTTTTGAGCACCTTTCTATAAGCCAAGCTCACAGATAGTGAATTAATAGAACAAGAGGGAACCTAGAAAGATAATGTTCCCCAAAACTGATGACTATGATTAACTTAGTCCTTTGCACCTGAAGTCAAAAAACTGAAAAGTACATAAAACTCCCTTTAGTCTCTGATACATAGTAGGTCCACAAGAAACAGCAGCTGGCTGACATTATAAGACCACTACTATTATGATTCAGAGTTCTCCCCTGGGGTATTAATTACCTACCTATCCCTGCTGGCCCCCCTTCATCCCTGGGATCTAAATTACTTGTCCACACCCCCTTCCCCAGCCCTGGCTCCTTGAAGCCCTACGTGCCAGTTCCCCCATAACGCAGAGCTGCACACCACAAACCACCAAGTCACTGAAAACTACAACACCCCTAAGTCCCTGGGGCAGAGAGGTAGCCAAGGGAGGAAGCTCAGGTGGTCTTTGGGTTGTTTAGAATTGTTTTCATTCATCAGATGTCCATTCTCAGCGCCCCCCACCCCACACACACACATCCTCACAGGCCTCCTCCCTTCCCTTCAATTCCCAGGGAACAGTGCTCACTGGTGCAAAGCTGGCAGAGGCCAGTGGCGTAGAAGAGCCCTCCTCGCCGCATGGTGTAGAGCTGGAACATGAACAGGATGAAGGACAGACAGCAGAGGATGAGGGAAAGCACCATGAGGACCTGTACCGCCTTCAGCCAGCCTGCAATAGGAGACAGAGGTGGAAGTCACAGCAGGTCCAGAGTTCCAGCTCCACCTGCTTGCTCATCATTGCCCCCACCAACCCTTCTTCCATTTAGAGACATACAACCTTAGATACTTAGTAGTATCACTTATATTGACCTCAATTCCCGTAACTTTCCTAAATTCCCTTATCAGTTCTAGAAGCTGTTTGCAGATTCTTTAGGATTTTCTATATAAAGATGTTCACTGGGAATCAAGACATTTTTACTTCTTCCTTTCCCATCTTTATGCCTTTTATTTCTTTTTCTTGCCTTGTTGCTTTGGCTACCTCCAGTACAATGTTGTATAGAAGTAGTGAGAGCAGAAATTCTTACTTGCTCTTAGGCAAAAAGCATTTAATCTTTCACCTTGACTTTGAAATTTCTATGGATGCAGCTCCGCCCCTTTAGAACTCAGATGCACCTGGCCCCACTTCTCTAGAACCTTAGAAGGATTCAGCCTCACCTCTTTTGAAACTTAATGTGGTCCACCCCATTGGAACTGGACAGATTGGTCCCAGCCACCCCTTCAGAACACCTGTCTCCTTAGAACTTTGGAAACATAATCCTATCTTCTCAGAATCTTGGGAGCTTTTCCCCCATTCTTTAAACCTATAGCATGTGGCCTCCACTTTTTCTGAATCATAGGGAGTGGGGCTTTTAGCTCATCCTCTTTAGAATATGAGCATACTTCCCCCTACCATCCAGATAGATGGGTCATCATACATCAGCTTCAGTCACTCAGCATGGGGACCCAGACCCGCCCACTCAAACCTTGTGGGGTTCCCAATCCTTGGTCCCGGGAGGAGACTTGGGGTTACCCCTCCTTTTTGCAGACCAGTTTCCAATGCCCCTCACCCCTCACCATTCTCGCTGACATTACTGCAGGCCCACGTTTTGTTGTCACTGTTCCATGTGCAGTCGTACCAGAGATTCAGGGACTCCTTCCCAGGGAGGGTCCACCAGGACTGGGATGGACAGAGGAAGAAGGACAAAGTTAGGGAGACTAGGAAGGGTTAGGAAAAGGGCAAGGTGCCATGGGAAAGCATGGATTTAGTAGGAAAGTGGGGCCGGGGGGAGGCACGTAGGGTGGAGGCAGAGCTCAGAAGGGTGAGTGCTAGGGAGAGGGGGCGGGGCCAGAGTGACTTTAGCGGAGGGGCGTGGCGGGAGTCTGCAGGAGAGCAGGAGGCTCCTACTCCAAGTAGGCTTACCTTGTCCAAAGTGGCCACGAAAAGCAGGATGAGAATGAGGATGTGAAGGGCAGAGACCACCAGCAGGAGGAGTGACATGGCTGCGTTGGAAGCCTGGGTGGGGACGTCAGGAGACCATCACGTCAAGAGGTTGGCACAGGGGCGGGGGACATGTCTGAATTCTGGTGGAGAAGGGGGCTGAGTCCAGACTCCCAGGTCTAATGGAAAAGGGGGCTAGGAGCCCCGGACTCCCGGTCTGAGGGAGGAGGAGGCTGGGGTCCAGACTCCTGGGTCTGAAGGAGGAGGGGGCTGGAGGCCCGGGGCCCGGACTCTTGAATTCCCCAGGGCCTGCAGGGGGCCAGGGATGGACTCTCGGGTCCGGGAACGAGTAGGACCAGCAATGTGGCCCCCATCTCCTCAGAGCCCTGTCCCTGGGCACATATGTGCCAGGTTATGAAAATTCATATTGCCGCCTGTTCAGATTCATGAGAAGCTGGGGTCTACCCCCAGAAACAGGCATCCTTGAGTCTCCCCACTCCTCTCCTCTGGGGTGGGAGGAGGAAGGGGGACCCGGTGAGTCATCTGGTCGGTGACTCATCTTGCCCCCTTGCCTCCCAAACACCAGGGAAACCCCAGCCCCTGGCTATGCCCATGAGGTCCCCACCCCACCCTGCTGCCAGACTAGTGTCTACTGGACACCTTGTAGGGAAAGTGGACAAGATCCGTGATGGGAGTGGGGAGAGGCCTGAGAAGGAGCCAGCTTCCCATGACCCTTCAAGTGTCCAGAAAGGGCGGGAGAGGGGTGGGGGGAGGTGGCTGAAGGGTCCCCAGACTCTGCTTGTTCTCACGAAAAGCCCTGACCTCAGGGTCCTCGGGGGGAATGGACAGCCACAGGAAAAAAACGGCAGGAAGTTTTCCGGTGGGGAGACTCTTGGGAACCCTCAAACTTTGCCGGGCTCCACCCCGTCCCAAGTCTCCACCCCAAGTGCGAAGAGATCACTTCTTAAATTACAAGGATTTCCAAGCTTCTCCCAAGCTGGGGTCTCCTTTCCAAACTGCTGCACACCCAGGAAAAGAAAGAAATCCCAGTCTGAATAACGGATTGGAAACTTACCGAGCGCGGTGGAAAAAGTCAGAGCTGAGTCTGGTCCCTCGCTTGGGCCTCCGTGCCCTGCCCTTCTCCTCCCTCCTTCCACCCTGTCAAGGCCCCCGCCTCTCACCGCCTTTCTCCCTCCCTCCCTCCCTCTCCCCTCTTGCTCTCTCCCTCCTTCTCCCCTCCAATCCCGGAACTCTCTCTCTCTCCCCCTCTCCCTCTCTTTCTCCCTTTCTCCCTTTCTCTCTCCTTCTGCCTCTTGTCTCTCTGTGTCCTGTCCTCACTGTCTATACCTCCTTCCTCCTCTCTCTCCTCACTCTCCTGGTTTCTCTTTCTCTGCTCCTCTCAATATATACTGACCCTTTTATACACACCCTCACCACACCCAGCTGAGGTCTGCAGCCAGAGGGAGGGCCCAGGCACTCGGGTTCCTCATTCTCTGGGCCCCCACCCACTGCCCCCAGACAGGCATCTTCTGGGGCTCCCTCCTGCGGTTGAGATGATGCATCCTCGGAAGGAAGGGAACAGAGCTGGGAAGTGTGGAACTCCGGAAGGGGGCAGGAGGTGGAAGTTAAGAACCCAGGGCTACCGTTTCCTGCCCGGGGGAACTTGGCCAATTATTTCAACTCTCTGAGCCTCAGTTTCCTAATCTATGAGGTGGGTACAATACTACTCATAATACTGACAATATACTAATACTGATAATAACAATTCTGATACTTATTCTAAACGAATAAGGTAATACCAGTACACTAACACACCTAACATGTTTATTCCTTTCCTCATCAAACATTCATTGGACATCTATTATGAACCAGGAGTTAATAATGAAGAAAACAGATGGGAGCCCTGCTGTTCTTATGGAGTTTCCCTTCTAGTTGAGGGAGAGGGACGATAGAGACAAAACATCAGTGAAGAAGATAGATTTCAGATAGTGATAAAGGCTTTGAAGGAAATAAAATAGAGTGACACTGCTAATGATGGGAGGCTACTTTAAAAGGGTGATCCGGCCAGGCCTCTCTGAGGAGGTGACATCTGAGCTGAGACTTGCAGAGGGGAGTCATCTGAATGCAGGGCAGGGAGAGGACGTGCACAGGCCTTTGAGAACAAGTTCAGGTTGTTTGAGAAGCAGACAGAAGGGCCAGTGTGGCCAGAACATAGGGAACGAGAGAGAGCGGTAGGAAGGGAAATCAAAGAGGGCCCTTGAAGCCTAGAGGAGGAGTTTGGATTTTATTCTAAGTGCAGTTGGAAACCATTAGAGGGTTTTAAACAAAAGTGCAGTACCAGGGACTTAATGTCAACTATTATTGTTATCATTGTTATTTAATTCTTGGGTTACTGAATTAGGGTGGGGGGTAATAACCACTATGTACCTGGGTCTCTTGGCAGGGTTGGGTGCTTGGTGAAAAGCGAGGGACAGGGAACCAGATGTCTGGAATATGGAATTAAGAGCTGGAGAACTGAAATCCTGGGTCCCTACAAGGGAAGGGAACTGGACGATGGGATGTCTGGGTATCTGATTGGGCCAGAGCTAGAGGGAGGGAGAATGGCTGGTCATCTGGGCTCCCTGAGGGGGTGAGGGAAGGGCAGTTCAGTGACTGGGTGGGTACTCTGGGGACCTGGAAGCTGGGTATCACTATAGCACAGACTCTATAGAGATACGCTGGCTGGATTCAAATTGAAACTGCTTTACTCATTCGCTGTGATTTGGGGCAAGTTACTAATCTCTTTCTGCCTCAGTTTCTTTATCTGTAAAATCGAAATAATAATAGTAAATACATCACGGAGCAGTTCTTAGAGGAGTGCCCGGCACCAAGTAAGCACTGTTGTATGTGCTTGTCATACCAGACATTGGGGCCCTGAGTGGATCCAGTACTGGGAGACCCGAGATCAAGGTCTCTAGGATTTGGGGAAGGGGCAAAATCTTGGGTCCATTGGGTCCCAAGACTACAAAGTTGGGAGTACAAAATGAAGGTCGCTGGGGGTGGGGAATAAAGTAGTTCCAGTTTACATCTTTGAGAAGGACAAGAGACTGGAGGTCTGAAATCAGTTCCCCAGGTAAGTTAGAAAGCCTGGGTCACTGGGGGGAAAATGAGGGACTGGAGATCGTATGCTCTTCAAGGAGGCAAGGGGACTGGACCTGGGTCCTGGGAGGAGTCTGGGAACTAGGGTGTAGGGAGATGGAATTTGAGGGGGGGAGGTGGGGAACAGGAGGCTAGGACTCTGAATCAAGCTCCCAGAGTGGAATCAGCGCCAGAGTTGGGTATCCCGGGGATGTTCGGGGCAGGGGGTCCCCCATGCTAGGGCCCTATAGAAGGGGGAGAATCAGGGGACCCGAGGGCGGTGGGGGGATCTCCCCCTCCTGGGCCTCCAAAGCTACGAGCTGAGCGCCCGCGGGCCGCTTCCTCCCACAGGAAACCGCAGGCATCGGGCACACCCAGCCTGCAGGGATTGGTGTCTACTGCCAGACCGCTCGGTAGAGGCCCACGGGGGCAGCCGCCTGCCATCAAGGGGGCAATAGCCTGCCGTCAACGGGGCGTGCCCTGCGGGGCTAGGGGCGCCCCCATGGGGGCGTGGCCGGAAAGCAGGGGCGGCACAGAGCGCCCTAGGCCCCGCCCACTTCCGCCTCTCAGTGCGCGGACCTCTAAGGCGGCTGTGGGTATTTGGCTGCCTCTCCGGAGGCCGTTGGCCGCGCATGCGTAGTCAGCTGCTTCGAGGACCTGAGGCGGCGGTGAGCGCTCCTACCCCCCTTCACAATTCCCGGCATCGGCACCGCGTGCCTGCTGATGAATCCTCAAAATAACGTGGTCTTAATCAGCTTAAGACACGCATCTCTCACGCCCCGTCCCGAAGGACCTTGGCCCAGTTCCAAAGCCTTTCAGACGTTTCCCTCCCAGCCCTGCCTCCACAGGCTCTTTTAGCTACTGCCGCTCCCTCCAGGAAACACACAGCCCAGCCCTCACAACCCTGTGCTCCCCAAACAGACCATCTCGACTTCCCTCCCCAGGCTCTCTGAGCCTGAGTGCCTCCCGGTTAGTCGTCCCCCGCCCCACCGCCACAAGTCTTGGGAATCCGCGCTCTTCCGGTGCCCTCCCACCAGACCCCTCCCGTGCTCTTCCAGCCACGCCCCTTTCAGCCCTCGAAGCCCCACCCCTCACAAGGCCCTCAGCCCCGCCCTCTACAGGTATCCTTGCCCCTCCCCTCTCAAGGCTCCGAAGCCCCGGCCTGGACGGGTTTCTGACTCCCTGCCGAGGTTCGCCAGCCCCAACCCTCTCCGGCCCCGGCAGCTCTGCCCTCCCCTGAAGCCCCGCCCCTCAGGCCCACCCAGTCCCTCTCCTCAGAGGCCTTTTCAGTCCAGCCCTTCATAGTTCTCTACAGCTCCGCCCCTCGCAAGGGCTACAGTCCCGCCCTCACAGGCCCTCCCAGCCCTGCCCCTCACAAGGCCTACAGTCCCGCCCCACAGGTCCCGCCCCTGGCAGGACCCAGAAGCCACGCCCATCGCAGCCCTCTAGCCCCGCCCCTCGCAGGGCTCCCCTAACTCATCTGCTCATAGCACCCGAGCTCCCCGCAGGTCTCCTCGTGGCCTCCGTGGCTTCTCCTCCCCATTCTCCCCTCCCACGGCTTTCTTCGGTGGCCTTGGTCCCTCCCCGGCTGCTGTCTTCAGGCCTCATTGGCCCCTCATCTCCCCAGTAACCAGACCACAACAGTGAGCTTGGAGCATCCAGGACATGTCAGGCACTCCAGCCCAGCAGGTAGGGACCGGGCCTCGCTGCCCTCAGCCGACGGGGTTGGGGAGATTTCCCCCTCCTCTGTGCCCCCTCCCCAAACAGCCCCGCCTCGGAGATACCGAGAGCCTAGAAGACCCCCCGCCAGAGTCAGAGCCGCGACGCAAGACAGAGAATGTGAGAGGTGGGAGGTCGGGAGGGGCATGGGAAGAAACCCTAGAGGTGTCCCACTCCAACCCACTGGAGGAACTGAGACTCAAAGAAAGGCCAGAGCTAGTTCTGGGGTCACTCTCTTCCAATTCCTAGTCCCTCGCTGTTCATCGCCCGCCCTCCTCCTAGCCCTCTCCTGCTCGCCGTCTGAAGGGGTCCTGTGCCACCCCTACAGGAGCCCCACCCTCTTTGGCCAAGATGCCTTTGGGACTCTCTGCTGGGAGCAGTCGTTCCGAGGATGGAAGCGAGGCCTTCCTGGAGGGAATGGGTAATTCATACATTCTTTATTTCATTCATTCTTTTCCCGGTTTTCCCATGTTTCAGGTCCTGTGCAGCAGGGCACTGGGGACAGGGAGGGCCTTCAGGAGCGCCCTCTAGTGGGGAAACGCACATGCTCCAGAATGGAGGTGGAGCCGGGCAGATGAGCGGGCCAAGCCTGGGGAGTGGAATGGCCGGGAAGACTTAGTGCAGAAGTTTGAGCGGGGCCCAGAACTTCTCTCAGGAATTACCAACAGGAGAAGAAAGGGAAGAGTGTTTCCGCAGAGAGAACAGCATATGACTAGAGCAAGGTTTCTCAGTCTCCACACTGTTGACCCTTGGGGTCAGATGTCAGATCATTCTTTGCTATCGGGAGGACTGTCCTGTGTGTTGGAGGATGCGCAGTGCATCCCTGGCCTCTACCCACTTCATGTCAGTAGCACCCCCCAACCTGCCCCCGCACCATGACAATCAAAAATGTCTTTAGACATGGCCATATATCTTTAAGGGGGCACAGTTGCTCCTGGTTGAGAACCACTGGGCCGTGAGAGATGGGGAGCTAGTGGACGAGACTGGAGAGGTGGGTAGGGTCGGGTTTGTGGGCCCTTGAACACCAGGGTGAAGAGCTGGGACTTTGTCCTCGAGATGCTGGAGCGCCAGGGAGGCCTGTGACAGCTCTAGGTGTAGAAAGACCGTCTGGAGCTGTGAGGGGAGGCCAGGAGGTTAGGGAGGAGGCTGGGGTGATGGGGTGATGGTCCAGAAAGGGGAGGATGAGGCCTGAGCCAAGGGGATGGGCTGAGAGTGAGGAGGCGGGAGGTGGGGCTGAGGAAGGCTGGGCAGTGGGCTGAATGGGAGGGAGGGAACAGGAATGGTGCCCCGGGGGGTCTTGGCCCCTGTCCTCAGCTTTCCCAAGTTCCAGGTCCTGTGCTTCCGGTCCCTGAGGACTGTGAGGCCCCCCAGGAGTGCCCTCTAGTGGGGAAACATGTGTGCCCAAACCCCGGCTAGGAGTGGGTTTAGGGGAAAAATGCGGAGGTCGGCTTGGGGTACAGGACGTATGAAGGGATGAGGAAGCTTGAGGGATACAGGAACTGAGGTGCAGCACTAGAGCGGTGTTGGGAACTGGGTCTGCAGTTCAGTTGCAGTTTTTGAGACCCTCAGGGAGCCAGAATTCCTAGGTCCTGGGGAGGGAGGGGCTGGAACCTGGATTCCTCTGGAGTCCCTCCCTGGCCTGGTCCCACCTCAGTGGATTGGGAGCTGAGCAGACTGCAGCGGCAATGCAAAGTGATGGAGGGTGAAAGGCGAGCCTACAGCAAGGAAGTCCACCAGCGCATCAACAAGCAACTGTGAGCCAAGCGCCTGGGTCCCTGGAGCTGGGGAGGGGGCTGTTGAGGAGGTGGGTGCTGGCCTCCTGGGGCTGACGGGGGAGGGAAGGGACTTTGGTGAGGCCGAGCTCTGCCCCTTTCTGGCTTCCCCTCCACTTCCCTGCCTGCGCAGTGAGGAGATCCAGCGCCTGGAGGGGGTGCGGGACAAACTGCGGGTGCAGATCAGCATTGCCCAGAGCCAGGTCAAGCGGCTGCAGGACAGCAAGAGGCTGGAAAACATGGGGCACCTGCTCAAGTGCCGGGTCCAGGCGCAGGCTGAGGTCACGGAGCTGCAGGAGCAGACCAGAGCCCTGGACAGGCAGGTGGGTTCTGAGACCAGACTTGGTGGATCTTACTTAGGAGCATGTGTCATAACCTCTTTGAGCCTTACCTTCCTCATCTGAAAAATGGGGTTATTGAAAGCATCTCCCTGGGGGAGTTGTGTTCAGGCTCCGGTAGGAATATGAGTATTTAGTGCTTAGCACAGCCCCACACCTTCAAAAAAGGTGGTTAAGGGGGAAAGATTCACCTTCTGGAGTCAGTGAAACCTGCATTAGAATCCTGGTCCTGGCACATCAGCGCTGTGTGACCATGGGCAAGTCTTCACCTCTCTGGGCCATAGTTTCTTCATCTGCAAAAAGAGGATGTGGGTAATTCAGCAGAGTCTAGACAGATTTTTTTTTTTTTTCCTGGCCGTGCCATGTGGCATGCGGGACCTTAGTTCCCTGACCAGGGATCGAACCCGTGCCCTCTGCAGTGGAAGCACGGAGTCCTAACCCCTGGACCGCTAGGGAATTCCCTAGACAGATTTTTCATCCTATTTGCTTCAAGACCTTGTTATTTGGCCCTGGAAACAAGGTGACTTTTCTAGGCCAGTGTTCTTTTTTTTTTTTTTTTTTAATAAGCCTACATCATTTACTTTTTTTTTTTTTTTAACTTTTGGGTTTATTTATTTATTTATTTATTTATCTATCTATTTATTTATGGCTGTGTTGGGTCTTCATTTCTGTGAGAGGGCTTTCTCTAGTTGCGGCAAGTGGGGGCCACTCTTCATCGCGGTGCGCGGGCCTCTCATTATCGCGGCCTCTCTTGTTGCAGAGCACAGGCTCCAGACGCGCAGGCTCAGTAATTGTGGCTCACGGGCCTAGTTGCTCCGCGGCATATGGGATCTTCCCAGACCAGGGCTCGAACCCGTGTCCCCTGCACTGGCAGGCAGATTCTCAACCACTGCGCCACCAGGGAAGCCCTAGGCCAGTGTTCTTTTCAGTTTTTAGGACCACGACTCCTTGTGACACAGTTCATAAACACACAGATACAGTCCTTTTTGCCACTTCAAGTGACATATTCACAAGTTCCAGGGATTTGGATGTGGACATCTGGGCAGGAGGGTGAGGGGCATTTTTCTGTCTACTACATGTTCTATAGTTTTATTACATTTGACTTTCAATCAGTCCGTTTTTTCAGCTCTCAATGTCACCCTGAGCTGCCTTTTGGAAGCTGAATTCTGTCTGATCTACACACCTCAAAATTTGGGCTGTTTCATGGTAGTACAGTGGCTTAGTACGTGTTGGCTGCCAGAGCTGGCTTTCCTTAGTCTTTCGTGGGAACTCACCAGAGACAGGTCCAACCGGGATGATCTTATTATCTGGACTCCATGGATTCCTTTGCCCTAAGAAACTTGATTATGGAGAATTGTAGGTCAGGTGGGTCCTCTGAATAGAGCTCTGTAAAGTTCCACATGAGCTCAAGAAAGGATGTAGTTGTCTGGTGATAGTCATTCATTCAACAAATATTTGTTGAGTGCCTACTAAGTGCCAGGTGCTGTTCTAGGTGTTGAAGACACAGTAGTGAACAAAACAGACAGGAGTCTGCTCTCATGTAGTTTACATCTACTGGGGAGATAGACAATAAGCCAAATAAAAGCCAAAGAAAGGGACTTCCCTGGTGGCGCAGTGTTTAAGAATCCACCTACCAATGCAGGGGACATGGGTTCAAGCCCTGGTCTGGGAAGATCCCACATGCCGCAGAGCAACTAAGTCCGTGCACCACGACTACTGAGCCCGCATGCTGCAACTACTGAAGCCCACACGCTAGAGCCCGTGCTCCGCAGCAAGAAGAGCCACTGCAATGAGAAGCCCACGCACCGCAACGAAGAGTAGCCCCCACTCACTACAACTAGAGAAAGCCCGCACACAGCAACGAAGACCCAACGCAGCCAAAAAAAACCCCAAAAAACCCCCCAAAAAACTGAAGAAAGAATTTGTTCCAAAGAAATCACCCAGAATCTCGCACAGAGAGACAAAAAGATGAGAAACCTGGAAGGGTGGTCAAGACAATTGCAGATCTAGTGAGAAGGTTTAACAGTTGTCTAATAAAAGTTTCAGAAGAACAGAAAGAGAATGGGACAGAGGTAATGTGTGACAGGATAATATCTGAGAACTTTCCAGAACCAATGAAAGAATGAATCCACAGATTCAAGGATGCCTTAGAGTCCAAAACAGGATGAATAAAAAAGCCACGCTTATACAGGACATACAGAAATTTCCAAAATATACAAGCAGCCAGGAAATTTTTAAAAGGCATTACTTTCAAAGGAGCCACAGTTAGACTGACAACTGATTTCTCAAAAGAAACATTGGAAATCAGATTGTAAGTGTCATTGTAACTTCAACATACTAAGAGACAAAGCTGTCAACTTAGAATTCTATGCCCAGTGAAAATATCATCGAAGAATGAGAAAGCAGAATACACATTTTCTGGCAAAGAAAAATGTAGAGCTAGCCAAACTATATGTGTTGAAGGATCAACTTTTAAAACTTCCCATCTGTTACTGACTGATACTTTTGTAAGGCTTGTGTCTTGGGTGACTTGCCACATGAATTCAACAGCACCCAAGAAGAGTTTCTAAATGCTTAGTCTCATTTTCTGAACCTATCACATCAGAGACTGATGACTGACAGACCTTGGACTTGTACCAGTTCATAGCAAAAATCTATGTAGATATAAAAATTTTTGATAAAATTCAGCATCCATTCATGTTGAAAACTCTTAGAAAGCCAGGCATAAAAGGAAATTTCCCAAGTTTGATAAAGGGCAACTAAAAAACATCTACAGCAAACATCATATTTGATAACGAAACATGGAAAAAAAATTCTCCTTGAGATCAGTAACAATATAAGGATGTCAGCTAGCACAGCTTCTACTTAACGTTGTACTGGAGGCCCTATCCAGCGCAGTATTGCCAGGAAAAGAAAAAACAAACGAACAATTTAAAGATTGGAAAGGAAAAAATGAAATTGTCAGTATTTGTAGATGATATATTTGTGTACATAATCAATCGAAAAGAACCTAAAGCTAACTTACTCTTAACAAGGTATTTTAACAATGTGGCTGGATACAAAATTAATATTTCCCTGTGTTAGCAATAACTATTAGAAAACAGAAGAAGAAAAGACAAATTTATAATAGCCAAAAGAAGTACCTAGGAAGAAATCTAACAAAAGTGTGCAAGACCTCAATAGAGTAAATTGTAAAAGTTTATTGAGGGGTATTAAAGAAGAATTTAATAAATGTAGAAATGTACCATATTCATGGATTGGAAGAGTTAGTGTTGTAAAATGTCAGATCTCCAAATTGATTTATAGAATCAATGTAATCCCTACAAAACACTAAAAGTTTTTATTTTTAATGGATGGAATTGACAAAGAGATTCTAAGGTTTATAGAGAAGTGCAATGAACAAGATGACTAAAATTTACTTAAAAGAAGAACAATGTGGAAGGATTTGCTCTATCGGTTATCAAGATTTATTATAAAGGTCTTATGGGACTTCCCTGGCGGTCCAGTGGTTAAGACTCCATGCTCCCAATGCAGGGGGCACGGGTTCGATCCCTGGTTGGGGAACTAAGATCCCACATGCAGCACGATGCGACATAAATAAATAAATCTCTTATAATTGATGCAGGGCTAATCAAGTGGGATAATGGGACAGAATAGGGAGACTGGGATGAGATCTATGCATATGTGGACACTTGATATTTGACCTCAAGAAATGGGAAAAGGAGGATTCTAATAATGGTGCTGTGAAAATTTGATATCCATACTGTAAGATGAAACCAGACACTTAGCTCTCACTGTCCCCAAAACTAATTCCAGATGGATCAAAAGTCTAAATGTGTGAAAGTGCAGAACATTTCTTAAGTTACAGAAATCTCTGCTTTTAAAGGAAAAGATTGATACATTCCATGACTTTAAAAATAGTAACTCCTGTTCATCAAAATAACCATAAAGAGTGTGCAAACTAAGTCACAGAACTGAAGGTTACTTGTAAGACATAGCTGACGAAGAACCTAGCGTCAAGGACATATAAGGATCTCTTACAAATCATTAAAGAGTGAGCTCAATTTAAAAACAGTCAAAGGAGGGCTTCCCTGGTGGCGCAGTGGTTAAGAATCCTCCTACCAATGCAGGGGACATGGGTTTGAGCCCTGGTCCAGGAAGATCCCACATGCTGCAGAGCAACTAAGCCCACGTGCCACAGCTACTGAAGCCCACCCACCTAGAGCCTGTGCTCCGCAACGAAGAGTAGCCCCCACTCACGACAACTAGAGAAAGTGCAGCAACAAAGACCCAATGCAGCCAAAAATACATTAATTAATTAAAAAAATAAAAATTAAAAAATTAAAAAAATAAAAACAGTCGAAGGACTTGAGTGGGCACATCACCAAATAAGAAATTCAGATGTTCAATGAATGTAAGAATTATCACTCATCGGTATTCAGAGAAAGGCAAATGAAAGCCATAAGGAGATATCATTACACACTCACCAGATTTTCAAAAATTAGTGTCCAAAAATACCAAGTGCTGGGGAAAGAAGGAACAGTGGGAACTGTTATGAAGTGTTGGTTGCTAAGACCCCACCAGTTGGTGGGAGTCTAAATTGTCATGAGTATCCTGAAAAGTTTTTTTCCCCCATTATCTATTAAATTTGAAGAGAGACATACCCTGCGATCTGGGGTTGCATCCACTCCGCATGGATGGTCACCAGAAGCAGTCTTGGGCTCTACCTGACCGTCACACTCACAGGATCCAATAGGCTGTTGCTTGGCAGCAGGTTCACTTAACTCTGTAGGAGGAAAGAAACAACAGCATCTTTGCACAACGGCATCCAGTACATCTTCCTTGAGCGTCCAGGGGCTGCTTCTCAGCATCTTCAGTTGGATGATACTGTATGGGTGGGTGTTGCCCGCCCTGGCCTAGGGAAGTTTTATATACAACATGAGCCACCTCTTGTAACAGATCATCAGGGCAGCTTCTAAGACCCCACCAGGAACGTATTCCATTGTAAGAAACACCCCACAGAGAAACCAGTTTTCTATTCAGTCCTGGTCATGTAGGCCTTTGGGGGTCTATGAGTCCACTCACAATCCTCCCAGTCTGATAGATATAGTTCACCAATCAGGGGCCATTTTTGTAATCAGCATTGTTGCCTGGGAACACAGCTGGCCTTCCGTATTTACATTAGCCCAGTATGTTTCCATGGAAACGGTGTTAGAAGGAAGTAAACCAAAGTCATTTCCCAGGAGAAAATGGTTTAGATTCGTCAGTAACCCATCCTCCCACCCAACAATTCCACTTCTGAGTCTATACCCTGGAACCAGGACTCATGAAAACAATGTTGATAGATGCATTATTCATATCATCTAGCTCCAGATTGGAAATAACCCAAATGTTCATCAATACTTGAATGAATAAATAAATTGTGGTATAGTCTCTTTTTAAAAAATATTTATTTATTTATTTATTTATTTATTTTCACTGAGCCGGGTCTTAGTTGCGGCATGCAGGATCTTTTTTTAGTTGTGGCATGCGGACTTCTTAGTTGCAGCATTCAGACTCTTAGTCGTGGCATGCGGACTCTTAGTTGTGGCATGCATGCGGGATCTAGTTCCCTCACCAGGGATCGAACCTGGGCCCCTGCATTAGGAGCCTGGAGTCCTACCCACTGGACCACCATGGAAGTCCCATGTAGTATATTCTTATAATGACATAGTATACAACAATAAAAAATTACAATTAAATGTTTGTGGATGAATCTCACAAACATTTGAAGGAAGCAAGGCATAAAATATACAGACAGCATTATTTCATTTACATAAAATTCAAAACCAGGCCAAGCCAAACTTTTGTTTAGGGGGTTTATACCTGGATGATAAAACTATAAATAATTTCACTTAAGGAAGTATGGCAAACAGATTAATGACTCCCCGAAGATGTCCATGTCATCATCTCTGGAACCCGTGACTATGTTAGTTTACAAGGCAAGAGACTTTGCAGATGTGATTGCAGATTTTGAGTTGGGTAGGTGATCCTGGATTATCTGAATGGGCCCAATTTACTCACAAGGGTCCTTATAAGAGAGAGACAGGAAGATCAGAGTCAGAGGAGATGATGTGATTATGGAGACAGGAGATGTAACAACAGAAGCAGAGGTTGGAGTGGCCATAAGCCAAGGAATCCAACCTCTAGAAACTGGAAAAGGCAAGGAACGAATTCTCCCCTGGAGCCTCCAGGAGAAATACAGCCCAGCTGACACCTTGATTTTTAACCCAGTAAGACTGATTTCCAACTTCTGATCTCCAGAACTGTAAGATAATACATTTGTTTTGTTTTAAGGCAGTAAATTTGTGGTATTTTGTTACAGCAGCAGTGGAAACTAACACAGGAGAGTGGTACCTCTGTGGAGGGGAAGATGGTAGTGATCAGACTGCAGTGCTGTCAGTATTCTAGGTCTTGATCTGGGCGGTGGCTCAAGGATGTTCACTTTTAAAATATGTAATAAACTGTACATATGTGATCTATGCACTTTTCTGTGCACAATAACATTTTTTAAGGAAAAAAAGATGTTACCCATCATAGACGTGAATGTAAAACCTAAAACTATAAAACTTCTAGAAAGAAGTGTAGGAGAAAATCTTTGTTAGGCAAAGATTTCTTAGATGCAACACCAAAAGCATGATCCATAAAAGGAAAAATTGATAAATTGGATTTCATAAAATTTTAAAACTTCTCCTCCTTAAAAGGTTCTGTTCAGAGAATGAATAGACAAGTCCTACATGGGGAGAAAATATTTGCAAAGCCTGTACCTGACAAAGAACTTATATCCAGAATATATTAAGTAGTTTTAAACTCAATAAGAAAACAGACGGCCTAATAGGAAAAATGGGCGAAAAGACTTGAACACACACTTCACCAAATATATATAAAGTGGAAGCAAGCACGTAGAAATATTAGTCATTAGGGGAATGCAAATTAAAATCACAAGCTACTTCTACACACTTATTAGAATGGCTAAAATTTAAAAGACTGACCTTACCAACTGTTGGTGAGGATGTGGAGAAACTGGAACTTTCACACCCTGCTGGTGGGAATGTAAATGGGACAACCACTTTGGAAAATAGTTTGGCAGTTTCTAAAGAACTAAATGTCCACCTACCGTATGATTCAGCCATTTCCACTCCTAAGTATTTACCCTAGGAAAAAGAAAGCACATATTCCTACAGCAAATTGTATATGAATGTTCATAACAGTTTTATTTGTAAAATTCAAAACAGAAACAACCCAAATGTCCACCAACAGGTGAATGGATAAACAAATTGTGGTACATCCATACAGTGGAATACTACTCAGCAATCAAAAGGAATGGGCTAGAGCTTCCCTGGTGGCGCAGTGGTTAAGAATCCGCCTGCCAGGATAGGGGACACGGGTTTGAGCCCTGGTCCGGGAAGATCCCACATGCTGTGGAGCAAGTAAGCCCGTGCACCACAACTACTGGGCCTGCATTCTAGAGCCCATGAGCCACAACTACTGAGCCCGCGTGCCACAACTACTGAAGCCCACGCGCCTAGAGCACATGCTCCGCAACAAGAGAAACCACCTCAATGAGAAGCCCGTGCACCGCAACGAAGAGCAGCCCCCGCTCGACACAACTAGAGAAAGCCCGTGTGCAGCAGCGAAGACCCAACGCAGCCAAAAATAAATAAATAAAATTAAATTTAAAAAAAGGAATGGGCTATTGATATACCCAACGACTTGGATGAATCTCAAAATAATTGTTATGAGTGAAAGAAGCCAAACCCCTCCCCTCAAAAATAGAGTATATACTATGTGATCCCATTAATCTAAAACTCTAGAAAATGCAAACTGGTCTAACTGGGTTACTGCATGGGAGTGGGGGGCTGCAGGAAGGAAGTGGCAGGGGGAATGACAAAGAGGAAACTTTGGGGGTGATTGGTATGTTCACTCCTTCGATTATGTCAAACTTACCAAATTGTCTGCTTTAAATATGTACAGTTTTATTGTGTGTCATTTATACCTCAACAAATCTGAGAAAAAAATTTCCTACCTCACATCATCTGAAAACATCAAGTCTAGTTAGGTTAGGGACTTAAATGTAAAGAGCAAAATTTGAATACTTTTAAAAATTGAAGGAGAGTGTTTTCTAATCTTGGGAAGAATTTCTTGAACTACCTATGTTATTGACTCGGATCCTCGGCCTCTTTTTTTTCCCCCAACACTGCACAAGCTTTTTCAGTGGCCAAATATTGGAATCTTTATTTTATTTTTTTTATTTATTTTAAAAAATGCATATTATCTGTTTGTTTTTTTTTTGTTTAAGCCGTGCCATGCGGCTTGCGGGATCTTAGCTCCCCGACCAAAGATTGAACCCAGGCCACAGCAGTGAAAGTACCGAGTCCTAACCACTGGACCACCAGGGAATTCCCAAGACTGGACCCTTTAATCAATAGAAATTGATAAGAGGCCAGACCAGGAATTCAGGCAAGGCTTTGCTGGGATGAGGGAGCGAAAACAAGTAACAGGTTCCCTTGCTTGCTCCCTGAAGGGTGGGGTGAACTGGTTCCTTAAATGGGGTGAAGGTAGGGTGAATGGGTAGGTTGGGCAGGAGGCGAAGCTTAGGCGGTCTGCCCACCCCCTTGGTGGTGCTGTGTGCGGGGATCATGAGCTGTACCCTGCTTTTGCTCCCAGCACCTCAGAAGTGGCAGTTGGTTTGTGGCCATTTTTTGTCTTATTGTTCGTAATTGCCCTACTGATTGCACACGCATGCAGTTATTTTTAGTCCCTTATAGTTTCTTTGTATTCTGTTGCTGGAGGAGACGTTTGTCCAGGTGCAAGTACAAGCACTCCAGTAAAGGGTCCCAGGTCCCAGCCTATCTCACCTAAACTTTGTTCCTGGAGCCCTTAATTTCTTAGTAAATTTTTTAGCCCCCAAAGAAACATCTAACAGGGGTGTGCTGGGAAACCAGCAATTAGCGGGGGAAAGCACCCTGATTTGTAGCATTTTCTTTTCTTTTTTTTAAAATTTTATATTAGAGTATAGTTGATTTACAATGAGCATTTTCTGATTTTCATAACGTCAATGTTCTCATCTAGGCTGAGTTGAACATACCCTATCATGACCCCCAGTGAGTCACACCCTTATAGAATCCCCTCCCCTTCAGTGGCAGCAGAACTCGTGACGGCAGAATTTGGCACAGGTGATGGGTTGTCCCTCCCTTGATGAGGTTATGCTATTTATTTATTTATATTTTTTTGGCTGTGTTGGGTCTTCGTTGCTGCACACGGGCTTTCTCTAGTTGTGGCGAGCGGGAGCTACTCTTTGTTGCGGTGCGCGGGCTTCTCATTGCAGTGGCTTCTCTTGTTGCGGAGCACGGGCTCTAGGCGCGTGGGCTTCAGTAGTTGTGGCACGCGGACTCAGTAGTTGTGGCTCACGGGCTCTAGAGCACAGGCTCAGTAGTTGTGGCTCACGGGCTTAGTTGCTCCGCGGCACGTGGGATCTTCCTGGACCAGGGATCGAACCTGTGTCCCCTGCACTGGCAGGCAGATTCTTAACCACTGCGCCACCAGGGAAGCCCAGTTATGCTATTTAATACTGCACCATAGTAGACTGAAGAAGCTGCCATGCTGTGGAGGGGGCCACATGGCAGGGAACTTCTGAGGACTCCTAGGAGCTGAGGGCCTCAGTCCTGCAACCACAAGGAACTGAATTCTGCCATCAACCACGTGGTGAGTCCTGGATGAGACCGTGGCCCTGGTGACCCCTTGATTGCAGCTTTGTGAGTCCTGAGCAGAGGGTCCAGCTGAGCTGTGTCACATTCCTGACCCACGGAAACTTCAAGATAATAAATGGGTGTTGTTTTAAGCCACAAGGTTTGTGGTACAGTTGGCCCTCCATATCTACGGGTTCTGTATATGTGGATTCAACAAACCAAGGATGGAAAATATTAAAAAAAAAAAGAAATTCCAGAAATTTCCAAAAGGTTAAACTTGAATTTTGGGGGCCAGCAACTATTTACATAGCACTTACACTGTATTTACAACTACTTACATAATATTTACATTGTATTAGGTATTATAAGTAATCTAGTCATGACTTAAAGTATATGGGAGGTTGTGCGCAGGTTATATGCAAATACTACACCATTTTATATAAGGGACTTGAGTATCTTTGGATTTTGGTATCTGAGGGGAGTCCTGGAACTAATCCCCTGTGGATACTGAAGGGCGACTGTAATTTTTCTGCAGAAATGGAAAACTAATATAATGGTCAATTTCAAACTACCAACAATTTAACTCATGTAATTCCTGAAAATGTAACAATCAGCTCTCAAGAGCTGTCCAAGGGGGCCCCAGTATTGCACTGCTAACAGCTCTATTATAGCAGTTTGGACCAAACAACCCAATAAATGTTTGCATCCTAACAACCTAGAAACCATTTGAAAAAATAATATACATAAATTGAAAAAAATTGTGTTTCGTTCTTAAAAGCCACAATTACCTGTGGCACGTTTGTGCCTATTGGCCACTTTGCAAATTTTCAGGTCTTGAAGTCAGAGTGGACTCACCACTCTCATTCCACACTGATTTCTGCGCAGTACTTGCTTTTTTTTTTAATTGAAAATTTTACTGGGGTAATTGTAGATTCACCTGTGGTTTGAAGAAGTAATGCAGAGAGAGTCCTTGTACGCTTTGCTCAGTTTCCCCCAATGGTACCATTTTGGGGTTTTTGATTTTTATCACAGCAACTGCTAAAAACTCAGTTTCAGAAAGATGTAACATTGGACTTCCCTAGTGGTTCAATGGGTAAGACTCCACACTCCCAATGCAGGGGGGCTGGGTTCGATCCCGGGTCGGGGAACTAGATCCCACAACGCATGCTGCAACTAAGAGTCCGCATCTCGCAACTAAAAACATGCCACAGCGAAGATCCCGCGTGCTGAAACTGACCCGGGGCAGCCTAAATAAATAAATATTAAAAAAAGAAAAAAAAGAAAGATGTGACATTGGACTTCCCTGGTGGTCCAGTGGTTATAACTCTGCGCTTCCACTGCAGGGGGCACTGGTTCAATCCTTGGTCGGGGAACTAAAATCCCATATGCTATGTGGCGTGGTTAAAACAAACGCAAAAAAACAAAACAACAACAACAAAAAAGAAAGATGGGACGTCATCAAAAGGAATGTAGCACCATCTCACGTTGAACCTGGGAATTACCTTGAGCTCCAGGTTCCTGTGGTGTCTGACCAATGTCAATGTGTCTCCCTCAAATTTTAAAATATCCCCGTGATTGCCCCTTTGAGTTTGCTGCAATGCTCTGGGGTGCCTTGGTGCGTGTATTCGTTTCCTTGGGTGGCTTATACTACAGAAATTTATTGTCACACAGTTCTGGAGGCCAGAAGTCCAAAATCATGATGTCGGCAGGGTTGGTTCCTTTTAAGGGCTGTGAGAATCTGTTCTGTGCATCTTGCCTAGCTTCTGGTGGTTTGCTGGCAATCTTTGGCATTCCTTTGTGTGTAGAAGCATCACTCCAATCTCTGCCTTCATCTTTTTTTTCTTTTAAGAAATTTTGTAATACAATTTTAAAGGTTATACTCAATTTACAGTTATTACAAAATATTGGCTATATCCCCCGTGTTGTACAGTACATCCTTATAGCCTATTTCACACCCAATAGTTTGTATCTCCCACTTCCCACCCCTATATTGCCTCTCCCCCTGCACTGGTAACCACTAGCTTGTTCTCTATATCTGTGAGTCTGCTTCTTTTTGTTATTTTCACTGGTTTGTTATATTTTAAGATTCCACATCTGCCTTCATCTTCATCTGGCAGTCTCCCTGTTGGCATGACTGTGTGTGCAAATTTCCCCTTTTTTATAAAGACGCCAGTCGTGTAGGATTAGGGCCCAACCCAATGACCTCATTTTAACTCGATTACTTCTGTGAAAACCCTGTCTCCAAATAAGGTCACATTCTGAGGTTCTGGGGATTAGCGCTTCAACATACGGATTTACAGGGGACTCAATTCAACCCATAGTGGTGCACAAATTGGGAAACAGTATCAAGCAATTCATTTATTCATTTAGTCTGCATGTTTTGTTGCATGCCAACTCTGTGTCAAGCACAGAAAAGATAAAAATCCACCCTCATGGAGTTTCCAGTCTAGTTGGGAAGACAGCATACCCCAAACAAGTCAAGATGAATACGGGAATGAGAAGGGCAGGTTGGAAGTTGGTTTCAGGCATCAGGGCTCATCCTCCCCTCCTCTTGGTATTGACCAGGATTCTTGGCCTTCCCCAGTCAATAGAAATTGATTAGAGGCCAGACGAGAAATTCAGGCAGGCCTTTACTGGGGCCCTGCTGCAGCAGAGGGGAGCGAAAACAAGTAACAGGTTCCCTTGCTGGCTCCCAGAGTTGGGGTGAGCTGGTTCCTTATATGGGGTGATGGTACGGGTGTGTCCACGGGTTGGGCCAGAGGGGTGGCTTAGATGTTTTGCCCACCCCTTTGGTGGTGTACTGCAGGGGGCACGCGTGGTACCTTGCTTTTGCTCCCGACCCCCTGTTTTTGCCCCCGACTCTTCAGAAGTGGCAGCTGGGTTTTTTGGTCTTTTTGTACATTCTTGTCCAGAATTTGCCCTAACTGCGCATGCACGCAGTTATTTTTAGTCCCTTATTGTTCCTTTGTATTTTGTTGCCCAAGGAGACGTTTGTCCAGGTGCAGGCACTGCAGCAAAGGGTCCCAGGTCCCAGCCTGTCTCACTCTCAGGCTCTTGTCTCCACTTTGTCTACTGTGTGTGGCGTCCCATCCATCCAGATCACACATTTCTCCCAAAATACCAGGAAAGGATTCAGGCTGGCTCAGCTTGGGTCACACATCCATCTCTAAATGGATTGTTTGGACCTGGGTCATGTGGCCGGCAGGGCGGCTCGTTATGGTTGGAAGTCAGATCCACATGGAAGGTTGGGTACTGACCTCAGAAGAGGGGTACAGCAGATGGCTAGGGCCACAAGGACCACAGATGTCAACCACGCTCAATCACTCATCCTCCCACTCATCTCCCTCGTTCCCTCAATCTCTCCCACATGCAGTCAACAAATAGGCACCATGTTCTTTCTTCCAGATCCAGGAATGGGAGAGCCGGATCTTTGCCCATGGTAAGGATGTCAAGACCCCGGGATGCATCCTGGATCAGAAGGTCAAGAGCCAGCGAAGGATCAAGATCCTTGAAGACCAGTTGGACAGGGTGAGGGTCAGCCTCTTGGCTGTCTCCAGACCTGAACTCTTGGGGGAAGAACTGAGCATGGGAGTCAAGTTTCAGAAACGGTGGACCAGATTCCTGGATGCAGAGTGGCCTAAAATAGTGGGTTCCCTAAGTGGGGTTAGGAGACAAGATCCTGGAGGGATGGAGGGTCCCCCAGGAAAGGAGACTGATGGTTGGGTCTTGGGGGGGGTGGCGATGCTCTCAGAGTCCCCAAATTGGGAATGGGCCCCCTACCTGACAAGTGCCCCCTTCTCGGCTGAGAGTGGAAGAGGGAGGCAGGCCAGGCCTCAGACAGACTCTTGGTATCCTCTCCCGCCCCCCTGGCCCCCATCCCAGGTCACCCGTCGCTTTGACATCCAGCTGGTTCGGAATGCAACCTTGCGGGAGGAGCTGGATCTCCTGCAGATCGAGAGGAACCGCTATCTGAATGTGGACCGCAAGCTGCAGAAGGTCAGTGGCCCTGCAGCCCAGGACCCCTTGGCCCAGCTGGTGTGGAGGGGAGGATACGAGAGTCACCCTACTTTCTCCAGCACTCGGGCCTCAAGTATGAAATCGCCCAGAGCCATAGGTTTACTTTAGTCTGGACGGAATGGAGACCTGAGAATGTTCCAGGCTGCCCCCAGCAAAGAAAGCAGCCTCATTGAGATTTGCAGAAAGCAGAGATGTCACTTTGAGTGTTATCACCCAGGGCAACCAAGGCGCAGGCAGGACCATTTACATTCCATGGGTTTCTCAATAACCTTTGAAGTCCTTTGAAGAATCCTCCCTCCCTCCTTCCACCTCCCTTCCTTCCTTTATTCTCTCCCTCTCTCTTTCTTTAAGTTTTACTTTGAAATAATTTCAAATTTGCAGAAAAGGTGCAGGAATAATACAAAGAACTATATATCCTTCACCAAGATTGATAATTTGCCAAATTTACTCTCTCTCTGTCTGTCTCTGTGTGTGTGTAATTAGTTTTACTGAAAATAATTTATTATCACAACTGACGAACTATTTGAGAGTACGATGCAGACATTATGGTCCTAAGAACTTCAGTGTGTATTTCCTAAGCACAAGACCATTTTCTTATATAAACAAAGTGCCCTTACCCAAGGGCACTGAACATTGTTACAATTCTAAGCAGTCCATATTTAAAGTTCATGATTGTTCCAACAATGTCCTTTATAGCTAATTTAATTATCCTGCTCCAGGCTCTGGGCCAGGATCCCACATTGCATTTGGTTGTCCTGGCCTCATTCATCTGGAACAGTCCCTCGGCCCTTCTTTTTTTTTTTTTTTGGCTGCATTGGGTCTTCGTTGCAGCGTGCAGGCTTCTCATTGTGGTGGCTTCTCTTGTTGTGGAGCACGGGCTCTAGGCATGCGGGCTCAGTAGTTGCGGTGCATGGGCTCAGTAGTTGTGGCTTGCTGGCTTAGTTGCTCCGCGGCATGTGAGATCTTCCCGGACCAGAGATCGAACCCGTGTCCCCTGCATTGGCAGGCGGATTCTTAACCACTGCGCCACTAGGGAAGTCCCCCTCGGCCCTTCTTTGTCTCCATGACTTTGACATTTTGGAAGCATCCAGGCCGGTTGTGCTGTGCGACGTCCTTCAATGTGGATTTATCTGATCTTTCTCCATGATTAGATTCAAGTTGTGCATTTTTGGTGGAATATCACAGAGGTGGTATTGTGTCATTTGCGGGCATTATATCAGTAGGCACATAATGTAAGTTTGTCCCATAACTAGTGACGTTGACCTTGATTGCTTGGTCAGCCAGGTTTCTCCAATATAGGGTTTTCCTCTTTGTAATGACTGAGTCCAGGGAGGTTCTTTGAGACTATGTAAATATGCTGTTCCCTGATACATTTTCACGCAATTGTTGTAGCATCCCTTAATGATTTTTGCCTGAATAATTATTATTGTAATGGCTACCAAATGGTGATTCTTCTCTCTCATTTCTTCTTCATTTATAAGATGGCATTTTACTTAAGGAAGAAATTCTTAAGTATATTTATGGGTTATCAGTAAGCATTCATATATTCTTACTTTATTCTGTGGGTTATAATCCATAGTGCCATTATGATGTTCAGATTGTCCCAGATTTGGCTGGTGGGAGCCCCCCTCAAGCTGGCTTCTCTGTCCTTTTGACAAGCCCATCTTTTTTTTTTTTTTTTTTTTGAACACTTCCTTACTTTCTGGCACAGGAAGATAGTCCAGATTTTCTTGTACTTGATCAGCCTTAACTCTCAAGTTAGCATTTCTCCGTGGAGTCCTGATTCTTCCTAGTGGGGAATCCTGCTTGTCCTTCTCTTGGTGCTGAGAAACCAAATTACAGGCACTAGGAGTCCTCACTGCTACTGGGGTGTCCCTGCCTTGAGGCCCTTTCTCTGGAGAGAGCTAGGAAACACACGCATATATTTTAAAATTGTGAGTTCATGTCGGTGCCTCTCATTCCAATCCATCACCACTGGGTTATTCCTGAACCTTCCCTATTTTATCTTTCTCTTCCCCACAGTGGGAACCTTGGCTCCCAACACCGTTTATATACGTACTCACTTGTTCAATCCTACAAAACACATAAGAGAGGTTCAGAATTGCTATAGCTGTACTAACACCCCCTGGACCTGAGCGTTCAAGATTTGTTTGCAGATTGTTTTGTTCTCTGAGGGCATAGGTATCTATCTATGTATTTATCTATCTCACATTATTGTATTCAGAAGTCACTGGGATTAGTTCCTATTTTTTTGGTCTTCTTTGTGGTTCTGTTCTGTGTTTGAAATACAGTTAGGTTCACTTGCTTCTGTTTGTATTTGGTTTTAGTTCTCTCCCCTATCCTTGTTGATTTAATTTTCTTTATGAATATGTAAGCCATTGACAAGGGTTCCCAAATCAAAACTATGCCAAAAGGTAAGCCACAGAAACATCATTTCCTCACCATCTCTTCCACTTCATTCCCATTCAGCCCCCATAGTTTCTGGTTATCCATACTAGGTTTCTTGTTACAAAAGTGTATGTGTTTGTGTGTGTGTGTGTGTGTGTGTGTGTGTGCACACATACGCGTGCACATGTATTTATACATACATATATATGCATGTGTGTATTACATTAATATATACACACATTATATATGTATATGTATGTGTATGTGTGTATATATGTTTCTATACATTAATACATATATACACATTATGTATATGTATAAAATATATATATATAATTTCCTCTTGTCTTTCTCCTGAAATAACCCTCTTTACGCATAACTCTGCAAAGACACTTCCATAGAACTAGAAAACAGATTAGCATGGTCACAATCATTAAATTCACACAAATTTCTGACCCCCACCACAAAGTTAGGTCAGCACTCTTAGGAATATTCTGGGTTGGATGTTTCACTGCATTCCTTATTTATTTATTTATTTAATTATTTATGCCTGCGCTGGGTTTTCGTTGCTGCGTGCGGGCTTTCTTTAGTTGCGGCGAGCGGGGGCTACTCTTCTTTGCGGTGCGCGGGCTTCTCATTGCAGTGGCTTCTCTTGTTGCGGAGCACAGGCTCTTTGTGGCGCACGGGCTCAGTAGTTGTGGCACACGGGCTTAGTTACCCCGCAGCATGTGAGATCTTCCTGGACCAGGGCTCGAACCTGTGTCCCCTGCATTGGCAAGGCAGATTCTTAACCACTGCGCCACCAGGGAAGTCCAACATTTCGCTGCATTCCTGCTCATCAATCTGGCTTTCCTTTCACTTGGTACCTGTTTAAAATCCCTTTCACCGATTGCCGCTAATTAGGAAGGTCCAAGTTTCTAAGGCCCAGGAGCCTAACTTCTTATTGGGGAAATGTGGGGCTTAAAGGAGGGCCCTCCAGTGATGAGGGCGTTAGAAGTGGTATCTGTTTTGTTCTCTTGGCAGGAGATCCAGCTCCTGCGGGACATGGTCAGGACCCTCATGGTCTCCTCCACCTCTGCCTACACCATCAGGTAGGGCCCCTGGAGGCATTCTAGATGACTCAGTCCATGCATTTTCTTAAGGAAGTGGTGGGAAGGTTCCAAACTCAAGAAATAGATAGTCAGAACCTCCTTTTTTTTTTTTTTTTTTCCATAAGGTGCCCCTTTCTCTCCCCCCTCCACTGATTTCCCAGCTTCTCGGGCAAGGTCCCTCTCCTTGGGTGTATGAATTAACCTCTTTAGCCCCTGTCTGTTAATGGCACGTAGCACATAGGGATGTAGAAAGGCTTAAGGGGAATTCCCTGGTGGTCCAACGGTTAGGATTCCGCACTTTCACTGCCATGGCCCAGGTTCGATCCCTGGTCTGGGCACTGAGATCCCACAAGCCACAGGGTGTGGTCAAATAAATAAATACAGAGACTTAAGGGACTTCCCGGGTGGTCCAGTAGTTGAGAATCTGCCTCCCAATGCAGGGGACGAGGGTTCGATCTCTGGTGGAGGAATTAAGATCCCACGTGCCTCGGGGCAACTAAGCCCGAGCACCAGCACCGCAGCTAGAGAGACGCCCCTGTGCTGCACCTAAGGCCCAACGCAGGCAAAAATAAACAAATATTTTTTAAAAATAGAGAGACTTAAGTAAGTGCACATAGCAAGGGGCCAGGAACGTAGGAAGCATCAGTGAATGACCGTAATTAGATTGATATTTATCAGTATTGGTTGAAAGGGACAGATATTCTCTCAAGCCACCTTCAGATAAAGGATCACATTATATGGAGTCTAGAAGCCCCAGCTGCTCTGCTAATGGACGTCTCTCTGTGCCTCTGGGCTCTCATGGGCTCCATGCTCTCTCTCTTATCCCAGCTCTACTCCTTTCTGCGCTTCAGCCCTGTTCTCTGGCTCCAAGTGGTGTCTTACCTTCTCTTCAGTGTCTTGTTTCTACCACCTGACTTCTGCTTATCGTGGTTCATGATTCCTCACGACATCGGTTATAGGCCAAATCTACCTTATGGTTTCTATGATCTTTCCTTCTTTGTTCCTCCTTTCTTTCTTTCCATCCTTCCTCTCTTTCTTTCTTTCTTTCTTTCTTTTCTTTCTCTCTCTCTCTTTCTTCCCTTCCCTTCCCCTTCCTCCCTCCCTCCCTTCCTTCCATCTTTCCTTCCTTCTTCCTCTCTCTCTTTCCGTCTTTCCTTCCCTTCGTCTGTCTTTCTTTCCTTCTTCCTTCCTTCCTTTGAGTTAAGATGCACATAAAATTCACCTTTAAAAAATTTATTTATTTATTTATTTATTTTTGGCTGCACTGGGTCTTCGTTGCTGCGCGCGGGCTTTCTCTAGTTGTGGCGAGCGGGGGCTACTCTTCATTGTGGTGTGCGGGCTTCTCACTGCGGTTGCTTTTTTTGTTGTGGAGCATGGGCTTTAGGCACACGGGCTTCAGTAGCTGTGCTGCGCGGGCTCTAGAGCACAGGCTCAGTAGTTGTGGCGCACAGGCTTAGTTGCTCCGCGGCATGTGGGATCTTCCCGGACCAGGGCTTGAACCCGTGTCCCCTGCATTGGCAGGCGGATTCCTAACCATTGCACCACCAGGGAACTCCCAAAATTCACCATTTTAAAATGTACCATTCAGTGGCATTTAGTACATTGATAATGTCGTGCAATCATCACTTCTGTTTTCATCACCCCCAAAGGAGACCTGTAACCATTAAGCAGTTATTCTCTCTTTCCCTCTTCCCCAACGCCCTGGCAACCACTAGTCTCCTTCCTGTCTCGACGATGTACCTATACATCTGCCTTTCCGTAAATTTAACTTTATGTTTCATGCAAATGGAATCATACAACGTGTCCTTTTGTGTCTGGTTCCTTTCACTCAGTGCAATGCTTTCAAGGTTCACCCATGTTGTAGCATCTCTCAGTACGTCATGCCTTTTTATGGCTGATTCTGTAATTTGTTACCTGTGGTCCTCCATGACCTCTTCAGAGCCTTGACTCATGGCTTCTGTTCACGCATAGCTCTGGGTTCTTCCTAACTTGGCCTTCATAACATGACCTTTTGTGGCTTCTCTCTATACATCCTTTTAGCTTCGACTTCCCGCTGTCCCCTTCTTAGCATTTCCCAATTCAAATTCTGAGGAGAGAATCTGACTGGCCTGGCTCATCTTTTCTGCCACGTCCCACAAGTGATGGCCTGCTGGCCTGTCTTTGCATCACCAGGATCTAGCCTCTGCCAACACTCCTCCAGCTGACTGCAGTGGGCAGCCTAGCTGGGTGCAAAGATAGGGTGGTTTCCGTTAGAAGGCAGGGGGCAGCTGTCAGGACCAACACTACTGTCAGACCAGCCAGTGTCTCCATTGCTTCCTTGCTGGCTGACCTGGGCAGGTCACTTCCCCTCTCTGAGCCTCAGTTTCCTCTGCTGTGACGTGGCAACGATAATGGTATCTACCTCATGGGCTGCTGTGGGGACTTATGGCGTGCTGCTTTAGAGCATCTCCTGCAGGGCCAGGCTCTTGGGAAGTTGGGTTCCCTCTTCCTGGCCCTTCTGTTGGCCTGAAGCCCAAGGCACAGAAAGAACTGTGAGTCCTTATCCCTGAGGGGCTGCTAGAGGGATCGCTGGGGGCTAGGGCTGGTGGGTCCCCGGAGAGGGGTCCCACCAAGGAGGACTGACCTGAGTAAGCCTCAGAGGAATTTGAACAGAGCAAGAAGCTAGTGCCCTGAGTCGAGGCAACCAAGGTTGGCAAAGGTGTGGAAAGGGGAACTAGAATGGTCCATGGGCAGGGACCCGAGGAGACTGACCTGCTGTTCTCCCAACCTAATGACCCTCTGACCTTTGATCCTGTGACCTGTGAAGTAGGCTTGGGGCACTCTGAGTTTACAGTTGGCTGCACTACGTTTAAAAGCTTAAAAGCTCCACCTTCGGCCAAGCAGGCCAGGGGAGTTTGAGTGAGTGAGCCCCCTGACTCTGCCCCATAACCCCATCCTGACCCAGCTCTAGGAACCTAGACAATTTTCTGCCTTTTGTGACCGCAGGGTAACGGCAACCTGATTCTGCCCCATCCCTGTGACCCCAGGCTGACCCTGCCCCATTCACCCTCCAACTCCAGGCTGACCCCGCCCCTCCCTGGGCCCCAGGATGAACCCAAATCCAACCTCCAATCTCCCTGACCCGGGTCTAACCCCCACCCCTCCCAGGGAGGAGGCGAAGACCAAGTTAGGTATGCTGCGGGAGAGGGCGGAGAAGGAGGTGGCCCAGAACGACACGGAGGTGCAGGTCTTGCAGCGGCAGATCGCGCGCTTGGAGCAGCTGCACCGCTTCCTCAAACTCAAGAACGGCGATCGGCAGCCGGATCCCGCCGTCGTGGAGAAGCGCGAGCAACGGGGTGAGGCCGGGGCCGCCACCTCTGCCTCCAGCAGGCCGGGCCCGGGGAGGGGCGGAGCGGCTCGCTCCAGGTCTCGCCGCGGGGCGGGGCCGGCCGGGGGGCGGGGCTGGAGGGGCGGGGTCTGCGCGGCTGCGGCGTTGTTGCCCCCTCCCCACCAGCGTCCCCAGCCAGGCCCCTCCGCCCTGGTGGCCGCCCCGGACGCCGACCTCACTGCCCCCTCACCCCCCAGCCCGGGAGGTGGCCGAAGGCCTCCGGAAGACCTCCCAGGAGAAGCTGGTGCTGCGCTACGAGGACGCCCTAAAGAAACTGTCCCAGCTGACCGGGGAGAGCGACCCGGACTCGCTGGTGGAGAAGTACCTGGAGTGTGAGTCCCTGGGGGTAGGGGGTGGGGATGGAACGGGCGGGGGGGGGGCAGGAGCACGGCGCCCAGCCCCCCGGAATCCAGTGCAGACTGTGCTCGGTCTCGGTCACCGAGGGCCTCCGCTTCGGCCCTGGGGACTCCTCCACCTGCGCTGGAGGGACCAGGAATCAGGCTCCGCCCTACTCGCCTCTTCCCGTCCGCCCTGCCTCCGCCCCTCTCTCCCCCCTTTCTCCCCAATCTCTCTCCCACCCCCGTCTCGGGCCTTCTGACCCCTTCCTTCTCTGTGTGTCTCCACCCGTCTGCATCTCTCTGTTCTCACTGAGTGTATCGCCGTCTTTTTCTTTCTGTCCAGTTTCCCTGGCGTGTCTGCCTTCCCGCCTCCGCCATCCGTCTCCCCTTCCCCGTTCCCTCCCTCCTCCGCCTCCCTCATTCCTGGGCCTGCGGGTCACCCTCTGAATCTTCCCCTCAACCTCTGTGTGCCGATCTCCGTGTCCCTGTTGCTGTCTTTCTCCCGGGGTCTAATGTTCTCTCTTTACCCACCTTTACCGTTTTCTCTCCCTCATTTCTCTGTTTCTCTGTGTCTCTCTCGGCATTTCTGTGACTTTCTCTGGGTCGCTATCTCTTTCTGTCGCTCTGCCTTGCCCTGTATTTCTCTGTGTCCCCTGTGTCTATTTCTTTGCCTATATCTCTCCGTCTCTGTCTCTCCTTGTCTCTGTGTCTTTGTTGCCTTTCTCAACATCTCGTTCTCTGCCCTTCTGTGTGTGTCTCTCTGTCTGCTGGTCTCTGTCTCTCTGGACCCTGCCTTTCCCGACTCGCCCCCAGTGGAGGAGAGGAACTTCGCGGAGTTCAATTTCATCAACGAGCAGAACTCAGAGCTGGAGCATCTGCAGGAGGAGATCAAGGAGGTGATCGAGACCCGCCCCTCCCCCTCCCCTCCCCCTCCCCTCCCCCTCCCCTCCCCCTCCCCTCCCCCTCCCCTCCCCCTCCCCTCCTCCACCCGCGTCGGCGCCCCCTCCCGAGCTGGGCCCAGCGTCGCGCCCCTGCCCCTGTAGATGCAGGAGGCCTTGGTGAGCGGCCACCGCAGCGAGGAGGACCGCCGCTCGCAGCAGGAGCAGCAGCGGGCCGAGTTGCAGCAGCGCGTGGACGAGGTGCACACGGAGGCCGAGAACCTGGAGGCCCGCTTCCAGAACTTTCGCGGGCAGCTGGAGAAGCTCAAGACCGGTGAGCACCCACCCCAGCTTCTTCATCTGGAAGGATGCGATGAGCAGGCGGAGAGCCCTGCCTGGGCTGGCCACGCGGAGACATTCCGCGGACCACTTTGTGCACTCCCTTGTCGTCTGTCCCATATCCATCCAGCCATCCATTCACTCATCCATCCATCCATCCTGCATCCATCCAGCCAGCCATCCTTCATCCAGCCATCCTTCATCCAGCCATCCTGCATCCATCATCCATTCATCCTTCCAGTGTGGAGTCCATGAGTCAGGCAGCCCTGGGTTTGAATCCCAGCTCCATCATTTGTGAACTTTGGTGTGTGGTTTCCTCTGTTGGAGCCCCTCCGGAAGTGGGATAGCAGTGCCTAGTTTGTAGGGTCAGCATGAGAATTAGATGGGATGATGGATGGAGAGAGACTGGG
Source organism: Eubalaena glacialis (assembly GCF_028564815.1). Classification (NCBI taxonomy): domain Eukaryota; kingdom Metazoa; phylum Chordata; class Mammalia; order Artiodactyla; family Balaenidae; genus Eubalaena; species Eubalaena glacialis. Next base: position 61,971,994 of record NC_083733.1, on the reverse strand, counting down.
AGGTGGCAGTGGTGGTGGGGGGCAAGCAGGAGGGCCACCTCGTGCTGCACGGTCGGAGCTCAAGTATTGGCAGACCCTCTTTCCCTCTGTTGTAGGGACTGCGGTGACAAGCCCTGTGCCAGGTGGTGAGGACCGGGCAGGGGGAGGGCGGGGAAGAGACTGACACGGGCTCTGGATACTCGTAACGCAGGGGCTGGGAAGGAGGACACCTTGGGCCCTGCAGGAGCAAGAGTATGCCTTAACTCAGAGTGGGGTGCAGGACCAGGATTTGGGGGGCCCAGTGCAGAATGAAAATGCGGGGCCCCTTGTTTAAAAACTGGCAAGCATGTCAAGTGACAATAGCAGAGCATCAAACTAAACGTGGGGCCCTTCTCAGCACGGGGCTCTGTGCCCGTGACGCTGGCTCTGCTGGGGTCACAGGGGAGGTCTCCTGGGAGCCATGATGCTTGAGGCTGATTTTGAAGGATGGGTATTTAACCGAAAAACTGGGGAGAGGGGATGCCCCCAGCAGGCGGGGCCAAGGCTCGGAGGTGCATCCAAGGAAGGCAGGTTCTTCGTGCAGAGAGGGCGTGGGTGGGAGTTGAAGAGGGTCAGATCCTAAACGGATGCCAGGCTGAGGCTTTTTCCTGGGGGTGCTGGGGAGCCATGGGAGGGTTGTGAGCAGGAGAGGGGGTGGATAGGAGGGAGGGGGATGAGGACGGAGAGGGAGAGATGGAGCACAGAGGTGTCGGGCTGAGGGACCATGGGGGATGAGGGCTGAGGCCCACAGGGGTCTGGCCCGGTGAGGGTGCAGTGGGGAACGTGGGAGGAGGAGCTCCTCTGGGGGATGAGGCTGATCTCAGTGTGAGTGGTACTGCGGACTGTTCGGAGAGGGACCCCAGCAGGAAACTGTATGTGAGCCTGGGGCTCAGGTGGGGGAGGAAGGGGAGGGTGGTAGGGATGCCACAGGCTGGGTGCAGATTTCTGTCAAGGTCATGGGTGCATCTTACTTCATTCACAATAACCAGTTAACTAAATACAAGCAGGCCAATTGTGAGAGCGGGTCACAGCCTTGGTGCTGCTGTGAATTTCCTCTGCTTTCTCCGGGGAGCACGTGTGTGTGTTTCTGTGGGAGAAGCACATCCTGAGCCATGGGCTCGCTGGGCTGGGTGGAAGCTGGGTGATTCTGAGCCGTGAGCAGAGGACTGGCCGTGTGGAGGTGCCCTTGTCACGTTTTCCTTGGACTTCCCTCACTTTTTGCCCTCTGTCATCTGGAACCCGGTGGCCGGGCACACCGCGATGCCCTCCCCCCGCCTGGCTGTCTGAACCTGGGCAAGTCCCTTTTCATCTTTGAGCCTCGCTTGGGCAGCAGGGCCTTGAGGAGAGGAGAGGGTGGCGCCCCATGGGCACCGGATCCATGATGGCCTGTCCCCTCTGACCCCAGATATCCAGCGCCTCTTCACCAGGGCCCAGTGTGACAGCACCGTCATCAATGACCTCCTAGGGGTCAAGGTCCACATGAGAGACCGGGACATAGGCCTCTTCCTGGGCCTCATCGAGAAGCGGCTGGTGGAGCTGCTGACAGTACAGGCCTTCCTCGAAACCCAGGTTGGGGTGCAGACGGTGCGCAGGGGGGACAGGGTGCCGGGGCCTTGGAGACGGGCCTGAGCGGACCACTGGCTTCTCCACCCTCCAGAACAACCTCTCTGCCAGCTCGCCTAACGCTGCCCTCCTGGTGCTGGGCCAGAGCCCCGAGGATCTTCCCAAGAAAGTGGCCCCACCTCAGCCCCCTGACAATCTGTGAGCCAGAGGGCAAGGGTCAGGGAGCTTCCCCGGGGGCAGAGGGGGCAGAGGAGACGCGGGAAGGGAGGGTTTTCAGGTGGGGACGGGGCCCTGGGACTGAAGGGTGGGTGGGGCCCGGGGGCGGGGGGCGGGGGGAGTAGAAGATGAAGTGGGTACTTCGGGGGAACCAGAAGGAGTAAGGGCTCCAGGGACATTCGATGGGGCACTGGGTGGACCCGAAGGGGAAAGGGCGCTCAGAGCCCGGCGCACGGCTGAGGGTCTCAGGGCCTAGCAGTGAGGCGCCATCGGCCTTCTGAAGGTCGACGAGTAGAGTCCCTTCCTGTCTTCCACCCACTTTAGCGAGGACCCCCCAGGCTTTGAGGCCAACGACGACTGTCCGCTGAGCAAGGAGGAGTTGCTGAGCCGCGTGGTGAAGTCGGTGAGGACGGGTGCCCGCGGGCGCGGGGCAGCTCTGCCTCCTCTGGGGCCCTAACTCGCCTTCCCTGCAGCTGGAGGCCCGGGAGCAGGCGGGGGAGCGGCGCCTGGAGGAAATGGCCGAGGCCGTCAGGAAGGTGGACAGCACCCCGAGCGTGGCCCTCGCCAGCACCCCGGCCAGCCCCGGCCTGCCCCTGCTGCCCAAGAGTCCCCGCGCTGTCCCCGGCTCCCTCGCGAGCCACAGGACTAGCGGCATCCTGGCATCCAGCAGAGGCCGCGCCACCAGCTCCAATGTCGGCCGCGTCACCTTTGGGGACCCCAGCTCCAGCGCAGGCCACACGACCTTCGGCTCCACCAGCGCCATCACCGGGGGACTAACGTCCAGCCGGGGCTCGACTGCGGGCCGAGTGATCTCCAGATCCCCCAACTCTAGCAGCTACCTGGGGTCCTCTGGATACTTGGGGTCCAGCAGAGGCCACGAGAGCTTTGGGGGCCCGGAGAGCAAAGGCCCTGAGTCAGAATCGAGTGGAGGCCTCGAGTCCAGCAGAGGCCAAGTCTCAAGCACTGGCCCTGCCTCTAGCACCGGCCGGGTCTCCACCACCAGCAAAGATTCCCAGAGCAACTACTAGGGGCACCCAGCCCTCACCCTGCCGCTGGCTCCTTGTAGGGCCTTCTCCGGGTCTCTGCCTCTCAATTTCCCCTGTGACTCTCCATCTTTCTCACCCAGCTCCGGGTGAACTGCCTGCACACCTGTCTCCAGCTCCCCTTCACTATGTCTCTGCATCTCTTCCCATCAGCTCCCCCTCATCTGTCTCCTGGTCCCCCTCTCTGTTTCCAACCTGCCCTTCCCTTTTGGTTCCCTAATCACCTGTTCTTTAGGCTTCCCGTTCAGTGTGTCTCTGTCCTGTCTCCATGTTTGTCTCCCCATCTCTGCTCTGACCTCTCTGATTATCCCCCCCACCTCCTGTTTCGGCTTCCCCATTTCTAACTCCCTCTCCTCTCCCCCATCTCCCAGGCCCTCCTCGCATCTCATGTCCCTGTCTCTGTAGCTCCTCATTCCTTGTCCTCCTCAAGAGTCCCCAGTACTGACCAGTGGGGGAAGAATGGGGGCAAAGACATCAGGGTCAGCATGAGCTGTGACCATAGGAAATAAAGGTCAGAGTCTGATTTTTACCCCAGCCTGGTTACAAGCGTATATGTGAGTAAGTGAGCATAAGACATGGCTGTTTCCTCTACCTTTGGCCCAGGAGAAAAGGTATGACCCTGTCCCTATTCCCTGCCATTCATTCATTTACTCTTTTTTTTTTTTTTTTTTTTTGAGACTTGCACATTTCAGGCTCTACTGAGAACCAGGAACCGTATCAGTCAGGATAGGCTGGGTTATGCTGCAGTAAGAAGCAACCCCAGAATCTCAGTGTGTACCTTTAAAATTTTTTAATATATATTTTGGAATTCTTCATATCTCAAGAGAGGGGACTGAAAGCAGCATGTCAACCTTGCTACCTCAAAATTGCACAAGAAAGAAAAAAAACTCCAAATTGCCCCCAAATTGCCCACCACATCGTTGATTAATTAGCTTTAATCAAGACATATAAAGAATATAAATAGTGACAACAGAGAGTATTAAAGAAAAATAAGGGACCTGGAACTCATTTTGTTCTCACAAATGAAGTTCAACACACAGACTTTATAAGAATGCTTTAAGAACACAAAACAATCTTCAAAATTGGACTTAAAAAATTGGACAAAATTGGAGGTGACTCTCGCCTGTGTGTGTCGGGGCTGCGAGCAGGGGTCGCCACCTTCCACTCTCAGCCATCCCGGAAGTTCAGTCATCGGTGGGCCTGGCACCGTTTGCTAATTTAGTGCAAACGTGGGCTCACTAGTTTTTTGGTTTTTTTTTTAAACATCTTTATTGGAGTATAATTGCTTTACAATGGTATGTTAGTTTCTGCTTTATAACAAAGTGAATCAGTTATACATATACATATGTTCCCATATCTCTTCCCTCTTGCGGGCTCACTAGTTTTGTTTGTAAAATAATTAATCCATCAGAGTAATGGGATTTAATTTCCATCATGAGGGAAAGGGCTAGCGATCTTGTGATCTGATGAGAAAGCTTACCTGTATTTATTCAGTATACAGGCAAGATGTTAAAAGCAGGGCAGCAAATGATCAAGACAACCCAGCAGGGTGAAAGCCTTCTTCTGGAGGGAACAGTCACTGGACCTGACCACAACTCCTACAGTTTTGGGCATCCTAGAAAACATTTTTGTGGAAATCACTTCTGAGAAATATTCATAAGGAACAGGAGATGTTGGAATGAATTATTAATTTTCACAGTCTCTTTAGTGCACAGTACAAAGTTAATATTTTTGTAAAAGTTCTCCCCTTCACACCGTATCAAATCAGATCCCTTGAATTAACGCTATGATGCAGAATCCCATCTCTTCCCTAACAGTTGCAGGGGATGGGGACTCTCCATCTCTTTTCCCATTGATTTGACAAACATTTATTGAGTACTTACTATGTGCCATACAGGGTACTAGGCTCTGGGGATATAACAGTGAACAAGAAATTTAAAAACGGGTATTTCAGGAAGGCGATGGAAATGGCAACTCCCTAGGATGTGACTTCTGGAAGTTAGGCTGTCATTCTCACTTTCTCCTTTGGGACCTGGGAAGTCTCATCTTGGCGGGGGGCAGAGTCATGACCACCGGCCCTATTTGCCATCCCAGAGGGACTTCCTCTTCTTTCTCTCCTAAGACAGGACAATGAGCACAGAGAACCCAGACCCTCAGGTCTCCCCTCCCCAAAGTGGTCTCAAACCCCTATAGCAGGAGGCATTCAGCCTTAAACCCCCCCACCCCGAGTCTCAGCCACCTCAAGGGTCCTAGAGCTACACTGAGCAGAGCCTCCCCTGGTCCAGGGGCTGGGCTCACCATCTATGGATGGTCAACCTTGTGACAACAAGCTCAGACTAGCACTGAGGCCACTTAAAGAAAAGTCAGAGAATCAAACCCAGAATCCTCTTGGTTCCCAAGCAAGAGAGCACTACCCTCGGAGTCATAGTCACATCCCCTGTGGCTCAGGGTGGAGAGAGGGATGGAGGACGCAGGCCTGCTGGGCCAAGGCTGTAACTAGGAGACAAAAAGAGTGGGCTGCTGATACCTGCTTTCGAGTGGGGGTGATTTTTGTGGCAGTGACGGTGGTGGCGATAGTGGTTGGCGATGGCCGTAGTGGGGATGGCAGTGATGATGGTGAATGAAGGTGGTGACTTTTGTGACAGTGATGATGATGATGACGATGTGATGCTGATGGTGACAGAGAAGGGGATGTGATGACGATGATGACCGTGGTGATGATGGTGATGGTGGTGATGGTGACAGTGGTGTTGGCAATGATGCTGCGAGTGCCACTGGTAGCCACCTCAATGCAGACTCTTTATTGCCGTCTCAGATTCATTTTGTGACATAAGAAGACTTGCATTTTTTAAGCCTGAGCTCGGGAATGTCATTCATTTACATTATACAGTAATAAGAAAACAGCAGACCAGTGCAGCTCAATCTTATTGGCAAAATGGAGAAAGGACTAAATTAAATTGTACTCAATAGCAGTGAAATTTGGAGCATTTAATGATTTCTCTCCTTTAGGACTGAGGCAGAAACTGGCACTGTCGCATACAACCTGTGTGGCTTTGGACAAGTGTCTTCACCTCTCTGAGCTCCGTTCATCTTGAAGTTAGAGGGGGAAATCCCTGAAGGCGTGATCAGGGGATCTGACCAACATTTAAAAATAGGAATACAGTAGAATAAAAAACATCATGCAGTACAGGGTGGTATTTAGTGAAACCATGTTGATGTGAAATGATTTCCTACTGTGCGTCACGGTCAGAAAAGTTTGGAAGCCACTGGTAGATGGCACCCATCATCACACACTGATTTTCAGACAAGTGCCCACTGATAACACCCGATATCAACTCCCTTTCAGATGCCGATTCCACTTCACCCAAAGCAAACGTTCCGGGTCTCCCAGCGGCTCTGTCTTAGCATAATTCCGCCGCCAGGTGGCGCCCGTGCCCCGCTGTGAGCGGATTTTTCTCCGTCCTGACTCAGCCCAAGCTGGTGATTTCCTTGGGCTCCCCCCCACCTCGCCCCGAGGATCGAGTTTACTAGGACTAAACGTCTTGACCACGAATAGAATTCCCCGAGCAGAGCACGGCAGGAGGGCGCAGGCGGTCACGAAGGGATGTAGCCATCCTAAGATATCCACTCATCCCTTCTTGATTCCACAATGTTCATTAAATGCCTGTGTGCACCAGACGAGGTCCCCCCTCCCAGAGCTCACATCCTGATGGGGGAGGATGGACAAGATCCCAAATTCAAGACCCCACCAGTACAGGGAAGCCTACCCACCTAGTCTGGTGCAGGACGGCACGAGGTAGAATCTCGCCCGCCCCCAGCCGGCTGTGACCTTGGGCAGCTTGCTTAGACTCCCTGTGCCTCAGTTTCCCCTGCTACAAAATGGGACTAATAGCACCCACTTCATAGGGTTGTCGTGAGCATTAAATGAGTTAATATTTGTAAAGTACTTAGAAGGGGCCTATGTTTGTTAAACCCAGTGTTTAAAATTCTCATTTGACAGCTGTAGGAACTGAGGATCTGGGCATGGGGCGGGGAAGGGAATCCCCAAAAAACATATTTTTTCCCCCTCAGAGTTGAGTCCAGGGATTCTGACTCCCAGCCAGGGTCCTTTTCCTCTGCACAGCGCTCCCTTGGGATGGAAGTGCCCCAATTCCTTCTGCACGGTCTGGGGATGATGGGGAGGGGCCTGAATGCACCCAGATTCTAGGACAAAAGCAGTGAGTCTGAGAAACGAAGTCCACCGGCATGAGGGAGAAAGCACTAAGCTAGAGAGTCTTCTCGCTCAGGCCGGGGCGGGGAGGGGGGGAATCCTTTGCCTCCAGATCTTCCCCAAAACACCAAAAGCTGAACTTAGTAGAGCTTTTGGGCGCCACGCAGCTGTTGACTCCCAAGAGGACCTGTGACTTTTTTTTCTCTCCTTTCTTTCTTCCTCCACAGGTTCATTAAGGTATGATCTACAGACTATAAAATCCACCCACTGGGACTTCCCTGGTGGCTCAGTGGTTAAGAATCCACCTGCCAATGCAGGAGACAACGGGTTCGAGCCCGGGTCTGGGAAGATCCCACATGCCGCAGAGCAACTAAGCCCATGCGCCACAACTACTGAGCCCGCGTGCCACAACGACTGAAGCCCTTGCCCGTGCTCCACAACAAGAGAAGCCACCACAACGAGAAGCCCACGCACCACAACGAAGAGTACCCCCTGCTCACCGCAACTAGAGAAAGCCCGCGCGCAGCAACGAAGACCCAACACAGCCAAAAATAAATAAATTAATAATTAAAAAAATCCACCCATCGCCATTGACAAGTCAATGGTTTTTCATAAATTTACAGAGCTGTGCAATTATCACCACCGTCCAGTTTTAGATCATTCCCATGAACCCCCCAGAGTTCCTTCTTGCCTGCTTGCAGTCAATTTCCTGTCCCATCTCCAACCCCAGGCAACCACTGATCTGCTCTTTTTTTAATTTTTAAAAAAATTTTTGGCTGCGCCACGCGGCTTACAAAATCATAATTCCCCGACCAGGGATTGAACCCGGGCCCTCAACAGTGAAAGTAGAGTCCTAACCACTGGACCGCCAGGGAATTCCCTGTGGTTTCACATTTTTAAATGGTTGGAAAAAAATAATCAAAAGAAGAATATCTCGAGATATGTGAAAATTATATGGAATTCAAATTTCAGTGTCCATAAATAAATTTCACCGGAACTCAGCCACATTCACTTGTTTACACGTTGTCTATGACTGCTTTGGGCTATCATGGCAGAGCTGGACAGGAGAGACAGGAGGCTATATGGCTGGCAAAGCCTAACATATTTACTCTTTGGTCCTTTACAGAAAAATCTGCTGACCTGATTTAGACCCAGAGTCTACCACATTCCACAGCCAAAGGAGATGCTCAGGAAAATTCATCTGATTAATAATAGTACAGTCTTGGACTTCCCTGGCGGTCCAGTGGTTAAGACTCTGAGCTTCTAATGCAGGGGATGCGGGTTTGATCCCTGGTCAGGGAACTAAGATCCTACATGCTGTGTGGCAAGGCCAAAACAAAAAACAAACAAAAAGCACAGTCTTGAAAGCACAAATAACCTAGTGTTGAAGGTTTTCTTTTCGTCAGTTAATATGTTTGATCTTTTCATGTATGTACTGTGGTAGACAGAAGAGTAGTCCCCAGAGATGTCAACATCCTAATCTCCAGAATCTGTGAATGTTACCTTACATGACAAAAGGGAACAAAGGTTGCAGATGGAATTAAGGTTGCTAATCTGCTGATTTCGAGATGGGGAGATGGATTACCCAGGTGGACCCAGTGTAATCACAAGGGTCCTCATAAATGGAAGAGGAAGGACTCTGCAGAAGGGGACGGGTCAGAGGGACGTGATAAGAGAAGGACTCAACCACTGTTGCTGGTTTTGAAGGCGAAGGAAGGCATCAGGAGTCAAGGGATGCAGGCATCCTCTAGAAGCTGGAAAAGGCAAGAACATGGATTTTCCCCTAGAGCCTCCAGAAAAGAACATAGCCCTGTGGACACCTTGATTGTAACCCAATGAGACCCATTTTGGACTTCTGACCACCAGAAATGTAAGGTAACTTTGTGTTGTTTAAAACCACTGTGTTGGGCTTCCCTGGTGGCGCAGTGGTTGAGAGTCTGCCTGCTAATGCAGGGGACGTGGGTTCGAGCCCTGGTCTGGGAAGATCCCACATGCCGCGGAGCGACTAGGCCCGTGAGCCACAACTACTGAGCCTGCGCGTCTGGAGCCTGTGCTCCGCAACAAGAGAGGCCGCGATAGTGAGAGGCCCGCGCACCGCGATGAAGAGTGGCCCCCGCTTGCCGCAACTGGAGAAAGCCCTCGCACAGAAACGAAGACCCAACACAGACAAAAATAAATAAATAAATATTAAAAAAAAAAAGAAAATGTTAGAAGTGTTTATCTGTGGAGTAATAAATAAGGTGATATATGTAAATACTCGCTCATGGTAAGGAGCACATAAACTTTCAGCCTTATTATATGAATGAACAAAAAAATCATTGTTGGTAGAAAAGATGGTTAAAACATAGACTAGAAAGAAAACTCACCTTTAATAAAGAAAATGCCCAATCTCCTATGCATCTAATAGCATTGTTTCCAAATACATTAAGCAAGAATTGACAAAACTGCAAGACTTTGAGAATCTACTTTTAGAGTGGGATATTTTATTATAAACTTGCTCAGTGAGTAAAACACGTTGTTAGTAAGAGATTGTGAAACACTCTTAAGAAGCTTGACCATTCAAATACTGAATCCTGAGCCCACCCAACACCAAACAAATGTACGGTATCTTGAAACACAGGAGGAATTACAAAAAAGTGGCCACACACTAACTTTATCATTTTGCATTTAACTCTGAGTTATAACATCTCCCCCAGAATTCTCTGGCGGTCCAGTGGTTAAGACTCTGTGCTTCCACTGCAGGGGGCCTGGAGTTTGATCCCTGGTTGGGGAACTAAGATCCCACAAGCCTCACGGCACGGCCAAAAATAAAATTAAATAAATAAATAAATAAAAGCTTCTACTTATTTTTAAAAACACACAAAAAACTCCCCTGAAATGCTTCTTAACCAAACCGGGGGTTTGCTTCATGTAATAAATCTAGAAATATGGTCTACTGCAGCCATGGACACCCCCAAATATGCCATTCAAATACAAGAGTGAGAAATCTTGTATTTGAGGGTTGAGTTATTGGGGCCATGACCTTCATTCCAATGATCCTAAAGTTGCTTTTGCTAACTCAGGGAATGTCACCCAATTTCCAGAGAGCAACAAGGAAAGAGAGAAAAGGGAACTTGGAAAAAGAGAAAGAGTGAAGAACATTCTCTCCTTTCCAACAACACTCTAGGAATCCAAACCAGTGCCTTCACTGGCCAGGGCGATAAGCCTTGCCCACCATCGGTTATGAGAAAAATCTGAGAAATGCACTTCTTTTGTTTGGTTTTGTTTTGGTTTTTTTTTTTTTGGCTGTGCGGCATGTGGGATCTTAGTTCCCCAACCAGGGATTGAACCCACGCCCCCTGCAGTGGAAGCATGGAGTCTTAACCACTGGACCACCAGGTAAGTCCTGCAGTGTGAGTTTTTGTACATTTGAGACAACATTGAAGGCTTTTCCATATTCCTTAGATCCACAGGGTTTCTCTCCAGGGTGAGGACGGGTGTCTAGTAAAGATGAATGTAGATTAAAAACATTCCATAGACCTCACTTTCACAGGGTTCCTTTGAATTTATTTTATTTTATATTTATTTGGCTGCGCTGGGTCTTAGTTGCGGCACCTGGGATCTTCATTGCTGCGTGTGGGATCTTCAGTTGTGGCATGCGGGATCTTTTAGTTGCGGTATGTGGGATCTAGTTCCCTGACCAGGGATCGAACCCGGGCCCCCTGCATTGGGAGCACGGAGTCTTAACCACTGGGCCACCAGGGAAGTCCCTCCTTTGAATTTAACATGTGAATTCTTGGGAATTCCCTAGCGGTAGAGTGGCTAGGACTCCGTGCTTTCACTGACGAGGGCGTGGGTTCAATCCCTGGTTGAGGAACTAAGATCCCGCTAGCAGTGGGGCACTGGAAAAAAAAAAAAAAAAAACCCCAAAACGTGAATTCTCACATTTCCGTAAGATCTGAGAGTTCAGAGAAGACTTTCCCACGTTCATTCATTCACTGAGCTCCCTTCCAATATGTCCTCCTTACGCATTCAGTATTTTGAGAAAATTAGTGAAGGTTTCTCTCCATTTCTTTCATCCACAGGGCATCTCTCCACTGTGAGTCTTTAGATGGTTTTTAAGTCTTGAAGAATTAGTGTGGCCTTTTCCACATTCTTTACATTTATAGGGTTTCTCTCCAGTGTGAATCCTGATATGTTCATTAAGCTTTCAGGATTTATTGAAGGTTTTCCCACATTCCTGACATACAAAGGTCTTCACAATGTGATTTCTTAAATGTTTATTAAGATGTAAGAAATACCTAAAGGCTTTCCCACAATTCTTACATTCGTAGGGCTTCTCTCCAGTGTGAATTTCCATGTGTTTCCTAAGCGATGAGTGATACACAAAGGCTTTCCCACAGTTGCCACATTTATAGCTTTTCCCTCCCATCGAAGTTCTCCTGTGAGAATCAGAATTTGGAACATGGACAAATGTTCTCCCACTTTGATTATTCTCATTATTTGTCTCTGATGTGTAGGGCTGCATCTGCCCAGCAGGGATAGAGCTATTTAAGAAGGTGTTTTCCCACTGGTGAGAGTCATGAGTTTTCTCTTTAACATGAGTCCCGTGTGTCCTAAGGGAGATGTCTTCCCCTAAGGCTTTTCTACATGGATTGCATTCACGGATGCTCACCCCCATGTACATTTCATCACGTAAATGAAGCATGTCGTTCTGATTGTCAATCCACGTGTTTGATTTCGGCTCTGTCTGAGTTCTCATGCACGGCATCAATGGCATTTTCTGCCCCAAGACTCTGTCATCTTTGTTGTCTCTGCAGATTTTTGGATTACTGGTTAAGAGGAGAATTTGTTTCAGAATCTCTGAGTCACATCTTGGGATATGTTTTCTCATGGAATCTCTCTGTGAAGGCACAAGCTTCGGGCCAGGTTTAGAGCTGTCCCTTGTTTCACGATATTCACAGATTGCAACTGGAGACGCATCTTTCTCGTGGGCGGCTGCAACTTGCTTCAGTTTTTGCCCCCTCTGCTTGCACAGCTCCTTCATTTGATGGGACTTCCAGTCTTTTCCTAAAGCGGAGAGGCGGGACCTGCTGCTCACCAGACACACTCTGTTCGCTTCCTGAAATGGCTTTTTAGCAAGAATGTCCTGCTGAGGGATTAAGTCTTTGGTTTGATGTCGAGTTGCCCAATCTGAAATGAAGTGGTGCAAAAGTCAGTTCTTTGTTGAAAGTAAAGGTGGGCTGGAGACGATAAAGCAGGCAAATGCCCGTGTGGATCTCTTTTCAAATGTTCCCTTAACGTATATAAGGAAAATGGGAAAGGGAAGAAAGCAAGAGGGAGCAAGCAGAGAAGCAGAGAGAGGCATTGGAATTTGGAATGTACCAGGAGCTTGACTATGGTAAGAACAGCAGTTCAACATACACTGCAAGATGCTAAGAAATGGTTCTGCAGAGACTGAGGGTATGGTCAAGAATGCCAAGAGTGTGGACTTCCCTGGTGGCGCAGTGGTTAAGAATCCGCCTGCCAATGCACGGGACACGGGTTCGAGCCCTGGTCTGGGAAGATCCCACATGCCGCGAAGCAACTAAGACTGTGAGCCACAACTACTGAGCCTGTGCACCACAACTACTGAAGCCCATGTGCCTAGAGCCCGTGCTCCACAGCAAGAGAAGCCACCGCAGTGAGAAGCCTGCGTACCGCAACTAAGCCCCTGCTCGCCTCAACTAGAGAAAATTCATGAGCAGCAACAAAGACCCAACGCAGCCAAAAATAAATGTAAAATAAATAAATAAATAAATATGAGTAAAGGGTTTATTTATTTATTTGTCCTTGCCACATGGCTTGTGGGATCTTAGTTCCCCGACAGGGATTGAACTTGGGCCCTCGGCAGTGAAACCATGGAGTCCTAACCACTAGATCGCCAGGGAATTCCCAGCAAGTGAATTTCTCATGGATGCACTGAATCTCCACTTTTCTCAAGAATGCACTAAAACTCTGTGCTCCATGTTTACCCCATAAGGATCCCCCAAAGCTTATTAACCATAAACAGAAGAAAAATGGAATGCAAAGGACAGATTCCCAGTGTCATGGGGGAAATTATGTCTGCCACTTGGGGGCAGGGGCCGTGTTCTGGAACACGGGAGGGGCCTGACTCACACTGGCCCTATCCGTGACCAAGTGCAGGAAGGGGCATCCTCACCCACATAGGCCAGGTTCCTGCAGTTCTCCAGGATCACATCTCTGTAGAGTTTCCTCTGTGCAGGGTCCAGCAGGGCCCACTCCTCCTTGGTGAAGTTCACTGCCACATCTTCGAAGGTCACCGAGTCCTAAACAACACACCCATTTTGGCTCAGTGGGGTACGGACTGTCATGAGTTGAATCGTGTCCCCTCACAAAGGTGTGTTGAAATCCAACATGCCAGGGCCTGTGAAAGTGACCTGATTTGGAAAGAGGCCCTTTGAAGATGTAAACGAGTTAAGATGAGGTCACACTAGAGTAGGATGGACCCTAATCCAATGACCGGTGTCTTCACAGAAAGAAATCTGGACACAGACACAGGAGGGGAAGACACACGTCACCCAGTGATGGGCGATATACAGACTAGAGTGACGTGTCTACAAGCCGAGGAGAGGCAAGTTGTCTATAAATTTGCCCGCCCTGCCCCCAGTTGGAAAGCAAATTAGGCACAATTTACCAACATTTTGTATGCATTCATTCCTCGATCCAGCATTTGCACTCATGGGATTATACTCTAAAAGCCAAATGATATATGCACATAATTATTTACTGAAGGTTATTTACAATAGCAAAAGATTGGAAACCACCCCAAATATTTAATAAATGAGAATGTTTAAAATTCCATGATGCAGCCACAAAAATGAAGCACTATACAGATGGAATGAGTAAGATTTCTTATATATGGATATAAAGTGATATCACATGGTTTCGGGGTATATATTTTAGATTTTAAGTGAAAAGAAAAAAAAGACACTGAACATATACCGCAAAACCACAGACTTATCAGTAAGGAACAGGGTGGAAGAGAAGGAACAAAAATAAGACATGTCTAAATATAACCTTGTTATATAGATTTTATTGGGGAACCAGGTAATGTTTATATATTCGAAAATAAGAAAACAATCCCGAAAATGGAAACATGGAAATAAATGAAGTGTATATCAAGCTGGCAGGTTGACCACTTGGAGTAAAAAGTTAATTCGAGGGACTCTCCAACCTTACCATGTAATATTCTACTGTTCAAAAAAAGAAAGAAAATCATACCTCCCACGTGGTGGCTTTACTGACAAAAGTAATATTGGCACTGCTTCTTGTAAATATTTTATATGCATTGCAGGATCAGGCAAAGGGATTATGTTCATCTTTTTTTTTTTAAACATCTTTATTGGAGTATAATTGCTTTACAATGGTGTGTTAGTCTCTGCCCTATAACAAAGTGAATCAGCTATACATATACACATATCCCCATATCTCCTCCCTCCAGCGTCTCCCTCCCACCCTCCCTATCATACCCCCTATGTTAATCTTTTTTAGGAAGCCAGATTTTTAGTCTAAGAAGATTCAGATATAAACTTTTGAAAGGTAAAAAAATGTTGGATTTATGGTAAAATACCAGCATGAAACACATACACACAATTTCTTATTTCCCCAGCCAGTCTACGCAGAAAAAAATGCTTAGAAGAATTAATTTACATTGTATCACTAGTTATTTTATGTATGGACATTATTTTACTAATTCAAATAACTATTATGTTACCTTGTGATGTTCAAATATATGTATTATATATATATAGGGCTTTGCACTTCCATATTTAATGCAATACCTACAATGTCTGAAATATCTTAATTACAGTACTAATAATTGATGTTCCAGTATTTTCCTTATGTTGATTGATATGGGATTAATTTTTTATTGATAATTGATAATTCTTACTGCTCTTTTTTGTTTTTTTGCATTTTATTATGAAAAATTTTAAAACATTAGAAAATTTTGAAAATTTCCCAATGAACACCCATATACCTATTACCAAGATTCTGCAAAAACTATTTTTAGTATATTTAGTTCACATATCTATCTGTCTATTCAGTCCTTTATCCATACATTCATCAATTCCTCTTCTACTTAGATACATTTCAACATAGGCTGACAAAATCAGTAAACTTCATCCCTAAACATATTAGCAGACATATCACCGATAGGAATTTAATGTTTGTTTACAGTTTTCTCAGGTAAAATTTACATAGGGTGAAATTCAGCAAACTTACTTACACCACTTAATGCATTTTGACAGATGTATGCATCTGTTAACCCAAACTCCTATCAGGATAGACACCATAACATCACCCCAGAAATTTCCTGCATGCCTCTTCCCAGATAACCCATGCTCCTCCAAGGCAACATGGTTATACTTTATTTTTCCACCATGGATTATTTTGCCTTCTTTGAAATTTTGTGATGTTAGTAATACTCAGTATACACTACTTTGTATTTTAGAAGCATCCACGTTGCTTCATGAATCAATTGCTACTTGTTTTGCTTGTTTTGTAGTTGTTGTCTAGACTTGTATTTTGTGATTCTGTCACAGTTTGATTACCCAGTCTCCTATTAGTGGACTTTTAGAGCATTTCTATGTTGTGTATATTATAAATAAAGCTGCTAAAAACTTTCTTGTGAAAAAAAAAAAAAAAAAAAAAGAAGGAAGCAAAGAGAAACGGCTGATGCAGGAACAGGAAATACAAAATATGAGTCAGAGATCTCTTGAGGTGCCAGTCGGCAGAGATACCAGTCTTCCCTGCGTTATGAAAATGCAGAGGCCAGCTGCAGAGGTCTTCCAATGGCCCAATTTAGGATATTCTGAACCACAAAATCGCAGTTGATTGAAACACACTGAATACTAAAAATACAGACACTCATAATGATACCCCAAAAGGGAAAGCCAAAGGGGGAAAAAAGAGAGCATTTCTCACTTTTGGAGACAAAAATCACTTAATCAAGAGGCAGAATTAACACAATAGCCAGTACAAGGAAACAACCTAAGTGTCCACCTACAGATGAATGGATAATGAAGATGTGGTACGTATATACAATGGAGTACTACTCAGTCATAAAAAAGAATGAAATAATGCCCGTTGCAGCAACATGGATGCAACTAGAGATTACCACACTAAGTGAAGTAAGTCAGAAAGAGAAAGACAAATACCATATGATATCACTTATATGTGGAACCTAAAATATGACACAAATGAACTTAACTATGAAACAGAAACAGACTCATGGACATAGAGAACAGACTTGTGGTTATCTTGGGGGAGGGAGGGGTGGATTGGGAGTTTGGGATTAGCAGATGTAACCTATTATATATAGAATGGATAAACAACAAGGTCCTACTGTATAGCACAGAGAACTATATTCGGTATCCTGTGATAAACCATAATGGAAAAGAAGACATATATATATTCTTTTATAGTAATGCTTTTACATATATATATATCTGAGTCACTTTGCTGTGCAGCAGAAATTGACATAACATTGTAAATCAACTATACTTCAATAAAAAAAAAAGAGGCAGAATTAAGTCTTTACTCTGCCTTTCTAGCAGGAACGTTATTTGGGAGTAACTGAAGAGCCCTTGTTGAGGAGAGAAAACTTTGCAGAATTTCAGCTAAACGCTTAGAAGAAACAATCACTTTTAAAACCCACCAGTTTGCCACCCAAATAAAATAACTGATTCAAGAAACAAACGTTAATGGATGCTAAGATATGAGGGTAAAAATATGAAGGGGATGGGGTTATTTGCAGAGTATAAATGCATCACTTTGCTCATTACTTGCTGGCCTATCACAGCTTTAAGAAGTGGGAACAGAACTCTCTCCCCACCTGAAACTACGGCTAGATTTTAGCCCTGCCCACAGTGGGGTCAGAGCCATTGTGTTTATACCACCTAAGAAGTACCATTGCAACAATGTTCACCCTAATCTAATCACATCCTGAGGTCTAACTTTTAACCACACACAGATCCATAGCTGGGACTTTCTATCACACCAACCCGGTGACTTCAACCTGCCAATGCCATGAACAAAAGGGAGGTGGGTTCAAGTTTTAAGTACTCTTGTCTTTAGGAAGTTTTTCATAAAGTCACATGTTAAAGACTAATGTTAGTATACTTATTCTGCCATGTAATTTTTACAACCACTCCATTCTTTAAAAAGTTTAGGGGTACAAAATAGTACGCAATCTCCTATTGTGTTATTGTAAACAAAGCTCCAGATATCATAGCATTTCATGCTTACATACTGGCATCATAATCTCTAAAGCACGAGGCATCTTTAAAAACGTAATCAGACAGTATCACACTGAGGACTACAAGCAGTAATGCTTTTATAGAAGCAAATACCTAGGCCGTCTCCCAAACAAGATCCACATGTTATATTTGGTCACTCAAGTCGTTAAAAATCTATAACAACTACCCCTTATATTAGCTGTGGAAGAGTGTATAACAAGCTCATTTTTATGAAATAAAGGGAAAGTGAGGAAAAGATACATACGGATCTATAAATGTGGTTCCTTCTGGGTGGCCAGGAGCTATGAACAGGGTGAACTAAAGCAGGATGGAGGAAGGATTTCAAGGTTTGCCCTAATCATTCCATTTTTAAAAACACATTGATCTACTACATATTCAGAAAATGAATCATTAAACGAAATCCAGTTTACAATGAAATAACTTACCACTTGTTTTTTTACTTTTTTTTTTAAAGAAATCTCCATTTTAATTTTTATTTATTTATTTTATTTTATTTATGGCTGTGTTGGGTCTTCGTTTCTGTGTGAGGGTTTTCTTTAGTTGCGGCAAGCGGGGGCCACTCTTCATCGCGGTGCGCGGGCCTCTCACTATCGCGGCCTCTCTTGTTGCGGAGCACAGGCTCCAGACGCGCAGGCTCAGTAGTTGTGGCTCACGGGCCCAGCCGCTCCGCGTCATGTGGGATCTTCCCAGACCAGGGCTCGAACCCGTGTCCCCTGAATTGGCAGGCGGATTCTCAACCACTGCGCCACCAGGGAAGCCCTACTTTTTTTTTAAATGAATTTTTCAAGGGATTTTTATTTTATTTATTTTTAAAATTTTTACTTTATTTTTCATCGAAGTATAGTTGATTTTGACTTTTTACTTTGAAGTCCTATTTTCCAGCTAAAATCGGAATTTCCTTCTATTTGAAAGATTTCATGGCCTTTACATCTTAAAATTCTCTCCGAGCACAAATAACTTGTGAGAAGTCAGGCGTTCTTCCAGAAGGAGCTGTATTGCCACATCTTCTTAAAAATAGTGATTCCATTTCATAAGAAGTACGCAACCATACTACTTTGGTATCAAAAAATTCAAATATTTATGTTGGGTCCCAATATTCCCTTGTATTCACTACTCTGGAGTTCACATTAACTCAGGGTGTTCACAAAACAAAAGAAACATGGCACTCAAATAATTATAAAGTTATTAAATGCTTGGGCAAGCTAGAGATTAGAGGCAGCCCTCACAATATGAAATGAGCCATTCATCAGGTGGAAATATCAGACTCCAATGAAAGCCTGCTGCAAAGTCAAAAGCAAGTTTTTTGTTTGTTTGTCTTTCTTACTATTCACTGAGAAACTTCATTCTCTAAAAATGAACCTGTCAAAAATGTTGCTATTTGAAGCCAAGATATGGAAGCAACCTACGTGTCCATCGACAGATAAGTGGATAAAGATGTGGTCCCCATATATACGATGGAATATTACACAGCCATAAAAAAGAATGAAATTTTGCCATTTGCAACAACATGGATGGCCCTGGAGGGCATTATGCTAAGTGAAATAAGTCAGACAGAGAAAGACAAATAGTGTATGTTATCACTTACATGTGAAATCTAAAAAAATCAAACAAACTAGTCAATATAACAAAAAAGAAACAGACTCATGAATATAGTGACCAAACTAGTGGTTACCAGTGTGGAGAGGGGAGGGGCAAGATAAGGATAGAGGATTAAGAGGTACAAACTACTATGTACAAAGTAAATAAGCTACAAGGATATATTGTACAGCACAGGGAATATAGCCAATATTTTACAACAACTGTAAATGGAGTATAATTTATAAAAGTTTTGAATCACTATGTTGTACATCTGAAATTAATATTATAAATCAACTACATCTCAATAAAAAAGAGAAAATTAAGAAAAGGTTTCAGGGACTTCTCTGGTGGTGCAGTGGTTAAGACTCCGAGCTCCCAATGTAGGGGGCAGGGGTTCGATCCCTGGTCAGGGAACTATGTCCCACATGCATGCCACAACTAAGGAGCCCGCGAGCTGCAATGAAGACCCAGTGCAACCAAATAAATAAATAAATAAATATATATATATATATTTTTTACAGAAGTTGATATTTGACATCATATCAGTAGGAAAGGACCTCCCACTCTTGCCTGGGGTAATCTAAGTCACTTCGACAAAGAAGCAGCCTCAGTCTGCAACTCAGGGGTGGAGTTTCAGAAAAGGAATTTGGAATACAACATTCCACATCTATCTAGACCTTTTAGTTTCCAAGGAAACAGCCACACCTGATGATAACCTCTTGGCATATTTCCCAACCAGAGTCTTTCTAAGCAGGGCTTCATTTAAATTTACGTTGAACTCCACCCTTCCCTCAATCTCATCACGATCCCATCCCTTCCTTTATTTGGCAAGTTCCCCCGGGGTCAATCTCCCTCCTAGTAATAAGCCAATACAACCAGGGTTCCAGTTTTGTCCCTGGTGATCTCAGGCATGTTAGCTTGGGAAAATGCAGGGGGGAGGGGGGAGAAAGAAAGAAAAAGAACGCATAATTCTGGGTCAGCTCAGGTGAGCAGGTAGAAGAAAAACATCGGGCAGATGAAACACACCCACACCGGTGCCCGGAGCTTCCCGTGAGCCAGACGTCACTGGAGAACATCAACGACAAACATGCAACTTGTTCAGACCACGCGGTTTGATCCTGACACCTCCCACCTCCCGTCACTTCCCCTTCAACTTGGCCTCTTATAACCGCCCTCTACGGAGCTCTCCGCTCACACGCGAGACAGAATGTGTCCATCGGACCCAACTCAGGCCCCGAAGCCCTTTCTCCAGGAGAAGAGAACCCAGTGGGCATCCTTTCAATCTGTTCGTGCCCGGAATTTTGCAGCTCACTCTCATCACAACGGACCCCGACACATGTGTGGATTCAAATAACACAACGCCCGCAAGCGCAGCGGGCGCCCAGGGACAGACTGGGACGTCCTGCAAGGTTGCAGCCCGGGCGCGGGGGAGCCCCTTCTCCCTGGGGCAAGGTGAAGGGCGCATTTGGGGTTCCACGCCTGGGCCACTCGTGGCTTCCGCTCTCCTCCCGAGCGGAGACAATCTGGAGTTTGCAGGCAGCTGCTCCCAACTCCCCGGAAGGCGACCCGGCCCCACCCTGGGTGTGGACTCGTGCAGCAACCCGGGAAAATTACCATTTCTCCAGCACAGGTTCCTAGACGTGTCCAAGCTGCGGATGGCAAGCGCTCATTCCAGTACTAGAGGGTTGCAGGGCTGCAGATGCGAGGGGATAGAACTGTAAAAATAATACTGAAATAAATAAATAAAAATAGCGAGCTCCCTCTCCCCCAACTGGAAGGATCAAGACCGAGTTCTATCTTGCCCAGGCATTTTGCACCTGCTTCCTGATCCCCCCTCCTCAAAATGGACGGTTTAAGGAAGGGGAGGAGGAGGAGAAGGAACCAAGCAGGAAGGGAATCCCGATACCAGCACCCTTGCCCGCCCCCGGGAGTCCTCCCAGGAACTGACCCCGCCCTCAGCAGATTTGCATTTCCTGCAGAACTCTCCCCGCCAGACGCTCCAGATCCTGGAGACAGCCGGACCTGATGGCGTCCATCCGGCCTCCCAGCCTCTGCCTCTCCCTGTCCCCGCCCCCTACCCACTCACCCCGTTCCCCGCCCCCCACCGCCAGGAAGTTCCCAGGCTTGGAAGCCAGCGCGCCTCCCTGCACCGCTGGAGACGACAGCCACTTTCCAAGGAAAGGAAGGGTTTTAAAATCTGTGCCGGAAAAGGGCCAAAACCGACATAATGGAGGTTCCCCAGTTTCCCTCTTGAGTCCCCCTGCCTCTTGTCTTTTCACGACCTACCTCCCTGTTGGGTAGTGGTTAGCTATGATTCCAAATCCACTTGTTGACAAAGATGAAGTTTTTTTGTTTGTTTTTGTTTTGGCCACACAGCCTCGCTTGCGGGATCTTAGTTCTGAGACCAGGGATTGAACCCGTGACCCCTGCATTGGAAGCGCGGAGCCCTAACCATTGGACCGCCAGGGAAGCCCCAAGATGAAGTCGTTTTTACAAGTGATGGAAGAAATGCTCACATATTGAGGAATGGGGAAGTCATTTTGGCTTATAGATGATTTAATCTGAATTTGATGCGAACAAGAATAGCCTGTTTATGGCCTATCAAACATACAGTGTACATCTGCTTTAATCATTAAAGAAAAGGGTGCATTGACCAGAAGTAAAGCGTGTCCTTTTTTTTTTAAATAGTAATCTTTTATGTATTTATTTATATTTTTTTATATTTTATTTTTGGCTGTGTTGGGTCTTCGTTTCTGTGCGAGGGCTTTCTCCAGCTGCGGCAAGCGGGGGCCACTCTTCATCGCGATGCGCGGGCCTCTCACTGTCGCGGCCTCCCTTGTTGCGGAGCACGGGCTCCAGACGCGCAGGCTCAGTAGTTGCGGCTCACGGGCCTAGTTGCTCCGCGGCATGTGGGATCTTCCCAGACCAGGGCTCGAACCCGTGTCCCCTGCATTGGCAGGCGGATTCTCAACCACTGCGTCACCAGGGAAGCCCAAGCGTGTCCTTTTTAAAGATAAAGATTAAGCGCCTCCTCACCCGGACGCCAGTGATGGTATTCCGATTATAAGATTCCCTTCCTGGGAGCCAAGGCCATACTGACTCCCTGTGTGTGCTGATCGGTTTTCTGTTTGTCTTTTTACTCTGAAGGAATGTACTCCCTGTCTGATGTTCTTTCTTCCGACAAGGAAGAAAACTGCTGAAACCGTGCTTGTCCAGAGCAGCTCCTCAGAGCTATCTATTCTCCTTGGGGAAGTTAAACATTTTCACTCTGCCTCCTCTATTTCCTACTCCGTTATTATTATTATTATTATTTTGGCTTCGTTGGGTCTTTGTTGCTGCGCGCGGGCTTTCTCTAGTTGCGGAGAGTTGCGGCTACTCTTCGTTGCGGTGCGCGGGCTTCTCATTGCGGTGGCTTCTCTTGTTGCGGAGCTCGGGCTCTAGGCTCGCGGGCTTCAGTAGTTGTGGCTCACAGGCTCTAGAGCGCAGGCTCAGTAGTTGCGGCGCACGGGCTCAGTCGCTCCGCAGCCTGTGGGAGTCTTCCTGGACCAGGGCTCGAACCCGTGTCCCCTGAATTGGCAGGCGGATTCTTAACCACTGCGCCACCAGGGAAGCCCCTCCATTATTTTTTTTAATATTCCTTCTTTTTATACTCCACGCTCCACTTTGGATTTTTTTTTTCTCTACTCACCTTCTAGTTCTTTTTATTTACTTCAGCTGTGTATAACCTGAGTTTATTCACACAAATTAATAAAAAACTGATTATAAAAATACTTTTAATCTCACGTTTCACCCCAGAATTTCTCTGCTGTTGTAGGTAGGCTGCCTGCAGGAGCCCACATGGCCATTCACTCTGGCCATCCATCCATCCATACAAACCTGACAGTGGGAAGGAATTAAACCCTCTCAGCAGCCCTTGACCGAGGGGTGATGGGAGCCAGTGAGTAAAAGCCCCAGCCTCAAGCCCCAGCCTCCTGTTCTCTGTTGGGACTGTTCTGGGTACATCCTACGTGATTCCTCAAAAGACCCCCAGAATTACTCTTGCACTGTTGTTAAAGTGGGAACCAGCTCAATAGTCCAGCCTTGGATTGGTTTTCCCTCTTTGATTCTTCCTAGTTCCCGCACATCTTTTCGCTCTGACTTTTCCCCCAAACAAAGCACCTGCATATAAGCCCTCGTCTCAGGCTCTTCTTTTGCGGGGGATGCCGAGTTAAGACAGATGATTTGGGCGGACCAGCACCAGCCCGGGTTCAGCGGGGCGCGCAGGGCATTAAAGAATGTTTCTTGTGCGACCTCTAGTGGTGAGACGTGTGTAATTACCTTCTATTTTCTCTGGGTTCTCAAATCCTCCGTGACTACTTCTTTTTCCGTTTCCTCGCCCTTTCCTTCCAAAAATCCGCTTCCCTTCTGGTGTCCCCCGTGTCCTGTTTCACCTATGCCTTCACTTCTAAGCGGATATTTTGAAGAAAATTGAAAACATACCATTTCACCTGTAAATACATCAGTATAGATGTTTAAATAATGAAAGCTTTAAAAATATTTCTTTACTCTTAAAAAAAACCCCATAATGATTAGGAGTTTGGGATTAACGTATACACACTACTATAGATAAAATAGATAGGGCTTCCCTGGTGGCGCAGTGGTTGAGAATCTGCCTGCCAATGCAGGGGACACGGGTTCGAGCCCTGGTCTGGGAAGATCCCACGTGCCGCGGAGCAACTAGGCCCGTGAGCCACAATTACTGAGCCTGCGCGTCTGGAGCCTGTGCTCCGCAACAAGAGAGGCCGCGATGATGAGAGGCCCGCGCACCGCGATGAAGAGTGGCCCCCACTTGCCACAACTAGAGAAAGCCCTCGCACAGAAACGAAGACCCAACACAGCCATAAATAAATAAATAAATAAAAACTTAAAACAAACCAACAAACACTTAATGAACTTTGACAAATGGCACTCTTCCAGGACAGGTAAACTATTTATTTTGTTAGACTTCCTAAGGATTCTTTGATCTATGAAAAACACCTCTCTGAAGAAAATACTATTCACAACAAAGAAGGGACTGGCCAAAGGTTAGGTCACTAGTCTATCCAGTGGGCTAGCACAAGTTCATTGCATTTCCTTCTTTTGATTGAGATGTAACAGCCATACATTAAATTGTACCAAGTGTATGTGAATAGCTGGATTAATTTTATGTATGCATATTAATTTCTAAAACATCAGAGGAAATCATACAACTCAATAGCAAAAGAAAGAAAGAAAAAACTGATTTAAAAAGGGCAAAGAACCTAAATAGACATTTTTTTCCAAAGAAGATACACAAATGGCCAACAGGTATATGAAAACATTCTCAACATCACTAATTATCAGGGAAATGCAAATCAAAACCAGATACGGAAAGAAGGGACCTTTGTGCACTGTTAGTGGAAACGCAAATTGGGACAGCCATTTTGGAAAACAGTATGGAAGGTTCTCAGAAAACTAAAAACAGAACTATTGTTCTGTAACATCTTATGGAAAAACCCAAATGAACCTTTTGGCCAACCCAATACCATATGATCCAGCAATCCCACCTCTGGGTATTTCTCCAAAGGAATTAAAATCAGGATCTTGAAGAGATACTTGCTCTCCCATGTACATTGCAGCATTATTCACAATAGCCGAGACATGGAAACAAACCTGAATGTCCTCTGGCTTCTTTAAAAATTTAGTCCTTGCTTTGATTTTCAACAGTTTGACTATGATGTGCCCAGGTGTGGTTTTCTTTATGTATTTCCTGTTTGGATTTTGCTGAGTTTCTTGAATCTTTAAGTTAATGTCTTTCATCAGTTTTGGACAATTCTTAGCCATTATTACTTCAAATTTTGCTTCTCCCTCAATGTGTTTCTCCTCTCATTTTGGTACTTAAGTTATGTGTATGTATGGCTTATATTCATATATATATATGTTCCTTATATCTTTTATCATTTATTCTCTTCTGTGTGTTTTTTGTTTTTTTTCAATTGCTCTCCGTGCTTCCATTTGGCTATTTCCTATTGACCTGTCATTGTATTCATGAATCCCATCTTATCATCTTATTCGGGACCCAGTATGCAATTAAACCTATTCAATTAACTTTAGTTTCAGATTTTGCATTTGCCCCAAATCTTGATTTGATTCTTGTCTAGATTCCAATTCTCTGTTGAAATGTGCCCTTATTTCATCTGCTTTTTGATCTTCCCTATTTTCTTTAGCAGCTTAACCACAGTTAATTTGAAGTGTTCCCTGCTCATTCCAATCTGGGTAATATATTGATCTCTTTCCATCATCAGTTTTTTTTTTTCTAATTATTTATCAAATTTTCTGCTTCTACCCCTGCTGATGAAGTTTTAGTTTTAAGTCTGACATTATAGATAAAATGACTGTAAATGTACCCCATGATATCTTCGTCCAGAACAGGTTTCTGCTTTTTATTTTATTTATTTATCTATCTATCTATCTATTTATTTATTTATTTTTGGCTGCATTGGGTCTTTGTTGCGGTGCGCGGGCTTCTCATTGCGGTGGCTTCTCCTGTTGTGGACCACAGGCTCTGGGTGCGTGGGCTTCAGTAGTTGTGGCTCGCAGGCTCTAGAGTGCAGGCTCAGTAGTTGCAGCGCACGGTCTTAGTTGCTCCGCGGCATGTGGGATCTTCCTGGACCAGGGCTCGAACCCGTGTCCCCTGCATTGGCAGGCGGATTCTTAACCACTGCGCTACCAGGGAAGCCCTCACTTATGAATTTAGATGCTTAAATAAAATATTGGTGAAGAGAAATCATTAAAACAGAGTATGCTATAAGCAGGTGAGATTTATTCTAGGAATGTAAGGATATTTCTGCTCTTCTTAATGTACTATAGTTTATCATATTATTAGGTCAAATGAGAAAAATCAGAATCATCTTAATAGATGCCAATAAGACATTTGATAAAATTTAAAATGCAAGCCTGTCAAAGGCACAGCTGCATATTAGGACGGGGAGGACTAAGAGTTGACCTTAAACTGTGATGCCACGTGGATAGGATCCACCTTATGACGCCTCCCAGGCAAATCCCTAGCTCCTCCCCCAATGCTATTGAGCGTTTATATAAATTCCCAGGGGGGGGAACTTCTAACACATTATGGAGGTGAAACTGGGGACTTGAAAGAAACAGCATTCAGAAGCTGAGAATCCAGGGCTTCCCTGGTGGCACAGTGGTTGAGAATCTGCCTGCCGATACAGGGGACGTGGGTTCGAGCCCTGGTCTGGGAAGATCCCACATGCCGCGGAGCGACTAGGCCCGTGAGCCACAACTACTGAGCCTGCGCATCTGGAGCCTGTGCTCCGCAACAAGAGAGGCCGCGATAGTGAGAGGCCCGCGCACCGCGATGAAGAGTGGCCCCCGCTTGCCGCAACTGGAGAAAGCCCTCGCACAGAAACGAAGACCCAACATAGCCATAAATAAATAAATAAATAATTAAAAAAAAAAAAAAAAAGAAGGTGAGAATCCATGGAGCTGAGGCCAGACCAAGAGGTGGGAGAGGGAGAGTTGAAGGTGTTCTGGAAATGTCCCAAATCACCAAGATCACAGCCCCAGTGACCGCGACATACTTCCTTGTGCTGAACTTTGTCCATAAGTTCAGCTGTCTCTTCAGAGAGCACATCCGTGAAGGGCTGAGAGTAGGGTATGGGTGGGTGGGAGGCAATACTGATGTTCTGAAAAATCCCACAAACCACCCAGGGGACATCTTTAGCACCCAGGGGACACCTTCAGTACCCAGGGGACCTCTTCAGCACCCAAGGGACATCTTTGGCATCAGCTGCATGATACCTGGGCTATTACTGGCTTAAAAAAATACTGTCTGCAGAGCTGATCTCAGAGCTGGGATGGGACGACTCAGATATTCTGGACACCACTGTGGCCACCATCCCATAAGCCATCTCATCACACTTCCAACCACCTGTAAGGCAAGGTCCATGAGAGTGGACCTCCATCCAAAGGTAGGGCTCATGGAGCTGATGCTAGGGTTGAAGGGAACATTGTGGATGGTGTGGAAAGGCCTCCAACCATTACACGTTGATCTGACAGATGGGGACCAAGAAGCAGCCAACAGAGATGGGATGCCCACCTGAAGTGCAGGTCACACCAATGTCTGGCAAAACGATTGTTCCTAAAATGCCATACACCACCAACTAGAAGATCTCAGCACCGATGGTTTTGCTGTGCTATGCCTGCAAGGACATAACCCAGGGTGTCCACAGTGAAGAGTTATCCATCCATCCGTGAACTTCTTTAAATTTGACAAGAGTCACCAGCAAGGCCTTAGTACCAAAGGTCTACGTACAGGTGGTGGAGGAGGATTCAGAAGTGCTCACATTCAAGAAAGGTTCCTACAGCTCCTACCTGCATTTGTGGCTACCCTGATATTCTTTATGCCACAAGCCACCAATGGGACATCCTCACCACCAGATGACCTCATTACCACATTGACGTTTTAGTAAATGAGGAACACTGACACAGATACGGGGCCACCTAACAGGTTACACGTGGTAGCAGCTCTGATTTGATTAAAGTTATTACCATGTACATTTATACCACATAACCAGTGTGCTCGGTTGGGTGTGTGCACTTGCTACCCTGGAATGAGATTTATAAACTTTCCTCTTGGCTTTGCAGGGGAAAAAAAAAAAAAGGTTTTGTTAAAGGCCCTCTGCAAAGTCCTTCTCAAGAATATTAAGTATATTAAGTGGCTTACATGGGCATCAGTAGCAATTCTTCAAATGTCACTGCCACTACCTGGAACCCCTCATGCCTTCATACCTTAGACCTGTGCTGTCCAGGATGGCAGCAGCTAGCCACCTGTGGCTGTTTAAATGGAAGTTGATTCAAATTTAGTGAGTTTAAATATTCATTTATGTTTTGGTGAGCTCTGAATAAGATCTGTACCTGAGTTAACAGAATTGTACCGGAATCGATTTCCTGGTTTTTGACAATATTCTAAGGTTATTTAAGATAGTATCCATGGGGGGAGCTGGGTGAGGGGTACATAGGAAGGCTCTGTGCTATTTTTGCAACTTCTTGTGAGTCTTAAACGATTTCAAACTAAAAAGTTACCCTCCCCCCCAAAAAAATCACTTCCACAGGGGCACTAGCCGTATTTCAAACGCTCAGAGGACCACATGTGCCTGGTGGCTAAGATACTGGACGGCGCAGATGCAGAATGTTTCTCTCTCTCTGCAGAGATGCTATTGGACGGCGCTGTCCTAAATCAGGCCTCCATTGGACATGGTTACCCCCCATTCCAGCTCTAGGGACACTGAGCCCTCCTTGGACCCCCACTGCCTGGCACCCCGCCCTCACCCATCCCGATCCACCCTCTGATGCTGCAGCAGGTTGCTGGGATGCGCGAAGCCCTCCCCTGTGCACCTTCTCGTGGACGGCGCGGTAGTTCAGGTCCTTGAAGTGCTTAGGGCAGAAGCGGCAGACGTGAGGGCGCACGGGGCTGTGCGCGCGGCGATGCTGCAGGAGCAGCGAGGGCCTGGAGAAGGCTTTGCTGCAACCGTCGCAGGGGTAGGGCCGCTCGCCCGTGTGCGTGCGCCGGTGGATGGCCAGGTAGGACGATTGCTTGAAAGCCTTGCCGCACGTGGCGCACGGGTAGGGCCGCTAGCCCGAATGCACGCGGAGGTGAGAGGCCAGCGGGTCGGACTGCTTGAAGGCCTTGGCGCACAGCGGGCAGACGAAGGGCCGATCGCCCGTATGCACGCGCTCGTGCACCCGCAGGCTGTGGCGGTGGGTGAAGCGCTTGCTGCACACCCTGTAGGCGTGCGGCTTGTCCTCGCAGTGCTGCCGCCGGTGCAGAAGCAGGGCCGGCTCAGCCGCGAAGGCCTTGCCGCAGTCCCGGCAGGGGAAGGGCCGCGAAGGGGCGTGCGGCTCGTAGGGGGTCTCGGAGCGCTTCGAACAGGACGCGCAGGGGAAGGGGCGCTCGCCCCTGTGGAGGCGGCGGTGCTCCTGGGGACGAGGACAGCACCGGGAGTGAGGAACAGCGGCTCACCTCTGCAGGACGTGCCTCTCCAGGTAGATCCACCCCTACTCCTTGCAGGTCTCCGAGAAAGAGACCAAATGAAGGTACACATACCAATTGTCTAAAATTTTT
This sequence comes from Eubalaena glacialis, assembly GCF_028564815.1. NCBI lineage: Eukaryota > Metazoa > Chordata > Mammalia > Artiodactyla > Balaenidae > Eubalaena > Eubalaena glacialis. The sequence goes on along the minus strand of NC_083733.1, from coordinate 61,942,924 downwards.
AAAACTACAAACCAAACTATTAAATAAAATACGTTCCTCCTCCCCCCTTGACAAATAGACCTTCACAATGACCCGGAAGGCCAGGTTCAAATTTATATTCTTTGGAATCCTCAGAGATCCACACTAGAACTTGGTGGCCCAGGAGAGCTGGCTGGGGTTTCCCAGGCCTCGGGGGATATCGCACCCACAGAAGGACAGCCCAGCCCACATGCCCAAGCCTCCCTTCCACCCTTCCAGCCTAGAGGGTTGTGCACACAGGCGGGCAAAGTGCACCCTGGGGATGGTGGATCCAGAGAGCCCTGGAAGCAGCCTTGGGGCTCCTTGGGTAGGGAATCCCAGGGTCTCTTGTCCCCTTGGCCACACAAGGAGGGGCAGCAGGAGAGGGTCAGAGCAGCATCCAGTAACAGGAGGGATCCAGGGTAGGGCTCTGAGAGCTGGGCTGCCTCCAGGCTAACTCCCGGCCTCTCCTTTCCTCCCATCACGGCCCTCAACACACCTCCCCCCTCCCCACTCCTCCCCAGCCATGGAAGCCTCCCTTTCCAGTACCTTCTCCTCCAAATCTGACCCCTATCTCCTTCTTACCTTCCTCGAAAACCCATCCCCAATTTCCTATCATCGCATGATCATCCCAGCTGCTACCTCCCTGAGTGCCAAGACCACTTTCTCTAAGCCTCTCCCTTCACATCTTTCCTGGGATTCTTCAACCTTCTAGCTCACCTCCACATCCATTTAACCCCTCCCCACCTCGGCCTCCTGGTCACCCCGCCCACATTCCCTTCAGGCCCAGCTCTGCTCTCCCTCTTCCGGTGGGCTCTGCCTCTCCCCACCGGCTCCCTCTCACCTCCAGTCCAAGGCCCTGCTCACCCTGGTCCCAGAAAGCTCCACCCCTCCCTTCATACCTGGCCCTACCTTAGGTCCATTGCCTTGCCCTGCCTTTTCCCCGCAGGCCCCGCCCCTCGCAACAGGCCCCGCCCACCTCGGGTCCGCCGCTCTCCCCTGCCCCTTTCGCGTAGGCCCGGCCTCCCGTCGGCCTCGCCCCCCTCTCCGCACCTGCAGGTTGGTGGCTCGCTTGAAGCGCTTGCCGCAGGCATCGCAACCGTGCGGCCGCTCGTCGCTGTGCGCCAGCCGGTGGCTCTTGCAGTCCGAGCGGCGTTTGAAGGCGGCCGCACACAGGCCGCAGCGAAAGGGCCGCGCCGCCGTGTGCACCACCTCGTGGCTCAGCAGCTCCCACGCGCGCTTGAAGGCCCTCCCGCAGGCCGCGCAGCTGAACTGCCTGGGCCGCGCCAGCCCCTCCCGGCCCTCGGAGCCGCTGCGAAGCGAGCCTGGCTCCTGCTTACCGGAGCGCTCCTCCGCCGAACCGTCGGGAACCAGGCGCGCAGTCGAGTACGTCCCGTGCTCGTCGATGAGCTGCACCAGGGCCGGAGCCTTCGCCTCGTCTCCTCCGGGCGCCTGGGAGAGGAAAATGGGCTCAGTTCTCGGGTCATCCCCCCATCCCACCCCTGCCCAGACGTGACTGTGGATTTGGGGCTGCAGCCGCCTCATCTGTAAAATGGGCGAATAACGGGACCTCCCTCCTGGAGCGGCAATGCGGATTAAATGGGTTAAGATTGAAATTCTGCTCCCCCCCCACCCCGTCCCTCCTGACGCCTTCATTTCAGCAAAAAGCAGCTCCTTCTTTCCTTCCAAGTGCTCGGGGCAAAAACCTGACACCCCTTTTTCACACACCTTCATCTAATCCCTCATCAAGCCTGTTGGCTCTAACTTGAAAATACAGCCAGAATCGGGCCACTTCTCACCATCTCCACGGCCAGCACCCTCCTGTGAGCCAAAATCATCTCTGGCCCGGGCTATTGCTGTTGTCTCTTCTCTGGGTTCCCTGCCTCAGCCCTCCACCCCTCAGGTCTGTTCCCCATGCAGCCGCCAGAAGGCCCCGGTTAACACCTAAGTCAGCTCAGGTCCCTTCTCAGCTCAGAGGCCTCCCCTGGTTCCCCTCTAACTCAGGGAAAAGCCCAAGTCCTCACGACCCAGGAGGCCCTGCATGACCCGCCTGTGTTCCCTCTTTGACCTCATCTCTCGCCTTCTCCTCTGGCTCACTAGGCTCTGGCCACACTCAAGGCCTCCTCAACGGAGTTGGTGCCTGGAACCCTCTTCCCCTCCACAGACACACAGTTCCTCCCTCACCTTGGTCAGGTCTTTGGTCCAATGTCACTCTTCCCTGAGGCCTCTCCTTACCACTCTATCTGAAATTGAAACTCATGCTACCCCTCCGATTTTTCCTAGCTGCTTCCTGGCTTTACTTTTCTCCATAGAACTTATCTTTGGATGTGAGCCTGGAACTGCCTGTGTCCATCTTTTGCACCCTGTGGGAAGAGTCAGCCTGGCAATGAAATATCCATAGAGGAAAACAGTCCCAAGGAAAGAGAGAGACAGCTTCCTAGATCTAGCTTCCTAGATCTAGACAGCACCTAGATCTAGCTTCACCTGAAGCATCCTTTCCTCCACTCTTTGGTTAGGTGAGGCAATAAATTACCTTTTGCTGCTTAAGCAAGTTTGAGTTGGGGTTTTCTGTCATATGGTAGGCTGAATAATGGCCTCTAGATATATCCAGGTCCTAAATATCTAGAACTTGTGAATGTTGCCTTAAATGGTAATAGGGACTTTGCAGATGTGACTAAATTCAGGATCTTGAGATGGGGAGATTATCCTGGATTATCTGGGTGACCGTGAATGTAATCATAAGTGTCCTTATAAGAGGGAAGCAAAGGGAGATTTGATGCAGAAGAAGAAGGTGATGTGACCACTGAACCAAAATACTAAGCTGCTGGCTGTGAAGATGGAAGAAGGGGTCAGGAGCCAAGGAATGCAGCTCTAGAAGATAGAAAAGGCAAGAAAATGGTTTCTCCTCTAACGTCTCCGAGGGAGCACAGCCCTGCTGACACCTTGATTGTGGCTCAGTGAAATTGATTTTGAACTTCTGATCTCCAGACTGTAAGTGAATAAATGTGTGTAGTTTTAAGTCACCAAATTTGTGGTAATCGGTTTCATGGGAAACCAATACCTGCCATTTGCAGCCAAGACTCCACAGAGGGGACACAGCTAAAAAAAAAAAAAAACATTTTATTTGGCATTTATTCAGCACCTTCTGGATACTAGGCACCAGACTGAGTGCTCACAATAACCCAGTCTTCTGCAGGGAAACTGAAGCTCAGAGAAGGTGAGTCACTTGCCCGAGGTCACAGAGCTTGGGAGTGGAAGAGTCAAGATTTGAATCTGGAAAGTAACACTAAAGCAGCCCTCACAAACCCATACTCATCTGTGAATTTGGGGATGGTGGTAGAGATAACACCATTATTTATTAGTTATTAGCTAATATTTAGCTAATAATATTAGCTAATATTTATTTGATACTTAGAGGGTGTAGGCACTGTTCTGAGCAGTTCGGGTGTATTAACTCCCTGAACTCACTCTATGAGGTGGGGACTTTTATAATCCCCATCTGACAGATGACAAAACTGAGGCTCAGAAATTAAGAAATATCTGGATCAGATCATAGAGCTGGTAAGAGGCAGAGGTGGGATTTGAACCCACAATATACTACCCTTGTAATAACCTTCATTTCATAGATGGGGACCCAAGGGTCCAGAGAGGCACAGAAACGATTCCAAAATCACTTAGCACTGACTGGCCTCTCCTGGGCTGGGACCCAAGCCAGGCTGTCTGCATGCTGTCCACATGCTCTGTGACCTCAAGAAGTCAAGATGCCACCCTGGACCTCAGTTTTTCACCTGAGAAGCAAGGGGTTGGGCTGGACCCACGTGTGGTCCTCAGAGCACCCCCATCAGAATCACGGGAGAGGCTGCTGAAACATACACATGAGTGTCACCCACAGAAGCTTCTCAAGTCAGGAGCTTGGGAGAGGGAATACTCCTCACCATGCAACAGCCTAGATGCTGGTGATGGAGCAGTGAACAAAACAAGCAAAACTTCCTCCCCTCTACTGTGGCCCAGCAGAAATTAAACAAGTAAAATATTAAGTATGGTGGAAGAGTTTTCATTCGAACCAGTTTGAATGCAGCAGTTTGCATGAACATTTTCTTGTGCACAAGAATTTTAAATGAGCTGATAGCCAACAGTTTTCCTTGAAACGAATTTGTACGCCCAAAGTTTTCACTGAAACCAGCTTCTGCAGAAGACTTTTGATTAACATGAGCTAGTTTACAGCTTCTTCATTTAAGTTAGCACAAATAGGGGACTTCCCTGGTGGCGCTGTGGTTAAGAATCCGTCTGCCAATGCAGGGGACACGGGTTCAAGCCCTGGTCCAGGAAGATCCCACATGCTGCGGAGCAACTAAGCCCGTGCGCTACAACTAACGAGCCTGAGCTCTAGAGCCCGCGAGCCACAACTACTGAGCTCGTGTGCTGCATCTGCTGAAACCCGCGCGCCTAGAGCCCGTGCTCTGCAACAAGAGAAGCCACCGCAATGAGAAGCCCGCGCACCACAACGAAGAGTAGCTGCTGCTCGCCACAACTAGAGAAAGCCCGCGCGCAGCAACGAAGACCCAACACAGCCATAAATAAATAAATAAATAAATAAATATTTTTTAAAAGTTAGCACAAATATTGGACTGGCCAAAAAGTTCGTTCGGGTTTTCCGTACGGTCTTACAGACAACCTGAACGAACTTTTTGGCCAACCAATATATGAGTTAGGGTTAGAGTTAGGGTTTTGTGTTTTTTTTTAAAATAAATTTATTTATTTCATTTATTTTATTTTTGGCTGCGTTGGGTCTTCGTTGCTGCACGCGGGCTTTCTCTAGTTGCGGCAAGCGGGGGCTACTCTTCCTTGAGGTGTGAGGGCTTCTCATTGCAGTGGCTTCTCTTGTTGTGGAGCACGGGCTCTAGGTGCGTGGGCTTCAGTAGTTGTGGCATGCGGGCTTCAGTAGTTGTGGCTCATGGGCTCCAGAGCACAGGCTCAGTAGTTGTGGCGCATGGGCTTAGCTGCTCTGCGGCATGTGGGATCTTCCCGGACAAAGGCCCGAACCCTTGTCCCCTGCATTGGCAGGCATATTCTTAACCACTGCGCCACCAGGGAAGCCCTAGAGTTAGGGTTTTTTATGAAGACTAGCTTGAAGGCAAGCGTTTCATGAAAGCCTGAGAAGTAAAGGAGGGAAAGGGGATAGGAAATGCCTGGGTTGGGATGGGAATGCCACCTTAAAGGGGATGACCTGGGAAGGCCCGCTGAGAAGGTGACACTGAAGCAAAGACTTGAAAGGTGTACACGGAGGAGGAAGTGAGGGAGTCCTCTTTTTCTCAAATGGCTCTCAAGTTTGAGATCCAGCACGATCATACATCTATCACTGCCTCCTGTTCTAGGTACAGAAATAATGAATACATTCGTTGTGCAACTGCTCTGAATCTGACACCATCTCCTGGCATCCCCACAACAGGGAAGGCGCCATTCTCACAGAAGCAGAAACTAAGGCTCAGAGCAGCGTGTCCACGGGCCAAGTCACAAAGCCAGGAAGTGATAGATTTGGGAATCAAACTCACAGCTGCCTAAATCTCTATTCCTGCTGAGACCTGACTCCTGGGGTGGGTGGGCGTCGGGGGGCTCACCTCTTCTTCTGGGACCTCAGGCTCCCCAGGGTGTATCCTCAGTTGAGATGGACTGAACCCCAGAAAGTCTGGGGGGGTCTCCAGGACCCGCTTCTCCATCTCCCGCCTTCATTGGGTGCGGTCTGTCCCAGACCCAGTCCGTGGCTCTGGATGCTGAAGTGAGGGTGAGGTGGGGCTGCCGCCTGTCAGCTCCAAGTGGTGAGAAGGCAAAGGGGGCTGAGGAAGAGAGAAGGGAGGTGACAGGGAGGGTTTTCTCCAAGCTGCTGGTGTTGGGAGAGAGGTCTCCTCCAAAGTCTCATCTTCCCTGGGGGCCCAGGGAGGCCCTCTCTCTCCAAGACCCTCCTCGGAGGGACGGCAGATATTCCCATGGCCTCCACCACCAACTACACACTGTACTCTCCATCCCCACAGCCCTGAAACCAGCTCATGCGTGTCCTCACCCAGCCTCCTCCAGGCCTCCCTGCCTCCAGTCTCCCCTCTCCAGTCCATCCCCCACGTGGCCCTAGAGGAGTCTTTCTGTCCTCCAGAGCTGCTCCTGCCTCTTCCCTGCTCACATTCCTCCCATGGCTCCCCAGCACCCCCAGTAGAAAAATGAGCCCCTCGGGACTTCCCGGGTGGTCCAGTGGTAAGGAATCCACCTTACAATGCAGGGAACGCCGGTTCGATCCCTGGTCAGGGAACTAAGATCCCACATGCCGCGGGGCAACTAAGCCCACGTGCCTCAACTAGAGAAGAGAAAACCCGCATGCCACAACTAGAGAGAAGCCCGCGCACCACAGCGAAGAGCCCAGGCGCTGCAACTAAGACCAGATGCAGCCAAAAATAAATAAATAAATAAATCTTAAAAAAAGAAAAAAAATTGAGCCCCCCAACCCGGCATTCAAGGCCCTTCACAATATGGCCTCTTGAACTGAACCTTTGTCTTCCTCACTTCACTTCCCTCTCCCCAGCTAGCCCAGTGAGCCTCACAGTACCAAGGACCAACCACAGCTGACAGCACCGGAACCTCACTCCCAAGCCCCCTGGATGACCTGCAGACCCCTCACACTCATGACACCTGTGCTGACCTCAGAGTCCCCCCCACCCAGTCACTGGGTCAGATTCCCAGGGAGTTCTCATCCCTCCCTCCTCCTCCTTCCTACCCCATCCCTGATCTGTCAGTCTCCCATCCTTCCCACGTTTTCTGTCTTTTATTCTCCCCTCTGTCCCCATGGCCCCTGCCACAGCTCAGGTCTTATTTTGGTTGTTTGTTTTTTGGCTGCGCCCCACGCATGTGGGATCTTAGTTCCCTGACCAGGGATCGAACCCTCATCCCTTGCAGTGGAAGCACGGAGTTTTAACCACTGGACCGCCAGGGAAGTCCCAGCTCAGGTCTTCTCCTCTCCTCCGGGATCATCACCCCAGCCTCCTCTCTGGCCTCTCACCTCCAACCTCCGCGATCCAGTCCATCTCCCACACAGCCCCGGACAGGTCTTTCTACACCCAGAGCTGACCTTGCTCCTCTCCTGCTCACAACCCTCCCATGGCTCCCCAGGACCGTGGTACAGCGTCAGGCCCCTCAGCCTGGCAGTCCAGGCCCCTTTGATATGTCCCCTGCATACTCTCCAGCGTCACTCTCGATGTATTTGCCCACGGACCTTACATTCCAATGGGCAGACCCTCCTTCTACAAGTGGATCCTTAACTCTTCCATCATGGGGCGTTTGCACCTGTTGTTGGCCCCCATCTCAGAGCCTCTGTCAGAATCTAACTCCTGCTTCAAGGCACAGTTCAAACCTGTTACCCGCGCACACACTCACCCTGACCCTCCCCATTCATACACGCAGAGGTCACTCCCAAGCACTGCACAAATCTCCCCATGCAAACAATGGTCTCTCCCAACCATTCATCCCCCTCAGTCGTACACACAATGAACTCGTCCACCCCAACCTCCCACCTCCCCACCCAATGAACTCGCCCATCCAGAGACACCCCCCCCCCCGCCTTCTTTCCCTGACAAAGGTCTTCCAGGCCCCGCCCCCTGCACGCAAGGGTCTCCTGAAGGCCTCTCCACTCTTCTCCCAACTGTTTGGAACCCCTTTCCCCCCTTCCCCCCATTTTTCTCCTGACTTCCGTGACAATGATCTCACCCGCCAAACGGGCCCTTCCTCACTCAGGCCCGCTCCTCCCAACCCTCTGCTGGAAACTTGGTATGTCCTGGAGTGATAGAAGGGAACGGGAATCGGGCGAGACCATTACCCGAGTGTGTGTGTGGGGGGGAGAGGCATGAAGGGAGTCCCTTCAATTAGGGACTGGCCAGACCTCTGGCTCCCCCGGTGCCTTTCAGATTCGACCCGTATCTTCCCAAACTTCGCCGCCTCACCTTTCGGTCCAGGTATACTGCCGGTTCACCGGGCTCTCCATTCACTGGAGGACTCGGGGCAGCGGCGCTTCCGGCCACCCGAATGCGCATGCGTAGTGCATTTCTGGTACCGTGGCTGGTTTTTCTCAGGAGGTTGGAAAGGGGAGTCTTCCCTCCCTCTGCAGCGTCACCAAATTCCCCTCAAACGTCAACCCACTGCTTCAGTCTCTCAAAAAGAAACGGGAAGGGCTGATATATAGTAACAACCAGTTACTGATGTACTTAGCATGGGCTAAGTATAAGCACATTATTTTCAGTTCTCAAAACAGCCTTGGTTAGTTACTATTATCTCCATTTTCCACATGAAGAAACTGAGGCTCAGCGAGAAGGAGCCTCAACAAGTGCGTGACAGCCGTATTGGGAGCCTGCTGTGCATGACTTCATCCAAGCACTCTTTCTGCTAAAATGAGAACCACTGAAAAAGTGCAGGGGTGGAGGTTGAGCGGGAAACTACCCTCCTCTCTGCTGTGTCCTTAGGCAAGTTACTGAACCTCTCTCATTTAATTTCCCCAGCTGGAAAACGGGCACAATGGGATGTTTGGGTGATCCTCTAGGTAAACCACCTGGCACAATGTAGTTCAGGGCTAATTAAATATCACCATGGGGGCAGGCATAGGATGTTGATGAGTGAAGAAGGCCATATGGGGAGCTATGAAGAGAGTTCTTTACTATCCACACAGAGAAGAGTTACTGCTACCCGTCTCCTGCCAATTGTTGGTACAAAAAACACAGGCCCATAGTCTGAGATGGCGTGCTTCAGCAGACTGGATTTCAAACCATTTTTTGGAAGCCCAGAGTTCTTCCCAGGTGCATGAGGCCAAGTTGGAGGACGGGGTGGGGCAGGGAGGCAGGACCCTGTGTATCCCAACTCCTGCTTTAACTTCAGTAATAAATTTGATGATGACAGTCTTCCAAACACATCCCATGTGTTACCTCAGTTATTCCTCCAAGAAACTTATGAGATGGATACTACTGTTATTTCCATTTTACAGATGAAGAGACTGAGGCACTGGGCGTTTAATAATTCTGCAAATGACAATGAATTCCATGGAACATCCCAAGTCCTCCTCTACCACCCCCTCATTTGTTTTCTAATGTAACCCTTGCACCCCAGTTCCTCTTTTATCACCTGAATTCCTGGTATCTATTCCTCTTCTATGTCCCCCAGCTCCACTATGACTCTGTATCTCTAATAACCCCAATCTCCCCTGTAATATCACTGCTTCCAAATTCTGAATCGCCTCTATTCATTTCATCAACGTAATTTATGGAGTGTCCCCTCTGTGCCAGGCACACTTCCGGGCCCTGGAATTTTTCATAGTAAACAGCACAAGACCTCCCCCTAGTGGGGAAGATGGACAATTAAATGATAAATGATGGACAAGATAATTTTAGATCCTGAAAAACTTTCTGAAAGGGGAATGGAATAGTTGCTGGTGGTGGGAACCGGGTGGTGGCTACTTTAAATAGGGCTGTCCAGGGGATCCTCTTCTGGGAGGTGACATTTAAGTCTGAAAGGTAAAGAGTTGGATGGGCAATCCAGGCAGGGAACGGCAGGGGCAAAAATTGGATTAAGCTGGTCCTGTTTGGGGAACGGGGTGGAGCCCGCTGTAGGTGAGGCAGGAGGGCAAGTGATAAGAGATATGGCTGGACAGTTAGGAACCGGGAAACTCCACATTCGCCATAACATCCCAATTCACCCTATACATCAGCACTGACCAACAGAACTTTCTCCGATGATGGAAATGTTGTAGATCTTCAGTGTCCAATACAGTGGAGCCATTGAGTATTTGAAATGGAGTGAGTGTGACTGAGGAACTGAATTTTTAATTATATTTCACTTTAATTTACTTTAGCCACATGTGGCTACCTGCTAGGGTATTGGACAACATAGCTATACAACTTCCCATTACACCTCAAAACATAAAACTCTTCTTATAATTCCCCCACTCTCCCAAAACATCTCAGTGTTCCTTACAAGCCTCCACTCGCCCCTATAAGAATCCTGTAACAACTGCACAAATGTTCAAACAACCCAATTCTCGGTTCCTTTTACATATGAATTCACCAAAACACTCCCAATCCCTTAGTATCTCCCCAACTCCGCCTATTTCACACCGATTCCCCCATCACACTCTCCGTTCCTCCACGAGCACCTCAGTTCCTCTGCTGTTACTCTATTTCCTCCCAAGACAGTCCTTAAACACCTTCATCTCACCCCGCCCCCTTCCGCTCCAGGGTTACCATGGCAACGCACCAGCAGCAATCACGCGCGCCTAGCCTGGCCCATCACCGTGGAAACCGGAGCGGTCTCCTCCACGTCACCAACCCACGCTGAGATGGCTGTTCTGGGACCCAGACCCTTCGGACCCGAGAGAGCCGGGAGAGACTAGGGGGCCACACAGTGCTCAGCGAGAGCAAAGGGTCCTCCCCATTCTTCTGCCCCCATCCGACTAAGCGCCCTGCAGCAGGTACACACTCCGGGGGAAAGTCGGGTGGCAGATTCTACTGCGCAGGCGCCCACCCTTAGAGGAACGCGCTGGAGGCGCTCAGCCTGCCGGGAGTTGTAGTTTTGTGGCTGCAACAGCTGGAGACACAGGTGGCCAATGGGTGAGCCGGATAGAAACAAGGTTACTGAAGCTGAGAATCGTCGGGCAGGCTCCACTGTCACCATAGCAACAATGAGGCGTGATGAAGCACCAGCCCTACTAGCCAGTCTGCCATTTTTATTCTTTCATCTTTCTTGCTCAGTGCTTACTTTGCACCGGACACTGTTCTAGGCACTGGAGATACAATGGGAGACAAAATAGAGCTTATAGTTTGATGGGGGGAGATTGACTATTAATAACAATGATGAACACAAATCGCTAGAGAAAACGGTATGTTAATAGGTTATTGAGATGCTTCGGGAGAAGTGGAAATGCAGATCATGTGAGAACATTGGTACACACCCGAATTCATCTATCTCACAAAGCCCTGTGAGACAGGTACTATTATTATCGCCAAACTGTAACAAACAGAGATTAAGCAACAGAAGGGCACATAGCAAGGAGTAGAGCTGGGATGTGAACCAGGACCATCTGGATTCATACTCTGTAAGCTTAACTACAGTGCTAAACTGATAGAGATGTGGGGCATAATTTCAGGCAGTGTTAATTGTGAAGAATAAAGCAGAGAAAAGGGATGAGCTGACTCTTTAAATGGACTGTTCAGGGATGGCCTTTAGGAGCAGGTGACATTTGAGTAGAGGCCTGAGGGATTGTGCTGGGCACGTGGGGCATGTAGAGGTCCAAGGGTCACTGACCTTTGGATTTTTCTCTTGCCTTCCCCAAAGGCAGACTGTTACACACGCTGTTCCCTCTGTTGAGAATGCTCTTCCCCGTTCTTTCCCTGTCAAATGCATCCTTCAAGAGCCGGTTCTGAGGGACTTCCCTGGTGTCCAGTGGTTCAGAATCCGTCTTTCAATTCAGGGGAGGTGGGTTCGATTCCTGGTCGGGGAACTAAGATCCCACATGCTGCGGGCCAACTAAGCCTGCGCCACAACAAAGACCCAGCACAGCCAAAAAAAAGATCCAGTTCTGTGAAGAAACTACTTCTCTGTCCTGTTTTGCTAACCATAAATCTCTTCCTTCTCTGGACTCACAACCAATCCATTTGTCACAATAAAGCTGCCAGGGGTAATTTTATTTTTGTACATCCAATCAAGCCATGCTCCTGCTTGAATGGCTTCCCACTGCTCCCAGGATAAAGACTCACCTCTTCCTGTACCTATAAGGCCCTGATGGTCACTATTAACGCCTCTCCCTGTTTCACACCCTGACCCCCCTCTACTAACCCTTCTTCAATTTATGGTATGGCTTGAGCTCTTTCCCTCCCTAGGACTCTCCCTAACCCACATCCAAGAGTCTAAGGATAAAAGAGTCAAGTGGGGAGGTTTGGGACATCGGTCTGCACTGGACTGCTATTGGGTTTGCCTGCCCAGGATTCCTCCTGCCTCCTTTTGATCATAGGTGGCCTCCGCCTTCAGCGGCTTGAAGCAGGATTTTGGTTCCCAGCCAGAGATTGAAGTCTGGCCACTGCAGTGAGAGCACTGAATCCTAGCCACTAGACCAGGGGCCAGTGACAAGGCCCCTGGCCCATCAGCTTTGTAGAAATGTATTCCCACAGAGAAACGGAAAGTAGTGAAACAAGTAAAGTGTTTATTAGGAGGAAAAAGAGTATGTGTGAATAGGCACAAACTGGCGGGTTCAGAGAGTCGCGCCCTTGTGGCAGTTTGAATCACTTATATGGAGCATTTCTTCTGGGTTTCCTTTGGCCAATCATCTTGCTTTGCCTGGCTCTGGATCTGTATTTGGTTTATCTCAGGGTCCTCCCCTGTGTGCACGCGCATCTCTTAGCCAAGATGGATTCCAGCAAAGAGGCCTATGGGTAGGTTGACATCCCTCCCTTTTTGACCTCCAAGGAGCCGTTCTGCGCGTGCATAGTTGGGAAGGTCTCCTTGACTTTGAGAATGAGAAATATGTGGTCTCTTTTATCTGGGCAGGGCTCAGCCTCTCCTATTATCCTGCTATTATCTTCATCTTGGATTATCTGTCCACAGGGGACAAACTGCAGCTGCTTAGCCTGGGGCCCATCTATCTCCTGCCTCACTTTCTTTAACATCCCCTCTCCTCACTCTCTGTGACCCTGTACATTGTCTGCCCTGTCAGTATGCTACAGGAATGGGCAGATGTCCAGGCTGACAGCTCAGAGCAGACCCTCCAAGCATGGTCTTTGAAGCAGAAGCATCAGCATTATTTGAGAACTGATTAGACATGCAAATTCTCAGGCCCTACCTCAGACCTACTCAATCAGAAACATGGGGTGGGAGGGATGTCTGTGTTTTAACATGGTCTCTGGGTAATCAATTTCCTGAGGCCTGCTCAAGCTTGAGCACACAAACAAGAAACAATAATAGGCACAAACAATAAATGCTTATCACTAAATACTTTTGAAGTGTCATGGTTGTTACACAGCATCAACATAACCATAGATAATTGATACTGATACACTTAGTAAACCCAATCAGCTTCTTCTTTGAGATTTGATGCTGGGATGCTGGTAGAAAGGTCTTTGGGGATCAAGATCTGAGGATATGAGATTACGGCTTCAAGTCGCTATCTTTCTCAGTCAAAGGGGATAGCCTTCTTTTGAAGGAAGCCATGACATAAAGGGCAGAAGCACAAGGGAGAAACCTGACATTATTTGAGCCCCTGGATTCAGCTGCACTTGAAGACTTTAATTTCCCAGCGACGTGAATGGCTGGATGACCTTTTACATTAAGCTCCTTCGTTGCTACTCAAAGTGTGCTCCACAGCCCAGCAGCAACCACTTCATTGGAGAACCTTCCACAATCTTGGGCCCCACCGCAGACCGACTGGTGATTCATCTGTTCGTAAAGTTTAAGAAGTGCTGAGCTATTTCCACCTGAATTTCTATCACCTGCAGTCCCCCACACCAGTTGAGATAACAGAAATCCCAACTCAAACTGCCATGAGTATTAAAATATCTTTTATCTTACTTAGGAAGCCCCCCCGTAGGGCAGACTCTAGGGACTCAACCAGATGCAGATTTTCTTTTTTCTTTCTTTTAATTTAATTTTATTTTTTTGCAGCGCGGCTTATGGGATCTTAGTTCCCTGACTAGGGATCGAACCTGGGCCCTTGGCAGTGAGAGCACAGAGTCCTAACCACTGGACCACCAGGGGACTCCCCAGATTTTCTTCATCTCTTAGCTCTGTCATCCTCAATGACATCCTTCATTCTCACATTCTATCGAGAGGCTTGCAAGCAGGTTTAGGCTTAACCATCTCATTCTGGGGCTTCTCCTTAGGATTGAGAGAAACTTTAGAAGCCTTCTGCCCTAAGCAGACCCATTGGGCAGGATCAGGCCCCACGCCCATTCTTAAACCAATCACTGGCATAGTGGCTGAGATTGGCATGGACTAATCATTGGAGGATCCACGGATGTTGGCAAGCTGTTCCCATGGCATACTGGTCCAGGCAAGGGAGGATGAGGCCTGAGCTGCCATGAAGATGGATTCATTTTGGGTCCCTGCATTCCATCAACAGTAGGGCCTGTTGATAGAAAAAGTCAAGGAATGCTGGACCATCTCAATTGCCCTCTGGGTCTGGGCCTCCCACCCTCCCCCAGAAGCCAAGAACTCAGCACAGAAACCAAAATAATACTGTTTTATTCCAATCTTGAAGCACAGAAGTCCAGAGGGTTCCCATCCCCCACTGGAGAGCCTCCAGCCCATCCCACCAGACTCCCAGGGCCCCCTCTTATTCTGCCTCTTCCGGGAATGACCAACCAGAAGGTGAAGGGGATCCAAGACTCCAGGCATTAGAGAAATCCCCAAGTCATTCCCTCTCGTTTTTTCTCTCCCCCCTCTCCCACTCCTTTCCTTTGCCATCTCCTTTTTTTCTTCCCTCTCCTCCATCCTTGTCTCCTCCTCCCCTCCCCCACCCCCCTCCTTTTCTCCCTTCCCGTTTGTCCCCATTTCTTCCCCATTTCTGCCTCTTTTCTTGTCCTCTCTCCTCCATGTCTGTGTCCCCTTTTGTCTTTCCTCCCCTTCCCTCTTCTTCATTACCCCCCCCGTTTTTCCCTCCTCCTGCCAGGCTCTCCCCACATCCTGGTGTCCTCCCCTCCCCCAGCTTTATCCCCTTCCTTCTCCTGTCCGGACCTGACCCTGTCTACACCCTCTCACCACACATTTCCTCTCTGGAGGGAAGCCCTCAGAATCCACCCTGGCCACCACCATCTGCCACAGCTGCGGCTCCAGGACCTCCGAGACCACACCGTCTGCTTCCCCTCGGACCCAGAGAGGCAAACTGCCCAGATGAAGTCGCTGGATGCCCCAGGAGGTGGCCGGGGGGACTGGGGTGGCCTCCTTGGCCTCAGCCCCCGTTATCTTTGGGATCGAAGAATGCCCTCCCGCCCCCACCGTGTTGGGTGACGGGCAGGGGCGCGCAGGCTCAGGGCTCGGGGGCTCTCCCCCAGCAATCCCTGAGCAGGTCCATGTGGAATAAGGCTGCCCCCGTGAGCAGGCGCGCGGCGAAGAGGTGGCGGCAGGGCAGACGCCGGGCGGCATGGATGGAGCAGCTGCAGCGCGTCAGGGCTCCGTCCAGGAAGAAGTCCGAGGTGCCGTCCTTCAGGGCAAAGCCAGCTCCTGTCCAATGGAAACCGCGGGTCCCGTGCTGCCGGGCGAAGGCCAGCTCCTCGGCCACCAGCTCTGCCAGCTCCGGCCCGCAGGCCGCTCGGAACTTGGCCAGGGGTTCCCAGTCCACCTCCTCCTCCTCCGAGGGGCAGCAAGGCCTCTTTGATGCCCTTGGGCCTTCTCCTCCACTTCCTTCCTGCGCGCTCTCTCCGGCCGCCAGGTACGTCCTCCTTGTCACTGCCCACTCTGGGTCACCCTCCAACACAGTCCCCACGGGAGTGCTGCACGTGCCTCCATTCCCCAGCCCTAGACGGCCCCCTGCTGTGTCCCCACACTCCATCCCCTGCCCTCCTCTGCTCTTGGGGCCCCCAGCCTGGGCTCCCCCTCCATCTCCATTCTCCAGGCCTGTCACCCTCGTGTCCCCCAGCTGGACCAGAACTACATCCTCCAGGTCCCTTCTTCTTTTGACACCCAACCTCACTGCTCGCTCTTCTCTAGCCTCTGGCCCTCTCTGCCTCCCATCTCCCCATTGGGGCCCCCTTAGGTCTCCGTTCTCGGGGACCAAGTCCAGGGGCTTCTCCACATGGAACCTCCTCCAGTTTCTGACCTCCAGCCCCCTTTCCTTCTCTGCTTCCAAATGCAGCCCCTTCCAGTCTCTGGTTTTCAGTCCACTTACCCTCTCATCGTGCAACTGGGCCCCCCTCCAGGAGCCCCCGTCAAGACTGCTGGCCCTCTCATAATCAAACAGGGTCCCCCTCCCGTCTGGGGTCTCCAGCAGCCTAATCCTTCCATCCTCCAACTGGGCCAGCCTCCAGGTATACTCTTCCAATCCTCTCAACCTCTGGCCCTCCACCTGGGCCCCCCTCCAGATATAATCTTCCAGTCCCCAGTCTTTCTCACCCTCCAACGGGCCCCCCCTCCAGTCTCTGATCGCAGGCCCTCTCAAGTGCTCGTTCTCCAACTGGGACCCTCTCCAGACACTCCCCTCTAGCCCTCTCACCTTCTGGTTCTCCAAGTGGACCCCTCTCCAGTCTCGGATTTGCAACCCTCTCCCCTTCTCACTTTCTACCTGAGCCCCTTCCCGGTCTCTGGTCTCCAGCCCTCTGGCCCACTCCTTCTCTAACTGGGCTTCTCTCCGAAAACTTCCTTCCTTCCGCGCCCCGCCCCAGTTTCCGGTTTCCAGGGCCTTCACCCTCTCGTTCTCCACCTGGGCTCCCCTCCCCAGCTCACCCTCCAGCCAAGGGCCCCCATCGTCGGAGACATCCGGCGCCGCCTCCCCAGCCGCGTCGGCCCACTGCATGGCCACCAGGTCGCGCAGGCACTGCGCCACGCTGCGCGAGGGGCTCAGGCGGCGCAGCAGGCGCCGGCGGTGGCCGCGCACCAGGGCGCACGCGTCCAGGTCGCGGGCCGCCTCGAAGGCGCGGAAACGCACCCACATGTCCCGGCGTGGCGCCCAGTTGCGCTCGAAGTAATCGACGAAGGCGGCCGGGCCGTGGGCGCGCAGCTCGGCCAGCGCCTCGGCGTAGGCGGCGGGCGACAACGCGCCCGCCAGGCGACACAGGCGCGGCCACAGGCCCGGGTCCTCGCGGCCGGCGCCGCCCAGCTCCTGCGCCTTGCTGAAGAGCGTCTCCAGGCCCTGCGCCCGGCAGATCTGCACGCGCGCGCCCGGCAGCAGCTGGCGCACGGCGGGCAGCTGTGCCGCCACCTCGGGCCCCGCCGTGAGGCAGCGCACACGGCCCTTGACGTCGGGCGCGCTCTGCAGCAGCGAGGCCAGCGCGAAGCGCAGCAGGCTCGGAGTGCCGGGCCGCGCCACGCAGCAGGCGGCCTGGCGCGCGCGGCCCGCGCCGTCCACGCACAGCACAGCCAGCAGATCCAGCGCGCCCTGCAGTCCCGGCAGCCGGTCCACCAGGAGCATGCGCGGGAAGCGCCGCAGCATCGCCCGGGTGCGCGACGTCAGGAAGAACACGGTCTCCACCACCGCCTGGTCCTCCACGAACACCAGCTTCACCTGCGGGCGGGGGCGGAGAGGCGGGGAAAGTGGTCAGGAGGTGCGCGGGGTCTCCCACGATTTCCCCCTCTGGGGAAACGGGACTCCGTTCATTCATTCTTTCATACGTGCGTGCATTTTTGACCAGCAGGAGGCAGTGCAGGGGAATGATTAAAAACGCGGATTCCGGATTGCCTGGGTTTCCGACGCCGGCACCACCATCTAAGAGCTGTGTGGTTTTGCCCACTAGACAGCCTCTCTGAGCCTCAGTTCCCCCTACTAGGAACTGGGTATTCATTCCTTCCTGCGGTCAGAGGCACTCTAGGGCAGTGGTTCTCCAAGTATAGGTTCTGGAGCAGCTGCGTCAGCATCGCCTGCTGGGACCTTGACAGAAACGCATATATTCTCAGGCCCACCGCAGCCCTGCTGAGTCAGAAATTCCCGGGGAGGGGCCCAGCAAGCTGCTTTGACAAGCCCTCCCGGGGATTCCCACGCACGCTCAAGTTTGAGAGCCACTGGTCTAGAAGTAAAGCGCACAGACTGTGGAGCCAGATTGCTTGGGTTTGAGTTCCGGCCTCACCAACGCTTTTAACTACGTGACTTGAGCTCTCTGTGCCTCAGCTTCCTCCTTAACCTCCTCGTTTCCCAATTTCCCCTTCTGGGAACTGAAGAGTCATTCTTTCATACATGGAGGCCTGGGCTGAGACCCTGGAGCCCCCATTTCCTGGCTGTGTGGCTTCCTGCAACTTCCCTGACCTCTATCTCATTTGCAAAATGATGATGATGAGGGTGTGATTGGACGGATGAAATGAATTAAAGCATTTAGAACACTGCCTGGAACAAATAATATTACTATTATTCAACAATACTCACCCAACAAATAGTAAGTGCTCTTGAAGTGTTCCTTATTACCATAATTATCATCCCTGCTTAAAGACCACGTGCTCGTAAAGGTCTTCTCTGACCATCCCATCTAAGCGGACACCACAGCTCTCTCTGGATGCTTCCGGCCATGGCACTTACCACCCTGAAGCATGTTACATCGTTATTTGCTGCTTTGCTTATTGCCTGTTTGCCCTCCCTTAGATGTAAGCCCCACAAGGATATTGCTTCATTTAACTTTTGCATCACTTGATGCTTTGAATGGCCCCTGGCCTGAGCCACAGCTCAATACATCCTGAATGAGTGAGTGAATGAATGTGTGAATGTGCAGTGATATCCACTGGCCATGTCTCTGGAGTGGAAGTTCAGGGAATCCTGGCTTTGAATCCTAGTTCTGAATCCTGGTTTTGTCTCTTCCTAGCTGTGAGACCTCCGGCAAGTCACTTCCCCTGGCATTTTTTTATTGGCTGCGCTGAGCTGGCTTGTGGGATCTTAGTTCCCCAACCAGGGATCAAACCCGGGCCCCTGGCAGTTGATGCGTGGAGTCCTAACCACTGGACCGCTAGGGAATTCCCTCCTCTGGCATTTTAGCTTCAGTTTCCTTTTATGCAAAATGGGAATATATGTCTATTTGACGCTTGTGGTGAGGCTAAATAGAGATTATCCGTGTCCAAAGCTTGAAATGATGCCTGGCATGTATCAAATCCCAGCTATCGTTACCATCTCACTTGAGTTCTCAGCAGCATTCAGTACAGTGACCCTGTCCCCTTTCTGGAACATAGGTCTCTTTTGGCTTCTGTCACCCTGGAAAACTCCTGGCTTTCCTCCTTCTTCCCAGCCATCTCCTCTGCGGTCTCCTTTCCTTGCCCCTCCTCCTCTGCTCCCTCTAAACGTCGCTGCGCTGCAGAGCTCGTCCAGGCCCTCTCCTCTCCTCTCTCGTGTCTCTAGGCTCAGCCAAGATGATCTCATCCACTTACATGGCCTTTAGCATCTCTAAGCTGATAACTCCCAGTTCTGTATCTCTAGGCTCCAGACCCACCTACTTACCTGTCTCTGCAGCAACATGGACCCTTAGACAGCTCACATGTCCCTTGAGACTGATGGCCCGAAGGCACCCTTGATTCTCACTCCCCACCAACCTGCCCCTCCTTGGTCGGCTGCCTCTTCCGCAATGGCTTCACCATCCACTTTATAGCTCAGGCCCCAGCACTCAGGGCTGATTCTTGGCTCTGCTGCATGCAATCCATCCCCAAATCCTAGCAGCGACCTTCTCCCCACCCCCATGGCCACTGGTCAGAGCCATCACCATCTGTCACCTGGATTATTGTAGCCGCTTCTGCCTGGGCTCCCTGTCTCTCCCTGTCCCCCACACGGCTGCTGGGGGGCATTTTCAAGACTCTGACCAGATCAACCCCTCCCCTCCTTAAAAACCTTTCCCAGAATTTCCCATCACCCTTCAAGTCAAATCCAGAGTTCAGGCCACAGCTGTGCACTGGGCGATCAGGCCCTTGGACCTCATCTCTGTCCCTCTCGTCTACCTTGGCCTCAGCCACTCTGGCCTCATTATTTTTGCACAAAAGCCACTTAATGGGGTAGGGAGATTAGCAGCGATGAGCTAGGGTCCCCTATACCAGGCAGACGGCTAGACTGTTTCAGCCAGGCCCTGCAGAGCTGGCCCACAGCTGCAGAACCAGGATTGGAATACAGTTTAAACACAGATCTCTCCACAAACCATTCTGCCATAATGTGACCTCGTCCTATGAAACCAGTTAAAATGCAATGCACAGTTCTCCACTTTCAAGACCAAAAAAAAAACAAAAACAAAAAACAAAACCCAAAAAGCCAACAACAACAACAAAACAATTCTATTTAAAAAAAAAAAAAAAAGTCTAGTGGAGTCCAAAAAGAGCAAGAAAATTGCTTTCCTCACCCTAAAATTATACATTTGGCATCTTAAATAGAAGAGGCATTCAATAAATTTTATGGAAAAGCCTAGTCAGCTTACCACTGAATTGGTTACAATACCACTATCATTTTTTGTCAACCGTCATTAATTTTTACACCTACTATTACTTTATCATTTAATTTATCTTAGCAGATGTTTCCATCTAGGACAGTTCTGTCCAATACAGTAGCCATTTACATTTAAATTAAGATTTAAAACGATATAAAAATTCACTTGCTCAGTCACACTGGTCATATTTCACTTCTCAATAGCCACGTGAGGCTATTGTCTACTCTATGGGGCAGTGCAGACAGCGGACGTTTCCATCACCACAGAAAGTTCTATTCGACGGTGCTGGTCTAGAAACTAACGTAAAGATAAAGGTCATCGGATGTTAACTAGACTTACTGGGGTGATCATTTCACAATATATACAAATATCAAAGCATTATGTTGTACACCTGAAGCTAATAGAATGTTATAGGTCAATTACATCTCCAAAAAAAAAAAAAAAGGATAAACAACAAGGTCCTACTGTATAGCATAGAAAATTATATTCAACATCCTGTGATAAACCATAATGGAAAAGAATATAAAAAAGAATGTATATGTATGTATAACAGAATCACTGTGCTGTATGGCAGAAATTAACACAACATTGTAAATCAACTATACTTCAATTTAAAAAAAAAAGAAAATTTTAATAGGCATAATGGGTTAAAAAAAAAAAACCTTACATGTTTCTAGTATTAGGTAAGTTCTTACCTCTTCCTCCTTGGGAAAAGGAATAAGAGAAAAGTAAAAACAGGAAAACTTATTTGCCTTGAGACTTTTCTGGAGCTGGCCAGCACTTGCCTAATTAGAAGCTGACTTTCATTCTTAAAGAGAAAACTTAGATTTCTGATCTTGAGTTTTCTTTCTAAAGAGGGCACATAAGCTTTTCTTGCACAGCCGTTTGTTCATTAAATGGCATTTACTAAGCACCTACTGTGTGCTTGACACTGTGTTAGCCCTGAGGAGAGAGAAGAGACTGAATGAGGCAGGTGCAAGTCCTGCCCTGTTGGACTGGCCAAGTCTCCATGAACAATAACACGACTAGTGTTGCTTTCAGCCGAGAGGCCCAATGACTGGATAGTTAAGGGTTCCTGGACTCTGGAGCCAGACCGTAGGGATCCAAATCCAGGTTCTTCCTCTTACTAACTGCGCGGATTTATGCATCAGCTGTGTGACTTAGGGAAAGTGTCTGAACTTCTCTGTGCCTGAGCTGTTCCTATCCGCAAAGGTGGGGAGTATGACTGCATTGACCTTATAAAGTTGCTATGAGGATTAAATGGGTTAATCTGCATGAAGCATGGAGATCAGTGCCCGGCACGAGGTCAGTGTGTATTGAGCGATAGCTGTTATTATTATTATTATTATCATCTGAGTGTGGAGGACATGCTAAAGAGAAAGGCTAATGGGGCAGAGGTTGGTGTGTGGTTGATTGTGGGATCTTAGTTCCCCGACCAGGGATCAAACCCAGGCCCACGGGGCAGTGAAAGCGCCGAGTCTTATCCACTGGACCGCCAGGGAATTCCCAGTGTGGGGTCCTCTGATTGAGCGAGGATGATTGCTGAGAGGGGACCATTATTTTCCTTATATTGCAGATAGGGAAACTGAAGCTGAGAGATTCCAGGTTTGCAGTAAAGGATTAACTCAGCAGGTCTGGGTTGTCCAAACCCCACATCTTCCAAAGAAAGGTCTGGCTCTTTCCTGACTCCTAGGAGACAGCCTCTAAGCCCTTGGAATGTCCTGCCCGATAGAGTGTCTTTGTTCACTCGGGGGCCTTGGGCCACTCTAAATAGTCTCTTGCTAACAACTGGTTTATAGTGGGGGCCTCGGGCTTGACCTCCAGCGGGGCTGGAGACTGAGGTCAGCCACCCAGGCAGTCATATCTACATGACCAAACCCAAAAAAAAACCCTCGACTCGAGGCTCGGGTGAGCTTCCCTGGTGGGCAATACTCCGTGCGTGTTGTCACACATTGTTGCCGGGAGAAATAAGCACTGTCCGTATACCTCCACTGCGAGAGACCACTGGTCTCTCCTGGACTCCACCCCATGCGCCCCTTTGCTGATTGTACTCTGTATCCTTTCACTGTAATAAACTGTAACCGTGAGTATAATGGCTTTGCTGAGTTCTGTGAGTCCCCATTGAACCTGAGGGTGGTCTTAGGGTCCCTGACTACACCAGCGAAGTGACTTGCTCCAGATCATGGTGCTAACAAGCAGCAGGGCTGGGATTCAAGTCCAGGTCATAAAGGATGGTGGTGGGGGGAAAAAACAAGGTGTGGACAGAGATGTGTGGGTGACACTGGAGGGGTGTGGTGACGTGTGATGAAGGTGGGAGGGGGATACATAAATGAATGAATTTCTCTACCAAATATTTACTGAGCAAATCAGACATGCCAAGTGCTGCTCAAGCACTGAGGAGGGCCAATAAGACACCTCTGAGTGGGAAGAGAGAGCCTGCAAACCAAAGATGAATAAATATGAACAGGAGATTTCACGTGTGTAAAGTGCTGGGGAGAACTAACCCCCCAGTTCCAAGGCATTAACTCTTTCAACCTCCACAACAATCCTGCACAACAGGTCCTGTTATTACTATCCCCATTTTTCAGATGGGGAAACTGAGGCACAGGGAGGTTCAGTTGCTTGCCTGGGGTCACACGGGTAGTAAACGGCAGAGCTGAGATTTGAATCCAGGCAGTTTGGGCCCAGGGCCTGTGAAACTGACCACCAGACTCTTCACAAAAGTGATCGCACGGGCCTGACACACAGGCTTCTGGGTTGAGGTGCAGAGTGGATGGCGGGGCACAAGTGGAGATGGAGCAGCCCAGGGAGGAGCAGACTGGAGGATGGGAATGATCGTGGGTACCGTCTTAGACACACAAATCGGTGGCACAGGGATGCATTAACCATAGACCAGATTCCACAAACGCGCACATCAGAAACCATGCCACGCAACACGCCCTACCCACACCTCTTCCTATATTCAGGCACACAGCCTCCTTTTTCATGTAAACAGAATAATACTATTCTCTAGACTGCTCCCCCGCAAAAAATGAGGGAATAAAAATAATAGCTAAATAGCTAAACCATATAGAGCTTCCTACTTTCCAGGCACTGTTCCTTACACACACACACACACACACACACACACCCTCACACAACAACCCTAACAACTATGAGGTAGTGTCTATTATTATCCCCATTCTATAGATGAACAAACCAAGGTCTGGAGAAGTTACATAACTTGTTCACAACTTACTGGATGTTCCCCAGCCAGGAAATGGCACAGCTAGAATGTATATAAAGTTTTTAGTGTATATCTGTACAAATAAAATCAAGTTTTTAGCTGTTACTGTATCAGCCCCAAAGTGGCTGGTCTGATGTAAAAATAGGCTATTGGACACAGAGAAGATTCCCTTGGGGAGCCAGGAAGAGGCAGAAAGGCTGAGACTGAGCCACGAGAGGCCAGGGTAACTACAGAGCAGGGGAAACGCAAGCCCCAGATTCAGATAGGGCTCTGGGAGACCCTCAGTGAAACAGCTCTATAAGCCTGTGGTTGTCTTTTTCCCTGTGCCAAGTAATGGTGGGTTTCTCCTGTCCAGGGCACTTGGCAGGACTGCATCTCTCTGCCCCTCTGCAGTTCGCCATGGTCACGTGACTTGCTTTGGCCAATGAGCAAGAAATAAAGTTCAGTGAGGTAAGCCACTGAGATTCCAGGGCTGGTTGTTACTAAGGCAAAACCCAGGCCATCCTGACTGTCACATCTTAGGACACTCATTGCTCATCCCGAATTTTTCTTTTCTAGAGAGAAACAGATCAGTGTGGCACATTGGGACTATTGTCTATTTTTTATCTTCTCTTTTAAAATGAATTATTCAAATGTGTCAAAATGCACAAGGTCCCAAAGTCAAGTAATATAAAGCTATCCAGCACTGGGTCCTCTTCCTACTTCTATTTTCTAACCACTCGGTTGCCATTCGCTATTCCTATGTCCATCCACATCTCTTGCTGTTCTTCTAGATTTTCTTTATGTGAATACAAGCAAGCCACCTTTATATTCTTATTTTCTCCGTTTTATACATACAACATACCATGTACATTGTTTTGCTCCTTGCTTTTTTTTTTTTTTTTTTTGTAACTGAGAAATCTGTTCAGATCAGTTCCTAGAATTGTTCTCACTCTTGTTTTAAAGCTACATAGTATTCCAGTTATGTAACCATTACCCATGGGTGGGGTTTGGTTGTTTCCAATCTTTTACTTTCACGAACCCCAATGATTAACCTTGCTTGGAAATCATTCGGCAACTGTGCAACTACATCTGCAGGATAAATTCCTAGCAGTGGGAGAGGGAGTGGTCAAAGGGTGAGTGACTTGGTCATTTTGACAGATATTGACGAAGAGTCCTCTGTTGAGGTTGTACCAGCGGACCAGTTAGTATGCTTAAAAGTAGCACACACAAAACAACTTTCACCTTTCTCAGAAGGCAAAGCGTACACACGAGAGAGGGCTGCAACGTGTCTGTGCAAGATCCATCTTCACCCAGAAAGCCAGCTTGCTTGCTGGTTACTCTGGAGCCTGCCACCAAGGAGATGGGATTAGATACCTCAGCCCATCATCACAGCCTCAGGGCAGATTATAACAGGTCTTAACACCTCCTAGGTTGAAGCAGCCACTCAGTCTTGCCCACAAATGGTGGTTGTGGCTTTGGGGTACACTCTTCTTGTCTGACCCCCTCCCAAGACCAAGTGAACGACCTCAATGCAGGGGGTCCCCGGCATTCAGCTTCTCAAGTATAATTGCTCCTTCAGGAAACTGCTGGAAGCAGAGAGAATAATATCCAGAACTCTTTTGCTATATCTTATAAGTGAAAAAAGCCAGGTGAAACTTCCGTGTAAAGGTGACAGACTGAACACATCCTGCTAATTTCACTCCTTCCTGACCTTCAAGTACCTCTAGAGAAAAGGGATTTTTTTTTTTAAGTTATAGAGGCATTAGGAAAGGAGACAACAGGACCCAAACTTCAGAAGTTGGAAAGCAGATGGACAAGCTGACCGCCGCTCCCCCCAACAAGAAAAGAAAACAAAAGCAACCCCCCCAAAAAACCCCATCAGTTGGGACCAATAGCAGAGCCCTCAAAAGGAACTGGCACACCCTGGCAGTGTGGGGAGGTTAAAACAAAGGGTATGAGGGCTGTTTTAGAAGCAGTTAGATCTGTTAAACTCATGCTTTTTCTCACGCCCAGGTGGCTGGAGATTTATTCTGTGGAGGCGGTAAAACAGAGAGGGTTGCTGGCCCTGGGGACATCGGGCCCATCTGCTGGCGGGGCAGGGGGGAGTGGTAGTTCCGTGCATCTTGCTGGCAGAGGGCCAGCTCCCCAGCCCTCTTCCCCAACATGGCTCCCAGAAGCTGGCAGCCTGGCCTTTACCTGCCAGCCAGCCAGCCAAGTGGTTGGAGTTTTCTCAGGGGGATTTGCCCGGCCCCAAAGGAAGAACAAAAGATGCTAACATCTGGCACGCCCCAATATACAAAGCAAGATGCAGAAAAGTGGGTATAACGTGCTACCTTGCTGGGGGAGGGGACAAGGGGAAATAAGGTTAAAAATAAAGACATGCAAATGTATCTGTGTATAGAGCTGTGCCGTTCCATCCAGAAGCCACTAGCCACATGGGACTATCGAAATTTCCATTAATTAAGTTAAATTAATAATTCAGGGGACTTCCCTGGCGGTCCAGTGGTTAGGACTCTGCGCTTCCACTGCAGGGGGCGCGGGTTCAATCCCTGGTTGGGGAGCTAAGATCCCACATGCCGTCCATTGCGGCCAAAAAAAAAAAAAAAAAAAATTAAGAATTCAGTTCCTCAGTCATACTGGCCATATTTCAAGCACTCAATAGCCACACGAGCTACCCTACTGGACAGCGCAGACACACATCATTTCTAGCATCACAGAAAGTTTCACTGGACAGCACTGGGCCATAGAACAGAAAGATATATAAAAGATGGATAAGCCACTGATACTCCAGCGGCCTCTGAGGAGGGGACCTGAGGGGCAGGAGGTGACAAGGGTACTTTTCACTACATACCCTTTTGTACCTTTTGAATTTAGGACCATGTGAATGTCTTACATATTCAAAAAGCCAATTTAAATTTTTTAAAAAAGGAATAACCCTTTCACTGGTCTGTCTCTTGGTTTTCTAGAACTTCTTCATTTCTTTTAAAAACATTAAGGTGAGCCAACATATGACTCTGCAATCCCACTCCTGGGCATATATCCTAAGAAAACTCTAATTTGAAAAGATACATGCACCTCGATGTTCATAACAACACTATTCACAGTAGCCAAGATGTGGAAGCAACCTAAGTGTCCATCGACAGAGGAATGGATGAAGAAGATGTGGTATGTATATGCAATGGAATGCTACTCAGCCAAAAAAAAGAATGAAATAATGCCATTTGCAGCAACATGGATGGACCAAGAGATTATCATACTAAGTGAAGTAAGCCAGACAGAGAAAGACAAATACCATATGATACTTATATGTGGAATCTTAAAAAAATGATACAAATGAACTTATATACAAAACAGAAATAGACCCACCGACATAGAAAACAAACTTATGGTTACCAAAGGGGAAAGGCAGGGGGAGGGATAAATTAGGAGGTTGGGATTAACATATACACACTACTATATATAAAATAGATAACCAACAAGGACCTACTGTATAGCATGGGGAACTATACTCAACATTTTGTAATAACCTATAAGGGAAAAGAATCTGAAAAAGAATAGATATGTTTATATGTATAACTGAATCACTTTGCTGTACACCTGAAACTAACACAATATTGTAAATCAACTATAATGTAATTTAAAAAAATTAAGGCGGGGCAAATCACAGATCCAGGAGCCAAACTTGGTTTCGGCTAGATTTCATGACAGCGTCCAAACCAATTTTCTTTCTTTCCTTCCTTTCCTTCCTTCCTCCCTCCGTCCCCTCCTTCCTTCTTTCCTTCCTTCCTTCCTTCCACCCTTCCTTCCTTCCTCCGTCCCCTCCTTCCTTCTTTCCTTCCTTCCTTCCTTCCTCCCTTCCTTCCTTCCTTCCTTCTTCCCTTCCCTCCAAGTCCACCCTGGCCCTGAAGTTGGATCAAAGCAGCAGAAAGATTCCTCATGGAGGAGCAGTATTCTCACCGTTCCTCCAGCACATGAATCTCGCGCCAGCCTCTGAGCCTTCGCACTGGCTGTTCTTTCTGCCTGGAACTCACTTCCTTCTGAAGACGGAATGGGGGATCCCTTCCCTCCAGTCTGTCTCCTTTGCTTCACCATCATGTCCTCACTGAGGCCTTCCCTGACCACTCACATTAAAATAGCACCCTTACAATTGTCCACGCCCTCGTCCTCTTCTTTACCATTCTCCTCCCCAATCCATCGTATTATGTCATGTAGCACCCTCTCTACTAAGACGTGATCTGGGTGGTGGGCACAGGGGTGTTTTTAACTTTGTGAACACTCACCAAACTCTATACTTATCATTTGTGCACGTTCTATGTGTGTCGTTTCAGTTAAAAAAAAAATTTTTTTTTTTAAATAGCACTTTCCATCACTCTGGATCCTCTTCCTCCTAGCCCCAACCCTAATGACCTGATATCATATTTGGATGCATCTGTCTATGATTGGTTTCTCCCCCGACAACTGCAAGGTTGTAGTAGCCAATCGCTGCGAGTGGCTATTTACATTTCAATTCGTGAAAATGAAATACCATTTAAAAATTCTGTTCCTCAGTCCTACTGGCCGCAGGGCAAGCGCCCAATAACCACGTGTGGCTTCGGGACTACCATACTGGACAGCGCGGAATCACAAGGCATTCGCATCACCGCATAAAGTTCTAGTGGAGGGCGCTGCCTTACGGGATGAGTTCTCGGAGGGTAGGGATGGGGCCATATCTTGCGGGCGGCCGCCCCCGACCACCACCCCATGCCTCGATAAATCTTGAATGAATACGCGAAGGAATGAATGAAAGGCGTGAATGGATGAGTGGGCGGATGGATGAATGAATGAACGGCCCGCGAGTCTTGGGCGTGGCTCTCCCTCGCCGCGCCCCCCCCTCCCCTCGCCTGCCTCTCCAGAGACCCCACCTTGGCCTCGGGGTCGGTGCGGAAGAGCCCCTCGAGCACGTGCAGGGCGTCCAGGACGCCGTGGTCGCGGCCCTTGCAGTAGGAGAGCAGGCGGCGCACGTCGGCCGGGGCCACGAACTGCTTGGAGATCTTGTTGGTGGTGCGCACGGGAAGGCAGGCGTTGGCCAGCAGGTGGCCCGGGCGGAAGTAGTAGGCGAACTCGAGCGGGCAGGCCGGGTGTGAGTGGGTCAACTGGCACTCTGTCACCACGAGGCGGTCCCGCAGCGGGCTCAGCTTGACGATGATGAAGGCCGGGCAGCCGGGCTGGGGGGACCTGCGGGAGGAACGACCACGGCCGCCAGTCACATCACCCTGCTGCCTGCCCTCTTCTGCCTTGTCTCTCCTCTCTCCTTTATTCTTATTATGATTTTTTAACATTAAGAATTGTTTCAAGGAGGGGAAGGGATTCATTAGGAGTTTGGGATTAAAATATACACAGTACCATATATAAAACAGATAACCAACAAGGAACTATACTCAATATCTTGTAATAACCTATCATGGAAAAGAATCTAAAAAAAAGAATATATATATAACTGAATCACTTTGCTGCACACCTGAAACTAACACAACATTGTAAATCAATTATATTTCAATAAAAATTAAAAAAAAAATTGTTTCAAGCATAGAGAAGAGTAGAGGGCCTTAAGAATATGCCAGCTCTGTGACCTTGGGCAGGTCCCTTCAGGTCTCTGGGCCTCAGTTTCCTCTTAAAAGGGAGTAATAATCATCATACCTTTCTCATAGGGTTGTTGTGAGGATTAAAAGAATTGATACCTGGAAAGCACTGAAAAACATTGTCTGGAACATGGGGGAGCGCTGTACGTTTGCTAGAATTCTGCACCCACCACCCCCAGCTCTATTAAAAGTGAATGCATAGTTTATTATACTTAGCTCAATCAACTTTAAGAAATAAAACATTTCATATACTCCTGTATCCGCTTTTGATTTAGTGATAACAACATTGCAAGCTGAGGCCTTCTGTGAACCCTGTCCCAACAAAGTCCCCTCCCTCCTTCTGACCCCAGAGGTAGCCACTACCCAAATTAGGTATTGAGCATTCCCACATATGTTTTAATGTATCTATAAACACATGCCACGGAGCAACTAAGCCCGTGTACCACAACTACCGAGCCTGCGCTCTAGAGCCCGCCAGCCACAACTACTGAAGCCTGCGTACCTAGAGCCCGTGCTCTGCAACAAGAGAAGCCACCTCAATGAGAAGCCCACGCACTGCAACGAAGAGTAGCTCCCGCTCACTACAACTAGAGAAAGCCTGTGCACAGCAACGAAGACCTAATGCACCCCAAAATAAATAAATAAATAAATTTAAAAAAACACACGTTTAAAAAAAAAACAGTGGAAGGTATGTTACCAGGTTTTAAAACTTTGTACACATGAAAAGGGGCTCAAACTCATTAGGCATCAAGGGAACACAAATCAAAACCCTAGGGTGGTATATATACACAATGGACTATTACTCAGCCATAAAAAAGAATGAAATAATGCCACTTGCAGCAACACGGATGGACCTAGAGATGACCATACTAAGTGAAGTAAGTCAGACAGAGAAAGACAAATATCATATGATATTGCTTATATGTGGAATCTAAAAAAATGATACAAATGAACTTATTCATGAAACAGAAATAGACTCACAGACATAAAAAACAAACTTATGGTTACCAAAGGCAAAAGGGGGGAGAGGGATAAATTAGGAGTTTGGGATTAAAATATACACGCTACTATACATAAAATAGATAACCAACAAGGACCTACTGTATAGCTCAGGGAACTATACTCAATATCTTTTGGTAACCTACAATGGAAAAGAATCTGAAAAAGAATATATATATGTGTGGGTAACTGAATCATTTTGTTGCACACCTGAAACTAACACAACATTATAAATCAAGTATATTTCATTAAAAAAAAAAAAACCCTAGGGAGAGGCCACTTTACACCAGCAGATAAAAGAGACTGATAACATCAACTGTTGGTGAGGACGTGGAGCAACTGGAACTCTCAGATGTCGTTGATAGGAGTGTGAAATGGTACAGTCACTTTTGAAGAACTGAGTGGCAGTATCTACTGAAGCTGAGCATGTGCCTCCTCTGTGAATAGCATTTCCACTCAAGATAAATGCCTGCAGATGAGCACCGAAAGATGTGTACTAGAATGTTCATAACGGCACCATTCATATTAGCCAAATACTTGAAACAACCCAAACACAGAATAGAATAGGAAAACAAGTTGTGATATAGTCCTAAAAATAACATACTAATCAACAATAAGAATCAGCAAACCATTACTCTCCCCCCAAACATGGATGATCTCACAAACCTGCTGGATGAAAGAAGTCTGACACAAAAGAAGACCCACCACATGGTTGTAGTTTATAGAAAGTTCAACAACAGGCAAAGCTAACCTCTGCTGGCCAAAGAGTGGACAGTGGTTACCCTGAGTGGTTATGGGGGGCATGGTGGAGGGGGGCTTCTTGGCACTGGATGTATTCTGTCTCTTGTACTGGGTGCTGGTTACATGTGCATTTTACTTGGGGAAAATTCATCAAGTTGTACATGCAGGATGTGTGCACTTTTCTGAATGTGTTACACTTTTTTTTAAAGTATACTTGGGGGACTTCCCTGGTGGTCCAGTAGTTAAGATTCCGTGCTCCTAAAGCAGGGGGCCTGGGTTTGACCCCTGGTCAGGGAACTAGATCCCGCATGCCGCAACTAAGACCCGGCACAGCCAAATAAATAAATAAATATTAAAAAATAAATAAGTAGAAGTTTACTTGGGAAATTTTTGTTTTCTAGCATGATGTCGGGCGGAATGACAGCCCCCCCAAGGATATTCACATCCTAGTCGCAGGAGCTGGGCAATGTTACTGTACATGGCAAATGGACTTTGCAGACATGATTAAATTCGGATCTTGACATGAGGAGAAGATACTAGACCCAAGGTAATCACAAGGGTCCTTATAAGGGGAAGAGGGAAGCAGAAACGTCAGAGTCAGAGAAAGATTGAAAGATGCTACGCTCTTGGCTTTAAAAGTGGAGGAAGAGACTGCGAACCAAGGAAAGTGGGTGGCCTCTAGAAGCTGGAAAAGGCAGCAAAACGGATTCTCCCCTCAAGCTTCCAGAAGAAACGCAGTCCTGCAGACACCTTGATTTAGCCCAGTGAGACCTGTGTTGGACTTCTGACCTTCAGAGGTGTTAGGTCACGCATTTGTATTATTTTAAGCCGCTACATTTGTAGTTATTTGTTATAGCAGCAACAGGAAACAAATATAAGCATCCCACTCTATATATCCTTTTGTAGCTTGCTTTTTCACTCCTCAGCGCTTCAAGACTTTTATGTTTCATTACTTGCTGCCTAATATTCCACTCTGCAACTCCGCCAACTGTTATGTCGTCTCCAGTTCTCCCTTCTTACAAACAACACTTGAGTGAACACTCTCTTATACATCTCTTTGTGTGTGAGCAAGAGTGTGTCCCAGACAGCGGTTTTCAAACTGAAGGGCATGGCCCATCACCTAACATCAATTTAGGGAGTGACATCCAGCATGGCAGAAAATGAAAGAGCGCCACAACTACTGAGCCCATGTGCCACAAATAGAGAGAAGCCCGCGCACTGCAACGAAAGATCCTGCGTGCCACAACTAAGATCTGCAACCAAGACCCAATGCAGCCAAATAAATAAATAAATAAATAAATATTTAAAAAACAAAAACAAAACAAAAAAAAGAGAATAGGGGAAAAGAAAATCAGAGTATATTTCCCTGATAATATTTAAATTGACATCTGCTGTCTGAAAGCGGGTCCATGTTTCTCCAAGGGGAAGTGAGCTCAGCATTTTTGGTAGATTTCATGTTTATAGAGCAGGGTCAGCGAACTTGTTCTGCCAAGGGCCAGATGGTAGATATGTCCTGTTGCTATACTGCAGACACAGCCATGGGTGATATGTAAATGAATGGGTGTGGCTGTGTGTCAATAAATCTTTATTTACAAAGATGAGCTGCAGGTTGCATTTGGCCCAAGGGCTCCTAGTTTGCCAACCCTTGTAACATAGACCATCTGGGGCCTGGCATATAGTTAAGAAGCCTGGCTCCCAGGGGGTAAATGCCAGTAGCACACCCTACCCCCAAAATGCTCCTACGTTCTTTCTAAACAGTCCCTGAGGAGGGGGATCCTTCTTAGGATCCACCCTGAGAACCTCCAGTCTAAATACTTGGGAATTGTCTTTGTTAAATCAGAAGGGGATCCTTGACACACCCCTTCTCTCCTCTATGCACGAAGTAAAACCCTGGAGCCTGACAGATTTTAAAAATCTACATAAGCATTTGAGACTTTTTGCCTAACTTAAAGTAACAAAAATAATGCAAATTCAGAAAACTCGAAAGTGTAAAATCATTCTAAATAAAATACAAATGTGGAGCCACCATGATGGTATCAGATGCAACTCAAACAAATTTCCAACACACAGCCATTTCTGATCTACCAAAATGGCAAGTTCATGGGGTTCTACCCAGTACATTTGTCTAGAAAAATTCACGGGCTTTTGGGAAACTCTCTGGTTTGACCTCTTTGGGCCTGGGTGTTTTGGCCCCTAGAACAAACCCCCACTCAAGGGAGGTTACCTCTTCTGGGAAGCCGTGCATCTTACCAGAGAATGGCATGTCCCCTCTGCGGGTTCCCAGTATGCCACACAATGGTCTACGGCAGCCTCAACAGGCCATTTCTCTCCATCTATCTGGGGGAATAATACCACCACCCCCCTGTAACTGTAAACTCCACATGGGCAGGAATTTTAGTCTGTTTTGTTTACTGCTGTATCCTCAGCACCTAGAACAGCTCCTGGCCCCTGGGAGGTGCTCAGTTCAGTAAACAAATGAGTGAATGACTGTATCCCCCTTTCTGAAACCCAGGTACCCAGGCACACCACTCATCACTCATCCCACCAAAACCACCCATCACAAGTCCTGCCTTTTAAAGTCTCCAAATCATCCACTTTTTTCACATTTCCATTGCAACCAACTTACTGTAAGTTCTTTCCCTCTTCACAAAACATCCTTCTCCCTTCATCTCGTTAATTCCTACTCATCCTTCACAACTCAGAGCCCGCGTCACTCCTCCAGGAAGCCTTCCCTGACCATCCCCAGGCAGATTCCATCACATATTGGGGTGATGATTTGATTGATGCCCATCTGTAATGAATGCTCCCCACTGAATGTGGAGCACTCCCACTGAAATCCCAGCATCTAAAACATGTACACCCTGCACATAGTAGGTGCTCAAAACGAACCTCTTGGATGAATGAACAAACACATGGTACCAAGGACCAAAATGTCCTTAGGGTGTCGGCACATTCAACTCTCATATTAACGATCCATGATTGAAATAAAGAGAGAGGAGAGGGAGGGCGAGAGGGAGAGGGAGATAGAATGGTAATTAAAAACATGGGTTTTGTGGTCAAACTGTGTGGGTCCAAATCCTGGTTTTCCCTCTTAGCAGCTGTGTTACCTTGGGAAAGTCCTTTAACCTCTCTGTGCCTCAGTTTTCTGGAAATCGGGGCTAATAATAATACTGACCTTGCAGGGTTGTTGAGAGGATTCAATAAGAGGATTAAATTATGTATATGGTTAGAAAAGGGGCTGGCGCCTGGTAAACAGTTAAAAAAAGTCGCTGCTATGTTCAAACATCTTTTTTTCTTCTAAAAGTACCATTGCTAGGACTTCCCTGGTGGCCTAGTGGTGAGGATTCCGGGCTTTCACTGCCGCGGCCTGGGTTCAATCCCTGGTCCGGGAAGACCCCACAAGCCACGCGGTGCAGCCAAAAAGATTTAAAAAGTACCATTGCTTTGTTTTGCACTCCACTTGTCCATTTCTTCTGGATCTTTCAGGTTCTCAAGATCTTTGTGTTTCCAAAGGCTGGTGTGTGTTGGGAAAGGTTGGCAATCCTGTTCTAGCAAGGGAAGTGCCGTGAGAGGCTGGGGGAGAGTGGGAGAGCACCGGAGCTGGAAGGGGGAAGGGGCAGGGACGGTGATTTCGAGGTCACTGCGCAACCTCCAGGAAAGGCGGAAGGAGCGGCCGGAAAGATGGCCCTTCTGTGTGTTCCCTGGACCATAGCCCCGGCCACCTCCCTGGCCTCTGGTTTCTCTCCTCCAGTCCATCCCCCATGAGACCCCAGAGGGTCTTCCTACCCCCAGAGCTGACCCTGCTCACAGCCCTCCCAGGGGTCCCCAGTGCCCTAGGATAAAGTCCCAGCCCTTGGACTCAGCCCCGCAGGTCTGGGCCTGACACCGTTCCAGCCACATCTCCTGCCTTTTCTAATATACTATTTCTCCAGACTCTGTCCTTGGGCCCTGGGCTGTGACACTGGTCAGGCCCTGCCTGAGCAGCTAGAGGGATGGAGGGGCTCAGAAGTGATGGGCTCCACGTCACCAGCCACCAGCTCACAACCACCTCCACTCCCAGGCTCCCCATCCAGGGACCATCCCACTGTCGACCCAGCCACCAGGCCCAAGCCCAAGGCACTGTCCTTGCCTCCTTGCTGGCCTGTCACTCCCTCCCATCCCTTCTGCCCCCTGGTTCCCCTCTGATATTTGTAGAGGGACAGTGCCTGCATGTAATATGTGCCGTGTGTTTAAGTCAAATACTGTACATACACAAATATATAAACAAAGAAAATCCTTCAAGGCTCCACTTATTGGTCACCTCTTCCAGGATGCCTTCTAGATCCACCCTGGAAGCTCTCAGTAGAGCTGACCATTCCTCTTTTATCCTCCTCCATCTCCCTCATCAACGTCTTTCTCACTACTTTGGGCCATTTTTTTGGGGGGGGTGTCTTTGTCTCCTACATTAGATCCTGAGCTGCTCAAGGGCAGAGAGCTGCTCTCTGGGTTCCACATGCCCCTCGAACGGCATGCACACAGTAGGGGCTCAGTGTCTGTTGCTTTGCACTGGGTTCTGTTAACAAGGAGAGATTCCAGACTGGGCCTAAGCTTCCGGCAAGCTCTCATGTTCTAGGTATCTGGGTGATGATGGGTGTTTGATCCTGTTCTGCTTCCGGATCTCCAAGTCTGTTTCCAGAATAAGCAGTGCGTAAGCTACTGAGAACCGTAATTCTCACAATAAATGTTTAATTAACTGTGAGTGAGAATCACTGGTACCGAGTGCTCACCTGGGCTCTCTTCTGAATGACGGGCATGTATGCGCTCATTTAATCCTCACAAAACCTATGCGATCAATACTATTACTTCTCGCCTTTTCCCAGGGTGGCAGCTGAGGCCCAGAAAGGGGACGTCACGAGCTCAGTGTCATAGGCTGGGCAGCAGTGGAGCCATGGTGGGCACCCAGGCTGCCGGCTCCCAGGTCTGTGCTCTTGACTCCTGTAACAGCCCTCCTGTACCCAGCTGCCCCGTGTTCCAGGCACTGGGTAAACGCCTTCCTGCTCACGGTAACCTCTTAACAGCGCCACGAGGCAGGTACTGCGCTAACCCCCTTTCGGAGATGAGAAAACTGAGGCTTGGAGATGTGAAGTCCGTTGCCCAAAGAGACCCACCCAGGAAGTGGTGGAGCCGGTCTCGAGCAGCCAGCAGGCAGAGCCTGTGTTCTTAAGTGCACCCCTCTGTCCATGGCTCCCACCCAAGGGTCTCCAACTCACACACAGACAGGGGCCAGACAGGCAAAACAAGGATGTAGCAAAGGATGAGGTGGCAGAGAGCAGCGGCGTCTGGGGCAAACCTGAGCGCCAATGCCCCGTCTAATTGGGGTGGCCATCTGCACATGAGAACAAGGTCTCAGCCTCTTCCCGAGCTTGAAGGGAAGCTGGAAACCCAACATTGTATGGGGAATGTTTAGGGTTTAAAATTGGGGTCAATTAAAACACCCCTGGCCACTTGGGTATGTTTCCTAGCCCTCTTGGATTCCTCAAGCCCTTTGTAGCATTACAGTTGGAGGGAACTATTTGTGAGCTTGTTCATATGATGTCAGTCTTCTGTCCGGTATGAAAGTTCCAGAAGGGCGGGGAATTTGTCTGTCTTGCTAAACTCCCCACTCTCCCAAGTGAAATATCCTTAGTTCCCAGCATGGGACCTGGCCCTGTATTTACTGAATGGATGGATTTTTTTTTTTTCTATTTTTGTCCTGTGGCTTTCTCTGCAGCTCAGCCTCTGATCTCTTTGTAGGTGTCCCAAATCTGGCTCTCACCTGTTTTTCTGGCTGGCTGGTGTCTCTGGCGCCATGTCTCCATGTTTCTGGAATTTTCTTTTTTAATGTCTCTTGGGTGTGTGTGTCTATCTCGCTCCCTGCCTCTCCACGGGTCTCTGTTAAATCTCTAAGTGGAGCCCACCCTCTGTATGTGCCTCGGTCCCTCCAGCAAACTGGCTCTGTCTCCGTCTCAGGAAGCTTCCCTCCTTGACCCTCTCGGCTTCTCTTCAAGGCGTATTTAGCGGTTTTAGTTGGCATCTCTCCCCTCCCAGTCTCTGGGGTGAGGGCTCACTGCCTCCCCCTCCCCCGGGCCGCCCTTCCCCCCCAGCCCCCAGCAGGACAGGAGGCTCAGCTCACGCACCCCACGGCGGGCCGGCTGGGCGCGCGCACGTCCTTGCACACCAGCCGCACGTAGCTGTACTTGAGCACGTCGATGAGAGTGTAGAGCGGCGGCGCGCTGGCCCAGCGGCAGCGCGCCAGGTGCATGGAGCTCTTGACGAAGAAGAGCGCCAGCCGCTGCTGGCACCACGCGTCGAAGAAGCGGCTGAACTCGGCCCACGAGAAGAAGGCCCTCTCCCGCAGCTCCTGCTCCTCCTGCCCCGTTGCCGTGCCGGGTGGGGGCTCCATCCTGGGGCGCCTGGGTGGGAGGGGTGGGGAGGACACGTGGATATCAGATCCATCCCCTCCCAAGGCGTCCTGCTTCCTCCATTCTCGGCCTGCCTCTTCGGTGCTGATGCCTCTATCCAGGTGGGGCCTGGGGCGGGATATACCCGTTAATCTCTATACATGAACCTCTAGCTCATCTTTGGCCTCCTTCCACCCTCCTGCTTTATTCCTGGGACAGCTGGAACCTGTCATCCTGATCTCTAACTCTCCAGTTCTGGTCGCCTCCTCCATAAATGTGATCCCTAGGCACAGTTGGGGTCCCTCTCCCAATATATGATTCTTAAACTCAATTGTGGACATCTCCTCCAATGTGTTCCCGGCTTCCAGGTAGGACCTCCTCCCCTTCCAGATGTGCCTCCTACATTTGGCGGTAACCTCTAGTGCCTCCATTCATCTGGAACTCCCCCTTCCATGAGCGTACACAGGGGCTATAACCCACATCCAGCTGTGCCCGCCTCTAAAGATGCTCCATCTCCGGATGTGTCTCAGATACTGGGCAGCTGTTGCCCCTCTCCAACATGTGACCCCTATACGGGTTGCCACATCCAGCTGTACCTCTGCTTCCCAGAGATGCTCCCATATCCAGACTTACTCCCCACATCTAGTATGGCCCCTTCGCGTACAGGTGTGTGCCCCATTCACTTGTGGCCAACTCTCAGAAGTGTCACCAATATTCATCTGTGGTCCCCACCTGCCCAGATGCACCATCCAGCCCAGCTGTGGCCCCCTCCTCCCATCTACAGCTATCATCCTCCCCCAGATATGCGTCCTCGTCCTAGACACGGCCCGTCGTCCTTAGATGGGCTTCATCAACACAGATGCTCCCCCACGTCCAGCTGAGCCTCCCTCCTCATTAAGCCCCTCCCAACCGGCTCCAGCCTCTGCAACCCCTCCCAGCCCCGCCTGCCTTGGCACCTCCCATCCCGGCTGTCCCACCCAGCTGTGCCTCTCCCCTCCCCCAGATGTGCACCCTTCCCGCCCCTCCCCACTCACCTACCCGCCCCGGAGCGGCGTCCACATCCCACAATGCCCCGCGCCGAGGCCCGGCCCGGCCCTTGCTCCCGGGATGCCCCGCGCGGCCTCCCGCCTCTCTTCCCGCCGTGCGTCGCGCAGCGGCTTCCACCGGATCTCCCTTTTCCCGCCGGTCGCTCCGCAGACCTCCAGCCACACCCACTCATCCAGAGCAACAGAAGGCTCGGGGCTGTTTCCCAGCGTGCTCTGCGGGAGGGCTCGCCCCACTTCACCCCCTTTCCTGGCAGTCTCGCGTCCGGGACACTACAACTCCCAGCGTCCTCCGCGCGGCGGCGGCGCGGACTCGCCCCGGCCCCGCCCCCGCCCCTCGGCTCGGCCCCGCCCCCGCCCGCCGAAGTCTGCGCGCGAAGTCCGTGGCGCGAATTTGGGACTGCAGTGAAGCGCCGAGCGGTTCCGGGTGTGACGCTCAGGACAGCGGCGCGCGGGCTCGGCGCGAGGCAAGTGGAGCCGGCCGTGAGGGTCTTCAGGGTTGGGGAACGGCGCGCGTGTCGTAAACTCGGGGTTCATGCCTTCGCCTGGTCGATCGGCTACAGAGAGTGGACGTAGGGGACGCTGAGGCGACGGGAAGCGCGCTGCGGAGGGGAGAGCGCGGGCAGCAGGCCGCTGGAGGGGGCGGGGCGGCTTCCGCTGGAGGTTCAGGGCCGGGTAGAAGGTAGACGAGGGCCGAAACCCTTGTACGGGACAGGGTCTGAAGAGAGGCCTGGAGGGGCGGGACTACCTGGAAGGGGCGTGGTTATATAGGAATGAGGGGCGGGGAAAAGGCTGTCGGTGGGCGGGGCCATCCGGAAGTTGGACGGGCCGGGGGAGGTGGGCCCACCTGGAAGGGGGTGGGGCTAGGGAAAAGTTTAACAGTGGACGCGGCCGGGGGAAAGGTTGAAGGCGAGGGGTCAGCTTTAAGGGGTGAGCCCAGGTAGATGGAGGTGGGGCCAGAGGAAAGTCAGTGTTAAGAACTAGGCCTAGGCAAAGGCCTTATGAAAGGTCTCGAACCTTCTGGACGGGGGGAGGTCTGGCCTTGTGTGTGCCTGATGAGGGGGCGGGGCCAAGGGGAGAGCAGTGAAGGGGCGGCTGGACGGCGAGGAGGAGGCCAAGGCCTGGGAGGGCGTGGGGCCATAGAGGAGGTTAGCTGAAAGGTCTGGGCTAATTGTTACCCGAGATGGTGGAGGGAGGGCCAGAAGAGCTTGGGGAGGGAAGAGAGAAGGCTCTTGAGGCCCTTAAGTGAGGGGGAAGCTTCAAGGGTAAGGGGGAGGGTACTTGGGAGGAAGAGGGGGCGTTTGGAAAGGAGAGCTGGCCTCTGAAGGCTGAGGGGAATCAGTGAGGGGAGCCAGCAGAAAATGGGATTAAGGACATCACTCCTTGGCCACCATCCCCTTTTCAGCCCGTTTGAATTTCTGACATATTAGGCAGCCTGAGAAGAAGGCACGAGGAAAAGGCAGGAAGGACGTGTTAAGTAAGACCTCCTTAATTTCATCTTATCTTAGGATTCCCTGGGAGCTCGGTAGGCCTGCAGACTTTCCCCCTCCATTCCCAGGATTCTGATTCAGTAGGTCTGGGAGTGCGGCGGGGATATTTTAAACGTGAATCCCTGGCGGTTCTCAGAACTGGCACCCTTCGTTTATAGTATCCGTCATTGACCAGCTGTGTGGCCCTGGACAAGGCAGTTGCCCTCTCCTGTCTCAGCTTCCTGAGTTGTCTTTTGGGGGAATGCTGAGTTGTTTTAAACCTCAGAGCAGGAGGGAGAGTAGCATATTTAGGGGAAAGGTGTAAAATATTTCACAGGAGTGGGGTGAGGATAGGGGACAGGTCAGGAAATGTGAGCTTTTACTAAATAGAAGAAATGCAGACTTGAGCCTTCTGGCCTGTCATCCTCAGACCATTCACCCCTAAACACCCTTTTACATCCCCCTTGTTACCATGGTCTCCAGGTTTGAAAGATCTTG
The DNA here is from genome assembly GCF_028564815.1 of Eubalaena glacialis. Classification (NCBI taxonomy): domain Eukaryota; kingdom Metazoa; phylum Chordata; class Mammalia; order Artiodactyla; family Balaenidae; genus Eubalaena; species Eubalaena glacialis. The sequence goes on along the minus strand of NC_083733.1, from coordinate 61,902,833 downwards.
CTTATAAACCCTAAATTCTTTAGTAATGTTTTTGTTATCCCAATTTTTAGTAATCAAAGGAGTGTGTGTGGGCCAGTGCGTTCAGTGCCAGCACTGTTTTAGGTCCTGTGGCCGTATCTTTGAACAAATAGACAAAATCCGTATCTTTATGGAACTTACATTTGAGCCCTGCACTGCTTAATACAGTAGCCATTAGCCACGTGTAGCTATTGAATTTTTTTTATGAGTAGGTATTACTTTTATTATTTTTTTAATTTAATTTTTATATTATACTGGGGTATAGCTGATTTATAATATTGTGTTAGTTGCAGGTGTACAGCAAAGTGATTCAGTTATCCATATATCCATTCTTTTTCAGTTTCTTTTCCCATATAGATTATTACAGAATATTGAGTAGAGTTCCCTGTGCTATACAGTAGGTCCTTGTTGATTATCTATTTTATACATAGTAGTAGCTATTGAAATTCAAGTTAGGGCTTCCCTGGTGGTGCAGTGGTTGAGAATCTGCCTGCTAATGCAGGGGACACGGGTTCGAGCCCTGGTCTGGGAAGATCCCACTTGCCGCGGAGCAACTAGGCCCGTGAGCCACAACTACTGAGCCTGCGCGTCTGGAGCCTGTGCTCCGCAACAAGAGAGGCCACGATAGTGAGAGGCCCGCGCTCTCCGCAACTAGAGAAAGCCCTAGCACAGAAACGAAGACCCAACATAGCAATCAATCAATCAATCAATCAATCTTAAAAAAAAAAAAAATTCAAGTTAATTAGAAACAAATGAAAAACTCAGTGCCTCAGTCGCACTAGCTGCCTTTCAAATGCTCAGAAGCCACATATGGCTAGAGCTCCCTTTCTTGACAATGCGGATAGAGAACATTTCTATCAGGCAGAAAGTCCTGTTTGAAGCACTGCTCTAGAGGGTGAGACAAATTCTAATTTATAAGGTCAGGTTGTGCTATGTGCTGTTAAGAAAAAGAGGGAGGGGACAGTACAGCAGGCCAGGGGTGGCGATAGCCGGGCCTGAATCATTGGTAACTCCATTGATTTTTTTTTAATAATAAAAAAAATTACATATAGTAAAATTTACTCTTTTAATTTTGAAACATTTAGAGTTATGTCACCACCACCACAATCAAGGTACAGAACCGTTCCATCACCCCTAAAAATGATTCTGGGGCTCCCTTTAAGCCCTCCATCTGGCAACCACTGATTCCTCTCCATTCCTGTAGTGTATCAGTAGATCACTCCTTTTTATTGCCGACTAAGCGTAAACACAATTTAGAACATTCTATAATGGAATACTAGCCAGCAATTAAATGCATTGTATGATGTACCACAATTTGTTCATCCATTCACCCATTGAAGGACATTTGGGTTTTTTACAGTTTTTGGCGATTATAAACAGACCTGTTGCTGTAAATATTAGGTTACAGGTTTTTGTGTGAACATAGGATTGCACTGGGTAAATACCCAGAAGTGGGATTGCTGGGTCAATATGGTAAATGTATGCTTAATGGTTTGAGAAACTGCCAAACTTTTCCAAAAGTGACTGGACCATTTTGCATTCCCACCAGAAATATATGAGAGTTCCAGTTGCTCCCCATCTTCCCCAGCCCTTGGTATTGTCACTTGTTTGATAATTAAATAATAGGTATGTAGTGGACTCCAAGGTTTTTGACCTGTGCAGCTGGGTGAAAAAAGCTACCAATGCTGAGATGGAGAGCATTGGTTGGAGGAGGGATAAAAGTGTGTGTATGCGTGTGTGTGTGTGTGTGTGTCTTTTCTTAGAGTTTGGATTTGGTCCCATTGAGTCTGAGATGTTGGTTAGATATCCAGATGGAGATAGCAGCACAGAAAACTAGAAATATGAGTCCTTGAGTTTAGAGGGGAAGTCACAGCTAGAGGTAGACATTTTGGGGTCATCATCATCCCAGAGTATGTTTAAGCCATCAAACTGGATAAGGTCTCCAACGGAGTGGGTGTAAATAGGACAGAGAGGAGGGATTGGGCCTTGGGCACTGCAACCGTTAGAAAGTGAGTTGCTACATTTTCTGTTGCTGCTGTAACATATTACCAGGAACTGAGTGGCTTAAAACAGCACAAATTTTTATTCTCCTACAGTTTCTGAGGCCAGAAGTTTAAAATTGGTTTCCCTAAAATTGAGGTGTTGGCAGGGCTACATACCTTCTGGGGGCTTTAGGGAAAATCATTTCCTTGCTTTTTCCAGCTTTTAGAGGCCACCTGCATTCCTTGACTGGTGGCCCCTTCCTCCATCTTCAAAGCCAGCAAGGTAGCATCTCCAATCTCTGACTCTAAGCCCCTCCTTCCACTTACAAGGATCACTTGTAATCACTTTGAAGTGATTACACTGGGCCCACCTGTATAATCCACAGTACTCTCCCCACCTCAGAACGCTTAATCACATCTGCAGAGTCTCTTGCCACGTAGGGTAACATATCCACAGGTCCAGGATTAGCGTGGGGACATCTTTGGGGGCACTTATTCTTCTCACCGCAGTGGCTAAGACCCATCGCAGGAATCCAGGAAATAGTAGACACTGAGGTGAGGGTGTGGTTTGAAGGAAGAATTTCAATGGAGCAAGGAGTCAGATGTTTCTACTGCTGCTGATGGGCCAAGATGAGGAACAAGAAATGACTTTTGGATTTAGCAGCCCAGAGGTCCTCAATCATCTTAATGAACAAGGTCCAGCTGAGTGATGTGGGAAAACTTAAAGGTTCAAGCGGGGATGGGAGGAGAGACACTGGAGGTGGTGCTTTGGGACAGTTCTTTCTATGACTTCTCTGAAAAGGGGAGCAGAGAAATGGGGCGATAGCTGCCAGGAGCACGTGGGGTCAAGAGAGGGGTTTTTGTTTGTTTGTTTGTTTAGATGGGAGGAGTCACAGCAGAATTGTAAACCGATAGGGATGGTCTAGTAGAGAGAAAAGATGATGCAGGAGAGAAGGGAGAGGCGTGCTGGAGCATGGGGTTTGAGGAGGTGAGAGGGCATAAGATCTGGTGTGCAGGTCGAGGGTCTGGCCCTAAATGAGGGCACAGCTGGGTGGTCGCAGTACCGACAGCTGGGAGTCGGACCGCCTGCGCGCAGGCGCAGTTGCGGAGGCAGATAAGGTGGTGGGAACTTGTCTTTCTCCCGATTGCTGCCATTTCCTCGGCCGAGGAGGAGAGTGGAGGCGGTGCTGGCGGCTGGAGAAGCCGGTGTGAAGTACGTTCTGGGAGAGCAGGAGGGTTGAATGGTCTGAGGGAATGGAGGGACTTGGACCGCAGTCCGAAGGACCTCTGGGGACCAGTCCAGGTCCGTTCTGCGGGTGCAGGCACAGGGGGTGGAAAGTTGGCTGGAATCGGCAGCTTTGGGGTTTTGCACGGTGAGGCGGAGGGCGGGAGTTAAGAGCAAGAGAGCGACGAAAGACGGTAATGGTGCCCCGGCATCTACCCGAGTCAAGGCAGGAAGGGAGGACGTGATGCGGAGGGAAAGTGAAAAGAAGGAGGATTGACTGGTTTGTAGACTTAGGGAAGGTCTGGGAAACTTTTGGAGTTGGGTTCCTAAAGGAAGTTGGCTGGCAACTTAGGGGTGGTGGTTGGAGAATAAATAGGCTGTTTGAGGTATAAATCAGCATATAAATGGTATTTAACGCCAGGGCCCTGAGCCCTGAGCTTCGAATCAAGAAATTGGGTTTTAGTCGAGTTCGTTAATTTGTTTGTTCGTTCCTTCATTTTTTCCAGTCTCCTTGTTGGAGCGCTGAGTCCTATTTCATCCTTATTTACTTTGCACTTTTTTTTTTTTTTTTTTTTTTTTTGGCCGCGCCGGCGAGTGGGCATCTTAGTTCCCCCAGCAGGGATCGAACCCTGTGCTCCGTGCATTGTTAGCGCGGAGCATTAACTATTGGACCACCAGGGACGTCGCGTACTTTGCATATCTTTGACAGTGGGGCCCGTGAGGTTTTTCAAGAGCAGGGACTGGGTTTCCTTTCCTGTATTGTCCCAGAGACTGAAAGTCTTGGGAGCCCTGCAGTGACTTCTGCGTGAAGCTCTGTTCTCCCTTGTGTGGAAGTGAATTTAGGGGCTCCCTGGCTGGTTGGGAAGAAAAGATCTTGACTTTGACAGATAATTCATGTCCAGGATAGGTTAGAACTTTCTCAAGTGAGGGACTCATACCAATACTTGTGTTTTTTGAGGGGGGAAAGGGGCTGGGTTATTCACTACCTTATTGATTTTCATGAATTCTGAGCTTTGGGCTGTATACGCAAATTATATTTTTATTTCCAATTTTAGGTTACTTTTTCATCTTTGACTCATAAAAACTTTCAGACAGAAAAGTAGAGCAACTAGGATAATATGCCACCACCTCGATTTTACAGCTGTTAACATTTTGCTATGTTTGCACCGTCTAATTTTCTGAATAAAAAAATTTAACGTTTATTGTAGAAGTTTCAAACATACACAAAAGTGGAGAGTAATGTCATGAATCCCTGTGTACCCATTACCCAGCCCCAGGAATGATCAAAATATGTTCATTCTTATTTTGTTTATATGCTCCTTAATTCCCCCAAAAAACCCTGAATTATTTTAAAGCAAACTTCAGGCATTTGCTGAAATATTTGAACTAGTTTACAGACATCATGACACTTTGTCCCTATTTATTTCAGCATGCTTCTTTAAGCAATAAAGGCTTTTTCTGATTTGAGTTTCACACATTAAAAAATTAACAGAGGGCTTCCCTGGTGGCGCAGTGGTTGAGAATCTGCCTGCCAATGCAGGGGACACGGGTTCGATCCCTGGTCTGGGAAGATCCCGCATGCCGCGGAGCAACTGGGCCCGTGAGCCACAATTACTGAGCCTGCGCGTCTGGAGCCTGTGCTCCGCAACAAGAGAGGCCGCGATAGTGAGAGGCCCGCGCACCGCGATGAAGAGTGGCCCCCGCTCGCCGCAACTAGAGAAAGCCCTCGCACAGAAACGAAGACCCAACACAGCCAAAAATAAATAAAATTAAAAAAAAAAATTAACAGAATTACTTAAGGAAACTTGAAGTGGTGTATGGGTATGACATTAAATAACGCTAACGCTCATAAGGAGAAAGTTAATCCCTTTATATTCTCTTTCAGTTTGTCTTAGGCTCCGTTTGGTGCAGGGTGCCTTTCACAGCCCCCTCTAGCACTTGGCTAATTACCTCTTTGAACAAACAGAAAGCAGCAGGTCTGGGCTCAGAGCCTCCAGCAGCCAATGCTTTTAACTAGAACCTAATCATCTGGTTTTGTTCTTTTTATTTTTGCGGCTGCCTCCTATTTGTGACAAGCGATGCTGTTCTGTCTGTGGGAGTGGCAGAAATGGGAGTGCAGGGTGCCTAGGATCTGGAGCCAGGTTGTCTGAATTTGGATCCCCCGTTTGCTGCTTACGAGCTCTGTGATTCAGGATAAGTGATTTAACCTTTCTGTGCCTCACTTTTCTCATTGGTGACATGGGGATAACAGTTGGAAATGCTTGAGTGGGTGGTTGGGAAGTATGGGGTCACATTATCATTGGTACAGTTGTTATCTCAACAGCCCCCAGATCTAGGGCCACCTCCATCTCCCTCAATCCCAATATGGAGGGACCCCTTCCTTCCTCACCCTCAGAATGTTAGTGGTTAAGGACACAGACTCTGGAGCCAGACACCTGGCTTTGGATCCTGGCTCTGCAACTCATTAGGCTGTGTGACCTTGAGCAGGTTACTCGACCTCTCTGTGCTTCCGTCACCTCATTTGTAAAATCAGGACAATGATGAATTGTAATAGCTTTTGCATGAATTAATTCATATAAAGTTTTGGAAGAGTGCCTACCGCCCACTAAGCACCCCAGTTCATAAGAAGTTGATTCTTTCACAGAAAAAATAATTCAGTGAAAAAAATTCAGGGTTTACCTAGATATGGTGGAAATTGCCAAGGTGGTATGAAGAATGTCTGAAGGTTGGGAAATAATTTTTGGAGGAGATGGGAGTGAACCAGGCACAGCCCCATGGCTCCAGAGCCCCACATCTGATTGGAAAGTTAAACTCTGAATGTAATCTGGGGACCACGGGGTGGACACAATAAGTGTGATGAGAGAAGTACTAATTAACCACCATGAGAGGCCAGGAGAGTGAGCTGCTCTTCCAGCAGGTGCCCCCGGGAGGCTTCCTGGCGGCCCATCAGCTCAGAGCTGGGACAAGGGGACTGGCCCTTGTTGGGGGGGGGGGGCAGGGCCTCACCAGAGGAAAGAGCCAGGAGGAAGGAGTGGGGGGCTGAGAAAGAGAATTAGAAAAGTTATCTGGGGCTTAGATTTACTATTTAAAAAAAAAGTCGAACAGGTAATAAATACGTATGGTTCAAAATAAAATCAGGACAGAGGTACACAGTGACCAGTTCGGCTCACAGCCCGTCACCTTGTCGGCCCCAGCCCCTTCTGTTGCTTTCTTGGTTATCTTTCCAGAGTTTCTGATTGGCTGATATAAGCAGTACTAATGAATATGTATGTTCTTATTTTCCCTTGTCTTGCAAAATCAATAGCATATTATATCCACTGTTCTGCCTCCTTTATTATTTATTGTTATTAGTTAAAATGTTACTTACTAGATCTAGGCCTTCTTTCTATAGCAGTAATAGTGCCTTCATTCTGTTTTGTTTTTTACTTTTTATTTTGAAATAATTAGAGGCTCACAGGAAGTTGTAAAAATAGTACACCCATCTTCCCCCAGAGGTGACATCTTTTTTTTTTTTTTTAATTTATTTTTAATTTTATTTTTGGCTGCATTGGGTCTTCGTTGCTGCACGCGGGCTTTCTCTAGTAGCGAGCGGGGGCTACTCTTCGTTGCGGTGCGCAGGCTTTTCATTGTGGTGGCTTCTCTTGTTGCGGAGCGCGGGCTCTAGGCGCACGAGCTTCAGTACTTGTGGCATGTGAGCTCAGTAGTTGTGACGCACGGGCTTAGTTGCTCCGCGGCATGTGGGATCTTCCCGGACCAGGGCTCGAACCCGTGTCCCCTGCATTGGCAGGCAGATTCTTAACCACTGCACCAACCAGGGAAGCCTTATATTAGTGTAATCCAGTATTAAAACCAGGAAATTAGCCTTGGACAGTACTGTTAGCTGGATTCTGGCTCTTGTTCAGTTTTTACACGCGCTCCTGTGTGTGTGTGACTGTCTGTGTCTGTGCAGTTTGATCCCATGCGGAGATCTGTGGACGCACCACCACAAGTGAGGTACAGAACTGTGCCGTCTCCCCAGAGGAACTCCCTGTGCTACCTGCCCCTTCATAGCCCCGCTCCCTGGCAGTTGCTCATCTCCATGTGAGTTTTGTCCTTTGCAGAGTGTCATGTAAATGGAATCATTCAGTCCGCACCCTTTTGAGATTGGTGTGCCCCCCACGAGGGTCTGCCCTTTGTTTTGGTTAACAATATACCTTAGAAACTGCTTAACGGCTGATTTATTTAGCCCTGTGGGTATGATTTAATGAACTGCCATGTCTCACAGCCATTTTAGGATATTATATAATCACTGCAAAAAATTTTTTCACTAACCTGAAAACTTAGCCAAAAAAAAAAACCCAACTGAACAAAACCTTTTGGTCTTCGGTGTGTCATTGTATTAGACAAAAAGCAGGCTCAATACGGTAAAGGAAGCGCCTTGTTCTCTGACTCAGACCCGTTTTCTTCACTAATAAATCTCACCAGCAAATCATTTTGGTCTGTAAAAACGGGAGTTTCTTCTTGATGGGGAAACTCGTGTTTCTGATTTTGTGGGTGTTTTTTCTTTCTGAAAAGAAGTGTCAACGTAAATAATTGAGAAACGATCTATAATGGGAATAGACAAAAAAGTTTTATTCGAGCGAAACGGAGGACTGTATTTCAGGAGACAGCCTCTCAGTTCTGAGGAACTGCTCCAGAGAAACATGGTTTTCAGCACAGTTTTATATCTTGTTGGAACGAAGCACGTACATCAAACACGACCGGGAGTACATTCCTTCAAGGTTTCAAAAAGAGGAAAAAAAAAGATTAGCATGCAGACACAGTGAGTCAGTATGGCCGTGGCACCTGGGAAGGGAACCTTGTCTTTGAAGGGCTACTAGCCCAGCTGTCATAGGAAGGGAGACATTTATCCCTATCTTCGGAGTGGACTTTCTTTATTTCTGGTAAATGCATTCTCCTCTTTAGTTGGTTAAAGCAGCTGCACATTGTACGTTTGACAGGCCATATCATGGGCTGTTCAGCGAGTGTAAAGTTCAAGCCGGGTGATGTAGATTTCAGGGTGATTTCCCCAGACCTCAGTGTGTGAAAGTTTTTGTTTTGATCTCTGCACAATCAGTATCCTCACCAAGTATTTGGATGTCTACTTCAGGAGCTGCCCATTGGAGAAGAGGAGGAGGAGAGGGGAGGGGAGGATTCTGACGCCGTCATGCAGCGAAGTATTATGTAAGTCCCCTCCCCACACCCCTGCCACCGGCTTACATTCTCCAAGTTCTCTGCTCCCCTCTCTGACTCTGCGCCTTATCTTAGAAGAACTCCGGTTAGTCTTCACGTAGGGATTTCCAGGAGTTGAGCAGTACGGACAGTGAGAAAGGGGATCGGAAAAATGGGTAGTGTAGTAACCAAAATTTTTAGTTGCAAGGTTCAGAGACCCTGACCCCTGGTTCTCAATCAGGGGCAGTTTTGTCCCCCGGGGAACCACAGACATTTTTGGTTGTCACCACCTGGGGGGAGAGGGAATTTCCCACTAGTATGTAGTGGATAAAGGCCAAGCAGGCTGCTAAACATCCTACAATGCCCCGGATAGCCCTCCACAACGAAGAGTGATCTGACCTGAAATGCCGGTAATGCCCGGCTTGAGGAACCCGGTACTCAGTCAGGCTGGCTTCAGGAAAAACAGAAAAGGAATTCTTTGGCTTGTGTAGTGGAAACTTGGCTTTAATAGTCAGGTCCAGTTGTCCAGACTTTCTCACTGGGACTCTGTCTCCATCGTTCAGCTCTGCTTTCTTGGATGTTGTATCACTCTGGCAGGCTGTCTTCCTTAGGCTTTTAGTACCCTAGAGTCAGCAATCCCGGTGGAAAGAGGTGGTGTCTCTCCCAGCTGTCACAACAATCTCTAGAGTTAAGTTTCATTGGCCCACCTGGGGTCCCTGAACCAGCCACTGTCGTAGCCCCAGGGATGCAGGGCCTTGAGTGGCCAGGCCCGGGGCCTGTGCCCTGGTTGTGGGTGAAAGGGCAGACCCACGCGAACCATAGGGACTGAGAGAATGTGGGGGAACGGGCATCACAAGAGGAACGTGGAGGGCTATTCCCAGAAGGAGGGGATGGATTCTCGACAGATCCAGACCTGGATGTCACCCCCAGAGACCTGGGAGTTGGTGGCTTACACAGATCTCAGGCTGCATTTTTCTCAGGTGATGAGAAATCTGGGGACAGTCTCTCCTGGGATGATAGCACTTTTGATTGCTTTCTGTCACCTTGCTTTATTTTATTTTTTTTCTTTTTTCCTTTTTTGGCCGTGCCGCGTGGCATGTGGGATCTTAGTTCCCTGACCAGGGATCAAACCCATGCCCCCTGCATTGGGAGTACAGAATGTTAACCACTGGACCATCAGGGAAGTCCCTATTTTATTTTTTAAAGATTAAGTAAACTTTTAATTTTGGAATTATTTTAGATGTACCAAGAAGTTGTAAAGATAGTACAGAGAGTCCCTGTATACCCTTCACCCGGTTTCCATTGTTGACACTTTACTTCATTGTGGTCCATTGGTCACAATGCGGAACCAACAGCGATACATTCCTGTTAACTAAGCTCGAGACTTCATTTGCATTTCACCAGTTTATCTGTTAATGTTCGTTTCTGTTCCAGGATCTGATTTGGAGCCATGTTGCATTTAGCTGTCATGCCTCCTCTGAGTGACAGTTTCTCAGGCTTTCTTTGTCATGACACCTGTAGCCTTACCCCCGGTTTGGTTTGTCCGATACTCTCATAATTAGCCTGGGGTTTTGGGCACTGAGGTGAGGTGCCCTCTCATTGCCTCATATTGGGGGTGCACGACGTCCCCAAGACATCGTAGGCAATGCTAACCTTCCTCGCCTGGCCAGGTCCCTGCGCCGTCAAGCCCCTGTTTTTCCCCTCTCAGTACTCTGCTCTCTGGGGCAAACCACTCAGCCTAGCCAGGCTCAGGTAGAGGGGAGGGCACCTTTATCTTTTTCAGAGCACGTAACGCCTTTGGACATTTTATATTTAGCTGCTTGCTAATGTCTGCCTACCCCACTAGAGTGTCAGCCCCTCCAGGGCAGGGGCATATGTGTCTGGGTCATTGCCCTGCCCCTAGCTTCCAAGGACAGGCCTTGGCACATAGTAAGTGCATAGTTAATCCCTGTGGAATGGAAATCAGGATGTGTGCTGTCTCTCAGGTGAGTGGCGAGTTGGGGCAGAAAAATAAGCAGAGCGTTGCCTCCTCCATCTGATAAGCCTCAGTTTTCCTTATTGGTCTAAGGGGGTTGTTTGAAGTCTTCTGTTGTGTCCTGGGATGGGGACGGGCATCGGAAGCTGTGGAATGTGGTGTGTGTTAGAGGGGTTATTGGTTCTGTTATCATTCCCTTTTTCCCCCCCTCCTCTGCTCCTCCAGGTCATTTTTCCAGCCCACGAAAGAGGGCAAAGTGAAGAAGCCAGAGAAGGAGATATCCAACAGCACCAGAGAAACAGAGTCCCCTCCAAAGTATGTTCTGGGGCTGGGATGTGGTGAATCTGTTCCTTTTATCAGTCAGGACCTGGCTCAGAATATCTCAGGGCCCCACAGGGAAAGTTTTGACTCCAGTAACTGGGCAAGCCAAAGGTAGGGCCAAGCTTCAGGCACAGCTGGATCCAGGGCCTCAGAGTTGTCTTCAGGGCTCCGTCCCAGTGTCTTGACTTCATTCTGGAGCAGACTCCACGAGGCGGAGACCCTGCCACTGGCCGCATCTAAATAGAAGAGAACAGTGTTCTTTCCTCCAGTGTCCTTGTCACAGATTCTCGGGAAGACCCTGCCCCTGGACCGGTCAGCTTTCCAAAGCATGCACTCAGGGTAGATTTAGCTCACATCCCCAGTCTGGGAACCTGGGCAAGTAACTTCACTTCCTGTACCCCAGTTTCCTCATGGGTAGCAGGGTATCATGATCTATATCAGGCTTTCTGTGTGGATTTGATGCATTAACACACTAACAACTTATAGAACAGTGCCTGGTTCATAAAAGACGCTCAGTAAGTGGTAAGAATCAGGTCATAATTTATCAACACCCTCGACTTTTAGCTCCGCCCCTTTTGTGTTTGCACTGCTATATATACACACTTATTGTATGTGGTTTTATTTTCTGTGACATGTTTTAATGTCTTGAAAAATAGAGATCATACTGTGTATATGGTTCCTGAACTTGCTTTCTTCAGTGACAGTATGACTTAGAGATTTTTTCCACTCCTGAACACAAAGGACCATCGGATCCGTTTTACCTTCTGCTTTGTGTTCCATTTTATGGATGTACTGTAGAAATTATTTAACATCCCCCTACCGATGGGTATTTAGGTTGTTTCCACTTTTTGGCTGAAACAATCCATGCTACAATTTAGTCTGTATGTGTGACTTCTTGGGCACAGATGCAGATTTTTTTTTTCTAGCATAGATACCCACATGTGGAATTACACATGGTAATTATTAATACATCAACTCAGAAGTAGGTAAATAAAAATTTGAAGTGCTTCCACTGTTTACTCTCCAGAGAAACTACTATTACCAATTTGAGGTATATCCTTCCATACCTTTTTTCTATGCATAAAAACATACGTGCACCTAATACAGTTAGTTATGACACATCGTAGGTGCTCAATAGATAATTGTTGAATGAATAAGTGTTTCTCACACTTATATATTGGATGGCAGGGGCTCTCATTTTGGTCACTGTAATATCTCAAGTAGCTGGCACATGCCTGACATACAACAGGTAGTAATACATATCTTTATTTTTAAATAGGAAAAGCAGAATTATTCTGTATGCAAGTTGCAGGTATATATGGGCAAACATTCATGTATCTTTTACATTCATGGAATCATACTGTATAGATTCATTTAGTCAACAAATATCTACTGAGAATCTACTATGTGCCGGACACCTAGACCCTGTGGGTTTAGCAGTGAATAAAATCAACAGCAACTCCTCTCGCAGATTCGACAGCCTGCTTTCTCTCCCCACAAAAAAAGTCTTAGAGCCGTGCACTTCATCTAAACTCACTTTATTCCCTTTAATGTTCCGTGACAAGAGCGCGCCGTCATTGACCTGAGTGGGGAGGTGTTTGTGTGTATCTTGGTCTTTGTCCAGACCGTGAGCTCTATGAGTGCAGAAACCGGTAGGAATCAGCTGTGTTCTCAGCCCCGTAGGTGACCTCCATCAGCAAGCATATTGGCTGTATTTTGACGGCTGTGTCTGTGCTCCTCACCAGACTGGGACTGCCTCAGAGCTGGTGTCAGGGGAGTCGTTGGGCTGCTTTACCAGTAACCAAAGTCATGGTGACTTGGTTAAAGTTAAAATTGCCTCTTTCTCACTTGAAAGATTCTGAGCTGTTTAAGCAGTTTGGGGCAGCTAGGCGACTCTGTACCACTTGGTGGTCCTGGGACCCAGGTTCTTTCTCTCCCTCTCTCTCTGCTCTATCCTGCCCTCATCTGCATTGTCAAAGGGGGTCAACAAGTCAAAGTTCTAGGGATAAGAGAGCAGTGAGGACAAGCAGTCAGGAGCAGGTTGCAGGCGTCAACATCCTATTGGTCAGAACTCATCACATGGCCATACCTGGCTGCAGGGGAGGCTGGGAAGTGTAGACCCTACCTAGGGGACTCGGGCTTATATGACTGAAAGAGCGTCTCCAAAGGGATGTTGGAGGCCAGTCTCCGCCCTCAGTAGGGGCTTCACGTGCTCCTCAGCTTCACCCATCACAGGGTGGGCACACAGGGGGCCTCCAGAGAGTGGGATGGGTGGATGGGTGATTAAGAGTATATGCTGAGGAGGCCCCTAGAAAATGTTCATTGAATGCTTGAAAGGCAAGGGAATGAAACATAATGAAGGGGCTGGAGAATTTGGGAGTAGTGTCCCCACTCTATCTGCTGGAAAAACACCTGCATTTTCTCATCCTCCAGGGTGGCGCTGAAGGAGCGGAATAGAGTGGAACCTGAGGGCGACTCTCCAGTGAAGAGGCCAGGGAGGAAGGTGGCCCGGGTCCTGGGCAGCGAAGGGGAGGAGGAGGAGGAGGAAGCCCCCAAGCCCCCCAAAAGCCAGGTAGGGCCCCAGCAGCCTGCCCACGTTTACCAGAAGAAACCATCATTCCCATTGGCCTTTGGAGCTGAGTGCAGTGGCTGCTCAGAATTCTGGAGATGCTGCCCCAGGGGGTGGAGGAGTTGAGTGGTCCTCCCTGGTTTCTGTGCTCCTAACCCCGCCTCTGCCCTGGGGCTGGGCTCGGCTCCCTGGCCTGGGATGCCTGGGCAGCCTCAGCTGGAACAAGCAGCTCCCTATAGATAGCCCTCGCCTCGTAGGGTGGCCGTGAAGGTGCAGCAAGTCTGTTCACATACGGATCGGAGAAGAACGCCTGCTACAGAGGAAGGGCTCGGAAATCCGTCCAGTCTCTCCTGTTGCGGGAGGGCTTTCCATCTTCAAATGCATCGGCTCACTTGCTCCTCTCATTTAAGTTATTTCATGCCTGTTGGCTGCTCTGAGGGTAACGTCTGAAGTGCAGCACTTCTCAGTCTGTCGATGGTGGAGTGAGATCCTGTCTCCCCCCTGCTGAAACCCCCTGGTGTTGCCAGCTCAGGCCAAAGCTGGTCCTTACAGAGCCTCCAAGGCCCCTCAGAAGCCGCTTCTTCCTTGTCATCTTCATCTTTTCCTCGGCTAACTCTGCCCCAGGGTGCTTCTATACTGTTGCTTGCCATCCCTAGATGCCCTTGTCCAAGTGAATGCCCACATTGAGCCAGTGGGAAGAGCAGGGCACTCCACTTCCCTTTAGGTGAATGTTATTGGAACCATGGGACCCTGGGAAGTGTAGTCCTCGGACTCCTGAGCACACCTAGCTGCAAGGGATCCTGGGAAGTATAGTTTTTAGTTGGGCTGTATTATGCCTAGCTGAAAATCAAAGATTCTGTTACTTGAGAAAAAAAGAATTTTTATTGGGGTCCATGATAGGGACAGTCTGGGACCATGAAACTATGCAGGATGGTGGAGGGATGGCCCAGGTAAGAAGGGATGAGGCCTAAGCGGGGCTGAGTCCCTCTGTACTCTCAAGTGTTTGGAAAATGACATAGCTGGGTGCTCCCTCCTTCCTCCTCTCACTCAGGAATTGCTCTTTCTCTCCCCTTCCAGAAGCCTGCTCCAGATTCCCCACAAGTCTCCCCTCCCAGTCCTGGCACACCACCTGAGAGCAGCCCTTCCCACTCCAGCACCTCTCCCACGGCCGTCTCCCCATCAGGGATCCCGAAGCGTCGCACGGGTAAGGACCCCCTGGCCTCGCCCTTTCAGTTGCCTGTCTTTGTCCACACTTGGATTTCCGCATCATTCAGCCATCCTCGTGACAGCTCCGATCTTAGCGTTGTGGTTAAGAGCATGGCTCCACCATCCACTGGCTGTGTGACCTTGGGCAAATGACTTCCCTTCTCTGGGCTTTATCCGTAAAACGAATGATAATTACAGTACCTCCCACCCAGAGATGTTGGGAGGATTAAAAGTGAATACATGTAAGGGCTTGGAACTGGGCCCAGCCTACAGTAAGCGCTCAGTAAATGTCGGTTATTGTCACTGTGATGTGTGCAGTGCTGGAGGCCACACAGCTCACTGTGGGAGCCCACGGGAGGGCCCCTGACTCGAGGGAGACTTCCAGAAGAGAGCTTAACCAAGCTGAGCCCTGAGGGACAGAGAGGAGTGAGCAGGGACTGAGGAGGGGAGAGGGTTCTAGGCTGGGGGAGTGTGAGTGGAAAAGGCCTTGGGGGCACTGATGGCTAGGTGTGTTGGTGCTCAGAGCGCGGGGTTGGGTTCAACGAGCAATGAGACTAGCGAAGGTCCATGGAAAGCCCGCCTGAGGAGTGGCGCCTCTGTCCCCAGGGGGGTTGGGAAGATTTTTGCACAGGGGAGGGACAAGGGAGAGACCCCCACATGACGCAGGGTGATATGGCCTGCTGAGACCCTGAACCGTGGTGATTGAGGAACTAAATTTTTTTTAAAAATTCTTATTGGAGTATAATTGATTTACAGTATTGTTAGTTTCTGCTGTACAGCAAAGTGAGTCAGTTATACATATACGTATATTCACTCGTTTTTAGACTCTTTTCCTGTGTAGGTCATTACAGAGTATTGAGTAGAGTTCCCTGTGCTGTACAGTAGAGGAATTGAATTTTTAATGCTACTTTAATTCAATTTGAATTGGAAAGCTGACTCTAGTTTCAATTATTGAAGCCTTGCGATAATTTGATCAACTTGGATATTTGAAGCTATTTTGTCAACGGTAAATTCCATGAAATCTAGACACATCGAGTATTTCTGATGAAAACTTAGTGTCCAATTGAGATGTGCTTGTAAGTGCATCGGATTTTGAAGACTTAGCATAGAAAAAAGAATGTTACTCATTTCTTTTAATATTCAAAACATGTTGGAATCATCATATCTTGGATTTATCGGGTTAAGTAAATGATATTATTCAGACAATTCTCCTGGTTCTTTTTCCTTTTCTCAGTGTAGCCACTAGAAAGTTAAAGATGATGTATGTGGCTCACTGTATATTTCCACTGATGGTGCCGGTATAAGGAAAAATAGTGGTAACGCCGGACGCTAGGGGAGCTCCGGATTGAGGTGGCCCAGAGGAGGTGCCATCTGGCCTGAGTCTTGGAAGATGGGTTAGGGTTGGCTGTGCTGAGAAAGGGCGGTTGGGAAGTGTTGCAGCCAAGACAGCCCGTGCAAAGGCCTCGAGGCGGGAACAGCACAGCACGTGGGGGAATCCCATACACCTCGGTGTCTCTGGGCAATAAGATGCGATTTGGGGAGCAGGGAGGGTTTGAGGATAGTGTGTGGTGAGAGGTGAGGCAGAGAGGAGGGTGGCTGCCGGCTCCTAAGATTAAGGAACCTGCCCGGGGTCACACAGCCAGGAAGCAGCAGAGGGCCTGCACAGGAGCCGTGGCTGTGGGCAGGCAGAGGAGGGCAGGGGCCCAGAGCCTTCTCAGGGCCCCATCATCGCGGGGTCTGAGCTCGCTGGCGTGGGGCAGGCGGGCCGGCAAGGAGGCCACACTGAGCCCTTTGCCTTCCCAGCCCGGAAGCAGCTTTCCAAACGGACATTTCAGGATGTCCTGCAAGAGCAGGGCAAGGACGAGGACGGGGGAGCCAAGAAGAAGAAGGAGGAGGAGGAAGAAGGTGAGGCCCCGGGGTTGGGGGGTGGGGACTGACTCTGTGTGTGTGTGTGTGTGTGTGTGTGTGTGTGTGTGTGAGAGAGAGAGAGAGAGAGAGAGAGTGTGATCTGGAGGGGCGGGGGCCTGTCTGAGAGGGCAGGGTGTGAGGACCCCACTGATTTGACACCTCTGTCCAAGAACCCACACGAGTCCGTCAGAATCCCACAGCCCCACCCGGGGAATTTTGTCATGAAAACATTCTGGAATACATTCGTTTGGCCATCTTAATTCAGTACGAATTTATATACAGTTTCTCATTTTTCTCTTCTATTTCTATGTTTCTCATATGGAATATATTTTCCTCTAAACGGTTTGTTTTTTTGCTGTAAATCTTACCAGAAAGCAGAGAGGTTCGCAAACTTCCAGGGCCCATGGTGCCTTAGTAACTTTTTCACGGTGCCTCAAAGCCAATACCTTTACTGTTTGGTTTGTTAAGTTGTTATGTCTGAACAACTACTTATTTATGTTCTAGCAACTTGGGCATTTGAGAAAATAATACATGTAATGTTGAAAGGAAAAATAATATTTTATTTCACTGTTAAATCATCATAATTAGTTACTAATTGTGATGTCTGCTGGGCACTGCACAATTGCTTAGACTTTGGAATCCAGTTGAACACTGCCACTTTCCTTGTTGATTTTTGTGCAGTGCTTGGTTTTTATCACGCCACCAGTGAGTACCCAGCCTTGCAGAAAGCTAACGTCAGGAATTGCCAAGAATGTGATCTAATACTGACAAGTAAAATACCCTGAGCTAGTAGGTCATACGGTGTCCAGCAGATGTCACCAATTTCCCTTGAAAATGTAAAAATGCCCTCCGTGGGAAACACAACCATAAAGACCTGATCCATTGATCATTTGGGGCTTGTATGAGATTATAATAATCGTGGCCTTTGCCACTGTCAACTTGTTTGTTTAATAAAAGGTCCTTATTAGGTTTATCTTTCCCAGGGAAGATCTGAGTTTGGTGGAGATTTGATTTCCAGTTGGCAATTTTTAGTAACAAATTTTACTGTAAATCATGCAGTTTTAGCCATTGTCTGTGTCTGGGGATTTTGGGGGGTGAGGTGGGGCTTCTTTCTACTGAGGCAGATTTTTCCCAAGTTAGTTGATGTAGTTTTTATTATTACCCTGGAGGTGGGGTTTTTGTTTTTGTTTTTCCAGTCAGCTTAAAAAAAAAACACCTTTATTTTTATCTCTAACAAGTTACTGTTGGCATTTTGAACCCTTTCCAGTTCTATTTTGCAGTGAAAAATTCTAAAATAATGGTTTATAAGAAAAGACTGGCCCTCTCTGTTTCTTAGCTGCCCAGGTGAGCATCGGGGTTGGTTTCCCTCAAGGTCCCTGCCTGGTTCAGGGCTGACCAGGAGCGGGCTCTCACGCCTCCCGTCACTTCACAGATGTTCAGTCAGCACAGCAAAGAAAAAACGGGGGCAGAGTGTCTTGGGAATCGAAATGCCCTTTGTTGGGGGCGGTCATAGTGACTTTTTGCCATCTGGCTTTTTTTTTATCGGTCCTCAGAATTAGAGACACCAACAGAAAGCCTCACAGAGCCTGAAGGGGGCAAGAAGAAGGAAGCAGAAGAAGGGGACCAGCCCAGGTCACCCCCTGAGCCCCTGAAGACCTCCAGTGAGTTTCTGGTCCTCTTCTTCCCTGAAGCCCCATCTCTCTGGTTTTGGGGGTCAGATGTCTTTGGAGGACAGTTAACTTAAATAAGGCTCAGATAAGATAAGACTTAAATAAGATTCTCCAGTGTGTTGTCTAAATGCAAATTCTAGGGGAAATTATAGATTCTATTGCTATTGTTATTATTTTTTTTTAATATTTATTTATTTATTTGGCTGCGCTGGGTCTTAGTTGTGGCACGCAGGATCTTCATTGCCGAGTGCAGGATCTTTTAGTTGCATCATGCAGGATCTAGTTCCCTGACCAGGGATCGAACCCGGGCCCCCTGAGTTGGGAGTGTGGAGTCTTAACCACTGGACCACCAGGGAAGTCCGCTATTATTATTTTTATTGTTATTTTTCCTCCGTGCATGTGAGGAGAAAAAGAGCCAGTCATCCTCCAACAAAATATCTTTCAGAAATTGTAGGCACTGCATGTTATTAATTGAGCAATAATTAAAAATTCTTTTAATTAAAAAAATTTTTTTTGGCCACACCACACGGCATGTGGGATCTTAGTTCCCCAACCAGGGATCGAACCTGCTCCTGCGGTGGAAGTGCAGAATCCTAACCACTGGACCACCAGGGAAGTCCTGAGCAATAATTTTTTTAAGTTAGATAACCAGGGGGAGTTACAAGATTTTAGAGGTTGAAGTTACCCTCCCAGGCCATAGGACAGCTCCTGCAGTGAGGTGTCCAGAAGGCTCCCGTGGCAGAAAGAACGCTGTGGGGATATTTTTAGGATGCAGGATCGTAGCTGATTTTCTGCACCTGCAGCAGTGGGAATATTTTCTTATCGTACCGAGATTTTTTTCCCCACCATCCATGAGTCTCCAATCTCAGGCCAAATGCTAGAATTCCACTAGTTAGTCCTGAAGCATCAGGCCTGAGAGGCTCCAAAATGAAACTATGGAAAGGAAAAGGGCAGAATTGATTATGTCTTCCATCTTCAGGGTCAGAATGATCTTGAGGTTAAAAAAAATAGTCAAAATAGTTTGCATCACCATCTGACCTCTCTCGCTTTCAAAGCAAAGCCCCCAACAGAAAGCGTTTCAGAGCCCAAGGTGGCCGTGAAGCAGGGACCACAGGAGGACGGCCAGGCTAAGCCTCCCCCCAAAGCTCCCAAGACGCTCAGCAGTTTCTTCTGTGAGTTTCTCCCCCTCACCTTGCAGGGTTGCACCGGGGAGAGGCGGGTGGATCTTTCTCCAGAGTGCGGCCTTCCCGTGGGTTAGAAAGTCTAACTTGGTTAGAAAGTCTAACTCGCCTCTCGCAATGCTGGCTGGAGAGTGGTTGGCAGGCAGGGGCTGTCAGAAGGAGAAAGGACCCACCATTTCCCTGCTTCATTCCCAGCTCCCCGGAAGCCAGCAATCAAAAAAGAAGCGAAAGAAGAGGGACCCAGCGCTCTGAGAAAGGATGAGACCAAGGGGTGAGTCAGGATCTGTTGTAGAGATGACAGCGGATTAAACAGAATTAGGCAGTGAGTCCAAGATCCCTCTGATCTGATTGTAGGTAGGCCTCCGAAAATGAGACCGGTAGTCACCAAACATTCTTTCAGCCTTAAAATTTTGTGATTAGGGTTTAATTATTCTAATAAAAATGTTGGGGGGATTCTTAATGGCAATTTTGTACCCCAGTTGAGACCTGATTAGTGAGATTAAATGGCCCCATTTCAGCACGTGACTGCCCTGTAGGAACGGTCGGCTCCTGTTCTTGGACGTCTACTATGTGTCAGATCCGGTGCTAAAGGTTTCTGTTACGCCTTTTTACTTCATCTCTGCAGTAGTCCTGCGGAGGAAGCAGGTATTTTAGCCATTGCACAGACATTGAGACTAGTAGCCCAGAGAAGTTAGGTCATCTTCCTTGGGTCACACAGGGAGGCGGGGGTAGGGCCAGGCCTGAAACCTGGGTCCACTTACGTTTTTTTGTTTGTTTTTTCCCCCTGACTCTCCCTCTGGAATGTGAGCTCCAGGTTAGCAAACTTGTTTTCATTCACTTCTGTGCCCTTGTGCCTAGAATAGGTGCTCAATAAATATTAGCTGGAGGAATGGCACTTAGTAGGTGCTCAATAAATATTAGCTGGAAGAGTGACTTCCCTTCGACCCAGGCATCTACCCTACAGTCTCCCTTTTCCCTCCACAGACACCTGGACCCATCCAGCTACAATCCTGCCAAGAACAACTACCATCCCGTCGAAGATGCTTGCTGGAAGGTGGGCCAGAGGTGAGGCTTGGCCCTCCGCAGACTGTCCTTCTCCAGTCCCTGGCACTGCAGGAGGCCCTGTCTCCGGAGGCTTCAGTGGGAGAAAACTGGCAAATCTCTCCCCTCCGTGTTTTGGGGAGACCATCGGCAGCTCTGAAGGGGACAGAGAGAAAGCCCCAGGCAGTGGCAGGGTGGGGTTGCGTGCCTCTGGGGATTTCGCAAGGCTGTCCCCAGGGAGGCGTGGGGAGGAAGGTGGCTGGAGGGGCGACATGGGTGTGCGCACAGCGCTTGTCTTCTCTTTTCCTCCCGCAGAGTCCCTTACCTGGCTGTGGCCCGGACGTTTGAGAAGATCGAAGAGGTTTCCGCGCGGTAATTAACCAGGCCGGCCTGGCCGGGGCTGCCGGGTGAAGGCCCTTCCGGCTCTGTCTCTCTGGCAGCGTCTGTGCCGCCAGCTGCTTAATCCTTTTAACCTCTCCTCTCTCAGCTTCACCCTGACACACGAGATCACAGGCCACGGGCATGGCCACGAGAGCGGCTGCAGGCCCTCTGGAGGCCCAGGCTCAGGAGGCCCAGCCATCATTTCTGCCTCATTTGTTGGTCAGAGCAAGATGTGAGGGTGAGCCCAGACCCCTGGCATGAGGAACCAGCCCCCGCCTCCTGGAGGCAGGAACGGAGTCTAGCCTAAGTAGTCAGAAGTAGCTGCCACCTGGCTGACGTGCCTCGACGTTAGAGGAAATCCAGGTCTTGTTTGTAGCGAGAACCCCATCTCAGCCTGATACTAGTTCTGTGACCTTGGGCAAGTTACACGATCTTTCCACGCCTCCGTTTCTTCGCCTGTAAAATCAAATAATATCTAGCTCAGGGGAGCTGTGAGAATTCAGGGAGTTAGAGAATGCAGAGGGCTTAACACCAGTGCCTGGCACCTAGAAAACAGTCCATACGCACCAGCTGTTACTTCTCTATAGATGACGGTCAAATGGAGTTCCTTTTCCCCCCAGCAGCCTGTGATGGTACCCGTGGCTCGGGTCACACACTGGGCGCTGGTCCTGAGCCCTCTCCTCGTCTCTGTTCCCGGATTCCTTTTATCCCGCCACCGCCGCCCCACTTTGGTCCTGAAACGCCAGGTGGTCACACACACCCCCCCGCCCCGTCCCCTCCTCCAGGCTCCGGATGGTGGAGACACTGAGCAACCTCCTGCGCTCCGTGGCGGCCCTGTCACCTGCTGACCTCCTCCCTGTCCTCTACCTCAGCCTCAACCGCCTGGGGCCGCCCCAGCAGGGCCTGGAGCTCGGCATTGGCGACGGCATCCTCCTCAAGGCGGTGGCCCAGGCCACAGGTGAGGAGGGGGCTGTGGTGGAAGCCCCCGCGGTGGCGGGGGGAGCTTCGAGGGAGGGAGTGGAGGGGCCGGGAGCACCTGGGAGACGATGGAGGGGGACTGGGAAGGTGGAGAGATGGGGAGAGCGAGGGCAGAGAGCGGGGTGCGGGGGGAGAGCAGGACCAGGTCTGCGCCGAGACCCGGTCGGGGTGGGAGGAGGTGCTGCAGGCCCAGAGCAGGAGGGGGGCCGGGACTGAGGGCTGGGGCTTGTGGAGGTAGCAGGGCTTTGACCAGCAGAGTCGCGGGGGGAGATGAGGAAAGAGCAGGGTGTGGGCGGGGCCGGCAGCCTCCAAGGGCCGAGCCCTCGGTGCTTAGGAGAGGCTGGCCATGTGGACGGGGCCTCCTGCCCACCAAGGGCCTGGAATGCTCCATGTTTATTGTGACGGCGGCGGGGAGCTGTGGAAAGGTCCTGAGCGGGCAAAGGGCAGGGCCGGTTCTGGGCCCGTGTGGAGGCTGGACAGGAAACCAGGAGGCCGGGCAGGAAGTGGGGACAGAGGTCCGGGGGGAAGAGGAGCTGACGCCAGAGTAGCTGTGGGTAACAGAGCAGAGGGCAGGAGAGGAGAGAGACGGGGGCCAGGAGGGAACTGCTGGGCTCAGGGGGTCAGGGATGGAGGAGGTGAGAAGAATACCCCAGGATCCATCATGCTGGACCCACCACCAGGACAGGACACCTTGAGGGGCAGGCCGGGTCAGGGGAAGTTGCTAAATTCAGCTTGGGACCAACCTGTATCTGTGGGCCACCCAACAGTCGAGGAAACGAAGCTCAGGAGGTCTGGATCACAGAGCAGGATCTGGGAGCCCTGAGCTTCGGAGGCCTGGTTACGTGCTGGCCAGTTCTCGTGCCCGGGGAGAGGGTCTCTGGGGAGGAGAGGGGCGGGGCTTTGAGTCACACCTTGGGCAGCACCAGCGCTTAAGGAAGAAGAGCTTTGAGGGTTTCGTGAGAGGACAAGGTGCCTGAGGAAGATTGACTGGGAATGGAAGAGAGTCATGGGGTCGTCGGAGCCAGAGGACCTGAGATCAGAATCCTCCCACTCGTTCACTCAAGACACATTCATTAGGTGCTGACATCGCACCAGACCCGCTGCAGACTGTGTCCATTAGGAGACTTCCCTCTGCCAGTAACACAAAACCCAACCACGCTGGCGCAGAGGAAGAAGGATTTCTTCTTCCTACATAGTGAGGAGTGGAGAGTAGGCAGCAGCCAGTGCCGCCCGGCCTCCCTGCCAGACGGGACCGAGGGGCCGAGGCCGTTTCCGCCCTTCCGTGTTCACGCTCACACGTGTCTCCTTGGGGCCCCCTCGGCTGCCCGGCCCAAGGGGTGTAGAGAGTTGGTCAGGCGATACCACTTACAGGCACGGGGCCTGGCAACTCGGTCGTGTGTCCTCGTGGCTTCCAGATAAAGCTTTGGAATATAATTGTTTTGGAAGTGAGTTGGGGTGGATCCAGACACCAGAACCTGCTTTGTATTTTGCGTATCAGCGATGCTATGGAATAGATAAGTGTAGGTTGTTGTTAAAAAAAAAAAAAAAATCTCTGGCCAAGTGGCCAGAGATGGAAATGCGTGCTGTTTCATTGTGAATTGCTTTCCCTCTGTTTCATTCGTACATGAGTTGGGGCATTGCGCTGATGTGATATGTGTGGGTAAGTTGTGTCATCTCTGCATTTCTTCCGGAGTAGAGAGAAGTGACACAAAATGCCTGTCCTGGGAAGGGCCTGTGGTTCTGATAGGTTGAGAACTGCCGGGCAGAGCTGTTGTGATAACTTGCCTCCACCTTCCCAGCCTCCTGCTCTTTTTAAAATGTATTTTATTGCAGTATAGTTGATTTACAATGTTGTGTTAATTTCCGCTGTACAGCAAAGTGACTCAGTTACACATATATTGGGTTGGCCAAAAAGTTCGTTCGGTTTTAAGTAAAAATAAACGACACATTTTTCATTTTCACCAAGAATTTTATTGAACAATGTATTCACTAACCAAACAGACTTTTTGGCCAACCCAATACATGTACATTCTTTTTCATATTCTCTTCCATTATGGTTTATCACAGGATATTGAATATAGTTCACTGTGCTGTACAGTAGGACCTTGTTGTTTATCCATCCTATATATAATAGTTTGCGTCTGCTAATCTCAAACTCCCACTCCTTCCCTCCCCCACCCCCTGCGCTTGGCAAGCACAAGTCTGTTCTCTGTGTCTGTGAGTCTGTTTCTGTTTCGTAGATAAGTTCATTTGTGTCATATTTTAGATTCCACATATAAGTGATATCATATGGTATTTGTCTTTCTCTGTCTGACTTCACTCAGTATGATAATCTCTAGTTGCATCCACATTGCTGCAAAGGGCATTATTTCGTTCTTTTTTTATGGCTGAGTAGCACTCCATTGTATGCATGTACCACGTCTTTATCCATTCATCTGTCGATGGATATTTAGGTTGTTTCCATGTTTTGGCTATTGTGAATAGTGCTGCTATGAACATAGGGGTCCAGCCGCCTACTCTTACAGCAAGGGGCGCCCGTGGGACCCAGCCTACGCAATAAGTAAGGCCAGAACACCTCCATTGTATTTAAATTGATGACTTCAAAAGGATAAGGTGACAGAAAACAAGCAAAGGCCCATTGGGCTCTGCCGGAGGATGTTAATGAGCAACTAGAGGACAGGCAGAGGGTCCCTTGGCCGCCTTCTCCGTCTACACTTGCTCGCCTGGTGATCTCATTCCACCCCAAGGCTTTAAATCCCGTCTACACACTGACGGCACCACCCCAGACATCCCCTCTGGTGTAGACGGGTTCATCATCCAGGCCGCCTGGAGCCGGGAGCCGGGTGGCCACACCTCTCCTTGCCCTCAGCACCCTCTCTCTCCGCCCCCCAAGGCCGGCAGCTCGAGTCGGTCCGGGCCGAGGCGGCCGAGAAGGGCGACGTGGGGCTGGTGGCCGAGAGCAGCCGCAGCACGCAGAGGCTCGTGCTGCCCCCGCCCGCCCTCACCGCCGCCGGCGTCTTCACCAAGTTCCGGGACATCGCGCAGCTGGCCGGCAGCGCTGTGAGTGGGCAGGCGGCTCACCCCCTCTCCAGACCCTTTTCCCCTGGGGACCCAAAAGGCTCTGGTTAGACTGTTCAGGGCTGGATCGCCTTGGTCCTGCTTGTGGGATCAGAGCTTCCTTTCCTTCTGCCGCTCTCAAGACCGAGGGAACCTCTTCCTGAGAGTCTAGCCCTGATCTAGTGTGGGCCGTGGGACACGGCTCCATAACCAGGTGCTGAGCAAAGCTAGGGTGGGAGGCAAGAAGAGAGCGAGCTTTTCACCGCGCTGTGAGCGCGCGGCCGTGGGATGGGGGAGCAAGGGGGGGGATGGGGGGCAGGTATTCCAAGGGTGGCAGCTCCCCAGGCAGCATGGATGGCGGGGGGGTGTGGTCCCCTCCCCTCCCTTCACCCAGGCACTGACTGCCCTTCCCCCATATCTTCAGTCCACAGCCAAGAAGATGGACGTCATCAAAGGCCTCTTTGTGGCCTGCCGCCACTCAGAAGCACGGTTTATCGCCAGGTGAGTGTGTGGGCCTGTGAGGGTGGGGAGAGGTGAAGGTGGAGAGGGCCTGGCAGCTGTATCACTGCTAGTGCCCCGACCGCCCTTGGATGAGAACGGCGTGAGTGAGGAGCCTGGGCCCTGAGGGGGTGGGATGGGAACATAGGTTTCCTTTCACAGCCGGCTCCTCTTCTCAGTAGCACTGCCTGGAGAAGGGTGGGGGCTCGTGGGTGAAGAGTGCCGCGCTTGATTAGTCATGTCTGCCTTGGCCTGAGTGGGGACAGTAAGCAAGGTAGCCAAGCGGTAGCCATCCTTGAAGTATTTCTCCGACATAGTCGTTGGAGTGTTTCTTGGGTTCCCTGCCGCGTGCCACGTGCTTTCTTCCTCCCTGCAGCTCTTGGAGGTGGGCCCTGTTAGCCTCACCCCAGTTTACAGAAGGGGAGATGGAGGCACAGGGAGGTGAAGCTTCCTGCCTGACGTGGCTGGCTCACATGTGGCGGGGACAGGTTCCTGACCATCACACTCTGGCACCCCTGGGGCAGGCTGCCTTCCGGTTCCAGGCCCAGCTCTGGCCCTGCCCCACCATCCCTGAGCCGCTTCAGTTTCTCAGAGGGCAGCTGAGGAGAGAGGCGGAGACGCCTGCAAGGCCCCTAGTTCTGTCCGCAGGCGCTGCCAGCGGTCGCGGTGGTTACTGGCCGGCCTCAGTTTCCTCCTCTGTTAAGTGGGGCTGTGTGATCTCAGGTCACTTCCGGCTCTGGAGGTTGCTCTGGTTTTGAGGAGAGGGTCGAGGTGGGGGAGACCGGAGGAGGGAGGAGCAAGGGGTAGAGGGCAGGGTCGGACAGATACGGACAAGCCCACTCCCCGTTACCTGCTGTCTCCCCAGAGCCCTGAGTGGACGGCTGCGCCTCGGGCTGGCAGAGCAGTCGGTGCTGGCGGCCCTCGCCCAGGCCGTGAGCCTCACCCCGCCAGGTCAAGGTGAGCCCTCGTGGCCGGCCCTGTGCCCACCACTCGAGTTAACCTGGCTGCCCTTCTTGTCAGAAGTCCACGCCCACACGTGGTTCCCACCTCCCGCTGCCACTCCAGGCTTCTCTCCCCTGCGGACACTGTCCCCGGCACCACCACCCACTGTGGATTCGGGTGGCTGAGCGGGGTTGGGCCCATCCCAAAGCCTCTTCTGCTGGGGCTTGTCTTAGAATTCCCCCCAGCCGTGGTGGATGCTGGGAAGGGCAAGACAGCAGAGGCCAGAAAGACGTGGCTGGAGGAGCAAGGCATGATCCTGAAGCAGACGTTCTGGTGAGCTCCAGGGGCCCTGGGCAGAGCGAGAGGGGCGGGGGGAGCCAGAGGGGGGCGGTGGGCAGGGCCCGAGGGGTCAGGGGTGAAGTGGGAGGGGCCAGCAGCCAGCAAGCATCCGTGACCATCACAGGGCTAGTGACAGAGCACCGGGTGGTGATCCAGACGAGACTGGTGCTGGGCACAGGGAGGACGACAGAGATCGGGAAGACGGCCAGCAGTGAAGGGTCAGGGACACGGGGACAGGGAGAGACGCTGACACAGAGAAGAGGAGGAGCTATCGAGAGGTTTCCAAGTTCCAGACAGGACTGCGCATGTGGAAAGGCCGCGAGAGCCCCCGGTGGGGGCTGGTGACTGACGCACAGTGAGGGGTCGTGACAGTCACGGAGTGATGGTGAGGGTTCCAGAGAGAGCCACATGGAGGGACCTGGCTAGCTACCAACCCAGGGCTGGCCACAGCGGGACGGTGACAGCCCAGATGGAGTGTCAGCGGCAGGAGGGCGAACGAGCCATTCCACAAATGCCCGCGGGGCACCTGCTCTGGGCCAGGCCCCTTGGGTGCTGGGTACACAAGGCAAACAAGCCCTGCAGAGCCTCTGGGGCCAGGGCGGCAGCCTTAACTCTGCCCCTGCATGGACACCTACAGACTGTCGCTCTCAGGCCTGCCCAGACCAGTTAAATCAGAATCTTTGCAGGTGGAGGCTGGCCTTGAAGAAGCACTTTTTTGAACACATCCTTGAGTGGCTGTGACATGTAGCCCAGGTAGAGAATCACTCGTCTCGTGATGACAGACTGGGGAGCGATGGCGGGCCCGGCTCAAGGGAGACAGAGTCAGGGTGATATATAGTGACACTGAGGGAGGACTCTGACAGAGACAGGGCGACAGGGGGAGTCGGGGACAGGCTGGAGCAGACCCTGGGACCAGGTGGCAGGCAGAGGTGCATCTCGCAGCCAGAGAGCAGAGTTCTAGAAACACATGCCCCACCTTGTTCTCGCCCCCTACCCCAGCGAGGTGCCCGACCTGGACCGGATCGTCCCCGTGTTGCTGGAGCACGGTCTGGAGCGGCTCCCAGAGCACTGCAGGCTGAGCCCAGGTACCCACCCCACGGGCCCCTCTGGAGTCGGTCTACAGCCTCACCCTGGGCCCCAGCGCTGGGCTGGCCGCCTTCCGGCTCCGCCCCCTCCACCTGGCCTTGGCTTCTGCCCTCCAGGGCGGCCGTGGGAGGGCCCGCTGCTCAGAGAGCACCGTCTCAGAAGCCGCGGGACCCTCTTCTCCAAAGTCAGCCCTGTCCCCTGTGCCAAAAGCCGGTCCTTTTCTGCTCGGACTTCCCGCTTCTGTGTTAGAGCTGCTACACCAGAGACACCCCAAAAGGCGGGGCAGGCAGACAGACAGACTCTTGTTTTCTTGTACGTAAGAGTCCAGAGGGAGGCAGGAGGCCAGGGAGGGGCTGCGCGGCACTCCAGGGCTCAGTCACCCAGGTTCCCTCTGTCCCGTCACTTCGTCATCCTGAGGTTGTCACCCTAATGTGCCCCCCCCCCCCATCTACCTGACCTCACTCTCATCGCAACCCCCCCAGGGGTCCCCCTGAAACCGATGTTGGCCCACCCAACCCGGGGCGTCAGCGAGGTCCTGAGGCGCTTTGAGGAGGCAGCTTTCACCTGCGAGTACAAATACGATGGGCAGAGGGCACAGGTAAGGGGGTGGACACATCCCTTCTGCAGAAAGGGGCACGCCGTCGAGCAGGGCCGTGGGGTCCCTCAGACCCGAGCTCCAGGCCGGCCGGCCTCTGCCACGACTGCCCGTCTGGTCGTGCGCATCTCTCGGGGCTGTAGTTCCCATCTCCGGGCAATGTGCGATCATAGCCACCTGACTGGCTTCTCTGAGAATCAGTTTTGATAATATCATCACAGCCCTGACCCACGGCAGTGGGAGCCCAAGCAGCGTCGGCTGCTCTCGTGCCCTGCTGGTGGGTGTATTAATGTAACGGGTGCCTCCCAGGGCCGGAGGTGTCCTTGGTCTGGGCTGTAAGGATGCTCGTTGTGGCTCTTCTGTCCTGGGGGGATGGGGCCGGCTCCGCCCTGTTCCTCACCTCGGGATGGATACGCGAGCTTGCTGGGCGCCACCCTGTGGTGCCTTGAGGAGGCTACACACAGTGGGTTCAGTAGACGCTTAACAACACAGATGGATCTTTGAAATACAGTGCTGAGAAGAAAATGAACAAAATGAGTTACCATGGTGACAGTGATTTTAAAAAATATATATATTTAAAGTCATATATTACGTCATACACACACACTACTATTTCTTGGGATAATATACGTGTTAGGTGGCACATACGTAGCTCTACTCAAGGACTGTGGCCCAGACGTAGTAAAATGAATAAATTAAAATCATAAAAACCAGAATGATGTTTACGGTGTAACAACATCCAGACAGATCCACACGTACACGCAGAGCGCAAAGCGCCTGTGCTTGCAGGGGGAGGAGGGTAGGGATTGGAGACGAAGCAGAGGTGGCGGGGACTTCCACAAACAGGGCTGGGAGGTGCTGTTTGAACCAAGGAGAGGATTCACTCAGGTCCCTGCACCAGTACCTCCTCCAGAGCTTCTGGAACCTTCTGCCAATGAACGTGGGGTCAAGAAGAGAAAGGAGGGGCCCCTGGGGGCAGACCCGGCCCTGAGTCCCTCTCTGCTCCCCCACTGTGGCAGATCCATGTTCTGGAAGGTGGGGAGGTGAAGATCTTCAGCAGGAATCAGGAGGACAACACCGGAAGGTACCCCGATATCATCAGCCGCATCCACAAGGTGGGCATCTGCCGCTGCCTCTCACTCAGGTGGGGGCAGGGGCTGCACTTACGGGTGCAGGGAACTGAGGCCCAGCCAGGCCAGCTCAGCACAGCAGGGGTTGATGGGAAGGAGATTGGAGTGCATTGGGCTGCAAATAACGGAACAACTGCAGATGTTATTTTTTTCTCAAATCTGAAGGCGGGTGGCCCTAGGCTGGCTCAGCTGAGTACCAAGGTCCTCCCAAACCCAGCCTGTTCCTCTGTCCTCTACTGTCCTTGGCTGGTTCCATTTCATCCCAATGCCTGTCCCCTATGGTCTCCAAGTAGCCACCACGCTTCCAGACAGACAGGAAAGGGGTTCCAGCTTCTATCCCTTCCCACAAAGAAAGTTAGTGCTTTTCTGGGTACCTCCTACCACCCCCGGCTGACACCAGCATGGGGGTCCCTGTCCAGCACTGGTTGCCATGGCCACTGTGGTGCAGCAGAGGCTGGGGAAGCCAGAATCGTGCTCTCTGACAGGGAGAGGGTTTGGGATGAGGGTGAAGGCAGCCTGCAGACTGGCCCCACAGCCTAACTAGGGCTGGGTCTCAAAGGCCCTGGAGCCGGGGGCGTCTCTGCCCACAAGGGGGCGGTTTGGGGCCTTTTTTAGGGGTCTTCCATCAAAGAGCCATTCTCCTGCCTTCCCTAATTAATTAGGAAATTTGTTCTTTCCTAGAGCAGCAGGACAGAAGTAACAGTACAGCACAGGCATTAAAGGAGTTCCTGTTCCATGCCAAGCACTGTTGTTTTAAACCAGCTTAAGGTGTAGCTTTGTAAAAGGTTCTGATAGAGTTTGAAGAGTTTTGACAAGTTCATACACCCACCTAATCAGCATGTAAAACGTTGCCGTGTTTTCGTCACTCCAGAATGTTTCCCCGTGCCCCATGCCAAGTAGGCCCCTGTCCCCACCCCCTGAGGCAACAGCCACTGATCTGCTTTTCCGTTGGGACAGGTTCGTTTTTGCCGCTGCTAGAGCTCCACATAAGTGGTGATAGTACAGGGTCTTTTGTATCTGGCTTCTTTCGCTCATTCATTCAACAAGTATTTGTTGGGCGACTGCCCTGTGCTGAGCCCTGTGCTGGAGGCTGGGGCTTTAACAGAGAGGGCGGGGCAGGCAGATCTTCATCAGAGTCCCGCTGCTGCCTCTATGAGTATACTCAGAGATCGGGCGCTGAAGAAAAGGTCCAGCATTCTTTGAGCCTTTAAAAGAATAAGGCTTAGACTTGGTGTCAGGAAAGCAGGGCCATCACCAAGCACAGCCCAGGGTACAGTGGGAAGGGTGCCCCTGGAGTCGTGCAGATTCTAGAGTAAACAGCATGTGCAAAGGCCCGGTGGTTGGAGGGGCACAGCCCATTCAAGAAACAGAAAGGCTAGTGCATTGGGGTACAGAGCGTGAGTCTGAGGGGGCCAGGTGAGGCGAGGGAGGGCCACGGGCTGACCAAGGAGAGGTCCCACAGCTTTGGGGAGCCGCGGGGTGGTTTTTAGCAGGGATGAGAAGTGATCAGATTTGGGGTTTGCCAAGAGCAGCCTGGCTGCCATGAGAAGAGTGGATTGGACGGGGTCAGTGCAGGGGCGGGGAGACCAGTAGGATGCTGTGGCTTAGGCTAGACTGGGCTCAGCAAGGTGGTGACAGGTGGACAGCTTAGCAGTTTCGGAGCGGAAATGGACAAGTTCATGGGGTAATTGAGTGTGAAGTGGGAGGAAGAGGAAGATGACAAACGCTCCTTGGTTTCCAGCTTGTGGGACCAAATAGTAAGTCCTCAGAAAACATAGTTTTTTTTCCCCTCTCGGTGGGGAACAAGAGAAGGGGTCTGTGTTCGCATGTGTCTCTTTAAGGTTGACATCAGTTTGTCAGTGGATCTTCAGAGCTGCAGAAGGAAAAAGATATTTGTTTCCCTGCGTCTGTCTTTTGGCCTCATCCACCACCTCTCACCAGCCCTGGGTCTCCCTCTTCACCTTTCAGATTAAACTCCCGTCAGTCACATCCTTCATCCTGGACGCAGAAGCCGTGGCTTGGGACCGGGAAAAGAAGCAGATCCAGCCATTCCAAGTGCTCACCACCCGCAAACGCAAGGTAGCCTCTGCCCCCCCGCCTCCACCGCCTGCCCTCATCTTCCCCCCAGTCCTGTGCAATCCCAGAGAGACAGAGCTATCAGTTGGGTTGTAGTTCTCTCAGCCTTTTGCAGTGTGGCTGCCACAGCTCCAGCCATCACATTCTTATCCCAGCATGCCAAGTTGGAAGGAGGGAAGACCTCTTTTCCAACATCTGTTTTATTATGAAAGATCTGTTCTAGGAGCCCCCACAACCTGCACCCCAGCAATCTTCTTTACTCTCATTGGCCAGAGTTGTGTCATCTCACCCCCATTAGCTGTGAGGGAGGCTGGGAGAGTAAATACCTAGCAGAGGTGAATGAGGTGGTTGGGATTAGCCAAGAACCATCACAGTTCGGTGCGTGTGGCTGGCAGCGTTGATGCCCTCACAGGTGTGCGGCCTGTTGGCTGGGGAGAAGGGGGGGATGGCAGGTGACCGGGGTGTCTGCCTCAGGCATGATGGGAAGGGACCCAGCTGGGCCCCGTCTCACCTTCCCCGTCTCCTGGTCTCCATCCTGCCCTGACCCAGGAGGTGGACGCGGCAGAGATCCAGGTGCAGGTGTGTCTGTACGCCTTCGACCTCATCTACCTCAATGGAGAGGTGAGTTTTGGCATCGTGTCCGGGTCAGCTGGGGCATGACTTGAGGTGAGGGGGGAGAGCTTGGGAGCCAGCGGTTAGAGTTTCATCACTGAGCCCGGAGGCCACACTCGGGCAGTGGTTCTCAAAATGTGGACCGTGAGGCCCTCCCTTTCCCAATATCTGTGTGAGGGGGATTTTCTTCCTGTCCTGCAACCTGAACGACATTTTGCAGCCGTCCGAATGCAGAAGCAGATGTGAGAATCCAGCCTCTGTTACGCCAGACATTAGAGAATTGGCAAAAATATAAAATAATGCCCCTCTTCACACTCATTTCCATAAGCCACATGATGACCTGTGACCCATCCGCTTCCTGCTTCTCCCGAGGTCGGAGTTTCTTCTCTTTATTTCCACGATGATGTCCCATCTCTCTCATCCTGCCCCACAGTCCCTGGTACGTGAGCCCCTTTCCCGACGCCGGCAGCTGCTCCGGGAGAACTTCGTGGAGACGGAGGGCGAGTTTGTCTTTGCCACCTCTCTGGACACGAAGGACACGGACCAGATCGCCGAGTTCTTGGAGCAGTCGGTGAAAGGTGAGGGCATCCGCCAAGGTCTGCGCTCCCTCCGCCCACCCCCCGAGATCTGCACCCATCCCAGCCCCACCCTGGACGACTGGACCAGAACCCTGCCTGCGTCTGTTGTGAGGCTGTGAGCCGGGGCTTCACAGGGCTCTCATGTGTCCCCCAGACTCCTGCGAGGGGCTGATGGTGAAGACCCTGGATGTGGACGCCACCTACGAGATCGCCAAGAGGTCGCACAACTGGCTCAAGGTGCCGCCTGCCCCCGCCCCCCTTTCTTGCTGAGCTGGGGACCGGAAGCCTACCCCTGCTGGGTGGTCCATGCCCAGTCCCCACATTCACCCCGTTTGAGCCCCGGAGACCTTTGCTCAATCCCTCCCGCCTCCCACTGCAGCCAGCCTCAGCTCTGCTCCCCTAGCGAGTCGCCATGAGCAAATTCACCAAGGACTGGTGGAGAACTGCCTGGCTAGGCACCCCAGATGTGGGGGTGAGGGAGCCCAAGGAGCTTTCTATTTCTTCTGAGCTTGCCTTCCACCAGGAAGTCAGCCAGGATGCAAACGGGATAAAGTTGGGGAGTAATGCGTGCTATGAAGAAAGCAAGTCCACTTGGGGCCAGGGAGGGTCTGCAGTACTTTGGGTGATTGGGAAAAGCCTTTCCAGAGGCAGTGTTTGGGTCGAGACATGGATGATAGGAAGTGGTCAGTCATGTGAAGATCAGGGGCGGAACATGTAGGTGGGGGTTGGGGGTGGGCAGCAAGTGCAAAGGCCCTGGGGTAGGAACAAGCTCGGTGTGTGCAGGGGTCGAGGACCATCGAGGCGTGAGGTGAGGTCAGGGCAGAGAGTGGGTCCCAGCTCACCCAGCAGTGGGTGGTAAAAGAAAACTGGGTTTTCCTCCAAGGGTTTCAGGAAGCCAGCAGAGGTTTTAAGGGGGAAGTCACCTGGTCTTATTGTCGTTTGGCACAAGTCCTCTGGCCGCTCTGGGTGGTGGACGGGTGTGGGGGTGCTGGGCAGAAGTGGGAGCAGGCAGGCGGAAGGCAGCTGTCCGGTAAGGGGTGATGGGAGCTTGAGCAGAGAGGCAGCAGTGAGGAGGGGGCCAGGAGACCCAAGCGGGAGATAGCCGGGCGCTGAGCTGGTCGAGCCTGTGGACAGGGTTTCCCTGTGTGTGTTTTTTTGTTTGTTTGTTTTTTTAAATATTTACTTACTTATTTTGGCTGCTCGGGTCTTAGTTGCGGCACACGGGATCTTCGTTGCGGCATGCGGACTTCGGTGTGGCATGCCTGCAGGATCTAGTTCCCCGACCGGGGATCGAACCTGGGCCCCCTGCATTGGGAGCGCGGAGTCTTACACACTGGACCACCAGGGAAATCCCTCCCTGTGTGTTTTTTAGTTGTTTATGGTCCGTCCCGCCCCCACTAAGCTGTAAGCGGCTGTGCAGGTACAAACCTTTCCAGTCTCAGGAAATATTCGCTGTTGTATCCCCATGGCTGAGCTCCTGCCCGGCACAGTTGGCACTTAATTAATCTTTTTGGAATGAATGGATAAATGTTCTCTGTGTGAAGGAGTGGAATGTGCCTCCATATCGAACGGAGGGGGGATCCGGGGTGACCCCCGAGGTCTCCCCACCAGACCTGTCCCCTCGATCCCGCCTCCTCTTCGCATTTGAGTCGCCTCTTTCTCATCAGCCCTTTCAGCCTAGAAACCTGTTCCACGTCCAGTCTTCTCCCAACCCCTCCTCGCGCCGCTGCTTAACCTCCAGCGGTGGGAGCCACACCCGAGCGTCCCACCCTCATCCCCCGCCTTCCCTCCTCGCAGCTGAAGAAGGACTACCTCGATGGCGTGGGCGACACCCTGGACCTCGTGGTGATCGGCGCCTACCTGGGCCGGGGGAAGCGGGCCGGCCGGTATGGGGGCTTCCTGCTGGCCGCCTACGACGAGGAGAGCGAGGAGCTGCAGGCCATATGCAAGGTGCCGGGAGCTGGGGGGACCGCAGAAGCGGGAGGGGAGCGGATGTGACTCAGCCTCGGGGGGCGGGAGCTGGGAGGAGGTGGAGCCTCTGACCCCCCTGTCCTCCTCCTCGCAGCTCGGAACGGGCTTCAGTGACGAGGAGCTGGAGGAGCATCACCAGAGCCTGCAGGTGCGCCCTCCCTCCCTGTGTGTGCCTGGGGCTCTCGCCCTCTGGGGGTCTCGGGTGCTGGCCCGCTGCTGCGGGGCTGGCTTCCCAGCCCAGCACGTCCAAGTTCACGCCCCAGCCCTGCCAGCTACGGGCTGGAGCCTCCGGTCCGGGAGCCTCGGCCGCACCCGAGACAGGCTCAGGGAGGGCGTCTTGCTCGTTCCCCGAGTTCGCCCTTCGGATGCCAGTGGAGCCCCTAGTCGTCGGGGTGTTTGCTGTCCTGGTCTCGGGCATTTGGGGCATGCTCTGGCTTTCCTGTGTGTTGGTGTCTCTGGGCCTGTCTGTCCCATTCTTGGTTCTCCCTCTCTCTCTCTCTAGGTCTCTGACTCCCCGTCTCTGGGTCTCGGTTCCTCTCTCTGACTCTCTCTGCCTTTAATTTCTTGTCTCAGCTCCCAGGGTCTCTGTCATTTCTTCCTTTCTCCCGTTTCCCCCATCACCCCCCAGCTCCACCTACCACCAGCTTTTTACTTTGAGGGGCACCTGTATCTATCCCCTTCCCCCGTCTTCCTCCCTCTTTCCTCACTCTCCAGTCCCGCCCCCCGCAACCCTCCCCTCAGCCTTGACTTTGAGATCGAAGACCCTCTCTCCCTTATTCCCGCCACTGGCTGCAGGCCCTGGTGCTGCCCGCCCCACGCTCCTATGTCCGGGCCGAGGGCGCCGTGGCCCCCGACCACTGGCTGGACCCCAGCGCCGTGTGGGAGGTGAAGTGCGCAGACCTCTCCCTCTCCCCCATCTACCCGGCTGCCCGGGGCCTGGTGAGTAACTGGGGGACCCTGGAATAGACCCTCCGAAGGAACCCCAGCTGGGAGGGTGGGGAAATGGGGGGAGGGGATCTTGGAGCCCATGTCTGAGCTTCCTGGGTGATGCTTAGGAAGACTGGAGCTTGCGTTTTATTTGGGTTTCAGATAATGAGGTCAAAGTCTCGTTAAAAAAAAAAAAAAAGAAATTCCCCAGGAGTAGAAAGAAAACCGTGAAATTGCTTTCTTTGATTTTTAAAATTTTTTTATTTTATTTTTTAAATTTTATGTTCTTATTGGAGTATAGTTGGTTTACCATGTTGTGTTAGTTTCAGGTGTACAGCAAAGTAATTCAGTTATATATATATATTCTTTTTCAGATTTTTCCCTTTGTTACTACAAAATATTGAGTATAGTTCTCTGTGCTATATAGTACGTTCTTATTGTTTATCTACTTTATATATAATAGTGTATATCCGTTAATCCCAAACTCCTAGTTTATCCCTCACCCCCCCTTCCCCGCTTTGGTAAACCATAAGTTTGTTTTCTGTGTCTGTGGGTCTATTTCTGTTTTGTATATAAGTTCATTGGTATCATTCTTTTTTGAAATTGCTTTCTTAAATATAATCTCACATTCCGCTCTTAAGTAATTTTTGAAAACAGCTCTTTTCAGTAAAAATTTATGATACTTCCTGCTGAGCATTTAGGTCCACTGCTGCGTTTCTTTCTCAACTGTAGTTAATTTTCATGCTACCAAGTTTTAACATTCCTTGGCCAAGCCGCATCTGCTAGAGGATCAGTGTCCCCGGGGAAACACTCCCCCCACCGGCACTAGGACACCTCTTAGCATCCTCCTTCCGAAGATCAGGAAATCTTTTTTTTTTTTTTTTTTTTTTTACTGTTACAGATATGTCTTTTATTAGCACAAAAATTCAGCTTATTATCAACCAAGGTGTTCAACCCTGAAATCCATAGAGATCCCAAATCTTAATAACATTGTCAAAATGCAAATTATATTGTTTTCTCTTTATGGATTCTTAGAAACATCAATTTGGAGGTTTTTTTTTTTTTTTTTAATTAAAGTATAGTTGACTGAGGAACAGGAAATCTTAAAGTGCATACTCCCTTTGGGATTTTTTCTGATCCTTCAAAATCTAGCATGTGCTTTTCTGCTTAGCAGCTGACTTCCATGTAAAGGCAAAACTCATACTTTTTATCTAGTTTCCTTCTTGAAATTTCTCACTCCTGCACCGTCTTGGGAAGTCGGGGGCCCCTGGTAATAAAGAGATGGGAACAGCATTTATCGAGCATTTAGGTGAAGCAGGCATGTCACTTGTTCACACTCATCCTCACCAAGACACTGACCATCCCATTTTACAGATGGGAAAATAGAGCCCCAGGGAGCATAACTGGCCCAGGGTCACGCGAGGCTCTTGAGAGTCGGGAGCTGGGATTTGAACCTCACAGTCTGGTTCTAGAATCCACCCCTCTTGGCCCTAATAATAATAACAACAGCCTAAAGCACAGCCACGGCAGCCTGTGTTTCTTACACGCTCCTGCTCCAGGGGAGCGGCCCCAAGCACTAAATGACCTTATTTAATTTTTACAACGACCCCATCGCTTAGCCCCATTGTATGGATCAGGAAACAGGCCTGAGGCGCAGGAGTGGGGAGGAGACTTTGGATGGGGAATTGCCGCCGGGAGCAGGCTGGACTGCTGCTTGGTCCCCATCACCACTCCACCCACCGCGCCTCGCCTCCGCAGGTGGATAGCGAGAAGGGAATCTCCCTCCGCTTCCCTCGGTTTGTCTGCGTCCGTGAGGACAAGAAGCCGGAGGAGGCCACCACCAGTGCCCAGGTGAGGCCCGCGGTAGAGGGTGGGTGGTGGGCCCAGGGGTGGGCTTGCCCGGCCAGGCCTGCTTTTTGGAGAAGGTGGGCTCTGGCCTGGCTTGGCATGGAAGGGGGTGGGGCAGCCCCAGGGCTTCTGACCCTCCCACCACCCACCCTCTCGCTTCAGGTGGCCTGTCTGTACCGGAAGCAAAGTCAGATTCAGAACCAGCACGGCGCAGAGCCAGACTCCGACCTGGAAGATTTCTACTAGGCCCCCTGCTCTCCCCGGGGGCCTGGGGGCGGAGGGGACCCAGGGGCGTCGCCTCAGGGGCTCAGCAATCTGGTGTAGCTGTGTGCGGGTTTTGATAATCAGGTGTGTGTGTGGGAGGGGATGGTTTCAGCCGGGGTCTGGGGTTCTGTCATTCTTTTCAATAAATAATTGTTGATCATCTGCTCTGTGTCCGTGCTGGGCTCTGGGGGTACAGCCATAACAGCCAACCCTTTGATAGCGTGTAACGGTGTGTCACAACTGTCGAAACCAGGGCCTTGCCATAGAACTCTCTGCAGTGATGGAAATGTGCCACGTCCGCGCTGGGCGGTGTGACAGTCACCAGCCACGTGTGGCTGGTGAGCACTTGAAATGGGACCAGTACGACTGAGGACTCAATTTTTAATTTTCACTTAAATAGCAACATGTGCCGAATGGCTATTTTGTTGGACAGTGGCTGTCCAAACTCTCTATATTAACTCCTTTAACCTCTCAGCAAGCCTACCAGGTAGGCATGTCGAGAGCCTGTTTCACAGATGAGGAAGCACACAGAGGGGAAGTAGCTTCCCCTGGGCTGCTGCTGGGAGGACCACACCAGGCTTCTGACTCAGCAGTCTGGCTTCAGGCCCCACACCTTTCCAGGACGGTCCCCATCCTGTTGGGAGACTGTTAAGTGCGGTGACTTGTGTGTGAGACTCCCATCTCTGCCACCGGCCATCTAGTGACCACGCCTGGCCTCTGAATCCTCAGCACAGCTTTCCAGACCCGACCTGTGAGGGCAGGCAGTGGACATACCTGTTTTCCACATCCTTACATCCCCCAGCCCATAGCACAGTGCCTGGAGTATAGTCAGTGCTACTTTTCCTGATCAAAAAGGAGATCTGGTTGTGGCAGCCCTTCCTTTCTTCCTGCCCTGACTGTGGATGTGATGGTTGGTGCTGGGGCTGCCACCTTGTGATCATGAGGAACGAACCAGGAGAGACAGAGAAAGCCGCCCTGACAACCCTTAACCAATGAACCAAGGGCAGCAGCTGCCTAACTGAGTTTCTTGTCTGGGGGGTGGGGTGGAGGTGGGAGAAAAAAAAAAATCCTGTTGTGATCACACCACTGTAAAAATGGGGTTCGTTTCTCATAGTTGAAAGATCTCTTCCTTAAAGGATTGGCAATTAATGTGCATCCGTATTTATCAAGTTCAAATAAAACATCTAAGGCAAAATGTTTGATTAGGTGTTAAATACTGTATGTCTGGGGATTCCAGTGGCAGTCCGGCTCTGCATGGATCCCCACGGTTCCTTTAGGCATGGACCGGGGTCTTCCTGAGGATAGAGGGGCCAGGGACATGCCCTTCCTCCCCATGCCCCTGTAGGGCCCCTGTGAACACACTCAACCAGCCAGGGCTGCCATGTCCCTCTGCCAGGGCTGGGCAGGGATGCCCTCACTCATCAATGACCCTCATGACAACCCCGCTAGGTAGGTGCTTTTATTGTCCCCATTAAGCAGATGAGGACACAGGCACAGGGATGTAAGTTACGTTCTCCAGGTCTACCATCTAGGGAAGGGAGGGCCAGGGTTTGGTCTGGGCAGTCTGCAAGAGGCCCTGCACTCAGCCCCCAACTAAATAAAGTGCCTCGTGGCAAGCCCGGCCTGTGTGCCCCTGGGAGGGTGTGACCTTATCCTGCAGTCAGAGAAGCGACACAGTACGGTCTAGGGGTGAAAAGATCATGCTGACGGCTGGATTTCGCAGACCCTGAAGAGATGAGCCTGGAGTTGAGGGGAGCAGCGGAGACCATGTTCCCCCTGGTGAAATCCTGTTCCTCCTTCTAAAAATTGTTGGAACCAATCAAGGGGAGATGATTCTTGGAGCTGGGCTCTGGGAAGAGTCTGCAGGAGGGGAGCCAGGGAGGTTTGCAGGAGCAAAAATTCATAATTGCATATGAATTGGAATGTGTCATCTTGGTTGGTTATGTTACTGATGATGTTCATTTTAATCATTTAAGAAAGTGTCTGCCAGGGACTTCCCTGGTGGTCCAGTGAAGACTCCGCACTCCCAATGCAGGGCGCCCCTGTTCGATCCCTGGCCAGGGAACTGGATCCCGCATGCCCTCAACGAAGATCCTGCACGCGGCAGCTAGGATCCCGAGTGCCGCAACTGGGACCCGGCACAGCCAAATAAATAAGTAAATTATTTTTTTTAAAAAAAAGGAAAAGAAAGTGTCCGCCAAGTTTCCCCACTATAAAGGGACTCTCCGGGCTTCCCTGGTGGCGCAGTGATTGAGAATCTGCCTGCCAATGCAGGGGACACGGGTTCGAACCCTGGTCTGGGAAGATCCCACATGCCGCGGAGCACCTGGGCCCGTGAGCCACAACTACTGAGCCTGCGCGTCTGGAGCCTGTGCTCCGCAACAAGAGAGGCCGCGATAGTGAGAGGCCCGCGCACCGCGATGAAGAGTGGCCCCCGCTCGCCACAACTGGAGAAAGCCCTCGCACAGAAACGAAGACCCAACACAGCCATAAATAAATAAATAAATAAATAAATATAAAAACTCCAAGGAGACCCAGTCATAGAGGAGCCTCCACAATTAAAAAAAATAAAAAATAAAGGGACTCTCCTTTGAGATTAGTATTTTGTGAAGAGGTACTTGGAGCTATGTAAATATCAAACGTTCCATTTATCTGTATTTGTATGGACTCCTGGTTTCCTATGTATCCTATATAATTTGTTTTAATTTTCAAATGGCCAGTGGAACTTCTTCAAGCTGACCTCTGTGTTCTGTTGACGTGCCCCCATAACTCTCTGAGCAGATTCTTGCTTTATGGCGCAACAAGATGTAAATTTTAGGCTCATCTTCTAATATTAACACTTATCCTGCTCCAGACATGAAATCAGCCATTGCTTCTAGGAGACTTGGTTCCTATTTAGTGGAGAATGGTATTTAGAAGTCAGGATCTGGATGGTAGAGGTGTTCATTAATGCCACGGTGTCACTGCTTCTGTGTCCTCTTAGCTAGAGAATATATGTTCCCCTACACACGCAGTGACGTCTGTGTTTCTTTGTATATCCCTCTCTGTAAGTTGAAATGCATGAGTATATACCAATCCCTCCCATTCCAATCCAACACCACAGAGCTCATTCTACCTTTTCCCCTTTCTGTACTGTATTAGGAACTCCCTTTTCCAACAGCGAGCAACCTGATTCCCATTATCCTCAATACAATCCCCCATGTAACCAGTCTCCCTTCTCCGTTGCCATCCCACCCCTGTAGGGATGCCTTTCTCGCCATGATTTGGCTTCAACACCCTACACCGTGCTGCCTTCACTCTGCTCACAGCGCAAACCCTTCCCCTAGGTGATGTGAGACTTGCATGTAGATCTCCTCATCACCCAGCTCGTGCTCCAGCATTCCACACCAGGCTGCTCTTCCATGGGTTCCTCCTCACCTTCCCAGGCCCTGACGCTCTGGACGGGGCTGCACGCCACCTCCTCCACCCCCCCCCCACCCCCCTGCCGTGGGGACTCCCCCTTGCTCCACTCTCCTATTTAAGGTCTCGTTCCCCACACCGATGGCCCCCAGTCCCCTCCCCATTCCGTGCAGGCACCCTTATCGCCTCCTTGGGCTCTGACCACCCCCACCAGCATGGATGGCTACCTTGCTGCTCCCCCCTGAACTATTCAGGAAGAAAGGAAGGGAAGAGCAAAGCAAGAGGAAGGACACATATCCCCCTCTTAGCCACTGTGCATGTCTATTCCTGAAGTCAGGTTGTCACGCAATTTTTGCATTCTGCTCATTTACACACATTCCTGACTTACTCTAGAGCTCCTGGAGGCCAGATGTCCTCTCCATCTTCACATACACAAAGGCCAGCAGAGGCCAGGCTTAGGCTGATCACTCAACGTGCCTGTTGAAACATTGTATGAATCGATGCCCTCTGCTCTAATCCTCATTTTCAAAACTATCCTTCCAATTCTATTCTGGGGATAAAAGGTCAGAGCCTGACACTGGCTCCCCCTCCATTCTCAAGCCAGATGCGGAGGCAGGAACAACTGTCATCCCTCCCCAACCCGAGTAGAGATTTCTGACCCAGCTGTCACAGCTCTAAGGGAGCCAAGGTGACCGAGGGAGAGGCCAAGAGAGGCAGGAAGAGTTGGCAAAGGAGTGGTAGAGAAGACGAGGAGGCTGAGCCATCCAGGGGGACGGGAAGGAGGGAGAGCTGTCTTGAGAGTGGCGCCTGGTGAGCTCTGCCCTGCCCCCTCCATGCAGTTTCCCATGGGCCCTGCCTGCATCTTCTTAAGAAAAGGAATCGCTGAGAAACAGCGGGTGAGTCTGGGGACAATGAGGGCGGATGGTGGGCAGGGCAAAGGGAGCTGGGAGGCGGGGAAGGGAAGGGACAAGAGGGGAGCAGGTGGGGAGAGCATGAACTGAGAAGGTAGAAGAATTCCAGGGAGCATCGTGGGGACACGTGGGTCAGTAAGATGGGTGAGGGTGAAATCAGAAGTCAGGACCAAAAGGTGGAAGATGAAGGAGGAGAAAAAGAAAAAGAAAAGGGAAACTAGGATGATGTCACTGTTGATGATCATTATCATTCGTTTCTTTGACACCCATAGTGATGACGGTGGTGATGATGATGGAGGTGGTGATAACAATAGATGCCACTTATTAAGTCATCGCTCTGTGCCCAGACTTGTGCAAAGGGCTTTGCATTCCTGATGTCATTTAATCCTCAGAATGACTCATGAGGTCCATAATACT
The DNA here is from genome assembly GCF_028564815.1 of Eubalaena glacialis. NCBI lineage: Eukaryota > Metazoa > Chordata > Mammalia > Artiodactyla > Balaenidae > Eubalaena > Eubalaena glacialis. The sequence goes on along the minus strand of NC_083733.1, from coordinate 61,860,538 downwards.
TTCATTCCTATTTTACAGACGTGGATACTAAGGCTCTGAGTCATGAAGTCCCTTGCTTTAAGCTTATACAATTAGTAAGTGGCAGAGTCAGGTCTGTTTGATTCCAATGGGCATGATTTTAACTGTTAGTTTTTAAGATCATGAGAGAGAGAAAGAGATTGAGAGAGAAAGATTTGGGGAGAAGGGGATAGTAAGAAAGAGAAGCTGGGGGAAAAATCTCCAAGGATAAAGGGAGAAAAGGGGGTGAAAGAGGCCAGGGGTTGATGGAATTTCCCAGCTGATGTGCTATGTACCCAAGCCTGACCCTTCAGTTATGTCCAGGAGTGGGTGGTGGCAACATGAAAGGTTTTAGGAATTGGTCATGCTGGCAGTGATCATCCTGCCTGGGTGCCACTGAACACAGCTCCCACAACCAAGGGATTCTAACCCTTGAGAGAAAGCATGGAGGCAGGTGGAAAAACAGCCAGTTGGGGTATAGTGGAAAGAATTCTGACCTGGCAACCAGTAGACCTGCATTCAAATCCCAGCTCTCAATGCACCTGAATTTCTGCATGACCTCAAAGGAATGATTTAACATCTCCCTGCTTTGGGAGGGGATCTGCCACTTAGGAGCTGTGTGACCTCAGGCAGGTTCCTTAACCTCTCTGTCCCTCGACTTCCTCTTAAATAAGACGGGAATGATATTTGGCTCTACCTCAAAGAAGTTTAAATGAAACGATTGTGGAAGCCTGGCACAGTCAACAAACGGAATATGTGAGCTGTGATTCTAAGTCTGGCTTTCTTCATCTGGAGAAGAAGGGGATTGGATTCCATGGCTTCCAGGACCCATTTCGACACAACAGGATGGATGTCTATTTGGGAAAGGCAGGAGGAGAGAGACCAAGATTCAAGGATGGGAGAGAGGAAATGAGAAGGGGTGAGGAAGAGCAGGAAGAACAAATAGCCATGGAATGGGAGTCAGGAGATGGGAGAAGGCGAGAGGGGTAGACGGGAGCAAGAAGGGAAGAGAAACAGTAAAGGATGAGGAGGAGATGTGTTTCAAGAAGTGAATGTGGATCCCTGATCCTCTCTCCAAATCCCCTGCCCCCTGCATTCCTTTCTAGGAAAGACCACTGGGACCAGATGAGATTGAAGGTAAAGCTCTCTCCCCTAAATGCCCCCACTTTGCCATCCACCCACTTACCTGCTCTCTGTTCCTTTGTGCATTTCAATATAAACCCCTTGACATGAAAATTTTACATCACTCTCTCTTCCCACTCAACTGTGATTTTGTGGCAGTTTAAGTACTTCCCCAAGTGTTTAGAAACCATCCCCATGCCCAAGTGTCTCAGAGACCCACAAAATGATGCCTGAGTTTTAGGATGAGTCCAAACTTGTTATGTTTTTCTCTTGGTAGTTTCGAAGTTTCCCATAACTTCACCCAAAAATGTGAAGGACTTCAGTGCTATCGTTTAGTGATCTCAGGAACTATTCTTTTTGCTAACACATTTCATACATCACTCCTTTTAAAAAGTTTATAATGTATTCTTTTTTGAGGCGTCTTTAGTCAGTGCCTCATTGATAGTTTCAAGGGATGCTACTCTTCCCCAGTGACTGTTTCAACTTCCCCAAAGTTCTCCTCTCTTAACTTTCAGAGCTCCGGGAAGCATTTCTTGAGTTTGACAAGGACCGAGATGGGTTCATCTCTTGTAAGGATTTGGGGAATCTCATGAGGACAATGGGTTACATGCCCACGGAGATGGAACTGATTGAACTGGGCCAGCAAATCCGCATGAACTGTGAGGCCAGGGGGTGGGAGGAATGATTGGGCTTAGGGGAGGGCTAAGGGTGGAATTAGGAAGGATATATGGAGGTTGAGAGTAGAGTTGGAGATAGGGAGGAGGGAAGAGGGGCTAGAAGTCTGGAAGGAAACAGTTCAGACTCTACTTAGGGAGGCAACATTGGAAGTGGTTAAAAGCGTGACTTTTAGGGATAGATTTGGGTTCAAGTCCCAGTTCTGTTATTTACTAATTGTAGTCATATAAGAAGTGGAGTTAGCCCCCACTCTTGAGTCTCAGTTTCCCCATCCACCCAGTGAAGATGATATCACTCCTTACCTTGTGGGATTGTAGAAAGGAAGGGATAAAGATGTTAATACAGGTAAAGGCTTAGCCTCTAGTAAATGCTTATTAAATGTAAGTTATTACTATCACCACTAAGATTCGTCAGTGGAGGGCAACACTGGAGCTGTATTTGATGCTGGAAACAAACTTGGAGTTGGAGCCTAATGTTGGTGAATAATGTTACAAAAAAGATGGGTTTTTAGATGGAGACAAGCTGATTTTGTCATTGAAGCTGGGATAAAATGGCTACGGGGTTTGCTTCTGGGCATGTTACTGAGTAAACAATGTTGAATTCAAGGAGGTGATAGTGTTCATATCTGGAAGGAATTTAGTGCTCATTTAAATCATACGCTCCCTTCTCCAGATCTGAAGATGAGGGAACCTAGATCTGAACCAATTAAGAGATTTTCTCAAGGTCACACCAACAGTTAGTTACTTCCACCATACAGCACCCCATCCACTCCTGTTCAGATGAGAGGGGCAAGAGGGCTTGAGTTGGCTAAGAAAGGAAGCTCTTAGAAGGCAGAGAGATTGGAGTAGATCTATTTCTTGAACAGAGTTGAAGGGCAAAGTGAGGTAATGGAGGGATGGGGGCATATGGAATCTCACTAGACCTGCCTCTTCTGTCCTTAGTGGGTGGCCGTGTAGATTTTGACGACTTTGTGGAGCTGATGGCCCCCAAATTGCTTGCAGAAACAGCTGGGATGATTGGTGTCCAGGAGATGCGAGATGCCTTCAAGGAAGTGAGTTTCATAATGTTGGAGGTGGTTGAGGGACACCCAAGAGGTCTATGATTAGCCATTAACCATGGACAGAACCCAGTTATTTTTCTAACTGTGGTGGGATTTATAGGGAAGGAAAATAACATATTTCAAGCACTTGCAGTGGACAAGGTCCTCTACCTATTTCATCGAATTTTGTCCTCACAAATAACATTAGGAGTAAGTAGTCATGTATCCCAGTACTACATATGAGGAAACTGAGGCTCATGGAAATTGCATACCTTATCCAAGATCCTGCAGTCTACAAAACACATGTTAGAACCTCTAATCCTCATGCCTGTAATAGGAAGAGGGAATCCAAGAATTTGAGATCCCAGAAAGAAGCTCCAAGACATCATCTGGTTGAAACTACTTGTTGTAGGAATGCTTTAAAAAGATGAGATCCAGGGAGGGTAAGGGGCTCGCTGAAATTCACTTAGATTCCTTGATAAAATGCTCTTCTCTCTCAGAGAGCTTTCAACTACGTGAGGCAAAAATAAAGAAGAGTATAGTGTTCGGAAGGGGACACCCTGGAGTCAGGCAAACATGGGTCCAAATCCCAGGAAGATCTCTACCTACTAGCTGTGTGGTTTTCTCTCTCAGCTTCATGTAAAGATCTAGAGCTGCATCGTCCAATAGAACTTCCTGTGATCATGAAAATGCTCTGTCCACAGTGGTAGCCGCTGGCCTGAAATGTGGCTTGTGTGACTGAGGAACTGAATTTTTAATTGTATTTAATTTTTTAAAATTTTATTGAAGTATAGTTGATTTACAATGTGTTAATTTCTGCTGTACAGCACAATGATTCAGTTATACATATATAGACATTCCTTTTCCTATTCTTTTGCATTATGGTTTATCACAGAATGTTGAATATTGTTCCCTGTGCTATACAGTAGGACCTTGTTTATCCATCCTATATATAACAGTTTGCATCTGCTAATCCCAAACTCCCAACCCTTCCTTCCCCCACCCCCTCCCCCTTGGCAACCACAAGTCTGTTCTCTATGTCTGCAAGTCAGTTTTTGTTTCGTAGATATGTTCATTTGTGTCGTATTTTAGATTCCACATATAAGTGATATCATATGATATTTGTCTTTCTCTTTCTGACTTAACTTCACTTAGTATGATAATCTCTAGGTCCATCCATGTTGCTGCAAATGGCATTATTTCATTCGTTTTTATGGCTGAGTAATATTCTGTTGTATACACATAATTGTATTTAATTTTGATTAGTTTCAATTAAATTAATTTCCATTTGTATTCAATTGAATGTAATTTCAATTCGTTTGAATCTAAAAATGAATACTCAATGCAATTATTGGAAAACTTTCATTTGGAACAACTTGGGTATGCAAATCTACCTTTTCAACTATATACTTCATGAAACCTACATGCAGATCAAGTATTTCTGATAACATTTAGTGTCTGAATTGAGACGTGCTGTGAGTATAAAATACATGCTGGATTAAGATTTAGTAGCTTAGTTTAAGTATCTTTGGAGGGTAGGTGTGTTAACTAACCATGCTAAGGACATACTAAGTAAGTCCTTAGCATGGTATTATACTAAGCCTTATGAAATCCAGTATGCATAAAAAGAATATAACAACTTTTCAGTGACTGTGAAGCTAGAGAGATCCCGGCCAGGAGAAGGACGTTGGGGATCTCATTGTCCTCCCAGCCCTTCGACCCTCCCCTGATGCCCCTCAATAAAATGGTTTGATCCCAGAAAAAAAAAGAGAATGTAACATAGTTCATTAATAATTTTTAAGTTGATTACATGGTTAAATCAATTTTTAAATTGATTACATTTTAAATTTTTTAAATGATATATTAGATAGATTAAGTAAAATCAAGTATAAAAAATTAATTTCACTTGTTCCCTTAAAATTTGTGTATGTGGCGGTAGGAGGCTGTTAGAAAAATTTAAATTACCCATGGGGTTCACATTGTATTTCCTTTGGGCAGTGCACTGCTCTAGGGGAAATCACATCCCAGGATTAGAAAGCAGCAGGTACAAACACTGGAAGGCAGGATGGCATGTCTGAGGAAGAGCAAGAAGCCTGGAGTACTTGGAGAGGCATGAGCCAGAGAGAGAGTAGCATGAAATAAACAAGAGTTGCTGAAGGCAGGACCCCATCCCATAGGAGTTTGCGTGTCACGGAGCGGTGTCAGGATTTTCTTCTGAGTGGGATAGGAAGCCACTGGAGGACGTTAAGCCAGGGAGGGACAAGATCTGATTGGTGTTTTAAATGAACACAAATGTCAAGTCCCACCGTGTGGAGGACAGATTATGTAGGACCACAGTAGGAGCTGGAAGACCAATTAGGAGGCTGTCGCCATAATCAGGCACGAGATGATTGTGGTTTGAACCCGGTTAGCATCAGTGTAGCTGGAGAAGGGCAGTTGGCTCCCAGATATGTTTGGACATAGAATTTACGTTCTAAGACTTTCTAGTGGATTAGTTAAAGGTGTACAGCATAGGGAGGGCTAAGCATGGAACAAGGAACAAGACTCCTTGAACCTGCCTTCAAGGAGCTGACTTTTAGAGGATAACGTGCAAAAGCTCTCAGCTGAGTTTTGTTTGTTTGTTTGTTTTGGCCACATCACGTGGCTTGCAGGATTGTAGTTCCCGGACTGGGGATTGGACCCAGGGCCACAGTGGTGAAATTTACAATGATTTACAATGTCGTGTTAGTTTCAGGTATACAGTAAAGTGATTCAGTTTTATATATATATATATAACTGTATATATTCAGTTTTATATATATATATAAATGTATATATTCTTTTTTTTTTGTATTCCCTTCCATTATAGGTCATGACAAGATACTGAGTATAGTTCCCTGTGCTATACAGTAGGTCCTTGTTGGTTATCTTTAGCTGAGTTCTTGACTCACAATAAGTGATCAATAAACAGTGCTATTATTATTATTATTATTATTATTGTGGTCATTGTTGCTAATATTATCCCCTGTGCTCCAATTCAGTTTGATGCCAACGGAGACGGGGAGATCACCCTGGGGGAGCTGCAGCAGGCCATGCAGAGGCTCCTGGGAGACAAGCTCACGCCCCAGGAGATCTCCGAGGTTGTCCAGGAAGCCGACATTAATGGAGATGGCACCGTCGACTTTGAAGGTGATGTTGTATAGTGTATAGGGGCAGCCACCTCCATCTCCCCAGTGTGATTTTTTTGCAAGTCGGCCATTCCTTCTCACTCTTCCCCCAGTTTGAGGTTGGAGGAGGGGGGTTAGATTTTGGAGGTGTTTGTTTCATCCCTTTCTGCCCATGCCATTTCCAAGAGCTCAGTGCCTCTCACCTCTCCTTGTTTCTGTCTTGGCCACTCCTTGGAACACCCTGTCCAGAAGCCCATTCCTACTCCACCTCTCCCACCCCTTCTTTGTTCCCTGGATGCCTTTATCATAGGAAAAAAATGTCCCATCAGAAGGAGAGTGGATTAGTTAGCCGCTGGGATGCTGGGGTCAGATTCATGGGTTTCAAATTCAGGATCACCTCTTACTAACTATGTGGCCTTATCCTAGTCACTTCCTCTCTTTTAGTGTCAGTTTTCACATCTGCAAAATGGGAGTAAAGATGATACCTTTCTCCCCAATTTTAGAGAAAAACTAAAAGAAATCATGCACTAAGGACCCCTTGCTGTCATTGCTCATGTCCTGTCTGTAAAACCCTTTCCTCTCTCCTCTGGCTAAGTCTTAGTTATGCCCCTGGATGGGGCCCCATCTTTCTTACCAGGCTCGGCATCCCTCGGTGCTCCCATAACACCCACACATGCCTCTGTGATACTGGCACATGACATCACAATAACTTCCAATCGTTGATTGCCTGTTTCCTTCTGAGGCCACAGACTAAATCTTTCATCATTATACCCCAATTCCTAGCAGAGAGCTCAGCACATGTGTTTTGAGTCATTGGATAAATGAGAAATATTGGAGTCTTGAGCGGATGGGAGGGGGGATCATTTTTGTGGGAGACATCAACAGGGCACGTCAAGTTCTCAACGTGACATTCTCTGGTCCAAATTCTTAGTCTGATATTCAAGTGCATCCATGATGCTGCCCCAGTTACCCACCCACCCAGCCTCTATCTTCTACAACCACTCTCTGAATTTTTATGCTCTGGTGCACACTTGGTACTGCTCTGTGTTCTCCAACTTCTGTTCCTTTCTCCCTGATGTTCCTTCCACTTACCACACCTTTCCCGTGTTATCAATGCATTTTCAAATCCTATCCATCTCTCAGGAGTTCATGCCAGTGCAACCTCTGCTAAGATGCTTCCCTTCATCCTTATCTGGTGTAGTAGTCCCAGCTGTGAAGACTTACAGGGATTTTTCTCTTCCTCTCCAAAGGAAGTTATGACTGCAGACCTTGAGTTACATTTGCCTCCTGGGTTGTGAATTCCTGTGGGGCAGAGGGAGCTTCTCTAACCCATCTCTGCTGTGCAATTCCCAGCATAGAAACTTAGTAGATGTTTGTTGCATGGCTGCGACATAGCAAATGTTTGCTGGATGCCTGCTGGATCTAGCCAGGCTCAGGTGCAGAGTAGGCATCAATGAAAATCTGGGAGAGGTACAATGGTTTGAGGAAATAGTTCCTCAGGCCAACCACAGGCAAGGGAAGGACAGAGGGGCCTCAAGACCTGGGTGGGACCAATAAGTCCACCTGACATTGAGTCCCAGCAAAGTCAAGTACCGCCTGGGTTCCTTCCGGGGTTCTCCATTCACCATCCACGTGATCTCAGCCATGTTGGTCAACCTTACCAGCCTCAGTTTGCTTACCTGTAAAACGGTACTTACCCCTCCAAGATCGGTTGAAAAGTTGAAATCAGAGACTCATAATGACTATTTATTGAACACCGACTGTGTCTTCTAAGCATTATATTGTTTAACCATCTTAAAAATCATATAAGGTAAATAGCAATCCTATGATTCCCGTTTTGTAGATGAAGAAATCAAGGCATAGAGGGGTCAAGTTATTAATTTCCCAAAGATCACCAGTGGTTCCTGACACATAGTAAAGGCTGGAAAAAACAATGGCAGCTACTCTTACAAATAGGTACCTTACTGAGGGGGAAGGGATAAATTAGGAGCTTGGGATTAACATACACACACACTACTATATATAAAAGAGATAAACAGCAGGGACCTACTGCATAGCACAGGGAACTCTACTCAATATTCTGTAATAATCTAAAGGGAAAAGAATCTGAAAAAGAATGAATATATCTATGTGTATAACTGAATCACTTTGCTGTACACCTGAAACTAACACAACATTGTAAATCAACTATACTCCAATAAAAAAATTATTTTAAAAAGCAAATGAAGAAAAAAAAAAAACCCAACAAAGAGGTGCCTCACCAGAAATTTTGTTTTTGCAGAGTTTGTGAAGATGATGTCTCGTTGAGGAGTTTCTGGAATCCCCTGTCACTCTCCACCTGGTCAACATGGATCAAGCCCTAGTGGAGGACCACATCCCCATGGGCCCTCAAAGGAGGGAAGGTGGGAGACTGGCATTGCAGCGCTATGGATTGCGGTTAGACTAGAAACGATAGCTTTGGCCAGATGGGGTAGGGGTTACATCTCTGGAACTAGTTTAAGAAGGAAGAGTCTGCGTGTGGAAATGTGAACAGAACAGTCTAGTTGCCGCTCCCCAAATTCCAAAGACTAATGACATCTTTTGACTTCACATAATCCTAAATCCCTATAACTGCCAGAGTCTCTTCCCACAGTTCCTCTGGGTTAAAGTAGTCTTTTCCCCTGTTAGACTCAAAGAGTTCAGCACAGAGTCTACCTTTCCCCCTTCTTGCTTCAACTGCTTCAAAGCTCCTCAGTTTCTTTCTCTCAGTAGAAGGAGGCATGTCAATCATGAGGCTAGAAACGGCGTTCTTGATAAGACTGGGCACGGAACTGGTTAATTAAAGAGGCATCCAAGTGAGATTACCGGCCCCCCCCCCCCGCCCCCGCCTTGATTTCTTGGAAGCACAGTCTGTTTTTATCTCTCTAGCCTCCTACTTCCTTCTCCTTGTGTCAGATACTCAGGCCACTGAATTAAATCACAAATCTGGATTATCAAGGTTTAGAGCAAGCTGATCCCCCAGGGAATTAATCCCCCTCAAAATGACATCATGCAAAAAGAGAGAGGATGGGTTCTTCCAAATCCTCTGCCGGTCGCCGCAAAGCCATTCCTGGAAGCCCCCTGCCTCTGCGTGGGTCTGCCCTGGGCGGCTCAGGGAGGTTCCCTCTGTTAGATTCCATCCCTCACCTCCTGACCCTGATCTGTGCTGGGAAACTGGAAACATATATTCCTCCTTACCTCTGCCTGCTAGCAGGACACTTCAGTAACTCAAGGTCCTCCAAATAAAGAGTTCATTTGACACCTTCCTCCGAGTTTTTCTCACTTTAGAAGTCCGTTAAGTAGACCTAGAGAATGGGTCACCTGGTTCAATAGCCTCCTTTTCTAAAATTTTAATTTAAATTTAAACAAGTGGAACCAGGGCTTCCCTGGTGGTGCAGTGGTTAAGAATCCCCCTGCCAACGCAGGGGACGGGTTCGAGCCCTGGTCCGGGAAGACCCCACATGCCACGGAGCAACTAAGCCCTTGTGCCACAACTACTGAGCCTGCGCTCTAGAGCCCACGAGCCACAACTACTGAGTCGCATGCCACAACTACTGAAGCCCACACGCCTAGAGCCCGTGCTCCACAACAAGAGAAGCCACCGCAATGAGAAGCCCGCACACTGCAACGAAGACCCAACACAGCCATAAATAAATAAATAAATTTATTAAAAAAAAAAAAAGCAGGGGTTGCATTCTTTACTTTGTTCAAAACAGTGATATGGAATTAAATATCTCTCGGCCCTGATTGTGTCTGTATATGTACTTTTGGCAGAATTTTGCCCCCATTTATATGTCTTAAGCATGTTTGGGGACTTTTTTTTTTCAATTTTTTTTTTTTTTTGGCCGCACCAGGCCAATTGTGGGATCTTACTTCCCCGACCAGGGATTGAACCCATGTCCCCTGCAGTGGAAACGCAGAGTCCTAACCACTGGACTGCCAAGGAATTCCCTGGGGACCTCTTTTCCAGCATTTAAAAAATTTTTCTACTATAAAAAATTAAAAAATTTTTTTAATTTTCTAATTCAATTTCAACCAGTTGATCCTGATTTGTTTGAACCGGAGTGGAAGTTTTCAACAGAGGCGGTACAGGCTTACCTTGTTTTATTGCACTTTGCTTTATTGTGCTTTGCATTTTTAACAAATTGAAGGTTTGTGGCAACCCTGCATTGAGCAAGTCTGTTGGCGTCATTTTTTCAACACCATTTGCTCACTTCGCGTCTCTGTGTTACATTTTGGTAATTCTCGAAATATTCCAAACTTTAAAATTATTATTGTATTTGTTACGGTGATCTGTGATCAGAGATCTTTGACGTGACAATTATAATTGTTTGGGGGGCAACCTGAAACGCACAAGCTATGGATAAGAAGTTGCTTCCTATGGATGAGCAAAGAAAATGGTTTCTTGAGATGGAAAATACTCCTGGTGAAGATGCTGTGAAGGTTGTTGAAATGACAACACAAGATACAGAATATTATATGAAGTTAGTTAATAAAGCAGCAGCAGGGTTTGAGAGGTTTGACTCCAATTTTGAAAGAAGTTCTACATTACTTGGAGTCAAATGCTATCAAACAGCACTACAGGCTACAGAGAACTCTTTCATGAAAGGAAGAATCAATTGATATGGCAAACTTCATCGCTGTCTTATTTGAAGAAACTGACAGACACCCCGACCTTCAGCAACCACCACCCTGATCAGTCAGCAGTCATCAAGGCAAGACCCTCCACCAGCAAAAAAGATGACACCTCCCTGAAGGCTCAGATGATGGTTAGCATTTTTTAGCAATAAAGTATTTTTAAATTAAGGTATGTACTTTTTTAAGACGTAATGCCATTGCACACATAACAGACTACAGTATAGTGTAAACATACCTTTTATATGTACTGGGAAACCAAAAAATTCATGTGACTCACTTTACTACAGTGGCGTGGAACCAAGCCCACAATATCTCTGAGGTATACTTGTAATAGCTTCCAGGTTTTGTTTTGTTTGTTTTCGGTTTGTTTTTGTTTTTTGTTTGTTTTGTTTTTTGGCCACGCCACATGGCTTGTGGGATCTTAGTTCCCTGACCAGGGACGGAACCCCTGCCCCGTGCAATGGAAGTGCAGAGTCTCAGCCACTGGACCACCAGGGAAGTCCTTGCAGTCATTTTAGCTCGTGTAATCAAAGAGATTCTGCTTAGAGGTGCAATCCTGTGGCCACTTTTTAATGTCCTTTAGGTTATTTATGGTCATGCATGCTTATTACTTTAGTATCAATTTCCTTCATTTTATTTCTGTCATATTACAGTTAAGAAATATGTTCATTGTTTTGAAATTATGAATGTACATAGGTAATGTTATTTATAAATTTCATTTCAGGAGAGTAAAAAGGATGTTATATTTATTATAAAAGGGGGGGCATTGATCTAAGAGAATGAAAGACAGTGATACCAGGGAAAAGTAAATCCTAAATATGCAAAAGCTGGATACTAGCAGGAACAGTTTAAATACCCAACAGTAGGATATTGGTTAAAACAAACTAAATGTCTTTTGTCCTGTGCACAAAAAATAGAAATCATATAATGATCAAAAGTGTCTTGGCTTTGAGAAAACATAAACAGAATCTCTCAAATCCCTTTTCTTTTATACTGTTTCTTTTTTCCTTATTGATTTAAAAAATTAAGAAAGAGACAAAGAATGTAATGGTTCCCTTTGGTCAAGTGGTCTTATAATATTACAATAGAGAGAGCACCATTTTAAAAAAATTGACGTGTAGTTGATTTACAAAGTTGTGTTAGTTTCTGGTGTAAAACAAAGTGATTCAGTTATTCATATATATATATGTATATATATATATGTTCATATATATGTGTGTATATATATATTCATATATATGTGTATATATATGTTCATATATATATTCTTTTTCAGATTCTTTTCCATTATAGGTTATTACAAGATGTTGAATATAGTTCCCTGTGCTATACAGTAGGTCCTTGTTGTTTATCTATTATATATATAGTAGTGTGTATCTGTTAATCCCAAACTCCTAATTTATCCCTCTCCCTCCTTTTGCCTTTGGTAACCATAAATTTGTTTTCTGTCTGTGACTCTGTTTTTGTTTTGTACATAAGTTCATTTGTATCATTTTTGAGATTCCACATATAAATGATATCATGCAATATTTGTCTTTCTCTGTCTGACTTATTTCACTTAGTGTGATAATCTCTAGGTCCATCCATGTTGCTGCAAATGACATTATTTCATTCTTTTTAACGGCTGAGTAATATTCCATTGTATATATATACCACATCTTCTTCATCCATTCATCTGTTGATGGACACTTAGGTTGCTTCCATGTCTTGGAGAGTACCATTTTTAACACTATGATCCTTAACATTATTACCCATTATTAACATTCAGCATTTGGTCTTCCAGAGAATTGTCTATGTACACCTGCATAGTATAACTTGTCTGCAAAAAAATAGGATCATATTATACACATTTACGCATTCCCTTTTGTAATCCATCATCTTAAGAAACCTGCCAATGGGACAACGTGGCACCACTCACCTTCTTTCGTGCAGTGCTTCCACTGTCCGTCATAAACTGCTCTGGTTGCACACCAAGGGGAGAAGCTGTTGGCTCTGGTGCAAGAGAAGTAAGTAGAACCCTTGTAGATGAAGGGAAAGACACACGAATCTCTCTTATTTGAAGGACAGAAGTACAAAACAGGGGATTAGTCCCAAAGAATGAGCCAAGGATGAGACTTGGTCTGGTTTACATGGTGGTCTGAAATCTACACGTGTAGTCTTTGCATCTAACTTCCTAATGACATATAAGGGCATCTCCAGTTTATGTTTGGACCAAGAGTATTGTGGATGAGTTTCATAAACAATGAAGGCAACCAAGATATATTTATTATTCCTTCAAACCAGCGCTTCTCAGCATGGGCACCACTAATGTCACACAAGATACATTTGGTGAATTACAAGATCCCATCAGGTAATGAAGAGACACACATTAAATAATTTTGAAACACAGACTGAAAAACAATTTCTTTTTTCAATGCTCTTTCAATCCTTCTGATGACACAAAAGAGAAAGCTTCAGTTTAACGCTAATATTTCTCTACCATGACTCTAATACTTAATAATCTCCCTTTTTAACGAGAGAGAGAGTGAGAGAGAGAGAGAGAGAGTGCAGGACTCAGGCTCTAAGACCTATTTGGACAATAGCATCTAGTAGAATTTAACAGTAGGATTTTGTTCTCATAGTGTTTATTTTTATTTGTACTTCCTATTTATGGCAAGTAGTAGTGCTTTTATAGATTACAGAGCTGATGCTAACTATTCTTTTAAAATAAATGTATTGGGCTTCCCTGGTGGCGCAGTGGTTAAGAATCTGCCTGCCAGTGCAGGGGGCACGGGTTCGAGCCCTGGTCTGGGAAGATCCCACATGCCGCAGAGCAACTAAGCCCTTGCGCCACAACTACCGAGCCTGCGCTCTAGAGCCTATGAGCCACAACTACTGAGTCCACGTGCCACAACTACTGAAGCCCGTGCGCCTAGAGCCCATGCCCCGCAATAAGAGAAGCCACCACAATGAGAAGCCCAGGCACGGCAACTGCAGAGTAGACCCCACTCGCCGCAACTAGAGAAAGCCCGTGCACAGCAACAAAGACCCAACACAGCCAAAAATAAATAAAAATAAAAAATAAATAAATTGAAAAAATAAAATAAAATAAATGTATTGAAGTGAGCACATTTGAAGAAAAATGTTGAGTACAGAATATTTCTGGTGGCGTGCAGATGTGGCAAGTATGGAGGGGGTGACACTTAGATGAGTAAAGTTTAGGAAACACAACTCTTGACCTTTCTATTCTTCTGGATGAGGACAGGGACTTGATCTTTTACACCATGTATCCTCAGAACCTAAAACAGTGACTTGCTCATAGCAGATGTTCAAGAAATAACCGACAGAATAAAATAAGTTTGGGAAACACCATGTGAAATAGAGTTAAAGTTTTTTTAATGAGGGATTCATTAGAAGGGTCCATATGCAATTGAGGATTGTATTAACAGGAGTGGTATAGAGTATATTGAGATATTCTTTTTCTTTTCCCCACTACTCAATAGTGCTAGAGACTAATGGTCCCTGAAACACATCTTAAGAAATGCGGTTCTAACCCAAATTCTTCATTTCGTGGAGAAGGAAATGAAGACCCATATAAGATAAGGAATGATTTAAAGTTAATACGTCTTTTTTTAGCAGAACTAGGAGGACTTGGACTTTTCATCTGTTAGCCCAGGATTACAGCTTCCCTCCTTGCCTTCACCTCGCCACGTTTCCCCTTTCCTCCCTCCCTCCCTCAAAGACATAATGATGGATTACTATGTGTAAGATACTCTGATAGGTTATTTGTGTGTACACACATACATGTGCACGCACATGTGTGCATGTATGGACATGCCTGTCTTCCTGCATGTGTGTGCATGTGTGTTAGCTCATGTTACAAAGATGGTGAGGCAAAGCTTCCATGTACTACCCAAACCCAGCTTCCTTTTCTTTCTGAGCTAGTAGCTAGAATCCATTTTTCAGCCTCTCTTTTAGTCAGGTGGGGCCATGGACTAAATTATGATTCATAGAATGTGGATGAAAATGATGTTATCATTTCCTGGCTCAAAAAAAACACAAGTCCCAAGCAACCCTTCATACTCCTTTGTTCCTCTGTTTGCCAACTGGGTATAGAATAGTGGTTCCCAATGGAGAAGGGGGCAATTATGACCCCCCCCAGAGGATATTAGACAATTAGACAATGTTTGCAGACATTTTTGGTTGTTACAAGAGGTAGAGGGAGGAACTGATAGCTGTGCTACTGATATCTACTGGGTAGAGGGCAGGGATATTGCTAAACATCTTACCATGCACAAAACAGGAGTTCAGAGCAAAGAGTCATCCCAAATGTCAACAGTGTCAACGTTGAGAAACTCTGATAAAGAGGACCCTGCCGAGAATGCTGAGGCCCTAGGGGAGGGTGGAGCCACAAAACGGAAGGATCCCGTGTCTCTGAATCACAACAAAAGAGGCGGCCCACCAAACACCCACATTGAAGTTTAGACAAGTTCAACGTGAACCTCTGTTGGGTTAATCCACTGACATTTGGGAATTGTTTATTACAGCAGTTAGTCCACTACTAATACAGATGGGCAAGACACGGTCTCTCTCTTCAAGATCTATAACCTAGTAGCCCCATTGTTGTTCTGGATCAGATTCTTACCCTGATTAGAGGCCATGATAGGGATGAGAGATGGGTTGGGACCTTCATTTTTGAGACTCACCAATGGGTTGATGCAATTAGGGATCCTTAAGTAACATTGAATTCTCCACCTCTGGATCTCCTCTGGGTCTCAGAACTGTTTGGTCTTAGTTTGGTAAAGTTTAAACCGGTTAATATCTAGAAAGTGCTTAGAAGGGTAGCTGGAGCATGACTGCTACTCAACAAAAGTTAGCTATCATCATCATCAATGATTTTCCTCAACCAGGAACACCACTGAGTATACGGGATGCTGGTGGTAGCAGGGAGGGCAGGCAGGTACCCCCTGTACATAGAATTAAGTTTATCCTTGGGAGTTGTTAGTAAAAATCAACACATAATAGATACTATTAGCCATCTGTAAAGTAATCCAGCAGATGGTCTAATCTTCTTAGCTGGGTTAAAATCCTCCATAATCGGAGCCCTGCTGACCTCTCTGTTCTCACACCCAGATTAACATTTCCTTGACCTTATTCCATGTTCTTTGTCTTTGGAGTTTTGTTCATGCCCTTCATCCCCCCCACAATGACATTCCTCCCTGCTACTCATTCATTAAGACTCGGTTCAGCCTGGATGAATACTCTTCCTCACTCTTATAATACTCTGATCCAATCTTTATAAACGTACTTACCAATTTTTAAAATAATATTATCTGTTTATGTATCTATCACTTCCATTCACTGTGAGTTCTCTGAGTATAGGGCATGAGTTTTATTTATTGCTATGTTTCTGGCCCATAGCACAGAGCCTGGCACTTAGGAATCACTCAGTAAACGTGTATTGAATAAATTAGTCTGTAAATATGTGCAGGGGGGACTTGGGGATACCAAGTTTCAGCACAGGAACGGGGGTAGGGTCTCAGGAAGGCAGGACCAAAATGAGACAATACCTAGAAAAGCTGACACTCAAGTACATTGTCTGAATAAACTGTGCGTTCTTAACCTTCTAGGGACTTGTCAGTTCTTTTGAGAACCCGACCCTTCTTTCTAGGAAAATGCTCGTATGCTCTTGGGGTAGAGACTGTTGTGTGTTTACGAAACCCAGCTTTGTTTTCCTCCCAAACCCACTGCTAAACTACATTTCCCAGACTCCCTTGCAGTTAAGGATCATGTGAGTCCTGGCCAAAAAACTCTCCTCCAAGACCCTCCAGGCTCTCTTGATCCTTGTCTATCAGCTAAAAGCAAAAAATCCACAGAGTACTCTGATGCCCTAGGGGATGGTGGAGCCCTGAGGTGGAAGGAGCTTGGATCCCTGCTGACCGGTTGTACCCTCATTGGACTTTGTAGGAACAAGAAATAAATCATTATTGTGTTAAGCAGCTGATAATTTGGAGTGTGTCTGTTACAATACATATCCTCACTATGCTGATAATTACACATCTTTTTTATACAAATCCAGGGTTTCATGGACTCTAGTGCTTGCCAAGTGCCTCCAAACTAGGAATTTCTGGAATATTGAATGTGATCATTGAAGAGACTTCATGGGATCAAAGTGCATGAATATGGGAATGTTTCTTGAAACTTATCCAAGGGAGAAAAGTGTGTCAGGCAGAAGAAGGCTCTAATATGGAGGATGTTTCACCATAGCTTGAGTGAACTATATATCATCGAGGTCTCTCTTTGTTCTGCCTCCACGCTTACCATACAATCTTTGAGTGGTTAATTTAGATTCCTAGATACATTGTGTGTAGCCTCACACCCACCAGAATGGATCTTATTTTTTAAAAAAGCAGAAAATAACAAGTTGGCAAGGATGTGGAAATTTGGAACCCTAATGCACTGCTGGTGGGAATGTAAAATGGTACAGCTGCTATGGAAAATAGTATGGTAGTTCCTCAAAAAATTAAAAATAGAATTACCATATGACCCAGCAATTCCACTTCTGAGTGTATACTCAAAAGAGTTGAAAGCAGGTTCTCAAAGAGATACTTGTAACACCTATGTTCATAACAGCATTGTTCACAATAGTCAAATGGTGGAAACAATCCAAGTGTCCTTCAATGAGTGAATGGATAAACAAAATGTGGTGTATATATCCATATACAAAGGAATATCAACCATCTTTAAAAGGAAAGGAAATTCTGACACATTCTACAACATGGATAAATCTTGTTGACATTATGCTGAGTGAAACAAGCCAATCACAGAAAGACAAATACTGTCTGATTCCACTCGTATGAGGTACCAAGAGTAGTCAAATTTATAGAGTCAGAAAATGTAATGGTGGTTGCCAAGGACAAGAGGGAGAGTGGAGTGGGAGTTGTATAATGGGTACAGAGCTTTAATTTTGCAAAATGAAGAGCGCTGGATATTGGTTGCACAACAATATGAATGTACTTAACACTACTGCACAGTACACTTAAAAATGGTTAAGATGGTATATTTTATGTTCTACCACAATTTTTAAAAAATGAGTATAAAGGGAGTGTCCAAGTAGGGGGGTCTGAGGTTTCAGTCCATTGGAATTATAGCGTCCCCCCTTTTAAATTAAAATATTTGCATTCCCCCTACCATGTGCTGAGTCTATGAAAGACGCTTATGTCTGTTATTTTATTTAATCTTGAAAATAGCCCCATTAGGTAAATGCCATTATTCCTCTTTCAAGGTTGAGAACTGACTTCAGAGAGGTTACATTGCATGACCAAGGTCACACAGAGAAAAAGTGGCAGACCCATGGTCCAAACCCCACGTCTGTCTGAGATTTCTACTAAGGTATATCCTCCCTACTTGGATCCAGTAATCTTTACTTTGGTCCATTCATTCTTTCCAGTTTCCAAACCCTCCCCATCATTTCCCAGTATACTCACCTCCACTTGTTTCACAGGAGTAGAGGAGGAAGGTCATGCATCCCAACAGGTAACTGGACCATCCATTCATCTTGGCTGGCTGCTTCTTTCTGGAATGAAGGAAGACAAAAATTTTACTCCCACGGGGTTCCTTCTTCTTCCACTAACTCCCAGGTTTGATGTCATGCATGCCATTTTCTTTCTATCCCCAGAGGGTAACAAAGCTTATTCTTACAGAAAAGACAAAATATATATACTGTCATTACGGAGGGGAGGGTGTGATGGAAAGGAGAGACATAGCATGTGCTGAGCACTTACTATGTTCCAGGCTAGATGCTTTACGTCACTTGGTTCTCATAAATCGAGAGACAGATATTTTTCTTTGGGGGGGGGCGTTCTCTTATTTTGTATTTTTAAAATTTATTTTATTGAAGGATTGTTGATTTACAATGTTGTGTTAATTCCTGCTGTACAGCAAAGTGACTCAGTTATACACATATATACATTCTTTTTTATATTCTTTTCCATTATGCTTTATCCCAGGATATTGAATATAGTTCCCTGTGCTATACAGTAGAACCTTGTTGTTTATCCATCCTATATATAATAGTTTGCATCTGCTAATCTCAAACTCCCAATCCATCCCTCCCCCATCCTCCTCCTTGGCAACCACAAGTCTGTTCTCTATGTCTGTGAGTCAAGTGACAGATATTTTTAATCCCCAGTTTAAAGATGAGGAAACTGAGGTTCAAGAAGCCAAGTAATCTGCCTGACTTTGTTACACAGGGAGGAAATGGCAAGATTCGAACCAACATAAATGGCTCTGAAGGCTCTACTCATTATGGGAACCGTAACTATAGCCTTAAACCCTCCTCATGCATCACACCCATCTACTTGGTTGGATATTAAAGTACCTTAATAATCAGCATTTACTATCCTCATCAATCATACTTTCTATTAGCTCTAGTTGCCTCTATGCCATTTCCTCAATGACACATAAATATGCCATTCTTAGCAGAAACAACAGTGCAGGTCTTGGAACTGGTGGTCTGGGTTTGCTTTGAGGTTCAGCTACTATTACCATTTCTACTACTGGCTACCAGTTATTGAGTGCCTACTTACTGTATGTTCTAAGTTTTGTATCCACACCCCAATTTACTCCTTCTAACAACCAGAGGAGCAGGCATGATCATCTCCATTTTGCAGAGGAAGGAAACTGGAATTTGGGAGGTTAAGTAACTTACCAAAAGACCACAGATGGTAAGTGACAGATATGAGATTCAACTGCAGACCTGTCAGTGTTTTTCCTAATCTCTCAAGTTATCATCCCAAGAGTAAAGCTTTGCTCTTCCCATCTCCTCCCTATGTCCTATTAGTCATCAAATCCAGTTGATTCTACTTTCCGAATAGCTCCTGAATCCATCCCTTTTTGTCTCTGCTGTGACTGATCAAAGTCAGGCTTTCACCATCTCTCCCCTAAACTGTTGTCCTGTTCCCCTCGCTGACATATTGGCCTCCAGTCTCTCCCCTGTCCAGTCTACAAGGCTGCTGATAGTGAATCCGAGTTCCCCTGATGAATTCATGATTAACCTCTCTATCCAAAACTTTATTCCCTTTCTTGTCCCGCCCCTGTTCCTCTCAGGAATGAGGAGTAACAAAGAAAAGGGGAGATGGAAACTGAGCAATCCCCAGATGGGCTTTTCTCTGTAGCAGACTCCTTCATATTCCAAAAGCTCTCACTTAAAGAAATACTTCAGTCTCCTGAACGTCCCTTGAGTTTCAGAAAGTCTGGCTCAAAGGTTAATGATCAGAGGAATGAGAATATTCAGAGACAAAGAACGGCAGTCGGGCAGGAGAACTGGTAACAATTTAAACAACAGATCAGCCACATAGCAGAGTCCCAAGACCTTAGTTCCTCCCTGAGGGACACAGATAACAATGTCTGATGGAGATTCCTAAACTGTTTTTACGGAAACCAGACTCCCACCAGATGAGAACTGCTGACCACAAACACAGAGACCCTAGACTGGTTGGAAACATCACCCCCTGTGACCTCACCATCAACCAATCAAAGGATTGTGCACAAGCTGATCACACACTCTGTGACCCTCTCCCTCACACTGGCTTTAAAAACCCTTCCCTGAAAGCCATTGTGGAGTTCAGATCTTTTGAGCATTAGCTTCTCATTCTCTTTGCTTCGTGCCCTGCAATAAACACTGTACTTTCCCTCACCACAACCTCGTGTCAGTGGATTGGCTTTGCTGCACGTTGTACGACTGGACCCAAGTTTGCTTCAGTAACAGTTGGATCTCTCTTGATGCATGCTTTTATGCATTCACTCAAGAACAGATATTAATTGAGCACTTACAATGGGTGGGGTGCAGGGTTAGGTGATGACTATACAGCAGTGTGTGAAACAGGCATGGTTCCTCCTTGCATGGGACTGACATTCAATGAAGGAGACAGACAAGAAATGAATAAACCAGAGACAAGCACATACAGTTGACCCTTGAACAACATGGGTTTGAACGGCACAGGTCCACTTATACGTGGATTTCTTTTCAATGGTAAATACTACATTACTATACCATTTGAGGTTGGTTGAATCTGAGGACGCAGAACCAGGAACCTCAGATATGGAGGAGCCATGGACATGGAGAAACTGAGGATATGGAGGGCTGACTATAAATTATACTGGATTTTCAACTGCCTGCGCAGTCCGTGCCCCTAATCCCCACGTTGTTCAAGGTTCAACTGTAACTCTTACTTGTGATCATTGCTATGAAGGAGAACAGAGACTGTGATAAAGGCTAACTGGGGCAAAGTGACTTTTGATCGGGAGGTCAGAGGAGGCTCTTCTGAGAAAATGACATTTGAATGAAGACCCGGAAGAAGAGAAGGATGAGTAGACATGAGGGGAGCCAGGGTGTGTGTCTGGGGGTCATCTAGGCAGAGACAGCAGGGTGTGGAAAAGGCTTGAGATAGAAAAGAGTTACATGTGGTCAAGGAACAAGTCGAGCCGGAGTGCCTGAGTGGTGCTTGGTGAGGTGGATGGAGACAGACCCTGCAAAGCCTTCCTTATATTCTAACGGCAACTGGAAACCACTGGAGGAATTAAAGTGGGGAGAAGCGGCATTCGTTAATTCAGAATTCTCCACCACGTTTGTCATAAAATCCACAGTCCATGCCAAGTCCTTCTCAAACTCTTTCCTTATCACTCTTCCCCTCCTTTGATCTGTTCCGGCTCCACTAGTCTTTTTACCATTTCTTGCACCAGCCAGCTGAGCTTGCTTATACCCCCATCTCTCCCCGTGGGGTGCTTCCTGCCCCACCTCTCCCAACCAGAACAGACAATTGCATGGCTTGCTTCCTTGTGCCTTAAAGGATTTTGTACAGACTTGAGGAGTTGATATGGGCGGCCATCCTGGAATATTAATGAGTCTACTTGGATCAAGTCGTGGATATGAATAGAAAATATGTTGGGGGTGGTTCAACGCAAGGATTGAACTGTAAAGTGAGCCTTAATATCCTTAATAGCTGAATGTCTGGAACATTCAGGTTAGGACCAAGTTACTCGTCAAGCACCTGCACATTCAAACGCTTTGGAGGACACTTTGTCCCAGGTCACGGGGTAGCTGGGGCGGGCATCCTGCCACAGTGACCATATTGTTGGCTGGTAGAAAACAGTGATGCTGGGGCTTTGGAGTCAAACCGAAGTCAGATGTGGGTGCAGTTTTCCCAATCATCAAGTGAAGGAGAATAAAACCCACCACAAAACCTTGTTATAAGTGCAATAGATGCTGGAAAGTACTTTGCAAATGGCGGAGGGTGTACAAGCTAGATAATAATTACCATTTATGGATATGGAGGGGAGACAAATTTTACCACTTCTTCTAAACTCTTTACCACCTATAATTTTATGCTTATATCCCTGTCTCACCAAAAAAACCCCCAATATCTGTACCTCCATTTATTAACCTCAAGCTTTCATTTCTATCCCTCTTCCTAAGATTCAAATTTAATTAATAATTTTTTGCCTGTATACTAAGATCCCAAAAGGCAGAATTTTGGAACGCTTAAAAGTGCCTGAACTCAGTTAGAAAGCTTTGCCTCTTACAACCTTTACAGCGTTAAGAAATTTACTCAGTGCTCTGGGTACCAGTTCTTCATCTGTAAAATGAAGACAATGAGGGTAATTGCAGCTGCTTCAGAAAGTTAGGGTGAGGTAGTTAGTAGATGCTAATACCCAGATACCCATCACCACCAAAGAGATGTCCACGCCCTAATCCCTGGAACCTGTGAATATGTTATATTACACGGTAAGAGGGATTTTGATTGAGTTAAGAATCTTGAGATGGGGAAGTTACCCTGGATGATCTGGCTGGGCTCAAAGTAACCACAAGAGTCTTTATAAGAGGGGGGCAGGGGACTTCCCTGGTGGTCCAGTGGCTAAGACTCCGTGCTCCCAATGCAGGGGGCCCAGGTTTGATCCCTGGTCAGGGAACTAGATCCCGCATGCATGCCGCAACTAATGATCCTGCGGGCCACAACTAAGACCCAGTGCAGCCAAATAAATAAATAAATAATTTAAAAAGATAAAAGGGAGGCAGGAGGGCCAGGAAATCAGCTGTAACAATGGAAGCAGAGGTTCAAGTGACGCAAGGAAGGGGCCACGAGCCAAGGAACACAGGTGGTCTTGAGAAGCTTGGAAAAGGATCCTACCCTATAGGACCCCCAGAAAGCACACAGCCCTGCCAGCACCTTGATTATAGCCCAGTGAGTCTTCGGACCTATAGAGCATAAGAGAATAAATTTGTGTTGTTATCAGACAGTTAATTTTTTACAGCAGCCCCAGGAAACGAATATAGACACAAATGGCTTAGAACACCAGCTGGCCCATAAAATGTGCTTAATAAATATTCGTCGTTATCATTTTCATCATCGCTGTCTCTGCCTGAGTCAGCCATTCTGGACTATGTCCAGAAAAGATTGTTTCAAATCCGAACCCTCCTCTCAAGCTGGCTGTGTGGCTCCAAGCAAGACATTTCACCCCTCAGAATTTCCATTTTCACAACTGTTGAATATATTCATTGTTGTGGCTTTGGCAAAGGACGGTCCAGATATGAATTCCAGCTCATCCAGGGAATCTTGAGCATTTTATGGAATGTCCTTGATTTTCAAGGTCCTCATCTATATATGCGAGTACTGAAATCTATCCCATAGGATTGTTTTAAGAATTAAATGAGACCATCTAAGCAGAATCCTTGGTACATGGTGGGTGCTCAATAAATAACAGTGGTCAGCATTTACTGAGCACTTGCTGTGTGCAAAGCATAACTTTGGGTGCATTGTTTAATTAGCATTTAATTATCACAAAACCGTATGAGGCAGGAACTAATATTAGCTTGTGTTACAGAAGATTAGGCGTGGAAAAGTAAGGTAACAGCCTATATAAAGGTAGACACATAACTCAAACCAGTAGCCTAAAGAGCCTATGCTCTTAATCATTATACCAAACTGGGCACACATTTCTACAGAGCCAAGTTTCCTTTTTTTTTAATTTGGAAAATAGTTTATTAATTCATTATAGGGACAGATACATGATCAGTGCCTTGGCTTAACACTAAAGAATATCATAGGGACTTCCCTGGTGGTGCAGTGGTTAAGAATCCGCCTGCCAATGCAGGGGACACGGGTTCGAGCCCTGGTCCGGGAAGATCCCACATGCCGCGGAGCAACTAAGCCCGTGCGCCACGACTACTGAGCCCTCAAGCCACAACTACTGAAGCCCGCGTGCCTAGAGCCTGTGCTCCACAGCAAGAGAAGCCACCGCAATGAGAAGCCCGCGCACCGCAACGAAGAGTAGCCCCCTCTCGCCACAACTAGAGAAAGCCCACACGCAGCGACGAAGACCCAATGCAGCTGTAGCAATGGAAGCAGAGGTTTATTTATAAATAAATAAAATTAAAAAAAAAAAAGAATATCATAACTGTAAGGAGGAAAAAAATGCTGGAAAAATAATTAAATAATACAGCAAAACTAAATACAGACAAATAAATGAGCAGGTACCAGTTACACTGTCATGCACCAAGAAAATGTTTTCAAATGAAACCCAAAAACCGTAAGGCATTGAAGGTAGGTGACAAAGGGATTAATACCCTGTAAGAGGCCAATGGACTCTTTTCTAATAAAAATACAGCTACAAAGACACAAATCTAACACTTCCAAATTACCCAGAGCCCAAATCATATATAATGTTAGTGAGTCATGGCCACGTTCTTATCAACTGTGAGTTATAGGCAGATACCAGATTTATTACTTATTTCAGAGCCAAGTTTCTTGAGAGAATTAAATGCAACTGTGGACTTTAAAACTCTCTTAACTATAAAATACCATACCTGTGGTTGTTACTAACCACTCTGCCTGCAGCCTAGAAGTATAGCCCAGCTTTGACATGAAGGGAAATGAGTCTGAGAATGGGGTACCACCTTAGGTTGGTTGAAGAATTAAGGATGCAAAGAAGTGCCTGCCCTAACTGTCATGACTTTCTCTACGCAGTTCCAAGTCTGACTTCAAAGCTAATATCTCAATCACATGTGGGACCGTTTGTCATTAATCTTCACCTTGCTTCCTCTAGCATCCTTTTACGATGACCTTATCAGCTATCAAACCAACACACCTCAAGCCTTTAAAGATTGTCAGCTCCCCCAACCCTACCACCCCCAACAATTCCCTTGTGACTCTGGCTCTCCTCGCTCAAACAAGGGTCACATTTCATTAAGTTTGTTAAAGACACGTCAATTACAGGAAACCACAATGTTCCAAAATATCTGGACAGGGGTGTTCATAATAGCAATAACTGGAAACAAAACTGAATGATGGGGACTTCCCTGGTGGCGTAGTGGTTAAGAATCTGCCTGCCAATGCAGGGGACACGGGTTCGAGCCCTGGTCCAGGAAGATCCCACATGCCACGGAGCAACTAAGCCCGTGCACCACAACTACTGAGCCTGTGCTCTAGAGCCCGCAAGCCACAACTACTGAGCCTGCGTGCCACAACTACTGAAGCCCGTGCGCCTAGAGACCGTGCTCCGCAACAAGAGAAGCCACCACAATGAGAAGCCCGCGCACCACAACGAAGAGTAGCCCCCCTGCTCGCCGCAACTAGAGAAAGCCCACGCGCAGCAACAAAGACCCAACACAGCCAAAAGTAAATAAATAAATAAATTAATTAATTAATTAATTAATTAATTAAAAAATAAAGTAGATAAACAACAAGGATTTACTGTATAGCGCAGGGAATTATATTCAATATCTTGTAATACACTATAACGGAAAAAATAATATGTATATGTACAGATATATATTTGTATAATCAAATCACTTTGCTGTACACCTGAAACTAACTCAGTATTGTAAATCAGCTATACTTCAATTAAAAAAAAAAGAATACAGTAGGGTGTGTTTCAGAATTCCCAACTAATCTTACTTTTCAGAGTTGTGAAATGTAAGTGACCATAAATGGTGCATTGCTTATTCCCAGAACTGCACAGCCACCGGCAGCTCATTAGCTAGATCACCAAGGGCCACCAGAGAACAGTGGCCCACACTGAAGGTTCACAGAGCTTACACAGAAGTGCTTGTATGAGCAAAGCAAACCTGCTTCCCCAGGCAGCCTCTCTGGCATCCTCCAGGGGATTCTTCAGCCCTGGCTTTCAAAGACTGGTAAGGTCCAAGATTTGGAAGAATCTCTGACTGCTCCTGGGATCCTTGTTATCATGGAAACAAATGGAAATTCTTCACTCTGACTCTTCTAATCCTTGTCTTATTGAATGCCAGTTTTTCATTAAGTACTTCTTTTTGTGTATGTCTTCCCTATGCAAGGGAGGTGGTTTGGCTTTGGGGCAGAGAGAGAGAGAGGAAGGATGAAGAGGAGGAGGGGGAGGGGGAGAAGGGAGGTGAGAAGGAGAAGGGGTATTAGAAGCAGGATGGGGACAGAAGAAGGAGGAGACTGGGGCTGATGGAAAAACAGGAGAAGCAGGAAAGGAGGAGGAACAAAGGAGGAGGAGAAAGGGGCTGTGGCTATAAAATCCTGAGGGTGAGCCGGTGGACCACTGTTCCCTGGATGGAGGAGCATGGCGCTGCCTGTGGGGCTTCTGTTGGTTTGGGTCTGCTGCCTCCACAGTGTGGCCGGTCTCCAACATGGAGGTGAGGAGCGATGTGACAGCATCTGGGGTTGGATACTTAAAAACCTCTCCCGCCATATGTAATCAAATCAGAGATGCCCTGAAGGGTAAGGGCCATCCTTATCTCATGTACCCTCAGAAAGAAAAAGATACTCTTTGTATTTTTCAGGTATTTCCATTGAATAGACACGATCCACGCATAGTTTTTTTTTTTTGTAAATAAGATTCGACAAATAAAAATACAAGGACAGGAATATGAATTAGAAAATTTTGTTGACAGAAGTCATGTTACTTGATTACCAGGTGTCTTCTTTTATGCTAATATACGTTAAATGCCTTATGGAGAGGTTTTGAAAATGGAACTAATTTTCAGAAAGCCTATTTAATTCTTATACCAAAATCATGTTGCCTTCAACAATTATAAAGTGAAATATAAGAGGGGATTTCATTACGGATTCATTTCTTACATGTCTTACACACAGTTGTGAAAACAATTTTTATGGGATGGCAAAAAACTATGATCTTGTGTGAACTATTTTCAAATATTCTTCAGGCCATCTTTGCATGGAAAAATAAATCAAACACAGTATTGATTAAACATTTTTTTTAAAAAAGGAAAAAAATGCTTTTGGTGTAACTATGACCACTGCTTTCTTATCAGTTAGAATTTTTTACACTTGTTGAAAAGTAACACTTTTGACTTGTACCTAGGTTTTTTACGAGATGTCACTCTTATACATACATTAAAAAGAAAATATACATGAAAGAAGCTGGTTAAGAGGGTCCTAAAATTTCTCCACTTTTAGTTTCTGGCCTCCTGAATTATCAGTGTCACATTTTCCCATATAATATTATCCTTTTGCTGTGCAGAACCTTAGTGATGGCAGCATTTCTCAAAACAATGCGTAAAAGAATTAAAACCCATTGGTCCTGGGCACGTAAGCCAGTCTTTACAATTAGGTGGTGATGGTCTACTCTTGAGTCTTCAGAACTGTTGCTTATTCACTACCTCTCTCTCCTCTCATAACCCAGGGGTTAAGGGAGCCTGTTCTTCCCTCTGGGAGTTTCTTTTGAGCCACTGACGTGCATACTACAAGTTTTGACGCTGACTTTTTGAATGTGATCATATTCAGTGCAGGCAATAACCACCACGTCCCCATAGCAACCTGGTCTGCAGATAATAAGATGCCTGCAAGTGTAAGGGGCATTCTGATTTCGGAGACGTTTGAACATAAAAAGCCACGCATTTTAGAGCGTTTTAGAAGCGATGAGGTGGTAGGTTTCAGATCCTGTTAGGGGCACAGGAAGCAGAGATTAAATGGCGTGAGTATCTCCACTCAGTGAGTTCACAGACTAAAGGGAAGAAAGACAAAGGGGTGTCAGTCCTAATAGCCTATACGCATATCTGGAGGTTGGAGACGTGATTGACCTGGCAAGGCTTCACAGAGGGCTCGTTTGAGAGATCTTGTTCCAGGACTAGAAATTTGCCATGCACAAAATGTAATTTCTCCGCTATGACAGGCTGTTGGGAGTACTCAGGGATCCCATGACAGTGCGGTCCCCTGCAAGAAAGACTGTCCAGGCGGGTAGACCCTGACATGCAGTGTGAACCTAAAGTCCTAGGATTGTCCATCCGTTGCCCATTACCTACCATTTCAGGATCCTGTGGGATTAGACCACCCACTGGATAATAGTTAAACTTCAGCAAAGGTTTGTGCTAAGATGTGAATCTTGCATTGAGAGAGGCTTTATTAGTTTATGGGGGCGAGGGAGTTCCTGGGCATCCCCCCCCCCTCCTTGCCTAAACTCCGTCTCCCTTGCCCATCTCCCTCCAGGCAGGGTCCTGTCCTGGCTCCATCTGTAACCTCCCGCAAGGCTCTGAGCCTCAGATGCTCTGAGTTCCTACATCTGAAACAAAAGGAGAATGATTCTTGCCGCCTTCCCATCCCAGGATTGCTGGGTGGATTTTATCAGTCAGCACAAAGTTCCCGACAGGGTTGCCAACAGTATGTCATTACTATTACTAGCACTGTTTTGCATGTACTACTACAGGTGCTATTACAGCTATTCGAAAGGCAGAATACAGGGTTTAGTAGTAAATATTCACAGAGTGAACCTGACTAGTTTAGATACTTCATATAAAGTGGAATCGTGCAGTATTAACCTCCTATGTCTGGTTTATATCACTTAGCATAATGCCCTGCAAGTCCATCTATGTCGTTGCCTATGGCCAGATTTCCTTCCTTTAAGGCTGAATAATACTCCATTGTATGTTTATACCACATCTTCTTTATCCATTCATCATTGATGGACATTTAGGATGTTTCCATGTCTTGGCTATTGTCAATAGCGCTGCTATGAACATTGGGGGGCAGGTATCTCTTCAAGATCCTGGTTTCAATTCTTTCAGATAAATACCCCGATGTGGGGTTGCTGGATCATACGGTAAACCTATTTTTAATGTTTTGAGCGACTTCCATACCTTCCTCCATAGCGGCTGCACCATTTTACATTCTTACCATGAGCGCCGCATAATTCTTTGCTATTATGATTAGGTCAGGTTTCCTTTTCAAAATATTTAAAATCTTTGTGTCATGCAAACATTCCCACATACTCAAAAGAATTGTCTAATGCCCTCCCTTCTGTGAATGGCAGAAAAAATTTCTAGCATTAAGCAGAGAGGGATGTTTGCGTGAGGCTCACATTATAATTTTATAGCACAGGCGATACTGTGATACAAGTATCTTGTGCACTGGCCTGAATATTACTAATGACAGGCAATAGTGATGAAATGATGGTGATGATGATGACAATATTTCAGTAGTTGTAACATTGTTGGTAACAATAGCAGCTATAAGCTATTAAGTGCTTTCTTTGTTCCAGGCACCTACTGTAAGTACTTTATATGCCTGATACATCTGTTCCTCAAAACGATCCCCTGGGGTAGCTAAAACTATTGCCCTCATTTTATGGAAGAGAATCCGAGGCACAGAGGGTCTAGGTCATGTACCCAAAGTCACACAGCTAGCTAATGACAACTGGGATTTGAGCTAGAGTCTAAGAAACCATATTTTTTTAGTCACGTCTTTACACTGTCAATTTTTATTTATGTGTCCCCCTACTGGAATCCTTCAGACTTGTAAGTGGCCCTCTTTGTGCCCTGTTTCCTGCTCCCAGGGAAAAAAATGTTTTCTGTGTTTTACAGCTTGCCTGTTCAAAATTTACAGGCAAATACACATCCGTCAAGACGCTGCCTGTGTTCTCATCTTAGAGAAGAGCAGTTGTAGATCTGTGAAGAATGGGCAATCCATTTATTATGAAATGCCCCAGCACTTTCTTTGAGATTTCTTGTAACTTCAGTATTTGCTGGATAGCAAAGTCTCTTAAACTTGAATTCTGGACAAAGTTTAAATGGATATAACTTCCCTATGGTTTGTGAAAATCTATTGCAAACTTGAATAAGTCTTGCATCTGATGGGGAGAAAATAATCATGATTATTGTAAGAAGAGAAAGCCTTATCACTGCAATAAAATTGTTACCATATTCAAAGTGCTTGCTAAGTGCTGTCTGCTGGGCTGAGCCCTGACATATGTTTTGATTTAATCCTCACAACAAACCTATGAAATTGATGAAAAGACCCTTTTTTAACAGATGCTAAAACTAATTGCATCTCATTTTAAAAGCCAAGGACAAGTCAAGCAAATGTTTGCTTCAAATCATACTTTCCAGATAGTACTGAAAAGAAATAGAATAAAACAAAACAAAGCAGAAAATAAACGTGAAATGATGAAACACATTTTTCCTATTATTATATGGTTTATTTTGTAGGGAAGTGTGGAAAAAAGTAAATCATTTACTTTTGCCTGCTGAATTTTTTTGTTTTAAAAATAACTTTAATTATTTCTTATTCATTAACAATATTTGGAAAATACAGTTGAAGCGAAAGGAAAAATTAGAAATCACCCACAATCACACTACTGAAAATAAACATTGAAATTTTGATGTATGACCTTCAAAATATTATTATTCTCTTAAAAATATTTTTATTTTTTATTTTTTTATAAAACAATTTTTTAAACTGAAGTATAGTTGATTTACAATGTTGTGTTAGTTTCAGGTGTACAGCAGCGTGATTCAGTTATACATAAAAATATATTCTTTTTCAGATTCTTTTTCATTATAGGTTATTACAAAATATTGAGTATTGTTCCTGTGCTATACAGTAGGTCCTTGTTTGTTCTCTCTTTTATATATAATAGAGTGAATATGTTAATCCTCCCAAAATTATTATTCCTACTAGAATAGAATTTGGTAAAATATTTTATTTTTATTTTATTTTAAAGGCTAAATCTAGTGAAATAAATATTTGTTTAAAATTGTGTCTTTCAGGTGAATATTCACCAACTATGGGTGAGTTGATCAAGACTTTTTTTAAATTTGTAATAAAATATGAATACTATACTTCTTTTCCTGGTAAGAAATCATATTTTTCGTGAAACTACTATTTTGTGTCATTATGTATAAGATAAAGTACCTTCCATGTTAAAAAAAATAGTTAAGGAAAAAGAAGAGAAAAATCATAATTTTACTACCTGTTAATAAAGATAGAATTTTTACTATCTGTTAATAAAGATAGTAATTTTACTATCTGCTAATAAAAATAGTATCTGCTTTACTGTTAATATTTTTGAGTGATCAAATATTTCATTACATAGAACTTCATAATGTGATTTTATTCTTGCAAAAATAGTCTTATATAATATAATGAAATAGAAAATGCCTTTTGTCACCTAAAGACAAAGTACAAATGTTTCCATATCTATTTATGTGCTCATCTTTGTTGATGCTTCCATGATATTATAAAGTTATATTTTATTTTAAAATTCCTTTAGTTTGATATTTTTGGATTGTTTTCTTTTTTTTTTTTTTTTGACTGTTATTAACTGTGCTGAAATGAACATCCTTAACCCTAATGTCATTCCAACTGAAATCAGGAAAGCACAGAGGTGTCTACTGTAAACAGTACTAATTA
This sequence comes from Eubalaena glacialis, assembly GCF_028564815.1. NCBI lineage: Eukaryota > Metazoa > Chordata > Mammalia > Artiodactyla > Balaenidae > Eubalaena > Eubalaena glacialis. The sequence continues at coordinate 61,829,240 of NC_083733.1, read as the reverse complement.
ACATTATTGGGAGGATATCACATATTTTTCTAACATATGTGATATTTCCAAAAGGACATAATCTGTAAGCCTACAGAACATAACAGGCAAAATTATTTTATGATTGTATACTTAAAACCCCTAGGAAAACTAGTAAAGATGACTAGTTTTAGAAAGAGAATCAGGTTATATGGCTGGATTTAAGATAGACATACAACAGTCAATGGTTTTTCTCTATACTGGTAAGGACCAACTAGACATTGATAGAAAAGGAAATCATTCTGCTTTATATCAATGTCAAAAAATGCTTTGGGGTTACATCAGCAAGAAATATGCAGGACTTATATAAAGTAAATGATAAAATCATATTGACGAACATAAAGCAATTTCTAAAAAAAATAGAAGATCATGCCATGATCTTGGTTGGAAGACATGAGAATAGTGAAATAAACGTCAGCTTCAAATTTTATTTTTCAGAAACTATAACTCACCTTCCGGAAGTCAAAGGTAGGTTGATCAGAAAACTTCTGCTAAAAAGCACATTTTCTTTTAATTTTGTAAAAATGGGGAAATCAATGGGATTTTTTTCCTGGTAAAAAAATTTTTTTTCTCCTTTCATGAGATGTAATATAACAACCTTGTAAACAAATAAAGAAAAACAAGAGGATTCCCTGGTGGCACAGTGGTTAAGAATCCGCCTGCCCATGCAGGGGACATGGGTTTGAGCCCTGGTCTGGGAAGATCCCACATGCCGTGAAGCAACTAAGCCCGTGCGCCACAACTACTGAGCCTGCGAGCCTGTGAGTCACAGCTACCTAGCCCGCATGCTGCAACTACTGAAGCCCGCACGCCTAGAGCCCGTGCTCCACGACAAGAGAAGACACCGCAATGAGAAGCCTGCGCACCGCAGCGAAGAGTAGCCCCCGCTTGCCGCAATGAAGACACAACACAACCAAAAATAAAAAAATAAAATAAAAAAGAAAAACAAGAAAGAGAAATCACTCTGAACTTCCCCTGGCACTTTATGTTTCTACTCTTTAATTTCTGCCAATCTAATAGAGAATACCTGATTTTAAAGTTCATACAGAACAACTCATATGTAAAAAAAATGTCCAATAGTAATTAGGAATATTATGAACAAAAATAGTACTGGGGTGGAGAAATACCTTGTATTATCAGATATTTAAACAAACCACAAATATAGTAATATAAATAGCATGGTATCTGCATAGAAATTGTCCAGTAATAATAATAATAATAATAATAATGAAGAGAAGGAGGTGAAGAAGGTGCAGGAGAAGGAGGGGGGGAAGGAGAGAGGAGAAGGAGAAATATTTTCTGTTGTTTGTTGGCTCCAGACCCTGTCCATTTTACCACCATCTACCTCTCCAGTAATTTCAAGACCCTGATAGAAAATGTAGAATGGATCCCAGAATATATTAGAATTTAATACATGGTTTCAAATGTGTGGATGTTTAAATGTACAGGTGGTTTATTTTACCATCAGTTTGTCTTACTGAATATCTACTGGGAAGAAAATAAAGTTGAACTCCCCTCTTGTATCATATACAAAAGTAAATTCCTGTCCAATCAAATACTAAATGTAAAAGAAACAAAAAACATTTAATGTAAGAAGAAAGTGCAGGAAAATATAGATGTGCCCTAAGAACCAGGAGATCTTTTAAAGCAGGAATCGCCTGTTAGAAAAGTCACCATTTAAAAAAGTGTAGAAATGCTTCATGCTGGTGAAAATTCAGGTAAAAGAGCTCATTGTTAGGAAGGACGAATTGCTATTATCCTTTGAGAAAGCAATATCCATCAATGTTAAAAATTCATATACGATTTAACCTAATAACCTTGCTTTGGGGATTCTATCTAATAGAAAAAAATGCTTTGATACGTAAGAATTTACATACTGGGATGTTTGCTGAACTTTATTTACAGCAGGGAAAAAATCTGAATATGGGAAATTGAATAAATTGTGGTAAAATCCATATCACAGAATAAGAATCAGCAATAGGAATGAGAGCTACAAAAGTTAAAAGGATAAGTTTAAAAGGATTTCTATGATGTGTTAAGTTAGAGACTCAAGTTATGGATATAAAGTATGATTCATTTTGGGAGGGAGCAAAAAATCTGTGTATGTGTGCCTGTGTGTCTCTGTGTGTGAATAATAATGATAATAATAATAATAATAAATAACATATATGTTGCATGGTTATATATATGTTTTATGAATGGAAATAGATGATTGAGAGAGAGAGAGAGAGATACCCACATGGGCATGGAGAAAAGTGTGGAAAGATACAAACCAGGCTATCACATTGTGTGTGTATGAGTGTGTATGATGGTGGAAGAGGGTGAAGAAAAGAGATACAGCGGGATGTGGTGGTAATCATTTAATAGATAGATGCCCACATTTATGTTTCTAAGCTTAAGGTATATTTCTGGAACTGGGGCCAAATGCTAAGCAAAATTTCAAGACTGTTTATGCCATGGATAAAAGTGGGACAGAAGTAGGAGTATAAAACAAACAAACAAACAAAAAAACCTTTCTTAGTAGAGATCCAGCAGCTCTGCTATTGTGCGACTCAATATTGTTCAATAGAACTAGGTCCTAGCTCAGTGCAACCCCTGGCCCTCTGCCCCTACACCCAACAGGAAGTACCTTTGTAGCATCTCAACTAACAGTCCCAGAGAGAGATGAAGAATTTTTGTTTTCTCTAGATGGCAAGTGTTTCTTTCCATTCCACTATAGAGATGGAATCTTCTATGACTGTGTCAAGTTCAATGCAAAACACAAGTGGTGCTCCTTGAATGAAACTTATGGAGGATATTGGAAGTATTGTTCTGAAGAAGGTGAGTGTCTTGCCTCTGAATACAAGGTGGTCATTTTTGTCTTGGGCGCTGAGGGTCGGTGAGATCACAAGAGGGTTGTGAAAAGGGAATCTGCAGTCAATTAATTTGTGAAAATAAGGGATGCACAGTTCTCTGACAGTATGAAAATCACATTGCACCAAACGTATATTATGAGTGCTTCAACCATGTTACCTTGAAAAGAAATCTTTCAGCAGAACCTCAATCCCTCACCAGTACTGCTTTCATATGCTTCTGGTGGAACAGAGCAGAGCAAATGGAGTGGGAAGTGTGTGTGTGTGTGTGTGTGTGTGTGTTTGTGTGTGTGGCAAAGGGGAGGTACAAAATAGAATTCTTATTCTGACTGCTTCTCTCTTCTCTGTAGACTTTGCAAAATGTGTGTTTCCCTTCTGGTACAGACACCTGATATACTGGGAATGTACCGATGATGGGGATTCATTTGGGAAAACATGGTGTTCACTGACCCAGAATTATAACAAGGACAAGATTTGGAAATATTGCGATTGACGGTGAGATTTATTGGGGGAGGAGATGAAGAGATTTAATCGTTCTCATGGGAAAGATTCTACAGTTTTTGTCGGGAAAGGAGGATGTAAGACCCTCATTAAAAGGGTTTGTTTTGTGTTTTTTCTGAGATATGAGTTGAAGGTCATCCAGCTGTAAATAAGTTGGGGTTTTGATTATGGACTATAGATTTTGATATGGAAAACTATATTCCAGCCTCAGTACTTTTCTTGCTAACTGTGTAAAAGTAGACCCTTAAAAAAAAGTGTATGGACTTTGGGCGATAATGAGGTATCAGTGTAGGTTCATAGACGGTAACAAATGTTGGGGGATTTTGATCATGGTGGAGGCTGAATATTATTCCATTATCTATATATATATATAATATCATATGATATAATATATAATATGTATGATATAATATATCATTTTCTTTATTCATTTATTCATCGATGGAGACTTAGTTTCTGTATCTTGGCTATTGTGAAAAATGCTGCAATGAACTTGGGGGTACAGATATCTCTTCAGGATAGTGACTTTATTCCCTTTGAATATATACCCAGAAGTAGGATTGCTGGATCACATGGCAGTTCTATTTTTAGTTTTTTGAGGAACATCCATATTCTTTTCCACAATGTCTGTACCAATGGCTGAAGACCTGGATAGACATTTTTTCCAAAGAAGACGTACAAGTGGCCAACAAGTATATGAAAAGGTACTCAACATCACTAATCATCAGGGAAATTCAAATCAATACCACAATTAAGTATCTCCTCACACCTGTTAGGATGGCTATCATCAAAAAGTCAAAAGGTAAGTGTTGGCTAAGATGGGGAGGAAGGGGAACCCTCACATGTTCTCCTCGAGGAATCCACTAGGGGTCAGGCTGGAGCCCATCACTGTTCAAGCTCCATGTAAAAGATAAAGTTCTTCCTCACCGTTGGAGGAAAGCGTGATCTTGTGAACTTAGTAGGCCCTGTCCAAAGAGGTCATGTAGCATCGTGGCTTAGAACACTCTGGAATCAGACAGCATGGGGTTTGAATCCCTACCCCACATTTTACCAGTGGTGACACTTCAGACAAATTAACTGATTTTGACCTTGGTTTCTCCATCCACAAATTGGGTTCATACTATTGCTTACCATATAGAGATTTTGTTTGGATCATATAATATAATGATAATTCTAAAATGATAATTTTATTATTATTAGTTGTAGTAATAGTTGTCCTAGCAGTAGCAATTATTAAAGAAAACAATTTTATAGCGCTAGAGACTGTTTAATTGCACTGCACATAATAACCCGTATAATACAGCAATCTTGGAAATTTGGTGCTTTTGTTACCTACGTCTTATATATCAGGAAAGTGAGGCATAAAGCAGTCTAGGTCACATAGCTAGTAAGTGGAGGAGCCAGGAATTGAATCCAAGCAGTTTGACAACAGGAACAGAGTTCTTAACATTAATAAATATGACTTACATAATTATGACTAACATTAATAACTTATGACGGTGATTTTCACTCAGGAGGATGTTTGGCCTGATTGTTTTACCACATTAGCTCGTAAATCCCTCACATCAAGCCCGTGCATCCAACAATGGCTGTCAGACAATATATATATATGTGTGTGTGTGTGTGTGTGTGTGTATTCTTTTACAGATTCTTTTCCATTATAGGTTATTACAAGATATTGAGTATAGTTCCCTGTGCTTTACAGTAGGTCCTTGTTGTCTACCTATTTTATTTTATTTTATTTCTTTTTTAACATCTTTATTGGAGTATAATTGCTTTACAATGGTGTGTTAGTTTCTGCTTTATAACAAAGTGAATCAGTTATATATATCCATGTGTTCCCATATCTCTTCCCTCTTGTGTCTCCCTCCCACCCTCCCTATCCCACCCCTCTAGGTGATCACAAAGCACCGAGCTGATTTCCCTGTGCTATGCAGCTGCTTCCCACTAGCTACCTATTTTACATTTGGTAGTGTATATATGTCCATGCCACTCTCTCACTTCGTCCCAGCTTACCCTTCCCCCTCCCCATATCCTCAAGTCCATTCTCTAGTAGGTCTGGTAAGACGGGAATAAAGACACATACTTATTTTATATATAGTAGTGTATATCTGTTAATCCCAAACTCCTAATTTATCCCTCCTCCCCCTTTCCTCTTTGGAACTGTAAGTTTGTTTTTATGTCTATGGGTCTATTTCTGTTTTGTATTTAAATGAGAAGACTTTTCTGAGCAGATGACATCAAATCACAGAATCTGAAGAAAGGGAGGGAGGGGAGTCCTGCCTGAAGTCTTTGAGGAATAGAGCTTCTGAAAGACAGGCAAATGTAAAAGACAGTGTGCTTAGGGTATTCAAGGAATAGTGTGTGTTGGGGGGGAGTGCTTGGTTTGAGGGAGGGATGGGGAACGTCGGAGGTCGGATCGAGTAGGGGCTTGGGCGTTCTTTTCTAAAATCTTGGAAGGCTATCAGGTATTCTCATCCTAGAAGCAACAGTATCTTTCTCTGGCTACTGTGTGGAGAGAATTAGGGGAGGCAGAGGTAAAAATCAGGGAAACTGGTTAGGCAGCTGTCGTGATTCACTGGGAGAATGATTGTGGTTGGATTAGAGAGAGAACATTGGCGAAGTGGGAAGTGGTTGACTATGGAGAACAGTATGGAAGTTCCTTAAAAAACTAAAAATAGAGCTACCATATGATCCTGCCATCCCACTCCTGGGCATATATCCAGAAAAAAACATAATTCAAAAAGATACCTGCACCCCAATGTTCATAGCAACACTATTTACAATAGCCAGGGCATGGAAGCAACTCAAATGTCCATCAGCAGAGGAATGGATAAAGAAGATGTGGTACATATATACAATGGGATATTACTCAGCCATAGAAAAGAACAAAATAATGCCATTTGCAGCATGGAGGGACCTTCAGATTGTCATACTGAGTGAAGTAAGTCAGACACAGAAAGACAAATATCATATGATATCGCTTATATGTGGAATCTAAAAAAAAGAGTACAAATGAACTTATTTACAAAACAGAAGTACAGTCACAGATGTAGAAAACAAACTGGTTACCAGGGGATAAGGAGGGGAAAGGATAAATTGGGAGATTGGGATTGACATATACACACTACTATATATAAAATAGGTAACTAATAAGAACCTACTGTATAGGGACGTCCCTGGTGGCACAGTGGTTAAGAATCTGCCTGTCAATGCAGGGGACACAAGTTCGAGCCCTGGTCTGGGAAGATCCCACATGCCACGGAGCAACTAAGCTCATGTGCCACAACTACTGAGCCCACGTGCTGCAACTACTGAAGCCTATGCACCTAGAACCCGTACTCCACAGCAAGAGAAGCCACTCCAACGAGAAGCCCGCACGCCACAACTAAGAGTAGCCTCCGCTCGCCGCAGCTAGAGAAAGCCCGCGTGCCATGATGAAGACCCAATGCAGCAATAAATAAATAAATAAATAAATAAATAAATAAATAAATAAATAAATAAATAAAAAAGAACCTGCTGTATAGCACAGGGAACTCTACTCAATACTCTGTAATGGCCTATATGGGAAAAGAACTTAAAAAAAAGAGTGGATATATGGATACATATAAATGATTCACTTTGCTGTACACCTGAAACTAATACAACATTGTAAATCAACTATACTCCAATAAAAATTAAGAAGAGAAAAGAAGAAGTGGGAAGTGGCTGGATTCAGGATAGATTTCAGTGGTAAAGTCTGCAGGGTTGGCTGGTGGATTGGATATAGGGTGAGAGAGAGAAATCAAGGGTGACTCCAGTGGGACCCATGCATCCAGGGGAACGGTTGTGTCATGTACGGAGACGTGATAGCAGAATAAGTAGTTTGGTGGGGAAAATAAAGAATATTTTGATGACCCCAATTTTATAGATGAGAAAAACCAGATTGGAATAGGTGAGTCCAATTGCCCAGAGTCTCACAGTGAGAAAGAGGTGGATATTACACTGAAACCCAGACGTTTCTGGCCACTAACAAAATGCTCACCCACTATCTCTTCAATCCTTCTCTGTGTGCCTGTGAATTCTCACATCTCTAGTTCCTCTCTCTCTCTCTCTCTCTCCCTCTCTCTCTCTCTCTCTCTCCCTCTCTCTCTCTCTCTCGTTTTTTGTTTTGTTTTGGCAGCACCAGCACGGCTTGCAGGATCTTAGTTCCCCAACCAGGGACTGAACCCGGGCCTTTGGCAGTGAAAACGCGGAGCCCTAACCACTGGACCGCCAGGGAATTCTGCCTAGTTCTCCCTTGAAATTATCAACTGCATGAGAGCTGTAGATTAAATTAAGTCCCAGTTGTCTACACGTGGGTATGGGTCTTTTCCAAGAATCAAGATATCTTTGCTTTTTTTTTTTTTTTTAAACATCTTTATTGAAGTATAATTGCTTTACAATGGTGTGTTAGCTTCTGCTTTATAACAAAGTGAATCAGTTATACATATACATATGTTCCCATATCTCTTCACTCTTGCATCTCCCTCCCGCCCACCCTCCTGTCTTTGCTTTTTTATGGTGATTCTCAATGCATGCCTACGATCTCAGATTCTCCCATGGTGTAAATGAGGCTGAGATCAACAATCTCATTTTGCAGAGATAAATCAGGGTATTAGGGACTGAACTGTGTCTCTCCCCAAATTCACATGTGAATGCTCTAAGCCCCAAAGAGACACCAGAGATCTCTTGCCTTCTTTCTTTCCTTTTCTCCCTCCCTCCTTCCCTCCCTACCCCCCCCCCCCCCACTCCCCATATGAGCACAGAGCAAAGACCTGAAGCACAGCAACAAGGCAGCCTCTACAAGCCAGGAAGAGAACCTTCTCCAGAAACCGAATTCTCCAGCACCTTGGTTGTAGACTTCTAGCTTCCAGAACCATGAGAAAATAAATGTATGTTGTTTAAACCACTCAGTCTGTGGTATTTTGTTATGGTCTCCCCAGCAGACAAATACACAGGGTTTCAGGATTTACTTACCTTATCTACAATTCCTCACCCTTAAAAAACAACAGATACTAGTAAGGTTCAACACCTGCTATTCGTCTTGTGCTGTGCATCTATGAAATACAGACATGAAGCAACCCTTGCAAAAAAAAATTAGCGGTTAAGTTATTTAGTTAGTGTCCCCAGTGAATAAGTGGGAAAGTTGGTATTTCAAAGTTTGTCCTTCTGACATTAATACTCATATATTTTCCACTGGTTCTCGAGTTGGCATTGCAAGAATTCAAACCCAGTGGCATACATCTCTTCATCTTTGCAGAAGATAAAACTGAGCCCCACATCATCCCCTGGCTGCTAGAACCATTGGTAATTTCTCTCTACTTCCCTGTGGTTAGAGGTATTCATATGGAATCTCTAGGGTGCAAGTCAAGCTCTGCCTCTTGGTACGTTCATGACTTTGGTCAAGTTGTCTATTCATCCTCACCCCACCCCTCCCAGTACTGTTGGCTAGACACCAACTTTGGTTTTGAAAGATAGCTTCTCACAGTGGGTTGAGCACCCTGGAGCATAATGACCATTCAATTGAGTAAGAAAGGAATAATGGGTTCTCTCTGACGTTTACTTCAGCCCGTCCAGGGGGTAGGATGTCCCGAGTCCTGCACACAGTATCCTGCCCATGACTTTAGGGTGTGGGGTGGGATGACTCTCTAGAAAGTGCCTCACCAACTCAGCACACATTCATCACCGCCTCTGTAACCTCATAAATATTCAGGAATATAACCTCCCATTATCTTGGGGAGAAGTTATAATTAGCACTGAGTATTTTTAAAAATTCACCAAAAAAAAAAAAAGATACAAAGTCAAAGATGCACAAACTATCTTCCCTAATCAATGACAAGAACTCAAATATCTGTCACAGATATCAGCCCATTAAATAATAGGTATAGAAAATAATAATTATAATAGATATAGAAAACTGACCTCGCATTCCCCTGATTTTGTTGGTAGGTATCCTGGACAGTAAGAGTGATAGACTACGGTGTGATGGAAAATGATTAATTGGAATTACTCAAAAAAAAAAAAAAAAAGAGTATTCACTGGGCTCTCAAATTGGATGCAGGTAGCCCAAACGTTTTAGAGATCTGGCGTGCAAGCTCAGAGAGCAAAAGTAGTTTTCCAGAGCTACTGGAAAATTACTAGCAAGTGTCAGAGATGAAGTAAGTTCATGGGTACAGAGTAAGAGTTGAACTTGTGACTCTGAAGAGACCAGGCTTCCTATGAAGGGACCTGTAAGACCTCGCTAACAATGGGTTGGGCAAGAGAAAGATGGCTTGATGCCAGACTGCCCGGATTGAATCTGTGCCCTTCCACATCGGCACAAGCCACGTAACTCTGACAAATGATGTTGCCTCTTGGAGCCTCAGTTTCCCCAGATGTCAAACCAGGGATATAATTCCCACACCATGAAGTTGAACGAGATGTCTCTCAGCTCTGCGCGTGATGCCAGCCACGTTGCCTACTCGTGATTGACAGGTGACCTCATTACCTGCAGAGCAGCCAGAGGCTCTGTTAAGATCTATCAGTCCAGCAAAATAGAGAAATAGAAAAAGAAAGAGCCTACATGTCAGACAGGAGAGACTCAGCTTCTCCATGCCTTTATCAGTTCTTCCACTTCTCCTGTATTCTGTTTTCTCATCTCTATTTGGAAAAGACAAATGTGTTTCTAAGCAGTACCCAGTTTTCCTATGTTTTGCAAATGGGGCATAAGTGATGTCTGAAAAGATCTCAGCACAGACAGGTGCTGAAGGATGAGCATTAATTCCCTCCCTTCCTGACGTTGTCATGATGCTTGATCTCCGGGATGGTTTGTTCCTCATCTCGGATTGCCCTGCACCAGGATACCTGCCTCCTTAGGGGAAGTCACTCTTCCAATCCCTTCTCTCTCTTATAAAGCGCTCTTCCCAGATCCCTCCAGAGATGGCAGGTGGGAAAGGAATTCTAAAGTGGACCAAGCCCACACATAGGAACTGGGATTAAGATCTGTCCTTTCCACATACTGGCTGACCACAAGGCACAATGCTTAGCCTTTCTGAGCCTTAATTATCCAGGAGGCTAAAGCTGGCTTTGCCTTTCTTGCTGGACTTCTCTCTCTCTCTCTCTTTTTTTAATAATCAAGGGAGTAAATGATGTGGAATGGATATGAAAGTGTTAAGCGAGCTCTAAAGCAGTGGTTCTCAAACTTTTTCAAACATTGGACTCACCGGCAGGGCTTGTTACAACATAGGTGACTGGTCTCATCCCCAGAGTTTCAGCAGGTCTGGTGTGGCGGCCTAAGGATTTGCATTTCTAACAAGTTTGCAGATGAGGGTGATGGAGCTGGTCCAGGGACCACACTTCCAGGATGCTGCTAGAGAGCATTCTAAGATGAATGTTCCTAATTTTTCTAGGCACTCTGAGATTTAGGGCATGGAAGAAGATGCTATGAAGTGAGTCTGTGTGCTGTGGGAGCCGCTGGAGTAGGAGGGGCAGAAATTGGAGAGAATAAAATCAGAGGCAACACTTGCTACGGTGCAGGCCATCTGCAGGAAGTTGGAAGTGATGACAAATCTGGCGAGCTGGGTGTCCCTGGTTCTCTGTATATGTAGGCTGAAAGCAGGTGAGATGGCAAGATGAGGGAGGGAGGGGAGGAGGGGAGGACAGAGGAAAAAGGTGAGACCTAGAAGGCAGTGGTTTGGGGTGAGACGGGCAGGAAACAGATTCTATCTAATGTCTGTAATATCTTTTAAATATTGCATAATGGTTAGTGCCGAAGAGAGGATTTGGAGGATTCTGGGTTCAAATCCTAGCACTTCCTCTTGCTGGTTGGGTGATCATGAGCAGGTAACTCTGCCTTACTTTAAGCCTCAGCCTTCTCATCTATATAATGGTTATAACACTCTTTAAGAAAGAGAAAGATGGACAACCTGCCTGATGGAACAACACGGATGAACCTGGGGGACATAACGCCAAGTGAAATAAGCCAGTGACAGAAGGACAAATACTGCATGATTCTACTTAGATGTAGTATCTAAAATAGTCACACTCATAGAATCAGAGTGTAGAATTGGTGGTTGCCAAGGGCTGGGGAAAAGGGGCAATGGGGAGTTTGTTTAATTGGTAAAAATTTTCAGTAATGCAAGGTGAAAAAGTTGCAGAGGTCTGCTGGAAAACATGGTGCCTATAGTTAGCAGTACTGGTTTGTGCCTTAAAATTTTATAAAGAGGGTAGATCTCATGTAAAGGGTTCATACTACAATAAAAATAGAAAGATAAAAAGAAAAAAGAGAGAAAGAAAGAAGGAAGGAAGGAAGAAAGGAGGAAAGAAAGAAAGAAAGAAGGAAAGAAAAAAGAAAGAAAAGGAAGGAAGGAAGGAAGAGAGAGGGAGAAAGAAAGGAACAAAGGGAAAGAAAGAAAAAGAAAGAAGTTTATTATGTATTGCTTTAGAAAGTTCTCCAAGATCTTTTGTTAAAGGAGCAAGTTTCAAAATAAACAGTATGTAGGCTAAGCTCTCCTTTGTGTAAAAAAGGGAATAAAATGTTATTAATACATGCACTTGAATATTCATAAACTGTCTCTGTAGATTTCACAAGAATTACAGCATGGTTATCTGTGGGGAGGCTGGGGTCAGGGATGGGCGGGAAGACTTATATGATTTCCCTTTCATAACTCGTTTGAAGTCTGAACCATATGCACTGCCTTTCAGAAAACAAATAAATTCAATAGAAGGTAAGTGATCTTTATCTCTTATCATTGTTGTAAGGATTCAAATAGAAAAGGTAGGCAAAATCCTTGGAATTGTCAATGCCCTGCATCTAACCCAAGCCCGCCAGATACACAGGGATGTTGAACAAATTGGTTTATCACTCACTGGAGACAAGAAGACCACACAGCATGGGGTACCATGGGCTGTCTTATTGAGAGGTTGTTAGGACCTATTCTAGGGTTTGGGAGATTTCGGGGGTCTTAGGTTAAGGAAGCTGGGCCTCACCCAAGATTGGATGCTCTAGGAAAGTGGAGGCAATTCTATGCCTGGGTATCTCAATAAATCTTCTCTAGAGTGAAGACAGAATAGCACAAGGAGAAAGGTGTAATCAACAAAAAAGCAGCAGTCACTCTTTTTGGCCAAGGGGAAGAGGTGTTTGGTAATTTGTGACACAGTGAAGTTGCTTTTGCCTGTGCTTGTACACAATGCTGAGGTGGTCTTGCTTTATCTCATTTTCTCATGATCTCAGAGTAACCTTGTCTGAGGTCATGATTCTGTGAGTTGTGTTATGCCTGATTGGAGAACGATATGGCTAGGTAGCCCCCAGTGTCAGGTCAGCTTTCAGCTGTCCGGGGGGCTGCCTTTAGCTTCCTCTTTCTCAGAACACATTGGGTACACTGTTAAGTCCTCAGTCGATATTGGTGGTGGCATTTCTTCTCATCATCAGCTGTAGGAGGAGGAGGAGGAGGAGGAGGGGATCAGATGGTAAAAGTGGTAATGTTTGGCCAGGCGAACGATGTGATTTAAGGACATAACAATGACAGGGGATCGGTAAGGATTTAGTCTTGTTCAGCAATATTAGCAGATGAAATGGCAAAGGACCATTTCCAGGGTAGTGAAAGAAATAGCTTATTTCCTGGAATCAGACAGAGCTGGATGAGAGTCCAGGCTGCACCCATTTTGGACTGTGTGGAAAAGGTTTAAATGAAAGTTTCTCTCTGCTCTTTCATCTGTAAAACGAGGAGAAGACTGTGAAGATTAAAAACTGTCAGAGAAGAGGGTGTAAATGTTAACCGCCATGACTGGACAAAGCAGAAGACTCACCCAGCTACTGTTAACCTTTATAACGAAATTTAAGCACCCATAGTTTTATCCTAAAGTGACCCTCATCTGCACACAGCAGAGCTTCAGCTCTGGGGCAGCACCTCCTAGAAGAGTTTCGGAGTCGGAAACAGCGCCCCCCAGAGGCAGGATTATTTCAGAGGCTCAGTTTCTGGAGTCAGAGCACCTGAACTACTTAGTTCTCTGGCTTTGAACAAGCGATTTCCCTCTATAAGACTCCGTCTCGGTACCTACAAAATGGAGATCATCGTTAATAATATGTAACCTATAAATATAATATGTAAAAATACCGACTTTACGGGGGCGCTGCAAGCATCATTTCTGTGAGATAATTAGCAGAAGGCATTAAGTACAGGAGACCACTCATAATAATCGTTTATTTAACCACGACTTCGAAAACGTTGACACCTTGTTAGCTACTTTCTGAAAAGCAAGGCTGCTGTTGGCTAATACGGATGCCATACTCACCACACAGCACCTCCTGCATTACAGAATCTCACGAAAAGCTATGAATTAGCATCACTATATCAAAGATCAAGAGAGTGAGGCACATCAGTTAAGTCACTTGCACAGGTAAGTGACAATGCCAAGGTAATATCAATATCGTGTCTAGGGTATATGCCCTGTAGTGGGATTGCTGGGTCGTATGGTAGTTCTATTTTTATACCCTGAGAAAACCATATTCAAAAAGAGTCATGTATCACAATGTTCATTGCAGCTCTATTTACAATAGCCAGGACATGGAAGCAACCTAAGTGTCCATCAACAGATGAATGGATAAAGAAGATGTGGCACATATATACAATGGAATATTACTCAGCCATAAAAAGAAACGAAATTGAGTTATTTGTAGTGAGGTGGATGGACCTAACTGTCATACAGAGTGAAGTAAGTTAGAAAGAGAAAAACAAATACCGTATACTAACACATATATATGGAATCTAAAAAAAAAAAAAAAAAAAAAAAAGGTTCTGAACCTAGGGGCAGGACAGGAATAAAGACGCAGACGTAGAGAATGGACTTGAGGACACGGGGAGGGGGAAGGGTAAGCTGGGACGAAGTGAGAGAGTGGCATGGACATATATACACTACCAAATGTAAAATAGATAGCTAGTGGGAAGCAGCCGCATAGCACAGGGAGATCAGCTCCGTGCTTTCTGACCACCTAGAGGGGTGGGATAGGGAGAGTGGGAGGGAGACGCAAGAGGGAGGAGATATGGGGATATATGTTTATGTATAGCTGATTCAGTTTGTTATACAGCAGAAACTAACACACCATTGTAAAGCAATTATACTCCAATAAAGATGTTAAAAAAAAAAATAGAAAAAAAAAATCGTGTCCAGAACACAATCTCCAAAATAAGACTTCTTGAGTTTGAACCTTGTTTCCACTAATCAGTGGTCGTATAACTTCCATTAGTTCTCTGTTGCCTATGTTTTTCTTGTCCGTAAACCTTTCGGGGTCAGGGAGGAGAATAGGGTTCTAAATTGTAATCTCTCCTTCATAGGGCTGTTGTGAAGGTCAACTGAGGCCAATAGCTGGAACATAGGAATGCCCAATTAAACATTAGCTAATGTTATTGATTAACAGGTCTTTGTATTTCCTTCCTAGTCTTTAACAGGGTCCAACTCGCTTTTATGGTGGTGGTGTCACTGAGACATGTCCTGATAAAGGTTCAGGGATGATAAAAGAGCAAAATGATTTTTTTAAAAATCAAAAAATATCACCAAGGCTGCTGGAAATATTCAACCTCTAGCACTGAACAAACAAACATGTTGTTTTCCTGAAATGTTGGCTTGTGGGCAAAAGCTAGAATGTTCCCTCCAAGCTTTGGACTTGTGGAATTTCAACCAATGAGTAGAAGTTGAGTGACCTTGGATAGGGTGGATTTACTCTAAATTACACAAAGGAAGACCTTGGGAATAGTTGGAGCTCATACCTGAATTAATGGGCTGTCTTGGGTGGATCCTGTCTTGGGTGGGACGCCGCCCCCCTCCCAATTAGAAGTTATCATAAGTCATCCAAAATGTGATAGTTTTTCTGCAACAGGAGAGCAGTTGACTGCATGAACGTCAAGGTACTTATAATAGCCATTAGTCTAGGAATGGAGTATTTTAGGAGGTGGTCTAAATTTTACCCTTTTTTTTCTCTTTCAGACTTGATTGTCCGTATCCGTCATCCGTATCCAGGTAGGGAGACATCTTTTTATTTGTTAGCATCTCAAATGTTAGCCCCCCACCCCACCCATGAAACAATGTTATCCATATCTCCAATGAAAGTCCCTTGCACTTACCTCCCTGTTGTTTTACTCTTTCCTTCACTGTTCTTCTGGCATAAAAGGCCCTCCCTGATCATGGTAGCCAAGATTTCCTTCCCTGCTCCTCCAGAAATTAACATCAGCATTTGTGGGTTTTATGGTTTGTGTGTTACTTTTAACAGCCTTCTATGTAGAGATATTATCTACATACCATAAAATTCATCCATTTTAAGTGTACCATTTAATGATTTTTAGTAAGTTTACAGAGCGGTGTAAACATCATCACAATCCAATTCTCGAACACTTCCATCACCCCAAGAAGATCCCTTGTATCCATTTTCAACCACTCGCATTCCCATCCCTAGGCACAGGCAACCACTAATCTACTTTCTATCTCTATAGATTGATCTCTTCTGGACATTTCATAGAAATGGAATCATACATGTGATTTTTTTGTGTGTCTGTTTTTAAAGTTTAAAAGTTAATCATGGAACTCTTATGGCTTCATCATAGATAGCTTTGCCACAATACCCCAATTCTTGGAAGAGTTCAACCATATCCACATGCAGACAAATGGGACTTAATTTTAACCTATAGCTCTCGTGAAGTTGAGAGTTTCAAGAAAGAAACAGAGATGTGGGAACACTGTGTGGGAATAGTCAAGCCAGTGAAAGGGAAACTTTAGTTATAAAAAATATTGATTGGCTTTTTAACTATTTCAGCCACCAATTACTTGTTTGGGGGTTGAACCAACACAGCCTGGAGTTTATGGTGGGAAAATGTGGCCTGTCAGCCCTCTTGTTTTGTTTTTTTACTGTGTTTTTATTTATTTTATTTGTTTATTATTTTTGGCTGTGTTGGGTCTTCGTTGCTGTGCGTGGGCTTTCTCTAGTTGTGGTGAGCAGGAGCTACTCTTCGTTGAGGTGCCCGGGCTTCTCATTGCGGTGGCTTCTCTTGTTGTGGAGCACGGGCTCTAGGCGCATGGGCTTCCGTAGTTGTGGTGCGTGGGCTCAGTAGTTGTGGCGCACGGGGTTAGTTGCTCCGTGGCATGTGGGATCTTCCCGGACCAGGCTCGAACCCGTATCTCCTGCATTGGCAAGTGGATTCTCAACCACTGCACCACCAGGGAAACCTGCCTTCTTGGTTTTGAGGTCAGAAGAAAGTTATTTTCAGAGCAGTGGACAGCAGGGTTTCTTTGTTTATAAATTGGGATCATATGCTGAGGACCAAAGCTGACCCTGGGAGAAGCTGACCTTAGGTAAAGCTGACAGTACCCAGTTCATTGGACTGATGTAGGATATCATTAAATGTGCTAGTCTTTGTAAACTGGGCACGTTATGTCCAGCACAGAGTAAGCTATATAATAGTTCATTATATAAATAAGTTATAACTAACTCACAAATAATGAACATAGTCATAACTAATTCTAAGTAATAGAAAATTGTTAAATAATAATTTAAAATATTAAATGATAAATATTATAATTACAATGTAATTAAATAATAAAAGTACTAATGGGAATTCCCTGGTGGTCCAGTGGCTAAGACTCCATGCTTCCACTGGCGGGGGCACGGGTTCGATCCCTGGTCGGGGAACTAAGATCCTGCATGCTACATGGCGAGGCCAAAAATAATAATAATAATAAATAAATAAAATTTTAAAATAAATAAAAGTACTAACATACTTGTTTAAAGTAATACTATAATTATTAAATAAAAATATAAATATGTATATTGATAAATAATAAGTAATTGCTAAATACTAAAACTCAATGAACCTTGCATCAAAATTATTTCAGGCTTATGAAGGGCCAACCAATATTTATTAAGTTTCTAGTATGGACCAATCCCTATCAGTTGATACCATGGGTCTAGCATTGAACAAGGTATGTGTGGTCACTTCCGACAAACGAGACACTGAACAAGTCATTACATTTTAAATAAATATAAGAACTTATAAGAAATATAAGGGAAGTTGGAAGTTCAGTACAAGTGGATCTGGCATAGTCTGAATGTTCAAGGGAGTTCCATGGAGATTTACATTTAGGCTGAACATCAGAGGAGGGTAAACAGGCAGAGGGTGTGCCAAGCAGAGATCATGTCTATACAACCCCAAGGCAAGAAAGATGGTGGTACACTTGGGAAACCTTACAAATCTTGAGCACAAGGAAGGGTGGGCTAAGGTGAGGCTGGAGGTGTATTTGGGAACCAGATCAAGTAGGGTATCATAAGCAATTTCAATCCTATTTCCTATCTTAAGAGTAATGGAATCTGAATAGATGCATGGCAGAGTCAGGTTAGTATTCAAGAACAAACATACCCCCTCCAGTGTGAAGAACAGACAGGACAAATCGGTTGGAAGCATCCAGAGATAAGTTACTGAGTAGTCAAGGCAAAAGGTGTGGAAGGAAGTGGAAAGCTTTGTGTGATACTTAGGAACTAACTTTGACAGGCTAAGAGATTTATTTTTCTAGGAGAGAGAGAGAGAAAAATCTAAGAAAGACTAGAATTTCGGCTTAGGAGATCTGGTGCACAGTCACTAGAGGACTTACATGAAAAGGAAGCCACCGACTCCAGTCTGCTTCCAGGTCCGGGTTGAAATAGGCTTCCTTTGATATTCACTTATACATTTTGTGCCAAAGCCAGCCAAAGGTGGATATGGGGGCAGTTGGTGCCAATAAGTGTGATAGACGTTAGAAAGTCAATTCCCTTTGTAAGCTTGCCCCACATTCTGCCTGCTTTCTCTTTTCCAGCGTTCCTTAACCATTCCTGTACCTTTCCATTTGCGTATGGCGACGTTATCTACTACAGCTGCATCTCCGTCCACAGTCATTATGCCTGGTGTTCTATTGACGAGGTATTCCAAGGCAGATGGCGGTACTGTACCGCGGAAGGTGAGGATCCCTGTGATGGGTTGTCTTAGATGCCTAGGATCCAAGAAGCAAGTGACAGCAGCTGGCTACTTGGTTTTGGGTGTCAGATAAACCTGAGTCCAAATCCTGACTTTTCTAAATGGTTTAACCACCTTGAAGACAGCTCTGTGTGGTAGAAAAAGCATGTGTTGTTGGTGTAACAATGGTTAATCTTAAGACTTTTTATGTTCATATTTCTCCTTCTTCTCCACCCTTTCTCTGCAGATCCCCCAAAGTGTACCTTCCCTTTCTTGTACAGAAATCAACTCTTTGATAGTTGCACCAAGGAAGGCTATGTTTTGAGTCGGAGTTGGTGCTCATTGACAAAAGATTACAACCAAGACAGAAAATGGAAACAATGCTCTCCTTACAAGTAAGTTGGCTGGGGAAGAATGGAATGGGGGTCTTACAGATCTCTTAAGGTGGGGACCCTCTGGATTAATGGAAAGAGAAGCTTGGGGTCTAGATCATCTAGTGATGGCTTAGATCAGAGGTCAGCAAACATTCCCTATAAAGGGCCTACTAGTAAGTAATTTAGGCTGTGCAAACCATGCTCAACTCTGCCTGGTAGCACAAAAACAGCCACAAGTAATTAAAAAAATAATAATAATAAACATGGCTGTATTCCATTAAAACTTTATTTATAGGTCCTGAAATTTGAATCTCATATAATTTTCAGATGTCACAAAATATCAGTCACCTTGTGATTTTTGGCTTTTGTCAACCATTTTTTTTAATTTATGTATTATGTCTGCTTGTCTATTATATTAATTTTTCATTAATTGGAAGTACAACCATTGTTGTCAACCATTCAAAAATGAGAAAACCATTAGTTCACAGGCCATCCAAAAACAGGTGGTGGGTTGGATTTGGCCTCCGGGCTCTAATTTGCTGGCCCCTGGCTTGAATGATTTGTCCGTGACCTCATTCGAATGAAGAAATGAGGTTAGTTTTCATTCAAAAGAAGATATGGGAAAGAGAAAAGTGTGGTCAACAGACATTGGAGAGTTTACCCATTTCTATGCTCGAATTATATTGAGGATTTTATTGGGTGCACAGTAGTGTCTCATGCAACCTTCATGATGCACTCAGGAAGTGATTATAGGTGTTATTATGCCCGAAGAGAAACGAGGAAGCTAAAGCATACGAGGCTAGGTAATACCCAAACCCAGTGTCAAATCCCATCTTCTTAATAAAGTTTCTTGCAGAGACCACTTGCCAACCATCTCTATTAACTGAGCCCATACTATACACTCTATTATGAGCTTTCCACTAGATATCTCTCTCCCCAACAAAACTGAAAATTTATGGATGTAGAAATGGACATTGAGAGCCAGGGCATCTCAGCCAATCAGCTAGTAAGAGATGAAGTAAGAGATTTAGCCTGGACTCAGTATGAATACTGATGGCTAAAATCAGTATTCATTTCCACACCCACAGCTCTATGCATTTGTCAAAACTCATATAGCCATTAATTTGGAAAAGTCTTTAATTTGGAGAAGTCTTTGCGGTCATTGTCAACAACACCAGTAACACACAGATAAAGACTCATGTGGGGCATTCCCTATCCGCATTGTAACTCTAGTGAGTGATTGGGTTGACCTTTCTTGTTGGGCTTCCAGAAGAGTCAAAGCCCCATCTGGGACCCAGATACAGCAACTGTGTTGTTTTGTATAAAAAGGGGTCCCACTTTCTCCCCCAATTGACTTTGATTGATTCTTGAACCTTCTCTGGAGTTCGGCCAATAGTTATTCATTCCTAGGCTGGTCTGCAGATTTGCAACTTGGTAAGATGCCAGGAAGGTTCTGTGGTTTCTAAACTTGGCTTTGAATTGGATGTTACTCATCCGCAAGCTTTTTTTTTTTTTTTTTTTTTTTTTTTTTTCGCAAGCTTTTTATTACCTTATAATAGGGTATCAATGGTGCTGGCTATAGCCATCCAATTTCATCGTTTGTATAGTGATTTTTTTCCTGGGATTTCTCAACCAGCTAGTGTATGCCCCTCCACAGGATACCATCCCAGTTCAGCTCCAGGGAGAGTTTTAACAATTGGACTGCCACCTTGCACCAGGGGCTGTGTGTTCTTCACCTACCACCACTAATGGGCTCCTCCTTGCCCTCAAGGATTGGGAGTGATCCGGCTCCAAATCCCCATCTGATGCGTACTTTCCTGGACCACTCCCAGTACTGTCACAGACTGGGTCCTCAGAAACAGATGTTTTTACTCTCTCTCTGCCTTCCTTCCTCCCTCCTTTCTTTCTTTTTTACTCCCTTGGTCCAGAAAGTTTGAGATGGCTATTAAAAATAATTAGCTTTATAATAATAAATTTAGTTAATAGATGAAAAATCAAGGAAAATTCAGAGTCATATAGCAAGAGGTAAAGTTAACACTGTATAGGCTGTACGATGAGACTACAGTTGGGGCAGAGCTTCCTAGCAGCCAAGTAAATAGGAATCTATGTTTAGTTCCATTAATTACATTATCCATAATATTGAAAACCTACTTTCAAGAGAAGACTTTTAGAGGGCTTATCACTCTCCCTCATGAGAGATGTTCAGTTTTATGCATGAAAATAACTTTTTCCTCCACCCCATCTTCCTATGCTCCTGCTACCTTTCTGCTTTGGAAGGCCATACTCGGCAGTGGCTAATCACTAATTCACCATTTACTTCACCTCTGTGAGCCCACTTTCTCATCTATTAAATAGATTTAAAATGGGTATTTTATAGGCAACCATTCATAACTATTTATGGTGCTTATGAAGATGGGCCTAATACAGAGTAAGTGTGATGTTGTGTTTGCATTTTCCTCTGGCTTCCTTTTTTTCTCTCGTTCTTTCTTTTTTCCCCCCGTCCCATACTTTCCCAATTTTTTTTTTATAAAATGAGATTTAAGGTGGAGTGCACAGCCATATAAAATAAAAGATAACAATAATTAGAAGTAGGTTAAAAATGCAGAAGGATGAATGGGATGAGGATGAATGGGATGTAGAAGGCAGCCTGCCTTGAAATTAACAGATTGAAAGAGAACACAGAGCCTTCCTACCCGCTACAGGTGAGCAAGGGTTTGGGTAACCTTGAACTCTCCTTGTCAATAAATAGTGATGCCCAGCAATTGCCATTCTACGGATGTATCCTAAAGAAAACATTGGACGACTGCACAAATACGTATGTAAGGCAACGGTCATCACAGTGACCAAAAAAAACCAGTTAATATATCCATCAGTTGTTATTGAATGAGAAGAGTCACAGTAAAATAGAGTATTGAAAATAGATGTGTAGGTTGGTATTTAATGACACGAAAAATGTTCAAGATACAATGTTTATATTAGAAGGTAGACGACCTTAAGAAAACACAACAATTTAAAAATACTCACAAGTATTTTATTATAAATATAGAAAAAAGGCCCTAGACAGATAAGTATGAGGAAATGTTAATAATAGTCACATTTGTGCTGGATTGTTGGCAGGTTCCACATTCTTAGTACTTCATATGCTGTCTAATGTTTGTAGTTATATACATGCATTACTTTTATTTTATTTTTTAAAATATTTATTTATTTGGTTGCACGGGGTCTTAGTTGCGGCAGGTGGGCTCCTTAGTTGTGGCTGCGAACTCTTAGTTGTGGCATGCATGTGGGATCTCGTTCCCTGACCAGGGATTGAACCCGGGCCCCCTGCATTGGGAGCACAGAGTCTTAACCACTGCGCCACCAGGAAAGTCCCTACTTTTATTTTTTAATATGTATTTTGATTTACACAAGTAATATGTGAGTAAATGCTCACTTAAACACTGAAGCAGCATGTGAATATAGGGAGTAAAATGCTACTATTCCCTCCTACATTCCCTCTTGCCTTTCTCCTCTCTTTCACGGCAGCAAATACAACTGATGATTCAGGATGTATTCTTCCAGGTTCATTCTATGCATTTACACAAATATAAAATTTTAAGGTCTTTTAAAAAGTAAGTGAACTATACTGTCCCCTTTGTCCTGTGACTTGATCTTCATTTAAATATATACATTATGGAGATTTTTCCATGTGAATGCCTAAGCCTTCCTCACTTTTCTTCATGCTTTTAATCAAATTTCATAATATGGATATACCATTCCCCCATCAAAGTACAATTTGATTGTTTTTAATATTTTGATATTACTATGACCGAATGGGTACTGTCTACACTGGTTTTTTAGTAAGTGTGTAAGGGGTTTTTAAAATTATTATTAAAATAGCTGAGTGAAATCACTGGGTCAAAGAATATGTATGTGTTAAGTGTGTGTGTTAAATTTTAAGTTATTCCAAATTATCCTCAGTCAATATTATGAGACTGACCGTTTTTAACAACTTCCTTAACGTTGAAAATTATCAGCTTAATAAATTTGTTCAAATGATGGACTAGATAATTTATGTTAAATTAATCAGCAGGGCTTCCCTGGTGGCGCAGTGGTTAAGAATCCGCCTGCCAATGCAGGGGACATGGGTTTGAGCCCTGGTCCGGGAAGATCCCACATGCCGCAGAGCAACTAAGCCCGTGTGCCACAACTACTGAGCTCTGCGCTCTAGAGCCCGTGAGCCACAACTACTGAGCCCACGTGCCACAACTACTGAAGCCCACACATCTAGAGCCCGTGCTCTGCAACAAGAGAAGCCCCTGCAATGAGAAGCCGGTGCACCGCAACGAAGAGTAGCCCCTGCTCACTGCAACTAGAGAAAGCCCGCACACAGCAACGAAGACCCAACACAGCCAAAAATAAATAAATAAAATAAATTTATTTTAAAAAAAAATTAATCAGCAAATTAAAATGATCCATAATGGCATATTGAATGTGAGAGTGAGAGAGAAATACTGACACCTTCCTTAGGCCACTGATCGCCTATGTTCCTCTCTTCTCCTGTTCTACTTATTCATGCTATTTTGTTCTTAGAGGTAGACCATATCTCCCATCAGGGAGGAGCAAGGATTATCCTGTCTTGAACGGTGACAGACTGTGATACTGATTCTAATCTCTTTTTTCTTCCGCAGTATTTAGATAAGTCACAGTGTCCTTGAAGAGGCAGAAGTTATGGGATTCATCAGCTGCCTCTCAAAATACGTCCTACCCCTGATCATTCTGACCAATAAAGATTTGCTCTCTCTTCCATGTGAATGACTCCTTTTCCCGAAAAAAGACACAGCCAAAGCTCAGTGCTGATCATCGTAATGCTGGCCGTGGGGGAGGGGTGGGGGAACCAGTAGGGCATTTGTGGGGAAGAACCTGCATTCCAAGTCTTATAAATAAATAAATAAACAAAGAAAGAAAATTTTTTAAAAATCCGGATGAATTGCTAACAGTATAATCTTTGGCAAGTTAACGAAATGGTCAGAGAAACTCACTTCCCCTTACACAATTTAAAAAATTTTTAATTACAGTATACAATTTACCTCAATTTTGAGGTAAAATTTAGGATATACAATTAACCATTTTATTTATTTATTTATTTTATTTATTTTTGGCTGCTTTGGTTCTTCATTGCTGTGCACTTCTTTGGATACTCTTCGTTGCTGTCCGCAGGCTTCTCATTGCAGTGGCTTCTCTTCTTGTGGAGCAGGGGCTCTCAGTGCATGGGCTTCAGTAGTTGTGGCTCACGGGCTCAGTAGTTGTGGCTCACAGGCTCTAGAGCACAGGCTCAGTAGTTGTGGCGCATGGGCTTAGTTGCTCCTCGGCATGTGGGATCTTCCCGGGCCAGGGCTAGAATCCGTGTCCCCTGCATTGGCAGGCGGATTCTTAACCCCTGCACCACCAGGGAAGCCCCAATTAACCATTTTAAAGTGAAAAATTCAGTGGCATCCCAAGAGGAAACCTTGTACCCATTAAGCAGTCATTCTCCAATCCCTCATCCTCCCAGCCCCTGGCAGCCACTAATCTTTCTGTCTCTATGGATTGACCTCTTCTGGATATTTCATATAAGTGAAATCATGCAATATGTGACCTTCTGTGTCTGGCTTCTTTCACTTAGCATAATGTTGGTGAAGTTCAACGTTGTAGCATGTGTCAATACTTAATTTCTTCCTATGGCTGAGTAATATTTCATTATCTGGATATACCACGTTTTGTTTATCTATTAACATGTAGACTTCATAAAGTACATATGTCATGTGTGTAGAGCTATGTGAATTTTCACAAAGTAAACACTCCATGTAACTGACAACCATATTAAGAGATCATTTCTAGCCCTGCTTCATGCCCCCTTCCAGGCACTACCCACCAAGGGTAACCACCAGCCTGATTTCTGACAGCATAGATTAGTTTTGTCTCTCTTTGTATGTTTCATAAAAATTGAATCATACCTCTGTGTCTGCCTCCTGTCATTCAAGATTATGTGCGTGAGATTCATCCATACCGTTGTGTGTAGATGTGGACCCTTCTTTCTCACTGATGTATAATTTTCCACTAAGTGAAGGCACCACAATTCATTCATCCATGTTACTCTTGATCATCATTTGGGTGGTCTTCATCCAGGAACATTATGGTCAGCACTACTACCAAAATTCCAGTACGTCTCTGGCAAATATACGTACTAATGTAACAGAGGGGAACAAACCTGACTCCATATTGAATCTATTCCTTCAGCTCTAACCTCTTGTGCTGTGTTTGCCTGTGCTTTGTCATGCTGGCTGTGCAGCTTTGTAAAAGAATGTTGCCGGGACTTCCCTGGTGGCGCAGTGGTTGAGAGTCTGCCTGCCGATGCAGGGGACAAGGGTTCGAGCCCTGGTCCGGGGAAGATCCCACATGCCGCGGAGCAACTAAGCCCGTGCGCCACAACTACTGAGCCTGCGCGTCTGGAGCCTGTGCTCCGCAACGAGAGGCCGCGACAGTGAGAGGCCCGCGCACCGCGATGAAGAGTGGCCCGCGCTCGCCGCAACTGGAGAAAGCCCTCACACAGAAGCGAAGAACCAACAGAGCCAAAAATAAATAAATAAATAGATTTATAAAAAATAATAATAATAATAATAATAATGTTGCCTATAGCCTGAAATATACAGGATAGGCCATTCTCAAGGCTCTTTAAAGGAATCACACTTTTCCATTCATAGAGAGTTAAAACGTTACAGAGCAGAGAATAACATTTTTCTCGTTGGAGGTTTATAAGAACACAGTGACCATAACTACGTGTACAGCTGCAAGAACACAGGATTCCGGCACCAAGAAGTTTGTGACGACAAACCACATCCCTCCCCTTTTAGTATAAAAGAAGCCTGAATTTTAACTCGGGGAAGATGGTTCTTTGGGACACTAGTCCACCGTTTTCTCGGTCTGATGGCTTTCTGAATAAAGTCACTATTCCTTGTCCCAACAACTTGTCTCTCGATTTATTGGCCTGTCGTGCGGGGATCACTATGAGCTTGGACTCAGTAACACTAAAATAAGAATTGCTGAGTCAGAAAGTGTAGCACGTTCAACGTCAGTGGTGACCGACTAACCCTCAGACCACGGAACTAGCAAGGGCATCAAGATTTAGCACATTAAATTGTATCCCTGGTCATGGACTCATGACCCAATCAGAGTCATGATTCTTTCAACTGGTGGCAGAGGTGAGGGAAGACTTCTCTGTGTTAGCTAAACTACTGGGAGGTCAAATGAAGATGCTTAAGCCTCGTTTCCCACCATGCAGCAAAAGCCCACGTGCTGTAAGAAAGAATGCGGCGGACAGTTTTACCTCCAGTTATCTGGAATTCTACCTCTGTCTTTTCCTTGGTTTGGTTATTGGAGCCAATAAAGTCTCCCTTTTTGCTCAAGTTAATTTTATAAGTTACATCCAAGAAGTCCCATTCCTAGCCTTCTCAGCCCAAGGACGAGGAGACCCGTTTTGTGAAGGCAGGCTCACACGCGTGCAGCTGACTCACCAACTGTGGTCCCAACTATAGACCTGGAAACAGCTCTGGACCCTGAGGAGTTGGCTACAACCCTGTTTGACTCTGGTTCTGTCACAAGCACCTACGCCCAGGGACCCTGGAGGAGCCTCACCCCCTGGTGCATCAAGTAATAAGCATACAGATCTGGGTCCCAGCTCTGGACACTGCAGTGGTCTGTGAACCACTCCAGCCCCTCTTGGCTCTGGGGTCCAGGAGCCCCCAGAGGACACTGAATTAGACAATTGCCCACAGACAAGAGAGCCTTTGTGTTAGTCCTGGAGTCCAGCAGGGAAATTTCAGCACACAGTTGGAGGAAGAAAAATGCAAGATTGGATGCACTGAATAGGGTAAGAGGAACAATTCGACTTTATCCACGTCACCCCTCCCTGAAGATGGCACAGCTTGGTGCCAAGGGTGACCTTTTTGGCTGTGATTTCTCCCTGGGGTGAAAGTGAGAGTTTGGGAGTCAGTGCCTGGCTACCCCAGCTGGGGGGATGCTGCCAAAGACACCCATTGCTCTCTCACCTCATTCAGAGTACAGGTATACCTCAGAGATACTGCAGGTTCGATTCCAGGCCACCACAGTCAAGCAAATATCACAATAAAGCGAGTCAGACAAATCTTCTGGTTTCCCAGCGCATATAAAAGTTATGTGGGGACTTCCCTGGTGGCACAGTGGTTAAGAATCCGCCTGCCAATACAGGGGACACGGGTTCGAGCCATGGTCCAGGAAGATCCCACATGCCGCGGAGCAACTAAGCCTGTGAGCCACAGCTACTGAGCCCACGTGCCACAACTACTGAATCCCGCATGCCTAGAGCCCGTGCTCCGCAACAAGAGAAGCCACCACAATGAGAAGCCCACGCACCGCAACGAAGAGTAGCCCCCACTCGCCGCAACTAGAGAAAAGCCCGCACACAGCAATGAAGACCCAAAGCAGCCAAAAATAAATAAAAATTAAAAAAAAAAAACTTTACTACAGACGTCCCTGGTGGTCCAGTGGTTAAGATTCCATGCTTCCACTGTAGGGGGCACTGGTTTGATCCCTGGTCGGGGAACTAAGATCCTGCATGCTGCACAGCGCAGCCAAAAAAATAAATAAATAATTAAAAAAAATACTTTATTGCTAAAAAATGCTGACCATCCTCTGAGCCTTCAACGAGTCGTAATTTTTTGTGGGTGGAAGTTTTGAAATATTGTGAGAATTAACCAAATGTGACACGGAGACATGAAGTGAGCAAATTGTGTTGGAAAAATGGCACTGATAGACCTGCTCGAAGCAGGGTTGCCACAAACCTTCAATTTGTTTAAGAAGAAAAAAAAGTTAACATATGTGAACTGCAATAAAACGAGGTCTACCTATACTGCATCATGAGTGGCAAGACTGGGGGTGGTAAGCAGCTGGGGGAATAGCAGCCAGGGGTCAGAACAGAACAGATCTCAGTAACCGCACCAGGGACCCCCTCGCAAGGCTCACCCTGGAGCCAGTGGGGACACCTCCCCTGTGTACCCCCCTTGCTGGCCCAGAGACAATGCCAGCACTCCACACACCTTACCTCCCCAACACCTGTGACCTAATCCCAGGACACACACCCCCACAGCGGCAGGAGCGAGCTTTTACAGACAGCTAGTGAGTACGCACAGAAAGCCAGACCCAAGGTATGGAAACAAGTTGTGTCCATCAACATTTGAATGGATAAAGAAGAGGTGGTGTGTGTGTGTGTGTGTGTGTGTGTTCACACAGTGGAATATTATTCAGCCATGAAAAGGAAGGAAATTCTACCATCTGTGATAACATGGATGGACCTTGAGGGCATTATGCTAAGTGAAAGAAGTCAGACAGAGAAAGACAAATACCGTATGACATCACTTATACATGAAATCTAAAAAAGCCAAACTCCATCTTCCAGGAATAGGAGGGCAGGGATTGAGGCCTCATGAGTCTGGGTTAAGGTAGAGAGAGAAGACAGTGGTTAAAACCAGAAAGTCTAGAGTGGGGTGTCGTTACCTCCAGAACTTATGACTGTTAACTCAGCCTGGGCTTCATGAGTCATAGAAGTGGATCCCTTAATAAAATAAGAGTTTACAAAAAATTTTTTTAATAAAATAAAATTAAAAAGCCAAACTCAAAGAAACAGGGTAGAATGGTAGTCTCCATGGGGCTGGTAGGTGAGAGAAATGGTAGATTTTGGTCAAAGGGTACAAACTTCCAGTCGTGAGATGAAAAGTCGAGGGATGTAAATGTACAGCATGGTGACTCTAGTTAACAATATTGTATTACAAACCTGAAAATTGCTAAGAGCGTAGATCTTAAATGTTTTCACTACACACACACACAAAAAGGTAATTATGTGAGGTGATGGAGGTGTCAACTAACCCTATTGTGGTAATCATTTCACAGTATATATGTGTATCAAATCATCATATGGTACCCCTTAAACTTACACAGTGTTATTCAATTATATCTCAACAAACCTAGGGAAGAAACTGTTTTTTTTTTTTTTTTCACACACTCTGTATTTTATTTTTACAAGAGATGAATAGACTGACACCAAGCGAGAAACTGTTTTAAAAAGAATTATGGATAAAGCAAGTTGGCTTACTAAACATCAAATAAGTTCATAGCTTTTTGGAGAAACATACTTTTTTTATATGCTTGCTCTTCTGCTATGCAAAGAAGGGGATTAGTTTCGACCAGAAAACAAAAACAAAAACAAACAAACAAACAAAAACACCAGAAGAATGAGCAAGGACTTACAAAAGTGGCGTTTAGTTCATCATTAAAAAAAAATGAAAGGCTCCTAACAATTACAGCTCCCTTAGAGACACTAGAATTCAAGCAGCACAAACACCTTTTTAAAAATGGGGAAGAAACAATGGAAAATAACCTCCAACAAATAATAAGCAAAGACAAAAAGAAAGAAGACAGGAGGACTAAGGAAAGAAAACAGTTGAAAGGCTGTAAGATCAAATGCGTTAGTGATAACAGTCAATTAAAATAAGTTAAATACCCAAATTAAGGAAGAAGAAAACAAAAACTATTTCAAAGGAACAAAACTGCATTATATGGTGCTTGCAGGAAGCACGTTGAAAAGGTGCAGGGATGGGGTGAGGGCATGGGATTGTAGGAAAGTCCTTGTGAGAAAGCAGGGGTCCTTGATCACTAGACGATTCACATAGCTGTCACCCAGCACTGCTCATGGGCTCTCGGTATATCTAGTAAAATAGTAACGAAACAGCCTTTTGGTTCTCGGAAATCAATAGCACTCTGTGTATGGATGAGAGCTGTATAAATGTCATTAAGGTTAATGAGGTGGACAGCGGAGCTTGATGCTTTGTTCTATCTCTCAGATGCCAGAACATTCTGTTCAAAGCAGAGATGGAGCTCTATCTGAAAGTACCATTAAACGGCCATCACTGGTGCCCTGGGGTCAAAGGATGGCCTCAGGCCTTTTCTCCATTCCACGCACTCCTTGCTCAAACGTTTGCACTCGTCTCGACTTCTCTGGTAGGGTTATGTGCATATTCTGCAAATTCTGGGACAAAGCGGCTGGCGTGCAAAGCTATACAAAAATCACTGGATTTCTTTCAAATGCAACAGCATTGTGTGTTCATTTTTGTACGGTATATATGTGGCTAAAGATCATACAGAATAAGACAGAAGTTCTGAACTCTGTGTTGAGAACTTCGTGTTTCTGGAGTCTGTCCTCCCTTCCTGGCGTCGTAAATGGTCTGGAATCCTAGATCTCACCTGAGATGAGTGAGATTTGGAATGATGTGAGACAGCTTCAGCTTTGCGCAATGGAATTGATGGGATCAACTTATAGGGAAGACTCATGTGGCCCTGGAAACAGCAGTGTAGCCCGGAATCGAAGAGCTCTGTATTAGTCTCCTGGGGCTGCCATAGTGAATTACCACAAAC
This sequence comes from Eubalaena glacialis, assembly GCF_028564815.1. Taxonomy (NCBI): domain Eukaryota; kingdom Metazoa; phylum Chordata; class Mammalia; order Artiodactyla; family Balaenidae; genus Eubalaena; species Eubalaena glacialis. The sequence continues at coordinate 61,799,060 of NC_083733.1, read as the reverse complement.
TTGGAGGCTTGAAACAGTAGAAATGCATTCTCTCACAGTTCTGGAGGCCAGAGCCCCAAATCAAGATGTTAGCAGGAACATGTCTCTCCAAAACTCTAGAGGAGGATCCTTCCTTGCCTCTTCCAGCTTCTGGTGGCCCCAGGTGTTCCTGGGCTTGTGGCCGCATCAATCCAATCTCTACCTCCATCTTCACATGGCCTTCTAACCCTAACCCTAACCCTAACCCTAACCCCTTAACCCTAACCCTAACCTTAACCCTAGCCCTAATCCTGAGTCTTCTCCTATTCTGTCTCTCATAAAGGCACTTGTCATTGGATTTAGGGCACACCTGGGTAAGCCAGGATGATCGATCTCATCTTGGAATCTTTAACTTTATTACATCGGCAAAAAAGTTTTTCCAGATAAGGTCACATTCATAGGTTCCAGAGATTAGGACATGGCTGTATCTTTGGGGACCACTATTCAACCTGCTCAAGCACAGACTCTGGAAAGAAACTGCCAGCGTTCCTATCTCAGCTCTGCCACTTAGCAACTACGTGATAAACTCTTTATTTTTTTTTAACATCTTTATTGGAGTATAATTGCTTTACAATGGTGTGTTAGTTTCTGCTGTATAACAAAGTGAATCAGCTATATGTATACATATATCCCCATATCCCCTCCCTCTTGCGTCTCCCTCCCACCCTCCCTATCCCACCCCTCTAGGTGGGCACAAAGCACCGAGCTGATCTCCCTGTGCTATGCGGCTGCTTCCCACTAGCCATCTATTTTACATTTGGTAGTGTATATATGTCCATGCCACTCTCTCACTTCATCCCAGCTTACCCTTCCCTCTCCCCATGTCCTCAAGTCCATTCTCTATGTCTGCGTCTTTATTCCTGTCCTGCCCCTAGTTTCTTCAGAACCAATTTTTTTTTTAGATTCCATATATATGTGTTAGCATACGGTATTTGTTTTTCTCTTTCTGACTTACTTCACTCTGTATGACAGACTCTAGGTCCATCCACCTCACTACAAATAACTCAATTTCATTTCTTTTTATGGCTGAGTAATATTCCATTGTATATATGTGCCACATCTTCTTTATACATGATAAACTCTTAACCACTCTGAACTCCCATTTCTCTAAATCTAAAATACAGATAATGATAGTTCCTTAATATAGAAAGCATTGCTAAGACAGCAAACCTTGTGTTTGTTTTCTCACTCATACTTCATTTTATACATTTGATTTTTCATCCATCCTAGAATTCATTTCTTGGATGTGACCCAAGGAAATTTCACATCGTTCTGCTTTAATGAACCCGTTTTCCTGCTGACTTCACAACTGCTCAGGTCTTTCTGGACATGCCTCACAGCAGAATAGAAGAAACCACCTCTGGACTTCCCTGGTGGCGCAGTGGTTAAGAATCCGCCTGCCAGTGCAGGGGACATGGGTTCAATCCCTGGTCCGGGAAGATCCCACATGCCGCGGAGCAACTAAGCCGGTGCACCACGACTACTGAGCCTGCACGCCTAGAGCCCACGAGCCACAACTACTGAGCCTGAGTGCCACAACTGAGCCCGCATGCTGCATCTACTGAAGCCTGTGCGTCTAGAGCCCGTGCTCTGCAACAAGAGAAGCCACTGCCATGAGAAGCCCACGCACCACAACGAAGAGTAGCCCCCGCTCACCGCAGTAGAGAAAGCCCACGTGCAGCAACGAAGACCCAACGCAGCCAAAAAAAAAAATTAAAAAAAAAAAAAAGAAACCACCTCAAATCACCTTCCGCCTGGTATACCTGGAATTCTGTAATTGGGACTCCAACTTACTTTTCTCTTACTCAAACCCCATGTCTTGTTTTGTTTTCTTCTTTCCCTTCCACAGGCCCCCTGTTGGGTTGGCCACAGGGAATATCAAAAGCTAGTGGGTCTCGAAGGGAACCAGCAGAATCAGTATCACTGGGGCACTTGTTGGACATGCAAACTCTGGGGCCCCATTTGGACCTCCTGAGTCAGAAACTCTGGAGATGGAGCTCGGCAACCTGTGTTTCAACAAGGTCACCAGGGTTATTTCCGTGTCTTGGCTACCGTGAGTAATGCTGCAATGAACATGGGGGAGTGACTATCTCTTCGAGATCATGATTTCATTTCCTTTGGATGAATATCAAGAAGTGGCGTTGCTGGATTATATGGTGGTTCAGTTTGTAATTTTCTGAGGAGCCGCCATACTGTTTTTCCATGTCTGTACCAATTTGCATTCCTTCCAACAAGGCACGAGGGTAGGATAAAATTTGAGACGCTGGATTAGGGATGAGATAAAGTTCAGAGACAGGGCTCTGATTAAGGAGAAGATTGTGTTTAGAATGTCTAATAGTGAAAGTATTAAGAGATTAAAATTAGAGATCATGATAATATTAAGAGACCTCATTGGCTGAGCGCTTAATCTCAAAAGTACGTTATCTCAAAAAGTGTTCACGTTGGTGCCTAGAGGATTATACAGAACTGGAGAGAAGTTCTGAATTCTGTGTTGAGAATTTGCTGGTTATTGAGCTCCCTTCCTGGCAGCAATAACCTGGAATTTTTAGATATCCAGCAGGGAGACCCAGACACTGTGGCATGTCTTGAGTTGAGTCTAAACCTAAATGGTGAGGGGAAATCATTGGACCAAATTAGGACCCAACACATAGTAAGTGTTCAAATCATTCATGGAATGTTAGATAAATGAAAGGATCAGAGGGGTAATTTGTGGCATAGGTGAGGGGCAGTGTATCAGGGTTCTCCAGAGAAACAGAACCGACAAGAGATTGACTGATTAATTGATTTTAAGGAACTGGCTCATGCAATTTAAGTAATTCGCTCATGTATCAATAATAAGAGATTGACTGATAGATTGACTGATTGAATGATGTTAAAGAATTGGCTCATGCAATTTGGCTAGCAAGTCCAAAATCTGTAGGGCAGGTCAGAAGGTTAGAAACTCCGGGAGGATTTGATGCCACAATCTTGAGTCTTGAGGTTTCTCCAAGAAACCTGTTTTTGCCCTTACGTCCTCCAACTGATTAGATCAGGCTTACCTATGTTATCAAGGGTTATCTCCTTTACTGAAAGTCAGCTGATTATAGATGTTAATCACATCTGCAAAATACCTTTGTAGCAACACCTCAACTAGCATTTGATTAAACACCTGGATCCTATAGCCAAGCTAAGTTGACACATAAGACTAGCTAACCATCACTGACATTGTCAGGGTCAACTGGTAGAAATTAAAGGACTTAAGTTAGTGTCAATAGTTCAGTAAGAACACATAAAACTGAATAGACATTGGGGGGATTGAGGAGTGAGTTCTGGGCATCCCTGATCTTTGGCTTCACCTACTGACTTGTCAAGAGTCGGGTAAACAAACTATAGTTATTCTGTTTGTCTCATCTGGTCTATGCTTTTATGGCTTCTTGCAAGAAATCCCATAAATTAGGAACCCTGGATTGAAACAGGGCATATTGTCCCCTCCCCTTATGAAGGGGTAGGAGCTACCCAGGCAGCTGGAGGGGATGTGCTTCCTGGGGATGGGAGACTAAAATAGGAGTCATCAATAAAAGCAACTCCTCATTATTGAATGGTTACTAAATGCCAGGCAATGCCAGTTCTTAACTCCTACCACTGGGTCTGTTTTCTTCTACAATGGAGTTATGTGCACAAGGGTCAGGAGGCACATGAAAAATGTACCACTTTCATTGATACCAGGACCATTACTGAAAGTCTCAGAGCTGCAGGACTCCTCTAGCAAATGAAGCCAGAACTAAAGGCTTAGACATGGAATTTATGTGAAACTTGTGTTCTCTCCTCCTGCAAATCCAGATCTAGTGTCTATAGCAGATGAGAGAGAGAGAGAGAGTAAAATGTCCAGGCTTGGACTGTAGAGGCAGGTAAGAATGCCCTGCCCCAATATGCTACTTATTGGATCAGAAAGAGCAATAGACATGGAGGAAGGCAACTAGATGACAATATGCCCTGATAATAGTTCCTTATCAGCTTGTAGAAAGTAGAAGCAAACATATTTAGCAGAATCCCAAATGTGAAACTCCCTGCTGTAAAGGGAACACGCCCGTATGTGGAGTTTGGACCACAAGTGTCAGGGACTCCTGACCTAGGATAGAGTACAGATGAAAGTGTGGAGTGAAAAATCCATGCTCCAGGGCCTGAGGCTGACCCATGAGTTGTCTGAACCTAGCCTGGCTAGGGCTTAACACACCCTCCCATAATGCGCACATATCATCCAGAATAAATGTTTCTTTCTCTCCATGTCTATCAACTCTTCACTCCTTGAGGGCTTCAATATTAAGCGTTGAGAAAAACATCAAATAACTAGTATCCTCACAGCCAAGTGAATTTTTATCAATAACACCCTATTCAGATTTCTGGAGTAAACAATTTACCTTAGGGAAGGTATAAAACCTTCTGCTATGAGCAGTGATCACATAAAGGTATATATTTATATCCTGGCCTTATTAAATCTGAGTTTGTGTGATCTTTATTGGGCCACAAGAATATCAGCATCTGGAAGTCAGCAAGTTATCTCAAAAAGCAAATGGCTGGCTCATTGCCAAAGATGGTGCCCAGAGAACCATACATCCCAGCATTTATTCCTTTGTGTAGTCCCTTCCTCCCAAGTCTGTGCTGGGTCCATGACTAGGTTTTAACCAATAGAATAAGGCTGAAGAGATGATTGGGATTTCTAAGGTCAGATCACAAGAAGCATTGAAAGTTCCACCTGAGTCTCTAGGAACATTCTCCCTGGGTAAAGCCAGTCACTAAAAAGCCTGACTGTCTGCAGAACCGCCATGCTGTGAGGAAGCCCAAGCTAGCCACGTGGAGAGGCATCTCTGAGAGAGAGAGATGCCCAACCAGGCACAAGCTATCCCAGCCACCTGGTGCTAGGTATGCAAGTGAAGAAACTTCAGATGACTGCAGCCCAGGTTTCATCTGGCTGCAGCAGGATGACAGACTCCAAATGAGAACCACTTAATTAAGCCCAGTGAACCCCCAGAACCATGGGATTGCATTTAAAGCCGGGAGTCAGCAAACAACAGTCTGTGAACCAAATCTGGCCCATGACTTGTTTTTGTAAGTAAACTTTTGGGGTAACACAGCCACACTTACTCATTTATGTATTGTCTGTGGTGCTTTCGTGCTACAACGGCAGAGGTTAGTAGTCGCAACGGAAACTTTATAACTCTCAAAGCTGAAAACAAGTGCTATCTGGTCCTTCTCAAAAAACATTTGCCAACCTCTTTTCCAAGGTGAGTTTTGGGGGTGGTTTGTTATGCACCAATGAATAAGCAGGACACTGACAACTTTGATTCCACAATCGAAGGACATTTAAAACATTGTCTGATTCCTAAACTAGTAAGTATTGTAAAATATCCCAGGGTTGGACTTCCCTAGCGGTCCATTGGTTAAGACGTCGTGCTTCCACTGCAGGCGAAGGCGGGTTCCATCCCTCTTGGGGAAGTTCCGCATGCCTCGGGGTGCGGCCTAGGGTCACTTGTTCCTTTGCAAACATGATCTTTTACCATTGAAGTGTTCTGATTCCACTCACAGAGTTATGAGTCAGCACGGGGATCTAAACCCACTAGATTTTGAATCACAACTTGGTCACTTTCTAACTCTGTGACCGAGGACGCGTTACTTTATCTTTTTTCCTGTTGGATCAAACTGATAATTACAGTGTTGTAATTAAGAGCACGCTTTCTGGATTCAGACAGCCAATGTGTAAATCCACTTCCTTCTCTTCCTGAGGGCTAGTAATCAGTAGCATGAAGACCTCAAATACACCAGCTATTGTTGCTGTTGTTGTTTACATTATTGCTATTGCAATTGCAGTACGTTCTTGCTTTTAGGATTCAGAATAATGAACGTGAAAGATGGAAATATGTGTCCATTTGGAAGATGGCATCTATTATAAATATACTTCCAAGTGATAGTCTGTCCTTTCTCTCTGCCTCAGAGAGGCGCTCACCCTCTTTGCCTGGGTAACTTGTCCTTATTCTTGAGAATATCAGCTTTCACATCCCTTCCTCGAAGACACTGATTCTCTACCAGGGGCCATGTGGAACATTTTTGGTTGTCATAACTGGGGGAAGGGGTGCTACTGCCATCTAGTGGGTAGAGGCCAGGAATACTGCTAGGCATGCTATAGGTACACAGGACAGCCTGCACAACAAAGAATGATCCGGGCCAAAATGTCCACAATGCCCAGACTGAGGTCTAAGGCTTGCTCTAGCCCTGGCACCTCTCTCACAAGGCTTGGGCGAGGGACTCCCCTGAGGCCTTCCTCAGGATCTTCAATGTTTTCACCTACTACTTTGAAATGACCTGCATTCTCACCTGTCCCCCCCAGAAGTTCAAGGAGATCAGGGACTGAATCTGTTTCGTACCTCTACCTCCGAAGCACATGTGTGGCATTTCCTTGCACAATTTCCTTGATAAGATAAAAGAATAAATTAGCGTTTGCTTGAATATCACACACTCAGCGCTATCCATTGGAACTCTCAACTGAAGAAAAACGCACGACTGAAAACTTGTGAGTTAAGTTTTATTCAGGGATCTTACTGAGGACTCTAGCCTGGGAGACAGCCTTCAGATAGCTCTGAGGAACTGCTCCAAAGAGGTAAGAGAGGAACAAAGATATACACCAGGTTTTTTTGTTGTTTGTTTTGTTTTTGTTTTTGTTTGTTCTTGTTGCTGGAAAAAAAAACATGTAGTTGAACATCAAGAGAATACTGTGAATTACAAAGAACAGATTTCGCAAGTTAATCATTTTAGTGCTTTTTTATATATGGGAAGATGCAAGAATCTGGATTCGTTGAAATTATTCCTTAGATACGCAGTCTTAACTATCTAGGGTCAGTATCCAAAGCAAAGAATTCTGCCTGTTTTTCTCCATCCTGAATTCTCTTGAGGTGTACCATTGGTGGGCAGCTGCAGTGGCTAATGGCTTGATCCTTGTAGAACTGGAATGGCAGGCAATATTCTTTGTTTACAGTGCCCCCTGTTGGTCATAAGTTCGACCAAGGTTTGGGAGGCATCTGGTGACCAATTTGTATCACAACTCTATGACGTCTCATTCCTAGGTCAGAGGAGAATTTCATTGATAGGACACTCAATATGCTATTTTTGGATTAGGCCCTGTTGATAAACTAAAGTTGTCTGGATTGTCTGTCTTACTAGTCTATTATGATCCTGATAATGTTTTCCCTTGTTGCTTCTTCCTATACCTAGAGTTGCACTATTACAATTATTCTATATAGTTGTATATGTGATCAATTGCCTTAAGACATTTAGCCATCATTCATTTTGTCAGAGGCCTGATTACACCTTGGGTAATGCAAGAGACAGCAATCTTATAAAATAGACAGGATATAAATAATATAGCTAGTAACATTAATAAGGTCATAGTATAGCAGAGAAAGACACAAAGCATAAACAGTTTGAAAACCACAAAGAGAGAGCAAATTAAAATGATTAGTATAACTAGTTTTAGTCTGGATTGCAATAAGTCTTCAAGTCCAGAGGGGAGTCAGCTGGAGAAGCCAAAATCTGGAGGGATCAGGTAGAGAGAAAAAGATAAATGTCTCATCTTTGTTTACAAAGGTATACTTTATCATCTTGCTGTAAGATATATTTAGCATAAGAGGAAAGGGTTTCTGGAAAACAAAGATTAAAAGCCAGTAATATTTCAGACAGTCATAAAATTATAAATCATATTTATCAGTTCATTCAGTCCCATGTAATTAATTCCTGTTGATCTGGATGAAACCATGAGGTTTTCCATTAGAATTTTAAATTTCTTACTCAGTTCAATGGTATGATCTGAAAGTCATCAGAAACCTTATTTGTCAAAAAGTCTATTTTATGAATCGTCTTGAAGATCTTCCTTTTGTAAAAGCATCAGAGTAAAACAATGACTGTCTATAAATGACAAAAGACTTAAAGTGGCATGGTTAAAGATCTGATTATAATTCAATTGAAAAGAAACTTGGTTATTTCTGTGACATACAACATTTTAAGACAATAACTAGAATTATTACTGATAACATTACACCAGGACATACCAGGTTTTTAAGAATTCCATATAATTTTTGAAATATCTATATTAATGATATTTACCCATACAGTATAACCTAAGAAGGTTTATCACAGCTTATTTGACAATGTTTCCCATGTAATTTAATATACCAAATAAACTCAATTAATTTAATTTATCTCTTTGGGATGTTTCAGGGGCCCCTTGAAGCATCATGCCAAAGTTAGCTAGAGGTCAAAAGAAATTCATTTAGAATTTGACTTGGGGAAGTTTGTTAAAGATATCAAAAGGTTTTAAAATACTTGGTCAAATAAGATCATAGGTTATTGTGAAACAGTACTTATTCCTTCAACCAAAGTGACAATAAAAAAATTTAAAGGCAAATACAGAAAGTTACCACAGATTATTGAAAAAGTAAAGAAACTTTACAGTCCGTTGTCAAAAGCAGATCAATATTCCAAAAAAACTTTGTCCTCTTAACACAGAGAGAAAACAAAATTCTCGTTTTGTACCAGCTTACTATTAATATTAAAAGGTATTTACTCAAATTTTATTTTAACTAAGGTGTAAGCAATTACAAACCGTCTTTTACATTAGCATTCTGTAGATTGGCAAAATTATAGACACTATTTATGATTTCTAAAAACTTGTGCTTTTTTATAGAAAACTTTTTAGTGTGGCAACAAACATTATTTATTAATAGTCCTAAATATATTTCTCTGTGAATTCAGTTTGGGGTGAGGGAGACTTTGCAGCAGTTTGAGTTTTAAAAGGCCTCTTTTTGAATGAAATAATGCCATTTGCAGCAATATGGATGGACCTAAAGATTATCATACTAAGTGAAGTTGGAAAGAAAAAGGCAAATACCATATGATATCACTTATGTGTGGAATCTAAAATATGACACCAATGAACTCATCTATGAAACAGAAACATAAGTACAGATATAGAGAACAGACTTGTGGTTGCCAAGGGTGGGGGGGAGGGATGGATTGGGAGTTTGGGATTAGCAGATGCAAACTATTATATATAGGACGGATAAACAAGGTCCTACTGTATGGCACAGGGAACTATATTCAATATCCTGTAATAAACCATAATGGGAAAGAATATGAAAAAGAATATATATATACAGATATATATATATATATATGAATCACTTTGCTGTACAGCAGAAATTAATACAACATTGTAAATCAACTATACTTCAATAAAATTTAAAAATTGTTTAAAGTCCTCTCTGAGCCATAATGGAATGGCTTTGTATTTTCCCAGCTCTAGCTAGCTAGGACCAAGGACACAGCTGAATTTCACAAGTCATGATGAACAGAAAAACACACACAGTACCTTTTGGCAAAACAACAATTGAAACTGCTCAATTATTTATCATTTTGGAACTTCATGAGAAGCTGGGAAGTCTAAACAAAATGAAAATGTTCTCTGAAGGTTCCAAGGATATTTAAAAAGTTTTCTATTGCCCTTTTAGAATGTTTGCAGTTTATTACCTTATTGGAAAATACAAGGAAATGGGGGGGAGGGGGCATGGAAAACAAAGAAACAAACAAACAAAAAACAAGGAAATATAAATGTATATACACGTTTATGTGTACTTGAGTTTATAACACCAGTATTTTGTTTTTTAATGTTTTATCGGATGCTTTCCTCATAGATTACATCTTTATATACTATAACATAAAGACAAAGGGATTGTGAAAAAAAAGTGATCATAATAAACCTATTTATGGACATTAGATTTTTCAAATAGTTTTAAAATTTGTTTAAAAATAAAAAGACGTCATTTACTCCCCTCATTCTTTTTTTCCTTTGGTTTCAGATTCTACCTGATTGAGCGAATTAGGTTCAGTCTCATGTCATTGTGGGCTCTATTTACATTTCTGATTTGTAGAGATTTGCAAGACAAAGACAGTTGCTTTTAATTTCCCAAAGAACTGGTCTGCTGTCTAATTGATATCAAAAGATTGATTTACCCAACTACATTTTCTTTAATTTGCTTTTATTAGTCCCTGAATATGAGCTCCCAGTTTTTACTTTATAGTGTGTGGGCTCAGGTAACCCTATTGGTTTCCTTTAGTATGTTTAATTAATACTGTCTGAGGAGCAGGACTTCCCTGGTGGTGCAGTGGTTAAGAATCCGCCTGCCAATGCAGGGGACACGGGTTTGAGCCCTGGTGCAGGAAGATCCCACATGCTGCGGAGCAACTAAGCCCGTGAGCCACAACTACTGAGCCTGCGCTCTAGAGCCCGTGAGCCACAACTGCTGAGCCCCCGTGCTGTAACTAAGAGTAGCCCCTGCTCGCCGTCACTAGAGAAAGCCCACACGCAGCAGCAAAGACCCAACACAGCCAAAAGCAAATAAATAAATAAATTTAAGAAAAATATTGCCTGAGGAGCAGATTTATATGCCCTGTCTTATAACATCAGGCAGGGAAGCCATTCCCCAGTAAGACATAATGTCTATCCCATAATATAATTAGGCAAGAGAGAGGCAACCATCATATAAAGCCCTTTCAAATACACCAATCATTATAAACTTTCATCTCAATTCTATCAACACTTATACCTTTATCTTCAGCTTTCGTTAGGGCCCCATCAACAAGTCTTGGTCTTACAAGGAGTCCCAGAAAGTTTCCTTTTTATCCCCCAGCCATTTTATCCATTTTTGTGTAGAAGGCTTTGAGGTCCCCAGTGAGGGGTCAAGCAAAGGGACTCAGGACATTTGTCAATCTTTAACTTGATTCGTTGATTTAACTGTTGTCTCAAGCAATTGCTGGGCAGGTATCTCAGTGTAATTTTCTTCCAGCCTTTAAAAAGAATTATTTTAATTAATTTATTTATTTATTTATTGGCTGCATTGGGTCTTCGTTGCTGCATGCGGGCTTTCTCTAGTTGCGGCGAGCGGGGGCTACTCTTCGTTGCGGTGCGCCGGCTTCTCATTGCGGTGTCTTCTCTTGTTGCGGAGCACGGGCTCTAGACGCGCGGGCTTCAGCAGTTGTGGTGCACGAGCTTACTTCGCGACATGTGGGATCTTCCCAGACCAGGGCTCGAACCCGTGTTCCCTGCAATGGCAGGCAGATTCTTAACCACTGTGCCACCAGGGAAGCCCATGGCTGGTTTTTCTAACCACTATGTCTTTCTATATACAACTGTCTATTGAGCTTAACAGCCACATGGCTCTCGCATGGGGCTAACAGATGATGCCCAGAAGGGACCATGAATATCCAGGATCTAGCATATCTCAGATTGTTTTTAGAAACATGATTTCCTGGAAGGTGCTAATTGGTTTGTGATTTTTTTTTTTAATGTTTTATGCTTAAATTAGATTGTGAAGCAACAAGGATACATTGTACAGCACAAGGAAGTATAGCCATTAATTTTTCTTTCTGGACTTTTTTTTTTAATGTAGATTTTTTTTTTAAAGTCTTTATTGAATTTGTTACAATATTGCTTCTGTTTTATGCTTTGGCCCTTTGGCCATGAGGCATGTGGGATCTTAGTTCCCCGACCAGAGATTGAACCCTTGCCCCCTGCATTGGAAGGCGAAGTCTTAACCACTGGACCACCAGGGAAGTCCCTCTCCTGACTTTTAACTCTATAAATTAGTTTTGCTTGTTCTTGAACTTCATATACATAGACTTATGCCATATGAACATCTGACTTCTTTCACTCACCATAGTTGTTGGTGCACAACCTCCTCAGGAGCTTGCTGGGTATAATCTGAAACTGGACCGCATATGCAGAGGGCAGGAAGAGATCAAAGAAAGAGGCAGACCATTCCAGATTGGTAGGTGGCAGGTTTAATAAGCAAGAGAACTTACTTATGAGGCAGGTCTTAGGCAGCCACAAGACGGGTTGATTTCGGCACCTGCTCCCCCAATCTTAAAAGTTTATATAGACTTTACCTGGCTTGAGTCATGTACACAATCCAGATGGTTTCAACACCACATTACTATCTCAAGGCTATATCTTTAGGCAGCTTCTAGTGCAGGGAGGGCAAGTGGAACATGCATTCCAAGGACAGGGGGAGGGGTAAGGTGCCTGCAATTGCCTAGGTCCAGCTCACGGGTCAATGGCTCAATGGGTCAAACCTCCATGATTTCCCCCAACAATAAGGTCCATGAGATTCATTCATGATGTTGTGTGTATGTATGGATATATATTGCTGTGTATCTATAAGGATAGCATAATTTGTTAATGTATTCTCTTATTAGTAATCTTTAAACTATAGTACACAAATATAATATCACTCACATATTAAAATCTTCCAGTGCTTCCCATTATAAGTAGACTATAATATCCCAGATGGAAAGGACAATACTTTTCTCTTCCTTTGTCATATCCTTAGTATCATCCCAGTGACTGGTTCGTAGGAACTTTAAAATACATATTTGATTAATGAATGCAATAACTAATTTATTAAAAGAATCCATTGATATTTAAAGGGCATTTTCTAGGAATTGGCTTTTTCTCCATTTTTATGAAGATCAAGAAGGTTGGAAAATGACTGTATTGATTTTTCATTATCCTATTTTTCTCTTTAAGGTGATTTACCTCATCAGAAATCCCAGAGATGTTTTTTGTGTCTGGTTATTTTTTCTGGAGGATTGCAACATTTGTTAAGAGACCAGAGTCACTGGAACAATATTTTGAATGGTTCATCCAAGGAAATGGTGAGTGAATATAAAATACGGAAGCTGGGGTTGCCAGACTGCTTTATCAGACCTCTTTTTTTTTTTTTAACCCAACTTGATGTCTCTACATCTCACCAACACGTGGTTATAAGGCTCCATCACCATTGGAACCCAAATTTTCCAAGTCCACGTAACTATCTTGCAAAGCAGCAGAACCTCAGCCAACCTTTATGCTTGCCCCATCAGAAACTATCCTAGCTATTTTCTGAGTCTCCAGGACCTGTCTAATACTAACACAGAGCACTCATATTCTTCTCCTCTACTCTCCTAATTTGTGGCTTTCTGAAAGTCAGCTTTCATTGGCTTCCTGGACAATATAGTCCTGACTTTCCACCATTTTTCAGATGCATCTTTCTAAAACTCCCTTAATTCTCTTGTCCTATCTGTCTCAAAATGTATGCATTGCCGTAGGATCTCTATACTTTTAATTATGCAGAATTTCTAGGCATTCTCGGATACTTGAAATTTTGCAGTTTTTCTCAAAACTATGTGATGAGTCTGATATCTCAGCTGTGATATATCTCCCTGGCTTCAGACCTGTTTCTCTAACAGCCCATGGACATCTTAACTGGAGAGAGCCATCGATAACTCTAATTCAATATGCTCAAAATTGAACACATTTCCCCCCATATCTCAAACTTCTCCTATTACAGGTTTAACTTATTCAACAAATAGAACCACTCCTAACCCAAGGGCTACCATGATTCTGACATTTAACAAGTGTCATCTTTTTCCCATCCCTCATGCCCCTCACCACTTTCCTTTATCTAATTATTATCCAAGTCCCACGACCCTGACTAATATCTTCATTCTGGTCTTGTAGTTAGGGAAGTCACCCTTTTCAACACTATATAAAATAGCACCTCTCCCCATCTCTATAGTTTTATCTTTTTTTCCCCCTTAGTACTCATCACCAATGAATATGTATTCTATTTATTTGTTTATTCCATGTGTCTCCCCACTAAAATTTAAGTTCTTTGAGTTGTTCATTGTTGACTCCAGGCCCTAGAGTGGTGCTTGCCACATAGTAACCAGCTAATACACCTTTGTTAATGAGTATTTATTTTCCACCCCTTCCATCCGTGCTTTATTAACAAGAGCCACTGTTACTTCTCACCTAGAGTAACATTACAGAATCTTTATTGGTGTCCTCATCGGCATGTTCTTTGTCCCTTCTAGGCTATGTTGCAATCATCTGTTCTATATTGAACAGTTCACGTTCCCTGACTTTTTTTGCCCAGCATTGAAGTCCAGTCTTCAAAGGTTGGAGGTCATATTTCTTATTGAACTGATCCTGGGTGAACTTTGCAGCCCTATCTACTGCTTAGCGTCAAGCTACTCTTTCAGAAAAAGAGCAATAGTTAAACTACCTGATGGAAACCCAGACATGAAGAGAACACCCCCCCCCCTTCAATGCTATATTTGATCTTGCCATTTGGTGTATAAAGTAGTCTGAATTGTGCTTCAGCTCTCACCAGGAATCCAGGAAAGTCCAATCAATAGCGGTGGGTGATGAAGACATATCCTGTAAACCTTACCACTGTCCCAATATCTTGCTTATTTGTGCCCTAAAAATCCCACACAGACCTATTTCTTATCCAATCAAGAACTACCAATACCAAAATCTTTATTGCTATCAACTAATACCAATATCCTGACTTGTCTGCAGCCCTGCAGAAAGTCGATTGTAACCCTTTTCCACGTACCAATGAAGAAATCTTGGAAATTTAAGTCCCAGGAAATATGGACCTTAGACCCAAGCAACAGAGTCCCTGCTCTGGACCTTGGGTCTTGTAGCAGAGTTCTGGATTATACATGATAACAAAGCCTTAGGACACTAAAGGAATTGCATTTCCAGAGAGACACATCAAGAGGGCTGGAAAATGGGCACTCCAAGGGAATTCATGACAGGCTTTCCTTGCCAGATGTCAGCACCCCTGATGAACAAAATAGCCCAAGAGAATTCCCAGACAGACCCTTTTGTCTACATGGATGATTCCAGTATGAACTTCAAGGATGATTCACAGTTACCAGCTGGTCCCAGACCTTAGTTCCCTGACCAGGGATTGAACCCAGGCCATCACAGTGAAAGCGCCATTCCTAACCACTGGACTTCCAGGGAATTCCCTGTTATATCTTTTCAAAAATCTGTTCAAAAAACATTTCCATCATAAAAGGGGAAGTTATAAATTTCATATCAAGGTCAAGTGCCTTTGGCCCATGTTTGAGCAAATTATGATAGATAAGCTGAGAACACAAGATATAGAGAAAGTGAGAATGTTTTTCTAGGAGAGAAGAACTGAAGCATAGATAGAAATACAGAAAGCCTCTTTTCCAAGGTAGGATACAATCCTGACACCAATTCTGATATGTGGTATGCGTTTTTTTCCCCCACATTTCTCCCGACACAAGCTGGGTGTCCTACAATTCAACTCAATTCTGATACTATCTACCCAGAGAAAGCATCAGATTCCGTAGGTTAAGGGTTCAGTCCCACAAGACTGTCCTTACTTCAGATGCCAGTCACAAACCCAGGTTGTCTGTGCTTCTGACCAACTGGATATAAATCAGAGGTTCCCATGACCCCCCAGCTTGGGTTTGATTAATTTGCTAGTGGCTCATAGAACTCAGGAAACCAGTTCACTTACTAGATTACCAGTTTATTACAAAGGATATTAAAGAAAATCAACAGCTGGATGGAGAGATACATAGGACCCAAACAAAAGAGCTTCTGTACTCAAGAGTTTGGACCTGGCTAGGCAGCCTTTGGCTGATTCACCAACATAGAAGCTCTCTGAACCCGCCCATCCTTTTAGGTTTTTATGGAGGCTTCATTACATAAGCATAATTGATTAAATCATTGCCCACTGGTGATTGACTCAACCTCCAGCCCCTCTCCCCTCCCCAGAATTCAAGGTGTGGGGCTGAAAGTTCCAGCCTTCTAATCAGGGTTGGTTCCCCAGGCAACCATTGCCCCCATCTTTAGAGGATTTCCAAAAGTCATCTCATTAACAAAGTCAGTTAAAGCCGCCTCATTAACATGAAGTCAGTTGTGGTTGAAAGGGGTTTATTATGAATATCAAGACACCCATTTCACCTTTATGGCTCTGAAGAAATTTCACCTTTATGGCTCTGAAGAAATTTCAAAAACTGAGGACAAAAGACCAAATATTATAACAAAAGATGCTCCCATTGCTGTTATGGATTAGGAAATTCTAAGGGTTTGGGGAGTTGTGAGCCAGGAGCCATGGACAGAGACTGAAATATATATTTAGTGTACATCACAATATCACAAAAGAATATTGCGGTCCAATATTGCTGGTAAATGGGAAAAAAATCTCATTATATATATAGAGTAGTTGTGTATTAATATATACACAGATTTATTTATTAAAAAAAAAGAGCCTTAGGGGGTCCTGTGCTCTGGACACATTTCCTCCCCAGCAATGTAAGGAATCTCTAGGATTCCTGTAGCTTGCAACTCAAGATCATCACCCATGTTCTGGAAGCTTGAACACTAGAATTCTCTATGCAAAAGATCTCAAGCATGTTCTCATAGCCTATATGGTCCTCTGCTCCGGGTCCCACCTCCCAAGGAAGACCAGACTAGCAGCATGAGCACTGCTAAGTTAGGTTTGGCCAAGGGGAGAATCAAAACGAATGAACCGTGATTGCTGTTTGCAAACATTGCTGAAGCCATTAGTTTTTTGCCAAATGCTTCCCCAACACTTTATAAGTCCAAAGTTAGAAATTAAATGAAATGTTTCAATTTTGGGGCTATTAAGAATAATGTTTCTCTTGTACATGTGTGCATGACTTTCTTTCTGGTTTTTGTTTTGTTTTGTTTTAATTATTTATTTATTTATTTATTTATTTATTTATTTATTTATTTATTTATGGCTGTGTTGGGTCTTCGTTTCTGTGCGAGGGCTTTCTCTAGTTGCGGCAAGTGGGGGCCACTCTTCATCGCGGTGCGTGGGCCTCTCACTATCGCGGCCTCTCTTGTTGCGGGGCACAGGCTCCAGACGTGCAGCCTCAGTAGTTGTGGCTCACGGGCCTAGTTGCTCTGCGGCATGTGGGATCCTCCCAGACCAGGGCTCGAACCCGCGTCCCCCACATTGGCAGGCAGACTCTCAACCACTGCACCACCAGGGAAGTCCCCAAAAATGTTATTTTTAAACATTATTGAGAAAATTGACAAATATAATTGTATATATTTAAAAGTGATTATTTGATATACATATACATTATGTAATGATTACCAAGATCAAGATAATTAACACATTCACCACCACACATAGTTAGGTCCATGTTTTGGCTAAAAATATATTTATGTTATGCTCATTCTTGAATGATAGCCTAATTGAGTAGAATTCTCAGCTGGTAATAAATTCCCACTACAATCTGGAGTTAAGAAAGGTTCGGGCATGGTAGACAGCCATTCGAAAGTATAAAATAGTTAAGATATGGAGGATGGAGTGAGAAAATTTACCTCCCAGGAAGACAATATAAAATACTGGGAAGAGCAATTTTCAAGAAAACATGCCTGAGTACTTCCTCATGTATGAAATCTCCGTTTGGAGAACCACACCTAGCGTCACAAAGAATTATTACAAATAAATCTTCACCTAGCCTCTAGGAAAGCTGTGGTAGAAAAAAGGAAAGAAAATCTTAAACCAGAGGAAAGACAGATAGTTTCCAAAGGAATAATAATTATAACAGCAGCAATGAAGGCAAGAAGAGAGAGGGGAAAAAAAAAAAAAGGCAAGTGCTATGAGAATATACCTAGCAACCAAAAATTCTAAATGCTGAACAAATGAAGGGCAACAAGAACTCCTCAGGCCACATGGTTCTCTGGACAAGA
Organism: Eubalaena glacialis; assembly: GCF_028564815.1. NCBI lineage: Eukaryota > Metazoa > Chordata > Mammalia > Artiodactyla > Balaenidae > Eubalaena > Eubalaena glacialis. The sequence goes on along the minus strand of NC_083733.1, from coordinate 61,781,422 downwards.
TCTCCTTAGAGACCCTTGAAAACTGGGTACAAAACCTGCTCCAAATGAACTAGGCTTGTTAAAGGTCAAACGTATGATGTTGGATAATACTTATAGCAAGACCAAATGTGCCCTGCATTGTGCTGGCAATTGTGCCCACAAGAGTGACCATAATATATGGATCCCTGCTTTCATAGAGTTTGTAATCTACTCACTCTTTCTGCCTTCCCCCCTATGCACTGCCATATGGATCATGGTTTAACCATGCTTGTGGCTGGATGTTCATGAGAGACAAGGAGAACTTCCTGATACTGAGTTATGAAGAGATGAAATGGGTAACTATTGTTCTTATAGTCAGCACACTCTCTCTCACCACTGTCTTCACTCCCTCTAACTTCCCTCCATTCCTCTGTGTCTCTCTTCCACCTTCTCCGTCAAAGTTTAGCCTTGTGAATGGTCATTAGGAGTGAGAATAGTGACCTGGTCTTCATTGTCCTAATTCTGGTTGACACTTCCTAAGCTCCCTGTTCCCTTTCTTCATGTGTTCTTCCTTATCTCACCTTACAACAACCAAAGGGCTTTTTCCATGCACTGAGACAGAGTACAATGGCTTGTGTTCACACTGGCAACTGGTTCTATAATTTCTAGAGGTAAGTTGCATGATGCTGTTGATAACCTAGTGGTAGGAGGGGTCTGAGAAAGAAGACAGGAATGGGTAGAAGCAAGTTTGGTTGAACACAGAGATGTGTTCAACTGTCTGACATACCAGATTGACTGATAAGAGAAAAATTAAGTCATAAAATCAATCTGTGTGATTATTCTGAGGCCAAGAACTGGACTGACGAGGGATGGGCAGGAAAAGCTGTCATCTGATGTTCAAAACCAATAAAGGTGATGAAACCACAGGAAGAAGAACTTTACCTATTAGTGGTATCTTGGAGAAAAGAGAAAATAACACAAACACCAGCTTTTGCTTCTATCTGAGAAAAATTACTTTCCATCATCTTCTTCTGGCCACTTCTGTTCAATCCTCTATGGCCTCCACATGAATTTCATTTTTACCAAGGAGACTTTTGTAACAAGTTTAGCTACCTCAGGTTCATGGTCCCATACCTTCCTGTAATTATGCTTTCAAGCCACAAAATGAACTTTTACTCTAATAATCTCTACAGTTGTGTGTTTTCTTTCTTTCTCTTTTCTTTTCTTTTTTCGTTTTTTGTTTTTGTTTGTTTTTTGGGGTTTTTAAACATGTTTTGTTTGTTTTGTTGTTGTTGTTGTTGTTTTCTTTTTCCTTCCTTTTTCTGTTTTTTTTGGGTTTTTTTGTTCTTTTTTTGTTTCTTTTTCTTTTTTTTGTTTTCATTAGGATTTTTGTTTTGTTTTTTTGTTTTTTTTTTACAGTTGTGTATTTTCTTGTTAGATCGTATGGAAGGCTCATGGAAAAAAGAAAAAAAAATTAAAGCATTATAGCTCTAAGAGGAAAGTCTCTGATTCAAAGCAAAGCCCTTCTGGTTATAAAAATCTGTTTTCTTATCACAATCTCCCAGGATCATGTGCCAAGTACTAATTACTGAGATAATAAATAAGAAGATATGGTAAAGCTCTCTTGTATGATTCAAATGTTAGTTATGGAAAACAGTATTATTTGAGCACATAGCCACGATTTGAAATCGATTCCTTAAATCTTTGTCAAGTTCTCCCTGAAACTCTCCTGCCTAATCCTCATCATAATCGTCTAGAAGCCCTTCTAAAGTCTCTTTAGAAAACCCAGTATTTTAGTGTTAAGTTGTCCTGAATTCAACTATACTGGGAAATCCATCATGATCCTTCCATCTTTCGTATACTTTGTACTCCTTCTTTACCTTTTCCCATTTCTTCCTCCTGGTCACATCCAACTCAATCCCGACTCACGTCTCTACATTTATTTCTCTTTTCCTCTTCCCTCGCCTCCTCCTCATTCTGCTATTTCCTCCTTCTCATCTCCTTTTCTATGTTCTTTCTCTTTCATATAATCTCTCTTATTTTCTCTTCTTCTAGGACACAAGAAGGACGGTAGAGAAGATCTGCCAGTTTCTGGGTAAGAAACTAGAACCAGAAGAACTGAACTCAGTCTTCAGAAACAGTTCCTTCCAGGTCATGAAAGAAAACAATGTGTCCAATATTTCCCTCCTGGAGGTTCAGTTTTTAGAGGAGAATGGAATTCTTTTGAGAAAAGATAAAAGAAAATTTCCACCTTCAAAATGTATCAGAATATGTAGAGGGTATTCTTGTGCTTACAATAGGGCACTAACCATTGGAATTAGGGACTGTTTGAATTGCTCATCACTTGGGGACTTCTCAAATGAGCCCTGATCAGGGAGTCTCTTATTATAGTACTGATGTGGTCTGCAGGCACTTGGAGAAAGTTTATTAGACCTGGCATGGTCATCGGTCTTATGCAAGGTCATTCAAATTCTCTCTCCTCAGAATTGGACATGAAAGATATCTATTCTACAAGCAGTAACCAGATTAATCCATTACTCTTGCCAACTCACCAGCTGTGATTGACCTGGAAAATAAGGACAGGATTGGGGAAGGTCATGTTGGTGTTACTCCACTGGTGATTTAGCATAGAGAAATATCCTGAACAACAACAACAACAAAATGTATAAAGAATGACTCAACTAGAAAAAGGAAGGAGGAGAGGCTTTTCACTTAGCTGAGACTGTCTTGTTATCAGACATCGTAAAGCCCCCTGTGATGAAAAATTAATCATGTCCATATCCTTGGGCTCAAGATGAATGAACAGTATATACTGCATGGAGTAGGAGGAGCCCATTTTCCCAGAACCCTATAGTTCAGATATATCCAGGATAGTGATCCATGGAAGGAAGGAATTAAATGATTCAAAAGACCTCAAGCAGGTGAGGGTTGCTACCCAGGGCAGAGGGGGCCACCACCCCAGTGGGCCAGGAGGTCAGAGCATCAAGACAAAGAGGCTTATTCTCAATCCTTGCAATCTAATGGGGGACTTCCCTGGTGGCACAGGGGTTAAGAATCCATCTGCCAATGCAGGGGACACAGGTTCAATCCCTGGTCCGGGAAGATCCCACATGCCACGGAGCAACTGAGCCCAAGTATGCCACAATTACTGAGCCTGCACTCTAGAGCCCGCAAGCCACAACTACTGAGCCTGCGTGCTGCAACTGCTGAAGCCCACGCGCCTAGAGCCCGTGCTCTGCAACAAGAGAAGCCTCCGCTCGCCACAATTAGAGGAAGCCTGCGTGCAGCAATGAAGACCAAATGCAGCCAAAAAATTAAAATTAAAAAAAATAATAATAATAATAAAACAGATAATACAATCAAAAAAAAATCTAATGGAACTTGCTCTGCTAGGTTTTGGATTTGCCTGAGACCTGTGATCCTTTTCTTCTCTCTGATTTCTCCCTTTTGGAATGGGAATACCTACCATATGCCTTTCCTACCATTGTATTTTGGAAGCAGACAGCTTGTTTGGTTTCACAGGTTCACAGCTGGAGAGGAATCTTGCCTCAGATGAATCATACCTCGAGTCTCACCCATGCTTGATTTACACTATAGATAGATAGATAGATAGATAGATAGATAGATAGATAGATATAGATATAGATATAATATATATATATATATATATACACACATATATGGGATTTTGGACTTAGAGCTGATGTTAGAATGGGTTAAGACTTCTGGGCTGTTGGGACAGGGTGAATGTATTTTGCATACGAGAAGGACATGAATTGGGGTGGGGTGGCCAGAAGGCAGAGTCTCATAGGATGAATTGTATCTCCTCAAAATTCATATGTGGAATTTTAACCCCCAGTACCTCAGAATGTAACCATATTTGGAGATAAGGTTTTTAAAGAGGTAATTAAGTCAAAATGAGTTTTTTAGGGTGGGCCCTAATCCAATATGACTGGTATCCTTGTAAGAAGAGGAAATTTGGACATAGAGATATACAGAGGGAAGGCGATGTGAAGACAAAGGAAGATGACAGCCATCTACATGCCAAGGAGAGAGGCCTGGAACAGATCCTTCCCTCAGGGCTCTCAGAAGGAACCAACTCTGTCAACACCTCAATCTCTGATTTCTGTCCTCCGGAACTGTGAGGAAATGCATTTCTGTTGTTTAAGCCTCCCAGTCTGTGGTACCTTGTTACAGCAATCCTAGAAAACGAATACACAAGAGCTCGGGGAGATTTTTAAGAGAGAAGGAATAAGGAGAGACATAAACAGAAATTAACATCTGAAAGATTTGTAGGACTTTGAAAACGGGTAGGATTTAGAACTACAGAGACACCTGCATAGAAATATTGGATTCTTTCATCTAGACTGATGTTTAATAGGGGGTGACAGTATTGAATTTCCAGAGATTTTGGCTTCTGTCTTACCAAGAATCAAGTGTGTTATGGATGACACAGAGCATAAGAAATCAATATATGAAAAATTGTTCTTATAATGAAGGTAATGTTGAGCATGAGAGTAAAGTGTGTAGAGGGCATCAATTACTTATTAAACATTCTGTTGTAATACTTCTGTGCATATAAGAGGATATAATTTATATTCGTATATTATTAACTTGTATATAATTATCATTGTTATATGTTATATATTAATTTAATTAACATATTGATTTAGTTAATATATTAATATGATACATACATATTAATTTATATGATATATAAAATAATAATATAATCATATAATTAAGAGTATGGCTTCTGGAGTCAAAATCTTTGGCTTCAAATCCACATCCATCAATTTCTTTCTTGTTCTGTTTTGATTTTTGGCCGTGTCATGCAGCTTACAGGATCTTAGTTCCCCAACCAGGGATGGAACCCGGGCGCACGGCAGTGAAAGCACCGAGTCCTAACCACTGGACCGCTAGGGAATTCCCAACATCCATCAATTTCTAAGTGTAACATCTCCAGGTTTTTTTTTCCTCATCGGTAAAATGGAGTTAATAGTAGTACATTCCTCATTCTTTTAGTCATGCTTTCAACAAATATTTGAGTACCTACTATGTGTCTATGACTCTTCAAAACACTGTCTTTGGTAATTTAAAAAGAAAAATTTGTGAATTTCTAAAACTTACATCTATTGGAGATACATACCATATAACCATGTACACAGAGGAAATACATATAGCATATCATACATGATACGTGTTATGAAGTAAAATACGGCAAGGATGGGGATTTACAGTTCTAAATTGGGTGGTGAGAGAGACCATCACTGAGAAGTTTGCATTGGAGAAAAGACTTGAAGACGCAAATGAGAGAGACATGGATATATCTGAGAGAATAGCATTCCAGGAAGAAGGAACATGAAATGCAAGTAGTCTGAGGTGGGGGAATGCCTAGCATGTCTGAGGCAGCATCAGAAGACTCATTTCGACGGAGTGGAGCAAGAAAGTGGATGGTCATAGGAGATGAAGTCAGAGAAATGACAGGGGACCAAATCACCTGAAGCCACAGAGGATGCCATAAGCACTTTCACTGAGCGAAAACAGAAGTCCTTGGAGAATTTGACCAGGAAGTGACACGATCTGGCTTAGCTTCTCAAGGGATCAATATGGCTGTCATGCTAAGAATAACTTATAAAGGAGAATGATCAAAAACCGAGAGACTAGTTAGATGTCTAATACAATAACCCAGGTGAGAAATGACGTTGGCTTGGACCAAGGTGGTAGAAATAGAGGTTGCAAAAAGTGGCTAGAGTACTGGTTGTATCAGAAAATAGAGGCTGCATTATTGCTGATGAATTATATACAAGATGAGTTGGGGGAGAGGAGAATGTAGGAAATTGTTTCCAAGCAGGCAGAGGTGTAAATGGGTATGACTGCCAGGCAGTATAAAAGCCTACCAGTGAACCATTGGTCATTCTGCTATATTAGCTACAATTTCCATGTCAAGTAGACAGAAGAAATAGATCCAGGAAGATATGTATTGGGGTCTTCAGACCTACCCCTAGATCTGAGCTGACTCTCTATCTTATGTTTGTCAGGCATTACTGAAGACTGGAAAAATTACTTCACGGTGGCCCAAGCTGAAACCTTTGATAAAATATTCCAGGAGAAGACAACAGATCTTCCTCAATAGCTGTTCCCATGGGAATAATGTTCCAAAACTTCTAGATCTTATATGGAGATTCGTATTTGTTCTCCTGTCCTTATACATGTGAATGACTGGCAGTAATTGCATAAAACCTGTTATTTCATCCTGGAGCCTTGAATTATCAAATCTCTGCATCTTTGATGACTTGACTGTTAAAAATTATCAGAGTACCCCTAGTTCACGTTGTGGCATCCCAGTTTTTAAAAAATGTTTATAATGTTTCATTTCATTCATACAGAGTGGTAAAGAAATAATATAAGTATTACCTCAAATTATGTCAGTTTTTAATAAAATGGAGAAATAAAATTATGGAGCAGTTAAGGCTCCTTCTCTTTCCATTGTCTGTATCTCTCCAATTTATTATTCTTATGACTTTGAAGTATATAATTCCCAAACTAGCATTATTCTCTTACTATGTGGTGTTTGACCATAAGCAATATATTTATGGAGGCTTTTTTCAACTTAGAAAAATGGCATACTGTATAATGCATTCATCAACTTATATTTCCACTCAGTATTTTATATTTGGGTGTCACTGCATGTTGGTTATATAACTAGCTCAGTATTAGGTATTGAGATTTATAATGTAGTTACCCATTCTCCTGCAGATGAATTTGGATATCTTCCATGCCAGTTTTTCCCTATTTAAAACACTGCTTTAGCCTAACCTATAGTCTAACCTGGAGAATGCTCGACAGGTAAGTGGCTAAAGAAAATGTGGTATATACAAACAATGGTACATTACTCAGTCTTAAAGAAGAAAGATATTCTGCCAATTGTGAAAATGTGGATGAACCCGAAGGACATTAGGATAAGTGAAATAAGTTAGATGGAAGGACAAATAGTGCATGATTCTACTTGTATGAGGAATCTAAAATAGTCAAACTCATAGAAAGAGAATGCAGGATTGTGGTTGCCAAGGGCTTCCTTTAAGGATGGTCAGGACACAGCCTGATATTGTGGAGGGGAGGTGGAATAGAGCCCAGGAGAGCCTCCTAGGTGATGGCAAAGATTCCTGGATTCAGAGGGGGTGGGAGGATCCTTAGGGGCACCACTCTCCCTCCCCCCTGCCCAGGGTGAATCTGAATCTTATCTCCCTCCTCCCCTGTCCCCAGAATGCCCATAGGGACTTCCCCACCTCAGCTCCTTCTCCTGGAATAGACGGAAAATTAGATCCTCCCTGCCCTCCGCTACAATGTCAGGGTTTGAGTGGGTGGGGTTTCAGTGGTTTTGTGTGTGTACATTCCCACCAGAGTCTGTCGGGTAAGCAAGAGGGGCTTTCATTATATCCTGGCAGTCTGCCTCTCCCTTCTCCCCAGCCCTCCACTCCAGAGCCTGTCACGTGAGTGTCCCCCTACCAAATCTGATCTAATTCTCTCTCTGCTCTGCTGAGGTTGGCCTGGCCTAAGAGGATTGGAGCATTTGCTAAATGGGACCAGGACAGGGTCAGAGAATCGGCCGTGGGGAGACTCAGGGGCCAGGGAGGCCACAGGGAGGCGGTAGAGGAAGAGGTTGATGGGGAGACAGAGGTGCAGAGAGAAAAGATGAGAGATAGTCCTACAGCGTTTGGTAAAACCAAAGGCGGGGATAACACTCCCTGGCTCTGTAGGAAACAGTGTTTACCAGATGACCATGAACTTTATGAATTTTCAAATTATCAAGCCCAAAACAACATCCAGATAAGTTGTTAGAATTTTTTTAAAAAATTGAGCCAGGTCCCTGGATACAAAATAAATATATCAGTCAAATCCTATATAAAATTAAAATTTTCTAATTTAAAATTAAATTATGATCATAAAATAAAAATTATAAAATAAACATTTCAATACCATCTAAAATGTCAGGCAATAACAAAGTGCTAGAAATAAACCTACAGAGAGATATACGTAAGACTACTGTGGTTAAATAATAACACTTAATGGAGTCTTTGTAAACAACCAAATGGATGAATCAATAAGTAATATACCTAGGTTGGAAAGCTCAGTATTGTAAAGATGTCAATTAATTCCAAAACCGTTTATGGATTTAATGCACTTTTTAAAATTCACACTTATTTGAAACTACAGGCAAGGGTAGGGACAAGCCAAAACAAAAATTTCTAGACATCAAGGGAAGGTAAAGATTTAACGCGATTTTAATTAAATTCCCTCTGAGGCTGGTGAAGGTCCGATAGAAAGTTCTTGGGAGCATCCACGAAAGCGAAATGTACACTGTGAACGTAATTCCACCTCTGACTTAGGCACTGACAGAAATGCCCACGTGCCCCCCAAATACTAACGGGGGGGGACATTCAGAGCTGCACAACTCGTGATGGCCTCACAGTGACACAAAAATGCTCCCTCCCCGGCTGGATCAAGGGAGGTGCGGTCAAGTGGCTGAGAGTAACCAGCTGTGAAGACAAGCGGCCACCGCTTCCCGCATCCGCGCCCATAACGCCCTAGTTCTCTCTGGCCCCGCGGGGTCTGCAGGACTTTGCGGGGACAGATGACCCTATAAATTCAGTAACCGGCCGGGGCCTAAGTCGTTCTCATCCACAAAGCTATCTTCTGTTTGGTACCCAGACGTCGGGGAGGAAGGGTCTTGGCGTGAGAATATCACTGGAATTAGAAAAGGATCTGGGCCAAAGTTGGGGGCGTATGGGTCCAGAGGCCAGACTGGGGGCGGGGCCGGGGCTGAAGCAGCCTGGAGGGGCGCCTGGGCGCCTTGTGCCGGGGCCCACATGGCCCGGCCGTGGCTGGAGACGCTGGGCTCTGGCGCTGGGCGCATCCCCGCGGGGCTGGGCAGAGGGGGCCTGCGGAATCCCGGGCCGTCTGGGAATGCGGGGCCGGCAACTGCAGCGGCAGCAAAGACAGAAGCGGGGGCGGTGACAGGGGCGGGCGCGGGGCCCAGGGCGCAGGGGATCCCGGGATCCGTGGGAGCATCGCGGGCCCTCTGGCCTCCGCCCTCGGCCAGTCGCTCCAGCCGGGAGCGTTGGGCCCGGCGGTTCTTGAACCACACCTGGGGAAACAGGGGACCGGGAGGAGGTGTAAGAGGCGAGAGGCTGCGCGCATTCTCCTCGGCCCCGGGTGTGAAGCCGCCCCGTCCCGGTGAGAAGCCGGCCAGCCCTCCCCCTCCTCCTCCCAGACCCAATTTGTGGCCCCTGGTGTTCAGGAGGCCGCCGGGGAGGGGTGCAGAGGGCAGGAGGGAGAGCGCTTGGGCCCCCAGGAGCCAGGGGCCAGGGACGGGTCGGCCCGAAAGGGTTCGCGGGTTCAGAGGCCCGAAGGTCTGGGCACGGGGAGACCAAGGGGCGCGTCAGTCCCGGCCGGGTGGGGTTGGAGGGTTTGTATGGCACAGGGTTGAGGCGGACTCGGGGTCCAGCCCTGGGTCCGCACCCGGGAGACCCCTTGCTTGCTGCGTGACCCAGGGCAGCAATGGACCCCTTTGGCCTCGCTGATCCTCTCCTGCAGAGCGGAGAGGGCAGAAAGGTAGCCCAGAGGCAGGGCACTTGATAAGCGGGGAGGTGGGAGCACGGCTGGTGGGGGCGGGGAAGGACGGGGCCCGGTGGGGGGCGCATCAGACCTGCAGTTTGTGCTCCTCTAGGCTGAGCCTGGCCGCCAGGCGCAGGCGGTCCTGGTAGCCGGGGTACTTATTCTTCTGGAAGTATTCCTTGAGCACGTCCAGTTGCTCTTTGGTGTACATCGTGCGCTCCTGCCGCTGCCTCTTTGGGGGTCCTGAGCTCCGTGTGGGGCCTGGCCAAGGGGGAAGCAGGGTCACACGAGCCCCAGCAACAGTCCCCAGCCCGCCTGGCACCCTCTCCCTACCTGCGCCAGGCCCTTGTGAGCAGCCGAGGGGCTCAGGCCTGAGGGCGGCAGGCAGTGCGTGGAGAAGCCTGCGGCATCGCGACCAGATGTTCTTGGTCAGACTCAGGCTCTCCGTACTTCAGCCCCAGCCCCTGTACCTTTCTGGGCCTCAGTGAACACAGCTTTGAAATGGGCCTGATCACAGCTCCTGGAGTATTCCAGGGCCCCCAGCCTGGGAAGGCACACAGGAGAGGCTCCTCAGGGCTCCCCCTCTCCCATCCAAGGGCTGGAGCCACCCTCACGTTTACAGGGGACCACTGCGTGCCAGGCTCTCTGCTCATCTCGCCCCAATAATGTAATTCCATTCCCCAGACTCCGCTAAGCCCTCCCCACAGCACAGCGCAAGAAGCGCTCTCAGACAGCTGGGCCCTTCTCTGGATGCCCAGGAGGCCTCCAGCCTTGGCCCTAGGACACCCCTTGCCCAACCCCACCGCCGGCCCAGACCCCTCTTGGTGGCCCAGACTCACCCATGAGAGACTTGGGTTCTCGCTTCCTCCTCACTGCTGCTCTGCTGTCTGCATTTGAGGCTCTGCACACAGGGCCTGGGGCTTACATCCCAGCTTTATGCTGTGCCCACCTGGACACACCCTAAGGGTCCTGGAACCCACCCTCTCTTGCCCCACCCTCAGACTCACTCCCTTGCAGGAGATGCAATCATTGATTAATCCCTTTTTTAATTGAGCAGCTACTACTCGCTGGCCCTTTCCTGGGAGCTGCTAATAACCCTCTGTGTTAAGACAGCCTGGGTCCTGCCCTTTTCCCTTTTTGGATGAATGAACTTGGTCTCATTTGCCTGTTCGACTCAGGAGCTTGGGTCCCAGGACCCCAGCTTCCCGCTTCTCCCAGATGCATAGACCTGGGACTAAACATCAGACTGAACTCCTGGCTTGTGCCAGGGTCTCCTGGGGTCGGGGGGGGGGACACAACTTATGCTGCTCATCTAACAACTTATCTGGGACTTTTATTATCATCAGTGGGAGATGACAATTAAATAAGTGATCAAATACAACATGAAACAAAGCAAAGAGATCATGTGATTTGATTTACATCACTCTCTGTTGCTCACGGGGGCATCCTGCCGTTTACTCTGCGCCTTTTTGGCAACATTCAGCCATAATTGGACATCTTTTCTGCTTCTTGGGCAGTTGGGAATACATTGGTCACCAAGACAGTCGATGCCGCTGCTGTTGACAGGGGAAAATCTAGTAATGTCCTTGGTCTATAAGATGTGACTCGAGGCCACCTTCTCCCTACTTTTTTTTTTTTTTAATTTTATTGAAGTATAGTTGATTTACAATGTTGTGTTAATTTCTGCTGTACAGCACAATGATTCAGTTATACATATATAGACATTGTTTTTCATATTCTTTTCCATTATGGTTTATCACAGGATACTGAATACAGTTCCCTGTGCTATACAGTCAGATCTTGTTGTTTATCCATTCTATATATAATAGTTTGCATCTGCTAATCCCAGACTCCCAAACTTTCCCTTGCCTTCCCCCCTACCCCTCCACAGTCTCCCTACTTTTTTTGTGTGTTTGTGTGGTTTTTTCCCTTAGATTTGTTTTTTTTCACACACTACCATTTTGGAATTTATACACACTTGCTGCCCTTTTTTTTTTTCCCCATTAAACTTTAGAAATTTGAACATGCAACAGAGTTTTGGGTTAAAAGGATTTAAATTTGCTTCTGCCAGTTGCCTTGGGGCATTACACACTGGGACCACTTTAAACTCAATTCTTAGCTCTAGGTTTTTTTTCCCCACATAGGAAGTGTAAATTTAGGGCACAAATGTTATGAATACTGGCTCGTGGTTATGAATTCTTATGGGAGATTTTTCTTTCCTCCACCTTGCACCAAGGTAGATAAAGCCCTCGCTACTTTTTAAAGGAAATTAAATGGAACATTGTGATGTTTAGCTGGGCAAAGATTTTTTTTTTTTTTTTTTTTTTTTTTGGCTGCGTTGGGTCTTAGTTGCGGCGAGGGGGCTCTTCTTTGCATCACACGGGCTTCTCCCTTCTCCCTAGTAGTGGCGTGTAGGTTTTCTCTTCTCTAGCTGTGGCACGCAGGCTCCAGGGCATGTGGGTTCTGTAGTTGTGGCACTAGGGTTCCAGAGAGCGTGGGCTCTGTAGTTTGTGGCACGCAGGCTCTCTAGTTGAGGCGTGCGAGCTCAGTAGTTGTGGTGAGCGGGCTTAGTTGCCCCGTGGCATGTGGGATCTTAGTTCCCTGACCAGGGATCGAACCCGCATCCCCTGCACTGGAAGGCGGATTCTTTACCACTGGACCACCAGGGAAGTCCCTAGATGGGCAAAGATTGAGAAGAGGCTCCATGCCTCGACTTGGTAGCTGAGGGGTTGGGGAATCTGGCTTTCTCATGTTTTGGTGTTGGAGACAGACTTGGTGATCGCTGCCAATACAGTCGGCCAAAGACCATCCAGAAAGCACCAGTATTTGAGCAAATTTATTGTCTCATTGCAATGAGGGAGAACACATGCCATGGGAACCCTAGGGGCATTTCAGTAAGAGGGCGTTTGAAAGGACCTATATAGGATTTGGGCTTGTGTCAGATGACTTTGGGGAAGGTTCCCAAAGAAGTGACCTTTGTGCCCAAAAGAACTGAAATCAGGGACTCAAACAGATACTTGTACACCCATGTTCAGAGCAGCATTATTTACAATAGACAAAAGGTGAAAACAACACTGATGTCCATGGATGGATGAATGAAGCAGTAAAATATGGTATACCCATAAAATGGAATATTATTCACCCTTAAAGAGGAAGTTCTGATGGATGCTGCGACATAGATGAATCTAGAAAGTAGTACTAAGTAAAATAAGACAGACAAAAAAGACACATGTTGCCTGATTCTACTTACGCCAAATATCTAGAATAGGCAAATTTGTAGAGACAGAAAAATTCAAGGACTTATATGAAAGACCTAGAATAGACAAATTCCTAGAGACAAAGAGTAGATTGGAGGTGATCAGGGACTGATCAGGGGCTGGGGGAGGAGGGAGTGAGGAGTAGTGTTTAATGAGGACAGAATTTCAGTTTGAGCTGATGGAAGAAGTCCTGGAGACGGATGGTGGTGATGCTTGTACAACATTGTGAATACAATTAATGCCACCTAATTGTATACTTAAAAATGGTTAAAATGGTAAATTTTGCGTTATATGTATTTTACCACAGTTGGGGGAAAAAAAAAAGAGTGGCTTTGCTGTGGGCTAGATGCTGTGAGGAAATGGGGGTAATTCTGAGATTAAGTATCTTATCTAGAAGGTGAGAAGGATGGAGTGTGGTTAGAGCTGTGATTTGTATAGAATGTGTCACTCGTGTTAGCTTGGATGGGGTACATTGGTCTCTTCTGTGGTTTGGACAATGTTTGTATTTCTCTCTGTGTTCAGACATTATTCCCAAGAGATCACTTCAACATGATCCAAGACTGACCCTTTGTGAAGTGGTTTGTATTCAGCAGGAGGTCACCAAGGCTTGGTCGAGCGCCAGACCAGCTCCCAGATGTTGGGAGCTGCTTTTCTTTCTTGTATTTGGCAAACTCCCTTGAGTTCAACATCCCAAGTGCAGTGTCTGAGCAGTTGGGGATCCCTGGAGGCCTTTATCATTACCATTTGCGTGACCTTGGGCAAAGCCATCCTCCCCCAGCCAGTCCTGGTTTTTCCCACCCGTACAGCAGGATTATCTCAACGTCTGCCCCGAACATGCTTGGGAGCATTGAGGCTGACATCTGCTCAGGAAAGAAGCTGTCACGGCAGCTCAGTGAGCCCACTTCTGTTCCCAGAGTTTTGTCCCCAGGGCAAAGTCACTGGAGGCTGCCTAGCCTCCACCCTGCTGGAGATACAGATCAAAAATTTCGGCAGGAAAACCAGCACCTCGTGTTGACCAAACCAGTGATTTTCAAATTCTAGTGTACATCAAAATCACCTGGAGGGCTTACTAAAACCCAGATTACCAGGCCGCACCCGCAGGATTTCTGTCTAGGGGTGGCGCCGGAAAGTTTGCATTTCTAACTAGTGTCATGGCGGTACTGATGCCGCTGGCCTGAAGCAGGGACCACTGTGAGAACCACTGCTGTGAGCGACAGCCAATCTCGCCCACCTTGGCGCCTACCCTTGGCCTCAGTCCCAGACCCTGGCTTGTTTTAGGGGCAAGAAGGGGCCAGCAAGGCAGAGAGAGGAGGCTGGAGAGGTAAGCCAGGGCCAGATTGTGCTGGGCCTTGGAGGAGCTCGGAGGTTATTCCCAGAACACACACACACACACACACACACACACACACACACACAGAGAGAGAGAGGAAATGAAAGAGAGATACAGAGATAGGAAGACAGGCTGATATGAGAAACAGACAAAAACAAAAATATATGTAAGAGAGAGAAAGAGAGAGAGAAATTCAAATACATTTTTCTTATGTGCCAGGCACTATTCTAAATGCTTTTTTTTAATGTATATACACACTTTTTAAAAAATTTGTTTATTTATTTTTGGCTGCATTGGATCTTTGTTGCTGCTCACGGGCTTTCTCTAGTTGCAGCAAGTGGGAGCTACTCTTCTTTTCGGTGTGTGGGCTTCTCATTGTGGTGGCTTCTCTTGTTGCGGAGCACGGGCTCTAGGCACATGGGCTTCAGTAGTTGCAGCGCGTGGGCTCAGTAGTTGTGGCTCACGGGCTAAGTTGCTCCACGGCATGTGGGATCTTCCCGGACCAGGGCTCGAACCCGTGTACCCTGCATTGGCAGGCGGATTCTTAACCACTGCACCACCAGGGAAGTCCTTCTAAATGTTTTATAATTATTAACTGGGGTCTCAGCTGGCTACATCCTTCTACCCTTTATCCCTCCCTCTGCCATGACAAACTCTCTCTATCTTGCACCTTCTCTCCTCCTAGTTGGGTGGCCAAGACACTGTTCTCTATCACAAGATTCTTCTGGCCCCATCACTCCATTCCATATAGATGCTCTCTATTTTGTACCCTCCAAAATCTTCCCTCCTACCCCCAGATTATGCAATTTCAAATTCCAGTATAGTTTTTAAGATTATATACCCTTCTATCCATCCATCCACTCACACATATCTTTCCATTATTTACCCCTCTATCTATATCCTAGCTGGTTCTAAGAACAGAGGTTTCTTGAACCAAACTTGAGGAACAAAACAGAGAGGCAAGGAAGGGTAGAAACTTGAAAAGAGGGCATAGGTACAGTTTTGCTCCCATATGCATAGCCTGCATCTAAGAGAACATACAAGAAGCTGCTGAGAGCGGTAGCCCCGTAGAAGTCAACTGTGGGTTGGGGGGATTATCATGGCACTCACTGCAAATTCCCCATATTTCAGTTATTAATGATGCAAATGTATATGAGATAAAATAAAGTCTATTTTAAACATTTACTCCTTTTTTATGAACTCTCTGGACCACATTCTCTTCCTTCTGGGAACAAGCCTTCTTTTCTCCCAAGTTCATCTGAGCCTCAGGTTCACTCCATGGAAAATAGACCTGTTGACAAAACTCATTTAGTAATCAAGTTAAGAAGGAAAAAGAGGATTTTACTCTAGCCAAACTAAGGATTATAACCCAGGAGACAGACTCTCAGAAAGCTCTGAGAACTGTTCTGTCTGTTAGAAGCTGAAGGCACAGTCATGTACATTTTCGAGACAAAGGATAGGGCTTCCCTGGTGGCGCAGTGGTTGAGAATCCGCCTGCCAATGCAGGGGACATGGGTTCAAGCCCTGGTCTGGGAAGATCCCACATGCCGCGGAGCAGCTGGGCCTGTGAGCCACAACTACTGAGCCTGCGCGTCTGGAGCCTGTGCTCCACAACAAGAGAGGCCACGATAGTGAGAGGCCCGCGCACCGCGATGAAGAGTGGCCCCCGCTTGCTGCAACTAGAGAAAGCCCTCGCACAGAAACGAAGACCCAACACAGCCAAAAATAAATAAATAAATAAATAAATTTATTTTTTAAAAAAAGGATCAAAATGACATACTGATATTTTTGTACATAGACAGTGGAGTAACACAGTATCCCAATGGGCATAAACCTTCTATCTGCCAGCTATTAAGACATTTATGTGCCCATCCTTGGGTGGGAGTGTCAATTCCAATACCATATATGAAGACAAACCCGGCGGAGTGCAAGCGGTTCCTCCCAGAGTGCTCTCATTGACAGCTTCGTTGATTGGAAGTTTTGTTAACACAGTATGAAACAGTATTAAAGATCATTCATCTTGCAGGCTTTCCAAAAGCCATCTATGTGGTGTTTGACATACGGGAGTTGCTGGCACAAATTACTTGTGTTTTTCTCTTTAGGACATTTGTCAATTAAGTAAGGAACAGAGCAATGAAGTCCTGGGGTAAATTGTGCCCACTCTCTAAGGACTGAAGATAGTGTCAGACAAGGGATGGACACATTAATACATTGGAGAATTTGGACCTGAAAGGTTAAGCCAGAGAGAGGTCAACCTAAGTATGTGGTAACATTAGGAACATCTGAAAAGTCAGTGACGGATATCATGAGGGGCCTATATTGGTCGTGTATTGACCAAGGAATTTGATGACAGATCCAATAATTAGTTAGATTGTTTCTAGTAGCTGTACTTTGTAACAACTTTACTAAAGAATTTTCCTTCCACCCTGAACATTGGGACAAAAGTATAGCTAGCAGTAAAACAATAGCTTTCCATTTTGACAGAGAGATAGACCTGTCTTACAGGCCTGGTCTGGATTCTCGATTTCTTGAGCTTGTAAAAGGAAATCTTTTACTGGGTTAGCAGTATTAACCTGTATCCAGTGACCTTGTGAAATTCTGACATTAATTCTAAACGATTATCTATAGATTCTTCGGATTTCCCAACTAAACTATCATGTCATCTGTCAACAATAATAGCTTTATTTCTTTCTAAACTATTATACCTTTTATTTCCTTTTCTTTCTCTATTACATCTTTATTTCCTGATTGCATGGACCTTCAGTACAGTGTTGAAGAAAAGTGGTGAGGACTAGACTTTCTTGTCTTATTCCCAGTAATAGAAGGAAAGCTTTCAACATTTCAACATGAAACATGTTTTCTATGAGATTTTTTGCAGATACCCTTTATTAAATTAAGGGATTTGCTTCTGTTCCTCTTTTCTAAGAGTTTGTTCTTTTTAGTCAAAAAATGGCTTTTGAGGGACTTCCCTGGTGGTCCAGAGGCTAAGACTCCACGCTTCCAATGCAGGGGGCCCGGGTTCGATCCCTGGTCAGGGAACTAGATCCCACATGCCACAACTAAGAGTTCCCATGCTGCAACTAAAGATCCCACATGCCGCAACTAAAGATCCGTATGCTGCAACACAGCTCCTGTATGCAGCAACAGAGATCACATGTGCTGCAACTAAGACTCGGAACAGCCAAATAAATAAACAAATAATTTTTAAAATGGCTTAAAAATGGATTTTGAGTTTTATCAAATGCTTCCCCTGCATATATTGAAATGATATTATCTTCTCCTTATTATAGTAATGTGTCAAATTACCTTCCTTGGTTTTTTAATATTAAGCCATCCTTGCATTCCTGGAATAAACTCAGCTTGGTCAGGTACTATCCCTCCTCTGTAATATATGCTGTATTCCATTTAGTAATGTTTTGTCTAAGGTTTCTATATCTAAGCTCATGACCTATAATTTTCCTTTATTTTAATATTCTTGCCATGTTTTTGATATCAAGGTTATACAGGCCTCATAAAATGAAAAATGTTCCTTCTTCTTCAATTCTCTGGAAGTTTGCATAAAATCAATGTAATTTCTTTCTCAATTGTTTTGTGGAATTTGTTGTGAAGACAAATGGGCATGAAGTGTTCTTTGTGTGAAAAACTTAAATTATGGATTACTCTTCTTTAATAGCACTATTCAGATTTTCTATTTTTGTGTGTGCTTGCCTTGGTAAGTTGTTTTCTCCTAGGATCTTGTCATCTAAATTTTCAAATTTCTTGCCATAAGATTGTTCACAATATCCTCTTATGATCATTGATGTCTTTAGTGTAGGATCTTTAGTAATGTCCCCTTTTCCTTCTTTATATTGGTAATTTCTCTCTTTTTCTCTTACTCTTTTCAGGAGCTATTGATTTTATTAGTCTCTAACAAAACTTACATCTTTGTTGTTTTTTCTGTTGTACATTTTTTATTTTATTAATTTCTGCTCTCATCTTTATTATTTATTCCCTCATTTCTAACTTATTGAGATGATTTTAAAGATGGTTGATTTTAATCTTTCTTCTTATCTGGTATCTGACATATCACTTAATACTATAGATAAATCAAATGGAAATTAGGATATTATGAACAAGTGTATGCCAATAAACTTGGCAACTTAGAGGAAATGTACAAACTCCTGGAGAAATACAACTTTCTGAAACTGACACAGAAAGAAATTTTAAAATATGAACAATTACATGTATGTTAAATAAATGAAATACATAATTAACCTTCCTAAAAAAAACTCCTCCAGGCTCATATGCTTCACTGTTGAATTCTATCACACAGTTAAAGAAGAAATAATACCTTGCACGAACTCCCCCTCCTGACATCTGTCTTGTAATTTCTTTCCCTAACTAATCTCCTCCTCTGCTCTGTTTTCTGTTCCTCCTTCTCAGAATGTATTTTCTGCTCTGTTTCTACACCCTCTTGATTTCTTTCCCTCTTTTTCATCCTCTCCATATTTTGAGGGGCTGAAATCATCATCTTTGAAGTCACCAAACAGGGGGTGCATTTGCAGCCTGTGTGGTCCCAGGGCCATTCCATTCTCATCTCTCAGTCTCTGTTTCTTCATCTTTAACTTGAAAAGCACCAGGATGGCTGGAACAGGATCCCGATCATCTTGGGAAAGTTACTTAACCCCTCCTGATCCATAAAATAGGGGAGGTGGGGGGTGGCCCCTACTTCATGAGGTTGTAATGAAATTTAATAAGGGAGAAATACGGGAGAAGTGGCTGGCACATAGTAAAGCGGTCCATAAAGAGTTTAGCTGTGATTTTATTATTATTGTGTGTCCCAGGCATGATTTCACATGGAGGGGATAAGGGTGGAGGAGGGCATCACTTAGTTAAAATTCAGTTGTCTCCACAAAGTACCCTTCCCCCATGGGTCATGCGTCTGAATCTAATCCCCGCTAATTCTCCTGCCATTCTGCTGAGGCTGGACCATCATAAGAGGATTGGAGCATTTGCTAAATTAGTCCTGTTCAGGGACAGAGGAAACATCCAGGGAGGGGCTCAGAGATCAGGAGGAACAGGAGGGAGGTCAGAGACATATGGGGGTGAGGAGAGAGATGAAGAGAGGAAAAAAAGAAGAGAGAAATACCCTTGAGCTTGAGACCAAAGAAGAAAGAGACAGGCAAGAGAGAAGCGAGAGTGAAAGACAGGATCAAAAATGGGGAGGAAGGGGGAAATGCCAGGAGGGTCTGAAAGGTCTGCATCCTAACACAAGGACTATAATCCTAGTTCTACCTCGTCCTAGTTGTGGGACCTTGGGCAGGTCACCTGACCTCCCTTTGCCTCAGTTTGCTCATCTGTGAAATGAGAATAATCACAACATCTATCTGATAATAATAGCATCTTTCTGGTGGATTGTTTTGAGAATTTAAAGAGTTAGGACTGGCTTTCTCCAGTCCTGGCAAATAGTACCTGCTCAGTAAATTTTTCTTTTCTTTCCCTTCCAATTTATTGAGTTATAATTTATATACTATAAATTCCACCTATTTTAACCATACAATTTGATGAGTTTGGGCAATCGCATACAGTGGTAGAAATACCACCATAGTCAAGATATAGAATATTTCTAGTACCTCAAAAAGGGCCCCTTTTGTCCCTCTGCAGTGAATCTAATCCATTGATTCCCCAGCTCTTGCCAATCACTATTCACTTTCTGCCACTATGGTTTTATCTTTCCTAGAATTTCATATAAGTGGAATCATATCATACGTACTGCTTTGAGCCTGGTTTCTTCCACTCGTTATCATGCTATTCATCCACATTGTTATGTACACCAGGAGTCCATTCCTTATTATTGCTGAGGAATAGTCCATTGTCTGGATGCACCAGTTTTTTTTGCCATTCACCTGTTAATGGACATTTGGATTGTTTCCAGTTTGAGGCCCTTGTGAATAAAGTTGCTATGCATGGCACAAGTACAATTTCGGAAAAATTTTAGGTTAAGATAAACATTTAGCGTAATGCCTTCAAGGTAGACATTTGGATTGTTTCCACCCTTTTGGTTATTGTGAATAGGGCTGCTATGAACATGAGTGGACATGTTTTTGTTTGAGCACCTGTTTTTAATTCTTTGGGGTATATACTTAGAAGTGGAATTGCTGGGTCATTATCTAATTCCAGAACTTTTTCATCACCCCAAAGAGAAACCCCTTCACCCATTAAGCAGTCACTCCCCATTTTCCCCTCCCCCTAGCCCCTGGCAAACACTAATCTGCTTTCCATCTCTATGGATTTGCCTATTCTGGATTTTTCATATAAATGGATTCATATGATATGTAGCCTTTTATGCCTTGTTTCTTCTTTGAATCTATTTTGCACACTTTAAAATTTAATAATGGTCAATTTCATGTGATGTGTATTTTACCATAAAAATAAATAAGCGCTTATTGGGCTCTTAGCATGGACCAGGCTTCAGGACCAAGTACTTAACATAATGATGTCATTAAATTCTCTTGAGGTAGGTCTTCTCAATGCCTCATGTTACAGATGGGGAAACTGAGGTTGGGAGAAACAAATTGCCCAAGGTCATAGGACCAGAAGTGGCTGAGCCAGGCTCAGACAGCAAGTTTGTCTGACCTCATCAATTCAGTGTTTGATACACACACACAC
Organism: Eubalaena glacialis; assembly: GCF_028564815.1. NCBI lineage: Eukaryota > Metazoa > Chordata > Mammalia > Artiodactyla > Balaenidae > Eubalaena > Eubalaena glacialis. The sequence goes on along the minus strand of NC_083733.1, from coordinate 61,760,611 downwards.
ACACACACACACACACTCACACACTCATTTTAACCCAGGACACAGCGATTGACAGGGACAGAAGAAGAGATTGATGACTTGGAGTTGGAGAAACAGAAAGGCAAATACTAAGCAAAAGAGAAGAAGGGGAAAGAAAGAAAAAGACAAAAACCATCAGAAAGAAATGGGGACCTGGGAGTCTGAGACTCAATAGTCAGGAGCGAAAAAGAAAAAAAGGAAAGAGAAAGAGAAAAGAAGAGAGATGGAAGAGAAATGGTGGGAAAACGAAAGTGACCAGGGAGAAGAGATGGAAAGTGGCCAGGATGGAAGGGGAAAGGAGGAGGTGTGAGATGAAGCTGCAGAGGACTACAGGCTGGTGAGGAAGGCTTAAACCTCACATGGACCAGGACTTCCCTGGTGGCACAGTGGTTAAGAATCTGCCTGCCAATGCAGGGGACACGGGTTCGAGCCCTGGTCCGGGAAGATCCCACATGCCACGGAACAACTAAGCCCATGAGCCGCAACTACAGAGCCCGCGTGCCGCAACTACTGAAGCCCATGCGCCTAGAGCCCATGCTCCGCAACAAGAGACGCTACCTCAGTGAGAAGCCTGTGCACCGCAACGAAGAGTAGCCCCCGCTCGCCGCAACTAGAGAAAGCCCGCACGCAGCAAGAAGACCCAACCCAGCTATAAATAAATAAATAAGTAAATAAATAAATAAACCTCACATGGACCACTGAGGCAGGAAGCATGGTCATCACCCCCTTGCAGCGAGGGAGGGGCCCAGTGAGGTCACAGCAGGTGGAAGCTGGCCGTTTGGAGCCCATGTCCCTGCCTAATTGGCTTTAGGGAGATATCACAGAAAAGACGGTGACCAGACAGAGAAAGCACATGGACGCACCCATGCCCCCAGAGAAAGAAGGTGGGGGAGAGAGGGAGGGGACAGAGCAATCCTTGTTTTTACTTCCCCAGGTCTGCACCTCCATGGAAACAAAAATAAATCACCCAGACTTTAAGCGGGATTCAACATTTTAATCATTTTCACTCCACAGGTGGCCAGCGAAGGGAGACCTGGAGTTCCAGTGAGTGGGAAAGGGGAGGACGGTGGGCCTGACACAGAGTGAGGGAGGCCCCTTGCCTCTTGTTGTGTCCCCAATTCCCTTGTCACTCTTCCTGGCTTTAGGAATCCCCAATGGACATCTGAAGAACCAATGTTCAGGAGGCTGGCCCAGGGAAAGGAACCTGGAATCCCCCAAAAGATTCGACTCCTCCCTCTGTCCAACTCCTAGAGAACTCTCAGAAGACACCAGGATAGGGGTCTCTTGAAGTCTTGGCCTGTGCCTGTGACTCCCCCATCCAGCCACTATTACTTTCCACCCTCCTCCAGAATATCGTGTCCATCCTCCAAACCCTCCCTGGACCTCCTTATTGAGCTGCCTTTGAATTGCTTGCACAAGACACACCCTCCTCTATGAATGGGAGACTCCGTGGGACAGGGAGAGACTCTTGTTTACACCTGAGACCCCAGCCTCCAGCTCAGAGTGTGGGAGTCTCTGCAAAATGACTAACGGACATGGCATCCCAGTCCCAACTTTTGCACAGATCCAGAGCACAATGTCATCTCCTACCTGTCTCTACCCTGAAAAGTTTGTCTGGATCCCCCACCTCATACCCCAACATATGCCGTCCTTCTCTGTTTATTCATTGCTTCTCACAGTGGACTCTGGGCCTAATGTCCCAGCATGACTCAGACCCGTGAGAGATGATCGAGAAGTATGTTGAGTAAACCACCTTTGTGGGCTCTAATGATTGCAGTGTCCCCTTCAGGGTCTAGGCTGTGTGGACCTCTCCTGACCTAGACCCGGAAAAATCATCTGATGCCTCTCAGCCTCTCTTTGCACTGTGCCTTCCTCCTGACATTCCTTCCTGCACTGGGGGCCTGGAGCCTGCTTGTCCTGGCTCATGAGTACAGATTACAAGTGTCTCTTCCCACCTCCGAATTCAGGGACCTCAGCTTGATGCCCTGAAATCAGCCACGGTGGGAGTGGATTACACAATGGAAATGGGCAACCACTAAAAATCAGGGCTTTCCTCTTCTTTCAGGAATCCACTGTTAAGCATCTCCCAGCACACCACTCCCTTACTTTCTTTCACCCCTTGCCTTGTGAAACCACCCCCACCCCCAGTGAAAGGCTCATGGCTCCTGCCTTCCCCACCCAAAAATGAAAGGAGAACTCAGATTGAAGAGGTAGGTGCCAAAGTACCAAACTTCCAAGAGTGTCAAAATGCCTGAATCCTTCTTCAAATTCTCACACTGCTTGTCTCTGTGGCCATGGGTCAGACTGCATTGAAAGAAATATGGTGCTGCCCCAGGAAAACTTCCCAGGCCAAGCTCTATTTATTGTCCAACCCCACAATCGAAACTGAAAACAGAACATCTAAAAGAGGGAATGTGTGTTTGGGATGTGGGCCTGCCTCCAAATCCATTTCTCTCCCCGCCTCTTGTATATTTACAGGTGGGAAGCCTGTCCACCTCTTCTTCTCTTTGAAATACCCACAACCATAGTCGGTGCACCCCACACAACAACGATGATCCCTCCAATGTGTGGGTGAAGTTCACCTTTAGAAAATGCTAAAACAAAAGAAAACAAAGCAGACGTGAAACAGGCAACTTGCCTTCCATCCTTCCACCAAATATGCCCATTTCCAATGTCCAAATGAATGAATGATGAAATGTCTTTAAGAAGAAACTAAGAAGAAGAAGAAGAAAAAAAATATATATATATATATATAAATATATCTCAAACAGCCCCCTAAGCCTATCACGTAAACCTGACATTTGTGAAATCTGTAAAATTGTCAAATGAATTTCTGAACTTAACTGTATAATTGGCCTAAGGTTCCACCCTGGGGCTTTGTAAAGTCTGTCTTTGGAGTTACTAGAAGGATCTCTACCCATATGCTAATGAAGTGTCCCAAATGGAAAGTGAAGGAATCGAGCCTCCCTACCTGTTTGTTCAAGGGCACCGTGATTCTGACCTAAACATTACCCCAAATCAGCTGCACGTTTGGTTTAATTTTGTCTCAGGGCGAATTCTCAGCACCGGTTTCTGGAGTCTGGGGCTCATGGTTTGAAATGCCGTTGGACTCCATGTGAGACGGCATTGGGGTTGAGAGAATGACTCAGACTCATGGAGCTCCCCAGGAGCAAAGGGGTGGGCTGGGTTGGGCTAAGTTGCACTGGAGCCAAAGAGGCCATGACCTTTGGAAGGGATGGTCAGCTCCTGCCGCCTTCTCAGGAATGCCGCCCCAGGGCAGGTTGAGACAATGTGCAAGGAGGCAGTTGGGACAAGAGATGGAGCGAGACGGAGAAGGAGAATCTTCTACAAGATCTGAAACTTCCAGGCACTCTGATCCTTGAAGTCCAGGGCATCCATGGGGTTGTAGGTGAATTTCCAGGTGCCTGTGGGGTCCTTGAATTCTAAGCTGTCCACAGGGCTGTAGGTGCCATAGCTCTGGCCTGACAGGGAGGTGGGGGACTGGGTCAGGGAGGGCCCCATGGAGGGACCAGAAAGGGGGCTGAGAGCCGGGGCCCCCAACTGGGGCACCATGGGAGAAAGGTAGGGATCCAGACCACTGAAATAGGAGCTCGGCGACCCATACGCCGAGGGGGAGGAGCAGAAAGCAGAGGCGGGGGCGTAGGTCATGGCGTAGGGCGCTGACGTCAGGGAAGGGCCCGAGGCCACTAGCCCAGCCCGCTGTGCCTCGGGCAAGGGGGACTCTGAGGCCGGACTCCAGATGGACACCGTGGCCACTGCCGTGGTGGGGGAGCCTGAGGGCCCGGGGAGAGGGGGGCTGTAGGAATCTGAGATGCCCAGGGGGTCTGGACAGACGTCCGTGGCGGATCTTGGAGAGGCGCCTGCCTTCCTCTTGGCAGGACGAGCCTTGGCTTGTGCCCCCGGGGGCTGCTGCTGTTTCGGCTGCTGCCGCTGCTGTCGACATTTAGCCCTGCGGTTCTTGAACCAAACCTGGGGGTGAGAGGGGAGGTCGGGGTGGGTGAGTGGGAAGGAGGCCCAGGGGAGCCTTCATGGTGCCCAGGAATGATGATGCTCATTGGTGAGACAAGCCAGAGTCGTAGCTCTCCACTTTGCAATCAGTCATGGGGCACTCTATTTATCCACCCATTCATTCATCCAATCATTCATACATACAGTTGTACCCACACACACATACATACAACCATATGCACATACATACAGTCATACATACATACAGTTGTATGTATATACATACAGTCATACATACATAAGCACAGTCACCCATCCAACCATATGTACACACATACTATCATACAGCATACAAACATATACATATACCTTCATCCATCCATTCATCTAATCATTCACACATACATGCAGACATGCAACCATACATACATACGTACATCTAATCACATGCACATACATACAATCATACATACATACATACAGTTGTGTGTATATACATACGATAATACATACATACATGCTTTCATCTGTCCAATGCTATGTACAGATGTACACATACTATCATACAAACAAGCATATATACATTCATACATACATCGTACACACATACAATCATACAAACACACATATATACATTTACCCATCCATCCATCCATCCATCCATGGATTAACCATCTCCTACTACTTTGGGGGCACACAAGTGAAGCTGACATTCTAGTTGAGAGGGACAGGTTAAAAATAAACAGGAAGTAAGCAAATCACATAGTATTTAGAAAGTGATAAATACTATGAAAGAACCAGTTGATCAGGATAAGGGCGGGCAGCAGGGTGGGGTGGCAGGAGAAAGTTGCGGTTTCAAATGCCAAAGGCGGTGTAGGTCTCATTGACTAGCAAGGTGACTTGATTGGTTGATAAAGACTTGAAGACGGTGATGGGGAATATACCTTCCAGGTAGAGGGAACAGAGAGTGCAAAGGTCCTGAGGCAGGAGTGTGCTTGGTGGGCATGCTAGAGGAAGGACCAGGGGCCAGTGTTGCTGGAGTGGAGTGAGAAGGGGTAGGAGTGTAAGAGAAGAAGCCAGCAAAATAATAGAGGCAAGGGATTACTAGGGCACTTTATGACTTTGGCTGTTACTTTATGACCTCTCCCTCTTCCTTTCGCTCTGGGTCCCAGGAAGGACCAGAGGAGCCCAGAGACCAGAACATCCCACCTGAACCCTGGACTCAGGCAGATTGATCTTCAGAGCCACCTCCTCACGGGCATACACGTCCGGGTACTGAGTCTTAGCAAACAGGGCCTCCAGCTCCTCCAACTGGCTTCGTGTGAAGGTGGTCCGTTCCCGCCGCTGCTTTCTCGGGGCGCCTGGTGTAAGGACAGGAAAATGGGACCTTCAGGCGACCTGAGACCCCATTCTCTTCATCTGCTGATGTGAGGTCCTGAGCGTACACGGGATGCCGAGAAGCCCCTTCTGGGTGTTCAACTGTCCAAACTAAGGGGGTGCCGATTCCCTGAACTTCTAGACCTCACACTGTGCCCCTGGGAAATGGGGTCCCCCTTTGTCTGTCATTTGGGGGCTCATGCTTCTCCCTGAGGAGAACTGGCTTTAGCCATGTAAGGACGTATATGAGTTTGATTTTCATCCCCTTTCTAAAATTTCTTCTGCACTAAGACATTCAGTTGAAACATGACATTTTGGATATACAACCTATAAAAGTGACAGGTCCATAATAGTCACCTTAATAAATTTTGTAAAAAACACCTAAAGAATAATGCCACCGAAAACAGAGTGCTTCCTTCTTTGAGAAATAAAGCATTGCTAACAGGTGGGGATTCCTCTGTCTCCCCCTTCCAGATCGCTTCCCTCCTTCACCCCAGAGGGAACGACTATCTTAAATTTCTATGACTGTCCCTATGCTTGCCTGCATCCCTAAGAGATGTGGAGGGGTGTTTTGCATTTACAAGTGAACACATTTGGCTGGTGTGTGGCCCTGATGTCACCCCTGTAAGTGCCCATCCTCCTCCTGAGGGCAAGGGACCCCAGAGGTCCCCAGAAGATGGGGGGCAGCTGGGGGTGGCTGGAAGGAGGACTGTACTCACTTGGGTAGGACACAGCTTGGTGCATCAAATCCACACTAGGGCCACTCAGGGCCAAGGCGTTGACGGAATAGTGGGGCCCCGGGTTCATATACGCCATCATGATCTTCAGGGATGATGGGGCCCAGGTCAGTGGGCCTGCAAGAGAAGGGTGGGTACTCAAACACTCCCCAATTCATCACCATGTGGTTCAAATCCTGCCTCAGTCTCTTCTTAGGTGCGTGACCTTGGACAACTTATCCCCCTCTCTGTGCCTCAGTTTCCCCACCTATAAAAGAGCCCTCTGCTTAAGGTCATCAAAGCTTCAGTGAGACTCTGTAAAGCAGAGAATGAAAGCTGTAATGGGCATGTAAATGGAAGCTCTTGTTCCTACTCTATCCTTTAAAAAATCTTCCTGCTACTCCCTTGTCTAAGATCTTTTTTCTTCTAGAACCACAAAAAAGATGTTCAGCCTCACGCAGAATCATGGTAAGTAGGGTGACCAGTTGTCCCTGTCTGCCAGGGATGGAAGGGTTTCTAGGGATGTGGAATTTCAGTGCCAAATCTGGAAGAGTCCCAGACAAATCGGGATAGATGGTCACCCCAAGGGAGAGTCACAGTCAAACGACAGTAAGCGATGATCCTCCACAACCGTTTTGACCCGTCAGCTTGGCAAAGATCAAAGAGGCTTGGTACCCGCGCGCCTAGAGCCTGTGCTCTGCAACAAGAGAAGCCACCGCAATGAGAAGCCTGCGCACCACAACGAAGAGTAGCCCCCACTCACCGCAACTAGAGAAAGCCCACACAGCAATGAAGACCCAAAGCAGCCAAAAATAAATCAATAAAATATCATTTAAAAAAAACAAAAACAAAAACAAAGAGTCTTGGTAATTCCAGGGCTGGCCTCAGAGTGGAGAAACAGGTTTCCCATGTCAGGGCGGTGGCAATGTGGAGGAACGAATTGGAAACATTTATCAAAGAAAAATGCCATCTTTCCTTGGTCCCAGCAATTTGCCTTCAATGTGCCTCGGTCACCTCATCAGAAAATGGGAATGAGGGACTTCCCTGGTGGCACAGTGGCTAAGAATCCACCTGCCAATGCAGGGGACACAGGTTCGAGCCCTGGTCCAAGAAGATCCCACATGCCGTTAAGCAACTAAGCCCGTGTGCCACAACTACTGAGCATGCACTCTAGAGCCCGTGAGCCACAACTACTGAGCCCACGTGCCACAACCACTGAAGCCCGCGCGCCTAGAGCCCATGCTCCACAACAAGAGAAGCCACCGCAATGAAAAGCCCACGTGCCACAACGAAGACCCAACGCAGCCAAAAATAAATAAATAAAATAAATAAATTTATAAAAAAAGAAAATGGGAAGGAAAATAGAACTTACATCTTTAGGTTGATGTGAGGGTCAAATGAATTAATGTGCATCAGATACTTAAAATAACACCTGACATGTAGTAAATGCTACAAAACTGTGGGCAGTTATTATTATTTGCAAGCAGATGTTTGCATAGACTTTATGCTAGGATTTTTCTTTTATTGGAGTATAGTTCATTTACGATGTTGTGTTAGTTTCTGGTATACAGCAAAGTGATTCAGTTCTACATATATATATTATTTTTCATATTCTTTTCCATTATAGTTTATTACAAGATATTGAATATAGTTCCCTGTGCTATACAGTAGGTCCTTGTTGCTTATCTCTTTTATATATACTAGTGTATATCTGTTAATCCCAAACTCCTAATTTATTCCTCCCCACCCAAGCTAGGACTTTTAATGCAGCATATTTATAATTGCCAAAATGTGGAAGCAGCCTATATGACCACCAAAGGGGACATAGTAAGTAAATTATGTAAATCAAGTAAGTTATGTTAAGATTATGGCACATCCATGCAAGAGAATACTATGAAGTCATTAAAAAAGTATAAGGTTGTCCTCTATGAACGGATTTGAAAAGACCTCTAGTATATAGTTAAGAAAGATTATCTTAAACTTGGCAATGAGACAAAAGGATGACAGCATGTCACTTCCTGGTTGTCCTGGAGCCTCATCTAGCAGACCAACCCAAGCATTATTTCCTTTTCTAGGGGACTGTACCTTTGTTCAATTGATTATTCACTATCGATTAGGATCCAGACACTGACAAGGTAAATGGTAACTTCCAGAAGTTTGGTTGCCAATCATTTGTCTCTGGTAGAAAAGATAACCTCAGAGATTAGTTTTGCTGCCCTGTAGGACTTGAACTAGCTTCATATCTAAACTGACCAACTTTTTTTGGCATGCCTTTCCTGAATAATGGTATTAACCTCTGTTCTTTGAATTCTCCTTTGAAACGTCCAGTTCCCTCATTCATGAGTTAAATAAATCTTTGACCTGTGCTTATTACATGTGCCTAAGAGTCAGGTTTTTAATTTTTTTTATTACACTTCGGCAATAGGTATGTGTGTGTGTATTAGATATCATATATTACCAAATTATATATACAATATATATTATATTCAAAGGAATATATCCTTTGAATATATATATATATATTGCAAAGGAAAAAAACAGTGTGTAGGGCATGCTACCATTTGTGATTTTTAAAAACAAGGCAGCGATATATACATATAAAATATATTTATATAAATGTATATCTGTATCTGCATAGAAAATTCCCAGGAAGGACACAATATGTAGTAAAAGTGGTTGCCTCTGGGGAGCTGTGTTATATCCATACCTTGTTTTTACAGTTTGGATTACTTTTTAACGATGAGTGTGTATGTTACCTTTTCAACAACAAAACCAAGAATACCATCTATTTAAAAGAGAGAGAGAGACTTCCCTGGTGGTCCAGTGGGTAGACTCCGTGCTCCCAATGCAGGGGGCCCGGGTTCCATCCCTGGTCAGGGAACTAGATCGCGCATGCATGCCGCAACTAAGAAGTCCGTGTGCCACAACTAAAAAGATCCCGCGTGCCACAGCTAAGACCCGGCACAGCCAAAATAAATAAATAATAAGTAAATAAATATTAAAAGTTCTCCTTTAAAAAATAAATAAATAAATAAAAGTGAGAGAAAGAACCTTTCCAGGGCTCCCTATCGCCCTAGTTAAGATGGCCTCAGGAGATCTCTCGGCCTCTCCGGAAACTTCCAATAAGCTGTTCCAGGCCAGGTATGCCTCCTCCACCCCCAGTCCAAAGACCCCTCTCACAAGCTAACTAACCCCTTCTCCTCCTCCAGGTCACAGCTCAAACACAACTTCCCAGGAAAGCCAGCCCACACCCTAAACGGGATTACAGACACACACACACACACACACACACACACACACAAACACACACAATTTCTTTCTCCTGTTCTTCAGGAATCACACCTGTTAAATATGCCATATTTATGAGTTTACCTGTCTCCCCCAATCCTGTCAGCTACCTGAGAACAGAGACTAGGAATGTCTCACTCCCTGCGGTGTCCCCAGTGCCCCCCCCATAAATATCTGAAAAATAAATAAATGCTTAAAAAATGGATGACATTTATTTGAGCTCCCACCCCTTCCTTCTCTCACTGCCCTGTCCTTTTCAACCCTCCCTTGGGAGGGAGAGTTCTATTTATCATAAATTGAAGTTCTGCTGTCCATTCAGTAAAGATTTTTGAGAGTTCTAAGCACTAGGGATACAGCAAGAAATAAGACACAGAGCATCTCTGTTCTCATGGGATTTAACTTCGAGTTCCCGGTCAGGGAAACAAACAGTGAACAAGGAAATAGATTTTTTTTAGAGAATCAAAATGCTTTCGGAAATTTTCAAGAACTCCAGGAAAAATTAAATGCGGTAATAGGAGAGTGACAGGGTTTGGGGTGAGGGTGAGGCATCTAATTTAGGTGAATGATCAGGGGAAGACGTCTCTCTAAGAAGGTGACTTTGGAGCTGCAAAGTGAAGGACTCCGTATCAGCCGTGGGAGGATCTCGGGGTAGAGGTCTCCAGGCAGAGGGAACAGCAGGTGCAAAGTTCTGGAGGCTGGAATCGTTTTGTCTTATGGAGGAGAATCAAGGTGTCCAGTGTTACTGGAGCAGAGTGACCAGGGCAGAAAGTGGACTAATATTATGTAGGACCTGATAGGAAAGTCACGGGGATTCTCAGTGCTGATAATAATCATAAAAGTAAAAACCACCACATAAATCCTAAGAATCAAGTGGTGTCCTAGGTAATGGCTGGTATTTACACCCTAAAGTTGTCCCCTCCCACGGAGCAGGGCTACATGTGCAACCAACAGGATATTGTGGAAATGACAGTGTGACTTCTGAGGCTGGCCCTTTCTCTCTAGGAAAGCGAGCTGCCATGCTGAGGATGCTTGAGCAGTCCTATGTATGGAGAGGTCTGTGTGGCAAGAACTGAGGCCTCCTGCCAACAGCCATGGGAATGAACCCCCAGGGAAGCTGATTCTCCAGCCTCAGCTGAGACTTCAAATGACTGCAGCCCCAAATGACATCTGACTACAACAGCACGAGACACCCTGAGCCAGAATCATCCAGCATTGCCATTCCTGGATTCCTGTGACCTCAGAAACTATACAACATCATAAATATTCATTGTTTTAAGCTGCTAAGTTTGGGGCTAACTTGTTACACAGCCACAGATAACTAATACAATACTTCCCAGTGCAGGATGGCATTGAGTCCTCAGCACAACCTTGGGAGGGAGAGACTGTATTACTAATATGTTCACATTTTACAGGTAAGAACATCTTCAGTCTCAAGTGCTATGACCTGCCCAGGGTCACTCACAGGCTGTGAGTGGGGACCCAGGAGTCCAACCCTGGGGACCTCCTGGAGGCCCTGCTCTCCCAGCCCCCAGTCTGAGTCTCCTCTGTCCTCTTCCTCTTCTCCAAGGAGTGATGATGTTTCACTGGAGCCTCCGGAGAGAGTGGAAACAGGGAGGCTGGTGAATTTATCCTCTAGGGACAATTTGCAGGGCTTGGAACAAGAGCCTCCACTTCCACTGAATCTGTCTTTACCACAGAATCTACACAGAGTTACCCGGCTATGGGGTTGGTCTTCCAGGAAAGCCTAGATCTCTCTCACTGGGCTGATCCCATCCTACAGACAGAAGATCTGAGCCTCAGGGGGAGGTGGGTGCTCGACCAAAATCAAGCAGCTGATAATGATAATGACCTCCAAGACTGAGGGTTTGCCCACTCCTCAGATCATCAAATAAGGAAGGGCGGGACCTCCCTGGTGGCACAATGGTTAAGAATCCGCCTGCCAATGCAGGGAACACGGGTTCGAGCCCTGGTCCGGGAAGATCCCACGTGCCACGGAGCAACTAAGCCCGTGCGCCACAACTACTGAGCCTGCGCTCTACAGCCTGCGCACCACAACTACTGTAGCCTGCGCACCTAGGGCCCGTGCTCCACAAGAGAAGCCACTGCAATGAGAAGCCCGCGCACCACAACGAAGAGTAGCCCCCACTAGCCGCAACTAGAGACAGCCCGCGCGCAGCAACAAAGACCCAATGCAGTCAAAAATAAAAAATAAATTCATATATATATAAAAAAAAGGAAGCGCTTGGTGGAAAAGATGTCGGCAAAGAATGATAACAACAAAAATGATATCGGACGCCCACCGAAGCCTTTCTCTGGGTTATGCAACTGGATGAGGTTTCCAGAACTTCCCTCCTCTGAACAGCTTTGTGTGTCAACCTCCAGGAGCCCAGACAGCAACTACAATGTCTATCTTTCATTGACAATTTACAGTGAGCGGGACAGCGACCCTTTTTCATCCTGCCGGGTGAATTTCAAGGCAATGATGTTTCATAATCCCAAATGGTGGAGCCAGGGAAATCACCATCCCTGCCCTGGGAACCAGCTAGTGGGGCCCTAGGCTGGTGCTCGGGCTCCTGGGGTTCAGCAGCCGCTGGGTCCAGGATCCCACCTGAGCAGGTGCTGGGACAGGTGAGGCCTGAAGGCTCACACCCATCTTGTGGGTGGTCCTGGAGATAATCTACAGTTGGTGAAACGAAGCCTTGAGGGGAGGAAGGTCCCTGCCCCAGGTCAGGCAGGAGATCCTCCAACCATAAGGACCTCCAGTTGGAATCCCCAACTGCTCAGACACGGCAGCTTGGAAATAAGATCTCGGGGAACAATAATCCAGTGAAAACTTCCCACGAGGTACGTCCTATTGTCATCTCCACTCCACGGAGGAGAAAACTGAGGCTCAGAGAAGCAGAGTCCCTGATCCCATCACACGCGTCAGCGGCAGAGCCACGGCTGAGCCGGCACCTGCCCCCCAGCCTGCACCCTCCTGACCATCAAGCTACATGGCCTCTTAGGATGCTCACCAAAGCCCCACGGAGCTCAGATGTCCATTTCTCAGATGAGGAAACTGAAGCTGAGAGAGGTTCTGTCAATTCTCGAGGACACGTGGGGGTGAGTGGCACAGCCAGGAACAGAAACCAGATATCTGGGCCCCAGAGCCCTGCCCTTGACTCCCCAAGTCTACTTGGGATCCCCCAAAGCAGGATGAAGCCAGCCCCCTCCTCTGGCACTGCAGCCCAGGCCTGTGACATGGGCTTCCCGAGGCTCATCTGACTAGATCACCGTGGCAACTTGTCATTGTCCCCACTTTGCAAATGAGGAAACTGAGGCTCAGAGTGACCTCACACAGACCCACGTGGCTCCACATCAGCCCTAGCAAGACCCCGCCCCCAGCTTTGTCGGGTCTCTGCGGTCCCCGTTGGCTCCACCACGCGAGAGACAAGGAGCTGGGTGTGGTGTTCACCACCCAAGATTGGACATGGGAAAAGCCAGAGCCTCTGGGGAAAATGAGGTCCCCAGGTAAGCAATTCACCCCCACTTTATCCCCAAATCAGTGCATTCCCAGCACCCTCGGGCAGTCTCATAGTCTCCCCTTCTTCCTTCCTGCTGCAGCCACAAAACCTTGAATCTCTGTGTGCTTGTGTCTCTTCAATTTTATTTCTGTCATTCATCCATCCATCTATTCACCAAATACGTAGGCATCCCACATGCCAGGCACTGGGAGGAAATCAAGGTTCAGTGGGGTAGATGGGCAATGAGTAGATAAACACACACATGAAGAGAGAGTTTCAGGCTGCGGTAAGTTTTAAAGAAAATACAACAGGGAGACGTGCCAGGGAGTTGCCCTCAAGCTGTGAAAAGCCCCCCAGCCCTGGAAGCTGGAGGGCTTGGTCGTGTCGCCTTTCCAACAAGACGCCCCTGAAGCTTCTGGAGCCCCCATGCCATAGGCCAGCTTCCCCTGTCCGTCCACAAACACACACACACACACACACACGCACACACACACACACCGCCCGCCCCACTGCAGCCACAGCCTCCACCGTTTCCCCAAACATCAGGACGGACACTCTGATCCACGTAGGATTATCCAGAAAGCATCACACACTCCTTCTCCAGCCCTGTGCCAGACACTAAAAACACAGCCACGAATAAAATGTACCCACCTTCTGACCCCTCCTGCCCCCTCTCTCGCTCCCCCTTCCTCCACCCCCTCCGCTGCCCCTGCAGACACTTACCTTCAGAAAGTAGGGATGAAGCTCTCCTGGTGGCCTGGGATGGAGTAGTCAGACAGCAGAGGCTGAAGGAAATGGGCCCCCTCACATGGGGAGATTTTAAGCCCTGGCTGGGAGTGATGTCATTTGCCGTGGCCTGGATCTCAGAGGGTAATCCTGGCCCGGGTGGGGGACTCAACTGGGCGCCAGGAGGTGACATTGGCGGGGAGGGGGAGGGGCACCCGTCTGCCTAATCCCCTCCTCTCCTCCCCACCTCCATGACATCTTGGCAATTAGGGCTGATGGGGAAGGGTGGCCCCAGCTCCCGCCTGTGGTCAGGAGTCCCCATTCCTCAGGGAAGTTCTTCCTTAAGTCTAATTGGTGTCGCTCCAGCTTTGGCTATTTTCCCACCAAAGAGGAAGGAGAGCAATGTTGGGTGTTCCTGAGAGATCATTCAAGAAACGAGGGTCGCGGGGCTTTCTTGGCTCCCTCTCCTGGGTCACCCTTTCTCTCCCCAACAGTCTATCTGCCCACTAAGTCATCTCTGCACTGTCCCATTGTTTTCCTTTCTGCCTCAGTTTCCCTTTTCTCTCTTTCTTTGCCTCAGCTTCTATCACTCTTTGATATCAACTTCTCCCATCTCCTCTTCTCCCCTGGGTTCTCCTCTCTCTCTCTCTACTTGTATCATCTTCATCTCTATCCCTGTCTGTCCCTCCCTCCCTCCACGCCTTTGGTCTTCATTTGGGGTTTCTGTGCCTCAGTTTCTCTTTGCTTTGAGCCTCAGGCTGTGCCACTTCTGCCAGTTTGCCTGTGTACCCCTCTCTCATTCTCCAGTTCTGGGTCTCTCTGTCCCTGTCTATATTGGTTTACCTGTCTTTCTGTCTTGGTCCCTCTTGTTGTCTGTCTCTCATCCACTCTCTCTGCAGCCCTGTCCCTGTTTTGGTTTTGGCCTCTGTCCTTGTCACCCTGTGACACCAGTCTCCCCTACCCTTCGCACCAGTACCTCTGTCCTTTATCCAACCTCTTGAGCTCGAATCTCTGTTCTTGTTTCTCTCTCTCTCTTTCCCTGCCTCTTCCTCTGATTCTTGCTTTCTTTCTCTCTAGCTTTCCCCCTCGTTTCTTTCTCCCTAGCTTTCCCCCTTGTTTCTTTCTCCCTATCTTGGTACCTCTCTTGTTCTGTACTTCTAACTATCCTTGTTTCTGCCTCCCTCTGAATTTTCTTCTCTCTGTCCTTCTCTGGGTGTGTCTCTCTCTCTGGATGTTAATATCTCCCTGAGCTCCTGGGTCAGGGTCTGTTCTCCATCTCCATCTACCCCAACATCTACCTACATGCATGAGGTCTCCCGTAATCCCGCTTTATGGCTGGGTCATTGTGTCTCACCATAAGGGGCCCTTTCTTCCTTCACCCCCCTCCCAACCCCCTGCTAGGAGAGATTAAGGCCAGCAGCCTGGCTGGGGAATCAGGGCCGGTCTCATTAGCTTGAAGAGCCAGGGGTGACAGGGAGAGAGGGAGGGGTTGCCTGACCCTCACTGACGGGCCAAAAAGCTACTGATGGGAGGATCCAGTCCTGTAACAGACCCTCCTGTCCCACCGGAGCAGAGAAGGAAAGCTGGATGTCAGGGAGAGGAAGAAAGAACAGGTCCTCAAAAGCCCCCGGGAAAAAGTGTCAGCTCCTCTTAATCACCTCCCCTGAATTTTCCCACCCAGAGTCCCACCAGGCTGGGAGGGCGTGGAGAGCTGCGTTTCAGGTCATGCACGTGGCCCTGAGGTCAAATAAGCTGAGTCTAAATCCAGGCTACTCCTCCCCTGAGGCAAGTAGCTCTTTCTTTTCTCATCTACACCCAGTGAGCAACTCAGGAAGAAACCTTGGCAATCAGCCTTGCCTTCCCCCTTTTTTCCTCACCTCCCCCCCCCCACCGCCCCCAACCAATCTTCCCATAAATCCTGTCATCTTTTCTTTCAGCTAATTGTTCAGCTGAAAACTACAACACACTGCTGGGAGAAAGTAGACTCAAGTCAATAGCGACATATACGGGCGGCCCTCTGTATCCACAAGTTCTGAATCCACAGACTCAACCAACCGAGGATCAAAAATACTTGGGAAAAAAAATTTTTTTCCAGAAAGTTCCAGAAAGCAAAACTTGAACTTGCCACGTGCCAGCAACTATTTACATAGTCTTTACACTGTATTTACAACCATTTACAAAGCATTTACTTTGTGTAGGTATTATAAGTAAGCAAGAGATGATGTAAAGTACACAGGAGGACGTGCATAGGGGACATGCAAATACTGCACCATTTTTATAAGAAACTTGAGCATCCTTGGATGTATCTGTGGGGGACTTTGAACCAATCCCTCGTGGATATGGAGGGATGACTGTATCATGTTCCTGGACTGGAAGACTGAGTATTAAGATGTCAATTCTTCTCAAACTCATCTTTATTTTTTTATACAATTTTTAAAGGTTACTTTCCATTAACAGTTATTACGAAATATTGTCTATATTCCTCGTGTTGTACAATACATCCTTGAGCCTATCCTATACCTAATAGTTTGTACCTCTTACTCCCTTACCCCTATTTTTCCCCTCCCCCCTTCCCTCTCCCCACTGGTAACCCTAGTTTGTTCTCTATATCCGTGAGTCTGCTTCTTTTTTGTTATATTCACTAGTTCGTTGAATTTTTAGATTCCACATATAAGTGTTATCGCACAGTATTTGTCTTTCTCTGTCTGACTTATTTCACTTAGCATGATACCCTCCAGGTCTATCCATGTTTTTGCAAATGGCAAAATTGCGTTCTTTCTATTGTATATATATACACCACATCTTCTTTATCCATTCATCTGTTGATGGACACTTAGATTGCTTTCATATCTTGCCAATTGTAAATAATGCTGCAATGAACATTGGGGTGCATGTATCTTTTCAAATTAGTGTTTTTGTTTTCTTTGGATATATACCCCCCAGAGTGGAATTGCTGGATCATATGGTAGTTCTATTTTTAATTTTTTGAAAAACCACCATACTATTTTCCACAGTGGCTGCACCAATTTACATTCCCAAAATAGTGTACAAGGATTCCCTTTTCTCCATGTCTTCACGAACATTTGTTATTTGTGGTCTTTTTGATGATAGCCATTTTGACAGTGTGAGGTAATATCTCATTGTTATTTTGAATTGCATTTCTCTGATGATCAGCGATGTTGAGCATCTTTTCATGTGCCTGTTGTCCAACTGTTATATCTTCTTTGGGAAAATGTCTATTCTGCTCTTGTGCCCATTTTTTAATCAAGGGGCTTTTTAAAATATATTGAGTTGTATGAGCTGTTTATATATTTTGAATATTAGCCCCTTATTGGTCATATCATTTGCAAATATTTTCTCTCATTTGGTAGGTTGTCTTTTTTGTTTTGTTGATGGTTGTCTTTGCCATGCAAAAGCTTTTAAGTTTAATTAGGTCCCATTTGTTTATTTTTGCTCTTATTTCCTTTGCCTTGGGAGACAGATGCAAAAAATATATATATATGTTGCTACGGTTTATGTCAAAGAGTGTTCTGCCTATGTTCTCTTCTAGGAGTTTTGTGGTTTCCAGTCTTACATTTAGGTCTCTAATCTATTTTTAGTTTATTTTTGTATATAGTGTGAGAAAATGTTCTAATTCCATTCTTATACATGTGGCTGTCCAGTTTTCCCAGCACCACTTATTGAAGAGACTGTCTTTTCTGTATTGCATATTCTTGCCTCCTTTGTCATAGATTAATTGACCATAAGTGCATGGGTTTATTTCTGGGATCTCTATTCTGTTCCATTGATTTATGTGTCTGTTTTTGTGCCAGTATCATACGGTATGGTGACTGTAGCTGTATAGTATAGTCTGAAGTCAGAGAGTGTTTGGTCAATTGATTTTTGACAAACATTCCAAAGCAAGTCAACAGGGAATTCTTTTCAATAAATTGTGCTTGAACAATTGGATATCCGCTTTTAAAAAAAAAAAAAAAGAAGAACCTCAATCTCTCCTTCATACAATACACAAAAGTTAATTTGAGATCATAGTCCTAAATATGAAAAGCAGAAGTATAAAACACCTATAAAAAAAGAGAAATATTTTCTTGACCTGGGGAAGTACGCAAAGATAGATGGGTCAGAGAAAGCAATAACCATGAAATAGAACATTGATAAATTAGATTTAAACAAAATGGGAAAATTCTACCCTTCAAAAAACATCAAGTTAAAGAACATCCTAGCCACGGTCTGTTAGAAACTATTTGCAAAACATATAGCTGGGGGGCTCCCCCCCTGGTGGCACAGTGGTTAAGAATCTACCTGCCAATGAAGGGGACACGGGTTCAAGCCCTGGGCCGGGAAGATCCCACATGCCGCGGAGCAACTAAGCCCATGCGCCACAACTACTGAGCCTGCGTCTAGAGCCTGTGAGCCACAACTACCGAGCCCGCGTGCCACAACTGTTGAAGCCCGCGCACCTAGAGCCCGTGCTCCGCAACAAGAGAAGCCACCACAATGTGAAGCCCACACACTGCAACAAAGAGTAGCCCCTGTAGCCCCCACTCGCCCCAACTAGAGAAAGCCCATGCACAGCAACGAAGCCCCAACACAGCCAAAAATAAATAAATAATATAAATAAATTTATTAAAAAAAAACCAAAAACGTATAGCTAGCAAAGACCTTATATCCAGAATACATAAGAAAGACTCTTTCAACTCAATAATAAAATAGCTGGAAGAGACACTTCACAAAAGTTATACAAATGGCCAATAAGTGCACAAAAAGATATTCAACGTTATTTGTTATTAGGGAAAGAAGAATTAAAACCACAGTGAGATATTACACATGACCAGCAAAATGGTTACAGTGAAAAAGATCATCACAAATGTTGGTGAGGTTGTGGAGCAACTGGAACTCTCACACCTTTTGGTGGGAACAGGATGGTGCAATCACACTGGAGAACTGCTTGGCTATTTTCTATAAAGATGAATTATTTTAACCTTATAAGTTGATCCACTTCTAGATATTTATCCAAGAGAGATGAAAACCTATGTCCACCATAAGACCTGTACAGAAACGTTCATAGCAGCTTTTTTTTCATACTACTTCCAAATGGGAAACAACTCAAATGTCTACTGAGCTGTAAAAGAACAGAGTGTGACATAGCCATAAAATGGAATACTACTCAGCAATGAGAAAGGAACAAAAGGAACATCCTACTACATGTACAACATCATGGATGATTCACAAAACCTTTTGCTGAGTGAAAGAAGCCAGACACAAACAGTGCATAATGCATGTAACATTGTGACTTATAATAAGAAATATATCTTTGGTCTTGGTACCATTCCTCACAGAGTTCCTAAAACCTTTAGGATTTCCTGTGATGAGAAAGATAAAGATGTCTTTTGTTATGTTAATGAGGCAACCTTCAGAAAGCCCTAGGTGACTTAAGGATGGGCTGATTGCCAGGGGAACCAATCATGGGATTATAGGATTAAACTTTCAGTCCCCTCCTCTTCTCTAACACTCACCACTCACCTACCCCCTCCTAGGATGTGAAAGGAGCTAGAGATTGAGTTTAAATGCCAACGACCAAGGACTTCATCAATCATGCCAATGTAATGAAACCTCCATAAAAACCCCAAAGGATGGGATTCTAAGAGCTTCGAGGTTGGTGAACTAGGACACATCTATGTGCTGAGACCGTGGCACATCCCAAACTCCACCGGTACAGAAGCTCCTGTGTTTGGGAGCCTTTTGGATCTCATCATCTGTACCTCTTCATCTGGCTGTTAAAATCCTTTTATAATAAAATAATCTAGTGAGTAAATGTTTTCCTGAGTTCTGTGGGCCCTCCCTAGCAAATTAATGAAACCCAACGAGGGGATCATAGGAACGTCCGATTTATGGCTGGTAGGTCAGGAGCACAGGTGACAATCTGGACTTGAGATTGGTGTCTAAAGGGGATGAGGAGGACAGTCTTATGAGACTGAGACTTAGCCTGTGGAATCTGATGCTGTCTCCAGGCAGGTAGTGTCAGAATTGTGTTAATTGCTTGGTAGTGTTGGAAAACACCCATTGAACTGTATAATTCCAAAGTTCAAGAACAAAACACATTTTTTTAAATCAGAAAATCATTGCCAGGGACTGGGGCAGGGAGTTGGTTGTGGATAGATAATGGAGCGTGACTGCTTAGTAGATACAGACAGGATTTGTTTTTGGGGTGATGCAAATGTTCTGGAATTAGATAGTGGTGACGGTTACACAATCTTGTGAATATACTATATAAACACCACTGAGTTGTACACTTTCAATGGTGAATTTTATGGTATATGAATTAGATCTCAATTTAAAAAAAAAAAACCAGAAAAAGCAGTTGCCTGGAGTGGAGAAGGAGCATTGACTGCAAAGTGGCATGAGGGAATTTTGGGGTGGTGCAAATGTTCTGCATCTTGATAGGCATGATAAGGGTAAGCATTTGTCAAAATCCATCAAGCTAATCACTTAAAATATATGCATTTTAATGTATGTAAATTATGCCTTTTTTTTTTTTTTAAAGGTATTGGAGGAAAATATTATCTCCAATCCAACTTTTTCCTCACCACCTTGACTGCTTGTAGCCTAGACCAGGAGGATTGCAGAAGCTTCTCTTCCCCACCCCCATAGCCTCAATCTTCATCAATTCTCTGCTCGGGATCAGAGCATTAACTCCTCCCACAATTAGAAGACAATCTACCCTGTGCCCAGCTCTCTGTGATCTGGCTCCTAGCCACTCACTCCCCTTCTGTCGCCCTGGCTTCTTTCTGTCCCCAAAACTAGCCAAGAACAAGGAAGGAGCCCAGAAGGAGAGGGGGACCCATGATGGCCCACAAGACAGGGTCCCAGAGCAGCTGGGGGCGGACAGCAAGAGAAAGACAGGGACACTGAGGGAGATAAAAGGACTGAGAGATATAGCGAGACAGAGGAGAGATACAAAGAGGGAATAAATATTCATTTGTTCAACGACGGAATGACCAAGACGGAAAGGTACAAACGAGAAAGAATCTTGGTGTTTGTCAAGGAACGTCAAGGGCCCACGATTGCAGCAGGAGGGAATGGGGTTAGACTGCGGGGGTGGCCCCAGGTAGTGTGAGATGCTGGAGGACACTTGCATCAGGTCATTGATGAGTTTCAGTCTCAGCTCTACCGCAGGACTGAGGGCTCCTCACACCTGCACCCCCTTAGCTGCCTAACACATTCACGCTATTTTATTTTCTGCAAAACTCTTAGCACTGCCTTGTCTCTTGTCTGCCCCTCTCATGGGAACGTGGGCTCCAGGAGGGCTGGGATCATATTCATCTTGTTTTCAGCTGTATTCTCAGTGCCTGGGACAGTCCCAGATACATAGTAAATGCTCAAGAAATCTGGATGGGATGGATTAGTGGCGGAATGAGTGGCAGAGGGGCAGAGGCAGGTAGAGACACACACAGGGAAGTTGTGGTGTGGTTTTACCGAAAGGACCAGGGACTCATGATTGCAGCAGAAGGGAGTTAGATTGGGATGCCGGATGCTTCAGGGATCACATTATTGCTGAGTTGATTACTTTGGGTTCTAACTAGCCCATGAATCCAGGTTTTCCCCACCTCCCATGTTAGGTAGTGAGGGCATCCCTCCCAGCTCCTTGTCCCCAGTGGACAAGGGAGCCACCCAGGCCTGCAGAGAGAGGGTGAACCAGCCAAGTCGGGGGAGTCTTGCCAAGGGCTGATGTGAAGCCCACCCTTTACTCGCTGTGTGGCCTTGGGCCATTCACATAACCTCTCTGGACCTCGGTTTCCTCATCTGCAAAGTGGGGACAATGACAAGTTGCCACCATCATCCAGTCAGATGAGCCACGGGAAGCCCACGTCACAGGCCTGGGCTGCAGTGAGTGCAGGGGAGGGGACTGGCCTCATCCTATTTGGGGGGATTCCAAGTAGATTTGAGGAGTCAAGGGCAGGGCTCTGGGGCCCAAGATATCTGGGTTCTATTCTTGGCTATGCCACTCACCCCCATGTGTCCTTGGGAATTGACAGAACCTCTCTCTGCTGAGAAATGGACATCTGACATCCGTGGGCCTGTGGTGAGCATCTTAAGAGGCCATGTAGCTTGGTGGTCAGGAGGGTTCAGGCTTGGGGGGCTGGTGCTGGCTCAGCCGTGGCTCTGTCACTTATGTGTGTGATGGGACCTGGGACTCTGCTTCTCCGAGTCTCAGTTTCCTCCTCCGTGGAGTGGAGATGACAATAAGACCTACCTCGTGGGAAGTTTTCACTGGATTATTGTTCCCTGAAATCTTATTCCCTAGGGCCTGGATGCCGTGTCTGAGCAGCTGGGGATTCCAACTGGTGGGTCCTTATGGATGGAGAACACCCTGCCTGACCTGGGGCAGGCACCTTCCTCCCCCAGGGAAGTCCCAAAATATATTTTAAATACCGTATTTTTAAAAAAACCGAATGCTTTCCTTGAACACTCCAAAGCTGAGCTAGACCTCGGGGCTCTGCAGAAGATTGCTGGCAGGTCAGACCCTTCCAGAACATTCCCTGGCCAGGAACCTCAGGTCATCTCTCAGAGACGCGGTCAGACACCCCCAGACTCCCACACATGTAACCCCTTTCCCTGCCTCCAGAACTCCCTGTTACTCCCAAAGGGACAGAGAGGGGAGAGTGGGTAGGAAATCAGGATACAGGCTCGGGATACATTTTTTGAAATCAACCACGTTGGAACCCTTCTTACCCTTTAAATGTTTCCTTAACAGCCAGGGAGTGCGCATGCACCCCTCTGCCCCCCCCCACCCCCCTCCTGCTCTCTGGTCCTCCATCTCCTCATCTCCTCTGACGCCCTCCTGCGGCCGCCCTGGCCCCTGGGTCTCCAGACAGCCGGTCCTCTGACCCTGTCCTGGTTCCATTTAGCAAATGATCCAATCCTCTTAGGCCAGGCGGCCTCAGCAGAGCAGGCAGAGAATTAGATCAGATTTGGGAGGGGGACAGTCATGTGACGGACTGTGGGGGAGGGGAAGGGACCGACCGTCGGGACAGAATGAAAACTCCTGCTTCGTGAAACCCCACGAGGGGGTGTGAGGCTTCTCACACACTGAGACCCCTAGGAAGAGACGGGGCTGGGCGGGGGGACAGAGTGGGGGGCGCCGAGGGGCAGGGAGGGCACCTGGGAGCCGAGATGTCTTACTCCTCATGCTGGGAAAGAGTTTTCCCACCTTTGGCTGTCACCTTGTGGTTACCGAAGAGCCTGACACTTCTGCCTGCGACTTCAGACCATCTCTCCTCTCTTTAGGGACCCTGTTTCCTCCTCTAGAATTATTCATTGTTGGCATGTGTGTTTTTATGGGACAGATGTTGGCAGACTTTGGGCTGCCCTCAGGAGCACCCCCAAGCCCTACCCCCATTCCCCCCCCCACCTTCACCTCCCTACCTCCCCGTCTGCAGGCTCCCCATCTGCAGAGAGCCACAGGAATTCACAGATGCCACATACCATGTTCTTTCCAGAACCTTCTGAATAGGGCAGGGATGAGACATCAAGAGTAACTTGTGGAGGCAGAAAGCTGTCTGGTCAGGGAGCCACTGTTAGATTTAACTCTTCCCGGGCACTTGGCACTTTGCTGGGAATTTTCACAACTCCTCCCCCACCAGATTAGACCCCAGAGCTTGTTATGCCCGCGGGGTCCCTCCCTTCCAAGCTCTGACTTGTGACGTCTTTTGCTGTGATTCTTTGAGTAGCTACGTTCTATAAAGATACTTCAAACATGGAATTCTCGAATTCATTTCTGCTCCTATGTTTCTGGGAGCCCCTAGTTGCCTTTTCATCAACCAATCAATAGGTCACCTTGTTTTATGTGCGTTTCTGTTTAAAGACACTATATTTACCATCTATTGTTTATTCTTTCACGTTGAACATGTGGCCAGCAGCACTGTAATTCGTGCCTGAAGGAAGCTTATCTCGAACACATATTTTCTCTGTAAGACACATCACTGCCTTCTGGCAAGGAACAGAAGACAGCACTTCAGTACTATGCTTAGGGGCATTTTAAACAGTGAAATCGCCAACAAAAAGCACAAAAATACCACACGACCCAGCAATTCCACTCCTAGGTATATATCCCAAAGAACTGAAAGCAGGGACTTGAACCAATATTTGTTCAAGCACTATTCACAATAGCCAAGAAACGGAAACAACCCAAGGGTCCATCAACAGATGAATGGAGAAACAAAATGTGGTATATACATACATAATGGAATATTCTCCAGCCATAAAAAGGAATAAAGTTCCGACACACACTACAACATGGCAGAACCTTGAAGACATTCTGCTTAGTGAAATGAGCCAGACACAGAAGGAAAAAATATTGTCCGATTCCACTCATAGGAGTTAATTAGAGTGGTCAAGTTCATAGAGACACAAAGTAGTGCAAAGGTTACCAGGGGCTGGGGGGAGGGTGGAAAGGGAGGTTGCGTTTAAGGGGTACAGGGTTTCTGTTGGGGATGATGAAAAGGTTTTAGGTATAAAGAGTGGTGATGGTTACCCAATATCGTGAATGTAGTTACTGCCACTGAATTGTATACTTATGAATGGTTAAAACGATATTAATATTATAAAATCTTACCACAGTTTTCAAAGCGCAAAAATACCCCCAAAATGCGGCCCCAAATAGACCTCGAAAAGGGCACCTGTTTATAGTATAAGAGCTGAAACAAGAAGGCAGAGTGTCCCTGTGTTCCAGGTCGGCTGCGAGCACATGAGGTTGGCCCCTCGAATTTTTCACAGCTCTGCACACGTCTGCAAATAACTAGAAAAGGAGTCTTCCTTTGGGTGTTACAAAGAAATTTTACCAAGTAGGCCAATTGGCAAATAGGGAATCTGCAAATAGACTATATTTCAAGAATGAAAGAAGAGGCAGAGAGCAATGTCTAGAGGCCCAGAGAAGAACCCCAATGATGGAAAGACAGGCCAGGAAGTTCTAGAAGGCAGAGATCAAATCCCCCTCCCCCATCTTCTCTTCATCTCCCCAGCATTGTCTTCAAAGCCCAGCTTGCTCCTTTAGTGATGCCTCTCATTACAGAGAGCGGGAGAGGTCTCGCCATCTGTGTGCATCTCCCAGGCAGGAGGCAGAGATGGATCAACCAAACGGGGAGGGCCAGATGCAGGGCTTGCCCGGAAAGCGGCTGCAGAGGAGATCAAGGAATTGATGGATAGGGAGAGAGCCATTGTTTCTGTTCTGATTGAATCAAAAATAAAAGAACTACTTTTTTCCTCTTAGCACATATTTTTACCGACTCCTTTCCCATCTCTGTCTCTTTTGCCCAAGGGGATTCTGGGCCGTAGACGACCCTCCCCATCCATCTGAATCTGGGAATCGGACGGCAGTCTGGGAAACCCAAGGAGGAACCCTCAGGAACTCCTGCTCCCCCAGCTGTCCCTGGATGGGCTCTGCCCTCTGGGTTTCCATCCAGCCCTGGGATGAATGAGGTCAGAACAGAAGGCAAGGCATCCACGTGGCCCCAGGCGGCATCTAGAGCCAGAAATTGTCCTTGTTTTCCTGCTTGCAAATGAAAAAATAATAATAGTTAAGCAGTAGGAAAGAGAGAAAATGAACATACATCATTCTCCATAGCCCCTGGGTAATTCATTTTTACTGGGTGTTTTGTTGTTGTTAATGCAGATATATTATGGATATATGTTGTGTGTGTGTGTGTGTGTGTGTGTGTGTGTGTGTATATATCTATAGTATGTGCTTATTGAATGTATACATTCTCAGAAATGAACAGTGTGTCTGAGACATTACTCCATGTCAAAAACTGCACACTCATCCAATCACACACCATTAGTCATCAACTTTGAGTTTTTCTCATTCTAGACTAGGAGATTTGGGAGAAAAAAAAAAAAAACCTAACAAGAACTCTGCTCCGGACACATTTATTTTGGAAAAAAGACACACCAGGCAAACAATGCAAAGACTACACTGAAAATCATCAATTGTTACTAAAGGTTCTACCCCTCATTCCTTTTAATTGTTAATTAGCATTCCACAGTCTGAAGTTACCAAGAATTATTTATTCTTTCTCTTATTCAAGGACACGGATTGATCCCATTAACGCAGCTGATTGGTAGTTCAAGAAAATATCAATATATTCGTGCATGTTCACAGTGGTCAAGAATTCTCCCAGCCCAAATCTCTTTCTGATAAAAACCAAAAGGTACTACATTCATTCGCTCCTATTCATTCTCGCCAATTCGGTTTCCAAAATCTCCAAAAATCTTTTACCAACCTTCATTCCATCAGCAGTGAGAGAAAGATACATTCCCCATCCTATGTCCCAACCCATCTTGATCGATCTAGTAGGCAATAAAATCAGCATTGCATTCGTTTCTATATTTTTATTGATAGGTATTCCCATAACAAAATTCACTCCTTTAAAGTATACAATTCAATGCTTCTTAGTTTATTCACAGAGTTGTGCATCCATCACCATAATCCATTTTGGAACTTTTTCATAACCCCAGATAGAAACCCCATACCCATCACCAGTTAGTCCCAATTTTCCCCTCTCCCAAGTTCCTGGAAACCGCTAATCCGCCTTCTGTCTCTGTGGCTTTGTCTATGCTGGACATTTCCTATAAATGGAACCATACAGAGTGTGACCTTTTGTGCCTGGCTTCTTTCTATCGGCCTAATGTGTTCAAGGTTCATCCATGTTGTATTGTGGATCAGTATTTTATTCCTTTTCATGGTTAAAAAATACTCCATGGTATGACCAAATGACATTTTGTTTATCCCTCCATCCATAGATGGACATTTCTGTTTAATTTCCACCTTCTGGCTCTTGTAAATAGTGCTGCCACGAACATTTCCATATTTATACATTTTCCTAAAATAGTATCAGTGAGTTTGTCCATCTAGTTATGCTTCTATTGGCCAAATAAATTGCCACGCTGCAAAATCTTTGAGGGCAGGGACCTTGCTTTTCTGTTCACTCCTGCTTTCCCAGCATATTTATGAGGCTTGATAGGGAAGAGTTGATGGATTATTACTATATCTAACACTAAGAAGCAGTTAAAAACGATGAACTTGACCTATAATAACAACATCTATATATTTTTATTTAACTTTGAATTTGATCTCCCATGTATTTCCAGCACCATGGCCTGTGAGCCTTGTCAGCTGTGCTCTCCCTTGACTCCCTGACCCCTGACCCCATGAAGGTCCTGCCAAAAGAGGATGGCGTCACCCACTCAGGTGTCTGGATAGAACAGATGCACCACCAGTTTCTCCCTGGTGGTCTTTGGCTGAGGGTATTGGCAGCTATCACGAAATGTCTCCAACACCAGCCTACACTCCCAAAGCATGAGAAAGCCAGATTCCCCAACCCCTCGGTTACCAATTCCTGGCATGGAGCCTATTCTCAATCTTTGCCCATCTAAACATCACGATGTTCCATTTAATCTCCTTTAAAAAGTAGGGAGAAGGTGGCCTCGAGTCACATCTTATAGACCAAGGACACTACTAGATTCTCCCCTGTCAACAGCAGCGGCATCGACTGTCTTGGTGACCAATGTATTCCCAACTGCCCAAGAAGCAGGAAAGATGTCCAATTATGGCTGAATGTTGCCAAAAAGGCGCAGAGTAAACGGCAGGATGCCCCCGTGAGCAACAGAGAGTGATGTAAATCAAATCACATGATCTCTTTGCTTTGTTTCATGTTGTATTTGATCACTTATTTAATTGTCATCTCCCACTGATGATAATAAAAGTCCCCTGGGGATGAACAGCATAAGTTGTGTCCCTCCCTGACCCCAGGAGACCCTGGCACAAGCCAGGAGTTCAGTCTGATGTTTAGTCCCAGGTCAATGCAGCCGGGAGAGGCAGAAAGCTGGGCTCCTGGGACCCAAGATCCTGAGTCAAACAGGCAAACCAGACCCAGTTCATTCATCCAAAAAGGGAAAAGGGCAGGACCCAGGCTGTCTTAACACAGAGGGTTATTGGCAGCTCCCAGGAAAGGGCCAGCGAGTAGTAGCTGCTCAATTAAAAAAGGGATTAATCAATGATTGCATCTCCTGCAAGGGAGTGAGTCTGAGGGTGGGGCAAGAGAGGGTGGGTTCCAGGACCCTTAGGGTGTGTCCAGGTGGGCACAGCATAAAGCTGGGATGTAAGCCCCAGGCCCTGTGTGCAGAGCCTCAAATGCAGACAGCAGAGCAGCAGTGAGGAGGAAGCGAGAACCCAAGTCTCTCATGGGTGAGTCTGGGCCACCAAGTGGGCTCTGGGCCGGCGGTGGGGTTGGGCAAGGGGTGTCCTAGGGCCAAGGCTGGGAGGCCTCCTGGGCATCCAGAGAAGGGCCCAGCTGTCTGAGAGCGCTTCTTGCGCTGTGCTGTGGGGAGGGCTTAGCGGAGTCTGGGGAATGGAATTACATTACTGAGGCGAGATGAGCAGAGAGCCTGGCACGCAGTGGTCCCCTGTAAACGTGAGGGTGGCTCCAGCCCTTGGATGGGAGAGGGGGAGCCCTGAGGAGCCTCTCTTGTGTGCCTTCCCAGGCTGGGGGCCCTGGAATACTCCAGGAGCTGTGATCAGGCCCATTTCAAAGCTGTGTTCACTGAGGCCCAGAAAGGTACAGGGGCTGGGGCTGAAGTACGGAGAGCCTGAGTCTGACCAAGAACATCTGGTCCTGATGCCGCAGGCTTCTCCACGCACTGCCTGCCGCCCTCAGGCCTGAGCCCCTCGGCTGCTCACAAGGGCCTGGCGCAGGTAGGGAGAGGGTGCCAGGCGGGCTGGGGACTGTTGCTGGGGCTCGTGTGACCCTGCTTCCCCCTTGGCCAGACCCCACACGGAGCTCAGGACCCCCAAAGAGGCAGCGGCAGGCGCGCACGGTGTACACCAAAGAGCAACTGGACGTGCTCAAGGAATACTTCCAGAAGAATAAGTACCCCGGCTACCAGGACCGCCTGCGCCTGGCGGCCAGGCTCAGCCTAGAGGAGCACAAACTGCAGGTCTGATGCGCCCCCCCACCGGGCCCCGCCCTTCCCCGCCCCCAGCAGACGCGCTCCCACCTCCCCGCTTATCAAGTGCCCTGCCTCTGGGCTACCTTTCTGCCCTCTCCGCTCTGCAGGAGGGGATCAGCGAGGCCAAAGGGGTCCGGTGCTGCCCTGGGTCACGCAGCAAGCAAGGGGTCTCCGGGTGCCGACCCAGGGCTGGACCCCGAGTCCGTCTCAACCCTGTGCCATACAAGCCCTCCAACCCCACCCGGCCGGGACTGACGCCCCCCTTGGTCTCCCCGTGCCCAGACCTCCGGGCCTCTGAACCCGCGGACCCTCTCGGGCAGACCCCTTCCTGGCCCCCAGGCCCCTGGGTGCCCAAGCCCTGCCCCTCCTGCCCTCTGCACCCTTCCTGCCCTCTGCACCCCTCCTGCCCTCTGCATCCCTCCCCGGCGGCCTCCTGAACCCCAGGGGCCTCTAATTGTGTCTGGGGGGCCGAGGGAGAGGGGAGGCCGGCTTCTCACCCGGGCGGGGCAGCCTCATACCCGGGGCAGAGGCGAGTGCACGCAGCCCCTCGCCTCTTACACCTCCTCCCGGTCCCGTCTCCCCAGATGTGGTTCAAGAACCGCCGGGCCCAACGCTCCCGGCTGGAACGACTGGCCAAGGGCCGAAGCCACAGGGCCCGCGATGCTCCCACGGACCCCGGAGCCCCCGGCGCCCCCGGCCCCGCGCCTGCCCCTGTCCTTGCTGCTGTCGCCGCCGCAGCTGCCGGCCCCGCATTCCCGGACGGCCCGGGATTCCGCAGCCCGCCTCCGCGCAGCCTCGCGGGGATGCTCCCTGCGCCAGAGCCCAGCATCTCCAGCCAAGGCCAGGCCATGTGGGCCCTGGCACAAGGCGCCCAGGCGCCCGTCCAGGCTGCTTCAGCCCCGGCCCCGCCCCTAGTCTGGCCTCTGGACCCCTACGCCCCCAACTTTGCCCCAGATCCTTTTCCAATTCCAGATTTTACAGTGGTATTCTCACCCCAAGACCCCTCTCCCGGATCCCCCTCTCCCTTGATGTCTGGGTCCCGAAAGAGAGATGAGTGTGTGGATGAGAACGACTTAGACCCCAAGCGGTTACTGAGCTTATAGGGTCATCTGTCCCCGCAAAGCCCTGCAGACCCCGCGGGGCCAGAGGGGACTAGGGCGTTGGGGGCCTGCGCTTGGCGCCCACGCGGTGGGGGAAGATGCGGCTGCCTGGGGTTCACGGCTGGTTACTCTCCGCAGCGTGACTGCACCTCCGTCGATCCAGCCTGGGGAGGGGACATTTTTGTGTCACCGGTCGCGCAGCTCTGAATGTCCCCGCCCCCGCCCCGTTATTCGGGGCGCCCGTGGGCGTTTCTGTCAATGCCTAAGTGAGCCGTGGAATTGCTGCTCGCGGTGTGTGTTCGGTTTCGCGGGCGCTGCCGGAGAACTTCCTATGCGACCTGGACCAATATCATTAGCTCAGCGGCCCAGCCCAGCCTATCGGACGTTTAGGATTTGAGACTTTTTAATGTTTGCTGATCTGCCGTCTTGTGGCTTCTTTGTAGTTTTAATATTGATGTCTCCAATGATGGAGAAGTTAAGTAAGCTCGTCTCCCGTATTAATCGGACACTAGGAATACTTGTAAATTGTCCTTTTCCCACCATTTTTCTTAATTTGGTTGAATTTATGTGTCTATCCCTTTTGGTGGTTAAAGTGTTGCAAACATTTTTCCGATGTGCATTTTTTCTATAAGTAGAATTTCTTTATTTTAATGTTGTGTATTTCAGTGCCTCTCATTATCTTTTGTGATGAACCAATGTTTTTCTTTCCTTTCCATCAGTGGCAAGCCGATATGCTGTAAAGCAATAAATTTATTTATTTATTTTTTAATTTTGTAAATTTTTAAAATTTTTTAAAATTTTATTTATTTATTTATTTTTTGGCTGTGTTGGGTCTTCGTTTCTGTGCGAGGGCTTTCTCTAGTTGCCGCGAGCGGGGACCACTCTTCATCGCGGTGCGCTGGCCTCTCACTGTCGCGGCCTCTCGTTGCGGAGCACAGGCTCCAGACACGCAGGGTCAGTAATTGTGGCTCACGGGCCCAGTTGCTCCGCGGCATGTGGGATCTTCCCAGACCAGGGCTCGAACCCGTGTTCCTTGCATTGGCAGGCAGATTCTCAACCACTGCGCCACCAGGGAAGCCCAATAAATTTATTTTTTTAAATGTAAAATGATTTTCACAAGATATGCCCCCATTTTCAGGTTGACATAAAAGTTTATAAAAGCTGAAGTTCAAGGCCTACTTGCCTTGTCACAAACTGAAAACGGTTTACAGATAACATCAGTCTGAGATCCCCAGCCTACTGTTTTCAATATAGCTCAGGGGTTTGGGGGGGCGGGGTGGAGTTGCTCTTTTCCCTTCTAGCGTTAATGCTTTTTCTTTTCTCTTGTTTAAGACATTTCATTATCACATGGTTATAAAGATATTGTCTTCTTCTCTAAAATCTTTACAGTTTTAACTCCCATATTTAGGTCTTAAAACATCTAGAATTGATTGTGGATGTATAGCGTGAGACAGGGATTTCTTTTTGGTTTTTCCTCATGGATTTCCAATGGTCAGTTTATGGAGAGGCTGGGTAATTTGTCATAAATCAAGGGTCCAATCATAGATGGATAGATATCTACAAAGTCTTTATTTGGGGTCCATGGTCTTTATAACCTTGCACCAATTTCATGTTCTCTCTGTCTCCAGTTTCCCTGCTGCTCTCTGTGGCTATCCTGACCCTTGGGTCTCCCCACAGCCAGTTTTCTGGCCCCGTCCTGGTCCCATTTAGCAAATGCTCCAATCCTCTTAGGCCAGGCCGGCCTCAGCAAAATATAGTGAGAATTAACAGGGATTTAGAGGTCCACATGACAGGCTGTGGTTTGGGGGTTGGAGAGACAATCGCCAGGATAGAATGAGACCCTTTGTGCTTATCAGGGAGACCCCGGTAGGAATGGAGACAGAAGAAACACAAAGACCCCTCCAGGAGACTGAGGGGCAGAGAAGGAGACAGATCAGAGGCAGAGAGGGGAGACACAGCAGGGCAGAGAGGGGGAGATGGGGGCGGGGCAGAAAGGAGAGGAAACTGAGGCAGCCGAGTCTTGCTTTCAAAACCCAAACTGGCAAGGTCCCCCCAGCCTGTGTCACTCCCCATGTGACAGCTGCTGCCCTTTGTGCTCTAATACCCTTACAAAAGGTCCTTTAAGGCCAGCAGCCTAATCCCTTGCCTACAGGAGGTCACACCAAATATCAGAACACTCAAATGCCTTTCTGAGAAGACCTCAGGCATCTGAGCTGAGCATGAACTAGGCTGCCCAGCTGGAGACCACAGCCCTTAACTCCTCTGCTCTCTCGTGTTTTACCAAGTCTATCTGCTTCTTGGACCATTCAGAGAAAGCCATGTGGACAGCTGGACATCCATGACGCTTTGGGTAGCAACCACCTGGGGGTGGGTGTGAATTACACAGAGTGTGCCATTTACACACTGGGCATGGAGCCTGAGATACAGGAAGCGCTGAGGAAATGGGCAGTCTTACTCTTCTGCCATGTCAACAACCACCCACCCCCACCTCCAACTCTTCCCTCCTCTGACTCACCCATCTTCTACCTCTCTGCCCTGCAGAGACCCATGCTTCCCCTTTCCTCTCCCTCTCTGGTCCCTCTCCCTCCCCCTCAGTCCCTGGGCTTCTCCCCAGCAGGTTTCTTTGGCCTTGACCTAGTCTGACTCACCACGTGCCCCAACCTCTTAGGTCAGGCCAGGCCAGCACCTGCAGAATCTCAGCGTGGTCAGAGGAGAGCTGAAGGGGACGTGGGACATATTGGCAGATGATGCCCAAACCTTTCTCAAACCCCCGCTCACATCTTCTCATGCTTCCTTGGTGGCCATGAGACTTACATTTCAGCAGTTGGTGCTGTCAGGGTCTCTGGAATGCCCTTCCCAACATAAGTCCCGGGGAGATGTTCTCAGGAACCAGACAATGTTTCTTCTGTCTCTCTGTTCCTCCATCCCTCTCTTTCTCACACCCTCTTCATTTATATTTTATCTTATTTTATTTTTTAAATATGCATCCAGGACTTCCCTGGTGGTGCAGTGGTTAAGAATCCGCCTGCCAATGCAGGGGACACGTGTTCAAGCCCTGGTCCGGGAAGACCCCACATGACTCGGAGCAACTAAACCCGTGCGCCACAACTACTGAGCCTGCGCGCCTAGAGACCGTGCTCCACAAGAGAAGCCACTGAAATGAGAAGCCCGGGCACCGCAACGAAGCCCCCGCTCGCCACAACTAGAGAAAGCCTGCGCGCAACAACGAAGACCCAATGGAGCTAAAAACAAATAAAATTAAATCTTAAAAATAAATAAATTAATTAATTAAATAAAATAGAATAAATATGTATCCAGTGACCATGCAAATACTGCTAACCATCACAGCCAGGGAGCATGTCCTCTCCCCCTCCCTCTGTCCCCCACCCACCCCCCCCACCGTCTCAGGTGGGAGCATCTCTCACTCTTCTCTGCCCCACTGTCTCTCCGTCTCCCTATTCCTTTACCGCCCTCCTGTGGCCATCCTGGCCCCTGAGTCTCGCCACAGCCGGTTCTCTGACCCTGTCCTGGTCCCATTTAGCAAATTCTCCAATCCTCTTATGCCAGGTCGGCATAAGAGAGAGCATAAGAGAGCTCAAGAGAGCAGGGAGAGAATTAGATCAGATTGGAGAGAGGGAAGGGAGTCATGTGACAGGTTATTTACAGAGGTTGTGGAGAGGGGGTGGACAGCCCTGGCGGCTACCAGGATATAACAGAAGCTCCTCCTGCTTGTCTAACAGACCCTGTTAGGGATAAATACAGAAGCACACTGAGGAAACAGGAGCAGAGAAGGGAGACCGAGAGGCGGAGGCACTGACCGATTAGAATGAGTCTCTCCCACTCATAGACGGGTGGGCAGTGTTGGGCGTCTTGACCCCTGAGAGCCTGGAGATTTTGTTATCTCTCATCTAGATTGCTAAGAGTACAGATTATTGTCTCTAAAATATTATTTCCCTCTGGGAAGTAACCCGAGTTTTGGCGTAAAGGCTGGCTCCAGATCAGAGGCAGGAAAACTCAAGGCAAGCCTAGAACATCTTGTCACACCAAAAATATGAAGCTCTCCAGGATGACTGGGGTTCTGTCCAAAGACTTGGGGGCCAACTTGAAGAAACCAAAGGTGGAATTATTTGACCTTCAAAAGAAGAATGTCAGGGACTTCCCTGGTGGTCCAGTGGGTAAGACTCTGCACTCCCAACGCAGGGGGCCTGGGTTCGATCCCTCGTCAGGGAACTAGATTCCGCATGCATGCCACAACTAAGAAGTCTGCATGCCGCAACTGAAGATCCCGCAGGCCACAACAAAGACCCAGCGCAGCTCAAAATAGATAAATAAATATTTTTTTAAAAATAAAGAAGAAGAAGAACATCAGTAGCAGATTGAAAGACATCAAATACGTAAAAACCCACAGGTTCATAATGGTCCTCAAAAAAGAAAGAAAAAAAAAGAGAAATCTGTTGAGGCTCTGATTTAAACATTGCTAAAGTAAGCAGAATCGTGTATGTCTCCTGCCTTTCCTGTGAAAATTGTAATTCAGAGTAAAGAAATAGCTAAACAGAGGTTTCTTCCTTGTAGAAGAGTTACAGCCAACAAATAAAGAAGAAATTATGGAATTAGGAAATCTCTTTTTGCATCTCCTGTGAAATAAGGGGTTTAGGCCAGTGTTGCCTAATAGGACTTTCTGGAATGATGGAAATATTCTATATCTGCACTGTCCAATCCAGTAGCCACTGGCCACAAGTGACTAATGGGCACCTGAGATGTGACCACTGTGATTGAAGGACTGAATTTTTTATTTTATGTCATATTAATTAATTTAAATAGCCACAGGTAGCTGGTGGCTACCATATAGGATGGTGAAAGTAAACGGTCATCATCAGTGGACACCAAACCATCTGCCCTATGATTCTCAACCCTGGATACACACTGGAATGGGGGGGGGCTTTAAAAATAGAGATGCTCACAGATGTTTATATCAGTTTTATTCATCCTGGCCAAAACTTGGAAGCAACCAATGTATCCTTCAATAGATGAATGAATACATAAACTGTGGTACATTCAGATAATGGACTTTTATTCAGCACTATAAAGAAATGAGTTACCAAGCCATGAAAAAATATGGAGGAAAACTTAATGCATATTACTAAGTGAAAGAAGCCAATCTGAAAAGGCTACATGTTGTGTGATTTAACTATATGACATTCTGGAAATGGCAAAACTATGGAGATAGTAAAAAGATTAGTGGATGCCAAGGGTTAGAGGGGAGGGAGGGATGAATAGGAGGAGCACAGAGGGTTTTTAGGGCAGGGAAACTATTCTGTCTGATACTATAATGAAAACACGTCATTATATATCTGTCAAAACCCACAGAATGTACACCACCAAGAGTGGACACTAATGTAAATTATGGACTTTGGGTGATATAACGTGTCAGTGTAGCTCCATCCATTGTAACAAACACACCACTCTGATGGGGATGTTGGTAGTGCGGGGAGCCTGTGCATGCATGGGGGGGAGGGGTGTAAGGGAACTCTCTGGACTTTCAGCTCAATTTTGCTGCAAACCTAAAACTGCTCTTAAAAAAAATAAAGGCTGTTTAAAATTTAAAATACAGATGCTGCCTTAAAAAACTAAAAATAGGGGGCTTCCCTGGTGGCGCAGTGGTTGAGAATCTGCCTGCCAATGCAGGGGACACGGGTTCGAGCCCTGGTCTGGGAAGATCCCACATGTCGCAGAGCAACTAGGCCCGTGAGCCACAACTACTGAGCCTGCGCTCCGCAACAAGAGAGGCCGCGATAGTGAGAGGCCCGCGCACCGCGATGAAGAGTGGCCCCCGCTTGCCGCAACTAGAGAAAGCCCTCGCACAGAAACGAAGACCCAACACAGCCAAAAAATAAATTAAGAAAAAAAACTAAAAATAGAGTTACCATATGATCCAGCAATCCCATTCCTAGGCATATATCCGGAGATGAAACCTCTAATTTGAAAAGATACATGCACCCCAGTGTCCACAGCAGCACTGTTTACAATAGCTAAGACGTGGAAACAAACTAAATGTCCATCAACAGATGAATGGATAAAGAAGATGTGGTATGTATATTTATATATACAATGGAATATCACTCAGCCATAAAAAAGAATGAAATAATGTCATTTGCAGCAACATGGATGGACCTAGAGATTATCATACTAAGTGAAGTAAGTCAGAGAAAGACAAATAGTATATGATATCACTTATATGTGGACTCTAAAAAAATGATACAAATGAACTTATTTACAAAACAGAAATAGACTCACAGACATAAAAATCAAACTTATGGTTACCAAAGGGGGGAACAGGGGAGGGATAAATTGGGAATTTGGGATTAACAGATACACACTACTATATATAAAATAAAGAACAAGGACCAAGGACCTACTGTTAGCACAGGGAACTATATTCAATGTCTTGTAATAACCTATAAGGGAAAAGAATCTGAAAAAGAATATATATATATACTGAATCACTATGCTGTACACCTGAATCATTGTAAATCAACTATACTTCAATTAAAAAATAAAAATTCTAAAAATAGGGACGTTGACCCCACGCCTGGGGGCTCTGAATTAGTCTGGGTGCGGGCTGAGCATGGAGAGTGTTCAAATCTCTCCCCGGGTGATTCCTGCGAGCAGCCACGGTTAGGCACCACCTCATTTAGGTAAAGGGCTGATGGAGAGCTTCATAACCAAGGGAGGGTAACAACCTTCTAAGACAGGCATAATTAAATAATAGAATAAAAACAAGGGGGAAACAGAGAACAGGTTTGGAGTAAAACGATATTCAAGGAACGTATGGGACAAACACAATGTGTCTATCTTATTTGGGAATCATATTCAAACAAACCAACTGTAAAAAGGCATCTTTGTCATAATCAGGGAAATTTTTAAATGGACCAGGGATTGATTATATTATATTCAGGAATTACTGCTAATTTTGTTAGATGCAATGATGGCCTTGTCATCCTGTAAAAACAAAAATTAACCCAAAAGAATGGAAAATGGGTGTTCAAACAAAAACTTGTACATGAATGTTCATAGCAGTATTAGTCACCATAACCAAAAGACGGAATCATCCCAGGTGTCCATCAAAGGATGAACGGATAAACAAAATATGGTACATTCATACCACAGAATATTATTCCGCCATAAAAAGGAGTGAAGCACTGACACATGCTACAACATGGACAAATCTTGAAAACATTATGCCAAGTGAAAGAAGCCAGCCCCTAGTAACCATGAATCCACTCTCTGTCTCTATAGATTTGCCTACTCTGAATATTTCATATAAATGGAATCATACAGTATGTGTTCTTTTGTGTGTGGCTTCTTTCGAATGGTAAATTTTATGTTATGTGTATTTCACTTCAATTTTTTTAAATGGCAGGAGGACAGGCACAAAAGGAAAGTGTGCTGGCAGGGTGCCTTCCTCCTTCTTCCTGCTTTGAACACAGATGCGATGCCTGGAGCTGCAATGGTCATCTTGCCACCATGAGGCAAAAACCAAGTGGATGAAAACCCAACAAGCTAAAGAAAGGAGAGCATGAAAAGATAGAAAAATTCGGAAACCTTGATTACATTGTTGAGCTGACTACCAACCTTAAGACTTCTTAACAATAAATATCCTTGAAGTTTAAAAAAAAGGGTGGAGGGGGATGGAGCTGCCTGTCATGAGGTGCTGCAAAGTGGAGTCTGCTGAAGGGTTAAGCTAAGAAGACAGGAGGACTCAGTCTTTTCCCTGGATGGAGAGAAGTGAGGAAAGGCAGGGAGCCATAAGAAGCAGTTCTGAGTCAAGAAGGGAAGAAGGAGGCAACAGAGGCACTGAGGGCAAAATCTATCACTTTGCACATGGTCCTAGTCATGCCCAATCCCAGCCTGGGGTTGCCTGGATCCCCCACTCCCTTTTCCCTTGCTTCCTCCCTCCGCCAAATCTTCACCCAGAGATGTGAGGTCACTTGTCTGAGGTCCCACAGCCAGCAAGTGGTGAAGCTGGGACAGGTAGGGGTCCAGAGAGAGAAAGGATTTGAAAAGACAGAAGATGTATTTTTCCCGCTTCCTGACTTCTTTGAAAAGTGTCATGTCAGGGAACTCCCTGGCAGTCCAGTGGTTAGGATTCCGCACTCCCACTACAGGGGACACGGTTTTGATCCCTGGTCGGGGAACTAAGATCCCACGTGACCTGCAGTGCGGCAAAAAAAAAAAAAAAAAAAAAAAAAAGTGTCATGTCACCAAGCCCAAGATGGTGATTTTCTTTACACTAAATCTCAATGAGTGGAAATGATTCCATGGTCCCATATTGATTCCTAGTGATCCAAGGTGGTGCGAGGAAGATGCAGTTCTCCCAATTGGTCACAAAGTGTCGCTGTCGGAAAAGAAAACACTGTTTCTCCCGGTTCAGGCTTCCGGTGATGCTCTTGCTGAATTCTCTTTTCTTATTTATTTATTTATGTATTTATTTAATTTTGGTTGCGTTGGGTCTTCGTTGCTGCGCGCGGGCTTTCTCTAGTTGCGGCGAGCGGGGTCTACTCTTCGTTGCAGTGCGAGGGCTTCTCAGTGCGGTGGCTTCTCTTGTTGCGGATCACGGGCTCTAGGCACGCAGGCTTCAGTAGTTGTGGCACGCGGGCTCAGTAGTTGTGGCTCGAGGGCTCTAGAGCACAGGCTCAGTAGTTGCGGTGCACGGGCTTAGTTGCTCCGCGGCGTGTGGGATCTTCCCAGACCAGGGCTCGAACCCGTGTCCCCTGCATTGGCAGGCGGATTCTTAACCACTGTGCCACTAGGGAAGTCCCCTCGTTTTCTTGAAGATGTGAATTGTCTTAGCCAAAATTGTTAAGCCAAAATAGGATCACAGCATTTTCTTTCTCCTCCATGCATAAGGTAAACTTAAAATAAAAGGACTGTGGTAGATACTTCTAGTGCTCACCATTTTTTCCAGCTGTCTTCCTCTTCCTGACTACAGTCCCCAGGCAGGCTCTACAGGTGGGCAGGGCTGTGTGACCGTTCTGGCCAATGGGCTGCAACTAGAGGCAATGGGCGTCACTTCCTGGCTGATGTCTTTAAGAGCTAGCACGTGTTTCTTTGTGCTCTTTTCCAGCCACGGGGACTAAGGATGCTGTGGGTCCAAGTGCAGCAACCAGAGAACAGTCTCCAACTGTCTAGATCTGCACTATCCAGTAAGATAGCCACTAGTCACAGTTGCCATGAATTTGAATGTAAGTTTAAATAAAGTAAAATAAAAATTCAGTTCCTCAGTCACATCCACCACCTTTCAAGCTCTCGAAAGCACTATGTGGCATGTGCCCAGTGGCCATGGTGTTAGAGCAGATACAGAAAAATTCCATCCCCACAGAAAATTCTATTGGACAGTGCTACTCTAGGTCTCTGAATGGGTGCAGGGAGGACAGTTGCCCTGGAGAGGGCTTTGCATGTGTTGCATTAATCCACTGAGATTTGGGTTTGGTTTTGTGTATTTCCACCAAAGCATAACCCAGCTTAGCCTGACCCACCAGATTTCTTGCTTAAACAAAGGACTTGGGAGTCTTATGTCATTTAAATTATCAAGTGGTGGCATAATGTGACTTGGCTAAACCAAATGGAGAGCTGGAGGTAACACCATGCAGACTCCAGTGGGGTTAAGGTCAAGCTCCATCGAGCCTTAGTTGCTCACTAGCCTCTCTCTGTGGTCTGTCTCCACCTACCTGGTTTAGATCTAAACCTCCAAAGAATTGTTTTACTAAGAGAACAGTCAGAATCATTAGAAATGAAGACGTGTGGGGTCTTTGTTTCTTGTCGCTATCATTGATGGTTGTCATGGGAGTTTTCCCAGATGTCACTGGGTATGGACCCATGGAGTACAGGCACAGTCTCATGGGTCATCAGCATTTGTCTTAGGGGAGAAACAATTTCTGTCCTCGCAGAACGAGTGGCTCAAGGTTTGAGAGTTCATCGGGTTAGAATTGTATTGTATTTGAGACAAGTGTGGACTTCATGACCATCAAAAGCATTAAGAGTTCCTCAATTCTGAGGGAATCTAACGGTCTTCATATGACCTTCTGCCAGGAAGGTTATAAAAAAAATCATTACTGTTGACCCAGATGTTCCACTCCTTTGTTTTGTGTTCAAACAAAAACTTGTACACGAACGTTCATAGAAGCACTATTCACAGTAGCCAAAAAGTAGAAACAACCTAAATGCCCATCCACTGACGAAATGATAAACAGAATGTGGTCTATCCATTCAGTGGAATATTATTCAGCCATAAAAAGGAATGAAGTTCTGATGCCAGCTACATCATCATGACATGGATGAACCTTGAAAACATCATGCCGAGTGAAAGAAGCCAGACACATAAGACCACGTATTGTATGATTCTATTTTTATGAAATCTCCAGAACAGGGAAATCTATAGAAACAGAAAGGTTAGTGGTTGCTCGGGGCTGGGGATTGGAGGGGTGCTAAAGCATGCGGGGGTTTCTTTGAGGTGATGAAATGTTCTGAAGTTGACTGTGGTGATGGTTGCATTATCTGTGAATATAGTAGAAACATTGAATTGTATACTTTAAATGGGTGAATTGCATGGTATGTAACATCTCGGTAAAGCTATTTTTAAAGAAAAAAGTATTTCTGAGGCTGTGATTTTTTCTAATTTTCAGACACTTATCCTCTTATCTTTTGCCCAATGACTGGTCTCTTCCAGCTGTGGTTTCTTAGATGTCTCCAACTTAGAAACCTCCGAGATGGTACTTTTGCATCCAGGTGCTTCTTTGTAGTGTCTAGTGGATTTCCTCACCTCACCCAGGCCACCCAGCAGCCTGGCTCAGAGAGGGTGAATTGAGGCATAACCAGGCATGGTTCATTCGCTACAGTATTTTCCAGAGTTTTTGTAGGAGGACTGTTAGAGCTCCCAATCTGTCAGCCCACAATGAAGGTGAGAGCCGTCAAAACAAAAATAGCATCCTCCTGTTTGGGGCGCCTTTTATAAATACTCTAGTGGATTTTATACAGACTAAATTTTGTTCATATGTCTTAATGATCTGAATCAACTTTTCAGGATACGCAGATGCATGTAAGATACAATGGCCCTCAGTGAAAGGACTTCTGAAAGAACCTATTTTAAATTTTGAAATTTCAAAATACCTTTATTAATACCCACCAGGACCTAACCCTTTACAACATGGATCCTAAAGGTGGTTTTTAAAACCTCAGGGACTCACGCACATCCTCAGGCCCCATCACAACTGTAATCAGCTGGGATAACGTCAAGACGGAGTTCTTAAAAAATGAATTAACTGTGGTTTGTAAACAAGTGGCCAGTCACCCGTAACGCTTACAGTCTTGTCACATGAAATATTAGGAAGTGGGCCCGTGAGACTTCCAGGCACTTCCCAGCGTCCTCAACACCAGCACAAGAACAAGGCACCTTGAGACCCAGGCTCAGACCTGACCCCCGTTACTTCTGCCTCATTCCATTGGCCAAAGCAAGTCATGTGATCAAACCCAAAGTTAGGAGGTAGGGGGTACAGGTCACCTCTAGCGTGAGGACGGTAAAGGGGGGGTAAGGCAGACACGCGAGGAGGGGGTGAAATACAGGGCCCCAAAACACAATCTATGACGCCACCCAGCACCTTTCTTCCAATCATTGCCAGCTTTCTCCTAAACACAGCAACCAGGGGCCCACTTCACACTGGAGGACTTACACCAGTGATGGTTATACGCAGCTCCAGGTGGCATCCAGAGGCCACCTTAACCTTGGCTTTAGGAACCACTGAAAGTTCAACCCTGAAGTTAGTTATAGCTCTGTACCTATCAAATCACTAGTTTCCTGGACTGGAGAGCAGTGGGAGGAGGTGCCGGGGTAAAATGGAGCCACGCGGACACAGGCACAGTTTGTTAACCTCGTCAACATTTATTGAGTTGTGAACCGTTGCAATCACTGCTGAAATGTGAGACTCACTCATCCTGATGCCGCTCTCGGCTTCCGCTTGAAAAGGAAGCCTGGAGCAGGACCACCCCCAAACACCAGAGGGTAGAAGGAAGACATGGGGGGGTGCAGGGAGATGAGGGACGGGGGGGAAAGGAAGGAAGCAGGACCAGCGTGCCAAGTTAGACTCCCGGGGACACACGCACACTCCCACACACACAGGCAAAGACCAGGGGCGTCCATCTCTACCCCAACCGGCAGCCGCAAGAACATCAGGGAAGGACCAGGCGTCCACGAGACATTTCAGTCCTTCCTGTCATGAAGCGTCTGCCGAGAGGGGCTGGGCCAAGGTCACTGGACTGCGCAGAGAGAAGGGGGGGAGGGGGCTTCAGACTACAGGGAGAGAGGCCAGATTAAAGGGAGTCACTTCACTGACTTTAATCTCTAAGCTTTCGCTGTAATAAACTGTAACCATGAGTAAAACAGCTCTGCTGAGTTCTGTGAGTCCTTCAAGAGAATCGCTGAGCTTGACGGTGGTCTCGAGACTCCTGAAACTGCACTCAAAAGCCATGCGAACAAGAATCATTCTTCCCCTCTCTCTTTTCTCTTACATAAATCCCATTTTGGCTTATTTTAGATGAAATCATCCATTGGTGGACTCCTCTGGAATCCAAGCAAACCTTGTGCTGATTTAAGCAAATGCCTTTGAGTTACTGGCAGTTTGGAGGTGGCAAATGGTGTGTTTATGCAAGCGATGCGCTCCGTTTGTCCTTAGGAGTTCAAACCCCACAAAGGTGGCACCCCACCTCCACCCCCTCCCTCCTACAGCAAGAGCCCACACATCGCCAGCTCATGCAGCTTTGGAATTATGAAATTCTTGATTTTCTTTTTTTAATTTGGGGAGACTCACTTCTTTTCAGACCTGCACAGGAGGCAAGACAGTCATATTTTTGTACTGCTTTAATTCAAATTTGCGGGTCCAAATTCCCACTGAAAGCAACCTCACTCTGCCCTAGTGAGGACGATAAGAAATGGAACTTGAGTTCAAAGCGTTTGAGAACCAGGTTCCTGGTGCAAAGCACGCTGGGGGCAGGTACCTGGGTCCACAGTATCCTGGCACAGGATACTCTGTGCTAGCACACCATGGGGTGGGAACTGGCACTCAAGCTTAGAGGGGGGCAGAAAGTGCTTCTAGGCTCTCAAAAGCCAGGAGCCAGAGCTTGGTTATGGACTAGGTTAGTATCCAGGGCCCAGTTCCAGGATAGGTTGGGTTCAGGGCTCATCTAGAACGTACAGGCTTGAAAATTGAAAAGCAGGCTCAGAAAGTGCTGAAAAGCAGTTCTATGATCCAGAGAACAACACGGAAATTGCTACTTGTTCTGGTATTGGGTTGGACACTAGTACTTGGGTTTGGAGTACATTAGGAACTAGGAGTCGTCAATTCTGTTGTCTAGGAGCTGGGTCCCCCTCACCTCTGCCTTCAGGGCCCATCAGGCCTGAGCCAAAGCGGCTTTGATGGCGGCCACCAGCTTCAGAAACTTGCTCTCTGTGTCCACATAGCCATCGCCTCCCTGGAGAAGGGAGGAAGAGGGGAGGGATGAGCTGGGACCAAGATGCCAACCCCAGTCCCAACACCCCACTAGCCCAGAATGGGGCAGAATGGACAGACAGACATACCTTCTTGGAGTGAACCAACTTCCCCGCTACCAACACTTCAAAGAAACCGGTGACCTGGGGCGTCCCCTCGCCGCACTGGGGAGAGGGAGAGAGGTGTTGGCAGGGCTGAGCTGCCCTCTTGGGGACACCCGCAGCTTCCCAAGGAATGGAGAGCGGGGGTGAAGGGTGGGGCTGACCCAAACCACCCCCGCTGCCATCCAGGGCTGAAGGACGGACACCCAGGGCTGAGGGACGGACGTGACCCATGTGTGACTCCTTCCCCATCCCCAAGACCCACGATGTCCAGGTGTCCAGGGAACGCATCTTCTAACTTCTTCTTAAGCTGAAGATACTGCAAAAGGGGGTGGGAGGTCACAACAGGGGTCCACAGGAGCCACGCCAGCTAGCCCCCCTTCCCCCATCTTCCAGGGGTGCCTCTTGGGACCATTCTGCTTACCTTGGACTTGTAGCCTCAAGCGCCACTGGTGGGACAGTGTCCAAGAGAGTGGGTCCCGGGAGAGAGGAGACGGTGGAGATCCAGGGAGAGGCAGGAGCAGAGATGGAGGGAAATGGGGGGGGGGGGGCGGGCAGGAAGAGATGAAGAGAGACACAGATGACAAAACCAAGCAAGGCACAGACACCCTCAAGAGAGAGGAGAGACACGCCCGAGTGTTGGGAAGCAGCACACAGATGGG
Source organism: Eubalaena glacialis (assembly GCF_028564815.1). Classification (NCBI taxonomy): domain Eukaryota; kingdom Metazoa; phylum Chordata; class Mammalia; order Artiodactyla; family Balaenidae; genus Eubalaena; species Eubalaena glacialis. The sequence continues at coordinate 61,716,613 of NC_083733.1, read as the reverse complement.
AAGGCAGGGACACAGGAAGGAGAGAGCCACCCACACGAGGAAAATTCGACACAGAGCAAGGGAGACAAGAGATGAGCAGGGGTGCAGAAACAAGGGGCGACAAGGAGAGACCATAGCATGAGGCAGAGCAGAGGCAGAGGCAATGGAGAGAACTGGGTTAGGACAACTGCTAAAGTAACAGCCCCACCCCCGCCCGTCCAAGGGAAACCATTATTCCTGGATCCCCAAGGCCCTGCCAGGCCCGAGGATGAAATCTAAACGCCTCCCCAACCCCCCACGGGAGGCTATTTTGGAACTGGAGTCTGGTGCACAGGCCCCCCGGGCCTCAAAATTTCACTCCACCCCCTGCGTGACCGAGCGGACAGGGACACCGCTAATGCTGTGACAGATCTGAGCCTTTCATAACCCCCTCTGGACATCTCACAGACATGACAGCCAGTGGACCCAGATTCGGGTAATCTGTGATCTGCAGCCTGAACCTCGAGCTACTGACCTGCCACTGCCCCACTCCCAGCTTCAGTTTCCTCACCTGTAAAATGGAGCTAGACACACACCCCCACTCAAGGGGTTTCCGAGAGAGGAAATTCACTTAACATGTATTTATTCAGCGCCTACAGGCCAGCATGCCTGTGCATGCCAGCACAGTCCTAGGTGCCAGGGTGATCAAGCGGTCTACAGGACAGAACATTGCCTGCCGACCTGGCACTTTTTCACTCTGAACGGACCAATCAGATCAAATGTTTAACACCCAACACACAGCATTCCCTCCGCGGTAACGTTAAGATCACTCCCTCTACAGACAGGAAAAGCGAGGCCAGAAAAAGACTAGGGTTAGTAGCGAAAGGCATCCACTGTATGCATTCAAGTCCTTGCCAAACGCACGCCGGAACCTTCTCGAACCTTCTCGACTCTGGCCGGCCCCACCCCACGATTGTTCCAGGTACTGGGGGAGGGGAAACCTAAGCGCTGACGGAACCTCCTCTCCCATTACAAACTGACCCCCACCTGCTCCCCACACTGAGCCCCGGAATCGGGGGGGTTAAAACAACACACACGTGTCGCAGTTCTACCTTTTGTGACCTGAGACGTCTAGAATGTTACAAACTGGGGACGGGGTGGGGGGAGGGCAGAGAAATCAACGTTTCCCTCCCCCACGGAATCCTTTTCCCAGTGGAAGGATCCCCATGGGTCCTGCCCCCGACGTCCCCAGCGCCCGGCTCCGCCAGGACAGGGCGGGGCCCGGGCGGGATTCGAAGAGGGGACCTCCGGCCCTCGTGCTCACCAATAAACGACTCGGACGGGAACACCCATGATTCCGGACCGGAGCATCCGCTACAGTCCGATCACCCGATCCGCACCCCAGCGAGAAAATGCAGGGTAGGCGCCCCGAGGCGGAGCATGCGCAGAGAGGCCTGGTAATCGGCGTTCCACAGAGCGGACCAACGCCGGGGGGGGGTGGATGAGGGGAGAAAGGCCCCACAGCGGGGACGAGGGGGGCCCTGCGGCCCACCACCACCCTGAAGGCCCGACGCAAATCTCCCTCCTCTCGCCCTGTGAGGCCAGGGAGCATGCCGGCAGAGGGAGTCCCGGGAGAAGCCTTTGCGCGCCCCCTCCGGGATCTCCCCCTCCGGGCTGGAATGGTATGGCCTCGTGGGGCGGGGATTCAGGGCCAACTGCTACTAGGAGGAAACGGAAGTGCAAGCGCAGGCGGTTGTTTTGCAGCGAGGACCTGGGGGGCGGGGGCGGGGGCGGGGGGGGAGGCCGAGAGGGCCGTGTCCGAAAGGATTTGGGGTACTCAGGGCAGCACCTGAAGCTGGGGTTTCCAGTGAGCGCTCCAGGGCCCCCGCTGCCTTATTAAAGCCTGGCATCCGCACCCGGGCGCCGCCTGATCAGCTTGGCACACCCCCCCCCATTTTGCGCCTTCCAGCCCTCTCTGTGGCAAGGTGTTCATGGAAAGTGCTGGAAGCTGGCAGCTGAGTTAAAGGCTTAGGGGGGCGCGATGCATTTCTCTGAGCCTCAGTTTCCTCCTCCGGAAGATGGGCACAATCGCCTTCAGAGAATATTTACCCATCTAACAAATACGTACTGGGTACCTACCTGCAGTCATAGGTTCCGAAGATACAGCAGTGAAAAAATAGGCAAAGTCCCTGCCCTTAGCTCTGCCCGAGGTCTTCCCACCGCAGCTTCTGTCTTTGATCCGCCGGTCCTCACCTGCTGTGACCCTGACATCTCGGGGCACTTGGCAGACATGGTTCAAGTTCCACCCCACCTCTTTTGCTGGCTGTGTGTCCTCTGATCTCAGTGGTCTTGGGATGATATAATGAGCCTGTGATGTAGAGCAGATAACATGTGGCTAGGCTAGTCAGTGTCCCATAAATAGAGGTCTTTTTCAGGCTTCCAGGGTCCTCAGAACAAAAACCCAAGCCTTTGGAGTTCCCTGGTGGCCTAGTGGTTAGGATTCCGGGCTTTCACTACTGTGGCCGGGGTTCAGTCCCTGGTGGGGGAACTTAGATCTCGCAAGCCGCCCGGCTTGGCCAAGAAAACAAGCAAAAGAACCCCAAGCCTTAGCATGCTCTGCCCCTGACTGGTCCCATTGTTCCCTTCTTGCCCCTCTCTTAGTGCCTTAGCCACGTGGACTCAGGGACCTCACCCACTCACCTGCCTCTGGGACTTTGCACTTGCTGTTTCTACCCTCTCCTACTGCCTGATCCTGCTTATCCTCCAGAAATCAGCTCCAACGTATTGTAGGGAAAATTTTGTGTCGTGATAAATTATACCTTCTCCATATTACATCTGTATTAGTTTGCTAGGGCTGTCATCACAAAGTACCACAAACTGAGTGGCTTAAACCCCAGAAATTTATTTCACGGTTCTAGAGGCCAGAAGGCAGAGATCAAGGTGTCAGCAGGGTTAGTTCCCTTTAACGTCTGTGAGAAAGAATTTGTTCCATGCTTGTCTCCTAGCTTCTGGTGTTTTGCTGGCAATCTTTGGTGTTCCTTGGCTTCTAAGTACATCACCCAATATCTGCATTCAACTTCACGTGGCACTCTCCCTGTGTGCATGTCTGTGTCCAAATTTCCCTATTTACTTTATTTTATTTTATTTATTGGCCATGCCACGTCGCATGTGGGATCTTAGTTCCCTGACCAGGGATCGAACCCATGCCCCCTGCAGTGGAAGTGCGGAGTCTTACCACCAGGGAATTCCCAGGACCCAGTCATTTTAGATGAGGGCCCACCCTATGCCAGTATGACCTCATCTTAAGTAATTACATCTGCAACAACCTTGTTTCCAAATAAGGTCACATTATGAGGTACTGGGGGTTAGGACTTCACATATGAATTCTGGTGGGACATAATTCAGCCTGTAACAAGCCATTCAGAGTTATATGATTCTATGGGGTTCTGTGTTACAACTCCATAAATTGTAGATAAGTGATGGCAGTACAAAATAATTCTTCTGTACAGGCATGCAAATGAATTCTGTCTGGTGGACGGACAACCCTCTCTCCCTTATTCTGTTTGGGCTGCTATAACTAAATACTACAGTTTATAGCTTATAAACAATGGAAATTTATTGCTCCCAGTTCTGGAAGCTTCAAAGTCCAAGATCAAGGTGCCAGCATGGTTGAGTGAGGGCCTTCTTCCTGGTTCATAGCTGCCACCTTCTCACTGTGTCCTCACCTGATGGAAGAGGCAGGGGATATCTCTGGGGTCTCTTTTATAAGGGTACTAATCTCATTCACGAGAGCTCCACCCTCATGACCTAAGCACCTCCCAAAGGCCCCACCTCCTAATACCATCATCTTCGGGGGAACGCAAACATTCAGACCATAAGACCCCCCAAATGTTTTGCCTCTATTTGCATTTTTGTTTCAATATTCCTGATCTATAAATGCGTCTGTTCATTGATTTTCCTTTGAACCAGTTATAACACCTCACAGTGTTAAGTGAAATCTTTAACATGTGTTCACTTTTAGATCTGTATGAGTCATGATTTTCCCTTTTTCCCCCAAAATTATCTTCTAACAATGCTGTCCTCAAGGAAGGCCACCCAAACCCCGCAGGCTGGCCAGGGTCCCCGTGGGGCTCCCCCAACACTGCCCCAACCACTCTGGTTGTCCCAGGTCTGACGTTTTCTCAGCACACCCAGCAAGTGGCTGGGCACAGGGCAGATGCTCAGAGGCTGTTTTGTTGACTGGGCTTAGGGCTGAGAACTTGCCAGGGGCCTGAAGAGTGAGAGACAACCCCCTTCTGCCACTGAGAACAAAGAGGTCTCTGTTGCCCAGGAGTGGAGGAGGCTGGAGGCAGTAGTCATGCTTCTGGGGTTGGGAATCCACCCCTTGCTCAATCTCTCTCTCTCTCTCTCACACACACACACAAATGGTAACCACAGCTCTCCCCCTTACCTGGCTACACAATTGCACATCCAGACAAACCACAGCCCAGCCAGAGACACAACACAACAGCACAAACCTCTATTCTGCTACACAATGACACAAAAGCACACCAGGCTCTCCCTATACAAGAGCCCAGCCCATACCCAGCCAGGGTCACAACAACTACCCCTCCAAATGCGCAACTCACGCACGATGGCTGCCGCCTCTACCCGGCCACGTGGTAGAACACACAACTGTACCCTGGACGCACAATAACACAACACACGTGTATCCGGACAGAGACACAGCAGCTCACCCAGAGATCCCGCTCACTGGGACACACAATTGTATACAGAGCACACGCTGCTGAATTTGGCCACGGACATTGATACACAACCGCACAGCTGCACACAGAGACATGATCAATAATGCCCATGGACACACACACACACACACACGCACACAACATTAACCTACCAGTAACCCAGCCAGACTCCCAGACAGACTCTCACTTGGATGCATCTGGGCATGAACACCATTGCACAACCACACACCACCCCAGGGACACACCCAGGCAGAGACACTGCAGCCCAATCACACAACACATGGAGGCTCCCACTCACAGCCTCACAGCGACCCACGCCCAGGCTCGGGCACACGCAGTAAACAGACATGGTCCCTGCCTCCTGGGGCTCATGTTATGGTCAGGGAGACGGACATGGGAAAACATAAATAAATAAGGATTCCTATTTATTTAGAGCATAGTGAGTGCTGGGAAGAAAAATAAAGCCAGGAAGGATGGCAGGGAGTGCTGGGCCGGGGAGTTTTGTAAATAGATCAGGGAAGGCAGCTCTGTTATTAAATACACAATGAAACAAAAGCCTCCTTCGGGCCTAAATGGCAGGAAATGTGTTATCCCGTTTTACAGATGGGCAAACTGAGGTACTTGGATGAGGTCACACCAGGCACAGAGCATGGATATGACCCCGCTGTCTGGCTGTGGAGCCTGTGCTCTGAACCACCTTCCTGTCATCAAGACGGAGAAAAGGGGGGGCAGGTGGGGTGGGGCAGGTGGGATGGGGAGTTGTCAGGGACCCCGAAAGCTCCAAGGGGTGAAGGAGGCCTGGACTTCCGAGAAACCAGGAGGTCCAGCCTCTGCCTCATCCCTGGCCCAGGGAAGACGCTGCCCGAGGCTCTGTGTCTAATCTGGTGGCCCTGGAGAGTGACCCGGAACCCCATCACGCTTTCAATGTCTTCAACACTTGGATGCAGGTAAGGCTAGCGGCGGGGCACCCCATCTGACTGTCGTTCTGCACGGGGCCAGGGCCTCCCTGAGGCTGTGGCTCCTCCTTGTGAGCCCCACCCCCACCCCAGGGAGGACCACTGAGCCCTCAGCAGGCCGGGCCTGTCTGCGGAGGACCCCGAGACCAGCACGTGCAGAGGCTCCTGCCTGAGAGGGAGCCTGGAGCGTGTCCTGAAGCACTGACCTGACCCTGTCACTCCTCTCTGTGGGCCCCCCAGTGCCCTCTAGACAGGTCCAAACTGTTTAGTACTATTCACTCTTTCATTCATTCATTCAACAAACATTCACCGAGACCCTGATATATGTTGTCCCCAGAAGGAGAAGACCCAGAGTGGGCGGGGCTAAGTTTGGAGGCATCCAAAGGGGGCATCTGACCAGCCTGGAAGGAGGTCAGGGAGGGCTTCCTGGAGGAGGGGACTTTGAGTTGACAAGGAGGAGGGAACCTGGCAGCGGGAAGAGCAGGTCTGAGGCCTCTGTCACCGGCGCCCACCTTCAGCTTCTCCAGATCTTCGACACCGAGACCAAGCAGGGTGCCGTGCTGCACCCCACCTGCATCTTCACCAACAGCCCCGAGGTGCTGCACACGCAGGAGCAGGAGGCCAGGGGCGGCGACAGGAACCGAGGTACCGTGAGCCCAGGTGGGGGTGGGGGGAAGCCCTCCATCGGGGACGTGAGGGACAGGACAGTGACCTCAGGGTGCCGTCTGGAGTTACCCCCCCACTCCTCCCCACACTCTGCCTTCTCTGGGGCTGCTGACGTGGGACCTGCAGGTCCCAAGAGCCAGACCTGGCTGGGTGGACTTGGCGAGTCCACCCCTTGCTGAGCCTCGCCCGCCCCATGAGGTGCTGGCTGCCCCGAGCCCCGAGCCCGTCCCAAGGCCTGAGGTTTTAGCAATTAGAAACAGCGCCTGCTGGTAGACCTGTCCCGGGAGCCCCATGAACTTCAGGGCTTGGTCCTGCCTGGGGGGCGCTTTTCACAAAGCTGCTGTGTACCTTCATGCACGTATGTCTTTGCACGGCCACCTGCTTTCCTCTGTCTTGTAGATACCTAGGTGTAGAAGCCCTGGATCAGAGGGTGGGTGTATGGTTAACTTTGTAAGAAACTGCCAAACTGTTGTCCACAGTGGTTGTAACATTTCATATTCCCACCAGCAGGATGCCAGAGTTCCAGTTGCTCCATCCTCATCCTCATCCTCACCAGCACTTGGGAGAATCAGTCTTTTTAATTTCAACATTCCAATGGGCCTAGGGAAGTATCTCATTGTGATTTAAGTTTGCATTTCCCTAAATATTAATGAAGTCTTTTCATGCCCTTATTTGCCAGTCCTATGTCTTCTCTGATGAAGTGTCTATGTCCTCAAATCTTTTGCCCATTTTTTATTGAGTTGTCTTCTTCTTCTTAAATTGTAAGAGTTCTTTATATATTCTAGATATGTCTTTTGTCAGATATCTGTTTTGCAAATATTTTCCCAGTCTGTGGCTTGCCTTTTCATTTCTGCAGCAATGTCTTTTGAAGAGCAAGACTTTCATTTTGATGAGTCCAGTGTATTTTGTCCTTTAATTATACTTCATGATTTTGGGTGTCATATATAAGGTATCTACATCAAACCTAAGGTCACTAAAATTTCTTCCTCTATTTTCTTAGAGAAGTTGAAGGGTTTTAGCTCTCCTTTTAGAGCTTATGCTTTTTTTTTTTTTTTCTTATCTGGCTTCTCATCTTGTTCAAATCCATCACTGCCACTTGGCCTCTTGGAGAGAGAAAGATTCAACCTGCAGGCATCAAGGGGGTGAGGGAGCTGGAGTGCCAGAAGCAGTTACTATAGCAGTCTTGGGTCTGCTAGCCTTAGAAAAGTCTGCATGCAAGGTCGGCCCTCGCCTAGCATTGGGGAAATTGGCTGATAAACATTTTCCTCCACTGATATGAAACTTTCCTAAAGAAAGTCTGGAATTTGGGTACATGCTGGTTAGAGGGTACCTACATGAATAGCCTCCGCAAAACGCTTGGGTCCTGAGTCTCTAATGGACTTCTTCTTCTTTTTTTTTTTTAAACCAATAACTTTTTTTTTTTTAATATTTATTTAGTTGCACAGAGTCTTAGTTGTGGCACATGGGCTCCTTAGTTGTGGCATGCAAACTCTTAGTTGCGGCATGCATGTGGGATCTAGTTCCCCAAACAGGGATGGAACCTGGGCCCCCTGCATTTGGAGCGCAGAGTCCTATCCACTGTGCCACCAGGGAGGTCCCTCTAATGGGCTTCTCTGTGCAGAAACGTTGCATACACTTTGCCGCATTTTCATTGCTGGGGAAACGTGCTCAGGGTGAGCCCTCGTGGGAGGGAGTGAACATAAGGAATCTTGCACGCGGGTTTCTCCAGACTCTCCCATTATGATCCGCTGCGTGTCCTACTATGTCACTATAATGAATCAACTCTGGGGCGTTCCCTGGTGGCCTAGCAGTTAGGATTCCCGGCTTTCTCTGCTGTGGCCCGGGTTCAATCCCTGTCGGGGAACTGAGATCCCGCAAACCGCATGGCGAGGCCAAAAGAAATCAATCAATCAACTCTATACGGACTCCTCTAGGACCTTCTAGCAAATCCCTGAACACGGGGCTGGTCTGGGGACCCTGACACAACTGGTAGCCCTGGTCAGACCCAGAGGGAGGAGGGTACGCAAAAGAAAAAGTCTAAAACACAAACCACGCCACGCTGTTCGCTGTTCCATTGTGTGTGGGCTTGAGGGGGCTGCCAGGAATCGCTTTAGGAAATTTCAGCTCTACTGCACTAGGTACGGAGAGAATGGGCATTTTTCACGGGTTTGAGATATAATTAATGCAAATTCCAAATGCATACTTCCACTCCTGAAGGCCAGGTTTTTACATCCAACTGCCTACTTGACACCGACAGTTGGGCGTCTAACGGGCACCAGCAACCTGAGGTCCTGATTCGCCCGCCCCACCTCTGGGCCCCTCCTTCTCCGGTCTTCCCCATCTCGAAATGGCAACTCCAGACCAGGCAAAAAAAAACTTGGAGTCTATTGGCTTCTTTCTTTGTAGATCAGTCAGTGATGGTGGATTTACTTTCACAATATATCCCGGATGTACCCACCCCTCTGCACCTCCACCTGCGGGCGCTGTTGGAGACCCTACCACCTCCGGGAAGGACTTAGGGAGCTCCTGCCCTGCCCTACTTTCCCTCACAGTCTGTTCCCTATGCGGCCGCCAGGGGGCGCCGGTCCCCACCAGCGTCTGCACACGCCCGGCTTCATCACCCAAAGTCATCACCGTGGACCACAGGCCCAGATGTTCCGACCCCCTCCTTACCTCTCTGATCTTATGCCCTCCTCACTACGCTCCACCTACACTGGCCTCCTTGCTCTTCCCGGAACAAAACTGACACGCCTCTTCAGAGTTTTTTGGGGTTTTTGTGGAGTTTTTTCCTTTTTTAAAAATTGAGGTTAAATTCACATCGCATAAAATTAACCATCTTAGAATGTACGATTCAGTGGCATTTGGTACATTCACAGAGTACATTGTTTTTTTAAAAAATGGTCTTGTCATCATTTCTTATAGGAAATGGTGGCGATGGGAGATGGAAGTTGTGTGTGTTTTAATTGTGGTAAAATACACCTAATCTAACACTTGACATTAGAAGCATTTGGTACAGTCACAATGTTGTGCAACCGGCACCTCTATCTAGTTCCAAGACGTTTTCATCACCCCAAAAGGAGGCCTGTACCCATTAAGCAGTCACTCCCCACTCCCCCCCTCCCCCCAGCCCCTGGAAACCACTAATTTACCTTCTGTCTCTATGGATTTGCCTGTTCTGGACATTTCGTGTAAATGGAATCATACAATACGTGATTTTTTTTTAAGTTTTTTTTTTTGATGTGGACCATTTTTAAAGTCTTTATTGAATTTGTTACAATATTGCTCCTGCTTTATGTTGGGTTTTTGTGTGTGTGTGTGTGGCCGCGAGGCATGTGGGATCTTAGCTCCTTGACCAGGGAATGAACCTGCACCCTTTCATTGGAAGGCAAAGTCTTAACCACTGGACCTCCAGGGAAGTCCCTACATGATCTTAAGTGTCTGACTTAGCATAACTTTTTCGAGGTTCGTCTGAATTTTAGCATGTATCCACCTCAGAGATTTTGGGGTTTTTTGTTTGTTTGTTTGTTTTATCTTTTTATTTATTTAGCTGCGTTGGGTCTTAGTTGCGGCACGCGGGATCTTTGTTGCGGCGTGCGAGCTTTCTCTCTAGTTCTGGTGCATGGGATCCAGAGCGCGCAGGCTTAGTTGCCCCACGGCATGTGGGATCTTAGTTCCCCAACATTGGAAGGCGGATTCTTAACAACTGGCCCACCAGGGAAGTCCCCACCTCAGAGATTTTGCATTTACTGTTCCCACTGCCTAGAACACTTTTCCTTCAGACAGTCGCAGGGCTCTTTCCTTACTTCATATCTTTGCTCAAATGTCACTTCTTCCCTGACACCCTATTTAAAATTGCAACACCTCCTCCAGCCCTCTGTACCCCCTTTTTCTCATGGCACTTACGCCCTTGACATTCTATGTATCTTACTTTAGGTTTTTTTTTTTTTTTTTTTTAAGCTGTTAGCCATCTCCCCCGCCTACAATGTGCACTCCGTGTTTTTCTGTTTTTTCTTCCCTCCTGGTATGTGTCCAGTATCTAAAGTAGTGAGTGGCACGTGGCAAGCACTCAGTATATACTTGTCAGATAAACGCATCTTTAAGAAAATATTTAGTAAGCTTATTAGAGAGTCTCTTATATTAATGGCTACAATTGAATAGTATAAAAAATGTATGTGGGGCTTCCCTGGTGGCACAGTGGTTAGGAATCCGTCTGCCAATGCAGGGGACATGGGTTCGAGCCCTGGTCCGGGAAGATCCCACATGCCGCGGAGCAACTAAGCCTGTGCGCCACAACTACTGAGCCTGACGCTCTAGAGCCCACGAGCCACAACTACTGAGCCCACGCGCCACATCTACTGAAGCCCGTGCGCTCTAGAGCCCGTGCTCTGCAACAAGAGAAGCCACCGCAATGAGAAGCCCATGCACCGCAACGAAGAGTAGCCCCCGCTCGCTGCAACTAGAGAAAGCCCACGCACAGCAAGACCCAACACAGCCAAAAATAATAAATAAAAAAAAATTTTTTTTAATGTCTGTGAAACAAGAATGCAAACTAAGTCATTTGTTAACACCAGGAGAATTCTTATCTTCCTCTCCCTGTGATAATTCTTATCTCTTTCTAGGCGAGTACCAGGCGCTTAGAATTCAGGCAAGTTGGATGGGGGAGAGTGGGGGGAGGGGGTTCACTTCCTTGCAGACTGGACCTTGGCCGATAAGAAGCCAATTTACATCCTTAAAGGGAAAGGGCATATTTCCCATTTTAAATGTTGTAAAGTAGGGCTTATAGGCTCTTCTTCCACTGGAGGCAGATTTGTCCAAAGTCCCACCGAGTTTCCATCAGGCCTCTTTCATTCACATGGGGCATACTGAGCCACCGACACAGGTGCAAACGGTAGGAGGCAGGAATCTCGTGTGACATATTCTCGTGAATATGGTACCCAAAGGAACTAGGGCAAGTATTTTGGTGCGGGCTACACTGAGGAATACGGTACCTGCGGAAGCCTCGGAACTTTCAGTGGTGCTGGTGACAGGACCTAGGCGAGGCCTTCCCTGACAACCCTCTTTTTTTTTAATTACCTTTTTAACACAGTATAGTGCACAAATATTAAAGTTACAGCTCAGTGTAATTTTCACATGTATAATACCATTTAACCACCTCCCATATCAAGATATAGGTCATTTCCGGTTCCCCAGGAAGTTTTCTCACGCATCTTCCCTGTCAGTTACCCAACAAGGGTCACCACAATCCTCTATCACCATACATACGTGAGTTTGGCCTGTTCTAGAACTTTGTATAAACGAAACCATACAGCATGCACTCTTTATGTTTGGATGCATGGATAAATGGATGGACCAATGGACAGATAAGTGGATGGAAATGGATGGATTGATAGATGGATAGATGGATCCAGTGATGGATGGATGGGCTGAAATGATGCCTGCCAGCCCCTAGGGGTTCTGGGTAAGGTCTCTGCCTGGCAAATGGGGGAAGGTACAGGGCAGGTGGGACAGGGGAGTAGTCAGAGGTGAGGCCTGACACGCCTTGCCTACAGCAAAGTGACAGGACCCTTTGAGTAACTGTCTCCGCCCCTCCTGCCCTCGCCCCCACCGGGATCTACACACGCCCTTCATGGCAGGGTCCCTGTCTCTCCTATGCTCCCTCTGGCCCTCGCCCTTTTACAGCTCACCCCACCACCACCTCTCCACGTCCAGGACCCCTGCCGACCCCCGCCTCCGATCTGCTCCACCCATTCAGTAAGCGTTGCCCCTCGCCTGGCGGGGGAGGTGTCTAGCTTTTATCCCGCCTGCTGCAATGTGGTCCTTTGAGGGATCTTGAGTAAGGGTGAGGGGGAGTTAGGGTCGCCAGGGAACCTCCAGGCCAGCTGGTTCCGGGTGTGTGCTCTCGGCGCCCCCTGGCGGCCACCGTCTCTCCAGCATCTCTACTCGCTAGAGCCTAGCACTTTCGAGATCCTGCACCTGACGGTCCGCACCCGACACTCTGGGAGACAGGACGTTAATGTTCACGTAGGACCACGGGCGGCGCCACGAGACCGCTCCAGGCATGGTCACCAGGGGCGTCCCCGCCCTGGATCCCCAGGACAGTTCTCAGCGATCCATCCCGGACCCGACCTCCTGGCCAACCCTCCTTCCTGCTGGGGCACGTCCAGCCTCGTGGGAGTGGTTCCTCTGCAGTCCAGATTCCCTCCCACCTCTCTGGCCGCTTTTGCTGGGTCCCTTTTGCTGACCCCCGCCCGCTTCCGCTCCTCCTTCCCTCCCTCTCCCATCCCCCTCTCTCCTCTCCTCCTGCTTTTGTTTACTTAGCTCTCACTGCCTCAAATGCCACCAATACCCCACTCGCTGACCACACCAGTCTCTCCCTGACCGGGCCTCTGAACTCCTGGGTCCGGCCATTTCTGCCACTTTGCCTTTTACAAGCCTATTAGGCAACTCAGGCTTGATCTGGTCAAAATTCAATCCGAATTTCTCTGCCCCAAACCCACTTTTACTTGAGTTGTCCCCATCTTAGTTAACCAGCTTTTTACTATTCCCCCTCCATCCGTTCAGTTCTCATTCATTCTCTGTCTCCCTCTGCCTCTCCTCACCAGCCAGGAACGGGTTAGTGCTTTACTTCCTGGAACCTGTGTTCCCCAAACCATCTATGTCCCATCTCCTCATCGGGCATCCCCCTCCATCCAAATGTTCCACCCAGAATATCCTCGGTGTCATCCTTGGTCTCTCTCCACCCTCTCACGCCCACGTGCAACCGCTCGGCCAATCTGCGCATTCCACCTTCAAAATGGATCCAGAATCTGACTGCTTCTCCCCTCCACTGATTCCACCCTGGTCCAGCACCGTCATCTCCCACCTGGACTCCTGCAGCTGCTTTCTCACTTCATCTCTTGCCCCCAACAGTCTGTTCCCCAACCACAGCCAGAGGGACTCTCTCTCCTCACATGGTCTGAATGGCACTGCATGATGTCGTCTCAGGTTGCATCATGGGCCTCACCTCCCACATTCTCTCTTTGGTTCCCTTGGCTGCAGGCGCCCAGGTCTCTTTGCCCTTCCTGAGGCTCCCAACCCCAGGGCCTTTGCACTGGCTGTTCTCTCCACCTGGAAACAATTTTTCCTGTCCTATATTCATGGCTGCCTCCCTTGTTTTATTCCAGTCTCTGCTCAAATGTCAATTACTAGGAGAGGACTCGGTATTTTGGAGTTAGTACCTGGGTCGGTAAGTAGGGGTGGGGACAAATGCAAGAGCTCTTTCAAAGGGAGAATGTACATGACCCGGGTAGAATCTCAAATCTGGGCAAGTCACTTCCCTTGTCTGTGCTTCAGATTCCTCAGTGGTAAAGAAAAAAAGAGGTGGGGGGAGCACAGTAACGCCTGTCACACTGGGACCAGAACAAGGACGTGGGACAGAGACAGCCTTCTAATTATGGAACAAGTATTAATTGTTTAAATGATATTATCATTAAAGGAAAGGGAGGAATCCATGATGTTGCCAGGTTTTTGGCCTGGGGGACTTAATGTGTCACTCTAGAGTTTGGGTCACAGGAGGATTTTAGACCATAGGTCAATTCCCCCGTCCCCCCACCATGAACTTGTGGGGCAGGTGAGCACAAAGGGCTGGAGGTGTCCTCAGCCATCTATCTATCTGTGCTCCTGCCTCATTCATGGAAGGCTGGGCTCGCTAAGTGGAATGGACAAAGTTCCGCCTGGCCCCTGACTCTTAGCAACTGTGTGGTCTTGGGTAAGCCCCTTGCCCTCTCTGGGCCAACATCTCTTTGGATGGCAAATGAACACAGCAAAAATGTCACAGAAATGGTTTAGTTTCTTGCAGACCTCGGAAAGCTCTTAGAATTTTAAAAATTACTTTCCTGAGCGTAAAAACAATGCATCTTGGGCAGGGATCAGAGCCTAACTAGAAACCACTCCAGGTATTTTAAACAGGAAGGGATTTAATACAGGGAATCAGGTGCTTACAAAACCAAGGGAGTCTGGGGCAGCAGGCTCTAGGCTGGGCTTTAGGGATTATGCCCAGGACGGCTACACAGAACCCACCTGCTTCCAGGGAAACTCTGGGCTCAAGAACGCCCAGTCCTGGCTGTGACCCTGCAGTCACTTCTGCCGTCCATATCTCTGGAAGGACTCTAACCGCTGGGGCCTGTTCTACACCTAGAATCCAGCTGCAAGGGCGTCTGGGAAATGCAGTTGCTGCCTCCAGCCCCTGCTGTAAGGAGGGTGGGTGGAGGTTGGCAAAGCTCACCCCGGGTTCGCCCCAGTGAGTGGAGAAGATACATAAAAGCAGATTTAAGGAGGAAGATACAAATCTAGCATCATTCACCATCGGAGTGTAGCCCCTGTTAACCCTGGTGTACATCTTCCCAAATGCCTTTCTCTGCCTATGTGTTTATTTACATTTTTAAACTAGTCAGAGTCATAATCCTTTCCCCATTTAACAGTTCTCTGAGACAGACCATAAGTATTTCCCCCGATCATTAAAAATTCCTCCCCTTTCCCCCAAAAAATATTCTCCCCAAAGCTGTTTTTTTTTCTTAAATGGTGATGAAATATCCCATCATGTAGACATCTCACTTATAAAAACCCATTTCCCATTGTCTATATTTGGACTGTTTCTGTTTCTAATCTTCCAAACAGCACATCAAGGCATCTATGTCCATATTTTGAATTCCTATTTTAAAAAAAGTTTGGAAAAGCTGGAAAAAGGCTGAAGGTGGAAAAAAGCATCCCCTGGAATCCCCCACCCAAGAGACTCTGGGCACAGGGTTAGTTCAATGAAGCCCAGCATGGATGGGGGCAGATCCTGTTTCCTTTATTCCACAAAAGAGCAGAACATAAACACATTCCGGTTATTACGCATGCTTCCGACCCCTGGGTTAGTGGCCGCAGAGGCCTCCCTCCCCCGAGTGGCCAGGCCCACCCCACGGCCATTACCACGCTTCCTTCCATTCTACACAGCGCTCTGACTGACCTGCCTCTGCATTATGCTTTTCCCCAAATTTCCGGCCATTTCCTTCAGGCATGTTCCCAAGAGTGCAATCAGTGGGTCAAAAGGTAAGAGCATGTGTGAGGAGTCTTTGGCACAGATTGCAAGTTTCCACACTTTTTTTCCCCCCATTTTTGTTTTCCCCTAACATTATAATACACTCATCTAGGGCTTACTCTGTGCCAGGCTCCTGTCCTAAGCACTTCTGTGTGCAGACGCCACCCTTGGAATAACCCAATGAAGTAGGCACTATCATTATGTCCATTTTGCAGATGGGGACTCTGGGGCACAGAGAGGTGAAGTAACCTTCACAAGGTCACACAGCTAGTATGTAACGGAGCTGGGATTTGAAATCAAGACTCTAGCTCCCAAGTCCATGCTCTTAACCACAATTTAAGGCTGCTGCCTACAGATGGCCTCCATCCTTTAAATAACCAACTCTAGCTCCCTCTGCAGTATAGATGCACTATCATTTATTCAGGCATCACTCAACTGGTGGGTAATTCACTTTTTTTAATACCACAATTGGGCAGATTCAGGTTTTGTGGTGCTTGAAGCTTTTACAATTTGAGGGACCCACTACAGGAAAAATAGTAAGTTACAAGTTCGAAAGGAGGTGTAGGACCTTGGAAGGGACCAGTGCAAGTAATTGACTTTGAACCTTAAGGCTCCATCAGCATCACGCTAAATCCCAATGTGCTTTTTCCCAATAATTATTAGCAAGATTTTCAAACAGTAAAGGCAAGCGAGTTTTCCTGGGAGCACCCATATGCACCAGCACCTAGATTCTACCGTTAACATTTCCCTGAACTTGTTTGATGACGCATCTGGGCATCTGTCCCTCCCCTATCTGTCCGTTCATCCCCTTTATTTTATGCATTTCAAAAAGAAGTTGCAGACATCAGGGCACCACTGCAGCTTGCAAATCTTTAACTAGAGTTCAGCATTTTTAATTTTTTTCTTTTAATGTAAAAATCAGAAGTGAAATGTAATTGATAATGCAGGGAAACCCACAAACCTGTCTTTGCTGTTACCCCGTGTTTTTTGCACACAGGGGAACAGACGCATTTCCCCAGGACATTAAACAGTGAGAACTTCCTGAGGACTCTGCCTAATGCCCCGGCTGGCAGAATCTGGCCTCGGGTAGCTGGGACCTCTCCATCCCCCGGGTAACCCAGCATTTGACAGATGCTCTGCTGGCCATCTCTGGACATTAAGAGTTTCCTCCCTTTTTCCAGCAGCTTCCTTCAGACTCCCTTCCCAGGATGAAGTTACTGGGTCAAAGGCTGGGGCTTAAGGCTTTAGCAGACACCAAGTGGCTTCCATTTGCACCTCAACCTACCATCCTCTGCCCTCTCCCCTATACACACACGAACACTGCAGTTTTCTTGTCTGTATAACAGTCCTTTTTAAGATGGGAGAAGGGGAGGAACAGCAGGAACAGTTCCTTAAATTGTGATGTGGGGGGAAGGAGGAGGCTCTGACGTTAGTCTCTCCCTTCAGCCATTTGTTTTATAAATTGCCTGCTATATTTTTATAAACATCTTGTCCTGGAGCAACCTGCCTAAAGGCCATGATAAAAAATAGAGAAAGACTAACAGAAAACTAAAAGCAATGGACACTCCTGACAAGATACCATGCACAAAGTCAAAAGGAAGAGCCTGGGAGAAATGTCTGTGACATGTATGACAGTCTTCAGACCCATAATAAATAAAGAGCTACTATAAACAAACAAGAAAACAGCCCAGGAGGAAAATGGTCCAAAGATTTGAACCAGCATGGAAGAAACCACCAGTGATCATATGAAAAGGTGCTCAACCTTACTGGTAACCATGCACGATAAAATAAAACGTGAGACCATACCGTAGTAAAGCTATGAGCAAACAAGGTGGGGGGGGGACTCCTATATGCAGAGAGCATTTTGGCTGGATCCAAATGACCTTTTAGATACACTTTCCCTGTAGCCCAGAGATTCACTTCCAGGTACTTGTCCTACAGACACATGTGAAATGGCACAGGTACACAGGTATCCCCTCCAGCTTCACCAGGAGCAATATGGGCCTGGGTGAGTGGAATCACAGCACGGTTGTACAGTGGAATTCTCTGCAGCTGAGAAAAAGAATGAGGACGCACCCTACACAGACATAAATTCCCCAACATGTGCTAAACGGCAAGTTACAGAACCACATATGGTATGATCCTATCCCAGACACAGAAAAATTAAAACACTATTTTTCAATGTATACGTATGTAATTTAACAGACTCACACGTGGAACATGACGGAACCCTTCAGAGCAAACTGCAGAGACGGCTACCTCTGCAGAGGTTTAGGATGGAGGGCAAAGGTCAAGGGTGATTCACGTTTCTTTGGTATGTGTATGAACTGTATCAATGACTCAGTGAGACCACAGTCCTTTATTACTTGTAGAATAAGTGTTTTTAAAAGTTCTTTATAGTGGGGGGGGGGAATCAACCTCCTTTCATGCGCTTCCATTTCCTCCCCTTTAAAAAGGGGATAGGGATGGGGACCTCCCTGGCGGCCCAGTGGTTAAGACTCTGCGCTTCCACTGCAGGGGGCGCAGGTTCAATCGCGGTCAGGTAACAGATGCCGCATGCCACACAGTGCGGCCAAAGAAAAAGGGGGCGGGGCGGGGATAGGTAATTCCAGCCCTCCTAAACTGGCTGTCGTGAGGGCTTGATGAGAAAGGATAGGCCGGTAGCAAACGTCAGCTGCTGCTCTGAACAATATGACACGCCTGCAGTCAAGGTGCCTGCGGTCAGGGTCCGCCTCCCTGTCACTGCAGTGCAATGGGCCACCTCCCCCCACCAGAAACCCAAGTGCAGCCCCCCCCCCCCCGCTCTCCCACACCCAACAGCGGCAGGCCCGTGTCCTCTGCCTACTTCTGTAAGCCGCTGCTCACTCCCGGGACGGCTGCCCCTGCCTCTGCGGGACAGGCCCTCTGCCACGCCCTGGCTTCCCAGCAGGCTTTGGTGGAGACGAAGGCCCTGGTACCCACATCCCTGTGTGCTAGAGGGGGACAGGCAGAGCTGCCCCCAGGAGGGAGACAAGTCACACGCGAGGCCTGAAGTGTTGGTCAGAAGGTGCTTTATTGAAGGGCGGGGGCTCCAACATCTCGCGGCAGCTACAACCTGGGGACAGAGGGGAGGCTGAGGGTGGATGGGGGGGTGGGGCCCCACATCCTCATCCACGTGACACCCCCTCTTCTGGTTTGGGCCCTTCCATTTCCCCTCAGGGACCCTCCCTGGCCTGACTCTGGGGTCAGGTGGCTCTGGCAGGCTGACCCTGTCCCAGGCCTGGCCAAGGGAGCATCGCTCCATCACTGGCCACGGCGACCGGGTCTGGGAGGGCCCCGGGACCGCTGGGGACCACTGGGGAGAAGGGGAGTGCCACTCACTGGATCTCGCGGAACGCCCGCTTCTCCACCAGCTTCACTTTGTACTTGCGCTTGAACCTGGGGGAGGGAGAAGAGAGCAGTCGGCGACCTCAAGCCCATCCAGCGCGGGAAGGTTCCCGATGCCCGCCCCGCATGGCAGCCCCCGGCTCTCACTTGGCTCGCTCCCGAGGCTCGATCATGTTTCTCCTCTGGAAGCTCTTGAACCGGTCACGGAGGATGTTGCCCTCAGGCTGCGAGACACGGACAGGGAGGCCTCAGCGGGTGCCAGGCAGAAACCCTAGGGCCCTGACCGCTCCACAGGGTCCAGTGGAGGGGGTGGGGGTGGGAGTCAGCCCCGCAGTCCCCCCATTAGCCAAGGCCCCCAGTCTGGCCTCACGTACACCAGGGGCTCAGCCTGGCCCTGAGCTCATGGGGTGACAGGTACTGAGCCACGGGCCGGCCCTGAGCTGGGTCTGGAAGCAGCAACAGGAAGGAGGCTGGAGAAGGGGGAGTGGGCGTGGCCGGCAGAGGAGCAGCAGGGGCAAAGGCGGGGTCAGAAGAAGGGTGCGCGGTCGGCCCACTAAAGTACAGCTGGCTGGAGCCCCAAGGCGCGCCAGACCACACAGAGTCCGTGGCTGTGTGAGGAGCTGGGGGCACTGGGGAGCCACAGCAGGTTCTGAGCGGGGGAGGAACAGGGTCTATTTTGAGCTTTAGGAAGACCCCTCTGGGACTGAAGACGCTGAGAGTGGGGGCCGGAGACCAGGGGCTAGAATGCGACCTGGCCAGGAGGAACGGTCTTCTGAGGGCCCCAGGCTCCAACTATCCATCACTTGGCCCCTCACCCCCGGGGACCCCGTGCCCTCAGCCCCCAGGCATCAGCCCAACCAGCCCAGCCTGGGGGCAGCCATGATGTCGCCCATAGTCCCTGGGGGACGTGGGGAGCAAGGATGGGTATCATCACCAGGCACGGGGGTCTCCCCTACAGCACCCCAGCCACACAAGTACCTTCAGGGTCCTGAGTGAGTCAGACAGCTCCGAGCTGAGCTGCACGTCAATGTCGGGGTCCTGATACCTGGGGAATGCGGGGCGTCCGGGGAGGGGGTGGTCAGCCTGGCCCAGGACACAGGGCCAAAGACCCATCTTGGGAACAACAGGCCGGGCAGTGGGGTTGAGAACACAGAACTTTGGGGGAAAGAGATGGTCTCCCAGCAGGGGCCCAGGCGGAGCAAAGATAGGAAGGCGCCAGATGGGGGATTTGGACCCCTCCCGGCCTCCCAGGGAGCCCCCAGCCCGGGCCTCACTTGAGCCGCCCCAGCCGGCGGGGTCTGTCCGCCTCTGCCAGCCGCTGTGCCTGCCGCCGCTCCCGCTGTCGAGCCAGCTCTGCCAGCCGCCGCGCCACCTGCGCCTTGATCCCGCGCAGCCTGAAGACCTCCTGGTGCCGAAGCCGGGCGGCCCGCACCGCAGCCTGCTGCACCCTCTGCGGGGATGGGCGAGGTCAGGGGCCAGGCCGAGCACGATCCGGCCCCGGGGCGCCTTTCCTGCACCTGCTCCCAGGTCACAGCAGCTGTTTCTCCACAGCGCTTGTTTTCTTTTTTTTTAAAATAATTTATTTATTTGTTTTTGGCTGCACTGGGTCTTTGTTGCTGCGCATGGGCTCTCTCTAGTTGCAGCGAGCAGGGGCTACTCTTCATTGCAGTGCGCGGGCTTCTCACTGTGGTGGCTTCCCTTGTTGCGGAGCACAGGCTCTAGGCACACGGGCTTCATTAGTTGTGGCTCACGGGCTCTAGAGCACAGGCTCAGTAGTTGTGGCGCACGGGCTTAGTTGCTCCACGGCATGTGGGATCTTCCCGGACCAGGGCTCGAACCCGTGTCCCCTGCATTGGCAGGCGGATTCTTAACCACTGTGCCACCAGGGAAGCCCAGCGCTTGGTTTCTGAACCAACCTTCCTTACACGTTTTTCTCTGTCTGTGGTTCATAAACCCTCCCCACCCCCCACCCGAACATCACCACCAGGGCAGCAGGCCTGACCTGGCGTGTTCCCCGCTCCATCCTCTGAGCCCAGAGAGGCACCTGGAGGATGCCAGGAACTAGGTCTCAGCTGACAAAGCAGCTTCAAGGATCCCAAGCAGTCCAAAAAAGCAGGCTGCCGAGAGGAGAAACCAGGCTGCGGGATCGGGCAGAGCAGACGGGAGCCCACGGTGCTCACCAGCATCCGGGCAGCCTTCTCCCGCCGCCGCCGCTGCTCCGTCTTCTTCTCCGCGGAGGCCGGGCGGGCTGCTGTGGGCGAGGCCTCTGCTCGCGTGGCCCGGTCCCCTCCAGCCTCGGGCCCCTCGTCCTGGCCCTCGCCCGGCTCCCCTTCCCCGTCCGACTCCTCCAGCAGCCCCTGGCACATCTCCTGGAAGGCAGACTCCTGGGGGGAGGGGGCGGGTCAGGCGCAAGGCAGGGAGGGGCGGGGAGGCTGGGCGCACGGCCTGGGCTCACCTGCGTGGCCGCCGGCTCCGAGGCCGGAGGGGCCAGCCGCCTCTCCAGCTGCGCTGCTGCCTTCTGCCGCCGCAGCTCCACCTCGTGGGCCGCCCGGAGCAGCGTCTGGGAGGGGGCGGGGACGCAGGTGAGGACCCAGGCCCTGGAGGCCTCTCCTGGGAGTTACCGGCCCGGCCCTCTTACCTCCCACCTGCACCTCCACCCCAGGGCTCAGCCCACCCCCCTCGACGGCCCAGGCGCCCCCTCCTCTCCCTGGCCTCCCTGCACCGGCCCAAGGGGGTTTCTAATCCCTAACCTCACGTCTGCTCTGCCCGTTCTTTTAAAGGACAGTCTGGTCTCTACACACTGCAGGGTTCCACTTCTAGGAAGTGCCCTGAACAGGCACATGCACACAGACAGGAAGAAGTGGTGGCTGCCCGAGACCAGGGGAAATGGGGAACTGGGGGGTAACAGCTGATGGGCATTAGGTTTCTTTCTGGGGTGATGAAAATGTTCTAAAATTGACTGTAGTGACGGCCGCACAACTCTGCATATACTAAACACCACTGAACCGTGTCGTGTAGGTGAGTGAATCACACGCGTGGAAATCGTATCTTGATAAAGCGATTATGTTAAAAAGGAAAGAAACAGAAAAAGACAGCATCTCCCGGTGAGCAACAGCCTCTGCGCGCAGCCTCCTCCGCCTGCGGCCGGCCTCGTCCTCTCAGTGTCTGGCGCAGCGCTGTCGGCTCCCACAGATGCTGGCCCCGGGAGAGGCACGCGGCCCCGCCCCGCCGGCTAAGAGTCTGCCTCACGGTGCACAACGCTGAACAGCATCCACAGGAGCACCCGCGTCTACTCAGGGACCTCGATTTCTCCCAGGACCCTCAGCTCCCAGAGGGCGGGGGTTCGTTCCCTCTCTGTTCGTGACATCTGTGCCCAGCAGATGTCTGTGAGATAAACACTGACTCTTGCCACCAGCTTTTCCTGTTGCTAAACTACCTTCGCCCTTGCACAAAGCTTACTCGGTCACACGTTTTGTTGCCAACAGTTGAAAGCCTTTTGCATTTATGTCCCACAGAGTTCCTGAAAGGTGCCACGGTCTCACCCATCTCTGGGCCTTTGCACATGCTGTTCCCTCCGCCTGGAACACCCCCCTTCCTTCCTCTCTTACCATAACAAACTGCCCCCAGTCTCAGCTCTGATGCCCCCTTCTCTAGCAAGCCCTCCCTGACTCCCAAGGCTGGGTCTGATGCCCCCCCGTGCCCTTCCATCCCACCCCTGCCCACTCTGGGTCATCGCTGTCTGGGACCAGGTCTGCCTCCCCGACTGCACCACGAGCCCTGGGAGGGCGTGCCGACCAAGTGGCCAAGCACCGACTGACAGGCCTGGCGGGGCGGCGTACCTGGTGGTCCTCAAAGGATGGGTTGTAGGAAGCTCCCGCGGGCGTCACCTCCACGGCAGGCGCCTGGGAGGGCTTGGTGTGGAGATGCTGCGGCCGCTGGAGGAGGACGAGACCAAGAAAGGGTAAGGCCCGGGAGCGCCATGACTCAAGCTCCGACAAGTGCTGGGACCCCGGGCCCGGGAGGCGGCAGAGGCCTCAACACGGCGCACGGCCTTCAAGCTGGGAGGTGCCTGCGGCATCCCGAACGATGGACAGCTGGTACCGCGGGCGCAGCAACCCCAGGACGAGCACGCAGGGACTCTGCTTGCCTTTCCTGAGTAGGGTCCCTGTCGCCAGAGCGGTGGGGAGGGGTGAGACTTGCAAAACCGTACGGTACGGTCACCAGGCCATCACTGAGATCGGCAGCTGTGCTCGGCAGAGGGCACAAGGTTCTACGTCTGTCAGCGCAGGACACCGCAGACAAGGGCTGACAGACACTCAGAGTGTAGCCCTGCGCCCCCGGGAGCTTGGGAGAAACGCAGGGCCCCGGGCTCACCTGAAACCCGCTAACCAGAACCTGTGCTTTAACAAACCCCCAGGGGCCCCGAGTGCACGCTCAGCTCTGAGTAGCATCTCCCCGTCTCGACTTGCCGCGTCCCTGCCCGGCCGGCCTCCACCCCAGCAAAGGTCTCCAGCAGAAGCCTGGGGGTCACCCCTGACGCCCCCTGCCCCCCCCCACAGCCAACTGCCCGCCAGGCTGGGTGCTTCTGCCCGAGGACTTGCCTTGGGGCACCCCCTCCACCCCCGTGCTGGGGTGCCCGCCCCCACCTGTCCCACCTCCTCAGAGCACCCCACAATCCCACCGCCCCCGTGTGCAAAAGCACTTACAATAAAAGCCCACAGCCCCAAGTGGGCTCCCCGCAGCCTTCTCCCACCCCCGACCAGCGGGCCTCCGCACCCTACAGCCCCCCCTCGCTGGAGGCTCTGCCCTCCCATCTCTGCAGGCTCGCTCGCTCCACCAGGTCTCCGGCCCCTTAGTACCATCTTACTTTCCAGTGAAGGTTTCCCTCATCTCCCTAAAGCATGTCCCACTGACCTGCCACCCTGGAGGCGGGACTGCCTGCCCGGCTCCAGCCAGTGGGTTCCCGGTCACAGGCCGGTCGGGCTCTGACGCTGAGTCTCCACGGCCTGAACGCTCCCCAGCCCCGGGCTCTGACCCCTATCACCCCGGACGCCCTTCTGACGAATTCTCACCTTCACACCTTTCTTCTTGGTCTGCTCCAGGAAAAAAGGGTCCTGGCGCTCCAAGGGCCGGTCCAGAGGGTCTGCGGAGGCAGCGAGGGGCGGCTGCTGGGGGAACATCGGGGCCCTGAGGGGCTCCCTCCCAGCCCTCCTCCCTTAAGATGGCACCGAAGCACTGACCGCAAGATGGCCCGGGAAGGACTGACTCGCAGACCCCAAAGGGCTTCGAATGCCAGGCAAAAGAGCACGGGGACGGGGTCCAGAAAGCAGAAGAGACCCAAGGCGGAGGGGCAGGAACCGGCCACGTGGAAAAGGGGAGCACGAGCGGGAAAACGGTGCCACTTCAAGACACCTGACTCTGCCGAAGACCCTCAAAGCAACACCCGCAGGGCGCCCCCCTCAGATACGGTGCGCGGCAGCAGGGACACTCACTGTCTTTGACCCAAAGGTCGTAGAAGGGCCGCTCAACCGTGTCCTGGGGCCCGGGCTTGGCTCTGGCCACAGGAGGGTTGAGGAGCCGGGCCTGAGCCCTGCGCGCCTCCCGGGGCTGTTCGCCCTGCTTTGCCAGCCTCTCCCATAGCTGCTGCTTCCGCTTGAGCTTCCTGGCGTTGGGCACCTGGTGGGCAAGGACGCTGGGCCGGGGAGAAGCGGCGCAGGCACAGCGGGTGAGGCGGGCTCCCCCTGCGCCAGCCAGGCATCCCAGCATCTCCTCCCTCCACAGGGGGCCTCCTCAGGCTTCTCCTACTCCGCACTCGATCCAGCAGCTTCAGAGACCATCTCCCCATGTCTGCCCCCAGCCCAGGCCTCTCTCCTGAGCCCCAGACCTGACAACACAACAGCCCCTGGGGCCCTTGCCCTGGATGTCTCCCAGGGACCGCACACACCATTTCAAAACCAACCTCAGCATCGCCCCACTGCCCGCCCCATCAGCCATCCACGCCCCACCCCCACTTCAGGGGTCAGTCACTAAGCCCTGCCTGACCCATCCCCTGGCCGTGGCTGCCCACCCAGCCCTCCCTTCCATCCCCAGAGCCCTCGGCCACGTCCAGGCCCACCCTCACCTGCCCAGCCACAGCACCCTGGCCCCAGCCTCACTGCCTCCAATCCGCTCTCCAAAGCGCAAATCCGACCCCATCCTCCCCTCCAGTGCACTTCACCTATCACCCTCCCTCCCCAGAATTCCTTTAGGGTCAGGAAGTGAGTAGGGCCTGCACAGAAGGGTGTGAGGCCAGAACCAGAGGAGAAGGAGGATCTGGGGGTGGTGGGACACTCACTCTTTGGGTGCAGGGACCTTGGATGTGTTCTCTAGGATGAGGTCGATCCGAAGGGGTTTCTTGAGAAGCAGCGACTTCTTCTGACCTTTGGTCCTCTTCTTGTTCAGCTCTGGGGGTGGGAGAAAGGAAAGAATTACGGCCTCAGGCCTCCTCACTACCCAAGACCAACTTCCCACTCCCCTCATTCCGGCTCCCCTGGAGACCTGCATCCCAGTACAGACCTGGAGGCCCCAGGCTGACCCCAGGCTCCCACCTGAGGAAAGAGGCCCCTGCAAGGGCAGGGCCCAGGGTGCCCAAGCTGTGACTCCCCACACCACACCCATTTCCTGGGCCAGCTGGAGGCAGCCCTGTGCTGGGGACACAGAGGAGTCAGACCCACAGCCCTGCAGACAAGGGGCTTCCAGAGGCAACAGGGAAGTGGCCACAGAACCATTAATGCTAACAAGGAAGAAAGCAGGTGGTCAGGCGACATGAGGCCCAGGGAGCTGGACTCAGGACCCAAGACGGCCGATTCTTAGCACAACAGAATTTTCTGCTTTTACTTCTAAAGTCTAATAGTAAAGAGAACTCTAGAACAAAACATACTAGGATGGAATCCACATCCTTCCATTTGCTAAGGGACCTCATGAAAGTGACTTTGCTCCTCTGTGCTGCCAAAATGAGGTTTAATGCCTACCTCACAGGATCAGGCGGAGATGTACTGGGTTGACTAAAAACGTCGTTCGGGGTTTGCCATAACACCTTACGGAAAAACCCAAACCAACTTTTTGGCCAACCCAATAATTGCAGCTGACCATTGAACAACATGGGTTTGAACTGCGGGAGTCCACTTATACCAGGATTTATTCCAATAGCAAATACTACAGGAACATACAATCTGCAGTTAGTTGAATCCACAGATGTGGAACCAAGGTATAGAGAGCCGACTACAAACCACACGTGGATTTTCGACCCCATGGAACGTCAGTGCCCCTGACCCCTGCACTGTTCAAGGGTCCATCGTATTTCAAGATCCCACAGCACAGTGATCACCCGTGAAAGCGCGCAATCGCTGTTATCCTTCCACTTTTTTTTTTTTTTTAAACCTAAAGCAGAATCTGTAACGACTTCCTCGCCTGTTCACCAGGGCAGCTCCCTGCCTTCCCCTTCTGTTCACAGAGCAGATCTCCTCACTTCTGTGAAAGTCGACCTCTTTAATACCCCTTCCTTACCTGCTCACTCAAAGACCGCTCTCCCCCAAGCGGTCCTTCCATTTCCCTTAGACCAGATCCCTTGACTGATCTCATACACGTTCATAAAAGCCATCCTGCTGTTACAGCAGCCTGACGTTTTGCTCATTAAAGCTATCGGCTTTCCCGTTAAAATGGACCCCTTAGCTTTGCTAGCCCCTCCTTAAAACAAATCGCTTATTCTTCATCTGTTTTTCCAGATATTGACAGTAAACCTTATTACTCACTGAAGCAAACCCTAACTTGCTTCTCCTCCACTTGTTTTAGAAGGTCCCGACCCTGCATTTTGGCAAATTAAAGCAAGCGGTCAAGAGGAGTCTCTTACCAACTTATTCAAGTTGATCCTTTCGTTCTCATTAAAGAACAAACATCTTATCGAGTAAAACAGGTATGATTCCTTACAGCAAGTCCTCGACTTGGTTTTCTGCAAATTAACAGAGACCTCCTGATTTATGATTATCTACTCAACAAGGCAGATCCCGACTGGATTCTCTGGGCATTGAGACCTCTCTGAAACCTCACAAAAAAAAAATGAGTTCTTTATGTTGGTCCCTAACTTGCTTTCTGTTCATTCCAGATCCTCTTGTTTATACAGTAAAGACCTTTTTTTGCAGGTGTTTGCCACCCAAGCCACGTCATTAACACAGATCCTTTCAGAGGCTGAGAGAGCCTCAATAAGGACTAATCATCGCCATACACCCGCCACAGAAACCCTTCCTCACCTTCATTCTTGGAGCCAGTGTCCACGAAGAAGAGTTTGTCATCGGGGGCCTCTGATATCAAGCCACTGGGAGATGGAAATTCAGAATGTCAGCCATACATGTGGGGGAGAGAAGCACGAAGCTGCGGAAGGAGCAGGTTTAACCTCTCCAGGCTCAGCTTTCCTGTTATACTCATTCAAGTACGATCTTCCCGCCTGGGACCCCTCCAGGCCAAAGCCCCTCCCTCCAGTTTGCAGAATTTACTCCTTAAAACGCACTAGGGCTTCACTGGTGGCGCAGTGGTTGAGAATCTGCCTCCCAATGCAGGGGACACGGGTTCGAGCCCTGGTCTGGGAAGATCCCACATGCCGCGGAGCAAATGGGCCCGTGAGCCACAACTGCTGAGCCTGCGCGTCTGGAGCCTGTGCTCCGCAACAGGAGAGGCCGCGACAATGAGAGGCCCGCGCACCGCGAGGAAGAGTGGCCCCCGCTCGCCGCAACTAGAGAAAGCCCTCGCACAGAAACGAAAACCCAACACGGCTAATAATAAATAAATAAATTAATTAATTAAAAAAACCCAACGCACTAAACTAGGCTGGGTGCATGGTACGTACTGATACCAGAAAAGTGTCTGTGGTTTACCTGGATTCTAATTTAACTGGGCGTCTTGTACCCGGTGACCCTATCAAGTCCCCCAGGCTGTCACCCGGAGTTCCCAGTCCATCCCCTCGGCTTCCCCAGCGGTGCCGGACAGGGGCTCCCAGGCCCCCGGAAGTACCCCCAGGCAGCTCGGCCTCGCACCCCGCCACACAGAACGTGGCCCAGCTGTCCGCAGTCCCGCCCCACTCACCCGCTCGTGCGCTCCTGCAGCCGCACGTCCTCCAGGAACTGATCGACCTCCAATCCCAGCGGCTCCTGAGCGAGCCGCCGCCAGCCCCGCTTCTTATTTCTTGGGCCTCGCCGCCGCCGCCTCAGCGCCGGGTCCACCGAAGTGGGCCGCAGCCCCAGGAAGCCGGAATTGGCCTCGCTTTTCGAGCACTGCCCGCCGCCACCACCTCCCTTTCCCACCGCCATCTTGTTAAAGGAAGAACTTTGTCTCTGGCTCCCGGAAATCCGGTTTGGGGCATGCGCGCGCCGAAATCCCGCCCCCCCGTGACCTACTTCCGGCGGCCGCCATCTTGGTAGGGTGGCTGGAGCCGCAAAGGGGCGGGGAGGCTACTATCTTGGTAAAGATAAATGGCTCCTCCCTCTTCTGCAGATTCCGGTCCGCCCCAGGTTGTAGGTTTGGGGCGCTAGCCCTAGGCGAAATACCTTTCCCGGCCACCTAGGAATACTTTTAAAATCTGAGTATCATTTTTAATTTGTTGAATTTTTAAAAAATCTAGTTTTCTTAAAAAAAAAAGTTATACCCGTCAGTGGCAGATTCGGCACACGAGACTTTCCAATCTCAGAACGTTTGACCTGTCAATGTTCCAACCCTAGCATCTTGGAAATCAGAGAGTTTTCGGAATGTCGAGGTTGGGAGCACAGAACATTACGTGCGAGAAATGTTAGAAACATACATTATTAGAACCCTAGAAGCACAGGCTCACAATCATTAATCTTGGGTAAGCTACATAGTTGTGCCTCAGTTGCTTCATCCGTAAAATGGGGGCGATAATGGTTCATCTGCCTCATAGGTTATTCTGGAGATTAAACAAGGTAATATATACAAAACCCTTAAGACTGCCGGGATCTAAATGTTAACTATTGTTATTACCTCGCCCCCTGAGACTTTATCTTAGAATCAATTAATCTATGCTGTTTACAAATAAGGAAGGGAGCTCAGATGCCCTTGGGCTCTGGCAACCATCCGTAGGGATCCAGAGCCTCATAAGGCCGTTCTCCACTCGAAAAGGAAAAAGGCACAGAGAAGGAAGGCGCCAGGGGGGGGTTCACACAGCGGAACTCGGCCTGGGGAAGGTGACAGGCCCGGGATTTGGCCCTGGAGACCTGATCACCCACCACCTGGGGCAGGGGTTTCAGCGACCGGCCAGCCTAGCTCGCGTGTGTCCACCAGGGGGCGCCGGGAGCCGCGCCACCGGGCGCGCGTGGGCGGGGAGGGCGCGAGGCCAGCGTGTCCCGGGGGCCGTGGGTGTGGCCTTGGGTGTGAGTCGGCGGGACCACGAGCGGGGTCCCCCCGGGCGTGAGCGAGCGCGTGCGCACACTTTGGTGGTCCTGATGGGCAGCATCACCTCCTCCCCCTCCGGGAGCCCGCTTGTCCTCGGTGTTACGTGTCAGGAGCTGTGTACCCAGGTTGTGTGGGTGGACGTCGGCGGGCAGGGAGGAGGACGGGGGCACCTTGTAACCAAGTTGGCACACACACACATACACACAACCCCACGGCCCAGGGCTTGGTTCCCAGGCCCCCGCGGCAGGAGGTTTGAGGGAGGGATGTCCCGGAGGGAGGGCCTCAGAGTAACTTTTCTTCGGAAAATATGTCGGTCTGGTCCCCAGCCCAGGCCTGAGTCATCAGGTTCCCGCAGCATTGAGTCATGGCCTCCACCTCTGCCCCTGAGAGCTTGGAGGGTACCCCCCTGAAGTTCTGCCCAGGGCTCTCCTTCCCCAGGGGGTTTGGGGGGAGAGCGATCCCCACCTCTAACCCATCCCAAGACAGCCTGACTCCCACAGGGAAAAAAGCCATGGCTTTATTTGCACTGTGGGAACGCTATTACGTTCACAGTCCCCTCCCAGGCACGGGGTGAGGGGTGACGGGCGTGGGAATCCCAGCGAGCACCCTGGAGGGGGCATCGTCCCCATCTGTTCCGCTCTTCCCCATCTTTTCCGTGTGGTCCCCCACCAGGGTCAAGCACTAATACGTAGTGACGGCAGGAAAAGGTGTGTGTGTAGGGGGGGTGAGAGTTCCCTTTAGGGGAGGGGAGGGAGGGTTGTAGCACCAAGAGCCCCTCCCCCCACGACGTCCCTGAAAAGGGGACTAAAATTACGTCCTGGGGCCTATCTGGCAGGGGCTCCACTTAAATATGGACTGATGGTGGGCCGAGAGGCTGTGCCCCAGCAGTCTAAAATTCGAACCACCAGCTGTGGGGAGCCTGAGGTGGGGGGAGCAGGCTGGGCTTTCAATCCAGGGCAGGTGAGTGGAGGACAGAAAGGCCTCAGAGTGGACGCCGTCTGGGAGGAACAGGGATGGAAGGCGGTTTTTGGTCTGCAGAGGATCCTTCTTAAAGAAAGGGGTGTGGCAGGAACTGGGGGGAGGGGCTAAGAGGGGTCCAGCTGAGGAAGTAGGAGGTGTGTCTCCCCCCTGAGCCCCCAGTGGTCCCAAGACCTGAGGACACCATGGGGTGGAGGGTCCCCACCTGGCTGGGCAAGAGGAAGCAGGGCAAGGGGACCCCTCCGTTAGTCATTTCAACCAAGTGGCCGCTCACTTATGAGGGGTCCTGCTCAGAATCAGGGATCAGACGGGTTAGGCCTGGGTGCGTGTCTCTGTGTGTTTGAGTGATTCTGTAGGTTCTCTCTCCTGAGAATGTCAGCTCCATGAGGGCATATAGAGTGTCTGCTTTGCTCTCTGCTGTAATCCCCAGTGCCTAGAAGGAGCCCTGAACATAGTAGGTGCTCAACAAATATTTGAATGATGCAGGGATGGATGCTTCTGTGTGTGTGTGTGTGTGTGTGTGTGTGTGTGTATTAGTCTCGGAATGATGTGCTAAGTGTACGTGAGGGTAGAGGTGTGAAGGGTGGGCAGAGAAGCCTTGCCCCTCCCCTGGTCCCCACTGCCTGGCAGTGGGGGGCAGAGGGACCCCCATCCTTACAGCTGGGAGAGTGGGCAGGCAGGGTGCACGTGGGCCGGGGTGGGGATGTGCGTGCAGCCATCCGGAGCTGGGGAGCCACAGCAGGGCAAGAGGGAGGAAGGGCCGGCAGGCAGCGGCTGGCTCACTCAGCGGAGCCCTTCTGGCGCCGCTTGGAAGGTGGCACGAGGCGGCGGGGCAGGTTGGTGGGCAGCCCGTGGCCCTCGAGCTTGGCCTCGATGAGGTGGCTGGCCAGGGCGAACTCCTCGTCGTCCAGCATGCCATCTCGGTCAACATCGCTCAGCTTCCAGATGCGGCCCAGCACAGAGTTGGGGAGTTTGGTACCCACCATCCAGGTCTTGGCCTTGGTGCCACTCAGCTTGCCATCGGACGGCGCCAGGTTGTAGAAGATCTCATCATATTTGGACTTGTCCTTGGTCACCACCCACTCAGTCTCATCATCCGAGCCCTCCTCGCCGTCCTCCAGGGCCTCATCAGGCCCCCGCTCCACGAAGGGGCCCATGTGGGTGCCCTCGAAAGCGCCCCCCTGCACGCCCACATCTGTGCTTTCCAGCTCCTCCTGCCGGAGCAGGGGCATGAGCTTGGCGATGTTGTGGGTCAGCATCTCATCCAGTGCCTCCAGCAGCTTCGGCTTCAACGAGTGGAACTTGGTGAAGTCGTGAGCCATCAGCAGCTCCTGTGGGGAGGGGAACGCAGAGAAGTCAGGGGGCACCATCCCAAAGCCCCCCAGCCCCGTGCTGGCTCCGGGACACTTGGGCAGCTCTTGACAGAGAGGTGCAGAAGTATCTGATTATCTGAACACCCCAATCCGCTTGGGTACCCACCACTCAGAAGAGACTTGGGCAGCAAGGTCCCATGGTGCCCCCCACCCCACCCAGTGCTGGGCATGACCCCAGAATCCCTGGACAGTAGGGAGAGCAGGGGCCCTCCGATGACTCAGAGCAGCAGCCTTTCACCAGCTGGTAGAGAAGGATTTCAACATTTTGACATCAGCCACGGCTTTACCAGAGCACACCCGTCAGCCCTCAGTCCTGCCCACCCTCTACGGCACCCCAGCTGCCCAGTCAGCATCCCCACCATTATGCGAGTTAAGAAAATGCAATTCCTGCCACCCTGCTGGTTCTGTTACCCCACCACACAGAAAGGACTAAGCGGCTTGCCCCATATTTGGAGGTTAGGTTTGGGATGGACAGTCATCAGGAGATCCTGGGACTACCCCCACCCCCGGGGCAAGAAGTCATCTGGTGCTAGAGCCGCTGCAGGGCTGGGTTTGTGGTCACGCTGCTTCTCACACGTGCAGCTGTTAAAGCGATTGCACCAGAAGAGTTGCAGCAAAGACCAATCCATATGGCAGCACCACATTAATTTCCAGAGCCAAGGCAGAGAGCTCCACTGATCACGACCATAAAGAGACAGGGGTGTGATTGATGGTGATGAGTAGGGAGGACTCCAGGGCCAGGCTGCCCAGGTTCCAACCCAGCTCTGCCACTTGGGAGCTGTGTGTCCTCAGTCAAGTGACTTGACCTCTCTGGTTTCCCTGTCAGTTTCCAGATTTGTAAAACAGGTTGAGAACTAGCACTCCCCTCACTGGGAGGTGGGAAAGGCTAAATGAATTCATCTGGATGAAGTGCTCAATAAATGTCAGCGTAATATTCACAGCTGCTCTTTATCTAGCCCAGCGGCTCTCAACCAGGGACGATGGTGTCCCCCAGGGGACAGCGGGCAATATCTGGAGACATTTTTGATTGTCACAACTCGGGGGTGCTACTGGCATCTAGTGAATAGAGGCCAGGGATGCTGCTAAACAGCCTGTGATGCACAGGACACCCCCTACAAGGAAGAATTATCTGGCCCCAAATGTCAGGAGTGTGGAGGCTGAGAAACCTTGATTCGGCCCAAACTCTGTGCCAGACACTGTCTAAGGAAGTCGCAAACACTAGCCAATTAAGCATCCAAGGTAGATACTATCAGGATGCCGATTTTCCAGTTGAAGAAACTGAGGCTCAGAAAAGTTAAGTGACTTGACCAGGTTCACAGAGCTAGTCAGTGACCAAGGGGAAATTCACTCTATTATAATTCTTCAGTATTGGACTAGAAATATCTAAGACCCAAAGGTCACAGGCTTTCAGTATCAGCCTAACACAACCTCAAAACAGAGCCTGGGCTAGGGGCACTAGTCCTCGCCTCCATGCCTGAGCCTGGACCTCTGTCCCCACGTCCATTGGTCACTCCTGCCCTGCCCACCTCCTGCGGCTCTTCATTTACTCCAGGCTGCCACACCCAGACCCAGTGCTTTCCCTGACACTGGTTAATCCTAGGCCTGAACATGTGAGGAGCCTCCGGTTATCCCCCAGTATCCATCTTCCTTTCTTCCTCAGTATGGAATCCCTGAATGTTACCTGGGCATCTGGCCACCTAGAGAAAAGACTACACTTCCCAGCTTCCCTTGCAGCGGCTGTGGCCATGTGACTAAGTTCTAGCCAATTGGATGTCAGCACAAGTTGCTCATGCAACTCTAGAATTGCCCTGTTCAATACAGTAGCCACATGTGGTTATTTAAATTTAAATTAGTTAAAATTAAAACCTAAAATTTCAGTTTTAATGTGGCTAGTGGCTACCACATTGGACAGCACGGCATAGAAAGTCACCAGAGAAAGTACTATTGGACAGCACTGTTCTAGTAAGTGTTCTTAAAGAGAGAGACTGTACAATTAGCTTCCCCTCCCGCCCCGCTCCTCCCCCTCTTCTTGCTGGCTGGAATGCAGACACAATGGCTGGAGTTTCCACAGCCATTTTGTACCATGAGGGGGTTCTTGGGACTGGAGGCCAGACTTGGAGGAGAATTAAGACAGAAGGAGACTGGGTCCCTGGCTCTGTAAAGCACCGAACCAGCCCTGGACCATATTGCAGGACATTTATGAAGGAGAGAAATAAACTTCTATCCTAACTAAGCCACAGTTGCTTTGGGTTTGCTGTTCACTCCCTTAATTCACAAAACCACGCTCCCACAGAATCATTTGCGGGAAGTGCTTTCAGGAACCTGCCATCCATCCCTCTAGTTTTCAAGGTCCCATTCCGGAGCCCATGGAAGCCAACCTTCCCATCACATCACCCCTGCTGCCTTCCTCCTGGGCGGCCTCCCACCTGCATCTTCTGGCAGTCCGGGAAGTCGCCGGGAGATATGTGATGCTCCAGCTGAATCTTGGCAAAGATGACGGGCAACTTGAGGATCAGCTGCTTTTTCTTGTTCTCCTTCCCAAACACGGCGGGCATCTCCTTCTTCAGGTAGCTGATGATGTAGGTGTGAACCTGTGGGGAGGAGAGTTCTCACCTAAGCCTGCCTCACAGTCACCTGCGGGGCTCGTTAAAACATGGGTTGCCCGGAGCTTCTGATTCACTAGGTCTGGGGTGGGGCCTGAGAATGTGCATTTCTAACAATTACAGGTGAGCTGCTGCTGCCGTGGGTACAAGGGCTCCCCATCTCTCCTAGGTACTCTCAGCCCCTCCCGTGGCGTAAACATCCCTCCATGTCCACTGCCAAATCTACATACCAGCCCTGGCCTCTCCCTGGAGCTCGAGCCTCAGAGCTGATTGCCTTGTCAACATTCCTGGACAGCTCCGTCTTAGGACGCCCGCAATGGAATTCAGGTCCAGCCCCCAGAGCTGTGCCACTCTCAGCTGTGCCCATCTCGGGAGACAAACGGCACCTCCACCTCTCCCTACCCAGTGGAGCCCAGAAATCTGGAAATCATTCCTGATTTGATTCTCCCTCCTCACTGGCCACATCTATTTCATCAGCGAGCCCTTTTAACTCCTAAATCTCTCGTCTACTTTTCCATTTCTCTGCACCTCAGTTGCTGCACCCCCCCATCCCAGCAGTCACATCTTTTGCCTGGGGGGACACACCAGTCACCCCACTGGACTCCTGGCTTTCCCTCTGGCCCCTCCAGCCCCTCCAATCCTTTCCCCATGAAGTAGCAGCTGGAGGGTCGTTTTTGTTTTGTTTTGTTTTGCTTTTTTAAGGAACAAGTGCGGCACCATGAGACACTGCTACTATGTATCAATTTGCTTCTTATCCAAGTGCAAAATTCCTCCCACAGCCGACAAGGCCCTACTGCAGCAATTCTCAAAGCGTGGCCCGGGGGGTCCCCGAGACCCTTTCAGGGGTTTGCAGACTCAAAACTATTTTCATAAGAATATTAAGGTGCTGTGTGTGTTTTTTACTCTCATTTCCTCCCCAGCGGACAGTGGAGTTTTTAAAGGCTAAAAGATATTGCAATTGACTGCAGAAACAGATGCGCAAATCCAGATTTCTCCTCTGAAGCCAGACATTAAGGAGATTTGCAAACATGTAAAACAGGGCCACTGTCCTCCCGAAGTTGGGTTTTTTTTTTGGGTTTGGAAAACAGTTAATTGTCATACAACATCTGTTACTTAGGTTAACAGGTAGTAGATATTTTTCTTGCTATTTTAAATGATCTTACCATGTTAATTATTATCAATATATGTTCATTAGTATACATCGACATGATCAAAATGTATAGATAACATTTATAATAAATGTTACTTATTAATAAGGATATAAGTATTGTTTGGGAATTCCCTGGCGGTACAGTGGTTAGGACTCCGTGCTCTCACTGCTGAGGGCACAGGTTTGATCCCTGGTCGGGGAACTAAGATCTCGCAAGCCACGCGGCACGGCCGAAAAAAAAAATTATGTAAGTATTGTTGGTTAATTAATATTATGAGAGAAATAAATATGAAACGTTTTCTCAGTATTAACTTACTTTTTTTTGGATGTAACGCGAGGCTTGTGGGATCTTAGTTCCCCGATCAGGGATTGAACCCAGGCCATGGCAGTGAAAGTGCTGAGTCCTAGCCACTGGACCGCCAGGGAATACCCTCAGTTTTAACTTCTAATATGGTTAATATAGAAAGATTTAATCCGTGTACATACAAACTCTTTGCGGGCCTCAATAATTTTTAAGAGTGTAATGAGGGCCTGAGACTGCTCTGCATGTCTTGGCTCCTGCCGCTTCATGCAACTTTATCTCCCTCCATCTGCTCCAGCTTCCTCACCTGCCGTCCTTTTTTTATCAGCATGCCAACCACTTTCCTACCTCAGGGCCTTTGCACGTGCTACTCCCCGCCTGGAACTCTGCCCTGGTCTCCCAACAACTGGCTCCTTCAGCTTCCTTTTGATGTCACCTCCTCACAGAGGCCATCCTATGGGAAGCAGGTGCCGCAAGCACCACCATCCAATTCCTTTCTACCTTTACTTTTATTGTTTCATTCACAGCACTTATCACAATTCATCATTATTTCATTTATCTGTTAGTTTACTTATTCTGTCTCCTTCCATCAGAATGTGAGCTTCAGGAGAGCTGGGACCTTGTCTGTTCCCTCTGTCCCCAGTGCCGGCACAGTGTGCAGAGAAAAGACTCAAGAAATATTTGTGGAATAAACCAATGAACTTGAGAACCTTTGAGCCACGATCTCATAAGTTATCAAAAAGCAAACAAGGAGGGGACTTCCCTGGTGGTCCAGGGGCTGAGACTCTGCGCTCCCAATGCAGGGTGCCTGGGTTCGATCTAGATCCCACATGCTGCAACTAAAAGATCCCACGTGCCACAACTGAAGATCCCGCACGCCGCAACAAAGATCCCTCACGCCGCAACTAAGACCCGCCGCAGTCAAATAAATAAATATTTTTTTTAAAAAAAGCAAACAAGGAGAGAAAAAAAATGAGCATTCATACGTCCTATTTTTAATAGGAAGCTCAATAATTAAATGGATAGGGTTAAATAAAAATAAAATATATCTGGAAAAAGACAAGAAACTACTCACGGGGGTTGCCTGCAGGGAAGAGAACCTGAGAGCCATTGGGGTCAGAGGTGGGAGGGGGCACGTTTGACAGAACATGAGTGCTTTCCCATGAGATGGTCTTAAATGTTCAATTAAAAACACTCATTAAGGGGGCTTCCCTGGTGGCGCAGTGGTTGAGAATTTGCCTGCCAATGCAGGGGACACGGGTTCGAGCCCTGGTCTGGGAAGATCCCACATGCCGCGGAGCGACTAGGCCCGTGAGCCATAACTACTGAGGCTGCGCGTCTGGAGCCTGTGCTCCGCAACAAGAGAGGCTGCGATAGTGAGAGGCCCGCGCACCGCGATGAAGAGTGGCTCCCACTTGCCGCAACTAGAGAAAGCCCTCGCACAGAAACGAAGACCCAACACAGCCATAAATAAATAAATAAATAAATAAATTAATTAATTTAAAAAAAATCATACAGTGGCTTCCCATTGTATTAAAAAAAACCCACACTCATTAAAAAGTCCTTTTAATGAAAACCTAGGAGCAGGACAGGAATAAAGACGCAGATGTAGAGAATGGACTTGAGGACACGGGGAGGGGGAAAGGGTAAGCTGGGACGAAGTGAGAGAGTGGCATGGACATATATACACTACCAAATGTAAAATAGATAGCTAGTGGGAAGCGGCTGCATCGCACAGGGAAGGGAGATCAGCTCGGTGCTTTGTGACCACCTAGAGGGGTGGGATAGGGAGGGTGGGAGGGAGATGCAAGAAGGATGAGATATGGGAATATATGTATATGTATACTTGATTCACTTTGTTATAAAGCAGAAACTAGCACACCATTGTAAAGCAGTTATACTCCAATAAAGATGTTTAAAAAAAAAAAAGTCCTTTTAATGAGTCATAGGTTTAGAATGCTAAACATTTTGGTGGCACCTTGGCTGGCTCTGAATCCTCATCTCCCATCTCCACCACCCTGGGCTCCTTGTTCAAGCATGTCCCGGCCTCAGGGCCTTTGCGCTTGCTGTTCCCTCTGCCTGGGTATGGTCTCCCCCAGATCTCCACTCTGCTCACCCCTTCCCCTCCTTCAGGCCTCTGCTCAAATATCGCCTCCTCCAGGAGACCCTCCCCAATGACCCTAAAATAGCCTCTCACCAGTCTCTCTGCTTCACTTTTCTTCATAATCCTTATTACATACAATATAATATTAGAGATTAATTTGTTTAACATCCACTTCCCAATGAAAAAGCAATTCTACAAGAAAAGAAACTTTATCTGGTTTTGTTCCCTGCTCTATCCCCAGGACCTAGAACAGTGCAGGAGCACATCGTAGGCGCTCAATAATTGTTTGTTGAATTAATGCTATCGAGTCACCTCAGCGAGCTCGGTATGAAGGTTCACGGCACCCTGGTCTCTTTAGAATCAGAACCTCCCAAGACCCTGGCCTCAAGTGTCACAGCACAGTGAAATCGCCCCTTCTAGCAGCACCTATCACTTCAACCAAAGGGCAGAGCCAGAGGACTCATCCACATCGGACACTGGGACAGACAGGGAAACTGAGGCACAGAGGGGTAGTTACCAAGAGTGCGGAAAGGCCTTGTACTGTTGGGGGAGCGCATATGGGGAGGTAAACGGTGTGTGCTGTTGTTTGATGGTTGGACCAAGTGTGGCAGAATCACACGTGGGGAATGAGCGGGTGACACGGGGCAGGGGAGAAGCAACAAGGCTTGGTCACTGTAGACCCTGTGTCTTGAGCGGCACTGGGGAGCCATAGATGGATTTGCAGGAGGAAGGGGAAGGAGTGGTCTGCAGGTCTGAGAAGGCCAATCAGGGCAGGGGTGTGGCCAGGCCGGTGGGTGGGGCCTACGAGAGCGGGCCAACGGGGAGAGGGGGCGGGGCCTAAGGGCGGCTCCTCGGGAACCCAGAAGACAGGAGGAGGCCAGGCACTAATGGTTTTTCCAGAGAGGAAGCCGCGGAAGGTGCCAGGAAGAGATAACGTGGGTGGGCGGGGTGGACCGGGGCGCGGGTCCCGGACTCCGGGGTTTGTCTGGGTTTCCGGAGCCACCTCCTGCGTGGCGGGGGCACCAGGTGTCCGGCCCCACCCCGCCCCAGGGTCCCACGGACCCTGGGCTCCCCCTCCCGCTGCTGTCTGCTCCCCCGAGGGACCTGGGGGACCGGGGTCCGTAGGGGAAGAGGGTGACCCAGGGGGAGACTGAGGGAGGGAGGACTGAGAGAGGGAGAATGGAGAAAAACAGAGAGAGAAAAGAGAATGAATGAGGGAAGAGAAGAGGAAAAAAAGAGAGACAATAAGGGAGAGAGAGAAACTGAGAAAGAGGTGGAAATGAGATGTAGAGAGAGAGAGAGACACAGAGAGACAGAAAAACAGAGACAGTCCAGGGCCTGGGCAGAGGAGGAGAGAAAGGTGGATTCTGGAGCCCTCAGGAGCTGACCACACTGGGCAGCTCCCTCCCAAGGAAGATTCCTGGGGTGGGGGCGGGGCTCTGACTCACCCCCCTCTCTGCAGCTCCTCAAACCAACACCTCAGGCTCCTCCATCCCCCATAACCTTCCAGGCCTCCCTGCCTGCCCAGCTTCCTGCCCCACCTCCACCCTGGCAGGCAGCCTCCCCTGTGAATGTTCCATTCGTCCTCCAAAACGCTCTTAAACCAGTGCTCTGGCCTCCCAGTCCCGGAGGCCCTGTCCTGATCCAGGCTCCTCCTTGTTCCTCAGTCCCCAGCCTCCTCCCTGGTCTGGGAGCTGAGTCTCACTGCCCTTGAATCCACCCTCCAGAAGGCAGCTAGAGTCTGACCCTGTCCCTCCCCTGCTCTGAATCCTTCCATGGCTCCCCAGTGCCCTCAGGACAAAGCACAAGTTCCAGGCCACAGCCCTGGGTGATCTGACTCTCACCCACCCCAGCCCACCCCTGCCCCTAGCCTCAGATTCAGTTACTCCCACTGTCTACACTGGCTTCAACACTGACATTTTTTCCTCTTCCTTGAACTGGCCATGTTCTCACCTCCAGTCCACGCACTTGCTGGTCAGGCTTTCTAGAATCTCTTCCCCTCTTTGTCCTCCTCATCCTCCAGTTTGCAGCTCAGATGCCCTCTCCTCCAAGAAGCCCTCCCAGATTTCCCCTGGGCTCCCCAGTCTCAGCCCTGACCATGTTGGATGATCACTGTCTGGGGATGGGGTGGTCTTCTCCCCTGGACTGCCTTGGTCACTGCTGTGTTCCCAGCACCACCCGGCACAGGGCCAGGCACAGCAGGAGAACTTTCTCAGATTAGAGAACTTAACTAATCAGAGAGTTGATGCCAGGGACCAGCAGTCAAGTAGAGGAGGATCAGAGGAAAGGCAAGAGCTGCCGCTGCCTCCCCAGCCCCAGTTACTGCTCAGCCAGCCCCCCATTACTGCTCACCCGCACCAGCCGGGCCCTCTTCACCAGATCATTGAGCTTGCGCAGTGCGGCGTGGCGCGGCAGGCCCTGGATGTCGCGGAAGAGGTCCTGCTCCTCCAGCTCGAAGAGGCGCCGGTTGTCGGGTACCAGGAGGGGCTGGGACCAGAAGGAACCGATGTAGACGCGCAGCACCTCGGGCGTGCCCACCACCTTGCCCAGCGCCCACATGAGCGCCCCGTAGACACGCATCAGCTGCTGTGTCTCCACCATGTCGGCCTTGTTGAGTACCACGCGGATCTTGTCCTCGTGGCCTCGCAGGGCGCCGATGGCCTCCGAGAACTCGTCTGAGATCTCCAGCTTGTGAGCATCGAAGAGCAGGATGATGAGGTCCACGCGCTCGGCGAACCAGCGCAGCACTGCCGGGAAGTCGTAGCCTAGGGGGAGGGGGTGGTACGGGGGCGCCAGGGGCAGAGGTCAGCACCCGAGCCTCCAGCCACTGGGAGGCAGCCATTCCTTTGGACTCAAGTTAGACTGTACAGGATGTTCAGGTTGTTAACCTTCGAAATTTTTGTCTATGAGAAACAGCTGAGGCCCCAAGAGTGCCCCACAGCTCTGTCTCTGCAGCCCTCAGAATTTCCCCCATCACTCTGGCCCCCGTCTCTCAAGCCATCTGACTACAGGGGACAATCACCCCCTCCCCTTTTTCATTCATTCTTTAGGCAGATATTAGCAGTGGGCATTGGTCCAGTTATTGAAACACTGAAGTGTTCCTAATAGACTCCCTGTGCTTCTATGGACAACCCACCCCCACCCCCCGCAAGGCCCCCGAGTGCCTCCATCACCCCAGCCCCTCCCCAGGATCTGTCAGATCTCCCCACCATCCAGCAACTAAAGATTTCACTCGGGCCCTGGTTATGCTCTTAACATAGCAGATGTTAAATATTTTAAATTTATTAACAACATTTACTGAGTCTTCTGTGTGCCAGGCCCTGTCCTGGGCACTGGGGGTCCCACAGAGAACACTCAGACAAGGTCCTTGCCTTCGTGGGGCACCCATCCCAACAGCTGGCTCCTGGGTCCATTCATTCATTCCTTTCACCTTTCATTTCCTCACTCACTCATTCAT
The DNA here is from genome assembly GCF_028564815.1 of Eubalaena glacialis. Taxonomy (NCBI): domain Eukaryota; kingdom Metazoa; phylum Chordata; class Mammalia; order Artiodactyla; family Balaenidae; genus Eubalaena; species Eubalaena glacialis. Next base: position 61,675,461 of record NC_083733.1, on the reverse strand, counting down.
TCACGCTGTTTGCTTTTTTGCTTGTTCGCTCATTCATTCAGCAACAAGTGATGCTTGGGAGAGAGGAGAGGAGCAGTTGAGACCCACCGACTTGGCAGTTGGGAAGACCCGCGTTTGAATCCCGGCTCTGCCCCCATAAGCTAGGTGACCTTAAGCAAGCAGGTAAGCTCTCTGGACCTCTGTTTCCTCCTCAGTAAAATGGAAATCATCATAGGACCTACCTCCTAGAACTGTGTGAAGATTAAAAGAATACACGAGGGGATTTCCCTGGTGGCCCAGTGGTTAAGGCTCCTTGCTTCCAATGCAGGGGACGTGGGTTCGATCCCTGGTGGGGGAACTAAGATCCCACATGCCGCGCGGCCAAATAAATAAATAAAATTTAAAAAAAATTTTTTTTAAGTAATACACATGAGCTAAGATACATAAAGAGCTTAAACAGTGCCTGGTGCTGAACTATGCACTTAAAATGAGTGAGCTTTAGGCATGTAAATTATAGCACAATAAAACTCTTTAAAAAAAAACGGTGCTAGACGCATGGTAAGCACTCAACAAACATTACTCATGATGCCTGCGAGACACCGTTGGGGGGTCATCCAGGAGCCATCCCCAGAGCCGCCTGCTCTGTGCTGGGGACACAGTGTGGCTCAGGCAGCCCCAGGTCTGTCGTTACTGGGCTCACGGTCCAGAGTGGTCAGGCTGGGATGCAGCAGCCCAGAGGGGAGCGCCTGACCCAGCCTGGGTAGTCAGGGAGGGCTTCCAGGAGGAGGGAACAGAGTGGCAACCTGGGGGATGAGGAGTTAACTGGCAGAACAGGGAGCCATCGCTGATTCACCCGAAGTCACCTCGTGCCCTTCCCGATTCAACTTACTGAATCTTCAAAACGACCCCAGGAGACAGGCACTCTTATGACCTCCATTTTCCAAAAGGGGAAACTGAGGAACAGAGAGGTTAAGGGATTTACTCCAGATACGCAGGTAGGAAGCAACAGAGCAGCAGCCCCCTGGGCCTCCACGCTCTGCTGGGGAGCTGGTGCCAGGCCAATCCTGCATGGGAGGAAGCAGGCTCCTGCAGCCACTGGGGACGGGATGGGATGGGGTGGGGGTGGGTGACACTGTTTTGCGGGGAGAAAGGGCCAGGTCACCAGAGGAACAGCAGCTGGGGCCCCTCCTCCCTCCCCAATGTCTACACAAACACACACAGCGGCCCGGCTTTGGAAAGTGTGTCTCATGCAGGGAGGGACGGAGGGAGGGAGGTTGAGTCAGCGCGGGAATGGGAGACGTGGCAGAGAGGCACCCCGGGGCGCACAACGACAGCCTCACAGAGGAAAAGCAGTCATCATGGGCACTTCCATAGCACCTAGTGTGTGGTACATACTGCTCTAAGTGCTTCACACATTTTGACATTTAAATTGAACCCTCAGGGCAACCTATGAGGCTGATACTATCACGTTCCCGTTTTACAGATGAGAAAACTGAGGCATGGAGAGGTTAAGTGGCTCAGCCAAGGTCCCACAGTTTAGAAGGAGCGGAGGCCAGATCTGAACCCCGCCAGAAGGCTCCACTATGCTACAATCACATACGTGTGGCCTTCACAGATATTCCAGGCAGAGGCTGCTTGCTCCACCAGTGCACACACACGTGCGCACACACACGTGCACACACACACTCGTGCACTCAGGAGCGTACACCTGGACACCATCAGAGCCGCACGCTACAAGATGCAGACTCCCAAACACACCCTCGCTCACAATCTGGAACCTACACAGATATCCGTGGTCACGCAATTGCAAAGACGTTGTGAGACCCACACAAAGTAACAGCAGCAGGCACACACAAGCCCGTGCACACTCGCACACGCACCAAACTAGAGACACAATCATATATAGTTACATAAAAGATACACTCATGCGCATACACACACACCCCCCCTCACTGTACACACAAGGGCACAACTGTATACAGAGATATAATCACATGCGGTCACACCCCATCCAACAAAATCCCCTCAGGCCTTCCTACACGGCCACACACAGGTACAATCCCAAGCAGAGCCCTGACACCTCAGAGTCACACCCACAATTACACACTTTCCCAGACACACACTAAATGATCCACACAGTCACAGAAAAGTTCCCTTGCCCAACACACTCACACACACATTTCACAATACAACCACATATGGAGACACAACCAGTCACTGTCACACACAATCCCACAAAGCCCCCCGGAGTCCCTCAGAGCCGCACACAAAGTCACACCCTGCCACAATCACGGGCGCAAACTCCCAGACACTCACACACACGCACACACACATACATCCTTACAGACAGACGGACGGACTCTCCTCTTCCCCTACCTCTGCTGAAAGGGAAGGAGACCCTGTTCTCTGCTCTTCCCCACTTCCTTTGGGCTCCCACCCTGCACCCCTGCCCTGGCTTGGAGGCCTCCCTCCCCTCCGACTCTCCCAGGCCCACGCCCCAAGCTCCCCCCCACCCCATTGCTTCTGCAGCTGCCTCCTGCCTCCCTTCCGGGGAACAGGCGCTTCCTGGGCAGCAGCCAGGGACTCCCATCCGCGCCCTCACCCCAAGGCCCAGCCTCCTTGCCTCCCTGCAGTCGCCTCCCACTCCCCTCTGCCCCACACTGCAGCCTCCTTTGCCCCAGTTTCTGGCCTCCGAGGCCTTGCGGGACAGGGGTGGAAGGGGACAGAAATGCTGGGTGGAATGAGGGTGGGGGCCGGGCTCCCTCGGAGGCCCCGCTGGAATTCATCCCCTCCCCTCCGCGCTCCCCCTGCACAGCTGTTTATAAATTCCAGGCCGCCCTTGGCCCCCGCCCAGATTCCCCTTCCCAGGTCCTCCTCAGCCCCATCTGTGGCCCAGACACAGAGCCAAGAGCTCACACGGGCCCAGGGCCTGCCTGCCCGGCTCAGCCTCCTCGCTGGGTCTCCTGTCTCTCTGTATCGCTGCCTCGCCCTCTGAATCTCTGTCCATCTTTGACTTTGTGTATCTCTCTCTGTCTCTCTTGATCTCTCCCCCTCCATCCTTCAGACCCACCCAGATGTGCAGCTGCAGCCCGTTCGCACGTGTTCACCCACACGCCTCCCCCACCCTTCAACGTGTGCCAACATGGAGGAATCACAGCCTTCCACCAGCTCCCTTCTGCTACCCCACCAGCTCAGGGCCGGCGGACACAGGCCCAAGTCCTAGCAGAGACCCTGGGACCCTCCCCCCTCAGACCCAAGAGTCCAGGCCCCCAGCCCCTCCTCCCTCAGACCCAGAGATCCAGGCCTCACTCACCGCGGCTCACTCTCTGTTTGGCCCCCGACAGGATGCCTGGGGTGTCGATGATACTAATGCTCTCCAGGACCTGATTGGGGAGCTGGGCGCACATGAACCTGGGGTAGAGGGAAGGTCAGGGGTCAGTGCAGGGAGGGGCAGGAGGAGAGGACACATAAGAAGGGAACCCAGGACTGCACCGAGGAGAATCAGGTTCAGGGAAGGGAAGAATCTTGAAAGAGAAAAGGAAGATCAGGACAGAGAATAATAACTATAAAAAAAAAAATCAGAGCTGATGTTTATTGAGCACTTACTTTGTGCCGGGTGCTGTTCTAAGCACTTTGTAGGTGTTAATTCATTTAGTCCTCACAACAACCCTATGGAGTAAGGACTATGGTTATCCCCATCTTCCAGATGAGGATAAGAGAGAAACGGAGAGATTAAGTCACTTGCCCAAGGCCACCCAGCTAGACAGCGGTCGAACCCATGCGTCCCTGGCTTAACTGCTCCCCTAGAGAAGGCAGGAAGAGGAAGGATCTAGTAGAGAGAAGGGAATTGGGGCTGAAAAGGAGAGAAACACAGGCAGGGATGGGGCAGGGTTGGGGGCCAGGGACAGGAAGATGCACTCCTGGCTCCTGGCTGCACACCTGTTGAGGAAGGTGTTCCCAAAGGGGTTGAGTTTGCGGAAGGGCTTGTCTGGGTCAACGACGAGGGCGTTGCCAGGCACGGTGCCCTCGGTGTCACCATGCATGACGGCCACGAAGCAGTCGGTGGTGGGCTCGGGCCCCACCCGGGAGCCGGGCACCTCCTGCTCCAGCAGGTACTGGATGAAGCTGGTCTTGCCCGTGCTGTACTGGCCGGCCACCAGCACCATGGGCTTGCCGTCAAAGTCAGCATCCTCCAGGGCTGGTGAATGGAAGGCCCCGAAGCGGTAGTGCTCCTCGAGAGGCAGCAGCTTTTCACGGTACAGCTCCTTGAGGGCTGAGGTCACCGTGCGGATGGCCTCGGGCTGCTGGCCCCGAGCCCCGCCCCGCTTCAGCCAGCTGAACATGGTGGCCGCACACTGCCTGCTGAGCTCGCTGATGGAGATGCACAGGGGGAGAGCTACCTGTGGGAGGAGAGGATGTTGATGGGGGACTGCCTGGAGGAAGAGGTGGAGAAGAAAGGGAGCCAGGAGGTCGAATAGATGGAGAAAGATGGTGGAATGGGTAGGGAAGAGGAACTTCTTAGAGCACTGTTGGTGGATGGCAGGAGTTGATGGCTGAAGGAGGAAGAAGGTGATTATTCCAGCTGGAGGAAGAGAGAGAGAGTAACAATGGCATGATTGAAGAAGAGGGATTGATGGTGGAAGACCAAAAGATAAACAAAGGGAAGGATGCAGAAGCTGATTGGAAGAAGTGTATTCCTTCATCTTTTTCTTTCTCCTCCACCCCTCCCATTACTTTGCACATTTTCACTGAAATCACACCATGTGTCAAGAGCTATGGATGCAAAAATACTCCAGAGACCAGCCCCACCCCCAGTCAGAGCCTCCAGTGAGGAGAGAAACTGGGCACCAAGCAGTCAATGATGCTTGGGAAATGCCGGGTAAGTGGACTTGTAGGCACCAGAGGGGGACATGGTGAGCCAACCACAGGATTGGGAAAGCTCTGGCTGGGCTGACTTTTGAGCTGCTCCCTAAAGAGTGGGCATGACAAGGGCATTTAGGCAGAGAGGATGGGGGGTATCATGACCTGGAGCTGTGGAATGGATGGACAGAGTGGCTGGACACATGGGCACAAGGATGAGAAGCGAGTCTGAACTACTGCCTGGGTCCCCCCAGATCATGATGGGGCTTGGGCATTCACAAGAATAGTAACATTTATGATCACTGCATGCCAGACACTGCTCTAACTCATTTCATCTTCACAAAAACCTTGTCAGGTAGGGCTATTATTATCCCCACTTTTCTGACAAGGTAATGTAGGTTCAAGAAGATAGCAATAACTTGCCCAAGATCACTTTGCTAGAAAGTGCTCAAGCTGGGACTCCAGGCAACCTGACCTCAGAGCCTGCACTCCTATCATAGGTCTAAGGAGTTAGGGAGAGAAACAATTACCAACCCAGCAGCAGTGAGCACTTCCAGCACCCAGACCATGTTCTCTACATTTCCTTACTATCCTTTCATGCTCTGTAGGATCTGTAGTGATGTCCCCTCTTTCATTCCTGATATCAGTCGTTTGTGTCTGCTTTTTCTTTTTTTTTCCCCTTGATCAGTCTAAGTGGATGCTTATAATTGCACTGATCTTTTCACAGAACCAACTTTTCGTCAGATTGGAGTCTCTAAATACCATTTTCCACTAAAAGAGAAACTGAGGCTTCTTGGAGAAATGGCTGATTCTGGGGCTGAGGTGGGGAAAGAACAAGTGAGCCTGGGTCAGACAGTGGGGAAGTGCTCAAACGTAGATGGGGCATGTCACAGGGACACAGACTCAGCTTGACAGGACTCCCACTGGCCAAAATGGGACAATTTGGACATCAAAAATAACTGCAAATCAAATATGTTAAAATACATAAAATCATAATGATACTTAAAAAAAAAAAAAAAAAGGAAAAGAATTCGGGGAAGGTGTGCCAGAGAGGTAAAGGAGAGGCTGGAGCAGGACCTGGGATGTTGGCAGAGGGAGGGAGCCCTGGGTGGTGTCCTATGCAGGGAGGGACCTGGGGGACATCTTGGGGAGGACGCTTTGGGGGTGAGGTAGGAGAGGAGCTTGTGGGTGGGAGGAGGGACCAAATAGGACAGAGATGGATGAGGGCGGTGGAGGGAGACCCCAAGGAGGGGATCCCCTCTGGCTGAGAGGATGGGGGAGTGGGAGACACTGGAAGGGAGGAGGAGAGAGGGGGACACTGTTACTGGAAGGGGCTGGGGGGAGACAGGGAGGTTTCGGAAGGGAGTGGGGAGACCCGGGAGACCGTTACACAGTGACTGGGGTGGGGACTGAGGGTCTTTGGCGAGCAGGGGAATAACTCAGAGCCAAGGCAGACTCGGGGGCTCCGCGGGCAGAGGCTGGGAGGCGACAGCTGCGGTCGGGGACCACTCACCGATGGGGCGCGCAGGCGGCTGGACCGGGCGGGCGAGCTGGGCGGGGGTCCCGCGGGGATTCAAAGGCGCCCGCGGATCGGCCTGTGCTCGCGGTCCAGTCCGGAGCCGTCTGAGCCGGGTGGGGCAGAGAGCCGGGAGGAGGGACGGGAGGGGCGGGGGGGGGCGGGACAAGGCGCCCCCGCCCCCCCCCCCCGAAACCGGGCGCCGGGCCTCTGGCGCCCCCCGGTGGGGAGTGGCAGGGCGCCTTTGCGAGATGGGTGAGTGAGCGGGCTCCCGGTCCCCGGTTCAAACTCCATCCCTGTCTCCCTTCCTAACATGGGAATAGTAACAATATAACAATAACACCAGTAATAATAATAATTTATTATCAGTAATAATAATTTTAAAACTTAAACGAGTTCATGAAACTCCTCTGCTCAAAACACTCCTTGGTTCTTCTCTCACTCCAAGTAGAAGCCAAAGCCCTCAGAGTGACCCACAAGACCCTGAACGATCTGCGGGCTCCCTTTGCCCTCACCTCCTTCTCTCTCCTCCTCTCTCACTCAGCTCCAGCCACACTGGCCTCTTCGCTGTTCCTCATACAACCTTCCAACTTCAGGGCCTTTGCACTTCTTGTTCCTCCATCTGGAATGCTGTCTCCCCCGGGGATCCAAGTGGCTCCCTCCCTCCCCTCCTTCAGGTCTCCACCCAAATGTCACCTCCTCTGAGAAGCCCTCCCTGATCTCCCACGATTTATCCATTATCGCTGCTTTATTCTTCTCTGCCGTCTTTATCACCACTCTACATATTTTACATTTCTGTGCTTCAGCGACGGTCTCCCTCACGAGAACATGAGCTCCATGAGAGCAGGGATTTTAGACTGTCACCAAGAGGAATCGCTGATGTTCTCACACTTCGGTTGTTTTGGAATTTCTAGGGATTGTTTACTCATCGCTGATTAGACCCACAGCTAATCGTGCACTGATACACCAGCCCCTATTACCATGTCACAAACTTGTGGATTTAAAAAAAAAAAATTTTTTTTTTGATTTGGCCGTGTGGCATGCGGGATCTTAGTCCCCCAACCAGGGATCGAACCAGGGCCCCTGCAGTGGAAGCGTGGAGTCTTAACCACTGGACCGCCAGGAAAGTACCAGACTTGTGGATTTTTAAAAATATACTGATGGGACTTCCCTGGTGGCGCAGTGGTTAAGAATATGCCTGCAGGGATTTCCCTGGTGGAGCAGTAGTTAAGAATCCACCTGCCAATGCAGGGGACATGGGTTCGAGCCCTGGTCCGGGAAGATCCCACATGCCACAGAGCAATTAAGCCCCTGCACCACAACTGCTGAGCCTGCACTCTAGCGTCCGTGAGCCACAACTACTGAGCCCGCGCGCCTAGAGCCCGTGCTCCTTAACGAAGAGTAGTCCCCTGCTCACCGCAACTAGAGAAAAGCCCGCGAGCAGCAATGAAGACCCAACGCAGCCCAAAATAAATAAATAAATATAAATAAATAAACTAAAAAAAAAAAGATGGAGAAGGCAGCCAGTGAGCTTGTAGTTCGGACACTGTCCATCTTGGGTTCCAATCCTGCTCTGTGTCCAGGTGATCTGGGCCCTGAGGTAGCCATTCCTGGCCTCTTTTTCCAGATGGCTCAGCTGTAGAAAAGGGACCCCCCAGATGCCCACTCTGCTGCTTCTAGCGTCTAAGAACAAGTATCTAAGAAGTTTGGTCCCAGGACTTCCCTGGCGGTCCAGTGGTTAAGACTTCGCCTTCCAGTGTAAAGGGTGCGGGCCGGATCCCTGATGGGGGAGCTAAGTCCCACATTGCCTTGCGGCCAAAAAACCAAAACATAAAACAGAAGCAATATTGTAACAAATTCAATAAAGACTTTAAAAATGGTCCACGTGGAAAAAAAAAAAAAAGAAGAAGAAGTTTGGTCGCAAGGACTAACCGTAGGAGCTGAGATCAGTTTTGGTCTCCTGCCCAGGGGCCCGGGAGGGGGAGCGTCTCTGGCTCCTGCACAGCCAGCCAAGGCCTTGCTGTTATATACCCCCCTCCCCCCAAGCTGGGTGTGCATAGGGGAAGGTCGCAGGCTCCCAGCCAGACCGCCGGGCTTGCAGCCCAGTCTGACACTGCATCCCTCGGGGCCTCGGTTTCCTCACCTGCGAGGTGGGGCTATCAATTCCCACACGGGGGCTTCTGTGAGCATCAAGTAAGATACCCCAGGTGAAGGGCTCGGAGCAGTGCCTTGGTAAGTGTTCTGAAAACGTTAGTCATCGTGTTCCTCTGCTCGGGCTGCATGCAGCCAGCCTTCCAGAACTGAGGCCGTGAGCAGGTGGAAATCACTGGCAAACTTCTTTACGCGGCCAGGCCACGTGAGGTCTTCCGGGAGCTTGCGGGGGGGATTAGAGGATGTTAAGAACTGCCGTTCTCCTTCAGTGCTTTATTACGTACGTGGGGGGAGTAGGTCTAGAGCTAGCAAGGGGGGGCGGTCCCTCTCCTGGAGATCCCATGTATATGCTCCTCCCCCTCAAACACCCCCAGGAGCCTGAAGAGGAACGGGGAGCATCACCGTAGTTCAGCCGCCGTCACTCCCACTGACTATGGCAGTCGCCTCCTCGCCATGTCGGTTCCCCACACGGCCGCCAGAGGGCGCCTGGGAAACCTAAAACAGCTCAGCTCTCTGCTCGGAACCCTCCTGGGGCTCCCGCCTCACTCACAGTCAAAGCAGTCATCACCGTGGGGCTCAAGATCCTACAGGATAGGCCTCGTTTGTTCTCTCTGACCTTACCTCTTGTCTGCACCCCCTTCTTCCCTAGGTTCCAGTCACAGGGCCTCTTCGCTGCTTAACATTCCACCCACGCTCCTGCCTCAGGGCCTTTGCACTGCCTGTTCTCACTGCCTTGGGTGCTCTATCCTTAGATCTCCCCGTGGTTCCCTCCCTTATTTCATGCAGCTCTCTGCTCAAATGTCACCTCCTCAAAGAAGTCTTCCGCTCCCACCTGATCCTGAGGGCCGTCATGTGCAGTTGGGCAGGTTGTTCACTGCACAAAGCACTCGCTTGTATGAAGGGGGCTGGACTCCAGGTCACATGCTGCTCTCCAAAGTCTAGGAGAAAGGGGTGCTGTTTTCTAGTTCACACAAAGGGGTTCTAGGGACTAGCAGCTGCTTTGTCCACTCCTTCACTCTGTGTCATGGATTGAGTTGTGGCTCCCCAAAAGATACGTCAATGTCCTAACCCCTAGTGAATCAGGTGTGAATGTGATCTTATTTGGAAATAGGGTCTTTGCAGATGGAATCAAGTTAAGATGAGCTCATACTGGAGTAGGATAGGCTCTAATCCAATATGGCTGGTGTCCTTATAAGACACACTGATGTACAGGGAAGGTGGCTTCGAAGGAGAGACTGGAGTGATGCAGACACAAACCAAGGAACACCTGGGAGGGCCAGAGACTGGAAAAGGTAAGGAAGGATCGATCCTCCCCTAGAGTCTCTAGAGGGACTGTGGCCCTGCTCACACTTTGATTTGAGACTTCTAGCCTCCGGAACCGAGAGAATAAATTTCTTTCTTTTAAGCCACCCACCCAATTGGTGGTACTTTGTTATGCCAGCCATGGGAAACTAACACACCCTGCTTGATTTTCCCCACATCTCTGACACTGTACACGTTTACAGTCAATCCTCACTGTGAGCAGGTGCCCTATTTGTGAATTAGTCCACTCGTTAAAATGTATCTGTGATGCTACAAACTCGCAGCACTTCCACGGACATGCGCAGAGTGGCAAAAACGTTGAGTCGCTAAGGCGGCGCCCTTGTACTGGAAATGAAGTATCCTTTTGGGGGTCTATTTAGTGCCACGTGTCTCACATTTCTGTGCTTTTGTTGATTTCACTGTTTTATTTTTCATAGTTTTTTTTTTTTTAATTTAATTTTTGGCTGTGTTGGGTCTTCCTTGCTGCACGCAGGCTTTCTCTAGTTGTGGCGAGCCGGGGCTACTCTTCCTTGCAGTGCGCGGGCTTATTGCCATGGCTTCTCTTGTTGCGGAGCACGGGCTCTAGAGCGCAGGCTCAGTAGTTGTGGCTCGCGGGCTTAGTCGCTCCGCGGCATGTGGGATCTTCCTGGACCAGGGCTCGAACTCGTGTTCCCTGCATTGGCAGGAGGATTCTTAACCACTGCGCCACCAGGGAAGTCCTGATTTCTCTGTTTTAAATGGCCCCCAGGTGTAGCGCTTTGTGCTGTCTCAAGTGCTTAAGCACAAGAAGGCTGGGATGTGCCTCACGGAGAAAATACGGGTTAGAGAAGTTTCACTCAGGCACGAGTTATAGTGCCGTTGGCCGTGAGTTCAATGTTAACGAATCAGCACTATACATTAAGTGAGGTGTCTTTAAACAGAAACACATAAAACAAGGCGATGTCTTGACGGCTTGACAAAAACGTGACCAGAGGCTGGCAGGAAGCTAACCCTATATTTCCCCCCAGGAGCGATGGTTCAGTATTTGCTAAGTCCGTGTTCCCAGAGACCACAGAACCTTACCAGGAATGATACGATTCGCCTGTGTTTGGTTGAACTTTTTCACTGCCTGCCTTCTCCACCACCAAGTTGGCCCTCCCAGGACAGGCACTTGTCTTGTTCAGCTGCACCCCTGTGCCTGGAACAGGGCCTGGCACCCAGTAGGGGCTCACGTATGTATGTGGACTAAGTCCTCGCAATCCCCCTCTCCACCCACCTGTCGCCCCTACCCCCGGACTCCAAACAAGTCCCCGGAGACCCGAAAGCAAAGGGGGCCGGGGGGGCGTCAGTACAGTTTTAAAAAAAAGGATCGTTTTTTAATTTACAAGAGTTCTAAATGTACAGAAGTCTCCTTTAAAAAAATCGTTATACACAATAAATACAGTACAAAAAAATTTATCTTACAGTACTAGTTTTGTCTCCAAGATTTCGAAATCTGGCGTGGGTGGCTGGCGGCAGGAAGAACAGAGGGAAGACTGGCTGGGGAGGGGGTGGGAGGAAGACCCCGGTTTCCTGTTTTGGAGGTGCTCGGATTTCAGTCGAGGGACTGGAGGCTTCGCAATCTCTCGTTCTCATTCGAGCGCACACAGAGGGACATAGGACACGGAGCGGGACGCACACACATGGATGGGACACAGCTGCCCGCGGGCACAGCGCTCCCAGCTGGGGGTACCGGGATGCAGGCTCACGCCGCCCCTCCCGTGCGTTTCCTTTCTCGGCCTGTGGGGGGCGGTGGGGAGAGGCTGAGCGCAGCTCGCAAGGACCCTGCCGGCTCTGAGCGCCCTCCACGCAGGGATCCATGAAGCCACACGGACAGGCCCGGTACCCGGAGACGCGTGAGCAGTGGGGACAGCCAGGAAGCCCTCATCCCTGGCAAAAGCGCACGTGTCCCCCGGTGGGGGGGGGGGGGGGGGCGGAGTGTGCAGGAAATGGGAAGAAATAGGAAACGACACACCAGGATTACCCCCTCCTTTGGCAGGGGGACAGTTTACATTACAGCCCCTCCCCGAAATCCACGACCCCCACCCAACAACCCGGCTGAAGCAGGAGGTGGGGGACGAGGCCTTTGTGACTCAAATAACTTAGGCAAGAAAAACTCAAGGGGTCCCCGGCTCGTGTCCCCCAGGAGGCTGAGGTCAGACGCCCGGCTGCCCCCCTCCCCCCTCCCCGCGGCGTCCCTGCGGAGCGAGGGGACAGGGAAGGGAAGACCAGCCCGGTGTTATCTGTTCAACGTCCTGGCGCCGAGGCCACCGTTGTGACTGGAGGGCGGGTAGGCCTCCGGCCTGTGCAGGGGCGTCGGGGAGGCAGACGTGACCGCCGCCGGGGCGGCGTGTGGGTACGGGGGTGCGGGCGTCCGGCCGGGGGCCTGTTGGAGGTTCAGGATGCTGTCGATGGCGCTCTGGAGGTGTTCCGTGAGTGTGTCGTCCTGCGGGCTGTCGCTGGAGAAGCTGGCCTGGTCCACGTCGGGCGACTCGGACTTGCGCCGCTTGGCCGGGGGCAGCGGGGGCGCCTCCCAGCCGGGCTCCCGGCTGCCGCTGCCCTGCCCGGCGCCGGCCGCGGGTTCGGCCGGGGCGCCCTTCAGCATGCGCTGGTACAGCTCGTCCTCCACCGCCGCCAGCTCGCGGATGAGCCCGCTGGTGGCCTCGTCCACTTTGGTGGGCAGCGGGGCCGGGCTGCCACCCCGGGCTCTGCCCGCCACCGCCCCCTCGGCCGCCCCGCCGCCCGGGGCCTCCACGTTCTCGCGGTAGGTCTTGCGGAGGGGCAGGCGGGGGCAGTGGGGGGCCGGCGCCGGCGGCTTGCGGTCGGCGGCAGCCGGCGGCGGCGGGTGGTCCACTGTGCCGTTCATCTGGCCGGTGGCGGGGGGCGGCGGCGGGGGCCGGGGCGGGGGCTCGGCCGCCTTGAGGGCGGCGGGGGCTGGCGGCGGGGGCTGGTGCACCGGGTCCAGGGCTGTGTTGTGCACGACCTTGCTGAGTCCGGCTTCCTGTTTGATCTTGAGCTTGAGGCCGATGCGGCTCCGGGCCTCATAGGTCTTGATGGGCGGGCGGTTACGGGAGGGCATCGGGCCGTCCTCGTCGGCGTCCAGGGAGGAGGCAGCGGAGGACAGGGAGGAGGAGGACGCCCGGGCCCAGCTCACGGAAGGGGAGCCGCCCGCCCCACCGTGCCGGATCACCAGCTTGGTGGGCAGGTGCAGAGGGGGTTGGGTCGGGGCCCCGGACGCCGAGGACGGTGATGGGCCGTGGCTGGGGAGCCGGTGTCCCTCGGAAGAGGCGGCGATGGGGAGGCCGAGGGAACGCGAGGAAGACACATACTCATCTGCAGGAGAAGGGGGCCAAGAAAACCCAGGGGGTTAGGGAAAGCACGAGGCGCCTGCAGAGCAGAGCTGAGAGGAGCCGGCCTACACTGAGCGCCTACTACCTGCCAGGCCCGGGGCTAAGCCCTTGACTCATCAAGTCCTGAGGACATACTGCTAGGTAGGACCCTTTCCCCAATTCCCAAGTCCCCCCAGTGTGCAAGCACAGGTCAGCACCGGAGAGTGGACACCACCTTAACTTCTGCAACCCAGGCACCTTGCTTGCTTCACCCCAGTCCTGGCTCTGCTCCCCTGCTTTTCTATCCCCCGGGGGTGGCAGGATGTTCCCTCCATCCAGGCCAGGATCGAGGAGGTGAAATGGACACACGGTGATGGAGGAGGAGGAAGATGAGCTCAGCTTTCTGTGGTTTCAGAGCCGGGAGCACTCGGCAGGAAGGCGGGGCTCGGGCGCCGCCCAGTGGTGGGGTGAGGTAAGGCCACGCACCCTGCTCCCGCCCCAAGTCTAATTCGGCGGCTCTGGCACTGGGCACTACGCGGGTAGGAGTGGGGGACTCGGCCTCTCTCCCCTCTCACCAGGCTTCTCCTTGGCCAGCTGCTTGTCCAAGGCCAGCGTGGTCTTTTCCTCCTGAATGAACATTCGGTCGATCATTACCATCTCCGCTGAGGGGCTCACCCTCTGAGGGGGGAGAGAAGAGAAGACGGGCAAGTGAAGAGGTGAGGTGGGGGAGGGGACGCGAGCAACCGGCATGGATGGGAACACATTCCAAACTGTCCTTGTGATCCCACCCAGCCCCCCTCCCTCCTTCTTGCCCAGAGGGGGTGAGGGGAAAGGGCAGGGTCCCCCGGGGAGGAAGGTGACGGCCACCCTACCCGGGACTCCTCCAAGAGCAGGAGGCGGTATTTATTGAGCATGGCCTGGGTGCGTTTCAGCAGCTGCGTGGAGACCGTCTCAAACTCCTCGTCCACTGTGGAGGAAGAGAAGGGGTCCGGAGGCCCAGAGGTTGGGGACCTAGGGACCCGCAGATGCGCACGGAGCTGGGCGCATCCTGACCCACAGTCAAGGGCGCGTGCAGAGTTGCACTAGCATCTGCTCCTCGGCACCCTCTGCAGTCCTCGCCACCCGCCTCCACACGCCGGGGACAGGGTGGGGAGAGTCCCAGGGGAGGCCTCACCTTTGTGGTAGTCGTTGGGGGAGGGGAGGGCACCCTGGTAGACGTGGTAGGGCAGGAGGCGATGCAGGGCGTCCTCAAAGGAGGGGAAGGCCGTCTTGTAGTCAGGGTGCAGGACGGAGCCCTGATGTTTGTGCAAATGCTCCAGGAAGCTGGGGGGTGGGGAGGACACCACACACACACACACACACACACACACAGAGCTGGTGGTGAGGCCAGGAGACAGCAGATCCTGGACCCTGAGCCCCAGGCCACAAGGCAGAAAACGACGGGACAGGGAAGGGAACGCTGGGGGCGTATGTGTTAACGGGTGCTGAATGTGCCTGTTCTGCCTCAGTGCATCTCTGGGGACAACCAAAGGCAGTAGGCGCTATCATTATGCCCATTTTACAGATGAGGAAACGGGGGTCCACAAAGGTGAAGTCCCTGACCCAAAGCACCTACAGCGAGGAAGAGGCAGCGCTGGGAGTCAGAGGCCAGAGCTTGAGACTCAGCCTCCATGCAATACCGTCTCCTGCCACCTGGGGTCAGCATGTCCCCGCTCTGCCTCTGACCCAGCAACAGGCTTGGGGAGGCCGGCAGGGAGGTTGGGCCCCTGGTTGGTTGGTTGATAAGATCCTGTTCTTTCAATGGGCTGTTTTCTAGCCCAGCACGTAAACATTATGTACGAATGTACATAATACACCAGACATAATGTCCCACCAGACATGCTTGGCTGTACCCTGTGCTCTAGACCAGCAGCCCCCCGCACACCACGGGGGCAGGACCTGGTCTGGCTGGTGTTTCCAGAATCTAGCACAGGACTGGGCACTGTATGAGGACACGACCAACACTCTCGGTGGAAGGAGGGCAGAAGAGAGGGACAGAACGCAGGCAAGCCGCCCATCCACCCAAACAGCCATCGGATCAGCCACGCACCAGTCTGATTACCATCCATCCATCTATTCACCCAGGCTCCCATTCATCCTTCCACCCGCCCAAACGCTCATCACCCATCCCCTGATACGAAGCACTGCCTGCCCCAGGCCTGTTTGAGATGCTGGGGGTGCAGAGGTGACCAAGCCACGCCGAATCCCTCCCTCCTGAAGCCAGCAGCCTAGCTGCCTCATGAATGCTCCTAATACCGCCTCACTGAACCCTCACCATCACCCGATTATCACTACTATTCCCACCTCACTTTCTAGAGGGGGAAGCTGTGGGTCTTCAGGGAAATGGCACTGCCCAAACCACAGGGCTAATGAGAGGTGGAGGGACAGCACGGGGTGGGAAGGCACAAGGACCGAGCACTGAACTCACCAGGCTTCTTTGCTGGGCTGAAGGACAGGTGGTTTCTTCAGGCTGCTCAACTTGCTCTCATACTGCGGGGTGGGGAGGTGGGGGGGGAAGAGGCCAATGAGAGGTACTGCGACGGAGGAGCCTTCCCTTGGCAGCCTGACCCTCTCTACCCCCCAGCCCGGGACAGAGATGGGAGGGGGCCGACGTCGCCCGAGATGGGGTCCTGGTCCCAGCTGCGGGATGCTCTGCCCATCACATTCAACCTGCGGGGAAGACCCGGGCTGGATCCAGGGGCGGGACACGGTGAGGAGAGGGTGACAGGCAGGCTCGAGCCCTCGGCGCCCTCCGCCTGGGTCCCCTCCAGCCCCTTATCCGGCCTGGGTCTCTCGGCCTCCGCCTGGTGTCTCCCTCCCTGCCCACCAAATGGCCCTTGAATCCCTCGTCCTTGTCCGGCATCTGGTTTGCACAGACTCTTCTCATTTTGCCTAAATCTCTCTCTTGACTTCCCTTGCTCATGCCCGGTCTTCCCTCTCAAGCTCTTTCGAATCTTGGTCTCCGCCTTGGTCTCCCCCCGACCCCGCACACTCCCTGTCTCGCCCCTCCAGTCTGGGTACCACTATCCTAGTTCTCCCCGCAACCTCCCCATCTCCGCCGTCTGTTTGACTCAGTGTCTCACTGCCCACCCCGCCCTGCCCCTCCGTCTAGGGTCTCACCCCACCTGTCCCGAGCCCATGCAGCCCCTCCTCCTACAGTCTCAACCTCTCACCTGCTCCAGTCCCCAGTGACCGTCTGGGTTCTCACTCAAGCCATCTCTCCTATCATCACCCTGTCATTTTGGTGTCCGGGAGGGGTCTCTGTCCAACTATCTCGGTCTCTCGTGTGTCCCCCCCCCGCCCAGACCGTCCTGGTGTCTCACCCATCGCCAGGCTGTGTCTCATCTGCCCGTCTCTGTCTGCCGTCCAGCATCCCCTGCCCCTCCGGCCCCCGTCCCGGTTTCCCGGTGATGTCGCTCGGGCCCTAGCCCTCCACTCTGGTGGCCCCTTACCTGCAGCCCGGAGGACTTCCCTGGCCCAGATGCAGCGGCCTTGGCCACAGTCAGGGTCGGGAGGTTGCTGGCAAAGGCTTTGTTCTCAGCGGGAAGCAGAGGAGGGAGGCCTGGGGGCGAGGTGGGGCAGACAGGGCTCAGGGGTCACTGGCACGAAGGCGCGCACCTCCAAACACACGACCCTGCACCCCTCACTCCTCTGCTTCTTTGGCCTTGGTGGCTGTGTCAGCCCTGGAGGGAGTGCCCCCTGGAGGGACATCTGGAGAGACGGCCCTTCCTCCTCCACCTTCCCTGTCCCGGGAGGTCTGGGCGACCCCTTGGGCTCAGGCCCCCAGGCTCTGCCCTAGCCCGTCCTCCCTGGCTCTCAGCCCCCCGTCCACCCACCTTCGGGCCCCCCAGCTCTCGTGCATGGGCCACCTCTCCCCTACCTGCAGTGGCCACGGGCGCCGGGGCCGGGGCATGGCTGGGGGCGGTGGAGGTCCCAGATGGGGCCTGCCCGCTGACCAGCCCGGAGGCGGTGGGGCTGCCAAGGGGCCCCAGGCTGGCGGAGGTCTGCGGGGCGGCGGGGGCACCCACAGCCTTGCTCTGGAGAATGATTCCGGACGGCACCTGAGGAGGGCGACAGGTGGCTGGGGGGCACACGCTAGGAGTGGGGGCGGCCAGGAACCAGGGCTGGGGGCGAAGACAAAGCCATGAAGTGCCAGGGGTTCCGATGGGACTGAAGGGGAGGGCGGGGCGGGCGGGGGGCTGGTCCCTGCCTCCGATTACCTGGTGAAATCTCTCGAGAAGAGCCTTCGGCTGGGGCAGCGCCGGGAAGGGGGTGGCCACCATCTGGAAGGTCCGAGGAGGCGGTGGGGGGGGCGCTGCGGGCTCGGGGACCAGGTGGAGGGTCGGAGGGGGCGTGGGGGACTTGTGGGGCCCCTGGCCAGGGGGGAACTGGAGCTGGAAGTCGGGTGGCGTGGGGGCTGGCAGCCTGGAGGACGTCTCGGAGGAGGAGGCCACGACAGAGGAGGTGGAGGCTGGGGCCAGCGGCCCCTCCAAGGGCTGGGACGGGGGTCGCAGAGGGGGCTGCGGTGGGCCTGGGGCAGTGGGGGCCGGCGTGCTCGCAGGTGGGGGCACGCCCAGCTGGTTCTGGATGACAAAGATGCTAGGCAGAGTGGGGGGGGCCTGGGGCGGAGGGCAAGGGTGCAGGGCGGGCTCTGAGGGTGGGCGAGACAAGCTCTGGGGCTGCGAAGGTGGGCGAGAGTGGGGTCGGGAGGGCGGGCGGGAAGGGGGCCGTGGAGGGTGTGGGGAGGGCAGGTGAGGGCTGTCTCCCAGAGGGGCCTGGTGAGGTAGTGATGGGGATGAGGAGGGGCCTGGGCCCTTCAGCGGAGCCGCTGCTGGGATCTGGGCAGGGGAGGGAGGGAGGGAGAGGGGAGGGGGCGGGGGTCAGAACCAGCCTTGGCTCCCGTTGCCCCAAGACACTGGGGACTCCGGCCACTCCCACCAGAAACCCCCCCTTCTTAGCCACCCCTTGCCCTGAAAGGACCCCACCGCCCTTCCCGCCTCTCACGTCTGAACTGCCCACCTCACCGCTCCACCCGTCCCCCCCAAGCCCTGCACACGTTCACCTACCTCATTCCCTCAACCCGTCCCCCACCTTCCCCCACACCGTCTGTCCCCAGCTCCCCCTTCCATCCGTCCCCCCCATCCCCCCACACCTCTGCCCTCCAATCTCACCCCCCTCCCCATGTGCCCCCACCCAGGCCCCCCAGATGAAGGCGAGCTCTGCAGGCTTTGGGGGTAGCAGCGTAGGAAGCAGTGGCGGCGGCAGGGGCACCACACCAGCTGCCCAGCGGGGAGGCGGGGGGCCGGGGAGCAGAGCACAGCAGCAAGGGGGAGGGAGGCGGCCAGGCGGGGGCAGCGTTCCAGCCACCGGCCCTGGCCCGACCGTCCAGCTAACCCAGGAAAACAGATACCAGCACAGACACTGTGGCTGCCTACCAGGGCGGGGGGCTGATGGCCGAGGAGGGCACGGCTGGGGACTAGGGGATCCAAGGAGGCAGGGGTAAGGACTGAAACTGAGGGTCAGGGTCAGGCCCCTCTGGACACCAGCCCATGAGTTACGGGTCCCCTTCTAAGTGTCCGTGGCCGCTGCCTCCGTGTGCCTGTGTGGCCGTGGCTGCACGCCTACCTGGGAGCCATGTGAGCCTGCAGGTATGCGCGTGCATGTGTGTGTGTGCGCGCATATGCACACGCATGTGTCAGACTCGCACATGCAATCCGGGCACTAGTTCTGTAACACGTACAGTGACCTCGCCTACAACACACCTCAGCCAGAGCGCCCTCTGCACTCTCTTCCCTCTGAGGTCACCTCCCAAGAACCATAACCTCGGCAGCTACTGCTGAACCAGCGAGGACCAGCCGGGTACCTGACACTGAGCTGGTGCCTTTCTGCTCACTGTACCCCAGTGACGGTGCACACTACTGATCCAGCGCGTACGGCTGGGAACTTGTACCCACTTGTGTGGTCTCTCCACTGTCCCGAGAGCTGTGATGATATTGGACCCATTTCACAGATGAGAAATTGAGGCCAGGGAGCCAAAATTACTGGTCGAGTCTCGGACAGGTGCTCTTCATCTCCCTGGCTTATCTACACCACCCAGTGAGTGACTTCCAAGCTGAGCAAGGAGGACTCATGCTCAGAGGGCTCAGGGGACTTTGCCCAAGGCCACCCATGGCTGCCACGCTCCAGAGCTCGGGCTCTTTGCTTCAAGCCTCCAAAGTGGGCCAACTGACAATTCCGGAGTCATGGCTTGCTTTAAGCCTCCAAGCTTGGCCCTGAATAACTTCTGGCAATTCAAAGTTAAAAAACCAACTAACCTATCAACCACTCTGTATGTCCCCAAAGGCTTGCCACCTCTAAGGAGGTATCAGAAGCTTGGACCTTGGCTCTCAAGGGGCTGGTGAGATTGTCACCTGGACAACGCTCTGGAAGGCGGTTTGATCTGGTGGTTTTGAAAGACCCTCGAGTTGACCTGGTAATCCCCCCCTCCAGGAATCTGTGATAAGGAGCATTCAGGTGCATGCTCACAGGGCTGGCCACTGTGGGACTATTTACAATAGAGAAAGTAGGAGAAGAAACCCAATGGCAGCAGCAGGTGAGTAGCTAAAGTGAGTAAGGGTGAAGGCAGCCGGCCCACTCGACACCTCCCCCCGACCCCCACAAGCACAGGCTTCCAAGGGCTTGGTGAAGTGGCAACACAGATGTGCCAGATGCTAAGTGAGATAAGGAGAATGATCCATGACACGATCACTGGACAACTGGCTAGACTGCATTATGGGTAGTGGATTTGATAACAGTATTGTCTCACGGCTAGATTTGCGGAATTTGATAACTCTGCTGTGATCGAATAAGAGAATGCTCTTATTCTCAAGGGCTGAAATACTATGCTAAAATATTAAGGGGTAAAGAAGCATGATGTCTGCAATTTACTCTCAAATGAGTCAGGAAAAAAAGAATGTATACATGCCGAGAGGGCTACAGCTAAAGCGAACGCAGCCAGATATTTACAGTGGGTAAATGTGGCGGGGCAGCCAGCTTCTGAGATGGCCCCCAGCGATCCCCGCCTCCTTGGATTCAGTCTCCCACATTGTATCAGGGTTGGTCTCTGGTCAAAAGTGGCCAAAAGAACTCAGGAGAAGTGACCACACGTCACTTCCAAGATTAGGTTATATTATAAAAAAGACTGTGGCTTCTATCCTGGGTGCTCTCTTGCTCTCTTTCTGTTGGATCAGGCACTTGGGGGAAGCCAACTGTAGAGCATGTTATGAGCTGCCCTTCGGAGAGGCCTCAGCCTCAGTTCGTCTCTACATAGGCCCTCCCTCCTGCCAGCAGTTGCACAAGTGCACTATCTTGGAAGCAGATTCTCCAGCCGGGTCAAGCCTTCATATCACTGCAGTCCTGGTTGATACCTTGACTATAATCTCCTAAGAGATCACGAGCCAGAACCTTCCAGTTAATCTGCTTCCAATTCCTGATCCTTGGAAACCATGTGAGATAAGTTAATGTTTGTTGTTTCAAGCTGCTACATTTGGGGGGGTGGTGGTAATTTGTTACACAGCAATAGACAACTAATACATCTGGTCAGAGACTAAAGAACTCTCATGAGTATTATTCCCATGTACTAGTCTTATAAATTTGCTGTATGTTTGAAATGATTTTAAAATGAAAAGTTTAGGGAATTCCCTGGCGGTCCAGTGGTTAAGACTCTGCGCTTTCACTGCCAAGGGCACGGGTTCAATCCCTGGTCGGCGAACTAAGATCCCGCAAGCCGCATGGTTCAGCCAAAAAAAAGAAAGAAAAAAAGAAAGAAAGAAAAGAAAAGTTTAAAAGTAACCAAAAAAGTTTAAAAATTAAAAAAAGAATCTCATCCTCATGAAAAATACAGAGATAAATACTCACATACTCCCCGCAAACCAAGTCAAAAACCAAATGACATACTGGGGGAAATAGTTGCAGCTCATAGCCTAGACAAAGCTCATCTCTCTCACATACAAAGAGCCTCTAGAAATCACAAAGAATAACAAGCAGTGAGAAAAAAGGGGCAAAGGAGATGATCAGACAGTGCGCAGAAAAAGAAACACAAAAGGCTGAAATATTTCAAGAGATGTTCAACCTCACTTGTAATAAGAGAGACGCAAATCAAAACACCCTATGGAACCATGTTTAGGCATCGCATTAGGAATAAGCCGTATGTCTCATAAAGACACCCGTGCATTGCCTTTGGGGGTCTAAACTGGCACCATTTGCTACAGCCTCAGAGGAATGCAATTCAGCAGCAGCTGTGCAAATTCTAAGTGCACCTGTGCTTTGAACCAGCAAACAGGCTTCCAGGAAGTGACCAGAGAGATATGCCTGCACATGTGGGAAATGACAGGTGGCTGAGTTGTTTACTGCAGCTCTGTGTGGAGGACCAAAGCCTGGACGTGGTCTATCGTGCATCAGGACAGCACTTCCGGGGATGAATGCTCGTCCATCCCTATCTGTACAGAGGAATACTTCTCCACTGTAACAAAGGACCAAGGCAACTCCCCATGTGCTGCCCAAGTAAGTGGATAATGTGCTACCTGCTGGAGAGAGAGAAATGTAAACCCATATTTGCACGAGGCTGTATATGCACAGAGCTGGAAGGAGATACAAAAAGTAAGTGCTGAGGCTATGGGGAAGGGCCGGGGGCTGGGAATGCAGGCATGGGGTGGGATGCTTTTCCCCGTACTTTAAAAATGCTTTTTCATGATTGAACCATGTGACTATAATACCTAATGTCAAAAAGGACAAATGTTTTAAATGGATGGGAAGAAAAAAAAGCAAGGCCAAAAGGAAACGTCATACCAAAAATGTTACCAGTGGCTTCTGCATGCTGGTATTATGGGCGATTTGTTTTTCTTCTTGGTTCTTTTCTGTATTTTCTAAATTCTCTAAAGAAGCATGAAATTATTTTTATAATCACTTTTTTTTTAAATTCCCACATGAGTGGACTGTTTACTGAGAGATTCCAACTGCCCGTGAGGAGATGGGAAGATGCTCGATTGACGCAGAATTAGAGAGACGCGCAGGAGGAGGAGTGCATTTTTCCGCCTGGCCAGCAGTGAGTCGGCTGCTGATCTGGGGTTGAGGAAGCTGTGGGAGAAGGCCTTCACTGGCACAGACCTCACAGAGGAGCAACCGGTTTGGTCCATAACATGCTTGGGAAGCACTTACAGTCAACCCTCTGTATCCACGGGGATTGATTCCAAGACTACCTCGGATACCAAAATCCAAGGATGCTCAAGTCCCTTATGTAAATGGCAGTGTTTGCATATAACCTATGCACATCCTCGCGTATATTTTAAATCATCTCTAGATTACTTATAATATCTAATACAATGTAAATGCTATGTAAATAGTTGTCTGAGCGCAGCAAATTCAATTTTGCTTTTTCTGGAATATTTTTCCCCGAGTATTTCTGATCCGTGGTTGGCTGAATCCGGGGATGCAGAACCTGTGGATATGGAGGGCCGACTGTATACCCTCTGGTCCAGCAATTCTATTTCTAGAAATTTACCCCTACAGGTATTCTCATGCATGTGCAAAGCCTGATACAAGAATATGTATGGGAGTGTGGTTTGTTACCAAGTCCACAGGAAACCACCTTAACTATTCATGAATAGGGGACTGAATAAATGAAGCCTTGCGTGTCTATGTAATGAAATAAAGACATCAAAAGGGTTGGCAAACTATGGCCCAGAGGCCAAATGTGGCCTGCCACCCGCTCAGCCGACCATTTTGTATGGCCCGCAAGCTAAGAACAGTTTTTACATTTTTAAATGGTTGAAAAGAGGTCAAAAGAAGAATATTTTCTGACTTGGGACACTGACAGGGGATTCAAATTTCAGTGTCCATAAATAAGGTTTTATTGGAACACGCCCATGCTCATTCATTTATCTAGAATCTAGATCTAGAGCTGCTGCCAGGCTATAATGACAGAGACCTGCAAAGCCTAAAATGTTTCCTATTGGCCCTTCATGGAAAATTCACCCGGCTTCTTTCATGCTGCAGGACTTTCAACATGCCCGGCCCTGTTCAAGCACTTTACATACATTAACTTATTTATCCCTCACAACAGCCTATGAAGTAGATGCCGTTATCATCATCCTCATTTGACAGGTCAGGAAATCGAGGCACAGAGCGGTAAGGGACTTGGCGGAGGTCACAGAGCCTGTAAGTGGCAGGGTCGGGAGTAGAATCCCTGTTCCTAACTTCCCCGAACAACAATTCTCCGGGACAGTGGTTTTCAAGGCACACCTAGTGCCCATCGGTAATGGCTCTCCCTTTGCTCTCGCCGTGGAGTGCCCAGCGCCGGGCGGGTGCTCGTGTGTGTGGCTGGGTTCCTTCCTCCATTCATTTTTTTTTTTTTTTTTTTTCCCATTCATTTATTTTACAAATGCTCACCAAGCATCTGGTGCAGGCCAGGCACTGTTCTGGGCACTGGGGAGACAGCAGCACCTGAACACACACAACTCTCTGCCTCGTGGACTTTACGTTATAGTGAAGAGTATACGTTACAGAGGGGCATTTACGTTATAGTGAAGACAGGAAACAGGGAAAACAGGCAGCCTGGTCAGAGGGTGGTCAGTGCTATGGAGAAATGTAAAGCAGGGAAGGTGGCAAGGGAGGGCCGGGAGGAGTCAGGAAGGTGACCAACTTGTCCTGGTCTGTCTGGGACCGTCTCAGTTGTAAAACTGAAAGTCTCGTCTCCCGAGATCCTCCTCGGTACTGGGTAAACTGGGCTGGTTGGTCACCCAAGGAGCGAGTCTAGACAAGTACCTCCAGGGTATGCAACATTCAAGTGGCAGAGTACACATGTGCCCTGGCCTGGCTCTCAACCACAGCACTCGGAAAAAGGGCTCCTACCAGCCCCACGTTCCAGCTGAGGACGGGAGCTCGCGAGCCTCGGAGAGGGGACCACCCTTGGCCCCAGGGACCCAGGCCCGGTCCGACCACTCTAGAAACAGTGCTTCCAACCTGAGACTCTCATGGGCTAGGCGGCCCCTCGCCCCTCCCCTACTCCTCCCTGGTTTTCCTCTCTGGGTAGAGATGACCTGAGGACATCCTGGCCCCATGTCCCTCTGGACTGACCCATAAACACAATAGCTATAATAATAATAATAATAGCAAATATTTATGGAGTGCTTACTCTGTGCAAAGCACATATTAACTGGTTTACTTGTCCTAACAGACCTATAAAGAAACTATTATTCCCATTTTCCAGATGAGGAAATCAAGGCTTGGCAGTTACAGGGACTCGCCCAGGGTTAGCACAAGGCCTGACACATACGTAGTGCACCCCTTTCCCTAAACAACTGTTGATGGAATGAAGAAACTAGTTGCTTCAAGTCACATGGTGAGTAGCAGAGCCTGAGAATGAAATCATGGCTGTTTAAGGCCAAGGCCCAGCTGATTTCTGCCTTCCTGGACCTCGCTCATGTTACTCCCTCCTCTTCCTGCCTACCCTAATCCACCTACCCACTGGTCCTTTTCGAACGAGTACAACATCCATCCCTCCAGAATAAAAGGTGGCCCACCCTAACCTCTCAAATGCTGATGTGCTGACTCATATGAGACAAAGGCTAATTTCTCTAATATGTAAAGAGTTTCTACAAATCAACAAGAAAATGACCAGTACCCCAAATTTGAAAATGGCCAAGGATATGAACAGACAATTCCATAGAAAGGAAAACACAAATAGCTCTAAATCTATAAAAACCCGCCCTGCCTCATTTACTGTAAAACAAAATGCATATTAAAACAAAACAAGGTACTATTTTCACCTATCTGATCGGCCAAGTTCAATATTGCTGAGGGTGGGGGCAAAAAGGCACAGATCATATATTGCTGATAATCTGTTAAACCAATTTATACTCCAGAGCAATTTGGCAATATCTGTCAAAACTACAAATACATTTGCTCTTAGACCTAGCAATTTCCTTTTAAAGAACTTATCCTACAAAGAGACACATGTACAGAGTTCTTCTTTGCAACCTTGCTCATCCACAGCTAAAGACCAAAAGTGACCTAAATTCCCAACAACTGGTTAAATAAATAATAGTACCTCCACACAATGGAATACTATGCAATCATGTAAAAGAATGAAGTACAGTCTCCAAGATGAACTTTTAAATGATAAAAGGTGCAGAATACATGCAGAGTACGCTATCACTTTTGTAAAAATGGAAGGGAAGGAATCCAGTTGTCATTTTGCTTGTCTATGCATGGGAAAGGAGTGCAAGAAACCACCTTGGGAGGGAAAGCAGGAGAGGGGGCTTTAGATCTAGACCTCTTGGTATCTTCCTTAAAATGTGAGCTACCTGAATATTAGTTATCCAGACAGGAAAATGATCATTCTAGGACCTAATCCATTTCCTGCTGTGTGGATCTTGTGTCCCTGACTAGAGTGTGGTCTCAGGCATCCATGACTGTCAGGAGACCCTCAGGAAACATCTGGGGAGCCAAGGAGAGCACCGTTTCCCAAGCCAGCGAGACAGAGAGGCAGGCAGGGCAGCCAGGGAGCGAGCAGAGGGAGCGGGGAGGGGGGGCGAGGGGCAGGGCTGGTCTGCGCTGGGACAGAGGCTGCTGGGGTTCGTCTACCTGGGGGGCCGGCGCCGGGGAGGCCTGGCTGTCGGGGGCCTGAGGGCCAAGGCCAGCTCCTTTGGTGATGGGGGTGGTCAGGGCTGGGTCTTGGGCGGGAGGCGGGGCGCTGACTATGACCGAGGCGGGCACGGAGAGGTGGGGGCCCTCTGTGGAGAGGGGCTGCTGGCTCCTCTCCTGAAACAGGCAGCCCGCACAGGGTCAGAGGCCATCCCCACGGACCCGCAGCCTCCCCACCCTGACACCCCGCCCCCACTGATGCACCAGGGGAGCGGGTGGTGGGAACCGGTTGGTGGGCACCAAGGCCAGGGCGCTGGGAGGGAGCCCCAGGGTCCAGGAGGCCGCAACCCGGGGCAGCTCCGTCCCCTCAGTCCCGTGAGTCGTCTTCCAGCTCCACCCCAATGTCCATCTCTCCTGCCCCGTCTGTCCGTCCATGTCTCAGCCACTCTCTCTGTGTGACCCCTCTCCCACCCTCCAGCAAGTGGGCAGTCTGTCAGCCAGTCACTCTCCTTGTCTGTCTCTGTGTCAGTCAGTTGGCCCTGTCACCCTCAGGCCTCCTCCTCGGGGACCTGGAGCTGGGGGACCATCTCCGAGACGCTCTCCCTAACCCACAGGACCCTCCCACTCGCTGCTTCAACCACACCCGGTTCCAGCTCTTGGCCCCTCTCCACGCAGACCCCCTGCCCCTGCCTTTGCCCTTGCCGTCCCCTCCCCTGCCCGGCCGCCCTGGTTACCTGGGGCAGGAACATCTGCAGGGAGTCCTGAGTGAGGATGGCCGTGGCGGCGGCAGAGGGCGGCTGCCCCAGGACAATCTTCTCCGGGCTGGACGCCAGGCCTGGGCTGGGCTGGGGGGTGGAGGCCTGAGCTGGGGCGGCCTGCGGGGCAGGGCCCTGTGCGGGCTGCTGCTGTTGCTGTGCCTGCGGCTGCTGGAGGCCCAGAGGCAGCGGCGTGCTGACCGCGGGGGACGCCTGGGGCGCCGTCTGCACCGCGAGGACAGGCGCGGCCTCCCCGGCGGCGGCGGCAGGGGTGGCGGGCTGCACCAGACCGTCGGGGGCATTGAGCATAGCCACAGCGCTGGGGGGCAGAGTGACCCCCTGGAGAACGGTAGTGGCGGCGGGGCCGGTGGGTGCTGGCTGGCTCTGTGTGGGCAGGCTGCCCGCGGCCAGCGACACGGGCATCTGGAAGAGCGCTGGCTGGCCCACCTGGATGGGGGCTGCCGAGAGGATGTGGGCTGCGCTGTGGGCCCCGGAGTGGGGGGCCAGCACGGGGCCCAGGCTCAGCGGGCCCGCCAGGTTCTGGTTGGTGAGGATGGGGTTGGCAATGAGCTGTCCGCCCGCATGCGGGGCTGCGGCCGCCAGGATCTGCCCGCCCACGTTGGCTGGCAGGGCCGAGAGCGGCTGGGGGAGCTGGACTGCCGACGTGCCGGGCAGCAAGAACTGGTTCTGGCCCGGCAGCATGTGCTGGGCGGGGATGACGATGCTGCCGCCTTGATTCAGGAGGTGCACGCTCATGGGCTTGCTCAGCGCCCCGGGGGGCTGCGGCGGGGCCGCGCCCGTGGTGGTGGCGGGAGGCTGCTTGAAGACGTTCGCCTGCAGGGCGGGCGCCGGGAAGCCCGACAGCACCACGTTCTGGCCGGCCTTGCCCGCCGCCATGAAAGTCAGGTTCTGGGGGGCCTTGGGCTGCTGCGGGAGGCCCCCTGCCTCGCCCTGGATGGTGAGCGTGGCGCCCGCGGGGGCGAACGGCTTGGGTGTCAGCTGGTAGAGCTTGGGGGGCAGCACGCCGGCAGGCTTGGGCTGGATGGGCGTGGGCGTGCGGTGCAGGATCACATTGGGCGCCGGAACCAGTGGCGACGTGCCGAGGCCCGGGGCCACCGCCAGCGGCTGTCCCGAGGGCGCCCCGGTGGCCGCGGCCGTGGCGGCTCCCGCCCCTCCGAACACCGAGTTCCCGTTGAGCGTGGTGGCCACGGCGGCAGAGAGGTTCTTCTGGATGACCAGGCCAGCCCCCTGCGGCGAGACTCCGGCTGATGCCAGGGTCACTGGCTCTGAAGGGCCAGCTGCCGAAGCCAGATAACCGCTGACTGGCACCTGCTTGGCCAGGAGCTGGGAGGTGGGCGGGTTGAGTGCCATGACAGGCTGGCCCACCACCTGGATGGGAGCCAGGCCGAGAGTAGCCGCCGCGGCGCCCCCGGGGCTGCCGTTGGGCAGGCCCTGAAGGCCTGGGATGGGCTGCAGGGTCACATTGCCCAGGCCCATGGGCTGCAGGAAGGGCTGGACACTGAGGGCTTTGCTGACCACGTCCTGGGGCGGCACCAGGGCCTGGTGGGTCAGCACGGTGGGCGGGGCCTGCAGCCCCAGCAGGTCAGCGCCACCCGGGAAGAGGGCCTGGGGCCCCGTGGCCACGGCGGCAGCCCCTCCGGTCCCCGCTGGGCCGGCCCCGCCATCCGCAGGCTGCAGGGTGGGCAGCTGGAAGGGGCCCAGGTCCAGCTCGGCCTCGGCTTCGAGTGTCTGCTCGGTGATGTTGGCCTCCTGGAGGCTCTGCTGGAGGATGTCACAGGGCTGGTCGGCGCCCCCGCCGCCCCCGCCGCCGCCCCCCGCCGCCGGTGAGCCCAGGATATCATCTTCCAGGAAGTCAAGGTCCACGCTGGGGGCCGGCTGGCTGGGCTCTGGGTTCAAGTGGTTGCCAGAAGCTTCTTGCACGTGGAGCTGGAGGCAGGTAAGGTGTGAAGGAGAGAGGCGAGGTTAGCAAGGGGCTGGGCTCAGGGCACCGCGGAAGCAAAGGGCACTCGGTGTCAGGGCGGCAGGGATAGGAAGAACCTTCCACCTAGAAGTGGCTGGACCCGGGTTCAAATTCCAGCTTTGCCAGGGCTGGGCTGGGCAACCTGGGGCTTGCTTAATCCAGCCTGTTTCCCCATCTGCGCAGAATGTAATAAAAACCATTTTCTAAACAGCCATACAGGCCCGTAATACTTATCTGCAATTCCAAAACCCGAAAGGCTCTGAAAACCACAAATGTTTTGATAACTTTAGGCTGTAAATCCTGAACGGAACTCAGGTGATGCTCTGAGGGAAAGGCATAATTCATCCATGTAACGTGACTCACCTTAAGTTTGACCACAGAAAGGTGAGTGTGTTATGTTACATGCAGCACACACATATTCTGCATCACCTTTCCAGTATCTGAAAAACCCTGAATTCCAAAACAAGCCTGGCCCCAAAGGTTTCAGATAAAAGATCGTGGTTCTGTTGAAGGCAGCAGCGGCAGCCGCTACCGGATGGGAGCCTTACTTGGTGCCCAGCGCAATGTGAGCCTGATTGATTGATTGATTGATATTTGTTTGCTTGCTTGCTGCGTTGGGTTTTCGTTGCGGTGCGCGGGCTTCTCATTGCAGTGGCTTCTCCTGTTGCGGAGCACAGGCTCTAGATGGGCGGGCTCCAGCAGCTGTGGCACACAGGCTCAGCAGTTGTGGCGCACGGGCCCAGCCGCTCCGCGGCATGTGGGATCTTCCCAGACTAGGGCCCGAACCCGTGTCCCCTGCATCGGCAGGCGGACTCCCAACCACTGCGCCACCAAGGAAGTCCCGAGCCTGATGCTTATTAAATGCTTTCCGGATGGCAATCCAGGACACGAGTGTGTAATCGATACATGCATGCATTTTTGAGCAAATATTCCACAAGTAATAATTATGCCAACGGCATGGAAAACCCACTTGACCAGGTCATGGATCAAAACTTGTAGTTCAGGGGCTTCCCTGGTGGCGCAGTGGTTAAGAATCCATCTGCCAATGCAGGGGACACGGGTTCGAGCCCTGGTCCGGGAAGATCCCACATGCCGCGGAGCAACTAAGCCCATGCGCCACTACTGAGCCCGTGCTCTAGAGCCCGCGAGCCACAACTACTGAAGCCCGCGCACCTAGAGGCCGTGCTCCGCAACAAGAGAAGCCACCGCAATAAGAAGCCCGCGCACCGCAACGAAGAGTAGCCCCCGCTCGCCGCAACTAGAGAAAGCCCACGCACAGCAACAAAGACCCTACGCAGCCAAAAATAAATAAATAAAATAAATAAAATGAAAAAAAACAACAAACAACACCTGTAGTTTGAAAGATTCTGAGTTAATCCAAGTGGAGGGCTCAGAGCAGTACCTGGTTCCTAGCTGGCACGCGAGAAATATCATCTATCGTTGTTACTGTCATTATTACTGCCCATGTTGTTGTTGTTAATAACAGCCCAGTGAGGTAGGCACTGCTCCCTCCTTGCCTCCCAGACCGGGGAAAGGAGTCACCCTGCTGCTGAGTGGAGGGCAGTGCCTGGCAGGATGGGGCTCCGGCTCAGCCCCCAACCAAGGACCAGGCAGTTCTGAGTTCCTAACCGCTAAATGGCCATAACCAAACCCGCCTCCTAGGACAGTCGTGACATTCACTGATGTCACATGCAGGAGGTGCTGAGAACCTGACCAGGGACGTTATGGGTATTAAAAGAGGACGGCAGGGGTAAGAATAATGCATATTGTTACTGGTCTATAAATGTAATAACATGAACATAATGTTTATTTGTTGGGTTCTGGATTTAGTCATTTATATTATGCCAGATAAATTATTTGGAATGTTACTATGGTTGTTGTGAGGACTAAATGAAAATTACGGTAAAGGGCCTGGCATATGATAGGTATTCGGTAACTGATAGTTATGTCGATGAAGAGAGAGGAGGGGGGAGCGGGAGGGAGAGAGAAGAGGGGGGAGGAGGAAAAAGGAGGGGGAGGGATGCGGAGCGAAGTGGGGAGGAGAGAGGCCACAGAAGAGGAAGAAGAGGGAGGGACGACTGGCATTAAGTAATGGGCCCGGCACACAGTAGGTGCTCAATAAAAGTCCACTGTGTTCCCTGCTCTGGGCTTTGCTCATCACCCCTGCCTTCATCTTCCAGGTGGAGACTGAGGTCCACAACAGTCGATCCCCTTCCTCCAGGTCACACACACCACCCACAGCTGAGCCAGGACAGGACCCCCAAGCCCCCCCGCACTGCTCCTCAGGAGCACCACCCCCTCCTGCCCACCGTGAACTCCAGAGCCAGCCTCTGCCTCTGTACCAGCTCTGTAGCAGCTGACCTCCAAGGCCAGGGACTCAGGACCACACCTCCCTCTCTGAGGGGCCTGAGGGCACAGCTGGGGGTCCAGCAGCTCCGGCCTCACCTCCACCCCACACTGCTCCTCAGTGACTGCCCCCTGCCCCCCTCCCGGCAAAGTGCCTCAGGGGACGAGTGTGACCCCTTCTCCCCTCCCCCACTGGCTGCCACCACAGGCGACTTGTGTGATGCCTGGAGCCCACGGCCCTCCCCGAGCCCCCGGGCCACTTACCCCAGGACCTTCATAGAAGGCACTTTGGGCCTCCCCGGGATTATCCAGGAGGTCATCACTGTCAAGCTGCAACAAGACCCGCCCCCACCCAAGGTCAAAGGTCAGCTGGGCAGTGGGCCGGCCCACCTCTAGAACAAAAACCAATTTAGGGTTACATGGGACAAAAAGACAAAGACGAGGTGGGGGGGTTGGGGGGGGAGATTCGAGGGGTACAGGAAACTCCGCATCCAGAAAAGACGCCCCAAAGAAAGGGGCTTGGCTGCAAGATTAAAACGCGAGGCAACCCCAGCACTGAGTCCCTGGCTCTCCCGACACGCCTGCCTTGAACTCTAGAATCCTGCCTCCATGGCTTTGCTCAAGCGTCTTTGGGAACACATCTGGCAGGGCCTGTCACATGTGTCACCTCCTCCCGACAACTGTCCGTTCCTTCCTACTAAGTCACTCCTTCCACTGCCCAGCCCAAGCACCCGGCACGCCCTGCCACCGGGTGCCTAATGTGCGTGCTGTTCCCGTGTCTGGGAGTACAGGGACCTGTCTCGTTCCCGTAGACATGGGCAACGCCTAGAACAGGCCCTGAGCGCCCAATGAATGTCTGTCCACAGCTAAGCCTCTCCAGTTTCTCTGTCCAGTTGATCTTTTTCCAGAACCCCAGACTGGTATATCCAATAGCCGCCCTTGGACTTCTGGAATCCACCTCGAACTCCCAGTCTCAGAGAACGGTACCACCACCCACTCAGTTGCTCAGGTCAAGTCCAGGAGGCATTGTGGATGCTCTTTCTTCCTCACCATCTAATCCACCAGCAAGTCTAGTGATTCTGCCTCCCAGACAGATCCCAGAGCCAGCTCCTGGCACCTCCTCCCGCACCTGCCCTGGGGCCCAGGCCACCATCCTCCCATTGCACTCGCCTCCGTTCCACAAATTATTTGATACATCCCCTCTCAAGAAGCAGAGCTCCGTTCCCTCCCTGTGAGTGTGGGCGGGCTTAGTGACTCGCTTCTAGTAAATGCAGTATGATGGAAGTGACAGTGTGTGACTTTGCAGACTAGGTCATAAAAGGCACTGAGCTTCCTCCTGACTCTCTCCCTTGGGTCACTTGCTCTGGGGGAACCAGCTGCCATGCTGTGAGGACACTCAAGCAATCCTATGGGGAGGCCCACACGGTGAGGAGCTGAGGCCTCCAGCCAACAGCCACGGCAGTGAGTCATTGTGGAAGCACAGCCTCCCGCCCCAGACAAACCCTCAGATGACAGCGGCTCCAGGCAACATCCTGACTGCTACTCAGGGGAGACACTGAGCTAGACACCCAGCTAAGCCACTCCCCAGTTCCTGACCCTCAGAAACTGAGCGCTCTAACAAATGTTGTTTTAAGTCACTAAGTGTTGGGATAACTTGTTATGCAGCTGTAGGTGACTGATACAGCTCCTCATGGCTCAACAGACATCCACTCTCCACCACTTTGTTCCATTCTCTGGAGTGCAAACAGAATGTGGCATTCTCCTGCTTAGTAACCCGTCAGAACTGCCTGTCACGTTCAGAATAAAGTCTGAACTCCTCGATCAAGGTCCTCCAAGCCCTGCATGACCTGGTGATTTTTGTCCACTCCAGTCTTACCACCTTCTAGTTACCCCTTCATTCCAGCCCCACTGGCCTTCTTTCTCAAACTTTCCAAGCTTCCTACCTGTCCTTCCCCTGCCCAGACCCTTGCCCAGAGCGCCATGGGCACCTCCCTTTGATCCTTCAGGTTCACACCAGCTAAAGAAGCCCCTGCCTCCACCTCCCATTCATTTTCTTTTAAACCTCTTTTGTTGTGCAAGTGACATTATTGTTTCTTATGCTGCTCTGCATGGTGCTTTCCACCATCACCTTTATTAGCTCTCGGTTGCTTTGTTTACCAAGGAAATGTATATGGAGTGAGGGCAGGGATTTGCCATCTCTTTCACTCTCTGCCATAACCCTGGGGCCCGGCTCATGGAAGGCAAGGGGCAGATGTCTACTGAATTGGGGGGGGGGGGTAGTGTCTCTCAGCTCCCAATTCCACAGGCCCCTGCCCTGGGGATGCTTCTCCCTGCCCCAGCACTCACCTTCTCAGATCCATGTAAGAAGTCATTGAGGGCCTGAGGGTCACTGAAAGAAAGAAAGGGAGAGATATTTGAGGAGATGAGGGACAGGGGAGAGGAGGGAGAGGGTGGGGGAGGGTGGGGTGCGGTGGGGAGCCCATTACTCACCAAATCACGTCTAGTAAGCATCTCCCATCCTCATCATCCATCGCCACTGGACGGGGCGGGGCGGGAAGAGGGCAAGGGAGACAAGTTAGATGTCGGCAGCGTGCCAGGACCCTCCCTGCAAGGACCATTCCCTGGGGCCAAGACCCCTGGAGGGGTCAGGGTTTCTGTCCCCTTAAGTCTAGGGGCATGGGTAGGGGTGGGGCAGGTGCCCTCCGTACCAGAACCTCCTGATCAGAGACAGACAGCTGCCTTTTCCTCCTCCCTCTCTCTCCCCAGCATCTGATGACGATGGTGATGACATCAACCCAGACTGAGTCCTGATCACATGCAGGCCCCGTGCTAAGTGCTTCACACACATGTAACTCATTTAATCCCCACAGTATCCCTCGAGGTGGGTCCTGCCACCCCCGCTTTGCAGATGAGTAAAAGGAAGAGCGGAGACCATGGTTCTCTGTCTCCCAGCTAGGAGGTGGCAGAGCCAGGCCTGAACCCAGAAGTCTGGCCCCAAGCCTGTGCTCCTGTCCTACACGTGACCGGGGGAAGGAGGGAGGGAGGGGAGGTGGCATGAAGGGGCCCAGGTTCTGGGTCCCCCTGGAAGACACATGCAGCGTGGTTCTCCAGGAAGGGAAGAGAGAGGGAGAGGAACCAGGAGGGTGGGCGCTCTGAGTCAGAGGAGCCGCCAGAGCCGGGCTGAGCCTGTCAGAATGATGAGGATGAGGATGGCTAACATTTGTCTCGTGCTTACCATGTGCCAGGCACTGTCCCGAGCGTTTCACAAATGTTAGCTTGTTCAGCCCCCATGGGAAAGGGATGCCGTGTGCCCCATTTTACAAGTGAGAAAACAAGCTCTCTGTGTTTGCCCACCCACCCCCGCGCCAACCACCACTGCTCCAGACACCCCACCAAGCTTCCATGCACCCATCTTTCCAAACTTCCACCCAACCACCCATCTTTCTCGTCTTCCAAATACACAAACTGACCCATCCTTCCATCCGCTCCTCCTTTTTACTTTTTTTGGGCCGCACTGAGAGGCTTGCAGGATCTCAGTTCTCCAATCAGGGATTGAACCCGGGCCCGGGCAGGGAAAGCACTGAGTCCTAACCACTGGACCGCCAGGGAAGTCCCCACCCGCCTATGCTTCCATCAGCCCAGGCATCCTTCCCTCCCCACCACGCAGACAGGACACGATGAGAAATCACACACAATCCCGCTCCAGGGTCGTGGAGTTCGTACCCTCTCTTTTCCTTCTTGGTAGGGGGAGGGGGATGGTCCTGAACTCACTGAGGACATGGTGACTGTCGTGCCCCCCCCCCCCCCCCCGCCAAACACACACAAAATCGTACTTGTGCTCTCAGCTGGGTCACAACCCTTAACCCCCAACAGCATTCTCTGAACTTCCTGATCGCCACTACAGCCCCTATTACCCTCGACGGCTCTGTGACAAAAAGAATCTCAGGGAGGGACCCCACATGGTTAGTTCAGGGTCTTCTCTGAACAGTACCTTGGAGAGTGTGACGAAAGCAAAAGACCCTCTTGCCAGAAACGTGCATGTGGGCCCGAAATGTTACACGTTCTTTCCCAGGGGGAGGTGTGTCATGGGACACACACACACGTATGCACACACGTACACACTTCATGGGCCCTGGGTTAACAAGCCCAGTCTAGAACAGAAACACACGGCCCCGGAGCCTCACACACCAATCACCCTCGCCTCTAGAGCTGGCCCCGGGGACTGTCCCCAGAGAGGCACTTCCAAGGCTCTTGCTACTTCGGTGCAGAAAGATAACACACTCTCTCCGGCTTCATATCTCTGCCCACACCCACTGTCTTCCCGTGTCACCAGCTCTGTGGCCTACGAGCCCCTGCCCTTCCCAACCAGCCTAAGGTGGGCAAGGCCTGGCCAGGGAATGACAAGGCAGGATCTGCAGAGAATCTGGAGAAGACGGAAACGGGGGAGGGAGATCCTGCCTGCAGATGGCATGGAGGTTGGGGAAATGGCCCGAATGACCCAGGGGGCCTAGGCTGGAGAGGGCGGGGCTGAAGGATGTGGCTGAGCCAGGCTCTTCCAAGAAGGAACGTCCCTTCCAGGGAGGTGGACGGGGGACCACGGCCCCTCCGGGAATGAGCGGGATGCTTGGCTGGTTACCTGCGCTACAAACGAATCATGAAGGGAAGGAGGGGGCGTCCACTCCAGGTCTACGCAGGGCCCCCAGCTGGGGACTTGGGGAGTGTCCTTTCGGGGGCCAGCTGTGGGGAGAGAATGAGAGAGAGGCTGTGAGTGGGACAGTCAGTGAAAAGGAGAAAGACGTAGCCAGAGAGACGAGAGGTCAAATACAAGTTTAAAACCACAGGAAACAACACTGTACATTATCACATATATATATGCAGACACACCGCACTATACCTATAAATTGTGTGTGTATATATATATACACACACACACACACACACATCATGCAATAGTATATAACATTATATGATATAATCCATCAGCACTTCAATCTAGCAAAATACAGTCAGGTCTCGTCATCTGAGGTGCTGATGTCCCCTATAAGGTCACCGTGAATTTGCGATTATGGCCGCTGAGCCGCCGCCCCTGGGGAAAGACAGGGTTAGCTTCCTGCCAGCCTCTGGTCCCATTCTCATCAACCCATCAATATATCCCCTTGGTTTATGTGCGTTTCTGTTTAAAGACACCTTGTTTGGGAATTCCCTGGTGGCGCAGTGGTTAAGAATCCGCCTGCCAATGCAGGGGACACGGGTTCCATCCCTGGTCCGGGAAGATCCCACATGCCACGGAGCAACAAAGCCCGTGCACCACAACTACTGAGCCCACGCGCCTAGAGCCTGTGCTCCGCAACAAGAGAAGCCACCACAATGACAAGCCCGCGCACCGCAATGAAGAGTAGCCCCTGCTCGCCGCAACTAGAGAAATCCCGCGCACAGCAATGAAGACCCAACGCAGCCATAAATAATAAATCAATAAATAAATTTATTAAAAAAATAATAAAAACAATAAAGACACCTTGTTTAATATAAATCGTTGATTCGCTCACACTGAGCTCAAGGCCAACAGCGCTATAACTCATGCCTGAAGGGCAGGTCATCTCACACGCGCGATTTCTCCATAGAGCACATCGCAGCCTTCCTGTGCTTACGAACACTGGGCAGCCCTTCAGCACTACACGGGAGGGGCCGTCTTTAACAGCAAAACCACCAACAAAAAGCACAAAAGTGCAAAACAACAGGGCACTGAAGAGGATGCTTGTTTATAGCTCTCGAGCTGAACGGAAAGGCAGAGAGGGTCGCCGCGTTCAACCTCAGCTGGGAGCACGTGCATTGGGAGACTCAAATAGACTCATGGCTCTGCACACGTCTGCAAGTGACCAGGAAAGCGCCGTGAGTATTGATTTGGGGGTTATCAATGTCAGCAAATAGGCGGATTCACAAATATGGAATCCACGAATAACAAGGATTGACCTGATGACAATAATGATGGTGGTTGTGATGATGATGATGATGGTGATGATGGCTGCTGGTTTTAAGTACTCTGCACGTATTAGCCTGTTCACCATCTTTGAATCCCTATGAAGCAGGTGCTTTTCGCAGCCCCATTCCACAGATGAGGAAGGCGAGGCTCAGGACGGTGAGCCATACGCCCTAGATCCCTCCAGTGGTCAGTGGTCAGGCTGGGGTCTGAGCCAAGGTAGGCTGACTCCAGAGTCCCCGCCCTTAACCACTATCCCACAGACAGTCCTCTCATCATATTGTTTCTCTTTTAAATGTGAAGCAAACACGGCCACAGCGTCAAGATAAGACGAAGCCGGGTGACAGCCTTTGTTAGCATTTTGTGAATGCTTGGGATAGCTCAGATCCAAAAAAGCGATAAAGCAAGCAGATGGAAGAGAGAGGAGGAACGGGAGCTGCTTCTCCTTTTCATGGAGAGCCCCAGGCCCCGGAGAGATCTAGAAAGCATCTGTCACAAGACCCTGGAACACGGGATCCTGGCCCATCTAGATTCCAGGTGCACTGCCCTGGACCAGGGTGATCACAAGCGCCCAAGGTGGCTTCGTGAGAGCCGCCAGCTCCACGTGGGCTCTCCCCTCCTCCCTGCCCCAAGCTTTGGGTGTGGCCCAAGTTCTGTAAACCTCGGACCAGAAGTAGAGCCAGGAGGTGGGTGTCTCCTGAACAGGGCTCTCCAAATGGGATCTGCGGGTGAATGTCCAGTGGGAGGCTCCAGCCTGTGAGAATCTGTTATCCATGTGTTTTCATTCAGATGGTAACAGCAGAGCAATGGACGAGGGGGACTTTCTGGGGAGAGGGCAAGGTTCTCCATGGTGATGGGGTGTCCGTTACATGGGGGTTTAAAAATTCACAGCTCAGACTTGTGTATGTCAACACATGTCAATTCAACGCGTGTTAATTTTACCTTTAAAAAACTGTACAAAATAAATAATCAGCATGGAGTTGTAGTCGGGGTTGGCGGGGAGAGCTAACAGACATGGCAAATGTTGGTAACTGTTAGAGCTGGATGATGGCTACCTGGGGGCTTCAGTACACCATTCTAGTTAATTTACCTCTTCTTGAAAGTTTCCATAATAAAAAGAAAACCATTTGTCAATGATCAGCAGGTCCGGGGTTCCTCTGAGGTGGGTCCCCCGTTCAGGTGCCAGGGTTGGCATCTATGTCGCCTATCAGGTTGATGCCAAGAGGCCCAGCATGGGGTGACAGTTTGGGGTTGGAGTCAGCAGTTCAAATCCCCACTTCCCCACACATGGGCTGAAGTCGGGCAAGTGACTTCACCGCTCTAGGCTTCAGCGTCCTCATCTGTAAAATGGGCACAATCATAGTCCTTACTTTCGCGTACGGCAGTGGAGAGGCTCTTAGGCCTTTAATCCTCAGGTGTAGTAAAGTATTTTGTAAGCGACAGATACTGTTACACAATCATTTTAGCTGCCATTGTGAACCTTACCTAGTGTGGCAACTCCCAAAGCTTTCTGGCCACAGCACAGTCAGGTTGGACAAAAGTCCCCAGGCCCCAGCTTTTCCACCTGGTGCCTTTTGCCACATTTGGCTCTTGAGCACATTTTGAAGGGTTTACACCCAAGGCAATAGAAACAAAAGCAAAAGTAAACAAATGGGACCTAATCAAACTTACACGCTTTTGCACAGCAAAGGAAACCGTAAACAAAAGGAAAATACAGCCTACAGCCTGGGAGAAGATATTTGCAAATGATGTGACTGACAAGGGCTTAATTTCCAAAATATACAAACAGCTCATACAACTCAATAATAACAAAACAAACAACCCAATCAAAAAGTGGGCAGAACACCTAAATAGTCATTTCTCCAAAGAAGACATACAAATGGCCAACAGGCACATGAAAAGATGCTCAACACTGCTAATTATTAGAGAAATGCAAATCAAAACTACAATGAGGTATCACCTCACACCAGTCAGAATGGCCATCATTAAAAAGTCTACAAATAATAAACGCTGGAGACGGTGTGGAGAAAAGGGAACCTTCCTACACTGTTGGTGGGAATGGAAATTGGTGCAGCCAATACGGAGAACAGTATGGAGGCTCCTTAAAAAACTAAAAATGGAGTTACCATATGGAAGGGTTTACATATCATTTGATTATGCACATGGTCCGACTTAAACTGCCAGGTACCAAGTCTCCTTGGGTCCTTCCAAACCCCTGTTGTTACCCCATTTGTCAGGTGAGATAAACGAGGCTAAATAGAGTGGTGAATGGGAAACCATGGGCCACACACAACCAGTGATACGTGCCCCCTGCCCACCCATGCACAGGGCTACCCAGGATCCTGCAGCTCTCAACCCGGCAGACAGAGGGAGCCTTGAAGGGCACAAATGAACCCACTAAGAGTGGAAAGACAGAATTTGAATGCTGTCTGGATATTTGATGATACTAAGAAATTGTGATTAAGATTCTAGGTATAACAATGGCATCGTGTTTTTGTTTTTCAGTTTTTTTTCCCTTAGAGTCCTTACCTTGTAGAAATACATCCTAAAATATGTAGGGGTGAAATGATAAAATGTCTGTTATTTACTGCAAAATAATCCAGTTCTGGGAGTTCAGGGGCATACTGACCTGCGCTGTCCAATACGGAAGCCACTAGCCATGTGTGACTACGCGCATTTAAGTTCAAGCTAATGAAATGAAATAGGGCAAATGACTTGAGTAGTTATTTGTCCAAAGAAGATATACAAATGGCCATAAGCACAGGAAAAGATGATCAACACCACCAATCATTAGGGAAATGCAATCAAAACCACAGATGCTGCCTCACCCCCATTAGAATGGCGACTATCAAAAAACCAAAAATTAGGCTTCCCTGGTGGCGCAGTGGTTGAGAGTCTGCCTGCCAATGCAGGGGACACGGGTTCGAGCCCTGGTCTGGGAAGATCCCACATGCCGTGGAGCAACTAGGCCCGTGAGCCACAACTACTGAGCCTGTGCGTCTGGAGCCTGTGCTCCGCAACAGGAGAGGCCGCGATAGAGAGAGGCCCGCGCACCGCGATGAAGAGTGGCCCCCGCTTGCTGCAACTAGAGAAAGCCCTCGTGCAGAAATGAAGACCCAACACAGCCAAAAAATAAATAAAAAATAAATTAAAAAAAATAAAACCCCAAAATTAACAAGTCTTGCCGAGGACCTGGAGAAACTGGAACCCTCGTGCTCTGTTAGTTAGTGGGAACGTAAAATGTTGCAGCTGCTGTGAAAAACACTTTGGCGGTTCCTCAAAAAATTAAAAATAGAATTAGCATATGACCCAGCAAGTCCACTTCTGGATATATACACAAAAGAATTGAAAGCAGGGTCTTGAAGACATATTTATACACCCACGTTCACAGCAACACTATTCACAAGAACCAAAAGGTAGAAACAACCCAAGTGTCCATCAACAGATGAATGGATAAGCCAAATGTGGTGTCTATTTACAATGGAATATCATTCAGGGAGGAAATTCTGATACAAGCAACGGCATGGATGACCTTACGCTAAGTGAAGTGAGCCAGTGACAAAAAGACAAAGATACCATCTGATTCCACTTATGACGGAGAGACAGGAAGTAGAATGGCAGTTGCCAGGGACTGGGGGCAGGGGAGGGGAAACCGGGAGTTATTGTTTAGTGGGTGCAGAGTTTCAGTTCTGCAAGATGCTACAAGTTCTGGAGAAGGATGGGGGTGAAGGTTGCACAACCATGCAAATGCACTTAATGTCGCTGAATCGTACACTTCGAAATGGCTGAGATGGTAAGTTCTGTTATGTATATTTTACCGCAATAAACCAATGGGAAAAAAAATGGAACAATGAGGAATATGAAAGTTTTAAATAAAAAAAATTTACCTTAAAAGTGTAAAGGAAATTAAACATTTAGTTCGCGGTCACAGTGGCCACGTTTCGTGGGCTTGACAGCCACACGTGGCTGGTGGCTACCACACAGGACACCGCAGATCTAGAACATTCCCATGGTGGCAGAAAGCTCTCCTGGACAGCACTGGTCTGTCAGAGTGGCGGAAAACTGAAAATTGGCAAAGAGTTGGTTGATGGGGTCCATGTGTTACTATTCTACTGTGTGCACATTTGCAGTTTTCCAAAATGAAAATTTTTTACTTTGAAAATACTTGAACATCAAAAAATCATACGTCTCTCTGATTTTTTATTGTCTGTCTCCCCCACCAAAATGTCAACCCCCCCAAGGACAGGGATTTTTGTCTGTTTTGTTCCCTGTGGGACACCCAGAGCCTGCACAGAGCATGGCACATGGTAGGGGGTCACTAAATATTTGTGGGGTGAACAAATGAATTTGCACAGGGGGTTAAGCAAATCCAATCATTCATTCAAAGAGCAACCTGGTGAGAAAGGCATTTACCAATCGCCTGCTCTGTGTCCAGCATGAGGGAGAGCTGAGGATACCGTAATGAACAAAAGCAGACCCAGTCCTTGACTTTGGGGAAGATCATGACTAGTGGTTCTCAACCAGCGTGACATTAGACGCCCCTCTCCTTCCTCGACACACACATACTCAAAAAGCTTTTGAAAAAGTGACCAGGGGAGGTGGGGACACACAATTAGCATGCAAAGCTGCAACCCCAAATTATGCACAGGGGAGTGGACGTCTTGCGCTCCTTCAGAGCAGAAGCTTTAAAAGCCATTGCACGGTTCTGCCCAAGTCCTGGCATGACATGGATACGTGGACAGAGCCACAGCCAATGCAGGAAGCTCGGACACATGAGTGAGAGAGGAGCCTTTGCTGTTGTCAGCCACTGAGATCTAGGGCTCACTCGTTACTGCAGATCACTCAGCTGAAGCTGACTGATACATCTCGGAAGAGCCCACCCTGCCCCAGTGCTTCCTTGGTATCAGGCCCTGTGCTAACCCCATACCTATCGATTCCTCCCAGTCTCTGGGGAGGCAGGAGGAACGTTTCCCACAGCGCAGGAAACTGAGGCTCCCAGGGGTCAGGACACTTGCCCCAAACCACACTGTGGGGCCAGAATTTGAACTCAGACCCTGTGATTCTGAAGAACCTCATTCTCCACCACTGGGCTATAAAAAGCAGGAAAAGCTGGGCTTGCGAAACCACAACCAGCTCAAGAGAACAGCCATGATGCAACAATGACAAAGTGTCCTTCCAGAAAATCGTGTGAATTCCTCCGGCACTTGGAATGCCATTGGAGTTTTGCGTTGTCATCAGGAGTTGTGCAGAAGCCAGGCTGCTGAGCAGGATACAGAATTAAAAGTCCCCGCGAAGCTCCAGAAACAGGCTAATTTTAATTTAGATTTAATTTAATGTTAGTAACCCTCAGGTTATTTGCAAGTCATAAAAATGAAAGTCGACGGAACCCTACCATTTGCTGATGGGAAGTGATAGGTGGAGAAGAGGATGTGGCAAAGTCTAGCTGTTGCTTTTCCAAACACCATTTCCCCACCCCTCCTCGCCTTGCTCACAGAAGCCTGATGCTGCTCGGGGTAACCCCTGCCAATTCCAAGATGTAAACAAACGCCGTTCTGAGTCAGTCAGTCTTTTTCAAACTATGGGTCACGCCTTTGAGGGTTGTGAAATCATACTAGCAGGTTGCGACAAGGAATTTTTTTTTAAGTTAAAGAGTATAGGGTCAAATGGAATGGGATAGAATAGAAAATATTAAAAGGCATCACACAGGGTAAGCAAAAGGATCAGTTTGTGATACTGGTTTCAATTATGTGTGTCTCTGTGTGTACATATTTCCTACTGTGGGTTGTGGCCAAAATAGCTTTAAAATAATTGGATGAGGCCAGTGGCACTGCTATCCCCTTTATCAGCCATTCACTTTCCCAGGCTTCCTAGCAGCTAGGCCAGCCATAGTTTTGCAAATAAGTAAAAGCCAAAGTGTACAGAGTTGGGTTCTGCTCAATGAATCTTTTGGGGAAGACAGAATTTGGGAAAGTTTTTCTTCCAGAATATAAAGACAGAGCTTCTCTAGGGAGAAAGTCTTTTGCTTCCTGCTTCCAGCTTTGAATACAGTTGAGAAGACTGGAGCTGTGGCAGCCATTTTGCAATCATGAGGCAATAACTCTGAGGCTGATAAGCCTACCTACAGAGGATAACTGATGAGAGGAGAGAAAAAGACTAGGTTCTTAACAACTCCTCATGGGTTGCCTGCCTCCAGACTTCTTAATCCTTACAGTTTAAGCCACTGTTAGGTTTTCCGTTATTTGCAAACACAACCTGACACAAACGAGTTGGCATTTCTAGACATCCTTGCAGCCCATCACAAGGACTCTCAAAGCCTTCCGTGGGTCAAGGACTGTACTCTGTGAATCCGCTGATTGAGAAGAGAGGCCCAGCAAAATGGGAGAGGGCTGATGCTAAGGGGATCTGAAAAAAAGACCACTGGGGCCAAAAACTCTTCTTCTCCCTAGTCCCACTGCTTACAGCTCCTCCTATTTATTATCCAACCCTTGAACTTGGGCTAGCCTTTTGACTTGCCTTGGCCAACAGAATGTGGTGGAAGTGATGGTGTGCATTTCTGAGCCTACTCTTTGCACAGCTGCCATGTGACGAAGTCCAGGCTAGCCTTTTGGAGGATAAGAGACACATGCCCATCACCTCTATCATCCCAGCTCACAGCCAGCCAAGCCCTAGAAGCAGAGCTGCCTAGCTGACCTACAGCTGACCACACCCAGGTAAGAGAGAAGTAACCAGAGGTACCCAAGGCCAAATTCCAACCATTAGAATCACAGTTGTGTTTTAATCCACTGTGGCGCATCGTGTTTTCCAAAGATGGCTGAAATAATGTCTCTAACCTCCCATGATCTACCAAAGTGCGATCTTGCCAGTCCCCTTGAATTGAGGAAACTTTGTGACTACTTCAACCAGGACAGTGCAACAGAAGTGCCACTATGTGACTTCTGAAGCTAGGTCATAAAAGTCAATTCAGTTTCTGCCATGTCCACCAGGACATTTACCCTGGAAGGCTTAAGCCACCTTAATAGAATTCTGACCGCTCTGAGGCCACCATGCTATGGGGAAGCCTAAGATAGACACATGGAGAGACCATGAGTAGATGCTCTGGTTGATGGTCTTATCGTCAAGTCATCCCAGCCCAGGTGCCAAGCATGGCATATGAACAAGCCCTCAGCCCCCAGCCTGCAAGTCTTCCCAGCCAAGACCGCAGACATCACGGAACAGAGACCCACTATGTCAAATTCCATGTTGAATTCTTGGCCCATAAAACCTGTGAGCATAATACAATTGTTCCATTAAGCTGCTACATTCTGGGGTAATTTGTTAAAAAGCAACAGTAACCAGAACAGCCTCTAAAGTTGGGGGGTTATTTGTTATGTGGCAGCAGCTAGCTGATACAGCCCTCTCTAGAGACTAAGTACCAACTTTGACCTCACACCTCTGACTCACCCAACTCTTTCTTTTTTTTTTTTTAATTAATTTATTTATTTATTTTTGGCTGCACTGGGTCTTCATTGCTGCGTGCAGGCTTTCTCTAGTTGCAGCGACAGGGGCTATTCTTCGTTGTGGTGCGCATGCTTCTCACTGCGGTGGCTTCTCTTGTTGCGGAGCACGGGCTCTAGGTGCACAGGCTTCAGTAGTTGTGGCACGCGGGCTCAGTAGTTGCGGCTCACGGGCTCTAGAGTGCAGGCTCATTAGTTGTGGCGCACGGGCTTAGCTGCTCCACAGCATGTGGGATCTTCCCGGACCAGGGATCGAACCCATGTTCCCTGCGTTGGCAGGCGGATTCTTAACCACTGTGCCACCAGGGAAGTCCCTCACCCAAGTCTTACCCATTCCACCTCCCAAATCTCTCCACTTTATCTCCTCCTCTCCATGACCACTATTCCTGCCCAGATCCAGGCCTCGCCATCTCTCTTTTCATCTATCCATCCACCCAGCCTTTTGGGGAGAGAGAAAGAAAGAGCTATTTGGAGAG
The DNA here is from genome assembly GCF_028564815.1 of Eubalaena glacialis. NCBI lineage: Eukaryota > Metazoa > Chordata > Mammalia > Artiodactyla > Balaenidae > Eubalaena > Eubalaena glacialis. Next base: position 61,630,618 of record NC_083733.1, on the reverse strand, counting down.
CAATTAAAATCGACACCACCTTTATTTTCAGTGACCTTTAGAGTTCTAAAATCACTGAATTAGTTTAACAACATAAAAGCGTGCCCTATAAAACTTGGATTGCTCATAAAGCAACTGGTGTCTAGCTCCTAAAAGCCTTGTTTACACAGGTAGTCACACACTAGAAATGTTTGGTATGTTCTCTCTTTTCCCTTTTTGCCATTCACCGCTGTTCTAAATGAAGCTATAAAGCCACAGACTTGCCAAGAAAATCAGGCATCTGAAAAGGTTTTTGAATTTTTTCTTAATACTAGTGTATAAAAAACAGGGGGAAACTCTGAGGAGTGAAACAGGTAACGGGGTGGGGTGAAGGGAATAACAGCAGCGATTACACTGACCAGACACAGGGCTGCCCAGGGCATCAAGCAAAAGAGAACACTTCAAGTTCAGGAAAAAATGGAGTTAAGAGAAGCAAAGGGGAAAGAAAAGCCCCTACAACATTCCACACATGCTTTAGACCACTTGTTCCTAAACGTGGGCAGGCACCAGAGTCACCTGGAAGGCTTTTAAAATAAAGAATGAAAGAATGGATTTCAGAATCAGCAGGTTGGGGGCAGGGGCGGGGGGCGGGGCGGGGGGGGGCCGAAAATTTGCATTTCTAACAAGTTCCCAGGTGATGCTGCTGCTGCTGGTCCAAGGACCACTGCTCTAGAAGCTCTTGTCTCTTTAGTTTTCCTTTTGGGGCTCTTGCTCTTGTATAGAACACAAGCCACCAGTTCCTAGCCAGTGTCCAGGCCCCTGACAATGTGGCCTCGCAGGGTCCTCTCCGAGGCTCAGGAGGGTCCAACAGCCAGTCTCAGTCTGATATCCTTTTAAACAGAACTTGGATTTGGTTCCATTCAGCAATGTACCCTCCTAAGAGGATGACTCACAGTGAGTATAGGCCTTTTGCCCCTTTGCCAGAAACTTCCTTTCTCAGCCTCCTTTGCAGCCAAGTGTGGACATGGGAAGATTTTTACATTTGGATAAAAAAGACAGAGCCTTACATTGGGAAGATTATTTGCCCCTACTCTTTCGTGCTTGAGAGAATGATATGAAGCATGGTGACAATGGCCAGTGCTACAGCAGCCATTTTGCACTCCTGAGGGGGAAGGCCCAGTGAATCAGAGACAGACCCAGCAGCCTGGCAATATTGAGCTGCCAAATATCCCTGGAATGGCCTTCAACTAGATGTTTTGTTCCAGAAGAGAACTAAAAGCCTGAATTAACTAAGGTTAAACATATACCTACTCTATGACCCAGAAATTCCACTCCAAGGTATTGACTTAACGGATGTGAAAAGTATGTCTACAAAAACATTTGTACAGAAATTTTCATAGCAGCATTATTCACAAAAGCCCCAAATTGGAAACAGCACAGTGTCCATCGACTGGTAGATGGAGAAACAAACTATGTTATATCCACGCACTTGAATACAGCTTAATAATGAAAGGGAATAAACTACTGATACAGGCAAGGTCATGGATGAATCTCAAATCCACCATGCTGAGGAAAGGAAGCCAGATACAAAAGACCATTCACTGTGTGATCCCCTTGAAGTAAAGTTCTAGTGAAACTGATGGGGAAAAAAATCAGAGGTGTGATTGCCTTAAGGGGGCAGCAGGAGGGGGAGAGGGCTAAGTACTGACTAGGAAGGTCCACGAGGAAATCTTCTGGGATGATGGAAATGGTCTGTAGCTAGATCCGGGTGATAGTTACATAGGTAATATTTGCCAAAATTCATCAAGCAGTGCACTTAAGGTTTGTACCTTTTATTATACTTAATTTGTATCCCAGTAAAGCATAGCTTAAAAAAACAAAAAAACAAAAAAACCCCTACACAATCGATTCTTGTTATTCGTGGTAGTTATGTTCTACAAAGTTGCCACAAACACTGAATTACAGAATAAGGAACTATTGCTCCTGGGGGAAATACAGGTTCTTATGAGCCTCTGGTCCCAACATTTTCATCAACCGATCAATACATAACCTTGTTTTCACGTGTGTTTCTGTTTAAAGACACCTGATTTAATATATACTGCTGATTCATTCGCAGTGAACCCATAACCAACGGCGCTGTAACTCACACCTGAACGAAGCTCATCTGAGACACATCACAGCCTTCTGGAACTTAGGAACACTAGCCAACACTTCAGCACAATGTTTGGGGGGCATTTTAAACAGCTAAATCAGCAACAAAAAGCCCCCAAAATGTGAAAAACGTGGCACTAAACAGACCAAGAAAAAGCCACTTGGCTACGGTGTAAGAGCTGAAACAAGAAGACAGAGGGTCACCCTGGTCGATCTCAGCTGGGAACAAGGCACACAGGACAACTCAAATTTTTCACTTGCTCTGCACATGTCTATAAATGACTGGGAAAGCACCCGGTGTGCTGATCTGGGGGTTACAAAGAAATTTTAGCAGGTAGATGAATTCACAAATATGGCATGTGGGAACGAGAATCAACTGTACAGGGAAATATTGGTCAAGATTATAGCACATTTATTTACCCTTTACCCGGAGATTTTACTCATGGGCCTGATCCTACAGTTACAACCTGACATATCCAAAATTATACATTTAGGAGGTTTTTAGGGCAAGGTGTGTGTCTACCAGCGAGATATTGGAAGTAATCCACTGGCCATCAGTGGAAAACAGGTTAAATAAACTGGGTCCATCTAAATGGGAATACTATGCAGCTGTAAAAAAGAATGAAGAATACAAATGGCCACCTATATGGGAAAAGAATCTGAAAAAGAATAGATATATGTATATATATAACTGAATCACTTTGCTGTATACCTGAAATTAACACAACATTGTAAATCAACTATACTCCAACGTAAAATTTAAAAAAAAATTTTTTAGAAAGAATACAAATGGCCAACAAGCCCATGAAGAGATGCTCAACATCATTAGCCACCAGGGAAATGCAAATCAAAACCACAAGTGGAGACTGCTTCACCCAGTAGGATGGCTACAATCAAAAAGACAGACAATAATGAGAGCTGGTGAGGATGCGTAGAAATCAGAACCCTCGTACACTGCTGGTGGGAATGGAAAATGGCGGGGCCTCAGTGGAAAGTAGTCTGGGAAACTCCTCAAACAGTTAAACACTGTTACCATGTGACCCAGCAATTTCACTCCTACATATATACCCAAGAGAAATGAATACGTGCATTCACACAAAAACTTGTATACAGATGTCCATAGCAGCATTATTCATAATAGCCAAAAGGTTGAAATAACCCAAATGTCCACCAATGGATGCATGGATCCACAAAACGTGGTCTCTCAGTATGGTGGGATATTACTCAGACATCAAAAGGAATGAGGTACTTATATACCACAGTACAACATGGATGATCCTTGAAAGCATCATGCTGAGTGAAAGAAGCCAGACACAAAGGACCATATATTGTATGATCCCATTTTATGAACTGTCCAGAATAGACAAATCCACAGAGACAGAAAGATTAGTGGTTGCCAGAGGCTGTGAAGAGGGAGGAATTTGAAGTGGCTGTTCTTGGGCACAAAATTTTTTTGGGGGGGGTGGTGATAAAAATGTTCTGAAACTAGATAGTGGTGATGGTTGCACATTATATAATCTTGAATATATAACCTGTGAATATACTAGAAAGCGCTGAATTGTACACTTTAGATGGGTGAATTTCATGGTATGTGAATTATATGTTAATAAAGATGTTATTTTTTAAAAAGGAACAAGGATGTTCTCCATATACTGACAGAGAAAGTTCTCCACGACTATTGCTCTGTGCGAAAGTAAAATGCAGAACAGTGTGTATAAAATGTTACCGTCTGCTTAAAGACAGTGGGGAGGAGATACAAGAATATATATTCTAGTAAATCAACTATACATCCATTAAAAAAAAAAAAAAGACTATATATCCTAAATGCCTTTCTAGGTCTAAAGAACTTCCAGAAGGATCTCTACAGCACTAAACCCACTGATGAACTAGGAGGGGGACCCAGCAGATGGGACAGAGACACTCCGCTGCAAATTTTTCAAAAATAGTTTTTGGTGTTTCAGCCCATGTCCTAACCATTCCAAAAAGCAAAAGTTTTTTTTTCTTTTTTTATTTTTTGGCCATGCCCCGAGGCTTGCGGGATCTTCGTTCCCTGACCAGGGATTGAACACGGGCCACAGCAGTGAAGGCTCCAAGTCCTAACCACTGGACCACCAGGGAATTCCCCAAAAAGTAAATTTTTAAAAATGTGTTAAAAAAAATAAGAGGACAGTTTCCGCCATCACTCATCAGCGTAAACTGTTACTTGCAGCCGAATGCACACAAACTAAAAAGCTATTCAGTGGTAAAAGGAAGCACTGGGATTTGAACCCAGACTTTGGGACACCAAATCCTTAGACTGCCTTCCAGGACACCCCACTGCCTCATTTCCAGTGTCCGTGAAAATGCTGCAAAACTGGGCATCTGCTGGCATGACCTCCCTTCCCTCTACCCTTCCCCGGTGGAAACTCTTTTCTTCCTGAACTTGTCAGGAGCCTTCCCTAATCATGGCCCGGTTTCTCTCACATGATGCTTGAGGCAGAACCACTGGGGAGTCCTGAGAAGTGGGAGCCTAAGGTCTACCCCACGAGGGCCAGGGAGTTGGGTGGGCAGGTCCTGAGCCAGCCAGGGGTTTGTGGTCCTGGTTTCAAGATGCCACACTTCGTCCTGTTTCTTAACAAATGCCCCCCACCCTCCTCCAGGGCTTACTTACAAGCAGCATCGTCCGTCTAACCCTGTCTGTGCTCACCGCCTGGAGGGCTGCAGGGGAGTCTCTAACCAGCCTCCGGCTTCCTCTCGGGTCCCTTCTAAACTCAGCTCCCCACTCGGGCCAAAGAGATCCATTTGATTTGAGGTCACGTGGTTTCCCCTTCCCAGGACTCTCCACTGCCCCACTCAACAAAACAGTGCTGGGGAGACAGCGGCAAGGACAACAGACATCCCTACTCTCCTGGTCACGTTCTAGGGCAGGAGTCAGACCACGAACAAAGACATGGTGCCGAGAGGAGGAAAGCAAGGAGGCGGGAGAAAGGTGCTGTGGGGAGGGGGCGGGGAGGGCTGCGGGTGCATTTCTATGTAAGTGGTTGGAGCGGCCTCACAGAGAAAGGGGAGTCTGAGCTGATGTGCAGGAGGTAAGGGAAGGAGCGATTCAGACACCCAGGGAAGGGTGGTCCAGGAAGAAGGAACAGCAGATGCAAAGGTCCTGTGGCAGAAACATGCTGGGGATGCTTGAGCAACAGCAAGGAGGTGAAGCGGGGTTGAGGAGATGATGAGGGTCAGCCACAGAGGGCCTGGTGGGCCGTGGTGAGGACTTGGGCTTTTATTCTGGGTGAGTCCAGGGACGTGACCTGACTTGGGTTTTCACAGGATCCCTCCGGCTGCTGAGTGGAGAACAAATTGCAGGAGGCGAGGATGGGAGCAGGGAGCCCAGAGAGGAGGCAATGGTGGCAGGGGAAGAGGCGAAAAGTGGTTGGAGTCTGGATTTGATGGCAAAGCAACAGGGTCTGCAGACGGATTGACCAGGAGGTGTAGGGGAAAGAGCAGAGTCAAGGGCCCGCTGGAATTTGAGACGGACAGCAGGGCAGAGCAGCTAAAACTGGGCAGCCAGGCAGGATGTGAAGTGCACACGCACCCTTACACCAGCTCTCTTGGTTGATCTAGCACATGCTCCAGCTAAGGCCATTTCTCCCTAAGGTATTCTGATGGTCCCAAAGCTACTAATTATCTTATTAGGAGAGGGGTTGGCCTCCCACCCAGGACAAAGCAGGGAGGGCTGCTGCTCAGAGCCTCAGAGACAGAGAAAAACAGCTGAGATATGCAAGGTCTTCAAATCTTCCTCACCCAGCAGCTCTTTGTGTGTCTTGTTTCAGAATCTGGCCTTTCCCCAAAGTCTAAACTGAGATTGACAGTTTACATCTGACTTTGAATCCTTAAACCATCTGGGGGTATATGGTGTAAGGTAGGGATCCCATTTCATCTCTTTCCAAATGAATGACTAGTTTTTGGTCCCCAGCTTGGTTTATTAAGTCTCTCCCTTCCCCATCAATGTGACCACTGGCCACTTTGGCCTCAGACCAGATGTCCATACCTTGCCTGGCTCTCATCCTGGGCTCTCTGTTCTTTTCCATTGGTAAAATGTCAATTTCTATTTATTCCCTAATCTCGGAGATAAAACATATTCAGCTGGACAGGTAATCAATATATGGATTAATGCTGGGCAGAAGGTGATGGATAGTCCAGGCAGCAAGGTGCCTCAGAAGGGTACAAGGTCCCAAAGCAGAGACCGTGATGTCCCTTTGCTTGACAATACATTCTCAAGTAACTTGACTTATATATCACGTTATCAACTTTTAATGAAACTATCCTCACAAAAAGAGACAGGGGGCATAAGAAAGTACTCACAAAGAAACCAAAAGATCAAAAATAATAATCTACAGACACAAAAGGTCACATATCGTATGATTCCATTTCTAAGAAATGTCCAGAAAAGGTAAATCCATAGAGACGGAAAGCAAATTAGTGGTTTCCAGGGGCTGGGGGGAGGAGAAACTGCTTAATGGGTATAGGGTTTCCTTTTGGGCAAACGAAATTATCCTAGATAGGTGGGTTGGCAGGAGACTAGATAGAGGTGATGGTTGCATAACATTATTAGTGTACGAAAAGCCACTGAACTGTGCACTTTAAAATGGTTAACTTTTTTTAATTGAAGTATAGTTGATTTAAAATGTTGTGTTAGTTTCAGGTGTACAGCAAAGTGATTCAGATATAGATATATATATATAATTTTTCAGTTGCTTTTTCCCTTACAGGTTATTACAAAATATTGAGCATAGTTCCCTGTGCTACACAGTAGGTCCTTGTTGTTTATCTCTTTTATATATAGTAGTGTGTATCTGTTAATCCCAAACTCCTAATTTATCCATTCCCCCTCAAAATGGTTAATTTTTATGCTATGTGAATGTTATCTCAAAAAAAGAAAACACAGTTAATGTAAGCAGAAAATAAAAGACGATGGTCCTATTCCTATTGTAAGCTGTTCCTATTGTAAGCTCTTTTTAAGCCACATTAAAAAGTAAAATCAGTGATGTTTTCAGCAGAACTGGCAAAAAGTTGACTGAAACTTTAATTATCAAGAACATCATTCAAAAGAGGGACTTTAGGTTTTATCATTAGTAATGACTACTGATAAATATAATGCTATTTAAAATGTCTGATTTTTTAAAATCTTCCTCACCTGTTTTTAATGTACATTTTAATGTATCTTTTTATAATGTACCAAAGTGGAGTCATGTACGTATACAGTTTATAAAAAACAGGTGACGGTTAAGGCCTGGACTTTGGAACCAGACCTTCTGGGTTCAAATGCCACTTAATTGATGTGTGACCTCAGGCGAGTCACTTCAGCCTCCCTTTCCCTACAGTTTTCTCTATAAAATGGGATTAAAAGTAGTGCCCACCTCAGAGGGTTGTGAGGATTAAAATGAATGGATGCATGTAAATAGATATGCATTAGGCACATGCTTACCATTTTTACTGCCAGGAGTGTAGAATCAAAAGTACTGTGGCCTCCGCCAGGCGATCAAGTCAACATCAGCCATAATAAGTCAAGTGGATACTATGTACCTTTGATGTGATAAGATGGGAAGGGCACTTTATCTCTGTGGTCTTCCTCCCAAACCCCTAACCCCTTGTCTAATCACGAGAAAGACATCAGACAAATCCCGAGAGAGGCACATTCTCCAAAATCCCTGGCCAGTAGGCCCCCAAAATGTCGAGGTCATCAAAAGTAAGGAAAGTCTGAGAAACTGTCACAGCCAAGAGAGGTCTAAGGAGACATGACCAATGCAATGTGGTGTGCTGGGTGGAGTCCTGGAACAGAAAAAGGACATTAGGGGGAAACTAAGGAAATCTGAATCAATTCTGGAGTTGGGTTGATAGCGATGTTGGTTTTTGGCTGTGACAAACAACAACCAGGTTCTGTCCCCTCTGTCCCCCTGATTCTGCCCTGGTTCTCCTACAATCTCATCCCCACATGGTGACCGAAGGGATCATGTTAGAACGCAAGTCCGCTCACGTCCCTCCTCTGCTCGGAGCTCTCCCATGGCTCCTGCCTCACTCAGAATCAAAGTCCAAGTTCTTACTGTGACCATCTGCCCCCATCCCACCTCTGTCCTCACCTCTCACCCTCTCCCTCTTTCGCTCCCCTCCACCCACACCAGCCTGCTCCATATTCCTCCAATGCACCAGGCACACACCTGCCTCAGGACCTTTGCACCAGATCGGTGAGGCTCAACCCGATTCCCCACCCCCTCACCCAGCACTTCCACCTCCCTCTCCTGCTTTGCTTTACTTCAAAGCTCTGATTACCATCCCACGTGTGACTCTGATTTATCTTATCTATTGCCTGACTCTGCGAGGAGGGGGTGAGACCAGGTTTCGGTCCGTTTTGTTCCCTCTGTGTAAACATGGACTGAATGACAGAGGGGGACCATTCTCAGTGGTCACAGCTGATGCTGAACAGAGTAGGTGTGTGGCCAGGTTTGGGGGAGGGCGTGGTGGGCAGGGGGGACACATCACAGGCTGACCAGGGACCCATCGGGCAGGGCTCACAATGGGGGACCGGCCACTGGGATGAGAGCAAGGCCCAGGGGCCCAGAGGGAACCTGTCAGGGGCAGATGGGAGAGGAGGCGAAAGGTCACAGGTGGGGGAGGGGTGAAATTGGGCCTCAGCACAGAAAGCTGCTCAGAGAAGGGGGAACTGAGCAGAGGTGCTGATGGGGCCGATGCCATAGAGAGCGTCTCAGAGACAGTCAGACACGGAGAGAGAGGGGAGGTGGGCGCATCTTCCCAGGACAGTGGGGGGATGCTCCACAGGACTTATCCACCCGCCCCAGCCCCACGCTGCACACCAACCCAGGAGGCAAATTAATCCAATCAGTCTACACCAGTGGCTCCTGCCCAAAATGCCAGGAGCCACCCCAACATGGAAGACAATAAAAACTCCAGGCAAGTGTGCAGAATGTGTACAGACACCACCCCGATGAACCCTGTCAAGCTGGTTAGGAACCCTCCACAGGGGCAGGACCCCCAGACAACGCCCGCATCCCCACCGACATCGTGGACGGCTCGTTCACAGGCGCTGTGGAAGAGAACATCTCTCAAGTCCACAGAGCAAGCGTTACAGAGCCAACACCAGCAGCAGGGCTGGTGAAAGCCATGATGGCTTTCAACCCTCACTCAGAAAGGAGGGTTCTAGAACATGCGATGGGGGGCACACCTCCGTCAAGAAGGGAGGGGAGCCTACAGATAATTTCTACCTCGCATCACACAGAGCCTGGGGCTACTCTAATTCCGTCCTTATGAATAATGGGGCAGATGTAGAACATTCTAGAATGTTCACAGCATCCTTGAACTGGAAACAACCCAGATGCCCATCAACGGAAGAATGCATGAATACGCTGCGGTCCATCACATAATGGAATACTACACAGCAATGAAAAAGGAACAAACTACTGGTATATACAACATGGAATCATCTCACAAACACCATGTTGACTGAAAGAAAACACCACTGTACGGTTTCATGTAAAAGTACACACCCACTTTTAACTATGGAGTTAGAATCAGGATGGTGGTTCCCTGGGGGTCGCAGGGGTAGGGGGCAGATGGAGGGGCCAGAAAGGGTTGGGACATCTTTTGGGAGGGGGTCATATTCTGGGGGTTTTTTTGTTTTTTGTTTTTAAATCTGGGAGCCAGTTACATGGGTGTGTCCAATGTGCAAAAAATTCATCCAACTGGACATTTATGATGTGTGCTCTTTTCTCCATGTTGTAATTCAATAAAAAGTTCCCCCAAAGGGGGAGAAGACAGAAGAATACAAAAGAATAACTGTCACCCTCATCTACTACTGGTAGAATGTAGCATGGTATGATCGCATGGGAAACAGTCTGGCAGCTCCTCAAAGGGTTAAACAGAGTTACCCTATGACCCAGCAATTCCACTCCTGGGTACGTTACCCAGGAAACATGAAAATATGTATGTACTGAAAAACATGTACACAAATGTTCACAGCCGCATTATTCATAATAGCCAAAAGGTAAAAGCAATCCAAATGCCCAATAACTGATGGACGGAGAAACAAAATGTGGTCCATCCACACAATGGAATATTACTCAGCCACTAAAAGGAATGAAACACTGACACATGCTACAGCATGGATGAACAGAGAAACCATCAGGCCAAGTGAAAGAAGCCAGGCACAAAAGACCACATATTATATGATTCTGTTTATATGAAATGTCCAGAATAGACAAATCCATAGAGACAGAAAGTAGATCAGTGGTTGCCAGGCCTGGGATGGATGGGAGTGGCGGGGGAGGGTGATGGCTCAGGGGCACAGTGTTTATTTTGGGGGCGATGAAAACGTTTTAAATTGAAATGGTGATGGTTACACATCTCTGCGCATGTACCATAAACCAGAGTCGTACATTTTAAATGGGTGAATTGTATGATACGTGAATTGAAGCTCAATAAAGCTGTTTAAAAAAAAAGTAACTGTGAGAGTGTTAGTTGATCATTGTTAGGTGGAAGACACGTTTTCTACTCTTCTGTATGAACACTCTATTTCAAAATTTAAAAAAAAGAAAACTAGCAAACATGTACTGACCACACCCAGGCACTTGATTATTCCCATTTTACAGAATGAAAATTGAGGCAACACCCCCCTGAGCATGCCCCAGGTCACAAAGTAGGTCTGCCTGGAAGCCGGGCTTTTGGTTGTTCAGTGGCTGGGTCCTCCCGATACTCTGCTTGTTCTAGGGGGCAGAAGCAGGAGAGACTGGTTCTGGAGGGTGGCTGGGACAGACCTTCCAGCCCTCTCCCCTGCACCTTTGCTTCAGCAAATGCCTCCTACTGCTTTGCTGAAATCATTCCTTCACTCAATTCAAAAATCAATAAATATTTCCCGAACCCGCATTATGCCTGAATTTCTTCAGCAGCCTCCTCAACAGTCTCCCCACCCCCACTCCCAGTCTAGGGATCTGGTTTGACCCTGAGTCACCTCCTGTCCCTCCTCTGCCCTGAATCTGAGCAGAGTTCTTATCTCACTCGGAGTCCAAGCAAAGTCCTCACTGAGGCCCACCAGGCCACATAGGAACTGGCCCTGTTCCCACTGCCCTCATTCCCTGCCCTCCCTCCTTTTTCCACTCAGCTCCAGCGACATGGGCCTCCTCAACCTTCTTCTCCCTTGCCTGTCTGTCCAGGGCCACCTGGCAGGGGACTGTTCCCAGTTTCTTTTGCGGGGGGAATGAAAATGTTCAAAAATTGATTGTGGTGATGGTTGTACAACTCTGTGAATATACGAAGAGCCACTGGTGAATTGGAGGGTATGCGAATTACATCCCATAAAGCCATTTAAAGAGAAGCACCACAGGAGGCATAAGGTGGGAACAGGCATAAGGCGGGATCAAGCATAAGGTGGGAACAAGCATAAGGTGGGATGCCAGGGTGCTTGCAGAAGAGACAGGGTGGTCTTGAGAGGTATCTGGATTGGGATGTAGGCTGGTGGGGGGAATCACCACAGCGGCACATCAGCTGGGGCCTCAGTTAGCTGCCCGCCACTTGGAAAGCCAGCAGGATCTCTGAAAAGACCCCAATGTGGTGACTTTGTCAACTTTACAGAACACATCTCCTGCAAATAACAAGAATGGACTCACATGTTGCGAGAAAATGTTCACAACACATATATCAGACCAGGACATATATTCAGAATATAGAAAGAAATCCTACAACACAATAAGAAGACCAACAACCCAATTTAAAAATGAGCAAAAGGAGACCTACAAATGGCGCAGAAGCCAATGAGATATTCGACATCTTTAGTCATGAGGGAAATTTCAATTAAGACCATAGTGAGACACCACTACATACCCATTTGAAAATTTAAAAGACTGATAACAGCAAGTGGTGGTGAGGATGTGGAGCAACTGGAACTCTTATGCACGGCTGGGGGTAATGTTAAATGTCCCAGCCACTTTGGAAAATGGCTTGACAGTTTCTAATAAAGTTAAACATATCCTTATCCAACCCAGCCATTCCACGCCTAGGTATTTACCCAAGAGAAAGGATGGCATATGTCACACAATGATTAGTACCCGAATGTTCACAGCAGCTTCATGTGTAATGGCCAAACACTGGAAACAGCCCAAAGGTACACCCACAGCCGAAGGGATAAACAGATCACAATGTATTATATCTGCACAATGGAATTACTGCACAGCAACAAAAAGAAACGAACCACTAAGATGCGCAACATAGATGAACCTCAAAATCACTGTGCTGAGTGGCAGAAGCCAGACACCAAAGAACACAGGCTGTGTGATTCTATTTACATCAAACGCTAGAAAATGTTCTGTGCCTTGACTGGGAAGGCAGTTACACAATGGTACGGATTTGTCAAAACGCATCCAATAAGTACCATTAAAATGGATGTATGACTTGGGGGGAGGGATAAATTAGGAATTTGGGAGTAACAGATACACACTACTATATATAAAATAGATACACAAGAAGGACCTACTGTATAGCACAGGGAACTACACTCAATATCTTGTAATAACCTATAATGGAAAAGAACCTGAAAAAGAATATATATATGGGGCTTCCCTGGTGGCGCAGTGGTTAAGAATCCGCCTGCCAATGCAGGGGACACACACAGGTCGAGCCCTGGTCTGGGAAGATCCCACATGCCACGAAGCAACTAAGCCTGTGTGGCATAACTTCTGCGCCTGTGGTCTATAGCCCGCGAGGCACAACTACTGAAGCCAGTGAGCCACAACTACTGAAGCCCGCGTGCCTAGAGCCTGTGCTCCGCAACAAGAGAAGTCACCAAAATGAGAAGCCCGCGTGCAGCAATGAAGACCCAATGCAGCCATAAATAAATAAATAAATAAATAAATGAATAAATAAAAGAATATATATATGTATAACTGAATCACTTTGCTGTACACCTGAAACATGGTAAATCAACTACATTTCAATTTAAAAAATTAAATTAAAAAAAAATTTAAACGGATGTATCACATTAAATATAAATTACACCTTAATGAAGTTCATTACAAAACAAAAACAAAAACAGACTCTAACTCCAGACTGCCTGGTTCAAACTGTGGCTCCACAAGTTACCAGCTGTGAAGTGGGGCAAGTATCTTCACTTCCCTGCCTCAGGACCTTTGCACTTGCTGTTCTTGGTCAGGAACACCCTTCCCGCAGATAGCTACGGGGCGTCCCCCTCACCTTCTTTAGGTCTTTGCTCAAGTATCACATTTTCAGCGAGGGCAGGTTAAAATGACCACTCGCACCACCAGCCCTCTCCACCCACTTTCCCTTTTTCTCCACTGCATTCAGTACCTTCTGATGAGTCCTATCATGGGTCTCCCCCACCAGCCAGTCAGTCCCCAGACGGCGGGGATTTTTGTCTTGTTCATGCTATATCCCCCCCTCCTAGAATAGTGCCTGGCACACAATAGGCACTTAGTAAATAACTGCTGAATAAGTGAGCTAAGGGATACATGTTACTCCCATTTTGGGATGTGAATTGCAAAATGCTCAATAAGTATCTAGTAAAGGAAAGAAGGAGAAAGCACAAGGGAAGATGGAAAGAAATGGGCTTCACCACTAACCTCAAGGATCTGAAGCTCAGAGAGGCGAAGGCACTGGCCCCAAGTCACACAGCAAGTAAGGGGTGGAGCTTGGGTCCCCACTGGGCAGGCTGACACCACCAACCACCTACACTGCACACTGCATGCTGCCCCAGGGAAGGGCATGAGCCCAGACCACCATGAAGCCCAGATTTTATCCCCTGAATGAGAGGCAGCAAGAAGGATTGGCGGTCTCTGTACACAAAGACTACTCAGTCAAGACAGAGAAAGCAGGGGCAGAGAAAACAGGCAGGGAAGAGGGAAGGAGAGTGTTTGGGGGAAAATTAAAGACCAGGCAGTGAAAAACAGTGGTCTCATCCGCCAAGTGGAAACAGAGATGAGAATTTAGATGCACACCGCCACCCCATTTAAAGATGCTCAACATCATTAGCCATTAGAGAAATGCAAGTCAAAACCATAATGGGGGACTTCCCTGGTGGCGCGGTGGTTAAGAATCTGCCTGCCAATGCAGGGGACACGGGTTCGAGCCCTGGTCCGGGAAGATCCCACATGCCGCGGAGCTACTGAGCCCGTGCGCCACAACTACTGAGTCTGCGCTCTAGAGCCCACATGCCACAACTACTGAAGCCCACGCACCTAGAGCCCATGCTCTGCAACAAGGGAAGCCACGGCAATGAGAAGCCTGTGCACCACAACGAAGAGTAGCCCCTGCTCACTGCAACTAGAGAAAGCCCATGTGCAGCGACAAAGACCCAATGCAGCCAAAAATAAATAAAAAATTTAAAAAAAAACAAAACATAATGGGATACCACCTCACACCCAGTAGGATGGTTACGTTAGAAAAGAGAAATTGGAATCCTCATGCATTACTGGTGGGAAAGTAAACTGGTGCAGCTGCTGGGGGAGAAAGTCTGGCAGTACCTCAATAACTGAACACAGAGTTATCATTTAACCCAGGAATTCCACTCCTAGGTATAGACCCAAGAGAATTAACATACATCCACACAAAGACTTGTGCACAAATGCCCATACCAGCATATTCACAAGAGACAAAAAAGTGGCAACAACCCAAATGTCTATCAATGGATAAATAAACCTGGTATATTCATATAATAGAATATTAATCAGCCAGAAAAAAGAATGAAGCACTGATCCATGCTACGACATGGACGAATCCTGAAAACATTATACTCAGTGAAAGATGCCAAGTACAAAAGACCACACACATACTGTATGATTCCATTCATGTGAAATGTCCAGAACAGGCAAATCTATAGAAACAGAAAGTAGATTAATGGTGATCAGGGGCTTGTAGTGGGGAAGGAGGGCTGGGGGAAATGAGGAGACTTCTCATGGCAATGGGATTTCTTTTGAGGGTGATGAAAATATTCCAGAATCAGATAACGGTGATGGTTGTACAACCTTGTAAATATACTAAAAACCAGTGAACTGTATACTTTCAAAGAGTGAATTTTATGGTATGTGAATCACATCTCCATAAAAAAAAGTAATTAAAAAAAGCACATCCCTTGATGATACCAAATGACCGTAATTTTTTACTAGGTTTGACAATGTCATTGTGGCTATGTAAGAAAGTGCTTAGTTTTGCTTTTTAAATACACACTTGAGTTTGTAGAATTAAAATGGCAGGAGATCTGGGATTTGCTTTAAAATATTGATACTTCAACAGCAACAAAAAAGATATCAATACAAGCAAGTGTGGCCAGATCTTGATCTATGGAACCTGGGGATAAGTAAGGAGGATTCATTATGCAGTTCTCTCTAATTTTGTATACAGTTGGAAATTTTCATTAATAAATTTTTTTTTTCTTCTGCACACCCTTTGTCCCAGCAATTCCACCTCTGGGCTTTTAACTTACCCTGTACTCACATTACTCACATTCATGCAAATCAACAGTTGTACACACGGTACCTCACTGTAGTCTTGTTTGTGATAGCCTAGAACTAACCTAAGTGTCCAGCAGATGGGGACTGGTTCAGCAAGTTAGGGCCCTCCAATGGAATAAATACCATGCAACTGAGAAAGACACAGAACTTGACAAGTTAGAACCTCCAGGATATATCATTAAAAGCTAAAGGCAAAGGGCAGAACAGTGTTAGAATAACTTGTCATTAGTGCCTTAAAAAATGGGGGGGTGGGGCGTGAAGAGAGAGGGAGGGAGGGAAGGAGGGAGAAGGAGAGAGAGAGAGAGAGAGGGAGAGATGCTTACACATGCACAGAATGTCTGTTTGAAAAGAGGCCCCCAAACTATAACCATTTACCTCTGGGAAGAGGATGTGGGTACAGATAGCTGGGAGTTGGGAGAGGGAGGGAGACTTTTCACTAGAAATCTCTGATATTATTCGAGTTTTCTACTTGGGCGCGTTGTTCCTATATAAAAAAAGAAAAAAAAAATTTTGTAAGCCCCAAAGGAAAGCTGTTTCCTACATGTGGCCCTGTCCCCACACATCTCCCCTGGGGCCGGATTAGAAGGATCAGGTTGCCCCCTCTGTTCCCTCCCAGGGGTGGGAGGCCAGGCAGGGCTGAGGCTTCCCTGCTGGGAGAGCAGAACCGCCCTGTGGGACTGCCCAGGGCTCCCTGGAAATGATTTCCAGACTCCTAAGCCCTTGGCTGAGGCTGGGGGAGGGGGAGATAACAACACAGGAAGAACAGGAAGACTAGGAAGAGAAAGGAAAAGAGGAAGGGGAGGAGGGGGAGGGAGAGAGGGAAGGGGAAGCCTGTGTACCTGTAAGCACACAAAAGAAGAACAGGCCTGGGCAGGGGGTGGCTAGAAATGCCATCTTCCACCTCGACTGAAGAAATAGCCACCAAGTAGCTTTATTCATAGTTGACAAAAAGTAGAAACAACCCAAATGTCCACCAATTGACAAGTGGATAAACCAGCTGTGGTACATTTGTACAACGGAATATTATTCAGCCATAAAAAGGAATGAAGCACTGATCCATGCTACAACGTGGATGAACCTTGGAAACAATACATGAAATGAAAGCAGCCAGACACAAAAGACCACATCTTGCACGATTCCATTTGTACGAATGTTCAGAAAAGGCAAATCCCCAAAGACAAAGTAGATTAATGGTTGTCAGGGATTAGGGAAAAATATACAGGGTTGCCTTTTGGGTGATGAAATTGTTCTAGAACTAGCTTGTGAGGATGGTTGCACAACTCTGTAAATGTACTAAACCCCACTGAATTGTATGCTTAAAGGGGAGAAATTAATGGTATGCAAATATCTCAATGTTTAAAAAGAAAAAAAAAAAAAAAAAGGAATGAAGCTCTGACACACGCTACAACATGGATGAACCTTGAAAACACACTGCATGAAAGCCAGACCCAAAAGACCACATAGTGTAGGGTTCTATTTATAGAAAATGTCCAGAACAGGCAAATTCATGAGACAGAAAGCAGGTTAGGGGTTGCCAGGGGCTGGATGGAAGGGGGAATGGGGAGCAACTGTTAAGGATACGGGGTTTCCATTTGGGGGGATGAAAATGTTCCAGAACTAGATTGTGGGGATGGCTGCACAACTCTGGGAATGTACCAGAAAACCACTGAACTGTATGCTTTAAATGGGGGAATTTTATGGTATGTGAATTATATCTCAATAAAGCTGCTCAAAATTTTAAGCAAGGAAAAACGGAAGGAAGGGAGGAAGGGAGGAAAGGAGGGAGGGAGGGAGGGAGGGAGGGAGGGAGGAATGAACTGATCACATGGCCCATCCCCACCCCCACCCCCACCCGGACCATGACTCCCAACCTGCACTTACCAGGCTGCACATCCTCCCAGAACATGTTCCCTCAGCACGGCCCCCGCCCCCCAAATGCACGGGGCAGCGGCCGGACCCCCGCCTCCAGTCCTGGCTGAATTTCCTGGGTGCCCTACATGACCCAGGTGGGACACCCCCAGCACGTCCCTGGGTCACTTCCCTCTGTACCCACTACTGGCCCTGGGATGGGGGCGCCACGTGTGAGAGGTGAGTATGAAGCTTTAGCCTCTCATTCCATCCACCACACCCCGCCCCCCAACCCCACCAAAGCCAAAAATGGGCAAGAAAACACAGAAACCACAAAGGCATGTGAAATGTGCTGGGTTTGTAGAATTTTCTAAGTGTGTAAAGTGCTAATTTCGGAGGCAGAAATACCTTTATACTTCAAAACACAAAACCAAGCAAACAAAGAAACCTGTAGACTTCAACAAAAAGTGAAAACACACACACACAAAGAGCAAATCAGGCCAGAGGGACCTGAGGGAACCCCCCTCTGCCCGGCCACGCTCTGCAGTGCCTTGGGAGGTTAAGTTGGTTAAGAGGTGAGATTTAGGACTGTTATTTCAGCAGGGGGGACAGAAAAACCCACACAGTTCCTAAGCGATTCTTTTATGAAATAATAATCTATAGACATATGTTCTCATGTCAAGCAATCAAGCTATTGATTCCACAGAATTCCTGGGAACAGCTTTTCCAGCTCGGTTCTCTCCCTCCCACCCGACCCCCACCCAGACCCTCTCTTACAACACCCTGCGGACAATTCACCTTCCCAAAATGCTGATGAGAGGAAGCTGCTTTCCCACTGGGCAGGGAGAAAAAAAACACAAAACCAAGACATTTGCATTCATTCACTCAACAAATATTCAGTGAACACCTACTATGCCCCAGGCCCTGGGAGACCCCTCATAGAGCTAAATTCTCGTGGAAGAAGCAAACCATAAATTGGTAAACAAAGTCATCTACGAGACGTGATATTGGCTAGTGGCAAGTGGCCAGGAGGAGCTCAAAAGGCAGGATAAGGGAATGATGGGGAAGGGGAGGCTTTAGTTTTAAAACAGGGTGGTCAATACATGTGACACTGAAGCAGAGACTGAAATGAAGGGAGCCATGTAAATAGATGGGGGAAAAGCATCCCAGGCTGAGGGAACAGTGAGTGCAAAGGCCCTAAGGCAGGAATGTGCCTGATAGGCACCAAGAACAACTAGATCATTGTGAGGTGGGTGGAGGGCACTGGAAAGGATGTCAGAGAAGTAGCTGGGGGGGACGGGCAGTAAGCATGGGAAGCGAGTAGATTTTGTTCTAAGTGTTCTAACCTTCCAGAATTGCCCCAATGCCTCCAACGCGCTTCTGGAACTGGGCTTGGGACACATGGGGAATTGAGGTGGTACTCTCTCAGGAGTGTAGAAGTTGCCCATACGGTTCCTCACATTTCTACTTTCATTTTCAGCGCTTTTCAAATTGTGAGTTGGAAAATTTGAGCAGTGATGAAATCAGTATAGTGAGTCTCAACCATCACTGAAACAAATGAAGGAAAAAGAACAGAGTAAAATTGAAAAAACATATTGAATGACTCAAAGGTGGTTCAGCTAAGTGTTCCACAAAACTTTGTTTCAGGTGTGTGTGTGTGTATCCCTCCTGGATCATGGTGTGAAATATATGTCTTATCAGAGACTGCAGGTCCAAAGGTCAGGAAAACAGCTAATCCAGATGCCCCCTCCCATAGATCTGAGACCTTCCCACTCATTCCACTGGCCACCCGGGCATCTACAAATACACACCCACTATGGTGAAGACTGCTGTATGTTTCCCCCAACCATTTTCTTTCCCTGGACTACATTTCCCAGCATCCCTTGTAGCTGGGTGTGGTCACATGACTGAATTCTGGCCAACAGAACGTAGGTGGAAGTGACATTCGTACTTTCCAGGCCTGGCACAAAAGACATCCCTCCACACTTCTTCACCTACAGTGGACTCCACAGACTTAGGGGAGGGCAAAGCCACTCTAGGGAAGGAGTCTGGTTCTCTCAATGAGTTCACATGAGGCTGCCCCACCAGAAGCACCCTCACTGGTCTATAACATGTGTGAGAAAAATGCTTTGAAGCCACTTAGTACACTGAAGCCACTGAGAATAAAGGGCTTATTTGTTACAGCAGCTAGCATGACCTGTGCTAACTTACACACCCCCCAAATGAAGGTTGGTTAACTCAGCAGCCTGCTAAACGAAGAATCTTTTGCTGAAGTTCCAGAGAGGAGAGGAGAGGAAACTGAGTCTCTGGATGCCTCACAGTACAACAGGTGTGCCCAACTCAGAAAAGCCTAGTGAAGCATCAGGGCCACGTTCAAGGCCAGAGATTTAGCATCCACAAAATGCGTTCTAAGCCACGTCAAGTTCATATTTTGAAAAGAAACATAAGCTCCATGGGAATTCCCTGGCGGTTCACTGATTAGGACTCAGCGCTTTCACTGCCTGGGGGGCCCAGGTTCAATCCCTTGTCGGGGAACTAAAACCCCGCAAGCTGCGTGGCGTGGTCAAAAAAAAAAAAAGAAAAGAAAAGAAACATAAGCTCCATGATGAAGGGTCCAAGTTGCATCTCGAGCCCAAGACCACACCAATAACAAAGCCCTCATTTAGAAATCGCCATTACCATAAACGGGGTACCGGGCTTCCATGACAACCATGTACGGTGGGTACCTCTATCCCTACCTTACCGATGAGGAAAGCTGAAGCCTACAGCTAACCTGACGACAGGAACTGCGGTTCACCACAGGCCACCACAGTGCTTAATTCTACATGACCCTGGAGGTGGGGGCCTGGAATAGATCAATGAGGGTGAGGACGCTGCCTGCCTCATCTACCACAGTGCCCGGCACATGGCAGGAATGCAGGAAATGTGTATGTTCATGTTGCATTCATGAACAAACAGCTGCTCTTCTCCCTTTTTACAGATGAGGCAATGAGGCCCAGAGAGGGCAAGTCACTGACTCAAGGTTACCCAGCAAATGAGGGAACCACATTTCAGGTAAAGTTCAGACCCCCACCCCCCACAAAGCACTCACTGTGTCTCTTCTGCCAGCCTGTTCCCTAGTGTCCCTCACACTAACCCAGGGCCTGATCACACCAGCTTTTAAGCCTCGGGGCCCTTTTTCTGCTCTTCCCAACTTCCTCTCCTCTCCCCGATTAACACACTTTCTTTTGGCTCATTCACATCCTCCCGGGTTCCTCATTCACGAAATATTCATCCATTCAGCAATTAAGGCTTGGGATATGTGCTGCGTGCCAGGCTCTGTTCTAGAAGCTGGAGGGATGGCTGTGAACAAAACAGAGATCCCTGTTCCCGTGGAGCTTACATTTTTGAGGAGGGTTAGGAGGGAAATAAAGAAAGAACAATATAACAGATTATACTAAGTATTTACAAATATTTAATTTACATGTATTTAGCTTTTATTTATTGAATAAATACTTAATAGATATTAGAATATATATGTCATGTATAGAATTATCAATATTTAAAATACAAATGTTATAAAAGATTATGACATGTAAAATCAATATAAATGTAAAATAAATATTATGTCAGAAGTTGCTAAGTGCTGTGGAGGAAAAGCAATGAAAAAGAAGGACAAGGTATTTGTAATTTTAACTAGAGTAATAAAGGCAGGCTTGACTGAGGAGGGGAGGGAGGGAATCACGGAGCAAAGGAATAGCAACCGCAAAGGCCCTGAGGTGGATGCGTGTCTGAGTCAAGGAAGGAGGCCAGTGAGGCTGAAGCGGAGTGAGTAAGGGGGAGAGTAGTTAGTGGGAGATGAGGTTAGATAGATAGATAGAAAGCCAGGGGTCAGATCATGAACTAAAAATAATATCAGCTAAAAGGCAGAAACAACCCACGTGCCCATCACCTGAGGGTTGTAGAAACAAAATGCGGTACAGCCACGCACTGGAGTATTATTCAGTCTTGGAAAGGAATGAAATTCTGATACATGCTACATTATCGATGAACCTTGGCAACATTATGCTAAGTGAAATAACTCAGACTCAAAAGGACAAATATGGTATGATTCCATTTAAATGAGACCATACGGGACCTCCCTGGCGGTCCAGTGGATAAGACTCCGCGCTTCCACTGCAGGGGGCACGGGTTCCATCCCTGGTCGGGGAGCTAAGATCCCACATGCCGCAGGGCACAGCCAAAAGATAAAAAAATAAAATAAAATAAAATTTTTTTTTAAATGAGGTGCATAAAATAGGCAAATTCATGGAAACAGAAAGTAGATGAGAGGTTACGAGGGGCTGGTGGGAGGGGAGAACGGGGAGTTATTGTTTAATGGGTACTGAGTTTCTGTTTGGAATGACGAAAAAGTTCTGGAAATGGATACAGGTGATGGTTGCACAACACCATAAATGTACTTATTAGTGCCACTGAACTGGACACTTAAAAATGGTGAAAATGGTAAATTTTATGGTATGCACATTTTCCCACAATTAAAAAGCAATAACAGCTAACGTGTTGCATTAGATGTATCAGGCACTGTCCTCAAAGCTTTACGTATGTTCATTCATTCACCCCTCCGACAACCCAATAGGGGAGGTGCCTTCTAAACCAGTGCTGCCCCCCAGAAAGGCGATGCAAGCTACATATGTCATTCTAAATTTTCGAGTGGAAAGAAGAGGTGAATTTAACATATGCTAATTTCAAGAATACATTTTATGTAATATGATATATACAAACAGGATCATTTCAACGTGTCATCAATATAAAAATAGTATTAATGGGGAGTTGACTGTTTTCCCTCTTCCTTTGAAGTCTTTTAAATCCAGTGTGGGTTTTTTTTTTTTGACACTCAACAGCTACCCAGTGGTTAGTGCACTGGTGAGCGGAGTTCTTGGGCTCTGAGCAGAGAAGGGCCGTGAGCTGACTCAGGTTACAACAGGGTCCGGTTGGCTGAGTAAGGGAAATAGCCGGTGCAGGGCAGGGGATGGAGGGAGCCCCGGGAGGAGGAGACTGAGATGGTCCAGGCCGGAGGTGATGGTGGCTGGACTGGGGTGGGCGCAGCGGGGGTGGGGAGACAGGCCAGACGGTGGAGATCTTCCATAGGCAGAGCTCACAGGCTACACTGCTGGACTGACGGGGTGCAGAAGACAGGAGGATAAGGGGCATCCACACAACAATGTGACTAAAAAGGGCTTAAGATGGTAAGTTTTATGTCACGCGTTGTTTATCACAATAAGAAAAATTAAAATTGGGAGTTCCCTGGTGGTCCAGTGGTTAGGACTCGGCGTTTTCACTGCTGCAGCCTGGGTCTGATCCCAGGTTGGGGAACTAAGATCCCGCAAGCCGAGCAGCAGCCATAAATAAATAAATAAATAAATAAATAAATAAAATTTAAAGAGTCAAGGATGATGCCAAAGTACCTGACCCAGGCCACTGGGAGGATGGACCGCGATGGTGACAAACTGGAGGGGGCAGGCTTTACTTTTGTTTGTTTGTTTGGGGGGTGGGGGTGAGGGGTCCGACGTGTTAAGTTTGAGGTGCCTCTGAGACAACCCAGTGGAGGGCTCGGCAGAGCGGGGCGGGCTGGAGACAAAAGTGAATAAAATCTGCCCTTAATTCCTCTCCTGCCCATTTCCAGGGCCTGGCTTCTCTCTTGGTTCCCTTGACACCGTGTCCAGCCGTGCAAGGAGCATCCTATCACAGGGCAGGCCCCAGTCTGGCCCATCATCACGTTCCCCCTTCCTCCCTCATCACCAGTCACGGCCCAGCACAGCCTCCAGGCTCCCAGCTTTCGGGGAACAGGCTTCCAGAAGCCTCCCTGCCCACTGCTACCACCCACCCGGCTTCCTCGCCTTTGGAGCCCCTCAAGGCTCGATGCGGCTGCCTATTCTGCATCGTCTAGCGAGGAGCGCGGAATCTGAAGAGTAAACACCATCCAACATCGCCAAACAGTACAGGCAACATGCACCCTGCGGGGTGGGCAAGCGCGAGACAGAATACGTATTCTAAGAGGTCCAAGAGCCTTTATTCAAAACCCTTGAGGAGAGATGCTTTCCGAAAAGCAGATTCTTTTTCAGACTTTGCCAGGTGCTGGGATGCGCACCTGTCTATGACGGAACACCCACGACCAGCTCTGAGACGCCACCCAGGAATCAAACACTAATATTTCTGCAGCCAAATGTATGAATATTCCCATGGCGAGCAAAGACAGACTACAAATAGCTTGGCTTTGGGTCAGGTCCTGCTGCCTGTTGAGTCACTGCGGGCGAGCTGCCGTTATCATTACTGATGGAGGTGGTGTTACTGTGATAGCACGCCTTGCTCGCTGGTTGATCTAAGAAGGGAAGAGTCTTGGTGCTAAGCCCAAGGCTCCCCCAAGGCCTGGAAGCAGGGAGCCCCTGAGCTCAGGTCAGACAAACCTGGCTTCAAATCCCTGCTCTGCAATTTCCTGACCCCAAGCAACCGACCTCATTTCTCTAGGGGTCTCAGTCCTGGGGGGGGGGGGTCTGGAAGGATCTGGCTGTTGCCTATAATCCTTAAATCAAGGCCTATAAGCCTTAAATCAACAACAATGACAACAACAACAACAGCAATAATAATAATAGTGGCTAACCTTGATGGAACCCTACTCTGGTCCAGGAGGGCCCTGAGCTCCATGTGGCCACCATCTCATTGCCTGACCCTCATCACTCTTCTGAGAAGCAGCTTCTACTGTTATTTATCCTCTTTTAACAGAGGCCTGGCGCAGCTGGCCCGAAGAAGGAGACAGCTGGGGCTCCAAGGCCAAGTCTATCTGCCACAGGGCCTAAACGTGTCCAAAGCATGGATCATGCCTGTCCCTAGGTCAGGCCGACCCGTTCCAGATGCTGATCCCCTCCCAACGGGGATAAGTCAGTCAAACAACAACCCGTGTGCCGTCTGCTTCCTGCTGAACCCTCCCAAACAAGCCCCAAGGGGGAGGTACTATTATTTGACTCCTTAGCTGTACCTCGATATGTCCCACGTGGATGGGGAGCCCACACATGCGGTCTCCAGGCCAATACAGTCCATGTCTTGGTCCAGCCAGAGCTCACACCAGGGCTGTGCCAGGCCTCCTTCTGCCACCTAGAATAGCCTCTGGCCTCTCCTTTTTTTGTTCCTCTGAAAGCTTCATCTTCCTTTGAGCTCAGAGGCCGCTCCAGAGACTGCCCTGCGTTTCCAGGACCAAGAGTTATTTAAGTAGCAGGACTTGGGCTGATTCTCGCCAGCATCTCTAGGGCCTGGCACCAAGCAGCCACTCAGTAAATTCTGGCTGCTGTTTGCAAGGGATGAGAACAGTGAGGCCTTTCTGGAATGCCATTTGCCAGGGCCTCCTCAAACCTCAGCACACGCTTCCCTTTGCCTTAGCAAGTCCTCTTCCAGGAATCTGGCCAGTAGAAACTCTCTTGCACAAGCAACTGCAGGTGTGGATACAAAAATGTCAGGTCGGGTCACTCCCCTGCTCAAAAGCCTGCCATGGCTCCCATCTCACTCAGGATCAGAGCCCAGGTCCTGGTCAAAGACGCAGAATGGAAACTCTAGGGTAATAAAGAGGTAGCATGAATCAGCTCTTAATGGAGATAAGATGGAAGGCCAAATTACTCAATTAATCTAAAGGAGGCAGGAAACGAGAGAATAAGGAACAAATAACACCAGAGATAAACCAAAAATGAATAGTAAGATAGAAGATTTCAATGCAGCCACATCAGTAATGAGGGCAAATACAAATGGTCTAACCCTGCACCGTCCACTCAGAGAGGCCTCATGTGACTGCCCAGCCCTGGGAACAGAGCTAGTCCAACAAGATGTTCTGAGTGGAAAATACACACTGGATTTCAAAAAGTCAGTGTCGGGCGGAAGGGGGGAAACACTCTACAACATGTGTTGGCGAGGATGTGGAGAAATCGGAACCCTTGTGCGTTACTGGTGGGAATGTGAAATGGTGCAGCCACCGTGGACAAGAGTGATTCCTCAAAAAGTTAAAAAGAGAATTACCAGATGACCAAGCGACTCCATTCCTAGGTATATATCCAAAAGCATTGAAGGCAGACTCAGATACTTGTATGCCAATGTTTATAGCAGCGCTATTCGCAATATCCAAAAGGTGGAAATAACCCAAGTGTCTATTATTGGATGGATAAACACAGTGTGGTCTATTCAGACAATGGAATAGTATTCGGCCTTAAAAAGGAAGGAAATTCTGATAGATGCTATGAATGTGATGACTATCCTTGAAGACATTATGGTAAGTGAAATAAGCCAGACACAGAAGGATAAATACTGTATGATTCCACTTATATGAGTGGGAAGTGGTCAAATTCATACAGAAAGAAAGTAGAATGGAGGTTACCAGTAGGTGGTGGGAGAGGGGGATGGGGAATTATTGTTTAAGGGGCACAGAGTTTCTGTTTGGAAGGATGAACAAGTACTGGAAATGGATAGCGGTGATGGTTACACAACATTGCAAATATACTTAATGCCACTGAATTGTGCACTTAAAAATGGTGAAAATGGGAAATTTTATGTCACGTGCATTTTACCACAATAAAAAAGACTGTAAAATATCTCATTAGTGACTTCTAGATTGATTACATGTTGAAATAATAGTATTCTGTATATAACAGGTTGCATAAAATATATTCACATTAATTTTCCCTATTTCTTCTGTGGCTACTAGAAAATTTTAAGTAACGTATAAGTGGCTAGGATTTTCTTACTGGACGGCACTGGTCTCAACATTCCAATCATCAAAAGGATATAGACTATTTGCTGTCTGCAAGAGACACACTTTAAATGTAAGCACACTTTAAATGTAAAGACATATATAGGCTCACAGTAAAAACTGGAACCAAAAAAAAAAAAAATCCATAGAGTAGAGGTTAAACAAATTATGGA
This sequence comes from Eubalaena glacialis, assembly GCF_028564815.1. NCBI lineage: Eukaryota > Metazoa > Chordata > Mammalia > Artiodactyla > Balaenidae > Eubalaena > Eubalaena glacialis. Next base: position 61,604,222 of record NC_083733.1, on the reverse strand, counting down.
ATACTACTCCTCCTTTAGTTTGCTAAAAGAATGGGTTCTGTGGGGAGGGGTGGGGGACGGACAAATTGGGAGTTTGGGATTAGCAGATGCAAACTATTATATACAGAATGGATAAACAACAAGGTCCTGGGACTTCCCAAGCGGTCCAGTGGTTAAGACTCTGTGCTTCCAATGCAGGGGATGTGGGTTCGATCCCTGGTCAGGGACCTAGGATCCCACATGCCTTGGGGCAACTAAGCCCGCACACCACACCTAAGCCCGCGTGCCGCAACTACTGAGCCAACGTGCTCTGGAGCCCGCGTGCCACAAATGGAGAGAAGCCCATGCACCGCAGTGAAGATCCCGTGTGCCACAACTAAGACCCGACACAGCCAAAAATAAATAAATCAATTAATTAAATAAATATTTAAAAAACAACAAGGTCCTACTGTATAGCACAGGGAACTGTACCCAATGTTCTGTAATAAACCATAATGGAAAAGACTATGAAAAAGAATGTAAATATATATGTATAACTGAATCACTTTGCTGTACAGCAGAAATTAACACAACATTGTAAATCAACTATACTTTAATTAAAAAAAAAAAAAGAGTGGAGTTCTAGATTGCTGCCATGGAAATAATTCTAAGACATTTGTTCAAGTTAAAAAGCAAGGTGTAGAATAATTCATGTGGTACGTGTGATAAAGAGGAAAAAAATGTATGCACAGAATAGAGGGGTAGAAAGAATGCATCCAAACTCCTCACAGAGGGCTCCTCTGGAGAGGGCAGGACAAGGGGACAGTTTCATAGTGTTATATATGACTTTTTTCCGTGTCTAATTAATTCATACAGATCTGCCCTCAAATTGGCAAACCTCAAAGAGTTAAGGAATCTGATCTTAGCCTCGGCATCCAGTGCAGGGCCCTTGAAGCAACTCGGAAATCGTCCGGAAACCACTCTACCCCTTGCTACTCAAAGGAGCGGCCTCAGTGTCCCCTGGGAGCCTGCTAGAAATGCAGAGTCTCAGGCCCGCCACAGACCCGCTGAATTAGACCTCGCATTTGAACAGGCTCCCCAAGGGATTCGTGTGCACGTTCAAGTTTGAGAAACTGTTGATCTGCAACACAGCCCAATCTGTCTGCACAGATTTAGTAGGTACAGACTAAAGGCTGGTCAGTGATAATAATAGCAACCACCGTGATAGTAACAGCAACCAGCACTTACAACAGGCTTATTAAGTGCCAGGCGGTACCTTATCTCAATGAAACTCCACAGACATCCCACCATGTCGCAGATCATCTCGATCTACAACCCCATATCTGCAATTCCAACCTCCAAAAATCTCTAAAAACCATCCCTTTTTTTTCCCCTTTACTCATTGTGGGGCAAAAGCTAACCTGCAATGACTATCCTTATGTATCCTCCTTAGTGTAAAACAGCCACAGATATATTAGCAGCAGGAATAGTATTTGCTGCAGAAATCTTTAGCCTATTTGGGGAAGGGGAGCTGCCCTGCCTGGCTGAGGGCTGTTCCACCTCATCCAGCCTGCGCTGCGGTCTGAAATATTCTGAATGTTGACACACCTCGGAAGCCAGTTACTGCCATAAATTTGCAGCACATCTGTTGACATGTGACGTCATCTATGAAACCTCCGAGAGGAAGGCATCAGGTCCCCCCTCGCTGATGGGGAAACTGAGGCTGCGAGAGGTGGTGGGTCCCTGCTCCAAGTCCCGCAGCTGCCTCCAGGCCAGATCTGCCTCCGGGGTCCTGACCCCTTCCTTGCAGGTCTCCCCATCAGTCACCCACCCGGGCTCGCTCACAAACTCACAAACACATCCGAGGAAGCCGGGGGCGCCGCGGTTATGTTAATGAGGACACCACAGAGGGTAAAAAGGGAAAGAGGAGGGTGGGATGGCACCCTGCTGAGCCGGGGCCTCCACTGGCTAAGCTGAGACCCAAGCTGTATCCCAGGGCAAAAAGCAGAGTGGAGGGGGGCAGGGCAAAGGCAGCTTCCTGACTGTGGGCTTTCAGTCCTGGTCCCTGTAACAAGCAAACAGTGAGGCTTTATGGTGAACCTGGGCTTTGGGGCCAGACTGCGCCCCCCGGGGTGGGGTGGGGGATCCCCTTTAGCAGATGTGTGACTCTGGGCAAGTCACTTAACTGCCCAGTGCCTCAGTTTCCTCATCTGTAAAATGGGGATGCTCACTGCACCTACCTCCTAAGGTCCTAACGTGAGTAACTGAGTCAGGACTTGTGAGGGCCCTAGACTGGTGCCCATGGCCGCATGGGCTGTTATTATTATTGTTGCTATGGTCATGAGCTGTGGAAAGCTCCTAACTGGATCCACAACACCCCTGAAATCCTCCGCCAAAGGTTGGGATGTAGAGTCAAGCGTGCGTTTCTCTGGGGGAAAGGTCGGAGGCCTCCGAGCAGGTTCCCCAAAGGACTTGAGCCCTCCTTCCCCCACACTAAGGACCACCTCGTGCTCTTAAGACCTTGCCCTGGAAAAGATAAAAGGCGGCTGCCTCTCCCAGCTGGGGCAGGACGGCCAAAGCTCTCGCCTTCCCAACAGCTGGCAATACCACCGGCCTCCCCCTCTCCTGCCCCCCGCCTCCTGCCACCCCTCCTGTCTCCAAGCAGGTTTGCACCGGCCTCCTGAACTCCTTCCCAACTGCACAAACATCTTTCTTCTGCCTTCACACCCCTCTCTTCCTCACCTCCTGACCTGTAAGGAAACTTCACTCTTGAGCCCAACCCAGCACACCCCCTCCTCCCTCTTCTTCTAGAATCTTCCTTCGCTCCTTTCCTTTTCTCTAAGCCTGCTCAGATCCTAAAAATCTCTAAGCCTGGTCCCTCATTCATGCAGTGAATCTGAGTCTGGACGCATTCCCAGTCAGGTCCGGCGGATGAATCCTCACACAGAAATAAACTGCGTGACATGGAGGAAGTTGGACAGGGTCGTCAAGGAAGGCTTCCCAGAGGAGGCGGTACTTAAGCAGAGGCCTGCAGGACAGGACGAGGAGCCCAGAGACAGGAAGGAATGGGAGAAGATCATGGCAAGCAGAGGCAAGGGCAAAGGTGGGGAGGCAGGAACAAGCTGGGTGCGGGAAGAAAGCAGGGTGAAAGGGCAGGAGATGAGGTCAGGGAGATAAGCCCAGGCCAGACTCATGGGGCTCTGTGGGGGGAGGTGAGGGTTAGACTTTCACCTGAGGGCACTAGGGAGCCATAAAGGGTAGCAAGATTTTTTTTTCCATCTCTGGCTGCCAAGAGCTCCATCTGCCTGCCTGCCTTCCGTCCATCCATCCATCCATCCATCCATCCATGAAGCCATCCTTCTCTCATGACTCCTCACCATATTCCAGTCTGGCTTCCGCCCCTACATACCCATCAAACCCAGGAAATCTTTGCTTCCAGAACAGCCGCATCCAACCCAGGAAGCCTGTCCTCAAGTCCGTGCAAGTTAAACCTTTCTAAAAACTCTCCCACTTTGTTCCTGAGATACTGATTGTGCCTGATCCTGCCCCTCCTCCCTCTTTCTCTGTTTTGGCCAAAGAAGCTCCTACCCCTCCCTACACGTGGGTGGCCGCCTAAGTTGATTCTCCACCCTCTCCTGTCCTCTCCCTGGGGAATCATCCCCATCCCTGGGACTTCAGCGATCACTCCGTGTCACCGTCTCTCACTCGTGATGCCTCCAGTTCATTCATTCATTCCGTCTGCACCTCACCACCAGCCGAGAGGGTGCTGGAGCTTTACTCTCTGGGATTTGTGTTCCCCAAACTATAGACACCACTACAGCATCTCAAGAAAGGGCACCTGCATCCACTCAGTTGCTCAGGCCAGTGACTTTGGATCATCCTGGACTCCCTCCTTCTCTTACCTCCCATCAACAAAACCAAAGCACCCCAGATCTCAGCCCCAGTGAAGCTTTCCCTGGCCTTTGTGCAAAGCATCCCAGGTTTTTCTCTGCTGGAAATGGCGTGGAGCCCAAAGCCTGCCCCCAGAAGCCCTCTCCTCCAGGAAGCCTGCCCTGATGCACCAACATACCCCAGAAGCAATGCCTCCTCCTGGCCTCCACCAGCCCAGCTGACACTCCTGAGACACTGATCTCACCTTGCAGGGAGAATGGGTGTGTTTGGGGCTTACCCCCGTCCCCTGTCCCGAGTGCAGAGCTCTGAGGCCCGGCACAAGGGAGGCCTGTGCTATGTGGGTCTGAATTAACCAGTACGATGCGCCTGGATTCAAATCCCTGCTCTGCCAGCAGCTAGCTGTGTAACCTTGGACAAGGCACTTCACCTCTCGCTGTAACAGGGAGAGGAAGGCAACCCGGGGGTCTGGCCCCGGGGAAACTTCTAAGCAAACCATGATAACTGCACCGCACGGAGTCCCACAGCCAGGAGAAGCAACAGACAAGATGGCCAAGTAGCAACACAGGAGGCCTGAAAGCGGGTGTTGGGCGAAAAAGACTCAGAAGGAGAAATGCAGCAGGATCCTCTGTAGAAAGCCAAAATCCACCACACAAAGCAAACAATTTGCCAGGGCACAGAACAATTTGCCAGGGCACTGGGCCAAGGAAGGGAATGGGAATACAAGGGAATTTTATACAGATATATATATATATATATATATGCACTTGCATATATGTGTATATAATATATACATTTACTATATGCCTATTATACTAAGTTTAAATTTACCACTAAATTATTACATAAAGTATAATAATATGTAACATATATTAATGCATGTGTGTGGGTATATATATTTTACTGTTCATTTGCTTAAAGCAGACTTCTGTTAGGAACTCCCTTAAATAAATCTCCCTGTTCTGCTACTTAGTCTGGCCGGGGGCTCTTCAGGCCGAGAAGTTGGCTCAGCGTCCCCTGTGACCAATGCAGACACAGCTCCCTGCCCCTTAAAGGTCGCAAAGAAAAAACAGGACTGCGGAAGGGGGACGGGCTCGGGGAGGGGCAAGGGCCGGGCAGATGTCAGGGAATTCTGCTGGGCCAGCTAAGGAGACAGAAATCCGACAAAGAAAAACAACTCCTCACGAAACAGCTTTGAGACCTTAGGTGGCAAAGCACGGGCAGCCCGGAAGGGCCACAGAAACCAGAAGGCAAAGACGGATCAGAAGTTTCCCAGACATTTTTATCAACTTCGAGACCTGAGTCTTTCCCCATTTTAGCATCTCGGTAAAAGGAGGCGTAACTTACAGCCAATGGCTTGTGTGAACACAGCATGTGTGGCTTCCAGTCGTGGCTGAACTGAGGAGGGCAGCACCTGAGCGCGCCCCTCCAGCCTCAGTCTCCCTGCTGAGCAGCGGGCAGGCCCCAGTCCTGACCTGCCCCATGGGCCCTGATTCACTCCCTCTCTGAAGACGCTTAGGGAGCGAGTACTGGGCAGTGGGGAGGTGGCTAGGGCAGGATGGGCAATGTCCATGGACCAAGTGTCAAGTGCAGTTGGGAGACCCATGGCTGCCTGTCCTGGGTGAGGGGTCTGCCGGTGGAGCTTTGCCGCTGCAGGCAGAGCTCTGCAGCTTTGAGGGCTGGGCTTCCTGAGCCAAGGAACCACTCAGGGGTCGGGCTTGATAAAAGTGGTGGGGGGATGGGCCCGGGGCGGGGGGTGGGCAATGAAGGCAGCTGAGCCTGGCTGGGGGCCTCTCGGGCCCCACCCACCAGGACTCCCAGGAGATGCGTGGCACCCCGAGATTGGCATTTTTGGTGCTTTGGAAGCAGGTGGGTCACACTTTTTAAGAAACAGAAGAGCGACTCCAAGCACAGGCTCTCTGCTCCCTTTCTCCATGCCTGCGACATGTCCATCCTTCAGTCAGTCAGTCAGTCAGTCAACAAACATCTACAGGATTCCTACTGCACACCAGGAGCTGAGAACACGGGGCACATCATTTCCCTCCTTCTGTAGTTTATAGAATCTAGTGAGAAAGCCAGGCCTGAAGAAAAGCTCACGGGACACCTACATCCCAATGGGGCTACGAGGGGTGGAGCAGTGAAGTGGGAGAGCATCCCTAGGCCAGAGGCCGAGGCTGGGAAGGGCACCCAGGGGAGGGGCGAATGGGATGACGAGACTTCAAGGGGGGGCGGGGGGGTAGATTTCTCTCTCCCGAGAGAAAGGAGGTGAAGCCTTCCCAAGGACTCCTGCTCAGTGATAAAAAGGCTAAATCTCCAAACAGTGATGCTGAGCTGAGGTCTCAACCCAAAGGACCACACAAGTCCGCGAGATTCAAGAAGAGGCAAGGCAGGTCCACAACAGGATAAACGAGCAGCGGGCCAGTGACCCACTGCTCTGGGAGGGGTTGTTGACTGTGAAGGGGCACAAAGGAACTTTTTGGCTGCGATGTGAACACTCTGGATCTCGATGGAGTGTGGATTACACAGGCTGCTATGGTCTGGCAAGACTCATGGAGAAGCACCCTTAATCTCTGTGTATTTCATTGTATGCCAATTACACTCAATGAGAGGATGGGGGAGAAATACATACATACATACATACACACACACACACACACAAAACTTTCTGTGAAAGGGGATGCACGTCCACAAAAGCGGGAGGGCACTGGGCACATTCTGGGGAGAGACGTGAGGCCACCGTGGCCAGAGCCTGCTAGGCCGAGGGGAACCTGGCCTGAGAGGGTAAAAAGCTGAGAGCTCTTCCGGGGGCCCCCGTCACCTAGCCTGGAGGGCTTGGTGTTCGAAGATGGGTGAGGTGCCTTGAAGGTCAGGAGGGAGGTTACAGTCTGGCCAACTGTCACAATCATCCCGTGAGCATCTGTGAGCATCAGCCTGCCCAGTACCACATAGTGGACGAGAGGCAGGGCGGCATCCATCCTCTGGAAAGTGGGCTCCAGGGACCGTCGATCTGCAGGTGTCCTGGAGGAATGGACCGCCCTTCACCTCCAAGCTGCGGAGGCCACCGGGGCTCCCTCCAGGGCCCCAGGGGTCATTAACGAGGGTCCCACAGCCATAGAGATGTTCCTCCCTCACTCCGCACCCAAGGCTGCCAGGATGGGACATAGGGGACACAGGAGGCTGGGGGGGGGAGTTACCTAGAAGTCAACAGCCCCCTCCAGCCCCTCGAAGGACAAGAAACACTTTGAAGGAGAATTACAGAGGATGGAGTGAGCAAAAGGAGGGGATTAAGGCAGCCAGGCCTGGTCAGGGGCTCCAGGGATATAACCCTTCCTCTGACCCTCCTACCCCTGGAAGGAGCGTTTGGTTACAGCCTCCAAGGAAGTGATAACTAACTACAGTTACAATGGTGACCGCTACCTTCTGCAGGGCGCTTACTCTGAGCCAGGCACTTGCAAAACACTTTTCCACTCAGGACCTGATTTAACTGATGCAAAAGCTCTTGAAAGAAGCATCGATTTATTATTCCTGTACTTCTGGTTCTCTAATCTGGAATTAGAGAAAGGAAGTAACTTGCCCCCAAGTCACAAGGTTAGAAGGGGCAGAAAGAGGACTCGAACCCGGGCGGCTGACCCAGTAACCCCTCACTGCCGGGGTCATCTGTCCATCCCCCTGCCACTGGCCCACCTTCTCTGACTGTGATTTCTGCACAGAATATCAGAACCCACATCCAGGCATAAATCCCCAAGCCCATGTGATCAGAAACAGCCACCCACCAAGGTGCAAAGCCTGGGGTGGCCAAGACAGGATGGCAACACAGATCAAGGACAACCTGACCAAAGTTTACTGCCTGCAGCCTCGATTTCCCCAATCTATGAAATGGGCCTAATGTTTCTTCCATCACAGAACAGGATAGAACTCGGAGGTGATGAAACAGATTCTGGATACCAAAAATAATACCACCATTAGTAACGAGAATGATACAGTTGAACTGATATGATATCTGGAATTTGCTTAAACGTACTCCAGCAGAAAAGGGAAAAGAAAGTGCAGGGTGGCGCGGGGGGTTGGGGGGGCGGGAGGAGGGATCAGCGGAAAATTGGCGAAGCTGGCGATGGGTACACAGGGGTTGATTATTTTATTCTCTCAACTCTTGGTGGGTACTTTAAAATTTCCATGATAAAAAGTGAAAATAATAACAAGCAAAGTGAATTTTCACCGCACTCCTGCAAGCCAGGGCCTGTCTTAAAAGCTTTCTACATCTTCACTCATTTAAGCTTCACAAAGACCCCATGAGTTCTGTTACAGATGAGGAAACTGAGGCCCAAAGGGTATTTGTTGCTTTGGAACCTTCCCTCTGATTAAAATGCCAACATTGACTGCCCGGGGTTTTAGGGGAAGGAGGCAAGAACGCGGGTATCTAATTCCATGGGAGATTTCTCTCCATCATCATCATCATCATCATCATCATCATCATCATCACCATCACCATCATTACCATCATCACCACCACCACCACCATCACAGCCACTGACATTTTCTGAGCAGTTGTGATATGTCAGGCACGGTGTTAAGCACTGAACATCCGTGAGCACACAGGTAGGTCTCCCATCACAGCCGTTCTTCCAGATGAGGAAAGCGAGACCCAGAGCAGGACAGCCCCGTCTGTCCCCAGGGCCATGCCGCCGCAGCAGCCTGCCCTGTGCCCTCCGCTGCTGTGCGGTTTAGAATGCCAACAATGTTCCCTATGTGCCTTTCAGGAAGACAATGGAGAGCTTTCAGAGTGGCGAAGTCAGCGTGGGGCCCACAGGAGAACAGTAATCATAGTGAAAATAACAGCAACATCAGATGCTGCTTCCTGAACGGCTACTGCACGCCCGGCTGGGGAAGGCAGTGCCTCCTTCGGCCCTCACAGCCCACCTGCCAGGGAGCCATCATGGGCCCATTTTACAGACAAGGAAATCGAGACCCAGAAAAAGATCGCTTGCCCAAGGTCACACTGCAGGTAAGTGGAAAAGCCAGCATTCCCTCCCCTGCCTGCCAGTAAGGGGGCTCACAGCCCAGAATTAAGGGGTTCCTGACCTCAGGAGACAGAACTGCCATAGAATGACAGATGACACCTCCACTGAATGACTCAGCTAGGCTACCCATGCACCTTGATGGGTATTATTTAATGCTCACGACAGCCTTTCCAAAAGTAGGTACTGAGGTGAACCCATTTAACAGAGGGGGCAACTGAGGCCCAGAGCCAGCAAGCCCCCTGCCTGCATCCATTCAGCCAGCAAGCAGCAGAGACGGGATTCGAATCAACAGCACCCACACCCTTGACCTCCACACCAAGTGGCAAGCACACGGTGCAGGCCACGGGCAGGAAGGAAGGGGCAAGGAGGTCACAAGAGGCAAAGACAATGGATGGATGGGTGGGATGACTTGAACAGGAGGGGAAACGATTTCCTTCAAGATACAGCTCCACAGGTGCCTCCTAAGAATGACCGAATGACAAATCGCAGGCTCTTGACCCAGCAATCCCGCCTCCAGGAGTTTATCCCGCTGGCATACCCACTTCCCAGTAAGACAAATGGATGCATGCCCTCTAACTCTGCACGCTGAAACTTTAGGAAACACCTCCATATCCGTGTTGAGTCAAGGAGGATTTGCCCACACTGAGGAATACAACACAGCTGAGAAAAAGCCAAAGAAACCTCTCCATGTACTGTGCACATCTCCCAGGGAGATGAAGTGAAAAAAGCAACGTGCAGAACGATGGGAAGAGGGTGCTACCATCTGTGCAAAATAAATATTTTTTAAGACATACACATGTATATAAATGTGTGCGCACAGAACATCAGGATTGAGGCGGTGCTCTGGGGAGGCGAGTTGGGGGACCAGGGATGCCCCAGAGGGTAAAGGGGGAGACTTACTATGTTTGGGATTTTGAATTTGTCCCATGTGGATGTATCACTTAGAAAAAAAGAGAAAGAGAGAAAGAAGTTGCTTCCCCCTTGGAGCCTTTGCAAACCACCCAGACAGAAGGCATCAAAGTCCCCCAGCAGCCTTGAAGACAACACTTCTCTCTAGCCTCCTCCCGGATTGGGTCCCAATATCATAACTGGGCCCCAGGGCCGGGGCACACAGTAGGCCCTCAGGAAGTTTCATCGGGAACAATTAAAGACAGACAGGCCCTCTCTCCAGCTTCTCCTGCCAACAGATCCCCCGCCACCATGAATACCTGCAAACTCAGGACACAAAACTAATTGTCGCCAAACTAGAAATGTCTTAGAAAACCTTCTCTTTTCCCGTTGGGGGATCTTGCATGCCACTGAGACACAAAGGCTTCAGTCAACGGGAATAAAACTCTAATGGTGGTACCCCAGGCAGCGGAGAAGTCTAGGGAAGGAAGGAGGAGGGAATCCTTGGGGACCAGTCAACCAAACATTTCCCATGTGTCTCTAGTGTGACACATCCTACGCTGGGGAGCCAACTCAGACAGGCCCTCCGCCCTCAGAGAGCGGGGACAAACTTGGATATGACCCGGTGAAAAAGGGGGGCAAGTCATTCTGATTGGGGGGAGAACGTTTTACATCATGGATGTAAAACAGGCAACTTGCTGTTTCCACTAAGAGTCAGGGAGCCTGGTGAGGGAAAGACCCCGGAGAGACAGAGGCAAGAGAACCATGCCCCCCACCCTTCTCCCCTGCAGGGCGGGAGAGGGAGAAAGGCAGCCCCTCACTGCTTTCCAGGCCCAGGCCGGCTAGAAAGGAATGCCATGTTTTCCTGTTTCCAATTAACTTCCCCCCACCAGCAGCCCTCTGCATTCTTGAGACCAGGAGTCAAGACAGCCATGGGGGAGAGCTGGGAAGGCGGGCGGGAACTCTGATGGTGGCGGGGCCTGGGGCTCAAAGGTGACCCCCCCAGGACCCCGGGGTACCCACACACACCCCAGGACCCTCCTGCCAGGCCCCCTGGGCTTGGCGCTGACCCCTGGACCCTTTCACAACCTCTCAGAGGGGAGAGGGGGAAGACCCCACATCCCCAGGGAAGGTTGGGGAAGGCCCCTGAGGCCTCTGGGAAGGAAGCTGGCATAAAAGGGGGGCAGGGCATAGGCCTGTCACTCTTGGGCCTCACACTTCCCCCCTTTTCCACCCCCACCCTGCCCCCCAAAATCAGTTCCAACTTTCAGGAAGCACTCATCCTAGAGAGACCTACAGCCCCTCCCCTCCTGTCCCCGCCCCACAGGAATTATGATTACCTATGATGCCTGTCACCTCAGGAAGGTATTTGTAGGGTGTCCCTCCAAGTGTTAGCCCCTCTCCAATCACACCCCCCCACCCCGTCCCTGAAGTCTGGGCTGGAGTCCCCTCTCAGCCATAGAACAGGTATCCGCTGGACTCAGTTTCCTCATCTGTAAAATGGCAAGATCGCCCGTATTGCCCCCCTCACTGGGGAAGCTGGGCCCTCCCCAGCCCTTCCCCCTCATCTCCCCCCCAACCGGCCAAATGTGTATTCGGCACCCGTAAGTGCTGAAGGGGTGGGGTCCCAGAGAGCTGGAGGCGGAGTGTCACCAAAGTGGAACTCCTTGTGGGCCCTCACCCACCACCACAGGGAATTCCTCCAGGGTAGATGCCTTTTGCCATTCACCCTAAAATACCCAGCACCCAACTTTCCTCCCCACCCCTACAGGCCTGCCATATCCCCGTATGCTGAAGGAAAAATAAAAATAACACGTTTGGATAAAACTTTCAGTCACCGCAAGGTCAGTTAAGGAAGCTCTACTGATCCCCACCTGCAGATGAGGAAACTGAGGACTAGTGAGTTGAATCTAGTGCCTGAGGTTACAGGGTGGGGCAGGGAGTCTGCCGCCCAGGCCGAGGGGAGAACGGGCAGGGGAGTTCTCTGCCAGCTACATCACGGCGCCACGGAGGGTCACGGGGCAGAGCGACGACGAAGGTCCCCGGCAGCTCAGATTCCCTCCCAGCGGGGCCGAGTCCCAGTTCAGGTAGAGCAGGAAGAGGATGACAGAGGGGCCACCGACCAAGTGCCCCCCAAACCCCAGGCAGCAAGGCCTGGGGCCCCCCCTTCTCCTGACTCCACACCTCCAATCCTCAGCTCCTGCAGGCAAACGCTCTGCTCCAGCCACAGGTGAAAGCATCCTGCCCTCAGCCCAGCTTCCAGATGCTCCTTACCCCTTCCCCAAACGAGCACTGGGGGGGGGGGGGGAAATTCAGCCGCTCCTTCCTGGTATTATCTACATTTGAGACTCAACTGAAGTCAAACGGACAAATTGCCAAAGAGGGGTACAGGAGAACCTAAGAGTTTTGAGCTGAGTTGGAAAAACTTGAGACGGTTACAGATTGGGGCTGTGTGACCCCGGGCAAGTCACTTAGCTTCTCTGAGCCTCCATTAGCCTGTCTGCAAAATGGGAATCACATAACTGACCCAACTTCCTCCTCGGGTGGTGGCCAGTGGGTAGCGCACCTAACAGTAGCCAATCCCTAATGCTCTCTGGGTAGGAGATGTTATTTCCGCCTTCCAGGAGTGGGGAAGCTCTGGGGGAGGGGGGTGTAGCTAAGCACACCCCTTAAGTCTCACTGGACGCTGGCACATGGGAAGGGGGTGGTTCCTGAGCTCCCCTGTTCTCCCACCACCCTAGCAGGTCGGCGTTGACTGAGGCCCCCATCCCCACCCCAGGTGAGAGGAGAGGTTGAAAGCACAGAGCACTTCTCAGAAATCTCAGGCCTTGAAGTCTGGGGGTGTTTCTAAAAACTGTTTCCCTGACAAGAGCCCTGGGAAAAGAGGGGTGAGGGAAAAGCAAACCCTCAATACATCCCCAGATCTATACTATCGGAGGGCTATGTAACAAAAGGGGCTGCCTGTCCGGACAGAAGGCCGAGCACGGGCAGGAGCCCCCGGTCCGGGTACACCAGAGGGCTGGGACCTGTCACCCCGGCCTCCGGGGAGAGCTGACACAGCGGCCTCTGACCTCACCTCCCGGGAAGTTCAGCTGCTCAGAACCACAAAGCAAAACAAAGGGGTGCGGAGAGGAAGGAGCCGCCGTGCCTGCCAATCACCGCTGCCTCCCGAGCCCGCCCGCGGCTGCTCGCCCCGCTCGCCGCTGGCCGCGGACCAAGGCCTGGGCAGCCCGCGGTCCCTGGTCTCCCCGCGGCCGCCCGTGACAGGAGCCGGAGAGGCAGCCGAGGGGCAGCGAGGGATGGGAAAACCAGATGGCTCCATCCCTCCTCCCTCCTCCTCCATCCCTCCCTCCGGGTGCCCGCGGCCCGGCCGCCCTCCGCAGGGGCCCGGGGAGGCCTCGGGCCCGGCTCGTCCGGGCTCACCACAGGGAAAGGGCTCCCTTTGTCTAAAGGTCACCACCCGAGCGCGGTGCCCGGGCTGGGCCTGGTGCCTCCCATTGCTAGGCCGAGGGGGTGGAGATGGGGGGCCGCCCCAAATCTCGGAGGTGACAGGGGTAAGGCTCACCTCCCTCCTCCCCACCCCCCGTAACGGCCCCCTCCGGGAACAACCAGATAGCGGGGGCGGGGGTTAACTCCTATCATTGCTGGGGGGTGGGGGACCAAGTCAACTCCTTTCATTGTTTCGGGGCGGTGGGGAGGAGGAGACCCAGTGGCTTCCTTCCGCATCCATCCCTCCCCAGCATGCCGGAGGCCCCGTTTCTCCCCGGCACCCCCGGAGGGATCTGAGGAGGGAGCGCAGGGGACGGGCGAGAGGGGGAGATGAAGCCTCGCCAGCTCCGGTCGGGAGACCACCATCCTCTGCCCCATTGCCCTCTTCTTCCCCAAAAGACAGGGGGCAGGGCGAGGGGAGGGGAGGGGGGGCCCCCCCGGGCCGGGGGAGGGGGTCTCCCCACCCCTCCCCCCCGTGGAACGTTAGGTCTCGTTTTTCCGCCGCTCCATTGTATCCCCGGCAGCCGGCGGGAGGGCCGGGGAGGCACCGGGCGCCGGGTTTGGGCAGGGGAGCCCGGGGTGGGTGGGGGGGGTCCCCGCAGGATCGGGGCGGCGGTGATGGAGAGACGCGGGGGGTGAGGGAGGGCTGCCGGGGGTGGTGGGCGCCGAACAGAAAAAGAGGCAGCGGGCGATGCGCCCCGGTTGGGGGGCTAAGTGTGTGAGTGTCGGGGGGGTGGGTTCGGCCCCGGCTCCGGCTCCCCCCACACACACCCTCGCCGCCAACCCCCACTCCCCCCTCGCTTTTGCGCCCTGTCACAGCCCCGACTCGCAGGTAGAGAGAGTTAAGAGATTTAAAGAGAAATTGCTACATTGTGAGAAACTCACCCTGATGTTTGAGCAGCCGTCGGCGCGGGGTCTCCGAGACGGCCCCGCACGGGCTGCAAAGGGAGGACCCAGAAGGGGCCGACCGGCCGGGCCGGTCAGCGCACTGCCTGATCGCATGGCGGCCGCCCGGCAGCCCCCGCCAGGCCCCTGCCGCCGCCCCGCGCCGCGGCCCGTGCGCCCCGGACCCGCGCCCGCTCCGGGCGGGACCCCTCGGGTTTGCAAAAAAAAAAAAAAAAAAAATTTATTTTTTAATTACATGCAAAAGAAAAAAAAAAAAACCTTGCAGGTTTTGTGTTCCACCCCCCCCTTTCCTCCTCCTCCTCCTCCTCCTCCCTCCGCCCTCGCTGAGGGACGGGCTTGGAGGAGGCCCCGCCCCGCGACTCCGCAAACCAGCTTCGGCTCTGGGCGCCGAGCTGCGGGCCCGCGAACGAATGGGAGGCTGCGAACGCCCCGGGAGGGTGACCTCCGCACCGGCACCGCCCCCTCCCCAGCCCTAGTCCCGGGGGTTCAGGGGCGCGCCTTCCCAGGCTACGGTGGAGTCTGCCGACTGCATCGAGCGATGCTCCGGATTAGGGGGAAAGGCTAAAGGGATTCGCCCTCCCGTATCCCGGGCGCCCAGCCCGGCTGGGGAGCGGGCGCGGTGCCCCCTGGGCGCGCCCCGACGCGGGGGATGGTCGCCGGGCGGGAGGACGCGACCAGGGGGAGCGCCGAAGGTTCGGAAAGGTAGCGGGAGTCGCGGCTGGAGGAGAGGGGAGGCCCCGCAGGTGGAATCGCGAAGGAGCCGGGAGTCGGAGCTAAAAGGGTGGAAGGCGCGGGTGCTTTGGGGCTACTGGCCGGGACCCCGAACGCGGCTCGCTCACTCACCTCAATCGGTCTTTTGAGCTGCTACGCCCCGGGGAGGGTGCCGGGGACGTGGGTCCGACCTGTCTTAGAGCTTCCTCGAGGCCTCTCGGGCCGCGCAGATGGGACTCCCAGAAGCCCCGGGACGCCTCGGTGGTGTTGGGTCTGTTTCCGCCCCGCGGGGCCGTGTACGCCTTGCGGGCGTGACACTTCGATTCGCGCGTTCGTTCAGGGAACGCTTGCTGAGCGCCTGCTGTGTGCCCTGCGCCTTGCTCGGGGCCCATCGAGCACCTAGACAGCTCGGAGCTACCTGCTGGGGCGCACAGGCCAAGGGGACTTATATTCTGGTCTCTTCTTACCTTCTGTTTCCCCGGTGCCCTGGAAAAGCCATGTGTATACCGAAGCAGCTCAATAAATGTGTGTTGAATAAATGAGTGATTGAGACCTATGTGTTTTAAGCTTTAGAATTGATCCTGGCATCTTGGTGGCACTACGCATATTATTTAAGAGACCACGGAGGTTAAGCGCCCTGACTCAAACCAGTGAGCCCGTGCTTCACATCCTGCCACTTCCTTTGCTGTGTGACCTTGGACAAATTACTTCACCTCTCCGTGTCTCCATTTCCAAGAGGAAATAATTAATAGGCCTCATTTTATAAGGTCATTAGGAGAAAATGGTCTCATGGAGAGCAGCATCTGACAGGAAGTGCCAGATAAGTACTGTTATTGTTGACTATTATAGAAAAAGGAAACTTTATCAATTCCAGAAGTGAACACGTGTTGCCCCAAACATAAGACAGTGGTCAATCTATAACTCATATAGTAGTCATCCATGGCCCACTGAGGTATGTGATCCTTCCAGGAACAGCAACATACAAAGATATTATTTTTGTGCAGCTTGCCCTTCTATTTGCTAAGATTGAGCCACTGGGCTACACCTTGGGTATTCATTTATCTGGGTGCCATTTTTCCAGTCTTCACCAAGAAGAGACCTCCAGGAACTCCCACCCTAGAGAGCTTTAGTTATTCCCACCTTGAAGTGTAGAAAACGAAATTGACTCAGAGAGGGGAAGCGTTTTGCCCAAGGTCACACAACCGGGTAGTGGGACCTGATCTGAGCTGGGTGGCACTGGTGTCTCTTGTCATAGCTGCCAACACTGGGGGACTCGGAACTAGGGAACTGACTGGGGTTCAAAGGTAGCAGACCTGAGGCATTGCGAGGGGTGACTGTCCAAGTTCATTCATTCATACAGGAAGTATTGTTTATGGGTATCTAGTGTGTGCCAGGAATATAGCAGTGACCAAGAACACCCTGGTTCCTGCCCCATCGCTACCTCCCACCCCCATTCCGCAGCTCACAGTCTATTAGGGGACACAGACAATGAGCAAGTAAGCAAATAAGTCACTTAGCCTCAGTTTCCCCTGCCCTCTGTAGCAGGTTCCAGGCTTCTTAGGTGCATTATGGTATCTACCCCACCCCACCCCACCCAACACACACCCCAGAACAGTGCCTGGCACTTAATAAGTGCTCAAAAAAGATCTGCTGAACAATGAGATAATACCCACCCTTCCACAGGCATACCTGACCTCTTAGGAAGATGGTCTTGAGGCCAGGGGGGCTGGAATGGGCATGGGTGTGAAAGAAGCCCCCGATCTAGCCATGGCTGGCAAAGCCCTGGGAGGTCAAATGTCCAAGGCCAGAGGAGGGGTCTATATGGGCCCAAATAGGAAGAGACCTGCTATTCTTTAGGGGACGACACACCCCTTCCCTTTGAAAATCAGATGCAAGTTGTCAGTTCCAGGTTCAGAATTGGGTTGGCAGTGAGACCCAGATAGGTTCAGCAACTTGCCCCAGGGATACCCAGCCAGGGGAGGGACTAATCCCATATGTTCTGTTACCGAGTCACCTGATGAACCTGGGGCAAA
The DNA here is from genome assembly GCF_028564815.1 of Eubalaena glacialis. Lineage (NCBI taxonomy): Eukaryota > Metazoa > Chordata > Mammalia > Artiodactyla > Balaenidae > Eubalaena > Eubalaena glacialis. The sequence goes on along the minus strand of NC_083733.1, from coordinate 61,587,331 downwards.
TCACTTCTCCAGCTCCTCCATTTTCTCATCTGTAAAATGGGACCGTATAGTCAGACACCAAAATCCATCGCCCCCCAACATTTTATTCTGAACATTTTCAAATATGGAAAGGTGGAAGAAATAGGATAAATACCCACCACCTAGATTCAACCATCAGCATCCTACTCTACTAGCTTAATCACACATCTGTGCATCTATCCATCCATCAAATCCATCTCAGTTTTTGATGCACTGCAGACATCTGTTTATCTCCCCCAAACACATCATTAAGCTGGTAATCCTAACTAACTCCTTGCTTTGATAAACACTCTGACAACTGTTAATACCAACCCCCTGGGCCAGGCGCTGACTCTCATTTAAACCTCAATTCTAACTTTTTTGTGTGGAGAAACCAGAGAGGGTAAGAAACCGGATCAATGTCACACAGCCGGGGAGTCAAACCCAGCTCTGTTTGTCCCCAGAGTCCAGACGTTATGACGGCTATGGAAAGGATGAAATGGGGCGAGGCACATAGAAGCTCTTATGGGACAGGGACAGAGCAGCATCCAGATGTGAGAAATTAGGACGGGAGAAGATGCACCCACCTTTTCTCATCTACCAAATACACTACACCCCTGTGCTCAGCTGGGCTCTGGACACAGGGTCCTTGCTGCCAATATGGAACTTAATCCCATATAGGTCACGATATTTCCTCTCTCCTAACATAGGTCTGGGCAGGAGACAGACACCTCACAAATATTTGCTAAATGAGCTTGGATTTCTGAGCCCCTCATCTCAACGTTTAATGGACTGTTTTAATTATAACCGTGCAGCTGAAAAGGAACAGCCGGAAACCCATTTGCTGTGGAAAGTCCAGGACACTGGAGAATTAACCTGCCCTCTCCCAGGGGCTGTGATGCCTTGTTCCACTTTTAGCCCACCAGCTCCAAGTCCCCCTGGTCTTCCCAACCCTCCAGCCCAGAAACCTCCCCTCCCCCACCCCCAGTACAAGCGCATTTTCTATCCCCTCAAATTTCTAGTCTTTCCCCACCCCACCCTCAGCTCTCCCAACCAGATCCTAATACCCTTTATCTCTGAGTCCTACACCTACCCGTCCCACAGCCCAGCTCCTACCCTGAGGGAGCCTGACCAGAGCCTGGCCTGATTCCCGTTTCTCTACAGAGGCGTGGTTTTCCTTTTTCTTTCTTTCTTTCTTTCTTTTTTATTTTTTAACAAGTTGTTTGTGCCTCTGAAAGTCAAAACAACGGCCATCGCGGCTCCTCCCTCGCACCCGCAACTGCGAAGTCTAACACTTGGCCAACCCAAGTTCTGTTTCTTGATCTGGCAAGATGTTTCCACGGGTGTTTTTCGTTTTCAGTTGAGCAGCACGCTTAGGATCCGTGCACTTTTCTGGAGGCATGTAACACTTCAATAACAAGAAGGAACAAAGCAAGAAAAAACCTTGCCCAAAACACCCCTGCGGTCCCTCCACTTCTCGTTCAATCCGACTTCAGGGGAAAGTTTTCATCAAAGACCTCTCCAGGATCCGAATTCTAGCCGCCAGTAGGGGAAAAATAGGAGGACTAGGAGGGCACTGACTCCGGAGCGACCTGCGCCCTCTGACCGCGCCCTTTAAATATGGCTAGTACAGCAGGACAGTGCTACCCCAGCACGCAGCTACGCTGGCTCGCCTGCAGCGCCAAGACAGCGAGCTGCGGCAAATCAGGCAGCTACAAGCCCACCCCGACCTTGGGTCCTCAGAGCGGCAAGTGCGGGGGGCGGGGTCTAGTCGCCCATTGGCCCATGCTGGGGGCGGGGCCACATCTCCGTCCCGCCCCCATCCCCCGCCTAGTTAAATAGGCTTCGCGCCGGCCCGGGGAATTATTCATCGTGGGGCGGGGCCTGGGTTTGTTTACACGCTGCCATTGGCTGGATTTGAATCGGCCCGACTGCGGGCCGGCCGCGGGGCGGGGCGCCAGAGGGCTCCGGCCTGCGCCTGACAGCTTCAGCCAGGCAACCCACATAAGACGCGCCGCCAAAGCACTGGAACCCTGGAGATGGGGATACTCCAAGTGGAGGCTGGCAGCGGGGGCGGGCAGGTTGAGGCTTCCGCAGGTTTCTTGATAAATGCTAACCAAGGGGGTAGGGAATATTGTTTTTGTTTTCATAAAAAGTAGTAAGGATAAACAAACCCGAAAACAACCTAGCTGTCCATGGATAGGGGACTCATTAAATAAGCTGTGGTCCGGCCCACAGGGGGACATGAAATAACCGTAAAATGAGGAAGTAATACATGAACCGACGCGGAATAAGCTATGAATTCAGTTAAGGGGAAAAGGCAATGAAGGAGGAAGAGTGTATGATAATTTAAAGGGGAGGTGAGAAAATATAATAAGCTTCTGCTTGTTAAATGCACAGAATATCTTCGAAAGCAGAAACAAACTGGTAACTGCAGCGTCTGTGGGGAGGGAGACCGCGGTGCGTGGAGGGTAGATCTGTTTGGACCTTTGTAAAGTTAGAAACTTGTAAACAAAAATATTAAGTTCTGAGAACTCTCCCTTTTCATCCACGTACCTCAAAGCAACGGCCCCTAGGAAAACTCTTGACTTGGCTATAGAGGCCATGGACCACCGACCTGCGCCCCCTACAACCCACAATGGTATTTGGGGAATTGAGCTGCTTCACGTACTCAGGACCAACAGAAATCCAGATTCAATGAAGAGTGGCTTTATTTATTAGTAATCACTGCAGGATTTAACATCCCAACGGAGAGGGAGGGCCCACTTCCTGAGAGATGCTAAGTGGGGGATGAGGAGGAGAAACCAGCCAGGCCCTCTTAGGAGAGAGAAGAGAAAGTCAAAACTAGGAGAGGCCCCTTTAAGAAGGGAAGCCTGCCTCCTCCGGAAAACGACGCTGGCGGAATTGACCTGCAGAAGGGAGAGTTGTCCGGGTTTTGACTTTTATTATTACTCTCTGTTCCGGGAGATCTGGAGCAGAGAATGAGAACGACTTCCTGCAGCTGAGTTTTGACCTGTTATGGATCTTGCTTGTCAAGACTTCCTCTGTATACGTTCGCTACAGGGTTTGTGAAACATTGTTTAGATGGCTGGGAAAGTCACCCAGGCCTGGAGTGAAACTTGACCGGCTACGAGATGATGTAGTTCTAAGTTAACGCCTACCAGAGCTGGCGCTGCCGGCCCAGGTACATAGATAAACTCGGTGAATGCCCCTAAAGATCCTAGCAGGTTCTAACAGCATCCCGTTTTACACATGTGGAAACTGAGTCACAGAGAGGTTATAGAATTGCCCACATCAGGCGTCACAGGGATTCGGACCCAGGCAGCCCTTCTCCAAAGTTCATACTTTTAACCATCATATTACACTTGCCCCTAAAAACTTTTTTGTCTTTTGATGCATTGTTTTAAAAGCTATAAGAAGCTTAATGCAGATTCTTTTTTTTTTTTTGAATCTTTGAATTTTATTTTTTTATACAGCAGGTTCTTACTAGTTATCTATTTTATACGTATTAGTGTATATATGTCAATCCCAATCTCCCAATTCATCACCGCCCCCGCCCCGCACCTCTTTCCCCCCTTGGTGTCCATACGTTTGTTCTCTACATCTGTGTCTCTATTTCTTAGTGCAGATTCTTAATGGAGGTGAACTATTTTGTATGCTTTCTGTCGTAGAGGAGTTTTGTGGTTTTTTTTTTTTTTTTACTTTTAAATTGAAGTATAGTTGATTTGCAATGTCATGTTAGTTTCAGGTGTACAGCAAAGTGATTCAGTCTATATATATATATATTATATATATATATATTCTTTTTCAGATTCTTTTTCCTTGTAGGTTATTACAAAATATTGAGTATACAGTAGGTCCTTGTTGGTTATCTATTTTATATATAGTAGTGTGTATATGTTAATCCCAGACTCCTAATTTATCCCTACCCCCCTCCCCTTTCCCCTTTGGTAACCATAAGTTTGTTTTCTATGTCTGTGAATCTCTTTCTGTTTTGTAAATAAGTTCATTTGTATTTCTTTTTTTCTTTTTAGATTCCACATATAAGCGATATCATGATATTTGTCTTTGTCTGACTTACTTCACTTAGTATGATAATCTCCAGGTCCATCCATGTTGCTGCAAATGGCATTATTTCATTCTTTTTTATGGCTGAGTAATATTCTTGTGGGATTTTTTTTTAATAAAAGAATTTCTGATGGTTTTTCCTAAAATTCTGTATCAGAGCAAGCTTTTAAATTTTATTTTATTTTTTCACCCTCCAGCTTTTTAATTTTTTTAAGTACCTTTCACGAGGAAATGTTCTGCCCTCAGCCCTCCTACTCCTCTCACCATTAAATACTTCCCTGATCATTACTGTGTAATCATCAGGCACACTTCTAAGCTCATTGAATTGTTACAACAACCAAGAAGTCGAAATTGTTAGCGGTCTCATTTCACAGATGAAAAAACCGAGGCACAGAGAAGTTAAATAACTGGCCCAAGGTCCCACACCTCTCTCCAGAAAAACAAGAGGAAGACCAAGAATGGGTAGATCATGGTGGGAGAGAGAGGAAGGCATCCAGAGTTGCTGAGAGACAGGAAAAAATTGGAATTAAGATAAGCCAATAGATAAACAACAAGGTCCTACTGTATAGCCGAAAGAACTATATTCAATATTCTGTAATAAACCATAATGGAAACAAATATGAAAAAGAGTATATATATATATATATATATATATATATATATATATATATATATAACTGAATCACTTTGCTGTACAGCAGAAATTAATACAACATTGTAAATCAACTATTCTTCAATAAAATAAATTTTAAAAAAAATTTTTTAAAAAGGGAAACCAGTGGACTGGTGAATATGGGGAAAATGGCTTTAGCAAGGTGGTAGGAGCTGAGGTCAGTTTGCAAAAGGTAGTGAGAAAATGACCAAGAAGCACATGAAAAGATGCTCAAGGTTATTAGTCATTAGGGAAATGCAAGTTAAAACCATGAGAGGCCACTTCGCCCTCGCTAGAATGGCCATAATCCAAAAAAGGGACAATACCAAGTGTTAGAAAGGATGTGGGGAAATCAGAATCCTCACACACTGCTGGTGGGTAAAGGGGCCACCAATATGGACAACAGTTTGCTGTTTCCTCCATAAGTTGCACCTGGAATTACTACATGGCCACACCTATGTGTATACCCAGAATAGTTGAAAACAAGTGTTCAAACAATAACTTGTACATGAATGTTCCCAGCAGCATTACTCACAATAGCCAGAAGGTGGAAACAACCCAAATGTCCACCAGCAGATGAATGAATCAACAAAATGTGGTCTATCCACACAATGGAATATTATTCAGCCACAAAAAGGAACGGATCCATGCTATGACATGGAACCTTGAAAACAGGATGCTAAGTGTAAGAAGCTAGATCCAAAAGGCCACGTATTGGATGAGTCCATTATATGAACTGTCCAGAAGAGGCAAATCCATAGAGACAGAAAGCAGAAGTGGCCAGGGCCTGGGGGGAGGGGGGAGTGGCGAGTGACTGCTACATGGGCACAGGGTTTCCTTTTGGGGTGATGGGAAATTTCGAGAATTAGATAGTGGTGATGGTGGTACAACACTGTGAATGTGCTTAATGCCACTGAATTGTACATTTTAAATGGTGACAACAGTCAATTTCATGATACAAAAATTTTTTTTAAATTTTAAATGATGAGAAAGCAGTGGTGTTAAGCACACGATTTAGAAAATAATACACATGGCAGTGTATACGAGGAGAGGATCCAAAAACAGCTAGGGAGGGGCTGGTAGAGGGAAAGAATGGAGGGAGATCTGGGGAGATGGCAGTGGAGAGAGGTCCAGTCAACGCACCTGCTCTGGAGTGGTTCCTGAGAGCCTAGGGCAGAACTTGTGGAGATCTCACAAGTCTCTGGAGGATACAGACCCACCCCCAGGGTAGACAGGGCTGGGATGGGGGAAGGTGGGGGGTTGTGGAAGCCCAGAGCAGGCACCTGACCCAGCCTGCAGTTCAGGAAGGCTTCCTGGAGGAGGAGAAGGGTAAAGAGGAGTCTGATAGGAAAGATCAGATGGGGAGGAATGTGGATTTTCCGGGTCCAAAGTAGAAAGGGAGCCTGGAATTTCTAAAGCACAGATCAACCTTGACATTCCCCTGATTGAAACCCTTCTAAGGCTCCCTAGTGCCCTTGGGGGTAGTCCACACTCCGGAACATCTTGGCCTCAGTTTATTCAGCACACCCTCTCTGAGCACCTGCTCCATGCCCCGCCCTGCGCACGGGCAGTGCTGGGGACACAGCGGGGAAGAGCCAGGCCCAGCCCTGCCTTCATGGGACTCACACCCCAGTGCGGGAGACAGCCATAAAACAAATCATTTCGCAGTGTGACAGATATTAGCCTGACGGCTGCTATGGGAGGTCAGGTGGAGTTAACTCAGCCCCCCGGGGTTTCCCCACTTCTATTATTCCTAAAGGTCTATTTCACAACTTTTGCCCGAGTACTGCCTCTATTGTCTGTACCTTAAAAATGTGTTCTCTCATAAACAACAAGGTCCTCCTGTATAGCACAGGGAACTATATTCAGTATCCTGTGATAAACCATAATGGAAAAGAATATGAAAAAATATATATGTATCACCAAATCACTTTGCTGTACAGTAGAAATTAACACAACATTGTAAATCAACTATACTTCAATAAAATAAAATAAAATTTGTTCTTTCAACCAACTTTTTTTCTTCCTTTGATGGGTTCCCCTGGGGCTACCTTAGGCTGATCCCAAGGAACAATAGTCATGAAGTCACAGGTGTGAAGGGCCAGTTCCTTTTTTCCCCAACGTGCTTTAAAATAAATGCATAACAATTAAAATGTCACCTGGAAATCATCCCAAATGCTACTTTGGGAACCCGGTGACTTAGACTCTGGGGATTAAGGGACACCTTCCTGAAGGAAGTCAATTGTAAGCTAAGACTTGCAAGATAAATAGAGTTAGTCAGACAAGGGTGGAGGGGAAGGGCAGGTGCAAAGCCCCAGAGGTGGCAGTGGCAGGGAAAGAAGGCAGGTTGGGCTGCTGGAGTCTTGAGAGCTTGGCTGAGAGAGGCTTAGGGACTGGGTGACCTTACACCAGGGATTTGGGGTTTGATCCCAAAGGCCATACACCATCATTGAAGGTTTTCTTGTCACTGTCGTTATTACTTTTAATTGCTATGCAATCTACATACCATAAAACTTATTCATGTATAGTGGACCATTCCATGGTTTATTGTATATTCACAAGGCTGTGCAACCATCACCACTATCTAGTTCCAGAACATTTTCATCACCCCAACAAGAAACCCTGTACCATTAGCTGTCCTTCCTATTTCCCCCCTACCCACCAACCCTAGGCAACCACGAATCTGCTGTCTCTATGGATTTGTCTATTCCGGATGTTTCATATAAATGGAATCCTACAATATATGGCCTCTGTGTCTGGCTTCTTTCACTTAGCATGATGTTTTCTTTTTTTCTTTTTGGCCACCCCTCATGGCTTGTGGGATCTTAGTTCCCCAACCAGGGATTGATCCCAGGCCCTTGGCAGTGAGAGCTCAGAGTCCTAACCATTGTACTGCCAGGGAATTCCCAGAATAATGTTTTCAAAGTTCACCCATGCTGTAGCATGAATCAGAACTTCATTCCTTTTTATGGCTGAATAATATTCCACTGTTGGGTCTCCCAAGGCAATAGAAATAAAAACAAAAATAAACAAATGGAACCTAATCAAACTTATGAGCTTTTGCACAGCAAAGGAAACCATAAACAAAACAAAAAGACAACCTATGGATTGGGAGAAAATATTTGTAAATGATGCAACTGACAAGGGCTTAATTTCCAAAATATACAAATAGCTCATACAACTTGATAACAAAAAAAACAAACAACCCAATCAAAAAATGGACAGAAGACCTAAATAGACATTTCTCCAAAGAAGACATACATATGGCCAACAGGCACATGAAATAATGCTCAACGTTGGTCATTATTAGTGAAATACAAATCAAAACTACAATGAGGTAGGGGACTTTCCTGGCAGTCCAGTGGTTAAGACTCCACACTTCCAATGCAGGGGGCATAGGTTTGATCCCTGGTTGGGGAACTAAGATCCCACATGCTGCATGGTGCAGCCAAAAAAAAAAAAACAACTACAATGAGGTATCACTTCACACTGGTCAGAATGGCCGACACTGAAAAGTCTACAAATAATAAATGTTGGAGAGGGTGTGGAGAAAAGGGAATCCTTCTACACTGTTGGTGGAAATGTAGATTGGTACAACCACTATGGAGAACAGTATGGCGGTTCCGTAAAAAACTAAAAATAGAACTACCATACGATCCAGCAATCCCACTCCTGGGCATATATCCAGAGAAAACTGTAATTCGAAAAGATACATACACCCCAATGTTCATTGCAGCGCTGTTTACAATAGCCAGGACATGGAAGCAACCTAAATGTCCATTGACAGAGGAATGAATAAAGAAGATGTGGTACATATATACAATGGAATATTACTCAGCCATAAAAAAGAATGAAATTATGCCATTTGCAGCAACATGGATGGACCTAGAGATTGTCATACTGAGTGAAGTAAGTGAGACAGAGAAGGACAAATATCGTATGATATTGCTTATATGTGGAATCTAAAAAAATGGTACAAATGAACTTATTCACAAAACACAAATAGAGTCGCAGATGTAGAAAACAATCTTATGGTTACCAGGGGGGAGGGATAAATCGGGAGATTGAGATTGATATATACACACTACTATATATAAAATAGATAACTAATAAAGGCCTACTGTATAGCACAGGGAACTCTACTCAATACTCTGTAATGACCTATATGGGAAAAGAATCTTAAAAAGAGTGGATATATGTATATGTATAACTGATTCACTTTGCTGTACAGCAGAAAGTAACATAACATTGTAAATCAACTATACTGCAATAAAAATTTTTTAAACATAAAATAGATAAACAACAAGGTCCTACTGTATAGCACAGGGAACGATATTCAATATCTTGTAATAACCTATGATGGAAAAGGATATATATATATATATATAACTGAATCACTTTGCTGTGTACCTGGAACTGACACAACATTGTAAATCAACTATACTTCAATAAAAAAATATTTCTACTGTTGGGATACACCACATTTGGTTTATCCATTCATCAGTTGATAGACATTTGGGTTGTTTCTGCTTTTTGGCTGCTGTGAATAATGCTACTTTGAACCTTCGTGTACAAGGGTCTGTGTGGACATAGATTTTCCTTTCTCACGGGTACCTACTGAGGAGCAGAATGAAGAGTGTGGTTTTGCTGATTTGTTTCTCACCTGAAATAAGATCAAACTACAGAAAACTCTTTCACAGTTTACTCTTCTCAAACAAGAACAGTAAAAAGAACTCCATTCTCCTAGGTTCATCAGTCAATAATATTTAACCACATGTGTTTGTTTGTTTGTTTTTTTAATTTCTTTATTTATTTATTTTTGGCTGTGTTGGGTCTTCGTTTCTGTGCGAGGGCTTTCTCTAGTTGCGGCAAGTGGGGGCCACTCTTCATCGCGGTGCGCGGGCCTCTCACTATCGCGGCCTCTCTTGTTGCGGAGCACAGGCTCCAGACGCGCAGACTCAGCAATTGTGGCTCACGGGCCCAGTTGCTCCGCGGCATGTGGGATCCTCCCAGACCAGGGCTCGAACCCGTGTCCCCTACATTGGCAGGCAGATTCTCAACCACTGCGCCACCAGGGAAGCCCATCACATGTGTTTTATCTCACTCTTTTCTGAACATTGGAGAGGCAGCGGCAGGCATCCTGTCCCTTGATCCCTATAAATACTTCAGCATGGAGCTACAGAACAAAGACATTCTCTTCAAAAACCCCAGGACAGTTATCAAAATCAGGAAATGTAACACTGATACAATAATACTGTCGTTTAATCCACAAATTCAAATCTCTCGCTTCCCTTCAATAATGTCCTTTATAGCCATGTTTTCACCAGTATAGGATCCAATCTTGGATCATGCATTGGACTGAGTCATGTTGCTGAAAAATCTTAGGAAGGGGGAGACTTGATTAGCTTTACCCCTTCCTTGCCTCCCTTTGGCTGACTGGGGAGCAGAGACTGGGGGGTCAGAGGGGAAGCGGGGAGACAAGGGAGAAGCTGGTGCTCACAGTCAGAAAGAGAAACTTAGGAATCAGATGGATCTCAGTTCAAATCGTGGCCCAATTATTCAGTAACCGTGACCTTGGGCAACTGTGACCTCTCTGAGCCTCAGTTGTCTCATTGGGAAAATGGAACTAACCCCTAGGCTCACTGGGAGGACCAGTGACATACTGAGCACAGACCTAGCACATCAGATGGAATCAACCCCCCCACCCCCATCCAATCATCACCATTTATCCCTGTCAATTTCCAGGACCAGAACAGTCCCAAGTGCTTCAGATCTTCAGATGAGGTTGCTTTTCGGATCCGTACAGCAAACAACCTTATAAGCAGATACTATTATCATCACTATACTATTATCATCACTAATCTGTAGAAGTGAGGTGTCTTATAGAAGAGGTATTTTAGTCTGTTCAGGCTGCTGGAACAGAATACCATAGACTGGGTGGCTTATAAACAACAGAAATTTATTTCTTACTGTTCTAGAGGCTGGGAAGTCCAAGATCAAGGTGCTTCCTGGTTCACAGACAGCCATCTTCTTGCACGTCCTCGCATGGCAGAAAGGGTGAGGGAGCTCTCTGGGGTCTCTTTTCTAAGGGAACTAATCTCATACATGAGAACGCCACCCTCATGACCTAATCACCTCCTAAAGGCCCCATCTCCAAATACCATCACATTGGGGATTAGGTTTCAACATATAGAGTTTGAGGGCTGGGGGGAAATAAACATTCAGTCTACAGCAGGAGGAAACTGAAGCACAGAGAGGCAAAGTCAGTTCCCTGAGGTCACCCAGCTGATCAACAGCCGAACCAGGATTAAAACCCAGACACCATCCCCACCATGCCTGTGTGTAGGGTTGTTGTTAGTCTAGGGCAAGAGATAATGGTGGGGCCTGGACCGGGGTGGAAACGTGGGGATGGAAACAAGAGGACTGACCCACAGGGAGGTAGAAGGGTGACTAACTCGGGGAGGGGGGGGAGGTCTGAGAAAGTGGGAGGAGTCCAGGTTGAACCCCTCCCTCACGAGCACTCGAGAACAAACACTTCCTCACAGGAAATGGAAGAAATAAACAAAAGGCAAGGAAGCTGGAATCGGCCTTATCCTGAAGTAGGAAGGGGATTCATCAGCCTCCAATGATGGGTGGAGGTGGGGTTGGGGGCTTAGAGAGTAAGGAATGGGATAGAGCTGCCCCAAAAGAGACCTAAGGGACTCACAGAAAGAAGTGAAGTTTAAAGTCAGAAAACAGGACTGTGGGGCAGATGAGGCAACTGTGGACAATGGGAATCAGACTTTTGTTGGCTCATGGGAGAAGCAGAAATAAGAAAGACCACTCTTCCCTGCCTTGAGGCTGCCCTTCTCCACCCCTCCCTTTATCTGGGCGCTTTGCGGTGTGCTTTCGCAGCTCCTCCCATCAAGACATGGAGTCTCTTGGGACTTCCCTGGTGGTCCAGTGGGTAGGACTTCTCGTTCCCAATGCAGGGGGTCCGGGTCTGATCCCTGATGGGGGAACTAGAACCCAAATGCATGCCGCAACTAAAGATCCCGCACGCTGCAGTGAAGATCCTGCGTGCCGCAATTAAGACCCAGCAGGGCCAAAATAAATAAATAAATATTTTTTAAAAATTAAAAAAAAGAGAGATGGAGTCTCTTTTCCCATCCCCTGAACTGAAATTTACAACTTGCTTTAGCCGGTAGAATACAGCAGGAGTGTACAAATTCCAAGGCTAAGCCTTAAGAGGCTCAGAGTATTTCTCTTCTCTCTCTTCTTCTCCACCTTTGCCATGAGAACACGCCTGGACTAGCTTGCTGGAGGGATGTGAGGGAGAGGTAAAGAAGAATTGAGTCATCCCAGCTGAAGTAATTCCAAACCAGCCAGCCTCTAGTTAACCTGCCAGAGGATGATGGCAGATTCACGAGTGAAACCAGTCAAGGTCAGCCAAGCCTGGCCCAGATTAGCAGAACTGTCTAGATGACCCAAATACACGTGAGAAAAAAAGAAAAAGTTGTTGTTTTAAGCCACTAAATTTCAAGATGGTTTCTTACACAGCTGTAGCTAACTGATACAGAGGAGAGGCTAAGTGCTAGGATAAACGTGTGGGCATCCCCAACACCCAGTATTTTAGTATTTATTGAATGACAAAAGAAATCCAAAATTATCTCTCACCTTTCCCTCAACAACTTCCTCTTGAAACTCTTATTCAGATATTCAGCTCATAGCTTGCTGCTAATAATACAAAATATGCCCCTTCCAGGGATGCTGAATTAACATTTCAAGAAAGAGAGAATGGCACGGCCAAAGAATAACAGCTTTGAAACTTGGACCATGTGTTAACTGAGAGCTATTATTATCATTGAAATCAAGGAACAATGGTCTTAATTTCAGAGCAGTTGATGATCTTGCTGAATCTCAGGAAGTAAGGTGAGAGGTACTAGTGGAAGGGAGAGAAGCACGGTTCCTCAGCCACCCACATCACCTGCGCAAAGATAGCTTTGGCCAAATTGCCTTTGTTACACCCTTTCTTCTTTTCTGGACCCCACACAGGGAAACTTCAATGACTTTGGTAAGGAAGGGACAGTATCTGTGAATCTGGAGGTTTTTTTTAGGAAAATGAATATCCTGGGTGGCTTCAGACATAGGACACACTTGAATTTTTTTCTTCATGGAGGGAGCTGCACTTTGGAACCTTGGAGCCTTGTGCCCTAAAGGACCTGGCATGGCAGAGCAGGGACCCATCTGCCAGGCTGGCCCAGTGCTACTCGTTCTCAGAAAACCCATTATGTGAAGGCTGGACATTTCCCCATCATTGAAAAAAAACCACCAAACAAGACAAAAATCCCCCTTAAAAGGATTTTAAGTAGAGGGAGCTGAAATGACCTGGAACACATTTCCCAAACTCCCCACCCCCCATCCTCTCCACACTCTGCAGTGTTAACTCATTCAGTAAATTTTTACTGCAGCTTCTTCTGTTTTTTGCTTTGTTTTGTTTAAGGAGAATATCTTTATTATTATAGTCTCCAAGGATTTCTTTTTTTTATTGAAGTATAGTTGATTTACAATGTTGTGTTAATTTCTGCTGTACAGCAAAGTGATTCAGTCATATATACATTCTTTTTCACATTCTTTTGTGATAAACTATTATGGTTTATCACAGGATATTGACTATAGCTCCCTTGCTCTACAGTAGGGCCTTGTTGTTTATCCATCCCATATATAATAGTTTGCATCTGCTAATTCCAAACTCCCAATCCCGTCCCCCACTCCTCCTCCCCCTTGGTGACCACAAGTCTGTTCTCTATGTCTGTGCATCTGTTTCTGTTTTGTTCATAGGTTCATTTGTGTCATATTTTAGATTCCACATATAAGTGATATCTTATGGTATTTGCCTTTCTCTGTCTGACTTCATTTGGTATGATAATCTTTAGGTCCATCCATGTTGCTGCAAATGGCATTATTTCATTCTTTCTATGGCTGAGCAGTATTCCATTGTGTATATGTATTGATACCACCTCTTCTTTATCCATTCATCTGTCGATGGACATTTAGGTTGCTTCCATGTCTTGGCTATTGTAAATAGTGCTGCTATGAACATTGGGGTGCATGTATCTTTTTGATTATGGTTTTCTCCAAATATATGCCCAGGAAAGAGATTGCAGGAACATATGGCAATTCTATTTTTAGTTTTTTGAGGAACCTCCATACTGTTTTCCATAGTGGCACTGAAGCTTCTTTCTTTCCTTCTTTTTAAATTTATTTATTTTATTTATATTTTTTTGGCTGCATTGGGTCTTTGTTGCTGTGCGCGGGCTTTCTCTAGTTGCAGCGAGCAGGGGCTACTTCTCGTTGCGGTGCACGGGCTTCTCACTGTGATGGCTTCTCTTGTTGCGGAGCACGGGCTCTAAGCACGTGGTCTTCTGTAGCTGTGGCTCGTGGGCTCTAGAGCGCAGGCCCCGCAGTTGTGGCGCATGGGCTTAGTTGCTCCGCGGTATGTGGGATCTTCCCAGACCAGGGCTCGAACCCGTGTCCTCTGCATTGGCAGGCAGATTCTTAACCACTGCGCCACCAGGGAAGCCCTGCAGCTTCATTCTGAAGCCAGAGAGTATGATATTGAAGAGTGCAGGCTCTGGAATGAGGCCTCCAGGTTCATATCCCAGTTCTGCCACCTACTGGCTCTGTGCCTTGAGCAAGTTAGTCTCCTCTCTGTGCCTCAGTTTCCTCATCTGTACAATGGGCATAGCAGCAACCCTCCTTACTCAATGAGGGAGTGGATGTGAAGTGCTAGAACACTACCTGGTGCTTTTATATTATTGTTACTGGAAGGTCCTCTTAGGTACTGGAGACACAGTGACCAAGACCTGCATGGCCCCCATCCTCACGGAACGAGCAAAGGAGATGCGTACTTAGTCATTAGTTACACAGTGAGGGATTGATTTCATTACAATTAAACCCAGAGTCATCATCTTTGACCATCTCCATCCCGACTACTTGAGTTCAGGCTGCTATCATCTCTGACGTGGTCAACTGCTGGGAAACGTTGTTCCAGGCGAAGGGCAGAATCAGATGCCAACATCCCTGGGGAAAGGTTGGTGGGGTGCAGGATGCTCACACGGTCTCAAAGCATCACATCTCAGATTGCTGTTCGCAAAGGAGAGAGTTTCCTTTACTGCGGAGGGAGCTAACAGTCACCACCTAAACACCTTTGGACAAGACAGTAGTAGCTAAATCTGTCCGCAGTATTATGACCCTTCTTCCCGCCAAGAGGTGGAGGGTCCCCATCTGCCTTTTAGAAAGGATTGCAGCAGCTGGCATGGGGCCAGATTGTACAGGAAGCGGGGAGGAGAAGGAGGAGGAGGAGGAGAATTAGAAGGAGTAGAAGCAGCCGCAGAAGAGGAAATGGGGAAGGAAGGAAAGAAGGTAAAAAAGAAAGAAGAAAGGAAATAACCTCAGTCCTTGAGAAACAGGATGGAACCCAAGGGTTGGGGGACTGGTAACCAATGGGAAAATGAGGGGGCTTGTGCTCTCGGGCTGGGCAATGAAGGGGTTCCTGACTGACGGCTTCAGTTTGCACAGAGAAGCATGGGACATGGCCATCAGCTGGATGGCAGGGGTGGGTGGGTGGGAGGCCTGGAAGGAAACAGTCCTATTGTGATGGAGCGAAAGCAAGTTCCCCAGAGACACAGAGAGAGTGCCCTGTGCCCCCTTGAGGTCTGTGATTTCTGTGATTCAGGTAAAACATGCCAGGCTGGCTGGGTGGTTTCCTCCCGCTGCGTTCAGCTGGCTTGGAGAGGCAGATGGCAGAGTTTGGCCAGGTGCCTACTGCAGATTGGGAGGGGCAAAGGCTTTGAGGATGCTTGAAGGAAGTGATTCAAGGGATGACTGTGAGGACAGGAAAGCGGGGTGGAGAGGAGAAACCGGTGGCCAGGGTGGACCCCTCACTCCTTCTGGAGAGCATCTTTTTCCTTCGCTTCACTGGGGCTTAATTTTTCATGGTTTTCCTTCCACTTCTCTGGTTCTTCTTTTTCAGTGTCCTCACTGATTGACTTTTCCTCAAATGCCTGCACTTTTCCGAGTGCAAATCCGGGCACCCCCCCCCCACCCCCACCCCTTGACTCTCCTTTTCTGCCTGGGCTTCCTAAGCATTCTCACGTCTTCCAAAGTTTCGGAGACCAGATAACCTCCTGATCCCAGTATCAGCAGCACTGTCATGACCTGTTGAAAAGAGCAGGTGGTCTGCATGCAGGTCAGGCAGTGGTGCGAGGCGGAGAGGACCACAGGGCCAGCTTTATCCACCAACATCCCAGGGAGAGCATGGTGAGGATTTGACTTCTGAGACAGGCAGGTTTTCCTGCAGCCACAGCAGTGATTCCCAAACCAGGCTGCACGCTGTGATCACCTGGGGAAGCTTTAAAACCAAACAATGCCCTGGTCATGGGCTTGTCAATTCATTCACAATCTCCAGGCATGAGACGTGCATTTCCCATCACACCATTCCGTTTAGGGCTGGTTGTGTAAAATTTGGTCACTCCAAGGGGAGAAACTATTGGAAGATGCTGTTTGCCACCCCTAACAGATTTTTTTTTTTTTTTTTTTGCAATTATGTATGATCAACCTTAGGACAGCTCTAATCGTCACCTGGAATATTATTCATATTAATATTATTAAGGTGAGATATTTGGACGATGATTGGGAAATCTGAATATGGATTAACATTAGATAAAAATCACTGAATGAATCTTAATGTTGTGTGGATTTCTCCTCTGGCCAAGCCTAACCCAGAACCATATATGGAAGGGAATTCTGAGAAATGTGATTCCAGCTTAGCTAAGTTGTCACAGTATGAAGTCCCTCAGGCCCGGAGGGACATTTTTGTTAATGCCCATCAGATTGTCTCTCTTCGCATATAGCTCTTCAGTGGATTCTGTTGATTTCACATGCTATCCAAACTCCTTCCCAGGGCCCACCAGGCTCTGGTTGGCCTTCATCCACTTCTTTAACCTCATCAGTATCCCCAACTTGCTTGCCATAGCCACACGGGTCCTCTTTGAGCTTCTCAGACCTCTAGTTGGTATCATGACCTTTGTACTTGAAGTTCCCTTTGCCTGGAATTCTTGCTCCAGACCTCTGCTTGACAGCCTGACTCTTAACCTTCAGGTCTCAATTCAAATGCCACCTCCTCCGAAAAGTCTTCGTGGATCATGCTGTCTAAGGCAGTTCTTCTCAAAATTCAGGGTACACATGAATCCCACGGGAATTTTGCTAAAATGCAAGACCTCCTGCCTTAGGAGGTCTGGGATAGGGCTTGAGCTTCTGCATTTCTAACAAGCTGTTGATGCTGCTGGTCTGGGTACCGTGCTTTGAATAGCCAGGTTCTAAAGCACCCAGACCCTCTCTATCACACTGTCGTGTTCATTTCTTTCATAGCTCTCACCTCATTTTGGAGTTAACTTGTTATCTCTTTCCTTGTTTATTGCTTGTCTTCTGCACAAGAACGTAAATTCCATGAGACCAGGGAGATTGTCTGCTTGTTTAATGCGGTATTCTGGCACAGAGCAGGTGTTCAATATTTGTTAAATGTTTGACTGCAGGAGACTCAAAGATAAAAAGAGATGGTGTCCATCTAGAAGATACTGAAGGGCAAATGCACTTATAAGATGATGGAGGTGTGGCAGAGTACAGCAAAGCCTTGCCTAGTGTTATTTATTTATTTATTTTAAAAATAAATTTATTTATTTATTTATTTATTTTTGGCTGTGTTGGGTCTTCGTTTCTGTGCGAGGGCTTTCTCCAGTTGCGGCGAGCGGGGGCCACTCTTCATCGCGGTGCGCGGGCCTCTCACTGTCGCGGCCTCTCCCGTTGCGGAGCACAGGCTCCAGACGCGCAGGCTCAGTAATTGTGGCTCACGGGCCTAGTTGCTCCGTGGCATGTGGGATCCTCCCGGACCGGGGCACGAACCCGTGTCCCCTGCATTGGCAGGCGGATTCTCAACCACTGCGCCACCAGGGAAGCCCCCTAGTGTTATTTTTAATCATGGCCAATCCTAACCTTGATAATTGTTCTTTAGTATTTTATGTCTCTTTTTACTTCTCCAACCTTATCTGACGACAATTGTGAAGTTTGTAAGGGTGTGTCTTAGTCCATTCAGGCTGCTATAGCAAATATACTATAAACTGGTGGCTTATAAACAATAAACATGTATATCTCATAGTTCTAGAGGCTGGAAAGTCCAAGATCGTGGTGCCGGCAGATTCAATGTCTGGTGATATTGCTTCCTCATAGACAGCTGGGGTTTTTTTTTTTTTTGCTATAACGTCGCATGGTGGAAGGGGTGAGGGAGCTCTCTAGGGTCTCTTTTAAAAGGGTACTAATCCCATTCATGAGGGCTCCACCCCCATGATCTAATCACGTCCAAAAATGGATGAGCCTAGAGATTATCATGCTAAGTGAAGTAAGCCAGACAGAGAAAGACAAATATCATACGATACTGCTTATATGTGGAATCAAAAAAAAAAAAAAGATACAAATGAACTTATATACAAAACAGAAAGAGACCCACAGACATAGAAAACAAACTTATTGTTACCAAAGGGGAAAGGAGAGGGAGGGGTAAATCAGGAGTTTGGGATTAACATATACACACTACTATATATAAAATAGATAATGAACAAGGACCTACTGTATAGCACAGGGAGCTATACTCAATATTTTGTAATAACCTACAAGGGAAAAGAATCTGAAGAAGAACATGTATATATCTGTATATATATCTGAATCATTTTGTTGTACACCTGAAACTAACACAACATTGTAAATCAACTATACTTCAATAAAAAAATTTTTTAATAAAAAATAAATTATAACATACCATTGTAAAGCAACTATACTCCAATAAAGATGTTAAAAAATAAATAAATTAATTAATTAATTAATTAATTAAAAGGGCACTAATCCCATTCATGAGGGCTCTACCCCCATGATCTACTCATATCTCAAAGGCCCACCTCCTAATACCATCACATTGGGGGTTAGGTTTCAGCATATGAATTTAGGGGGGACACAAACATTAAGACCTAACAAGGTGGGACAATTTCTTGGGTCTTTGTCTATAATCTCCTTTGGTGCTTAGCTTACTGGAGATATAGTAGAGACTTCTTAGGAAATACTTGGTTGAATCATTTATTCAGTAAAATGGCTGAATGTCAAACTTAAAAAAAATTTAATAGCATGCTGGTGGTTGTTCATTGTCAAGGCAAGCACCACCCAATTCTCCTTTAGTGTAATATGGCTGGCAGCTCCCCTCCCCTGCTCCCATCTGTTCAATTCATGTGAATACCCAGATACTCCCATACACAAACCTGGGGGAGAGGGAAAAGCACAGGTCCAGGAGTCAAGATAGCTGCATCTGGCCCTGTTTCTGTCACTGACTTGCTGTGTAACTTTAGGCAAGTCCCTTGCCCTCTCTGGGCCTCAATCTCCTGATCTGTGTATATTGAAGGGGTTGGACCAGATGACATCTCTGGTCCTTTCCAGTTCTACAACCTATTTCACTTTCCTAAATTGAGGTGAGTTTTCTCTGGGGGTTTGGGGGGAATTCTGAGACTCCACCGGAGATAATGGGACATGTCTTCAGGGTGGGAGGCCCTGACCCAAGGAGCTGACCTCCTCAGAGTCACACTGCCCCCACCCATGGGAACCAGCATTACCAGAAGAGTGCCTTGCCCTGTGGCCACCAAGTGGCACATTCACTAAGCACCAGAAGGAAAAAGGCTGCTCCAGGAGGCATCCAGGATTCAGGCACAAACACACCTCACTCCCCATCTCCTATAGCAACTTCCAGCACAGCCATACTGGCCCGGCCTCCAAGGTTAGGCCTCAGTACCTTTGCTCCTGCCTTTTTCCCTGCCAGGACTGCCGGCCTCCCTCCTGGCTGTTTAATCATTCACATATGTTCAGCATATGTTATGATTCAATGAGGGCTTTCTTCCAAGTATTCCCATTTACTCTTTGTGACCTCCCATGCAGCGGGTCGCTGTCCTCAATCTGTGGGGCAGAAACTGAGGTTCGACTGAGGCCATATAGCTTGTGGGTTAGGCTGGGTTCAAATCCAGGTCTTTGGATCCTGACTCCTCCTTGATTCGGTGAGTGTCTCTGTGCCTCAGTTTACTCATCTGGAAAATGGGGATAAGAATAGTATCTGCCTCATAGGGTGCTTATAAGGATTCAAGTGAGTTAATATATGTAAAGGGCTTCAAACAGTGCCTGGCACATGGCAGGGATGCTGCTGCTGCTGCTAAATATTTGATTCCAGAGCTCATGCTCCTTCCACCACGGCTTGTGGTCTCTGGCAAGAGGTTAGCGTCCCCAGCTTCTAAGCCTGAGCTCACGTCCTACCTCGAAACTCACCCATTGGAGCATCTCCCATGCACCAGGCCCTGCGTTTGGTACCTTCACACACATGTTGCATGAATTCCTTTCATTGTAGAATTAAAATTGTAGAACATCATCTGCAGAAAATGTAACTTAATAATTTAAAATTTAATTTTAAATCACTGCTTACTTTTATTTACTACATTTTAATCAAAATTTAGTAAAAAAGTATAATCTAATCACTAACATTTAAGTTTAATGTGACTACCGAATTTTAATTTAACTTTCATCAATAATTTAATTTTTTTTTTTTTTGGCTGCGTTGAGTCTTCGTTGCTGCACGCGGACTTTTCTCTAGTTGTAGCGAGCGGGGGCTACTCTTGGTTGCGGCGCACAGGCTTCTCACTGCGGTGGCTTCTCTTGTTGCGGAGCACAGTCTCTAGGTGCGTGGGCTTCAGTAGTTGTGGCGCGCGGGCTCAGTAGTTGTGGCTCGCGGGCTCTAGAGCGCAGGCTCAGTAGTTGTGGCGCACGGGCTTAGTTGCTCCGCAGCATGTGGGATCCTCCCGGACCAGGGCTCAAACCCGTGTCCCCTGCATTGAATTTCAGTCTTTAAGATTTCACTAGTTTTTCCACTAATGTCCTTTTTCTGTTCCAGAATCATCCAATCCAAGTTGGTTTTTTTGTTTGTTTTTATTTGTTTATTACAAACATTGCTGTTTATGACTATTCTTGTGCACATCTCCTAGTGCATATGAGCAAGTTTCTCTACCGTCAATCCCTGGATTGCTGGGGCATGGGACACATCACATCTTTAATTTTATTCAATATCTTCAATTTGTACTCCACTGTGATTGTACCAAGTTTACCCATGACCAGTACTGTGAGTTCCCCTTGCTCTGCGTGATAGAAAAAATGTAAAAATTTGCCAAACTGGTAGGTGTGACCTAATATCTGTGGTTTTAATTTGCATTAAAATCTTGCTATAATTAGGCCCCTTTTCCTATGTTTCCTCTTGTATGAAGTGCCTCCTCATATTTTTTATTTGTTTGTTTATTGGGCTGTTGCATTGACTTGTAGTCTTCTAAAATAATTTCTGAATGCTACTTCTTTGTGTTATGTGTTGCAAGGATATTGTCTCTGTCCATAAAGTGATCAATGTTTGTCAAAGGACAGGAAAATGTCACTTTCCTTCAGGAGCTTAAGTCCTGTTCTTTAAACTCTCATCTACCCATTGGCCAGGGTCCTCATTTCTTCCACCAAGAGATCACACTGCTGAAACTCAGTATTTTTTAGTGTTTGCTATATAAATGAAGAATCCCTCTTAAAACGAAGGCAGGTTTTTAATCCCTGTCTTTGCATAACCTACAAGGCCCTACATAATCTGCCCCTAGTTTACGCTTTCCTTTACTCACGTCATTCTAACCACACTGGCCACTGCTGGTCAAATGGACCCCACATCTTCCTGCCTCAGGACCTTTGCACTTGCTCCTCCCCCAGATATTTTTATAGCTCCCTTCCTCATGGCCTTCCAGTCTCCGGTCAGTGTAACTTTGCCAGAGAGGCTTTTACTGACCTACATAAAATAGCATCCTCTGACACTCTCTACCTTCTTTCCTTACATATTTCAAAAAGGATAACCACATTGCATACTAAATGTATTTGCCTGTCCCCCACTAAAGGTATGCTCGCTGTTCAGTACCAAAGCCGTTAGCTACATTGGGCTATGGAGCCCTTGAAATGTGGCTGGTCTGAACTGAGATGTCCTGTAAATGTAAAATATACACCACATTTTAAAGTCTCCCCCAAAGTAAATTATCTTATTAAAAAATTTTGGATTGATTACCTGTTGAAATAACATTTAGGGTTAAATTGTATTATTAAAGTTAATTTCACTTTTTTTTTTTAATCTTTAAAAAATCTGGCTACTAGGAAATGTAAAATTATGTGACTGGCACTTGGGGCTTGTATTATATTTCTACCAGACGGTGTTGCTCTAGAACATAAACCAGAGCAGGGATGTTTGACTCATATACTGTGGTATTTCAGAACAGAATGGAAACTCAATAAACAATATTTGTTGAATGAAGGAATCCAAAAGTGGAATGCCAGTCCTTTTCCTCTCCTCTCTGCTCTACCTACCCCAGGGATCAATTTTTTAAAACATCAAAACTTTATTGGGATATAATTTACATGAAAGTCACCCATTTTAAGTGTAAAATACAAGGATTTTTAGTAAAGTCACCACGTTGTGCAGCCATTGCTACAACTCACTTTCAGAATACTTCCATCACCCCAACCAGATCCCCTCGAGTTTGTTTACTAGTCGATACCCATTCCCGCCCCCAGGCAACCACGAATCTGCTGTCTCCATAGGTTTTCAGTGCGCAATTTCTAAGGAATGAATTCCCCGTCTAAGTCGTTCCACGGTTCAGACTTCTTGGCCGATCAGCACGCCCCCACCTCCCACCCCGGGCCATTGCTCCTCCCGGTTTCCTTCTGTCCGGCAGCACAGCTCAGGACATAGCCCGATCCACAGATGGTTCAGGGTTTGCTTAAAGAAAGGCCCCACATCTTCCCAACCCACTGCCAGGCAGGTCTCGGTGGCCCCTCGGGAGCACGGGGGACTGCCTCGCTGGGCCCCACGACGCTGCGAGGGCGGCCCCTGCTCTCACCGCCCCCCCTCCATCGCGGGAGGCTGCAGCTCAGCGTGGCCCGCGCGGAGCCAGAGTTCCTCATGCTGCGTCCGAACGACGCTCTGCAGGAACAATGGCCGGAGCTGCCCGACTCTTGGCCTCGGTGTGTGGGTCGTGGGGGGCCGGCCCCTCCCCCCGCGCTCCTTTCCCTTTGCGCCTTCACACTCTCCCGCCTTCAACCGCCCTCCTCCCAAAATGGCGACCAACCGCCTCCTTTCCCGCCCGCCACTGGTCACCTGACCACGCCAAGCCCCGCCCCTCGCGTGGCCCCCGCCCCTCGGCGGCGGCCGAATAGCCTCAGAGAATGCGCGGCCGGGCGGCACGCGCCGGGAGCCCGGGCGCCGCGAGGCGCGCGCGCGAGGATTCTCTGGGCGGTGCGAGCGGCCCGTGGCCACGCCCGCGCGCCCGCGCTGCGGGTGAGCGGGGCGCCCCGGGAGCGGGCCCGGCTGCGCGTGCGCGCCTGGCCGGCCGGCGGGCGGCGCCGGGGAGGCGGGGGCCGCTGGGAGGCCCGCAAGGCGCGAGGCCCGGCGTGCGAGCCCCCGGGGTCGGGTAAAACCCGGTTGCTGATGCCCCTGACCCCCTCCCCTTCCTCCCTATCCCGCCCTTTCCCGCCCCTTCCTCATTCTTCAACCCCTCCCCCCTTTTAAAATCTAATTAGTTTATATTTCTTCTTTAGGGGGGCCCAATCTCCCTTTCGAGGGGCGCAGCAGGCGCGGCGGGTGCCCCTCGCACCGCGTCACGCACGCACCTTCTGCATCCCCGCAGCCCCTTACCCCTTGGAGAAGACTCTCCTCAGAGGCCCCTGGCCCACTTTTCTTTCCTACCCCGCTCCCCCCGGGCCCCAACTGCCCCCTCGCAGCTCCCCAGCTCGCGCCGCGGGCCCTACCCGACCTCCGCACTTTCTGCATCTCGGCCTTGCATTCGCCCTCCGCTTTCTAGGCCCCTGGTGCTAAAATCTCCTTTCCTCCTGAAGAAACCCCCCCCTTTACGGGACCCAGATTTGTTTCCTTTTAGGATCTTCCAGCAAAACCAAAAAGCCCTCCCAGACTCCTTGATTACGCCCCTCCCCCTCCTTTTAGGAGCTTCCTCTAGCAAAAAAATTATTTTTTCTTTCCCAGATTTCTCCTCCGTTGAGGATCACTTTCCAGCAAAAATTCTTTCTTCCCACCAAGAGTCACCCTGTTTGGAAAATCTTTCCACTGATAACAAACCAACTCAGTCCTTCCGTTTTCTCTCTCGTCTAATATTTATTTTTCCAACCCTCTTCCCCAACTCTCCATCGAAAACCCCTTTTCATCACCAGTTCCACCCCAATTAGGCTTCTCCCAGCAAAGCTCTCCAGGTGCCTTCCCAAGGGAGGAAAAATAAGGAAAGAAAGAAAAAAATAACTCCTTTAACAACAAAATCCCTTTTCCTACCTAGATCTCCCCAGTTCAGTATTGCTTTCTTCTTTCTTCCAAAAGTTGCCAATCTCCCCCAATTTCACACCTGTGCCCTTGCTTCTTTGGGGACCCAAGTTCTGACTGCCCCTGCCTTTCCACCACCTGCTTTCAGGGCAAAAGAAGTTGGATGAGTGTCCCGAATTTATTATCCAGCATTCCAGGAGGAAATATCTAATGGTCTGTCACCTGAACCCCCTTCCCTGTGGGACCTAAACTAGGCCCTCCTGTTCCCTCGAGATTCTTTCACTCGCACTTCTCCTGGTGAGTTTCCTCCCTTTGCACTTGTCCGAGGACATCCACTTTGTCAGATGGATTCCTTTCTTTCTCAGAAGGGTTTCTCGTCAATCCAAGGGTCTCTGTACCAATGGTGAAACCATTAGAAATTGCTGCTTTGGGAGGTCAGATGAGGAAAAGGGTTATTTATTGTACATGTTGACTGCTCTGTAGGAATGCAGACATTTATTAGATTGGTGTATGTTTTATCATTTATTGCAAAGAAACTCTTTTTTTTTTCTCTAGCTCAGCAACTTAAATACCTACAGGGGATGGGCAGGTAAAGGCCCAGACTGTGGCAAACCTAAGATTGTGTTCCCCATCTAAACGATGCCAGCCAGTGGAAATGGCCAAGTGGAAATGTCAGGGCAGTGTTGCCAGAACTTTTACTTTCTTTTTTTTTTTCCCAGAAGAAACCAGAACACTGTCTTTATGTGAAGCTTTTTGATCTTTAAATGTTGACAACCAATTTAATAAGTACTTAAAGACCTTTATTTAAATATAAGTATTTAATATATTTATTTAATTTATTTAAAATTTTAAATATTTAATTAAATATTTAAATTAAATATTTGCTTTTTAAATTATTAAATATTAAATATTAAATTATTAAATTAAATTATTTAAATTATTAAAAGTATTTAAATATAAGTATTTAAAGACCTTATTAAAGACCACACCAAGGTGTGGGACCTTGCAAAACATGTTACTGGCCACCAGTTTGGAATTTTGGGTTTAGGTTAGACACATATACACACCTGTTTGGGCCCATGCGTACATGCTGGACTTTTTCTCTTCAGAGCAGCAGTTTTCAGACTTTTTTATCTTAGGACCCCTTTATGCTTAAAAATTATTGAAGACCTCAGGGTATTTTTGTGCATGTGAACTGTATCTGCTGATATTTACTGTATTAAAAGTTTAAACATAAATTTTTAAAAATTAATTCATTTAAAAATAGCAATAGTAAACCCATTATTTATTAACAATTGACATCTTTATTAAAAAACTATATTTCAGAAGATAAAAAATTTAGCGAGAATAGTGGCATCGTTTTACTTTTTTTGGGGGGGGGCTGCGTTGGGTGTTTGTTGCTGCGCGCGGGCTTTCTCTAGTTACGGCGAGCGGGGGCTACTCTTCATTGCAGTGAACAGGCTTCTCATTGCGGTGGCTTCTCTTGTTGCAGAGCACGGGCTCTAGGCGCATGGGCTTCTGTAGTTGTGGCGCACGGGTTTAGTTGCTCTGCGGCATGTGGGATCTTCCCAGACCAGGGCTCGAACCCGTGTCCCCTGCATTGGCAGGCGGATTCTTAACCACTGTGCCACCAGGGAAGTCCCTGTTTTACATTTTTAGAGTCATCTGGAGTCTTATATCTGCTTCTGCATTCAGCCTTTTGAGATAAGTCCTGTAGCCCCTGGGAAGTTTCACTGAATAGGAAGGGCAGATAACATCTAAACATTGTTATGAAAATAGTTTTGACCTCACAGACTCCCTGAAAGACTCTCGAGGACCCCAGGGGTCCTCTCATTGTCCTCATTACGAAAATGTCTATTCTAGATTTTGACGATTATCTGCATTTTCTGGTAGGAAGAGCTTGTGGAGTGAGAAACTTCGATGTCTCTTTTCCTCGTTGAGTTAATTCTGTGTAAGAAGTCTCTCTGGCGAGTGCAATCATAGCCTTCTGATTCCTCTATGTCGTTCTGTTTTCCAGCATAAGCTTTACACCTGCTTTCTAAATGAGCGATCAGAGGAAATGAGTTAAACTTCTGGTTAAAATTATATATTGGTTACATGGCTAGAGGAGGAGTTTTCCTTGGTTGTTCAACTGAAGAATGTAAGTGCAGAGTATAGGGCAGGAATCCCAGCGTCAAGCGTGGAATCACAGCACAGTGAGTGGTTAAGGGTGAGGGCTTTGAAGTCAGACTTCCCAGGGTTGAATGCTAACCTTGATTTGGGACAAGTTACCTAACTTCTGTGGACTTTATTCACCTCATCCATAAAATAGGGTTAATAATATAGTTTATGCCTCAAAGGGATGTTGTGGGAATTAAATGAAGTGATATATAAGTGATTGCAGTAATGCTTGGAACATGATAAAGCTTTGGTAAATGTTTGCTGCTATTCTTAGTATTATGATGGTGGTTATTATGTGGGCCAGGCCAGAAGGTAAGTGGGGACTGTGGGACCTGGAGGCCATTGCCCCATCCAGAGATGGCCGTTGTCCCTCACTCTATCCTATTATTACCTATCTGGGAATATCAAATCTAATCATTTTCAAGAGAAGCCAGAAATTCATATCTCTAGGTGTAATCTCCCCATTAAAAAAAATGTTGGTGACTGATCCAATTTTTATTTGTTTTTTGGGTATTCAGGCAATCTGATCCCATTTTTTTTCTTTTCTTTTTTTTTTTTGATCCAATTTTTAAAAACACTGTGTAGGTTAAACAAAACAAGCCTGTAGTTTACAACGTTTGGAGTGGGAAAATAAGGAAAGAATTGGCGTCGGCGGGGTAAAAGCTGCAAGTCTCTCCTACCTCCCAGCTCCCAACGACCTGATGTTACTGAGACATGATCACTGTCTCCCTGGTAACACTGATGCAGAGAGAGGAAGAGAAGGTGGCTCTTGGTGGGGAGGGGGAGGTGGCAAAGCTGACACACCAACAGGTTAGGGCTTCTCAAAGAGGAAGAGAGGTGGCCCAATGGAATCCTGTCACTCGTAAGGAAAGGGATGCTGAGAGCCTTCTTTGATCAGAGTTCTGTGACCAGCAAGATGTTCTAAGAAGTGTAGACACATATGGCAGAGTCAAAGTCATCCTAGAGCTTATAGTCTGGGGGAAAATAGAAGAACCTGAAAGATAATTAAATTTTGAAGCCATTCAGGATGAGTGTTACGTGGATTGTCAGACAAGTGCTTATCAGAGTTCAGAGGAGGGAGAAATAATCTCAGACTTAGTTATGTTGGGGGTATTCTCTGCAGTAGAGGGGGCGTTTCGGTCTGATTTGGAAGCGTTTCACTTGGTAAAGCCGAGTAAAGAGAAGGTGGTCAAGGGAACCGGCACAAATCAGCGTCATAAATTCAGATGTCCCGAGGGGCTGGGCAGGGCATATGGATGAGTAGGATGGGCAGGCGTGAGAGGTTAGGGAGTGGTGAGGACTGTGGCAAACTGGAGAGTGCATGCTGTGTCTAAAGGCAGCTGTGGCTTCTCAGCTCCAGCCAGTTGTTGCTTTGTGGACTCAGTGTTGACAGAGCATCAGGTATTTTTCCCCAGGTTTTTCAATAGAAGTTGGACAACCTTATTTTCAATGCAGTGTCCCAGGTGGTAGCCACAAGCCACTTGTAGCTAACTTAATTAAAATTAAATAAAATAAAGAACTTAGTCTGTCAGTTGCACCAGCTGCAATTCTAGCTGCTCATTAGCTGCATGTGCTGAGTGGCTATCATTGGACATGCAGATTTAGAACATTTCCAGCAGCGCAGAAAGTTCTTTTGGACAGTGATACTCTGTCCAAAAAAACTCTGACAGATTTTTCAACTTGATAACTAATTGAAAAATACTGAAATTTACTGCAGGCTGAGTAAAACATTTTTATAGAACAGGTAGATATTGAAATTGTTCTCTCCCTTCCCTCCAAACAAGGCCTCAGTAAATATTACTTACCTAATTGTGGATTTATGGCTGCGGTCTAGAATCGTATGGTGGGTTACTTTCCCAAGAGGTTGTAGCATTTCACAGGAGAATCTGTTTCTCCTCCTACCCCACCGGTCGTGGAATGATAGGCCTTTTTTAAAAGAAAAAAATTAAAATTGCTTTGGATCCCCAGTGTTGACTTAAATTGTTTTTTTAAACTATTAAACAAGGCCTAAATGATGATAAAATGAGGCACAAGTTCCTAAAGCTTACAGCTCTCTTGCCACCATGAAGCCAAAGTCAATTTGCAAATCAAATAGAAACAAAGCAACCAAACTAATGTAACTCAAATTACAAACATTAATTTAATGAGCGGGATGCTATTTTTCTGGAATTTAACTGCTTCCTTGAAACAAATACTTTGCAGACTGCCACACCAGGCCCTTTTGAGTTTAGCAGGCCCTGTGGTATCTCAGATCGCCCATCCCTTTTTTCAGTTTGAACTGCAGCAAAACCTCCACTTGTACCATGATGTCTGCTGGCTTTAGTTGAGCCCAAAAGCATTATCATGAGCTAAATCCACCTCTATCCTCTTCTCATTAGCCTGCAGCAATTAAAGTAGTCCTAGTCAGCGTTAGTGGCATTAGTGCAATTATAAACATACCGCCGGGCATTGAAACCAAATGGTAGTATTACTGGGTTATAAAGTGGTAATCCAATAATCCAGATATACAGATTTTCTTGTTTTAGATTGTTCTCAAAACGAAAGCACAAAATTACAAAATTCTTGGAAAGAGTAGTTGGACGCTTGGGAATGTCTCCAGGGGACCAGAAACCCTGCCCTACAGGGACTAGCGGGGAGCTCTGTGCATAGAAGGTGCTAAAACTTGTCGAATTGAATTTATCTGTTGACAGAACAAGAGCAAGTTCAATATTGGTTGAGCGGGGGGTTGCTTTACTATCTGGAAAAGGATGTAAATATCAAAGCCCAGCCTTTGGACTTTTGGCGTGCCTGCCTGAGGTTGTAACCGGAACAGTTTGTTCTATGGACTGTAGGAATATGTTGGAAGGAAGGCGATTCGGCATTGGGGAAATCCGACATAATCCTGTCTCCCACCCCGCCCCCATCAGCACCTTTTGTGTTTTCTAGTGTAATTGGTGCAGTGCAGTCTACAGATTAATTTATAGGGAATCAGTGTTGTGCAGCGGGTAAGAACACAAGCTCTAAAGTCAAAATATCTGGGTTTAAGATCTGGTTCAACTACCTGTTAGGTGTGTGACTGTGGACAAATGATTTACCCTCTCAGGGTCCCTTTTCTTCTCTGCCAAGTGGGAGTAATGATAGAACCGACCTCGGGGTTGTTGTGAGGGGTGAGTGAATTAAGGCACGAAGAGCACTTGGTGTGATACCTGACAAGGATAAAATGCTTACAGTTTTACTTTATAAGATGTTGCTTTATGTTACTTTTAAATAATGCTTTATGTTTTATATTATTTGCTTGTTTTTATAGTTGGGAGGTGAAGGAGATGGGTTCTTTTCCCCTTGGAGTGCTGGGAGCACTTTATAGCAGCACTGTAGAAGAAACTTTGGAATTGGCAGAGAAATTCACTTTGCCTTAAAATATAAACTTTTGTCATCCACATTCCCGTGTCTGCAATTTAGAATCCCCAGAAGCTCTGAGCGTGCTGAGGTGGCTCAGACCTCTTTGTGGCCACACCTGAACTCACATACTGCTCTCTACTGTCTTTATTTATTCTGTTTACTCTGAGTTGTCAGGGTTTCGAGGCAGAAAGAATGATTTGGTCACCCGGTGCTGCCCTGGACCCACTGGGGGTTACTTACAGTGTGGCGTATGCATTGATTTACCTTTCTGAATCCCTCAGATTCTGAATTCTGAAACTCACTTGGGTCCTGGAGTTCTGGTACAGGATTTCAGACCTGCACTGAACTTTAATTTGAGCGCCCTCAGTAGGCTACTTACACAGACACACAGGTGGACATATAATGTGACACTCAGACGTTGCGCTTGCAGCTATTCTATTACATTGCAACATGAAAGGTTTAAAAACAATCGAAACCTATGGCCTAGGAAACTAGCCCAAACTCCAGTTACTCTAGGATCCACTTGATTTATCAGTGAGTTGTCAAGCGTTTATTAAATGTCTAGCTATGGACAGAATTACGCGTGATAGCCCAGAACGGAAACAACCCAAATACTCATCAACAGATGAATGGATGAAGAAAATGTGTTCTATACACACAGTGGAATAGTGTTCATCCATAAAAGGGAATAAAGTGATGATACGTGCCCCAAGAGGGGGATCAAACTCGAAAATGCTATGCTTAGTGAAAGCAGCCAGACAGAAAAGGCTGCATATTGTTTGATGCCATTTATATGAAATGGATGGCCCTCTCCATACTTTGCATACGTCATAATTTTTTGTTGAAAAACTGGACATTTTGAATATTATAATATGGTGACTCTGGGAATCAGATTCTCCCCCGCACCTCCACCCCAGGCTTTGCTGTTGTCCACTGTGGGTTGTAATTGTTTGTTTGTTTAGTGACTTCTCTAGGCTATTTTTATAAAGACTGTATTTTTTGTCATGCATGGTCAGCGAAGTCTCTCTTCTGAGATTTGACCGAGATTTCCTTACGTGTCCAAAGAGACATTTGACAGAGATTTCCTTAAATGTCCAAAGCAAAACAAACAAACCCCACATCAAACAACTCACAGTCTCTGTTGTTGAGATCTGGGTGAGTGTTGGGACAGGCCTTCAGCATTCAGCAGGCAGCTTACAGCTTACGTTGGGTCTTCACTGCTGTGCGCAGGCTTTCTCTAGGTGCAGCGAGCGGGGTTACTCTTCGTTGCAGTGCGCGGGCTTCTCATTGCGGTGGCTTCTCTTGTTGCAGAGCGTGGGCTCTAGGCACGCGGGCTTCAGTAGTTGTGGCATGCGGGCTCAGTAGTTGTGGCGCACGGGCTTAGTTGCTCCGCGACATGTGAGATCTTCCCGGACCAGGGATCGAACCCGTGCCCCCTGCATTGGCAGGCGGACTCCTAACCACTGCGCCACCAGGGAAGTCCAATAGCTCTTTGCTTCTTATTGCTGGATAATATCCCATTGTATGATGTACCGCAGTTTGTTTATCCATTCTTCTGTTGAGAGACATCTTGGTTGCTTCCAGTTTTTGGCAGTTATGAATAAAGCTGCTATAAACATTTGTGTGGACATAAGTTTTCAGCTCATTGGGGTGGATACCTAGAAGTGCGATGGCTGGATGGTATGGTAAGGCCCTGTTTATGTTTAGCTTTGTAAGAAACTGCCAGTGTGGAACCCTTTCAGAGCCCTTGTTCCCCAAAGCATCTCACTCTACAGCTTTTCTCCCTGGCTTTCAGTGCTGTCTGTTGTCAGCCTCAATGAATATCCTTTGCCCCAGGCTGCAGTGACTGGTTGACTGCCTTGAATGTTTTTGACAAATGCCTTCCCCATGGCCACTCTCTGCTCTGAGCAAGTTCTGAGTTACACACAACTCAGAAGGCAACTCACAAAGGCAACACCTTTTCATTAGACCTTCAGGAGCTATTTGACAGGTCAGGACAGACAGCCTCAGTTCTTTGAGAACAAGGTCCTGTCTGCTCCCTCCCACACCAGGAACCCACAAGAGAAGGTGGGTGCTGTCTTCAGAATCACTGCTGAGCTGGAGAGTGGGGAAGGGGGTGGGGGTTCATTCACCTTTCTCTTGATAAGTGTTTACTTGGTTGCTGTAAACCTTGACTATTTTCCACAGTTCAGACAAGGTAGATTCTTTTCACTGTTTCTACGCTGGCATGGGTGGGAAGTTTTTAAATTATTAATTCAATCTTTTTACCCTTATAGGTCTTTTCAGATAGTCTGTTTCCTCTTGAGTCAGTTTTGGTAATTTATATCTTTCTAGAAATCTGTCCATTTTTCTCTGAGTTGCCTAATTTGTTGGCATGAAGTTGTTTACAGTATTCCTTTACAATCCTTTTAATTTTGTAAGATCGTGAGTGATGTCCCTTCTTTAATTTCTGATTTTAATATTTTGAATCTTTTCTCTCTCTCTTTTTCTTTTTAGGATAAATTCTACTAGTTTACATGTTACATAGTTTATTCCTTTTCTCTTGCGGTTACGCTTAGATTCTTTTAGTGTGAATACTTAAAGTATGAAGTTAATCTTCGTCTTTCTTTTTTTTTTGTACTAAATGATTCAAAACCTGTGGTAGTCTTTGAGCCAAAGTCTACAAGGTACAGTCTTATGCCTTGTCTGGAAAAGTCTGTGTAGACTCTTGAATGCTGGTTTTCCTGTGCGTTGAGTTCTGCGCTGACTCCTGCCTTTCCTCAGTCTGCAGGTGGGGGTAGTCCTTGTCTTCTAGCCTCGTGTCTGTTGAGAAGTTGTAAATGATCTGCCTCATCTTCCTGGTAGTTTTTAGGGTTTTCTCTTGGTCTTTGGGTTCTGCAGTTCTGCTTGTGTGTCGAGGAGTGAATTCATTTTTATTTGTCCTGCTCTGGCCTTGCAGTGCTTGGTCATGATTAACCATATACCTTCAACAATCATATCTTTAAGTCTGGAGTCCTGTGTTTCCGCAGTTCTGGAAATCCCTCCACCATTCTCTCTAAGATACCATGTCTCCTCTTCCCTTTCAGGACCCCTTTTAGGCATATGTTGGACTTCTGCATTTGCTTCTTCATTTGTATTTTCCATTTGTTTCTCTCTCTGCACTGATTTCTGGGGGGGGAATTATCTTCAGATTGCTCTGCCCGTTCATTATTTGTCTCTTCAGCACTGTTTAATCTGCTGTTTAATCCTCCCAGTGAGTTTTTAATTTAAAAGTCTTTCATTTCTAGAAGTTTCATTTGTTTCTTTTAAAAAATGTCCTTGCCCCTTGTGTCCTCTTCTTTTCTCTGCTAGGTTCTGTTGTCTCTCGTCCTATTTTTAACTAGTTCTTGTGATGCTTTTCAAGGCTTGTGTGCAGTGTTTTTCTTTCATTTATTTAGTTTTCCTGTGGATGGCTTGGCTCTTCCAGGGTCCCAGGTCTCCCTTTCCTGTGAACTCAAGTCCCTGTTTCCTTTTCCATGTGTCTGTTACAACCTCAGGTCCCAGCCTCCAGGGCAGTGCTCTTTAAGAGAAATATAATATGAGCCATGTATATAATTTAAAATTTGCAAATAGCCACATTAAAAAATAATGAGGTAGATGAAATTAATTTTAATAACATATTACATTTAAGCCAGTAGATCCAAAATATTATCATTGCAACATGTAATCAATATGAAAATGAATTATTTTTGGTACTAAGTCTTCCAAATCCAGTGTATTTGACACTCACAGCAGGTCTCAATTTGGGGCCACATTTCAAGTGTGTCATCACCACATGTGACTGGTGGCCGCCATATTGGATGACAGTTCCAGGCCCCGTATTGGAGTCTGACTTTCCCCTTGGGCCAACTTGTGCTTGCATCTGTGGCTTTGAGTTTCCTCATTGTTGCTGGCACTTGAGGTCTTACCTGTCTCTTGAGCTTGACTCTGTATTAAAAATGGTCTTTTCTCATATCTCTATGTGTTTATAGTTGGAGAAAGAGGTCAGTTTAGTCCACCATGTTGCCAACATCCTTTCATTTATTCCTTACAACAATCTTTTTTTTTCTTTTTTTTTTAAAATTTTTATTGGAGTATAGTTGATTTACAATGTTGTGTTAGTTTCAGGTGTACAGCAAAGTGAATCAGTTATACATATACATATATCAACTCTTTTCTGAGATTCTTTTCCCATATAGGCCATTACAGAGTACTGAGTAGAGTTCCCTGTGCTATACAGTAGGTTCTTATTAGTTATCTATTTTATATATAGTAGTGTGTATGTCAATCCCAATCTCACAATTTATCCCTCCCCCCCCACTATCCCCTGGTAACCATAAATTTGTTTTCTACATCCATGACTCTACTTCCGTTTTATAAATAAGTTCATTTGTACCCCCCCTTTTTTTAGATTCCACATATAAATGATATCATATGATATTTGTCTTTCTGTGTCTGACTTACTTCACTCGGTATGACAATCTCTAGGTCCATCCATGTTGCTGCAAACGGCATTATTTTGTTCTTTTTTATGGCTGAGTAATATTCCAATGTATATATGTACCACATCTTCTTTATCCATTCCTCTGTTGATGGACATTTAGGTTGCTTTTTCCTTACAACAATCTTATGATGGAGGTACTCTTATGCTCAATTTACAGATGAGGAAACTAGGGCTCATGGAGCTTAAGTGACTTGCCCAAGGTCATGTGGCTGTTAAGTGGCCGAGAACAAACCCCCATACAGGTCTGTTTGAATTCCAAGTCCACGCTCTATCCACCATGCGTGTTGCCATCTCATAATTGTGATTCCTCCTCGTTCATTCTCAGGAATTAGACACCACCAAGAGCTCTCTCCTCCCTGACTCCTTACACAGCCTTGCTTGTCTGGAGAGTAGCTCTTGGCCGAGACCTGGTAGTGGAGAGCCATGGACCAGTGCAGCCTGGGGGACAAGGGCACCCTTCCATCCGAGATGCACCTCGCTTCGTTTCCCGAGAGCCAGGCGCTCAAGTGCAGCGACACCCTCAACCAGGATCTGGGGCCCGGCTCACGAGACCTGCTGTACGACGGCCTGAGCCGCTTGGACCTGGACCCCAGCCTCCCGATGCCCGACACGCCCAGCGAGATGCTGGAGGACAACTTGGATGCCCTGTCCCTGTATTCAGGGAAGGACGGTGACTCCGTGAAGCTGCTGGAGGAGCACGCAGATCCAGAATCCCAGACTTCCTTACGAGGTGAGGCTGTCCTCCCGGGTCCCCCGCCTGGCGGGCTGTTTCAGCGTTCCTGTGGCTGGTGAGGGGTTGAGTGTACCCGGAATGGTTAAGAACATTTTTCTCTTCCACGGGCGAATAGGGAACAGTCACTTTTTTCCTACTTGGAAATTGTTCCCAACTTCCTAGTCAAGGAAACTGAACACTGATCCTGGGGAATAACGTTGAGAAACTTGGATGTTTGGGGGGTATCCTAATCTTGTGTGTGGTGTGGGCAGACCTTTGAGTTGATGGGACACTTTCCCATCCATCACCACATCTCAGAGGCTCCTTTCGCGTGTCCAGAATGACCCAGTATCCTGTCCACCTGCTCCTTGGTTGTCTAACCTTCCTAAGCCTCATTGTCTCCATCTGTAAAGTGGGGGACAGTAATACCCACTCTGCTTCCCCCCCAGAGTGACAGCAGTAAGAAGCAAAAGAAGAAATGAAAGTAAAAGCACTTTGCAGGCTGTGAAGCACTGGACAGATGGTAGTGATTTTTACCAATACTGTTAGAATACCTTCCGACAGCCCATTGATGCAGTTCTAAGTCTTTCTCTTCCGCAGCGGAGGAGCAAAGGGAGAACTAATGGAATAGTCAGAGACCTTGGTTAAATCACCTTTTGGTTTACCTTCAGACTTCCGCCATAGGATAAATTTGATTTTTGTTTTTAACCCACTTCATGGGTTCTTGGGTAAGTTGCTTAGGCGAGTTGACTAAGAGCTCTTTGATATTTATAATCACACCACACGTGTGGAAGGCCACATCCGGAACAGCCCTGCAGAACAAATGTCAGTGTTAATTGGGATCAGCCGCTCAAGAAATGTCCTGCATACTGGCTAGAATGAAAAACTACTGAGGACCGCACTCCACACGATGTAGACAAGCCATTAGCCTTGTCCCCGTGTTGGAACCATGGCTAAATGTGAAATCCTAGAAACCAAGGACATCCTTGGTATTGCAGGTGCTGGGCCAGGCCTGGCTACAGTAATTAAGGTTCTCAACCTGGACCACAGAAATTACCTAGAAATGCTGCTACGGTGAGTACGTGTGCGTTTTGCTGGGCAGAGAAACAGTGATTTTCACCAGATTTTCATATGGGTCTGTGCCCCCCAGCGAATGTTACAAAACATTAATCTAGTTCAATTTTTCCTAATTTGTTTTAAACTTGAGGATTTTTTTTTTTTGGTTACCTTATTAAAAAAAATCCACTGAACGTTAAATTTTAACTCTTTACACTTCTCTAACTTAAATTCAGATTCATACAAATGGATATGCTTATATGTTTTAATTAGAAAAGTAATACATATTTATATAGAAAACTTAGAAAATAAAGAAAAGTAATAACAAAAATCCCCACCATGGCTCCCACACGTGGATTTTTAAAAAACGTAGGTGAAGCCACTAGGATACACGTGGTTTTGCAGAGATGTATTAAGTGTCTAATTCATTTGAAGTTTCTAAAACTTAGTGTGTCTGCTGTCTTATATGAAGGTAGACTATTCGGTTGTCACTGTAATGGTTATCCCATTGTATTGTCAGACCGTATTCTTGCCTGATAGACTGTTACAGTGGATCTGTGAATAACTTTACACTGAGTTTTCTCGTGGATGAGTTCTTCGCACATATTCCTCCCTGTAGGCTTGCTGGTTGGAGAACACACACAGTTTTAGAGCTCGTGCACACGCTTTCTGGGAAGAGCAAGTGGCTTCCCGGGCCAGTGACTCAGTGTGCCTGTTTTTCAGTGTCCCTGCCAATTTTTTTGAAACCACATTTTGTTTTCTAGTTTAACACTTGCTTTAGTGAGCATTTTATTTATTTATTTTTAGAGAAAAACTTCTGTTTATTTAGGCTGCGTTGGGTCTTCGTTGCTGCACGCGGGCTTTCTCTAGTTGTGGCGAGCGGGGGCTGCTCTTCGTTGCGGTGCGCGGGCTTCTCATTGCGGTGGCTTCTCTTGTTGCGGAGCACGGGCTCTGGGCACGTGGGCTTCAGTAGTTGCGGCACGCGGGCTCAGTAGTTGTGGCTCACAGGCTTAGTTGCTCCATGGCACGTTGGGATCTTCCTGGACCAGGGCTCAAACCCGTGTCCCTTGCATTGGCAGGCAGATTCTTAATCACTGCGCCACCAGGGAAGTCCCTCCCTTTACCTTTTATTCATCAAATCTAGCTCTGCCCCTTGTAGCAAGACAGAAGCAATCTGCTCCCTCCTCCACATCCTGGCCCTTAAGCTACTTGAAGACATCTCCCTCTCCCACATGGACATTCCCAGCCCCTTCACCTGTTCCTCTGATGACGTGATTCATGGAAATACCTTTTATCATTTACCCAAGGAGTACAGAAACATGGAAAATTCAGATATACAGGAAGAGGAAAATTAAGTTGATCCATGATCCTACCAATCAATCCCATTCTGTTTGTTTTCTATTCAAATTTATTTTTCCCTTTTAAAGACTAGATCATTCTGTTTTTCAACAGTCTGCTTGTTAGTGGCACAGCACTTAGTGGTACAGCGTGAACATCCTTTCACGTCATCAGATATTTTCCTGCAGTTTTATCTTAAATGCCTGCGCCATAGACCATTGAGACCAGAATGCAGTCACCCACCTGCCCTCGTGTCAGTTATTAGGTGGTTTCTCACATTTCACCAGGAAAAACAATGCTGCAGTTAACTCGCTTGCAGTCAACTGCAAGATCTCCGTTAATTTGTACAGATCTACGTTAATTTCCTTAATTAAAAAACCCAGAGTGGAATTGGCTGGGAGAAAGGACTTAAACTTTTTAAGATTTTGCATTGTGCATTTCTGGATTGCACTTGCAAGTGTGCTGTTGATGTTACGGTCATGAAGCCCCGCCCGTCGTGTCACTCTGTCCTGGAAGCGCTCAGACTGTTGCTGTCCCCTCCCTTACCCCCCAAGTGTGGCTTCAAGATTGGGTGCTGCCCTGGAGGGGTGGCCTGACCAGGGTCCCTTCTCCCCTTCACCTGGTGCTAAACCTGGCCTTCTCTGCGAGTGAAGCTGCTGAAGTTGGGGTAAGGGTTCTTGGCCAACTCCCTGAGTCCGCTGTGGTCCGAGGGTGGCAGAGTGCTTCCGCCCGGGCTCCGATGTCCCCGGATGTCATAACCTGTGCTTTCTCCCTCTGTCTAGACCTGGGGCTAGGCGTGCTCAAGGTGCCCAAAGAGGCTGACGAAGGAGGCAGGGCCACGTCCAGGAGCACAAGGAAAGGAAAGCGGCAGCACAGTTCCCCTCAGAACCCACTCCTGGACTGCAGCCTCTGTGGGAAGGTGTTCAGCAGTGCCAGTTCTCTCAGCAAGCACTACCTGACGCACAGCCAGGAGAGGAGACACGTGTGCAAAATCTGCAGCAAGGCCTTTAAGCGTCAGGACCACCTGTATGTAGGAGTCTGGTCAGGACGTCTGTTCAGGGGGCTGCTGGGGGCTGGGCGTGTTCCTGGTTCTTTTGCATCCCCTCCCACCCACCTGCACCGCCCCCCACCGTCGGGTGTCCCAGGTGTGTGCGACCTGTGCTCCTCCCACGGCCAGTGTTTTGGGGGGCAGGGCCTACACTGCCCCGGACAGGCCGCCCTCCCCAGCCTCCAAATTCACTCCAGTGAGGAGAGCGCCGCTGCGATTTGCAGACAGGACCCTTGTGCTTTAAAAACACACTCCGGAGGCAATTTTGTCATGGAGGGAGTTGGGCTAACTCTGTAGAGAAAATTTCAGAGTCCCTGGTAGGTGTCTGAGCAAAACAGATATGCACTCCATGAGGAATATGTGTTGGGATAACACCAGGGCGTGAAGGGTTCTGAAATGCCTGTTTCTAGAACATGGCAATGGAGTGTTCACTCTTTTTTTTTCCTTTTTTAATTCCCCTTTTTTTTAATTCAATTTTTTTTTTTTTAACTTGACTTTAAAAAGCAAGCTCAGTATTAAGAGTTAGGAGCAGAATTCCGTTTGTTCTTCATGTCTTAGAAATGATAAGCTTTTCTTGCTGCTGAGGGAGGAGAGACAGACTTTCAAACCGAGAGCCTTGTAAGTGGGAGAGGACGATCCCTTGCATTTTTACAGCTCGCCCAGCCTTTACTGAGGGCTTCGATGAATCCCGCTTTCATTTTATCCTCTCCCCTCTCCCCGTGAAGGAGGGGAAATGATTTACTCCTGCCACAAGCTGGTAGCAGTTACGGCTGGAAAGTGGATCCCCTCTCTGCTGCGTCCCTCAGATGGAGGCCAAGGGTCCACATTTGGAAAAGGGTTTTATTATTTATTGGGCCACATTGATTAGAACCATCCGGAGTAGGATTGTTGGGAACCCAGAGGGTGATTTACCCATTTGTTTATATTTGTAATATATTAATGTAGATATAAGACTGATGTAAATATAATACATACTTGCATTCCTTTATATTTGCAGAAATTATAGGCAAATTTGGCTTTTTTTTTTTTGCTGTGGGGCTCCCTGGTAGCTGCCTAGAGGAATCCTATGGGAAGGCGAAGACTCCTTTGTTCAAGGAAGGATCATCCCCAAGTTAGCATTTCCTCAAGTGCGTTCTCAGAACTCTGGTTCTCTGGTTCTCGGGGATGCTAAAAGGGGCTATTTAAAAAAATGGTTTTGTGGGCAAACAAGTTTGAGAGACATGGAAAGTTAAACAGATATTTCTTTATCTATTCTGTGGCTTTTCAGTTGGCTACTATGAACCTCCAAGAAGTAAACTGTTTTTTCAAAACTTATTTGCGAGCTGAGCCCAAGTCCTCAGGGAGCAACTCCAGAGACTGGTGTTCCTTAGGAACCCACTTTGGGGAACTCTGACTTGGGTCCCACTGATTTTTTTAATCTCAGATTAGGGGTTTGCTTAAGGGTGAGGGAAAGAGCTCCCCCTTCCAGACGGCTTTGACCGTAGCAGGGGTCTTTCCTCATAGGGTCCGAGCACAGCTTCTGAGTTGCGATGCTGCTGCCCCCTGGGGACACGCCTGAGGTCCTGCAGTGGGTGACCCACACCGAGACACCCGCTAACTTCCTCCTCATGTGATTCCAGGACCGGGCACATGCTCACCCACCAGAAGACCAAGCCGTTTGTGTGCATTGAGCAGGGCTGCAGCAAGAGCTACTGCGACTACCGCTCCCTGCGCCGGCACTACGAGGTCCAGCATGGCCTGTGCATCCTCAAGGAGGCCCCCCCGGAGGAGGAGGCCTGCGGGAACTCACCCCACGCGCACGAGGTGGCCAGCCAGCCCGCACCTGCGAGCCTGTGGTCCCTGGTGCCCCCGGAAGCCCCGTCCCCCAGCTCCCTCTTGCCCAACCAAGACCTCCTGCGCTGTATCGTGAGCAGCATCGTCCACCAGAAGGTCCCTTCTCCCGGGCCAGCCCCGGGAGGGCCTTCAGACAGCCACGAAGGGAGGAGCACGGCCTGTTCCTGCCTGCCCTCACCGGGGTCCTCCTTCTGCGGCCCAGCCAGCACCCCGGCAGCCCCAGGAGCCCTGGGCACTGAGGTTCCCGAGGAGCCCCGGCCCCCACAGAAGGAGCCTGCCACGGACGTGTCCACAGCCGTCCACTCGCGGGCAGCGGAGGACAGCGGCCCCGACCCAGCCGAGCCGGAGCCGCCGCTGCTCCAGGCCCCGTCATCCCTGGAGGGCTGGCCCGAGGGCGCTCCCCTGCCCGCCTGCCTGCCTCTGTTCCGTGGCCAGACTGTCCCCGCCAGTTCCCAGCCATCAAGCCACAGTTTCCAGTGGCTCCGGAACCTGTCGGGCTGCCCTAAGAGCAAAGGAAACAGTATGTTTGTCATCCACAAGCCCTCTGCAGTGCCGTCCCGGGAGGGCTCCGAGCCTGGCCCCTGGCTCAGCAGCGACTCCCCTGCGGGGGAGCCCTCACCCAGCCGGGGCACCAGTCTGGAGGACACGCCGCCCTTCCCTCCCACGCTCCTGAAGGCACCGGGGGAGGCCTCGGGTGACCCCAGATATGCCAGTACCAGCGGGGAAGATGACTCCTGGGCTTCCAAGAAGAGCAAGTTTGACTGCGACTCCTTCTCGTGGCAGAACCCTGGTGAGCCTGGCCCCCAGGATGGCCCGAAGCCCAGCGGCCTCCCGTCGGATGCCACGCCGCTCTTGCGGCAGCTGTTCCTGAAGTCTCAGGAGGCTCTGGTGAGCCACGAGCAGATGCAGGTGTTCCAGATGATCACCAAGTCCCAGCGGATCTTCTCCCACACCCAGGTGGCCGCCGCCTCCTCCCAGCTTCTCACGCCTGACGGCAAGCAAGTTGCCCTGAAGTCACTGCAGGGGCCGTGGCCGCAGCAGCCCCCGCCTATGGCGCCCACTGTTGACTGTCTCCATGCTGGCCCTGTGAACCCTGAGCCAGAGGGATCCCTAGCCCGCAGGAGAAAATCCACACCCGCTTTCCCCACAGAGGCCTCCCCCGGCAGCGTGAGCCAGGACACAAAGGGAAGAGCAAAAGTGGCTGCCGCTCCACCTGCCCTCACAGCATCGTCCCTGGACCCTCCCGGGAACCCTGACATCTCCTCTCTGCCCAAGCAGTTGAGATCCTCCAAAGGGACCTTGGAGCTGGGGGACATCTTCTCCCCTGGGGGCCTGCGTCAGACCCAGTTAGGAGGGGAGGAGCCATCCAGAGCCCACCTCCCAGGGAAGCAGGCCCAGGCTGAGAATGGCACGGCTTCCGGGGCCACAAAAGGTGAAAAGGGCCCAGCCTGCTCCCGGGGTGGAGGCTACAGGCTCTGCTCTGGCAACTCCAGGGCCCAGCGCTTTTCAGGCTTCCGGAAGGAGAAGGTGAAAATGGATATGCGCTGTGCGGCTTCTCCAAGCCAGGTAGCCATGGCCTCCTTTTCGTCGTCGGCCGGGCCTCCAGCGGATCCCCCCTGGGACTCCAAGTCCAAGCTGACGATATTCAACAGGATCCAGGTACCAGGGCCCTCTCACGGGACCTGACCATGCGGGAGGCAGAGTCTCGTCCTTACCTGTTTCCGTGTTTCTAACTTGTCCAGGCACCGTATTTAACCTCAGCAAATCCTCAGATGCAGTTTGTTTACAGAGGGGGGAATGAAGGTCCAGAGAAGTGACGGTTCCTCCCAACACCCTCTGCCCCGCAACACACACACACAAAACAGAACAGGGCTTTAGAGTTGTCAGAGACACTTTGTGTCATGTTTCTTCACTAAACTTTTTCTATTTGCTTTCTTTCTGCCTTTCGCTTCCTTTTGGATTTGCCTCCTTCACTTCTTCAGAGAATGTAAAGGCAGAGCTCCTTTGCCCTTGATACTCGTACGTGAAATGCTGTGTCTTTTCTGGTTGTGAATCAAAGGTCCACAAGTCCCACTTGGCTCCTGCTGCAGGCCTGGCGCCGGTCCGCCCTTGTGGAGCAGCTTGGGTCCTCCCACATCGTGCCCACGAGGTCCTGGGCGCAGAGAGCTCGGCCCCTTGTCTTCGTGATGCTCCGAGGGCCCGCATCCTTCCTGTCACACCACAGCTGCCTCCTCTTTTTTTTTTTTTTTTTTTAACAGCTTTAATATTCATGTACCATCTAATTCACCATTTTGAAGTGCAAAAAGGAACCCCACACCCTTGGTTGTCACCCGCAATCTCTCCATCCCTCCTAGCCCCTGGCAACCATGAATCTACCTTCTGTCTCCATGGATTTGCCCATTCTGGACACTTCACGTGATTGGAATCATAGGCTGCATGGCCTTTTGTGTCTTTTGCTTCTTTCGCTTAACATGATGTTCTCAAAGTTCATCTGTGTCGTAGCATGGATCAGAACTTCATTCCTTTTTATTGCTGGGTAATCTGTCCATTGTATGGATACACCATATTTTATTTATCCATTCATCAGTTGATAGATATTTGGGTTGTTTTCACTTCTTGGCCATTGTGATAACGCTGCTATGAACACTTGTGTACAGATTATTGTTTAGACATATGTTTTCATTTCTCTTGGGAAATACCTAGGAGGGGAATTGCTGGGCTATAGGGTAATTCTATTTGAGGAAGTGCCAGACTTTTCCACAAAGCTGTGCTGCTTTATATTCCTACCCAGAGTGCGTGAGGCCTCCAGTTGCTCTGCATCCTCGCCAACACTTGTTATCGTCCAGTGGTTTCTTTTCATCAGGGCCACCTTAGTGGGTGGGAAATGATAATCTTATTATGGTTTAATTTGCATTTCTCCGATGGCTAATACCCTTGAGCATCTTTTAATGTGTTTATTGGCCATTTGTATATCCTCTTTGGATAAGTGTCTATTCAGAGTCTTTGCCCATTTTTAAATTGGGTTGTGTTTTTATTATTGAGCTGTGAGAGTTCATTATGTATTATAGATACATAAAGATACATAGTCCCTTATCAGATACATGATTTGCAACTCTTTTCTCTTATTCTGTCTTTTCACTTCTTGATGATGTCCTTTGAAGCACAGAAGTTGTAAGTTTTGATGAAGTCCAATACGTTCTGTCTTTTGTTTGGTTTTGGAGTCATCCAAGAAACCACTGCCTACTCCAGGGTCACCAAGAATTACACCTGTGTTTTCTTCCAAGTCTTATAGTTTTCACTCTTGCATCTCATTTCTGATATGTTGGCTCAGATGTATTTTCATCTTCAGGGTGGAAGTATCTACCGGCTCCCCCACCCGATGAAGGAGGAGAACATGGCAGGTGGCTGGTAAGTTCAGAAGCCCCTCGGGAATCCTCTGGTGGCTTTGATGTGCTGGCCCTGGGTGAGCGAGCTCTGGATGCTTCACTCCTGAAGGGGCGAGCACCAGGCCACGGAGAATCGGGGGCATCGTCTCCATTCCTTAGGGTTCGTCCAGAGCTGTCAGAGGATCAGTGTTTGGGGACGGAGTCCCATTCTCCCTTTCTTCCCCACAGTAACCAGCACAGTGGTGGTCCCACAGACTGGGCAGAGCCAAGGAGCACTTACGTCTGCAAGAATTGCAGCCAGATGTTTTATACAGAGAAAGGGCTGAGCAGCCACATGTGTTTTCACAGCGACCAGTGGCCGTCACCTCGAGGGAAGCAGGAGCCGCAGGTGAAGGGGCGCGAAGCTGCCATTCATCTCAGGATGGAGCCGTCCTCCTGCGGGGAGCCTGGCT
This sequence comes from Eubalaena glacialis, assembly GCF_028564815.1. NCBI lineage: Eukaryota > Metazoa > Chordata > Mammalia > Artiodactyla > Balaenidae > Eubalaena > Eubalaena glacialis. The sequence goes on along the minus strand of NC_083733.1, from coordinate 61,543,297 downwards.
GGGGGCCAGGAGTCAGGGCTGTGCTGCTCTGGAGGGGCCCCTTGCTCCCTACCTACTGTGTCTCTTAAAGGGCTGGCTCTTCTCTGTGTGTAGGTGTTTGGCATGGAGTTTTGCAAGCCACCAAGACAGGTGTTGAGGCCGGAGGGGGACAGGCAGAGTCCCCCGGGAGCCAGGAAGTCCTTGGACAACGTGACCGCAGCCCCTTTGGTGGTCCCTGTGTCAGTGCCTGTGGCTCCAGCGAACCATCGCCCGGGGAGCAAGGTGGGTGCTGAAGGAAGTAGGTGCACTTCCTTCCAGCTGCTTTCCACCTGCCAGTGGGAGCTGTGAGAAAAGCCCCCAAATCCTGACTCCAGAAGAGCTTGGTTTGCGTGTTCATTCATCCATTCAACCTCCAGTGAACTTCCTTTGTGTCTGGCCCTGTGCTGGGCAGGGCTGGGGACACTGCAGCGACCACAACAGGCCTGCCCCTGTCCCCTGGGGCTCCCAGCCCAGCGGAGTAGATAGACCCATCCCCGGACATTGACGACCCAGAATGGGCCGGGCTGGGAGAGGGAGCTGTGGGAGCCCCGAGGGGGCACCAGAGACCCTGCCTGAGGAGGGGGGTATCGGAGCTGAGATCTGGAGGAGGAGGAGGAGTGAGACGGGCAGAGAGGAGGGGAGACTGCGTGGAGGTAACGGAGAGTGTAGCAAGTCCAAGCCATCGTCTCTTCAGCCTGTGCTGGAAGACCCCACCTGGAGAAGTTCATGCCGGACTCGGGGACGGGGTGCATGGAGCCCACTGTTTGTCTCGCAGGAACTGCTGTCATTTTGAGGGGAACAGTCTTTCATTTTGTCATGCTGTTGCATCCGTCTGGCCCCCACACTTTAAGTGCCAGTCATTTTAACAACGGACATGAGTTTCCAAAATGGTCTGAGTGAGGGCCTCTCCTTGGGGGGTGTGGGTGCCTGAGAAGGCTCCAGCGTCAAATGTCGCCCGGCTTAGGGTCTGGAGTCTGGCTCAGGCGTGGTGGCCCTGCTCGGCTTCCCGCGCTGAGGACTCTGGGCACAGCCATGCTGGGTGTGCGTCTGTCTGGTCAGTACCCTTTCCCACTCTCATGCCATCTTGAGGACTGAGCTGTGGGGCCGGTGGCCTCAGGTGACCCCCGTGGTTCTGAAGTCTCTTCTTCTCCAGGGACAGGGGAAGGACGGGGAAGAGAGAGACAGCAAGGAGAGCAGCCAACACAGGAAGCGGAAGAAGCTCCCCCGGCCCAAGGCACCACTCATCCCTCCTCCGCTCTCCACGTCCGGGGAGCCGGGCCCGGGAGGATGCCGCCAGAGCTGGCTGCGCTCGCCCGTGCTCCTGGTGGACCGCCTCCTGAAGGGACTGTCCTGGTGCCCTCCCTACACGCCGCCCCCGATGCTCAGCCCCATCCGGGAGGGCTCTGGGCTGTATTTCAACACCCTCTGTCCCACGTCTGCTCAGGCCCGCCCCGACAGGCTCGTCAGCACCATGCTTGGTGAGTGAGGTTGATCACCCCACGACGGGCCTGCGGGGGGCCAGACCCCGCCCCCTGTAGAATCTGGTCCAGCCATTCTCTCTGGCCTACGCCTGGGTCTGGTCTGGGGGTCTCGTTGCTGTTCAGAACTATCCCAGGACCATCTGGGACCAGCAGCCTTCTAGGTGCTTATAATTTTGTAGCCAGAAAGAAAATAGACGCCATTTAGCCTAACCACCCTTCTGCCTGCCCTTTCGAGTAATTTTTTTTCTTTTTAATTTTTTTTCTTTTTGGCTGTGTTGGGTCTTCGTTTCTGTGCAAGGGCTTTCTCTAGTTGTGGCAAGTGGGAGCCACTCTGCATCGCGTTGCGCGGGCCTCTCACTATCGTGACCTCTCTTGTTGGGAGCACAGGCTCCATACGCGCAGGCTCAGTAGTTGTGGCTCACGGGCCCAGTTGCTCCGCGGCATGTGGGATCCTCCCAGACCAGGGCTCGAACCCGTGTCCCCTGCATTGGCAGGCAGATTCTCAACCACTGCGCCACCAGGGAAGCCCTCGAGTAATTTTTTAAACAGCTTTATTGAGATATAATTCACACGCCATATTTAAAGTGTACAGTGTTTTTTTAGTGTATCCTTAGGATTGTACACCCATCACACAATCTAATTCCAGAGCATTTTCATCACCTCAGAAGATTATTTCCACGAGCGGTTACGCACAGGCCCTGTAGCCCCCAGCTCCTCAGCCCTGGGCAACCACCAGTCTACCAACCTACTTTTTCTATGGGTCTCCCTATTCTGGACATTTCATATAATTGGAATCATACAATATGTGACATTCTGTGTCTAGTTTGTTCACTTAGAATAATGTTTTCAATGTTCATCCATGTTGTAGTATGCATCAGTCCTTCATTTCTTTTTATGGATGAATGATATTCCATTCTCTGGATAGACGACATTTTATTTATCCATTCATCAGTTGACGAGCATTTGGGTTGTTTTCGTCCCTTGGCTATTGCAAGGGACGAAAATGTGCTGTTATTGCAAATGCGCTGTTAAGAACATTTATGTATAAGTTTTTGTTGGACATAAGTCCTCATTTCTCTTGGGTATATACCTCAGAGTGGAATTGCTGGGTCAAAGGGTAACTATGTTTAACCGTTTAAGGAACTGCCAGACTGTTTTCCAAAATGGCCGAGTCATTTTAAATTTCCACCAGCATTGTATGAAAGTTCCAGTTTCTCCACATCCTTGCTAACACTTCTTATCTGTCTTTTTTACTATAACCATCCAAGTGGGTGTAAAGTGGTAGCTCATTGTGGTTTTGATTTACATTTCCCTGATGGCTAATGATGTTGAGCATCTTTCCATGTGCTTCTTATCCGTTTGTATATCTTCTCGGGAGAAATGTCTATTCAGATCCTTTGCCCATTTTTTGGATTGAATTCTTATCTTTTTATTATTGAGTTGTATCAGTTCCTTATATATTCTGGACGCAAGCCCCTTATCAGATATATGATTTGCAAATTCTCTCCCATTTTGTGGGTTGTCTTTTCATTTTATTTATGGTATGGTTTGCAGTACACAGGTTTTAAATTTTGATGAAGTCCAACTTATTTTTAGGTCTTTGATCAATCTTTAGTTAACTTTTATATATTATATGAGGTAGGAGTCCAAATTCATTCTTTTGCATGTATGTATCAGTTCTTCCAGCACTTGAAAATACTGTTCTTTTCTCATTGAATTGTCTTGGTACCTTTGTGGAAAATCAGTTGACCGTAAATGATTTGAGATTTTTCTTTCAGACATTTTACAGCTATAGATTTCCTTCTGAGCATTGCTTTAGCTACATTTTGTAAGTTTTAGTATGTTGTGTTTTTATATTCATTCAGCTAAAGTATTTTCTAATTTATCATTCCACTTCTTGTTTAATACACTGATTATTAAGGAGTGTGTTGCTTAATTTTCACATATTTGTGAATTTTCCAAATTGCCGCCTTTTATTGATTTGTAATCTAATTCTCTTGTGGTCAGAGAACATACTTTGTTTCTTTTTAAATTTAATTTATTTATTTTTATTTTTTTGGCCATGCTGTGCAGTTTGCAGGACCTTAGTTCCCCGACCAGGGATCGAACCCATCGAGCCCCCTGCAGTGGAAGCATGGAGTCCTAACGACTAGACCGCCAGGGAATTCCCTTAAATTTATTTTAACATTTAAAATTTATTGAGGCATGTTATATGGGCTAGAATATGGTCTGTCTTGAAGAATGTTCCATGTGAATTTGAGAAGAATGTATTCTACTGATGTTTGGTGGAATGCTGTATTTTGTCTGTTTTGTCTAGTTAGTTTCAGTTTCCTTGTTGATCTTCTGCCTAGTTGCCCTATCTACTGTTGAAAGTATTGAAATCTCCAACTCTTATTTTTTAATGGTTTATTTCATCCTTCAGTTCTGTCGTTTGTTGCTTCGTGTATTTTGGGGCTCTGTTTTTAGGTGTGTATATGTTTGTAATTGTCATATCTTCCTCATGGCTTGAACTTTTATCATTATGATGTAATTGTGATATCATTTGTCATTATTACAATAATTTTATCATTATCTCTAGTAATATTTTTTGTTTTAAAGTCTAATGTGCCTGACATTAGTATAGCCATTCCATCTCTTTTATGGTTGTTGTTTGCTTGGTATATATTTTTCTCTTCTTTTACTTTCAGCCTATTTGTGTCTTTGAAAATAAAGCATGTTACCTATAGACACCATTAGTTGGATCATGTGTTTTTTTTGTTTTTTTTGTTTTTTTTTTTTTTTTAGAGAAAGGTAATTTTAAATTTATTTATTTATTTATATATTTTTGGCTGTGTTGGATCTTCGTTTCTGTGCGAGGGCTTTCTCTAGTTGCGGCAAGCGGGGGCCGCTCTTCATCGCGGTGTGCGGGCCTCTCACTATCGCGGCCTCTCTTGTTGCGGAGCACAGGCTCCAGAAGCGCAGGCTCAGTAGTTGTGGCTCATGGGCCCAGTTGCTCCGCGGCATGTGGGATCTTCCCAGACCAGGGCTCGAACCCGTGTCCCCTGCATTGGCAGGCGGATTCTCAACCACTGCACCACCAGGGAAGCCCCGATCATGTGTTTTTTTATCCAGTCTTACAAACTCTGCCTTTTGATTGGTTTGTTTAATCCATTCTTCTTTAATGTTATATTGATATGGTTGGATTTACATCTGCCATTTTACTTTTTATTTTCTATATGTTACATGTCTTTTTCTCCCTCTGTTCCTCCTTTCTTTTGTATTAAGTATTTTCTAGTGTAACATTTTAATTCCTTTAATTTTTCACTTTTTCTTAGTCATTTCTTAGTGGTTGCTCTAGGACTTAAAATATATGTCTTATCAGAATCTGTTAGGATGTGTAATAACTCATTAACAATGAAATATAGAAACACTGCTCCTATCTAGCTCTGTTCCTTCTAACTCTTTTGCTATTATATGTGAGAGACCCAGTAATACCTTACTGGTCATGTTTATTGCTTTATATAATTTTATTTCATGTAAAAAAACTGAGAGAATAAAGGAAAGCAAACATGATTTATAGAGATTGTTATATTAACCTTCTTATTTACCATTTCTGATCTCTTCAAATATATTATATTTCTATATGTTATAGGCCCACAATATATATTGTTTTATGCAGTTGTTTTTTAAGGCACTTAAGAAAAGAAATATGTAATCATACTGATTTTTATAGTTACCCATATTTACTAGTGCTTCGCTTTTTTTTTTTTTTTTGGTTTGGATTCAAGTTACCATCTGATGTCATTTGCTTTCAATCTGAAGAACTTTCTTTAGTATTTATTTTTATTAGAGATATATAATTCACATACCATACAATTCATCCCTTTAAAGTATATAATTCAATGGTTTTTAGTATATTCACAGCTGTGCAACCATCACTACCATCAGTTTTCAGAAATTTTCATCATCCCCAAAAAAAGCCCTGTACTTATTAGCAGTCCCTCCTTTCCATCCTCCCCACCCCCAGCCGTGGGTAACGACTAATCTACTTTGTCTCTATCGATTTGACTATTCTGTATATTTCATATGAGTGGAATCATACAGTATGTGGTCCTTTATGAGTGCCGCCTTTTAGTTAGCATGATGTTTTTAGGTTTCATCCATGTTGCAGTATGTATCAGTACTTTGTTCCATTTTGTGGCTGAATAATATTTTCACCTTTAATATTTCTTGTAAGACAGGTCTGCCAGCAACAGATTTTCTCAGTTTTTATTTATCTGGGAGTGTCTTTATTTTCCCTTCATTTTTGAAAGATAATTTGCTGAATATAAGATACTTGGTTGACACTTTTTTACTTTCAGTAATTTGAACATATTATCCCATTGCCTTCTGACCTACATCGTTTCTGTTAAGAAGTTAGCTGTTAATCTTACTGTAGTGCCCTTGTATGTAACAAATTGTTTTTCCCTTTTTGCTTTCAAGATCTTATCTTTATTTTTGCTTTCAACATTTTGCCTATGTTATGTCTGGATGTAGAGCTCTTTGTGTTTAATCTTTCTTGGAGTTTATAGAGTTTGTTGGATATACATATTGTTTTTCATCAAATTTGGGAAATTTTCAGCCATTAATACTTTATTTTGTCCCTTTCTCCCCTCTTTCTGGTACTCCCACTACATGTATACTGTTGCATTTAATGACATCTCACATTTCTCTGAGGCTGTCTTCACTCTCCTACATTTTTTTCTCTCTGTTCTTCAGATTTCATAGTCTCCATTGTTCTGTCTTCAGGTTTGCTGATCGTTTCTTCTGCCAGCTCAGATCTACTGTTGAGCCTTATTTTGCTTATTGTACTTTTTTAACCCCAGAATTATTTCCATTTGGTTCTTTTTTTTTTTTTTTTTGGCTGCATCGCACAGCATACAGGATCTTAGTTCCTCAACTAGGGATTGAACCCGTGCCCCCTGCAGTGGAAGAGTGGAGTCTTAACCACTAGACTGCCAAGGAAGTCCACATTTGGTTCTTTTTAAAAAATAATTTCCATCTCTTAATGGCATTTTCTCTTTGATGAGAAATTTTTATTTTATCTTACTTTAATTCTTTAAGCATGGGAGCCGGGGGGAAGAAGAAGCCCCCAGCTCCTTGGCTGCACCTACCTGGGTAGAGCTTCCGTGACAAAGAGCTGGGGGCTAGGTGGGTAAGGGAGTGGGCCATGGCTTCAGTGCCACAGACTCTCACTGTTCTTACCAAGATTTAGTAGATTTTCTTGAATGAGTATTTCTTAAAATGCTGTATGCCTTTAGGACAACTTGCAGAGACTTTACCTTACTGTTTTTTTTTTTTTTTGGGGGGGTTATATATTTTAAATTTATTTATTTATTTTTGGCTGTGTTGGGTCTTCGTTTCTGTGCGAGGGCTTTCTCTAGTTGCGGCAAGCGGGGGCCACTCTTCATCGCGGTGCGCGGGCCTCTCACTATCGCGGCCTCTCCCGTTGCGGAGCACAGGCTCCAGACGCGCAGGCTCAGTAATTGTGGCTCACGGGCCCAGTTGCTCCGCGGCACGTGGGATCTTCCCAGACCAGGGCTCGAACTCGTGTCCCCTGCATTGGCAGGCAGACTCTCAACCACTGCGCCACCAGGGAAGCCCCCTTCTTTTTTTTTTTTAATGATTTTTATCAGTAAATTTGTTGTTTTGCTGAGTTCCTTACTCTGCTTTTTCAGAAGTCTTATCCCCCTTCTATGCAATCTTTTTATTTTATTTTATTGTGATGTGAACAGTTAATCTGTGATCTACCCTTTTAACAAATATTTAAGTGTGCAATACAGTATTGTTGACTATAGGTACAATGTTATACAGCAGATTTCTAGAGCTTGCTTAACTGAAACTTTATGCCCATTGATTAGTAACCTCCCATTTCCCACTCCCCCAACCCCTGGTAACCCTTATTCCACTCTTTGATTATATCAATATGAATTCAACTACTTTAGATACTTTTATATAAGTGGAGTCATGCAGTATTTCTCTTTCTGTGACTGGCTTATTTCACTTAGCATAATGTCCTCAGTGTTCATCCATGTTGTTGCATATTGCAGAATTTCCTTTTTTTAAGGCTAAATGGTATTCCATTGTATGTTTACATCACATTTCCTTTATGTGCTCATCTGTCAATGGACATTTAGGTTGTTTCCACATCTTGGCTATTGTGAATAGTGCTGGAGTGAACATGGGAGTTCAGATATCTTTTTGAGGTCTTGACTGCAGTTCTTTTGGATGAATACCCAGAAGTGGGTTTACTGCATGATATGGTAGTTCTACTTTTAATTTTTGAGGAAACTCCATACCATGCAATCTTTTTTTTCCTAATTTTTAATTTTATATTGGAGTGTAGTTGATTTACAATGTTGTGTTAGTTTCAGGGGTACAGCAAAGTGATTTTGTTATACATATTCACGTATCTATTCTTTTTTAGATTCTTTTCCCATATAGGTTATTACAGAGCATTGAGTATAGTTCCCTGTGCTATACAGTAGGTCCTTGTTGATTATCTATTTTATATATAGTAGTGTGTGTATACCATGCAATCTTAAAGAGCCTGCTTTTAGCTGCTCTGGAAAGGCAGGCAGAAAGGGCCTCGTGGGTCAGTACTAGCCAGTCTTCTTGAGGCTCTTCTTTGTGTGTTTTCCAGATCACATGGATGGCTCTTTTGGCATCTGTGTGGTGAAGGACGACACCAAGATCAGCACTGAACCGTGAGTTGGAACAGACTTAGAACCTGAGGGTCCTTCCAAAGTGGGGATGCTTTTACCCTCCTTGCATTCCAGTGTCGGTTTTTCCCAAGGGAGCCTTCATCACGGGAAAATCAGGTCTAGATCCAGAGCCTCTCTAGGAGAGAAGTGGTGGATTTTTCCAGGTGTTTCCCCAATATTCCTTCTGTCCAGACGTACCATAGTTGGATCTCTGGGGACAGAATGCCCAGCACCCTGGGGTTCTAGGTAGAATTGGTGATGGCACAGTGAGATACTCTTGTGTAGCCACGGACTGTGGCTAGATGGATGTTACCTTGGAGGTAGAAGCATGCCAGGTATCAGCACATACCTCCCCTGTCCTAGACCCCAAACGCCTGAGGCCAGAAATCTGGCGATAAAGCAAATCGGAGGAAGGAAGGGAGTATCCCTCAAGAGGTCTCTGGAATACCTGTGCGTGTCTGTTGGGGTGATGAGCACTCCCTGTGTCTGAGAGATGGCCGAAGGGTTCCACAGAGCAGGGCTGTGGCCTGAGAGCAGGGCTCACCACACATCTCTCTTTTATTTCCCATCTTGGTCACACACATATGTCTTGTATGTCCGTGTGTGTGGCCTCATTTCAGACACATCAACATAGGAAGCCGGTTTCAGGCTGAGATCCCAGAGCTCCAGGACAGATCACTGGCTGGAACTGATGAGCATGTAGCTTCTCTGGTCTGGAAGCCATGGGGAGATGTGATGACCAACCCGGAAACGCAGGATAGAGGTGGCTGAGACTTTGGGGCCAGATTCCCAAGGGCCCTCCTCCATCTCCAAGGAGTTTCTCCTCCCAGTTCTCAACCTTGACCAAGAAGCAGTGATCCCCAGGCGGGGGTGGGGTGGGCAGAGCTGGCCTTCAGCGCAGTATTGCTTTGCTGTGCTGCGGTCCCTTGCCCCACCTCTCCTCTCACCCAGTAGCTGGCCAGGCCACCCAGAGCAGGTGCCAGGAGCAGGGTTCCTGCCCGTGCTCCTTGTCCCTCCCTTCCCTCAGCCTGCTTTTAACAGAGAGGTGAGGGAGATGGTGACAGGAGCCCCCCGCCCCATCGGTGCTGTCGGGGAGGTTTCCTCTCTGGCCCTTGCCGACCCTCTGTGTCTCCTCTCCTTCCCGCTGCTGGGCTGCCTGCTGGAAACAGTGACCAAGCTCTGCAACGTGGCCTGCTCCAGCGCGATGCCGGGCGGGGGCACCAACCTAGAGCTTGCTCTGCACTGCCTGCATGAAGCCCAGGGCAACATCCAGGTGAGGTGCCGGCGAGGGTGGGCTCAGAGGAGCTGTGGGAAGCTCCCTGCTCTCTTAGGGCCGGGGGCTCTAGGCGCATGCCACGTGCCTTCTACTTGGGGCTTTGCAGCTCACGAGAACCAAAGGCTGGCCACCCACCCTTCTCCCTGGTCGCTTTGGGACTGGTGGTGTCCTTGTGAACGTAGGGGAAATGCACACATACGGGCTCAATCAGTTATTTATCTGGGGTGACAGCAGAGCACCAGGGTTCCTCCAGCATTACCTCATCTCAGCGGCACTGGGGAGGGGGTGCCTAGCAGAACCAACTCAGGGCCTGCATTAATCAGGTTTATTTACTGAGCTTTAACTTTTTGATTAAAAATGGTGTGTGAAAACCTCTGATGGAACCGAAATGCCTCTGCCTCCTCCAAGGACCCTCCTCACAATCCTGAAATTTAGAAAATAAAGTCCAACTCTGTGTAGTGGGAGAGGAAGTCACGTTACCCGAGTTAGAGGCCCAAGAGTCAGGGCTACGTGGTGCTTCTTCTCAAGCTGAGAGGCAGTGGCTGGCACGTGGTGGGTGCTTAGCAGAGTAATCAGCACATATTTACTGGGTCCTCCTGATACCTGGTGATGTCATGGTATCAGGCTGGAGCCAGCTCAGGGGCCCATTCTCGGCTTAATGCTCTGCTGCCACCATCTTGCAACTCTTAATAGTTTTTGAACACAGGGCCCCGTGTTTCCATTTTGCGCTGGGTCCTGCAGATTACATAGCTAGTCCCGACCGGGGTTACGCTGCTGAGCAAGACAAATGCCCTCTCTTTGCAGGGCTTACATTTAGGAGTGAACACATGAAATACATCTTTTAAAAGTGATAGATAATGATCAGTGCTATGAGGACCATAAAGTGGGGTAGGGCAGGGGCAGTGCCGCTCCAAATGCTGCTCCTTGAAGAAATAAGGAGCTTGTGCCAGAATAAGTCCACACACTGTTTCCTTCATCAAGGAAATCTTGCTATGAAAAAGGTGACGTCAGCTGCACTCAACAGTACGCTTAGTGCTGTAGGCAATGTGTCCCAAGTGGTTCACAGCTGGTGGCCAGTCCACAGACCGACCACACTTTGAGGCGCCCTGGGGTAGGGGTGGCTTTAGGGAGGGCTGCACATATTTTCTGAATGAATGAAAGAATGAAGGCGGGCCTCTGCCTCACCTTCCCTCCCTCAGAGAGTTGCCCGCCACTCCTCTCGTTCCAGGTTGCCCTGGAGACCCTCTTACTGAGAGGACCCCAGAAGCCATGGACTCACCCTCTCGCCAACTATCGCTACACAGGTAACTGGAGCGTGGCTGCCCGCGTGGTTTGGGCCTGGCTGAGGCCCCTGTGAGCCAGTCAGTTTCCATGGCAAGCTCTGCATGTGCCTCTCGGAGTGCTCCTGGGGCCTGCACCTGCCCTCCCAGAAGGGCCCGTCCTCTCTGGGGGACTCAGTGGGTGCTGTTCTCTAGTTGGATCCAACCTTCCCCTTTCCACTGGTCCCCTCATGGGCTCTGCCTGGCCAGAAAGGGGGTGCCAGGTTGGGGCGGGCTCAGGTTCCGCAGCTGAGCCCTCCAGCCCTGGAGTCAGGCAGCCTGGGGCCCCCGCCTGCCCTTGGCAAGTCTCTTAGCCAGCGGAAGCCTCAAGTTGCTGCATCTGTCAAGTGGGATGGTAATAGCCCCTGCCTGCTAAGGTTTTTGTGAGGATTGTGTGAGATAAGGCAAGTAAGGGGCTTAGCAGAAATCTTGGCACATAATTGGCGCTCGGTGGCCTGAAAAAGGAGGGGAGTCTGCACTTCAGCCGTGGCTGTGGTCCCAGAAGGAGAAACATCCTTTCTCCTCTTGGCTGTTTCTCCAATAGGTTCGGACATCTGGAACCCCATGGAGAAGAGGCTCTTTAAGAAGGCGTTCTGTGCCCACAAGAAGGACTTCTACTTGATACATAAGACGGTAAGGCGAACGTGGCAGGCTGGTGTAGACAAGGCTCCCTCACACGGCCGAGGCGCTAGAACTGCAGGGCCTGTCAGGGGCGATACTCCGCTCATGCTGTGAACAGTTGACAACTAAAAAGCCATTGCTTTGAACACCCCCAAACAGTACAGAAATGAATCCCACGTTCAAAATAAAGCCCTCCAGGCCCCTCCCCACAATCCTACTTCTGATTGATAACCTGACAGGCATTTACTGCCCATACGGATTTTACACACCTATATGCACTTTCTCAAAAAAGGATGAGATCATATATTTAATATCCTGCTGATTATTTTGCTCTTTTTCTTAACTTGATATACACAAAATTGCACATAATCAAAGTGTAAGATTTAATGTTTTTGACATATTTATACACTTGTAAGACCATCACCATGATCAAGATAATGAAAATACCTGTCACCCCCAAAAGTTCCCTCCTGCCCCTTTGCAACCCTTCCTTCCTGCCACCCGGGTCCCTAGTCAACTCTTGTCTACTTTCTGTCACTATAAATTAGTTTGCATTTTCTAGAGGTTTATATAAATGGAATAATCGTACAGCATGTGATCTGCTTTGTCTGGCTTCTTACACTCAACATAATGATTTTGAGATTCATCCATGTTGTCGTGTGTACCAATAGTTCACCCCTTTATTGCTGAGGAGTGTACCATTGTGTGGACGGACCACCGTTCATTTAATCATCCACCTGTTGGCGGTTTCCAGTTACTGATGACTACAGATAAAGTTGCTCTGAACATTCACGTACAAGTCTTTGTATGGACATGTACTGGGTTCTTTTTTTTTTTTGCGGGGATGGGGGTGGGATTATAAATACCTAGGAGGGGAATGAGGGTAACTTATAGCAGATGTATGTTTAACTTTTTAAGAAACTGCCAAACTGTTTTCCAAAGTAGCTATACCATTTCCCATTCCCACCAGCAGGTTATGAAAGGTCCAGTTGCTCCACACCCTCGTCAACACTTGGTATGCTCAGTCTCTTTAATTTTAGCCATTCTAATGAGTGTACAGTAGCATCTGACTCCATTTTCCTAATGACTAATGATGCTAAGCATCTTTGTGTTTTTTTGCTATATGTGCACCTTCTTTGGTGGGCTGTCTGTTCATATCTTTTGCCTATCTTTTTATTGGGGTGTCTGTGTTTTTATTGAGTTGTAGGAGTTCTTATTTTGTTCTGAACACCAGTCCTTAATCCAGATATATGCTTTGGAAATATTTTCTCCCAATATGCAATTTGTCAGTCTCCTAACAGTGTCTTTTGAAGAAAAGTTTTTAATTTTGATTAAGCATAACTTATTAGTTTCTCTTTTATAGACTGTGCTTTTCGTGTTGTATCTAAGAAATCTTTGCCTAACCCAAAGTCACAAAGATTTTCCCCTATGTTTTCTTCTGGAAGCTTTATAGTTTTAGGTTTTATTTCTAGATTTATGATCCATTTTAAGTTTATTTTTGTATGGGGTGCGAGGTGAGTTCATTTTTTGCATATGGATATTTATTGTTCCAATACCTTTTGTTGGAAAGACCATATTTTCTCCACTCAGTTGCTTTTGTACCTTTGTTAAATATCAGTTGGCCATATATATATGCATCTACTTCTGGACTCTGTATTCTGTTCCATTGATCTGTTTGTCTTTTATTAAGCTATTCCCATACTGTCTTTATTACTGTAGCTTTATTCTAAGTCTTGAAATCAGAAAATGTTAGTCCTTCAACTTTGTTATTCTTTTTCAAAGTTATTTTTTCTATTCTAGATCCTTTTTATTTCCCTATGAATTTTAGAAATAATTTGTCAATTTCAAAATAAAAATTCCTGCTAGGAACTTGACTGGTACTGTTTTTGACTCCATAGGTCAACTGGGGAGAGTTGTTTTCTTATCAGTATTGAGTCTTCTGACTCGTGAACAGGGTATATCTCTCTATTTAAATCTTTAATTTTTCAGCAATGTTTTGAAGTTTTTAGTGTACAGTTGTTGCATACTTTTTGTCAGATTTATTCCTAAGTACTTCTGTTTTTTATGATGTTATAAAGAGTTCTTTTTTATTTCAGTTTCCAATGGTTTGTTGCTAGTATGTATAGAAATAAAATTGATTTTTATATTGATCTTGTGTTCTGAAATGTTGCCAAACTAACTTATTAGTTTTGGTAACTTTTTTGTGGATTCCACTGGATTTTCTACATAGATAGTCATATCATCTGCAAATAAAGACAGTTTTATTTCTTCCTTTCCAACCTGGATGCCTTTACTTTTTTTCTTGCCTTGTTGCACTCTAGAACCACCAGTACAGTATTGAGTAGAAGTGGTGAGAGTGGAAATCCTTGTCTTGTTCATGATATTTGAGGGGAAACCACTCCACCATTAGCTGTAGGGATTCTGTAGGTATCATTTATCAGGTTGAAGAGAAGTTCCTTCTAGTCCTGTTTTGCTGAGAGTTTACATCAGCAATGGACATTGGATTGTATCAAATGCTTCTTCTGCACCTATCAAGATGCTCACATGATTTCTCTTTTTTAAGTTTAATATGATGAACTACATTGATTTTAGATTGTTAAACCAACCTCACGTTTCTGGGATGAGCTCCGCTTAGTCATGGTATATTGTCCTTTATATAATATATATATATTGTTGGATTCTATTCGTTAAAAGTTTTGTTTAAAATTTTTCATCTATGTTCATGAGGGACATTGGTCTGTAGCTTTCTTTCCTTGTACTATCTTTGTCTGGCTTTGGTATCAGAGAAATGTTGAACTTACGGAATGAGTTGCGAAGCGTTCCTTCCTCTTCAGTTTTTTGGAGGGCTCTGCCCAGCTGTCGCATAAGGCCATGAGGTATCCACCACGTAAGGACACTCTGCTTTAATTAGTCCCAGTCGGTAGACATGTGGCTCCACAGGATGTCACAGTGAGCGTCCTCGTGTGTACCTTTGTGTGCGTTTTCCTGGAGAGAAGCGTTCCTGGGCCAGCCTCGTTGCTCAGAGCGTGCAGAGCTCAGGTGGGTTGACTCTGGTGGCTTCTCTCTGAACCCCTTCATCCCCGGAAGGACTTTGTGATTCTCTGTCCCCTGTAGCAGAGGAGCATACCAAGCCGTAGGGAGAGACGTTTCAGGAGGGCTTTCAAAAAGTGGCGGCTGGCCCCGTGGGGAGGGGATTTAGGGCGTCAAGGCCATACTCACTGCTGCTCCCGAGGCACTGTCCTTAGCCGGCTTCTGTCTTCCTCCGCTAGATCCAGACAAAAACTGTAGCCCAGTGTGTTGAGTATTACTACATCTGGAAAAAAATGATCAAGTTTGACTGCGGCCGAGCCCCAGTGCTGGAAAAGAGGGTCAAGAGAGAGCCGGATGAAGCAGACAGGACAGAAGCGAAGGCAGAGGGTCTCGGGGTAGGGCTTCTGGAGTTCAGCGCGGATCTGGATGCCCGGTGCCCATCCAAGCTGGGCGGGGGTGGGGGGTGCACCCCGCGACGTTTGTGCTCTGGACCCCTGCTTCTCCCTTAGAAGGGCGGCGGGGTGGTCAGCACCCTTTCATCCTCTCTGCCCCCTCTGCAGGTCACTTGTAGCCCTCGGGAGAGACCCAGCCACCGTCCAACCCCCGAATTAAAGATAAAGACTAAGAGTTACAGGAGGGAGTCCATCCTCAACTCCAGCCCAAACGCCAGCTTGAAGCGGACCCCTGAGCTGCCGGGGAGCAGGGAGGGCCAGGGCTTCTTTCCCTGCAGGGAGTGTGAGAGGTACCGCCCTTACCCTGGATGCTCCCATACCGCCTGCCCTCAGCCCCCTGGGGTCCCCCCCTCAGGGCTACCCGCCTCCCCCTGCTCTGACCCCTGTGTCCTCTGGTGCCTCCTCAGGGTGTTTGACAAGATCAAGAGTCGAAATGCCCACATGAAGCGGCACCGGCTTCAGGACCACGTGGAGCCCCTCGTCAGGGCAAGGTGGCCCGTGAAGCCCTTCCAGCTGAAGGAGGAGGAGGAGGAGGAGGAGGAGGAGCTAGGGGCTGCCATCGGCCCTCTGCAGTGGTGATTCTGGGCGGGCAGCAAGTTGGGACGGGCACCTCCAGCCCTGTCACGTCTCCTTTAGCCACTCCAAGGTACCCCTCTGCCTCCCTGGCCCCGTCAGTGTCCCCACCGGGCAGCCCAGCTTGCAGACGTGAACGGCATTAGGCCACGAGCAGGCAGGGGACGCACATCTGGAAAAAAGTCATCTGACCACTGCGAAGGCCCTGCCAGCTGTGCCAGAGGCTCTGTTCTCTTTAGGTTAATAGTCTCTCGCCTTCTTTCAGTTCCACTCCTTCCAGAGCAGAGAGGCTTGGGGAGGGAAAGGTTACATCTGGGTAGCTCTTCAATCTTAACCTCAGTTTCGGGCTTTGGTTACATTTGTTAGATAAGGCCAAGATGTAGAGAATCAGTGGGAAATACCTTCAGATCTCCACCGTGTTGGGGCCCCTTACCGGGGGTCTCTCTGCTTTCGGATTCCGTCCCTAGTCTTGCCATGACTTGTACGTTGTTAGGTTTTTTTTGTACGTGTCGACTTGTAAATCTTATTAAATTGGGTTCTTAAGCAGCTGTCTTCTGGCTTCCCTGCCTGTTGATCCAGCGAAGGCTTCTGAGCCCCTGCCCCTCCCAGAAGCCACAGTGACGAGTAAACTGAGTCCCTGCCCTGGAGCCTCACACATTCATGCAGCCCGCATTTATCAAGCACCTACTGTAGTTGTGCCGGACACGTGATGGGGACATAGTGATGTGGAGGGGCAAGGCCCCTCCCCTCACAGAGCTTATATTTTAGGAGCGGGAAGGTAGCAGTGATAAATCAGCAAAAAGGCGAGTTTAGATATCGATAGTGCGTACGCTTTTGGCCGTAATAACAGAGGAGTCAGCGTAGGTTTAAGCTCTCAGGACATGTGGTGGTGCCAGTGGCTCCACGGTGAAGTCAAGGCCTGCCAGCGGTGGCCAGCGTCAGCAAGTCGGCTGCAGCAGCAGCAAGAATCCCCTCTTCTACGCGAGCACCCAAACCTTCGGAGGGTGCAGGGCAGAGAGCAGCTCCCTCCCTTCCTTGTTCCCCTTTTTAAGAGTGAGGAAAGCTTGTAGCAACGCCCAACAGAACGCCCCTCACGTCTCCTCGGCCAGAACTGTAGCCCGTGCTCTTTCTAAACTGATCCCTGGCAGTGGCAAGGGAAGTGGCCTCCGTCATCCCGGACCCTCAAGATTTGTCTCCAGGACTGAGGAGAACCAGCGTGTTCCCTCAGATTTGTTGTCACCCGATCAACACTGGAATCCCATTTGCCAGGAAAAGAAGAGGAAGCAAAAATGGCCACTGGGGAGTCAGACCTTGTGTCCACCGCAAAGCGACGTGAGGAAATTACAGCAGGGGGCCAAGTCCGAGGGAGTGACAGGGAGTGGCAGACGCCGGTAGGTGGGTGGCGCGGGGGTGGGAAGCCACACCGAGGAGGCTGCTGAGGCTGAGACCCGCTTCCAGGCCACGGCGTGGCGAAGCACTGGCTCTGCCACGGGAACCAGGGGAGGCTGTTCAAAGCTCTAGCTGCTGTGTGGAGGCCGTGGGCGGCGAGACGGGAGGCCTGGAGAGTAGCTGGAAGGCCCTCAGGGGAGATGGTGGCCTGGGCTGGAGTAGCAGTGAAGAGGCCAGAAGCGCAAGGCTTAGGGATCACGTTAGAAGTAGACTCAGACTTGCTGAGGGGTCACACATCACAGGGAGAGCTGGTAAGGAAAAGGATGGATCGAGGTTGGCATGGCAGGTTGGGGTTTGAGCAACTGAGCAGATGCTATTAACTGAGATGAGGAAGAGGGACACATCAGAGGGTTGATGGCTTAAAGGCGTGATTGTGTCTATAACTGTGTGCTGCCTTCGGAGGGACTGGCTAGGGGAGCAGGGTAAACGGTGGTGTCAGGAGGCTTCACAGAAGGGCCAGGTTTCAGCTCAGTAAATCGGAAAAGATGGGGAGGGAGGAGGAGCAGAGGAGGAAGTTGAGTTTGAAGCGGCACGGGCATTGTGGCTGGGGAAAGGGCTCTGGCCTCAGATGAACCAGAATTTACAGCCTGGCTCTTCTTCCTTCTTTGCCACCTTGGGCAAGTCATTTTCCCTGTTTGAGTCTGTTTTCTCATTCTGTAACTGGGATGGAAAACACCTACCCCCATATATCTGTTGATGAGAACATGTAAATCGGATATTGGCAGGTGCCCCGTATGACCTGAGCACTCATGCTGTTGAGCCACTTAACGAGCACTCATGCTGTTGCTGTCACCGTGTGCGTCCCACCCTCCATAACAAGTGTTGTTTCCATAACAACACTGGAAATGAAAGTCTCCGGCTTCATGGTCGGGTGGTATATTAGTTATCTATTGCTGCGTAACAAATTAAGCTGAAACTTAACAGCTTTAAACAAATGGAAACTTATACAATAGTGCTGCTTAGAGGGGCAGGGAACCCAAACTGTTTGTGGTTATCCAAACTCACCCCCATCTTATCTGCGGTCAGAATACAGTGGCAACCACAAGTGGGTGGTCCAGAAGAAGCTCTGAATGTAAGAAGAGAGTTGGGCAAAGGTTTCTTGTGAATTACCTCCCCCCAGCCAAACTCCACCCCCAGAAAACAGTGTTTCCTCAACTCCAAATCATCTGCATCGTAATCATCTAGGGGTCCTGTAAAAAATGCATATTCTTGTACCCCACCACAGACTTTCCTAATCTGAATCATTGGAGGTAGGGCCCTGGAACTTAAATTTTTTAAAGAAGCTTTCTTAGAAGAATAGTTTTTAGATATGCATAAACATTGGGAAGATGGTATAGAGAATTTCCATATACCCCACACTCAGTTTCCCCTATTATTATCTTACATTAGTATGGTACATTGGTTACAATTAATGAACCAATATTGCTATATTATTATTAACTAAAGTCCATCCTTCATTCATATTTCATTAGTTTTTACCTCATGTCCCTCTTCTGTGCCAGGATCCTCCCAGGACACCACATTACATTTAGTTGTCACATCTCCTTAGGCTCCTCATGGCTGTGACAGTTTCTCACACTTCCCTTGTTTTTGATGACAGTTATGAGAAGTCGTGGTCAGGTATTTTGGAGAATGTGCCTCAACTGGGGTTTGTCTTATGTTTCTCATGATCAGAGGGGGAGGAAGACCACAGAAGTGAAGTGCCACTGTCATCACATGTTATTAAGGGTACACAGTATCAGTGTGACTTGTCACTGTTGATGTTAACTTCCACCACCTGGCTGACAATGTTTGTCATGTTTCTACACTGTAAACTTAGTCCCCGCCCCCAATACTGTCATCTGTGGAAGGAAGTCACTGTGCACAGTTCATGCGTAAGGTGTGAAGAGTCACGCTTCAACTTCTTGAGGGCAGAATAGCCACATAAATTATTTGGAATTATGCACGGAATATTTGTCTATTTTCTGCCATTTATTTATTTGTTCAGTCATTCATTTATATCAGCATGGGCTCATGGAGGTTTTATAGACTGGGTTATTATCCAGTGCTACTTTGTTGCTCAAATTGTTCCAGCTTTGACTATTGGGAGCTCATTCAGTTGGCTCTTGTGTCTCTTTGACATACCCCATTTGTGTGTGTGTGTGTGTGTGTGTGTGTGTGTGTGTGTATGAGAGAGAGAGAGAGAGAGTGAGAGACAGACAACGAGATGGAGGCTGAGAGACTTCTGTTCTGGAACTACAAGATGCTCTAAGCGCATCCTGTATAATTTCCTGCCCAGTCCTAGAACCAGCCATTTATCCAAGGAGCCCTGGTTCCTTTTATTGGAGAACAGTATTAAAAACTAAGATCTGGGCACTAGGTGTGTTTGAACCTGAATTTTTAACACAGTCTCACCAGCTATTTCTTAATGAAACCAGAGTTAGAGAACCTCTGCTCTCAGTTTTGACTCCCGTCGCTCAAGTATCAGCATACCTCAGAGGTACTGCAGGTCTGGTTCCAGACCACCACAATAAGGCCAGTCATAGGAGTTTTGTTTGTTTCTTTCCCAGTGCACATAAGTTATGTTTACACTATACTATAGTCTATTCAGTGTGGAGTAGCATTATGTGTAAAAAAAAAAAAGTACATATCTTAATTTAAAAATACTTTATTGCGGACTTCCCTGGTGGCACAGTGATTAAGAATCCGCCTGCCAATGCAGGGGACACAGGTTCGAGCCCTGGTCCAGGAAGCTCCCACATGCCGCGGAGCAACTAAGCTCATGCGCCACAACTACTGAGCCTGCGCTCTAGAGCCCGCAAGCCACAAGTACTGAGCCCTCGTGCCACAACTACTGAAGCCCGCGAGCCTAGAGCCCATGCTCCACAATAAGAGAAGCCACTGCAACGAGAAGCGCAGGCACCGCAACAAAGAGTAGCCCCCACTCGCCACAACTAGAGAAAGCCCGCGCAGCAATGAAGACCCAATGCAGCCAAAAATAAATAAATAAATAAAAGAAGAGGAAAAAGTCTCCAAGTATTTGGAAACTAAATAACACTTCTAAATAACTCATGGGTCAAAGAAAGAAATCAAAAATGAAATTATTTTAAAAAACTGCTAAAAAATGCTAACCATCATCTGAGCCTTTAGCCAGTCGTAACAGTAACATCAAAGATCACCGATCACAGGTCACCCTAACAAATATAGTAATAAAAAACTTTAAAGTATTGCAAGAATAACCAAAACGTGACAGTGAGACATTAAGTGAGCCAACGCTGTTTGGGAAACGGCGCAGCTTGGACAGACTTGCTCAACACAAGGTTGCCACAAACCTTCAATTTGTAAAAACCGTAATTTCTGCGAAAGGCAAGAAAGCAAAGCACGATAAAATGATGTTCGCCTACGTCACTGGCTTTCCCAAGCCAATTTGAGCATAGGTCGACAGAGGGCGCAGGAAAAGGGATACCATTTTCCGTCTTCCCACTTACGCCTTTCCAAGTGAAGGAGAACGTCAGGAGGTAAAGAGCGAAGGCGGGGACTAAACTCTGCGCAAGGGAACTGTCAAACCCAAGCGTGGATTGGCCGTGTCTTCCGGCATGGAGCTGTCACGTGAGGATCAATGGTCAGCTGACTACGGTCCAAATTCCGCCGGGAAGTGCGACGGAGCCAAGGGCTGATGTTGATTGGTGGAGAAGGATCCAGAAAGGTAGCACCTCAAGGCGGGTCCTTGGCGGTGAGGACTACGATTGGCTTATGCGGGGTCACGTGGTCTGTCCCGGTAGCACCAGGAAGAGAGTAGGGTGCCGTACGCGGATGCATACGCATGCGTTAAAGCATCGGGTCGCCAATTGGAGGCTGTGAGTCACGGGGCGGCGTGCGGCGGCTGGTGGGGGCGTGGCCGACGGGGCGCGCGCCGCGCTACGACGCCGCTGGTTGGCCAGTGCGAATCACGTGGTTCTGGGCCGCAGGCGGCGCGCGCCGGTGCGACGTCAACGCAGACCACTGAGCTCTCCTGAGCTGTGTACCGCGGCCCGGCCGCAGCTGAGTCCTCCGAGGGCCCGGGCGGTTTGATGAGTACCTTTGCGGCCGCCATGGACAACTCCGGGAAGGAAGCGGAGGCGATGGCGCTGCTGGCCGAGGCGGAGCGCAAAGTGAAGAACTCACAGTCCTTCTTCTCGGGCCTCTTTGGGTAAGAACCGCGCCGAGGGGTCCGGCCGAGACCTAGACTGGGAGGACAGAGGAGTCATAGACTGGGGCGGCGATAGAGACGAAGGGCTCGAGCCTAGAGGACGGGGTGGGGGGTGGGGGTGGGGGGGTTGCAGGATCACGTGACATGGTCTAAGGCAGCAGAGGTGACACCGGCCGAGGGCCCGGGTGCCCGGGTTGTGGCATTGGCAGAATAGTTTGAGGAGAGTCTGTCCGAGATGGTAGAAGGGCCCTGGGCTGAGGACACGCAGGCCGAGGCGACACCATCTGGAGGCAGGAAGGGGACCCAGGCTGAAGATGGGCCAAGGGGCTGGAGGAGAACCTGGGCCGAGGGAGTATGGTCTCAGGCCTTGAAGGGGACCTGGCCTGCGGGGACTGAGGGAGCCTGGGAGGGCAACCAGGTCAAGAAGTCTTTTGGAGCTCTAGGAGAACCTATTTGAAGGATCCCAGACGGGCGTCTTGGGTCCCTGGGACTGAGGACCCTTGCCCGAGGGCTTCACCTTTCCAAGGCCTGGGGCGGTGGAGTTGTGTGAACGCGGGCTCAGGGCTCAGGGCTAAGGTGATCCTGGGAGTGATAAGCCCAAGTCTGAGATGTGTGAGGTGTCTGGGATGAGTATGGCCTTGGTCACGGGTGAGTAGTGTAAGGGGACCTGACACCAGAGCGAGATCTGAGCAGAGGAATCCCTGGGGTGATGGAGTTACGGCTTCTGAAGAAGCCTGGACTGGGAGGCTGGAGACTAACGTGGGGTGAGGCTTGATTTAGGAACTGGAGGGATAAAAGGGAGAGATGAGGGAGATGACAAAACCAAAAGGGGCCGAAGACCTGCTGTGTGATCCTTGAGTAAGGATTGGGTGGGCATCGTGAGTAGTATGAGAGTGGCGTGCCCAGGATACCGCTGAAGGGGTCTGGGAGACAGACCCAACACCTGCAGTGTGGCAGACATTTCACATAAAGTTCACGTTGGCTCGTAAAAGTTGTGTGGATGGCCGTCCTTTGAGGAATTTTAGTGGTTTAGGAGTGTCAAAAGCCCTGGTTTGAAGTGGTCTCTGCCATTTCATGACTTTGGGTAAGCTGTTTAATTTCTCTGTTACAGGGGGGCTTAGTGAAACCTATCTCAGGTGTTTGTTACTAGTATTGAATAAGAATGCAAGTAAAGTGCTTAGAATTGAGCCTGGGATGTGGTTATCACTCTGAGAGTGCTAGCTACCATCAGTGTTACTTCCAGGAAGGAAACAGGTGTGGAGCCTGTACAGGGCTGGTGGGGATCAAGGTAGGGGTCTGATGGGAGAAGTGGGGATGGGGGGTCAGAGCAGGGAGAGACAGTGTGATGAGAGAGGAGCTGAAAGAGGTTGGGAAAGGAACTCCGGGCCATGGGGACTTAATAGGGTGAGGGGAGGGGGTTTGAGGCCCCGGGTGGAGGGAAAAGAAGGCCGTGGAGGACTGAGGAGGGTTGTGTTGCTCATGGGCCTAGGAGGAGAGCTGCAGTGGGCCGGGTGAGTTTGTAGTGAGTTAGGAGGAACCGTGAGGAGGGGGCCGCATGGAGCCTGGCAGCAGAGACAGGCAGAGGTTGGGGAGGGCTGTGAGGCTGGGAGAGTCGTCCAGAAGGCTGGAGAAGGGGCTTGGGGGGAGGACCAGGGATTGGGAGAGATGGTGTTAGGAGGTTGGTAAGAAATGAAGTAGGGGAGGGTTCTTCCCAGGAAAGGAGATGGGAGCCGCTCGTTGTTATTTGAGGGTGGATTATGTTTAGTGAAAGAACTTGAGTAACCTGGCTGAGAATTGCCTGGTGTGGAGAAACATCCGGGGCTGATGGCCTGTATTGATTAGGTGAGAAATGTTTTATTTTAGAGGCTAAGAGTGGGGAGAGGGTATGTGTGTTTCTGCTTCCTTCACAAGGGGAGAAATTCAAGTGCAGTGTTCTGGGGTGGGGCTAAGAGCTCAGTTTTCGGTAATGGTTTTCCTGGGTGGCTTTTGGTGTCTGGTCCCTTTGGACTGGGGGTTAGTGTACTGTTGGGCCGTGCTTGGAGGGAGCAGCTGAGTGAGACCCTGAAACACCTGCCACCTGGTTGGGAAGGCAAGATGAACGCTTGCTAAAACACTATTAAAGCAAAATTGTCAAATGTGACTAAGGGCTAGATTCTGTCGTTTGTGGGAGGTGCCTGACCTGAGAGGAAGCTGCATGAGCTGAAGGAAGGTTCTGGTGAGGTGTGAGCTGGGCCCCAAGGAACCCTAGGTCATGCTAAGGGAGTGGGGGCTGGGGAAGGTGTTCTAGGCAGAGGGAATTGTGTGAACAGAGGTCTAGTGTGAGGGGAGGTTCTGCCGGAAATGATGGGGAACTGAGATCTAAAGGGCACAGGGATGGCTCCCCAGAGGAGAGAGCTCCATCTGGGAGGATGAACAGGAGTTCCAGGGGTACCCTCTGGCGGGGGAGCACTGCTTCAGGCAGAGGAGACAGTTTGAGCAAGGCCCAGATGAAGGTTTAATGCAGGGGGGTCCGTGTTAGCCCATAAAGGTAGAATGGGCAGAAGGGAGTGAGACTGAACAAGAACCAGGCCCAATCTTGGAGGGTCTTCTGAGAAAGGGCTTGGATTTGAGGAGGTGTTGGAGAGTACTGAGGATTTTAACGGGGGCCTGTCTTAGCCTGTTCGGGCTGCTGTAACAAAATACCATAGGCTCGGTGGCTGATAACCAACAGAAATTTATTTCTCACGGTTCTGGAGGCTGAGAAGTTCAAAATTATGGTGCTGACAGATTTGGTGTCTGGTGAGGACCTGCTTCCTCATAGACAGCTATTGTTTCACTGTGTTCTCACGTTGTGGAAGGGGCGGTGGAAGGGGTGAACTAGTTCTCTGTGGTCTCTTTTATAAGGGCACTAATTCCAATCATGAGGGCTCCACCCTCATGACCTAATCACCTCACAAAGGCCCCATCTCCTCATACCATCACTTTGGAGGTTAAGGTTTCAACACATTAATTTTGGTGGGGGACCCAAGCATTCAATCCATAGTAGGGCCACTGCTGGAGGGTTCCCATTTGTGTTTTAGAAAGGACTGCAGCAGCTGGTGTTGGGGAGAGTGAAGACAGTGACAGTAATAATAGCTGATAACGTTTATTAAGTGCTCACACTGACTCTGAGTCCGGCTTGGGCTAGGCGCTTTACCTGCGTCCTCACATGTAGTCCTCACGACATTCCTGTGGAGGTGGACAAATGGGGGCTTAGAGATGTTGATATATTTGCCCAGTCCTCTGGTGAGTGGGAGATCGCGTTCACACACAGGCCTGTCTGATCCCAAAGCCCTCTTGCTGCCGCACGAAGTTTCTCCTTGATGCTCGGGCCCGTTTCTGGGCACTCCGTTTAGGGAGGATGTTGGCAAACTAACTAGGCGTCTTAGGGAGCGTCCTTCCTCTGATTCTCCCATCTTCCCCACCCCCGTGGCAGTTTTCTCCAAACATCTGAAAGAAAGAGCAGGTGTATTCATCCCAGGCCCTTCAGCTCCAAGAGCAGTTGGCATGTTGCAAGGCTAGCGCACAGGACAGGGATGCAGACGGAGACCGAGACCCGCCTGACCAGAGCCTGTCTGCCGGAGGGGCCAGCCCGAGAGGACTTGCCTCATGGGCGGGAACCACTCCTGACACCTTTCCTCTGGAGCCGGGGTTGCCGGGGTTCCTGGGGTTCAGCGTTTCACAACCCTCTGTGGCTTCTGAGGACTGGAGGAGGGAGTGTCGGGGCTCAGCTTGTCCCTCTTGCTCCTCCTTCCCCTTTCAGGAACCTCAGCGATGACAGCAGCCCAAATTGAGAGGTCTCTGCTCATGTCAGAAGGGCCAAGTAGGGTTGCTCCCGCCTGGGATCGGGGGCAGCCCCGTCACCTTGGATGTTAAGGCCTTCATTGCACTTCATCGTTTCTGGGCTGCCAGACACTAGGGGGCTTTGGTGCACCAGCAGCCTGGGAGGGAGGCTGTACCAGCCGGCTCGCAGATCCAAGCTGCTTCTGTACCTTCCCTCCCCTCCTCAGCTCCCCAGCCAGGGCTCAGGAGATGGGAGAGCAGCCCAGACTTCTGCTCTGGAAGCAGAAAGGTGGCGATTTCCCAAAGACGATGCAGTTGTGGAAAAGGAGAGGGGAGATGCAAGATGCGCTTTTTCTTCCTTCCTGCTCCCTGTGTCCCGATGGATCCAGACTTCTTGCTGTGCCCCTTCGGGATGGCGCAGGTTCCAAACAGTGGTTCTGTTTCCTGTGCTTTTCCTCGTCCCGAACATCTCCCCGTGACCCCTTCCCCCAAATCCAAAATAAAAACTCCTTTCCACTCAGCTAGCAGTGCGTTTAGCAAGTTTCTTCTGTGAGCTGAAGGTCACGGTCACACCTACTTCGTAGGATCGTCCTGAGGAGAGGATGAGGCTATGCACGTGAAGCTGCGAGCACGGTGCCTGACCCCGATGAGTGCTTATTAAGTGCTTACTGTCATCAACAGTGTTAGCGTTAGGTATTGTGATTGGAAGTTGAGCCCGAGGCGCTGGAGAACTAGAGATAACGGTGCTTTCTGTGCACAAACAGCAGCCTGCAGATCAAATGTTGACACAGTTCCTGCTTGAACCGCTCTTGGGCACCAGCAACCCCTGGGAGCCCTGGAGGCTGGCTCTCCTGAGGCAAAGGTTGCGGCCAGGGTCCTCCGGGTAGGTGTCCCCCATCCAGGACCCCCCCCCCCCCCGGGCCCTGGGCTGAGGAGTGCCGGCTTCCAGACCACCCTCCACCTGCAGAGCACGCAGGACCCCGGGATGCCGGTGAGCTGGGCACCGAGGTCACTCTCTGTCCCCTGCCAGCTGCCAAGATCCACAACTTAAAACTCAGCCTCTCTTGCCCGGGCTCAGAGTCGAGGCTTTCCTGAGGGGACACGAGGCTTCCAAGGAAGCGGCCGTCATTTCGCCGCAGTCCGAGGGTTCTGCCTCTCGATGGATGGGACCCTGCTCTCTGCTCACACAGAGGTTTCGACACTTCTCTTTGGAGTGGGGCTACTGAGAGGCAAGGGTCTTTCCGAAACATCTTTTAAGAATAGGAACCATTGGGCGCTCTGGCTGGGATGAAGGAATCCTGTTGGGTTGCAGAGGGCATCCGTATAAGAACCACGGGAAGGCCTGCTGGGCCGTGTGGCAGGCGTGGCCGCTGCCCTTGAGCTCACGGGCAAGAGGGCGATGGCCCGGGAACCAGCCCCATCAGTGTGGTGTGCAGGGGCTGGGGTAGGTGGGAGGCCCCCGGCTCTGTGGAAGCCACAGGAGGGGCGCCACTTAGCTAATCTGGAGGTCAGGCGATGAAGCCCATTCTGAGATGCGAAAGGAGAACATCTCCAGAACCCGCTCTCTCCGCCAGCCTGAAGCGAGTGAGTGATGCTCTCGTTGGCTGAGCACCTGCTCTGTGGCAGGCGCTCTCCTGGCTGCTGCCTGCGGGGACAGGGGGTGTTCCTCGTGCCTCCAGCAGGTCTGCCGGCTGCGGCGTCTTATCCCCACTTACAGCTGAGGAAGCAGAGGCTGGGGCGCCACGAGCCAGCACTGGAATCCAGGCCTGCCTGACTGTGGTCCTCGATTTTTCCACCCACCCCGAGCGACTCTAGAATTCCCGTTGCCGGGTGGCCGGCAGCCCTTGGGGTGTATTTCTCCTCCGTCATATAACAGCAGCTGTTGGAGCGCCTGCTCCGGGCCGCGCTCTGTGCCGTGTGCCAGGTACTGCGCCTTCTGACCCTCACGAGACGCCTCCCAGGTCAGGCTCGTTGTCTCTGTGTTACAGATAAAGAAACCGAGGCTCAGGGGTCACTAGCCCAAGGCCGCACAGCTAGCGAAGTGCCCGAGGCTGACTTCAGCCCAGGTCTCTCGGCCCCCAAGTGCGTTCTCTCTCTCCCCATTGCCCGTCCAGGCATTTCAGAGCTGGGCAGTTAGTGTGTAACACTGGATTCTTCCGTCGTTCCTGGGGCCCTACGGGAGCTCGACGCACTGCAGAGCCAGAGGGGCAGCGAGGGGCTTAGTGCTCGTGGGCGATGCAGGAGGAGAGGCCGAGAGATGCCCAGAGACCCCGCGGCTCTGGCTCTGCCAGCCCCGGTGCAGTCAGCAGAGGGGCGAGGCTGGGGGGCCGCTGCTCCCGGCGCCGGGGGCCTCTCTGTTTTCTGATGTACCTTCAGCCTGCCACTCCGTGCGGCGGGCTAGGGCTCAGCGGGGCGCTGGCTTAATGACCCCCTCCGGGCCTCGAGGCTGCTCAGGCTGCCCCCAGCTGAGAGCAGCATCTTCTCCTCAGATGAGGGAAACCTGAGCAGCGCTGGCTGTTCAATCGACAGGAGAGGCCGGAGCAGGCAGGGACCTTGTGCGCCCCCTCCTTTTCCAGAAGATTCTCGGACACAGGGAAGGAAGCTTCCTGGACCACAGGGTGAGCAAGAGGCAGGGCAGGTTTCCCGGCCCTGCCACTTCCTGGCAGCATTGGCTTGGGCCAGCCCCTTCACCACTGTGAGCCCCAGCTTCCTCCTCTGGAAGCCAGGGTCATACCTAGAGGGTGACTGTGGGGATCTCTGTGCTGCTTCAGGTGGCACCTGGCAGGCCGCTATAATGAGTCATGAGGATGCACAGCAAAGGAGAGGAGGTCGGGCCCGGACCGGCCCTTGGGTCCGGTCTTCGCGGGGACCTTCAGGCCGAGGAGGGGGCTGAGGGCAGGTGTCTATGGCACCGCAGAAGGACAGGGGTTTCGGGAGTGTCGGGGACCTAACATGGGAGTTACTGCACCTGCCTTGCCTTCTGAGGCCCTCAGGAGACTGCAGCCTGGGTGGGTGGCTTGTTTCTGGGAGCCGGGAAGTGCCCAGGGGATGGAGAAAGGAAGGAGGGAGGCTGAGACTCTGCCCTGCTGACCCCCTGGCCCGGGTCCCACCGGGCTATCTGTGCGTGCCTGGCACCGCACCCTTCCCTCCGTATGGCAGCCGCTGGAGGATGGTGGCTGTGCCTGGGAGACCTGAGACTGCTTCCTCCGCCTTGCGGGGCGGGGGAGAGAGCAAAGCTGAGTGGGGTGATTATAGACAGCCCTGCACCAGCCCGGCCCAAACCAGTTCCCTCTATTCCCGGTGTGGCTCGGAGCTGCGTGATGGGGAGGGCAGAGCAGAGGCAGCTTGGGGGGGATCAGTGGGGGGAGGGACAGTCAGCTGTCACAGGTGCTGCCACCTGGGCTCTTCAGAAGATGCAGGGCCAGCTAGCCCCTCTGGCCCTTGTGCAGGGGTCCGAGGGAGGCCTGGTTTCTTTCCCTGAGCAAGTTTGTCGGGGAGGCCACTCTTAGATAAGTGACATGAAGTGACCTGACCAAGGAGAGAAGTCCTGTAGTAAACCATGCAGATTTATCACATGGGGAGACAGCTTGGAAAAGCAGAGGAGCTGGGCTCTCCTTCCTTCTGCCCATTCTTTCCTTGCCAGAACGCTCCTTATTATAGGGCCTAAACCCTTCTCCTGGCTTCCAGCATGGGGTCCCCCGTCCACCTCTCCAGCCTCAGTGCCTGCCACTCCCTGGACCATAGCCATCCTGGTCCCCTTGTCTTCCTTGAACTGGCCAAGTTTGTTTCTGTCTCAGGGCCTTTGCATGTGCTGTGACTGCTGCCTGGAATGTGCTTCCCTCTTCACATAGATGGCTCCTTAGTCATCTTTGGGGACTAAGCTTAAATCTCACATAGTCACAGCAGCTTTCCCTGACCTGCCCATTCAAAGAAGCCCCTCCTCCCCCAGTCCCTCTGCAGTTGTCTTGCTGATGTCCTGTTTACTGAGGGTCAGGTCTTTCTCCTTTGTTTGCTACTGTTATCTGCAGTGCCTGGCACATTATAAATGCTCAGATATTTGCTCCCCAGTTGAATAAATAGCTATGTGACTGGCTTCTCCTTCAGGATCTGCCAGGGACCCGAGTCATATTACTTTCCCCTTTGATGACTCCACTTCCATCTCTAAAGCAAGAGGCTGGAGCTCCAGAGATTCTCCTGTCATCGCCTGGTCATGGGAGTGGCCAGGACCCAAGCTTTGAGGGGAAGGAGGAGGCAGGCCTGGAGGCCTGAGCAGATGTTAATCCCTCTGGCTTTTCCACCCGAAGTTAGAATCAGTGAGCCAGCACGGGGTTGGCCCAGCTTAGTCTGGGATCATAGAATTTCAGCCCAGCAGCTGACAGACCTTGTGTTCCGAGCCCGCCCCGTCCCGCTGAGCTGCGACAAGCCAGCTGAGGCTGACTCTGCTCATTGCTATCACCCGGCTTTGGGCCTCTCCGTGGTGGGACGGGCCATTTCTGCTCCTCCGGGAGCCTGAGCTGTTTCAGAGAATGTCTGGGTCTGGAGAGGATTTAATTGCACCCACAAGGAAGGGAAGGATGCGCTAGGGGATCCATGGGGTGGGCAGATCTGTGGTTGCGGCCTGTGAATGCACCTGGCTTCTTTCGGAGAACCTTCCAGAGAAGATCCCCCAGGGGGTTTTGTAGCCTGGCCCCCAGGGACCCTTCTGAAATCTCTTCTGCCCAAAGCTTGTGAAAGTTCCTCACCTCTCCAGGGCCGGGAGTGGGTTCTGAGGAAGTCGCTCCAAACAGGGGCCCCAGGCCCAAGGCGTCTTGTGCAGCTGTGGTGGGAAGATGAGGGAACCCAGCAGGGTGAGCGTGGGAGGTGTGCGTCACCACATCCCTCAGGGCTGCTTCCTGGGGACAGCAGAGGGTGGGTGCAGAGTGTCAGCACAGCCCCAGAAGGCAGAGGGGAGACTTTTCATCTGAAGAAGAAGCTTACCTGGTGCGATTTGGATTCAGGAAGCCAGGATTCCAGTCCCAGCCACCCTGCCAGCCCGCCCTGGGGGTATTGCCTTCCGACGTTACCTGACATGGGACAAGTCACTGGTGGCTGCTTCCCAAGAGGTCAGTCTAGGTCAGCTTTTTCCCTCCCAGTCTCGCCTGATCATCTGAATCATCTGAGGCCATTGTTACAAATCTTTATTGCAGGCCCCACCCAGACCTGCTGAGTGAGATCTCCAGGGAGGGTGGCTCCGGGGCTCTGGTTTGATTATTATAACAAACATCTGATGTGCATCCAAAGCATGGGCAAGCTGGCCCTACCGCACCAGCAGTGCAGAGGGCAGGGGTGCTCCCCATACTGTGTCCAGAATTACGTCGGAGGCCCTCGCCCTCTGTGGCTGGTGTCGGCGAGGGTCCAGGGCCGAATGACACAGGACTGAGGGCTGGGACAGTGAAGATGATTTATTTGTGTGGCTTTATTTTTTGAGGGGGGGGTGGGGGGCCGGTGGGCAGCCTCACAGCTTGCGGGATCTTAGTTCCCCAACCTGGGTTGAACCTGGGCCCCGGCAGTGAAAGCGCCGAGTCCTAACCACTGGACCGCCAGGGAATTCCCATTATTTTGCCATTTTAAATAATCTTGTGCTGAGCATCCTTGTAGCTTCACTGCTTAGTTTCTTTTTTTTAAATTTTTTTTTGTAGTTTATATTTTTTTATTTTTGGCTGCGTTGAGTCTTCGTTGCTGCACGCGGGCTTCTCATTGCAGTGGCTTCTCTTTGTTGCGGAGCACAGGCTCTAGGCGTGCAGGCTCAGTAGTTGTGGCGCACGGGCTTAGTTGCTCCGCGGCATGTGGGGTCTTCCCGGGCCAGGGCTCGAACCCGTGTCTCCTGCATTGGCCGGCGGATTCTCAACCACTGCGCCACCAGGGAAGTCCCTCTGCTTAGTTTCTTAGGATAAATTGCTAGGAATGTAATTCATTGCTGCATCACAGAACCCAATGTAAATGCTAATATTTAAAATACATATATATTTTTTTTCTCGAATAGGTAAAATATGCAGACGTTTTTAAAATCCAGACAGTACTAACGAGGGATATGAGTCTGTCTCCCACACCTGGCACCCAGTTCTACAGACCCCACCTTAGAGAAAAATACTGTAACTATTTTTTGTGTGTGTATTTTTCCAGAAACCTTCTATGTTTACATGTATGTTTCTGTTTTCACCCTCTTTTTCTGTTCTAACACACATGGGAACTTTCGGTGTACATATTTTAAAACAGTATTTCTTCATATGTCTGTATTATTACACATCTGCCTAGTCGTGAATTGGCAGCAACACGCTTTTAGGGTTGAGGCGTCTTCGTTGGACAGCTGCGGCGTGCAAGGGACAGGGCTAGGGCATCGAGGAAAGGACAGGGTGTCCAAGGATGGACTCTTCCCCCAGAATGCTTTGCAGTCTCGTGGGGAAAAGGGATTCGCAGAGAGCCTGGGATCCAGTGGTCAGCACCGAGCATCTGAGCAGGAAGTGGAGGAGACTGTCAGAGGCAGGGCTCCTGGGGGTGGTCGGGAAGGGCCCCCCCCCCGCAATGAGGGTCCAGCCCAGACCTGCCCAGCGAGGGCCTAGCCAGCCTTTGCGTGAGGGGCTGGGGGCCACCGACTCCATCTCCCTTGAGCCCGAGCAGAGGCCTGAGCTGTAGCTGGACTTGGGAAGCTGGCTTCGTGGGGACATGCTGGGGCTGGGGCTGGGGCCACCATCCAGCGGAGATGTGAGGGCATATCTCCACTGTCGCTGGGGCAGGAGGCTTGCTTTTCCCTTTTTTGGGGGGGGGCCTCACTGTGCAGCATGTGGGATCTTAGTTCCCTGACCAGGGATCGAACCAGTGGCCCCTGTATTGGAAGCTCAGTCTTAATTAACCGCCAGACCCCCAGGGAAGTCCTGGCTTGCTTTCTCCTTGATACCAGATTAGATCTTCTTCTTACCTGTTTTTCCTTTCCTTTTTCCCAGAGGCTCATCCAAAATAGAGGAAGCATGTGAAATCTACGCCAGAGCAGCAAACATGTTCAAGATGGCCAAAAACTGGAGTGGTATGTGATCCCTGCTAGAGCGCCTCCATGGCTCTTTCTGCGCTTTCCCCTCAGCTTCTGGTCCCAGAGGCCTGGCTGAGGCGTCAGCCTTGCAGCTCCCCCACCAATGCCATCTCCAGCTTTACAAACCCACTGGCCTGCCATCTGGTCATTCCGAGCCCACTGGGTTATTTTACAACTTGGGTCACAGGGCCTTGGAATGAGAACTTAGAGGATAAGGATAAATAGATTATTGAATTCAGATAGACCCATGTAGATTGATGAGCTCTTTGAGGGGTTTCTCCTTAAATTCAGAATTTCAGGTTTCCAACAGGGATCTACTATATAGCACAGGGAACTATATTCAGTATCCTGTAATAACCTATAATGGAAAAGAATCGGAAAAAAGAATATATATTTGTAAAATTGAATCACTGTGCTGTACACCTGAAACTAACACAATATTGTAAATCACCTATACTTCTATTAAAAAAAAAGAAAGAAAGAATCTCAGGTTTCCCTGGAAGCAGTTCCCTAATACTTCCATCAGAGTCTGAATTCTGGACTGGGGATCATTCAAGTGGTTCCAATAATAGCATTAATCACGGCTCCATTTATTGAGCACTCTCGTAAGCACCAAGCTTGCATTATTTAACTGAATCATCACAGCAGCATCATGAGGGTCAGTACCATTAACATCCCCATTTCACAGATTTGGAAACTGAGGCTTGGCCCAGCCCTTTGCCCAACACGCCATGACTAGTGAGTGACTGAAGCAGAATTCAGAAACCAGAACTCTGACTCTGGAGCTGGAGGGCTTAACCTGCCCCTTGTGGCTTCCTGACCTTTGGAGCCAGAGTGACTTGGATCTGTTTCACAGCTCAGGCTGGCCACGTGACCCCAGGGAGGTTACCTGGCCTCTCCAAAACTGTTTCCTCCTCAGCACGGCAACGGGGAAAGGAAAGGTCCTGACCCTGCGGGGCTGTCACGTGGGTTCATGGAGATCAGCCGTCCCCATGCAGGGCAGTCAGCACAGCACAGTGGCAGCTGCGAGCTCCATTTCCCACTCCTATTAGCAGCACCCCTCCCTCTAGAGTGGGAGGGGAAGCCCTTAGAGGACTCCAGTCAACAGACTGGCAGACTGCAGGAGCACTTACAAGGTCCCCAGCCATCTGTGTGCTCTCACTGCAGTTGGGGCAAGACACACACACACAGACAGTATCATAGAATACTGGAAGGGCCTCTTCCCGAAAGAGGGCATCCCAGGTCACGTGCCTCCTGAGACTCTCACAAGCTGTGTTGGTGGGCGGAGTGGCCCTTCTGACTTGGCCAGGAGGGGTATGGTCAGACCCTGGCAAGGCTGGAGCTTGGGCGGCATCCGCCAAGGAGAGGTGGGTGGGCAGGGAGGGGCTCTTTTTTTAATCTTTTGGTCGCACCGTGCGGTATGCGGGATCTCAGTTCCCAGACCAGGGATTGAACCTGTGCCCCCTGCAGTGGAAGCGCAGAGTCTTAACCACTGGACCGCCAGGAAAGTCCAGGGAGGAGCTCCTGGAGGTCCAAGGGGCCGAAGATCTGTTTGGGTGCTACCTGCAGGCCTGGAAGAGAGGTTCAAAAAGCCAGCGCTCGAGCCCTTTGGGGGCTGACTTCATAACATGGCTTCAAACATCAGCAAGATTGGATCAAGAAGATCAAGCAAAGACAGCGTTGAAACCCAGGGAGGAACTTTCCAACTACAAAGGAAACGAAACCTGGGGTGGGGCTGTGAAGGCAGCGTGTGGAGGCACAGGGCAAAATGGACTATCGTTTTCTGAGAATATTTTTGGTGTCCTGAAAATTAGAAGAGCTTTTTCCTAAGCTTTCACAGCATGTATTGTGCCTAGAGCCAGATCCTATGTGTATTTTTATATGCTCCTAAGGTAACAATACCATTAGAGAAAGTATTTCTTTTTCAATCGCATAGATGGTGCTTTTCTCCTAAAATTTGTCACCTCCCTCCTTCCCCCAAATATTCAAACAAAAGTCTTAGGCCTTTTTTTTTTTTTAACTTTTCCCCCAATGATGCTACTTTTCTGGAAATTCTGCACTCAAGTTTGGAGCCCTTAAAAACAAGAAAGAAATCATACATAGTGCAAACCTGGGTGGCTTTGTCTAGCCTCCTGCTCTAAAGGGACAGGATGGGGGCCAGGCCCTCGTGTCCTCTTCCAGCTCAGGAATTCTGTGATTCGGACTCAGCTGGAGGAGGATGAAGGGCAGGGGCCTCAGGACTGAGCTGGCGTTGGCCATTGGAGCTCCCACTTAGCACAGCCCCTACCCCTGGAGGAGGAGGGGTCCCGCTGTCTCCCACAAGTCAGATTAGGAGCCGGAGACGTGCGAACAGGATGGCTTGGGGCGCCTGGAAGGTGGCAGTTCGCAGCTGAGTACGGGACAGCCTGGGCTTCAGGTGTGGTCTCCGCCTCCCTCCACCCATGGGCATTGGTCCCCATGCTCTCAAGTTCGTGGCATCTCCGTCCTGTTTCCCTTTCTGGCCGTGAAGCCCCTGGGGGAGTGGACCTTGTGAGGCCTCCTTGCCACTCAACCTGCAGCGACTCCGGACGAGGGACCGGCATGTGGACAGAGGCAGGGGAGCCGGGGAGTTAGATTGGAAGGGCTGGGGGCCGTGCGGGGAGAAGTCAGGTTTGGAAGGGGAGAGGCAGTGGGGGGTCTGGGGTAGCTGCATCCTCATTGCCACTCTCTTGCCCAGCACCCCCGAGCAGCCCCATCCCACGGTTCAGCCGACACATTGCCGGGGATGCTGCTTCCAGGCTCCCCTGGGCCGGGGGTGGGGGCAGCAGCTCCGGGGTCAGGAGGCCCGAGGTCTAGGCCTGCACCTCGGCTCACCCCGGCCAGGCTCTTCCTCTCTCGGGGACTCTTTCTGCACCTGGAGAGCTCGACCACCTCCCCGGGCCCTGTCTGAGCGACCTAAAGCGTGGAGCCGCCCCTAAGACGGGGATCCCCCTTTTCTGTTCCAGCTGCCGGAAACGCCTTCTGCCAGGCAGCCCAGCTGCACCTGCAGCTCCAGAGCAAGCACGACGCAGCCACCTGCTTCGTGGATGCCGGCAACGCGTTCAAGAAAGCCGACCCCCAAGGTGAGGGCCTCTGTGAGCCGTTGGAGCTGGCAGCCCAGAGCGCCAGCTGAGCCCCAACCCAGAGAAGGCCTCAGGTTTCCGACCCAAGATAGTAGGCAATAGGCTGGCCTGGAGGCGCTGGCGCTCTAACTTCAGAATTGGCTCCCTTCCGGCTGGCGTTCGCCTCCCGCTCCAAGCCTCCGCCTCCCCTTCTGCTTTGTGCCTGCAGCTGATCGCTCCCCTCCCCTCCTGGAGCCTGGGAGCATTTGGGAGTGGGAGTTACATTTCAGACCCACCGCATGCCAAGGAGAGAGGAAAATCTGTTCTGTTGTCAGAATTAACATGCGAGAGGGGGTGGGAGGGGGTTCAGAGACCAGCCAGGTAGGAGTTGCCGCCGAAAAAGGAGCGGAAATTATCCTAACCTGGCTTCCCTACCCCCTGGGGGCGGGGGGGATGGGGTCAGAGAGAACAGATCCCAGAGACGTAGCTGCAGAGAACAAGTTCCTTAAAAAGAGCGTGCTGGGGACAGGAGCCCAGTTTGGGACTGACTCACTGTGAGGAAACCGTTTCTGTCCCCCTGGGCTCATCCTGAAGTAGAAGCGCAACCCAGTGGGTACCAGAATTTTGGATTTCGTGGAGCTGGAATTTTATTTTTTAATCATGGTGCCAGACATCGGTTGCCAACTCTTAATTTTAACAAGCTCATTGTTTTAAATGACCATCTACTATCACTATTCACTCATAAGAGAATGGGAAATATGTGAATATTAATTTTTTTTTAAAAGGAGATGCATCACCTTGGAATAAAGGCCTATCCTTCCCAAGAGAGGGCAGTTGGCACCAGTGCCCAGGGGTCTCTCCAAGGATCTGTGAGCACTGGTTCACACACCAGCGCTGGGGAATTGGTGGCGGATTCGTTATCACCATCGGGACATCTAGTTCCCAGTGGAGGATTTGACGTCTGTGTGGACCATGTAGCTGTTCTCTGTTCCCAGACTTGACGGGTGGTTCGTGTGCAGCCGGGTATCTCACACATGTGAGCTCAGGCTCAGCAAGAACCGAGGGGAGGCCTTGTGACTGGGTGGGCCGTCGTCGCTCTGCACAAAGCTAAGTGCATCTGGCTGGCAGCGCTGGGCCACAGCAGGCCACGTGGTGATGTGATGATGACCCAGGGTGACCTTGGGTTTGTTTTCAGCTCAGATCACCCAGGGAAGTCTGTGCGTCTCCCGCAGAGGGCCCCCGCCCCCAGCCTGCCTTCTCTCTGGGGAACCGGTTGACCTGCAGATGCTGCCCCAGCATCTGTGACGCTCAGCTGCTGCTCCAGAGTGACTGGAAGGGCTGATGTCTGGGGCGGGAGCTGAGGCCAGGCTTCGTGGCACGTGCACAGCGCCACTTGCTCTTCACACAAGCCCCCGCGCTTCCGGGGGACACGCCCCACTTGGCACCGTGATGTCGCGTCCTTCCCCAGCTTTTGACCTGAGCCTTTTCAGCGAGCAGCGATGCTCTGCAGGGTGTGTGTGGGGTGCTGGGGCGCGGGTCGGGGGTGTGGCCCGGTGCCTGGCCTCCGGAAGCGTGGAGGGTGGCTGAGGCGTCGGTGGGAAGGCAGCAGTGGTTAGGTGTGGCGACGTGCCCATCTTGGGGCTCAGAGGCCAACTTGGTTTCTCTAGAGATCAGATCAGCGAGCCTGCTTCTCTGCCCTGGATGCTGAGAGTGGGAAGGGGTGGATTTGGTACTGGCGGTGGCTCTCAGGGAACAGGAGGCACTGTGGCACAGGGGAGAGCCTAGTGTGGGCAGAGCCGGGAGCGGTGCCTTGGCTGGAGCTCCAGGCTCTTGGTGCTGAGCCGGGAGCGGTGTTGGAGCGGCAACGTCCCGGCAGCACCGCATCTCGACTGCCCACCCCAGTCAAGGAGGGCGGGGCTCACTGTGGTCTCTGAGGCCCGGGGCAGCCTGCTCCCCTGTGACCTCGGGGAGACACCTAATCTTTTGGGTCTCCATTTCCTGGTCTGGTAAAGCAGAGACCACACGTGAGATAAAGCACAGACGTGCCCAGCACGGCCCCTGGCGTGTGATAAACGTCCAGTAAGGGGCAGCCCTCGGCTCCCATCAGATGGCAGCCTGGCCTGGGCACCCCCTGCCTCCACCCATGGCCGCTTGCCTTGTGAAGCAGAGCCGGAGGGCCCACGTGGATCACTGCCCGGTTTCCCCGAGCAGGTGGCCAGCTCCCTGGGGCCTCGCTGCTCGTCTCACCTGCCTCAGAGGCCTCGCCGTGTGTCAGCACTTTGTACAGGAGTCCTGGAAACGCCCCCTCCCCACCGCCGACAGGCCGCTGAGCCTGTGCCTGGGACTGCCAGGGCGGAAGGAAGCGATTGGGCGCCTGTCACCGCTCTCCCTCTGCAAGTCTGCCCTGAGTGTGGGCCGAGGGTGGCCTGCCGCCCCCTTGGTGGCTGAGGGCAGAGGGGGGAGGTGGTGACCACAGCTGTCATTGGTTCCCAGCCACCGCCGGCCACTATGGGTAGACTCAGGCCAGGAAGGCCTCTTACCCTGCCCGCCTGATAGCCGGGCCTGGGGGTGCGTGTGTGCGCACACGTGCACCCAGGGCAGGGCAGTGGCCAGACCCCCACTTGCCCTCCCCCGTGTGCTCCCCCAACCTCACTGCCAGCCTCACTGGGTACCTGCTGTGTACCAGACACGTGGCGTCTTCCTTCTACCCATTCCACTTCTTCGTGGGGTTCTGCGATTTGCTCCCTTGTACTGAGGAGACCTGTCTCCCTAAGCCAGCGCCTTCCCCTCTCTGGGCCTCAGCCCTCCCCGCCCACCTTCTGGGGCTGGATCATTCCCAGAGCCTCTTTCTGGCTCCCGGTTTCTGCAGGTGGCTGGTCGGGGGCAGGTGTGCCGGGGTGCGTGGGCTGTTCGCCCCCGGGGTCCTGGTGACCGGAGATAAGCTGGTTGTAGCCAGTGTGTCAGCAGCTAATCCGCTAGTGCTCTGGCTGGGGTGGCAGCTGGCAGCCTGCCGCTTTCAGGGACAGCTGTCCTGGAGCGAGGGCACTCAACCTTGTGAATCCATGCTGCTACCTGCGGGTGAGCCTTCTTCCCCTACTGCCACTGCAAGGGCCGTCTTGCTGACGACACTCCAGGCCAGTGCCGGCCGGCCCGGGGCGGCCACTGCAGGGGAGCCCGTCCTGCCAGGGGAGCTTCCGGCCTCTCCCTCTCCAGGGCTGCTAACCTCACCCGGGCAACCTTTGCCACTCTGCCTGTAGGTGCCTGCTTGTGCGCCCCATCGTTCCAGGAGAGGGAGCCTGTGAGTCGCTTGCAGGGGGACCTGCTGGCCACATCCACCCCCCTGGGGTGGAGAACGGAGCAGAGTGGGGTGTGCACGGCTCACGCACTGCAGCCCTACCCCGGCTTCTTATCCTCCGTACCACTGGGTTGCCAGCTCACCAGTTACTTCCAGAAATGCTCTGTCACAAAATGTGTGTGTGTGTGTGTGTGTGTTAAAGTAACACTGCTTCAGGCTGTATTTGTTTGTGGTGTTCTCTCCCTTTTCTCCTTCTCTGCCCCTTTTTGCTTTCTTTCCCTCTTCCCTACTGCCTCAGGCTTCCCCCATCAGCCTCAGAACCTTGACCCAGTGGTGTACGCTCTCTGAATCTTTTAGGCGTCCCGAGGGGCCTTTCAGAATTGGACCCGACCTACCAATCCTCCCTCCCCCCAGAGCAGTGCTCACAGACACCCCCTTTTGGCCTGTAAATTTGGTGGGGGGCGGGGGGCTTGTGGACTCCCTGAAGGGCCAGCCACAGGTCTGGGCCTAAGAGCCTCTGTTCACATGTCTCCCTGCGTGATGAGACCATTAGCCCCTTGAGAGCAGACACCGGGCCTGTGGCTTCTTTGCAGCATCTCAGCCCAGTGGGCCCTGCTGACTTTGGAGACCCCGGCGGCAGACCAGGGGGCTTACAAATGCCGGACTGCGGGGTGAATTTTCAACCTTGCCCCAGCTCAGAGCCCACCTGCTGTGGTCTGTCCAGGCTCTCTGTCCATCTCCCTCCATCTCCCCCAACACCTTTTCCTCCTGAGATGCATTAAAATGGTGTTAAAAAAAAATCCACCCGAGAGCTCATCTCTGTCTGCTAGAAAATGCCACCCACTCATGCTTCTCTCTCTCCTCCAAATAACTTGTCAAAAAAAAAAAAAAAAAATGCCTTTCCCAAATTTCCAAATTTAAAAACTTGCAAGAGGTAGTACAACAAAGGTGCCCAGTTCTTCCTCCCGGGTGCCATCCCAGTGTGTGTGTTTTGTCGGTGAAACCTGTGGCTGGAGGAGCCAGCAGGCAGCAGTGCCCGGCGGAGGCGGGTGCAGACGGCTCTGCTGCAGGCTGGGATGTGGGCGGAAGAGTGGGGACCCCAACTGCAGGGGCCTCGGCATCACAGCGCCCAGCCGCCTCCTGCCGCAGACGGAGGCCAGGGGATGCAGCTGGTTCAGGGTCCCACCGTGCAAGGGTGGCAGAGCCCAGGTGGGACCTGGCCGCCTCCGCCGGCAGCTCATCCTCAGGGGCAGGGCCTTGGCAGGTCTGGCCCAAAACACCCACGGGAGTCTGGCCGCCAGCTGGCTATGCCCTGTCCCAGGGGTTGCTGGGAAGGTGGTGGCATCGTGGTGGCCTGAGGGAGAGGGCCGCTGTATCAGCAGGGCTCCCCCGAAAGCATGTGCCCGGCAAGTCACAGTCAGCAGAATAAATTAGCCTGACCAGGTTTCCTGCAGCTCGGGGTCCCCTCACCTTCCCTCCTGCTCAGGAGCGCAGCCCTGCACCTTCCCCCTCTCCTGGCCTCGGCTGAAATGACTTCACCTTCTCATTTCTCCTCCCCGCCTTCCTTTTTCTCTCCCCAGAGGCCATTAACTGCTTGATGAGAGCAATTGAGATATACACAGACATGGTAAGGGTCACTGCGTGTCCTGTCCGCCCCGTTGCAAGTCCTACCGTATTGCCCCAGCCTCCCCTCTCCTCCTCCGGCCCTGAGAGCAGGCGGGAGACTGGCAAGGTGGGGGGTGTCACCGGAGCCGGGCTGGGCTGGCTGGGTCCTCACGCAGCTCCTCACCAGCCTGGCTCCTGGTGGCAGCTCCCAGCACATCACAGGGGCTGACGGCCCCTCCCCAGGTCCTGCCTCTGGCCCCCCACAGGCCGTCATTGTCCTCACTCGTAGACGTCACTGCTGTTGAGGTCCTCGCGTGTCCGGTGCGTTTCCCCTACCCAGACCTCCCCCCCGCCAGCATCCCATTTGATTCGGGGAGGGTAGGCAGGGCCCAGAGTCAGCTCAGCCCCTGCCCTGCCCCATGGAGCATCCCCATCGACAGGTGAGGCCCAGGGAGGCGGCTGCTGGGCTGAGGCCAGGGAGCCAGGACCGTGGACCAAAGCCAGGCCCTGGCGCCTGTCGACTCCACTTTTTGCCCCTTCGCACTCTACCTCTGTCAGACCCCTCCCTCGGGCAGGAACTTGGGCCCTGCCTCTTGCCGGGTCCAGGGCCGTGCTGTAGTGGTGTCGTTACAGCAGTGGTAGCAGCTGCCATGTATTGAAGCAGACGCTCTGAGCTTGGTGGTTTAGTCTCCCCTGCAGCAGCCCCGTGAGGTGGGCACTGTTGTCATCCCGTTTGACAGGAAGGAGGGTCCCAGACAAGAGACGTGACTCGCTCAGGGCCCCACGCCTACCGACAGGAGCCGCTGAGACCCAAAACT
Source organism: Eubalaena glacialis (assembly GCF_028564815.1). Taxonomy (NCBI): domain Eukaryota; kingdom Metazoa; phylum Chordata; class Mammalia; order Artiodactyla; family Balaenidae; genus Eubalaena; species Eubalaena glacialis. The sequence goes on along the minus strand of NC_083733.1, from coordinate 61,502,526 downwards.
AGTCCTGGCTGAGCCCAGGGCCTTGCCCCTTCCTGCTGCCTCAGCAAGGAGGTGGCCATGGACCAGGCTCCGTGTGTGAGTGGCGGGCCAGGCATCTGGACCCCCACTGGGTGGAGGCAGGTAGGAGGTGCTCAGCCCCTCTGGGAGCTGGAAGGCATCCTTGGGGAAAGCCCTGGGCGCCTGCAGGGGAAGCTGGAGAGCAGGGGTTGACCTGTGAGAAGGGCTGTGTGGCCGCACGGGACAGGGAGGCCGGGAGGGAGGCTGTCTCTTAGGCAGCGGGGAGCCTGTACCAGGTGACTCTGGGCTGGTCCTCCGCCTCTCTGGACCATCTGTCACATGCCTCCTTGGGCCAGGGCTTCTGGCAAGTCCCTGTGCAAACGGTACCTCGGCGTTGCTCCACCTGCCTGTGCCCCCACGGAGACTGGACGTGGAGGGCCGTGCCCGCCGTCACCCAGTCAGGGCAGCACTCGGACCCCGGCCGCTCATGCTGGAGCCTCCCTTTTAAGCCCCGTGCCCCTCTGTCTCTTGGGACCTTCTTCTGCGTACCTCCCCTCCCAGGGGCGGCTGAGGGCTGAGAATCCAGCTTCGGGGGACGCGGAGGGGTGTGGTTGAGCTGGGGTGGGGCACTCAGGATGCCCCTCGTCACTGAGGGCTCCTTCCCACGTCTCACCCAGGGCCGGTTCACCATCGCGGCCAAGCACCACATTTCCATTGCGGAGATCTACGAGACGGAGCTGGTGGACATCGAGAAGGTCAGTGGCAGGTGGGGCCCGGCCAGTGGCCGGGGAGGGCTGCCTCGGCCAGTCCTCTGAGACCAGGACAGGAGCACGGGGCACCGGCAGAGCCTGGGTAAAGGGCTCCGGTGAGTCCCGGGCCATATCACGCCCGAAGGTGATAAAGGCTGCGTTGGCCCCTCGCCCTCCGCCCACCGCCCGTGTCTCCCCAGGCCATCGCCCACTACGAGCAGTCTGCAGACTACTACAAGGGCGAGGAGTCCAACAGGTACCCCCCCTGCCCGCCCCAGCCCCTGGGGGAGGGCCCCGGACCCGGCTACCACCGACCTCCCTCCCCTCCCTGCCCCATTCAGCTCTGCCAACAAGTGTCTGCTGAAGGTGGCTGGTTACGCGGCACAGCTGGAGCAGTACCAGAAGGCCATTGACATCTACGAGCAGGTGGGGGCGGGCGGGGCTCCGGGCCCTGCTCTCTGGGGCGGGCGTGGCGCCCCATCCTGCCTGCCAGTGCCCCGCCCTCCCCCCCATTCTCTGCACTTCCCTCGGTCATCCCCGCGCCCTCACCCTGTACTCAGCCTGGCTGAACACACTCTCCGCCCACGACCCCATGCGGTGTCACCGCCCTCTTCCTAGACAGGCCCTTCCCACACTCCTCACAGGGCACTTCCCAGGCGGCCCCAGAGTGAGGCCAACTCTGAAGAACCAGAGTCAGGGAGAGAGTGGAAAGAACTGCGAGGCCCGGGGTAGCCAGAGGCAGCGGAGGAGCCTGCTAGAAGGGGCCCGGGAGGGGGTGTCTGCTGGGTGGGGAGGGCTGGGGGGGCCCGGCCGCCCTGGTGGGCTCAGCCTGGCCAGGAGAAAGGCAGGCAGCTGGCCTCGGAGGAGAGCGGGGCGGGTGCCGCCTCTCATGTTCCCGCAGCCTGCCACCCCTCTGCCCACCGATGTGCCAGCCTCCTGTCGGGCCTGACAGCAGGGCCGCCTCTCCCTCCACCATCGCGGGCGCCTCGGGAAGCCCACGGACACCTGGCCTCAGCCCTGTGGCCACACCCCCACTCCCCATCATGCCCTGGTCCTCGGTCACTCACAGACTGGTTGCTGACTTCCCCGGGGCTGGTCTCTCTTCTCCCTGCCCTCGGGGTCCTGGGTTAACAGGGCCCCACTGGGGAACAAACCCGGTTCCCAGCTGGCCCCCAAGTGCCTGGCAGTGACCCTGGCCCTCTGGCTGCCCACCTGCTCGTGCCTGCAGGTGGGGACCAACGCCATGGACAGCCCGCTGCTCAAGTACAGCGCCAAGGACTACTTCTTCAAGGCGGCTCTCTGCCACTTCTGCATCGACATGCTCAACGCCAAGGTGAGCCCAGGCCCAGGGGCCCACCCAGAGCTTACCCCCCCCCCCCCACAGGGTGACTGCCCTTGGAGCACAGTGTCTGTCACTAGGCCGAGTCACCTCTTAACCCCTTCGGAGGGTAAGGCCCTCACTCACGTCTGGCCCCTGGCATTCGGCCTTTGGGCAGGAAATGCTTGTTTCTATCCCTGATTTCACTCGCTCAGTCCCTGTAGCCTTTGAGTTTCCAACTCCCGACTTGCTCAGTGCCAGGCTTTTTCTTTTGTGGGAGCACTTTTTGAGTCCTTACTGTACCCCATGAGGTTGATACCATGGTTGCCCCATTTTACGGATGAAGACGCTGATGCTGAAACCAGAGTCCCTTGTTCAAAGCACGTGGCCAGTAAACTGCAGCCCCAGGATTCCAGATCTTTCTGACTCCCAGTGTCATGATTTGAATCAGAGCCTAAATGCCTGTTCCGCTCGTTCTCAGGGCTTCTTAGCAAGAGAGGGGTCAGGGCTGGGTGAGGGGTTGGGGAATGGCCAGGGAGAGGAGTTGGGTTCTGCTGGCGTCTGGGATTTCTTGGGGTCTCCAGCTGCCCCATTCTCAGCCACATGGTGTGTCTGAGCCCCACCCTTGCTCCCTTTGCCGGCGTCCGGCAGGGCAGGTTAGAGCTTGGGCTTTGGGGTCAGGCCAGTTCAGATCCCCAACACGTACCTGTGCCCTGAGCGGCTCACTACCGTCTCTGGGTCTGTTTCCTACTTTCAAAATAGGGTCACCATCGTTTGACCCTCCCCGGGTCCTCGTGAGGGTTAAACGTGAGAAGTGCCTGGCGTCAGGCCTGACACCTAGGATGTGCTGTTATGAGGCAGTACCAGGCAGTTGTTGCCATTGCCCCTACCCTGGGTGGACCGGGTGCAGGAGAGGCACTGAGCACCGGCCTGGGGAACCCTCCTCCCTCCCCCAGGCCCCCGCCGCCCCCGTCCCCTGCAGCTGTCTCTACGGCCAGGCTTGCACTGAGCTCAGCTCCGTGAAGCTGCCGCCAAGCACAGAGCCCGGCGTCACTGGAGGCTGGGGTGGGGGGGTGGGGTGCAGACAGCTGACTCGGGGCCAGAGCGGACCCCGATCCCCTTGGCTGCCGGGCCAGCTGCTCCGAGGGCCCTTTTTTACTAACTTGTGCCCTTCCTCCTCCCCTCCGCCCTCGCGGACACTCAGCTCGCCGTCCAGAAGTATGAGGAGCTATTCCCTGCATTCTCCGACTCCCGGGAGTGCAAGCTGATGAAAGTGAGTGCCGGGGGCTCAGGCCACCCCTTTCCTGCGTCTGCGCTTGGAGCAGGGCGTGTGGATGGGAATCTGGAGGCTTGGCTCCGGTTAGCACGATCACCGAGATTCGTACAGTACTTTTCAAGGGTCTTTTGTTTCCCCCTCGTCTGCCATTTGGGTCTCCAGTTTCTGGATGAGACAAGTAAGATTCAGTCAACGATGGAGCTGGGGGCAGAGCTGGGAGGCTGTGGGATCTCACACGCACACAGGCATGCGTGCACACGTGACGTTCTGTGTTAGCGACTTTCTGAGGCGGAGGGCAGGGTTGGAACACAGCCCCTTCCTTCCTGTCAGCATGGGAGTCCCCCCGACTTTCACTCACCCAGATAGTGTGTGTGTGAATCTCATCCAGGTCAGGCCTCAGGCCAGCCTGGGCCCCTGAGCCCCGCCTGCCATTTTCTTGCAGAAATTGTTAGAAGCCCACGAGGAACAGAACGTGGACAGCTACACCGAGGCGGTGAGTGGCTGGCAGGGGTGGCTGCCCTTGTCAGATGTGGTCCCATGAATTTCACCCTTTTTTATCTCCAGCCCCGGCCCCTGGCTATGAATTCCTTTCTCCCGTCACTCCAGAATCCTCACAAGTAGCCCCAAGAGGTGCGGGGAGTGTTCTCCCCGTTGTAGAGATGATGGCACTGAGGCCTCTCGGGGCCGGAGCTGGGATTGGAGCCCATATCTGTCTGCTCCTGAAGGCCAAGGTCTTTGCACCACTCCGAGTCCCCCCTGGGTGAGCAGTTAAGGATGTCTCACATCAGGCACTTTGGGTGATCCTGGATGTGCAGGGAGGGAGGGAATGAGTCGCATCATTCCCCCTCCCCTCCCCGAAAGCAGGAGGGAGGAGGAGCAAAGGGTGCCAGAGAGGCAGCATTGGGAGGGTCCCCCTTTCCGGCAGCTTCTCTAATAGAACCGCCCCACGGAGATGTTTCTCCCTTTCCTTACCCTGTTCTGAGCTTTCTGGAGCTCAGTTACATCCAGCTCAGGTCCACATTAGGTCCTCCAGACTGTATCTGTCAAGCATGTCTCTCCCTGGGTACCCATCACCAAGGCCATCACCCATCATCGTAGGCCTCTGAATGATGACAGAGACCAAACTCGTCAGGTCCATCCCGCCCCAGACAGTCCATCCCGCCGCTTCTTATGTCTCCAGGCCTCAATTTCCCATCCATAAAACAAGAAAACTGGACTTTTTTTTTTTTCCAGCTATAAAATCTTTCTTCCCCCCAAGGAAAGCCTCACGCCCAGGCCAGTAGAGACACAGAAGGGAGCCGCTCCGGCTTGGGTCGGGGCCCACGCCTTCCCTTGCTCCTCCTCGGGGACTGAGGCTGACAGGGACACATCTGGAGGATCTTGGGAACAGAGACCGTGGGCTAGGATTGGTGACAGGGCGGGAGCCGAGGCCAGGCGCGGGGTGGGCCGCCCGTCCTGACACCGGTCCCCCGGCACACACAGGTGAAGGAGTACGACGCCATCTCCCGGCTGGACCAGTGGCTCACCACCATGCTGCTGCGCATCAAGAAGACGATCCAGGGCGACGAGGAGGACCTGCGCTAGGCCCGCCTGGCCCCCTGGCGCCCGTCTCCCTGCCCCGTCCGCTCTCCCCCAGCCTGGCCCTCCAGTGAGGATCGAGAGGATGGCGAGGAGCCCAGAGAGAGGTGGGGCCCGAGACGTTGGCTGCGAGACCTTCCCTCCTCCTCACCAAGGAGTCTCGCAAGCCACAGCGCAGGCTCAGCACTGCTTCGGGGGCCCCTGAGGCCAGGCCTGCTGGCCAGACGGTCACCCTCTGTTCTCGCCGCATCCCTTGCCCCCTGCCCCTTTATTTAAGCCCCCGGAGGTACCCTTCTCCCCGCCCCGACACGCAGAATCTTTGATGCAGACGTATTTGCTGTGGGTGCTGCCGGGGGTCAGGGTCAGCATCTGGCCCCCCATCTCCCAACCAGCTGAGTCGTGAGGTTGGTGTCTGTCTCTCCACCTTTGTCCCCCAGCCGAGCTCTGAGCCCACGTAGCCACCGTGATTTGCTGTCACCACTGGGGGTGGGCTCCTTCCCCACCCAGCACGGGAGCCTCCCAGCCTCCTGCAGCCCTCACCTCTCAGGGTAGTCCCAGGCCCTGGAGCTCCGAGGGTCATCCCCATGCCCACCCCTCCATCTCCACCCTGCGCTTCGAGGTGGTGTTAGTGGGAAGCTGCAGCTGCCTGAGGAAGGAAATAAAAGACAACACTTGTGCATGAGTCTCTTCCTCCTCACCCTTCAGGGCCTGTGTCCCGTCTCCCTGGCCCTCCCGCCTTGGGCTCTGGGCATGCTTTGTGGGAAAGAAGAGGGCAGGCTTAACCAGGAGGATGGGCTGGGTCAGAGCCTAGAGAAGGGGAGGCCCAGGGCTGGTGGGTTTGGGAGCCATGGGCTTGCGATCTTTGAGCTCTGGGCTTTCTGGTCCTTGGTTTCCTCAGCTGGGATGATGGGTGCCAGTGCCCCTCCCCCAGAGCTGGCGGGAGGATGGATGCATCACCCGGTGATGAGAAGGGGTGGAGGAGGCCCACCAAGTCTTCCAGCCTCACACCCCACGTCCATATTTCCCTGCAGGGAGGGCTGAAAGCCCCAGTGGCACTGTTCCATCTGTCGAAGGGTGGGGGAGGGAGCGGCTTTGGCGGGCGGAGTACATGGAGGACCGAGTGGGTATGGTGAGTGGGAGGGGAAACAGCAGGAGCCCTTTGCCCAGGAAAGGAGGGCAAGAATCAGCCGCCGCCTCCACACTCCAGCACGTGGGCCTGCCTGTCAGGTGGACAGTCTGATGTGCCTGTGCTTCCACCGGCACTGGGCTGGGCCGGGCGCTCCCCGCTTTGGAGTAGGGGAACAGCTGGAGGAGGGTCAGTGCCCAGTTGCAGACTCAGTGTCACAGTATGTGGCGTGACGTCAGGAATTGAACAGGGGCTGCAGAGGAGGTGCTGCCCGGGAAACCAGGGCAGGCTCCTCGGAGAGCTGCTCCAGCCTAGAGCCTGGAAGGAGTTGAGGAAAGGTTCAGGCTCAGCGTGTGTCAAGAGGGTGGCCTCTATATGACACCCTGCCCTGCCCCTCTGTCCCCTTCAGCTTCTCCCACAGCTCTAATCGATTGGTAACGGCTGCCTAGAGCTCAGTTAAGACTCCTGAGATCTCAGATTGATTACCAGTGTCTGCCACGGCACAGGCTGAAGAGTAAGTAGTGTGAGAATCTGTTTGTGCCACCCATGACCTAAAAGTGATTCTCAACCCTGGCTGTGCTTTAAAATCATATTAAAAGTGCTCAAGCTTGGGTTGCACTCTGATAAATTGTGATTTGATTGAGGTTCCCCACCCTTTTGGTTTTGGAGAGTTTTTTTCCATAGGTGATCCAAATGTGTAGTTAGGGTTGGAAACCACTGAACAGGACAGTTCTTTCCTTTCCAACCCATTTGTTTATTCATTCACTCAGACATGAAGGGAATGTGGTTTCGCGGTTACCAAGGGAGGTAGAAGAAGCCTGAAGAAAACATTGTTCAGAAGTGGCAGAACCAGACCCCACCCCCATTTACTCAGCAATTATCTACTCAGCACCTACTGTGTGCCACGCCCTGGTTCAAACCCTGGGATTACAGCACTAAATAGCATAACCAGATCTGGAGTGGACACAGACTCCTTTCTTTTCACCACCCTCCAGATCCAGTCTGCCTTTGAGAACTCTCCTCTCAGGTCTCTTATGCAACAGTGTCCCAGGTGCTTGGCAAAGGGCCTGGTACATAGTTTTGGGTTCTTAACATGTTTACTAAATGCTCGTTCCATGTCAGGCCTTGTGGGCCAGGCATCGGGGATTTGACTGTGACCAAGGGAGATCCAGTCAAGATCTGCCCTCACAGATCTTGCAGTGTGTGTGCGTGCGTGTGTGTGTTTTCTGCATGGAAGGGGGTGACAGAAGATTACTCAAGGTGGCCAGGACAGCTGGCCAACTCATGTCTTCTGGAAATAACATACAGGTATACATAGAGTCCCCAAACCCTTGATGCCCTTCTGGTGACAAAAAAGTATATACAGGACTCCCAGAAGACCTCATCCTGTCTCCACCACTTACTGTCATATCAGTCAAGGGACTTATTCTCCCTGAACGCGGGGTAACAAGAGCAGGGTAGTTGTGAAGATTCAATGAGATAATCAGCCAATATGACTGATAAAGTAGGCTTTCAGTAAAGAAGGTGGTGGTAATTAGCCAGGACAGATAGCTAGAACTTTTTCCTTGGGGTAAGAAGAATGCATTTCACCATTTTAAAGGTGATGTGATTCAAACAAACTATGGAGCTATTGTGTTTGGGTTCCAATACTGACTGCTGCTTCTAGCTGTGTGATCTTAGACAAATTACTTTACCTGTCTGTGCCTCAGTTTCTTCATCGGTAAAACATATCATACCTACCTCAAGCCTGCCTGTGAGTTTTAACTAAAAATTGATAGATGTAAAGCGCTTAGAACAGTTCCTGGCAGGTAAGGGCTATATTGAGCATGAAGGTTCTTCTTATTCCGCCTTCCGCACAGCCCACAGCAGGGGCCACCACCTCCCATCTTCAGGTCTTAATCTGCTGGCGGCAGTCCCCACGGCCCTGAAAAGGACCAGGCAGGAGCGCGCAGGCGCATTGAGGCAAAGTCTGGTGGGACGCCCAAGCGGCCCGGCTGGCAGCCATCTTGGTAAAGGGCAGCGTCGGCAGCTTCTCTACGTAATCAGTCTGCGCGACCGGCCGGCGCCCGGCGGTCCATGGCGTAGAGCGGGCAGCCGCGGGGGCTACGGGGACCGGTGTTTGAGGGGCGTGATGGGGGAGGCGGCCGTGGCTGCGGGGCCTTGCCCGCTGCGCGAGGACAGCTTCACACGCTTCTCGTCTCAGAGCAATGTGTACGGGCTGGCGGGCGGCGCGGGCGGGCGCGGGGAGCTGCTGGCCGCCACCCTTAAAGGCAAGGTGCTGGGCTTCCGCTACCAAGACCTCCGACAGAAAATCCGGCCCGTGGCCAAGGAGCTGCAGTTCAATTACATTCCCGGTGCGTGGCGCCATGGGGCTGGGGGCTTGGAACGTAGTGCTGAGAAGGCTTCTGAGGCTCTGAGCCAGGTCACCAGATGGGAGAATGGGATCAGGGTGATGGTGATTGAAGGGGGTCAAGGCTGGTTATCTGGAGGCATTGGGGTCAGAGGACAGGGCTAATAGGGGCCTGAAGTAGTTAGGGTTCAGGATTCCTCAGACTCAGAAACCAGGATCCCTCCTACCATGGTGATGGTGATGAAGACTCGTACCGTCCCAGAGGTCATGATAATTTGTGGTGGTCGGAGATGACTGAGTCCTAGAGGTCAGGGCTCACTGTTGATTGGGAATATTGGGGTCACGGGTCTGCCTGAAACGTGAACTTTGAACTGTCCTCTTCCAGTGGACGCAGAGATTGTCTCCATCGACACCTTCAACAAGTCACCCCCAAAGCAGGGCCTGGTCGTGGGGATCACGTTCATCAAGGTACCCAGAGCCCTCCACCTACCCATTTTCTGCTCCTTACTGAGTCTAACCCATATCCCTCTTGCTGCCCCTACTCTCCCCTGAGGCCAGTTTCTTCTCCCAGGATTCAGGAGACAAGGGCAGCCCCTTCCTTAACATTTACTGTGACTACGAGCCTGGCTCTGAATACAACCTGGACTCCATTGCCCGTAAGTGTGGCCTGGAGGGAAGGAGGGATGGGGAAGGGGGTGGGGGGTGGGGGGCTGTCAGGTCTCCTGTTCCCATCTGCCTGTGCTCCCCCTGCAGAGAGCTGCCTGAACCTGGAGCTCCAGTTCACTCCTTTCCAACTGTGCCATGCAGAGTAAGTAAGCCACAGGTGTGATACAATAAGGGGTGTGTGTGTGTGTGTGTGTGTTGGGAGGGCGGAGGCTGTAGCAAACTGGAGACCACAAACCTGCCTATAGACAATCAGACTAGTTTGTTTTTTAGAGCATCGTGCATTTAAGGTAGCCATGGACCAGACTTGGCTGATGGGCTACCATTTTGTTATCCCCGAACTAGATAATTTGAGAGTGAATTGAGCACCTGTGCTCCAGATGTGTAGAATTCTCAAATTCTAACGATCCAGATTTGGGCATTCCAAGACCCAGAAATGCCAATTTTTCTAGAGTTATAAGCTCTGGGATTCCAAGATTTGAAAGTTCTACAGTTTGATGATTCTGAGATTCTGTAATATTAAAGCCCTAACATTGTCATATTTCAAGGAGATAGAATACAGACCATCTAGAATACTGATGTTCTAGAATCCCAAAGTATAAGAATTCCATTCTAGAGCTCTGAATTCCAGAACACCAGTGTTCTAGCAGAGGGGTTGGCAAACTTTTTCTTTTAAGGCGCAGCTTCGGGGTCAAATAATCTCTATCACAACTACTCAAGTTGGCCACTGTAGCAAGAAGGCAGCCATTGACACTGTGTAAATGAATGGGTGTGGCTGTGTTCCAATAAAACTTTATTCACAAAAACAGGCCGTGGGTTTTGGATTTTCCCTGCAGGTCATAGTTTGCCAACCTCTGGTCTAGCAGATGAGAGTTCTAGAAACTGAAGGTTCTAAAGCACTAATGTTCTGGGTTCTACGATCTGGGTATTCTACCAATTCTGTAATTCTGAATATCCATGATGGCAATTTCCAGAAGTTCTAACATTTCAAAGGAGACAGAAAACAGAACTTTTAGAACACTGGGGTTCTAGGGTAAAGAGGTGCTAGTGTTCTGAGGTTCTGCAGCCCATTCTAGAGCTCCATGTTCATTCCTGAATCCACATCCAGAGTGAAGATTCTAGCAAGTGAGGGCTCTAGAAACAGAAGGTTCAAACACGCTGAGTTTCTGTGATTCTGAGACTGGAAAGTTCTAAAATCTGAGATTCTGTGAGGGCTAGTTTCTAGAATTCTGCATCCTGAGATCCTAGCCCTGGATCCAGTGTCTAGAACCCAGAATGTTAGGGTTCTCGCAGGCAAGAGTTTCTGCAAGAGGAGGATTTTAAAACACACGGACTCTACCACACTGGCATTCTAGATTTTTCTGCTTTCAGGGTCCAGGTCGGGGATCAACTGGAGACCGTGTTTCTCCTGAGTGGGAATGACCCAGCCATTCATCTCTACAAGGAGGTGAGGCAGGGGGAGGCTTGGTGGGCAGAGCCCTGCTGGGGCCACCATGGGCTGGCACGGGGCGCGGTGTGTGAGGCTGGCCGCTGACTCCAAGCGGGTGGTGGGTCTTGGTTCCCCCAGAACGAGGGGCTGCATCAGTTTGAAGAACAGCCCGTGGAAAACCTCTTCCCAGAGCTCACGAACCTGACCAGTAGGTAGGAAAGGCCCTGACAGAGGCCAGTGGGAACCGGGGCAGGCAGCCTCAGAGAAATCAGGTGGTGGGAATTGACCCCTAGAGAAATCAGGCCCAGCGGAGGCCCAAGGCTCTACCGGAGGTGGGGTGGGGTGGATGCTTCTAGGGAGGTGGAGGTGGGGGCTGGGGCCTGGTGACAGCCCTCAGGCCCCTCTGTCCACCCGTCCACCCCCAGTGTCCTCTGGCTTGACGTGCACAACCTGCCCGGCACATCCCGGCGACTCTCAGCTCTCGGCTGTCAGAGCGGTTATGTCCGTGTCGCCCACGTAGACCAGCAGAGTCGAGGTGATGGCTGGGGCGGGGGCCCAGACACGGGGGGCGGGGCGGGGCCGGGTGGGGCGGGGGTGCTCGGGGCTGGGCCCTGAGTCCTCGCCCTCCACACAGAGGTTCTGCAGACTTGGACGATCCTGCAGGACGGCCCCATCTCCCGAGTGATCGTGTTCAGCCTCTCGGCCCCCGAGGGTGAGCTCCGGGCAGGGGGAGGCCAGGCTGCAGGCTCGGCTCCTCCACCCACATTTGTACCCCTCTCCCCACATGCCCAGCTCCCCACCATCCCTCCCTCCCCACTGTGTGCCCCACTCCAACCTGGGAGCTCCAGTGTGCCCATTCCCTCCCCGCAACGCTCCTGAATTTCAGCTCCAGCTACTTGCCCCTGTGGTGGTCTGACTTCAGCTTTTACCCTGGAGTTGAACTTCTGCCTTTCCCTTGGTGGTCTGACTTTCACCACTCACACTGTGACTTCCTCTGACCCCCCGTCTGTGGCCTCTTCACTCTGTCTCTTGCTGCCATCCAAGTCCAGGCTTTTCTCACGGACTCAGCGCTGTCTCCCCACTCGGGGTCTCTCCTTTCGCCCCACATGTTGATCTGTTCCTCTTACCGCAGTCTGTCCTTCTCTGGCGTTTCTCTTGGCCTGACCTCTGTGGTCTGCCTTCTGCCCCTTCCCCTGTGGTTTATCCCCTGATGCTCTCACTGTGTGTGGTCTAACCACGGACTTTTGTGCTGTTACCTAACCTTTGTCTCTTCTACCCTGGTGGTCTAACCTTGGACTTTTTAAACTGTCATCCAACACCTCTCCCTCCTCCTGGCATCTGACCTCCATCATTCTCTCATGGTCTAATCTCTAACCCTCCCCCTGTAGCCCAATCTCAGGGGTCTAACGTGTGTTCCTCTCAGGAATGGACGGATGGGGAGGAGGGAGGAGGAGCCTGGAACCTGTCCCCTCACACCTCCCCCCCCATTCATGTTCCTTCTCCAGAGACCGAGGACAGGCCACAGCGGGAGGAGTACAGCGTGCTGGTGGCCAGCATGTTGGAACCAGCGGTGGTGTATCGGTGAGGGCCACGGGGCACGTGGGTGTGGGCTGACCCCATGCCTTTGCACGGTGATCTAACCTTGTCATTCTCTGCAGAGAGTAAAGCTTTGGGTGTAGTGGTTCAGGGCTGGGCAGGTAAAGGTGTCTGTGTCCCAGGGCGAGGAGCATGAGTGTTTAAGTCTAGAACTTGTAGGGGATGTGCTGAGGCCTCGGGTGGGAACCGAGATGTCCCGTCCCCCTGGGGTAGGTGGACAGAGCATGTTGGCAAGTGTTTAATCACAGGCTCCATGTGGGAGAGAGCCCTGGTTTATGGGATCTGCCCATTCCCATGGTGTCAACACTCCCACCTCAGTGGATTTTGAGCCACCAACGTGATGCCAAGGCACTCACAAAGTTTCTGAAAATTTCCCAGTCGGCTCCCGTGAGCCAGTGCGAGCCAGCTGGGCACAGCTGGTGGGCGGTGAAGGTGTCCGGGCTGGGGCTGAGCTCTCAGGCTTCAGGGGGCCTCGTGGGTGTCCAGACTGGAAACAAGGGGGTCACCAGAAGGAAGGTGTGGGTTTCCATTTGGGAGCGAGACGGTCCCACCTCCAGGGGACAGTGTGGGTGTCCAGATAGAGACAGTTTGAGCTCCCCTTGGTGGATATGAGGATGTCTCACTTGGAGACGAGGGTGTCCAGGCTTCAGGAGGAACAGCACATCCAGACCTGACCCGTGAGGGTCCGGTGCTAAGGGTGGCGGGCACCGCGGTCGACCTCAGTCTCCCCGCCGTGGTCTGACCCTCAGGGACCTGCTGAGCCGAGGCCTCGAGGACCAGCTTCTCCTGCCTGGCAGCGACCAGTTTGACAGCGTCCTCTGTGGCCTGGTCACCGACATCGATTTGGATGGGCGGCCGGAGGTCCTGGTGGCCACCTACGGACAGGTGGGGCCGGAGGGGTGGGGCTGCCGTGGCCTGTGTCCTCTGCCTCCTGCCTCTCCCCGTGTGACCCCAATCCCCTGTCCCTGCAGGAGCTGCTCTGTTACAAGTACTGCAGCCCAGAGCGCGGGCTCCCCGGGGCCCAGCGCGGCTTCCGCTTGCTGTGGCAGCGGAGCTTCTCTAGCCCCCTGCTGGCCATGGCGCACGTGGACCTGACCGGGGACGGGCTGCGCGAGCTCGCTGTGGTCTCCCTGAAGGGCGTGCACATCCTGCAGGTAGCCAGGGGCCCCTGAGACGGCGCCTTAACACCCGCCTTATTGAGGGCACATTCTCACGGGAGAGGGGCAGTCAGGCCTCGGCCCGATCCCTCTGGAAACTGGAGCCTGGGCCCCGCTTCGGGCAAGGGGGTCATTGGCTGCAGGCCCCCTCTTGGGGGAGGCAGGCGGTTCCTGTTGGTCAAGGAGAAGGGAGGTGCTGGGGGCACTCACAGCCAGGGGTGAAGGGGGCTCAGCCACAGCATCTGTCACCCCTGGCCCCATGGCCTCCCTCAGCCTCCCGAACGTCTGTACTTTGTTCCACCTGCTTTGACCGTGTCCCTTCCCTGTGGCCCAGCCTGGATCTACCCCCGGGACCTGACCTGCACTCTTCCACTGCGCCCTAACCTTGGCCCTCCTACTGCAGCCACCCTTTCTTCTACCTGTGTGACCGGCTTCATTCTGCCTGTGGTCTAACCTTCAGCCTCCTTCTCCAGCCAGTCTCCAGCTTCCTGCCATAGTCTAATCTCAAACCCTTCCACTTTGATCTAACCACTGAACTTTCTACTGTGGTCACGCCCGTGACCTGTGGTCTAATGTCCAGCCTTCTCCTGTACTTTGACCTCTCACCCTCCGACAGCAGCTTAACTGCCCTTACGGTTTAATATCCAACCATTCCAATGGCCCAAGGTCCAGCCTGGAACCTTCCGTTGCTGTTTAACCTCCAACTAATATGTCTGACCTCTGACCTTTTCACTATGGCCCGGCCCCAGCCCTTCAGCTATGATGTACCTCTGTTTCCTGATCTGGTGTTTTCCCACCCCTTCGCTCTGGTCTGACTCCAGGCTCCTTTCCCATGTGGTCTAACCTGATTTCTTTCTACTGGAGTCTAACCTTACTGTCTCCGCTGCAGGCTTTGCTGGGGCCTTTTCCTTCAGTCTAGTCATCAGCGGAATGGTCCAGGTTAGACCTCATAGAGATAGAGGTTGGACCCCAGTGGAAAAGTCTGAGGTTGAACCACAGTACATGGGACAAAGGTTAGACCCTCGAGTAAAACGGAATGAGGAGAGGTCTGAGGTTAGACCACAGTGGACAGGGCTGTGGTCCACCTGGGGGAGAAGGGGCTTCCCTTCTGCTGTGGTCTCAGCCTCCCAGCATCCCTCATTGTGATCTCTTTCAAGCCATTCCACTGTGATCTCTCCTCCGTCCCTTCTCTCAGGGGCTAACTTCGGACCCTCCAACCAGGGTCTGGCTCTGTCCCTTGTGTGGTGACATATTTCTCTCTTTTCCAATTTGGTTTGCTCCTTCTCTGTCCTGTGGGCCTAACCTTTTCTGCCAGGGTCTCACCTTTGTTCCCCCTGCTGTGGACTAACCTCAGCCTCTCTCGGGTGGTCAAGCCTCACCCCCATGTAACGTGAGCTCTCCTTTATGTTTTTTTGTTTGTTTGTTGGGGTATAGTTGTTTTACAATGTTGTGTTATCTCCGTTATGTTTTGATCCATCCCCGTCCCCTCCACCGAGTTCTAACCTCAGACCCACACATCTGGGGCTGGGCTTTGTCCCTTCCACCGGAAATTCACTGAAGGCCGTCCCCCTGGGTCTGACCTTCACCCCATCACAGAGACCCATTTGAACCCCACACGCGGACCTCCCACCGTGGCTGCGCTCTCAGCCTCTGGGGGTTGGGGGGGCGGGGCGTGTAACCTGCACCTTCCAGCTCTGTCTCAGCCCTGCCCTCCTCTCTCGTTCCCCACAGCACAGCCTGATCCAGGCCTCGGAGCTGGTTCTGACCCGGCTTCGGCACCAAGCGGAGCAGAGGAGACGTCAGCCACAGAGGCTGGGGGACGGGGTGGCCGCCGGGCCTGCTGAGACCCCGGCCTCCTGAGCACCCACCCGCTGCCCACCCCAGGCCCACCACAGTTCCTTGGGGTGCCCGCCTCCAGCTCTTCATGGCGGGGGAAGCATCCTGAAGGAGGCACTGGTCTCCCCAGACACCCCAGGGTGGTGGAGCGGTGGGTCCTGCTCTGGCTCCACCCCAGCGTGCCCTGGGACCCCCTCTCCCCTCTCTGTGCCTCTGTGTCCCCATTTGAAAATGGGATGATCCCACCCCACCCCGCCTCTATCCCCTTGAGACTCGGTCAGTGGTGATTATTTCTGTGTCTAGAGGAACCAAACTTGCACTTGTCTCCATTCTTTTGTTCGGCACACGCTTGATGAGGACCAACTGTTGCCAGGCTCTGTCGGGAGCCGGACTCACCCGGAAGAATGGAGGGAGGGGGGGACTTTGGGGATTGGGGATCCAAGGTCAGACCCAGCAGCCGGACTGAAGTGGGATCGTAGCGTAGATTTCAGAGGAAAGAAAGGAAGTTAGGCCCTACAGGAAGTTAAACCTCCACAGGAAAGACTGTAGAATATAAGGGAAAGGTCTATAGGGTTATTAGACCTCCGCAAGTGAACTGAGGTTAGACCCCAGTGGAAAGCTCTGGATCTGAGGTCAGGGCTCAGTGGGAAGATAAGGAAATTGAGCCTCAGAGGAGAAGATGTGGGTGGAAAGGACTGTCGTGGGGAAGCCATGGTCAAATTGTAGCAGGGGGTCTCGGGCCAGACACCCTGTGAATAATGCTGAAGTTGGACCCTAGCAAAAATTACTATGGCTAGACCTTGTGCCAAGAGCCAAGGTTAACACCCAGCAGAAGTGATCGATTTAGATCTCAACTGGGGAGTCCTGAGATGAGCCCCAGGCTACACTGTCCTGGAAAGGGCTAAGGGTAGGCCTAGTTGAAAAGCCCAGGGGATTGGGGGACCAGGAAGTGGGAGACAAGGCTAATTTCCCTGCCCCGTGGCTGTAGCGATTGCCCCTCCTGTGGCCACTTCCGTGGCACCAGGAGAAGGAATTGAGGCCTACATCACAGGGACCAGTGGAGGGCGGGGACAACAGAAGAAATCTTGCCAGGAATAGAATCGGGTCGGGAGGGTGGGGGAGCAATTCCTGAGCGGGGTCCAGGCTGGTTGTGGGAGGGAGTTCCTTCCTTGCTGCTGCAGGGTTTGGGTGGGACCCCTGCTTCCTAGGGGGGAGGGGCAGGCACCATGGTCGTTCTAGCCATCTGTCTACCTCCTGCCATGGAAGTCCACCCGTCAGTCTGACCATCTGCACCGACAGTGAAGACTAAGCTACCAGTGCCCCACAGTGGGTCTTCAGGAGGCTGGAGCCCACCAATTCTTGGCCACCCCTGTCTTCACCTCACCTCCCAGAACCCAAGCGTGGGAAATCGCAGGGAGCCGGAGCTGGGTCGTCTCCCTCCTCTCCTGGCAGTGGGCCCGGGGGTGTCCAGCCAGGACTGACGATGGGCATGGGCCATTGGCAACATCAGGGTCTCCCTCCTGCTGCCCGTCTGCAGAGGCTGAGTGCTCCATCACCTCCTGTCCTGGGTGGGAGTGGGACCCTAGGGTGGGATTTGGGGCATTTAAGTAGTGATGTTATGGGTCTGTGAGGTGTGTGCACGTGTGTGTGTGTGTTCACCATTTCAGGACTCGTGAGTTTGTGTTCCCAGCACCTGCCCGGTCCTCTGCAGCTGGCTGCCTAACTTCTTGCCAGCCCCTCAGTCTGGGACAGTGTGTAGTGTAGCAGTTAAGGGAGAACCTGAAGCCACACTTCACCACTCTGTGCCTCAGTTTCCCCATCTGTAAAATGGGGCTAGTAGCATTTACCTCACAGGGCTTTTAGGAGGGTCAGTTGTGTCAACATGTGTCAAGCACTTATTAAAAATGTTATAACAATGCCTGGCACGTGGTAAGGGCTGGAAGCCCCTTGTGAATGGCAACTGTTGTTATTATTATTAATGGGTGCCTTTGTGGTTGTTTCTGGCTGGCTTTGTCAGCAGGCACAGCATGTGAATTTGGATCTGACTCTGGCTAAAAACATTCTTACCCTCCCCCCAGTTCTGGGAGCCTGTGACTATTTGTAGCTGTTTTGCCTCTTTGGCCCTTGTATGGATCAGCAAGTGTGTGTGTGTGTGTGTGTGTGTGTCCGCGCGCGCGCGCGCGCGTGCTGTCCCTCGCCTGTGGTGCTGAACCCAGAGGGTGGGTGGGAGGCTTGGGCTGCTTCATCTCCCCCCACCCCACCCCCCGCCCCTCCTCTCTCCAGGCCCCGCCCCGGCTCCCCGCGCCGGCCTCCCCTCTCCCCGCCTCCTCCTCCTCCCTCCCTGCTCTCTCCCCCGGCCCCCCTCCTCCCTCTCTAGCCGACTCCCCCTCCCCCGAAGCCCTCCCCCCTCCTCCTCTCCTCCCTCTATCCCCTCTCCCTCCCCTCCTCCCTAGCTCTCCCTCTCAGTCTCCAGCTCATCCCTCTCTCCCTCTCTCTCTCCCTCTGTCGGGCGGAGTCGCCCACCACTGCCAATCCAGTGCTGAGGGAACCTGCTCGAGGCTGTAGCTGCAGGTAGGAGACCCCCAGTTAGGGGGGGCTTGGGGGAAGGATGGTGTTACCCCAGGTGGGTGGAGGGGGGCATTTGAGGAGCCAGGAGCCGCTTCTCCCTGAGCTCCGTTATAGGGGATGGGGGGCTGCATATCCCGGGCGCGGGTACCAGGGCCCTAAGGTGCAGTAGGGGCGCCACCAGCGGTCAACATCCTCAACCCCTCCTGCGCTTCAGGGAGCACGGCGGGCTGGGGAGGGGGTGCCTCCTGGGCACTGAGGGGGTGAGAACACCCCACCCTGTCTGGGGCAGCACCCGCACTCGCGTCCTCCGCCTACACCTCCGCCCCCGCCTTCCTGTGTCTGGGTCTCGTCTTTCTGTGTCTCTACATCTCTCAGGGGTCTCTGTCCTGCGGAGTCTGGCCGCCTCTCCGAGTCCCTTTCCCTGTCTCCCTCAGTCTCACTCTTGTCTCTGTCTCTCTCTGTGCCTGGGTCTGTTCCGGCTTTCTGTCTCTAAGTCCTTGGTTCCTCTCTGCTTTCCTCTTTCGCCATCTCTGTGTGTTTCCCTCTGTCTCTGTCTCTACTGTCTCAGCTTTCCCGTGTCTCTGTCTCTGTCCATCTCCGCGTGTATCTTTCTCTTCCCTGCTTCTCATCTCCATCTCCGTCTCTAGGACCTGGTCTCTGTCTCTCTCTCTCTCTTTCCTCTCCGCTTCCTCTCCCTGGTTAACTGCCTCCTACACACCTTTGTCTCCGCCCCTGGCAAGGGGAGACCTGGGGGAAGAAGACCCGCCCCGCCCCCTGCCACCGCCGCAGAGTGGGCTCCCCCAGGAGGCACGGAGTCCCCCAGACTCCTCTCCCTTCCTCAGCCGAGCTCCCCCCATCCTCCCGGCTGGCATCCGCCCGTCCCTCCCCTGAGGACAGAGCTCCCCTGCTCTCCCCTGCCTTATTTCTGGCATCCTGAGGCCAGTCCTTCTTGCAGTCTAACCTGTAGCCTTTGTAGAGGAGACTGAACCAGTCCTGTCTGCAATCTAACCTCCCATTCCTCTTCAAAATTGACTGGACCAGTCCCTGCTGCAGTCTAACTTCCATACCTCTTTTGCCGTTTGTCCATTTCTTGACTCATTCATTCTTTTGACAATTACTGAGCACCTTTCCTGCTCCAGGCACAGCTCTAGGTATTGGGCCAGGCCAGTCCTTCCTGCAGTCTCGCCTCCATCGTCTCATGGTGTGCCAGCCCCAGACCTGTCTCCCAGTGGGGCTGGAGCTCAAAAGCTTCTCCACCGCCCCTTGGGGGCTCTGAGAGGGCCCTTCTGAGTCTAGAGGTCCCTGGCTGATACATCCTCTTCTTTTCTGTTGGGAAGGGGGCCCCAGAGAAGGCGGGCGAGATGAGAGGTGTGGGGCTGAGCCTGTAGCGCAGGCTGTGATGGGGTGAGGTCCTCGAGTGCCCATGTGGGATTCCGGGTGGGTTAAAGCAAGCACCAGCTTAGGGGCCCCACACCTTGAGTTCCATCTCTTCTCTGCCCCTGACTTAAAGTTGCATGACTTGGCCAAGCTCTTTGCCCCTCCAGACCTCAGTTTACCGATCGGTGTACCATAGCCTGAACACTGAGACTGTGTGTGTCTGTGTGTGATCCCCAGGCTGGGACATTGTGTGCAGGCGGGAGAGCCTGGCTTACCCTGGAGCAGTAAGCGTGCATGTTTAGAAGGCCGTGTCCCCACCGAGAGCAGGCAGCGGGCACCCCCTGCGCCCACCCTGAGCGCAGTCAGGAACCATCACCCCCCTTACCAATATGAGGGACTTGAAGGAGGGGGTCCCACCTGGCCTGCCAGACTGACTGCCCCACCCCACTGAAGCTTGCAGTCCCACCCTACAGATGAGGTCTCCGAGGCCCCAAGAGGTGGGTGAGGCAGAACTGGGGCACTCACCACTGACCCAGCTGGCCACCGGCCCACAAGGGAGGGGAGAGATGGCCCCAGGAGACGGTGCCCGCCATCTGCCCTCCGGAGTCCCACCCTGGCCTCCACCTGATGCTTTTGCCCCTGGATTCTAAACCCAGATTATGTTTCAGGGCTGCTCATGGAGCGAGAGAGGCAGAGGCAGGAGCCTCAAGAAGAGGGAACCCAGCTGTCCCCAGTGACAGGGCTCAGACCTCTTGGTGGTTCATGTAACAGATATTTATCTAGTGCTTTCTCTCCCTGACCCCTTCTTCCCTAAGACCCCAGGGAGAGGAAACCAGGTTTTGCAGGAAAAGGCATTGAACCAGGCTGCTTTGCCCAGCGCCAGGGCAAGGAGGGCGGGCCTCCTATTGGCTGATCCGGGTCTCCCTTGAGGACTGAGGCGGGAGGGACAGGTGGTTGGACTTGAGGGAGGACTTCCCAGGCCATGGCCCTTCCCTGAGAGAGGGAGTGAGATGCTATAGATGAATTCTTGACTCCCAGGTGGACCCGGTTTCTCCTGAAAGCTGGGGGGAGGGGAGGGAGGGAGAAGAGAGCGTGAGTCTTTGCCTTGGATCCTGGTGGGTTTGTAATTATGCCTGTCGTTGTTAATTAGGGGGCTGCTAATTAGATGTATCATTAGGGGCCTTGCCGAGGGGGCTAATTGTGCGGTGGCCCTTTAAGAATCACTCCGCCCCCTGCCCCCCTACACACACACACACTCTTCAGGGAAGTTCTGCCAACATTTTGCCTCCCTCCCCCAAAGCAGCCAGCTCCCAATCCATGAGGAAATGGGTGTACGTTGGGGGCAGGCTGTGGGTTAGACTGTGAGAAGAACTTTCAGACAGAAATGGACGTTACTGGGAGAACTGAGGCTGGTGGCCAGGAGAGGGGTCCGGGAGGGTGGAGGCCCTGAGGCCCCTGCCTTCCTCTCTCAGTCCCATTTTATAGGCTACGGGGTTACCATGACAACACAAGGGTGGGGCAGGGGAGCTGGAAGTCAGGACCACTCTTGGAGAGAGAAACTGGGAGCTACAGAATGGGTGCTGGGGGACGTTGGGCAAGTTATTTAGCCTCTCTGAGCCTTGGTCTTCTCATCTGTGAAATGGCTGGGGACTCTCCAAAGTGGGATGGTGTCATTTCAAACAGAGTGGCCACAGAAAGTGACATCTGAGTGGAGAGCTGAAGGAGAAGAGGGAGCGGATATGTGGGGAAGAGTGTCCCAGGAAGGGGGAACAGCAGGTGCAAAGGCCCTGAAGCAAGAACTTGCCCGAGGAACAGCAAGGAGGTGGTGTAGCTGGGGCCAAGTGAGGGAGGGGGAGAGAGAGAGAGAGATGAGGCCAGAGAGGGAATGAGGAGGCCAGACTGTGCGAGACCTTATGAAGCGGGAAGGGGCTTTGGTGTTCTGAGTGAGACCAGAGCCATGGAGGGTTCTGATCAGAGGGGAGGATGTGAACTGATGGGCATTTTTAAAGGAGACCTAGACACAGAAATAGCCACTCGAACCCAGGACCAGAGGCAGGAAGAGAAGTATTCACCCCACACCCACAAATGTGGGTGTGGGGTCAGAAAGCCCAACCTAGGACCTCATGTCACAGCTTCTAAGGAATCCTGCACCTGCCAGAGACCCGGGGATGCTGGAGAGAGACACCTGCCAGCATTGCGGGGAAGGATGTGAGTGAGAGACCCTCCAGCAGCCTCTCCCCAGCCCTACCTGAGACAGACAGACAAACACCCCAGCACCTGCCACAGCCCAAATCCCAAGCAGGAGCCCTCCGAGCACCAAGTTGGAAACCATAGGAATCACAAAATGAGTTGAGGGCTCCCCAGCCCCTTGCCTCACCCACTAACTTATTCAGTCTGTGTTCTTTTGCGCCTGACTTCACTCTTCCATGGCATGTCTGTGAGATTCATCTGCATTGTTGGGTGTATCAGTTGCCCTCTCCCTTTTCAGTGTTGTATAATATTCCACTGCATGACTATTCCGCCATGTACTTCTCCATGTTCTTGCTGATAGGCATCTGGGTTGTTTCAAGAGGGGAGCCATTATAAATGAAGCTGCTGCGAACATTTGTGTATGTGTCTTTTGACGAACACTTGACTTATTTCTCTTGGGTACATACCTGGGAGTGGAATTGCTGAGTCCTAGGATGCTTGATGTTCAGCTATAGTTTCCTGCAGTGGTTTGACTCCCATCAGCAGTGCATGATGTCTTTATCTTTTTGTGTCTTTCTCTCTTGGTCTCTGCCTGGCACTCTTTGTGTCTCTTTGTGACCCTGTCTCTTTGAATCACTGTCTCTCTTTGGCTCCCCCAGTCTCTCTCCTCCCTCTGTTAGTCCTCAGCTTCTCCCCCATTCTCCGACCCCAATGAACCTTGACTCCTGAGCAACAGGGAGGGGTTTGCTCCCCTCACCCAGACTTCCTCCTCCCCCACAGGACACTGACCCCCTCCATGGCTCCCCTGGCCTTGGTGGGGTTTGCACTCCTCCTGGGGACTCCCCCATGCTCAGGGGCAGCCACCCCGACCCCCTCCCTGCCACCTCCCCCAGCCAACGACAGTGATGCCAGCAGCATGGGGGGCTGCCAGGGCTCCAACCGCTGCCAGCCAGGGGTCCTGCTGCCCGTTTGGGAGCCTGATGACCCGTCGCTGGGGGACAAAGCAGCGCGGGCCGTGGTCTACTTTGTGGCCATGGTCTACATGTTCCTGGGTGTATCCATCATTGCCGACCGCTTCATGGCATCCATCGAGGTCATCACGTCCAAGGAGAAAGAGATCACTATCACTAAGTCCAACGGCGAGACCAGCGTGGGCACCGTCCGCATCTGGAATGAGACTGTGTCCAACCTCACACTCATGGCCCTGGGCTCCTCAGCCCCTGAGATCCTGCTGTCTGTTATTGAGGTCTGCGGCCACAACTTCCAGGCGGGCGAGCTGGGCCCGGGCACCATCGTGGGCAGCGCTGCCTTCAACATGTTTGTGGTCATTGCCGTGTGCATCTACGTCATCCCGGCTGGTGAGAGCCGCAAGATCAAGCACCTGAGAGTCTTCTTTGTCACCGCTTCTTGGAGTATCTTCGCCTACGTCTGGCTTTATCTCATCCTTGCCGTCTTTTCCCCGGGTGTGGTCCAGGTGAGCAAGGACCCACAGACATCTCCTTGGTGCATGTATGTCAGCAAAATCCAGAGGGGTGGCTCCCCGGGCTTGGAGAGTCAATGCCTGTATTTGCAGAAATGCATGCTCACATCTGAGAGGGCCGCCAGTTATGGTTGTGCAGGTCACGCACTGCACAAAGGCATTGGGCCGGAGAGGGCAAGTTGGGACTGGAGTCCAGTGGGTGCTCCCAAGCCAGGTCTGATGGCACTGCAGGTCCTGGAAAGGGCTCATCTGCGCAGTATGGGTGCCATTTTGCAATATGCCCATCCAGAACTCTCACAAGGGGGCCATATGTGCTAACAGAGTCCTAGTGATCTGTGTAATGCATACGACAGTCTAGCCAGGTATTTGCCAGGTATGGTCACACATGTTTTCTTATACTCCCTGCCTTTTGCATAATTTATTTCCACTTTGGCAATAAGACATCCCCCATTTGCATAATTTGCATTACAGTTGCATAATCCAGCCTTGTGTTTTCTGACAGTGCTAACTTGGGTAACTTGGTGTAACTTGGTGCAATTTGCATAGTTTACCCATGGATTTTGCATAGATCCACGCCCACATCTGCGTAATCTAGCTCTGTATTTGCCAGATATGCAGTCGTGGTTTGCATAATTCATTCATTATTAATAATTGATTTCTGATGTTAGGATAATTTATGCCACTTCACTGTAATTCATACTCACATCCAATCCAACCTAGGTATAAGCCCAGCCCACTGCAAAGACCACTTTGCATAATTTATTCCAATAGTGAGACAAAATTTAGACCCACAGCTGCATAATTTACACCCACATTCACATAATCATTTGCCTCTCATTTATCCAGTGTCTTAACGGGCATACTGCTTAGTCTTCCTTTAAAACATTTGCCCAATTTATTTCCCACAGCCCCCATGACCACCACCTATATTTGCATAATGTATTCATGGGCCTGGCTTAACTCGCTCACACACGTGCATAATTTATTTGAGCCTACCCAGGATTCCTTCACACGTGCGTATAATATACTCATGCATATCTGTCATGTTTTGCCAGTTATAGTTTCTTTCCAGGAAGGATCTAAAGTTAGAGCTATAAAAATTCTTTGCAGATGATATCAAGGCAGATCTGAGGGATTAGAAACCACAGTGAGGAAAGGGGGAGATGGTAGCACCAGAAAACAGGGATGAGAAAGGGAGAGAGACAGTTACTGTGATTGACTCACTACTGTAATGCTGAGTTTCCTGGCTGCCATGGCAAAAAGTACAGAACGATGCTTCACACGGTTCTCAGGCACTATTAAAAAAGGATGCTATTCTGACTTGGGTTTTCAAAGTGGTCCCTGACAAGGATTTACACCGAAACTGTGAAAGGAATTTTAGACACCATGGGTGGGAGATGGGATAGGGATGGGATAGGGAGAGGGAGAGATTTCCCCTGAGAAGGAGCTGGCTCAGACATAGGGAAGACAGTGTAAAATGCCACAGCTCTGGGTAGAGAAGTGGCTATGGAGGATCTCTTCAGGAGTAAATGGAGACCAGACTTTTGGGATGTTTTCATGAAATGGCCAGACTTATGGGATGTTTTCATGACATAATTGAAAGAACGGGCATGAGCTAAAGATGATGCCATTCCCTCCTAGAGGCAATGAACTGGAGTAGTGAGAGATGGGTCTGGCTCTGGGTTTTCTCCAGAAATGCTGTGTGACGTCAGGCAAAGCCTGTACCCTCTGGACCTCCGTTTACACATCTGAACCATAGAAGGGGTTGAAGTAGACCATTGGTTCTGGACCCTTCATATCCAATCCTCCCTTTTTATAACAAATTTTGTTATATCCCCTTTATTCTGCTGGTGTGAAATTCTTAGCTAATAGGAGAGAGGTTTTCTAGCCTCGGAGTTTGGTGCCTGGACTCTGGAACCCGAGGCCTGGGTTCAAATCCCATCTCTGTTGTTTCCTAGCTGTATGACCTTGGGCAGGTTCCTTACCTGCTCTGTGCCTCAGTTTCCCCACCTGTAATCAGGGGGTCATCCTAGTACCAGCTTCAGAGGGCTGCATGAGGATCAGTTGAATTGCTACATGTGGAAGGGCTTAGAACAGCGAGCCTGGGACAGGGTAAATGTGAGCTCCTCTTCCCGTTAACAAACTTCCCTACACTGTTGGCTTCCCAGAAGTCAGTATAATGCCCAGACCATGATATAAAGGAAAGAAATATCTAATAGAACAATCTGCATTTCTACATGTAAACGCTTGGGCATGACTACCTTCAAAGGCATGACGAAGAGCCAGATGGTGGCATCTACTTACATATAATGAACAAGTTGGTGTTTAAGAGAAAAAAAAAAATCAGAAACCATTCCCATGCACGGAGACCAGCAGAGGAGCGGGTAGCCATGAGATTGAAATCAGGCATATTCAGCGTACATTAAACCATACAGGAAAATACTTCATACAGATATAAAACAGAATGGAGGGTAGACTCCAATTATCATAAGCAGGGTTTTCGCTGACGTGAACGTCCAGTGGGAGGTTCTGAAGTCAGGCAGGACGTGAGACAATTCTGCATTGTGTGGGACTGTCCCATGAGTCGCTGGATGTCACCAGGCTGGGACCGTATCCCCCTCCCCAATTATGGTGGCAACCCATAAATATCCCTAGATCTGTGACACCCCCTCTTGGGGGCGTTCTGTCCACTGAGACCTGAAGGTGTGTCTCGCTCCCCTCCCAGGGTGGGCAAGCCCGTGAGCCCATTTGCAGGGGATGCGCTAGAAAGCAGATGTGAATCTATCAGAATCACCTTTTGTTTACCTGCAGGGAAGAAAGCCGATCTCAGGTGTTTGAGATCTCTCTTCTGATTAAGAGAGAATCGCCCACAGCATATACAGTGGCCAGTTCAATGAGCACAAGGCAAGAGTTCATTTTACAGCTTGCGTGGAAAATTCAGTTTCTTTTCACAAACCTGCTTGGTGGCTTTGTGTGGTACTATTTCCAAGTCCTGCCTTTCCTCTGAACCATCAGTAAACACAGCGACAGGGGCCTGTGGCAGTCGGAGCTTAAAGATCGTTCCCCTACCAGGCTCATTTTAAATACACCTCTGGGGCCATCTGATTTGTAAATACTCTTTGATCTTTTCTTCCTTATCTTTAATGAGAAAGGTAGCATATGAGTCTTTACATGAATATTTCAAGGCGAGCTGTCAGGTGTTGGTGGATGTTTCCTGTACATGCCTGGGCCTGTGCCTGTCAATAACCAACAAGGCTAAGTGCTAGGGGTACATAAGCTCATTCAATCTTGGGGATGTCCCCATTTTACAGACAAGAGGCTGGGCCAGGCATTCCTCTTCTAGAACCAGGATCTAAACTCAGCATTGCCTTGTCTCTCTGGGGCGGTAGCATGTAAATATGGGAACTCGCTTTATGAGGCTGTCAGACAACGAGCCAAACTTAGGCTTCTTTTAGAGTCAGAGTCCTGTCCCTAAGGGCCAAACAAATCCTAAGGAAGGAGAATCTGGCAAGGGCTGTACTCACTGGTGGGGGTGGGGTGGGGAGGGAATACGACAGTTTGGGGAGGTGAGCAGAGGGCAGACCCTGGGTGATGGGTAGGCTTTGGAGAAGTGGAGGCATCCCGGGTGAGGAGGGGCAGAGGGGAAATGGAGCAGGGAGAGAAAAGACAGAGGGAGAGAGAGGCAAGAAGAGACACCAGCTCTGCCCCTGGACAGGGGCTGGGACCACGCGGTGGGGACGTGTCTCTGGCTTGGTGGTGGCTTAGGATGTCTGGGGATAGGATGTCTGGGTTCCCGGCACTGGGGCAGCTAAGTGTGGTTCTCAGTGTGACAAAAGGTGGATGGATGGATGGATGAGACCAGGAGAGAGACAGGAAGGGCGGGGGAAGGGGGAGACATAAAGAGAGAAGAAGGGGGGGTGGGAAACTGAAGAATTTCATGAGGGAGAGAGGTAGGTATCTACAAAAGATATGAAAGAGAGACAAGGAGACAGCGGCAACAAGAAAGGAAGACACAGAGGGAGAAAGATAAAAAACCAACTGACATAGAGGATGAGACAGAGGCAGAAAGAGAAAGACACAACGACGTAGAGAAACAGAGAGAGCGAGATAGGGGACGAGGCAGGGAGGAGCAGAGACAAGAGCCAGAGAGAGAGAGAGACAGAGATGGAGGGAGATAAGGGAAAAGGGGGGAGACAGAGACACGAAGAGAAAGGGGGAGAGGCAGAGATGAAGAGAGACAGGAGAGAGGCAGAGACAGAAGGCCAGATGGGGACAGATGCAGGAGAGGGGCGCGGGGAGCGCCGGGTGGTGGCCGGGACCGGGCTCTGGGAAGAGAGGCGCCGGGAGGCGGCGGGCCGGCAGCGAGCGCGCCCCCTCCCGGCGCGGCGGTCCTGACCCGCGGGGCCGCCCGCAGGTGTGGGAGGCGCTGCTGACCCTCGTCTTCTTCCCGGTGTGCGTGGTGTTCGCCTGGATGGCCGACAAGCGGCTGCTCTTCTACAAGTACGTGTACAAGCGCTACCGCACCGACCCGCGCAGCGGCATCATCATCGGCGCCGAGGGCGACCCCCCCAAGAGCATCGAGCTGGACGGCACGTTCTTGGGCGCCGAGGCGCCGGGCGAGGTGGGCGGCCTGGGCCCGGGGCCCGCCGAGGCCCGCGAGCTGGACGCCAGCCGCCGCGAGGTCATCCAGATCCTCAAGGACCTCAAGCAGAAGCACCCGGACAAGGACCTGGAGCAGCTGGTGGGCATCGCCAACTACTACGCGCTGCTGCACCAGCAGAAGAGCCGCGCCTTCTACCGCATCCAGGCCACGCGGCTAATGACGGGCGCGGGCAACGTGCTGCGGCGACACGCGGTGGACGCTTCGCGCAGGGCCACCCTGGCCGAGGGCCCCGGCGAGGACGAGGACGACGGCGCCAGCCGCATCTTCTTTGAGCCCAGCCTCTACCACTGCCTGGAGAACTGCGGCTCCGTGCTGCTGTCCGTCACCTGCCAAGGCGGCGAGGGCAACAGCACCTTCTACGTGGACTACCGCACGGAGGACGGCTCCGCCAAGGCCGGCTCCGACTATGAGTACAGGTGGGTCCCGGGCAGTGGCCCCCGGCCCGCCTGGGGTGGGTGGGCAGGGAGGGCTGGCTGTTCGAAGGTCATAGGTTCCGCCATCCAGCGGCCTCCAGGCTCCTCAGTCTCCTGGCTACCTCTGGCGCCCATCCTTACTTCGCTATGGGCAGACCTGCAGTATTCATTCATTCATTCATTCACTCTTGAGAGTCTACTTTGTACCAGGCACTGTTCTAGGCATTTGGCAAACGCTGCTGGACAAGACAGACAGCGGTGGCTGTCCACCTACCACGGGCTGCTCCTCCCATGACCATGCTCTACCTGTGCATTCTTGTGCTTGACACTCCACTGTGTTCATTATTATAGCTCCATTATATGTATCATACCTGGTAGAACAAGTACCCTCCCACACACCATTAGTAAAGTAAAAATGTTTATTGAGCACCTACTATATGCCAGGTGTATACCCCGGTGAACAAGACAGCTAAGGTCCCTACCCTCAAGTTGCAATAAGGTTATAAACTATGAAACATATAAAAACATCAGGTGATGGGGGGAAATGAAGTGGCATAAGAGGACAGACAGTGTCCAAATTGTCTCTGGGTCTTTGGTTCCACCATGAAGCTACCCACTCTTTGCACCCTCCTGTGTCTCACTGCCCCAGTCTCTCTCCTCACCCCTCTTTGAGCAGAACTGTGATCTTGTTCAGCAACTCCTACTGCACGCCTACTAGGTGCCAGATGCTTTTTTAAAACTTTTTATTGAAATATAGCTGATTTGCAATGTTGTGTTAATTTCTGCTGTACAGCAAAGTGACTCAGTTATATATATATACATTCTTTTTCATATTCTTTTCCATTATGGCTTATCACAGAATATTGAATATAGTAAGACCTTGTTGTTTATCCATCTGACAGATGCTTTTTTAAGGGGCTCAACAGAGAACAGTAAAGAAGATAGATAACTTCTGTGTCCTCATGGGACCACAAAATTCTTTGTGTATTTGTAGTTCTGTCCATACCACACTCTTTCAAGAATTATAGGTTTACAGTATGTTTTGTTATGTTAACTGATGTGCAAGTCTCCCATGGTTTCCTATAGCATTTATTGTGTGTCTTCTATGTGCCAGAAACGAATCTGGGCAATGGAGACCAGCAGTAAACGAAAGACGTAAAAGTCCCTGCCCCAATGCAGCTGACATTCTCATGGGAAAGACAGGCCATTAGAAAGTATACATTCAATACATTAAAATATCAGGGAGTGGTAAGAACAGTGAAGAAAAATAAAGCAGAATACGGGAGAGAGTGTTGATGGCTGAGCTTTTCATGGGTTCCACCTGCTGAGTTGAAGCTGAACTGTTCACAGATCTTTGGTTCTGCCATCATGCAGCAGCCAGCCCCTCATCCGTGAACTCTTCTCTTTCTGGGACTGAGGTCCCTGTTTCACAGATTTTTAGTTCCACCACTGTGCCTCAGCAAAGACCTTTGGTAGCCCAGGCTCCCCTCTGCCCCATCATATCTACATATCTTTCCACTGCTTTGGACATTTGTAGGTCTTTCCCTCCACCTCAGTCAGTCCAGGATCCTTTAGTCTGCGCATCCTCATTCACCTCTCCCACCCTGCCCCTCCGCAGCCTTCCCTGAGTGGAGCACAGCTGTTCACGGATCTTTGTTCCATCATCCTGTAGCATGGGATCCCTTTGGCCACCCATGACCTCCTCCCTCCATCCTCTCTGCCCATCCTACATCTCCAGCATCCTTTGACTGAAGAAAAGGTATTCACTGTTTGGGGGCTTGCTGTGACTCAGTCTATCCACCATTCCCCTCCTACCCACACCTCTGGGTCTGCACTGCCCCCATCAAAGCCCCAAGCCTTTGCAGAAGGAAGTGAGTACACGTGTCACCTGCTGGCATCAGAGGCTGCCTTCTCACCTGCCAATGACGTCATGAAGGAGATGTTTGAAGTGAAGGAGTAAATGCTGTTCAGTGGTGGAACCAAAGAGCCAGGAAGAGTTGACACCTTCCTACCCATCCCTGTTCTCCCAACGCAGTTGATATTCACAGGTCTGGCATCGCTTATCAAGGCAGCTTAGGTCCAGGACTGGGAGGGAGGACACCTGGGCTCCAGTCCAAGCTTAGCCCTGCCCCCTGTTCCTTGTGTAAGTTCCTGCCTCAGCCTGGGCAGACAGGGCTGTCACGTACAGTTGTTGAGGTTGTGCACTGCACAAGAGCAGCACATCTAAGAAAGTGCTATTCATATAGTGGACATTGTAGATTTCTATGTCTATTATGACAATTTCCAGATTCGTGGAAATAGTGTCTTGAAGAAGGGGAGCCGTTTTCTAATTTGCCCACAGGTATCACTAGGCTATGGTGGTCCTATGGGGTCTTAGTTTCTCCAAATTAATAATGATCTCTGAGGCCCCCAAACCACACAGCTCTTCCAAGACTCTGAGATTTAAGCCCCTATAATCCTAACATGCTAAGGGTCTAAAATTCTAAGATTCCAGGTTTCCCACATTTTGATATTCTAATCTGTACCCCAACCAGTCTCTGATCTGATGGTTCTAAGATTTTCATTTTCTCAGACTTTGTGCACCCAGTATTGGAATATGAGTCCTGTGAACCTAGCCTTCTATGATTCTGATATCTGGTTTCTAAAATCCCCATGTTCTTTTTCTCCCCAACTTTCTTTTTTCTTCATTTATTTATTTATTTATTGGCTGCATTGGGTCTTCGTTGCTGTGCGCGAGCTTTCTCTAGTTGCGGCGAGCGGGGCTACTCTTCGTTGCAGTGTGCAGGCTTCTCGTTGCGGTGGCTTCTCTTGTTGTGGAGCACGGGCTTAGTTGCTCTGCGGCATGTGGGATCTTCCCAGACCAGGGCTCGAACCCGTGTCCCCTGCATTGGCAGGCGGATTCTCCCCAACTTTTTATTTTGAAAAATGTCACACCTACAGAAGGGCTGCAAATATAGTCTGGCAAGCCCTCACGTAACCTCCACCCAGATTCACCAATTGTTCCTATTTTGTCCTGTGTGCATTCACTCTCTCTCTTTAATATATAATAATATGTTTTTTGAGATGCTACTCTATTTTTTAATTTTTATTTTATATTGGAGTATAGTTGATTTACAATGTTGTGTTAGTTTTGGGTGTACAGCAAAGTGATTCAGTTATACATATACATATATCCATTCTTTTTCAGATTCTTTTCCTATATAGGTGATGACAGAATATTGAGTTCCCTGTGCTATACAGTAGGTCCTTGTTGATTATCTATTTTATACATAGTAGTGTATATTAATCCCAAACTCCTAATTTACCCTCCCCCCCCCACCTTTCCCCTTTGGTAACCATAAGTTTGTTTTAGAAAAATATATAATAATATTAATAACTGTGGCACTTTATTAGAGTGAGTTGCAGGCAGCATGGCCATTCACCCATAAACATAAGTGTGCATCTGCTAAGAATGATATTCTCCTCCATCATCACAATACGATGATCACACTTAGGACATTTGATACTGAATCAATATTATGATCCAATCTACAGTCTATGTTTGCATTTCCCCGGTTGTCCCTATCTCACCCTTCATGGCTGTGTCTTCACTCCCTCTCTTCCCATCCAATCTGGAACCACATGGTGCATTTGGTCGTCATGTCTCTTTCACCTTCTTCAGTCTGGATTGATCCCTCAGCCTTTTCATGACTTTCATGACCCCGACACTTTTGAAGACGTTAGACCACTTACTAGAACAAGCCTCAATTTGGGTTCATCTAATATTTCCTCATGATTAGATTCAGGTGATGCACTTTGGCAGGACTCCATGGAGGTGACGCTGTGCCCTCCTCGGTGCATGGTGCCCTCCTCGGTGCATGGTGCCCTCCTCGGAGCATGGTGCTGGGAGGCACATGACGCCCGCGTGTACCATTACTGGTGATGTCCAGGTTAACCGTTTCGTAAAGATGGTGCTAAAAGCCCAACATTCTACTATCCCTTAAGTTTCCACTTCTAACATGCCATTACTTTAGGATTCACTAGTTAGCTAGTGCAAATATCATTAGCTAACTTTTGTTGAGTGTTTCCCCTGTATTAACTCAATCCTTATAACACTACCATGAGGTAGACAGGGTTATTACCTCCATTTTACAGATGAGGAAACCGAGGCTCAGAGGGCTGCGGAATCCTAACTGCCTGGCGATCACACAGCTGGCACAGGTCGGCCCACCCAGCTGGGTGCCTTAGCCACCATGGATAGCGCCCCTAGGCTGACGGCTGCCCCAACAGGGAGCCCTTGTTCCCTCCATCCAGATTTTGTCATCCAGTTCTACCTCTGCCAGAATCTTGGGGTCCCTCTGCCCCTCCCACAGAGGGATGGGGGGAATATTATAGATTTTTTTTTAAAATTTTATTTATTTATTTATGGCTGTGTTAGGTCTTCGTTTCTGTGCGAGGGCTTTCTCTAGTTGCGGCAAGTGGGGGCCACTCTTCATCGCGGTGCGCGGGCCTCTCACTATCGCGGCCTCTCTTGTTGCAGAACACAGGCTCCAGACGCGCAGGCTCAGCAATTGTGGCTCACGGGCCTAGTTGCTCCGTGGCATGTGGGATCTTCCCAGACCAGGGCTCGAACCCGTGTCCCCTGCATTGGCAGGCAGATTCTCAACCACTGCGCCACCAGGGAAGCCCTATTATAGATTTTTGACATCTGTTAACATCCCAGAGTCATTTTGATGTCTGCAGCCCTGCCAGGAGGAGCCCACTCATTCCCTGTTCCCTCAAAGTTTCACCCTGACTCAGGCCCTGCCTCATTCCCTCCCCCACCCCATAATAGAACATCTTGCATGTGCTTTAGAAAGTTACACAACTGACGCTCTTTTAAACCTAAGCCAGTTCACGTCTCTCCTCTGCTCGGAGGCCTCCCATGGTTCCCATCTCACTTGGAGTAAAGGCCAAAGTCCTCACCGTGGCCCACCAAGACCCCCTGACATCTGCCCCTGTTCCCCCTGCTCCCTCAGATGCAGCCTCCCTGGTGTTCCTCAAACACTCCAGGCTCACTCCTGCCTCAGGACATTTGCACTGGCTGTTCCCGTTACAGGAATATTCTTCCCCAGATATCCTCCACGTGGCTCCCTCCCTCAGGCCTCTGCTCAGATGTCACCTCCTCAGAAAAGCTTTCCCTGACCATTCTAACACAGCTCCTTCTCCTCCCTCTCTACCCTCTTTCCTCTATTTTCTCCGGAGCATCATCACCACCTGACATTATATGTTTTATTATTCGTCTCCTGCACTGGAACAGAAGCTCCACCAGGGCAAGGATTTTTCTCTGATCTGGTTTGCTGCTGTTTCCCCAACACTAAGAACAGTGCCTGGCACACAGCAGATGCACAATACATGTTTGTTGGATGAATGAACTGTAATTAAATCCCTAGATGTGTAATTGTCACTGTGATATGGCTCTGCCATGGGGCTGTTCCCGTGTTCCCAGCATTGCCCAGCAGTTACTCTGGGAGTGTATGTTGAATGACTGAATGATGCCAAGTTAAGGTGTGTGGACTTTCTCTTGGGGATATCTGGGAGCACAGAATGGTTTTTATGAGAAGCATGGCAAGGTCAATTCTGGGCCCTATGTCCCTGCTACTGAAAGTGTGGTCCATGTACCAGAACCATTCACATCCCTTGGGCGCTAACTAAAACTGCAGAGTCTTGAAACCCAGGCGCTACTGAACCAGAATCTGCATTTTAACAAGATGCCCCAGGGAATTCGTGTGCACATGGAGGTTGGAGAAGCATGGCTGTGGGCCACTCCAGGCTCCCTCTCCACCCTGGGACTTTGCATGTGCTGTTCCCTCTGCCTGGAGCTCTCCTGCCCACTAAATCTTCTCCCATGAAGCCTGCCCTGATCTGACCTTCGTCATCAGATGATGATGTTGGGAGGGACCAACTCTGTCTTGTTCTCCCTCTGCATCTCCTGCCCCGGAGAAGCCCACCCTCATTCACCCTCAGTATTACTTGTTTAATGCCTGTCCACCATTATATTTGTAAGTTCTTCCGTGGTGCGGCCCCCTCCTCTAGGAGGCCCACCCTGACTCCTCCCACCTCCCCCACAGCCTTTGAGCGACCTTCACCCCTTTCTTTCCCCTCTCCTCCACCGCAGCGAGGGCACGCTGGTGTTCAAGCCGGGCGAGACACAGAAGGAGCTGCGTATCGGCATCATCGACGACGACATCTTCGAGGAGGACGAGCACTTCTTCGTGCGGCTGCTGAACCTACGCGTGGGCGACGCGCAGGGCATGTTCGAGCCCGACGGCGGCGGGCGGCCCAAGGGGCGGCTGGTGGCGCCGCTGCTGGCCACCGTCACCATCCTGGACGACGACCACGCGGGCATCTTCTCCTTTCAGGACCGCCTGCTGCACGTGAGCGAGTGCATGGGCACCGTGGACGTGCGCGTCGTGCGCAGCTCGGGCGCGCGCGGCACCGTGCGCCTCCCCTACCGCACAGTGGACGGGACGGCGCGCGGCGGCGGCGTGCACTACGAGGACGCGTGCGGCGAGCTCGAGTTCGGCGACGACGAGACCATGTGAGCGCGCCGGTCGGGCAGCCCGCGGGCCGGGGCAGACCGAGCGCGGCCGGCGAGAGGGGCGGGACCAGGACGGGACGGTGCCCGGGCGGGGCGGGGCCTGGATGGGCGAGGTCGAGAAGTGGGTGGACCTCGGAGAGGCGTGGTCTTGGAAAGGGGTGGGGCCTTGATGGAGCCTTGCTCTTGAAACGGAGAGGTCAGGGGAAGTGGGGCAGGGCCCAGGGCAGAGGTGAGACAGGGGAGAGGAGAGAGGAGACTGGAGTGACGGGGCGTGGCCAAGATGTTGGGACGGGATGTGGGCGGGGCTTGGGAGAACTGGGCTGGTTTGGGGAGAGGAGAGTGGGACCCCAGGAAGAAAGGCCAAGTGAGGAGAGAGGAGAGGAAATAGGGTGGGGCCTGGGGAGAGGAATGTGGAAGGCTTAATTGGTAGAATGGAGGAGTGTGGCCTGAGGTTCCTTTCGAGGTGGGAAGGTGTCTGTGGAAATGGAGGGCGAGTGGGGTCTGGGTAGGGATTCAGGGAAAAGGACAAGGACAGCGGAAGAGGGCGGGGTCTAAGGAGGTGGGGCGGAGACCGAAGAGGTGGATGGGGGAAGGCGTGAAGCTATTGGGTAGGCGGAAGAACCTGGGGAAATAGCAGGAGACCTAAGAGGAATGTGGGAGAGGCTTTGGGAAGAGGCCGAGTAGGAATATGGGGGCCTAGGAAGAGACACGGGAAACTGGACGGCTGGGATTTGGGACGGTGGGGTGGAATCTCGGGAGGTGAGCTGGATACACAGGAATACGTATGTAGACACACAGACACAACCAACACGCACACCGGCACATACGGACACACAAAGTCAAAGACACAGAGTCAGGGCTGTTCTCACGCCCAGACACCCGGCCACCCCTTACACAGATACCCGAGTACCCCCCATGTGTGCCTGCAGCCTCACATCCCCCTCCCCCTTCCCCCCGCCCCCCCCCCCCGCCTGCCTGGGATGCAGAAGGCGCCTCCCCTCCTTTGCCCGCTCCCTTCCGCCCCCGCACGCCAGTCTGTCTCTCTCCTCCTGCCGCCCACGCTCCCCCCACCTAGCAGAGGCCCCACCGCGCTCCCCTTCCGTCTCCCCCTCCCAGCTTCTGTGGCTTGGCCTCCCGCTCAGCTTCTCACTGCTCTATCTCTCCCATCTCTCCGTTTGCGTCTCTGCGTCTCTCGCTCCTGGCACTCCCCCTCTGGGTTTCTGTTAATCTCTAGATCTCTGTCCCCAGTATCTAGCTAGCTCTCTGACTCGGGTTATATTTCAGTCACGAACTCTCCATACCTTTCCATCTCTCTCTCTGTCTGACTTGGGTTGAGAAGTTAGGTTGGGGGCTGAGGGCACCTTTCCAGGCCCCATGTCTCACACCCAAGAGGCCGAGGGGGTGGAGGGCGTTATCTTTCTACTTGTTCCAGTCCTTCTTGTAGTCTGTCGCTTCCAACCAACTTCCCGCCTGCCGCCACAAACCCACAGCCCCTCTCCTCCCGCACATGGCTTCCCCAGGCTGGGACACCCTCTGTCCCCCACCCCCGCCCAAGCTTCCAGCTGTGGCTTCAGGAGACGGAGAACAGGAGGCTAATTAGCGTTTAGGGAAACACATCCTTCCTCTGACGGGCAGGCGCTAATTAGAGATGCTTCGAAGCAGCTGGGCTGGAGGGCTGGCCCCAGGCAGGATCAACACAGAGATGGAAGAGAGACACCCAGAGATGGGGTGGCAGGGAGATATGCAAGAGAGAGGGACAGACAGAGAGGCACCCAGAGACAGAAGAGACCTAGCGAAAGAGAGACGGAGCCAGAGTAAGGGAGAGTCAGAGAGAGAAACAGAGAAGAGAGAGAGAGCACGAGAGAGACAGAAAGACACAAACTGAGAGATGGATACCAAGGAAGCCAGAAACTGAGTGACAGAGGCCCATCAAGTGAGGGGAAACGGGATTGGGAGACTGAGACGGAGGAAAACTGAAAGGAAGAGAGATGCAGGGGAGATAAAGAGAGACGTTCTTCTCACTGAGAGGAAGTCAGTGGGACTCAGGGAAGGAAAGGCCCTCCTGATGCTACAGAGAGAAAAGAGTTTGGGTCAGCAAGAGAGGATGGGAGACAGGATAAGAAAGAGACTGGGTCTGAAATCAGAGTGGAGTTCCCAGGAAACAAGGAGGACAGGCGTGAGGATGACAAAATGTCAGGCTGGGGAGGAAGGCTGTTTCCTTTTTAAAAAATAATTAATTAGTTTTTATTTGAACTATAGTTGATTTATGATATTGTGTTAGTTTCAGGTGTACAGCTAAGTGATTCAGGTATATGTATATGTATATATATGTATATGTATTCTTTCTCAGATTCTTTTCCATTATAGATTATTACAGGATATTGAATATAGTTCCTTGTGCTATACAGTAAATCCTTGTTTATCTATGTTATATATAATGGTGTGTATCTGTTAATCCCATACTCCTAGGGCTGCTTCCTTTGATCTCAGGAAGTCCTGCCCTTGTCTAGCTCGAGTCCCTCTTGCTGTCCCTTGCTAGTTGGGTTTCTCCTCCTTTTGGGTCCCGTGAGGGCACACTTGTCTGGGCGCCAGTTGGCGCGTGTGTCACTGCGTGTCAGTCACTGTGTGTCAGTGGATCACGGCGTGTCTGCGAGAGAGTGAGCGTCGGAGGTGTGTGTGTATCACCCTGTCAGTGTGTCAACGTGTCAGTAGCCGTCTGCGTGTGTCAGGAGACCCCCTCCTTGCTGCAGTGTTTCAGCACCGCGGACAGCTCCCAGCCCACTCCTGAGGTGGGGGGCACCGATTTTTTCCACCCACAGAAAATTTTAAATATCTTGAGACTGGGAGTGGGTGAAGGTGGAAGTAGGCGTATGTCTCCACGTGACCGTCTTGTGTGCGTCTGTCTTTGCATGGGTGTCACTGTGTCCTGTGCGTTCGTGTGTTGAGATAGGTCTGTTGATTGAGACCCCTTTGCTTAGATTGTGTTGACTTTGGCTATTCCATTCTGTTGCATTCAGTCTCTCCAACACTGACAGACGGAGATGGGGAGAGGAGGACACAGAAAGAAAGGCAGAGAGCTGGGGAGAGACTGAGATAGAGAAGGTCAGAGAGGTGGAGAGAGAGAGACACAGAGAGGCTGATAGATGGGCAGAGAGACAAAGGAAGATGGAGAGACTGTGATGCAGAGAGAGACGTGGAAGGGAATAAACAGACACCAAGAGGCATAAAGAGTGAGGTGTAAGGAAGGAGAATCTACATGGAACCACAGCAGGGGTCTTACACGTTGGTGATGTCGCCCAGGCTGTGGAGGGGGTGTCGTGCTAGTTGGCATCTGGTCCGTGTGATTTTGCCACTGCATAGGGAATGGCTGCAGGGTGTGATGGTGTGTGGGTGTGGGCGGTGTGATTGGCTGTGCTTCCTCTGCTGGGTGACTGTGTGGGCTGGGTGTTTGTGTTTCTGGGTTCTGGGGCCAGGCCTTGTGGTTCCTACAGCTGAAAGAGCTGCTAGTGGCAGAGCTGTGGGCTTTTGGGGGTTGTGGGTCTTCGTAATAGAGGGGGGGTCGGTTGTATGCCTGAAGGGGATGGATAACTTTTGGCTGTTTCTCCCCGCCCACCCTCCTGGTTACCAAGGCAGCGGGGATGCAGAGAAAATCAATTAGCCCTCTGTTACACCTGCGAATGTGGTCAGGACAGGAAACAGGAAGCCAAGGGTCTCCCGGACTGAAAACTTTGAGTGAACAACTGCTTATGGAGGGCACACTATATGCCAGGCACTGTTCTAGGCGTTGGGGATACAGCAAAGAACATAAATGAACGAAGATCACTGCCCTGGTGGAACTTACATTTTAATGTGAAGAGGCAAATGGCAAACAATAAACAAAATAAACACATTAGACGGTGTGTTAGAAGATGATCTGGAACAAGGAAGACATAGAGCAGGGGAAGGGGGCCAAGCGTGCTGGGGTAGGGGTAGGGATGGATTTCAATATTAAAGAATGAGGTGGGAGTGGGTCTCATTGAGAAAGAAGGTAAAGTTTGAACAGAGAACTGGAGGAGCTGAGGGAGTGAGCATGGGGAAACCGTGTTCTAGGTGGAGGGAACAGCCGGTGCAAAGGCCCTGAGGCACAAGCAGGCCTGGTAGGTTCAAGGAACAGCGAGGAGGCCAGTGTTGCTGGAGGGAGTGAGCGAGGGCGAGAGGGCTGGGAGGCCAGAAAGGGAACAAGGGCCAGATGGCAGGGGTTCTTGTGGGCCATTCTTGGGTCTTTGGCTCTTATTCTGGGTGAGATGGGAGCCAGGTGAATGTTCTGAGCAGAGGAAGGAAGCACCCAATCTAACCTAGGTTTTATCGGGATCCCTCAGCTTGATACTTCATACGAACTCAGCTTCGTCACATGCTTCTGCGCTTGTTTCTGTCAAATGGGGATAATAAGAGAGCCTTCCTCCCAAGGGTTGTCGTGAACATTGAATGAGATTCCAGAGCCTGAGATGGAGCGAGTGCTCAAGAAACTGGGTGGCTAATGGGCGACTTATTGGTGACTCAGGGGGAGGGAGTCTTAGGCTGCGTGCTCTCCCTCTCTGCTCAGGAAAACTCTT
Source organism: Eubalaena glacialis (assembly GCF_028564815.1). Classification (NCBI taxonomy): domain Eukaryota; kingdom Metazoa; phylum Chordata; class Mammalia; order Artiodactyla; family Balaenidae; genus Eubalaena; species Eubalaena glacialis. The sequence continues at coordinate 61,463,609 of NC_083733.1, read as the reverse complement.
CAGGTGAAGATAGTTGATGATGAGGAATATGAGAAAAAGGATAATTTCTTCATCGAGCTGGGCCAGCCTCAGTGGCTTAAGCGAGGGATTTCAGGTAAGGGGTGATGGGTGGGCTGTGGGAGAGGTAAGGGGTCCAGGGTGGGAGGACCCTTGGAGGCTCAGTTGTGGGCAATCCTTCAAGCTCGTGGATCTGAGCTTCCCAGGGAAGATCTCACCTTCTCCCTGTCTCTGTCTCTCCCCAGCTCTGCTACTCAATCAAGGTGAGTGGACTTACTTCCAGACTTTGGGGGGGGGGCACCGGAGGGAGGGTCTTGGGGGTGGGTCAGTGCCTCAAGTTCCCCTCAAGGTCAGGTTTGAGGCAGGTTGCAGGTGAGATAAATTTGGTGGAACCAGCGTGAATTTGGGGTGACAGAAGTTTAAAGGCCAAGATCATGTTTTGGTTGTAGTTAAGATGGTGGGGGGGGAGTAAGTCATAGAATCCAATTTGGGTTTGTGGTGGGGTCAGAGGGATTCAGGTTTGAGGTTGATTAGGACTGGGTTGAGGTTGGGATTTGGGATCAGTATTAGGAACTGGGTCAAAGCTAGAATTAAGATGGAGATTGGCTTCTGGGTTTGTGGTGGGATCTGATTAGAACTGGGGTCAGATTTAGGTCAAAGCTAAGGTTGGAATTTGAGGCGAGTCTGAGGAATTTGAGGGTAGAGTTGGAGCCAAGGTCAGAGATTGGGGTGAGAGTTGGGACTAGGGTCAGGGGCTTGGAGATAGTGACAGAGTAGTTTTGGAGCTGAGATCAGAATTGGGGTTTGGGGTTAAGATTAAGGATAGACTGAAGATTATATTAGTCAAGGTAAGTAATACAAGCTACTAGAACAAATCGGCCCCTAAATCCCAGTAGCTCAACACAATAAAAGTCATTTCTCACTCAGGCATAGTTTTCTGAGACTGTTCCTGGTTGGCGGGTGGTTTTCTTATGAGAGTTAGGATTGGTTTGGTGCTGGGCTTGGAGCAAAGGATCAACATACTTTGGGGAGGTCAATGAGCCCCATACTTTGGGGAGGTCAATGAGCCCAGAGCCAACTGTAGATGGTTCTGGGTCCAAGACTTGTACCAAAATTGGGAATCCCCCTCTCTCCTCACCACCTCAAACACACCCTAGGATGTTTTCAGAGCTTGGATATAAAGACCAGGCCTCTTCCACAGGGTGGTGATGGTAATGACGATAGTGATGATAATAATAAAGTAACATTTTTGGTTATTGTGTGCCAGGCATTGTTCTAAGCACTTCACATGAATTAACTCCTTTACCTAGGAGTTAATAGGAAACCACCCTATGAGGTAGGTACTGTTATTGTGCCCATTTTACAGATATGAACTCTGAGGCACAGAGAGACTAAGGTATTGCCCAAGGTCACACAGCCCCCACCACATGAACCTCAGAGCCCACCAACTGAACTTCGTGGACCAGCCCATGGGAGCTGGGTCTCAGGTTGGGGAAGGTGGTGGTCAGATGGGAGGCAGGGGCAGGGTGGGGAAGCATCACCAAGGAGGCGTCCCAGAGAAGAGCAGACAGGGTTTTCTTTATCAGTGGGAACAGGTAGTAAAGGCATCGCAGGCCCAGGTAGGTAGGTCTCCTTGGAGTCTAACTCCCATCCCTCATGCTGCAGGGGACGGGGACAGGAAACTGACAGCTGAGGAGGAAGAGGCTCGGAGGATAGCAGAAATGGGCAAGCCAGTTCTTGGGGAAAACTGTCGACTGGAGGTCATCATTGAGGAGTCGTATGATTTTAAGGTGATTTTCTGGGACCTCACCTTCCTGGAGTCTTGCCTGGGTCATTTCCTTGGGGAGAGTCCAGGAGGGGATCAACCATGAGGGTCACAAGGGAAGGGCAACCGAGGTCCGAGGCCACCGTCTGTGTCCCTCCGTTAGCACCATGGACAGCACACGCTTCCCTTGTCCCTTCTTGCTAGAACTGGGATATGGAAGGTTGAGGACCCCTGAGCATGGGGTGTGAGCCCGCATCCCCAGTACCCCTCATGGAGCTGCCCTGGGGTGATCATGGGCCATGGTCTCTCCCCACCCTCTCATCCCCAGAACACGGTGGATAAACTCATCAAGAAAACGAACTTGGCTTTGGTGATTGGGACCCATTCGTGGAGAGAGCAGTTTTTAGAGGCAATTACGGTGAGCGCAGGTAAGTGGGAAGGGAGGAGAGAGGAAGAGAGAAAGAAGAGAGGGATGGAGAGACAGAGGAAGAGAACTGAAAGGGAGAGGGAAAGAGGGACATGGAGAGAAGGACAGAGAGCGATAGAGAAGAGAAAGAAGACAGGAAAGACACAGGGATATGCAAAGAAAAAGACTAAGAAACAGATACAGAAAGACAAAGGAAAAGATAGGGAAAGTATACAAATAGGAGAGATAGACACACAGAGAGGCACACAGAATCCCAGAGGACAGAGATGCGGAGAAAGCATGAAAGGTGTGGAAAATGAAGACGCAGAGGGCCAGAGAGAGAGAGAGAGGCAGGTAGACACAGAGACACAGAAAGTTGGTGGAGACAGGGGCAGAGGTGGAGAGCTGTGAAGCGGTGGGATCCCAGCCCGGGCTTTCTCCTGGCGTCAGGTAATTGGAGGGTGGAAACAGGTTAAATGGCGTGGCCTCTCCGCACGGCCTGGGTTCCTCTGTTGTTATGGAGACAGTCTCCAGGACACCCAGTTCTCCCACCTGAGCGGGTTCTCACCCCCTTAGGCCTCAGACAGGCTCACACTGCCCCCCTGTGGCCAGATATTTGATGACATGGATTCACAGACACAATCTTGGAGACCAACACTGGCCATCTGTGATAGGAATTGGGGAAACTGAGGCCAAGAGACATAAGAGGGACTGGCCTGAAGTCCCTCAGGGAATCCAGAAAGGACCAGGGTGGAACTCAGGACTTCTGTCCCTTGAATAACATCAGGTTTCCTTCAGGGAGGCCAAGCTGGTGGGAACTGAAAACACACGAGGAATTGTGGTTGGAAAGAAACTGGTCGGTGGGATCAAAAGAAACGAGGCATCAGGGATGGAAAAGTACCCGGTAGCAGGCCTAGAGACACCAGATTGTAGGCCTAATAGAAATGGAGTGGCATCTCCCTCTGAAGCCACATTCTTTCAACATCTACTTCTGAAGGATCCTCTGGACCCGGTCCTATACAGGGCCATTGCTGGGGACAAATGATCATGACAGCTCGGGACCTGTCCTGACAGATCTCACTGTCCAGTGGGGGAAACAACCTGTCACAAGAGAGTGACAACCCAGATTGGGCAGGACTGGGACGGGGTCCCCAGGGAGCTATGGGAGACCACATCGGGTGTCTGACCCAACTTGAAGGTCAGGGAGGGCTTCCGGGAGGAGGAGCCTTCTGATCTGAGTCTTCAAATAGGAATAAGAGTTAGCCAGGAGGAGGGAACCAGGCAGAGGGAGAACCAGAGTCTGGAAATGTGCAAGATTATGGCACATTTAGGGAGGGTGATTGGTTTCAGGCATGAAGAAAAGGCATGGGATGAGGCATGAGAGGTGAGCAGGGTCCAGACCCCAAAGGCCTTAGAGGCCACAGGAGTGGGCTTGGGTGTCATTTTAGGTGCAGTGGGGAGCCATGGAGCTTTTTTCTTTTCTTTTCTTTTCTTTCCCCATGGAGTGTTTTTTGAATGAGGGGAACTCCTGGAAGTGGAGAGAGCCTGTGGAAGGAAGAGCGAGAGGGTGGGATGGGGTGTGAGTTGAGGCTGTCAAAACTGGCAGGAGATGGGTCATGCAGGGTCTGAGAGGATGTGGTGAGGAATTTGAGCTTCAAGAACAGTGGGGAGCCAGAGAGGTCCCTCTAGGGGTTTAGTGAAGGTAAGAGGGTTGCATGAAACTGAAACTGTGGGTGCGAGATGGTGGTCGTGGAGGCCATGGGTCTATAGAAAGCAAGTGATTAGATCAGAGGAAGTAGTAGAGGAAGAATAAAACCATTATGGTAATAATAACAGTAATAATAATCACAATGATGACAACGATGAAGACAGAGTGAGTGTCAGGCAGCTTTGAAGTCCATTTCCTGTACGAACTCATTTAATGAATGTATCCCAAGTATCCGGGTTGGGGCTTGATCATTTTGTACTTTGTTCCCTTTGGTTCCTCACGTGAGCACAGAGCTTTTTGAGGTGCTGAAGAAGGGTGGTTCTCGCTTCCGTAGGGGATGAATCATGTCCCATCTTGCACTTAGAGGTGATTTTGTATTTCCTTTACCTCCCGACGGAAAGTTCTCTGCAGGCTGGACTTGGTTTCAGGCATCTTTGAATCCCCCCCCAGGCACCAGAATGGGCCTTCAACAATGGCTGCAACAATGACAGTCACAGTGGAGATGTGCCCTGCCCCATAGAGAGTATATTTTTGTTTTTTTTGTTTTGTTTTGTTTTGTTTTGTTTTGTTTTGTTTTGTTTTGTTTGCGAGGGCTTTCTCTAGTTGTGGCAAGTGGGAGCCACTCTTCATCACGGTGCGCGGGCCTCTCACTATCGCGGCCTCTCTTGTTGCGGAGCACAGGCTCCAGACGCGCAGGCTCAGTAGTTGTGGCTCACAGGCCTAGTTGCTCTGCGGCATGTGGGATCTTCCCAGACCAGGGCTCGAACCCGTGTCCCCTGCATTGGCAGGCAGATTCTCAACCACTGCGCCACCAGGGAAGCCCGAGAGTATATTATATGGCCTGACTCATGTAGTCATCACAGCCCTCTCTTGAGGCAGGTCTGATTATTATTCCCATTTCTCAAATAGACATTCAGAGGGTCAGACAGGTTAGGACACTGATTCAAGATCACACAGGGTTTGACACCAACGAGCTGGCTCCAGAACCACAGGCATACCCGTGAGGCTCTCTCTAGATGGGAGAGGCTGGAGAGGTAAGCAGAGGCCAGAGCCTGTGGGTACTGGAATGCCACGCTCAGGAGTGTGGGCCTGGATCTGAGGGCAATGGGGAGCCAAGGCAGGATTTGGAGCAGGGCAGGGAGAAGCCCCAAGAGACGGAGTGATAGCAGCCCCCTCCCTCCCAAGAGTGTGTCCTCCCTGCTCTGACCTCCGCCATGTCTCAGTAATTAGGGATGCATTCAGTGGCAAACAACAGAAAACTTGACCGTAAGTGGCTTAAGCACACTAGACTTTATTTTTTCTCACGGAACAAAAAAATATGTAGGAGGCAATCAAGAGTTAGCAGCAGCTCAGTAATGTCATTAAAGGCCCAGGCCCCGTCTTTATTTCTCTTTCCCATTCTCAGCTGTTGTCCTCATGGTTGCAAGATGGCTGCCATACCTCCAGGTGTCAAGTCCATATTCCAGGCAGGAAGAAAGGAAGCAGGGAAGCAGGAAGGGGCAGAGTGCCTGTTGCATTTGAGTTTCCAGTACTAGTTTCCAATTGCATTTTACTTGGGGTCACAGCAAAAACATTTTCTTTGTGATGCAACATGCAGAACCGAGAAACCTCACAAACCACTTAGTTAAGCATTCAAATTCAACCATTTATTTCTTTAACAAGCCAAGTGGCTAAGTGAGCTAGAAAAGTGGGAAAGGGATATATGACCTGAATCCCCAAATCCATCAGTCTCTCTCTGCCTCCACTGCCACCAGCTGTCCTATGCTCCCTGACATTCCAAGGAACCATTGGGTGGGACCATGGAAAGTGGCTCCATGATTTGGTGGCTGGTCTGGCTTTTATTTCCTGACTTGCTGTGAGCAACTGGCCAGGGGTTACAATGTTTCTTATCAGCATCCTTCCAGATGTAATTCGTGGCACACTCAAGTGTGTTCATTGCTTCTCATTCATTGCTTTCTGCTTATCAGTTTCAGGTGAGGTAGGAAGACATTTCATTTGCACTTTCCCATTACACAAGTCACTGCAGGTCAAAAGTGGGTCAAATTCGGTCACAATAGCTGACACAAACAGCTCTAAGGATGATGCATCCTTTACAAATCTCAGAAAACACATCTATAACAACAGTACCCCTGTCAGGAAAGCTAGAGCTTTCCAGAAACCCTCTGTTTATGTCTCATGGCCAGACTGGATCACACGACCACTGCTGCAAGGTATTCTGGGAAACCAAGTATTTAGCTGAGGACCTGACTGCTGTTGGCTGCATGGAATTCTGGGAAAGTGAATATTTTTATCTGAGGACAGTGCTGTTGCTAGCCTCAAGGGATTCTGGGAAAGTGAATATTTTTATCTGAGGACAGTGCTGTTGCTAGCCTCAAGGGATTCTGGGAAAGTGACTAATGTTAGCTGGGCACATGGTTCTCTCTAGCCTCAGGGGATTCTGGGAAAGTGAGCACCTTTAGCTGAGCATGTGGCTACTGTCAGCTACAATGAATCAGAGGAAGTGAATATTTCTAGCTGCACACCTGGCTGTCAGCTGTAAAGGCTTCTGGGAAAGGCATATCTTTAGCTAGGGACATGGCCACCCCTAGCAGAAGGGATCCTGGGAAACTGCATATTTTTAATCTGGGCACATGGCCTCCTCTAGCTTCAAATGATTCTGAGAAAATGAATATTTTTACCTGGGCCCATACCTTCTCTTAGCTGCAAGGGATTCTGGGAAAGCAATTCGTTGGGGACTTGCTGCCTAGAAGTTGAACAAAAGGGGGCTCTGTAGGCGAGGAAGGAGGCATGGGCGTGTGCCCCAGCTGGGTCGTGTGCCCACAGGGGACGAGGAGGAGGAGGAGGACGGGTCCCGGGAGGAGCGACTGCCGTCGTGCTTTGACTACGTCATGCACTTCCTGACGGTGTTCTGGAAGGTTCTGTTCGCCTGCGTGCCCCCCACCGAGTACTGCCACGGCTGGGCCTGCTTCGGTGTCTGCATCCTGGTCATCGGGCTGCTCACCGCCCTCATTGGGGACCTCGCCTCCCACTTCGGCTGCACCGTTGGCCTCAAGGACTCTGTCAACGCTGTCGTCTTCGTGGCCCTGGGCACCTCCATCCCCGGTAACCCCTCAGGAGACCACTTGTTGGGGGAGTGTCTCAGAGAAGCCAGGCAGGTGGACTCTAAGAGAAAGGCCCTGCAGAAATAAGGTGGTGGAATCATACAGAACCCATATGGTGGGTCCCTTGGAAATAGGCAGGTGGGTATAATAGAAACTAGGCGGAGGGAACCCATGGATTCAATACGTGAATTGAATCCTCCCCAAAAGCAAGCAGGTGGAATGTCCCATAGAACTAAGATGGGGGGAAATGGTAGAAACCAGATGATGGATGCTAGGGAAAGAAAGTGGCAGGACATTGAAGAGACAGGTGTTGGAAGGAGGGTCCCATAGAAATAAGGTGGGAACTTCATAGAAACCGTGCAGTGAGTTCCACAGAAACAAGATGTGCATTTTCCCTTTCCTCCCCCTGCCAAGCAACCCGATGAAAGATTCCATAGACCTTTGTTGCTGGGCATGATAGGAACCAGGCCAATGAATCTCAAAGCTTTAACTAAGATGAGAGTCAGAGTAGAAACCACATGTTGGAGGAGGTGCCATAGAAATAAGATAGTGAGGCCTCAGAGACTACAGTGTACGTGATCCCCTCTTCCCCCAAAATCTGAGGGAGCGTCCCTTAGAAACCAGATGGCGGAGACTGAAATTCCTGTAGGAGGGAGGAGACCACGCGAGGAGGCAGACACCTTTCTTTTCCACATCAATGTGTTCACCAGCCAGGTGGTGGCGCTGCAGGCCCAGACAGCAGGTGATGGGTCCTGTAGAAAGCAACCATTGGTGAATGGGTCTGTGAAGCCTGCCCTCCACACCAGAGACTTGCACTCTTAGCGAGATGTTCAGGAATGGGTGGAGGCCAGAGAAGCGAAGCTTGACAGAAGCCAAGTGGGGAATTGATGGGCAAGGGGTGCCATGTGGCTGGGGCCTAACATTTATCTTGTCCAGCCAGGTGGCAATGGGATAATTGGGCCTGTAGAAACACAGGCAGTGGGTTCATGGGAAACAGCTAGTGATTCCCAGCGAAAGCAGGCAGCAAGTCCCAGAGAAAGTAGGCAGCAAGCCCCATAGAATAGAGTGGATTCCACAAAAATCAGGTAGTGTGTGTGTCCCACAGAAAGTAGATTGAGTCCCACAGAAAGCGGGCAGCAAGTCTTGTAGAGAGCAAGCAGCAGACCCCACAGAACATAGGCAATGGTGGGGAATAATAGAAACTAGGCAGGGGGGCCCATAGATTCAGTATGTCAACTGAATCCTCCCCCAAAGCAACAAATGGGATGTCCCATAGAACTAAGGTGGTGGGAAATGGTAGATACCAGATGATGGATTCCATAGAAAGAAGGTGGCAGGGCATTGAAGAGACAGGTGATGGGAGGGGGTCTCATAGAAATAAGGTGAGGACTTGATAGAAACCATGTAGTGGGTCCCATAGAAAGCAGGCAGCAGGTCCCACTGAGAGAGGCGGTGAGTTCCAGAGAGTAGGTAGTGGATCCCATTGGATGCAGACAAATTCCGTAGAAAGCAGGCAGTGGGTTCCCTAGAAAGTAGACAGCAGATCCCATAGAAAGCAGGCAGCGTGTCCCATAGAGAGAGGCGCTGAGTTCCAGGGAGTAGGTGGTGGATCCCATTAGATGCAGACACGTTCCATAGAAAGCAGGCAGCGGGGCCTGTAGCGAGCAGGCACAGAGATGGCGATCGACTTTGCCCCCTGGGTAGGGTCAAGGGCACAGAACTCCAGGAGTGGGAGGCGAGGCCCGCGCGACACTGGGGTGAGAAGTCTGGATCCTTGGGCCAGCGGGGTGCTGGTGGGTCTCTGGGGAGCAAGTGACTGACGAAGCCAGGCGGATGCTCGTGGGGGGGCCCACGGAGCCCCCCTGACCCGCGGCGTCTCTGCCCCTGCAGACACGTTCGCCAGCAAGGTGGCGGCGCTGCAGGACCAGTGCGCCGACGCATCCATCGGCAACGTGACGGGCTCCAACGCCGTGAACGTGTTCCTGGGCCTGGGCGTGGCCTGGTCGGTGGCCGCCGTGTACTGGGCGGTGCAGGGCCGCCCCTTCGAGGTGCGCACCGGCACGCTGGCTTTCTCCGTCACGCTCTTCACCGTCTTCGCCTTCGTGGGGATCGCCGTGCTGCTGTACCGGCGCCGGCCGCACATCGGCGGCGAGCTGGGCGGCCCGCGCGGCCCCAAGCTCGCCACCACCGCGCTCTTCCTGGGCCTCTGGTTCCTCTACATCCTCTTCGCCAGCCTGGAGGCTTACTGCCACATCCGGGGCTTCTAGGGTCCTCCCCAGGGACTCGGCCTGCCCCTCGAGACCACCGCCTCCGTGCTGGACTGGCTCTCCTTTGTCCTCCAGAGATTCAGCCTCCTCTCCTGGGACTCGGCCTCCCTTCCTCCTGGGAAGCCATCTCCCCCTCTCCTCGGTCCCCACTTCCAGCCTCCTCCCTTCCCCTCGGGAGCCTCCCCAGATCCTTCTGCGAATAGCCCCCTCGGTTACCTGCAAGTCCAGCCCGTCTGTCCGTTTTCGTTACCGGCTTTGTTACTGGAGCAATTTCCACCTCGAGGCCCCTCCCCAGAGAACCCTCCCTCATCCAGAATCCTCTACAGAGTCTCCCATCTGTCTCCCTAGACACCCAGCCTTGCTCCGTGCCATAAGTCCCCCTTCCTCTAGAGGACCCTCTCACCACTTCCACGGACCTGTGCCCCAGGGCCTCAGAACTCAGCCCTGCCTGGGGGGGCCCTTGAAGGAGGCTGATCCATCCCAGGAAGTCACAGATCTCAGCCCTTTCCCCCAACCCTCAGGGAGCTCTGTGGGCCTCGGGGGATGGGGGAGGAACAGATGGGTACGAGCACAGGGGGGCACACCTTCCCTGATTTCTCCACTCAGGCCCTTGGGAGGACACTAATTCTCGAGGCTTGGAGAAGGGAGGGGAAAGTTTGGGCTTCCAGAGCTGGAGGAGGCACATTTTGGACCTGTAACTTCTCACCTTCCAGCGCCCTCACTTGCCTCCACTACCTCTGAGAGCCCAGACACGCCTTGGAGGTGGGAGGGGGGCTATGTGTGTACATAGTGTGTTTGGGGGCGGGGGGACGCGGGAGGGTGCATGACTTGGGGAAAGGGTGACAGACTTTTCTACTGAGAGGGCAGCAGACTCCCCCAGCCGTGAGAATTGGCTTTGGGGAGGAGGCCAGGAATCCAAGGGAGTACAGCCAATCTCCCCTGACTATCTAGAAGGCTCATTTTGCCCTCAGTGCCAGCCAATCCGGGCAGGACCCTCGAAGAGGAGACCGAGGGTCCCAGAGGACCAATGCTACAAGCCAGCAAATGCTGCCACATCTCTGCCTGATGGGGAGCAGGGGTGGGTGGGAGGGTGGGACTGGGACCAGGGGGTCTGGGTGGGCATTTTTAACTTTGGAGGCCACCTATGTGTTGGTAGGCCATGTGCATTTTCTTACTGTTGATGTTTCCTGCCCAAAGGACACACTTGGGGTGCGAGGAGTGCTTCCCACTTCTTGGGACCCTGAGGATGACCCCGCAACCCCCGTAGCACTCTTCTTCCCACAGGTTTTTAGCGTCCTATCGTCCTGCTGTGCATCAGCCCCAGCGTCCCAGACCTGTTGCCCACTTGCCTTCTCTACTCCTAGCTCATCAGCACCAGTCACTGTCTCTTTTCTTTGTGATTTCTGTAAAAGTTGCCATAAAACTTTGAAATTCTGCCTGGAAAAACAGCCTCCCCGTGGGAAGTTGGGATTCACGAGGGGAGGGCTAATGAAGTCTTTGATGGAGAATTGGGCAACTGTGAAATACACCAAATAATCTGGGTTTTTCCATGCTCCCCTCATCCTCTGCCAGGACACACCGGCATGCACCAGCCACTCCCCCTAGCCACGACCCCACTCATTACCCAGGAGCTGCACTAGCCACGCCCTCATCCATCACCCAGTAGCTTCCCTAGCCATGCCCCCATTCCCTCAGCCACAAACCATTCCGCGTCATAGGGTATCCTGGGAACGCAGAAGAGAAGGACCCTGAGTCGCCTGAGCAGGAGAGCCGGGGTTGATGCGGGTTTCCTAAAGAAACAGGTAACTAACTGTCTCAGAGGAGGGGGGTGTGTGTGTGTCCGGTTAAAAGGCACAGCCTATGTAAAGGTGTGCAGCCTTGTGAGTTAATGACTTTTTCATAGTCTTGCAAGTGGTTGAATTCTGCAAGCAAGAATGGAGTGTGGGCACGTGGGGAGTGGGGAGTGGATCTGGGAGGGGGTGGGCAATGTGGACAGTTTCCAGCCCAGAGAGTGAGGTCTCCCCTGGGCTTGGGGAGCCAAGTGGGGGGAAAGTAGAAAAAACAGGTTTGAAGGATATGCTGGATTCAGGTGAGTACATGCCGAACGTGAGATGCCTGTGGGACATCCAGAGGAGATGTCAGGGTGGGGAGAGAGCCAGGGGACACCTGGAGGTCAGTAGAGGAGGCTGCACTTGAGAGAGATTTGGGATTTGTTGGCAATGAGGTGTCACCGGGCTGCAGGAGGGGGTGGGCTGCCCAGGGCGTGGATAATGTAAGAAGAAAGCAGTGCCTTGAGGATCCCCAGTATCTAAGGGGCACATGGAAGGTGGGAGACCTGTCGATGGAGAAGAAGCCAGAGAAGTAGGTGGGAAGCCAGGAGACTGGGGCACCTGAAGCCGAGAGAAGTTTCCAGAATGAAGGTGTGGTCAACAGGACCCAAGGCCATGGAGAGGTGGAGGAAGTTGAGAACTTAGAGGCTACCCTTGGGTTTAGGTTTTGATGTGAGCAGTTAGGGGGACGGTGTGGGGGCAGAAGTCAGGCTGATATAGAGTGAGGAGGGGGTGGAAGTTGGGGAAACTGAGTCAGAGCATATAGACCATGCTTTGGAGAATCTTGAGAGAAAGGGAGGAAGCTACGGGACCTGAGAGGGCTTTTCCTGCAAGGTGGGGAGACGTGTGGAGCAGGAGGGCACTGAATGCAAGGGGGCTGAAGCTCTTGAGAACAGTGCCAACAGCAGCGGGCAGTTAGGGAGCACCCACGATGCCGGCACTGTGCTGGGCTTCCCAGGGCACAGCCTCGTCCGGTCCTCTGCCAGTCCCCGGAGTACCCCCCTTCTACCAGTGAGGAAACTGAGGCTCAGAGAGGCGAAGCAACTTGCCCCAAGTCTCACAGCGAGGAAGGACAGAGATGGAAGAGGATGACATCCAGGGTGCAGAACGGGACCAGGACACCTCTATTTTACCAGACGTGAATAGGGAAAGGTGTGAGTCTGGGGAGAGGAGTGAGGTCTCAGCTTCAAAGAGGGGCGTCTCCAGAGCTTGGGGTGTGGACGAGACAAGGAACATTACAAATGCCCCTTCATCCCACCCCAAATGCCATGATCCTCACCGGGATGCAAGGCGATCCAAGGGGCAGCTTGGGAGTGATTTGAATTATTTGTCATGGGATGCAACATAACATAATGATTTACTTTCTGGGTGCTTCAGTTCCCTCATCTGGAAAATGGGGATAATAATAATAGGAACTAACAGTACCTGTTTCACAGGATTGTTGTATTGAATATATACATATATATTTTTAGAATAATACCTGGCACATAGTAAGAGCTTAACAGATGGGAATAGTTATATTTTCCAGGTATTTCCCCCTTACTTGCTCACTTACACACACACACACACACACACACACACACACACACACACACACACACACCCACCATTGCCATCCTGGAACAGACAGCCTCAGAAGGACAGAGAAATGTAGATTCCCCATGAACTGCTTTGCCACCTGAGTCCCAGATGCTAAGTCACCAAACCCAGGGGGCAAGAACTAGACAAGGGGGAGTATTCCTTCGTCTCCCTCCAGACCCTGGGTTTCTTTAATTCACTTTTCCATTGGGTGCCCGCCCTGTGTCTGGCGCTGTGCTGGGGACACGGCAGTGACCACAATGTCTCTGGGCCCTGTTCTCCCGAGGCTTACACAGTAGTGGCGGGACATACGCCAAACAGGGTGCCAGAGGTGGTGGTCACAGTGGGACTTGTGAGGGCAAGAACTCTGTAGCAAGGCACAGCAGGACACTGATGGCCCTGAACTGGGTGACTTAGGCAAGTGTGAAAGGGGATATTAACAAGGCTGTACAGAGTACAGGGAAACAGACAAGGGATGGTGGGGCACCCTGGGGCTAGCAGAGCTGGGAGCTATTACTACCCCTAGCCTGCTGGGCAATAGAAGGGGGTGATTTCCAGAACCTGAAGAGGGTGGCTGTATATAAGTCCTCGTAAGAGCTTCCTAATCAGATTTTTATTAATAGCAGTTAGATACGGGTTTAGATGTGAATAACAAGGATCCAAAATAATAGTGGTTTAAATAAGAGTTTATTTCTTTCTTATGTAACAGTTCACGTCTGGTATGGCACCTCTATTTCAGGGGGGCAATACAGAACCTAGGCTGCTTCTACCTTGTTGCTCTGACAAAGCTAGAATATGACCCTCACCTGTTTAGTCCAGGATGGTGCACCTCCACGTCATCATCCTCCAACCAGAAGGACGGAGAGGGAAGGAGACGTCCCGGATCCACCGTCCCCTGTAAGGCTTTGACCCAGGAGTTCCACTTAATGATTCCTGCTACATCTCAGTGTCCAGACCTGAATCATCTGGCCACACTGAGCTGCAAGAGGAGCTGGGGAAAAAGTAGTTTTAATTCTGAGTCATTATGCTAAAAATCATAGAGAATGTTTAAGGAAAAGTGGGAAATTAGAGGTTGAGGGGCAATGAACAGTCTCTTCAGCAGAAAGGTTTGAGGGAACTCACAGAGCTGATGCTCCAAAAACCAATCAGATTGTGGGTACTGGATGAAATCAGCACTGAAATGAATGCCAAAGGGCGCTAGATCCTCTGCATCATCTGTTCTGCGACCCAGGTCCTCATCTGTATCCAGTCCTGACCCTCTAACCTTCCCCAAATTCTCAAATGCACATTTCCTCTGCTTCATCTTTCTAACAGTTTCCCAAGTTCTTAATCTATTTCCTCCAACTAAATCTTCAGCTTAAAACCTCCCCCTACTCCCCCAATTTCCTCACTTGCCTTTCTGTGACACTCCATGCATCCTGTTCTGGGTATCTGTTGCTACATAACAACCATCCAAAACTTAGTGGCTTAAAATGACAACTTATTGTCTCTCATGGTTATGTGGTTGGCTCCAGTTGACTTAAGCTCTACGGGTTGACTTGGGGTCTCTCACGATTGCAATCAGCTGTCAGATGAGCCTACAGTTATCTGGAGGCAACTCACTAACTCCTAAGATAACTCACTCACATGGCTGACAGTTGATGCTGGCTGTCAGCTGAAAGCTTAGCTGGGGCTGTTGACAGGAGCCCGTGTCTTTCTTTTTTCTTTTTTTGTAGCCCGTGTCTTTCTTGACAATTTCTGTTTCTCTTCTTTTTTTTGTATCTTGTCTGTGCACTGCTGTCTCCACCCCACCACCGACCCGTCTCTTTCCAGAGGTCTCTGTCGCTTTTTGACCCTTTCACCTCTGTTTCTCTGCTTTGCTTCCTCGATCTGTATCTTCCGCCCCCCCCACCTTATCTCTCTGTTTCCAAATGTCAGTGTGCCCTGCCCACTGCCCCTGTGTCTGTGTCTCTGTGTGTGTATCAGTTATCTGTTTCTGAGTAACAAACCACCCTGAAACTTGGTGGCTTAAAAAAATGATTTTAACGATTCTGTGTGTTGATGGTGGTGTTGGCTGACGTCATCGTGTGGCTGCATTCATCTTGGAGCTTGGCTGGGGCTCGAATGTGCAAGGTGCCCTCGTTCATGGCTGGCAGTGGGCGCTGTCTGTGGGCTGGGCCACCTCACTTCTCCCTGGAGCCCCCCTTCCTCCCCTAGTTGTCTAGACCAACTTCTTTGCAGCATGGTGGCTGGGTTCCAAGAGAGCCACCGTGGAAGCTGTAAGGCCACGTCTGCCATATTCGGTGGGTCAAAGCAAGTCACAAGATTCAAGGGGCAGGGTAATAGACACCACCTCTTGGTGGGTGGAGAGGGCACCCTAGAAGGAGGGGAGGAATTGTTGGTGGCCATTCATGGTAGGCTGAATAATAGCCCCCAAAATATATCCACATCCTAATTCCCAGAAACTGTGAATGTGTTCCCTCATATGACAAAACAGAATTTTGCAGGCGTGATTACATTAAGGATCTTGAGATGGGGAGATGATCCTGGATCATCCTGGATCATCCTGGATCACATGGCTCCTTAGAAGAGGGAGGCAAAGAGGAGATTATACTACGCACAGAGGAGGAGGCCGTGTGAAGACGGGGCAGAGATTTGAAGATGCTGGCCTTGAAGATTGGAGCAATGTGGCTACAAGCCAAGGAATGCCACAGCCCCCAGAAGCTGGAAGAGGCAAGGAACTGACTCTCCCCTAGAGCCTCTGGAAGGATTGCAGCCCTGCTGACACCTGGATTTTGGCCAATTGGGACTGATTTTGGACTTTCAGCTTCCAGAACTGTGAGAGAATAAATCTGTGTTGTTTTAAGTCACTGAGACTGCACTAATTTGTTACAACAGCAGCAGGAAATTAACATACCATCTCTAGAGCTAATTCACCACCGCCTCTTGTCTCTGAGTTTCTATGGATCTCTACAACTTGAACTCTTTTTTTTAATTGTGGTAAAATAAACATAACATAAAATGTACCATTTTAACCATTTTCAAGGGCACAATTCAGTGGCATTTAGTACCACCACGATGTGGTGCAACCATCATCACTATCTAGTTCCAGACCTTTTTCATCTCCCCCAAAGGAAACCCCATACCCATTAGGAGTTACGCCCCATTCGCCCCCCACCCCACCCCCAGGCAGCCACTAATCTACTTCCTGTCTCTGTGGTTTTGCCTATTCTGGACATTTCACATAAATGGCATCCTACAATGTGTGGTATTTTTTGACTGGCTTCTTTCACTCAGCATGTGTAATGTTTTCAAGGTCCATCCATGCGGTAGCATGGAGCAGAACTTCATTCCTTTTTATGGAGGAATAATATTCCACTGGAGGAAAATACCACATTTTGCTTATCCAGTCATCTGTTGAAGGATGCTACATTTTTTTTTTTTTTTTGGCTGCGTTGGGTCTTCGTTGCTGCACGCGGGCTTTCTCTATTTGTGGCGAGCGGGGGCTACTCTTCGTTGCGGTGCACGGGCTTCTCATTGCGGTGGCTTTTCTTGTTGCGGAGCACAGGCTCTAGGCACGCGGGCTTCAGTAGTTGTGGCACGTGGGCTCAGTAGTTGTGGCTCACAGGCTCTAGAGCGCAGGCTCAGTAGTTGTGGCGCACGGGCTTAGTTGCTCCGCGGCATGTGGGATCTTCCCGGACCAGGGCTCGAACCCATGTCCCCTGCATTGGCAGATGGATTCTTAACCACTGCACCACCAGGAAAGCCCCGAAGGATGCTACATCTTGAACCCTTATGTTCTTTTTATTTCTTTGTCATGCCTCACATGCTCATAGCAATTTAGATTTTGGAAGTATATTAGTAAGGGTTCCCCAGAGAAATGAAACCAATAGGATGTATAGATAGTTAGATAGGTAGACAGATAGTAAAGGATTTATTTTAAAGAATTGGCTTATGTGATTGTGGGGTCTGGCAAGTCCAAAACTGGGAACCCAGGGAAGCACTGAGGTTGCAGCTCAAATCTGAAGACAATCTGGAAGCAGAATTCCCTCTTTCTCAAAGAACCTCAGTCTTTTCCTTTTAAGACCTTCAACTGATTGGGTGAGGCCCACCCACATTATGGAGTATAACCTGCTTTACTCCAAGTCAGCTGATTTCAGTGTGAATCTCATCTGCAAGATACCTTCACAGCAACATCTAGGCTGGTGTTTGACCAAACAACTGGGTACCATAGCCTAGCCAAGTGGACATATACAATTAACCATCACGGGCGGGGGGGGGGTCTCTTCTCGCCTTGCCCCCCTTTCTGCCCATCCACCATGTGCCTGGCTGGCTGCTGTCTCAGGCTGGGCTCCAGAGAAGTCAGCCCAAGGCAAGTGGCTTGTTTGGAAGACGATTCCAGGAAACACTGGAGGGGAGACAGGGAAAGAAACCATTAAGGGGCGTGTTGACAAACAGGTCACCCCCTGTGGACAATGAGGTCCGCTGGGGACTCTGTAGAACCCTCTTTGGGGGCCCAACCCGGGGTGAAGAAATTGGGGTGTTTATTTACTAACTCCCGGCTGCTGAGGGGGAAGACCGCTTCATTCAGTGGGGGGCGTCACAGGTGGCGGCGTGGGGACTGCTATTGGGTCAGAGGGGTGCGAATGGGGCATCCCTGTTCCCGTGGGGAAATCTGTGGGCACCAAGGAACGAGGGGAGACACACCTGTGCCCAGGTCTCCCCCTCCCCTTGCCCCACACCCCCCCAGCCCCCTTCTCCGCGCCTCGCACCTCGGAGCACAGAGCTTCTGGTCCCTCCAGGGAACAGGGAGGGCTTGCTCCTGGCACCTCCTCTGCATCCTGCTGTCTCCCTGAGGACTGAAGTCAGACTCTAGGAGGACTTCCAGGCACTCAGGGCTGGCGGTGGGGGGCAGAAGGGATGGGCCTCCCAGGCCTCCAGGGACTCAGTCCTCAGTGCCTCCCAGGGCGCTCGCCCTCTTGCTTCTCCTCCCCCTGCCCTCTCCCTGCAATTTTCTCCCCCTGGGGTGGAGGGAAGGAAACGTCTAGGATGATGGATTGAAAAGGGGCAGCTGGGGTCAGGAGAGGAGGGACCGAAGGACAGAGGGGAAGAGGAACAGACAAGAGGCAGGAGGGAGGGAGCGGGGGAGGGAGGGGTTCCAGAACAAAACATCGGGTGGGGGGAGGGCAACAGAGACAGACAGGAGAGAAAGAGGTCCCCAGAGATAGAGAGAGATGGGGAGGGGGAGGGGGGGAGAGACAGAGAAAGGAAAGGAGAGATTGAGAATGAGAGTGAGAATGAGAGAGAGAGAGATGGAGACAGAGAGAAAAAGATGGAGGGAGAGACACATGAGACAGACGGATGGATGGACAGACACACACACACCCAAGACAGGGAGGGACACAGTGAAAGAGGAATGGGGGTGGGGGTGAGGGGATGGGCAGGAAGGGTGAAGAGGGGAGACCCAGAAATGAGACAGGGAGGCAGATGCGGAGAAAAAGGAGAGAGAGGCCGGAGAGACGGGAAGTGGGTGGGGGAGTGGCGGCCCTGTGCCCCTCCCCCGCCCGCGTCAGGCCCGGTCCTCCCGGTGGCCTCTGGCCAGCCATGGCTAATGGTATGATTGCTTGGTGGGGCGGCAGGCAGCGGGTGACAAATGAACCTCCGGAGTCACCAGCTCTGGTGATGGATGGGCCTGGGCGGCAGGCGGAGGGGCGGGCCCGGAGCGGAGGAGAGGGGGCCCACCAAGATAAATGTTTCCTTCTCCTGGAGCCGGGCCAGGCACGGGGGGAGGAACTGGGGATTCGGTGCGATGCATCTATGAAAGGCCTGGGCAGCGGGGTGGAGGAAGGCAGAAACCCGGGGACAGGGATGGGGGTGCAGAGAGGTGGGGAGACAAAGGCCCAGAGACACAGGTCCCCAGAGACCGACTGGGGGTGGGGGAGGGAGGGAGGCCTGAGAGAAAGTGAAGGGGAGAGACTGGGAGTGAGAGTGAGAGAGAGAGAGAGATGGAGACAGAGACACAGAGAGATAGCCCAGAGAAAGAGAGACACAGAGATAGTAAAAAATAGAGGGAGAGACACATGAGGCAAACAGCTGGAAAGACAGACAGACACCCAAGACCGAAACAGAGACACAGAGGCCCCCTCATATAGGATCCCCGTTTCCCCACCCCCGAGATACAGACCCTTGGAGAGAGACTAGGAGTGGGGGAGGAGGGCGAGGCGAACACAGCTGATGAGAAAGAGGGGAAACTGAGGCGGAGAGCTCGCAGGCCCACGAGAGAAGATGGGGGGCCCTGAGCTGGTCCTTGCTCACTCCCTCGGCTCCCACAGCCTCGGAGCGCAGACCCTGGGGACCACTGGGGTTCCCTGGGGGTCGCCGCTGCCTGGTGGGCACAGCCCCAGTGGCCCGTGCTCCGGTGGGGGGACCGAAGAGAGCAAGAGGGTCCCGCCCAGCCACTGAGAGGTTGGTGGCACGCTGGGAAAAACTGGTGTTGGGGAGACCTGTGAGGTCCCCCAGATCTATTCATGCAGGTCTCAACGGGGTGGGCTAGGCTTGGGGCTTTCCCATCTATAAAATGGGGGCAGGGTGGGGCGGGGTGAGACCTCATCCTTGGGGCTGGTGTTCATGTGCGAGTCTGTGCCCCCGCTGAGATGCACACACACACACAGACACACACACAGACACGCACACAGACACACACACAGACACGCACACAGACACGCACACAGACACACACTGACGCACACTCACAGACACACACAGACACAGAGACACACACAGACACGCACAGACACACACAGACACGCACAGACACACACACACAGACACACACACACACACACACACCAAGAGACGCACCCAGATACACGCACCCAGAGAGAAATGCACACGGGCAGTTGGGATGCTTCCAGATTCCTGCAGATAGGGGTTCAAACATCACCTCACAGATGCAACCAAGGCGGGACCAGCAAGTACGGGGCACCTGCCAACCAAGGGGCTGGGCCTGGACCCATCTGCACCCTCCCCTGTCTGAGACGAAGGGTACAAATGTCTAACCAAGGACCAATTAAGGGAGACAGTTCTGCAGAGGAGGCCTGAGGTCTGAGAGAGATGGGCCAGGGTGTGTCTGTGTGTGTGTCAGACAGACAGAATGGGGGCAGCAGGAGTGAGAAAACCAGCCTCCTGCTTCCTCCTCCCTCCAGGCTCTTGCCTTCCCCAGCAGGTTCTCTCCCAGACACTCCTACTTTCCCCTTGCTCTTCTCTTTAATTAAAAAGATTTATGCCCAAGAGTCCAAGCCCCTCCTCCTGTTTGGGGGCTGAGCGATGGAAGGAATAACTCTGGTCTCTGTCTCCCGTCTTCTCTGTCTCCGTCTCTCCCTCCCTCTCCCTCTTCCCTCTCCCTCCCTCTCCCTCCTCCCTCTCCCTCCTCCCTCTCCCTTCTCCCTCTCCCTCCTCCCTCTCCCTCCTCCCTCTCCCTCCTCCCTCTCCCTCCTCCCTCTCCCTCCTCCCTCTCCCTCCTCCCTCTCCCCCCAACCCTCTCCTCTGTCCGCTTGCTCTGGGCCTCAGTCTGCCCCCTTTCCTTCTTCCCCTCTTTGCGCCACTCTGTTTCTGCCTTTCCCCAGCCGCCCTGCCCCCATTGGCTTCACCAAGACCACCACCCAGTTGACACAGCTGGCTCCTTCCCTCCATCCACTTACCGTCCCCCGCCTCCCCATCAGATCAGGCCACCCTTCTTGTTTTCAGAATCAGCTTGGGCGAGGGGACCTCAACACACCCCCCAAGACCCAAAGCGAGGCTGGGGTCCCAGACCCCTGGCTCCCACACCCTAAGCCTCGGCTGAGAGCAGTAGGGGGAGGGGAGGGGGTGCACCCAGAAAAGCTTTGCATCTTTAATTAAAAAGTGATTTAAATAAATTTTCTGCTCCAAAACCCTTATCTGGGGGGCGGGGTGTGTGTGGCAGTGATTAAAGGCTCTCCCCTGACCCTCCGCCTGCCTTAAAGGGCCAGCGTCACCCGAGGGACAGTGCGTGGGAAAGTTTCAGGGGGAGCACCCATTGGCTTGAGGACCCCGGACCCAGACAAGGTGCCCAGAGTCCTGGCACCTACCAGTTTAACCATTTCGCCATCACTCCTCACTCCTCAAGCCCAAGGCTCATCCAGCTGATGGGGAGATTGAGGCTTAGAGAAGGAAGAATTGGTCTGAGGTGGGTCTGGACCCCAGATTCCTGGAGGAGACCCAGGGATAGCCAGGAAGGAAGGTTGGTGGTGTGCCGAGGGGGTGGTCAGAGGACAAGAGTCAGGGACACAGAGAAAGACAGGGATGGAGATCCTGGGTGAGACAGAGAGAGTGAGGGCCAGCGAGAAAGAGATCCAGGGAGAGACAGA
Organism: Eubalaena glacialis; assembly: GCF_028564815.1. Classification (NCBI taxonomy): domain Eukaryota; kingdom Metazoa; phylum Chordata; class Mammalia; order Artiodactyla; family Balaenidae; genus Eubalaena; species Eubalaena glacialis. The sequence continues at coordinate 61,442,592 of NC_083733.1, read as the reverse complement.
GATGGGGGGGTGGGCTGGAGGTGAAGCTGAATCCTGGGTGGACGAGGAACGGCCTTCCCCGGGCCTGAGGGGGACCAGGGCCATCATCCTCACCCTCAGCCAGAGCCCTCCAACTTGCCTTCTCCCTCTGGGAAGTGCTGCTGCTGTCCTAACCTCAATCCTTCATGCTGTAGCTCCAGCTCTCTCACCCCCTTCCCTGGCCTGGGTGGTTTCGTTTAATTTCCACAAGCTGGGAGGATGTAAGAGCAGCAGGGTGCGGCAGAGGTGGAGCTGTTTATGAGGGTCATAAAAATATCCTTAGAGAGCCCAGCAGGGGTGGGTGTACGGCTTGCAGCCTGCCCTCTCAACCCCCTTCTCTCTCTCTGGGACTCTGTCTCCCCCTCCCATCTCTGCCCTCCTTTCTCTGGGTCTTTGTCCCTTCCTCCTATTTCTGTCCCTTTCTCTCTGGATCTCTGTCTCATTTCTCTCTGGAGCTCTTACTCTGGGGTGATGGTTTGTAACTTTTGGGGGATCAAGTATCCTTTTTGATCATAGGATGAAAACTATGGGCCATCTCCCTAAAAAAACACATAAGCACCAAGACCATAATTTGCCAGGCAACCTGAGGGAGTTCACAGGCCTCTTGATACCCACTTATACATCCCCTCGGGAATCTGAGGCCACCAGAGGATAAAGACACTACTGTAGAAAAGCCAGTGAGAGAATGAATCCCAGGGGTCTCAACCTCCCTCCCGCCAACCCCATGCCCTCTCCTGCCCTCGCTGGCCTCCAAAACATTCCTGCCCCAGGGCCTTTGCACCTGCCATTCCTCTGCCTGGAATGATCTTCCCTAGACATCCGTGTGACTCCCTCCCTCCCCGTCTTCAGGTCTCTGCTCAGATGTCACCTCCTCTGAGAACTTGCCCTGTCCAGCTTTTGTCATCCCCCTGTCCTTATTCTGCTTTGTCTCAGAGCACTTATCACCTCCAGGCATGATTTTATACTTACACATTTATTTACCGGACTAATCTCTCTCCCCCACACCATCCCCAGTAGCATGTGAGCACCGGGAGACCAGGTACGGTTGTCTTTTGTTCCCTGCTACATCTCCAGAACGTCACCCAACACACAGTAGGCGCTCAATAAAATTTTGTTGCAGAAATCTTTCTTTCATTAGAACACCAGTTTCAAAGGCTGCCTGGGTCCCAGGCTCCTCCGGGAATCAGATCAAAGCTGTGAACCTGCTCTCCAGCAGATGTGTAACCAGGCACATCGTTTACCCTCAATTTTGGAGATTCCATCACAAACTCCCTGAGAGCTGTTGAGGGGGTTTCAGGCTAAGAAACTTCCAAAAGGCAAAGGTGAAAAATTGGCAGAGGGGCAGAGTGATAGTTCCAGGCATGTGCGCGCATGCGCGCGCGCACACACACCACTTACACACCCACTATATTCAGAAACAGAAACAACACACCCACACCAGGCATGATCCAACAACCAGACACACAGACAGACACAGCTGGGGACACACACACACACACACACACACACACACACAGATGGCTTCAGGCAAGCGCACAAGTGTCCTTGTCTCCCGGGGTGGGAAGTTGGGGGGGGCTGGAGCAAGAAGAGAAAGTACAACATAGGGTTTGGTTACTTCCAGCCTCTGGTTCTCCTCTGAGCTGTCTCCCAGCCAGAGAGAGAGAGAACAGGGAAAGGGGGAGGGGGAGAGGGACTGATCGGAGTGCCTGAGTGGGAGCGTGGGCGGCCAGGAGAGGCAGAGATGTGGGGAGCAGAGACGGGAGAGAGACACAGACACAGAGACAGAGAAAAAAAGAGAGAAAGAAATGGAGAGAGAGAGACTTGAAGACCTAGAGAAAAGAGGGAAGCAGGGAGATGGAGAGAGAGAGAGACGGGGACGGGTGGAAAGGAGGAGGAAAGGGGGGAGAGAGAGAGAGACAGGGACCTGGGGCGGCCGGGAGGGGGAGAGGCGGAGAAGACCCGAGCGCGGTGGGAGGAGAGCGCGCGACGTGGAGAGAGGAAGGCAGGCGGGGTGGGGACCGAGGCAGACCAGACGCTGCGAGACTCCGATACAAAAACCCGCCCCCGAGAGCGGCCGCAGCCCCCGGGAACGGGGAGGGGGAGGGCGAGGGGAGGGGGAGGGCGAGGGGAGGGGGAGGGCGAGGGGAGGGGAGGGGAGGGGGCTCCGGACGCTCCCGCCGCGCCCCGCCCCGCCAGCGGCCGAGCCGCCGGCGGACAGTGGGTTAAGCATCTCCGCTGTGGAACTTCCGGATGTGACCACAGAGAGAGGGAGAGACCGGGAGAGGGGGAGAGGGGGAGAGAGGGAGAGACGGAGCCGCCAGCATCCCTCCGGCCCGCCAACGCCGGGACCCCGCACCGCGCGGGGAGCCGCCGCCCGCCGCCCGCCCCCCGGGCCGGGCCCCCTCGCGCCCCCCTCTCCCCCGCCTCTCGGTCTGTGGATCTCGGGCTGGTTCCATCCTCCCAGGACCCGGGGGAGGGACTGGGGGCCCCGGGGAGGGGGCCTCGGGCGGCCCTCCCCCGCCTTCTCGCCCCTGCCCTCGCTGGCAGGAGCCCCTAGCTGTGACCCCCGCGGGGGCAGGAGGCTGGGGGTCCATGCTCGGAGCCTCCGCTCGGCCCGGCGCCTGCCGCTGACGGCGGTGGGGGTGGGGGGGCCGGGCACCCAGCCTCCTGCCCCACCCCCTGGCGTCGGCACCGCGGGCCATCTGGGGCCGCTGCCCCTGGCTGCGCCCTCCCCGCCGGCCAGGCCCTGGAGGGACCCGGGAGCTGCCGCCGGCATCAGCCCATGGCCCGGAGGGTAGGTCTGAGGGCGGACGATCCTGTGCCCCGGCCGGTGGTCTCATCCCCCATCCTTCCATCTCCTCCCTGGGGAGCTCTGGCCCCCATCAGCCCATCCCGCTCTCTCCACCATCTCTTTCTCTGCCTCCCCTCTTCCTAACCCCGGGTCTCCCCTCTTTCTGCCCCTCAGTCTCCCCTCTCTGCCCCTGGTCTCCCCTCCACCTCAGGCCCTTTATCCTACCCCCCCCTCTTCTTTTTCATCCCCCCCCATCCTTCTCCCTGGTCTACTTTTGTTCCAAGTCCTCCAGAGGGTTAGGCGTGGGGACAGTGCTGGGAGAGGTGGGTCTCACCAGGCAGGGCCAAGGGATTCTCTTTCGCTGTCCTGGGGATGGAGAGACAGGCGAAGAGGTGAGCAGGCACCTTTGGGGGTGGAGGGGGGCAGGAATACCGCAGGATTCGAGGACATCCTAAGATGTGCGATGAACAGTGGGGGGCAGTTGGATTCAACTTCAGTGCTCAGGAGAAGTTAGGAGAAAAGGAAAGACACACACACACACACTCAGAGCCCTCCGCGCACACACCCGCGTGGCAGGAACACTGGTGCTCCCCCCTCCCCAGTCCCTTTGCCTCTTTGAACCTCAGTTTCTTCATCTCCGAGGAAAGGATTGGACGTGGGTGACTTAAAGGTCCCCTGGCTTCCCCGGTGCGTGTGCTTCTGTGATGACAGGACACAGAAATCTCACGCGTGATTTCTCTTTGGGGCTATTGGCACAAGTGCGTTTGTGTGGTTGAGCCGGGTTATACTTTGGTTCAACAAGTGTTTATTGAATGTGCGCCAGGCACTGTGCTAAATGTCTCATGCATTGATTCATTCACTCACTCATTCATTCCTGCGCCTGGCTTTTGGCTGTGTGTGTGTGTATGTGTGTGTGTGTGTGGTGGGTTCACATGGGGAGTGGCGTGTGACAAGTTAAGATGCACTCAGACATGCATATTCATCTGTGAAATGAAATTGAAGCGGGGGAGACTGTATGTGTACATTTGTGTACAAACAATGCACTGCTTTGATGGGCAGTGCCCATGAGCGAGAATCAATTTCTCTCCCGGCTCCTCTCTCTCCCCTCCTCTCTCTCTCCTTCTCTGTCTCTCTGTCTCTGTCTCTGCCTCTCTCTCTCTCTGCCCCCTGTCTCCCTTTGCCTGTTTCTCCTGTATCTTCTCTCTGTGTGTCTCTCTCCCTTTCTGCTCTTCCCTCTGACTCTACATCTCTCTTTATCTCTTGTCTCTTTCTCCACCTTTTTGTCTCTCTCACCATTTCTCTCCCTCCCTCTCTCTCTCTCCCTCTAATCTCTCCTCCCCTCTGTCTTTCTCTTGCATCTCCCTCCCAGTCTCTCTCTTCTCTCACATCTCTCTCCCTCTCTCTGAATCTCTCTCCCCCCAACTCTCTGTGAGAAGCTGGCAGTTACCAGCCAGCCAATCCCTGACCCCCCAACCCTGACCCTCAGATCCAAGACCTGGGTCAGTCTCTCTCCCCTGGACCCTCCTGCCCACACACTGGGAATCTCTGACGGGACATTTTTCACAGTCCACGGGTCCAAGGGAAGGCTTGAGGACAGGGCCTTCAGTCCCACCCAGACAGCTCCATGGGACATCGGGGGCCTAAGGGAGCAAGGCTGGGACACTTGGGGACAGTAGGGCAGGTGACTGGGGCAAGGAGGGGGCATTTCCTGGGTGCGAGGGTAGGGAGGTTTCTTGTTGGTGCTGACACCTCCCTGGGGCTCTTCCCCTCTCACCTCCCCCCACCCAGTACGATGAGCTGCCCCACTACCCCGGCATCGTGGACAGCACTGCAGCCCTGGCTGGCTTCTCGGAGGCAGTGCCCTCGGCACCAAGAGCCCCCCGGCCCTACGGCCCCCACCGGCCTCCCCAGCCCCCGCCCCTGGGCTTGGATAGTGATGGCCTGAGGAGGGAGAAGGATGAGATCTACGGGTGAGTGGGGACAAGGCTGAGGGCTCCATGGGGTCTCGGTATGTGCCCCCCACCCTGTTTCTTTGTCTCTCTGGATATGTTTCTCTTCTCTGACTCTGTCTCACTCTGTCTCTGTCTCTCCACCTCTTCCCTCTGGGTCTCCTCTCCACCTCCCGGTTGCGCCATACTTCCCAGCCCCCCTGCCCTCCCCTCATGAACTCTCACCTCTCCTGCTTCCCCCAGACACCCACTCTTCCCGCTGCTGGCCCTGGTCTTTGAGAAATGTGAATTGGCCACGTGTTCTCCCCGTGATGGGGCTGGGACTGGGCTGGGCACACCCCCAGGCAGTGACGTATGCTCCTCCGATTCCTTCAACGAGGATATTGCAGCCTTTGCCAAGCAGGTGGGCACCCACCATCCACTGTGCGCCAGGAGAACCAGTGAAGTGGGGTGGGCAGGAGACAGGATGTGCCCTCCCTGGCCTCTCTCTTTCTCCCAGGTCCGCTCCGAGAGGCCTCTCTTCTCCTCCAACCCGGAGCTGGACAATCTGGTGAGACCTGGGCCCTCCCCAACTCCTCCTCCTCCAAGGGGGTCTCCTGTTCCACCCTCCATAGCCCTGGGATTGGTTGTGGGAGCAAAGAGGAGACCGCCTGGCCCACGTCCTCAAATAGTGATAATTGTTGCCCATTTGCAATGCAGTGTAGCCTAGAGTTTGAGAACAGGAACTCGATGGCCTGAGTTCGAATCCCAGCTCTACACTTACTAGTTCTAAGAACCAGGGCAAGTAGTTCCATCTCCCTGGGCCCCGTTTTCCTCATCTGTAAAGTGTAGCTAGTAATAATTTCTATCTTGTAGGGCTGTTGTGAGTGTATAGTGAGTTAAAGAGAGTCAAGCATGTAGCACAATGCCTGGCACTGAATGGGGACTCATCAAGTGTTCGCTGTTCTATCAGTCAGAACAGGGCTCACACCAAAATGAATAAAAGCAGTTAGCTGTAAAGGAGAGAGGAGAGGAGAGAGAAGAGAGAGAAAGGGAAGAGAAGGAGGAGAGGGAGAGAGAGGGAGAAATACCACGGCTTGTCCCTTCCTTTTGCTTTCCAGCTCCCACCAGAGCTTCCTATTGGCTGAACCCTTTGGCAAAGGGCTCTGGGAAATGTAGTTTTCAGGTGAAGGGTGGGCAATGGATCCAAGGGCAAGCCGGCAAAGGATGTGGTGTTATTATTAGAGCATACCTTAGCTCACTCCTCTTGTGATGGGTCCTCTTCTGTCTCTTGCACCTCTTGCTTCTCTTTCTTTGTCTCTGATCTCAATCTCACACTCCCTTGTTCCTTAATTCTGGGTCTCCATCTCTGTTCTCTATTTCTCTCTGCCCCTGTCGTTTTGTCTTTGTCTCTCTTTGCACCCTTTTTCTCTTTGTCATCCAATGCACTTTTTCTGTTTCTCTCTCTTCTTCTTCCTCCTCCTCCCCCTCTTCTTCTCCTTCTTCTTCTTCTTCTCCTCCTCCTCCTCCTCCCCTCCCCCCTCCCCCCTCCCCCTCCCCTCCCCCTCCTCCTCCTTCTTCTTCTTCTTCTTCCTCTTCTTCTTCTTCCTCTTCTTCTCCTCCTCCTCCTTCTTCTTCTCTTTTTACACCTCCTCCTCTTCCTTCTTCTCTGTCTCGCTCCCTCGCTCCCTCTCTCCCTCCCCTCTTGTGTCTCTGTTTTCAGATGATACAGGCCATTCAAGTGCTCCGCTTCCACCTGCTGGAGCTGGAGAAGGTGAGTGCTTGTCACTTCCCCTCACGCCCTCACTTGCCCCCCATCCCTTCCCTTCTTGCCCCCTCCACCCCTCCTTCAGGCTCTCTCCCCACCAGAGTTGGAGCAGAAGGTCACCCCCATCCCTATACACCCCAGCCCTGGCCCCCGGGTGGCCCCCCCAGTACCCCGGTGCCCCCTCAGGTCCACGACCTGTGCGACAACTTCTGTCACCGCTACATCACCTGCCTCAAGGGAAAGATGCCCATCGACCTGGTCATCGAGGATCGGGACGGCGGCTGCAGGGAGGATCTCGACGACTACCCGGCCTCCTGCCCGAGCCTCCCAGATCAGGTGGGCCCCAGGATGGGGCAACAGGCATTGCCCTGAAACCAAAGGCATGCCCAGAGAGCTGGATTCCAGCATCAGGGCACACACAACACACCACACAGCCTCAGACAGCCACCGTCAGACATGGCCTGACCACAGGACATGCACCAACTATGCAACAGCTACACAGACGGCAATACAGCTGGATGACAGCACACATATACACCCCAACAGCTGCAGATACCACACATAGACTTGGCTACACCCACATAGGTTCACAAACAGCCATAAAACCCATTACACTCACAGTCAGGTGATAGCATACGCCACATACTTAAACACTCACAGCCCAGCGGCATAATAGCATCATAGATCACACAGCCTGATTGAGACACTGCCGTTCTAGAGTGTGTGTGTGTGTGTGTGTGTGTGTGTGCAGTACACACACCTCAACAACATAACAGCCACCCAGCTGGAGATGGAGCCAAATGGCCCCAGATCCTGCGACATAAACTCAGCTACAGCCACACTTAGACCCAGAGCAACCACAGTGCCTGCACACACACACACACACACACACACACACATGCTACCCTAACCTCTTTTTCTTTTTTATAAATTTATTTCTTTATTTTTGGCTACATTGGGTCTTCGTTGCTGCATGAAGGCTTTCTCTAGTTGTGGCTAGCAGGGGCTACTCTTCCTTGCAGTGCACGGGCTTCTCATTGCAGTGGCTTCTCTTGTTGTGGAGCACAGGCTCTAGGTGCGCGGGCTTCAGTAGTTGTGGCTCGCGGGCTTCAGTAGTTGTGGCTCACGGGCTCTAGAACTCAGGCTCAGTAGTTGTGGCTCACGGGCTTAGTTGCTCCACGGTAGGTGGGATCTTCCCTGACCAGGGCTCGAACCCGTGTCCCCTGCATTGGCAGGCAGATTCTTAACCACTGCACCACCAGGGAAGTCCTACCCTAACCTCTTAACAATTGGACTACTGTAGGTGTGGGCACATGCCTTTCCACTCAATGGCCACGTGGCCCCAGATTCATTCAGTCTCAGATACAATCAGACTATAGTTTCATAGACTTAGGCACCCAGGCAACAATCACACAACAGCTGTGCGGATCCCAGTGAGGCCCACACCCACAAGGCGGTCACACTAACACAGCAATTATACAACATGACACCCACACCCAAATACAGGCACATGGCCATACCACAACTACGCAGACACGAGCACGCGCACACAGCAGTCACAGATGAGCCTCAAGGACCCTCTGCCCCACAACCTGTATTACGCACCTGCTCAGTAGCACACCATGTGCGTGTGCTGATCAGTTACAACCCCCTTGGAGGCATAGCCATATTCTGTATCTTCACACAGCTGCCAGCACTCTCCTATGGCCATCATCCCCTGCCAGAGAATCACGGAGCTGCCTGCCCACTCATGCAGGAATCAGCAGAACCACACACGGTCTCCCCAATAGGACACCAACCCCTAGAACTACAGCCACAAGCTTAGAAAAATAAATGTAGCCTTGCATTTGTCAGATAATAGCCACCTGGCTGGTTGAGTGACACAACCATGCTCAAATACGGCTGCGTGTCTTAGCTCTGCCCATGTGACACCTCCTCTCCAGGGACAACGTTGCCTTGTCGGACACGGACATAGGCACATTCACACTTACGTGCTGCATGACAGTCTCAGGACAGCTTCAGGTACACTGGCATGGACGCTCATCCGATCGGATCCAGTGCCAGAAGGGCAGGGTGACAATTCCAACAATGCTCAAAAGCCTTCAGACCTAATGATTCTGTCGTTTGCACACAACCCATCCCCAATGCCCTCAAACTCTAAATTCCACACAGATATTCTGAGCCCGGAGAAAACTTCTCTAAGGTGCCGTGTCTCAGGCTGAGCCCTGGCAGGACACAAATGATGCATCCACACTGGGTCATTTGCAGGGGTGGGTGACTAATTACAAAGCAGAGGGCAGGGTCTAGGACATTCAACAAGGGCAGGGGTGTACCCCAGGGCTCAGCAACAGCAGGCGGCTGTTCCCATCCCCACTTCCACCCAATCTGCCTCCCAACAACTGAAGAACCTTAAACCAAATGACAAAGAAATGATGCATCTATACAGGTGGGTGGGCCTCCTGGGACACAGAGCTGGGGCAGGGGGTGAATTCAACACATTGTCAAGTTCCTCATCGTGTGTAGGAGTTTGGATAAAGAAAATACAACCCCCGACTCCCTGATCTGCAATTTGGAGACCCCCAAATCTCTGAAAACTAGAAGTTGGTGTTTTTTTCCCCATAAGTTTAGTGCAAACTCATTGGGCAGCAAAATCTGACCTGAACTAATGAGAGGCTATTTATAGCCTTTATTTATTCCACTTAGTTAAATATTCATCCATTCTGCTGCAGAAATGTTAATGAGTTTGATGACGAGGTTATGCCCCAGACCCTGCGGAGGTGTTAGGAAATACATGGCGTGTGCACTGATTTACTGCCTAAAGATGTGAAAAGTTTTGAATTTTGAAAGAGCGCTGGCTTCCAGGGATTTCTGATAAGGTGCCAGAGATCTGTACAAGCTCATCTTTCCTGAGTGATTGCTGTGTGCCTTTACGTAAGTTAACTCACTGAATCCTTACCACACTCTGTGAGGGCGGTGGGGATGGCTATTGTCCTCCATTTTTCCAGTTGAGGAAACTGAGGCACAGAGAGGTGAAGTGACTTGCCCAAGGTCACACACAGCCAGGAAAGAGGCAGACACAGTCTTCACACTCAGGACTCCTAGCTCCAGAGCCCGTGGTCTTAGCCACCGTAGTATATTATACCCCAAGCCTTGGCACTGACTTCCAACTCCTATTTTCCAGAATACTACATGGATTAGAGACCATGAAGACAGTGGGTCTGTACATTTGGGGACCCCGGGTCCATCCAGCGGGGGCCTGGCCTCCCAGAGTGGTGACAACTCCAGTGACCAAGGTGAGAAGCTTGAGAGGTGGAGGGGAAAGGTGGGAGTCAGTCTGAGGATTGAATTTAGACAGCAGGTAGGACTTCCAGAGGGGCAAGGATGACTGGGGTGTGGAGTGGTGCCTTGGGGGAGGGTTCTGGGTCCCTCTGGTCCCCCCACCTTTCCCGTCCACAGCACAGCATGCCTCTCCCTGCTCAGGAGATGGGCTAGACACAAACGTGGCCTCTCCCAGTTCTGGGGGAGAGGACGAGGAGCTGGACCAGGAGCCGCGGCAGAACAAGAAGAGAGGCATCTTCCCCAAGGTGGCCACCAACATCATGAGAGCCTGGTTGTTCCAGCACCTCTCGGTGAGAGCCATGGGGCCCTGGTGCGGGGTGGGCAGAGAGAGAGATGGGGAAGGATGGCTACTACACAGAAACTGAAGCCCGGAGAGAGACCCAGAGGCGGGAGACTGAGGCAGCAGGGAAATACTGAGGGAGAATCTCAAGCAGATGGGGATTGACAAGCGCACACATCCATGAGCACTACCTGTGTGCCAGGTGCCACTAAGGGCTCTTGACTCATTCAGTCCTCTCCCCCACCCCCGACCCTCCCATCCAGTCACCCACGCATCAGTCATCCACCATCCAGCCAAACATACCCCGTGACGACAGGGATGTTATTAGCTCCATTTCGCAGATGAGGAGACTGAGGCCCAGAGGTCTCACAGCCAGAAGTGGGTTCAAATGCAGGCAGTTTGGCCTTAATCACCAAACCACTCTGCCTCAAGGAGACAGGAGGACAGACAGGGAGAGGCCGAAACAAAGATAGAGATGGGGAGTTATGGAGAGCATTGAGTCAGAGCAAGAGAGACACAGGGGGAGACTGAGTCACATTGGGGGAGAGACAGACAGTCAGATAGACACAGAGAAAGACAGAGATTGGGATGGGGAGAGACATGCACAAGGACCTAACGGACTCAGAGAGGGCTGGTGCTGGGCTTTGCCTCTTTTCTCCAGGGCGGTGGAGTTCCCCCAGTACCCCCCTCCCCCAGCTCCACCTCCCTGATGAGAACTGGCCAATTAGCCTCTAATTGCTGGAAGAGGTGGGGGGACACCCACCGGTGTAATTGCCTGAAGCTTGGCTCTGCCTCCCTCCATTGGGCCCCGGGGAGCACAGAGAAGCTCAGACACGCCGCCGTCTCTCCCGGCCTTGCCTCAGCCTGGGCTCACCAACTCCCTGGGAGCAGGGCAGGCCAGGCCTTGGGGATCAGAGGGCAGCCAGGCAAGCAGGGTGACTCTTGCTGGTGGCCGCAGCACCCGTACCCCTCAGAAGAGCAGAAGAAGCAGCTGTCGCAGGACACGGGGCTCACCATCCTGCAAGTCAACAACTGGTGAGAGACGCGGGAGGCCGGGGCCGTCCGTGCGCCAGCCCGGGGTGGGAGGCCGGGCGCTGTCCGCGGTGCTGAAGGAGTCCCCAAAGCCCCTCGGAGCCTCTCTTCTTCCTGCCTCTGCTTTGCCGCCCCTGTACCCGTCCTCTCTTGCCTGCTCTCTCTCTGTCCCTGTGTATTCATTTCTGCCTCTCTTCTACTCCCTCTTTGCACCCTCCTCCGTTTCCATGACCCCCTCCCAGGTTCATTAACGCCCGGAGACGCATCGTGCAACCAATGATCGATCAATCCAACCGCACAGGTACAGGGAGAAGGTGGGAAGAGAGGGCCTAGTGTTCCTGGGGGAGTATCAAAGCCTGAACCAGGCATCCTGGGGCTCAGCCTGCACCCGTCAACTCCCCTAGCAGGGCAGGGTGCAGCCTTCAGCCCAGAGGGCCAGCCCATGGGGGGCTACACGGAGACTCAGCCACAAGTGACTGTCAGGCCCCCAGGTAAGACCCGCCCCCTAACTAAGCCACACCCCCAGCACTGCAGGTCCCTCCTCCAAACAATGTGCCCCACCTTCTGGGATTAAGTTCTTGAAAAATACCTTGCTTCATTTGCTTAAGAGGGGAGTCGAAGATGCAAATGCAGATTTCCTGGCCCCCACCTTTCCTCCCAGACTTCAACCACCCATTGGAAAGCTCCACTTTTCCTTAAAGGATCAGCACCCTCTTAAAGGATGACTCAGTTTGCCCTGATAGAGGAGTCCCCTGGGGAAGGAAGGGGGAGTGGGGCATATGGGGGTGTCTGGTGAAGACCACTAACACTCCTCTTTTGTCTTCCAGGATCAATGGGGATGAGTTTGAACTTAGAAGGAGAGTGGCATTATTTATAGAGGCTGGAGTCAGGAGAAATGTGAGTGTCCTAGGTCTAGGGGCACTGGGTTGGAGATTGTGCTATTCTCAACCCTTCGTAAGACCTCCAGACTCCCAATAGTGAGCCCACACAGAGCAGGGTCAGCCTGTGTCCCTGAACTGAGGGTTCTCCAATTCATCCATCCATCCATCAATTCACCCATACATATATTTATCCATCCATCAATCATCCACCAACCCACCATCCATCCAAACATACATTCACCCACTCATTCATTCATCCATCCACCCACCTAGCCACTCATCCGTCCACCTCCAAACTGATCCACCGACCCACACATCCACTCACTTATTCATGCATTCATCCACCTACCTACCTACCTGCCTACCCATGGATCCATCCATGTATGTATCCACCACCCTTCATCCATCAGAAGATACATCTACCCACTCATTCACCCACCTCCACATTGATCCACCCACCCACATGTCCACCCACTTGTCAACTTACCCATGCATTCACCCACCTACCTACCCACCCATTCATCCACCTATCCACATATTACATACATTTCCAAACATATATTGACATGCCTCAGGTAGGGTCCAGCTCTTGAGAAGATTCTGGGCTCATGAGGAAGTGGACATCAGAAACCAATGGCAATCTAGTCCAACAGTTCAAACAATAAAACACAGCTATCATCAGCTATCTCTGAGATATCAGGGAAGACTTTGTAGAAGAAGTGGCTTCTGGGTAGGGCATTGAAGAATGAATAGGAGACCACTGGGCAGAAGGTTGGGGACAAGGTAGCAGGGTGCATTCTTTTACTCTCCCAGGTCTTAAGTCTAGAGTATCTTCTCAGTCTTTACAATAACCCCAAAAGAGAGAAGCTATTATTATTTTCATTTTACAGATAAGAAAACTGAGGCTCGGAGAGAAGAGTTCGCTTGTGCAGGTTCACTCAGCTTAGAAAAGCAGAGGGAACAGCATGTGCAAACGCCCAGGGTTGAGAGGCTGCCTGGAGTTTCTAAAGCACAGATCAGATCTTGACTCTCCTTGGATTAAAACCCTTCTGTGGCTCCCTAGTGCCCATTGGATGAGGTCCAAACTCCTTGGTTTGGCATCTATTCATTCACTCATTCCATACACATTCCCTGAGCAACTGTGTGCCCAGCCCTGTGCTGGGTGGTGATGGGGACACAGCAGTGACCATGACAGCCCAGCCCTGTGCCCATGAGGCTCACAATCCGGTGGGGGAGACAGATCTGTCCCCAGACAGTAATGACCTACAGTGGGCAGGGCTGGGAGGAGGGAACCCAGGAACTGGAAGAACCCAGAGGGGGCATCGGGCCCAGGCTGGGGGGTTCAGGGAGGACTTCCTGGAGGAGGGCACTTTGGAGCTGAGACCAGGAGAATAAGAGGAGTGAGACAGGAGAGGAAGGAACAGTATATGCAAAGGCTATGAGACAGTCCCTCACTACACACACACGTACATACAAAGAGACTGGGCTGGGCTGAGGCGGGTGAGTAATGAACTCAGGGCCCACAGAAAGGCTGGGAGATGAGAGTGGAGACCTGCGAGGGCTTAGGCTTGGAGAGCACTGGAGGCCTGAGCCTGGGAGGAGAGGTTTGTTCAGTGCCCGACAGGTCCATGGGGGGTCTCAGCTCTGCCCTGACCAATTGCAGACAGGTGAGCCCTGGTCCAGAGTCAGGGGACCTCTGGGACCAGGAGTGATGGAGGGAGCTTCTTATCCTGCTCCCCAAGCAAGCTGCCTTTTTTCCCTCCACTCTTTTCTGTCTCTCCCCAACCCCTGCCTTTTCCTCTTTGTCTCTCCCTTTATTTCTGTCTCTCTCATTCTTTCTCTTTCCACATCTCCATCTCTGATTATCTCAATGTCTCTTCTCTGTCCTGCTCTATCTGTCCCTCTTGCCTTATCTTTTTTTTTTTTTTAATTTATTTATTTTTGGCTGCGTTGGGTCTTTGTTGCTGCACGCGGACTTTCTCTAGTTGCAAGCGAGCGGGGGCTACTCTTCGTTGCGGTGCGCGGGCTTCTCATTGCGGTGGCTTCTCGTTGCGGAGCACAGGCTCTAGGTGCGCAGGCTTAGTAGTTGTGGCTCACAGGCTCTAGAACGCAGGCTCAGTAGTTGTGGCGCACGGGCTTAGTTGCTCCGCGGTATGTGGGATCTTCCCAGACTAGGGCTTGAACCCGTGTCCCCTGCATTGGCAGGCAGATTCTTAACCACTGCGCCACCAGAGAGGTCCTCCTTATCTCTTTCTTTGTCTTGACTGTCTCCTTGTCTTTTTTTCATCTCTGTCTGTCTCTTTCCCTCCATTTCTGTTCTGATTCTCTGCCTCTGTCTCTGCCTCTCTCTCTCTGTGTCCCTCTCACTGTGGGGCTGGTGGGGATAGCACAGAAGGCCTGATGTAGGTCCAGACCCCCTCCCCATCTCCTGACTTGGCCTCTCCTCTCCTCTCCACAGACCCCCACCTCTGGACTGTGGCTGCCAGGCTCATACCTGCTTCTGGTCGACACCTGGCCCTCTGGCTTCAGGACCCCACCTCCTACGGCCCCCCCCAACTCAATGCCTACCTCCCTGGGGCCCTGCCGGGACACGAGGGGCCTGAGCGCCCACTCAAGGGTCTCTCAAGGACAAAGACAAGGCCTCCAGGCCCTGTGCCCCACTTCTGCCCTCACCTCTGCCTGGAACCCGAGCTGAGATCCTGGGCCTGGGTGTTCAGAAGATGGCGGCTGGGTACCCCCACCACCACCCCTAGGACAGAGAAGGGATTGGGGGTGGGCTGGGGCCATCAGGGAAGGAGGGTCACCCAGATCCGACATTTAGAAAGGTTCCCTTCATCCTCCCAGCCCACCTTCTTTCCCCCTCCCCCACCTCCCTCTTGTGTTGTCTTCTACCTTTTTTTTTCAAGCATAAAGTCTTAAAAACAAAAGGCCACCAATCTGAGTTCGTGGGTCTCTTCCAAAATTCAAATTCTCATCAGTTTGAAGCTCATGAATCACTAATTATAATAATAATTGATGCTCTTTATCCTGCTCTCTCCTCAGGCCCTCTGTATGTATCAGTTAGCTATTGCTGTGTAACAAACCATACCAAAGCTTCATGGTTCAAAAGACCAATTAATTTTTAGCACATTAATCTACAGGTTGGTGTAGTAGGCTGAGCTGGGCAGTTCTCGTGGCTTCAAAAGGCCTCTCTTGTGTATCTGTGGACAGCCACAGGTCAGCAAGGGGGCTCTGCTGGCAGGCAGTGGGGACAACAGGAGTGACTGGGCTGCATGGTAACATACACCAGCAGGCTGACCTTGTTTGTGGAAAAGGACCAGCTCAGTCCCCCTTCGGGGTGTCTGTCCTGGCTGTTCCCTTTGCCTGGGACACCTTCCTGGCTCAGAGGTCACCTCTGCAAAGACACAGGAACAGCCAAACCAAAGCACCCCACTCTGTCCACCACTCTCTCTCACCTCATCCCCTGTCCCCCGTCACCCCCTCCCTGGAATTCTTTCCATCACTTATTTGCCTATTCATTATTGGCTGGAACCTCAGCACTTCCAGAAGGCAGGAGCTTGTCTCTCTCTGTCACCGTGGTGACCTGGGGCCTCAGACAGCAAGCACCCTATACCCAGCAGGTGCCTGGGAAACAGGTGGAGAACGGAGGAAGAAATTCCATAGTTCTGAGACTCAGCCGCCTTCACCTCGTCATTCATTCCTCCTGGCCACGGGTATGCCCTGGACATGCACCCTCTGCTCGTCCCTGCACTTGAGTGAACAAACCCAAGACCCTGCCCTGGGGGAGCTGACGTCCTAGTGGGGAAGACCCACGATGGACCAAATAAATGAGCACATCATTTAGTCTGTTAGAAGCTGACAGTGTCATAAAAAGCAGAGCAAGGTAGGGATGGGAGTACAGGTGCCTCTTTTACACATTTATTTACCCTTTCTCTAGTTCGTGCTGTGCCAGGCTCTGTTCCAGGAGCTTTATACCTATCAATCTGGTAAACGCTTACCACTAAGCCCCAGGAGGAGGTATGATCACTGGCCACATTTCCCAGATCAGGAAACTGAGGCCCAGAGAGGTGAAATCGTTCGCCCAGGGTCACAGAGCTGGAGAGCGGGTGTTCCCATTAGAACCCAGGCAGGCTGTGAGCTAACCACTTGCCTCACAACCTCTCATTTTTAAAAATAGAATTCTAAGAGTCTATGATTTCTAAAGGGCCTATATCACCAACTGTTTTCTGAGTTACATATTGTTTTGGTGACTATGATTACAGTTTGTCTCTCCCCAAACTCCCGGGGGCTGAAGTGGGATGGATGAGGGATATACAGCAAGAAGGACTTCCAACACCTCTTCTCCCCACTTTTAAAGGCGGGTGGGGGAGGGTTATGGGGGAGGGGGCAGGGCTGGGCCAAGGCCTGAGGTCTACATCAAGGGGAGGGCTTTGTATTCCTGCAACCTGGCCTGGCTGGCAAAGGGACACTGGCAAGTGGGGGAGGGGAAGCTCTCCTCTCCCCCTCCCCCACCTGGTTGAAAATACCTCTCATTTAATCCTCTCTAATTAAATCAATCGGCTGTGCCATGGGGGAGGAGGGAAACTGGGCGGGAGGTTAATTGTAACTAAAAATACCTCCCCCACTTCCTGGGGCGAGGGAACAGCTGAACCTGGAGTTCTGAGGCTGCCTGCGCAGTGGGTGGGTGTTGCTGAGTGGAAGGGGCAGAGAGGTGGGGACTCTGATGGGTCTGCAGGGTGGCCCGTGTGGGGCTGGGTGGCAGGGCCGGGTGGTCACCGGGGTTGGTGCATGTGCGTGTGTGTGACAACTGCATGACTGCTGAGGCCATGGACTTAGGATGCTGGGGTCGACGTGCCATTGTGGGGAGGGGCATCGGTGCAGCGGCCGCCTCCAGGAGTGTGTCCGCCACCGAGCCTACTACTGAATGGGACGTATGTCACTGAGGAAGGGCTGTGGCTGTCACGCTGTGCCTCATAGGTTGTATGTCTCCGTGTGAGTGCGTGTCCATGACTACAAGACAGTGGGTCTTTATAACTGGGGACCAGCTTGAGTGTGTCCAAAGCCTGGTTGTGTCTCCACGGCCGCTCTTCTCTCCAGACCAGACCTCACGGTGGCCGCGCCTGAACTGGGAAACAAGTGCAGTGGGGATCATCCGATCCCAGGGCGGCTGGGGCTAAGACGCGGCACTGAGCCGCCAAAGGCCAGGTGGGCGTGGCCACCACGCTGTGGGCGTGGCCACCACAAAGGACAGCCCTGCAAACAGCAATCAGAAGAGACCATGGCGCTGGGAGTTGATCATGGAGCTCCTAGGAGGGAAATAGATGTCCTCTCCACTAAGTTCTGGCTTGGTCTGTATACGCGGAAGAGTTCTGGGTCTAGTGAACGAAAGTCTAACCTGAATCCTAAAATCAGAGAGTCATGGGCCCTCCATCAATCCCCAGACTTGAGCCAGGTTACAGACCCAAGGCCCCTTGAATGAGGGGAGGCCGGGTCCCCTCGAGGAAGGACCCCAGTACACTGCCCAAAATTCATACTGTTAATCTTTCTACGGGTCTTCCCCAAAGGGACCTACAGCCTTTGACCAGGGTCACTGCGCACTGGGAAAAAGGAAATAATCAGACCTTTTGGGGACCGCCAGACACCGGCTCTGAACTCATGCTGATTCCCAAAGACCCCAAACTTCAATGTGGCCAACCAGTCAGATGGGGTGCTCATGGAGATCAGGTGACTAATGTTTTTTTTCCACTCAGGTCCGTCTCACCGTGGGCCCACGGCATCCCCGAATCCATCCTGTGATAACTTCCCCAATTCTGGAATGCACAATTGAGATAAACATACTCAACAGCTGACAGAATCCCTGACAGACACCACCTTGGTGTCTGGCTGGGATGGTGGGCGAGGCCACTGGGCCACCTGGTACGGTCTGGGGATGTGTCTGGGTGGGATCGTGTGTCAAAGTGAGTCATTATAACTGGGGGCCTCCTTATATGTGTCCATGGCAGTGTCTTCTGTGTGTGGCTTTGCAGCCTCTTGTGTTATGTGTCCACAACAGTGTGGGGTCATCCAGCGCGGATGCACCAGAACGTGGGGCCGGGCAATGAGGCAGGGCTCTTCCAGAGGGCGCTGGGGAGCCAGGGAAGTTGTTTGATAGCAGTTTTTTTGAGATATAATTCAAATACCATAAAATTCACCAATTTAAAGTGTGTAGTTCAGTGACTTTCTTATCTTCACAGAGTTATGCATCCATCACCACTATCGGTTCTAGAACATTTCCATCACACCCAAAATAAACCCTCTACCTCTTACCAGTCACTCCCGATTCCCCCTCCCCAACCCCAAACCCCAGGCAACCACCAATCCACTTTCTGGCTCTGTGGATTTGCCTGTTCTGGATGTTTCTTATACATGGAATTATACAATACGAGGTCTTTTGTGTCTGCCTTCTTTCACTCAGCATAATATTTTCAAGGTTCATCCGTGTCATGGCAGTGCTTCATTTCTTTTTAGGGCTGATAATATTCCATTATCTTGGAAGAACTTTGAGCAGAGAAAGGACAGAGTCGGTTTGTGCTTTGCCCCTCGGGCTGCCACATGGAGGGTGGAATAAAGGGGGGGTGTTATGAGTGGAATTCTGTCCCCCAAAGAGATATACTGAAGTCCAAACTCCAGGACCTGTGAATGTGACCTCATTTGGAAGTAGGGTCTTAGCAGATGGTCAAGTTCAGATGAGGTCATCGGGTGGGCCCTAATCCAATATGACTGTAAATATGTTCCTTATAAAAAGGGAACATTTGGACATGCCCAGACATGCCAGAAGGAAAAGACAGCCATGTGAAGACGGAGGACTGCAGTGATGTATCTACAAGCCAAGAAATGCCAAAGATCGCCAGCAAAGCACCAAAAGCTGGGAGAGACAAGGAAGGCTTCCCTTGTGGTTTCAGGGGTGACAGACCAAGGCAGGGACGTGGGGAAAGAATATGAGGAAACAGGGCCAGACTTTTTATTTTTTATTTTGTAAAATAAATTTATTTATTTATTTATTTATTTATTTTTGGCTGCGTTGGGTCTTCGTTGCTGCACGCGGGCTTTTCTCTTGTCGCGGCGAGCGGGGGCTACTCTTCGTTGCGGTGCGCGGGCTTCTCATTGCGGTGGCTTCTCTTGTTGCGGAGCACGGGCTCTAGAGCGCAGGCTCAGTAGTTGTGGTGCACGGGCTTAGTTGCTCCACGGCACGTGGGATCTTCCCGGACCAGGGCTCGAACCCGTGTCCCCTGCATTGGCAGGTGGATTCTTAACCACTGCGCCACCAGGGAAGTCCAGGGCCAGACTTTTTAGAGATGAGAGTGCCATCAAATTTCTACATGGTATCTCAGGATATCACTGTGCTCACCCCCACAGCTCATGGTGTAATTGCAAACACTCAACAATGCCTACTGTGTGCCAGGCACCGTTCTAAGCACTTTACATATATGGATTCACTTAATCTTTGAAACAACCCAGCAAGATAGATACTCTCATTAGCCTCCATTTTGCAGAGGGAGCAACTGACACCCAGAGAGATTGGGTAACCTGCCCAAGGTTGCACAGTGAGTATGTAGCAGAGCTGGGATTTGAATCCAGGCTGTCTGGCTCCTGAATCCATGCCCTTAAACATGATTCTATGCTGCGTGGAGAGCTTGCTTTTTCTACAGCCAAGGAGAGCTCCGAGGCATAACTTATTCAGCCATCACCCAACTGATGAGTGTCTTTGTGGCTTCCAATTTTCTGATATAATTGGGTGCATGCAGGTTTTGTGGGGCCTGAGGCTCATACAATTCGAGGGGCCCTCTTTTGGAAAAACTATAGAACTACCAACACATTAGGTGCAGGGTCTTGAAAAAGGCCTGAACAAGTGAGGGTCCTGAAGCCCCGGCGGCACCATCATCACAGTAAATCCCCCTCTGCTAACTGTACTACAGAAACAGTACTAGCTGTAGCAAATAGAAGCACAGAATAGCCACATGCAGTCTGCACGTGTGTGCGAGTGTTGGGGGAAAGCTTCCTAGAAGTGAAGTTTGGACTTTCCATCCCCAATGCCTAGAGCAGTCGTGCCTTCGACATAGCACGTGCTCAACAAATAGTTGTCAGATATCTTTAACAGGACACAAAAACACTAATTGTACAGAAAAACTGGACAAACTGAAGTATAAGATGAATAACTCCTGTTCGTCAGCAGACATCATTAAAATAGAAAGGCAAGCCACAAATAAGAAGATACTGGTAGTACAGACATTCAACAAGCATTTGTATGCAGGATATATAAAGAACTCCTACAAACCAGGAAGAAAAAGACAACGCAATAGAAAATAGATCAAACACTTAAATGGACACTTCACAAGAGACCATCCAAATAGCCAATAAGAACATGAAAAGATGCCCGAGTTCATTAGTCATCAGGGAAATGCAAATTAAAAACCATGAAGTGGATCTACCGGAACCTTTGAATTGTGAGCGGGAAGGTAAAGTGCATGAACCACTTTGGAAAACTGTTTAGCAGTTTCTTTTAAACATAAACATATACCTACCTAAGGCAGCAATTCTGCTCCTAGGTATTTACCCAAGAGAAATGAAAACATATCCACATAAAATCTTATACATGAATGTTCACAGCCACTTTATTTCATAAATAGCTCCCCACTGGAAACAACCCAAACATCTAGAGAATGAAGAGACTGCAGAATATTCAGACACTGGATTATCACAAAAAGGACATGCTGTATGATTCCATTTATGTGAAATTCTAGAAAAGGGAAATCTAATAAATGGTGACAGAGAGCAGATCAGTGATTGCCTGGGGCTGAGGCTGGGGTAGGGCATTGACCCGAAGAGGGGGAAACCATGAGACTTTCTGGAGTGTTGAAAATGTTCTGTGTCAAAACAGACTCACAGACTTAGAACAAACTTACGGTTACCAAAGGAGAAAGGTGTGGGGGAGGGATACATTAGGAGGTTGGGATTAACATATACACACTACTATATATAAAACGATAACCAACAAGGACCTACTGTATAGCACAGGGAACTCTACTTAATACTCTGTAATAACCTGTATGGGAAAAGAATCTGAAAAAGAATGGAGATATATATATGTATAATTAAATCACTTTGCCGTACACCTGAAACTAACACAACATTGTAAATCAACTATACTCCAATATAAAATAAAAATTAAAAAAAATAAAATGATGAAATAAAAAAAAGAAAGAAAATGTTGTGTCTTGATTGAGATGGTGGTTACACAGGTGTGTTTGCCAAAATGTATTGACATTTTATTATATGTAAACTAGACCTCAATAATTTTGATTTAAAAAGAAAAATCACCCTTTCCTGTCTTCCGTCCCCACCCCTCCTATCCCCTGCCCTTCCCTCCATAAAGATGACCATCATTCAAGTTTGCTGTGTATCTATTGTATCTGGTGTGTAATTCTATTCAATTATGTGAGCATATGGAAACATAAATGTCAATTTTTTAAAAATTGGGATATCACACATGGTTCTGCAACTTGCTTTTTTTCCACTTAGTATAATTTGGAAATATTGTTTGTATCAATACAGAGCCTGCTCGTTGTTTGGCATGGCTGCATAAGTGGTCCATTATATGGATGGGTTTTATTTAAGCAGATCCATATGGAGAGACGTTTACGCTGTTTCCCATATTTTGCTCCTACAAACATAGCTGGTGTGAATATCCTTACACACGTCATTTCCAGATATATGTGTATCTGTAGGATAAATTCCTGAAGGTGGAATCACTGGTCCAGGGGAAGGGGCATTTTTCACAGGTCATCTGATAGATTCTCCCAAATGTCTTTCCAAACAGGCTGTACTGATTTACATTAATTTCCCCTGATTGCCAGTGAGTCTGAGCATCTCTGCATATTATTCTGGGCCATTTCTATTTCCTCTTCTGTGTGGGTTCAAATCTTTTGACTGTGTCCTTCCTAGGCTCTTTATCATTTTCTCATTGGTTTGTAGCAGCTCTTTATATATTTTGGATTTTAAGCTTCATCATAGATATTACAAACACTTCTCCCAGTTTGCTGCTTGTCTTTTGGCTTTATGGTAACTTTACCCTCTCAAAATGTTTCCATTTTTTGGTTGTCAAATCTCTATCCCTTTTCTGTTACGGCCCCCGAAAATGACTTCCCAACTCAAGGTATTAAAAAGAGAAATAAATGGAAGAAGGGAGGAAACTCTAAATGCCCAGAGACAGCCATCAGGGCATCTGTCAGAATTGAGGGCCCAGAGGTCACAGCCCCTCAGGGGTGAATTCTATGGCCCTTAGCAGTTCCAGAAGCTCTTACTATCCATTAATTACCTGTGGAAACGTGTCTGTTCCAATACGTGCACAAAAATTCCAGGTGGGGCTGTGCCTTTGCCGTTCTCAACTGCCTTAAATAACCCTCGTTGTGACATTATTTTTCACCTATCAGATTGACCCAGGTTAAAAAGATGACGCTCACTGCTGGCGAGGCTGTTGGGGAAATGGGCACTTTCATCTTCCTTGAGGGGAATTTGTACAACTTCAATTTAGCAGGATCTTTCTAAATACAAAGTGGGTAGGCATTCATTCAATAACCTTTTAAAACTTTCTCTTGAAGCTTAATATACAGAAAAGTGCACAAATCATTAGTTGAGTTTCCCCAGAAAACGAAACATACCTGCGCCACCAGCATCCAGACCAAGAAACAAACCCTGAGCAGCCCCCGACAGCCAGGCTGGTGCTGCCCCCGCCCCCATTGCGTTGCACGGAGCTGTGGTTTAGTCCTTCTATTGTATGAATTCATCACAATTATTTAACTATTCGTCTGTCAATGGGCATTTGGCTGGGTTCCAGTTACAAATAATGCTGCTGCCAACACACCCTGGCTTTTGGTGGACACACGTGCATTTCTGTGGAGTGTGTGTCCACGAGCGGAACTGCCAGGTCACAGAACATGCCCAGGTTCGATTTTAGCAGATTCTTTGAATTTTTTCCCAGAGTCGTTTTACCAATTAATGCTCCCACCAGCAACATATGTGAGCTCTGATTGTGCCACATATTGACTTAGTATTGTATTTTTTTATGTTAGCCATTCTAATGAAATTTATTGTTATATTTATTGCAGTTTTAATTGCATCTCCATGACAGCTAATGATTGCAAGTATTTTTTCATGGGCTTATTAACCATTTGTTTATCTACTTTTTGTAGTTTATATTCAGTATTTTGCCTCTTATAAAGCAGTTGTCATTGATTTGAAAGAATTCTTTGTATAGTTTATATATTTATGTAATATATATAGTTATTATATATGTATTTGTTAAATATACATATACAGTGAATATTTTCTCCAAGTCTATACTTGCCTTTTCATTTTTTCTTTTTTTTTGTTGTTTTCTTAGTATCTTTTGCAAAACAGATTTTTAATTTTGATGACGTTCGATTACCATTACTTGCACTTTTAATTTTTATTATTTATTGATTTTAATTTAGTAATTTATCTATTTATTTTATATTTTATTTTTATATTTGTATTTCTATCTTATTTTTATATTTATTTTATTATTAAATAAAGTTAAACCCAAGATTTCTATATCAAAATGAAACCTCTGGGGAAAATAGCTTAGCTGCGTTCATTTGTCAGAGAAAAGAAATGTTGGAGCAGAGAGGTCAAGGGGGTTTACCCAAGGCCACAAGGTGTTGTTAAAATTTGTCAAACGCATTTTCTGTTTTTAATACGGTGAATCACACTGATTGACTTTCCAATGTTAAACCCACTTTGTACTCCTAGAATAAATGCCACTTGGCCATGACGCACGACTGGTCTTTTTATATGTTGCTGAACATGCTGCTAAACTTTTAGGAAGGAGTTTTGTGTCTGTGTGTCGTCTGAGTCAAGTTTTGCATTAGCGCAATGCTGGCCCAGAGGTGTCGCCTTCCACACTGTGAATGAGCCGTTGTTGAGTTCCTTCCCCGTCTGCTGGAGGTCACCAGTGAACCCACCCAAGCCTGTCCTCTGTGTTTGTAACTATGAATTAAATTTCCGAATAGGTTCATAGCATTGTGCAGTTTCTTCTTGAGTGAGCTTTGGTAGTTTGTGTCTTTCTCTGTTTCTCTCTTGCTGTGTCTCTTGTCTCTTGTTCTTTCCTCTATCCCGCAGCTGTCTCTGCCTTGGCCACGTCCATCCTGTTGTCACCCAGATTTCAACTGAGTCGTGGAATTTATTGGCATCATCATCGTTCACAGCGTTCCCTATCCTTTTCATGTCTGTCGGGGAGACGTGGCCAGGGAGTCCAGAGGGGACGGCTGAGGACTGCCCACGGATCCCGCAGCAGAACGACCCTGGTGAACAGGCAGCCTGTGGGTCCACAGGAACACTGAACCCACCCCGTCCAAGTCTCAAAGTGGCACATGTACATGGGCCAACGCAGCATCTCCCGGCTTCAAGGGAAAGCAGAGGCCACGAGTACAGACTCAGGAGAGAGCAGTCGCCAGGGCCGATCAGATCCTGTACCTGGAAGCTGAGGTCCCTGCTCAGCCTTAACTCCCCGGATCTACCCCAAAACACCTCAGATGGCCTGCTGCAGCAGGAGGGATGAGAGCCAGACCATGAGGAGGACCAACAAGAGGCAGCTGCTACTTTCTGGATGGGCAGGAGCAGGCTGAAAGATCTGAGTCCATCGGTGAGACTTTTTTTTTTTTTGGCTGCGTTGCGTCTTCCTTGCTGCGCGCGGGCTTTCTCTAGTTGCGGCAAGCGGGGGTTACTCTTAGTTGCGGTCCGTGGGCTTCTCATTGCGGTGGCTTTGCTTGTTGCGGAGCACGGGCTCTAGGCATGCGGGCTCGAAAGTTGTGGCACGCAGGCTCAGTAGTTGTGGCTCGCGGGCTCCAGAGCGCAGGCTCAGTAGTTGTGGCAAACGGGCTTAGTTGCTCCGCAGCATGTGGGATCTTCCCGGACCAGGGCTCGAACCTGTGTCCCCTGCATTGGCAGGTGGATTTTTTGTTTTTTTTAATAGAACTCTTTTTTTTTTTTTAATTTATTTATTTATTTATTTATTATTTATGGCTGTGTTGGGTCTTCGTTGCTGTGCGAGGGCTTTCTCTAGTTGCGGCGAGCGGGGGCCACTCTTCATCGCGGTGCGCGGGCCTCTCACTGTCGCGGCCTCTCTTGTTGCGGAGCACAGGCTCCAGACGCGCAGGCTCAGTAGTTGTGGCTCACGGGCCCAGCCGCTCCGCGGCATGTGGGATCCTCCCAGACCAGGGACCGAACCCGTGTCCCCTGCATTGGCAGGCGGATTCTTAACCACTGCGCCACCAGGGAAGTTCCATCAGTGAGACTTTATTCACATATTTATGCTCCCTCTCCGCGGGGCTGGGCCCAGACCACAGCTCCGCGTCTAGGCCGGGGGCTTGGGCGGGAGCCCTGGCCCTGGTCCTGGCCCAGGACTGGCTGGGCTCACACATGCTGCCTCCTGTGCCGCAGCACCTCCGTGGGCGTGAACGGAAAGTCCTTCTGGCAGGCCTCGCAGTGGTAGGGCCTCTGCAGGGCGGATGCCTTCTGGAGGGGCTCGGGGGCAGCTTCCTCAGCCCCTAAGGGAGAGGAGACGGGAGGCTGTGAGGGGCACGCGCCATTGCATGCTCTCACCCCCACCCAAATCCCAGAAACCTGGCAGGGTTAGGCTCTCTCCTGGCCTCTGGGGACTCCAGCTCTGTGTCCTCCAGGAAGCCCTCCTTGATCAATACACACACAGAGGCGAGTCTTTACTCTGTGTCCCAGGGGGTGAGAGAGACACAGAGAAAGACACAAGCAGAGACACAGAGACTGAAAGAGACAAATAGAGCCCAGGGGTGGGACCACGTGGCCCTACAGCCATCTCCCCAGCAAGTGCCAGCGTGTGGTGTGTGGGGCACCACAGCAGACTCTGTGCCCGGGTCTGCCCACTGCAGCGTCCCCTGGCTGACAACAGGATGGACGTGGCCAAGGCAGAGACAGCTGCAGGACAGAGGAAAGAACAAGAGATACGGCAAGAGAGAGACAGAGAAACAGACAGGAACACAGAGGCCGACCGGACAGGCGGAGACACAGAGACCAAAGAGAGACAGACACCACGACCTGAGAATGAGGTGGCTCCAGGGCCTCCTGGTCTCAGGCTCTGGGTCCTTGTGACGGAGTTCGCACGTGGCCCCAGCCAGGGCAGATGGCTGAGGTCGTGAGTCCCCAGAGTGTCGAGCAAGTGCCCAGAGGCACAGTCAACAACCACAGGCTGGACGGACAGCTGGGCAAACACAGGCGCCCCGGCCGCCACCGCCCCAGCCTCACCTGGGGAACCGTCCTGTGGGGCCTCGGGGCAGGTGTTCTCGTGGGCGATGCGCTCCAAGGGCGTGAAGGGCATGTGCAGGTCGCAGTGGGGGCAGGTCCAGAAGGTGCGGAGACAGTCGCTGTACAGGTCCGCGTCGCTCTGCGACAGGCAGGTTGTGTCAGGCCTGGCTCCCCCCCGCCCCCCGCCGCCAGCCTGGGACCTTCCCAAAACCCCTCGGGGCTGGCAGGCCCCTTTCTGAAACTGCATCCCTGGACTAAGCTGGAGTGTGGTTGGGGGCAGAGGGTGGGGGGAATCACTGAAGTCACATTTTCAGGGGCAGGAGGATGAGGGGCCAAGGTGGGGTCCGTGCTCACCGTGAGGCAGCTGTAGGTGAGGAAGTCAGTGACTGCGTAGCCCCCTTTGGTGGGATGGGGGGACGGGGTAGAGCAGCCAAAGAGGCCAGGGAGGCTGGGGGCAGCAGTGATGGTCTGGGGTCCCACATAGAGGTTCTGGATTTCCAGCCCTGTAAGCCGCCGGAGACTGTAGGAAACCTGAACAAAGAGAGACAGGAAATAGGGGAGAGAGACTCAGGCAGACATGATCGGAGCACCTGGATCCAGCCGTGCCGAAAGTCCACCCCTGGACTTTTCAGTTATGGGGGCCAATTGCTTAAGCCAATCACAACACGGTTTCAGATACTCATGACCACAGGCTTGTCTAGAACATTCCCTGATGCCCCATCCCCCATCTCACCTGCCTTCCCCAGACCCCTTCTCTCCTTATGACTGCTGGGAACACATCCAGACCTTAAGTCTGACCTGCAAGTCTGGCCACCTTGCCCCTTCTCCTCCAGCACATCAGCCTGTTCCTCTTTCCCTGGTCCACTGGGTCGCACCCCATCCACGGGTAATAGCAATAGAATCAGGAGCAATTCTCAACTCCCCACCACTTAAAGAGGTGGGAGATCAGTTTCAAATCTGCTCCGTCCGAATTCTTCCTGTCTGTCCTCCACAAATAGACAGATACCTTACAGCTTCCCTCTCACACCCTGCACGCCCTTAACTGCAAACGAAGGGTAACCTGCACCACACATGCAGTATGTATTCATGAATATCTGTTGAATGAGGGCCGCAGGGGTTAATGGCATGGCTCCTGGGGTCAAACCCTGGCTCCCCCCTTACCAGCTGTGTGACATTGGGCTTGTCATCAACCTCTCTGGTTTGAAAACCCCCAAATGTGTGCATACTGATGAGCTGGAAGCCAGGCCTTCCAGAGCTTTCATCCCTATGGCTGACGGCCCCTCTGGCCAAGGGGGTGCAGGTGCCCCGGAGGCGGGTACCTTGGACGCCGTGAACTGCAGCAGCTCCCTGCTCAGGGCCGCCACCTCCTTGCGGTTCACTGGGGCCTCCTCCTCCTCATCTCTGTCCTCCAGCCGCCACCGGGCCTGGTGGGCCAGCTGCCGGTCCAGGGCGCTTTCCCAGTGGGCCCGGAGCCGCAGGGAAGCCGCCAGGAGCCGGACAGCACTCTCACCGTCCGCAAGCTGGAGCTCCAGCCAGCCGTCGGCCACCAGACGGCAACAGTCACCACTGGTGTCCAGGGACCGGCTGAACAGCAGGAGGGACTGCAAGAGAAGGGGCAGGAGACGGGCAGTGGCAGGAGGGGCAGGACGCCATCGCAGAGAGGCCCCCCGCCCGGCTGGGCTCCTGCCCACCCCCCACTCTCCCACCCACCCATCCAGACGTCCACCTGTCTCTCCAAAGCATCCAGCCACCCGCGCAGCCGTCCACCCAGCCCTGCAACAAATACTGACCACACGCCTACTCTGTGCCAGACACTCTTCCGGGTGCCAGAGACACAACGTGAACAAGATGGACGCAGGCCTCGCCCCACGGAGCTGAAATTCTACTCGGAGAAAGAGACTAATGAAGACTAAAGAGTAAAACACAGAGCAGGTTCCGAGAAGTCAGGGGAGTCGTCACCGGCGCTGGGGGCCAGTGGCTGTCTCCATCTTCTTAGGGTTGCGGCTACACGTGTGTGTCCTGTCAACACTCGTCAAATGGCGTGCTTACTATGTGCACGTGTCACTCTCTGTACCTTTTATCCTCAAAATATATACACAAGTATTGAGTGCTAGTTAACGGGAAGCACGCTCAAGTGCTTACAGGTGAAGGGTACTGATGTCAGCAACTTACTTTAAAATGCATCAAGAAATTCAAAAGAAAGCCCACCTATTAAAATAGATTGATGAGTGGAGAGGTGATAAAGCAAAGACCGAATGTTAGCTGTAGGACTGGGGAGTGGGAATATTGAGTGTTCACTCTACACTTCTTTCATCTTTTCTCTTTGAAAACTGTCAAGATAACACGTTGGGGAAAATTCTATGGGATGGGGCGGGGGTGAGTGGATAGGGCAGGACTGGCCACGGGTCGAGGGTCTGTGGGGCTGGTGATAGAATATGAGAGTTCAGTGTGCTATTCTGTCTACTTTTGTGCATGTTTAAAATTCTCCATCATCAGAAACTGTACGGGGCAGGGGCCGGGGGTGGGGATTGAAATATCAGGCAGCATCTCGGCCAGCAAAGCCGTGTTTCCGTCCTGAGGTCCTGCTGACCACCAGGACTCCGGCCCTCGCCCCACCTCATTCCTCCGTCCGGCACTGGTACGGCATCTGGTGTGGTCTCTTACACTTGTGCTTCTCTTTACCATCTGCCTCCCCCACTTATACATGAGCCCCACGAACACAGGGAATCTTGTCCGTTCTGATCACGACTGCATTCCCAGCACCCGGAAGAGTACTTAGCGGCCGGTGCCAGGTGGCCACTCAGTACATGTTTGAACGAAGACATAACGGAGCAGATCAGAGTTCACTATCTTGATGCCAGTGGAAATCAGCATCAACAACATCTCCCAGGGCTCTAGGAAGGGTTTCTCTCCTCCCTCTATGTTCCCTGGGATGGAAGCGAGGGGGTCGGGGTAACGGGGACACCCACCTGATGGGGGGAGGCCTTAGGTGTGGCCTGTGACCCTGAGCTCAGGCTCAGCCACTTGCTCGCTGTGTGGCTTAGTCAAGGGACACGCCCTCCTCCTCACTGCCCCCTGCCCCCAGCCCCATCTTCTCCCCTATGAAGTGAGAATTGTGGCCAGGCCTGGAACCACAGGGTGGCCACAGTGGGCACACAGGTGTGGCAGCTACTGCTGTCAGGAACCCCCCTTGCTGGCTGCAGACACATATACACACGTATATCTGCAACCTGAGTACGTCCTCAGCCTCCAGCGCCATCCGCTCCTGCCCTACGACCGCAGTCGCCTCCTTGCTGGGCTCCTGGCCTCTGCCCCGTGTCAGACCCAGTCCCAGCTCTGCTCAGAACCCTCTGGTGGTGGGGCGGAGGGGGATCCAGTCTCACCTGCCTCCCTGACCTCTTCTCCAGCCACGCTCCCCCTCACTGACTCTGCTCCAGCTGTCCCGTGTCCACACCAGGCACGTGGTGCCTCAGGGCCTTTGCACTTGCTCTTCGCTCTGCCCAGGACACTCTTCCCGCAGAGATCCCTACGGCTCCCTCCCTCCCTCCCTCAGGTCTTTACTTGACTGCACCTTCTCAATGAGGCCCACCCGCATCGCCTAATTCCACACTAGAACCTGTCCCCTCCCCTCCCCCCTCAACCCACCCCTCCCCAATCACCTTTCCTGTTCTTCTCATTTTCCCCGAACGCTTGTCGCCCTCTACCCTATCATTTAGTGCTGCACTGCGTTTAGTGCTACTGCCCGCCCTCCCCCCGCGAGATGTGAGCTCCTGGAGAGCGGGAACCGGGTCTTGCCTTGTGCACCTTCCACAGGTCCTGGCACCCGGCAGGCACTCAGCGAGTAATGAATGGCAGCAGCCAGCCTGGGGGAAGGCGGCTCCTCCAGGCCCACCCGGGGCCCCCTGCCCTGGGACACAGCCATGGCACTGGGAGCCGGGAGGCAGGGAGGCTGGGGCGGGGACGCACCTGCAGAGCGGGGATGCGGACGCAGTTCACCAGGTACGGTTTGTTGGTCTCCAGCAGGGACACGAAGGTGAGGAGCTGGTGCTTGCTGCTCATCTTGTCCTTGTCATCTGAAAGGGTCGAGGGGACGGCTCAGCTCCCCCCCCCCCACACCCGTCATCCCCCAGCGGCTGCCTGCCCCACCCGGGCCATTCACACATCCACACAAAGAACACGCTCACGTGTGTAACGATAAAATGCCTGTGGCTTATTCTTAAATACTTTGCCAGGCTGGATGTGATTTTGGCTATTCACTGATACTAAGAACTATTAATTTTGTCAGGGGTGATGACAGCATTGTGGTGATGCAAAAAAACAATCCTTAAGAATATGATTTTTATTATTATTACTAACTGGTAAGATGTCTGGGACCTGCTTTAACATGCTCCAGCAAAAAGGAAAAAAAAAAAAAAAAATCAAGGGAACAGAAGAAACAAGGATGGAAAAATGGTGACAGCTACAGCTAGGTAAGAGCACAGAGGGTTCCTCACACTCTCTCTACTTGGAAGATGCCTGGAACTTTCAAAATGTTTTCAAAAAGGAGTAAAACAATGTAATAGGAAGAGGGTAAATTCACTTGGAATTTACAGCACTTAAAGATTAGAGAGAAAATTTCAAATTCTATCTTTGGTATTTAAAATCATAAACCTTACCTTTTGGGGTTACTGTTTACCATTTTAGTGCAGTGTGTTACTTTCTTTACAAACAGGAGAAGGATGAGCTGTGTTTCAGCGCTCAGGCAAAGCACACAACTAGTCCTTCACGTTGCAGACGTGAAGCCCGCTCCTGAGTGCAGGGCCTGCGCCTGGGGAAGGGCACCCTGGTGGGACTGGCCTGGCCTGAGTGCAGCCTCAGCTGAGGCGACTTCTGTGGCCTGGATCCCACTAGAAGGTAGACCGAATCCAACTGCCTGAACGCTGGGGCTGGGGGGCCCCCCCAGGCAGGACCAAGCCCTAAAGTTCACGGGGCTCCCGGGACAGGTCTCCTGGCAGGCACTGCTCTAACTGCTAAAACCTCAGGCCTTGGGACGGGCTCGGGGCTCGGGGCAGCCAGCACCTAGTGGGAGGGCGAGGCTCAGCAAGGGGTAGACTTGCCAAGGCCACCCAGCCACATCTGGCTCTTGGGAGCTGCAGGTCCCACGTCAGAAGCCCCAGCGAAGCTGAATGAGGGGAGGAGCGAGGGGGTAACCCCAGATGGCAAGGGGCACACTGGGGTCACTGTCCCGCCCCTCACGTCCCCGATGGAGGGCTTCTCCCCACCCCTACCTGGGCTCACTGTACCTCGGCTCCCATCGCCGCCCCTGGCCTCCTGTTCCTGTGTGTGCAGCACCTCAGGGCTGTTGGCGAAGATGCAGGTGGGGTGCAGCACGGCGCCCTGCTTGGTCTCGGTGTGGAAGATCTGGAGAAGCCAAAGGCGGGCGCTGGGTGACAGAGGCCCTCAGACTTGCTCTTCCCGCTGCCAGGTTCCCTCCTCCTCATCTCAACTCAGAAGTCTCCTCCTCCAGGAAGCCCTTCCTGACCTCCTCCAAGGCTGATCAGGTCCCCCTCCGCCCCTGGGTCCCCATCCCGACCCCAACCACTCTGGTCATCTGTCTGGGAACGAGTCTATCCCCCAACCCCGCCACTAGACTGCAGCCCCACAAGGGAATGGCCAAGGCTGTTTCAGTCACTGCTGTATCCCCAGCACAGAGCAGGTGCTGGGAAGGGGTGACAGATGACAAAACACACACGGGGACGGGGAGAGGGAAGGAGACCCACCTGGTCCGAGTCCTTGCGGCCGCTGTTGAACGGGTCCGGGATGGCAAGCTGGGGGTAGAGGCCCCGGCCCAGCACCAGCTTGAGCAGGGCCATCTGGTCCCGAGTCAGGGCCTGGGCCGCGCCGGCGGCCGCCTGCAGCTGTTCCAGGTTGTGCCGGAGCTTAAACTTCACATCCTGGTGGCAACACGGGGGAAGGTGGGTTCCCGAGGGCCCTCCCCGCTACCCCTGGGGCTTGTACTGGAATCTGTGGATCCAAGGGTTTCTGTAGACTCCTATCCATGGAAACCTGCCTCCTGAATGAGGGCAGGGCTGTGTCCTCTCAGACCCCAGAGCAGGGCCATGTCCCATAAGACCCCCAGGGCAGCCCACATCCCCACTCTGATCAACTCCATCCCCACCCACCCCAGGCACCAGTCAGCCCCACGGCGCCTCACCTGGATGTCCACGTTGTCGCCGGCCCCCTGGGAGGCTGTGCCGCCCCGGTCCTCATCGCTGGAGCCGCCGTCCTGGTCCTCCTGGAGCCGCAGCACCTTGCGCCTGCGCCCCTGGCCCTCCTCATGCTGGCGCTTCAGCTGGTAGAGCGCCTGGCGCTCCCGGCGCTGCCGTAGCCGACTGTAGCTGTCCCTCGGCTTCGAGGCCTGGGCCCTGGCCAGCAGCCCGTGGTCTTCCAACAGCTCCTGGGGGCGGGTGGGGCCCAAGTGAGGGACACGGGGCAGGCCAGGCGTGCTCTGGATGCAGACGCACGTTCCGGTCTGGGGCCTGCTGCTGGCTGGCACAAGACCTCACCCTTAGAGCCACACTTTTCCTCAAATGAAAAACGGGGCCCCTCCTGGCACCTCCCTGCTAGGGCTGTTAGGGCTGAAAGGGGCTGTATGAGAACAACTCTTTGCACGGTGCCGGGCACATGACTGCTCCGGGAAAGAGCCGTCTCTGTCATCGGCCAACGGAACACCTGGGCCAGCCGCCAGGAGGGAGGAGAGGAGGCCAGGCGATCACCACCCAGGGTCCTCCGCGGGGCCTCCTCTCCACACAGTCATCAGCAGGCTCCGGGTACGCTCAGAAATGCCAAGACCTGGGCCCCATCCCAGAATGACTGAATCAGAATCTCATGGGGGTGGGTGTGGAATCTGGATATCACGGACCCTCCCCATGATTCCAATGCACATTAGAGACCTACTGCCCACGCCTTTGGAAGCAGTCTCCCAGGGACCTACTGGATTGGACCTTCTGTTTCTCATCGAGCCCCGACCAACGAGGAGAGATAGGATATCATATGTGACTCAGAGAGTGAGAGAGAGAAAAGGACCCACACTTTTCATTAGTTTCTCAGCGTCTGGGGCTCAACAAAGGTTGAACCGTCGCTCTTTAGAAAGTCAGAGATGTATAAAAAAAAAAAAGAAAGTCAGAGATGTTGAGAGATGCCGAGAACAGCTGGGATGTTGGTGGTCCCCAACACGGAGACCCATGCGATTGCGTGGGAGGCCTTGGCGGTGACCGTCCACTCTGGGCCGCAATCTGCCCTCCTGTAGCCGAGAGGAACGGTTACACCGTTATTTTCGTTCCGTGGCACGCTACACGACCGCAGAGAAGTCCTTGGCACTGGATCTTTTTGTGCTTGAATGGAAAGATGCCCGTGGAATATTAACGACACAAGCAAGCTGTAGAACCACATCCTCATAATGACGATGAAAACTGCAAACACTTGTATGGGAACACCTGTGTGTCAGGCCCTTCTAAATGCTCTACGTGTATTAACTCGTTTAATCTTCATGGGAACGCTGGGAGGCAGGGGCTGTTTTTAGCCTCCCCGTT
Organism: Eubalaena glacialis; assembly: GCF_028564815.1. NCBI lineage: Eukaryota > Metazoa > Chordata > Mammalia > Artiodactyla > Balaenidae > Eubalaena > Eubalaena glacialis. Next base: position 61,408,650 of record NC_083733.1, on the reverse strand, counting down.
TTCAGAGCGAGAAGCTGAGGCCCCGAGAGGCCCAGTAACTCGCCCAGGGTTGCACTGCTAGCAAGCGGCAGAGCTCAGATTCACTGCTAGGACGTCCGGCTCCAAATCTGGTGCCCCGTGCAGCCTGCCGGCACTCGGCCAGCTCGGCTCCCCCACTCCAGAGAAGGCGGCTTTTCGTGAGGATGCGGCTTGTGACCCTGTCCACCCCTCCAGGAAGCCCTCCTGGATCTCCACCCCTTTGCCCGGGCCCCACCCCACACCTGGTGATGTGACGGTAGGGGAGGCACGTGTAGGGTGGGACTCATGACTGTCAGAGGATGGGAAGCCGTGCCGCAGAAGGTGCTCATGCACACCCCACTCCAGCGCCCCCCACCCCCACTCGCCAGGTCTGTTCCTGGCCCTGTCTGCCTGGGCAGGCCGGCCCTCACCCCTCCTCCCGGGCCTCACCTTGAACTGGCGCCGCAGGTTGGCCATCTCATACAGCCGATGCTCCTCTATGCCCCGGTGGCGGCACCACCTGCGAGAGTTTCTGCTCCGTTCAGATTTCACCTGGGTGGAGGTCCGGCCACCAGAGGGTCAGGGCCTGGCCAGCTGGGAGGAGGGATGGGGGTGCCGACCCACTGCCCAGACGAACCCAGTGTGAGCCCAAACACCAGCCTCTGGGAGGATGGCAGGCAGGCCTGCTGGCCCTCCCTCAGCACCACCTGCTCTCCTCCTTTTTCCAGGTCTCAGCCCCACTGCCCCCTCCTACAGGAAGCCCTCCCAGACACCACATGGGGTCAGACACCCTACCTGGGCTCTCCCAGCCCCTTAGACTCCCCATCACAGCCCAGTCTGGGTGGTCACTGTCCAGGGACGGTCTCTCTCTTGCACTGAACTGGGAGCCCAGGAGGGCCGGGCCGGGTAGTTTTAGTCACCACTGGGTCCCCAGCACTACCCAGAACAGGACCCGGCCCGGTCAGGGAACGTGTGCTCGAGATAGAGCCCCCACCCTAAGGCATCTAAACTCTCTCCAGATGGCACTGGCTTTCGTCAGCGCTTTAGAAACCGCAGGCTCCCCCTCAGGCGGGGGCCTCTGCACGTGCTGGTCCCACGAATGGAGTCGGGGTCCTCCGCAGACAGGCCCGGCCTGCGGAGGGCTCAGTGGTCGTCCCTGGGGTGGGGGTGGGGCGCACAAGGAGGAGCCACAGCCTCAGGGAGGTCCTGGCCCCGTGAAGAACGACAGTCAGACGGGGGCACCCTGCTGTCAACCTCACCTGCACCCAGGTGTTGAAGACGTTGAAGAGCGTGAAGGGGTCGCCCTGGTCACTCTCCAGGGGTCGCCGCGCCGCCACACACTCGGGGTTGCTCTGGGCACCGCGGGTGAAGGGCGACTGGACGCTGAGGGCGGCGGCGATGGTGAGCACAGGCTCCGCCAGGTGGAACATGGAGCCCAGGATCAGCATCTTCCCTGGGGGCAGACACCGCGCTGAGCCTCCTGGGCGCCTGACAGCATCCCCAGCCCTCTGGGACCCCTGACCCACCCTCCACCTCACCCACAGAGGGCCTCGGGAGCCAGAGGGACAGAATCAAACCCAGAATCGGATCCCAATGTGATGGAAGACTGTTTCCACCTGCCCCAAGGTCAGTGGCCTGCATGTCATGCATCTGACTCACCCTCACTGTTCCCCTTGCCTACGTTTCCAGAAAGTTCCTGTTACACATGTAGCCTCATAAGATAAAGTAGGGCAGTAAAACAAGGCTGTCCCAGAACCCCCTAGCTCTGTCACCTCAGGCAAGTCCCTCCACCTCTCTGTGCCTCTGTTTCCCCATCTGTGAAATGGGTTAACTGCAGCATGTACCTGCTGTGAAGATGAACTGTGTTTCACCTGTGAAGCACTGGAAGCTCCACCTGGCACAGAGCAAGAACGGTGACTGAGCCACCTGGGCCCAGAACTGCCCAGCACTGCATCATCTGTGTCTCCTGCTCCGCAGAGCCTGGGGACCGATGGTGCCAGCCTGACTGGGGCGTGCCTCCCTGGCGAGCGAGGGACAGCCTTTCCCTGAGCCTCGTTTTCCTCAACTGTACAACGCGAGCGCCCAGAGGCCCTCCCCTCACCAGGTGAAGATGAAATAAGGGCCACAAAGTCTTCCACTGACACAAAGCAAATGCTCACAGACTGTTCTCTTTCTTCTCAGATCTGATTCTCCTTGCACTAGCCCTGTTTCCTTCTAAAATAAACAAAAATAACCATTTCCATAGCTGTGGGTGGCCCTCAGGGTTGGTGGTATCCAGCCTGCTGCCCGTACTGACGCTCCAGCGTGTCGCAGTGATGGAGACTTTAACGACACTGACACAGGCAGAAAGCGCCCCTGAGCATTATGCTTGGGAAGTGGTGCCCCAGGTGGTAGAACTCAGCTAGGAATATTCTCTGGGCCGTGGATTGCTGGTAGACACAGAATGTCTCAAGTCAGGAGGATTGGGCAAGATGAATATGCCTCGGTCAGCAAGTTCCTCGGGAGGGGCAGGGATGACTCAGGATGAGCAAGAGGAAGAGGCAGGCGGTTTTGACATCCAACCGCAAGAGAGGGGGTACCACGGTGGAGCTGGGGACAGGCTGTGCAGAGGAGGGAAGTGTCTGTTTTGTTCACTGCTGTATCCCTGGCGCTAGAACAGGACCTGACACAGAGGACCTGAGAATGAATGGACAGGGCCCAGAGAAGGACCAGACTTGCCCCCGGGCCACTCAGAGCGAGCAGTGTCCCACACCCATTCCCAGGACCCTATGTGATCACCCACAGGGGGGTCCTCACCAATCACGACATCCACAGGCAGCTGGGCCAGCAGGGACCCGATGGGGGTGAGGGCCTCTGAGCTGTCCAGGGCCCCCTGGTCCCGGAGGTAGAGGATGGCCGTTTCCAAGCTGGTTGGTGGGGGGGGCTCGATGAAGGGAAAGGTTCGGGGGTCCCCCACGCTCATGCCCTTCATCTGGAATGAGAACCAAACCCTGTCAGGAATGGGGAACACATGAGCCGCTGTGGAACACTGGGGGACTCAGGGATCACAAACTTGTGATACTTTAAAATGCCCAATGTCAAGGCCCATTGTACGGAAGCAGGGAAGGAGGGCCATTGTCTGTCTGTCTGCCTAGCAGCTCTTCTCCACACCCTGGCCATGGAGTGAGCAGACAATCTAAGCTGGACCAGTTGAGGTTTCTCAGCCTCTGGTCAGAGCGACTGACTAAGGAATGAGCACATGACCTGAGCTGGGCCATTCAGAATCCTTCCCTGGGACTTTGCAGACTGGAGCTGAGAGAGAGAAGCTCCAGCATCCTCTCTGGTTGTGAGGGGCCAGGATGGAAGCCCAGAGCTATTGTGGTTAGTTTTTCCACTGCCTGGAAATTAGCCCATTCACAGCAGATGGAGAAATCCTTAATTTTTCCTAAGCTAGACCCCCCCCGCCCAACATGGACACACAAATCCATAAAATCCCATTTTCTGCTAACAACAGTTTGAGTTGGGTTTCTCTCACTTTTGACCAAAGCATCCCAACTGATTCAAAGGCCCAGAGGGGTAGCAGGTCATGGGGAGGAAGCAGTGAAACAGGTACCGTCACCAGGTCTGGCATGGCATAGGGAAAGAGCACCTCTCTGGTGAGTGGATGAAGGAAAGGCTGGCACGCGGCTCACATGACCATGAGAGGGTGAGAACAAGGCTCAGAGAGCCTAGGGGTTCAGCCAAAGTCTCTGGGTAAGGCGCCCTGCTCTCCTGGGCCTGATCTGGAGGGCACCGGAAGTTCTGGCATCCACCCAGCAACCAGTGGTACCACCTTCCTCCCTGCTCACGAAGCTGTGGTGTTGTCTGGGAGATCACTAATACTCATTAAAAGACCTTTGAATTAGAAGCTCTGGGTGAGGGGTAGGGCACGGATGTTTTCTGTTTTTTTAAGCGCTCTCGTGATTCCAACGTGTAGCTGGGACTGCGAATCACTGCTCTGATCCAGTCGGGCAATGCCACCCCCCCCCCCACCGGACAATTACAGGTCACAGAGTGGACATGTGACCCGGTTCTGCTGACAAGACAGGATGGGAGACCAGCCGGGGGCTTCTGGAAAAGGTTCCCACGGCCTTAAAAATGAGACCCACAGATTGGGAATTCCCTGGCGGGCCAGTGGTTGGGACTCCGCACTTTCACTGCCGTGAGCCTGGGTTCAATCCCTGCTTGGGGAACTAAGATCCTGGAAGCTGCTTGGCATGGCCAAAAAAAAAAAAAAAAAAATGAGATCCACAAAGAGGGGCAGTTCATCACCTCTGCAGCCAGATAGTAAAGAAGGAGGAGGTGCTGCCCATGGCTACCAGAGCCAGGTGGCATTCATGAGGCACGCTCTGGAGCTTGAAACCTCAGATGGAATCCGGGCTCTGCCACTTGCCAGCCATACCACATGGATCAAGCTACTTAACCTCTCTGCATCCTTTTTCTCATCCATAAATTGGAATAAGTTTACCTACTACAGAGATTGTGTGAGGAGCAAAATTTATATACATAACTCAGGCACCTAGAACAGAGCTAGCACACAGGAAGTACTAGGTAAGTGCTTTTTATCATCATCATCATCATCGTCATTAGAACAGCTGCTGCTAAGCTGAGGCTGGAAAGCTAGAAAAAACCCTGGTCCTTTATGACATCACCATTCTATTTAAATAACCAAGCCTGGGGACTTCCCTGGTGGTCCAGTGGGTAAGACTCCACGCTCCCAATGCAGGGGGCCCAGGTTCAATCCCTGGTCGGGGAACTAGATCTCGCATGCCACAACTAAAAAAAGATCCCACGTGCCGCAACTAAGACCTGGCACAACCAAAATATATTAAATAAATATTAAATAAATAAATAAATAAATAACCAAGCCTGGTACTTCCCTATCTCAAGGTTTCTTGTTATGTGAAACGGTACATTTTCTGTATTGTTCAAGTCAGCATTTTTCAAACAGCAGGTTATGTGAGTCAGGAACTCCATGACATGGGTCACAACTGGCATTTTTTTAAAAGGAAATCAAATGAATAGAAACAATCAGTGTGCATCACCCATAAGAAAGGGGGCTGGTTCATGCCTCTCTCCCACCTGGGCACGTGTGAGCCTGAGGCAGATGCCAACTGCTGTTCCCCACTTTCAATTTTGCTTCTTCCTGAGCACAGAGACTACACTTCCCAGCCTCCCCTGCAGTGAGGTGTGGCCACAGAACTGAGCTCTCACCAGGGTGAGTGGAAGGGAAGTACACTGCTTGTGGACCTGGCCCTCACACCCTCCCAAACGTTAAGTCCCACGCTCTCTCCCCATCGCTGGCTGACACACATGATGAAGAGGCCCCAAGGAGATGATGGAGCCATGAGAGGAAAAAGGCCCAGGTCTCTGAATAAAGGAAACTGCCCACCAACCCAAGCACTAATGTTCTGCTGTGTTGGCTGTTATGTGAGTGGGTCTATTTGTCACAGCAGCCTTATTAAGCAAAACTAACTACTGAGATACAAGCCATGACATAAAATGTACTGAGAAACCCCGGTTTTGTGTTTGTTTGTTTTTGTGTTAATAAATTTATTTATTTTTGGCTGCGTTGGGTCTTCGTTGCTATGCGCGGGCTTTTCTCTAGTTGCAGCGAGCGGGGGCTACTCTTCGTTGTGGTGCGAGGGCTTCTCACTGCAGTGGCTTCTCTTGTTGCGGAGCACAGGCTCTAGGTGCACAGGCTTCAGTAGTTGTGGCATATGGGCTCAGTAGTTGTGGCTCACGGGTTTAGCTGCTCCGCGACATGTGGGATCTTCCCGGACCAGGGCTTGAACCCGTGTCCCCTGCATTGGCAGGCAGATTCTTAACCACTGCGCCACCAGGGAAGCCCGAAACCCCGGTTTTAAAAGCCACTTCTTGATGGGTTTTCTGTTACAGCTGAAAGCATTCTGATTGAGTCACAAGGTTCTTCCCATGACCCTGTGGATTTGGGGGGACAGTTCTCCCCTCAATACGGGATCTGACATTTGGAAGGAATGAGTTCCACTCAGTGGCCTGGCCAGCCCTGCCCTTCCTGACCCTGAAACCATGTCTAAATGCCTCCTGGGTTCCTCTCTGGCACCAGCACTCAGGATCCAGTCCCCTACCAGCCCCTGCCTCACCTGCAGCACCAATGCATCCAGGGCGACCCTCCGAATCTCCGGGACAGGGTAGGGGGCGAAGGCATCGTAGTCCGATTCGGCATAGAGGCGGAAGCAGACACCAGGGCCCGTGCGGCCCGCCCGGCCCTTACGCTGCTCAGCACTCGCCTGACTGATCCAGAACTCCTGCAGCCGCTGCAGTTTGGCCTGCGGGTCATAGCTCATCTCCTTCACCTTCCCTGGGTGGGCAGGAGGGTAGCAGGGAGGGAAGGGGATGTGTGTGCAGGAGCCACGTGGGCCCTCCATGCGCCTGGCCCTCTACCCAGCCGTTCACTCACTGACACCCTCACTTACTCCTTTGTTCCAGTAACACTAACTGAGAGCTTACTCTTGGCCCCACCCTACCATTTTGTTAATGTATTCTTTAGTTTCCTCATTCACTTATCTTTTCATTTATTTTCTCAAGCCTTTTCTTACTCAGAGGTTCAGTCATCCAACATAAAATCACGGAATCTTTTATCATCAGTGGCATCAGATTCAATACAATAAGATAACTGCCGACATTTATTGAGCATTCACCCTGTGCCAGGTACCAGCCTCAGCCCCCAAATGTATTAACTTCTTTAATCCTCACAACCTGAGGGAGGTGCTGTTATTATTGCCATTTTACAAATGAGCAAACTGACGCACTGAGAGTCACACAGCCAGCAGTGTACCTGCAGGCTGGCCCCAGTGTCTCCTCGCCACTAGGCTATGCTGACTTTCCAGAGAACAGTCTAGTTGGGAAGACAGACAATAAATAGATTAAGATATATAAAATATAATGCCCATACTATGAGGAAAAATAAAGCCTCATAAGGGAAGTGACAGTGAAAGGAGATCACTTAGATAAAGTGAACAAGTGGGCTTCTCTAATGGGGAGACATTTGCGTAGGTCCTGAAATAAGGTGAGGGAGTGAGCCGTGTAAAAATCTGGGGAGAGACAGCTCTCAGCAGAGACGACGGTAAGTGCAAAGGCCCTGAGGCAGGAGCAAGCTAGGAAGGCCTGAGCAAGATTAAGATGCTGCCACTGCTCCACAGCCCTAAACACTACCTCCTCCCTGCTGTGGTCCGGAGTTCCCTCACTACATGTGCACAGCTCCAAACCCCACACTTCTCACCAGATCCTTGAGGTAGCTGGGGGGCAGCGCTTACCAGAATCTACAACAAAGCGGATCCCATCAATGGTGACTGAGGTTTCAGCGATGTTGGTGGAGAGGATGCACTTCCGGACTCCAGGTGGGGCCACGTCGAACACCTGGGGTATAGTGAAGAGGCGGCATCAGTGCCTTATCTTTCTCTCACCCCAGGCCCTTCACACAACTAACTCGGCACTCACTAACCCACGTGTCCAGTGGCCTCCTGGATGCCTCCTGGATGTCCCATGGGCACCTCACAGCTATATGTCTAAAACAGCCTCAGCACCTTCTACTGAACCCTTCCCTACTCGGGCCCCCATCTTAGAGATGGCTCATCATCTACTGCATCACCGGGGCCAGAAACCTGGGCTGTCCTGGGTGTTCCCTCCCTTCTCACCCACCCAGCCACACCTGATCGTCTTGAACATCTCATGAATTCACTCCCTCCTCCCCAAACCCACAGCCCCTGCCCTGCTCCACGCCCCTCCTTTCCCATCCCAATCCCGCTCCAGCTTCCTCCCTGGGCTCTAGTCTCATCCCCTCCCATCCAGCCTTCACATGCAGCAGAGGGATCTGCTAAAGCACAAACTGGCACTGCCCGCCACCTTGCTCAGAACCTTCCCATGACCCCCCCAGTGCCCTCAGGACAAAGCCCACCACCACATTGGGTCTTCAAGGTCCCTGGTGGTCTAACCCTGCCCACCTCTCCAGTCCCATCTCTCCTGACTTCCCCTTCACAATCTGGACCCAGCCACTTTGAGTGCAGTTTCCCAGCTGTCCCATCTTTCTTTCACCCCAGGCCCTTTGCACAAGCCCTTCTCATGGACCCAAGAGACAGCCAAGCACAGTGGTTAAGAGTGGCTGTCAGCAACTGCAGCCTGCAGGCCAAATCCACCCTGCCACCTGTTTTTGTAAATCAAGTTTTAATGGAACACAGCCTCACCAGGTCAGTCTACAGCTGCTTTCTACCTGTAATAGTAGAGTAGTTACGACAGAGACCAAAGAGCCCATAAAACCTAAAACTTTGCCCTCTTCACAGAAAGTCTGCCAACCTCTAGCTAAGAGTATGGGCTCTGGTACCAAATTACCAAGTTCTACAGCCTGGCTCTGCCAATTATGTGACTTTGCATAAGTGCCTACGCCTCAGTTTCTGTATCTATTGAATGGGGACAACAGGACCTGGCAGACAGGGCGGCTGTGAAGATTAGAGACAACGAGTACACAGAGCTCAGGACTCTGCCCAGCACAAAACAAGTGCTCCACACACTTCAGCTAGGACACGCTTCTCCTTACCCCCTTCCTAGAATGGGGCTTTCTCAGGTCTCCACGTGCAGAGTCCCTTCCTCCAGGAAGCCTTTCCTGAGTCCACCAAGACTCTGCTCTCAGAGTATCCAGAGTTCTCCTCTACCACTTGTTGGATTGTCAATTACTTGTCTATCCCCCCTCAGCAGACCAGCAGCTTGAGGGGAAGAACCATATCTCAGCTCCCACTGGGTCCCAAAGAGGCCCCTGGGAGCAAGGGGGGCACTAAGGAGGTGCTCAAAGGTTGTTTCTTTAATCACTAAACAACCAAGTCTGACCTGAAGGGATTCTTCCGGAGATGACTATGGTAGTCAGCCTCCAGGACAGCCTGGGGGAGTCTCAACTCCCGGGATTCACACCCTCACCCAGTACCTTCCCCCTGAACAGGGCAGACCGGGTTAAAAACTAAGGGATAAGGCTTCCCTGGTGGCGCAGTGGTTAAGAATCCACCTGCCAATGCAGGGGACACGGGTTTGAGTCCTGGTCCAGGAAGATCCCACATGCTGCGGAGCAACTAAGCCCGTGCGCCACAACTACTGAGCCTGTGCTCTAGAGCCCGCGAGCCACAACTACTGAAGCTCACGTGCCTACAGCCTGTGCTCCGTAACAAGAGAAGCCACCGCAATGAGAAGCCCACACACTGCAACGAACAGTAGCCCCCACTCGCCACAGCTAGAGAAAGCCCGTGCTTTTCCCAACACAGCCAAAAATAAATAAATAAAATAAATAAATTTAAAAATAAATAAATAAAACAAAACTATCTACTATCTGGAAATTAAAAAAAAACAAAAAACAAAAAACAAAAAAACTGGGCTTCCCTGGTGGCGCAGTGGTTGAGAATCTGCCTGCCAATGCAGGGGACACAGGTTCGAGCCCTGGTCTGGGAAGATCCCACATGCCGCGGAGCAACTAGGCCCGTGAGCCACAGCTACTGAGCCTGCGCGTCTGGAGCCTGTGCTCCGCAACAAGAGAGGCCGCGATAGTGAGAGGCCCGCGCACCGCGATGAAGAGTGGCCCCCGCTTGCCACAACTAGAAGAAAGCCCTCACACAGAAACGAAGACCCAACACAGCCATAAATCAATAAATAAATAAATAAATTTTTTAAAAAAAACAAAAAAAAACTAAGGGATACTGTAGAAATGATGGTTTGTGATTTCCAAAGCTAGGTCATAAAAGATGTTGTGGCTTCTACTTTGGTCTCTTGGGAAGAGCCAGCCACCATATTGTGAGGACACTCAAACAGCCCCCTAGAGAGGCCCCCAGCCAACAGCCAGCTCCATCTGAGAACACAATCCTCCAGCCCCAGTCAAGCCTTCAGATGAGAGCATCCCCAGCTGACATCTGACTTCAACCTCATGAGAGAACCTGAGCCAGAACCATCCAGCTAAGTTCCTCCCAGATTTCTGATCTACAGAAACTATGTGAGATAATGAATGTAACATTAAACGTGCTGCTAGGTTTGGGGGTAATTTGTTACACGGCAATCAATAACTAAGACAGTGACCCAAAGGCCTCTCTCCCAGCACCCTTCCATTCCAACCAGGCGGTCTCTTCACCTTTCCCCACACCCTACTCACAGGTTCCCACCTCCAGGCCTTTGCTCAAGCTGGTTCCCCCCACCTGGACTGCCTTCCTCCCTCTTCTCCTACTCAAAACCCTCCTTGTCCTCCAAAGCTCAGCTCCAATGCCTCCCACCTCATCAGGAACTCAAAGATGGGAGCAGCCCCTCTGCAGCCCACAGCCCTGGCTTGTGGGGTCACATCAGTCCTGCATTAGCCGCCCTCAACCCCTCCTAGACCCCCATCTGCCCCACGCGGCCTGGCTGCATGCGCCACCTTGTCCTGGTCGGCCACAGAGAGGGCACTGTGCAGCGGCAGCACCGCCCAGCGCTGGGTGTGGCTGGCGTAGGTCTGGGCGGCCTCGAGCACGGCGCTGATCTCCGCCATGCCACTGAGGAAGACCAAGAGGTCACCCCGCTCCTCGGGTGGGTACTTATTGTCAATGGCCTCCAGCACCCTGAGGAAGGGCCGCGGGTCCAGTTTTTCCGACTTGGATGTTGTCGGCTCGGCCTCCTGCGGCTGGTACACGACCTGTGAGGAGACAGCCCCAGGCAGGAGCATACCTTGTCACTCCAGCTCCCGAGCAACGGGGCGGGGAGGTCACAGGCTGACAGAGAAGACACAGATCAGTCAGGCAGCAGACAGCACACTCAAAGACGATAATTTGAGGAGGATGTAATAAAAGGTCAAAGTATCAAGGTAATTGGAAGGTTTCTGGGGTGCTGGTAATGTTCATGTTTTTTAATCTGGGTGCTGGCTCTATACAGGTATTTAATTTGTGAAAATTAATTGAGCTGTACACTTATGATATGGGTACTATTTTGTATCCAGAGTGTAACTCCAACAAGAACAAAATTTTAAGGGGCAGAGTTGGGATTAAAACTCTAGAAATCACTTCTCTGAAAGCATCCTCACTGTTTCTAATGGCTACTTAGAAGACAGACTGATGGGCATTTAGACCCAGAAACCACAAGGGACAGTGCATCTCCTGGTGCTAGGAACCTCAGAGCTCTTAGCAATTCCTGGGCCCAAAAACAAGAGGAAGTAGTGGTTATCAAAACCATAAAGGAGAGAGCTGTGTGGAGAGACATCTCGAAAAGGAGCTGTGACTTCGGGTGAGGGTCACAGTTCACTGGAGACCTCGGGGGAGGGGGCTGACTCTCCTTTTCCCACTAGCCAACCAGAAGGCAGAGGGGAAAGGGGTCCGTTTGTGCCTCCCAGGGAAGACAGGAAGGTGGGGAAGGGACAAGGAGATCTGGAAGGGCAAACAGAAGCTATCGAGCACAGGGCCATGTCTGTCTGTGAGTGGGATTCAAGTCCTGGCTCTGCCACTTCTGAGAAACTGCTAAACACCCTGTAATGCACAGGGCAGCCAAGAATTATCCAGACCCAAATGTCAAAAGCGCTGAGTCTGAGAAACCCTGCCCTATGAGATGGTAGAGCAATGAGAAAAGAGGAGCCTGGGTCCCTGAATGACCACGTAGAACAGAGCTGCCCATCAGCCTGGACCAGCCACATTTGGCTGGCTTGGGTTATATATGAAAAATTTATTTCTATGTTATTTGAGCCTTTAAATTTTGGGGTCTCCTCTAACAAGCACTTAGCACTCTATCCAGCACACTGTAAATGCTCCAAAAACAGCAACTTTAAAAAAGAGAGAGAGAGAGAGAGAGAGAACATCATTAATCAAAGAGATGGGAAACAGAGAAGAGAAGAGAAGGGACATGTCCAGGGTGGCCAGAGACCAGGTGGGAAGTCTGGGGAGGGGGGAGGGGGGCACTGACCGTGATGGGGAAGAGCCTCCCGGGCACCTGTACCACGGGGGCATTGCCGAAGTAGCTGGAAAAGAGCGAGATGTTGATGGTGGCTGACATGAGGATGACCTTGAGGTCAGGTCGCTGGGGCAGCAGACGCCGGAGGATACCCAGGAGAAAGTCGTTGTGGAGGTGCCGCTCGTGGACTTCATCCACGATCAGGACCTGGTACTGCGGCAGGCTGGGCTCCCGCTGGATTTGCCTCAGGAGCAGCCCCACTGTCAGGAACACAATCTTGGTGGCCGCCGAGCGTGTGCTCTCAAAACGGATCTGGTAGCCGACCTGGGAGTGGGGGGCAGTGGGAGCGTGTGGTCAGGAGAGGACCTGGGCCTGGGCCACAGCCCCTCGCCCTCCCCAAATTGAAAATCTGAGCAAATGTCCCACATCAGACTCTGGAGTCCAACAGGTTTGGGTTCAAATGCCACCTCTGCCACTTAGTGCTGTTGACTTGGGCAATTCCATCCCACAGATGCATATTTTTTCCTCCTAGATGCTGTGAGAATTACATGTGCTAATGCACATAAAGTACTTGGCACAGAGCCTGATGTATGATACTAATTAATTATAATAGTAATGCTTAACCTTTCTTTGAGTCCTTTCTATGTATCAGGAACTACTTTAAATCTTTATGTATATCAACTCACTTCATCCTCACAACTACCACACAGTATAAGCACTAGTATTACCCTCACCTCAGAAATGGAGAAACTGACACCAGTCATCCAAAGTAAAACCGCTAAAAAGTGTTATTGAGAGGAAATGTATCTTAACCCCTACCTCACATCATACACACATTGATTTCAGATGAATTACAGTCCTAAATGTAAAGGTTTTTAGAAAAAAACAGGACATCTTCATGACCCTAAAGTATGCAAAAATTCCTTACACAGAACCCAAAGAGTGGCAACCATGAAAAGAAAATGACAGACTGTATTATATTTAAATGAAAAGACACCATCATCAAAAGACACCATTCAGAAAATGAAAGGAAACTCACAGAATAGAAGACAAGATTTACAATACATAAATTCTACAAAGGCCTCATATCCAGATTCTATAAAGACATATAAATCAAGAACAAAAGCACAGAAAACACAAAAGCGAAATGGGAAAAAGACTTGAACAGACCCTTCACAAAAGAGGATCTCCAAATGGCTAATACATACATGAAAAGGCACTCAACGTCCTTAGTCATCAAGGAAACACAAATTAAAACTCACAATGCAGGGACTTCCCTGGTGGTCCAGGGGTAAAGAATCCGCCTTCCAATGCAGGGGACACGGGTTCGATCCCTGGTCAGGTAACTAAGATCCCACATGCCGCGGGGCAACTAAGCCCTCTCGCCACAACTAGAGAGAGAAAAACCTGCATGCCACAACTACAGAGAAGCCCGCGTGCCACAAGGAAAGATCCTGCATGCCTCAACAAAGATCCTGCATGCCACAACTACTACCCAACGCAACCAAAACAAAACAAAACTCACAATGCAAATTAAAATGTGGTATCACTACAGACCCACTGGAAAATCTAAAATGAAAATGATTAACCATAACAAGTATTGGTATGACCCAGTGATCCTACTCTTAGATATATACCCAGCAGAAATATGTACCAAAACACACCAAAAGACATGTTATAGGATGTTCGTAGTGGTACCATTCACAAGAGCCTAAAACTAGAACTCTCCCCAATTCCCATCAACAGTAAAAGGAACCAATATCTGTGGTGCCTTCACAATGGAATACCATACAACAGTGTGAATGAATGGTGTACATCTACATGATAATACTATCAGTGAGTCTCACAAAGCTGATATTGAGCAACAGAGGCCATAATTGGCCATAGTGAGCAAGAGAACATACTTTTTGATTCCATTTATAAAAAGTAAGAAAAAGAGGGACTTCCCTGGTGGTCCAGTGGGTAAGACCCTGCGCTCCCAATGCAGGGGGCCCCGGTTCAATCCCTGGTCGGGGAACTAGATCCCGCACGCATGCTGCGACTAAGAAGTCCGCATGCTGCAACTAAAAGATCCCACGTGCCGCAACTAAGACCCAGCACAGCCAAAACAAACAAATAAATAAATAAATTTTCAAAAAAGTAAGAAAAAGAGGAGAAAATAATCTGTGACATTCTATCACTAACGCAGGTCTGATAATCTAGCACTAAAATGACAATCTATCCCTAAGAATAGTGATGACTCTTGAGACCTCAAGGCAGTAACTGGGAGGCGAAACGAGAAGGTTTCTGGGGCGCTCGTAAGTTTGATTTTTTTACCTGAGTGCTAGTCACAAAAATGCAGTCAACTTATGAAAATTCACAGAGTTATATACGTATGATACGTGCATTCTTCTGTATTATGATAACTTCAATAACAAAAATTTTTAAGTGGTCGAGCCAGGATTAGAACCCTAGAACTCATTAGTAGGAAGCATCCTCATTCTTTTTTTGTGACTGCCTAGAAAACGACTGGTAAACACTGAGGCATTTCCGATTTTTGACTGTTAAAGTCCTACACTGGGTAATGTTAGTGCCTCTGTCATTTGGACCATCTCCAGGCCAACTGATGGATAAATTTCTAGAAGAATCATCGCTGGGTCAAAGGGTAAGTGCTTTCGTAACAATACTGCCATAGGGCAACCAACTTATTCCGCAAGGTCACTGGGAAAAACTGGAAACCTGTTCTGTCCCACTCACCTGTGAGCCATACTGACTGAGGCTCTCAAAGCCAACCCGCTTGGCCAGTGAGATGCAGGCGATTCGCCGGGGCTGGGTGCATGCCACGTGACTGAAGCCAGCGGCCAGCAGGTACTGGGGCACCTGAGTGGACTTGCCGCAGCCCGTGTCACCTGCCACCACCACCACCTGGTGCTCCTTCAGCGTCTGCAGGATGCGGTCCCCGTACTGGGCGATGGGCAGCGCCACGCGCTCACGCTGCAGTTTGGCCAGCCGCCCAAACGCCTGCTTCTGGCCAAAGTCCAGGTAGTGCAGCAGGGCCTGGCGGAACTCAGACACTCTCTCCGGGGCCAGGCGCCTGCCTAGCCCCCGAGAGCGCCGAGTGTCGGGGCCAAGGACGGAGAGGTTGATGCGGTAGCGTGGGTCGTAAGCGCGAGGTAGGTCGGCCAGTGCCGGGATGCTGTGCTTGGGATGCCTAGAGTCTTTCTCCTCCTTGCTGGTGGTCTTGAGATTCTGGAATCTCTGCAAGCGTTCAAAGAAGGTCCAGAACTTCTGGCACTCCTCAGAACCCTGCCGGATATAATCCTCATCACCGAAGAAGGCATCCTCAAAGAGGCGACGTGTCTCTGGACAATTCCAGTCCCATTTCTCCGGGTCCTCTTCCTGACTGGGAGCTGGGGGTCGGTCTCGGGGACCCCTGCCCTCCCTTGTTCTGGGAGGCGGCATGCCGTGGCTAATCCCAGTATTGTCACAAAACTGGCCTCAGTTCTGATCACCTGGACCAGATATTCTCAGCCATTCCCCACCTCCTGCGGTGAGCGGCCAATGCCTGCAATAAGGAAGCACTTTCTCTTCAAAGAGCTAATTTCCTCCTCAGGGGTGGGATAGGATCACAGCAGGTGCTGGCAGAGTAAATGGCCTGCGGCCTGGGTCAAGCTGGTGACACACAGGGCACCTCATGACTCCTGTGGTGAGCTCTGGGATGGACACGAGTTCATCCTGGGATTTCGGGCCCTGAATGTTTGCGGGAGAGAAGAGAAGACATTCATTCATTTTTAGAAACATTTACTAAGAGCCTGCTGTTGGGCTTCCCTGGTGGCGCAGTGGTTGAGAATCTGCTTGCCAGTGCAGGGGACACGGGTTCGAGCCCTGGTCTGGGAAGATCCCACATGCTGCGGGGCAACTGGGCCCGTGAGCCACAATTACTGAGCCTGCGAGTCTGGAGCCTGTGCTCCGCAACAAGAGAGGCTGCGATAATGAGAGGCCGCGCACCGCGATGAAGAGTGGCCCCCGCTTGCAGCAACTAGAGAAAGCCCTCGCACAGAAACGAAGACCCAACACAGCCAAAAATAAATAAATTAAAAAAATTAAAAAAAAAATTCTTTAAAAAAAAAAAAGAGCCCGCTGTTTCGCAAGCACTGGACTAGGGGGAGGGGCAGCGATGAGTACGAGCACAGAGTCCCACAGGTGGTCATTTCGCCAGACTCGGACAATCCCGAGATGGAGGCTGTGATAAAGGAAGCCCAGGGGGCTGCGGCAGCCTTCCTTGACCGTGCTAGGGAGTCAGGGAAGGATCCCCGCAGGAGGGAATGTTTGACCTGAAGGAATGTAGGCCATGTGGCCAGTCAATGGCAGAATGTGGTCCTGAGAGGTAATAACATGAGAGAATTGTGGTCCACTGAGTTTCAGGACCCCTGGGAACCCTCTGAAATCAAGTGCACAGTTTTGCAAGTGTTGCATTATGTATGTTTTGTTTCTGCCTGCCCGGCACTTTTTTTTTTTTCAGAAAAACGTATGCACTTTCCTTTGGAGAGCAGCCCTTCTTGGAACCCACATGGTTCCCACTGCCTTTAAGTTAAGAGAATTCCTACGGGTTGGGCAAGTGACAAAGGCCTGGCCAATCACAGTAACCTACTCCCCCTTTAACCAGTGACTGGTCTGAGGAGTGGACACATTGGCCCGAGGAGGGCCAATCAGGGTCTTTCCCTGGAATTTACACTATGTTATTAGGAGAGAAAAGCTTATTTACTGTGGCTAAGCAAGGACGATATAAACAGGGAGTTGTTTGTAGCAGCTCTTAAATAGTCTTTCCTAGAAATCTATCGTACAGAAAAGCCTGCACGTGGGCACAATGAGGCACACACAAGGATGGTCACCGAGCAACTACAAGGAGAGAAGTGGAAGAGGGACGGGGAGAAGCTTGGCAACATCATTTAGTGCCTGAGGCTTAGTTCCCTCCAACCCTCCACTTCATGGCTACACAAGAAAATGTCTTTTTCTTAAGGTTTGGTTTCTGACTCTTAGCTGATAAGTCCTAACTAACAAAGCACATCCCCTCGTATGTGCAATTTTCTGGAGGGAAGCCCATCACTCAGATTCTTAAAAGAGTTTATGATCTTAAAAGGGTCCCGAGACTTCCATGGTAAAGACTTCATGGTCAGGCAGATCTGGGTTTGAATCGCAGCTTTATCATTTATCAGATGTGTGACCACTGGCAAATTAAACCCTTTGAGGTTTTCTTCATCTATAAAATGGGGACAATACCCATCTCAAAACACTGCAATGTTTATCACCTAGTCTGGCACAGAGAAGCTAAATAGGTAACTGGTATACAAGTCCAGCGCTTTCTCTCCACCATGACTAATAGCGAAAACAGTGAGAGGAACCACGGGCATATAACCTGGGAAAAAAATTACACTCAAATGGCCACAATTCACCTTGGTTCATTAGCAGTGCTTTCACCTACTCTGCCTTCAGTCTCTGAGGGCCATCACAGAAGAGTTCAGAGGTTCCATCTCTGTAGCCTCAGAGGGACCCAGACCAACCCTGGGAGTTATTAGAGCCAGGGGAGGGTTTCAGCTGAAGAACTTGTGAACTGGCAGAGCTGTTTCCCACAGAAGCAGTAGCCATGTGTGGGGATGTGTGGGGAGTGCACATCAATTCCTGGTAAACACCTGGGCTGCGTGATGCCACAGCACCTTCAGAGGGAATTCCTGTTCTAGAAGGGAAGGAAAAGGCCTTGGAAGACTGCTGTGATGCTGAGCCAGTGTTCCTCAGAAAAAGGCAGGGACAATTAGACGGAGGAGAGCATTCCTCCCAGACTGCTGACTGCCTATCCTTGCACGTGGGCCAGAATGAGAGCATCCTCATGACTCTCAAGGAATCCATTCATCTTAAGACTGCCTTTTAGACTTCCTGGATCTACTAGTTTCTCTGTAACTGTGTCTCGGACCATCTCTTGGTCTCTGGGCCTGTATTTCCTAGGCTTAAGGCTTTTAGAGGTTTTCTCTGCTTCCCTATTTCTCTCCTGTCTGGCTCTCCATCTTCAGGTCTCTTGTCTTTTTTGGTCCATCTTGCTCACCACCCTCATCTCTCTTCCCTTTCCTTGCCTGGTCCCATCTCTTTTCACTTATCTAATGCTCTCCCATTCTGATTCTGTTCTTTAGTCTGATTTTCTCTCCAACTGTCTTTCTCCATTCGATGCCACTCCACTTCAGTTTTCCATCTGTCTCATTTTCTGTTCGAATCTTTTTTTCTGACTCTCCGTTTTCGTCTCTCTCCATCACTCTCTTCCTCCATCATGACTCTCTCATCTCTCTCCACTTCTCCCTAAAATTTTGTCACTCAGTTGTCTGAAGCTTTAACAATAGCTAACATTTACTTAGGGCTGACACATATACCAGGTACTATTCTAAATCACTCATATATATTTATATGCATACATATACATCATACACACATATACACACTTTTCTCGCAACCCTAGTTTTCCACTCTCATCTTTCTACGTTCCCCTCCATTTCCCAAGTTCCCGGTGCAATCACATTTCTCTCGTAGTCTCTCTGAACCTCTCTCGGTTGGACCCATCAGCCTCTTGCCCTCGACCTCTCCAGTTTTCAGCTTCCCTCCTCTCTCAACCTCCCCGTCTCTCGGTCCCTCAGTTTCTCGAAGCTTCTTTCCGTGCCTCCATTTCTTTCAGCCTCTCTGACCCTCAGGTTCTCTCAGGAACGCTCAGGTTCCACCTCGGTCTGTTTCTCCCGGCTGCTCGGCCTCCTCCAACACACTGCCTCATCTCGGGATTTCCCTCCCCCCCTCAGCTCGCTCCCAACACGTTCCCGAACCCGATCGGACTCCGGTCGCCGCCACCGCCACCGCCGCCCTGCGCAGCCGCCCCACCCCCTCACCTCGTTAACCGCCGCGAACGCCTCAACTTCCGGTCTGCAGGGTCCCTCACGCGCCCGAAACCGGTCCTGCGCCTGCGCACGCCGTCCTCACAGCCCAGCCCCGCCCCACTGCAGACATGAACCAGTGAGCAGCTGCGAGCGCCCAAGACTCACTCTGCGCCTGCGTACAGCACGCTCAGGCCCCGCCTCGCTTCGGGCGGAGCCTCGGGTGACGCTGCGCCCTCTAGGGGTCGGTGGAGGCGTGACGGTGGAGACTTGTTCTACCTTGCGCTAGAACAGCTAGTACTTGCATCTGGGGATCGCCCGGACGCTGGGGTTTTAGCCGAACTAGGAAGCTGGCCGGAGCCCAGACACTATTAAAACAGTCCCGTTATTTACTTATTATGATTCATAATTATTAATACATAATTCTATCAATGTATAATTCACCCTATCAACTCACTAATGAATAATACAACTCAACTTCCCAGCTTTCTGTCTTGGAGGTCCTATGTTTTCCAGCGACAACCACAAGGATTAGATAGTCGTTAAGTGTTTGTTGAATGAATGACTAAATGAACGAGAAAAGTCAGTCCTCTTTAGTCCTAGATGGGCCAGTCATTGCAGCACTGAGCCTCAGTTTCCCTATTTATAACACGAGTATAATACCTACTTTTCAAGATCGTTGGGAAAAATAAATGCAAAAATATACATAAGGTACATAAACTTTTTTCACTACTGTACATATAGGCGCTTCATAAATGTTAGATTTTTCACTTTTATTTTTATATCCTTCCTGTCATTCTCCTCTTACCTTTGGATAACTTTGCAGTTAAGGAGGTACAACCTTCATTTCTGGAATCAGTTCTAGGCACTGAGGATACAGAAATGGACAAAACAAAGGAGCTCATATTTTGGCGGGGGAGGCTGACACATAGATTAAAATAAATAGACTGTCAAGCAGAACTGCATCCTCTACGGAGAAAAACAAAGCAGGGAAGGGGCAAGGAGTGATACTCTTTGGCCCAGTGACAGTCAGAGAAGACATCTCCCAGAAAGTAGCATTTGAGCAGAGAGCTGAAAATAGTGGGGCTGCAAGCCATGGGGATCCCTGGGCGGGGATGTTCTAGGTAGAGGAAGCCCCAGAGGCAAAGACTGAGATGACCACAAACTTGGAGGGTTCAAGGGCCAGCAAGCAGGTTTGTGTGACTGGATGAAGGATAGGGGAATAGTAGGGAGAGAGGAAGAGGATAGATCGTACACACCAAAGTGAGGACTTTGGCTTCCAATCTGAGTGAGATGGGATCCTTGGGCAGAGTTCCATGTGACTTAGATTTTAACAGAATCCTCTGGGTCCCATGTGGGGAACAGACTATAGGGAATCAAGATGAGAAAAGGGGACCAGAGAGGAAGCTACTGCAATAGGTGGCTGGACCAGGACGATGGCAGAGAAGATGGATATTTTAAGATAGAATCTGCAGGATTGGCTGCCAGATTGGCCATGGAATGTGAGAGAGAGACGGCAAGGATGACCCCAAAGTTCTTGGCCTGAGCTCCTGGAAATACGGAGTTGCCATCAACTGAGATGGGGAAGATGCAGGAGGATGGCTGAGAGAGAAAATCCAGAGTTCCATTTTGAGCATATTGAGTTATTTATTGTACATTGAGTTGGGATGTCAAGTGGGAAGTTGCATGTAACTATCAAACCCTTGGGAAACAGTTTGAACATAGGCCAATTCTTGCGTCATTATCAAAAAAAGAAGAGGAAGAAATTGACTAACATCTGCTTAAAATGTACAAAAGAGAACTACAGTTTTTTTAAAAAAAAGGAAAATGGGAGGAAGTAAACAACAAATATGAAATCAGGAAGAAAATCACAAACTACCGACACTAAGATTGAGTAGCAAACTTGAAACTAGTTCTTGGAAAAACTATTAAGACCTGGTTCTTCGGAAACCTAAGGAACTCGATATACCCATGCTAACAATAAACAAAGGAACAAACTTGAGAACAAAAGGGGGAAGTTACAACAAACAAAAAGCAGGATTTTTCTTTTTTTTAATAAATTTATTTATTTTTGGCCGTGTTGGGTCTTCGTTGCTGTGCGCAGGCTTTTCTCTAGTTGGGACGAGTGGGGGCTACTCTTCACTGTGGTGCACGGGCTTCTCATTGCGGTGGCTTCTCTTGTTGCAGAGCACGGGCCCTAGGCACATGGGCTTCAGTAGCTGTGGCACGCGGGCTCAGTAGTTATGGTTTGTGGGCTCTAGAGCACAGGCTCAGTAGTTGCGGTGCACAGGCTTAGGTGCTCCGCAGCATGTGGGATCTTCCCGGACCAGGGCTCGAACCCATGTCTCCTGCACTGGCAGGCGGATTCTTAACCACTGTGCCACCAGGGAAGCCCACAGGATTATTTTGAATGATTAAGGGACTTCCATGGAAAATTCCACAGAAATACATCTGAAAGCTTTCATGAAATTGATTCTTCTTAACAAAAAATAAGGCTGATGCAATAAGAAAGGAAAATAAAGTTCAAAAAACAGAAAAGACTCTTTGTAAATGTATCAAAGAAGAACTCTCCTAAATGGCACCTGGCCCTAATGGGTTAACAGCAGGATTTCTCCCAACTTTTCATGAAGTTATATAAATTGTCACAGGACATAATTCATTCTACAAGGCAGTCTTGGTCTTAATAATTCACGTGTGAGAGTTCTGAATAAAATATCAAAAAATAAAATGTGTCTTGTTGAGGACCTACTAAGTGTCCCTGTATCAGATAAAGAAAAAAAAAAGATAGCAAGAAAGAGATCCCCCCCCCACAAAAAAATAAAAATAAAAAAATTAAAATGGGCAGTAAAAAAAGAAGGAAAGAAAGAGATCCCCACCAGTGGGAAGCTCACAATCTAGTTGGAAAAAAACAGGGTGTAGACAAATATAGTTTGTCTCTTTTTAAGGCTTGGGATGGGTGGAGGAGAGACAGAAATTAAATTGGCCCAGATGTTGTCCTTAGGAAATTTACAGTTTAGCTGGGAATTTTTGTTCCAGAAACTTGCAGAACTGAACACTACTTCCTCCCTGGGAGGGGAATGAATCAGGGAGAGCTTCCTGGAGGAAGTATTATTTGAACAAGGCATTGAAGGAAAATTTTGGTGATCAAGAGCATGGGCACTGGAGTCAAGTAAACATGGGGTCAAATCTCAACTCTATAACTTCCTTGCTGTGTGATCTTGGGCAAATGACCTCTGCTCCCTGGGCCTCAGCTTATGAAAAGAAGCATCTCCCCCTGCTTGCCTGGGTTGTTGTAAGAATTACCTTAAAGGAGAAACTATGTGTAAAGTGCTATCCTGGAGTAATGACTCTACATGAAGGTGTCACTGCTATGTGATTTAAAAGATCTGAGCAGGTGAGATTCTAGAGCAGTCCTGTCCAATAGAACTTCCTGCAATGATGGAAATGTCCTATATCTGCACTGCACATGGCAGGGGGCATAATGAATGTTTGTTGAATGAATCAAGGAATAAATGACAATATCATTAAGCCCCTGGATCCAGCTATGCCTGAAGCCAGTCTTGTAAAGTGGGATAGGAGGATACAAACCAATTTCCCTCTAGCTTACACTTCCATCTCTGAGACCAGGTCTTGGCCAGTGGATTTCTTGCTGACCACGCTTCCATCATTGCTCTGTGACTCCTTCAGGGCCCAGCGACATGAAGCTGGCAGAGACTGTCGGAGTTGAGACCGCCCGAAATACAGGAAAAGCATGGGATTGAGACAGCTGTGCGCAAGGGCCAGGCCCACGACCAAGGGTTCAGCCCGCAGGGCCCGGGCCAAGAGCACGGAGTGTGGGGCAGCCAAGGTGAGTACCAGCCCCAGCGTGTGGTAGGGGGACCAGCAGACAAAAAACCCTACCACGACGGCCATGCCCAGTGGCCAGCGGCGTCGGGTAGCACAGCACAGGAGGGCACCATGGCAGCTGGCCACGACCACCAGCGGCCCCAGGAAGCCGAAAATAAACCGGGTGGCGGTCACTGAGTTCTCGGCCACGGTCGAGCCACCATAGTCCACCACGCACTCCAGCCGGTGTGGGAAATGCTCCTGATGCAGCCGGCGGTAGATGGCTGAGGGCACGGTGAGCAGCAAGGCCAGCGTCCAGGATGCCCCACAGGCTACCTGCACCCTGCATGCCCTCCCAGCTGCACCCCACCAGGTGGGCCCGAAGGCCAGCAGGCAGAGGTCAGCGCTCAGAGTGGCCAGGAGGAGGACGCTGGCGTACATGGACAGCAGGATGATGGCGGGCAGGGCCCGGCAGCCCACGGCCCCATACAGCCAACGGCCCCCGTGGGCGACGGACACCGCTAGGATGGGGAGAGACAAACAGCAGAGTAGGTCCGCCATGGCCAGGTGGAGGAACCAGGTGGCACCGACCCTCCGGCGGGCCTCTTTCCAGGTCACCCAGGCCACCATGGCATTGCCTGGCAACCCCACCAGGAAGACGGCGGCATACAGCAGGAGTGGGGCCACGTGGAGGGGGTCAATGGAGACGCAGGTGCCATCAACACAGTCCACAGGGAGATCTGGAATCTCGTCGTAATCCCCATACTCGTAGCCGAGAGAAGAGTTCTCCATCCAAGCCCCAGACACCTGGACGGGCGAGAAATGGCATGAAACCTCAGAGATAAAAACTCTCAGGCCCTTGGAATCCTAGATGCCAGGATCCTAGCATCTCGATCCTGGATCCTAGATCCTTGGAATTCCAAGATGCTAATGGGCTGGGACTTGGGCTGGGGTCCCAGCGCATTAGCATCTTGGAAACCAGAATAGAACAACGTTAGAACTCCAGCGCATAAGAATCTTGGAATTCTAAAATATTCCAGTGTTAGAACCCCAACTTCTTAGCATCCTGGAATTCTAGAATATTACAGTGTTAGAAACCCAGCTGATCAGCTTCCTGGAATTCTAGAATATTACAGTGTTAGAACCCCAGCTTATTAGCATCTTGGAATTCTAGAATATCAGCTTACTAGTATCTTGGAATTCTAAAATATTACAATGTTCCATATCTACTGTCCAGTACAGTAACTGCCAGCCACATGTGGCTACCGAGTATTTGAAATGGCAGCCAGTGTGACTGAGAAACTAAATTTTCGATCTTATTTAATTTTAATTGATTTAAATAGCTACACGTGGCTAGTGGCTACCTTATTGGACAGTGAAGTTCTAGAGCATCAAAATGTTAGAACACTAGCCCATTAGTAACCTGGAATTCTAGAATCTAAACTATTGGAATCTGAATATCCATCAAGATGGGAAAAGGTTAATATGTCTTCACAGCAAAAGTGTTTGTCTTGGTTCTTCCTCATCTGGATTTTTGAATCTTGGAACAACAACAAAAATGTACCTCTGAAGCAATTTTGTCACCTTTGGTTTTTTTAATGTAAACTAGATCATAGTAAAACATGCAGATGGCAAAGTGTACACATCATGCAGGCACACCCACTGAGTTACACCCCAACACATCTGTGTCACTGGCACCCAGAGGGGGGAACAGAACATTTCTAGAATCCTGCTAGAGCAGTTTTTAAAAGTAATGACAGTGTTAGGAAAACAAGAGGAATAAAATTTTGAATTCTCTATAATTCATTCATTCATTCATTCATTCATTCATCCAGCCATCCTTCCAGCACAGTTGCTGTTCCAGGCACTAGAAGCACAGCGGGGGCCAAGACAGACAAAAACCTCTCTCCCTTTGGAGCTGACATCCTGGTGGGAGGAGTCAGACAGTCCAGGAATAAATAAGCAAAATACACAGTATTTTAGAAGGTGATCAGTGCTACGGCAGAAAGAAAAATGAAAAAATAAAAACAGTCACACAGGGAATTTTTAATTCCCTATGTTGGAATTTTAAATGAGGGGTCAGGGAGGGCCTCTCTGAGAAGGTGATATTTGAGCAAAGCCATAAAGGAGGTGAGGGAGGGAGCTGTGTGGGGATCTGGGGGAAGAGAGTTCCAGGCAGAGGGAACAGCCAGTGCAAAAGCCCTGAGGTGGGCACATGATGGTCATGTTCAAGGAAGAGCAAGGGCACCAGTGTGGAGTAGATGGGAGGTAAAAACAGAGAGATATCAGCGGCCACATAGGTATTGTAAGTTCTTTATCTTTTATTCTGCATGAGATGGGAGCCATGGGAGGGTGCTGAGGAATGATAATCATAACTATTACTACTGTTATTATTATTATTATTATTATTAATATTATTATTATTACTATAAGCCACCATCTATTGAGACTTTGTGTTATGTGCCAGGCCTTGCTCCAAGCCCCTTTAAATGTTATATCGTTTAGTCCTTATTACAAGCCTCTAATTTTCATACCATTGTTATACCCATTCTGCAGATGAGAAAACTGAGGCACAGAGAAATTAAGGAACTTACTGAGGATGACTCAGCTAAGCAAGTAACAGATCTGAGTTTCAAGCTGTGTTAGTCCCACTCTGGAACTCTGGGCCCTAGAACATCATCATCCAAAAATCTGAGGTTCGGGAGAGTCGGAAGGCAGGACAGCCAGTGACCCTAAGCAGAAATGGGCTCTGTGACTCTGGGTGAGCAGTTTCAGTTGGCTTTCTCTCTCTGGGTTTCCTCATCTGAGAAGTGAGTCACGGAGGTGAGCCTACCTCACCAGTTTGGGGAGGCCTTGAAGGGTTAATATGTATAAAGCACGTAGCACAGAGTAAGGACTTGGTAGATGGTAGACCAGTCCCCGTGATGTCCCCATGATGTCATAGTAACCTGACCCTGCAGCTCTCTGCTGCCCAGAGCACCAGCTGGAGTTGATACAACAGGAAGGGCAGAGAGGAAGTTGGGGCACTCCTCCCTGCCAAGCAGATGCTAAGGAGCCAAGTCATTGTGTGTGTGTGTGTGTGTGTGTGCGTGTGTGTGTGTGTGCGTGTGTGTGTTTGGAATTTGGCACTCCGCTTTCATATTATTTTCATCACTAGAGTGAAACGTGTGCAGGTTTTAAAAATTCAAACCCTCATCAACTGTGTGGCCTTGGGCAAGCCACTGAACCTCTCTGTGCCTCAGCTTCCTCATTTGCAAAATGAGAATAATATACTCACCTTGGAGGGTGTTACAAGAATTCAAGTTACTAGGCGTGAAGAGCTGAGCACGGCGCCCAGTCCATTGTGAGCATTAGACGTGTGTTAGCCACGGGTACAGAGATACACACACACCCTCTCCCCCGACCCTGAGATCCCGCCCTTTCCAGCTCTTTCCGGTTCAGATCTGAGTTTTCTGTGTGTAAGCACCTCAGTCGGTCTATGGTATTTCCCTTTTAATACATTATACAGAAATGGGAAAGTTCAACATCCCCTGTGCCGTCTCTTAATCTTTTCAATTTAATGTCTTAGATCTGTTTCCCCAACCGGACACACCGACTCCTTTCTTCACAATAACTTCAAAATCAATCCACGGTCTGGGCGTTTTGTGCTTATTAACTAGCCTCAGACTAAAGGACATTTAAGGATCATATGGGTAGCAATATTATCTTCTTATTATTTTATACACCAAATAAATTATATTTCTATATGTACGTCTATAGATAAAACAATTACCATTATTATTATTTTATAAGCATTCAAATAATAGATGACATTTATCAAGCTTCTATCATGCACCAGGCATTCCCCTTAGAACAACCTACAAGGTAAGTACAATTATTATGCTCATTTTCCAGAGCGTCAGCTGTTCCCTGCTTTGGGCTCTGCTGTGTCCCTGACACCTGGAGTTGCATGTGGCACACAGCAGGTGCTTAGCTGATATTTATTAGTTGAGTAAAAGAATGAAGAGAGAGAATCTGAAAAGAATATATATATATGTATGTATAACTGACTCACTTTGCTGTACACTTGAAACTAAAACGACATTGTAAGTTACCTATACTTCAACAGAAAAAAGAAGGAAAGGGAGGGAGGGAGGGAGGAAGGAAGGAAGAAAGGAAGAAAAGAAGAGTTAGTTTTGCCTTTAATGGAAGAAGCTGAAAAATGCCATCATTTTATTTTTATTTTTAACGCAGTATGTAATGATGTATGTATTAACATGAAAATACATTCACGAAATACTATTTTGTGAGAAAAGTACGTAACTAAACTTCTAATATTTTTAAACTATGCATTCGTTTTATAGCCAGAAAATCAACAATAAAGATACTGTCATTAAAAATACAAACAAAGGGCTTCCCTGGTGGTGCAGTGGTTGGGAGTCTGCCTGCCAATGCAGGGGACACGGGTTCGGGCCCTGGTCTGGGAGGATCCCACGTGCCGCGGAGCGGCTGGGCCCATGGGCCACAATTACTGAGCCTGCGCGTCTGGAGCCTGTGCTCCACAACAAGACAGGCCGCGATAGTGAGGGGCCCGCGCCCCGCGATGAAGAGTGGCCCCCGCTCGCCGCAACTGGAGAAAGCCCTCGCGCAGAAGCGAAGACCCAACACAGCCATAAATAAATAAATAAACAAATACTTAAAAAAAAAAAAATGTGTTAAATGTTTAAAAAAAAAATACAAACAAAAAGAATGAAGAGGGAAACTGAGGCACAGAGAAGCAAAGGGGTCACTTCAGTTCCTCGCGATCACAAGGGCCCTTGTGCATGCTCTTAGCACACGTGTGTTTGTGTATCAGCCAGTCTGGCTGGAACTTCTGCCCTGGGAAACCGTGGGGAGCATCTACTAAAGCCAAACATATGATAAATTTCCCCTTCCCAGAGAAGCATGCATATGCTCACCAAAAGACATGTACCAGAATGTTCCCAGTGGCCCAAGATGGGACACCATCCAAATATTCACTCACAGGAGAATGAATAAACATATCGTGGAATATTCTAAACAGTGAGAATGAACAAACCACATGCGAGAATGTGGATGGACTTCATAAATATGATGTTGAGGACAGAAAGGCAAACGCACAGGAGAATTTACTGAATGATCCCTTTCTCCTCAAGTTCAAAAATGGGCAAAAGAATTCTATGGGGATGGGGAGTGAGGGCAGGAGGAGGGAGCTCTGGGGCTGGGCTCGGGCTATTTCTTAACCCGGATGCTGGTTCCCTGGGTGTCCTCAGCTTGTGGAGATACGCAGAACTGCTAAAGTCTCATGTGCGTACTTTTCTGTGTGTGTGTTCTATGTGAAAATAAAGTTAAAGGATCTTTCTTAAGAAGGGGAATCGCTGCGTCAAAGGGCTTGTTTGGTGGATTCCCCAGAAGCTGCAGGTTTGGGAAGGGCTGTTTTCCTACACACCTGAGTGTGGCCGTGGACGGGACCATTTGACAAAGGCTTTTTCTGTTGGACTGCCCAAGTAAATTCCAAGAGTCTGGGATTCTGATGTGGATTCCAGTGCGATGGCAATAAGATTCCACTCCTGAAATTCTAGTTCTGATTCCCAGATTCTGAAAATAATGAGTCTAAAAGGCCAGGATTAAAAAATGAATAAATGAGGGCTTCCCTGGTGGCGCAGTGGTTAAGAATCTGCCTGCTAATGCAGGGGACACGGGTTCGAGCCCTGGTCTGGGAAGATCATCCCACATGCCACGGAGCAGCTAGGCCCGTGAGCCACAACTACTGAGCCTGCGCGTCTGGAGCCTGTGCTCCGCAACAAGAGAGGCCGCGACAGTGAGAGGCCCGCGCACCGCGATGAAGAGTGGCCCCCGCTTGCCACAACTAGAGAAAGCCCTCGCACAGAAACGAAGGCCCAACACAGTCAAAAATAAAAATAAAATAAATAAATTAAAAAAAAAAAAAGCATCAGCCTCAAATCCAACCCATTCCTTTCTTAAAAAAAAAAAAAATGAATAAATGAAAAAAATTTTAAATAAAAATAAAAGGCCAGGATTGGGAAATGCCCCCCCCACACACCATCATTCCCTCCCTCCTTCCCTCCATCCTTACCGTCTCTTGAGGAATGGTCCCCAGTTTAGCCAAACACCACTTGGGAGCACGATCCAGGCCCACAGCAGGACCTGGGAAGTTTGAAGTCTCTCCCCCGAGTCTGGCAGTTAGCGGATTCCTGCAAGCTGGTCCCGTTTGCCAGGGCTCCTAGGGAACTCCGCGGGGCACTGTCATCTCACAGGTCCCAGCCAATGCTCTTAAGCAGCGAAAAACAGGAATGGCCTCTTCCTACTCCCAGGGTGTGTTTGTCCTGGATTCTTCCCATGACTCACACATCCCAAAATTACCGGGCAGCAGGCAAGACTGGAGCGGGCTCGGGTGGGTGGAGGGTTGACCCAGTGTCAACAACAACAATCTCAACGTCGCCAGCTTCCTGGAAGCCAGATCTACACGTGGTGTGACCTTCAAGGTCTGGGGGTCTTGGCCTAGACTCACTGTCCCTGCAGGGCCCTCTGAGGTCTTCCTCACCAAGTCCCCACTGTCTGCTACCCCCATCCCCGCCCCAGACTCCAACTGTGCACCCAGCCCCTCCCTTCTGCCCTCTGAAGAGCCTTGAAGACAGATCAATATTCCTCCCACCTCACATGTTCTGAGGGAGACAGCTCAGGGTCACAGCCTCCACCAAAAGGCCAAGGGTGCCCAGCACAGGGCCTAAGGCTTCAGAGGCAGACAAAACACAAACAAGTCCTATCCGCTCTGTGGAGCCTCTGTTTTCCCTCTTTAAAATGGGAAGATTTGGGGAATTCCCTGGTGGTCCAGTGGTTAGGACTCTGCGCTTTCACTGCCGAGGGTGTGGGTTCGATCCCGGGTCAGGGAACTAAGATCCTGCAAGCCGCACGGTGTGGCCAAACATTTTAAAAATAATAATAATAAATAAAATGTGAAGATTTTGATCATAGTGGTTCCTAACCTCCTTCCAAGCATAGCACGGAGGCTGAGAACATGGATTTGAGAGCCACAGAGATAAGATACATATTCCAGGTTTCCCACTGATGAGTTTCTGGGCCTCAACCCTTCTGAGCCTCAACTTCCTCATCTGTGAAATGGACGTTTTAGCTACGGGTATTAAATGGGTAAAGAGATTTAAAATACACACAACAGGGCTTCCCTGGTGGCGCAGTGGTTAAGAATCTGCCTGCCAATGCAGGGGACGCGGGTTCGAGCCCTGGTCCAGGAAGATCCCACATGCTGCAGAGCAACTAAGCCCATGCGCCACAACTATTGAGCCTGCGTGCCACAACTACTGAAGCCCGCGGGCCACAACTACTGAAGCCTGGGCGCCTAGAGCCCATGCTCCACCACAAGAGAAGCCACCGCAATGAGAAGCCCGTGCACCACAACGAAGAGTAGCCCCCGCTCGCCGCAACTAGAGAAAGCCCACGTGCAGCAATGAAGACCCAACGCAGCCAAAAATAAAAATAAATAAAATAAAATAAATTTTAAAAAAAGAAAGAAAATCACCTTTAAAAATAATAATAATAAAATAAAATACACACAACAGCGCCTGGCACACAGGAGATGCTGTGTACATGTTTGTTAAATTAGCAGTAATAAAAAGCATATGCAAAAAAAAAAAAGCATATGCTATCAATTTTTTAAACTTACATTTTAGGAAGACAGACTTAGCAAGAGGAAGTGGCCCTTATTTATTCCAACTTCGGAACCCTTTATTCAGCAGTTTTCGGTGTTTGTGCCACTGTGTGTGTATGCTTTAGAGGTTGAGGGGGCACATTTATACATTTCTTTTTTTTTTTTTAATTTTATTTATTTATTTATTTATTTATTTATTTTTGGCTTCGTTGGGTCTTTGTTGCTGCGCGTGGGCTTTTCTCTAGTTGCGGCGAGTGGGAGCTACTCTTCGTTGCGGTGCGCGGGCTTCTCATTGCGGTGGCTTCTCTTGCTGCGGAGCACAGGCTCTAGGCGCCCAGGCTTCAGTAGTTGTGGCCCGCGGGCTTCAGTAGTTGTGGCTCACGGGCCCTAGAGCGCAGGCTCAGTAGTTGTGGCGCACGGGCTTAGTTGCTCCGCAGCATGTGGGATCTTCCCAGACCAGGGCTCGAACCCGTGTGCCCTGCATTGGCAGGCGGATTCTTAACCACTGCACCACCAGGGAAGCCCTATTTATACATTTCTTTTGTTGTTGTTTGGAGAATAAACATGTTGGTAAAGGAAGTTATTTTTCTGTCAAGAGACTAGAACTCGCAGCGTGATCTGGGGTGTCTCTGCGTGACCCAGTCTTGGCCGAGACTGGCCCCAGACCACCCCCTTCCACCATGTTCTGGGGGGGCCTCCTCATCCCCACATCCCACCAGCCCCAGACCCCTGTGGGAACCCACCCTGGTCAGAAAGAGAAACTAACATGGGACAAGCATTGGGGGGGGGGGCATTGGCGGGGGCGGGGCGGTGTCCAGTGAGGCACTGTCTTTTATCAGCTCAAACTTTCTCTGATCTTTTTGATCTGGACCATTTTTAAAGTCTTTATAGAATTTGTTTCAATATTGTTTCTGTTTTATGTTTTGGTTTTTTGGCCGCAAGGCATGTGGAATCTTAGCTCCCCGTCCAGGGATCGAACCTGCACCCCCTGCATTGGAAGGCGAAGTCTTAACCACTGGACTGCCAGGGAAGTCCCAGACCTTCTCTGTTCTTGAGTTTACAGGGGTGTGTTTCTCAGATCACTTGATCTTAAACTCCTCGGTCACTGAGTCTCGGGCATATGTTTCTCAGATTCTGGGAAGCTAAGGCTTTCTGGTGTCTCTGGAGCTGGGGGATCTTACCTGGGGATCTGGGGGATGCTGTGAACGGGGACGGGGACACAGCTGTTATAAAAAGTGAGGGGCTTTGGGGGGAGTGGGATCCGTTTTACAGATACCCTGCGAGATGCTGAGTACCAGCCCCTCAACAATGGAGAAACTTACAATGAGGACATCCTTAGAAGGTTATTAAATTGACCCATATGAAATTGCCAGTTTTGTGAGTCAAAAGAGGTTGAAGTCTGGCAAATCGTGCCAACAGAAAGCAGATTAATGATGGCCAGGGCCTGAGGGGAAGGGAGGACGTGAATGGAAAGTAACTGCTTGATGGGAATGGGGTCTTTATTTTGGGGTGACGAAAATGTTCTGGAACTAGTTACATAGTGGTGACAATTGCACAACATTGTGGATATATTAAATGCTACTAATGGTGAGTTTTATGTTATGTGTATCTTACAAGTTTTTTTAAGTAATAAATAAACTGTTATACCCCCTCACCCTAAAATAGGATGAAGTCTGGTAATTTCATGGAGTGCAGCCTAATGGAATTCTAGAAGCCCAAGAGAGTGAGTGGCCAAGATGGGGAAACCAGTCTCTTTTGAACAATACATATTATTACGTGATATCTGATGCATAGAAAAGAGTGCCTGTAACTTGTGTAAAGTACAAAGTACAACAAATTAGCATCTGTAAAATCACCATCCATCTTAGAATCTTTGAATATCTAGATCAAGGGTAAACTTTTTCCGTGAGAGAACTGAGAGTAAATGTTTTAGTTTTTCTGGTCAAGAGGTCATTCATCTCTCTGGTAGAATGAAAGCGGACACAGATTGAATGGCATGGCTGTGTTCCAATAAAACTTCAGTCACAAAAACAAGCAGTGGGCTGGATTTGGCCCACAGGCTGGAGTTTGCTAACGCCTGATCTAGTTCAAAGACTCTGAAGGCTGAATTGTTGGCATCACAGACTTTCAGAAAGTTGGAATCATAGGTGATTTGACCCAAGGGATCCTACAACATTAGCCACAGACTATTTGAATCACAGGATTCTAGAATGTCACACCAGAATCTTCAAGTGTTAGAAGTATAAAACTCCAGCTGTTAGATGTTACAATTTTGTAGATGATCTGAATGTTAATCAAGATATTCTAGCCCTGAGCTGTCCAATATGGTAGCCACTGGCCACATGAGGCTACTGAGCATTTAGAATGAGCCGGATCGCTCATGCAGCTCAATATTAAAAAAACAAACAACCCAATCAAAAAATGGGCAGAAGACTTAAATAGACATTTCTCCAAAGAAGACATACAGACGGCCAAGAAGCACATGAAAAGCTGCTCAACATCACTAATTATTAAAGAAATGCAAATCAAAACTACAATGAGGGCTTCCCTAGTGGCGCAGTGGTTAAGAATCCGCCTGCCAATGCAGGGGACACAGGTTCGGGCCCTGGTCTGATTCCACATGCCGCGGAGCAACTAAGCCCGTGCGCCACAACTACTGAAGCCCACGTGCCACAACTACTGAGCCCACGTGCCACAACTACTGAAGCCCGCGCACCTAGGGCCCGTGCTCCGCAACAAGAAAAGCCACCGCAATGAGAAGCCCGCACACCACAACAAAGAGTAGCCCCTGCTCACCACAACCAGAGAAAGCCCGCGTGCAGCAACTAAGATCCGAAGCAGCCAAAAATAAATAAATTAATTAAAAAATTTTAAAAAACTACAATGAGGTATCACCTCACACCAGTTAGAATGGGCATCATCAGAAAATCTACAAGCAACAAATGCTGGAGAGGGTGTGGAGAAAAGGGAACCTTCTTGCACTGTTGGTGGGAATGTAAATTGATACAGCCACTATGGAGAACAGTATGGAGGTTCTTTAAAAAACTAAAAATAGAACTACCATATGACCCAGCAATCCCACTACTGGGCATATACCCAGAGAAAAAGACACATGCACCCCAATGTTCATTGCAGCACTATTTACAATAGCCAGGTCATGGAAGCAACCTAAATGCCCGTCGACCGACGAATGGATAAAGAAGATGTGGTACATATATACAATGGAATATTACTCAGCCATAAAAAGGAAAGAAATTGGGTCATTTGTAGAGACATGGATGGATCTAGAGACTGTCATACAGAGTGAAGTAATTCAGAAAGAGAAAAACAAATATCGTATATTAACGCATATATGTGGAACCTAGAAAAATGGTACAGATGAACTGGTTTGCAGGGCAGAAATAGAGACACAGATGTAGAGAACAAACGTATGGACACCAAGGAGGGAAAGTGACCGGGGGGGGATTGGGATGAATTGGGAGATTGGGATTGACATGTATACACTAATATGTATAAAATGGATATCTAATAAGAACCTGCTGTATAAAAAAATAATAAAATAAAATTCAAAAAACAAAAAAGATAACCGGACACAGGAAGAAAAATGTTAAGTTGAAACCAGAGATGAAAATAAACAAGACAACCAAACAACTGTGTGAAAACAGAAATAGTGCAAAGAGGTAAAGAAAAAAGATTTATTATAATTAATAAATTATAATTAGAGAGTTAAAAGAATATATTGCATAAGAACCAGAAAAAAAAAAATGAGCTGGATCTGAGATGAAAGATGCTGTCATACACACCAAATTTCGAAGACTTGGCATGAAAAAAGAAGAAGGCAAAATTTCTCAATAACTTTTTATACCAATCACATATTGAAATGACAGTGCTTGAAATATCTTTGGTTCAATAAAATATAGCACCAAAATTCATTTTAACCTGATTCTTTTTGTTTCTCTTTGCTTGTCTCTTGCTTGTCTGCTGAAAAATGTAAAATCATGCGTGTGGTTTGCATTATATTCCTATCAGACAACAAGAATTTGGAGTAATACCATCCTGGAGGTTGGAGATGGGGTGCTTGGGAAGGTCACATGGCACAGATGCAGGGCGGGAGTCTCTGACCCCCCAGGCCTTGGGGAGCCAGATCTGAGCAACGGGTGGGGCCGTGACAGGGGACTTGGGGGGGTGGGAGTGGAGGTAGGAACACTGCCAACTCAGCCAAACCCATCATTCCCTTCCTTTCCCCACCACTTCCTCTTTAGAACTTGTTGACTTAGCAGATTTCCCAGGCTCCAGATTTCACAATCGCCTGGCCCTTCAACCCACTTCCCTCCTGGGCAGCACTGATCAACACCAGGCTGAGGATGCCTTGAAGAAGACACCTGGATCCCACATGTTGGCCTCCAAGTGTTTCTAGAAGACCACTATGGGGCCCAGCTTCTGGGAAGCATCTCCTTTCCAAATCAGCGTGAAGGAGGGACCCCACTGCCTGCAGCCCACTGCCCAAACCAGGAAAGCCAGAGGATGGCCAGGAACAGAGATGGAGCATAGGGGTGGGAAGTCAGGGAGGACTTCCTGGAGGAGGCTGCACCCTAAAGGAAGGTAGAATAGCGATAGGGGTGGTCTTTTAAAAACAGACCAAGCAGCTGGGAGACCAGGCAGGAGAAGGAGCAGGGATCCAAGTGGGAGAGGATGGAGGGCTTGGACCATGAAAGGCATGGGGTGGGAAGAGGGTGGCATCCAGCATGGGTCCCAAGTGCAGGCTTGGGTGACTATATGGACGGTAGGGCACCCCCTGGGTTGGGGAATGCAAAGGGAGGGGGAGGTTTGGGAGAAGATGCTGAGATCATTTTGGGCAAAGTAGGTACGGAGGCCATACCATGAAGAGAGAGAGAGAACTGTGAAGGTATTGGATGAAGTCACAAAAGTAGGAAGCCTGTTCAAGAGACCTCTAGAAAGCCAATATTTCAGGGCAGAGGAAGAAAGTCTGCAGAGGAGGCAGGGAAGGATCACACTGAGAGAGAGGATAACCAGCCAGCCTGGAACCAGCCAGGGAGGAGGCCCAAGCAGCTGGGAGGAGGGTGGAAGGAGGGATGTGGGCTGACCAGGTAGAAGGGACATCCAAGATCTCCAGCATCTTTACAGAGGGTATCAGACCTGAAGGTAGCTGGGGCTCAGGTCTTCCCCTAACGATCTTGCTGCTAGAGGGTCTGCGCAGGTACCAACATTTACTATCAAAAACCACACACAACCTCTTCTGGAAGTCCTGCAGAGCACCTGTCACTCTAGGTGCTCAGACAGCATCTTTAAATAAAAGTTGTCCCCAAGGCAGACATGAGAACACTGTAGTAGCAGGATTCAGCTATGTTTCCCATCGGAATTAGGCAAAATCCCAGCCCAGCGCCCCATGCTGAAGGCTGTACCCTGGACCCAGCCAGCTCTTGCAAAAAGAAGGAGGGAGTTGATATCTATGTAGTCGTCGGATTCAGGGGCCACCAGCTCTGTGTGGCTCCCTGGGCACTTGTAATGTGCCAGCCTGAATGGAGACGTGCTGTGACTGTAACACACCCAGGATTTTGAAGACAGTACCAAAAAAAAAAAAAAAAATGTAAAATGTAGCAGCCACTATGGAGAACAGTATGGAGGTTCCTTTAAAAAACTAAAAATAGGGTTATCATATGACCCGGCAATCCCACTCCTGGGCATATATCCACAGAAAACTCTAATTAGAAAAGACACATGCACCCCAATGTTCATAACAGCACTATTTACAATAGCCAAGACATGGAAGCCACCTAAATGTCCATTGACAGATGAATGGATGAAGAAGATGTGGTACATATATACAATAGAATATTACTCAGCCATAAAAAAGAATGAAATGATGCCATTTGCAGCAACATGGATGGACCTAGAGATTATCACGTTAAGTGGAGTAAGTCAGAGAAAGACAAATACCATATGCTATCACTTATATGTGGAATCTAAAAAAAATGATACAAATGAACTTATTTACAAAACAGAAATACTCACAGACATAGAAAGCAAACTTATGGTTACCAGAGGAGATAGTGGGGTGAGGGGATAGATACATTAGGAGGTTGGGATTAACATATACACACTACTATACATAAAATAGATAAACAACAAGGACCTACTGTATAGCACAGGAGGGAACTATACTCAATATCTTGTAATAACCTATAATGGAAAAGAATCTGAAAAAGAATATATGTATAACCGTATCACTTTGCTGTTCACTTGAAACTAACATAACATTGTAAATTAACTATACTTCAATGAAAAAAAGAATGTAAAAGACCTCAGTAATAATTTTTCACACTGATTACATGTCAAAATAAAAATATTTTCAATATATTGAGTTAAGCAAAATATATTATTGGTTATATTATTACTATTTTATCAATTTATATTAGATATCTTTATATATAGTAATATATAAATATATTAATAGCACTAATATTACTATAATATATTCATATATATATACATTAATATAGTATTGATATATGTTATATATTTTGTTATATTACATATTTATATATTATATAATTATAAACAAAATTATTATATAATATTATATACTACATAGATATTCATGTAACATATAATCATACAATATATAATAAATTATTATAATATAATTAATATAGCATTCATATCATTGTTAATATAACATATAATTGCATTACATTATTAAATATATTACTATTATTTCATCCTTTTCATTTAAATTTTTAACGTGGCTAGTAAAAAGTTTTAAACTACTTACGTGGCTCACATCATATTTCTGTTGGTCTGTACAATATTTCTAGCCAATGTGGACACACACACACACACACACACACACACACAAAGCACTAAGCAGGAATATTTCCAAGTCAGTTATAAACAATGCAACATTTCAACATTTATTATCTTTTATTTTCATTTTTCAACTGGTGCGTACTAGTTTTTTTGAAAGTCCAAAGGTTACATGCTTTGTATGTTATATATGTATGAGTCCATTGATATAACATTCTTGAAAGGACCAAATCACAGAGATGGAGAGAGGATTCGTGGTTGCTAGGGGTTCGGGACAAGGCTGGGGAGGGTAGAAGGCAGTGAGAGTGGCTAGAAAAGGGTGTCACGAGGGATCCTGGCAGTGACGAAAATGACCTGTATTCATGTCAACATCTTGGTTGTGATATTGTAATGTCATTTTGCAAGACGTGCCTATTGCAGGAAACAGGTCAAAGGTACCCAGGATCACTCCGTTTTACTACTTACAACCCAACGGCATGAGAATTTAAATGAGGTCAAAAGAAAATGTTTAATTTTTTTTTCAGTGCAAACAAAACAGCAGTTGACAACATAAAACAGCAAATTCCCCTGGGACCCCATTCCCTGGAGGGGCCCAACCAATGTTTCCCAACCCTAGGTGTCTTCCTCACTGCTTGCTTTTTGCCATAACCATATAACATCTTTTTACTTAATACTTTTTTTTTTAACCCAGTGAAGTAACATACTAACTTACTGTTTTTCTTTAAATCAACTCAATTCCAAAAGCTGAGATAGGTCCGTGGACTTTTGCTTTGTACTAAACAAGAATAACTTCTGAGATGCCAGTTACATTTGTTTTTTTTTGGCCAGCTCTCCATAAAATAAATATAGAACTCTTTTCTTCAAGGTTTGAATGTTTCTGTTTGTCTGAGTTCTATGTATCTAACGTATTCACACTCTCTGCACACGAACGTGTTGTTCTATGGAAGGACTCCAGGTATATTGGGTGCTGTTTGTTTTCCAAGGGCCTTGGATGGAAAGATTGGGGGTCCCTAGAAGGACGTGCTAATCTTGGAAATGACGAGTGATGAGAAGGGTTCGCCTGGAAGAGGAAGGACAAGGCCGGGAAAGATGGAAGGCATGGAGGCGAATTCACTCAACCGCCACCCACCTCGCCAAGATCCAATAAGCAAAGTGAATGGACCGGAAGTTTGGTGGAGCGCCGGAAAGATGGTGGCCAGAGAGGCCTCCCCTTACACCGCCTGGCTCTTCAGGGTCGGGGTGTCCACCGTGGAGAACGTGTTGGACTTGCTCTCCCTGCCCACGGACTCTTCGACCAACACATCCCGGATCCTGGAGGGGAGGGACTTGAGGAACCGGGCACGAAAGCCCTGGGCAGCGACCACGTAGATGATGGGGTTAATACAGCAGTTGATATAAGCTATGGAGACACACAGGGCATCCAAACTGGACACGGATTTGAAGTTTGTCTTGTGGAAAAAAACCAGCAACATCCCTGTCACCTGGTAGGGCAGCCAGAAGACAAAGAAGCTGGTCACCACTGCCACCACCACCTTGAGAGTCTTGGTGGAGCGGGTGGCACTGCGGCTCCACGCCCGGATCAGAAGGATGGTGTAACAGACTGTAAGTGTGGCCAGCGGCCCCAGGAAGCCCACGACCAGCCGGATGATGGCCACGGCCCTCTCTGTATATGAACCGTCCTTACCATAGTCAAGCACACACATCACCTTGGGTGGGAAGTGCTCCACATGGACCTTACGAAACACAAAGGAAGGTATGGTCAGCAGCAAAGCCAAGGCCCAGGCCACACCGCAGGCCACCCAGGCCAAGCAGGCCCCTCGATAGTTCTGGCACCAGATGGGATTAAACACCAGCAGGAAGCGGTCGGCGCTGATGGTGGCCAGGAGCAAGATGCTGGCGAACATGTTGAGCAGGATGAGAGAGGGCAGGATTCCACAAGCAGCGTCACCGAAGGGCCAGTGGTTTTGCTGGACAATGGATGCAAACAAGATGGGCAGCGCCAGGCAGGAGAGGAGGTCAGCCACCGCCAGGTTGAGAAACCAGATGGCATTGATGGTTCGCCTGACCTCGGACCCCGTCACACAGACCACCAGGGCGTTGCCTGGCACTCCCACCAGGAAGACGACTGCAAAGATAACCAGGGCGATCACATCTGGAGTATGCAGCCTGTGGGTTTGGGAATAGTCATCCACCAGTATGTTGGGGTTATCGGTCCAGTTGCTATAATCGTAGTAATCAGGGGTGCTATTAGTCATGGAGTCCTGGGTGGAATCAGAGAAGCAAGGATGGTATAAGTCTGCAGGCAGGTGGCAGGGGGGCCCATCAGAGCTACTCAAAGCCCATCACTCCACTTCTTTAAGTCTTAGGTTTCTCCCGGGGAAATGGGGATGCTGAGGGCTGAGAGCCAGCTGGGGTGTCATACCACTTATTAAAATGGTGAAAACCCTTCCATGCTAATGGATCTCCGTGCCATCCTGCCACCTCCCCCTGAAGTCCCTGGACTTCCCCAGAATCTAGCAACCGAATGGTTAAAGCCTAGGCCTGCTACAATACTGTGGTCACTATCCACTCTGACCAGTACCCATGACACACTGCTTGTTAGACACGTTTAATGTCACCAACAAACTGAGATGATATTACTGAGTAGGTAGTTCCCCCACCAACACCACCACCAGCAGCGTCACCCCCTTTTGCTGCCTCCCACCCTCTGAGGCAGCTCTGTGCTCTGCCTGGGAGCAGCTACCCAGAGTCAGCAGTGTTTCAGCAGGGCCTCATGTACTCAGGCATACGGGGTAGACAGGGACCACCAGTCATCAAGATACATAATATCTTTTTTTAAAGTTAATTCTGCACTTTAATACTTAGAGGAGAATAAGCTAATAATCATATGCACATAAATCCAAAATTGATAGCCCAAGTTCTGAGCTATTCCCTAAATTTTATTTACTTATTTTTTAAATTTTCATTGGAGTATAGGTGATTTACAATGTTGTGTTAGTTTCAGGTGTACAGCAAAGTGAAGATACATAATATCTTAATGCAATATTTTAAAGAATCAAGATGAATGCCCCCCCCCCAGAAAAAAAACCACAGTGGAAAAAAATTCTAATTTTAAATAAAGACAACCTGCTGCAGTTGTTTGTTTGATTTATGACCCTGCATTATTATGCAAGAGGAACCTTCAGATCAGCCCACAGTTTTCACTCCCAGCTGGGCGGGATTTTGCAGGTTGACAATGGCGTGCAAACATATCAAGCAATGTGGGGCTTTATGTATAGTCATGGGGTTTTAGGAGGGGTTGTTTTGGGAAGGGGGTTGGTAAAGCTTTATTTACTTTTTCTACTTGGTTCAAACAATGGAAGGATATTTTCCTAAGTGTAGATAGGGGCACACATGTGTCCTTCTGCCCTGGGTACCAGGATGGCTCAGCACGACACTAGGATCCAGATCCCGACTGTCCTACTTGAAGCCTACATGGCCCTCTGCAAGTTCCATTACTGCTTCATGCCTCCATTTCATTCCTGGTTAACGCCTAGCAGTCCTTCAGTTTTAGCTATCATTATTCCAAAACCTCAGTCTCAGAGCAGAGAGAAAATATTTAGGGGCAGCAAGAGGAAGAATAAGAAATAAGAATAAGAAATAGACTTGTACCTTGCTAGAGGCAGGGCAGAAGGGATGAAAGGAATAGAGAAGG
Organism: Eubalaena glacialis; assembly: GCF_028564815.1. Lineage (NCBI taxonomy): Eukaryota > Metazoa > Chordata > Mammalia > Artiodactyla > Balaenidae > Eubalaena > Eubalaena glacialis. The sequence goes on along the minus strand of NC_083733.1, from coordinate 61,367,810 downwards.
ATATGAGTTCAAGAACAAAGGGTATCTTAGCACACAGATTATGGTCTTTAATTACCACCTGGCATTCAAAGGAACCAGGGCTCCTTGGAGAAAGGCTGATTCCTGTTCTGGGACAGAAAATATACAAGATGAGCCCAGAACAGCTCACACTAGAAAGTAAGAAAAAATTTTAAATAATGATAGGGACATATCAAAGAGACAGCCTGAAAAAGCTCTCACTAGTCAAAAGATGGCACAATTTGAGTATATAATAATTATAATAATAATAAATAATAACTGTGATGCGATAAAATACATTAATAATAAAGATCTATGAGTTCATAATGGTAATAAAAGCAAATAAACCCATTGGTCACATTTTTATTCTGGAAAGGGAATGAATCAAGCACTTATCCTGCCATTTCTGTACAGAGTATATTTCAGGGAAATAAAGAGTCAATGTGGGCGGGCCTTCTTTAGAGAAGAATCTACAAATAATATTTGCAGAAGGAATGATAGACTTAAGGAAACATGGGTCTGGATGACAATCAACAACATCTAATAAAACCATCAGGTGAAAAACTGATAAATATAATAAATAGGTTGAGCTGGCACCGCAAACCCTCCAGCCAGCTTCAGCACCTTGAGAAGAGAGACAAGTAGACATTTGCTCTATCTGACGTGATGCAGTAGAAAGGATACGGCACCACCTATGAAGTAATTTTTGCAAAAAAAAAATGAAGGTAAATCTAATCAAGATTCTAGATCTAAAACTACCAGTTTACAGGAAAAGCAGAGGAGAGATGAACACGATAAATAACACCACAGGGACAAAATCAGCCCAATCAGAACTCAGGAAACTCTACAGGACAAATGGTCTTGTTACTCTCACAAATAAATGGCATTTTTAAAAAGGAAGGGGAGGGACTTCTCTGGCGGTCCAGTGGCTAAGACTCCGCGCTGCCAATGCAGGGAGCCCAGGTCCAATCCCTGGTTGGGGAACTAAGATCCTACACGTCATGCAGCGCGGCCAAAAGATTTAAAAAAAAAGGGGCAGGGGAAGGAACGGGAAGTGTCATGGATTAAAAGAGATTTAAGAAGCATATCAACCAGGGGGGCTGTCAATGGGGTAAGGACACTTGAGGGGTGAGGTCTGTGGCCCTTGGAGCCCACCCCTGAAGGTGACTTTGTCACCAACCCAGGGAAAGGAGATAGAGAAAAATAGAAATCATTATTACAGAAATAATAAGAGCTGGATTCTTAGGGCACCTAAATTTGCAGGCTGAGGTTGATACCCACTAAACACCCAGCTCGCAGATTAAATAAGATGAAAAATGTTCAAGCACCTGGCAAAATGCCTGGTACACAATAGGGAGATGAGAAATGGCAATGCTCTTATTATTTATCGATCTTACAATTATTGAAGAGCTCAGATCTTTCTCTGAACAACTGTTTTTTATTTCTAGTTCCTTTATGTTACCCTAAGGTCAACTGGGTCAATCGGGCTGATGGTCCAGGGTACTTGCTGGTAGAGCCATAGTAGTGATTAAATTATTCAGAGGGAAAATGTCAGTGTCAGCTGATGAGTGGATGAACAGGGTAGCTATACCCATGCAGTGGAATATTATTTAGCCATAAAAAGGGATGAAGTATTGATACAAGCTACAACATGGATGAAGCTTGTAAACATTATGCTGAGTGAAAGAAGTCAGACACGAAAGGTCACATATCGTATGATTCCATTTACATGAGGTGTCCAGAATAGGCAAATCCATAGAGATTGGGAATTTGCTAGTCATTGCCAGGGACTGGGGGAAGGGAATCAGGGAGGGAGTGCTTAATGGGTACAGGGTTTTTTTCAGGGTGATTAAAAGGTTCTGGAAATAGATAAAGATAGTGATGGGACAACATCTTGAATGTACTAAATGTCGCTGAATGGTACACTTTAAAATGGTGAATTAGTGTGTATGGCTGATTCATTTTGTTGTGCGGTAGAGGCTAACACAACATTGCAAAGCAACCATACTCCAATAATAATTAATATAAATAAATTAATTTAAAAAATGGTGAATTGTATGTTACGTGAATTATACTGAATTAAAATTAAAATGCCAGTGTCATAAAGACAAGAAAGGACCAAAGGACTGTTCCAGATGAATGGGGACTAAAGAGCCAGGACAACCAAATGTAATGTGACATCCTGGACCGGAGTCTGGAGCAGGAAAAACAAATTCACTCTAAAGGGCATTATTTGGACAATTGAGCAAGTTTGAATATTATCTAGTATTGCACCATTTGGATATAGATAATAGTATCTCACCAAACAGTAAATTTCCTGACATAGATCATTGTGCTGTGCTCGTGTAAATGAATGTCCTTGTTCTTGAGAAGGAGACACCGAGACATGTGGGGGGCAAAGGACATGATGCCTGCAACTTACTCTCAACTGGTTCAGGACAAAAAGACAGTAGATGATAGATAGATAGATAGATACATAGATAGATACATAGATAGATAGATGATAGATAGACAAAGCAAACTTGGAGAATCTGGGTAAAGAGTATATGGAAGTTCTTTGTATTATTCTTGTAATTTTTCTATAAGTGTGAAAATGTTTCAAAAAAGTTAAAATTGTTGAATTATTTCCATTGATAATGAGCCCCTGCCCTGAGCCACCCACCTGTACCATCCCCACTCCCAGCACCCTGGCCTCCCATTTTCTACTTTGGGACCCCCACTCCCAGTTCCCATGCTCGGATCACGAAAGGGTTAATGCCAGGCATGGCAAGAGGCCCCAGACCCTGCTCAGGGGGGGCTCTGCACCTTAGCAGGATGTTAAATATTTTAAATGTCCACCTCAGACATGATACATGAAGCTAACTTTTGTCCCTGCTTGTTTCACAAGCTCTCGGCCATGCTTAGCTGCAGAATAACCCAGACCCCAAAAAGGGGAGCCTCCCCACCCCCTGCTCTCACGCTCACCATTACCCCTCTCATCAGCTGACAAGCTCCTTTTCTGGAATGAACTCACGAGGCCCTTTCCTCTCACTGACTTCACAAGTGCAGAAAAAAGATGCTGATTCTAACCCTTTGTGATTTCTAGGATGCTCCCGATAAAAAAGGCTTGCAAAGTTCTGCCATTGCAGCATCCCTACAAAGAATGGAAATAGCCGAAGCATCCAGCAAGAGGGGACTGACTAAATTAATGATGGCACATCCAGGCAAAAGAATACTATGCAACCGTCAAAAGAATGAGGAAGTTTACGTAAGGATGTGTGTGGAAAGAGCTCCAAGATCTAGGGTGAAATAGAAAAAGCAGAAACTGAACAGTGTGTGACGCACGCTACCTACAAAGAGGAATCTCTCTCTCTCTCTCACTCTCTCAGTTTTCCTCTCTCTCTCCCTTCCTTCCTCCCCCCCTCCCCTCTGTCTCTATCATTCTATCTCTCCGTGTGTGTGTGTGTGTGTGTGTATGTGTGTGTGTGTGTGTGTGTGTGTGCTTGCTTGTGTATGCACAGACTAGTTCCAGAAGCAGGCAGAGGAAATCTGTAACAGTGATTCCCCCTGGGGAGGGGAAGTAGTGGGTTGGAGGGCAAGCATTGGAAGGAAGCTTTTACCATATATGCTTTTGTTCTTCTTTTATGTAGAGCCATACCAGTGAATGCACCGCCCTTTCTCCCCAAAATGGATGTTATATAGACTATACAAAAGAATTCATTGTTCTACCATTCTAGGAGTCTAGGAAAGATTCTAATAATATTTCTTCATTGCACAAATATTAACAGGCTAGGGGATTTGTTCCTGACATACCTGGCACCTGCCCTTGGAGAGGTTATGGTCTACTGGGAGAGAGAAATTAATCCCCAGGGATGGGAATTGAGTGTGTTCAATAGAGAATCCAGCCTGGTGTGGGACCAGGAGAAGGGTCTTGGTGAAATAAAACCGCAGCACCATTCAACAGAACTTTCTGTACTGATGGAAATGTTCCAGATGTGCACCATCCAAGATGGAAGCCACCAGTCACCTGTGGCTGTTGAGTGCATGAAACATGGCAGATGCGTCTGGGAAGTGAACTTTTACTTTTCTGTCATTTTAATTAAATTTCATCAGCCACAGGTGGCTGGTGGCTACCGTCTCGGACAGCACAGGTCTGGGGCTCCTAAGTGATTCCTAAGTGCCGGGCGCTGTTCTCCGTGCTTCCCAGGTGTTAGTTCATCAATTCCCTAACCACAGTATTTATGCCACAACAACCCCAAGGGCAGGGTACTCTTATTGTTCCTAAGTTCACAGGCTGATTTCAAGAGCCCTTGTCTGGTGTGTGGAGAACGGGCTCCCGATCAGAAGCTGACAAGAAAAGGAGGTTGGGATTGTCTAGCTGCGGTGAGGGATGATGGTGGCTTGCACTATGGTGGTGGCAGTGAGGAGTCATGAATGGATCGGAGGAGAACAGGGTGAAGAAGATGCTTACGAGAAAAGAATTCAGAATTGCCAAGCTCTGTTCTAAGTCCTTTTCACATAACAGCTCGCTTATTGATTTATTTATTTAGGCCACGTGGCATGCGGGTTCTTAGCTCCCCAACTAGGAATTGAACCTGCGCACCTTGCGGTGGAAGCGCGGAGTCTTAACCACTGGACCGCCAGGGAAGTACCATGTATCATCTCATTTAATCCACAGGACGACCCTATGAGCATTGTTGCCATTGCAACACCCATTTTACAGATGAGAAAACTGAGGCTACAGAGAGCTTAAGAGACCTTTCCTAGTCCTCGCAGTTAGCAAGTGGCAGAGGTAGGAGAGAACTTCTGAGAGTCCAACTCCAGAGCCCTCTCTGAGAGGCTACCAGACCTCAAGTGTGTTGAGAGTGAGGGGCATGCATTCAAGGCAAAAGGCCACAAGGTAACAGGGAGGGAGTGTCCACACACCAGAAAAATGAACAAACATCAGCATGGCTGGCAGGTAGCCAAGACGAGGTTGGAGGAGCCAAAGATGCCATGTTAAAGGATATGTATTTTATCCTGGGGTAATGGGGAGCCATGGATGGTCTTGGAGCTGCAGAGGGACTAGATGAGAGTTTCTCTTTAGAAAGATCCCTCTGGCTGCTGTGAGGAGGTAAGACTAGAGGCAAGAGGACCAGAGAGGAGGCAGAGGCAGGGACCCAGGCCAGCGAAGATGGGGGCTTCGATGGGGGTGATGCCCGGGGGAGGAAGAAAAGTGGAAAGACTTAAGAGGCATGACAGGGGACTTCCCTGGTGGTCCCGTGGTTAAGACTCCGCGCTCCCAATGCAGGGTGCCTGGGTTCGATCCCCGATAAGGGAACTAGATCCAGCATGCATGACACAACTAAGACCCAGCACAGCTAAATAAATAAATATTAAAAAAAAAAAAAGAGGCATGACATGGCTACAGTCAAGCAGCTGGTGGGTGGTAAACTCTGCCCCAGCCCCTTCCCTCCCTCACTGGGCTCCAGTCTCACCATCCTCACAGCAGGAAAGTCCTGCCAACTGTCCCGTCCACTACAGTGGAAATAACAGACTCACATAGGAATGCTGTCAGAGCTAGAAAATACGCAGAAGGCACAGTCTGCTTTTTTCCGGAACATCCCTCTCCCTGTTCCTACATGGACACAACGTCTTTAAACAATCCACACACAGAACCACTTGAAACCATTATAGCATCCTCTGAGACATGGGATACAAGGGTGGAGGTGAGCATCTCGACTCAGATTTATCTTCTTGAATTTGCAATCTTTGTGACTCAACATCCCTGAGCACGAAGAAACATAAGCACTTGCGTTTTAAAAACCATGAGAAAAAGACAAGCCTTCAGATCCTTTGAGGATGCAATGAACTGCCTTTCAGGTTGGCAAAAATAAAAAAGTTCCATATAACTATGCAGATGGGGGTCTAGACAAGTAGATACTCTCATGCTCTGTAGATGAGGAATGTAAATTGGTACAAGTTTTGTCAATATCTGTTAAAATAAAAATTGCCCATGCCTTGGATTCAGCATTTGCAGTTCTGGAAACCCAGATGTGGGTCCAAAGATGTAATTTGGGTTTTGTTTTGGTTTGGTTTGGTTTTGCCACGCAGTTTGTGGGATCTTAGCTCCCTGACCAGGGATCTAACACCGGCTCTCGGCAGTGAAAGCACCGAGTTTTAACCACTGGACCGCCAGGGAATTCCCTAATTTTGGTTTTAAAGACAAAGTATTGGACAGCCTAAATCTCCTTTGATAAGAGATGGAAACTCCCACTGGCATATCACACAGCTGATAAAAGGAAAGAGGCAATTTCCCTGAAATACATGGGGATGATACCTTCCTCACAGATTGTTTAAGTCAAAATTCGTAAATGTCAAGTGCCTAGCACAGTGCCTGGCATGCAGTAAGCACTCAATAAATGCTGGGCAATAATATAATATGTTATTCATGAAAGAAAAAAAAAAAAGACGTAGGATAATGTGTAAAAGAGACTTCCCTTTATAGGGTGGGTGGCGGAGAAAGGATAGACACGTCACAAGCATTGAGGGCCAACTGTATGCCAGGCACTGCTGTAAGAGCTTTCTGTGTATTATCTCATTTAATTCTCTCCATGACCCTATGATGTAGATTCCACTCTGTAGGGTTACTATCCCCATCTTCGCTATAAGGAGAAGGAGGTTCAGAAAGACAGGTCTCGTCCGCTATTACACAGGAAAGGCAGGGTTTGAACCCCATTTCAGTATGACCCTCGTGTCAAACTACTCCTTACTTCGTTCCCTACGCTGCCCTGGAGCACCTGTAGACTGTTTCCAGAAGGATCCACCACAAACTGGTGCCCACCGTTGCCTCTGGGGGAAGCTACAATGAATCTGAAGCTCTGGGGAGGGAAGGGAGTTTCACGGAATACCCTTTAGGGATTTGGAGCTATTTAACAGAAAGAAAAAGAAGTTGAAGCTAATCGTGGGCCCTATAATCCCTTGACAATCTAACTCTTTAGCTGCCTCCCAGACCTGGAGTGGGAGAGTCTGAGATGAGGGAGAGGGGAGAAGGCGGGGGCTGGAGATCGAGGGCAGGGAGGAGGAGGAAGGAAAGGGGGAGAGGTAGCAAGAAGGGGCGAGTGGGGCAAGCAGACGGCGCCCAGAAGGGAGAGCGCGCAGGTAAAGGGTGTCTGCCCCCCACTCCCCCCGCCAAGACTCACCATATTCAGGTCTCTCCCAGGTTCTCCGCTGATCAAAGGTTCCCTCCCGCCTGAGGGCTGTGGTTTTTAAAGCCCCAAGTGAGTCTGCAAATAGGCAGAAAGGAAATGACCCATCTTTCCCCTCTGGGGTTCTCATTGGTCTAGGGCTCCTTCCGCGGGGCACACACCCAGAGAGCCCCGATCACCTCCTCCCAGCCACAGGAAGGAGGCAGGGGCTCCGAAACCTGAGGAAGTTCCAGGTCCCAGGAGGGAGGAAGCCAGACGAAAGAGACCCCCGCCCCATCTAGGCTCGGCCCCTCTCCAGGCCTTGGTTTGCCCCATTTGAGATGATCTCTCCCTTTCCTTCTATGGCCCCAGGTAGCAGTGGAAAATCTCAGGGGTCCAACTGGCTTAAACCTGGGAAACAGAGATTGTGAGACCCAGCCTCCCAACCAGGTTCCATTGAGGCCCAGAGAGGCAAAGCAGGTCTGTGGAGGTGGCCCAGCACTTGGGGACTGTTCCGTCTTCCTCCCTAGAGTTTTGAAGTTGGCACGCACCCCCCCCAGAGCCACCACCATCCTTTCCAGCCCCATTCTGGGTTCTTGTGGAAACATGCTGGAGTCTGGGGCAGGGAAGGATCCTACCTGATTTAGTTTCTTATTGCTGCTGTAACAAATCGCCATAAACTGAGTAGCTTAAAACAACAAAAATGTATCCTTTCACAGTTCTAGAGGCCAGAAATCCGAAATCAAAATGTTGCCAAGGCCACACTTCCTCTGTAGGCTCCAGAGCAGAATCTGTTCCTGCCTCTTCCAATTCTGGTCTCCGCCAGCGTTCCTTGGCTCGTGGCCACATCACTCCAATCTCTGCCTCTACGGTCACATCTCCTTCCCTCCTACTGTGTGTCTCAAATCTCCCTCTGCCTCCCTCATTTAAGGACCCTTGTGATTACATTTAAGGACCCCCTAGATAATCCAGCATAATCTCCCATTTCAAGATCCTTAATTTATCTGCAAAGTCCTTTTTCCTATATAAAGTCACGCCCTGGGTTCCAGGAATTAGGATGCAGACATCACTGGGAACCATTCTTCAGTCTATCACAATGAGCATGATTATTACGACGGGTGCAGAAACAGGTTCATTTTTCCCATGCTTGTCTGCAACTCTCCTGTAGACCACCAACATCATTCCTCCACAAATAGTATTTTTCTCCAGCAAGCTTCAATTTGTGAAGATCTAGCTTTCTTTTTATTGCAAAGATGATCCATGCACCTTGTAAACATTTGAACAATGCAGAAATGCCCTCCTCACCCCCACCCCCCAAAAAAAGCATTGAAAAATCCCCTGACTGCTAACCTTCTGAAACTCCTGTTAGCAGTTTGGAGTGTATTCACCCAGACTTTTACAAATGTGGTGTTTGTGTTTGGGAATGGATATGTGAGTGCACGATGTTCGGCAAGTTTCTGTTCTACTAAATGAAGCCATGTGTTGTGGACGTGACTCGGGGAGGATTTTGAAGGTCTAGTTGTGGGGATTTGGTGCTGGTAGGAATGCGTGGTTGTTATACCAACCCTGACCTCAAGAGGGCGTCTGAGGGACTTCCCTGGTGGCGCAATGGTTAAGAATCTGCCTGCCAATGCAGGTCACACAGGTTCCAGCCCTGATCCGGGAAGATCCCACATGCCGCGGAGCAACTAAGCCTGAGCGCCACAACTACTGAGCCCACGCGCCTAGAGCCTGTGCTTCGCAACAAAGATAAGCCACCGCAACGAGAAGCCCACGAACCACAACGAAGAATAGCCCCTGCTCGCCCCCAAGTAGAGAAAACCGGGACGCAGCAACGAAGACCCAACGCGGCCAAAAATTAATTAATTAAAAAAAAAAAAAAAAAAAAGAGGGCCCCTGAGCTGTGGGAGACTCAGGATGCAAGGTCACACCCTCTTGATTTTTTAAAGATTTTTGGACCAAAGTTGTGCATTGCCTTCAAATCTTGAGTTCTTAACATTGTCTATGTCCTGGACCTTTAGCGAAGTTATGAACTGCCTCTCAGAATAATTCTTATAACTTTTTATGTTGATGTAATTTCAAATTTAAAGGGAAGTGGCTGGGATAGTAAAAGCAGAAAGGAAATGTGATAACACCTTATGTAAGCCACCACCCTCATTCACATTTCATCAATTGTTCCAATAATGTGTTTTTATCACTATTTTTTCAGAATAATGTTTTTGTAAGTACATTTAAACACCTCGTGCTTTTGTAACAGCATCGTAAGTCCACTGTCAGTTTGAAACCTGTTTATTTGATCACTTCCTTGTTGGTGGAACTTTAGGTTGTTTCCAATATTTTTGTCCATATCACAGTGAGCACCCTTGCACATACATCCTGGTGCCCGTGTACGAGGACTTATTGCAGATAACTCTCTAGAAATGGAATTGCAGGGCAGAGGGGGTACATACATCGTTCTCAGTATTAGCAACCTTTATGCTGGTGTCTCTTCATCCTCTTCCTCAAGACCCGACCTGGGCGGCTCAATAGAGCAGCCACCAGCCACATGCAGCTACTGAGTAACTGAAATGTGGTGAGTCCAACTTGAGATGTGTCCTCCCTGAGTATAACACACACACCAGATTTCCAAGACTTACTGGAAAAAAAAAAAAAAAGATTGTAAAACATCTCAACAATTTTTATATTGTATTACATGTTCAAATAATAAAATTTTGGAGAAATTGTGTTAAGTATAATACATTATTAATTACAGTTGACGCCTGAAGAAAGTGGAGGTTAGGGGCACTGACCCCCATGTGGTTGAAAACCCTAGTACTGCTCTCTCTGCCTCAAAAACAAAGGAATTGATAAATGACTCACCCAAGGGCAGGAAGTGGAAACAGCTGGGATAGAATGAGGACTCAAACTCTAGTTCTTTTGATTCCACATATTGTGATCTCTAATCGAACACAAACTTTTCCCCACACTTAGTTAATTTAAAAATCTGTAAAATGAAAGTACAGGTACTATATCTATGGGAAAAAACCCACATGTAAGTGGATCTGCCCAGTTCAAACCCATGTTGTTCAAGGGTCAACTACATATTATTGTTATTGCTACATATTAAAGATCATTATATAAAATAGATAACTAATGGGAACCTATTGTATAGCACAGGGAACTCTACTCAGTACTCTGTAATGACCTATATGGGAAAATAATCTAAAAAATCGTGGATAGATGTATATGTATAACTGATTCACTTTGCTGTACACCTGAAACTAACACAACATTGTAAATCAACTACACTCCAATAAAAATTTTTAAAATAATTTTTTTTAATTTTTAAAACATCATTATATGTTACAATATAACTATATAATATTAACACCTTACTATGACTATAATATATTAATATATGTTTATATTGTTGATATTACTCTAATATATAATTATATTATTAAATATGTTATTATTTCATTTGTTTCTTTTTACTTTTCTAACACAGCCACTTGAAAAATTAACATTACCTATGAGGCTTGCATTTATGGCTTACATTATATTTCTATAGGATAGGGACTTCCCTGGTGGCGCAGTGGTTAAGAATCCACCTGCCAATGCAGGGGACATGGGTTCGAGCCCTGGTCCAGGAAGATCCCACATGCCGCGGAGCAACAAAGCCCATGCGCCACAACTACTGAGCCTGCACTCTAGAGCCCGCGAGCCACACCTACTGAGCCCACGCGCCTAGAGCCCGTGCTCCACAACAAAAGAAGCCACTACAACGAGAAGCCTGCGCACCGCAATGAAGAGTAGCCCCCACTCACCGCAACTAGAGAAAGCCCGCACGCAGCAACAAAGACCCAATGCAGCCAAAAATAAATAAATTAAATAAAGAAATTAAAAAAAAAAAGAAATATGTATGTGAAACCATCACTACAGTCAATTTAACTAACATTTCCATAATACCCAAAAGTTTCTCTGTGGCTTTTTGTAATCTATCTCTCGCTCCCTCCACCTTCATTTTCAGGAAACCACTGACCTTCCTGTCACTATAGATTACTTTGTATTTCCTAGAACTTCATACTGATGGAAACATACAGTATGAGGATTTTTTTTTTTTTTTTTTCCTGACCCGGCTTCTTTCACTCAGTAAAATGCTCTGGAGTTCCATCATGTCATTGCACGTACCAGGAGTTTATACCTTTTTCTTTCTAACTTTCCATTGTACAGTGTGGTAGACAGAATAATGGTCCCTGGGTTCTTCATGCCTATGTGACTGACCCCCAGTGAAAACCCTGGACACCGAGGCTCAGGTGAGCTCCCTGATTGGCAATACTCCATGCGTGTCATCACATGACGTACTGGAAAGAAATAAGTACTGTCCTATGACTCCACTGGGAACTTGTGCCTGGTCTCTCCTGGACTCTGCCCTGTGCACCTTTTACCTTTGCTGGTTTTAATCTCTAGCCTTTCACTGTAACATACCATGAACATGATTATGACAGCCTTTCTGAGTTCTGTGAGCCCTTCTGGTAAGTCTCCAAACCTGAGAGTTGTCTTGGGGACCCCCCAACACACCTGTCTAGGTGTTTCTCAGTTTACACCTCTCAGAATTCCAGGGACTTCATCTCAGTTTGGTCTCTATCTCAATCTCCATTTCCATTTCCCAAACCCACATATTATCCATCTCCCAGGTCTTTCCTTGTCTCACTTTTCCTGTCTCTCCCTCTTCTCCATTTCCTTACAACATCTTCTGTTTCTGTCTATCAATTTGACAGCCAGAATTACAGCTGCCTCTTCTCTCTTGACGAAAACCACACTTTGATTATTTTTATCACCATAAAGTGGGAATTTTAGAACATCAGAAAACAGAGAATAGATAACAAGAAACACTCTCCCCTTGTTCCCTATCAAACTCAGTACCAAGCACTTCCTAGGTGTTTACCATCATTGCTCCCATCCTCTGCCAGAAAGTGGATTCTTTAATCATGCACAGTCCTGAGCCCCAGGCTTCCTGGGCAGTGGGGACAGACAACAAAAAGATTTCTCATGCTCTGCACAATGTTCTGAAAGAGGACTGGCTGACAAAGGGTTAAAATGTTCCAAGACCTTTATTGTCACACTAAGAGAAGAAATGAAGAACCCGTGGTGTATCAGTTAATTATGGCTGTTGTTATAGACTGAATGTTTTTGTCCCCTCCAAAATTCGTACGTTGAAACATAATCCCGAATGTGATGGAATTAGGAGGTAGGGCCTTTGGGGTGATTAGGTAATGAGAGTGGAGCTCTCATGAACGGGATTAGCGCCTTTATAAAAGAGACCCCAGAGAGCTCTCTGACTCTTTCTGCCATGTGAGGACACAGCAAGAAGGCAGCTGTCTACAAACCAGGAAGTGACCTCTCACCAGACACAGAATCTGTTGGCATCTTGAACCTGGACTTCCCAGCCTCCAGAACTATAAGAAATAAATATTTATTGTTTAAGCCACCCAGTCTATGGTAATTTGTTACAGAAGCCCAAAAGGACAAAGACAGCTATGTAACAAATACCTCCAAATATTAATAGTTTAAAACAATAACTTTTGTTGTTGCTCACAGATCCATGGGTCAGCTGGATGGTTCTTTTGGTCTTGGATGACCTAAACCATGCATCTGAAGTCAACTGTGGGTTGGGTAGTTGGCCCTGTTTCTGGGAGTTGGATGGGTACCTGTGGTCTGCTTGGTGCAGGCTCTCATCCTCCAGCAGGTTAGCCCAGGCTTATTCCCATGGCAGTGGAAACTTTCCAAGGAAGCAAACGGAAGACACAAAGACTCTCAAGACCTAGACTCAGAACTAACACACATCATGTCTGCCACATTCTATTGGTCAAGCCTAGCCCAAATTCAAGGGGTGGGGAAACTGATGCTACCCTTTGAAAGGAGGAGCTACAAAGTCAAATGCAAAGGGCATAAGTGGGGAGATTTGTGGCCACTTTTTACTTGTGACACTAGTGGGCAATGGTGATTCTATTCTGTTATAAAGAGAAAGCAAGCCCAATTTCTAGTCAAAAATGGTGTCTTTCACAGAAGATCTGCAGAATGTGTGATTCGTGTTTCAGAGCAGGAAACAACCCATTTGCGACAGTCATTAGAGACGGTCTCAGATACTGTGGCTCTCCTGGGCACATGGTAGGGTTCCACCTACTGGAGGTTTGGCGGGGCCATGTGACTTTCCCTGCCCAGTGAAACATGAGGAGAAGGAATATGTGCCACTTCAGTCTGCAAATTCTAAGAACTAGTACACCCTTGACCATATTTTTAATTTTCCCTTGGCCAGTCAGATGCTGGCTGGGGCTGTACTCATCTGAAGGCTTGAGTGGCTGGATGTCCCAGGGGGCTTACTCACATGACGGGCAGTTGATTCTGGCTGTCAAATGGGAGCACAGCCAGGATTTTCAACCAGAGTGTCTGCATGTGGGCTCTCCATATGGTTTGGGCTAAGAAGCAAAATAAACAGTGAAATGAAACAGTTCAGAGTCAGATGGCCTGGATTTTCATCTTCCCACCCACTCATCCCCCCAACACACACACTTACTGCTCTGCAAATTACTATTTAACCTCTCTGAGGCACAACATTAATATTCATGCCGTTCATATCACCCTTACTGGATGCTCATACTTTGGTTCTCAGTTTCAGGTTTGAACACAACGTCCAGACCCTTTCCCCAACCCCCCCTGCCCCCCCCCATGGTGGCCTAGGCTGGGACATGACCACCTGTAGCAGATTGGATTACTCTTCAGAAGTCTTCACTCCATCCACCTCATCTCCTTGGAAGGAATGTATAATACTTCTACCCCTTTATACTGGGCTTGGCCATGTGACTTGTTTGGCCAATAGTATGATGGTACACAGAACACAAACAGAGGCTTGACATGTACCTGTACAGTTAAGTTCACACCTCTGCCATCAACATGAGAGATCCTGGGATAGACCGCTGGTCCCAAGCATTGAATGCACCAGCCAAGGCCAGCCAAGATCAGCCCATCCACAAACACCTGAGGCAGCCCAGTCAAGATCAGCGAGGCAGCCCACCATGCCCAGCCCCAATCAATCATGCCCCAGATGACCTCAGACATATGGGACAGCCCAGCCAAGATCAGTAGAGCCATCCAGCCACAATCAGCTAGGTGACTCTCAGCATGAGCTAAATAAATGTTCGTATTGAAACGGAGCAAGACCCTAAGTTCCTTCCCCCTCCGCATGTCCTCCACCTGCCTTTCTTCTGTGGAAAAACGTTAGCCAAAGAATAAGTTTAATCGGAGAAGTGAGAAAATGCAGAAACAGAGGAAATCAGTCCAACAAGACTAAATAATAATAATAGTTTAGCCATTAAGCATAGTCAAGGACCTTTAGTTCCTTCTCAAGGGCTATAGATAATATTCTGAGCCTATCCTGTGAGCTGTCTGATACTGAAAACTCCAGCAAGTGGAAGAAGTTAACTACATGATGACCAGACTGTAGCCATGACCTAAGCTGCCACAATTCTGAGAACTGGCCTCAAGGAAATGGGAACAAACCGACCCTGGAACTGAAGATTAACTGTACTTAAAACAGTCAAGATGATGCTAATTAGACCACTGATAACCAATTTCAAGATGACTGTCAGAGCTGATCGTGCTGTTTCTGCATGGAGCCCCCTCCGTCTATAAAAGCTCTTGCCCCCTGATTGTCGGGGGGAGGGGGAGTCAGCCTTTGAACAGGTGTCCACCCTCCCCTCCCCACCACTTCCACCAGCCTTGCCTCTTTATTGGCTTTTGAGCTGCAAGCAGCTGGACCACACTTTTGGTTACAATATGTGTACATCACACACAGGTTTTAATTATTTGTTACCCAACTATAGTGAATTGATACATTACCAGCAGTATATCCACAGACTCATCATCATTACATAGATGCAATGTGACTGTATGACCACCAGATTATTTTTATTTTATTTATGATCCATGGACCACATAGCAAGATGACACTGGCAAAATCATAAGTAATTGTACCCAGACCAAATGTTAAATGCAGATGACATGGAAGGCTAAAGGTGGTTTTACAACCACATAAGTTTCAGGGTAGTGTGGTTGGTGATTAACAGGCTGGAAAAGCCCACGCTCAGGATTTCCCATGACTTGGCTGGACTTCACCCAGATTCTTCTAGAGGCCAGATGACTTGTGATATTGCAACAGATCAAATGAAAAAGCAACTCTGAAAATCCAGTTGTCTTCTCTTGAACTGGACATTACTTATTCTCAGAAATGTAAAATAATGCCATTCTTCTCATTAAATATTTTTATTTTGGAAAATATAGCATTTCTCATTTAAAACGTTATTTACGTTTAAATGCAATGTTTCCAAATGTCCATCGACACACGAATAGATAAACAAAATGTGGTATCTGTGTGCAATGAAATATTACTCAATCTTAAAAAGGAAGGAAATTCTGACACGTGCTACAACATGAATAAACTTTGAAAACATGATGCTAAGTGAAAGGAGACAGGCACAAAAGAACAAATGCTGTATGATTCCATTTACATGAGGTACATAGAATAGGCAAATTCATAGAGACCTAAAGTAGAATAGAGATTACCTGGTGTTGGGGGGATGAGGAATTATTGTTTAGTGGGTAGAGTTTCAGTTTGGGAAGATAAAAAGAAATGCTGGAAATGAATGGTCATAATGGTTGCACAGCAATGTGAATTTACTTAGTGCCTCTGAACTGTATACTCTTTTTTTAAATTTATTTATTTTATTTATTTATTTTTGGCTGCATTGGGTCTTCGGTGCTGCGCGCGGGCTTTTTCTAGTTGCAGTGAGCTGGGGCTACTCTTCGTTGCGGTGCGCGGGCTTCTCATTGCAGTGGTTTCTCTTGTTGTGGAGCACGGGCTCTAGGCACGCAGGCTTCAGTAGTTGCAGCATGTGGGCTCAGTAGTTGTGGCTCGCAGGCTCTAGAGCGCAGGCTCAGTAGTTGTGGCGCACAGGCTTAGTTGCTCCACAGCATGTGGGATCTTCCTGGACCAGGGCTGGAACCCATGTCCCCTGCATTGGCAGGCGGATTCTTAACCACTGCGCCACCAGGGAAGCCCTGAACTGTATACTTAAAAATGGTTAAAATGGTAAATTTTATGCTATGTACATTTTACCACAATAAAACCGTTGCAGAAACGCAGTGGATTTATCATGGTTATTTTTAAATGACTTACTAAATAATTTTTAACTTCTCAATCTTAATACTCATATATATATTTTTTAAATATTTATTTAGGCTGTGCCAGGTCTTAGTTGCGACATGCAGTATCTTCAGTGAGGCATGCGGGCTTTTAGTTGCAGCATGCATGCAGGCTCTAGTTCCCCAACCAGGGACCGGACCCGGGCCCCCTGCATTGGGAGCGCAGATTCTTACCCACTGGACCACCAGGGAAGCCCCTTAATGCTTAAATATCGATAGATATAACACACATACAAAAAAACTCTTTGGGTACTCAAGAATTTTTAAGGGTGTAAAAGAATCCTGAGACCAATAAGTTTGAGAACTGCTGCTCTATGTGCAGCTGAGGCAAGCCTGAGCTAGCTGTCCCTGGCACTTCTCTGCAAGAATCTACAAACTCCCAGGAATTAAAGTTTCTTCTGGCCCAGGTGGACCTCTAGTGGAAGTATAAGGTATTGCTTGACAGCGCAAAATTTGAGTCATTTTGTGGAGTTCGCTGAAATTCTAAGACAGAAACAGAGATGGTCGCGTGAAATGAGGATTTTATTTCAGCATATTAACTTTAAATCGTGAACCATGTCTCCTCTCCTGCACATTCACACACATACACACACAGACATTCACACGGAGATCCACGGTCACATGCACACACACAAAATTACATACAGACATAACTAGATGCTCACAAACACACACAGTCACAGACACGCAGACAAGATCAAACACACACACACACCATCTCTCCACAGACCCCCATATGTACACACACAGAAATACTTTCACACACACAGACACAGCTTCACACATGGACACACACTCATATAGTCATACACACAGACACACTTTCACATGCACAGACACACACACACACTAAAATAGCATATCGTTAACAAAAGAGACTTCGTAAATGAACGTCATTCTCTATTTTTAGAAAAAGATTGTAATGGAAAATGAGTTTCTTCCTAAAGCCATTAAATAAATGTTGAACAAATAATTAAGACGAATCTAGGTTTGGCAGCGTGCCCAATTAGAGGTCCACAATCCCTTAGCTGAAGTCTTTGGGGATAGATGCGTTTCAGAACTCAGAACTGTTCCAATTTTAGAAAGGTAATTCTGAGTGAATGCCATATATTATGTAACGCTCCCAGGGGCTTGAAGCAGACTCTGCTCCATCAGACATGTTAATATATTTGCATCAAAATGTGTGAAAATTCACACCAACGGAGATAAATAGTGTTAAGAACGCATATTAGCTGATTTGCCGCCATGTAGACTGGGCCAAAATGACCCCCTGAAGAAACATTTTTTTTGGTTGTCAGAGCTTTTTGGAATTCGGAATTACGGATAAGGGATAGGGGATTCTATCGGCAGGCCCTTCACACGTCATCTACCTATACTCCTGCTCTGATTGTTGTAAATTTTCGACTTCAACTTGGACGTGGGGGAGGACGGCAGGATCCTGGAGGACTGCGACTCTTTAGCGCCCCCTCCTGGTAGCCCCAGTCCTTGCAGTTTGACTGAGGATTTGTCATGTCTGCCGGCTTTGGCCAGATCCAGCAGTAGGTCCTGATTGGTCTAACCCTCCTGGCACAGGCATTGGTTCCGGGGTTGTCATGTGACCCAAGCTGATCCAATCGGACTGAAGGTAAGCCCTTTGGCTCATCAGTAGGGGACCAGGCCTCCCTATCTCTTTAGGATGGGAATGAGGAGCTCACAGGTGCCTGGATCTGTGGGCACCAGGTGAAGCCGCTTGGGGATGAGGCCAGAAAGAACTAGAAACAGTTAGATCCCTGTGGTGGCCATGGAATGGCGCTGCTCAGATCTCCCCTTAAGAGATCCTGCTGCTGACAGCACAGCTGTCTGACAGCCCCACCTCATTGGTGCCAAGGCCGCGCCTCCCTTGGGCAGCTCCCAATGAGAGAACACAGTGGGTACTAGTGCCAGCCCACTGCAGCCCCGCCCAGGACTCCTGTGATGGGGAACCTTTGCTCAAAGACCGCCCCATAGTCACACACACCCCACCCCCACCCCACAGACGTACAGCCAGAGGCTCCTCTAACCCAGTCCCTCTTTCCCTCTCTCCTTTCACAGCTGTCAGACTGACGGATGGTGGTGACTGTCCACTTTAGAATGGTTAAAATAGTAACTCATATGCCATGGGTATTTCATACACACAAATTTGACCACCCACCTCTCCTCGCCTCTCCATCACCACCCTGGTCTAGCCGCTATCGTCCCTCACCTGAATCACGGCTGTGGTCTCCTTACTGGGCTCCCAGCTTGCACCCCCGTTCCCTGCAGTTCATCCCCCACGTGGCAGTCGGAGGGTCCTGTTAACACCTATGTCGGGCTCAGAAGCCTCCCACTTCTCCACCTCACTCAAAGTAAAAGTCCTCACCCTGTCCCATGGGGCCCTGCACAAACTACCCCCATTCTCTCTCCCCCAACCTTCTCCTGCCCTCCCTCTCATTCACTCTGCTCCAGCCACACTGCCCTCTTTGCTGTTCCTTGAACAAGCCAAGCACCTTCAGCCTCAGGGCCTTTGCACTTGCTGTTCCTGATTCCTGGATCACTCTTCTCCCAAGACCTGCATGTCCAGCCCTCACTTCTCTTAGGCTTCTAGCCAGTAACCAGCAACTTCATCACTCCCTATCCCCTATGCCCCGATTATTTTTCTCCTTTGTGCTTATTACTACCTGATAGTAATAACATATACTTAAGTTATTCATCTATATTTCTTGTCCGTTTCTTCACTGATATGTCAGCTCCATTGAGAGCAGAAATTTCTGCCTGTTTTGTTCCCTGCTGTGTCCCCAGTGCTTAAAATAAGGCCTGGCACATAGTAAGTGCTGCATAAATATTTGTTAAATGAAAGATTAAGAGGTAGCGACCAAAAGAGAGGCTGCGAAAAACAGGAAGAGAGAAGGGAAGAGAAACACACAAAAAAGGGGAGTGGGGAGGAGATAGGGGAGTGAGGGAGGCTGAACTAGGGGAAAAATGAGAAGGGGGCGTTGGATCAAGATGGGGGGGAGAAAAGTGAGGAAGCGGGACAAAATAGAGAGAGAGCTGAGGCGACTGAGTCAGAACAGAGTGAGGGATAGAAACAGAGACAATATTGACAGACATCAGACAGAGAGACAGAGACACACAAAGATTGAGAGACAAAGAGAAAAGGGGTAGAGGAGACAGTGGTGAGGGAGACACAGAGACGAGAAACCAAGAGAGCAGGAAAACGGGCTGGGAGAAGTGAGTTGAGAACTAGAGAGAAGGGGGCCAGTGGGAACAGAGATGGAGTCCCTCCCTCTAACTCACCATTGGCTGGTGTCCAGGGCTCTGGGCTGACTGGATATCCCTTGCGATCCAAGCTGTGGTTTTTAAAACCCCGAGGGACGGAGGTGGGTGGAGAGAAAGAACATGTCATGCTGTTCTATGGGCTTCAAATCGCCAGCTTCTTTAATCCTCAGAGAAAACTTTATGAGATAAATACTATGATCATCTTCATTTTACAGGACCAGAGAGGTTGAGTTACCTGCCCAAAGTCACACAGCTAGTGAGAGGAAGAGCTAGGATTTGAATCTGGGTATCTTGGCCCAAGGTCAGTGCCCCTAACCACCATCTACGCTAACTGGAAAGAGATGCTGGCTTCCTGAGTTCCATTCAGTCTGGAGACACCCTCTGGGAAGTGGTGCTGGAGGGGTAGAGGAAGCAGAGGAGGTAAACAGATCGACATTCCTAGCCAGGTACATATCCACAGATGTCCCAGTCTAGGGAAGAGGCTCAGCTTCACCATCCTGGGAATGTCTCCAGTTCAAGGTAGGTAGTTGGACAGGAAACCACTTCCTGCTTGTAGGGTCCAACGCCCTGCCCAGAGCTAGGCCTTAGTAGTCGGGATGGGAAAATGGACTCGACCACCTCTGACTCTTTTAGCAGGACTGGAGTTTCTCTACCTTGGTTTGCGGGCAGCATTGCAGACCAGAGAGGTTGCACTAATCTTCAAAGGCAGCAGCGTGCCCTGATAACTTCCTCTGTGATTTCCAGAGGGGCAGAGAAGCTCTACCACCACCCCTGTCCACGCTCATCTCTCAGATCCCAGGAAGAAGGCCTCATTCTATCCCAGCAGCACCCTGACATCTCCAGGTGACTTAGCCTCTGTCCCCGACATTATACGAATCACAACTCCCAGAAACCCAGCTCTTGCTGAGATCATCCCATCTCTCGTCTCCTGTGCTGTAACAGGAGGCCGGACCCTTTGCTCCCCTCCAGAGGAACTTGACCTCTGCCCCAAGCATGCAAAAAACTGCGAAGTCCTTCACACTGCCTGACCTTCAACTGCCCTGTTGCGGACAAGCCTCTTCTCCTCACCCCAACCCAGAAAATACATGATACCAATGGAAGAAGAAAAGGGCCCCCCTAGGGAAGGGGAGAACCCACACAGCCCACGTAGGGAGAGAAACGAAGATCAGATGCCAGGAAGGATTTGCCCTCACAAACTTGAGAGGGGCGGCACCTCTGTAGACAACACGACAAACACAGCACGAGGCAGCTGGGGCTGAGTTTATTGCAGGTGGAAGATGGATACGGAGATTCAGGGAGAAGGGGGGCGGGCTGAAGACTCTGTACTCAGAATCCTAAAGGGAGAGGGTCAGGAGGCAGAAATCTGTATGCGGTCGGCCAGATGGTGGAGGACCGGCCTGACGGCGGAGAAGCTGCGAGGGGCGAGGCCCAGAGCCAGCCCCTCTTCGCCCCCCATTCTTCAGGATGACGGCTCCGGAGACGCTAGACGATGTCATGAAGAGGGAGCCAGACCCCAATCCGGGAACGGCGCATCCGCGGCGGGGGCGCCGGGCTCTCGAGGGCCGGTGGTCCATCTTGGGTGAAAAGGAGGGTTAGCCGGGTCCTCGCCCCCCGCGGCCTCCGGCGTCTCCCCCGGCGTCTGGCGGCTCGGGCGGCGGCTGGGGTCGCTGTGGCGGCGGCGGCGGCGGCGGCTGTGCGGCAGCTCGAGGTGGGGTCGCGGCCCGCCAGGGGCTCCCAGGAGACAAGAGACCGAGGCAGCGGCGGGCACCGAGGCAGGCAGAGCACCCGCGCGGGCGCCGCAGGGAGAGGACTGCGCGCTGGGCGGCGGGCCGGCTGGGGCCGCAGGGGGCCGCGTGGGAACCCAGATGAGACCGTAATAGACAGCGAGCAGCACGGCAGCCAACGAGACGCAGAGAAAGTAGGCGCAGACCGGAGCCAGGCGCAGCCAGCGGCCCCGCGGGCCTTCGCTCAGCCCCGCGCCACCCGGGCTCTCGCCGCCGCCACCCACGCAGCTCGTGCCCCGCATCCCCGCAGCCCACTCGGCCCAGCGCCACAGCTCGCACAGGCCCCGCCCCTTGGGCCCGCCCCCTCCGGAGGACCGCCTTCGCGCTCTAACCCTCCCTCGTCCAACCCCGCCCCCGCCAGCGTGGTCACGCCCCCGCGCGGGCGGGCCTCCTCCGCGTTGTAAGCCCGCCTCCTCAGCCTCCGGCCAACCATCATCAACCTAAGGCTTAACCACAGCGTTCTGACCCCGCCCCCACCTGGCTCCGGGCCCGCCCCAAGCACGCAATATCTCGATTTTTCTCAAACGCAGGTCTCGGCCCAGCCGACACCCGCCAGGCTGGCCAGGCAGAGGTTATACCCACCCCGGCGCTTAGCTCCGCTCTCCCTTTTCTGCCTCCTCCCTGCGCCCTAACCCCGTCCCCTTTCGGAACTCAGACTCCTTCCAGGCATCTAGCTCCGCCACTCCCTTGCCAAGCTCAGGCCTTTTAAGTCCCGCCCTTCCTTAGCCGCAGTCCCGCCCCAGTTGTAACTTGCGTTTCTCCAAGCTAAACTTTACTCCGACATTCGATCCCACCCTTTTCTCCCTCTACCCTCACCCATCTTCGGTCTAGGCTCCACCTCTTTTCTCCACTAATTTGAGCACCCCATTCTAAACCACGCCCTCCGCCGCTGGCTGCGCCCCACACCGGCATAAGGGATTCCCATCTAAACCTGCTCTTGTGGTTCCATCCCATATCCTAACATCCTCCGTCCCATGGTTTAACTCCGTACACCAGAATTCTGGCCCCACCCAGACACCCTAACCACGCCCCCTCAGGGGACGTGCCTCCTTCTCCATACTCTGTGTCCTGAGGTCTAAGCTCACACCCCGAAGCTCCAGATCCGCCCCACACACCAGTCACGCCCCCTCCCCATCTCCTCCCTCACCACCCTCAATATCTCCCTCTCTAAAACCGTGGGGTCCAGAGTGGGCTCCGGGGAGGAGAGAGCACAGCCCGGAGATCCAGACTAAGCCCCTCCTGCCTCCCCCTCCCCATCAAGGCGGGGAAGCTTCAGTCCCCTCCCAGCAGCGTCTTCAGGAATTCGGGGAGGCCTGTGGGAGGGTGGGAGGGAAGACGTATCAGGGGGTGTGGAAGAAGAAAGACCCCCTTCCTCCCCCCTCTTCCGCCACGGAAAAGCCCGCCAAGCACAGCAACCCAGCCTGCCCCCGCCAGCAACACAGTTCAAAGGTTAGCGGAAGCACTGCGTTTAATAGAGACCGGGCTGGCGGCCGAGGAACTCAAGTCCTTCAGGAGTCACCGGCTATTCGCCATGCCCCAGATGTAAGCTCCTGGAGGCGGAAAACGGCCCGGGAACTGGCACCTAGACCCCCATGGCCTCCATAAGGCGGTAACTCGGGGGCGTCTCAGCCACCCTGGTGCCACAGCGCCCCCCCATTTGTGAGACTGGACTACTGCCCTGGCCCAACCCGGTTCACTATCCCTGGCTCCTCCCCCCTTACATTTAACCCTCTCCTGGCTGGAGTGTGGCGGAAGCAGAGGACAGAGGAGCGAGGCGGCAGGAGGTTAGTGCAGAGCACGGAGGCCACTGTCGGCGGGCGCGGTCAGCGGGCGGCCCCCGGTGGCGAAGCGGCCGCCACCACTTTGCAGAAACGCACCCTCTGGAAGTCGGTGATCTCCGCCGTCTCCTGGCCCTCAGGGTCCGCCTCTGGAAAGAGAAGGGGTGGTCACTGGAGGGCAACAGTAACCCCTGCCCCTCTACCGCCGGACCCGGGACGCTCTAGCCCCGCCCCTCTGCCCCACTGAGCCTGGCTGCCGGCCACCCCGCGTTAAGCGGTTTACGAGTCTCGGACTCCTTTAATCCTCGGAGTGGACCCACGCAGCAACACCCATCCCAGCAGTACCCTGTTTACAATCGAATACATAATCTGATATAACGAGATCGCAGTCACGTGACCCAAAAACAAAGCGCTTGGACACCCCGGCCTCAGCCACCACCATAAACTCCGTCCTCTCCGATCGCGGCCCCGGCCCACCCCATCCCACGGGCCTAAGCCGACCTCTATCACGCCTGCCCTACAGGACCTACCCTTCACTTCCCTTGCCCACCTTCTGAGTCCTAACCAGACCTTCCTTGGCTCTGCCCCGAAATCCTAATCCCACTCCTGGGAGAGGTCCGTGGTTCACAACCCGGCTTCCACCTGCTGGAGGTGGAGACAGGGTTGGCCTCTTGCTCCAGGTCCGCTGGCCCCAACATTCTATTTTACCCCAATTTTTTTACCCCACTATTTTACGTATTTCTAATTTACCCCAATTTACTAATTTACACCTCAAAACTCTAATCCCGCCCACAGCTAAATCCATTACTCTGCCCCTCCCCATTCTTATTTTTGACCTACTTAAATTTCTAATCCTGCCCTTAGCTCCTCCCCCTGAACCTAGCCCACCCCCTTATTTTTAGATTACCTTCCAGAACCCCTGGGATGGGTCTCTAAATCCTAATCCCATCCTGGCTCCACCTTCTCACCCCCAAACCCCATACACACTCAATTCCTAGCGGCTCGGCCCCGGGGGGAAGTCCTTCCTTTAGCCCCACCCCCTTCACGCCCACCCTTTCCCAGCAGCGTAACCCTACCCCCCGTCCAGCTGTTCGCCCACACCAATGGTGGAGACCCACTCCACCCCGTTCTGCTCCCCCCAAACCCTCTTCCCCTCAACACAAGAAGAAGCGGAAGGAAGAAGGCCACCGCGCAGCCGCTCCCCCACCTGGAGCTGCCTCAGACCCCTCCTCTTCAGCTTTCTGGGTTCTTGGGAGGCTGGGCCCACTCTTCAAGGAGGCAGGGGCTGGCTGGTCACCTCCTGGAGGAGGAGGAGGCCCAGTCAAGCCCCTTCCCCTCCAAGTATCCCCCGACCCAAGACAGAAGGCCCTGGGGAAGAGGGGGGTTCAAGGACACACGTGGGAAGGGTCATTGGAGAAAGTGAACTCTTTATTGGGGAGGACACTCTGAATGGCTCACAGTAGGGCAGGATCTGGGGGTGGGCATTCCGGAGACAGGCATGGCCCATCCTCCCTAGCCACCAGGGTGGTGGGACACACGGGGTCCTGGGGCTCAGGCTGAGGGTCCCCCACGCACCCCTCAAGCACACACACAAGCAGCCAGCTTCATGCATTTCCGAAAGGCCAGGCCTCACCCGGAGAGAGGGCGTCAGCCGGATGGGCGGTCCGGGGAGAATTCAGCTCCATCTCTTCACCCCAGTCGGACACAGGCTGGTGGCCCCCGGTGGGCGAGAAGGGGCTGGAAGGCGTGGCAGGGGCCTGGGGAAGCGGCAGAGGCTCCTCCGGCCTAGCGGGCTCTTTGTCGCCACGTTCCCCGGTGGGGCTCCCGGTGGGGCTCCCGCTGGGCTCAGCCTCGTGGGGTCGGTGGTCTCGGGCTGGTTCTTCTCCCTCCTCGTCAGCCTCTTCTTCTTCCTCGATCTCCTCCTCCTCCGCATCCTCACTCATGTCTTCCCACTCCTCGCCCTCCCCGTCCTCACCCTCGCCCTCCCCGCCCTCGCCCTCCTCACCCTCGTCCTCGGGAGGCCGATGGGCAGGGGCCGGGCTCTCGGGAGGCTGTGAGGAACACAAGGCAGGTCGGGGAAAGGGTGTGGGCCCTGGGCACCCTCACACCACCTGCCCAGAGATGACATGCCGCCCTACCTGCGTGGGCGCCTCCTCAGGGGTAGCGGGCTGTGTGGGCTCAGAGGCTGCGGACACTGCCTCCTGTGTCTCCCAGCGGTCATCGTGGTCACTGGAGGGAACAGAGGAACGGGGTGAAGCCCAGGTGGAAAGAGGAAGGGCTTCCCACCCCCAGCTCCCCCCCAGAGACAGAGCTGCAACATTCAGCTGGGTGGGGGGAGCAGGCTGCGGGATTTCCAGACCGGGAGCTGGCACGCTGGAGCACCCAGGAGGAGGAAACGGTGGGCATGTCCGTCAGGGACGGACAGATGGAGGAGGGCCAAGTGGCAGAAGAGGACCCGCATGGGAGGGGAGGAGGGGACAGATGAGGGTAAAGTGGAGAGCCAGGCCCCAACACCCCCAAAACCAAGTTCCTGACCCACAGGGAGACGAGTGCCCGAGGCAGGCAGGGCCAAGACAGGACAGATAGACGTACCCTCCCACATACAAGCCAGAGAACGGCCAGGGGTAGAGCCACACAGCCCCGCTGGGGTTGTGCACGTGCCAGGGGAAGGGGTGCCCCCACCTGTAGGCACGGGGGGCTGCCTTGGCCTGGGGTCGGCCACTCTTCCTCTTTCTGCGGCTGACCTCAGTTTTGTGCTGGGACAGGAACTCCCTGAAAGTGGGGGGCTTGGGAGGCCGGGCCCAGGCCTGGTCATCTGCAACAAAACCCAGGGGGAGTTGGGGGTGGAGGGCATGGCACAAACCACCCCCACCCCTCCCCCGGCCCCGGCCCAGCCAGCTGCCTCACCCCACCCAAGGACTCCCACTCACCGTAGCGGTGGGATGGTTCCAGGGCCACAGCTGGGCCATCCTTGAACCTGGGGAAAGAGAAAGGGGGTGAGCAGGCAGCTGGGGGCACAGGGAGAACAGGAGGGGGGAAGAGATTGGGGGGAGAGATGGGGGCCAGGGTCAGAAATCAAGATCATAGAAGGCAAGGTGGTCAACCAGAAGCGAGCAGAGGTGAGGAGTGTCACTGACTAAAAGGAGGACAGGATCAGGTGAAGGACGAGGGGCAAATCTGACATCATAGTGACAAATACAGAAGAAAAAATTCAGTATTTGACAGCCTGCCCGCCCGTGAACAAAAATTTGGAAAGTACATGATCCCCAGCTCCCTGTCCGGCCTCATTTCCTATCACTCTCACCTCCCCAGCTAAGCAAGTTCTCCTACCACATGGAGCTCCTGCCTCAGGGCCTTTGCTCTTCCTCAGATCTCTCAGTGACCCACTCCCTAACCTCCTTCAGCCCTCAGTTTGGAGGCGTTCCTAAACTTCCTAATCACATATTATTATATATATTATCTAAGTCCAAAACAGTAGCCTCCAACCTTCTCCGTACTCTGCTTCATTATTCTTCAGCATCTGACATGAGCTCTATTCATTGCCCATCTTTCCCACTGGACTCTAAGTTCCATGAAGACAGAAGCATTTTCCTCACGGCTATATCCCCATCACCTAGAACCTTCCATGACACATAGGAAAGACTCAATAAACGTTTGCTCATGAAATCACTGCACATGTGCAGTAGTGAGACTTGCTGCCGGCTGCTTTGAGGACATTAAGAGAAAAACAATTACTTTCTCAGTCTTAACCCTGAGAACATCTCCCCAAAAGCCCCACCTGTCTACACCTTAGAAAGATCAGCTACAATATCTGTGCAAAACATTTCTCACCCTGGCACAGGCTTAGCTCACAATCCAAAAATAAATGCTCTGACCGCCAGGCACACAGACAAGATCCTCTTTCTTCAGCCAGCGCCACGGCAGAGGATAGAGTATGATGTAAAAACTACAGCTGTCGACCTTAAAACTGCCGTTGGGCAGCTCTTCCAGAACCTCTCTGTCTTCGCTATGGAAGTCAGTGCTCCTGTGGATGATGCCTTTGCTTTAAGTTTGACTAACGGGATGTTTGCTGGGACCCGAAAGGGGACAGAGTCAGACCTGAGGATAATAATGCCACCGGGATAAGGGGTTTGGGTTGGTGGGGAACAGGTTAGAGGGATGAAGGGAGGATGCAGAGGTGTAATCACTATAAGTAACTCTTCATGCCCTCACTGCGTGAGAATTCACATCTGTGCCCTTGGCCATGTAGCCACTGCAGTACCACCCACTAGAGTGGGCAGAGTTTAAGTTCCTGCCACAGCAATGCAGGGTCTGCTGGCTAACAAAATAGGGAAGTGTGTCCACTCTCCCTCCTGCACATCTGCCAGTGCCATGGCCAGCACGTCCCCGGGGAGCCCGAAGGGAAGGCACACCCAGGTAGACCCACAGCTTCAAGTCCAGCCTGGATCAGCCCAACCCAGGAGACCTGTGAACACGTGAGAAAGAAATGCTTTCATGTGTCCCTGAGATTTGGTGGTGGTTACACAGCATTACCTAGCAACTGCTAACTGATACACAGGGTGAGAAACCAGAGACAGGCAAAGGAGTCAGAAGTCAGGGCCAAGGTCGAGGAGCCAAACAGGGGCAGGCAGGGCGGAGACTCACATGCCATCAGTCTTCTCAGCATCCCACTCCCTCCGCCACTGGCCGGTGGGCTTGCGGTGCCGCTGCAGCCGCTCCTGGTCGATCTTCTCCCGCTCTTGCTTCCAGCGCAGGTACTCGGACCGCTCTCGGCCCGTCATGGAGAGCGTCATGTCCCCAGCGCCACCCAGGCCGGCCCGGCGGCCCTGCCCCCAGCAGACAGGCAGTCAGGGCCCAGCGACAACCCTCCCCCGCCACACCCCCTCCCCCAGGCCCTCTAAGCTAGCGGGGAGGGGGTAGAGCCACTGGCTCAAGGTCACAAGTGGAGAAGATCAAAGCCACATCTGCCCACGTGGCACCTCCTCAGAGAGGCCATCCCAGATCTCTGTCTCTTAGTAGCATCCCTCTCTCTCCTCTGTCCCCTGACCCGGCTGGGCTGGAGTTTTCTTCTCAACACTTGCCATTACCTGACATCTTATTACATGGTCACTGATTTAGCCCCAGCACCCAAAACAGTGCCTGGCCCCGGCAGGGGCCCAGTAAACATCACTAATGTTAGTAATGAGAGAACACCGCCAAAACACACCAGAAAGCTTCGGATGGAAAGCAGTGTGGTGCTGGGTCAAGAACCGACAATCACTTAGGGGGCGAAGCCTGAGTGCAGGGCTGCCGCCTCTCCCTGCTCTGTGTCCCATGCAGCCGCACCCGGCCCTCCACACACACCCCACCCCCGAACCCAGAGACTGGCTGCCAGACGGAATGTCAATGTCGTGGCCCCGGGCGCCCCGGCTGCCAGCTGCCGGCACTCACCTGCCGCTCCTGCTCGAGGCCACAACGCACCCGCTCGAAGTCGGCGCCCCCCCAGTTGCGCCCGTGCCGGCGGCTGCCTTCCCGACGGTCCCGCTCAGGCTCCTCCAGGGGCCCGCTGCGTCGCCGGGGGTCGTCCAGGAAGTTCCGCACTGGGTTGGGCTCCAGCACGCCTTCCTGCGGGTACACGGAGGTGGGGGTTGTTGGCGGGCTCCCGGGGCCGGGCGGCTCCGCCCCACCGCCAGGGGGCGCCCGAGGCACTGACCCGCTGGTTGCGCTCGTACTCTGCAATCTTCTCCATCTCTTCGTTCATCTTCTCAATGTTCTGCTTGCGCCGCTCCTCCCACTCCTTGTTGGGGGCGGGGGGGGTGGGGACAAAGAGAGACACGGGGCGTCAGAAAGAACCACTCAACCCGAGCGTCTGTCACCTTCTGAGGCTCTCTTCTTAGGCCTGCGTGCATGGCAGCCCCTGGCTGGCAGCTGGGCATTGGCTCTGTGTGTCCCCGGTCAACCGATAAGGGGGCTCAACGTACCTCGACTGTTTGTGCAAATACAGCGTGTGCTGACCGCCTGCTTTCCTTCTGGGGTCTGGAATTTGGGCGTGTACTAGGCAGAGGGCACCTACATGACCAGCCCTGGATAAAAAGCCTGGGCACTAGGTCCCTAATGAGTCCCTAGTAGATGACCTTTGACATGTACTGTCAATGCCAGAGGAATTAAGTGCAGCCCGTGTGGCTCCACTGGGCGAGGACTCTTGGAAGCTGGCACCTGGTATCCTCCAGACTTCAGCCCATGGGCCCTTCTTTCCCTTTGCTGATTTTGCTTTGTATTCTTTCCCTGTAGTAAATCTTAGCTGTGAATCTTTCTAGCAAAACTCTGAACCTGGAAGAGTGGTGGGAACCCCAGCACACTATGGCTGGCACGGTAACAATGCCACAGCAATAACTCAGCACATGGCCAGGTGACCCCCACAATCCATTCTCCTCTCCTTCCAAGGTAACAGAATTTTAGATGAGCACGTGGCATTTCCAGGACTCAGCATACAAGAGAGAAATGAACTTCCATTTGATTGAAACCATGGCATTTTGGGGTCTTTCTGTTACAACAGCTTAGCACCTACAAATAATCATCATCCTTAAATAACACTCACTGAGCCCTTACTCTGAGGGTTTCAATGTCTGATGTCACATGATGCTTACAATAACCTTTAAACCTGATTTTCACTCCCACTTAAGAGTGAGAACCAGGAAGTTCCCAGAGGGGAAGTGAGCTGCCCAAGGACAGGGAACTAACAGAAGAAGGCTGACCCCTAAGCCACCATGCCAGACAGCCTCCCACTCTGCTAACCTGCGTGGTGGGGCACTGGGAGCAGTTACAGTAAGAACATCACTGTTTCCCACCAACAAATCCCGGGAGTGATACAGAGAGAGCACGCGCATACGCACACATGCAAGGGAAAGCGTGCGCGCATGCGCTGCTGGACAGAGCCCGCCAGACGGCACCAGAAAGAGAAAAACGAGAGACGGGTAAGGGAAGGCAGGTGGGCAAGCACACAGCAGACAGAGAGCAAAACAGGAGAGATAGAGAGAAAGAGACAGGGAGAGTACCTACAAGCACTGGTCTGGAGGAGGGAAGGAGGGAAGGAGGGAGGGAGGGAGGGAGGGAGGGAGGGAGGGAGGGAAGAAATGAAAAAGAGCTGAAGAGAGAGGCCGAAAAAGAAACAGAGAAAGATGGATGAAGGAGACAATCCGTTTGAGAGCAGGAACAGAGAGAGAAACAGGACAACGTGGAGCCTCGCCAGAGGACTCCAGCCCCTGCTCGGCTCCTACCTTGGATTTGCGGTCGGCAGTTGAGGCATCTCCAGTTCCAGAGAGATGAGGGGACCCCCTGCCCCGACCCCTCCGGCCGCGGCCCCCAGCTCCTCCTCGAGGCTGCTCCCCGGGACTGTCTTCCCAGCTGCGGGATGCCTGGCCCATGCCTGCCCGGCCCATGCCTGCCCGGCCTCCATGCTGAGGGGGGATCCGGCCTCCCTTGCTGGCCCCTGGGGGCCGAGGGGTCCCAGGAGACCTCCGGGAGGGACCCAGGTTCTTCTCCTGGAAAGGGGGGAGGGGGGGAAGTACAGTCACTGGGGCAGGGAGATGGGGACATCCCAGGCCCAGAGGGCAGCTGCCAGGATCAAGGCTCCCACAGGTCTGGGGCAGCTGGGAAGGCCTTTAGTTCTCAACCCTCGCCCCCGCCCTGTACTCACGAGTCCCCACCCCGGCGTGGAGCTCACCATTTCCATTGCCACATTCTCCTTCTCCACTGAGCGGCCCTTCCGGGGAGCTGTCACCGCTACTCCCTCGAGTTCAGCTTTTTTACGGTCCTCCTCGATCTCCTAGGAGCAAACAACAGAGACAGGGAGTGTCAGGGGTCCTCTGAACCAGCTGGATTCCCACAGCCCCCTGAACTCCTCCCACGTCTGCCCCAGCCCAGACCTCTCTCTGGAGCTCTAGACAAGAAAGCTGGTCACTTCAGCATCTTCCCTCAAACTCCGCCAGGCTGTTCCCCTGCTCAGAACCCTCCTGTGTGCCCGTCTCTGAGCCAGAGCCAAAGGCTTCCCCACAGCCGATGGGGCCCTACAGGGTCTGGTCTCGTTACCACCATGAACTCTCCTCCCACTCTCTCCCCTCACTCACTCTGACCTCACTGTTCCTGGAACCTACCAGGCTCAAACCTGCCTCAGGGCCTTTTTCACCCGCTGTTCCCTCCGACGGGCACTCTTCCCCCAGAGATCCTCCAGTCCCTCACCTCCTTCAGGTCTCTGCTCAAAAGTCCCCTTCTCAGGAAGGCCTTCCCTGACCAGCTCCCCTGCCATTCTCTCACCCCTCCCCCTCCCCCCGTCACTACCCCGCATTATGTGTATCTTGCTAATCGCCTGCCTCCTCCCTGAGACAGAATCTGCCCCAGCACAGGGATATCTGTCTGTTTTGTTCACTGATGTATACCCCGAGCCTAGAACACTGCCTGGCACACAACAGAGGCTCAGTATGTTTTTGTTTTTGTTTTTGATGAACGAACGTATGAAGAATGAATAAATGAAACCCACTCTTCATCCCATCTCAGGGACAGCCCCACCACCTACTCTGTCACCTGTGACAGGGACCTGGGCGTTGTCCTGGACCCTCTCTCCTCTCTAACCCCACCACGGCCCGTCAGTCAGTGAGTCCCTCCCAAGAGCCCTGTCCCAGGCCGGGCACCTCTTCTGCACATCCCCCACCGAAGTCCCTGCCCCAGCTTCCTCCCTGTCTCCAGTATCCCCTCCTCCCACCCACCACCACACAGCAGCCAGAGGGGTCTTCCTAAAAAGCTATTCTGACCTGGCCCCACTCCCCCTCAAAGCCCTCCAGGGATCCGCAGTGTCCTTAGGAAAAAGTCCAAACTCTTAGCCTGGTGGTGTTCTGGGCCCTGCATGGCCTGGCCCCAGCTGATCACTCCAGGTCAATATCCCCCAACTGACCCTCCAACTTTAAGCTCCAAGTTTTTGCACAAACTGTTCCCTCTGTGTTAAACGTGTTATGCTTTCCTTTTTGACTGGCTAACGATCTACTTACCTTTTAGGTCTCAGACTCCCCTCCTCCAGGAAGCCCGCTTAGTATCCCCTGGGCTGGGTGAAGAGCCCCCTCTGGGCTCCCACAGAACCCTGAACTCCTCCATCCCAGCCTTGCCCACTCTGGGTCATCACTGACTGAAGCCACAGCTGGATCCCTACTGGCCTGTGAGGCCCGGGGCCCAGGGCCATCTCCATCACTGCTGCTTCCCCAGCACCACTCAGCAGTGGGCCTGGTGCAGTGAAGACACTGAAGAATACTTGTGAACGAATGAATGAATGATGGAATGAAAGAAGGGATCCCAGGCTAAGGCCTTTGGCTTTTATCCCGAGAGTGATGAAAAGTCATGAAAAGGTTTTAAGGAAGGGAGAGGTGAGGGAAACTCACTGCGGGGAGGAGAGGGGATGGGGTCTCCCAGGGCGGGGCTAGGGCACCTGGTAGCGCCGGATGAGGGCCTCATTCTTCCGCCGAAGAGCCTCGATCCTCTTATCTAGCTCAGCATCCTTCTCCTCCTTCGATTTCAGATCCAGTGTGGCCGACTGAGAGGGGTAGACAGTTCAGAGACAGTAAGAAAAACCTACACCCACCCCAGTGCCATTCAATCTGGTGTCTGAGAGTCAGGAACCTGGGTCCCCTCCTCCCAAGGCCCCTGCCCCAAAGCTCAGATCCCAGAGACCCCCCTTTCCTTCTCACCATTCCGCTGGCAGGGTGGGACCAGGGTCCCAGCAAACCTTCCCTGCAGAATCTGGACACAGCACTCGGGGTTCCTGAGGTCAGAGGGAACAGAAGGACTAAGGCCAATGACTCTACCCAACCTGTCTCCTCCTCTCCCATAACGGGGGCTCCTCTAACGCACACACTGCACGCGCACACACAAACACCTGCACTCCAAGGTAATGTTAGCCCTCACTCCCACACCTTCTTCTTGAAGTGCTAGCCCGCCCCTTACCTGGAAATGTTTAGACTCAGTCCTCTCCGGAACGTTTTGGACTCACCCATTTCCCATAAAAACAATGTAATCACACCCACCTTGGGAAAGTTCTGGTCCCGCCCCACCACTTAGGAAAACATCCCATACTGCTCCCTTCAAAACTAAAATTCTAGGTCAGTCTCCACACCTCTGTGCTGGGAGTTTAAACCCGGGCCTCTATCCCAGGAGAGCTTTAGGTAGAGCCGCTCCCCCAACCTGCACAAGAAAGTTCTAGGCCCAACTCCCTGTGCCCATTCCGGTGCCGCCCCCTTAACAGTCTAGATCTGCCTCTTTCCCAGGAGTTTCACAAACGTCTTATAACCCCACAGTCAAAACAGTTCGAACCCCACTCCTATTTGCTGCCCCTACACTCAGGAATGTTCTAGCCCCACCCCCAGCATCCTAAGAAAGGTGCCGCTGCCTCCCCGCACTCCCACAAAGATTCCGCCAACAGGCCCGGTACCCACTGGAGAGACTTCCTGGGTCTGGCTTGACCTCCCAGCGCATACTGTACCCGCCCGAGCGCGGACAGAACTTCCCCGCCCGCCCGCGGCTTTCTAGGGAAAAGCTCGTCTCCACCCGGTGGAGAACGCCACGGGCCCGCCCCGGGCCAGGGCAAACTTTCTGGCCCCGCCTTTCCCGCCAAACCTATGGCCCCGCCCACATGCTCGCGTCATTAATCCCCCCACCCCCGGCTTCCGACTTTCCCAGCCAACCCTCTGGCCCCGCCCCCTAGATCCCCAGGCAACAGCCTAAACCCGCCCCCTCCTTCTTGCGTTATTACACCGGCCCCGCCACCGGCTCGCCAGCCAACACCCTGGCCCCGCCTCCGATTTGCCCTTCCAACCTTCTGGTCACGCCCCCTGGCTCCGCCCCCGCCTAGTCGAGTCAAAATCTGGCCCCGCCCCCCGGCGCCCCGAGGTTCTGGCTCAGCGGCTAGCTTCTCCACCACACTCTTGCCGCGCCCCGGGCTCCCACAAAACTTTCTGGCTCCACCCCCAGCATTCTCTGCCAGCACTCTGGCCCAGTCCCCACCTCCCCGGCATCTTTTTTGGCCCCGCCCTCACCCTCGGGTCAGCCCCTGCGTCAGCCCCTGGATCCGCCCCTGACTTCAAGGACCCACTTCCAGGGCAGGCAAAACTTTCTGGCCCCACCCCCAGAGTTTTCGGCCAGAGTTCCGGCCCCGCCCCTAGCTCTCCGGGTAACGGCCCCGCTCCTAGCCCGAGCACTACTTTTCGGCCCCGCCCCCAGCTGCCCACCCACGCTCCGGACTCACCCTCAGCCCGGCCTACCCCGGCCCTGCCCACCCACCGACGTCCCGCCCCTCCAGTACCCCTCCAGCTTCCCATGTGGGCGTCCAGTCTCCGCCCCCCGCAGAGTACTCTGACCCCGCCCCCGCGGGCTGCTCGCTACCCCGCCCGTGCCCGCACCCGCCCCCTGTACGTGGGGCGTCAGGCCCCGCCCTCTCCGGGCGCGCTCCCGGCCCCCTCCCCCGGTCACCTGTCCCGGAGACCCCGCAGCGTCCGCGACTCCGGCTCCGTCGGCCTCCGCGTCCGCAGCTCCCGGGCCGCGCGCGTCACTTCCCCCCCGCACCACGTGAAGAGGTGCACTAAAGCGGGTCATTTCCGGTCCTGCTGGCCGTTTCCGGGAGCCTTAAAGGCGCCGCGCCCACCCGGGTGAAGGAGGGAGTGGGTTGAGCCGGTCCGCAAGGGTGTTCAAGGGTGTTCTGGAAGCTTGTGTTACTGCTTTATGCCTGAATTACCTTCTTCCACGGAAAGGAGACACCATCCTCTCTCTCTGGCCTCTATCTGCTTCTCCTCTTTTCTGGTTCCAATAAATAGATGCCAGGCACTGGGCAATGACTCCTGGAAGCCTGACCTGCCAGCTTGTGCTGGGGGTGGATGGGGGATCCCCCACCCTCCTGCCAGTGAAACCTTACAGTTAGTTGTGGGAGCTTAAAATTTTCAACGGAAAGAATCGTTTCTTCATCCTCTAAATCAGCTTTGAGTGACAGGCCGTGTGTTGGGGGGGGCGGTGAAGCGTGTTAAGGTGATGAACAAGGCAGACCCTATCCCTGTCCTCATGAGGGAAGGCACAAGTACACGTGAAATAACAGAAAACAGAAATGTGGGCGATGTCTTGCAAGAAGGACTGGAGGAGAGGCTGAGGGTGAGAAGGGGTGGCTGTCCAGGCAGAGGGCACACAGCCTGTGCAAAGGCCCTGTGGTGAGTGAGCTTGGTGCCTTCTAGGAACTGGAAGACGCTCAGAGAAGGACCTGCTGAATTTGGCTACAGAGTCCAGAGGGTTACGTGCATTAATCAAAACTTAGACATAATTAACCTATTTTTACAAGTGATGCTAAATGTTATGGAACACCCTTACAGGAGGTGATGACAGTTATAAGTGGGCGGACCAGATTCCCTGAGGTTGCTGATAATTTTATTTTGTGATCTAAAGCATGGAAAGGGGAAATACCTTGCCCCTTATGTGGTTATGGTTAACAGCCTTTTAGAGACCTTCTCTACACATACAACTTAATTCTCTTAAAATTCCCCAGGAATTCCCTGGCAGTCCAGTGGTTAGGACTTGGCACTTTCACTGCTGGGGCCCAGGTTCAATCCCTGGTCAGGGAACTAAGATCCCACAAGCCATGTGGTGCAGCCACAAAAATAAATAAATAAGTAAATAAATAAATATAAAATTCCCCAAATACCTGCCAAATTCAGGACACCCTTGCTTCAGCTCTTTATTCAAATGTCACTTCCACTTCGGGGCCTTCCTTGAAACCACCCATTTGACAATTTCGAAATCTCTCATCCTTTCCTCTTCCAATTTTATTCCTCCATGTTACTGTTTACCCTCTAAACTACCATGTTTCACTCACTCTTCTTGTTCACTGTCTGTCTCCTCCACTATATTGTCTGTTTTATGTCCCCAGTGCCTCCAACTGTACCTTATACATAAGAAGCTCTCAAAACCTATTTGTTTGGTGAAACATTTTTTTTTTGGCCGCACTGCGTGGCTTGTGGGATTTTAGTTCCCCAACCAGGGATCGAGCCCAGGCCCTCGGCAGTGAGAACACAGAGCCCTAGCCATTGGACCACCAGGGAGTTCCCTGAGTGAATCTTTATTACTACTATTTTCTTCCTTTTTTATAAAACAAAAAGTATGTGTACTGCACTGAAATTCTATACCTTGAACTTAACAATGGATGGTTGGCCACCTTTTAAACTGCCATGTGATGTTCTATCCCAGAGATGAGCCATAATTTGGCCCAACTGGTCTCGTGGACCTTCGAGTTGTTTCCAATTGGGGAGGTTGCCAACAATGCCATATTGAATTTCTTTTCTAAAAAATATTTATATATTTATTTATTTAGCTGCGCCGGGCCTTAGTTGCAGAATGCAGGATCTTCATTGCCACGTGTGAGATCTTTAGTTATGGCATGCGGGCTCTTAGTTGTGGCATGCGAGATATAGTTCCCTGACCAGGGATTGAACTTGGGCCCCCTGCATTGGGAGCATGGAGTCTTAACCACTGGACCACCAGGGAAGTCCCCACATTGAATTTCTATAGGCACATATCTTTACAAGTATATGATCTGTGACCTTGCTCAAAAAGGACTCACAATGTCATGATTAACACTCTGAAGCCAGGAGACTTCCCTGGTGGCGCAGTGGTTAAGAATCCGGGGACACGGGTTCGATCCCTGGTCCGGGAAGATTTCACATGCCTCAGAGCAACTAAGCCTGTGTGCCACAACTACTGAGCCCACATGCCGCAATTACTGAGCCCACGTGCTGCAACTACTGAAGCCCCTGCGCTCTAGAGCCCGTGCTCTGCAACAAGAGAAGCCACCACAATGAGAAGCCCACACACCACAACGAAGAGTAGCCCCCGCTCACTGCAACTAGAGAAAGCCTGCGCGCCGCAACTAGAGAAAGCCTGCGCGCAGCAACGAAGACCCAACGCGGCCAAAAACAAAAAAAATTTTTTAAAAAAAGACTCTGAAGCCAGAAGTTCTGGCTTTGAATCCTGGCTCTGTCATTTACCAACTGTGTGATCTTGGGGAATATGTATCTAAAACTTCTCTGGCCTTCATCTTCTCCATCTGTAAAACGGAGATCATAACACCTCCCTACTAGTTTGTTGTGCAGAATTCAATGGATTAATCGATTAATACACATCCAGTATATTAGGCCAGAAATATTGTACGTTCTCAATAAATGGAGACCAGTCTTATGGCTTCTAAGAAGGCAGATTGCTGGATCAGAGATTAATTCACATTTTTACTTTCCAGCAAAAATGAACAGAGGCGGGCCCAGGATACATAGAGCCTGAAGTTTATACCAAGTTGGAAACCCCCTTGAAGAAAAAGAGTAGGGAATTCACTGGCGGTCCAGTGGTTAGGGCTTGGCGCTTTCACTGCTGGGCCTTGGTTCGATCCCTGGTCAGGGAACTAAGATTCCTCAAGCCGCGGGTGGCGCAGCCCAAAAAAAAAAAAAAAAAAGAGTACAAGATTGCAAGGGCACCTCCCAGGGTGTTGGACGAAGTCATGGAAATGAGGGGCCCAGAGGCTTACACTTCCTCCGTTTCGCAGGAAAGCCACCTCTGATGGTGGCAGCTCAGGAAAGACGGTGTGCCCACTTCCACTTCCCCAGGCAGGACAGGAGTGTGTGCTCCCCCGCAGCCTCGCTGACATTGCGTTTCTCATTCTTTGATCTTTGCCAATACCATGGCCAAAGGGTGTGTCTCAAGTGTAGTTTGAGTTGCCGCTCTCTGATTAAAAAGTGAAACTGAACACTTTTCAGTGTGTCTATTGGGGATCAGAAGGTGAGATGAAGAGTGAGCTGGACCTTGAGAATCCCTCCTGGGGGCACTCAGCATTTTCACTGGAACTCTCTGAGCAACTCAGGGAGTTCCTTATCATCTCCAGTTTACAAAGGATAATGCAGAGGCCCAGCAAGAAGAACCCAAAGGTCAGCTAAGCTACCACTGATGGGGCCCCTTCCTGGAACTCAGGCTCTAGGTGGTCCTGATCCCCTTGCCCCTCCCAGCCAGTTGAGGAGGTGATCATTCTCACTCCCATTTTATTTTTTAATTTTTAAAATTTTTTAAATGAAGTATAGTTGATTTACAATGTTGTGTTAGTTTCATGTGTACAGCAAAGTGATTCAGTTGTGTATATATATATTTTTTGTTTGTTTGTTTGTTTTTGTTTTTTAATATTTATTTATTTATTTAGGCTGTGCCGGGTCTTTAGTTGCGGCATGCAGGCTCTTAGTTGCGGCATGCATGTGGGATCTAGTTCCCTGACCAGGGATCGAACCCGGGCCCCCTGCATTGGGAGCACAGAGTCCTACCCACTGGACCACCAGGGAAGTCCCTGAAAAAGCAATTTGAAAAAGTTAGTAAACTGATTTTCCCCTCAAGCCGCCCGAGGGAGCGTGGTCCTGCCGCCACCTTGATTTTGGCCCAGTGAAATTGATTTTGCACCTCTGACTCCCAAAACAGTAAGAGAATAAACGTGTGTGGTTTGACAGCAGCAAGAGGCACTTAGAACAGTGCCAGGCACACAGGAGGTGCATTTAACTGCCACTATTATATTACTGTTACTTGAAAGACCCTTGACCACATAATACCAGCTGATCGCCTGTGAACATGACATGAATGTTTGCTAACTTATTGGTTAAAGGGACACTCTGTTTTCATTTGCATCACAGTCCTAAAAGGTAAGTGCCTTTGTTTATACTCACTTTACAGAGAGAGAAAACAGGCTTAGTGAGGCTTCTCTGTGCAAGGTGTCACAGCTGCTAAGCGGCTGGGTTGATGTCCGATAACAAATGACTACAAACTGTGTGACTCACAATAGCAGAAATGTATTCTTTTGCACTTCTGGAGGCCAGAAGTCTGAAATCAAGGTGTCAGCTGGGTTGGTTCCTTCGGGAGGACCTGCCTCTCTCCCAGCTTCTGGAGGCTGCCGGCAATTCTTCGCATCCCTTGACGTGTAGACGCATCACTCCAGCCTCTGCCTCAGCCTTCACCAGGGCTTCCTCTCTGTGACTCTGTCTTCTCCTTTTC
Organism: Eubalaena glacialis; assembly: GCF_028564815.1. Lineage (NCBI taxonomy): Eukaryota > Metazoa > Chordata > Mammalia > Artiodactyla > Balaenidae > Eubalaena > Eubalaena glacialis. The sequence goes on along the minus strand of NC_083733.1, from coordinate 61,328,525 downwards.
TGTCTCTTATGAGGACACCTGTCACTGGATTTAGGGCCCGCCCTAATCCAGAATGATCTCAACTCGAGATCCTTACTTTCACTACATCTGCAAAGACCCTTATTCCCAGTAAGGTCACATTTTGAGGTTCTGGGTGGACATATCTTGGGGGCCACAATTCAACCACTACAGTGGCAGGCAGGGTCACAGTTTGAACCCAGGGACTTCCCTGGTGGTGCAGTGGATGAGACTCTGTGCTCCCAATGCAAGGGGCCCGGGTTTGATCCCTGGTCAAGGAACTAGATCCCACATGCATGCCGCAACTAAGAGTTTGCATGCCACAACTAAGGAGCCCACCTGCCACAACTAAGAGCCAGTGCAACCAAATAAATAAATAAATAAATAAATATTTAAAAATAAATAAATAAAAAGTTAATTGTACTAAAAAAAAATTTGAACCCAGTCCCCAGGCCTTGCCAGCCTCCACGTGGCCCAGCCCTCCATAGTGTCCCTCAGACAGAAAGTGTCCCTGACTTGCTGGTGCCCATCCCTCTGCTGACCCTTCCAGCCACATCTTTCCCTTTCTCCCCTCCTCACACTGCCCGTTCTCACCCCCTAGTTCTCAACAGGGATGATTTTGCCCCCCCAGGGGACATTTGGCAATGTCTGGAGACATTTTTTTTTAATATTTTTAAAAATGTATTTATATTTTATTTATTTATTTATTTATTGGCTGCGTTGGGTCTTCATTGCTGCACGCGGGCTTTCTCTAGTTGCAGCGAGTGGAGGCTACTCTTTGTTGCGATGCGCGGGCTTCTCATTGTGGTGGCTTCTCTTGTTGCGGAGCATGGACTCTAGGTGCGCGGGCTTCAGTAGTTGTGGCACGTGGGCTCAGTAGTTGTGGCTCGCGGGCCCAGTAGTTGTGGCACACAGGCTTAGTTGCTCTGCGGCATGTGAGATCTTCCCGGACCAGGGCTCGAACCCGTGTCCCCTGCATTGACAGGCGGATTCTTAGCCCCTGTGCCACCAGGGAAGTCCCTGGAGCCATTTTTGATTGTCACAACTAGAACCTCAAACTGTGACCTTGTTTGAACTGAGGGTCTTTGCCGATGTGGTTAAAGCAAGGATCTCGAGCTGAGATTATCTTGGATTAGGGTGGATTAGGGAAAGGGTCCTACTGGCATCTATTGGGTTGAGGTCAGGAATCTGCAGAACATCCTACAATGCCCAGAACAGCCCCCACAGCAAAGACTCATCCAGCCCCAAATGTCAATAGAGCTGACGTTGAGAAATCCTGCACTAGCCACACTGAACGATATTTTCAGTTCCTTGAAAACAACATGATCTCCCTCATCTGGGCCTTGGCATAAGTCGTTCCTCCTGCTTGGAACACCCTTCATAGCCTCTTCCTCTGGTTAAGTCTTCCTCATCCTTCCGGGCTCAGCTCAGATGTCACCTCCTCCAGGAAGCCCTCCTGGACCTCAGGCCAGGTCAGATGCCCCTCTAGGCTGTCTCTGGATCCCCACATCCCAGCTCTGCCCATTCAGGGTCGTCACTGTCCAGGGACAGTTCTGTATCCCCCACTGGCCTCCGAGCCCTGTGGGGGCAGGGCTGGAGTTGTCTGTGCCACTGCTGTGTCCCCAGCACTGTCCAGCACAGGGCCACGCACACAGTAGGTCTCAATACATGTTGAATAACCAAAGCAACCTGGTTCTCATGGAGCCTTCTCAGTCTCCCAAACCAATTACACCAACACGTCCCAATCCCAGGGGATCCCGAACGCCTTTTAGGATAAACACTATTTTCATAACACCCCTTTTCCTCTCCCGAAATGAGATGCACAGATAGTGTGTCCTACCTACATAATCATTTTTTAAAATATTTATTTATTTATTTATTTGGCTGCACTGGTCTTAGTTGCAGCATGCGGGATCTTTAGTTGCGGCATGCATGTGGGATCTAGTTCCCTGACCAGGGATCGAACCCGGGCCCCCTGTATTGGGAGCGTGGAGTCTTACCCACTGGACCACCAGGGAAGTCCCTACATAATCATTTTTTTAAAATCAATTTAATAACCTAACTGCAATATAAAGGAGAAATTAAAGGAAAATAATTTATGTTAAATCAGTACATATGTAAAGATGCATTAGTCCAACTACACTGGAAAACATAAAGAAATAGTCAAACGCTTTCACCTACTTATAATGAGTGGGTTTGAGTATAAAAGAATTTGAAAAATCACCAGTGGAATATTGTCAACAACCTTTCTATATTTGAGATTTTGAGAAACGGCTAAGTGTGTGTGTGTGTGTTTGTGTGTGTGTGTGTGTGTGTGTAAACTCAGCTTGGGTGCAGCAGCTGGGACAGCAGCCTGACACAAGATGCTGCAGTGAGACACTTTTGATGTGACTTTGATACCAGAAGTGGGATTGCAGTGGTGACATGAACCCTGGACAGATTTCTGAACAAAACAAGGTACAATTTTCCCTTGAAAGAAGTAGTTGCATCCCTGGGAAGTTCAGGCTATATGAAAACCATGCAAACATTACTTTACCCCGCAAATAGTACTTTGCGTTTACCAACAACAGAATGGCTCAGATTAAAGGGCCCGACAATGTCAAATGCTGACGAGGACTTGGAGCAACTGGAACTCCCAACCCCTGCTGGAGTGGAGCAGGTAAAATGCTCCAATCACTGTGAGGTACCGCTGGGCAAGTTCTACTACAACACAGCGTACACACATAACCTATGAGCCAGCAGATTCACTCCAAGGGATTTACCCAACAGCACTGCATACACGTGTTCCCAAAAGACATGCCATGTATAAGAACATTCATAGCAGATTTATCATAATAGCCCCTCTTACGGGACTGGTTTGTGGCCCCCAAAAATGTATCGATATATGTTGAAGTCCTAAACCCCCCGAGGACCCCAGAATGTGACCTCATTTAGACATAGGCCCTTTGGAACTTCCCTGGTGGTCCAGTGGTTAAGACTCCATGCTTCCACTGCAGAGGGCACGGGTTCGATCCCTGGTAGGGGAACTAAGATCCTGCATGCTGTGCAGTGTGGCAAAAAAAAAAACAGAAACAAAAACATAAGCCCTTTGCAGAGGTAATTAAGTGACAATGAGGTCATTAGGATGGGCCCTAGTCCAGGATGACTGGTGTCCTTATAAGAAGAGTTTAGGACACACACACACAGAGGCAAGACCATGGGAAGACACAGAGAGAAGGTGGCCATCTACAAGCCAATGAGAGAGGCCTCAGAAGAAACCAACCCCACCAATACCTTGATCTAAGACTTCTGGCCTCCAGAACTAGGAGAAAATAAATATCTGTTGTTTAGGCCATCCAGTATGTGCTACTTTCTTATGGCAGCCCTAAGCAAACTAATCCAACCCCAAACTGGAAACAAGTCAAATGCCTGTCAGCAGCAGAATAGATAGTCATACTGTGGTGTCTTCACACCAAGGAATACTATACAAAGATGAAAATGAACGACCGTCTCTAACCGTGCACAAAAACACGATGAAACTCACAAACATGAGGCTGAGTGACAAATGCCAAACAGACACAAAGGAGCACATACTGCATGTTTCCATTTGTATGAAGTTCTAGAAAAGGCAAAACTAATCTCTGCTGTTAGCAACCAGGATAGTGATTACCCAGGGGGATAGTGACTAGAAGGGGGTCTGAGGGAAGGTCCTAGGGAGCTTGTAATGTCTGTTTCTTAGACCACCACCCCCCGCCCCACGCCCTCAGCCCAGGTAAGCAGTGATTACATGGAGCTTTACATTTGGGATTTCTGGGTCTTACAAAAGTATGGAAGTTATGCCTCAGTTGAAACAACGTTTTAAAGTATTTTAAAAGTAAAATTTGAAAGTTCAAAAAATAATCGTAAACAATACTTTGTGTTTAATGTGAAGTGGAGTTCAGTTCTAGCATTAGTACATAGGTAATATCGGGCTACCCGAAGATAATGTACGAAATTTGCTAGCCGTGCAGGCGACTTTCGCGGTGCGAGTTTCCCACTCGCCACCAGGGGGCGGTGTAGCGCACTCCCTGCCGCTTCAGACCCCAGACGCATTCATTCAACAAATAGTCCTTGAACCATGAAAACTGCTTTGCAGAGCCTTGGTCTGGTTTTTCACTCTGTGAAATGGGGATTAGAAGGTACAGCTATGCTGGAGGCATGTCCCTGCCGCCATGGAGCTCACTTTCAACAAAAGGAAACAGACAGTAAGTAGCTAAACAAATGAATATGTAAAAGGAGAGCTGTGGAGCAAAATTAGGCAGAGTGAGGAAACAGAGATGGTCCTAGAAGCCTTCTCTGAGGAGGTGACATTTCAGCAGAGACCGGAGTGAAACATGGGGGCAAGCTAGGTGAATACAGGCGTGTCCCAGGTGGAGAAAGGGAATATGGTGGCTCCATTCCCCAGCTGTAAGACAGAAAGGGAGGCTGAGGCAGGCCCAGCCAGGCCCAATAGGAGGCAAAGGGCAGCACATTCCCTGACACAAGCAGTGCAGGCTGAGGTGCAGACAAGATGAGCTCCTATGAGCCTGGGGAGGCAGGGAGGCAATCAGGGGGTCCTGCCTGGAGGAGTCATCACAAGACTCAAACCTTGTAGGCCCTCTGAAGTGACTGACTGAATATTTGTTTTATCATGATTGTTTTCATGTCCTGCCTATCTCTCAGTAGCCCCAGCCCTTAAAGAGAGTCTGTACTAACATTTAAAGAGCATTTTCTACTTCTGGGGTTCACTTTTTTTTTTTTTTTAATTTATGGCTGTGTTGGGTCTTCGTTTCTGTGTGCAGGCTTTCTCCAGTTGCGGCGAGCGGGGGCCACTCTTCATCGCGGTGTGCGGGCCTCTCACTGTCGCGGCCTCTCCCGTTGCGGAGCACAGGCTCCAGACGAGCAGGCTCAGTAGTTGTGGCTCACGGGCTTAGTTGCTCCACGGCATGTGGGATCTTCCCAGACCAGGGCTCGAACCCGTGTCCCCTACATTGGCAGGCAGATTCTTAACCACTGCGCCACCAGGGAAGCCCCCTGGGGTTCACTTTTGTTCTTCATGAACTCATCACAAAAGCCCAGTGCCAACAGTACTCTTGCAATCTCCATTTTACAAAGCGGGATACCAAAGCCCAGAGTCCCTGTAAGCTGTCCAAGGTCACATGTCCAGCCGGGATTTGAACCCAGAGAGATCCTTCTGACTCCTGGAGCCCACTCTACCACCTCTATAGTAAATTATTGTAATTATTAATTGCATTGTGCTTAGGCAAGGGACTTAATCTTTCTTGCCTCGGTTTCCCCCTGTGTAAAATTCTGCTAATCATGGCAGGCTGCGAGGATTAAATAAGATGATATAGTTAAAGCGCTGAGAACATGCCAGACACACACTCTATTTGTAGGTTACTATTGTTATTATCCATGAAAGCCACACATGGTTACTGAGCAAATCATGTAGACTCTACTTGCAAAATAAAATCTCAGTAAATCCAGAATCCTACATCATCCACCTCCAGCTCCGGCCTCTCGGGATGGTCATAAGGATTTAACGACGTCGGTGTGTAAAGCAGTGAGTTGGCACAGAGCTTGGCACATAGGTGCACAGAATGTGAGAATTGCCATTATTATTACCATCATCATCGTCCTGGCCCCTTTATCTTTCCAGCTGCTCAGGCGGAAACCGGGAAACCCCTAAACTCCTCTCTTTCCCACACGTCCGCACCCAATGCCTCAGCCAATCCCATCGGCTCCACGTTCAACCTGACCCCACAGTATCCACTCTGGTCCAGTCTCCAGCACCTCAACCTATGTTATTAAAATCGCCTCCTCCCTGGGTTCACAGCTCTCTCTGCCCACAACCTGTTTCCCACTTGGCCGCCAGGGGGCGCCTTAAGAACTAGGTCAGCTCACGTCCCCTCTTCTGCTCAGAACTCTCCAGTGGCTCCCACCTGACTCAGAGTAAAAAGTAAAGTCCTCACCACGATCTAATCCTGTATCGGACTTCACCTCCCCCCCGCCTTGCTCACTCCCTTCCAGCCCTTCCAGCCTCCAAAGGGCTCCATTCATCAGCAATGAGACCTCAGACGGCCGACCTCAAGTCTCTGACCTCAGTTTCCCAGTTGTAAATGGGATTTAAAATAATCTCTATCTCATGGGGTTGTCGTGAGGGTGAAATGGGTTCATATTTGCAGCGCTCGTGAGCTGGTGACATCGTGAACTGCAGAGGTGGGATTTTTACGCGGCGCCTGCGCTTCCTCCTATCGCCGCTGGGCGGCAGCAGGCTCCCGGCGGATTCGTCCGCTCGGCCCGCGCGGGATGAGGAGCGGGGGCAACTCCGGCAGAGGAAGCTGATGAAATCCAAGCCAACTTGCAGTGAGCTCATCCCGCCCGGGCGCCTCCGGAAGCCACGGGGCCTCCGGGGCTCCGCCTGGCCCAAGCGATAAAACTCCGGTGCTGAACCAGGGCGGGAAGTCCTTCCTGAAGTCTGACCTGCGTGAGGCCTGCTGGCAGAAGCCTGGGCGTGCGGGGAGGGGCGAGGGTGAAGTAGCGAATGGTCCCCTGGCTGTCTCCGCAGAATGAAAAGTGAATTCTGAGCTTGGCTGTGGGAGTGAGAGAGAGAGGGGACGGGGAAGGGAGGGAGACAGAGCCAAGAAGCGGAAAGACACAAAGATGGGGAGACTGAGGCAGAGGAGGGGGAGACAGAGACAGAGCGACGGAGACAAAGCCCGAGAAAGTCTCTAGAGGGACAGAGGTGGAGAGACAGAGAAAAGAAGAGAGAGATGGGGAGAGAGATCAAGGAGAGACAGAGATGGTGGAGAGACAGGGAGAGACAGAGCTGGGACGTGGGAGACAGAGACAAGAGAAAGAGAGAGGCAGGGACACAGAGATAGGGAGAGACAAACAGGGGTAAGACAGAGGCGGAGAGAGAGTGCTAGCGAGTGGCAGAGATGGGGAAGCAGAAGCCGAGAGGCAGAGGTGAGGGAGGAGTCAGGGCTGTAGAGACGGAGGTGAGGTTGGGGAGCCGGTGGGGTGAGGGGGATCCGGGAGGGGCACTCGGGGTTAGGGTCGCCTGCAGGGGCGGGCCCTGCGGGATATGGGCGGGGCCCCTCCCAACCACCCCATCCCAGCGGCGGCGGCGGCGGCGGCGGCGGCAGAGTTACCGAGTTACCAAGTTACCGCAGGATTCGGAAGCTTCTCACTGGCGAGGCCGCAGCCAATCAGAGAGCAGCGTCGCTGTTCTCGGGCAGGAGGCCTGGAGATGCACCTTCCCCCGACACCCAGCGAAGCACGCTGCCACACAGTCACAGTGGCTCACACACACTGTCCCAGGGACACGCAGCATCACCTCACACACATACAATCACAGTGACACACACAGTGTCATACACAGTCCCAGGAACACGCAGAGACACACAGCATCACACAGACACACAAAATCTCGGGACACAGACGTTGTTCCAGGACACACAGCACTGCCCAGACCCACAATCACAATGATACACAGCATTACCCTAACACACAACCACAATGACACCCAGTGTCGCCCAGACCCATGCAATCTCCATGCGTTAGTCCCTAAGACACACAATATTAGTGACACACAGTCTCAGTGACACCTCATAATCCCACAGCCAGTTGGTCCTGACACACTATCACGGTGGCACACACAATCACAACAATGGCTCAATCACAGTGACACACAACATTGCACAGACAAACACAATCTCATTAACATACAGTCCCATGGACACACATCACACTGACAAACACAATCACAGTGACACACAATTACAATGACACACACAATCACAAGGACACATAGCACTGCACAGACGCACATACTCTCAGTAACACAGTCCCACAGACACACAACATTTGAGATACAATGACAGTGTTACACACACAATCCCACTATACACAGCATTGTCCAGACACAATCATAGTGACACAACCACATTGACACAGTGTTACACTTATACATACAACCACACTAACCCAACAGTAAGACACAGCATGTCCACAAACATTTCTGCTAACACACAACATCATTCCAACCCTGTCACACAAACACAATCACATGGACACACATCATCTCACCCATGCACACAAGCACATTGCACAAAACAGCACATGGACACTAACACACAGATACACCATCACACTCACACACAGCATGCCCAACTATCATACATTAGCACACTGACACACAATCACACAGTCACAGCCATCCCATGGGACAAATGCTGACACACAACATCATCCCACTGACACAATCAACTGATACACAACAGTACACTGACACAACCACACACCGCACCCTGACACAACCACAACTCTCATAAGTCAACCCCCGACACACAGCACACTGGCCCAGCAGACTTAGAGAACTCTCCAGCACACACACAGTCACACAAACACCCACACACACATCCCTGCCCTTGCCCCAGTCAGATGTGTGTGATGTGGGGTGCTGCAGGGGGAAGGGGGGGGATGCTGAGTGGGCTTGTGTGTGTGTGTGTGTGCTTATGCCTCCCTCTCCCGGCCCTTGAGGGGGGGGCAGGGCCGTGCGGCAGCCGCTGTTACCGGGTAAACTTCCCCGCCCCCCCCAGCGCGGCCGTTAGTCAACCCCCCCAAGGATGATGTCATCGCCTCATTCTGGAGGCTGAGTAATCCTCGACTCCGCCCCCCCACCCCCCCCAGGTACCAGGGTAGGGGCTGGCCGCACCTGGATTCAACCAGGGTCTGGAGCTGGGGGCTCCGCTGCCTGGGTCTCCCGGGGGTGGGGACTGAGGAATCTGAGCCTCTCTGGAGTGGCCCGGGAGCTCACATCAGGGCCCCTTGAGGCTGGAGGCTCCCAGTCCTGGATCCCTGGTGGCCAACTAAAGGCACTGGGAGACTGGATCTACCAGATCTAGGGTCTTGGGCATCCCAGGGCCCCAGGACGGGGAAGGGGCCCCCTGCACACGGTGAGGGGCTGGGTCACCTCGCCAGGTGTCTGGATGGGGCGTCTGAGACACTTGGGGCTTAGACTCCTGGGTCCTTGGCATGTGTGTGGGCAGGGGGAGGGGTGTAGGTTGAGTACCAGGGAGGAGAGGGAGTGGCTGTGGGGTCAGATGCCTGTTTCCTGGGAGATCAACAAGCTAGACCCTGGGGGAAATGACTCAGAGGGGAGGGGAGCTGGAAGTCTACACCTTGGGGCTGGGCAGGTGGTCCTCTGGATGAACTGGACACCTGAGGGTCTGGTAACTGGTGTATGTGTGGGGTCTTCCAGTATCAATACGGTGAGGGACCAGGATGCCCAGAGGCTCTGAGGCATCTTATGCTTTAGGGCCCAAAGGCTTGAGCCCCTGTTTCCTGTGGGGGTGGAGTGCTTAGTTCTAACTTTCCCAGAATCAGACCTGCTTGGGTCCCCTTCTGGGGGCATCCTCAACCCTTCTTTCCAGGGACTGGGAAACTAGCATCCCCTGGGGGGAGGTGGTTCATATCTCTGTTGTCACAGGACAGGGCACCCTGAGTCCTTTGGGGAGGGGGGACCCCTATTTTTATGGGCTCAGGACACCTGAGTCCTTTTCTGGTGGGGGATCCTCAGCCCGTTTTTAAAAGTCACGATGCCTGAATCCTGTTTGGGGCGCGTGGTGGGGGGCATGTTGTGCGGACAACCAGCCCCTGTCTTCACGAGGTCAGGACGCCCAGGACTCCTTCTGGGAGGGGAACACTTGCTCCCTGTTTTCACAAGGCCATCTCTAGCGTACCTTGCTGGGAAGGGATGGGAGGCGCAGCCTCTCTTTCCAGCCCATCCCAAGTGCCCATCCTCGCCCGAGAGTGCGAGCATGGGGCGGGGGGGGGGGGGGGGGGGGAGGGGGGTGGAAGGGTGGACAGTGCCCAGTCCGGGCCTCACCCCAGCTGGCCGCAGGCTTGCAGGCAGTGAGCCTGGCAGCTCCCCGGGGCCCGGCTCCCCGCCCCCCGCGCCGAGGGCTCCCCCAGATCCGGGCGGGCGGGCGCTACGGCGGCCAATGAGCGCGCTCGCCGTCTCCGGGAGCCGCGCCGGCTCTGCCCGCCTGGCATTGGGCACGCGGTGGGCAGCGACGGGCGGGGCCTGGGGGTCCTCGCGCCTGGTTGGGCCAGGCTTGTTGCTGGGTAACGGGGCGGCGAGTTTCCCCTGGCAACGGCGGCGGGTACCGCTCACTGGCTGGCCGGGAAGGAGGGGGGGCGCGGGCGCAGGCAGGCCCCGCAGACCCCAGCAACAGCGCGCGGCCCCCGCCCCGCCAGGGAACGGTAACCTTCACACGCGCCGGCCGCTCGGACCCCGCGGACACCGGCGCCCCCGCCCAGCCCCCACCAGGCTCCCGTCCAGCCTCCGGGCCTGGGAGGCCGGCTGCACTGAGGGGACCCAGGAGGCCCCCTCCCCACCGCGGAAAGCCAGAACTCAGAGCCTGCAGTGAAAAGTTAAGTCCTTCCCAACTCCCTCTCCCGTGCTGAGAAATCTACTTCCCCGGAACGGCATTCAAGATATCAGGGAAGGTTATGGGTCTGCAGTAAACTAGCTGGGACATTTATTTTCTTTAAGCAGGACTTCACATGGAGCCAGTTGCTGCCGGGCACTCTTCTACGTGCGTTACAAATAGGAACTCATTTAATCTTCACGTTTCATTTGGGGGTCCTACGGTGATCCCCTTTGTACACGTGTGGAAACTGAGGCTCAGAGAGAGGAAGCTACTTCCTCACGTTCATCATTTGAACCCAGGCGTCCTGGCTCCGAAGTCTGGAAGCTCTATCTCTTCACTGTGTTGAATGTCCCTTTGAGAGGCATTAATATTCAAAATGAGAAACTGTGCCGGCCCAGAGAAACACCTTAGTGGCTGGCCTGCGGGCCCGGTTTGAAACCCCTGCCCCAACCTGAGGGTCTTAGCTTGAAGACCTTGTTTGTATTCTCAGAGAGTCAATAGCCCCCCACACTGGTAGTAGTAATGATGGGTAACGTGTATTAAGGACCCACGAGGCCCCAGTGCTTTATTTTTACTGACTTTCTTACTCTGCAAAATCCTATGAGGTAGGGACCTGTGCTGTCCCAACTCACAGGTGAGGAAATTGAGGCACAGAGACGTGACCACTTGCCCAATGTCACACAGCCAGAAGGTGGCCGAGCTGGGGATTCTAGGTCAGGCCCTCAAGTCCCCAGAGCTCCGGCTCTTGGGTGAGCTTTTGTGTAGGCTTTGGGGGGGTTGAGACACAGTTATGGAGACCCTGACGGATTTCTTTTAGCCAATGGTTCTCAACCTGGGGTGATTTTGCCTCCCCCAGGGCACATCTGGCAGTGTTTGGAGACATTTTGGATCGTCACAGAGGGAGGGGGTGCTACTGGCATCTAGTGGATAGAGGTCAGGGTGACTGCTGAACATCCTACAAAGCACAAGACAACAGGGAATCATCCGGCCTCAAATGTCAGTAGAGAAGAGATTAAGAAACTGCCCTAGGGACTTCCCTGGTGGTCCAGTGGTTAGGACTTCGTGCTTCCACTGCAAGGGGCCCGGGTTCAATCCCTGGTCAGGGAACTAAAATCCTGCATGCCAGTAGCCCAAAACAACAACAACAAAACAACAACAAAAACAGAAACAACCAAAAAAACAACCTCCGCTCTCTGCCAAGCCTGACTGCCAACTTCAGCCAAGCCATCCCTCCATCCCTGACCCCTCTCATTTTCTCTCCATCTGGTCTCTCCCTCTCTCTTTCTGACTCCCTCCGCTCCCCTCATCTGACTCCTCCTCTGTCTGTTTGTACCTCTATTCGCCTCTGTTTCTCATCCTCTATCAGAGGTATTGGTGCCCCCTCAGATCTTCAGAGCCTCTCATCCCCTCTCCAGGGGAGCAGGGACCAGAGGCAGGGTTGGAGGGAGGCCCAGAATGCTCCTCCAAGAACTTAGAGGAGGAAGTCCCTTGGTCCCTCAGGAGACCTGCTGGTGTAGGGGTGGAGGGGAATTCAGTCTGGAAGACAGAGGCTGGGGCTTCTCCTTCCTTGGGCGCCTAGGGTAGGGGGTCTCAAAAAGGCAGCCCTTCAGCCAGTCACAATATAGTTTTTAATTTTGACTTTGTATGCCTCTAGGAGGCACACACTTTCTCTACTTAGCCACAGTCCCCACCATGCCCTTTTGTCTTACACTGGACTCACTTCTCTCATTTATTTCATATTGGCTCTTGAGTTTGAGATCCCCGGTCTGGGGGTGAGAGGATGCCAGAATTTGGAACAGGATCTGGACTACATAGTGGGCAGGATCTTGACTGGTGCCAATGCTTATGGCCTGGTAGATTCTTGGCCCTCTCCTCTCCCACTCCTACCCACCAAGCCAGATTCCTTCACACTCATTTTCTTCTCAGAAGAACATTCCAGCACATCTGGCCTCCTGGTGTCCAGTCCTAAACTAGGCAGCTTTAGGGCACTGATCAGTGAGTAAGGGGTACAGGCTGGTCCGTGAGCCTCTCTCCCACCGTGATCACTGCCAGGCACAGAGCAAACACTGACAATAATTAGTTATACTAGTGATAGTAGCCAACATTTATTAGGCACTTATACATGTAAGACACTGTATTCAGTGGCTTCCATGAATGATCTCGTTTAATAAATGTCTAAAGCAGCATCCCTCAAGCGCCGTTAACTTCGATCTACAGTCAGCAATACATCCATTTTCTTTGTGGCTTGGTATGTATCCACTACACATAAAATTTTCAGGAAACAGTATTTCCTCTGACTTCATAATTTTTTAAAATGATATTCTGTTTTGTTTTGTTTTGTTTTAAGTCTGGTCAAGAGCTGCTAAAGTTGCAGGTAGAAGGGACTGACTATAAAGAGGCACAAGGGAAGTTTTGGGGGATGATAGAAATGGTCCAAATCTCAATTGTGGTGGTGTACAGTAGCGTACATTTGTCCCAACTCACCAAACTATACACCTAAAAAGAGTGAATTTTATGGCATGTAAATATATCTCAATAAACTTCAATAAAACAGAATAAGATCCACACAAGTGATTTCACAGTCCATGGTTTGCTCGTGTGGGTCATGACCCACAGTTTGAAAAACACCAGACGGGGAATTCCCCAGTGGTCCAGTGGTTAGGACTCCGCGCTTTCACTGCCGAGGACTCAGGTTCAATCCCTTAGTCAGGGAACTAAGATCCTACAAGCTGGGAAGTGCAGCCAAAAAAGTTAAAATAAATATTTTAAAAGATTAAAAAAAAAACCCAAAAAAACACTGGAGGAAAGGAAGGAAGGGGAAATGAATGAATGAGGGAAGGAAAGGGAAGGAGAGAGGGAGGCTGAATTAGTCCCCAATATTTAAAGTAGGAAGATTACCCGTGAGATCTGCGTTTTCTGCTCTTGAGAAATCGAAGGGTCTGGCCCTGGAGGGAGCCAAATTTGAGAACCTGGACACGCCCACCTTTGCTGGGGTCTGGCACCCCTTCTCGGCTAGCCCAGAGCTGGGCACTCAGAGGCTACTTGCCCTGTGATGACACAGTTTGGTTTGCGGTGTGACATAGAGGAAATGGAAAGTGGAAGGTGCAGGGGAGACAGAACCCCAGAGTCTTTAGGGGAGGGCAGGACACCACCTAGTGACCGCATCAGAGTGGGGGAAGGAGTGACAATGGGAAACTGAGAAAGGAAAGGGAACTGAAAGGCAGAAAACCCGGGTGAGAGTCACTGCAGGGACTGCCCGGGCATGTCCCGTGCCAGGTGCCCGGGGCTTTCTTATAGCCCTCGTTCCCCCGCCAGACTCGTGGCGAGTGTGGTCAGATGTGCACGCTTCTGGAGTGTCCCATCAGTGGGCCAGTTAGCAGGAACCTGTCACAGATGTGACTTTGTGACTGTCTGTTGGTGGGGAGAGTCAGTCTTTTTATGTCTGACTTGATCTGTGTCTGTGAGGGTCAATTTCTGACAATTTTAATGTGTCAGCTGTGAGCTGGGGTGGGTGTGTTTGTGTGTGTGTCTCTGTAGGAGTTTCATCGAGATCAAGCTGTGTGTCCAAGTGTCCCTGTGACAGGTGTTGTGTGTGTGTTCAGCTGAGCCTATCAGGAAGTTTCTATTTCCTGAGAAGCTCTCAGCCTGTGTCTATGTGAGCCCGCGACTGTGTGTGTGTTGTGGGTACCTGCTCAGTGGGCATGCTTGTGAACCTGATAGGTTTGTGGGTCTAGGTGTGCTCAGCAGTGTGGGTGTTTGTGCAACTGTGTGTGTCCCTGACATTATGTCAGTCTGTGCGTCCCAGTGACCCTGTTAGCAAGTCATGTATTTGTGTCTGGATGTGTCAGTGCTCCGTCAGTGTGTGAGTTTGTGCGTCCACGCCTCTGTCCAGGGTGTGCATTTGTGTGTTTGCGAGTCGGCTTGTCCCCGAGACCCTGTCAGCACGTGACTTTGTGTACCCTGGAGCGCCAGACGGTCAGTCTGCGTACACGTCTCTGGGTGTGTGTGTCTGTGGGTCCCAGTCAGTGTGTCAGTGTGTGTGTCCGCCTGTCCCGCTGTCTGGGCGGCCGATCAGCGCGCCTCCGAGCCCCGGGCCAGGCCCTGCACCGCCCCCGGCTGCAGGGAAACCCCCCGCGCCGAGGTTGGGGGCGCGGCGCGCGCCAGCAAGTCCCGACTTGTCCGCGGCTGGCGGGCGGGGCAGTGGCGTCACGCGGGGGCGGGGCGTGGGACCCGCCAGGCGGGGGCGGGGCGGGGCGGGGCTGCCGCCGAGCGGGCCCGGGATCTGCCGGGCGGCCTGAGACGCGGCGCGAGCCACATGCGAACGGGTGCCTGGTGGCGGCGGCGGCAGCGAAACCAGCAGCAGCGGCGGCCAGGACGCGGACGCGCCTGCGGCCCGAGGAGCAGCCGAGGCAGCAACAGCAACGGCAACAGCGGCAGCCACTGCAGTTAGAGCAGCAGCAGCAGCAGCAGCCACAGCAGCAGCCGCAGCGAGCGGCGCTCGGCGGGCGCGCCCTCCTGAAGGAAGCCGCCCGCCCCCCATCACCGTCCCCTCCGGCGTGTTCATGCCCCCGGGGTGAGTGTGCGCGCCCCAAGTCCCAGCCAGCGGCGATTGGCCAGGCCGGGTGGGCTCCCTGGAGGAGGTGGCGGGGAGTGCACTCGGAGAGCAGTGGGGGGGCGCTGAGTCCCTACACCGTGCCTCCCTCTCTCCCTGCCCTCCCCACCCCCCATGAGGCTGGTGTCGCTGGGCGGCAGGCACTGAGGGTCCGAGAGCGCAGGTGCCTCAGCGGTCTGACGGGTTTGTTTACAAACAATGGGGTGCGGGCTCGGCAGCGCCCCCTGGCGGCCAGTGCGGCCCCGGGGAAGTGAGTCGACCCGACTGCCCCGGCCCCTGCAGTCCGGGAGGGGCGGGGGGTAGGGGGGGACGGCGTGGAGGGGCGGCCACACCCCGGGCGCGCGCACCCGCCGGGGGTGGCGACAGGGGGCGGCTCGCGGGCCGTGAAGTCTGCGGCTCCTGCGGGCGGGGGCTGCGCCCCAGCAACAGCCTGTTATTGGCCCCGCGCTCGCCTGGCGGGCGGGGCGGGCGCACGTGGCGGCGGCGGGGGGCTGTGACAGCGCAGGGGGGCGTCTGGGCCCGCCGTGGGAGCGCGCGTGTGCGGGGTTGTGGATCTGCAGGTGTCTCGCCTGGGTGTGTGCGTGTGTCTGGCTCCGAGTTTGTGCTGGGGTCTGCAGGGAGTGCTTGTGTCAGTCCCGGGGAATGGTGGGGCTGTGGCCCGTCGTGGTGTGCGCGCCGTCCCCATGCGTGTTTGTGTGGGGTTCTGTCTGTGTACGCCGCGCCTGAAGGCGGGTGCCCTGTTTATGTGTGGTGTACCTGTGTTGTGTCCTCTGTGAGAGTTGTCTGTGTGTGCTGTTTGGGGGTGATTCTATGGGTCTGTATTGCCTGCCTGTGTTATAGTGTGTGGTTGTAGTGTGTTGGTGTGTTGCTTGAGTGAGCTGTTTGTGTTTACATGTGTGTGTCTTGCCCGATGTGCTGTGTTTGTGTGTGCTTGTGTGTCTTGCCTGTGTGTACTGTCTGTGACTGTCTGTGTATATCTCCAGGGCATGTGGCTCAGCTAAGCGTTTGTGATGGTGTGCCTGCCCAGTGCCGATGTGTTTTCTCTCCAGGTGTCTGTGTGAGTTCTGCGTGGTGTGTGTGTCTGTGTGTGTGTGTGTGCTGGGGGTTGTCTGGTCTGTGTTTGCCTTGTGTGTCTGGCATCGGCGTCTGGGAATTGAGGAGCTGGGCTCTGGGGGGTCTGAGCAGAGCAGTCAGTGGATGTTGCTGGCAGCCTCTTGTATGGGGCTGTGTCTGAGCCCGTGTGTGTGTGTGTGTGTGTGTGTGTTGGGTCTGAGGGGCTTGTCTCTGATCGGCTGGCTCATGTGTGTCATGTGGGCTGCGTGTGTGTAGTGTTTATGTCAGTCACGTGAGACCAGTGTTTTCTGTGGGTGCTTTAGGTGTGCGCGCTGCCAGGGCAGTGTAGGATTAGAGTTAGCTGTAGTGTGTGTGTGTGTGTGTGCGCGTGCGCGTGCACGCGTGCATTTGCGCGTGTGTCCGGGGCTGACAGTTGGTGATGGTGTTTGCAGGTTGGGGGAGGAGGGAGGGTTGATGTCTGCTGTTCTGCTGTTGCGTCTCTGTGTTGTTGCCGGCATGTGGTGATGCATCTGGGTCTGATGACATGTGTCTGTGTGTGCCAGCTTTACATGTGTCCTGGGGTCTGAGAGTTGGTGACAAGTGGGTGTGTTTCGGTTGTGTCAGTCCATGTGTGTGTCCATGGAGGTCTGTTTTGTGTTGATATGTGTGTGAGTCCTGAGGTGTGTAGGTCTTATCTATCGCGTGTGTGTTGTCGGGAGGGGCATGTGTGTTTGAGAAGTGTGGCAGTGCCTATTTGGTGTGTGTTTCTGTCTGTGCTTGTGATGGCTGCATAGTGTGTACGTATGTGTCTGTGGGCCTATTAACAGTGGCTCAGCGGGTGAGATCCTGACAGTTTGTATATGTGTGTGTATGGGGTGGAGGGGATGGGTTGTGCCGGCCAGTATGCCTTGTGTGGATAGTTCTTCCTGTGGTCTGTGTGTATGTGTGTGTCCACGTTTTGGTCAGTGTTTGTATGTGTGTGTCCTGGGACATCTCAATGTTTTTGTGCAAATGGGAGACGAGGTGGGAGGTCTGGCTGGCCAGTCCTGCGTTAGCCTTTGTGTGTTGTGTACCCTCCACACACACCCCTTTGGGTCCTGTGTGAGTCCCCTTGTGTGTTGCGAGGCATCACAGTGCCTGGCTGCCCTCCCTGTGTGCCCATCACTGTGTTCCGGAAGTTAATCCCACCAGCCCAGGCCCTGTGTGAGTCCCACGTTGGGTGAGTTTGTGTTGCGGGGCTGTCAGCCCTCATACACACACACACGCCTGACAGACCCACAAGTCTGGGGTCCTGCCTGAGCCCTTGTCCTTGCTGTGACAGCCATCCTGTGCCTCCTTGTCCCTCATGTGTGCCCATCACCATGTGCACGGGAGGCTATTCCGGCCAGCCCAGGCCTCGGGTCAGCCCCTGCGGAAGGGTGTGTCTTGAGGGGCCATCACACACACCTACGGTCCCCTCCGTCTGGGCCCTGCGTGTGTTGTGGGCGCCAGCCCTGGGCTGCCTGGCCTGCCATGCGTACAGGAGTGGGGTGCCCTGTGTACCCCGGGTGGGGTGGGTGCGTCGTGGGGCCCTAGCGCCCCCTGCACTTCCCGGCTGACCGCACCCCTCTGCCCTGTCCTGCAGGCCCCAGGGAGCGCCATGGCCCGAGCACGCCAGGAGGGCAGCTCTCCCGAGCCCGTAGAGGGCCTGGCCCGCGACGGCCCGCGTCCCTTCCCCCTCAGCCGCCTGGTGCCCTCGGCCGTATCCTGCGGCCTCTGCGAACCCGGCCTGCCTGCCGCCCCCGCCGCCCCCGCCCTGCTGCCCGCCGCCTACCTCTGCGCCCCCACCGCCCCGCCCGCCGTCACCGCCGCCCTGGGGGCCCCCCGCTGGCCTGGGGGTCCTCGCAGCCGGCCCCGAGGCCCGCGCCCCGACGGTGAGTGCCCGCCCCGCACCAGGGATGCTGGGAGCCGGGAAAGAGAGACACGGAGGAACCGGAGAAGTGGGAGCGAGTGGGGGGAGGTGGCGAGCCGGCCGGGCCACGGGGAGGGTGTGGCCAGTGTGGTCTTTGTGTTGCAAGAAGCAGGAAGACTGAGTGGGAGGCAGGGGGTGGGGGGAGGCCGAATGGGAAGTCCCTCCTGGAATCTGACTGCAGTCCCCGAGTTGCAGCCCACGGCCTTTTGCAGGCCTGGGGCAACAGCTGTTTCCAAGCCCCCTTCTCCCGGTCTGGGTCCCCTGAAGCCCCCTGAGGACTGTAGTTGGAGAGAGTAGGCAGAGATGACTGTCACTTCTGGACATTGGGGAGGGGTCGAGGGTGGCCTTTTGCCTTTTATCTGCATCTCTTTGGCCAGGGGCCGCCCTCTCTGCAGTCCGGCCGGAGGAAGGAGAGGGGGAGGGGCAATGGTATGGGGAAAGGGTGGGAGACGGGTCTTGGGGAGGGAAGGGTTAAAGGTCCCCTGCCTGATGGGCTGTTAACTCCGTGGTGCCCGGCTAGCCCCATCCCAGCCGGCACACTCGGTGGCAATGGAAAGATTGTCCCGGTTTCCCTCCCCACCCCGTCCCCGGACCCCAGAGAGATCAGGAGAGAGAAAACTTCCCCGGCTCTGTTCCCTGGCAGCAGAGGCAAGAGGAGACCCGATTTCTAGACCAGAGTCACGGGTGTGGAAACTGAGGCCCTGATTTTAGGTCTCAGGGATCCCTCGTGCCAGGACCTGGCGTGACAAAAGGGCGGAAGAGACGTCAGGGGAGCTCAGAATGTGCGTGTGGGGAGGAGGCAGGAAGGCATCTCCTGCATCCCAGCCCCCAGGCCCCTGCTCAAAGGCAGCCACAGTCTGGCCTTCTGGTTTCCAGGCCTCGGCCACATCCGGGGGTGTGGCTTCACTGTGGTTGGACACTAGAGGGCAGGAGACCTGAGGCTTGTGACTCTGGGTGTAGTCAGTCACCGTAGCCCTGTGTGACCTTGGGCCACTTCTTAGGGTGAGCCTCAGTTTCCCCATCTGTTGAGTGGAGCAGTCAAAATTTGGCACCGTTTTGGAAGGGAAGTATTTAGGTAGGATAAGAGGAAGCACTTCCAGACTAACACGGGTAGTGAGGTGGTAGCTGGCTAGACAGGTGACCCCAGGAAGGCCTCCCCAGGACTTCTTTTTTGCCTGGGGAGTAGGAGCTGAGAAATCTGGCTCTTAAAGGGGAAAACAGAATCTCTAAAATGAGGTGGGAAGCAGGAGAGAAATCAGGCGGCTGGAAAAGGGAGAAGTAGACCCTGGATAACTGGTCCCTCCGGGACACCTCAGGGCCTAGAGGGGTGGTGGGTGTGACCACGGCCCTCGGCTTTTCCCAGGTCCTCAGCCCTCACTCTCGCCCGCGGAGCAGCACCTGGAATCGCCAGTGCCCAGCGCCCCGGGGGCCCTGGCGGGCGGCCCCACCCAAGCGGCCCCAGGAGTCCGGGGGGAGGAGGAGCAGTGGGCCCGAGAGATCGGGGCCCAGCTGCGGCGGATGGCGGACGATCTCAACGCGCTGTACGAGCGGCGGGTGAGTGCTGGGGGAGGGGTAGACGGCAGGTGGGACTTCCCGCCGGGGAGGGGCCTGCGGCGGCCCAGCCAGATGTGCGGCAGCTGCCGCCCTGCGCGGCGGGGTCGCGCTGGGGACAGGCAGGTGGGAGGGGCGGCGTGTCCGCGGAGCCGCCGTAGGGCTAGGGCCCGCGCCGCGGCTGTCACGGCCCGGGGGAGGGCCGGGGCCGGGGTATCTGCGAGCCCTGCTGCGCGCCCGGGGTCCGCGGCCGCGGGGACTGAGGGCGGCGCTCGACTGAGCAGCTCATATATCCCAGGCTATTTATAGCCGGTGAGTCAGCAGCGGCGGCGCGGCCGCGCCCGCCCCTCCCACCCGCCCGCGCTGCTGCGGCGCGCCGCCCCGCTTCCCGGGCGGCCCGGGGGCAGGCCCGGGAGCCCCGCCCCGCCCCGCCTGAAGCACCGCCCCGTTGGAGGCCCCGCCCCCAAGGCCCACAGCCAGGCCTCTCATTAAAACAAAATATTTGAAGCCTGCAGCAGTGAACAGGGAATAACAAACACCAGGGCGCCCACCACCCAGATCTGTCCAACCTGAACATTACACCCACACTGCTTGCTTATTCAAAGAAAAAACAAAAACCGGATGTTGTGAAGCTCCTTGTTTCCCTCCCTGACCCTCTTCCCCTCACCCCTTCCAAAGGAAACCTCTCAAACCTTTCAAATTGGCCTGTCCATTCCTCTGCAGGTGTTGATTCTTTTACTACATATTTACCAGGCCACAAACAATGCTTAGGATTGTGGGGCGTTTCAGACTTAATATACGTGATATAGTATGTGTTCCTCTCCAAACTCCCCGCTTCTCAGTGTTATGCTTCAGATTCATCCATATGGGCAAAGGAGCTTTAATTCATTCATTTTCACGGCCATGTAGCATTTTATTGGATTGACTTGTAGTATCCTTGTTCATTTTCTCATTGGTGGGTATTTAGGACTTTCCAGAAATGTCTCAAAATTTTATTTATTTATTTTTGTTTGTTGGTTGGTTTGGGTTTTTTTTTTTTTTTTTGGCTCTTCCAAAAAATAGACATCTCCAGGTGCACGCATGTGTCTCCAGAGCAGATACCTGGCTGGTCTGCCGGCCCTCAGCCTTAGTAAATGATAGCCTGCTCACCAAGGTGACTGTGCCAGGTGGCACTCCACAACAGTGTAACAGCGGCAGGCTTTTAAATTTCTGCCAATCTGATGTGCCCCCTTGGCCACCTTCTCCTGGCTGCAAAGTTTAGTGGGGAGTGATAAGGAGGCAGGCTGGTACCAGGCAGCCCACCCCCAGCCACCCATTAGGATCATTAGGATGGTTTATCTGACCTTCTTGTTCACATCTGTAAAATGGGTTTCTCCTTCCCACCTTGTGGGGATGAGATTAGGTGGGCCCTGCTAATTAGCACCGGATTTAGCCCTGCATTCAGTACAGGGAGTGGAGAGTACTACAGATATTCATAAGTTTTTTAGTATTGTTAATTTTTATTGGTGGGAAGCCTTTTCTTGTATCTAGCTTCCTTCGTTTCTAACACTGTGGAACTGAGATGGTCCTAGAGGCTACCCCCAGCCTTCATCCTGCCACTGAGGAAAGGTTAGCTTTACCTCGACATACTTCCGTGCAGCTTCAGCGCAGATGGTGAACCATTCCCAGTTCTTCCACAGATTGTTCTAGAATTGCTGAGACTATGGGCTCCCTGCTCCCTTCTGTGTGGCTCACCAGCCTTTTATAGGAGGGCAGATGGGCTGCAATCCAGCCCCACCCCTCAGCCCCGTGTGACTTTGGTTGGGTAACTTTCTCATCTGGAGACCAGGGACTAGGAGACCACAGCTAATATGTGCAGGCCCTGTGCTGAAGACACTGTCTGCATCCCTTCCGTCCTAGTCTCATGTTCCAGAGGACCTTGGCCCAAGGTGGGCAGAGAAATGTATCTGGACCCGATGAACAATAATAATAGTACCGACCTCAGAGAGTTGGTTGAGGGCGTAGCTCACTCTTAGAACCGTGCCTCGTTCCTCGCTGCCCTTCGACCCGACCACCTACGCGCCCCCATCTCAAGCCCACTCTAACTTGGTCTTCGCTCTCTTTCCCTAGAGACAAGAGGAGCAGCAGCGACACCGCCCCTCCCCCTGGAGGGTCCTGTACAATCTCATCATGGGACTCCTGCCCTTACCCAGGGGCCGCGGAGCCCCGGAGATGGAGCCCAATTAGGTGCCTGCACCCGCCCGGTGGACGTCGGGGACGTGGGGGGCAGGATCCTCCCACCTCCTGACGCCCTGGCCAGTGCGGGGGACTTTTTCTGCACCATGTAGCATACTGGACTACCAGCCCTGCCTATCCCAGGGGCGGGCCAGGGCAGCCACTCCAGACCCAGCCCCGGCCTAGCCTGGGGGGCACTGACGGAGATGTGGACTCCTGGGTCCCTGGCTGAGGAGCCAGGGGAGAGAGGGCTGACGGACTCAGCGTCTGAAGGCGGCGGTGACCGAGGCGGTGGGGACTGAGCCGCCTGCCTCTGCCGCCCATCACCATCTCAGGAAAGGCTGCTGGTGCTGGCTGCCCGTTCCAGCTGCAGGGGTGACACTGGTGGGGGGGGGGTCTCTCTCTCTCTCCCAGTGCTCCTTCACTTTGGGCCTGGCCTCAGGCCCCTGGTGCTTCCCCCCCTCCTCCCGGGGAGGGGGCCCGTGAAGAGCAAATGAGCCAAACGTGACCACTAGCCTCCTGGAGCCAGAGAGTGGGGTGCGTCTGACGGCCGCCCCAGCCCAGCGCCCAGCCATCTTCCCTGAGCCAGCCGGCGGGTGGTGGGCATGCCTGCCTCACCTTCATCTGGGGGTGGCCAGGAGGGGCCCAGACTGTGAATCCTGTGCTCTGCCCGAGACCACCCCCCGCCCCCCCATCAATCCCATTGCATAGGTTTAGAAGAGAGCACGTGTGACCACTGGCATTCATTTGGGGGGTGGGATATTTTGGCGGAAACCGCCCCAGCCTTAGTCCCCAGGGCGAAGCGCTGGGGGGAAACGGGGAGTCAGGGAGGGGGGGAATCTCAGAAGAGGGAGGAGTCTGGGAGCGGGGAGGGATGGCCCAGCCTGTAAGATACTGTATATGCGCTGCTGTAGATACCGGAATGAATTTTCTGTACATGTTTGGTTAATTTTTTTTGTACATGATTTTTGTATGTTTCCTTTTCAATAAAATCAGATTGGAACAGTGGATACTCTTCCTGCTCTCCTTCCCTGCAGAGGGGCCTGCGCAGAATCTGTGAGCCCTGTCTCGGAGGAGGTGCGGGGCAGTGCGCACATCACCCTGAGGTGTCTGTCCTTGTGTTTAAAGGACGGCTCCGGGGGACTTCCCTGGTGGCGCAGGGGTTAAGAATCCGCCTGCCAATGCAGGGGACACGGGTTCGAGCCCTGGTCCAGGAAGATCCCACATGCCACGGAGCTACTAAGCCCGTGCGCCACAACTACTGAGCCCGAATGCCACAATTACTGAAGCCTGCGCGCCTAGAGACCGTGCTCTGCAACAAGAGAAGCCACTGCAGTGAGAAGCCTGCGCGCCGCAACGAAGAGAGTAGCCCCTGCTCGCCGCAAATAGAGAAAGCCCGCGCGCAGCAACGAAGCCCCAATGCAGCCAAAAATAAATTTAAAAAATTAAAAAAAAAAAAAATGGACAGCCCCGGTGCCACTGTGTGCACCCAGCCTTCATGCACCCCTCGTCAGCTCCCACTAAAAGCTAAGCCCCTGAGGACAGGGCCTTTTTGGGTGTTTTCTCCTCACTTTATCCCCACTGGATAAAGTATGTCAGGGGGGCTCGATATTTACGGAATAAATGAATGACCTATAACTTACTCAGAAGTCCCACTGGGAGGAGTCCTGGGGAACTGTCGGTCATGAGACGGACCTGGTCCCTGCCCTCAGGGAGACAGAGGTGACATCTGGGATCAAGGTGAAACTTCACCCATGTAGCCACCCTAGCATACTCTTAACCGTAAGGCCTAGCATTAAAAACCTGTGTTGAATTAATACAAGAAGGGGAGGGAATTCCCTGGTGGTCCAGGGGTTAGGACTTAGTGCTTTCACTGTCAAGGGCCCAGTTTCAATCCCTGGTGGGGGAACTAAAATCCTACAAGCCACGCGGCGTGGCCAAAAAATTAAAAAACCAGACAAGAAGGGGAGCTTCTACCATGATCTTCGGGAAAATAGGGCAACCAGCCAAATGCTTCCCCTGTGTTGTCTTCCATACAGGACTGCCCCAGACAGAGGTTCAGACCCAGCTCTGCCCCTTCTCCTGGCTGTCCTCACTGGTAAAGGGGCAGTTCAGAGGCGATGGCCCTTCTAAAAGGCCAGGCCGAGGGAAACGGGAACCATCATTTTGGAGAGGAATTTGGCAAAACTTTGAGGATGTACATACCTATGGCAGCAAGTGCCTTCCTGGGTGTGTCTCCCTTAGAAGTGAACGTGCACAGGTGTCCAAGAGTTGGCAACGCGCAAAGCCACCACCTAGGTACCAACAGCGGTTGGAAGGGTAAATCAAGTCTGCTGTTGTACAACAGAACAATAGCAGTGAACTGGAATGAACTAGAACTTTATCCCTATGAATAAACAACAAATAATAGTGAGCGAGAACAGCAAGTAGCAAAATGATGGTGGGTACTGGGTGTATATCCTATGATATTATTCCATATTTTCGTCATGCTTACATACCTGTGCATGGGGCCCAAGGCCCTGAGGTGGGGTGGGAGGTGGTGTGCCCACCCAATCGTCTGGCAGGGAAGCTCTACTTGGTCCTCACTGCTCCCCTGGCAAAGAATGCACCCTCCTCCTGCCACCAACAGCCTCCCCTGTCCAGGAACAGTTTGCTGAACTAATTTTTTTTTTCTTTTGGCCGTGCCACACAGCTTGTGGGATCCCGATTCCCGGACCAGGGATTAAACCCAGGCCCCCTGTAGTGGAAGCCCCGAGTCCTAACTACTGAACTGCCAGGGAATTCCTGTCGCTGAATCATTGATCTGGTTGGATTAGGTCACGATTTTATTGTTTTATCTTCGTCAGATTTTTGTTTCTGCTTCCTCTCTCCTGCCTTCTCTTGGATTATTTGAATACTTTTTAAGAATTCTTTTAAATGTATCTTTTGGTGTTTCAGCATTTTTTTAGGACTGCTCTAGGGATTACAAACTCATCCTTAACCTATCTGCTATGTGTCTATTGTACCACATCACTTACAATACAGAAGCTCTGCCACTGCACATCCCTGCTGACCCTCTACTTCTCCATGAAATGATGGATTTCATGCTATAGTTGTCATATGGATCACATCTGCACACCTTAACTTCCACAGGACATGTATTAACTTTCGCTTTATTTATTTATGTATTTATTTTTGGCCGCTCTGTGCACGTGGGATCTTCCCAGACCAGGGCTCACGCCCGTGTCCCCTGCATTGGCAGGTGGATTCTTAACCACTGTGCCACAAGGGAAGCCCTGTATTTTCTTTTTAATAGAACCAAACCTACCATTTTTAAGGACTGAAAGTGGGGAATTCTACCCTATCATCCAGGTTGGAGGGAAAGAAGCAGAGACCCAGGGATAATCAAGGCCAAGAGAAGGCCACATTTTGTTAGCAAAGTCCAAAGGGCTCCCAGAAAAACAAAGGAGGGGTCAGTTGTTCAGAGGGAAAGGAAACACCTGAAGTCACCTGTGTGGCCTTCGCTCTTGGAACCCAGGTGCCGAGTGGTTCTGCAACGTAGCAGAGTCAAGGCTCAGAGGACCTGGCAATGAAGCCCTCAGCTAGTACACTGCCACCTGCAAACCGTGCATCCTCCAGCAAGGTAATCCCAGACTTGAACTGACAAGGCTTCCAAGACACAGTGAGAAAAAGCAAAATGCAGAAAAATCGTTATTTTGTGAATCTGCGTAATAGCAGCTAACACTGAGCGATTTCTACTCAAAGAATATATTCAGTCATTTAATCCCAACATAATCAGAGGAATGTTCTATTACCATCTTACAGATGGGGCGACTGAGGTACAAAAACGTCACTTGCCCAAGGTCATGTGGCTAGGTGGTAGAGTCCAGGTTTGAACCTGACAGTCTGGAAGGATTCCCTCTCAGTGGCTGCCAGGGTGCCCCCTGGGAGGTAAATATGAAAAGGGATACAGCTAACATTTACAAAAAGCATCTCACATTTCTCTCCAAAATCAAGTTTAGCTGTTAAGTCAGCTCCTCCTGCTATGTGGCCAACACTGAGCTGACAGGCATGGGAAGAGGAATCTTTTGACTCTTAGACTTGTACAAATATTGCTTGAATGTTTATTACTAGAAGCTTAAAAACAAAAGCCACTCCCTTCTGGACTCAGCTGAAGGCTGAGCACCTGGGCCTGACTGATGGTTTTCAGGGGTGACTCCTAGGTCTCAGGACCTTGGGAAGGAAAAGCCAGAGTTTTCTTGTCTTCACCAAGATCACAAGAAGCTGAGCCACTGAATGAATGTTTACTAGGTGCCCTGTACAGAAGCCTTCCCCGTCTGCCCACATTCCACCCCTGATTTGTTGGGTGAGGCTCTTTCTTCGCCTGCAATATGGGCACGACAGTATCTACCCTCATGGAGTTGCTGTGAGGATTCAAACCATTTAGCTAAAGTACAAGTATTTTGAAAGGTATCAGGCAAGCAGTGTGAGCATGTTAGCTATTATTAAACTCTTTTGCTTGCCAACTACAACCTAAACTTCCGTTTCCCCACCTGTAAAGGGGCAAATAGGTGCTACCTCAATAGATATATTTATACTTACCAAAAAGAAAAAAAAAAAAAAAGCAAGAAACTGACAAAAAGGGTCTGCACTGCAAAGGGAAATCATGGAACGTGGGGCTGCGATGGGACCAAGAGCTTTTTTTTTCATTTTGAGTAACACCTGTTCACTAGAACGTTCTGTCTGAAACTTCAACCATTGAGCACCTAACGAAGTTTGGCTACTACACATACCAGAGACAAGAGAAGTGGGGTAGAGAGTAGAGAAGGCTGGCAGCCCCAAAGAGAACCCATTTCCTTTCATTTGCTAACTCCAGCACCCCCAAAATATTTGCTACCTTCTCAGCTCAGATCCCCTTTCTCAAGTGGGCTACGTTATCTCCTGAGGTGCTAGAAACCACAGGATAATCACTGTGGACTTCCTGGAGACTTAGGGAAATCCATTCGTATGATAACACCAACATGTAATATGGGAAAATATGAAATTTGGAGCAAAGAGAATAAAGACATTTCCTGCCCAGGGCTGGCAGCTTCCAGCACCACCCCCCAGGTTCCCAAGGGGTCCTTTCGGGATCACTCAATCTCTGCCATTACAGGTACAGGGGTGGAAAAGTTTGAAAAGCTTCAGAGAAGATTCAACAACAATTTTGTTTTTAATCCATGCAGACCCGCCTGCTCCCCCTTGTGACCAAGGCCCCACATTGCAAAGTAAAGGGTGTAATTAGCTCAAATTTTCTAAGACTCTGCACGATTCATGCAAGGATTCCCTGACTCAACACTAATAGGGCCCAGAAAGGGGCAGCTCCAAAAATGCAGCCCTAGCTTCACCTAGGGTGGGAGCAGAGGTGACCAGGAGGGTTGGGGGAATTGAGTTCTTCCTCTCAGAGGAGATCAGTTTTTTTTTCACTGACTGCAACAGGGCTGAAATAGGAAAGGAGCTGATTTATTCATTCAAACCAGCCAGACGATTTACATCGTGGAAAAGCCAAGTGAGGGTAAGGAGACTTGGAACGTGCTGCTGAGTCAAGACAAACCTGGTGCTCCAACGACTGCTCTGACCCGTCCAGCTGTGGGACTTGGGGCATTTTACTTAAGTGTCACTTAAGCGTTATGAGAACATCGCTCACTTTTTTTAAAATTAAATTTATATTATTTATTTTTGGCTGCGTTGGGTCCTCGTTGCTGCGCGCGGGCTTTCTCCAGTCGCGGTGAGCGGGAGCTACTCTTTGCCGCGGTGTGCGGGCTTCTCATTGTGGTGGCTTCTCTTCTTGCGGAGCACGAGCTCTAGAGTGCGGGGGCTTCACTAGTTGCAGCACGTGGGCTCAGCAGTTGCAGCGCGTGGGCTCAGTAGTTGTGGCACACAGGCTTAGTTGCTCCGAAGCACGTGCAATCTTAGCGGTCCAGGGCTCAAACCCCCGTCCCCTGCACTGGCAGGCAGATTCTTAACTATCACTCACTTTTACTCCTTTTCCACTATTATTACAATTGCTATCCCTGAGAACAGCCACTACTTAACTGAATTATTCAACAGACAATAAGAATCAGAAGCTTCTGCACGCTAGAATATGAGCACTCTCTTGCTGCATTGCCCAGAAAAACCGTGGCAGGAATGGTGACGGAGAGGAGGATCTTTGTGTCATGTTAAAGCATCCAGGGACATTTCTTCAGGTTTAGGCAATTGTTGGATCGCTCCCTGTCAGAGGAAGAAGTTTCTAATGTGGAAGAAAAACAAACAAATCCTAAAGCAAATAACTTTATTTCAATCATTCCTTTTTAAAGAACCAAGGAAATATAGAAAATATAAAAAAAGCACGAACAGCTGCAATTCAGGGGGGTAAATGAAGGGCCGATACAGCCCTTAACACGCGACAGCCTCCAGAGCGAGGGTCGGCACGGCATCGGCGTGGGGCTCCGTGGGAAGGGCGGGCTCCTCTGTCCCAGCTCACGGCCAAGGAGTCAGAATCCCCAGGGGGTGGGACCAGGGAATCTGCCTTTTTAAAACAAGCTTTCCCACTAATATTCCATTTGCAAGGTCTCACCCTCATACCCAAGAGGACTTGGTGATATTTCCTCTCGTCCAAAATCCAGGCTGGAACTCAACTAATCCTAAACTAAAACTCAAGAATAGCACACCAGATGCCACCTGTTGTTTTTCAGAGTCTCAAACTTTGGAGGAAATACATTCCGCCTGCCATGTTTTTTCCTCTCTAAGGGCACCTGTCGGCATTTGGAACTGTGGTTCCACTAGTGTTTCATCGGTCCTAGGTCTTATTCCCCACCTGAAGTCATGCTCCTCTCTGTGTGACATCAGGCGGAGACTAAGGCCAAGAAGGTGGCAAGAGGCTCCTAAGCAACAAGGCGTGCTGGCTCCTGGCCGGGGGGACTGGTGACGCCGTGACGAGGAGTCAGAGGGGGCTGTCAGGTGCTGGCCGCGCAGGCCTGGGACGGGAACGGCGACAGCCAGGACCTACGCCCCTTGCTTAGCAGCCCCTGGTGCTGAGAAGCAGCACATCTGTACGACCTCACTGCTCACAGGAAATGGTTTGCATTGGTTCAATGACTTCACTCTTCCCTCGCCTGGAGAAGGCCGTCACGGGGGAAGGGGACAAGGATCACATGTGAGCGTGCCGCGGGGCAGCATCGCCGCGGCTGCCAAGTCTTGGGTTCACTTGGGGCCAAGGCACTCCACAATCCCGTTCCCCTTCATGCCATCAAAGAAGAAGAAGTTGTTGTGAGGAGGGTCCCTTTGAGACAGGGCCTGGGGAGCGAAACAAGAAGAGGGTTCAGCTCAAGTGCTTTAAAAGGGATAAGATGGAGAAAAGAGAATAAACCCCCAAACTGAAATCTTCTAAAAGCAACGTGGGCAGTGGTTCGCAAGAGACGTTGATTTTGCTCCCCAGGGGCTATTTGGCTATGTTGGGAAACACTTGATTGTAATTGTCATGTCCCTTTGCTCTGTCCCTTACCAGCTGTGTGTCCTTGAGCAGATCATTTAGCCTCTCTGACCTTTACTTTCCCCATGTAAAAGGAAAATAACAAATGTTTTATCCTAGGGATTAAAAAAGATGCTGTACCTCAAATATCTAAAACAATGCCTAACATGGAGAAGCACCGCTTGGCTAACGGCAGTAATAATTATTTATGACTATTCAACTGAGAAAGGCACTGATTCATTCCAACACATCTGAGGCTGCAGCCTCCGTCACCTGGAGGGACACTCACTGATGCAGAAGCGGCGCTTCCACGAGAAGGCAGTGCTGCCTGCCCTCCACAGGACAGGCCAGGGCTGGGGTCCAGAGGGCCTGGGACATGCCAGTCAGCCATGAAAATGATGATTATCTCGTGGGGTTAACAGAAGTTCACAGCACTGTTAGAGATGGAGTTAAGAGTCCCTGAAATTACATGCTGAATCATGTGTGTACCTGTGTGTACTGGGGAAAGGTCCATAGGCGATAGTGGACATTTTCAACACAAGAAGGGTTACCGTTGAAAGAGGAAGACATCACCCACGCAGACTGCTAGGCAGGCTGTCACGGTTTCCGGGAGCACCGTGCTGTCGTCCCTAAGGCGGGACCTCTTTACAAGGTTGGGAGTGTGCTCTAAACATCCCGAACCTCTCCTCCTTGCACTGAGTGCCAATCCCAATCCACTTTCTCATCTGTAAAATGGAGACAGTTATACCTATTCCGAGTGGTTATTCCGGAAATAACCATTCTTCTGAGGAAAATGTATTGAGCGTCTACTCTGTGTTAGGTATTGTGCTAGATATTAAGGATTCTGAAGTCCCTCCCTGCCTGGGGCTTGGATCAGAGGTTTGCTTCTCTGGGCTGGCATATGAAATGGCAAATAAATGGCCCCTGCCTGCTAGGGCCCCTGGTGAGTATGAAATGCGATCAAGCTTGTAACGTGTCGGGCATGTAGTGAATTCTCAATAAATGGGAGCTGCTATGACTAACGGGGGCCAGGGGTCCTTTCCCAATATCTGAGGCCCCAAGCACTCAGCCAGGTGGAAGGGCCCAAGAGCCCACAGGTGGATCTTAGACCCAAGAACCCAAGTTCCAGGAGATGACACAAGGCGTTTTCACGTGGAGCTTGGTAAGGCCGCTGCTGTCACTCTCACCTCTAGTACTCTAGGTGGGGAGACCGACCGCGGACAGTGGGGAGAGAAAAGAAGGATGATTAAACCCAAGGAAGCTGAACATGACAGAGGACATGGATAGAACATGTGGTGTCTGGAATGATGCAAGGAAGGAGGGAAACAAAGATGATTCCAAGGGAACAGACTTATACATTTGCCCCCCCATCTCCCGATGTTTACTTTTTACGGGTGGTCAGGTGGTCCCACCAGGGAAAAGGGGGAGGTCCACGGCCCTCAGATTGCAGGTCTTTACCGCCAGCTGGCCGAAGCTGGAACGGTGTTAAGTAAGGGGGAGTGGCGGGGACAAGACAGCAGGGCATGGGGTGAACATGGGGCAAAAGGTAAAGTGCTTCCCAAGCAAGATGGGGGTAGGAGGAGATTCCAAACACACCCAGCAACCAAGAATGCAGAGTACTCTGGCTATCTGGGATAAACAGAAACAAGATGCTGGGCAACAGCTGTCCCCTGCAGGCAGGAAGGAGGGGGCTGCACTAGAGGTTAGGACTGGGATGCAGAGAAGCCCCTGCACACAGTGGGGTCAAGGCCACCTGCCTGACCCACAATCTCCATCCCACATGAAAAACTCAGGGAGCAGCTTCTCAATGGGAGGTATGGAGGTGAGGCTAAGGGCGCAAGGACGGTGGCTCCGGGTCCACACAGAGCCCCGCTGGACGGGAGGGCCTTTAGGGAGGGCACCTGAGGCCTGATGGCAGAGCACAGGCTCAGAAACCAGGTGGCACGGGCTCGAGTCCTGGCTCCGCCGCTTCTCTGCACCTCAGTGCCTCCTTCATACAGCAGGGATCACCAGCTCCTACCTCTTGGGTTGTTGTAAGGATCAAATGAGTCTATCCACGTAGGGAACACGGTCTCTGTGCGGTAGGTACGCAATGAGCTTTCAATAAATGTTATCTACTATTGTTGTCATCACTGTAGCTACAAAAAATATATTATGTTCCCATTCTCCCCCTTATTTTTCCATCACTGTACTCTTTCCTGCCTCAGAATCCTTCTCAACACAGTCCTCTGGGCAGCCAACTTCTCTGACTGGGGACATAGCTGAACTTTTTTATCAGTCTGGGTTAAGCAGAAGGCATGAGCAAGAAAGCAGGCACAGCATCCCATGCGTCTCCTCTTCTCCCACTGTACCCCCTCAGTGCTCACCCCTACTGCCTATGACATAGAAAGTTAGATTTAGGGCAAGAATTGATCCAGAGAGAAGGATCAGGAAAGAAGAGAGATAAAAAAGGCCTTGAGAGGATGGTGGGACCATCAAATTGAGTCAAATGTTTCCAGAGCAGGACGAAGTAGTGAGAGCTGGTCTCCAAATCATCCTCCTAAGCTCAAACCTGACGTGTAAATGGACGTGGAGAATTATTTGACCAGGCACGACTCTGCTCCATGAAAGAAAAGGACACCCCATCACTGCAAGTCCACTAAAGCAGTTAAGAACCTGCAAAAGGCAAATTCAATATCTTTGGGCAAATATCAAAGTCCCCAAAGAAAGTAAAATACATTTGGGGGTATGCTATAGTTCTGGCAACTCAAACGTTCCAGAAGAGACTCAAAAGGCTGTGCTAGTTACTTGGTTACCTCATGACCCTACATGAAATGCTTCCCTTCTGAGAGGGACAAAGACACCTGCCTAACGTGGGCACAGGTCACCCTGGATAGAGCCTTGTGGGGCTCCTGGCACAGTGCACGGGCTCCACTGGTACTGATCTCTCCCTGCCCTATACACGCCTATGGTGTGTGCAGTAACGAGAGGGTGCTTTGACGCCACGGCCATGGGTGGAGAGAAACTGTGAAGCAGAGGTGGAGAAGCACGGGTCGTGGAATCCCTGCTCTGGGCCTCGGTGTCCACCCCCTAAATGGGGGTCAGGACAGGGCCCATTTCATAGAGCTGTAAGAGGCAGAATACCTGACAAATATCATAAGCACCAGATAACTGGTTGGTATAGTTAGGGGACGGTGCACAGCACCTCATGGGCTCTTTGTCCAGCTCTGAGTAGGCAGGCACTCAAAGATCATTTGCTGCAGGCCCACCTGGATGGGCTGGAGAGGAGGATGGGGTGGAAAAAGGAAGGAAGGAAGGGAATGGGGAGGGCAGGAGACAGGGTGAGTGGAGTCAGAGAAGCCAGGCAGCTCTCTAAGACAGTCCTGGGTTCTCTCTGTTGGCATATCCAAGGTCATGGTGCGGAGGGTCAACGATTTTCTATGCCACAGTGACTTTTTACCTTCACAATTTCCTGGGCCAGGATCCCTCCAACCACTGCACACACTGGGGCCATCTCAGAGAAGCAGTACCTAAAAGAGAAGACAAATGAAATGGAGCACCGAGGAACAGGAAGGCTGGTAAGGACATCTGGAAAAGGTCAGTAGTGGGTTCATCTGAATGAAAACATCTCCTACCAGGAGGAGTCAATTCAGACAGCAATGCTAATGCTGGCAACTAGGTGTGAAAATTAAAACTGATCCAGGTTAGTGTAGGTGGCTGGGAATGACCTCTGAACCTTGGCAGGCAAGAATTGTTTCACAACTTTTTTTTTTTTTTTTAAAGTTAAAGGAAAGGCTATATCTGTGCGTCCTAAAAATAAAGTCCTACAAATATCAGATGTTTCAGTGCCCTGGTCACATTCTCGCAATTCTCTCCTGACCCACAATGGGCAGTGGGTTCTATATGCTATTCCCAGACAAATGTCAGGAGTAGGCCTGTGTTAACATGCAGGAGGCATGGGAAAGTCGGGGCCTGAGATTAAAGCACGGGAGCAGAAAAAAGCCTTCACTACCCACGTAGATACCAACCCTTCCGGGCCAGGATGGGCATCCAGAGGACAAATTTTAGCTAATATTGTCACCTGCCCCAATCACCCATCCTGGGCAGCCAAACGCTTTCTCCCCCCACCTCCCCAGAGGAACCATGCCTCGCCAGTTCCCATCCCTGAACACAAAGGGGTTTTTTAAATGAGCAAATTGAGGTGCAGGCAAGTTAAAAGGAAAGCTTCCCTATGGAACCCTACCACAAGGAGACCACCTCCCATCTTCTTGGTTTGGTACACACCCTTCTAGACATTTTTAAAAGGGCACATATCTAAATATATATAATTTAAAACCCAAGTCATAGCAGCTATTATTCATTGTGCCCTGTAACCTGCTGATGGATATTTAAGCTGTTCAACATTGTGACCATACATCTTGGCAGTGGTGTCCAAACAATTCCTTACGGCAAATTCCCAAATATAGAATTGTTGAGTCCTGATACATGTTGCCAAAATGCCCTCCAGAAAGGCTATACCCATTCAGCTCGCATCAACTGTGCTTGGGGATGCCCATCTCCTCACCCCCTGGCCGGGCCCAGCACTCCCATCTGTCCATCCACAGAGGCAGCTCTTCCTCCCGCGTACCAAGGTCCACTGCAGAACTATAAAATACACAGAGAACTATACCAAAGCGAAACTAGTCACCAGAATTCTACTACTCAAAGACAGTCAAAGGTGGGAATATTTTTCCTTTAAAAAAAATTCACCTATATTCTATGTGATCGTACTATATAAATTTAACATTCTGCTTTTTTTTTTTATCATCTCAACAAAATGCTAGCAAACCAAACCAGCAACATATAGACACATGATCACTTCAACAGACACAGAAAAAGCATGACACAAAATCCAGCACCTCTTCAAGATAAAAACACTCAACAAACTGGGAAGAGAAGGAAATTTCTTTAAACTGATAAAGGGCATCTACGAAAAATCCACAGCTAACATCTTACTTAACGGCAAAAGACTGAAAGATCAGGAACAAAACAAGGATGTCTGCTATCACCACTTCTATTCAACATTGTACTGGAGGTTCTAGCCAGGGCATTTAAGGAAGGAAGGAAAAAGAAATAAGGGGCATCCAGACTGGAAAGAAGAAGTAATATATATATTCATAGATGACATGATTTGGTATATAGAAAATTCGAAGGAAACCACAGAAAAATTATTTGAACTATTAAATTCAGCAAGGCTGCAGAAGACAAGATTAACATACAAAAATCAATCTATTTCTATACATAAGCAATGAACATCCTTAAAATGAAATTAAGAATTTGACTTACAATAGCATCCAATAGAATAAAATATTTCAGAATAAATTTAACAATAAATGTGTAAAACTTATACTCTGAAGACTACAAAACATTGTTGAAAGAAATAAAAGACTTAAATAAATGGAAAGATATCCCCAAGTTCATGGATCAGAAGACTTAATATTGTTAAGATGGCAATACTCTCCAAATGTTACTGGAACAACTGGGTCTCTAAAGGCAAAAGAATTAATGTGGACCCCTATTTCACATCATGTACAAAAGTTAATTCAAAAATGGATCACAGACCTAAATGCAAAAGCTAAAACTGTAAAACTCTTCAGACGAGAACATACATGTAAAAACGGGGGGAAAAAAGATAAATTATATTTCATAAAAGTTAAACATTTCTACTTCAAAGGATACTATCAGGAAAGTGAAAAGACAACCCACAGAATGGGAGAAAATTTTTACAAATCATGTATCTGACAAAAGGACTTGTATCCAGGGACCCCTTACAATTTAACAATAAAAAGATAACCCAATTTAAGAATGGGCAAATGATCTAAATAGACATTTCTCTAAGAACATACACAAATGGCCAGTAGGCACATGCAAAGATGCTCTACATCATTAGTCATTAGCGAAATGCAAATCAAAACCACAGTGAGCTGCAACTCATTACCCACTAACACTGAAACAGACAGACAATAACACTTGTCGGCAAGGATGTGGAGAAACTGGAACCTGGATAAAGTGCTGGTGGGATGGTAAAGTGGTGTGCCCACTGTGAAAGAGAGTTCAAATTGTTAAACAGAGTTACCGTATGAGCCATCAATTCTACCCTTTGGTATACATATCCAAGAGAAATGAAAACTTATGTTCACACAAAAACACATGAATGTTTATAGTGGCTTTAGTCACAACTGCCAAAAACGGGGAACAACCCAAATGTCCTTCATCTGGTGCATAAACTGTGGTACATCCATACAGTGGACTACTATTTGCAATAAGAAGAAATGAGCTATTGATTCATACAACATGGATGAATCTCAAAGGTATTAGGCTAAGGGAAAGAAGCCAGACTCGAAAAGACTACACATGCTGTATGATTCCATTTATATTACATTATTGAAAAAGGCAGAACTACAGGGACAGAGAACAGGTCAGTGGTTGCAGGTAGGGAAGGGGTTGATTACTCCAAGGCAGCATGAGGGAATTTGGGGGGTGTGTGTGTGACAAAACTTTTCCGTATCTTGTTTGTGGTGGTAGTTATACAACTCTGTGTCTTCGTAAAATTTTATGGAACTTTAAAACAAAACACACAAACAACACACAGAACTGCATAACAAAAAAGAATAAATTTGACTGTATGTAAATTAAAAAAAAAAAAAAACCACCATGAGGAAACAAGAACAAATTTCACTGTATAAGTCTAAATAATAAAAACTAAACAAGACAAAAACAAGCATCATCTCAAGACATAATCAGACAAGTTCAGAATATGGGATATTCTACAATATAACTGGCCTGGACTCCTAAAAAAAAAAAAAAAATAGGCGGTAAACTGTTCTAGATCAGGAGTTGGAAAACTTTCTTTGTAAAGAACCAGACATTAATATTCTGCTTTAAAGCCGAATAATTTTTTGGCTTTATAGGCCATATGGTCTCTGTTTAAACTCTTTGTAAAAACTCTCCAAAAGCTGTCACAAATAATACACAAATGAGTAGGTGTGGAATAAAACTTTATTTACAAAAGCAGGTGGCAAGCCACAGTTTGCCAACTCCCAGATTAAAAGAAGCACAGAACCAAACTCAACAGATGAACTCTGATGCATTCTTAAGCACCAAGTCATCATTCTGCCCCCCTCCCCAAAATAAAAAAGCAAAATATTAACAACTGAATCTAACTGAGTGGTCTATAGATGTTTACTACTGTTCACTATTCTTTCTGTTTTTCTGTATGCTTGACGTTTTTCATATCATTTTTTATCTGTGTATTTGCATTTGCTCTGTAATATTAACTCTCTAATGCCTTTCCAATTTCTCTTTCTTATAAATATGATAATGAATATCTTCTGTACATAAGTATTTGCTCACATTATTCCTTTCGGGTATATTCTCATTATCAAGGAGCAGAATTACTGGGCTAAAGAGGGAACACTTAAATGACTCTTGATACTTATTTCCAAACAGCCTCCTTAAAAGGTTGTACCTTTTCCCATCACGCTTACTAACAATGAATGTGTTTTGTTTTTTTTTAAATTTAATTTATTTATGGCTGTGTTGGGTCTTCGTTTCTGTGCGAGGGCTTTCTCTAGTTGCGGCAAGTGGGGGCCACTCTTCATCGTGGTGCGCGGGCCTCTCACTACCGCG
The DNA here is from genome assembly GCF_028564815.1 of Eubalaena glacialis. Lineage (NCBI taxonomy): Eukaryota > Metazoa > Chordata > Mammalia > Artiodactyla > Balaenidae > Eubalaena > Eubalaena glacialis. Next base: position 61,291,593 of record NC_083733.1, on the reverse strand, counting down.
GCCTCTCTTGTTGCGGAGCACACGCTCCAGACGCGCAGGCTCAGCAGCCGTGGCTCACAGGCCTAGTTGCTCCGCGGCATGTGGGATCTTCCCAGGCCAGGGCTCGAACCCGTGTCCCCTGCATTGGCAGGCGGACTCTCAACCACTGCGCCACCAGGGAAGCCCTGTTTTTTTTTAATCTACAAAGGATTTTTGTTGATTTTACATATTCTCTGATAGAAAATATATAAGAAAATATAATAATAAATTCAGTGATTTTCTCTGGTTAATGGAATGAGTAATTTTCATTTTCCTCTTTCTAAATTCTTTTTTAAAATTTTTATACAATTTTTTTAATACAATTTTTAAAGGTTACTTTCCATTAAGTTATTACAAAATATTAGCTATACATGGTGCAGCCCAAAAAAATAAATAAATATTGGCTCTATTCCCTGTGTTGTACAATACATCCTTGAGCCTATCTTATACCCAACAGTCTGTGCCTCCCACTCTTCCTCATTTTCATCTTTGAATTTATTCCACACTATCTGATTTTTCCATAATATATATATTATCTCTGAAACTTAAAAACCAGTAAGTTCACAAAAGGAAAAATATTGTATAATTCCACTTATACAAGATACGTAGAACAATCAAATTCATAGAGACAGAAAGTAGAATAGAGGTTACCAGGGGCTGGGGCAGCACAATGGGAAGTTAGTGTTTGACAGGGACAGAGTTTCAGTTTGGGGTGATGAAAAAGTACTGGAGATGGATAATAGTGACAGGTGCACAACAATGTGAATGTACTTAATGCCACTGACCTGTCCATTTACGAATGGTTAAAATGGCATAATTTATGTGGTGTGTATTTCACCACAATAAAAAAATTTTTTTGAAACAGTAAAAGTTATATTACACATACAAATTATGAATGTTCATCACAAGTGTTTATAATAGTGAAAAACTATAAATAAATCACATACCCACCAATAAGGTAATGGCTAAATAAATAACCATATGGCAGACAATGAAACATTATGCAGCACAAGTGAAGTTATGGATCTGTATTTGTGACACAAACAAGTCCATGATATGCTGGAAAAAGAAGGCTATCACATGAAAAGTACAATCTCATTTTGATATTTAAAAAGAGAAAAAACATGAATAAATACACATACTGATGTCTGTGAGGCTAAACCCCCAAATTAAACCCCAAGTTAGCAGTGGCTACTTCTCACTGGGAGGACTATGGATGATCCTTTTCTTCCCTTTTATATTTGCTGGCAATGGGCATCTGTTACTTTCATAATCAGAAAAGCAATAAAGCTCTCTGAAAAGAGAATAAATAACATAACATGAAGGGACAGGACAAGCAGATCACAGACAGATGAGGGAAATGGAGACTTGGGCACAGCTTTCCCTACTCAAGTAAGCACACCCTGCTCGGAGCTGGCAGTGGGTAATTTGTGAGGGTAGCTCAGCTGCCAGACGGCGGCTCATTTCCTTGCCGCATCCCTATCCCATCTCCACCAGCCTCATCTCCACCAGCCACAGACGGACTTCGAGAGGCCATCAACCACCTCTTACTTAAAAGGCAATAGAGAGGGAGCGCCTGAGCACATGAGGCGTAGTCACGGGAAAGCGGTTTCTGCAAAGGGGTCGGGGGGACACTTTGGAGAGGAAACTAGCCGGCAGCTAGTCCGGCTGTTAGCAGTTAGGCTGTGGCTTTCTCCTTCTGGGAAGCAGGGCCTCTGCCACTGGCTGGCGATGCAGAGGCAGGCCGTTCATCACTCTAAACACCCAAATCAGTCACTCGGCGGCACGCTCAGGCCCGGCACGTGGCACTGGGTGTGCTCTGCGGCCCTGCGGCCTGGCTACGTCTACTAAAGCTGGAGCCCCGCAGAGCCTGCCCGTCTCCTGCCATGAAGCGCAGAGCAGGCACCACTTGCTTCCCCACCAAGAGAAGTGTGCCCGCTGTTAGCCCGAAACAGGGACCCCATCCCAGCCTGCAGTGTCATCAGCCCCGACCTCCCAGTGCTAATTTACAAAAAGCACCTTGTAGACAGCTGCCTCTTCCTGGCTGAGGGCCCGGCAGGGGATTCAAAGCCCACTGCTGGTCTTAAATCGGCTGAGGTTTGCTGGTGTCTAAGCAAGGCTCCCAGCCACGAGTGAAGAAGGAAAGGTCTAGGGAACGAAGGGACTCCGATTTACTTTATTGCTGAAAAGGAACCAAGGTACTGTGCTGTTACCAGCGATTAGCAGTGTGGTGAGATCTTGGTTGGCTACTTATTAAAACCTTGGACAAGTGACTATCTTTCTGAGCCTCAGTTTCTTCATTTAACTCATGGGAAAATAATAATACACACTTTGAGGATTATTGTAACAATTAAACGTGGCTGTGTTGGTAAAGCACAGAAAGTCTTCAATACGTGGTGCTGTTGTTATTAGCTGTATAACCTCATACTAGTCACTGAACTTCTCTGAGCTCTAAATTAACTTTCCCTCTCCTATAAAATGGGCTGTTGTCAAGAGAGAGCACGTACAGAAAGCAACTACCACAATGCCTGGTATTATAACAGCTGCTCAGTAAATTCTAGCCATCATTATTACTGCTACAAGCTGGAGCACAGCAAAGCAGTTTAGGGAGCCCCCCAAATACAGCAAAAGAGAGTGAGAGTAATGAGATGACCCCAGAACTGCTTGGAAGGGGTTCCTGACCCAGTCTCCCTTTGGAGCAATCCAATCAAATCCTAAACCTGATTGTGTATAAGAGCAAAAGACTGGTCGCCTAAGGTGAAAGCATCCCAGCGCCTAAGGGCGAGGATGCTGGGAACAGGGATGCCTTTGCTGCTGAGGGTATAAACTGATAGGTCATCAATGGAGGGCAATGGGGCAATATCTACCAAATGATTAACCCATTCTTCTGACTCCGCCACTCCATTTATCATGCAGTTATACCTGCACACATACAAGGTCACCTCGATTTTTCATATATTGCTGTTATACCAACAGAAGGACAGAGGGCCACAGGAGGTGGCAGAATGTGGCAAACGAGGCTCTCCTCAGGGCTTTCGGTCTTAATAAAGCATCTCCCCAAATTAAGGCAAATACTGAAAACAGACATTTATCAATCCAGGCTAAACTGTGATAAGTACTGAGACCAACCTGACAAAGTCTTCGGGAAGCAGGTCAGGATTAACACCCAGGGAGTCAAGCACATCGTTTCGAATCTGGAGCAACAACTCAGAATCTTCCCCAAAGGTATCAGAACTAGGATCTCTTCCTTTATCTGTGCGGAACTTCAGGAGCACTGGGAAAGGAAGAAGACAGGTTAAAAAGCAAGTCTTTTCACAATCTACAGACTGGGAGAAAATATTTGCAAATAATGTGACCAAAAATGGCTTAATTTCCAAAATATACAAACAGCTCATACAACTCAACAACGAAAAAACAAACAACCCAATCGAAAAACGGGCAGAAGACCTAAATAGACATTTCTCCAGAGAAGACATACAGATGGCCAACAGGCTCATGAAAAGATGCTCAATATCGCTAATTATTAGAGAAATGCAAATCAAAACTACAATGAGGTACCACCTCACACGGGTCAGAATGGCCATCATAAAAAAAATCTACAAATTAAAAATGCTGAAGAGGGTGTGGAGAAAAGGGAATCCTCCTACACTGTTGGTGGGAATGTAAACTGGTGCAGCCATTATGGAGAACAGTATGAAGGTGCCTCAAAAAACTAAAAACAGAGTTGCCATATGATCCAGCAATCCCATTCCTAGGCATATATCCAGACAAAACTATAATTCAAAAAGATACACGCATCCCTATGTTCACAGCAGCACTATTCACAATAGCCAAGACATGGGAACAACCTAAATGTCCATCGACAGATGAATGGATAAAGAAGAGGTGGTATATATATACAGTGGAATACTACTCAGCCATAAAAAGAATGAAATAGGTGGTGCAGTGGTTAAGAATCCGCCTGCTGATGTGGGGGACACAAGTTCGAGCCCTGGTGCAGGAAGATCCCACATGCTGTGGAGCAACTAAGCCTGTGCGCCACAACGACTGAGCACACGCGCCACAACTACTGAAGCCCACGCACCTAGGGCCCGTGCTCCACAACAAGAGAAGCCACCACAATGAGAAGCCCGCGTACTGCAACCAAGAGTAGCCCCCGCTCGCCGCAACTAGAGAAAACCTGCGCACAGCAACGAAGACCCAACGCAGCCATAAATAAATAAGTAAATAAGTAAATAAATTTATTTTTAAAAAATGAAATAAAGCCATTTGCAGCAACATGGATGGACCTAGAGATTATCATACTGAGTGAAGTCAGAAAGAGAAAGACAAATACCATATGATATCACTTATATGTGGAATCTAAAATATGACACAAATGAACTTATCTATGAAATAGAAACAGACTCACAGACATAGAGAACAGGCTTGTGGTTGCCAAGGTGTTTGGGGGAGGGAAGGATTGGGAGTTTGGGATTAATAGATGCCAACTATTATATATAGGATGGATAAACAACAAGGTCCTACTGTATAGCACAAGAGAACTATATTCAATACCCTGTGATAAACCATAATGGAAAAGAATATGAAAAAGAATGTCTATATATGTATAACTGAATGACTTTGCTGTACAGCAGAAATTAAGACTTTTTTTTTTTTGCATCACATCTCTCTTTATTGGTGAATTCTCTTTTAAAGACTAGAACTATCTGCAAACACAATATCAAGACAGCAACTAAACACAGACTAGTGGAAAGTATTAGAATTGAGGCTGACATAAATTAGCAATGATTATGGTACTATCATTTTATTTATTTATTTATTAAAAAAATTTTTTTAACATCTTTATTGGAGTATAATTGCTTTACACTGTTGTGTTAGTTTCTGCTGTGTAACAAAGTGAATCAGCTCTATGTATACATGTATCCCCATATCCCCTCCCTCTCACCCTCCCTATCCCACCCCTCTAGGTGGTCACAAAGCACCAAGCTGGGCTCCCTGTGGGATGCAGCCGCTTCCCACTAGCCATCTATTTTACATTTGGTAGTGTATATATGTCACTTCGTCCCAACTTACCCTTCCCCCTTCCCGTGTCCTCAAGTCCATTCTCTACGTCTGTGTCTTTATTCCTGCCCTGCTCCTCGGTTCATCAGAACCATTTCTTTTTTTTTAGATTCCATATATATGTAACACAACATTTTAAATCAACTATACTTCATTCAATAAAATAAATTTTTTAAAAAGCAAGCCTTTTCATAATAAATCAATCCTTATAGATGTTGATAATTAAACACATTTTTTTTCATTCTACAGGAAGTAGTACATTAATTAAAATGTGGGGGCTTCCCTGGTGGCTCAGTGGTTAAGAATCCGCCTGCCAACACAGGGGACACGGGTTCGAGCCCTGGTCCGGGAAGATCCCACATGCCGCGGAGCAACTAAGCCCGTGCGCCACAACTACTGAGCCTGCGCTCTAGAGCCCGCGAGCCACAACTACTGAGCCCACGTGACACAACTACTGAAGCCCGCGTGCCTAGAGCCCGTGCTCCGCAACAAGAGAAGCCACCGCAATGAGAAGCCCGCGCACCGCAACGAAGAGTAGCCCCCGCTTGCCTCAACTAGAGAAAGCCCACGTGCAGCAACAAAGACCCAATGCAGCCAAAAATAAATAAATTTATATATATATATATAAATTAAAATGTGGACCAAGTGAAAGGTAATACTTTTCATTTATTCAACAAATATAGTCAGAAAGGTAATCGAATATTGCAAAAATGACTAAAATTACTGTGATGAGTGCCATGACAGTACAACAGAGGATGTGACATCCTCTATAGGGTGCTGTCAAGTAAAGATTCCCTGAGGAAGCAACATGAGTGAAGTATGTGTGGGCTTGGGAAGAAGGGTGGGGGCAACTTCCAGCAGAGGGAAAAGAGAGGTCAGGTGGAGGAGGCATGCATTCTAGGCATCAGTTCAAAGGATGAACTGCTTCAGCCAGAAAGGCCAGCCAAGTGCTCAGACTCATCAGACAGGCAGATCATTACAAACAAAACCTCCCTTACTTACTACAACCATTATGTCAACCTCCAGAAACGGACGTTCTGTTCCGGATGTGAACCAGAGGAAAGGTTCAGATGATGGCAGCAAATCAGCACTACTGTATAACAAGACCCTAACAAGGCTTGAAATTGTAGCGCAAACGAAAAGACACAGGCAGGAGCAGAAGACCGATCAAAATACAAGCACCTTCTACTGCCACAACGCCTTGTCTGGGTGTCCACTGCAGGCTGGCTGGGTGGCATTCTTGTTCCCCACATGCGCCCCAAGGCAGGCGGACAGTCAGCCTGGAGCCTCGTCTCTAGGGCAGTCCTCCTCCCACACCACACAGGCTGTTCCGGAGCAGAGGTAGAGAGGGGTAGATCCTCGGGTGCCCTGGGAGAGCCGCTCACTCACAGTTCACAAACTGCTTCCATTTAAGTCTCATCAGCATTTGCTGACTGAAAAGTGAACTTATCCAGCAAGTTACACTCTCTCTCAGTACAAGGGGCTCTTCCCTAAAAGATAAGGTGGACTGAAAACTCAGGCAATTGTTGTGAGGCTCTTTAAAAATGCAAGTATTTGGAACTTGCCCCAGACTAAGGAATCATTATCCTTCTCTTTGTTTTCTTAAGACTCACAGTTTTGGTGACGAGCAGTGCGGTGAGAACCGCCCTCCAAGAAGCAGTAGGAATTCATTCATTCACCAGCACGAGAGAGCACTCAGTGTGCACGGCTGACCTACGTGCCGAAGGTCCGATGGTGAGCAAGGGAGTCTTGGTCTCTGCAGTCTGAAAGCGACGGCGGGGGAGGATGGGGAATTTAGGGGTCAAGACAGATGGCTCCACTGAAGCCTGAGAGAAGTTCATAAATGGGCTACACAGTGTTCTGAGAAGATCCCAAAACGTGGAGGCCCAGGTAACAGAAGACGCAACCTGCTTCTGGGCTATGCTTTTCTCAGTGCCGGTGTCAGAGGAAGATCGCTTGTCATGTGCCCAGCATAGGGCTCTGCACATCAGAGGTTTTCTATTCTTTATCTTAAAAAGGTTCCAGAACACCTGTTTTGAATACTGTTTGCTGTCTGGGAATGTTACTCTCCTCTCGTTTTCAAGAACACAGCTTCTACAACCCTCAATTGGCAGACAACTCAAAAGTCGATGACAATTTGGATGCTGGCTAACACAGACCTGCCATCACCTAAGCTCAACTTCTGACTTTGCAGATGTGTCACTGGGATTCCAATTTGGAGTAAACAAATGCAATCAAGCAAGCATTTGGGGACAGGGTGGAGAAAAGACTGCAGAGTGGCAGGTCATCGCTGTTTACACCAAGCCTCTTTCCCAACAATGTCCTGTGAAGACAAAGGAACCTGGAAATCTGCTAGTCCAGTCAAAAGAGGATACTCCGAGCGGACTGTATCGAAAGTCAGCGCTAATTCTGTCAATCACTCCTGAGAAGACGGACCCAGGATGTGCATCAGTGTTGCCTGAGCAGATGACGGGAGGCAGTGCCAAGGGCAGGCCGCTTGAAATGCACGATCCGAGGCCCAGTGGCAAGCACGTGGGAACGGAACGCGGCTGCTGGACAGCAGCAGGAGTCCCGCCCTAGCTGCCTCCTGTGCAGTCCTCTTATTTCTGTGTCACTGGGACAGAAGCACCAACTGTCACAAGGGACAGAGGAGAGAGGATCATTTTTTCAGCCTTCACCACAAAACTCTTCATCTTTTGGTTATGAAACACAGCTCTTGAAGCATACTCAATTATAACAACTGCAAAACAAACAGTGCCTACTCCATGCCAGGCACCATTCTAAACCTTTTACATCCACAATAACCCAGGGAAGTAGGTAGGTCCGAATGCTCTTCCTACTTTACAGGTGAAGAAACCGAAGTTCAGAGATTGAGCGGCTTGTTCAATGGGACGGCCAATGAGTAGTGGCGTAGAAATGCCAATGCTGGCATTCGGAATCTGTGCTTCTTGATCCAGGAGAAAGCCAGGACCATCAGGAATGCAGCCCAGGGATTCCAAGTGGTCTGGCTCTTGGCCCCCCACCTCAGGAAGACTCCTATTCGACATTTCTGTGAGATGCATTTTCATGATGGGGCCCTGCCCTCTCTCAACTGGTCCTTTTTAATAAATAAATAAATAAATAAATAAATAAATAAATAAATAAATAAATAAATTTATGTATTTATGGCTGAGTTGGGTCTTTGTTGTTGCGCACAGACTTACTTTCTCTAGTCGTGGCGAGCGGGCTTCTCATTGCGGTGGCTTCTCTTGTTGCAGAGCACGGGCTCTAAGCACGTGGGCTCAGTAGTTGTGGCTCGCGGGCTCTAGAGCGCAGGCTCAGTAGTTGTGGTACATGGGCTTAGTTGCTCCGCGGCATGTGGGATCTTCCCGGACCAGGGCTCGAACCCGTGTCTTCTGCATTGGCAGGCGGATTCTTAACCACTGTGTTAGCAGGGAAGCCCCTGGTCCATTAATTTTAAGTTACTAGTTCAGTGGGTGAGAAGTGGAGGCGGAGGCCGTAAGAAACCTTGCCCATCAATCTTCAGAGGGTAAGACCAGTCTCATCTCAGAAAGAAATAAGACGGCACTCAGAGGAGGAGCAGAGGCAGCCAGCAGCTGGCCCCTCTGTTTCTCTGGGCCCCTTGCCTGTTCCTGGTGCAGGCCGCCTGGACGTGGGCCGGCAGCCTGGCACCATCCAGATACCTTGCTGACCACATCTGAAGTCCGCTCAGGGCCTCTGGGAAGGGGGCCAGTCAGTCCGGCCACTTATTTGCAGCAAACAGAGGCTGTATTTTGCACTCTTTTTCTAATGTCAGCAGTCCAGTTAGCAGGGGTGGAGGGGGGGGTGGGAAGAAGCCCAGTGCTCTAGACGGGCAGCAGCCTCAGAACTGACCCTAGCCCCGGACGAGTTCTCGCTTATTAAATTCTCCTCTTTGTTCTGCTGTCTGCCCTCCCAAATAGCCAGACACACACATAGCACTGTTGACTGTGCATTTCTGAAGAGCACCTCCCCACCAGTTTCCAGATTATGAAACTATTCCATGAAGATCAAATACTGTCAGGGATGCCAAAAGATGACTCATTGAAACATATTAAAACACTGCACAAAATAAGAGTTCCAAACTTGATTAACTTCATCTGCACCTTTTAATTAACTCAGGTTGCAGAAGTCCGGGGGGGGATGACATTCACCGCTACGGAGGATAGGCTGGGGTCTCTGCTATAGTTCAGCACTTGCCCTTGTAACAGAGAAGACAAACTTTGAAAAGGGGAAACCAAGCACCTTTTCACAGATTAGAAGAAAAACTGCATACGTGTGAATAAACTACTACTTTTGCAAAAAGAAATTAACTCAAATTCAATCTGAATCAGAATACCAGATTAGTGCTATAACAAGAATTTGGGAAGCAATGTTATTAATCACTCTATTTCTTTCTAAACATTTCTTATTGCATTTAAATGGCATGATTATATTTAGCATAATCACTAAGGCCATCCAAAGACTCCAGTATTTTTATAGGAAAAAAATGAAATCAATGTTGCAAACTAGCTCCAACCCAACTGCTGTTTCCCAAAACAGTTCAACTGAGACAAAGTCAAATCTATATAAAATTGCCTGGCTGATGCCTAAAGCTGTTCTGTGCCAGACACCCTCGCCCCATCTCTCTGGTGCTCCCCACCCATTCTCCCCAAACTGGCTCACTTAATGGCGACTCATTATCTCTGGGAATGGCCTGGAAATCAGATCCACTCCTGGGTGACATAAACTTCCAAGAAAATGAAAAATAGAGTTATCCTCTTAGCCGGTAGCTTATCTGCTCAGGCAAGATGCTAGGTCTCACATTTAGTCAACTGTTCATTCAATGAATACGTAGCGAGCACGGACTCTGTGCTGGGCCCTGAGCTGGGCAGGGGAGAGCAAGATGCATGCTCTGCCTCTCAGAGCATTTCGTGAGGGTGACAAACAAAAACTACCCATGAAATAACAAAAGGTGGGAACTGGAAAAGGAGCTCTGAGAGAGCGTGATGGGGTAGAAGGGAGTGGTCTCACCAAGCAGCCTGCCAAGCTCCCTCCCCAGTGGGCGGAACCACCTCATCTTCACAGGCCCCCAGCCCCAAACGCTGAGCCTCCCCACCTCTCACCCTCAGCACGCTCACATGCTGCTTGTCAGGGCCTGCTGCGCCTTCTCTCTGCAAAGCCCTTCCTAGGCCTGGGGAGCTTTGGAATCCGCGGGCAGCAGAGTGCAGCAGCGAGGAGCACAGCTCTGGATCCCCTATTTTCCTACTTACTGTGACCCTGGACAAGTGACAACGACGCCGAGCCTCCTCTGTGAAATGGGAATCCCCGAGCCTCCTCTGTGAAATGGGAATCGTAAGAGCACTGACCTTATTCAGGGGCTTAAGGATTAAGGGAACTGATAAACGTAAAGCAGCTCGGACGGTGCCAGGTAAGCATCAGGTAAATGGCGCTACTCCAGAACTGCCACTGCTTGTCCGCACCTCCATAAATCCAGCTTGCACGGATGGCCCTTAGAGGAGCCGACACACTTGTTCATGCTGTGAGTCCTCATGTGACTGTGTGACCACCACTAACTCAGCAGTGAGCTCCGGGGACTACAGCGCCTCGGCTCTGAACTATACTCTTTATTCTCCGCACCCTGTTCTTTCCCTCAGGGTCTTAATCTCAATTTGTGATTTCACAGTCATCTGTGTAAATTCACTTGTATAAGGACTGACTTGTCTCCTCCACCAGATTTTGGTGCTCCATGGGGCAGAGACCATATCTGTTTTGTTCACTATTATCTACTTAATGCCTAGCACAGGGCTTGCCCCATAGTAGGCACTGAGAAAGTATCTGTTCCACGGGAAGCTTCAATGTTTGGAGAAGGAAGGAAAATCATCACACGGGTGGGGAGAAGGCTCACAACAAAGCGACACAAGGCCCTCACAGATCCTAACCAGGCCTGCTCTATTACTAATCGAATTGAATGGAGTCCTCAAGATACCGAGGATGGATCTGTTTCTCTTATCAACTATTTACAAACATGCTTAACATGGAATGTCCAGCAAGAAACAAAAAAAAGATACACAGTGTACCACATCTGCCCTCAAGAGGGAAACAAGATAGAAGCCTGGCTTTCAAGGCTGTATCCGAGGGCTAAAGGTACAGAACTCCCAGCCCACGGGGGTGAAGCTCAAAGGAGGGACACAGCTGGACTGAGGAAGGCGGGGCATTTCCAGGAAGCCACCATGAGTTCTGCTGGCTCTCAGCCTCTCACCTCTTGCGGCGTCTGGCCATCTGCTCAGCTCAGCTCCACACCACTCCCCCCTTCATCTACCTCACTCTTAGTTTTTCTCTTTAACCCAGAAACTTAAAAGTATGCATGTGCACATACTCATTCATTCACTTTTTCATCCACAAACATTTCCTGAGCACCTGCACTCCACCCCCACCGCCTGTGCTGAGCTGTGCTGGGGACCAGAAGGCAGAGCTCACAATCCACGGAGGGCACTCGCATAAGCCCCCGTCTGTCACCACGGCCACACAGTCCTTTGACTTCTTTCTCAGAGAACTTCACCTCCAGACTGGCCTCCCCTGAAGACTTTTTCTGAAACACCCCTTCTAAGCACCAAGTCCTGGCCACCCTTTCACCCCTCCTATGAAGGCCAGTCTCTGATCTCAACACATATCAGCTCAAAACAGAGAAAGAAAGTTGCCTCTTGTTATTTACAGCTCCCTCTCTTCTGAAAAGAACCTGAGGCAGCTGGATGAAAGTTGTTGATGGGAGAAAGGAGAGCCCTACTTCTCAGAAATGAGCTGCCCGTTTTTGCCTACCAAATGAAAGACCACGCTTACTCAACCTGAGCGAGAGGCAGAGGGACTGGCTCTGTCACCCAGAGCTGGTGGGAGTGAGAATGCTCACCAAACCATGTGAAGATGTGGTATCGAGGATCTTTACAAAAGGTCATGCTCCTTGGCCAGTGATTTAATTATGTGTAAGCGGTCGCTGCCATGTTATTTATGCATATTTCAAAAAATCTGGAAATAATCTCATATCCAATAACACGATGATTACATGAAACATGATAGATTGACAGAATGGAATATTATTCAGCTATTAAAATTATGTTTAAGCAATTTTTAGTCACATTTTAAAATTTTAATAGCATTTAGGTTTAAAAAAAGGGGGGGCATAAATAGCCTATATTCAGAATGAGCTCTCCTATGTAAAATAAAATAGAATGAATTAGGGCTTCCCTGATGGCGCAGTGGTTAAGAATCCGTCTGCCAATGCAGGGGACACGGGTTCGAGCCCTGGTCCGGGAAGATCCCACACGCCGCAGAGCAACTAAGCCCGCGCACCACAACTACTGAGCCTGCGCTCTAGAGCCCACGAGCCACAACTACTGAAGCCCGTGCGCCTAGAGCCCGTGCTCCGCAGCAAGAGAAGCCACCGCAGTGAGAAGCCCATGCACCGCAACGAAGAGTAGCCCCCGCTCACCGCAACTAAAGAAAGCCCGCGCAGCAACAAAGACCCAACTCAGCCAAAAATCAATAAATAAAAAAAAAAAAAAAGAAAAAATGAAGTAGGTGCAATTGTTACCATCCTCATTTTAGAGGTGGGAAACTGAGGCTCAGGATCACGATGGACTCCAAAGTCAGCACACTTCTAAGCAGAAAGAAGATAGAAGACAGGCTAGTTTAAAAAAAGAAAAGAAAAAAGAAAATCACTTCAAGTGACCTTAGTTTCCCACCTCAGAGTCCACCAGTTTGGAATAATGCAAACCACCCATTCAGACTCTAGTCTGATCAAATATTCTAGTTCTCCTCTTAAAAAAAAAAAAAAAAAGTCTAATGATTCTCAAGCTTGACTCTCACCTTTAAAGTGGAACATTCGGGACTTCCCTGGTGGCACAGTGGTTAAGAATTCGCCTGCCAATGCAGGGGACACAGTTCTATCCCTGGTCCGGGAAGATCCCACATGCCACAAAGCATCTAAGCCCGCAAGCCACAACTACTGAGCCCGCGTGCCACAACTACTGAGCCCGCGCGCCTAGAGCCCATGCTCCGCAACAAGAGAAGCCGCCGCAATGAGAAGCACAGGCACCTCAACAAAGTGTAGCTCCCGCTCGCCGCAACTAGAGAAAAGCCCGCGTGCAGCAACGAAGACCCAACGCAGCCAAAAATAAATAAATAAATAAATAAATAAATTTATTTATTTAAATAAAAATAAAGTGGAACATCCTGAAAAGTCTGTAATTTACAAAGAGAACGGGACAAAAACATTCTAAAATGCAGAGGCAGATGATGTAGAGGCCAAGTATGGACATCGCTGGTCCCCTACTGCAAGGGCCCCTATCTACCAGCTTTGCCAGCCGCACCCTCTGCTTACAGAGCTATTCTGACAAAGCCCTTTCCATTCACACTCACCCTGCCTGGTCACAAGCAGCAGAGAGACAGGGTCTTTTCTCCAGGCCAGCACTTGAGTGGCACATGACCTTGACTGTGGGCATCTGCTGCTCTCTGCCAACCGCTCTTACCCAGGGAAGATGGCACAGGACATTCCCGTGACTGTTGTCTGACAGTCAGAGAAAAGATGTGAGGCTTTAAACAAGAATTGCAGCTGGGCTTGGGGCCCGAGAACAGCTCAAACATAGGCTACTGCGGGGGTGGGGGAGATGCGGGCCTGCAAAGAAGAAAACAAGGCAGCCTGCTGACAGTGTTGCCCATTATTACAATCTGGTCTCGGTGGGCCTCAGTTTCCCATCTGCAAAAGTGGAATAAGAGAATGTCACAGGGCTCTTGTGAGGTTCAGACTTTAAAAATGGACATAATGCTATTAGTATTAGTAAGGCTAATAATGACTGAGTGCTTTGAGAGACGGGGTATCGGGCAATGCTTAAACACTTACTAGGTTTGGTGACAAATGACTTAGCTTCTCCAAGACTCAATTTCCTCCTGTGAAAATGACGTGATCATAGTAGATCTGCTCTCGCGAGGGTGCTGTGAAGATGTAATGTGATCACGATGGATACAAAGCACTTAATCAACAATTACTAATGCACAAGATGTGCCCGGCCATCATTTAATCCCTGTGACCCTATGTGGCAGACTTGGGGTCATGCCTCTTTTTTAGGTTGAGGCGTGGAGCATGAGCCTAACCACAGCTGGTTCTCTGACCAGACTCTACACCTGCTGACGGCAGTAAAGCCCAGAACTGCACTTATGGGTCACCTCTGCCCTTCCCCTCACCTCTCTTCTCTGCACGGCAGTGCCTTCTTCCTTTCTGAATGACTGTGGTCTGCGTTTTGTACCTCTGATAAGGCAGTGGCACCAGAAAAAAAACAAACAAAAAAAGAAACACAACAAAACCCACTGCTTTTTTCTTCCTCCCACCCTACATATTATTTTTAAACATTTGTGGTTATGACAGTAGCAAATCAACAAGCACTCAGCTGATGCCCCATTATCGGAACCCATTTCCCTGTGGCTGTCTCTTCCTCAGCAGTTCTTGTCATTGCTGGACACCAAAACACCCGCTGGGGAACGCCAGGCCCAAGTGGCAATGGCTGGTTTGCAAAGGTTACAAGTTCTAAAATAAGAAGTTCCTTCTGAAGAGAACTGATCACCCAATCAAGCTGAGGTCTAGAGAGAAAGTCAATTAAAAAATCATAAAATTTCCCTGCGGTGAGGGCAGGGAAAATTGAGGAAGGAGGAATCAAACTTAAGTTTTCTAACAGTAAAAAAGTTATAAAGTGTCCACCATTAAGAAATCTTGAGAGAGAATCCTTGCAGGGATGAGGAAGAATGAGGTACAAAATACTAGAAAGTTCTGGAAGAATACACAAGAAATGGCAGTTTCCTCTGAGGTATCTGAATATTTTACTAAGAAGATGTCTTACTTTTACAATTAAAAGAAGGAGAAAATAGGGCTATTTCTAAGGCTCTGCTATACATGGTCATTGGGAGGAGATTATCAACATCTCCCTCATTTCTATAAAAGAAAACAGAGGCCACAAGGCCAAGAGGCTTGCTCAAGGCCTGGCAGTATATGACAGAGTGGGACCGAAATGCCCTTCTTTCAAATCCAAAGCTGGAGACATCAAGGTTCTAGTGGCAGGAGAAAGTAGACATGAACTCCAAACTTGTTTGGCTAGATTTATGAACCAAGAACAATCAGCCATCTTAGAAAAGATTCTAATTCCTCCCTTGGAGGGCCCTAGGTCTGACTTTGCCAGCGCCTAGGAGAGATAGGAGCTTCCAGTCATTAACAAGCCCTTGTTCCCCGCACATGGGGAGTTAAAGGAAAGTGGAAGGGCTCCCCGATCCTTTGGATTTAGGCACAGTCCTACAGCCAGGTCTGGGGCTTTGAGGTACTGTGTGTCTTGTGGCACAGTAGGGAAAAGGCCAAAGGCCAACTATGCAAATTAGCACCACCTAGATGGCTTCACAGGGGCCTAAAATAAATGAATGAAGCCACAGGTTAAGAACGGGCAAGATTCTCCAAGCTTGGGACAGGTGGCCGCAGCAATCAATCAATCCACATTTAGCAAGGCCCTGCTCTGCATCAGGCCCAGTCAAGAGATGGTGAGCTGTGGTCCTTGCCCTCAAGTGACCCTGTTGTCCAGGGGATGGTATGGGATCACAGAGGAAGGAAACCCAACTCACATCAGGGGAGCTACATTCCTGGAGGTCACATCAGAGTGAGCAGTGAGGATAAGTGGGAAGGGACGAAGCAGGATATTCCAAGCAGAAGGAATAAAAACGTGTAGAAGCAAGGGACTGACAGATGTCTGGGAACAGCAATGTGAGCACAGGGTTCATGGAGGGCGGAAGGGAGTGGAAAGGAGAAAAGGAGGTCAGTGGGCCCCAGGTCTGGGATGCCAATCCAGGAAGTCTAAATGGTATCCTGAAGGCAAAAGAGAATCATGGAAGGGTTTTAGTTTTTAGACAGATCGGACTGGTGACTGAAAATGGATTAGAAGGAAGAGATCTGGGGACTTCCCTGGTGGCGCAGTGGTTAAGACTCTACGCTCCCAATGCAGAGGGCCCGGGTTCGATTCCCAATCAGAGAACTAGATCCCACATGCATGCCACAACTAAGGAGCCGGCGAGCCTCAACTAAGGAGCCCACCTGCCACAACTAAGACCTGGTGCAACCAAATAAATAAATATTAAAAAAAAAAAAAGAAGGAAGAGATCTGAAGGAGGAGGCTGGTAAAGGGCTAAGCCACCAATGAAGGCTGAGGGTGAGAGGCAGCCCCACGGGAGGACTCATGGTCATGTCTAGGCTGAACTCCAGTCCCAGCGAGCCCCATACAGAGTGCCTTCTGGATGAAAGGAGAGGCCAGTCAAGTTCTTGAACTTGATGAATGCTGTGCAGAAGAGAAAATGGCAAATGCGTTAGAAGAGCTCCGCTGGTTTCCAACACAGGCAGCGTATTAAGAGCTCTGACAGCTCCTCTTTAATCCGCCCAACAACCAACCATGAGGCTCAGCAGGGGAAAGTGACTCGGAAGAGGCCACCCCTTCACCCTCCATACCCCTAGTACCCGCCTCCAAGCCACCATTTGTATTTGTTCCTAGTAAGGTCCTGCTTGGCTCTACATGAAAGCTGAAGACGGGTTAAGTGTTTCTATGCAAATACACCCTCTACAGTCTGCCCACCACTACTGCCTGGAAGAGGAAATTTCTTTTGCAGAGCAAGGGCCCTAAGTGGAGACCACCCCAGGCTGGCTCAGCAGGGAGGTGCTATTTACTATACTATCTCCTACCTGAGCATGAAGGCTTTCTGTTCTCAGTCACAGAGGTGTGCTGTTCCTCCCACAGCAGAGGTCTCCAGGCGCCCTTGAAAATCTGGGGGAACGCTATGGCTCCTTTCCAGAGGAACTGTGCATGTGGGGAGGTGATGAGGATGTGCTGTTACACGCGCCCTTCCTACGGGCCCAGCACTGACAGAGCCCTTTGCAGGTACTACTCATCAGCCGTCAATATCGGGATTTTTCCAGGGGCTGAGAACTGGGGTTTTTGGAGGTTGTTTTTGTTTTTCGTTATTTTAATTTTTATTTGGAAATAATTTTAGACTTAACATAAAACCTGTACGCAGAATTCCTGCATAATTTCACCTAGTTCCCCCAATGCTAACATTCTACCGCATTTGTCATTATTTCTTTATATCTATAAATACACATTTTTTTAAATGATTTGAAATTTGCCCCTGAATACTTCACCATGTATTTCCCCCAAACAAGAATATTCTCACAGGGGCTTCCCTGGCAGCGCAGTGGTTAAGAATCCGCCTGCCAATGCAGGGAACACGAGTTCATGCCCTGGTCCAGGAAGATCCCACATGCCGCGGAGCAACTAAGCCCGTGCGCCACAACTACTGAGCCTGAGCGCCTAGAGCCCGTGCTCCGCAACAAGAGGAGCCACGACAATGAGAAGCCCCCGCTCTCTGCAACTACCGAAAAGCCCACACGTAGCAATGAAGACCCAACGCAGCCAAAAATAAATAAATAAAATAAATAAATTTATTTAAAAAAAAAAAGAATATTCTCACAGAACCACAAAACAACGATCAAAACTGTGAAATTAACATGGATGGAGTATTACCATCTAATCTACAGACCTTTTTCAAATTTTACAAACTGTCCCACTGATGTCTTTGAGAGCAAAAGAAAAAAAAAAAAAATCTCCTGCTCTCAGATCCAATCTGGGAGGTCTATGTTCCACTGAGCTATCATGTCTCTTCATTCTCCTTTAATCTGAAATGGAGTTCCTGGGTCCTTGAGGAGTACAGGCCATTTATTTTCTAGAGTCTTATTCAATCCAAGCGTGTCTGATGTTTCCTCATAATTAGGCTGAGATTACCCACTTTGGGCAGGGAACCAGAGCGGTGGCGTGTCTTGCTCAGTGCATCCTATCAGGACGCATGAGACCTACTGTCCTATTCTTGGAATGTTAACTGTGATCTCTTGGTTGAGGAACAATCTGCCAGGGTTCTCTAGTCTTTCTTTGCAATTAATTAAAACATATCTTGAGAAGACATCTACCCTGTTTCACAGCGAACTTTCCCATTAGTTTTAGCATCCATCAATAATTCTTAAAACAATTTTTACTACTATGATGATGGCCAAATACAGATTTTTTTAAATCTTCATCATTCCTGCTTTATTTATTGTTGTTATTCTGTTAAAAAAAAAAAAAAAGAAAAAGAACTTTCCCCTTTCCCTCATTTACTTATTCAATTATCAGTAGAGACTCATGGGTTCTTGTTTTAGTCTATGGGTTACGATCTATTACTATCATTTATCTGATCCTCAAACTGTCCCAGATTTGACCAATAGGAGCCCTTTCAAGTTGACTCCTGTGACCTTCTGACATGACCCATCATTCTTTGAGCACTTCCTTACTTTCAGGCACAGCAGGATGTTCCAAAATCACCTGTAAATTTCCTACCCCAGCCCCGGAATCAGCCATTTCTCCAAGGACTCCTGGATCCTTGGATATTAGCAATCATGATCTGGGCATGAAGTCTGTTCATTGCTACTAGAGTGTTTTTGCTCCTCAGCCCCCTCAACAGCCAGAGCTAGGAAATACATACGTATGAATGTAAATACACGGACATACACACATCTATTTCTGTGCCTACATCTAAAAAACCATGAGTTCATCCAGATGACTGCAATACCAATCCAACCCCACAGGGCTCCTTCTAGCCTTTCCCACCTTCCGTATTTACAGAAACTAACTAACTCCCTTTTCTGGCAATAAAAAAGTCCAAGTCTCATCATCCACAATATATTTGCCTATTTGCTCAATCCTAGAATAAATAGTAAATAGTTTCAGAATTGCTAACCCACACCACTGTAAAAAACAAACCAACTTACTAGACTTCATATTTGTTTACAGTTCTTTTTTCAATCTGCGGGTATACAGTCAAAATTCTGTATTCAAGAGCTACATGGGGACTTCCCTGGTGGCGCAGTGGTTAAGAATCTGCCTGCCAATGCAGGGGACATGAGTTCGAGCCCTGGTCCAGGAAAATCACACATGCCGCAGAGCAACTAAGCCCTTGTGCCACAACTCCTGAGCCTGTGCTCTAGAGCCCGCAAGCCACAACTACTGAGCCCTCATGCCACAACTACTGAAGCCCGCGCGCCTAGAGCCTGTGCTCCGCAACAAGAGAAGCCACCACAATTAGAAGCACACACACCGCAACAAAGAGTAGCCCCCGCTCGCCACATCTAGAGAAAGACCGCACGCAGCAACGAAGACCCAACACAGCCGAAAATAAATAAATAAAAATAAATTTATTAATTAAAAAAAACACATTCAGTAATTAAAAAAAAAACAGCTACATGGGTTATCTCCTTCTTACCCCTGCATCAGTCATGCCCTCATCTGAAATACAGTACTTAACACATTTTTAAAAAACCCACACATGAGTAAATCAGGGCTTTGACACAGGACATGGGTTCCTTTTCTCCTTATGGCAGTGGTCTCCCTCTAATTGGCTGATCCTTCAGAAACCTGGGAGGTTTACAAAAATGCAGATTCCAGCCACTCCTAATTATTTTGATTCAGTAAATCTGAGCTAGAACCAGGGAATCTGTATTTTTCAAATGTTCCACGCGTGAGCCTGATATCCTCTTAGTTGGGAAACCACTGGCTGTAAGAATAAAAACCCAAAAAAAGCAAGGCCCTGATCTCATCTCTGATCGGCGCCCACCAAGCTCCAGCCTCGCCGTGCCATGGTCTCTGCACCGCTGGCCGCCTGCAAGCACTGCTTCTCTGCCGGCAACACTCTCACCTCCCTTTACCACCTGGCCAATACCTATTCTTTAAAATCCAGATCAGATGTCTCCTCCTCTCTGAAGACTTCCCAACTCCCCAAAGAGAGCCAGACCCTCAGTTCCCTGAGCTCCCATAACAGTTTGCTTTTGATGGTAGAATAATTCACACATATTGAAAAACAGACCAGCACAACACGACAGCTTTGTCAATAGCTCTCTGTTACAGCTCTCCTCACAAGAAGTAGAATTATTTGTGATTGAGTTTTGCATTGGCAAGGAGATGACTTCTTCTTCCCGTGACGATTCCCAGGCACGGGATCTGACACGTATCAGGTGCTCCAAAAATGGTCTAAGATTATTTTCAGCTTTAATTCTGTGGCTCAAACACGGACTAAGTACTTTTCCACGACTCATCAGAACAGACTGAGAAAGTTAAGATTGCCAAGGATTCTCTGTTAAGTAGTTCACATCTTGAGATGAAGCCCATTTCTTCCTTGCTCTGGACTAAACCTGTGTGTTATTATTCATGCTGGTAAGTGAATGCTGTTTCCATACTAGACCCGATATTTTTAGCACTCCTGTTATGATAAACTCACAGTAACCTCAAAAAGAACAAATCAAAGTCAACTTTTTGCCACAGGAAACCAGCTCACACTTAATGTTTTGCAACATGCCATGGGAGAATAATAAAAAGATGAGACCTTTGGCTCACAGATGGTGAGGCCGACTCTCAAGATGGTGGAAAAATGCAGCAGGAAGCGTTCGGTCTGGCCACCATCTTATTAAGTAAACTGGAAAAACACTCAACACCCAAACAAGGCAAACACATGCACATGGACAACACACGCACGTGGACGGCAGGGCAGCTGCTTCACAATTCAGTTGAATGGGGCAGAAAGAGCCATCTACGTGCGAGGGGCAGGCCAGGACCAAGGTGACACTGGGATCAAAAGCCTGACAAGTGCTCGGGGAAGCAGGCAGGAAAGAGGAGCCTGCAGGGACACCAGTGGGCAGGCTGCTCTCTCTCTAGGGTGAAGAAATGACCAGACAAGCAAACCAGTCACTCATGCAAAAGCTATTTATCGAGCACCCATTTATTTATCGAGCACCTACTAAGTGTTCCATTAGGCAATGGTGAAACAAAGGTATTCTCGTGTGTATCACAGCCAAGCACCCTGACTTCATGAGGAATTCCTAAGGCGTCATCAGGTATATTAGTCACATTCCCAGAAAGTCTCTTGGGAACAAATTTCAAGGACTGAGAAAAACTGAAAACAACCTACATTTGATGAGACTGGTCACAAATGATAGTACACTCAAAGAAATACATTTTGCAGCCAACAAGACAAATGAGGTCACTCTATATATGCTCCAAGATCTTTTCCAAAGCAAACATGAAAACTAGAGTACTGCCTAAAAAAGTTGATCATTCAAGTTGGATATTCCCCAAGGCCATCCCACAGCCCGAAGTTATTGGGTTGGCCAAAAGGTTCGTTTGGTTTTTTTCTGTAAGATGGCTCTAGTAGCACTTAGTCGTCTTTAACTTCATTAGAAACAATTTTGTTAGATTGTATGTGACAGCTGTCATATCAGCGTGCATTTTAAAAAAGACTTATCAAAATTGGTGAATTTTTGTGTAGCCATTTTAATACTGAAGATGGAAGAAAAAAGCAACATTTCTGGCATATTATGCTTTATTATTTCAAGAAAGGTAAAAACAGAACTGAAATGCAAAAAAAGATTTGTGCAGTGTGTGGAGAAGGTGCTGTGACTGATCGAACGTGTCAAAAGTGTTTTGCGAAGTTTTGTGCGAGAGATTTTCTCACTGGACGTTGCTCCAGAGTCGGGTAGACTAGGTGAAGTGGATAGAGATCAAATTGAGACATTAATTGAGAACAATCAATGTTGTACCACACAGGAGACAGCTAACATACTCAAAATATCCAAATCAAGCGTTGAAAATCATTTGCACCAGCTTAGTTATGTTAATCGCTTTTATGTTTGAGTTCCACATTAAGTTAAGCGAAAATAACCTTCTTGACCGTATTTCCGCACGCGATTCTCTACTTAAATGTAATGAAAACATTCCGTTTTTAAAACAAATTGTGATGGGTGATAAAAAGTGGATACTGTACGGGCTTCCCTGGTGGCGCAGTGGTTAAGAATCCTCCTGCCAATGCAGGGGACACAGGTTCGAGCTCTGGTCCGGGAAGATCCCACATGCCGCGGAGCAGCTAAGTAAGCTCTTGCGCCACAACTACTGAGCCTGCGCTCTAGAGCCCATTAGCCACAGATGCTGAGCCTGTGTGCCACAACTACTGAAGCCCACATGCCTAGAGCTCACGCTCCGCAACAGCAGAAGCCACTGCAATGAGAAGCACGTGCACTGCAACGAAGAGTAGCCCCCGCTCGCCGCAACTGGAGGAAGCCCGCGCGCAGCAACGAGGACCCAAAGCAGCCAAAAATAAATAAAATAAAATAAATTAATTAATAAAAAAAAAAAGTGGATACTGTACAATAATGTGGAATGGAAGAGATCGTGGGCCAAGCGAAATGAACCACCACCAACCACACCAAAGGTCTTCATCCAAAGAAGGTGATGTTGTGTATATGGTGGGATCGGAAGGGAGTCCTCTATTATGAGCTCCTTCCGGAACACCAAACGATTAATTCCAACAAGTACTGCTTCCAATTAGACCAATGAAAGCAGCACTCGACGAAAAGCATCCAGAATTAGTCAACAGAAAACGCATAATCTTCCATCAGGATAACACAAGACTGCATGTTTCTTTGATGACCAGGCAAAAACTGTTAACAGCTTGGCTGGGAAGCTCTAATTCATCCGCTGTATTCACCAGACATTGTGCCTTCTGATTTCCATTTATTTCGGTCTTTACAAAATTCTCTTAATGGAAAAAATTTCAATTTCCTGGAAGACTGTAAAAGGCACCTGGAACAGTTCTTTGCTCAAAAAGATAAAAAGTTTTGGGAAGATGGAATTATGAAGTTGCCTGAAAAATGGCAGAAGGCAGTGGAACAAAAGGGTGAATACATTGTTCAATAAAGTTCTTGGTGAAAATGAAAAATGTGTCTTTTACTTTTACTTAAAAACCAAAGGTACTTTTTGGCCAACCCAGTAGAATGTTACCAATGTTTGACTTGAATAACAAAATCAAGGCCACTTTTTAAATTATATCAATTTCAGGTAGGAGCTGGGACCTGCGCTCAACTCTGGTAGTGCCCAAAGCCCGTCTTTTTCCCTGACACAAGACTGCCCACTACTCTACTTGGACTACACTTCCACTGCTATGGCTGACCATCAAAACTGGCTGGGCAAAACTACAGTTAGACCTTAGGACAAACTGGAGGACATTTTGTTCAAATTCACGAAATAATTTCTAGAAATTTTAAAAAGAAATACACTTAAAATGAGTAAATTTTCTGGCATAAATCACACCTCAGTCAAGTTGTCAAAAGTACAAAAATTAAAAATACAGAAACACAAGACACAAGGAGGAATTTTTATTTTATTAGAGTCACTGACTACCTAGAATGAGAAGAGATTTTAGAAACAGGCAGGCTAACTTAGTCCTATCACCTTACAGGTGAGGAAACAAAAGCCTAGCGGCAAACTGACTTACCTGACCAAAGTCGCAAAGACAGTTGACGGCAAGTATATTTGGCAAAAGGCAACTTCACGCGTTGGAAGCTACTATGCTCTCCTAGATAACCAGTGAAGTCAAATTACAGGAGAATCTCACAGCTAGTTATATGAATGGCCCCACAGCAAATCAAAAGAAGTATTTCTGAATATAAGAATAAGGTGATACCATACACAAAAATAATCTCAAAATGGATTAGAGACCTAAATGTAAGACCGGACACTATAAAACTCTTAGAGGAAAACATAGGAAGAACACTCTTTGACATAAATCACAGCAAGATCTTTTTTGATCCACCTCCTAGAGTAATGGAAATAAAAACAACAATAAACAAATGGGACCTCATGAAACTTAAAAGCTTTTGCACAGCAAAGGAAACCATAAACAAGACGAAAAGACAACCCTCAGAATGGGAGAAAATATTTGCAAACGAATCAACGGACAAAAGATTAATCTCCAAAATATATAAACAGCTCATGCAGCTCAATATTAAAGAGACAAACAACCCAATCCAAAAATGGGCAGAAGACCTAAATAGACATTTCTCCAAAGAAGACATACAGATGGCCAAGAAGCACATGAAAAGCTGCTCAACATCACTAATTATTAGAGAAATGCAAATCAAAACTACAATGAGGTATCGCCTCACACCAGTTAGAATGGGCATCATCAGAAAATCTACAAACAACAAATGCTGGAGAGGGTGTGGAGAAAAGGGAGCCCTCTTGCACTGTTGGTGGGAATGTTAACTGATACTGCCACTATGGAGACCAGTATGGAGGTTCCTTAAAAAACAAAAAATAGAATTACCATATGATCCAGCAATCCCACTACTGGGCATATACCCAGAGAAAACCATAATTCAAAAAGACGCATGCACCCCAATGTTCATTGCAGCACTATTTACAATAGCCAGGTCATGGAAGCAACCTAAATGCCCATCGACAGACGAATGGATAAAGAAGTTGTGGTACATATATACAATGGACTATTACTCAGCCATAAGAAGGAACGAAACTGGGTCATTTGTTGAGACGTGGATGGATCTAGAGACCGTCATACAGAGTGAAGTAAGTCAGAAAGAGAAAAACAAATATCGTATATTAACGCATGTATGTGGAACCTAGAAAAATGGTACAGATGAACTGGTTTGCAGGGCAGAAATTGAGACACAGATGTAGAGAACAAACGTATGGACACCAAGGAGGGAAAGCCGCGGCGGGGTGGGGATGGTGGTGTGATGAATTGGGCGATTGGGATTGACATGTATACACTGATGTGTATAAAATTAATGACTAATAAGAACCTGCTGTATAAAAAAATAAATAAAATAAAATTCAAACATTAAAAAAAAAAAGAAGAAGGTGATATGCTCAGAAAGTCAGCTTAATACTTACAAGCTGAATTCTGGCAGAAGTCTAAGCTGCCGGCAGGACCCAGGGAAAGAGGTCACGAGAGCCATTTCCCTCTACTTCCAGAAGCTTAGTCCAGTCCCTAGTCAAAGGAGTTAATCAAATATACACCAAGAGAAAAACTCCCAGACCGCAAAGCAGGTCCTCATGCTCATTGCATTTGGAACACTCCTTATACTTCCAGTTGCAGCACCTCTGGAAACACACACAGAGCTCAGAACGACCCAAGAGGGCAAAAAAAATATCATCAGGAATATGCATATGACGCCACGCAAGAAAAGTTAGGACATGTCATCTGCTACAAAGAGAAAAGCCCAGGAAAGGCTATGTTGGATATCCAAAAAACTCAGGAAGAACACTGGGGATGGTGTAAAAAGAACTAGATCCTGGAAGAATCAGGAGACTTGGGTTTTAGACCTAGGCCTTGGGGAGTCACTTCCCTTCTAGGCCTCATTCTTATAAGGAGAGAGTTAGGTTAATTTGTATTTGTATGCCAAATCAGAGAGGGAACTGCAGGCAGTGCTGTTTAAAGGATCCCAAGGCTATGAGAAAAGTGGCCGGCCAATGATGAGGCCTTATTAGCCACGTCTGCCACAGGTGAGGGATGGAGGGGAGAGTGGGAAGCGCACAGCTGTCAGCCTTGGTCTAGATGGTATGATGTGTGGGGCTGCCTCCTTTTAAAATTCTCTATCACAGGGACACTTCCCTGGTGGTGCAGTGGTTAAGAATTCACCTGTCAACGCAAGGGACACGGGTTCGATCCCTGGTCCGGGAAGATCCCACATGCCGCGGAGCAACTAAGCCCGTGCGCCACAACTACTGAGCCTGTGCACCTAGAGCCTGTGCTCTGCAACGAGAGAAGCCACTGCAATGAGAAGCCTGTGCACCACAACGAAGAGTAGCCCCCACTCGCCACAACTAGAGAAAGCCCGTGCGTAGCAATGAAGACCCAACGCAGCCAAAAATAAATAAAATAAATAAATAAATTTATATATATATTTTAAAAAGTCTGCAAAAAATAAAAATAAAATAAAATTCTCTATTACAAAACTATACACATAAAAATGGTTAAGATGGTAAACTTTACGGTATGTGGTTTTTACCATAATAAAGAAATAGTCATAATTAATATGACTATTAATTATGAACACAGTTTTTTTTTTATTAATTTTTATTGGAGTATAGTTGCTTTATGAACATAGTTTCAATCACCAAATCCAAAGCCCTGGAACTTGAAACTAAAAAGATAATTAGTACCATTTAGAAAGAGAAGTAAACCATTGTAAAGCAATTATACTCCAATAAAAACGTTAAAAAAAAAATTTTAAATTTTTTTTTAAAAATTAAAAAAAAAGAAAAAAGAAGAGAGAAGTAAACATATGGAGTATATTATCCAACAAAGTGTCACAGGCAAAAAACTAAAATCCAATAGGATTGCTGCTATGATAATACTTACTCAAGTATGGCATTAAGGGTAAATTGAGGGACTTCCCTGGTGGCGCAGTGGTTAGGAATCCGCCTGCCAATGCAGGGAACACGGGTTTAAGCCCTCCTCTGAGAAGATCCCACATGCCACGGAGCAACTAAGCCCACGCGCCACAACTACCGAGCCTGCGCTCTAGAACCCGCGAGTCACAACTACTGAGCCCGCGTGCTGCAACTACTGAAGCCCGGGTGCCTAGAGCCCGTGCTCCGCAACAAGAGAAGTCACTGCAATGAGAAGCCCACGCACCGTAACGAAGAGCAGCCCCCGTTCACCGCAACTAGAGAAAGCCCGCGTGCAGCAACGAAGACCCAACGCAGCCAAAAAAATTTTTTTAAATAAATAAATTTTTTAAAAATGGGTACATTGAGTCAATCCTAAAATTCTACTACACAGTTGCGAAGTACCTCCCATCTCCAAGCACATAACTAGATTAGGTCTCTAGGACTTGCTGTGTGCTAAGCCCCTTGCGTGTGTGTCATGCAAGCCTCACAAAAGCCCTCTGAGGCAAGCGCTATTAACACCCCCATGGTCAGAGGGGAATCTGAGGGAGCCTCAGGGAATTTAAGTCTGTGGCTCAACATCACTCACCTAAGAAAATGACAGAGCCAGGACTGAAAGGCAGGTCTGTTTTGATTCCAGAGCACTAGTTCTGAACTGTGTACCACTGCCTGCCATCTGGGTCACAATATTAAAGCTCCTGCTTCTGCCTCACGACCTGTCTGCTCCCCAGCCCCTTGTAACTTCTGATAGTGATGGTCAGCAGAATCTATCTGGATTCAATAAACATTTTCCCCCACACTGTCTCCAGGCCATTAGTTTTGCCTCCCCATCTCAATGATGGGCTCCTGAGAGCAGGGGTGGCCACACGCCTGTGTCTTCATCAATCTATACCTTTTAAAACGCCTATAAGTGGGGGTACAGCAGCTACTTCATGTGAATGTGGTAAGGATCCAACGAGCTAATACCCACAGAGCACTGAGAATGGAGCCCGGATGCTTTCATTACCTGGTACCTCTCACAGTATTTAATTAATTAGACTTCAAAGACCTGGGCTGCTCTTTTGCCATCTGCATTCTGTGTCCTCAGGCAAAACATGAGCCTCTCTGGGACTCTGTCTCTTCATCCCAAGAAACCGAACTGGGGATAACTCCCACCTTGTCCACCTCATAAGGGAGCTGTGATGATGAGATGGACAAGAAAATACTCTGGAAACTGCAAAGGGTTAGATCAGGGTTTCTCAACCTCAGCACTATCGACACTGGCAGCCAGATAACTCTTTGTCATGGGGGGGGCTGTCCTGTGCCATGTGTCATAGGATATTAAACAACATCCCTGCCCTCTCCCCATCCCACCCCAGTCATAACAACCAAAAATGTCTCCAGACACTGCCAGTGTTCCCTGGAGGACAAGCTGCCCCTGGCTGAGAACCCCCAGGTTATGGTAAACTCAAATACTGGTTGACTCCTTTTATAAGCAGCAGTTAGAAACGCTCAGGCTATACCCCAAACCTTTCCAAATTAATAGCTGTTTACTGAGGGCTTTCTATGTGCCAACAGGGCGGGGGGCGGGGGCGGGGGGAAAGCTGGGAAGCACATCCCCAAAAGTACAAAAATGTCAAGGTGACTTCTTTTGCTTTTTTTCTGGTATTTTCTATAACAAATATGGATTATTTTTACACTAATTAACAAACCGATGTTATTTATACACTTACTTGGCTTACTGTGAGAACACGAGCAACCTTAATCTCTCTGTGCCTCAGTTTCCTTGTCTGTGAAGTAGGGATAGTAATAGTATCAACTCCCAATGGCTCTTGCTAGTAAGCACTTAATGTTTATGATTATTATTATAAAAATAATATTAAAAAATAAAAGCGCCAGGCACAAGAACACTGAGACGGCAGCCAATACGTAGCTAACGCTTCCCGAACACCAGCAGCGATGGTGAGAGTGGGGAAAAGACTTCAGGAGACGAAGATCGGTTTTAAGGCCCAGGAAGAACTCTGAAGAGGGAAAGCAGTGATGAAAAGAGCTTGATTCCTGGCACTGTTATCTCAGGCTCAACTTTAGAGGGCAGTTCACGTCAACAAATACTAAAAAAAGCAAAACTCGTTAAGAAACCAGAGCTCAGTGATAGGCCTCCTCTCCATTCACTCTGTTGTTCTACGTGGCCACTGAGAACCAGCTAAGGGGGAACTCCACGCACGGCAAACCTCAAGAAACCTTCTGGCCTCGGCAGCCACATTTGCAGAAATCAAAGCACAGATGGCTCGCTGGGAAGCTCTGCTTCCAGCCCTCACCTTGAAGGAGAAAGTAATCCGGAGTCGTGCGCTTGAGAGCTGCCTTTGCTCTATCACTGCTCCAGTCCACTTCCAGCGCTTCTTTGATGGAGCAGAAGACCACCTTCTGTTGAAAAAAGACAAAACTGCTTAGGGATAAAATATGTTGGCTTTAAATCACAAGGCAGTAACTCTTCACCATTTCTAGGAGAAATGTCATTCTATAAGGTTTACTGTTCATTAAAAGAAGCTGAGGCCCACTCAGATCCAATAAATGTTTATTGAGCACTTACTGTGTGTTCCTCTGGGCACTGGGGACACAGAAATCAATGATATGTACTCCCTGCACTGAAGAAAGACAGAGCAAAGCTAAAGACCTAGTTCCATTCTGGCTCTTTCTTGAACTCTGGTGGTATTTACGCCACGGAAATACCTTCATAAGTGACTAAGAATGTGTGTCTAAAGATATTCAATAAATTTTCTTTGTATTCGTAAACAGAAACAAACAACAATATCCATAAATAACAGCAAGAAAAACAAGCAAAGGGGATGGAATGAAACCTCCAGGCTGTGGAAATGGAAATGGCATTTGCAAAAGCTCTGTGGTAGGAGGAAATATGGTTGAAACCTATTAAGCTAAATCAAATTTTCTCAAAAAAATGCCATGAGACAGTTATATTTTTAAATATAAACAACTAAATATGAATGAGAAAATGGTTTTCCTTTCCCTTTCCTAAACAATTAAGTCCAAAAGCCATTTGCTGAGACTGAGGAAGGGCAGGGAAACAGTGTGTGTGTGGAGGGGCTGGGTGGCCTGGCTGGAGGGGACAGAGCAGGGCAGGGTAAGAAGGGCATCCCCAAAGGGCAGCAACAGGAGGCTGATTACATCCGAGGACTTGATGCAACAAGAAATTACATTGAGAATCTGGGGAGCCAGGTTTCTCACTGTCAGAGAAGAAGAGAATTAGAAATATGGAAAAGGAGAAAAGTAGAATGAAGCCTGTGGTGAGAGTTATTGGCATGAACTCGTTTTCTATATATATAGGCAGATAAAGAAATAAATGTAGATGCAAGTGTGTGTATGTGTACACATACAAATATTTACCTGCTGTGTCCACTGAGAAGGTCTAAAAGCAATGATACTCTGATAGCAATGAGCACATCTAACACCCAGATTTTGGTTTCTAATCACCACTAAGAGAAACATTTCTCCTTGGAGATATGACTGATTTCAAAACTGGGGCAGCAGGAACACAAGAAGAGCCTGAAACAAGGAAAGTCTTCAAAGAATGATGGGCCATGTCAAGAGGTAATAGGAGGGCTTCCCTGGTGGCGCAGTGGTTAGGAATCCGCCTGCCAATGCAGGGGACACGGGTTCGTACCCCGGTCCGGGAAGATCCCACATGCCGCGGAGCGGCTAGGCCCGTGAGCCACAACTACTGAGCCTGCGCGTCTGGAGCCTGTGCTCCGCAATGGGAGAGGCCGCGACAGTGAGAGGCCCGCGCACCGCGATGAAGAGTGGCCCCCGCTCGCCGCAACTGGAGAAAGCCCGTGCACAGAAACGAAGACCCAACACAGCCATAAATAAATAAATAAATAAATAAATAAATAAATAAATAAATAAATAAAGAGGTAATAGGAACCAGCTTAAAGAAGCTTCCACTGGTCAAATTTGAGGATAAATATACTAAAACAATTTGAGGATAAAAATAGATTATATTACTTTAAGTAAACTATAATCCATTAGTCCACAGACCTAAAATTAACTAATTAATAAAGTTTGATAGGAATGGGGTATTTACATATTTTCAAAATACCCCTCCACAGAATACCTATTAGTCACACAGGGAAAAAAACTGTTTTCAAAGGAGCAGTCTGGCAAACAATCTTACTCAAATGATCAAAGTTAACATTACCAGTAAAGGGGCATGTGAGAACCATGCACCAGACCACAGGATGCAATGAGAAGCATCCATGTCGTGATATTTTTGCCAAAGATGTGTAGCTAGAGTCTAATCACGAGGGAACATCAGTTGAACCTAAACTAAGGGACATTTTACAAAATAACTGGCTTGCAACCTTCAGGTGTCATGAAAATCTAGATGCACACATGATTCTGAACTGGATCCTTTTGCTGTTAAGGACATGATTGGAACAACTAGTAAAACCTGAATGGGGTCTGAGGATTAGATGGCAGCGACGTACCCATGTGTATTTCCTGATTTTGATGGTTGGTTTCTGATTAAGGAGAATGCCTTGTTTGAGAAAATACAGACTGAAATATTTGGGAGTAAGGTGGTAGCACCTTACTCTCAAATTTTTGTCAGTACTAGCTACTTTTACCAAGTTTAAGATGGTATATGTGTGTAAGTGTATAAATAATTTCAAACTTACAGAGCTGTGCGTCTTTCTTCCTGTCTTCTCTACACACACACACACACACACACACACACACACACACACATCGGATATTTTAAAAATAAAAGAGAAAAAAGACAACAAAGGTACAATTTAGCAGGCTAAGTGAACCAAGATCTATCAGCTACCAGGCAGCTTGCTGAAGATCATAACGGATTTGAAAGATGAAAGTTCAAATTGCTGGTGAAGATAAAACGGTCGTGGTTTTCAAGGTGGCTTTCTGCCTCCCCATAATCACTCCTTTGGGGTCTGGATCCATTGTAAAAGCTAGCATACAAGATGTTTGTATTGCCCTCAAACCTTTTGGTCAATGGGTCTGTTTGACCTTAACAGATAAGTCACGTAGTTAGCGGAGTGACATTTAGTGCCTGATACAGACTTGCCAGACCCTTCTTAGCAAGTCTTACAATGCAGATCAAGCCATCAGCAGTATGGTCTGGAAATGCCATCACAATAAGAAAACAGTCTTAACCAGGTTTCAGAAACAACCAAGACCTTAATTCAGAATTTTTGTAGTTTGTCTGGCAAAGACCAATGCTAAGAATCCACCGATTCGTTAGGCCATTATATGACAAATGAAGGGAAAAAAAGTTGTTTTTACAAGTCTTAGTCCCAGGCAGGCCCACCTCTAACACTTTCAGGGCCCGAGGGTAAGAGTACAAATGAAAACCCATGTCTACATATTTAGTTATAAATCACACTAATAAGTTATTAAGTATATTATATTCTCCTGCGTTGACAAATAAACCTTCTTCATAACCACTTGGAAGACCAGGTTCAAATTTGGAATTCTCACACTCCTTGGGAGTACTGTGCCAGAACGAGAGACCCTGGGAAGGCTGTACCCACACCCTTTCCTCGCTCTGGCTCTGACCCAAAATGCAAGGGGTTTTGCACTTAACTTTGCAAAAGGCTTTGCCCATCCTTCCCCCCCAAAACATCCACCCCTCAGGCCTAGGCATGCAGACATTGTGGCAAGGTCTGTACTCCAGAGGCAGATCAGGGAAGGAAGCCCACAAAAGCCCAGGAAGTAGCCTGGGGTTATCTGGGCAGGAGATTCCAGGGGTCCAGGTATCCAGAATGTTGTCTAGAACTGGAGGAAGGCTACAAGATCCAGGCAGATGCATCTCCTTCATCCCATGGGATCCTTACCCTGTGAGGGGAATAGCTGGAGGAAGGCCAGAGTGGGACCTTCTATAGCACCAGGGCCAAGGATAGAGGCCCTTTTCCCTCCTCAACTCTAAGGGCAGAATTAGACTCAGTTCTGCCACTAACTTGTGACCTTAGGCAAATGAATTAACCTCTCTTGGGCCTGTCTGTGGCTGTCAACTTTTAGAGAAGTTTCCTGGTATCTGAGGAGGAGGCCCCCTGTGGCCTTGTCTTTAATGTGTACCAGCCCTCCAGCCACAGGTGACAAAGCCAGGGGTGGACACATGACCCAAGCCAGACCCATCAGATTGTTTCTCCTGGGAATCGAGAGTATGAAAGTTGGAAATGGAGACACATTAATGTCAGAGCTCTAAAGAGAAAGGCCAAATTCCTGCTGCCTCCGAGGCTCCCCAGCTGCCCTGGTCTTTCCCCTTCTCAGATCACAGGAGCTACTCCATGCTTCTTGTGCTACTCCAGCCTGCCTTCAATTAACGCCCCCTTTTCTGGTTCAAGGTACCCCAAATCTACTATCATGGCTCATAACTATTAAAAATAAAACAAAACTTAACCAAGCTGCCTAATCTGTAGTAGCACAGATGCAAAAGGTGGTGCTTGACTTACCGACCTCACTGGCATTGAGTTTATAAAGAGAAAAACCCGCTCGACGGTGCTTTCAGGGAATGAAGAGCCTTTCAGATGAAGCAGCCGGCAGTGCCTGCCAGGTAGTAGCATCCACCACCCCCCTGAATGAAGGTAACTTTCACACCTTGCTCATCCCTCCCGCTCTTCCATGCCCTTGGCTCATGGATCCCTCTGCCTCGAATGCCTAACCCACTCCCCTCCACTGTCCATTTTCTCCCCTGACGATTCTGGGCCTTGAGGATTTCAATCTGAGAGTCTAGTTAAGACTAATAATAAGCTCCCTCACACCGTTAACTGATCCCCTCTCCTCAGGTGGGTAGCAGCTTCCTGAGGCAGGGACCACAGTGAAAGGCACAGCATTGAATGGACTAGATTTTCAGTAAATACCCCTGAGCTGATAGGACCTACCTGCTTTTCATTTGCCGAAAAGCCCAACAATAAATATAAAGATGAATTCTCCACACAGTCTATCAGCTATCAAATTAAGGGGTTGTGCTGAGCCATTTAGAATAGTGGGAGACTGCAATAACCTCTATGCAATAGGAAACTGGCTCAATAGATCACGGCAAGGCAAAAAGGGGAAGACCGACACATACAGCCATTTAAAATCATGTTCTCCAATTGTACACCAACTATATGTCAATAAAAAAATAAATAGAATAGAATAGAATCATGCTCTCCAAAGTAGACATAAAGATTTGAGGAGTGCTTATGAAAATATATGGAGTGAAAAAAGGAAAAGACAATACATATATATGTCATATATTACATTAGATCATTATACATGTCTTGCATGTACTCATATATATTAATTAGTGCTCTAATTTATTATGTACATGCATAAAAAGAATACTGACATCACTGGGTAACAGGGTTCACATTTTCTCAACTTTTTCTGTATTTTCCACACCTGGGACTTGTGAACCTACTTTACTTTTTATATCAGGCTGAACATCTATAACAAGTGATACAGATCTGGATGTAAAGCTGAATGTAAATCAGAATTGAAACAACTTTCAAACTACAGATTTCTAGGTCTAATTTCCACACCTACTCATGGGAGACTATAGTTTTCAAAAGCATTTTAACAACTGACAACCACAACCCGAGACAGTTTTCACACTCTGCAGAGTGGCAAAAGAGCCTGAAGTTACCAAATGTTACTGTTACATGCTGCTGGGTTTGGAATGTAAATTGAGGAAACTACTTGAGAGTTATTTTTCGGGGTCTGGTAAAGTTGAAGATGTGCACGTCCTAAATCTCCTATATCCTAGAGAAATCACACACTTACCCAAAGAGATTATCTACCCACACACACACACAAACACACACACACACAATGACTGCAGCACAATTTGTAAGAGCAAAAACTTATATACCTAAATGCCCATTAATAGGAGAATAAATAAATAGTAATGTTTTCACACAACAAATACTCTATGGTCAAAACAAAAACAAAACAAACAAACAAAAAAAACTGCAGTGCTTGCTATCCAAGAGAACTTGCAATGATGACAAGAACATTCTGCATGTTGGTGCTTTGCAATATGGATGCCACCAGCCGCTTGTGGTTACTGAGCATGTGAAATGTGGCTGGTGAGACTGAAGAACTGAATTTTTCATTTAATTTAAATTTCATTAATTTTAATTTAAATAGCCACATGCGGCCGGTGGCTACCATAATGGACAGCGAAGCCCCAGAACCACACACAAACACAGATGGCCTCACAAACATAAAGCTGCTCTTAAAAAGCACATGGCAGCATACATAAAATGCAAAACCAATTTTTAAGAAGTTAAAAAGCATACCAAACAATTCTATATTACTTGGAAAAACAAACATGTGCAGTAAGAAGAAATGCCCAGAATAAGAACCACAACTGAGGACAGTGGTTACTCATGCTGGTGAGCGATAACCAGGGGGCCTCGATCACATCAGTAATGTCTTATGCTTTAAACTGGGTGGTGGGTACATGGTGGTTAGCTCTATCGTTCTCAATTTCATTTTTAATTTATACCTACAACACCACCTAATAAGCTTTATTCCATTGTTTAGATTTACAAACACATGACAAAACACCATGCCAAGCAGGGCTATATCCACCCCTTCTGGATACCTTATTAAATCCACACAAATGTACCAGCAGCCCTGAGAAGACAGAGAAAGAACACCCAGATTGGTACAACAGTACTGGGAACGTTTTGGTTTTTAAGTTGGATAGTATTTGTTTTACCGTTATGCTCCATAACTTGCATTGATGTCACGTGATTTTTGTATATTGAATATCTCTCTCTCTCACTCTCACACACACACATACACACAAGACTAGACTGTGCTGTGATGATGGGAGGGACTCCTTTTCCTCATCCGTAGAGCCAAGAAACTTCTCTCGGGTGAGACAAGGCACCACCAGCACCCACCCCACACTCCACAACTGTCCTACCTGCAATACCTACTATCAGCAGTCCACCAAATTCTCTGCGATTTGCACCCTGCACCTCCCTGCCTGCTCCCCTCTCCCGAACCAAGTGATTCTCTGACCATTTAGTTTTGAACCTCTCTGGCCTGCAGGTTCTGGTCTAGGCAACCCAATGACGTACTTCTACATATTCCTAGCCAAGAACCTTCTCTTCTTTAAAAGTCTGTTCTCTCAGCTCAGCTCAAATAACCTAAACTATGAGAACTAATGTATTACAACATTAATCCATTTATTTGATCACTAGGAAAGTTAACTGAATAAATCCTTTTTGCAATGACAATAATCTCCTCCAGAGTTGGGTCACATTATGATGCTGGAACAGCCACAACTACACTGAACAAACATTTCCTGGGGACTTCCCTGGTGGCGCAGTGGTTAAGAATCCACCTGCCAATGCAGGGGACACGAGTTCGAGCCCTGGTCCGGGAAGATCCCACATGCCGCGGAGCAACTAAGCCTGTGCACCACAGCTACTGAGCCTGCGCTCTAGAGCCCGCGAGCAACCCACAGCTACTGAGCCCGCGAGCCACAACTGAGCCTGCGTGCCACAACTACTGAAGCCCACGTGCCTAGAGCCCGTGCTCCGCAACAAGAGAAGCCACTGCAATGAGAAGCCCACGCACCGCAACAAAGAGTAGCCCCCGCTCGCTGCAACAAGAGGAAACCCATGCGCAGCAAGGAAGACCCAAGGCAGCCAAAAATAAGTAGATAAATTTATTAAAAAAAAAAATCTCCTGGGCTTCCCTGGTGGCGCAGTGGTTGAGAGTCTGCCTGCCAATGCAGGGGACACGGGTTCGAGCCCTGGTCTGGGAAGATCCCACATGCCGCGGAGCGACTAGGCCCGTGAGCCACAACTACTGAGCCTGCGCGTCTGGAGCCTGTGCTCCGCAACAAGAGAGGCCGCGATAGTGAGAGGCCCGCGCACCGCGATGAAGAGTGGCCCCCGCTTGCCGCAACTAGAGAAAGCCCTAGCACAGAAGCAAAGACCCAACACAGCCAAAAATAAAAATAAATAAATAAATTTAAAAAAAAAAAAAAAAAAAAAAATCTCCTGAACACAAGTGTGCGGGGCACCGCACCAGGAACAGAGCAGCGAACAGAACTGCCCAGCCCGTATGGAGCTTCAACTCTAATGAGGGAGACCCTGACAAGTAATCTGAGGTGTAACCAGCGTTACAAATCAACGTGCCACAGAAAAGAGGAGGAACTACACTAGTCAGTCATCAGGAATGCTGCTTTAAGGATGGGGGTGAGAGGAGGATGAGAGAGTTGTCAACAAATTGCTCAGAAAGGGGGAAATCAAAATAATGAATCACTCCTCAACTGTGGAATTTCACAACTAATTCATGAAAAAAGGATTACCAGTGCCCAAATTAGTCACCCACTACATCAGAAGCAGTGGTAAAATTAAATCTGTAGTTTCTTAGCATGTCAGAAGCAAATCCGACTTTATGTTTAACCTTTAAAGAGCTATTATGGAGAGTACCCACCACCAGGCATCTATCTACTCCTATCCGGCAGCCCCCTAACAATAAAGAAATACGAGCAGCAGCACGGGAGCACATTGGTGGCTTTTTATCCTCAAAGTTTTCTGGAGTGATCCCAATTTCCACATATTTCATCCCACCATCCTCACAAAACTTCAAGTTATCCTAGAAACTCCAAGGGGATTCACCTTGTGGGTGGTAAGGTGCGCCTGCGCCCTTCGCCACTGCCTATGCTCTCTCCCCACCTACTCCTTCCTTCTTACACTGCTGTGTGATCTTGGGCAGGTTCCTTAACTTCTCTTGGCTTTAGTGTCAGCTGTAAACGGAGACAAGAGGGCTAATTTGCTTCCCTGCACCCAATACAGTGCCTTGTCCACAGCAGGCATTTTGCAACTCGCAGATACAGAAAGGGCTCGCTGCTTGGAGTGAGGGAAGCCAGAGTCACTCTGTCTCGACAGCTGTGCTTTTTCTTGACCCTATTTCCTGTGACTGGATGCCGGTCCTGGCTTTGGTGCTTGGCAGACTGTCCTTCACATGCCAACTCTAACAATTCTTCCTCTGGGAAGCCTTTCCGGACACTTCCTCATCACAAAACCACTGCAATCTCCTTTATCTACTGCATACTAGAGGCCACATCAGGTCTATGCCCAAGACCTGTTTCTGACGAAATCTGTCTCATCACTTCTCCTGGGCACCAAAGGAAGCAAACAATCTACTACTGCACGCCTATCTCTGGGCTGGGCATTTTCCCACTGCCGTATTTATCATGATGGCACAGGTGTTAGAAAGGCCCAGCCAGTGTCTTCCTAGATGGTGTGAAAACCACAAGCTCTGTTTTTCCTCTTTGTTTTTTAACGTTTCTAATTTAGGAGCACAATGTGTACCTTGAAGCAAAAGTGGCTTTACAACACTGGGTTGAACCTAAGGAAAAGGGGGAGGGGAAGGGAACCCTAACCAGAAGCCTTTCACAGGAAACGGGAAGTGGTTGCTTCCCCACCCCCATCCTGCACGCTGAGCATAACCCAACTAGTTGAAAGGGCAGAATCTAAATCAAGGGATTTTTGAATTGGAGGAAAACTTCGAAATCGTGGAGCAGTCACTGCCAAAATGGAGTTGGTGTGTTATTGCAAGGTGGCAAAGCCAAGGCCCAGACCCTGCTCAGCCCGGTCCTTCCACAGCGCTTGCGGTGAGGCCGCACAAAGACAAGGTTTGGAATCCCAGGGATTGTCATCAGGAATGCACTGAATGCCTCCGAACCTTAAGGGCTCAGGGTTGGAATCCAAGCCTGAATTGTCCCAGTGAAACAGCTGACTAACAATGTCAGCTGGGGAATATTTTGATACCTTCAAATTGGGCCCCATGTAGGAAGAGGCCGCACAAAGAGCTGTGTGACTGAAGAGCCCTAGGAATGGTACGCGAAGGCCGCCGAGTGCCTGCCAGGGCTGCCCACATTCTCCTCATAGCTAGCTAAAGTGGCTCCCAAAAGAGGTTTCCAGATCTGCCCCAGTGGGCACCATCAGAATTGACTCCCAGGAAACTTCCAGCTGTGAAGGGCAAACAAAGCTAGGGCTCTCTCCATTTGAATGTGAAAGACCTGCCTCAATCAGAGAAGGCCCTTAAGCCATAAAACCCTTCACACCAAGGCCAAGTGTCACACTTGTAAGAGGGTGTGATTTATAAATTGACAGCACCCACAAAGCTGCTTTTGTACTCCTCCCTTAGTTAACAATTTATCTCCCCCCACCAAACTCACGGAGCTATTCAGATAAAGCTTGACTGGGCCTCAAAAAGAAAGAAAGAAAGGAAGAAAGAAAAAGACCCAAGTTTTGGCCAAAACACCAGTGTTCACTCTGGATAATTATGGTCCTGTGAATAGACACTAAAATTAGGGCTTAATAATTCCTCTGTATTACACTCACAGCATCAAACTATTCCAATACAAACATAAAGAGCAAGAAAAAGAAAATCTCCAACGCAGCCTTGCTGGAAACTTAAAAGAGTTCCACTTTTGTGGTTTTCTGCAGTCTCTTTTGTGGTTTCTGCACTCTTAGAATCCCCCCTTTAGAGCAGTTTTAACTCGACGCCCTGACCAGCTGTTTTTCTTTCTCAACATTTAGATCTACAAAGCAAAGAGTAAATAAGGGCTTGGCCATGTCTTTCCTCTCGGTTCAACAAAACCAATTCTGGCCACTTCATCTTGTTTTTTTCCCCATCGCATGAATTCCCTTCTCAAATTCCAACGCTAGCTACAAAACCATCATCTGTCTACTGATTCCCTTCCCACTCCTCTTTCTATAAAATGAATTACAGCACCAATCCTAGTAGAGACTAAGCCCCTAACGTAAACTACATTAAAATATATATATGTGTGTGTATATATATATATATATATACATCTGATAACACTTGTCAACATTGAGGCCTTTCTTCTTAAAAGGTTATTTGGTGGGAAAAAACCAAAAA
Organism: Eubalaena glacialis; assembly: GCF_028564815.1. Lineage (NCBI taxonomy): Eukaryota > Metazoa > Chordata > Mammalia > Artiodactyla > Balaenidae > Eubalaena > Eubalaena glacialis. The sequence continues at coordinate 61,252,261 of NC_083733.1, read as the reverse complement.
CTTTATTTTAAAAAAGCAAAAAAGCAATTAAGCAATTCAAGTTTAAACTGTCTCCCTGCCCACTTAGGACCTTACTAAATTGTCTATCAATCTGAAAAAAAAAAAAATTTTTGTATAAGAGTGGGGACTTCCCTGGTGGTCCAGGGGTTAAGAATCCGCCTTCCAATGCAGGGGACGTGGTTCCATCCCTGGTGGGGAAACTAAGATCCCACATGCTGTGGGGCAACTAAGCCCGCGCGCCTCAACTACTGAGCCTGCGCTCTAGAGCCCACGTGCCACAACTAGAGAGAAGTCCGTGCGCCGCAACAAAAGATCCCGCATGCCACAACTAAGACCTGACTCAGCCAAATAAATAAATTAATAATAAAAAAATAGATGTAGCAATAATAAAAGTGACCTAAGTTAAAAAAAAGAGTCAGGGCCTGTGCTCAAAAACAGTCTTTCTGATGCTGCTCCATACACCAGAGGTGCAAATCTGTGGCCCACAGAGCAGGTAAGTCTTGCAGGCATGTTCTCTTTAGTCTCTACAGGGTGGATGGAAACAGCATGCAAAAAGGTTGCCGGTATTAAACAGTTTGGGACAGAGCATATTAAAAAAAATCTTTCTTTCTCATTCTCTTGAAAAATCACATCTGACATCACTAGGTCCACATTCTCCTCACAGCAACAGCCGACTGGCACCAAGCACAGCTGCCCCTTTAAATGGGACAAGCGCTGGCCTAGTCTGTCCAGACTCCCCCCCTTCAGGACTACATGCTTGCTTCCCTTGCTGGCAATGGTTATGGCCCGTAGCCTACAAGGCCCCAGGGCTTCTGACCCTTGACACCACCCCTCTCCTCCACATACCTTTTTGACCATGGTTGTCTCAGATGAATCAAGTTTGGCTCTCTTGGTATCAGGTCCATCTTCTACTCCTTGACTAACTTTGGCAACTTTGGTTTTCTCCCTAGAGGGTGACAAGGGGAGGGAATCGAGTTCTACCCTATGAATCATGCCATGAGAACAAAAAGAGCATCAGTGGCTCACTGAATAGGATGGTGGTTAAGAGCAAAAGCTCATATAGATCTGGCTCAAATCCCAGCCCGGCCACTGATTACCTGATGCCTCACTTACCTGCTATGTGGGAATAATAATCCCTGAAGAATTATTAGAAGAGAAATAACAAATTGGTTAGCACACTGCCTAGCACATAGTATACTCTCAATAAACTTTGTAAATGTTCCACCTGAATCACGAAATAAAGAGCTGAACTCAATTCCTCCTCTCTGCCATGGGGAGCTCACATTAAAATAATCTGGCCTTCTTTTCTCTACTGTGACTTCTTTATCCATTTATAAGGTGCCCAAAGAACTAGATTTTCTTAAAGCCATAAAACATTAGAGATACAAGAGATTTTGAACATGTTTGTCCTTCCCCCATCTCGACTTTACAGGCAAGAAACTTGCAGACTGGACAAAGTTCAGTGACTTGCCTAAGAAGCTGAACAAAAGAAAGCAGTTCTTGACTCTTGGTAGGCGGCTTCACCTACCACACAGGGTCTCTCTTTACCTCTCATCGGCAAGGGTGATGGTCAAAGTTACAACCCCAAAACCAACTCTTGTAATTTTACAGTATTGGTATCATCTGCCATCTTTCATCTAGAAGCTACAAGTTCAAAACACTGCAGGTCTCATTATGTGAGAATCACCATGGTCTGTAACCTCAATGTTCAAAATGAGAGGAGGTCTGTTTGTTCCACCAGAGCAGTCTCTAGACCTTGGAGCTTTTCCAAGGTAGACTCTGGCTGAGCGTGCCTACAGAGTTGCCCATCTAACTAGTACTCATTTTACCATCTCTCAACCTGAACACACGCAAGCCCCAGCTGGGGAACAAATGTTTACAATCCGAGCAGGTTCTCTCTGAATAGAAAGTGTGGCTTCACCACCTGAAGTCCAAACTGATCAGATACCCACATGGTGTGTTTCGATCGCCTTAGAACTGCTTTCCTCATGCTCTAGAGGAGACCATCAATTTGGAAGGCAGGGGCCACATCTCCTATAATTCTGAGCACACAATCTATATATTTAGTAAGCTGTTAATGAATTGGTTTCCCAAAGTTCTAAGTATTATAGTTAAATACTTTCCTTAAATGGTTCATTTCCTACCAGTAAATAGGACTACATTTTGAAAAGGCTTTATGTTCTCTCCTCCTCTCCCCAGACTTACTCTACAAATTCATGCTCTCCGAGATTGGCAAACGTGTATCCGTGGTAGCCAAAAACATCTCCTGTAAAGAACTTGATGCTATTTTTGTGACAGATCTGGTCAACTTTAACTATGATATCCCTGGAGCAGCAAGTCAGACATACCTGCAGAAAGAAAGAAAGTGGCTGGATGTGAGTTGTGCAGACTGTGAATCACCGCCCTGATGTCTAAATACACCTTAATGAATAGTCTCTCTGGGCATGGCTAAAGCCAGTTTCAAACTGGTACAACAGGTTCTTTGGATGCTATGGTTAGAAGACAAAAGAAAAGTTGCAGGTTTCAGGGTGTAGAAAATGTAAATCATGAGACGGTCACTTCACCTTCTGCAACCAAAATGAAACGTGTTTAGCTATTAAGTAAAAGGCACTCGATGAATTTGTTTCCCCTAAACCATGAACATATATAAACCACATTTCACAGTTTTCAGGAAAAGGAAAAGACAGTAATATAACTTAGAGGAAGTTATTTCTAAATCATTAAACCTATTAATATCTGAATAAGCTACGGCAAGAAACAAAACCAGTTTTTTAAATTTACCCAAAGGTCACGTTTAAATACAACGGCATTTTTCCCCCTTCTTTTGACTGATATGTTAAGATAAAGAAAATAAACAAGTCCTGTTGAGATTATTTTTCCACAGTTTTCGATGTGAAACTTTATCTGAATTTAAAGACAAAAGAAAAGGTTACAGCCCAAGTGACCTCCCATTCAGACTTAGACAATGAGACGGTGATTCACTCAGTGGAATTATCAATGTTGCTCTGAGGCCTCTAAGTTGTGTTCCAGTAAGTTGAGGTATTAGAAATGACTAAGTTTTACTGCACAGAACACAGAACACCTTTTCGGGAGAAGCTTTGTGATCAGGGGCAAGAAGACAACTTCTAAATTGCACGTGTTTTCTTCTGAACATAGAAAGTTGGAGAAGGATTTTCATTTGATAAACCTCTTGCTGTTGTCTGGCAGCCTGAATATTGAAATAACGCTCACAGAGCAACGTGTGTCTCTGCTGCCATTCAAAGGATGCAGTCACTCGAGGAAAAGTCAAATCTAAAAGATAAGACAGGTGCAGCTGAACATGCAATCAACTGACCGAATGGAGCCCTGCAGTCAAAACTGAGCGTGAAAACCTATGAAGACCAGTCAAACGTGACTCAAATATGAGGAAGTCACGCCTGCCCTGTGCACATGCGTTATACAAGCAACAGCCCCATGCTTCAGTTCTAACAAAGCTTCTAGTTGCTAGAAGTTCAAAGGACACCTAGAGTAAACCAAATGTGGTTACTACGGATAAAGAAATGAAGAGATGACTTATGTCCAAATGGAAAATGTTCCAATACCTGGACTTACAAAATAGAATAAAAAAAAATTTTTAAGGGACAAAATGCACAGATGATCCATCATTCCAAGCCCACATTTGAACAGATGCACATATGAAATACAACAGTGTGAAAAACAAAACTACCAAACCCAAATTCTAACCTCTCACGTAATGGGCCCTTCATTTAAAAAACAAGTAGATCGTCTGTGACTATTGCACGGTTATCCAACATTTGTTAAGCTTTTCCAGGGTACAGGGAGCCATGTCTGAAAGGTTACAGACACTGAAACAGAATTTAACTTATCCTTTCACCTCTGCAAAGATTTGGCAGTGAAATCAAATGAGGCTGGATATGCCTCGTTTGGCTTAAGACTACAGTGATTTTGTCTAGTTATCCATGGCAACATGGTCAAAGTGGCTGTGTGCAAGAAAGAGACAGAGACAGACCAAGATCAGGTGTGCTCTTTTTAAAGACAAAACACAAGCTGTAGTTTGGTATTTCTAACAACAAAAAAAAGACTCTGCTACAGAAATTCACCAACTTGTTAAGTTTTCAGAAGAAAACATTTGCAATAAAATGTAATAGAAGCTCTGTGCAAAAATTCTGGAAGGAAGACAAAACACCAATGATAAAACCTGGTCTTGGGAAAAATATGCCCAAAGAAGAAACCAAAAGGCAGCAACTCACAAGCAGCTAGAGCAGATTCAACAGACTGGATCTGCCTACCAACACACTCAGCATACTAAGGCAATACACTAATAAGGCATATACACTAAGGCAACATAAGACTTCAATCTACTAGGGCAATATATTAAAACTAAAGAATGGAACAGCTTAAAAACGTACTTGGGAAAAAGCTCAGATGTGAGATTCTAATGCTCCAGTGTACCTAGTATACATACAACTAGTGCTTTAATTTGCTGAATTCCTGAAGCAGATTTTACATTCTCTATGAAACTTACAGCATCAAATTGGGTGAAAAACGACTCAGGTTTCTTTTCTATATTCTCAGTGTCCACCTTCACATCCACCATGGGGTTGAGATTCTGTGCGCGCTCCAAAGAGGCTTCGGCCCTGTTTCGGCCAACAGACCCAGTACGGATCAGGAACTGGGCTCCGGGGTCTTCTGGAGATACCTAGGAATAATTTTTTTTTTTAAATGCTTGAATTTGGGGGGAAAAACAAATGAACTTTTCTATTTTAAAGAATAACTAAAATATCTACCATCTAATTGTAGTACTACTGTTCCTATAGGAATCTGCCCAATGCAGACTCCTTATACTCTTTCCTTCGGAGGCTTTAAAACAGACATTTAACTTTTTTTTTTTTTTAAACTGGGCACTGATGGTTAAAGAGCACCCCCTTGTGTTTATAATGAAAATTCACTCTAAACAAAAGAAGTCCATGCTTTCTTAAGTAAATTCTTAACTGCTAACAAAATGACATAATCATCAGTGCTAAGAGTTGACCAAATCCCTACCATGTGCCCCATTCTAAGTAATCAGAGAGAGACAGTAAGTAATTTAAAGGATATAGTCCCTGCCTACAAGTGGTTTAAAATCAGACCAACACAAAAATTAGACACAATTAAGAATGTTTGAAACGAACTCTTAAATTCAATTAAAACTCAGAAAGGAGGACAGCTGAGCGGAGGCTGGAGCAGAGGGGTGATTTCACTCATAAGGCTGGACGTCAGCAGAAGAGCGCCTCAAAGACAGACAATATAATCACCTGACAGCCACCAGTAGGATTACAGAGTCCACTGTTCAAAATGCATTTCTTCACACATCAAACATCTAATTTAATCATGAATCTCCATGTGTGACCCCGCCACCTTCACCAAGACTGGGTTCAACAGAAGGAATCCTCCTCTCCTGCCAACTATCCACAGTATACACTCTCCCTCACTATCTTTCCTCCAAGCAAATGAGCTGGTCCTCCTCCCGTTCAAGGCCAGCCCTCTAACAGTATGCTTGACCCATCCCATCCCATCCCAGGGATCTCAGCACACACAGAGAGATAGTACATCATGGTGGTTAAAAGCCATGCTCTGGGATAATTCAGGTTGGATTCACAGCTGTGATTTGAATCCTGGCTCAACCACCTAAATGTGTGACCTTGAGTGAGTATGAGGGAATCACATGTAAAATGAGGACGTTACTAAAAGTGATGCACTACTAATCACTCCACCAGGGGAGTCAGTACTACCTGTGCCCCACTCCTTGGCCTCACAGCTCCCAGCTCTCCTTCTCCCCCGCTGGACATTCCAGTTTCTGTATGGGCCCTCTTAGGTGCAGCTGTTCTCAGGATTCTACCTCGGAATCATTCATCTTTTCACTCTATATAGCTCCATAAACCAACTTCATGCCTTATAGTTTCTACCAAAATCCGCTGTTATTTCTCAAATTGCTCTTACTGGTACAGATTGCTTCCTGATCCATCTGAGTCTTATATTAAACTGCCCACCAGAAAGTTCCCCCTGGAGATCCCATGGGCCAATCATAATCCGATGCCTATGTTTGTTGTCTCTGTTAACAAACAGAGACATCTCTGACGCATCCAGTCACCAGAGCCAGAAACCTGGTCTTCCTATCCTCTACATTTCCTTGATAGCAGCCACCAGGTGACGTGGCTAAGCGCATGGCCTCTGCCAGGAGTCGGACTGCCTGGGTCCTGGTGGTACCACTAACTGCTGTGACCTTGGGCGGGCCAATACTTCACTTCCTTTTCCTCCGTTTTCTTATGTGTAAAACAGGAATGATAATCCCTACATCTCAGAGTTATTTTGAGGCCTAAATGAGATACTACAACTACAGCTCCTAGAAAAGCGTCCAGCACTTACAGTAAGTGTCAGCTGTTGTACTTCCTCCTTGCTTTCCCATATAGAATCCCACTGACTATACCACCGAAGCATCTCTCACCTCTCGGTGCTTCTCGCCATCTCTGTCCCCACTGTCATTCCGCAGACCCTTTTCATCTCTCACCTAAACTATTAAAGCAGCCTTCTAAGTAGTCTTCTGCCCCATATCTTGTGCCAACCACAGTCTACACAGTATTAGTGATCTACAGAAAGCCCAAAGCTGAAGTCACCCCTCGCCCATCTGAAACTCTTCAATGACTCCTCACCACCTAGAGAATTAAGTAAGTTTACAGCAGAGCTTACCAGCTGGCCCTTTGTGACTTGGACCTCACCTGCAATCTGCAACGTCCCCGCACCGCGGGCTTCACACTCTAAAAACACCAAACTGTTATATTCGATTTCTACCATGCTGTCTTGTGCTAATGTCCCCTGCCTAAAACACAGCTCCTCAAACCCTGAAAAAACTCTGCTTGTTTTTTAAGACTCAGCTCAGCACTCCAGGAAGTCTCTCTCATGTCCCCATGCCACAACCTGAGTCAGGTAGCCTGCTCTGGTTTCTGGAAAAAAATTGAGGATGGGAAGCAAATCTTGTGCATTTTTCTATCACTAGTACCTAGACTACTTCAGGGTAGGCAGCAGGTGCTCTTGGATGCTTGCTGACATAAACGAAATGAAAAACTCTAAGGGGCAGGAATTATCATCTTCATTTTATAGATGAACAAGCTAAGTCTCTGTGAGGTTAATTCCCTTTCCCAGCTTCAGAAGGTGTGATCTGAGCCCAAGCCTTCATGATTCCAAAGCTTCTGCATAATGCAGCCCCATCTTCCTGGGACGTTCCTAGTCAGGGACAAAAGCACAAGCAAACTACAAAAGGCAGAACCACCAGAGAGTGTTCATGAACTATGAAATTTATGAGATGGGAGTCAGGCTGGGTAAGTTGACTGGGACCAGGTTATATGAAGCCAGTGGTTCTCAACCCTCCCTGACTTTTAGACTCACCTGGAGAACTTTTATTTTTAAATAACTCCCCAAATATTCTAAAGCACAGATGGGATTGAGAACCACTGTGTCAGGCTTTGAAAACCAGTCAGAGGAGTCAGGCCTTACAGCGGAAGGCAAGCAGAAGGCACTATCAGTCTTTAAACTGAAGAGGCAACGGTTGACTCCAACTCTGGGTGGCATTCATCCCAGTGCTGAGGCAGTGAGGGAACCACATCACACGCCCTCAGTGTTCTCTCATCCCCAGTCTCAGATTACCCAACCAAATGAGGAAGCTACCATCCCATTGTGGTTTCGTTTTTCCACACCAAGGGCCTCCAGGTTTTGGAACCATCCTTCCTTGGGTCTCCACTCTTACCCTCTACACAAGGCAAACAAATTCTTCCCCTGGATGGGGTGTTCCTGCCACTAGGGGGCACTGTGGCTGGTGGGCGGGGGGATGTCAAAGCTGGGTGGGTTCAGTTAATTATCTGGCAGCTTGCTTGCAGGGATTTTCTTTCCTTAGAAAGTTTTGAATTCAAGTCAAAAATCAATTTGTGACTGTGATATTAAGTGAGCCAACCTATGTGTCTCTTTGTATTGCAGGAGAATTAAAACAACAAAAATTCTAGATATTATTTTCTCCTGAAACTCCAAACAAGGTGAGCTTTTAAAAATTTCATTAACATTTACTTTTGTCTACAGAGCCTATACCTCACACTGTGTGTGCTAGTTACTTAGCATGCGACAGGACCCCTGTTCATTGCCTAAAAGGAAAAAAAGACACAAATAATATCATGTGACAACACAATTTTCGAAATATTTTAACTAAAAAAATACATGATTTCTGGAATTTGCTTTAAAAAACTGTCCCAAAAAATACAGGGGAAAAGATAAATAAAAAGATCAACAAAACATTGGTATCTGTAGAAGCCAAGTAGGTGGGGTGTCAAATATTATTCTACTTCTGTATATATTTGAAATTTTCCATAAAAGAAAACCAAAATGTCATTGAGGCATGAGAATGTAGACAAAGCAGTTATTTTCACTTTGGAGAAAAGACAGGTCAGAGAAAGCCACATAGGAGTTGGGCACTATGGTTCTATTATCAATTAAATAACATTTTATCATATAATTAACTATTGGAGGCTTATTACATGCAGGCACTACATTAAGTGGTCCATACACATTCTCTCTGATCCAACATTTCCCAAGGTAATGCCTGTGAAGCATCTCCATCAAGATCTCCTGAGATACCTCTGTTTTTCTTCTGAGATACCTTTTAAATGTATATATTCCTGAGCCTTATCTCAGACTTTATAAAGTAGAATCATTAGGGGTGAAAGCTACACCAAAATAAAGCCCCGAGGCAATTCTGCATTTTAAATGAGTGATTCAGGTGATTTATGGGTACAAATTGGAAAAGCACTCTTCTACTCCTCACAATCACCCTCCAAGGGAGATGCTAACTCCACTTTACAGACAGGCAAGATCAGCGAGGAGACGAGAGCCTCCACTGGTTGATCACGTAGGATATGGTGGAGCTGAATTCAAACCCGGTGCTGGCGCTGTCAGTCTCCAAGGGCTACAGTGCCACGGACGCCAGCCCTCCTCTTTCACAGCCCAGAAGGGGCAAGTAGGAAGGCACGAAATCTCCACGTGTTTATACTAAAGAGGGGAGATGGCGAAGGAGAGTGATAAGGCGGCAGAACATCTCACCTGCTCGTGATCCAGCATGGTCAGTCCTTTCACTCCGGCCAGGATGAGATTCTTGGCGATTTCAGCCCCGAGTCCCTTCATGCCAACAAGAAGCACCCGGGAGGCCCGCAGCCTACAAGGCAGATATTGTCAACGGATGAAAGAGGACGGTGGAAGCTCCCCGAATCATTGAAGAACAAAACAAGACAAAAACAGGGAAATGATCTTGGATTTCATTAACTGCACTTAAGCATCCAGGCCTCAAATCTTGAAAAAGAGACAGGCTCCAATCTATCCTGCTGAGAACAATTCATTCAACAAATATTTATTGAACACCTATTATGCCAGGCCCCCCTCCAAGGTGTGGAAATACAGCAGTGAATAAACAGACACAATTCCTGCCCTCAGAGCTTGTATTTTGTAGAGACAGACAAACAAATAGAGATATATAATATCTCAAAAAGTGTAGAAAATCAAGCATGATATGGATCAGGAATGATGGAGGATGTGACTTTAGTCAGACTGATCGTGAAGGCCTTTCCATGGAGGTGCTGAGCAAAAATCAAAATGAAATGAAGGACATACATACAGATACTTGGGAGAGGAACATTCCAGGTAGAGAAAAAAGCAAGTGCAAAAGCCCCGAGGCAGAGGAGTGCTTGGCATATTTCAGGAGCAGGAAGGCAGAAAGAGCACCTGAAGAGCAGTGAGCAAAGGGAAGAATGGGGGACTTCCCTGGCGGTCCAGTGGTTAAGACTTCACCTTCCAATGCAGGGGGTGCGGGGTTTGATCCCTGGTCAGGGAACTAAGATCCCACATGCCTCCCTGCCAAAACACCAAAACATAAAACAGAAGCAATAATGTAACAAATTCAATAAAGACTTTTAAAATGGTCCACATCAAAAAAATCTTAAAAAAGGGAAGAATGGTAGATGAGGCTGTAGACAGAGTCAGGGGCCACATCATGAAGGCTCTTACAGGCACTGTCAGGATTCTGGATTTTATTCTAAACATGACGGAAAGCCATGCGGTGGGGGCGGGGTTGCGGTTGGAAGGGGAAGAGTGTCACAGTTAAGGTGAGAGAGGATGACGGCTTGGACTAGTGTGACAGCAGAAGAGAAGGGGAGAAGGGGTACTATTTAAGTTATAACACACAAGGTGGCACGAAAGAGGGCGCATCTGGGAAGTGTTTAGCTCATTCTGAGCCTGTAGAGTGACAGAAGATGAGGCTTAAAAAAAAAAAAGGTAGGGCTTCCCTGGTGGCGCAGTGGTTGGGAATCCGCCTGCCAATGCAGGGGACACGGGTTCGAGCCCTGGTCCGAGAAGATCCCACATGCCGCGGAGCAACTAAGCCCATGCGCCGCAACTACTGAGCCTGCGCTCTAGAGCCCACGTGCCGCAACTACTGAAGCCCGCGCACCTAGAGCCCACGCCCCGCAACAAGAGAAGCCACCGCGATGAAAAGCCCGCACGCCGCAACGAAGAGCAGCCCACGCACAGCAACTAGAGAAAGCCCACACACAGCAAGGAAGACCCAATGCAGCCAAAAATAAATAAATTAAATAAATAAATTAAAAAAAAAAAAAAGGTAGTCAGAGAAGTCTGGACTTAACTCTGAGGTCAGCAGAAAGCAGTATAGGTCCACAATACCTTATTCGAAATCCCTTGAACCAGAAGTGTTTCAGAATCAGAATTTTTCATATTTGAAAAAGGAAATAAAGGGAATTCCCTTGGGGTCCAGTGGTTAGAACTCCGTGCTTTCACTGCTGAGGGCCCGGGTTCAATCCCTGGTTGGGGAACTAAGATCCCACAAGCCGCGCAGTAGGCCAAAAAAAGAAAAAAAAAGGAAATAAAGAGTCTGCATCATATATCATGAAAAACCCCATCAGGATCTTAGGCAGCACCCTGTAATCAAACTCATTAATATTTTTGCAGCAAATGTATGATTATTCACACTGAAAAGCATTAGTAAGAACTAAGAATAGTCTCACCTAAATTCAAGTTCTGCTGACCAATGAGTTTGCTCCTAATTTATGAAATGAGTCCATTCTCATCAAGTACCACTACTAAGGAGAACATGCAGAAACTCTTTTCCAAAAATGGTTCTAATAATTATGGACACTTGCATGTCATCAGGCTAGAAGTCTTTAATGGGAATGATGGCTGATAAAATCGAGTCCTGCACTGATTCTTTTTTTTTTTTTTTTTTTTTTTTTTTGACTGCGTTGGGCCTTCATTGCTGCACGCGGGCTTTCTCTAGTTGCGGTGAGCAGGGGTTACTCTTCATCGCGGTGCGCGGGCTTCTCATTGCGGTGGCTTCTCTTGTTCCGGCACTGATTCTTGATGCTAGCAGATTTGGGATTTCCTTCAGTGATATGACCAAAGGGTAAAATAGCGGGGGGTGGGGGGGAGGGAGAGAACATTGACACAGGCATATGTCTGGGGCTCAGCTTCTCCATTATTGCTTTTTTCTACACGGCCCTTCCACTGCCAACCACAGCCTAGCTGACAGGAGCCTTTCAAGTGACAATTCCACTTCACCAGAATAATTGGGCAGAGGGCTTAGGGCATACAAGCAAGGTAAATAAAACAGATGCTAGCAATGAGCAGGTCTCTTATCACAGATTGATAGCATTACACCAGCAGAGGGGAGGAGGAAGGAAGCCACGCAGCCTTCCAGAGTCGCTCCAATCCCTTGAGAATCAGCACATATAATAAATAAGCAATGTTTCCAAAGAGAACATCGTGCACATACCAAACCTGTGACATTAGAAAGGCTGAGCAGCCGTGCATTTAGCTGTACCTTCCAGGTCTCTGCTCTCACTGTTAGCCTGCGAGCCCTCCCTTCACCTGGTCCTAACACTGCTGCGCCTGGAACTCCAGGTTCCACGGTCCCTCTCAGTCTGAGTGACAGTCTTTTCCTGTTTGGCTGCTGTATCTACCTCAAGGATACAGCTAGACCGGCCCCACTCACTTCTGGGAAATCTGTACCCTCAAACGTTACCAATGGCCCCCTCATCTCCAAACCCACTAACTTCTCCTCAGGCTCTGTTTTCCTTGCTGCTCCTTCAGCAACGGGCATGGCCCATCACTAACGCCCTCCAGGTGTGAAGACTTGGGCTTGACTTCTGGCTCTGCCACTTCCTAACTGGGTGACCCGGGCAAACTGCACGACCTCTCTGACCTTCAGTCTATTCATCTGTAAAATGGAGATACCAATTCTGACTTCATGATTTAATCTCCTCGACGACCTGGTCAAACATGTATGCAAAACCACCTGGCATCCTCCCCATCACAGAACAGGTGCTCCATAAAAGTTACTTGAGGGGCTTCCCTGGTGGCGCAGTGGTTGAGAATCTGCCTGCCAATGCAGGGGATGCGGGTTCGAGCCCTGGTCCAGGAAGATCCCACATGCCGCGGAGCAACTCGGCCCGTGAGCCACAATTACTGAGCCTGCGCGTCTGGAGCCTGTGCTCCGCAACGAGAGGCCGCGATAGTGAGAGGCCCGCGCAACGCGATGAAGAGTGACCCCCGCTTGCCACAACTAGAGAAAGCCCTCGCACAGAAACGAAGACCCAACACAGCCATACATACATACATACATACATACAGACATAAAAAGAATGTAAGCAGACAAGAATTTCATTAAAAATATTAAAAAAAAAAAAAAAGTTACTTGAACAACTCTTCAATCCCCACTGCCTTAATTACAAAAGGGCTCAGTGATGGGTTTGATTCTGATTTTCAAAAAATCTGACAGAGGAAAAAAAAACATTAAGCTCGCATTTAAATCCATTCAGTCTTGGCTCCCTCCCATTTTCCCTGCCTTACCTTCCACTACTACCAGGTCATCTCTGTTATTTACCTTGCTTGTATGCCCTAAGCCCTCTGCCCAATTATTCTGGTGAAGTGGAATTGTCACTTGAAAGGCTCCTGTCAGCTAGGCTGTGGTTGGCAGTGGAAGGGCCGTGTAGAAAAAAACAATAACGGAGAAGCTGAGCCCCAGACATATGCCTATGTCAATGTTCTCTCCCTCCTCCCCCCCACCATTTTACCCTTTGGTCATATCACTGAAGGAAATCTCAAATCTGCTAGCATCAAGAATCAGTGCAGGGCTTCCCTGGAGGCACAGTGGTTGAGAGTCTGCCTGCCAATGCAGGGAACACGGGTTCGAGCCCTGGTCTGGGAAGATCCCACATGCCGCAGAGCGGCTGGGCCCGTGAGCCACAATTACTGAGCCTGCGCATCTGGAGCCTGTGCTCCGCAACAAGAGAGGCCACGATAGTGAGAGGCCCGCGCACCGCGACGAAGAGAGGCCCCCGCTTGCCACAACTAGAGAAAGCCCTCGCACAGAAACGAAGACCCAACACAGCCATAAATAAATAAATAAATAATTAATTTAAAAAACAGACAAACAAAAAAAAAAAACCTCAAATATGTGTGCGTGTGTGTCTTTAAAAAAAAAAAAGAATCAGTGCAGGAACAAGAGAAGCTATTTATTCATTCATTCATTCATTCATTTATTTTTAGCTGCGTTGGGTCTTCGCTGCTGTGCACAGGCTTTCTCTAGTTGCAGCGAGCGGGGGCTACTCTTCATCGCGGTGCACAGGCTTCTCGTTGTGGTGGCTTCTCTTGTTGCGGAGCATGGGCTCTAGGCTTCAGTAGTTGTGGCGCGCAGGCTCAGCAGTTGTGGTGCATGGGCTCAGTAGTTGTGGCTCGCGGGCTCTAGAGCGCAGGCTCAGTAGTTGTGGCGCACAGGCTTAGTTGCTCCGCGGCATGTGGGATCTTCCCAGACCTGGGCTCGAACCCATGTCCCCTGCATTGGCAGGCAGATTCTTAACCCCTGCACCACCAGGGAAGCCCCTCAAGTAACTTTTATGGAGCACCTGTTCTATGATGGGGAGGATGCCAGGTGGTTTTGCATACATGTTTGCAAACTGCAAACTTTAAATCACTTTAAACCCTGCAGACTTTAAAACACAACGTTCCACACACCTGAAACGCACCCTGTCTTCCTCTTTCTGCCTAGTCAAGCCTTTCCTCCAGACTTCAAACCCCAACTCGAAGGCTATTTCCTCAAAAAGTCCTTATCACGGCAGACTCAGGCGAGTACCCTCTAAACTCTTCAAGCAACTGCTCCACATAAATGCCTCTGACATAAATCACATGCAGCCCATGGCCTCTCTAGGATCCCTCCATCCTAGAGAGCCCCATAGACTCTGACTGCTCGGGAGGGTTTTGGGGTTCTGTTTGTTTGTTTGTTTTGTTTTGTTTTTGTGGCCATGCCTCGTAGCATGCAAGATCTTAGTTCTCCGACCAGGTATCGAACCCATGCCCCCTGCAGTGGAAGCTTGGAGGCTTAACCACTGGACCGCCAGGGAAGTCCCTTGGGAGGTTTTTTAATTCAACAGCCAACAAACACTGAATATCATGTTTATGTTTTTAATCCTTAACCATTCTAGGGGCCCTGAGATTACTGCTTATTTATGGCTCAATTACATGAAAAGCACTTAAAATAGTACCTGGCACATAGTCAGCATTGAAGGATGTTGGCTATCATTACTCAGACTGTAATGCAGCAATTCCCTTCTTGGAATCAATCCTACAGAAATACTCACGTGGGCACAAAAATCATGTACAATGCTATTCACAGCAGTGTCGTCCACCACTTCCCTCCATCTTCACAGCCACAAAGCCCTACTCTGAGCCACCATTTCTCACCTATAAAACCACAAGAGCCTGACACCTGGCTTCCCTGCTTCCATTCCTGCCCCCCAACAATCCACTGTCCCCATCTCAGGTAGAGAGTTTCTAAACCTGACCACGCCACTCTCCTGCTCAGACCTTTCAATGGTTCCCATGCAAGCTCCTTACCAACAGCCCTGCATACCACTCCTGCCTGTCTCATCCTACTCTCGCCCCTGGTAACTTGCCTACAGCTGGGCTGGCCTTCCTTGATCCCAGAAAGTGCCACATTTGCTCCCACCGTAGGACTCTAGCATTAGCTGTTCTCTCTGCTTCTTCCCCTAACTCTTCACATGACCCATTCTTTAGGTCTCAGCTCAACTGCCCCTCCTTAAAAAAGTCCACACTGGCCACCTAATCCAAAATAGGTCTACATCTTTTCTATCTGGAATTTTGCTACTTGTTTATGTGTTCATTGCTCGTTCCTCCATTATAATGTCAGTAAGCTCCAGAAACCATGGTATCTCTACCATCTATGACTGTGCTTGGGACTTACCACACTGTTACTCCAATTGCTATTGAATTAATAGATACACCAGGACTTCCATGGTGGTGCAGTGATTAAGAATCCGCCTGCCAATGCAGGGGACACGGGTTTGAGACCTGGTCTGGGAAGATCCAACGTGCCGTGGAGCCACTAAGCCCAGGCGCCACAACTACTGAGCCTGCGTTCTAGAGCCCGCGAGCCGCAACTACTGAGCCCATGCGCCGCAACTACTGAGCCTGCGCACCTAGAGCCCGTGCTCTGCAACAAGAGACGCCACTGCGATGAGCAGCCCGCGCTGTAACGAAGAGTAGCCCCCGCTCGCCGCAACTAGAGAAAACCCATACACAGCAATGAAGACCCAACGCAGCCAAAAATAAATAAATAAATAAAATTTATTTTAAAAAAATACACCATGGGGCTTCCCTGGTGGCGCAGTGGTTGAGAGTCTGCCTGCCAATGCAGGGGACACGGGTTCGAGCCCTGGTCTGGGAAGATCCCACATGCCGCGGAGCAACTGGGCCCGTGTGCCACAACTACTTAGCCTGCGCGTCTGGAGCCTGTGCTCCGCAACAAGAGAGGCAGTGATAGTGAGAGGCCCGCGCACCGCGATGAAGAGCGGCCCCCGCTTGCCGCAACTGGAGAAAGCCCTCGCACAGAAACGAAGGCCCAACACACCCAAAAATAAATAAATAAATAAATAAATAAATTTATAAAAAAATTACACTGTGACATACTGGGTATAGAGTCTATCGGTAACAACAGTGACAGTAATTACCAACCACAGAGGGCTAAGTTCCAGGCACTGAGCTAGGTACAGTACATACAGTGCCTCACTGAAACCTTGATTATGGTTCTTCACCGTTTTCCTCTCAGAAAAAAAGCACACATCCTAAATGTTGCATACAATTTCTCTCCCTAAAAGGCCAAGTGGCTCCACAGGCCCCCAAGTAGGCCATCACGTTTCCATAGGAAAGGATCCACGTCTGCCTTGAGAAAGGAAAAAACTGAGGTTCAGAAAAGGTGTCTAAGCTCTCACAGCTAACGGGTGCCCAGAGCTGGGATCCCAAATTCAATTCTAACCAGGATCTGTGATTTTTTTTTTTTCCCTCTCTCAATGTCTCCCCCATGCTGCCTTGCATATAGTAGGTTCTAAATAAATACTTGCTGATTTACTCTCCTCTCTACTTCTGCTGCCATGGGAATACCTTTTCAATTTCTGGGAAGGAACCAGTCTTTACACCACAATCTGAATTCACAATACATACTGTAAGGTAAGTCAAGCCAATGAATTCCACTCATGATTAAAAATTCTGAAGACGACCAAATTCATATTCAAACCACATTGAGAGTCTAATGCGTGAGAGTGAGTCATGCAAAAATCCTGTATAAGATGATTTTGAGTAGGGCGAGCACAACGTCCCCGAGGCCAGAGAGAGCTTTAGCATATTTGAGGAACATAAAGATACAAGCAGCTTGAATGGAGTGAGCCAGGGAGATGCAGGCAAGGTCGGACAAGGCAGGGTAAGAAAGGCAACGGATTTTAAAAGATCTGAGTATACAGGAAATCACTGGAAGGCTTTAAGCAGGACTGCTGTGATCTGTTTTTTAAATTTAAATCAGTTTGGCTGCTGTGTGGAGGATGGATTATAAAGAGTCACACGTGGAACAGGGGAGACCAGGGAGGAACTGTTGAGGTGATCTGAGACGATGGGTGTAGCTTGGACTAAGAAAGGAGAATGAGACAGAGCTTGAAGCAGAGCCTAGAGGAATTCCCAATAGACTGGATGTGGACAGAAAGGACAGAGGCTCCTAGGTTTCTGGTCACTGTGACCAGAAAAATGATGGGGCCACTTGGAAGATCTGACCATTTTCTCCTTCTAAAAATACTCTCTTCTTCACTTAACTAACACTACAGTACTTTTCACTTAAATCTACAATCCTGCTCCATCCAACTGCCCATTCATTTTACTTACTTAAATGTCCTGTCAGAATCCAAGACAGAACTTAAGACTGTTCCTCACCTCAATCTGCTTGGGCAAATCTGCTCCTCCTACAGTCTTCCTTGTCCTTTTGGAGTTTCCACTCATCCCACTGATGCCTACTTTATCTCACTTATCTCAACCTATTTCCTATTTAGTTTCCCTTATTTTGTGGCTGGTGATTTATACTTGTCAAATAATGGTAGCTATAACTTACTGAATGCTTTCTGTGCGTAGACTCTATTCATGCATAATCTCATTTCTTTCTCAATAATCTTATGATGTAGATTCTGTTATTTCCATTTGATAAGCGAGAAAACTGAAGCACAGAGAAGTTAAGAAATGTATCCAAGGTTAGATAACTATGAAGTTCTGGAGCTGAGATTCAAACTCAACTATTAACCACTAAAAAATTGATCCTTATATGAAACAACCAGGATTGGCCTCCAGTACATGCTCAGTCACTTTCATGGCAAGTAGGTGCCTATGGAACCAACTGAAGCGCTGTCTGAACAGCAGCAGTGTAGGGTAATGAGTGCTTGAAAACAGGGAAGTTTTTGGAGCCCCTTTCCTGTAAAGTCAAAACTTCAGTTGAGTCCTTAAAGATTTAGTCACACTCACCCCTCCTTTTTTGCAGATGGGGAACCTAAGGCCAAGAAACTGCTGTGACTCACCCAGGGTCAGAGAGCTAGTTAGCAGAGCTGGGAACTGAACCCAGGTTTCTGGACTTCCTAGGTCTTTGCAGTGTACAATCATTTCATCCACTCAACAAATATCTGAATGTCTACATACTTGCAGGCACTGGGAATTTAATAGAGACCAGTCAAACCCCACATCTTAATTACTGGACATTTATAAAGTGCTTGTCCTCATGGAGCTTATCCTCTACTTCTCTCTTCTCAGTCACCCTCCTTCCTCACTCTTAGATAGGGGATAAATGACCGCTGAGTGGAAGGAGAAAAATTAGACATGGCTTTGTTGTGAAAGTCGGTGCAAAAACTGCTGAAGCACACAGTCTGAGAACATACAGGGCTGCCAGCTTCAACACTCTCCTTTATGTTCATTTGATTGAAAGAATGAGCCTCCCATTGTGGCAAATGAGCTATTGTGGAAATAGCAGTGAACCTGAAGTTAGTGGCTTAGATTCAAGTCCTCCTTCTTCTACGTACTTGGTGTGTGACCTTGGGAGAGGTGGCTCCCTTCCCTGAACCTCATCCACAAAATGGGCTCGGCGCCACAGCAAGAGATGCAAACTCACGTGCTTACAGGGGCCAGGCAATTCTATCAATGAGTGAAGCAGAGCTGCGGGAGACGACGGCCAAGTAGAGAGCCCAGGCTCTGTGTAAAAGAGCCTCGGGACTTCCCCGGCGGTCCAGTGGTTAAGACTCTGCGCTTCCAATGCAGGTGACGCAGGTTCGATCCCTGGTTGGGGAACTAAGATCCCGCATCCTCACGGTGCGGCCAAAAAAAAGAGGCAGCCTCTACTTAGCTCCAACCAATGTGGAGATGTCTGACCTTACTATTTTTCAAAAAACAGAAATCAGAAACTGTGAAATCTCCATATGTGGGGAGGGAGGGGGTTGGTTGGGAGAGAGACAGACACATCTTCCCAACTTCTCATTATAAAAAATTTCACACATACAGAAAAATAGAAAGAACAGTTAACATTTTGCCCTACTGGCTTTACCCATATGCCGACATCACAGCACTTCACACCTTTAACACGCAGCTCCAAAAATATGACATTCTCCTTCATAACCACACTATTAGCACATCTAGAAAATAATTCCCAAATATCATCTAACAGGACTGAAGACTCAAATTTCCCCTATTGCCTAAAAGATGTTTTTTAGGGAAGTTTTCTTTTTGAACCAGGATCCAGTCAGGGTTACACCTTGCATTTGGCTCCACCCTTTACTCTCTTAATCTAGAACAGTCCCTTCGCTTGTTTTTTCCATGACATTGACTTCTGGAAGAGAACCAGGGCAGTCGTCTTGTAAAACGTCCCACATTCTGGACATCTCATCATTACCTCAATGGTGTCCTTTAATTTGTTCCTCTGTTCTGTGAAAACATGATATCTGGGAGGAAAACATCGAAGATGATGCACTGAGGTTCTTATTTCATTACATCAGAAGATACATTATTAAATATTTCTAAGTGAAGTCGATTTCATTCCTTCTGATGCTCAAACTGTCCCAAATTTGGCCAATTCTCTAGATTTTTAAATGCTGGCAACTAATTTCAAAAAAATTAAAACATTGTATGAGAGATACACACCAGTTTTTAACCTCCAGACTGTATGAGTTCCCTTGAAGACCCTTTTTATTATTATTTGTCTCCCTTCCAATTCTCTGACAACCTTGGTCCAACATTATAGAGTCAGAGGCAAAACTGTAGCCAGAATGCAGTCTGTTGATTCCCAGGCTGCTTTCTATTTCACAAGGAACCCCAGTCCCCGAAGTTCTCCTATCCCACTTGGAGTTCCCTTAGAGACAAGTCAATTTGCTTTGTGGAGCCTCCTTCCTTTCTGTACAGAGGAGGAAATCACTGCCTTTCCTTCTCCAAAGAGCTGCTATGAGACTCAGGTGAAAAAGGGACAAGAGAGCACTTTAATCAACTCTGTAAGACTGTATACAAATCTATAGATTCCAAATTATAGCTAACCCCTTCCTACCCTCCCAGGACCCTCAGCCAATCCTTTTTAGGTTCTCCGCTGAGTTCTAGACATCTTCACTTCCTCAGAATAACTCCCACCTCCCAAGAATTCCATACCCCGACTTTGACTTGCCCCTTAGGTCACCTCTCCCTCAGGAGCCTTCCATCCATTCTTTAATGCTCCTCAGATAAATCATTCATTCCTACCCCTCTGACAGCTCCCTCACTAATTCCAGTTTAATCCTCACCAACTTTACCCTACCTCAAACAAAACCACCTGCTGCCCCCAACGCCTGGGATCAACGCTTCTAGTACACTTAGGATCCCCTTCTCAACCCTTCAGGAACCCCTAACATTCCTTCAAACGGCAGTTCCTAAACTCATTCGACACTATGTCTTCAGGCCCATTCTCATCATTTAATCCCCAATCTTCTATTTCAGGTGCCTTCAACCCTCAGACCAGTGCTTGCTAATGCCTCCTACTGCGCCCTCCTCCCCAGTCACAGAAGGCTCCATACACCTGAAATGAGCCTGAAGTAACCCCCACCTCACCCCACCCACCACACACGCTCTCTCACCAAAAAGTTCTAGAAGCTCCCGCCCCTCAAACCTCTTGACCTGCCTGCCTCCCCAACCCTTCGATCAATTAATTCTGCCCTCTGAACTCACGCACATCACATAACTACCCCCCATCACCCAGACCTCATCACTGAACTCAACCACTCACATATTTCTACTTACATGTATAGTAAACAGCTAAAACGTTAAGTCCAAAAGAGAACTGCTGATTCTTCCCCCACCTCAGTCAGTAAAGGCACTTCCATCTTTCCAATTGCTTCGGCCAAAAACCTTGGAGGCAACCTTGAGTTCTGCCTCTCCCACTCCACACATTTAATCCTTCAGCAAAGCCTGTCCCCTCTATCTTCAAATTATATCCAGAATCTACATCTGACCCCTTCCCTAGAGTTCCAAGCCACCATTACTTGCATCTCAAGGAGATGACCGCAGCAGCCTCCTAAGCGGAATCCTTATTTCCACTTCTGCCCACTTCCACCTGTTCTCCACGCAGCAAGAGCGATCCTTTTCAAACACAACTCAGATCGTGTTACTCCTCTGCTCAAAACTCTCCAACAGGTTTCCCAGCACACTTAGAATTCAAAAGCTACCTCCTGGGACTTCCCTGGTGGCGCAGTGGTTAAGAATCCACCTGCCAATGCAGGGGACACGGGTTCGAGCCCTGGTCCGGGAAGATCCCACATGCCGTGGAGAAACTAAGCCCGCGCACCACAACTACTGAGCCCACGTGCCACAACTACTGAAACCTACACGCCTAGAGCCTGTGCTCCGCAACGAGAAGCCACCGCAATGAGAATCCCGCGCACCGCAATCAACAGTAGCCCCCGCTCGCCGCAACTAGAGAAAAGCCCGCGCGCAGCAACAAAGACCCAACGCAGCCAAAAATCAATCAATTAATTAATTTAAAAAAGAAAAAAAAAAGCTACCCCTCATTTGGTTCCAGCCACCCTGTTGCTCTCATCTGCCAAGCATGCTCTGGCCTCTAGGATTTTACACTTGTCCTCTATGCTAGGAAGGTCCTCCCAGATGGCCACACGGCTCTTTCCTTTCATACAGGTCCGAGGCTCAATGTTACCTCTTCAGAGGCCTCCCCTGGACACCCTATCAAAATAGCTCTCCCACCTCACCATCCTTTATTGATCCTCTTTCCCTGCTTTATTTTTTCTCCCTAGCACTTGCATTGTCTAATATTTTATTATTTCTTTATGTGTATTGCCTCCCCCACCGGAACGTAAGCTCCATGTGGGCAAGGAGTCTGCCTAGTTCATTAATACCCGCTCAGCGCCGGTGGCAGGTGCTCAATAAATATCTGATCATATCGACTACCTCTTTCAAAGACCTCATCCCCTCCGAAAATTACTCCCATGCCTAAGGTATCCCCAATCCTGTCCTCTCGGGACACACCCCCAGATCTAGACACAAGCAATCTCTTCCGGTACCTCCAGCCCCCCCAGACTCTCCGAGCCTCTCAGGAACCTCACTTGAAATTACTTGCTCCAAAACTCCTCGAAAAAAACCCTCACTCTTTCAGACTGGCCCACCCCTTAGAGGCCACAAGAATGAATGTAAGCTCGCATCTGTTGGGCTCGCCAGTCTCTCCAGCATCCAGCAGAGAACAGGTTTCCACTACCTATGAATGAATGAACTATGCCCCCCCCCACTTTCATCGTTTCCATGCATTCCTGGCCCCCCCATTCCCTAAGTCCCCAACCCCGATCCAAACGCCACCATCGCTCCCTTCGGGCGTCGAGTTCCTGAGTCTGCATCCTCCGGATCGCTCAGAACTCCCCCAGCTCCCCTTCTAGAGGTCGCCAATTCCTCGGAACGGCCCTCCCACCACCTAGGACGTTCCCGCTTCCCATACCTTCCGAGGAAACATCCCAAATCAACCCCTCCAGTCCTCTCAGGAAGGCGACCACGGCCGGGTACACGATTCCCGCCTTCTCTCTTCAAATTAAACCCTCCGGCTCCCCAGCGCCTCAGGCCAGACCACCCTCCAAACCCTCAGTCCCACAAGCCGCACCGGCCCTGACCGTTTCTGGGCCTCCAATCCCCAGAGACGGATCTGCCGGTCATACTGAGCCGCCTCCTCCTCGCTGATACCGCCGCCCGCCTCCTCCTTCTCCACCATGGCGCCGGCTCTCGGCGCCGGAGCTCTGGTCCTGCTCACGGCAACCGCCCGCCGGCCCCACAAGCCGCCAACCGCCGCGGGCCGCGCGCCCAGGCCGCATCTGCGCCTGCGCCAGGGATCGCGCCTGCTCAGTACCTTCTCCAAGCCCCGCCCGCCCCTGGACCCTGGAACCACGTGGACCACCTTAGCCTCCGAGGTGGGCGGGCATCAGCCAGTCACGTGATGGAGTCTCCTGCCAATCCTGGCCAAAAATCCGCGCGGCTTCTGGCCCCGCAAGGATACCCAAGTGGTCGTTTATGAGGCCTTCAATTCAGTAAGTAAAAAGGAGCGTCTGCCGAAATCCCGGTAACGGGGATGTTGTGAAATACGGTGGCGAGTAAAATAGATAAAATCCTGCCCTCATGGAACTTACGTTCCCTTGAGGAGGGCCCAAAGGAAAAAATATATAAATCAGGCCCTCAATAAATGTTTTGGAGAAAATTAAAACAGGATATGGGACTACAGGGTGACAAGTGACTGTTGAGCAGAGATCTGAAGGAACCGTAGAAACAAGCTGGGTAGATAACTGGGAAATGTAGCATTCCTGGACGGAACAGCAGCTGCAAAGGCCCTGAGGCTGGCACATGCTAACGTAATTGAGGAGCTGTGGAGAGGGCAGGGTGGCTGGAGCAGAGTGAGAGGGTGGTAAGAGATTAAATCATAATATGAAGCAGGTGGGGAATCTTGTAGGTTAGTAATAGCTAATATGTATTTTCCCTAGGCAAAATACCTTTTTATTATTCATTCAACAAATGCTTATTAGGAACTTGTTTGGGAATTCCGTGGCGGTCCATGGTTAGGACTCTGCGCTCTCACTACCGAGGGCCCTGGTTCAATCCCTGGTCAGGGAACTAAGATCCCACAAGCCTCTTGGCACAGGCCTCTCCCCCCGAAAAAAAAAAAAAAAAAGAACGTGCTTGTCAACGATCAGTCTCTGTGCTAGGGATAGAGCAGTAAAAAATTTTTTTTAAATTTTTAAATAAGAATTAAAAACAGCTGCCCTCTCATGGAGTTTAAATGGGTTTTACATGGATTATTTCTCTAACCCTTGCAAGAGTGGATAAATTCTTTAATATTCCCATTTCACAGCTAAAGAGTCTGAGGTCCAGAAAAGTTAAGTATCGATATTAGTGGCCTGAACAAAGTCTTATATCTTAGAAGTAGTGAAGCTAGGATTCAAATGCAGGCCCACGTGCTTCCTCAGGAGGTTATACTGCTGGTGGTACATTAAGCTCCTACTATGTGCTCTGACCTTGTCCACTGAGGTACATACCCTATGAACCTCAGAGATAGATATTTCCTCCCCTTTTACAGTATGACTCTGAGACTCAGAAAAGGGTAGCAATTCATCAGAGGTCAAAATATCATTCAAGGGACTTCCCTGGTGGTCCAGTGGTTAAGACTCCACACTCCCAATGCAGGGGGCCTGGGTTCGATCCCTGGTCAGGGAACTAGATCCCACATGCTGCAACTAAGAGATCACATGCCACACGTAAACATCCCTCATGCCGCGACTGAAACCTGGCACAGCCAAATAAATAAATAAATATTTTTAAAAAATATATCATTCAAAAAAATATGGAGGGACTTCCCTGGTGGCGCAGTGGTTAAGAATCTACCTGCTTGGGCTTCCCTGGTGGCACAGTGGTTGAGAATCTGCCTGCCAATGCAGGGGACACGGCTTCGAGCCCTGGTCTGGGAAGATCCCACATGCCGCGGAGCAGCTAGGCCCGTGAGCCACAACTACTGAGCCTGTGCGTCTGGAGCCTATGCCCCGCAACAAGAGAGGCCGCGACAGTGAAAGGCCCGCGCACTGCGATGAAGAGTGGCCCTCGCTTGCCGCAACTAGAGAAAGCCCTCACACAGAAACGAAGACCCAACACAGCCAAAAATAAAAATAAATAAATAAAAATTAAGACAGATAATGAAACTAAAGTAATTTATAAAAAAAAAATAATAATAATAATCCACCTGCCTATGCAGGGGACACGGGTTCGAGCCCTGGTCCAGGAAGATCCCACATGCCGCGGAGCAACTAAGCCCGTGAGCCACAACTACTGAGCCCGCGTGCCACAGCTGCTGAAGCCCACGCGCCTAGAGGCCATGCTCCGCGACAAGAGAAGCCACCGCAATGAGAAGCCCGCACACTGCAACGAAGAGTAGCCCCCGCTCAGCACAACTAGAGAAAGCCCGCACGCAGCAACAAAGACCCAACGCAGCCAAAAAAAAAAAAAAAAAAAAATATATATATATATATATATATATATGGATATGGAATAAATTATGTAAACATTTAGGGACTTAAAACAACAATAAATATTTATTATCTCTTAGAGTTTCTGTGAATTGGGAATTCAGGAGCTGTTTGGCTGGGCAGTTCTGGCTCAAGGTTTCCCATGGGGATGCGGTCAGATGACACGTGGGACTACAGTGTTCTGATGGCATGGTCGAGGTGGTGGGGCAGCTCCCCTTCCAAAGCGACTCACTCACATGGCTGGCGAGTTGATATTGGCTGGTGGCTGGGGACCTCAATTCCTCTCCCTCTGGGCCTAACCACCAGGTTGCTGGAATGTCCTCTTGACATGGCGTTGGCATCCCCCAGAGCAAGTGATCCTCAGAGTAAGCTGAGAGCGGGAATGCTTTTTATACCTCAGCCTTGAAAGTCACACATTGTCACCAATATCCTATTGGCCACACACTGGCCAGCTCTGTTCATCATGGGAGGGGATGATAACAAGGGTGTTACTACTAGAGGGCAAGGATCATTTGGGGACCATCTTGAAGGCAAGTTACCCCATCGACTATGCATCGTGCCCGGTGAAAATAAGGTGAACAAGGGAAACAGATCTGCCCTGAGTGGTGCTGACACTCTAGTAGCGGAGACAGACAGTATTTCATCAGTCAAAGACTTATTCACAAACTCAGCTACTCAACAAATATTTACCAAATCCTGACTATGCATTGGACTTTGTGCCAGGCCCTGGGGATAAAGTCATGATAAAAATGGACACTCTACTGCTTAAGAGGCAGTCACAGCCCAGTAGGAGAGATAAATTAGTCGAATAAAAATGAAGGGGAAAAAAAAAAAAAAAATGAAGGGGGACTTCCCTGGTGGTCCAGTGGTTAAGACTCTGCACTTCCACTGCAGGGGGTGCGGGTTCCATCCCTGGGAACTAAGATCCCACATGCCACACAGCACAGCCAAAAAAAAAGTAAAGGGGGGATGGGGGAAGGGGAGGAAGGGATAAATTAGGAGTTTGGGGTTAACATATACACACTACTATATGTAAAGTAGATAAACAACAAGGACCTACTGAATAGCACAGGGAAATATATTCAGTATCTTGTAATAACCTATAATGCAAAAGAATCTGAAAAAGAATATATATATGTGTATATATATATATATATATAACTGAGTCACTTTGCTGTACATATGAAACTAACACAACATTGTAAATCAACTATACTTCAATTAAGAAAAAAAAGAAATAGAAACTTTGAGAAGTGTTGTCAGGAAAAAGAAGAGGGAGCTATGATTAAGCCAGTGTCTGGCTTAATGTAGGAGTCAGGAAAAGATATTCTGAGAATGTAAACTCTCAGCTGAGCTTTACAGAGTCAATAAAGGTTAAAACTACCAAAGCAGGGAAAGAACCCCAGGCAGAGAGCATGGGCTGCACCTGCCAAGACCCAGAGTTTAAGTTCATTCTCTTTGTCTGACTCTGCCTCCCTGAGGGTCTCTCCTTGGCCCTCATCACCACCCCTCCCTCCCAGACTCTCTGTGGGAGGTTTAAAACGTCCTCAAATCCTTTGATATTCTTCATTTATATGGGGGGGGGGCAGGAATCTATGTCCCCTGTCTTTGAATCTGTCCTCTATGACTGCTTGATCAATAGAATATGATAGGGCTTCCCTGGTGGCGCAGTGGTTGAGAATCTGCCTGCCAGTGCAGGGGACACGGGTTTGAGCCCTGGTCCGGGAAGATCTCACATGCCGCAGAGCAACTAAGCCCGTGCACCACAACTACTGAGGCTGCGCTCTAGAGCCCATGAGCCACAACTACTGAGCCCACATGCCACAACTACTGAAGCCCGTGCGCCTAGAGCCTGTGCTCCGTGACAAGAGAAGCCACCGCAATGAGAAGCTGGCACCACAATGAAGAGTATCCCCCGCTCGCCACAACTAGAGGAAGCCCGCGCGCAGCAACAAGGACCCAACGTAGCCAAAAATAAATAAATAAATAAATAAATTTTTTTAAAACTAGAATATGATAGAAGTGAATGCTGGGCCAATTTCTGAGTCCAGCCCTTAAGAAATGGGCAGCCTCCCCTCAAAAAGCTAAACATCGAATTATCATAGGACCCAGCAGTTCCACTCTTAGGCATATACCCAAAGAATTGAAAGCAGAGACTCAAACAGATATTTGTATGCCAATCATTATGGCAACATTATTCACAATAGCCAAATGTGAAACAACCAAATCCATCCATCAGGTGATGAATGGATAAATAAAATGTGGTAAATCAATACAATGGAATAATATTCACCCATAAAAAAGGATGAAGCACTGATACATGCCTCAATTTGGATGAACCTTGAAAACATTATGCTAAGTGAAAGAACCCAGATACAAAAGGTGATGAAAAAAGAAGTAGGTAGTGGTGATGGTTGCATGACACTGTGAATGTACTTAATGCCACTGAATTGTTCACGTAAAAATGGTTAAAATGGTGGATTGTATGTTATACATTTTTACCACAATTTTTAAAAAATTAATAATGTAATATACCCAAAATGACTGAATTGTACACTTTAAATGAGTGAATTGCATGGTCTGCGCATATCTCAGTGAAGCTGTTTTTAAAAAAAGGAAGTGGTCAGCTTCCACTTTCTGTTTCTTGGGACACTTGCTCTTAACCCCAGCCTCCATACAAGCACAAGACAAAGCACCTTATGGAGACGTCCACATGGAGAGGAACCAAAGCTTCTGACCCTCAGCCCGGCCAACAGCCAGCACCGTCTTGCTGGCCACGTGAGTGAGCCGTCTTGGAAGGAGATCCTCTGGCAGACAGTCAAGTCACCCCAGAGGGAGGAGAGAGAAGCCATTCTTGCCAAGCCATGCCCAAAGTGCTGATCTGTAAGAAAAATAATTGTTTGCTGTGAATTCCCTGGTGGTCCAGTGGTTAGGACTTGGCCTCTTTCACTGCTGGGGCCCCAGTTCCCCTGGTTGGGGAACTAAGAACCAGCAAGCCCTGCGGCGCAAGGTTGCTGATCACTTGCTACAGAGCATTAGATAACCCGAATATTCTCCCCACCCAATTCTCTCTTCTCCTATTCTCTCCGTTTTTGCCCAACCCCAATTCTCTTTCTCTCCCTCACTCTAGTTCCTTTCTCTGCTGAAAGTGGCAGAAAAATAAACAGAAACTTTGAGAAGTGCTGTCACGGAAAAGAAGGAGCTATGACAGTGTCTGGCTTAGTGTAGGAGTCAGGAAATAATATTCTGAGAATGTGAACTCACTCTCCATTTTTCTGAATTTAGTCTCTCTGATAGTTTCATTCATTTACATTTCCCTGAGGACGTCCTCAATGCCCAGCCCTGTGCTAGGCAATATATAACCTCTAGGGGGAGTATTTTGTACTGTGGTTTCAGGGACCATCTCTCAGAGGAAGTAATGACCAAACAGACTCGGGAGGAACGAAAAGAAGTCAGGTGACTGTGCCATGGTGACCCCAGGGGACAAAGGGATCATTGAGAAACCAGATCATGAATTTTTTAAAAACTGAGATATAATTGACATATAACATTGGATTAGTTTTGTGTATGGTCTTTTTATTTTATTTTTTTATAAATTTATTTATGTATTTATTTATTTTTGGCTGCGTTGGGTCTTGCTGCACACGGGCTTTCTCTAGTTGCAGCGAGCAGGGGCTACTCTTCGTTGAGGTGTGCGGGCTTCTCACTGTGGTGGCTTCTCGTGTTGCAGAGCACGGGCTCTAGGTGCACGGGCTTCAGTAGTTGTGGCACAGCGGCTCAGTAGTTGTGGCTCATGGGCTCTAGAGCACAGGCTCAGTAGTTGTGGTGCACAGGCTTAGTAGCCCCGCGGCATGTGGGATCTTCCCGGACCAGGGCTCGAACCCATGTCCCCTGCACTGGCAGGCAGATTCTTAACCACTGCACCACTAGGGAAGTCCCTTTATTTTTTTTTAAGCCTGGAAATCTATTTGATAATTGCAATAGTGTGATCATTGTACTTTGAGGCAAATAGAGAATGTAAAAAATTCAGGATCCTAGGGAATTCCCTGGCGGTCCAGTGGTTAGGACTCTGTGCTTTCACTGCGGAGGGCCCAGGTTCAATCCCTGGTTGGGGAACTAAGACCCTGCAAGCCACTGGCTCAACAAAAAAAAAAAAAAAAAAAAATTCAGGATCCTGAGTACTAAAGATGCAAGTCTACTCTTCCAGAATGAGCACTGCTTTGCTTAGAATAATTTGAGGCTATCTTTGAAATGAGCAAGTTTGGGAAGCACATGCCTCTTCAGATTTGTCATGTTTCTTCCAAATATTGCTGGGACCCCTAGGAAAGGCCCTTTCCTAACTGCTTTCCTGACCCCCAATTCAGCCTCCAATCATGACCTTACCCCTTATCTTACTCTAGAGGATGAGATGCAGGTGCAGATGGTTTGAAGTTCAGGGACAGAATGAGAAGAGCCATTTGATCATTTTATTTTATTCTGTCAAAAATTTTTATTTTATATTTGGGACTTTTAATGGGCCCTTTTTTGTCCTATGAGTTATACTGTACTGTATCTTCATAATTAGTTAAGTTATGGTTTATGATATTGATTTATATAACTGATATGTTTGTATCATTATAGTTAATTTTTAATTCTAATGAAGGGAAAAAGTGACACCAATAAATCAAAGATGAAGTTAACCAATTAAAAAAACTTGGATCTTCAAGATTAAAAAAAAAAAAAATCTTCAAGCTTACAGAAAGTAGTCCAGGGCTTCCCTGGTGGCACAGTGGTTAAAAATCCGCCTGCCAACGCAGGGGACACGGGTTTGAGACCTGGTCTGGGAAGATTCCACATGCCGCGGAGCAACTAAGCCCATGAGCCACAACTACTGAGCCTGCACTCTAGAGCCCGCGAGCCACAACTACTGAAGCCCACATGCCACAACTACTGAAGCCCGCGTGCCTAGAGCCCATGCTCTGCAACAAGAAAAGCCACCACAATGAGAAGCCCACGCACTGCAATGAAGAGTAGCCCCCGCTCGCTGCAACTAGAGAAAGCCCATGCGCAGCAACAAAGACCCAACGCAGCCAAAAATAAATAAAAATAAAATAAATTTATAAAAAAAAGAAATAGTCCAATGAATATTTACATAACTTTATGTAGATTCATTAATTTTAAGTTTTGACACATTCTCTCTCTCTCTCACATGCACACACACATTACATATATATTTATATATATATAATTTTTTTTTTGCTAAACCATTTTAGAGTTAGTCATCCCAGGTCTTTAAATAAATGCAGGGAAAAGTTTTGAGAATTTTTTTTGAGAACTACAGATCTCACCAGGAAACTCTGGAAGGCCAGATTCTCTTAAACATTTCTGGTACATAAAAAGCCAAATATGCACAAATTTCTTAAACCAAAAGATTCATTCCTGGGACTTGTCTGGTGGCGCAGTGTTTAAGAATCCGTCTGCCAATGCAGGGGACACAGGTTTGAGCCCTGGTCCGGGAAGATCCCACGTGCCACGGAGCAGCTAAGCCCATGTGCCACAACTATTGAGCCTGTGCTCTAGAGCCCACGAGCCACAACTACTGAGCCTGTGTGCTGCAACTACTGAGCCCGCATGCCTTGAGCCCATGCTCCGCAAAAAGAGAAGCCACCACAATGAGAAGCCGGCGTACTGCAACAAAGAGTAGCCCCCGCTCAGCCACAACTAGAGAAAGCCCGTGCACAGCAACAAAGACCCAATGCAACCAAAAATAAATTAATTAATTAATTTAAAAAAATTCATTCCTGAGGTCTGGGTCACTTGAACATTTCTATATTTAACTCCAAATATTCCCCAGGGTTAAATGATGTCAACTAGGGAAAAAATTATGGTGACAAGGGGATTCACTAAGTTCTCTTTTTTTTTTTAATCAATATTTATTTATTTATTATTTTTGGCTGTGTCCGGTCTTAACTGCAGCATGCAGGCTTCTTTCTAATTGTGGCACACAGGCTCCAGAGCATGTGGGCTCTGTGGTTGAGGCACACCAGCTCTCTAGTTGTGGCACGCGGGCTCAGTAGTTGCGGTGCGCGGGCTTAGCTGCTCCGTGGCATGTGAGATCTTAGTTTCCCAAGCAGGGATGGAACCCGCATCCCCTAGATTACCAGGGAAGTCCCTCACTAAGTTGTCTTGATCATCACTGTGGCTGATGGCATTTTGCAAAGATGAGTACAATAATATCTCTCATCCTACATACTCTTCTCGCAACATCCCTTTGACACTACTTCCATTGAAGGGGTGGGAGGTCTATGTTTCCTTCCTTGAAACTGGACTGGATTTGGCGACTGTTTGACCAATAGAATGTGGCAAAAGGGACACTGCTTAACTTCCGAGCTAAGTCAGGAAAGAGGAGGCCACTTCCACCCTGTTCATGGGAACACTTGAGTCTGAGCCCTGAACTGCCTGATAAGCAGTCCTACTGCGCTGAGGCCACCATGTTGAGAGGAAGCCCAACCAGCCCATGAGGAGACACCGTGCGGAGAAGCCCTGAAACTACACAAAGATGGAGAGGTCCCTGCCCAGCCCCCAGCTCTCCATTCATCCACTGTTCCAGTTCTAATCATATGATCTGCAGTCATATGAGAAGTCCCAGGCCAGAATCAGCCATCCTGAATTCCTGACTCACAGATACTGTAACAGATAATAAAATGAAATTGGTGCAGCCACTATGGAAAACATCATGGAGGTTCCTTAAAAAACTAAAAATAGAGTTACCATACGATCCAGCAATCCCACTCCTGGGCATATATGTGGAAAAGATGAAAACTCTAATTCGAAAAGATACATACACCCCAATGTTCATAGCAGCACTATTTACAATAGCCAAGACATAGACGCATCCTAAATGTTCATCTACAGAGGAATGGGTAAAGAAGATGTGGTACAAATATACAATGGAATATTACTCAGCCATAAAAGAAGAATGATACAATGCCATTTGCAGCAACATGAATGGACCTAGAGATTATCATACTAAGTGAAGTAAGTCAGACAGAGAAAGACAAATATCATATGATATCACTTATATGTGGAATCTAAAAAAAGATACAAATGAACTTATTTACAAAACAGAAATAGACTCACAGACATAGAAAACAAACTTATGGTTACCAAAGGGAGAAGGGGGGAAGGGATAAATTAGGAGTATGGGATTAAAATATACACACTACTATATATAAAATAAACAAGATTCTACTGTGTAGCACAGGGAACTATATTCAATATTTTGTAGTAACCTATAATGGAAAAGAATCTGAGAAAGAATATATACGTATAACTGAATCACTTTGCTGTACAAGTGAAACTAATACCTCATTGTAAATCAACTATACTTCAATAAAAATTGTTTGTCTTGAAAAAAAAGAATAAATGTCAGCCACCTTAAAAAAAAAAGATAATCAAATGATTGTTGCTGCTTCAAGCCACTAAACTTCAGGGAAGTTTTTTTTTTTAATTGTGGTAAAATGCACATCACATAAAATGTACTAGCTCACCCATTTCTAAGTGTACAGTTTGGTATTGTTCAGTACATTTACCTCATCGTGCTACCAATCTCCAGAAATTTTTCATCTTGCAAAACTGGAACTCTATACCCATTAAACAATTCTCCATTTTTCCCTCCACCCAGCCCCTGGCAACCACCATTCTACTTTTAGTTTCTATGAGTTTGACTACTCTAGATACCTCATATAAGTGAAATCATACAGTATTTATCATTCTGTGACTGACTTATTTCATTTAGCATAAGGTCCACAAGGTTCATCCATGTGTAGCATGTGTCAGAATTTCCTTCCTTTTTAAGGCTGAATATATTGCACTGTAAGTACATACCACATTTTGTTTATCCATTCATCCATCAATAGACATTTGGGTTGTTTCTACCTTTTCCACTAGGATGAATAGTGCTGCTGTGAACATGGGTGCACAAATATCTCTTTGAAACAGCTTTCACTTCTCTTGGATATACACCCATGGGCAGTTTGGTTTTTAGCAACAGCTAATCAGAACAGCTGCCCAAACTGAGACTGTGTAACTTAAAAGGGTTGGAGACCAGTTATTCAGTAGATCAGGCTCCTGGGTTTAAGGATTACATAATTACTTCCACCCAGGTGACTGCTCACCGTTAACCAAGGCAGCGGTTCTCACCCACCTGCACATTAGCATTATCTGGAGAGCTTTTTAGCAAAGGCAGTGCCCAGGCCCCACCTTCAGAGACTGCTTAATTGGTCCAGGGTGGAGCTGAGACATTGGGATTTTTACAAAATGCTCCCCAGATGATTCTAAATTGCAGTCACTGTGGAGAACAGTGGAAGAAAGATCTGAGTCCTGCTTCATTCTAGCCTGAATTCTTTTCCTGTTCTTCCTGTTAGAACCATGTAACTCTTAGGGCTATTTAAAAGACACTGGGGGGACTTCCCCAGTGGCGCAGTGGTTAGGAATCCGCCTGCCAGTGCAGGGGGCACAGGTTGGAGCCCTGGTCCAGGAAGATTCCACATGCCACAGAGCAACTAAGCCTGTGAGCCACAACTACCAAGCCTGCGCTCTAGAGCCTGCGTGCCACAACTACTGAGCCCGCATGCCACAACTACTGAAGCCCGCGCACCTAGAGCCGGTGCTTTGCATCAAGAGAAGCCACTGCAATGAGAAGCCCGCACGCTGCAAGGAAGAGTAGCCCCTGCTCGCCGCAACTAGAGAAAGCCCACGAGCAGCAATGAAGACCCAATACAGCCAAAAATAAAAAAATAAGTAAATAAATTTATATAAATAAATAAATAAATAATAAATAAATAAAAGACACTGGGGGGAATTCCCTGGTGGTCCAGTAGTTAGAACTCAGCACTTTCACTGCCGTAGGCCCAGGTTCGATCCCCGGTCAGGGAACTAAGATTCTGCAAGCCACGTGGCAAGGCCATAAAAAAAGAAAAATTAATTAAACAACAAAAAAAGATATTGGATTGGGGGCATAAATTAAGAGTTTGGGATTAACATATACACACTACTAAATAAAAACTAGATAACCAACAAGGACCTACTGTATAGCACAGGGAACTATACTCAATATCTTGTAATAATCTATAAGAGAAAACATTCTCCAAAAAAATGTATAACTGAATCACTTTGCTGTGCACCTGAAACTAATACAACATTGTAAACCAACTATACTTCAATTAAAAAAAAAAAAAAGACATTGGCTTAAGCTCTGGGTATCTCTCATGGGTCTGCTTTTTTTTTTTAATTTTTAAAAATTTATATTTATTTTGGTTCTACCAGGTCGTAGTTGCAGCACATGGGACCTTTTAATTGCGGCATGCATGTGGTATTTAGTTCCCGGATTAGGGATCGAACCTGGGCCCCCTGCATTGGGAGTTCAGTGTCTTACCCACTGAACCACCAGGAAAGTACAGGTCAATTCACTTTCTGAGCCATTCTGTACACACGGTCTGCTGTTTAGAAGCTATGAGAGTCAAATAATACATGGAGATTTAAAAACTAATTTTTTAAAATAAATTTATTTTTTTTCGGCTGCGTTGGGTCTTCGTTGCTGCACGTGGGCTTTCTCTAGTTGCAGCGAGCGGGGGCTAATCTTCGTTGGGGTGCACGGGCTTCTCATTGCGGTGGCTTCTCTTGTTGCAGAGCAGGGCTCTGCGCATGTGGGCTTCAGTAGTTGTGGCATGCAGACTCAGTAGTTGTGGCACGCGGGCTCTAGAGTGCAGGCTCAGTAATTGTGGCGCAGGGGCTTAGTTGCTCCGCGGCATGTGGGATCTTCCCAGACCAGGGCTCGGACCCGTGCCCCCCCCCGCCCCCGCACTGGCAGGCAGCCTCCCAACCACTGCGTCACCAGGGAAGTCCCCAAAAATAATATGTTTTAATAAAAGTATAATATGATAAAGTACATACATTTCATTATACAGATTGATGAATTCACATCTGTATGAAGTGTTATGGGTCAAACTGTGTCTCCTAAGAAGATATGTTCAAGTCCCAATACCTGCTTTGTAGGAATGTGACCTTACTTGGAAATAGGGTCTTTGCAGATGTAATCAAATTAAGATGAAATCATTAGTGTGGGCCCTAATCCAATATGACTGGTGTCTTTCTTCCTTCCTTTCTTTCTTCCTTCCTTCCTTTCTTAATTGAAATATAGTTGATTTACAATGTTGTGTCAGTTTCTGGTGTACAGCAAAGTGATTCAGAATATATATATATATATATATATATATATTCTCTTTCAGATTCTTTTCCATTACAGTTTTCTCTGTCTGTGAGTCTCTGTTTTGTAAATAAGTTCATTTGCATCATTTTTTACATACATATATATCTATTTTTTTCAGATTCTTTTCCCTTATAATTTATTACAAAATATTGAGTATAGTTCCTGTGCTCTACAGTAGGTCCTTGTTGGTTATCTGGCTATGAGTTTATCATTGTTGAAGTTGGATGATGGGGACATGAGGGTTCATTTTACTCTTCCCTTTATTTTTGTGTATCTTTGAATTTTTCCATAATAAAAAGGTTTTGGGTTTTTTTTTAACTTTTTTCAAAGTTCTGATCTAAAGCTATCGAACTATGCCGTGCTACTATTTACAATCACAGGATCAAATGACCCAATGACAGGATCAAATTATCTCTGTGCAGGAAAGACTTTTAGAAGTCATGGAATGACTGGGCAGCAGAGGGCTATATCAAGTATCTTTTGGATAAGCCTTTGGAAATAAACACTTTTGCTGAGTTGCCTTATATTATTAAAGAGAAATGTAAATGGATCATAGAAGGGAAAATAAAGGAGTCAATCTCTTTTGAAGAGCGAAAACAGATCCTTAGCGTTGAATGATTTGTGAATATGTTGACCTTGAAATTGACCTTAAAGATCCATGGCATGTACTCATTTGCATTTGGTTAGGGAGTGACCTGAGCCTTTACCTGTGAGTATTTAGTAACTCTTGTCAAATGATCACTTTGTTAAAAAGAGCCCTGAAAAGTAAAGCTAACTGCTCTATAAATTATTTTCTCTGCACTTCTAGACTCATTCAACATCTAAAAGTGTCCCCTTTCCCTCTTTCCCCTTATACTTTTCTAAAGCTTATAGAGAAATTTCAATGTAATGATATATTCTCAAATTTATATATATTTAAACTTTTTTTTACAAAAGTGAAATTCACATAACATAAAATTCGCCATTTTATTTTATTTTTTGGCCACCCCACGTCATGCAGGATCTTATTTTCCTAACCAGGGATCGAACCCGTGCCCCTTGCAGTGGAAGCCCAGAGTCTTAACCACTGGACTGGGAGGGAAGTCCCTAAAATTAACCATTTTAAAGTGACCAGTTCAGTGGCATTTAGTACAGCCACCATTGGCAACCACCATCTCTATCAAGTTCCAAAACATTTTTATTACCCCAAACATAGTGGTATACATTTTGTAAATTTCCAGGAGTCTACCATGACTTTGCTATGCACACAATTCCAAAAGAACTGGAAAAGTTCAGCATGACAGCTTAATATACCTTAGTGTAAACTGTTCTTTCCATTATTTATGAACTATCTTTAACTGTGTTCATTAGGTAATCATTCATTACCAATGTAATGTTGCAGGACATCCTATCATCTCCACTCCCTATCCTCTAGTGCCGGTAACAACCTCCTCATTATTGTGATGCCCAAAAGTTCACGCAAATTTCCAAAATACCCCCAAGGGAGCAATATTGTCCCCTTGAGAATCAGTTGAGGACCAAAAATAATTTCCCTCCATAATTTTCAAAATGTCCTCTAGGGGGCGACATCATCTCCTCAAGAACTAGGTAGACCAAGGATCATCTCCTAAACTGGACTTCTTCACCTCCGACCTCCCCAATAAATCCAAGGTTGGATTAGCAAGAAAGAAGGTGGAAATCGCTATTGGGTTGGCAATCAGTAGGATCCAACACACCGTAATGTCTCTCTTTGGCCAATGGTCTCCTTTTTTCCCCAGGGTTTCCAGAGGTTGGAGCTTCTGGTGCTGCTTCTACACCGTGTGATGTGTCTTCTCTCTAAAGGACTGCTCATCCGTGGCGCAAATAACCCATCCTAGAGCCACCCCAGGAACTAGAAAAATCAAATCTTTTGCCAGAATTATGATGTTCCAAGAGTACAATGAAACAGGTGCCGTGGAGGCATTGGTTAGACTTATGGGCATTACAGAAGGTTCTGTCTCAGAAAAATACAGGAACCTGCCAGCTCAAAGATGTTTTGGAGATCCAAAAGAAGAGGTATGTTGGAATGCAATTTTTTTTCCAAAACAAAAGGCGAGTTGCTGAAACTTGTGTCTCCCCCGCCCACGCACTACAAAAAAGCCAAATGTTTGGAGGCCCTCTTGGAGTTTTGGAGGCAATTTGCATCATGGTTGGGAGACTTGCTCTCACTCATCAGCAAAGAAAACTCTAAAGCTTCTGAGCCCCATGCAAGAGGAGGTTCTCTAGCTGGTCCAAGATACAGTGTATCGGAGAGCGGAAATTTCCCTCTTAACCCCTCTTGAGTTCTTGTGGCTGGATTAGTAATAAAATTGACACAAAACAGATTAACAGGAGAAAAAGAGACACATCTTAATCCTTGCCCATGGAGGTCTCATAGAAATGGAACCTAAGAAGTGGCCAAAACAGGCAACTTCTAGACAAAAATTGTTTCTTTTAGACAAAGAAACAGTAAATTGGAGAGAAATTGACAAAACAAAGAAACTTAGGTTTGGGTGCTTCATTACTAAGGAATTTAAGCAAAGTTTGGGCTTGGGTAGTAAATTAGTAAAGAAGTAACTGTTTATATTGTTTATATAGCCTTCTTGGCCCTGAATTTCCTGTCTCTGGTGATAAGGGAGTCTTTCTACCTCTCAGTACAGGGAAGACACCTTTCACATGGGAGATATATTTCCTGTTTTCAGGGAGACAGAGAGGAAGGTCAAAGTGTCCCTCTTGTATCAGTCATTTTCTCAGTAACTTTCATTCGAAATAATCAATATGCTGTTGAGGTATATTTTGGGATGGCCTGCCCTAGGTCCCTACAAGTGCAAAGGACTCTGCCATTTGGGTCTTATAATGCGGTGATCCAGGGGCTCTCAAAAGTGGTGACTACACTACAGTTTGTCTGGTTTACTATTGATGTGCATTTAGGAAGTTTCCAGTTAGGGGCTCTTTCGAATAGTGCTGCTGTGAGCATTCTTGTTAGTACCTTTAAAAAAAATTTTCTTTTAAATTGAAGTGTAGTTGATTTACAATGTTGTGTTAATTTCTGCTGTACAGCAAAGTGACTGTTTTATATATATGTTCTTTTTTTTTTAATTTATTTATTTATTTTAGTTTTGGTTGCTTTGGGTCTTTGCTGCGCACGGGCTTTCTTTAATTCCTGCGAGCGGGGGCTACTCTTCGTTGCAGTGTCTGGGCCTCTCGTTGCGGTGGCTTCTCTTATTGCGGAGCACCGGCTCTAGGCGCAAAGGCTTCAGTAGTTGTGGCACGCGGGCTCAGTAGCTGTGGCTCACGGGCTCTAGAGCGCAGGCTCAGTAGCTGTGGCGCACGGACTTAGTTGCTCCGCGGCATGTGAGATCTTCCCGGACTAGGTCTCAAACCCGTGTCCCCTGCGTTGGCAGGCGGATTCTTAACCACTGCGCCACCAGGGAAGCCCTATATATTCTTTTTATATTCTCAGTTTTACATGTTTTCCATTATGGTTTATCGCACTGAATATAGTTCCCTGTGCTATACCGTAGGACCTTATTGTCCATCCATTCTATATGTAATAGTTTGCATCTACTAACCCTAATCTTGTTTGTGCCTTTTGTATGCACTTGTTGGATATATACTTTGGGGTTTGTCAATGAAAAAAATTAATCAGTTGATCTAGGAAAGAAATGGAAAATTTTATTTGAGCCAAATGGAAGATTATAACCTGGGAACAACCTCTCAGAAAGCTCTGAGAACTGTTCCACCCATTACAGGTCAAAGCACAGTTATATAGGTTTTTGAGACAGAAGACTGTACATTAAATGACATAGATAGTTTGCACAATCCACATCTGTGAGTACAAAGTGGTGGGTCATGTGGCCCCTTACAAGATCCAGAAGGAATGTTATCTTTTAAGGAGTTGTCTTGTTGATGCCTGGAGAATGTTTCTCTTTATGGTAGAACAGGTATTTCTGCCAATGGGGGAGGTTTGGTCGATGCCTAATGCAGATACACAGAGCGCTGCAGAGGGGAGAGAGGAGGCCAAAGGGCAGAGAAAAAAATTTTTATGTTTAAATTTTTCTTATCTTGCCATAAAACATGAATTTTATTTCACAGGTTGGAATTGCTGTATCTTGGTGTAGGTGTATGTTCAGCTGTAGTTGATAACTGCCAGGCTATTTTTCAAAGTGGCTCTAAGGGAACTCCTGTGTTTCTCCACTACTAGA
Organism: Eubalaena glacialis; assembly: GCF_028564815.1. NCBI lineage: Eukaryota > Metazoa > Chordata > Mammalia > Artiodactyla > Balaenidae > Eubalaena > Eubalaena glacialis. Next base: position 61,212,842 of record NC_083733.1, on the reverse strand, counting down.
ATACTTCTGTATTTTGGTCACCAAATGCGTGGAGGTTTTCCCACACCAAGCAATTCTCCAACCGGTATGGGGTCCTACACTTCAATTCAGTTCTGACACTAGCTGGAGTTAGCATGAGATCCTGCAAGTTAAGGGCTCGTTGCAGGAAGGGGGACCCCTTCCAGGGCCCGAGAGAGGGCTCTTGTCTAACACTTGGAAATGAATTGTCCGAGGAGACACACGTGCTGACAAAAGCAAAAGACTTTATTGGGAAGGGGCACCTGGGTGGAGAGCAGCAAGGTAAGGGAACCCAGGAGAACTGCTCTGTCACATGGTTCGCAGTCTCAAGGTTTACAGTGACGGGGTTAGTTTCCGACTGTCTCTGGCCAATTATTCTGACTCAGGGTCCTTCATGGAGGCGCATGCATCTCTCAGCCAAGATGGATTCCAGCGTGAGGCTTTCTGGGAGGTTGGCAGGACATATCATCTCCTCCCTCCTCCTTTTGGCCCCTCCTGAATTCTTCTGGGTTAATTTTACAGGACATACTATGGGCTGGTGTGTCCTCCCTCCTTTGGGCCCCTCCCGCATTCTCCCAGTTAGTTTTCGGTGGCAGCACCCTGATCCTTATTGGGACCTCTTGCTGCGAAACAACTCATACAAGTGGTTATCATCATGTCTAGCCAAGGCGGGCGGTTTCGGTCAACGATTCCCTAACAGGCTCAGTTCCAGGAGACGGCCCACCTGCAACTTCAAGTGAAGTTGGCAAGTACCTACAGATTGGAGGTTCCCACAATCCCTTCTTCCAGTTCAATTAATTTGCTAGAGGGGCTCACAGAACTCAGGAAAACAGTTTACTTAGAAGATTACCAGTTTATTACAAAGAAGATGAAAGAATGCTAACAGAACAGGTAGATGAAGGGATGCATAGGGCAAGGTCCAGAAGGATCCAGAGCACAGAACACAGAAGCTTCAGGAATTCCCTGGTGGTCCAGTGGTTAGGACTCCGCGCTTTCACTGCCGAGGGTGCGGGTTCAATCTTTAATCCCTGTTTGGGGAACTAAGATCCCTCAAGCCATGTGGAGAGGCCAACAAACAAACAAACAAACAAAAAAACCCACAACACAGAAGCTTCCTTCCCCTTGGAGTTTGGAGTGTACCACCTTCTTGGAACATGGATGTTTTCTTATTCACCAACCCAGAAGTTCTCCAAACCCCAGAGCTCAGGGATTTTTAGGGAGGTGTCACTATATAGGCACGATTGATCAGATTAGATCATTGGCCATTGGTGATTAAGCTAATCTCCAGCCCTTCTCCTTTCTCCTAGGGGTTGGGGAGTAGGACTAAAAGTTGCAAACCTCTAATCTCCTGATTGGTTCCCCTGGCAACCAGCTTTGTGGCTTTCCAAAAGTCACCTCATTAACATAAACTCAGGTGTGGTTGAAAGGGGCTTGTATGAATAAGAAAAGGCACTTTTATCTATAGCTCTTATCACTTAGGAAAGTCCTAGGGCTTTAGGAGGTCAGTGCAAGGTACAGGGACAAAGACCAAATATGTATTTCTTAATATAAATCACAATACACATGGTTAGACCAATTTATAGTCCTGTCAGCAGTGTAGGAGAGTTCTAGTTGCTCCACATTAGCACCAATACCTGGTTTAGTCACACTGTGCAATACTACACAGAAATGAGAATGAATGAACTTCAACTAAATGTCACAAATCTAATGTTGAGTGAAGGAAGCCAGATACCAAAGAGTATAGGTTAGAAGTCAGAAGGGTTATTACCCTGGGAAGAGGTAGTGACTAGATGGGGACAGGAGGAGACTCTGGATTGGCTTATCATTTTCCGTTTTCTTTTTTTTGTTTGTTTTTTCCACCCTACCCCCTTTTTAAAAAATAATTTTCCGTTTCTTGATTTAGGTGCTGATTACATGGCATATTCACTTCATGTAAACCTATCAAGCTGTATAATGCTGAACTAAAACCAATAAAACACCGGGTTATTTTATCACCAAAATGGGTTTATCCAGGAACAGAAGAACTGCAATTCAGGGGTCATAATTTATGAGGAACTACAGGCAAGTCCAAAGAGCAAAGGAAGGGAGTCTGCTTTTATAGGGAAAAGGGGGGAGTTGGGAGGGGCTGTTCTACATGAAAGTTCGTTGGAGGAAAGTAGGAGTTCATGGGTGCCCATGACTTCTCATTGGCGGGGCTGTAACATTTCTCATTGGCTGGGCTGTTGCTAAGCGAGGAGAAATTCTTCCTTTGGTATAGTAAAGCCGTTGCCCCTCCTGTTTGGGAGTGCAAGGTAGTTTCTTTCCGTGGGGTACACAATTGGCATAAGGAGCAGGGCATGAGAGCTCCCTCTTCTGGCCTCTTGACTCCATCTTTTCTTTTTTTTTATAAATTTATTTATTTTTGGCTGCGTTGGGTCTTCGTTGCTGCCCTGGGCTTTCTCTAGTTGTGGCGAGCGGGGGCTGCTCTTCGTTGCGGTGCGCGGACTTCTCATTGCGACGACGTCTCTTGTTGCGGAGCACGGGCTCTAGGCACGTGGGCTTCAGTAGTTGTGGTACGCGGGCTCAGTAGTTGTGGTGCATGGGCTTAGTTGCTCCGCGTCACGTGGGATCTTCCCGGACCAGGGCTCGAACCCATGTCCCCTGCATTGCAGGCGGATTCTTTTTTTTTAAAGTTGAATTCATACTGTATTTTCAGGTTTTTTTTTAACTTTGGGTTTATTTATTTATTTATGGCTGTGTTGGGTCTTCGTTTCTGTGCGAGGGCTTTCTCTAGTTGCGGCAAGTGGGGGCCACTCTTCATCGCGATGCGCGGGCCTCTCATTATCGCGGCCTCTCTTGTTGCGGAGCACAGGCTCCAGACGCGCAGGCTCAGTAGTTGTGGGTCACAGGCCTAGTTGCTCCACGGCATGTGGGATCCTCCCAGACCAGGGCTCGAAGCCGTGTCCCCCGCATTGGCAGGCGGACTCTCAACCACTGCGCCACCAGGGAAGTCCCTGACTCCATCTTAAATGAGGTTTCTGTTTATTAATGTTCACAACACTTGTGATTATATTTTTTCTGTATGTATGCTAGTCTTTAATAAAGTAATAAAAATAAAAATAAGGGTAGTCTGTGGACCTCTGGTAAGCCTCAAGGAGAAATAAACCTTGGGGTTTTATAAAAAGCCATGGTCTGTCTGGTGATTGATTCTTCTAGTACTAATAATCAGCTCTTGGCATATTCATGGGTTCTGTGAAGACCACTGGCTGGCCACAGAATCCCAGGTGATGGTGCATTATCTGAGGCACCAAGAGATGAAGTGGGCAGGCCCAGCATCTAGTGAAAGTGTTATATTGGGGACTGAACCCAAGCTGGTCCTCAAGGCACAAGTAGTTCTGTGAAAAGGTCTCACACTTACCAGCCACTGGTGGCAGATTGTTTACCTTGGATCCTTTCCAATTGGAAGGGTCATCAATTCCCCTTCATTGGAATAATGATTGTCATCACTGTTGGGAACTTTTTTTTTTTTTTGCCTCTGCCCTATTTCTGCCAGCATCACCATCCCTGAACTTTACTATCTGTTTTCACAGTATAAATTTTTAAAAGTTAAAAACATCACCCTCACACAAAACCATGGTGAGCACGTATCAAAGATGTTACTTAACTTATCAATGGGGGAACTAGCAGAAAAATAAAGCTGGTTCAAGGGAGGACATGAGATATGAATATGTACAGACAGTGGGGAAAAAAAAGCCGGAATTAAGTTGGAAAGTTTGATACAAAACTGGTTAATGTCTTTCAGGGTTGTCTTTTCTGGCAGAAAAAAATCACTTTGAAACATGAGAATCTTCCATAACTTTACTGAGTCTGGACCCTAATCAACAATTAAATATTAAGTCCAAGTGTCATCTAGAATGTCAGAAGCTCGTGATGGACAACGTTGTAGTATGACACTGAAAAAGCATGGAGAAATCTTGCTTCCTGGGATTCGCTGATATTTTCATTTTCCTCATTACCTAAAAGCAGATGGCCCTCTAGAATTGTGGCTTATTGAAGCTTCAGAAATGGTGCCAACTGGAGACCACATCTTGAAAAGACGGTACCATCTTCCTAGACGTGGTCTGTGGTCTCACCTAGTATTGTTTTGTCTATAACTAGAATACACAGGGTTCAGAAATCAAGGCATAGAAGGGGAATGGCACGTTTCACAATTACACATAATGACCCACTTCTGTGCTTTTCCTTTCCATTCTCACAATCCTGCTCTACTAGCTCTCCGTGTGTTAAAAAAAAAAAAACCTTTTTTGGACAATTTAGTTATGAGCATGTGCCAATGTTTTATTACAATCATGCATGCAAGGAAAAAAGGTCTCTTGTAGGCCAACTGAAACATTTTCTCTTGGTAAGGTCATTTTATAGAAGAGAATTGTTAAATCACCCTATTAGACTACAGATTAGATCCAGAAAGAAAGATGATCCGGTTAAAGATAGCAGATTCTTGGCTGGCAGTCAGCTGACTGTTAACTGGGTGGGCCACTGATTTCCCAGAAGTTTCATTCCATCAAAATTCAATAGAAAATGGCTTAATCATTTCACTTTATCAGGAATGCCAATTTCTTCCCTGAAGGAGGTTGTAAATTACCCACACGAAGAGCTTGTGTCCCAGACCAGGTTTGGGACATTTTAAATTTTATAGTAAGATTAATATAGCGGGTGATCTGGCGCCTCTGTCTCCAGGGGTTTCTCTGTTCCTGGAAACTAAGTGGTCCTTGCCTTGTTTCAGGGCCTGAAATAAGCTATTTCTTCTGCCTGGAATTATCTCCTCTTCATGTCTCAGCTTAAACAACCCTGTCCCCCGCTTACTCTTCAACTTACGAGGTTCTTTCCCCTGGGGCATTATCAGTTTTTAAGCTCCAAAAAGAAACTATGTTCCACTCGCCCATCACAGGACTTGGCACTGTACAAGGAGCTCACAAAAGCATCGAATGAAGATCCTCTCTTGAAAACAGGACTGAACAGAATTTTTGCAGGAGGCAATGGAATACTAGCTCTGATTAAAAATCTTGTTATGCTCCTTAAGGCTAATCCTATGACCTTGAGCCAATTACCTAGACACCGCGAGGTTCAGTCTGCACCCATTAAACGGGCAGCTTGGACTTCCCTGGTGGCACAGTGGTTAAGAATCTGCCTGCCGATGCAGAGAACACGGGTTCGAACCCTGGTCCGGGAAGATCTCACACGCCGCGGAGCAACTAGGCCCGTGCGCCACAACTACTGAGCCTGCGTGCTGCAACTACTGAAGCCGGCGCGCCTAGAGCCCGCGCTCCGCAGCAAGAGAAGCACCGCAATGAGAAGCCCGCGCACCACAACGAAGAGTAGCCCCGCTCGCCGCAACTAGAGAAAGCCCGCGTGCAGCAACGAAGACCCAAAGCAGCCAATAAATAAATAAATAAAATAATTCTCACTTTAAAAAAAATTTAAAAACAAATGGGCAGCCAATAGTAGCTTCCCTTAGTACAGTCGTGAGGATCAAAAGATTTTACGTTTTTATACTCGAACCCAGTCAGTGCTCCCATGTCCAGCATTTAAGATCTTCCACTTACTAAGCGAGCTCTAGGTTCATAACTCCCCTAAAGCACTACCAAGGACCGCCCTCCCCGCCCACCCGCACCGCCCAAGGATAACATCATCAACCCAGGTCTCTAATGATGTCATCTCCGGGCCTGTTCAGCTTCATCCTCCGGAAACCTACAACTCCAGGCAACCGGTCTCCAGCCTTCGGTTATTTTTTTCTCTCCATAGCCCGAATTCCTTCTTTCCCATTCTTCCACCTAAAACTTTCGACTCTTCCCGCCTTCCCTCAAGGTAGCAATTTTCGGTTCTCCCCGCTTGCTCTCGAGCGAATTCCTCAAAGTATTTTACTCTCTTAATTAATCGCTTCACTAGCCCCACACTTCAGCTCTTTCCGTCTAAATCCTATTACCGCCGCCGGTTGTCAGTCGGCTGTTTCCGCCTCCTGTCACCCACCCTAGACACCGCCTTCGCTTCTTTCCGGATCACCTCAGTTCCTTGTTTTTTCCCAGTCCCGATTCGCTTCGGCTATTTCCGGCTCCCCGGGGCCTCCCATTCTTTCTCTAGCCCCACCCCCGTTAACAACTTCGGCTCTTTCCGCCCCTCGCGATCTTCAGCTCAGATCCTTCCGGCTTTTTCCGCCTTGCCTCGGCCTCACTCTCTCCCTTCGGCTCTTTCCGCGGCCCTTCGAGAGAGCAGTCTGTGCCTCTCTCCTCCACGTGACGCCGCCTCCACCTCCCAGTTCCCCCTCCCACCTCGCCCTTCCTCCCGCTTCAGCCTCTTGGCACGTCCGGGCCCGAGCCGCCATTTTGTGTGAATTTCTGACTGCGGCGGGGCCCGGGAAGCCGGGGCACCAAGGGCGGGCAGACAGACAGACCGTCGGCCTGTCTCCGCGGCCCGTTTCCTTTTCCTAAATTCCTTTTTTTTTTTTTTTTTTAAATCGCCCTCGCTCGCTCCATTGCGCGCGGCCCGCGCTAATTACACCGAACCACCCACCAGTGTCCGTGTCCCCCGGGTCTCCCATCCCCGGGCCCGCAGCGGTGTGTGTGTGTGTGTGTGGTGGGTTCTCTCGCCCCGATGAGGGCCCCGCGCCTGTGAGCGAGTGACCCCAGGGGCGGGCTGCGGAGAAAGCAGGCGGCGAGCGGCCCGCTGAGGCCTAGGCCGTGCGGCCTACGCGGAGGTCGGCGCAGAGGTGATTCCGAAACTGAAAAAATATATACCCATTCCTATCAGGAGCCCTCAGAGCTGAAGTGTGCCCCTCCCGCCACGCCCAAGCAGTCCTTTTTCGTGCATTAACATCCCCTCCCCCCCAAAGGAACTATGGAGGCCGCGCCCGGGACCCCCCCGCCGCCGCCATCAGAGTCGCTGCCGCCGCCATCGCCGCCACCGCCATCAACGCCTTCGCCTCCTCCGTGTTCCCCCGACGCCTGCCTGGCCACCCCGCACCTCCTCCACCACCGCCTCCCGCTCCCTGACGACAGGTCAGGCCCCCGGCCCGGCCGGGGCGGTGTCCCCGGGGGGAGGTTGAGGAGGAGGAGGAAGGGGGCGGCCGCCATGTTGGGCCGGGCCGCGGAGGAGGAGGAGGAGGAGGAGGAAGGGCGGGGTCGGTGGGTGTCTCTCGCTCGCTCGCTCTTTCTCACTTGCTTTCTCTCCCGGCCTCATGCGTTTCCCCCCCCTCGCGGCGCTCGCCCGCTCTCCCTCGCTCTCGCTCTGTCTTTTTTGGGCGCCATGCTGAGGGGAAGGTGAGGAGGCGCCCCCCGGACCCCCCGCGCCCGCCCTGGGGAGGGGGCGCCGGGGGCGGGGGGGCTTCGGAGGCCCACCGGGGTCCTGGCTGCCCCTGCTCCCGGAGCTGGCAGCCACGGGCCCGCCTGCCCGTCGCCTGGCTTCGGGGAAGGGAATGGGGGAGGGGCTCCCGGACCCTTTTGGGGGGATCTCGAGCAACAGCCCCGCTCTTAGGGGGTTTGGAGTCGGGGGGGGGGCTCCCAGACCCCGGCAGTATCCTTTCTCCTGGGGGAGGTGTGCCCTGCCCTATTTGGAGAGGTACCCTAGCTTTTGTAGGAGGCAGGAAGTGGGGGTTCGTTAATTTCTTTCCCCATCCTTACGGGGGGTGCTTTCGGTGGGGGCCTCTTGCACTTTTTTTTGGCGGGAGGTGTTTCCTAGCTATTCTCTAGGGGGCAAAATTGGGAGGATCTTTCGCCCCTTTGGAAGCCCCTGCCTCCTTTTGGGGAGAAGACCCTTCCCCATGCTTTCCTTAGAGGGAGGGGTCCTCCTGATTTTCGTAGGTAGGTGATGCGTTTATTGGCGGGGGTTGGGGGGGAAGCTGGTGAGGTTTGGTTTCCCTGCCTTGGAGAGGAGAGGAAGTTGGTCCCCTCTTTTTCGTGGGGTTCCCTCCTTTTTCGGGCTAAAATGGGGCGCCATCCCTTCCGGGAGAAAAAAAACGAGGTTTCCTTGTGCTTTGGCAAGGGGTGAAAGGCAGGGCCCCCCTCCCCTTTATTAAGTGCGAAATGGGCTCGCCCCATGTCCTTCTCTGGAGGGTGATAAAGGGGCCAGCCCGGCGCGTTTCAGCGAGAGGTTGGGGCCCCATTTACCCTGCGCTAGCAGAAGGTTGGGGTGCAGGGTTCGCCCACTCTTTTTTGGTGGGGCAGGGGAAGAGGTGGCTAGAGAGTGGATTTGGAAATCGTAGAAGGGTTTCAGCCGGCAGGAAAGTGAGTCTTGGAGGGAGTGGGGGTGGGGAGGGGAAGAGAAGGTCCTGGACAGATGGCTGGCCCGTCGCAGCCCGGGGCTGGGGAGTCGCAGAGGACCCTCCCTTAGACAGGGGTCTTAGCTAGGGCTTCCCATGCCAGGCACCACGGCCCCTTCTCCCCACTCCCACCTCCCCTTTTCCCTTTCTCCTTCACAGACCATACTTTGCCTTTTAAAAGAAATGCCACCCACATTCAGAGACACAAGTGCAGCAGTTTGGTGAGCTTTTACAAATTTTTTTTTTGTTTTGTTCTGTTTTGTTCTAATTAAATGTATCGTCCTGGGAATCGCAGCCCATCGCAGCCTGACTCCAGTTCAAGGAAATAAACAGATTAGCAAAGGTCTGTTCGCTAAGCCCACGTTGGGCTTCCGGGCCCCCTCTTGGGGGCAGGTGCATTACTCAAAGGTGCTTACACGCTTTATTCGACCTCTAAGGAGTTCTCTTATGTCAGAAGTGTATGTCTTACAATGGGTTGGGATGGTAAGTAGCCTCTTTTATTGAGTAATTCAATTATCTCCCTCTTTTTGTCCCTTTCCTGCCTGCCTTCCTCCTCGCCTTTAGACCAAAGTGATGCTTGAGAGCGTGAATTTATATGTTCAAATCAGGATTCTAACCCTGTTGAGCCCTTTTAGACTTGCACATCCTTTTCAATGTATAATTTTTAAAATTTGATGTACACAGTTTTCTCAAAAGAAAGTGTATTACTGTAACATGACAAAAACCTCTGTAGAAAGCCCATATGTTTTCAAGCCTTTGGTACCCCTCTTGACATTTCAGTCCATTGCTTTGTCTCCAGCCTTCATCTTTGAAGAAAGTGGATACTTCAAGTCCATTTGTAGGAGACGAGGTTACTGAATTTGGTTTATGATGCTTGCGTGCAAGTTAATGTTCTCCCTCCCCTCTGCCCCAACCGCCCCAAAAAGATTGTGGTTCAAGTAGATCCAATTTTCTCATTTGACTCCGATGTCTCTTATGGTGATGGACGTTTAAATTAAGCAAGTCATTTGTAAAGTACTGTTTAAGCACCAAATCTGTAAAGTGTGTCAAGCCTCAGTCTCCTCTCCCCGTCTCCACTGTTCCTTTGTTCGAAAGCACATGCCTGACCGTGAAAAGTCGATGCAAACGTGTTACACGCCCAGCCATGGTGGAGAGAACACTTCCTCCGGCCCCCAGTCCCCCCTTTCCTACATGTACAAGGAAAAAAACAGCAACAGAAATGACTTGCAGAACCAAACACTACTTCTGATGTGTTTTACAAGCATAAGTTCTTCCGTTAAAAGACAAAACACGTTGAAGTTCCATTTTCCCTTTTGCCCACTTTTGGTCCCTGACATACTTTGTTAGAGAAAACTTTTTAACACACAGTCCTCTTCCCCTCCCAAGATCCTGTTTCCTTTTTTCCATTCTTAGGAGAAAAAAAATTCACCGACATTTAGATGAGGAAACATGTAAACTGCAATTCAGTGGGCCACTTGTTTTGTTCTTCCTCTCGGTATGTTCACAACTTAACTGCCGTGATGATCTTAGGTATGTAAAATCATTTGTGGGAGGAAGAAGTGTCTACACAGTCCAGTATTCTTGCAAAACAATGTCTGAAGCACAAACTGAACACACTATCCAGTGCGCAGGGTCAGCCGAAAATGAATTGCATTTATTTGAAGTTTCCCATCCTTTGTAAAATTTCTCCTCCAGGAGCCAAGTGCAGAAACTGGATGCTAACAGATGAACCTTCCAAGTGACAAGGGCTACTAAGTGTAGAAGGATGCTTTTTTAACTTTACTTTTAAAATGAAATGTTAAGGAAATTGCATTTCTTTTATAAGTGAAAATTTTAGCTGTGATTAATGTTAAAATATTTCCTCAAGCACTTAAAAACGCTCAGGCATATCAACACATGGGTTTATTGTTTTTTCCTTCTCAAAGGAATCTCATCCATCAAATCCAAGAAGCCCCAGTAATTATGTCAAACTATTTCAGTAGTCTTTGTTTTTGAAATGTCACAGTACTACCTTTCCCCCCTCAAACTGATGTACCAGTATTAGTTAAATTTCAAATTAATGGATGTTGCAAAAAAAAAAAAAGGGTGTCACTCAGAATCCCTGATTTAACAGCAGCTCTTGTACACTTGTAATCTTTAAAATTTTTATGTTCTCTGGGGAGAGCTTTATCTGAAAGCAAATAAAAATCTCCCAGTAGAAACAAAATCACTTGTGACCATGAAAACATAGTTATTCTGGTCATAAACGCCTTTATATTTTTTATTCCCCTCAAATTTGCTCTTCAAAAGAAAAAAATGTGATTCCGCAAAAGGGCTTTCTAATTCATCATCTACTATCTCCCAGATAGGGTTTCGATTTGCTCTGAAGGTTTAAATTTTTGATTCTTAACAAGCCGGAGTTTTCTTAAAGTAGAGCTAGCTATTTTAGAAAACCACTAGTATGGCTTTGCCTCAGCCAGGAAGGCTGATCCCAAGGGAAAATTGTTTTGCACCTGTAGTAATGAAGGCTTTCCCAGCTGTTGACTGGCAAGTTAGAGATGAATGGTTGATTCTGAGTTTGTGATTTCCCCTCCAGTTGAACGTAGACAATTTCATATCGGGCTGGTTCAGTAATCTGTTGTTGAATAATACCTCTACCTCCGCTCCTTTCTCTTAGATCTTTTCCCTTCCCTGATGTGCGAAAAATGGATGTCTCAGGGTTGCCTTACTTGTTGTTTGCTTGTGTTACATTTTTGTGGTTATCAGGTTCCTAGAACCATCTTGTTGTGTAGGCCAGATCCAGTTACAGTAAATAACCTCTATGGCGAAAATCGCTAATGAAACTATTTCCAAGCCTCTGTGGGTAGCTTCAGGTCAAACCGTATTCCAGAGAACCTAATGTTGGTCCCTGTAGACGATATTTTCTGGTACCAGTGACTGGTTCTGACCCAGCTTAGGAGGTTAGAAGAAAATAATTCAGAGCAAATAGGAAGTGAAGTGGCTGAGTTTCTAAATGAGCAAGGTGCTCACCTGTACCTCGGTAACATAACTACTGACATAATAGGAGGAAAAAAAGGATTGTTTCTGAGATTTCTGGCAGTTGGTATTTAATAAGCTGATTCCAAGATCCAAGATCACGTGCAGCAACGAAGACCCAACGCAGCCAAACATAATAAATAAATAAAATAAATTTAAAAAACAAAAACAAAAACTGAGATTGTTTGGTATCATGGATTTGGCTTTCCAAATTTATCGGCTGAGTCTTTGCTGCAGGCCTCTTTTGCTTTTGATAGTTCATGAAGATGCAGTCTTGAAGACATTGTGCAAAGTTTTTTGCCTGGATTTAGTAACTATGAGGTTATGAGAGCAGTTCTTCAAATTTTTTTTTTTTTTTAGTTTATTTTTGGCTGCCTTGGGTTTTCGTTGCTGCACGTGGGCTTTCTTTAGTTGCGGTGAGCAGGGGCTACTCTTCGTTGCGGTACATGGGCTTCTCATTGCGGTGGCTTCTCTTGTTGCGGAGCACGGGCTCTTGGCCTGCGGGCTTCAGTAGTTGTGGCTCACGGGCTCTAGAGGATAGGCTCAGTAGTTGTGGCGCACGGGCTTAGTTGCTCCGCGGCATGTGGGATCTTACCGGACTAGGGCTTGAACCCGTGTCCCGTGCATTGGCAGGCACATTCTTAACCACTGAGCAACCAGGGAAGCCCATGAGGGCAGTTCTTAAAATACATTTCTGACCCTTAGTTGATGACCAAGATGAAGACATGGCCTCTTAGTTGGTGTAGACGTAGTTGCATCCTGCTTTTAGAATAATTTTTGTAGTAGTACATAGGTTATTTGCTCAGAGCATACTTTGCTTCTGTTGGCCAAATTGCTCTGGGTAGAGGATCTTTCTCTTGTTTTGTTTTTTTTTTGTTATTTTTCATCTGTGTGAGCTGGTGACTCAGCTCGCTATTTGTAAGGCAAATGGTGACATCTTTTGAACATTGGAGGTGGCAACAGGATACGAAGGAACAGCGTGGGTTTGGAGGCAGATAAGATTGTGTTCAGTGTGCAGTGGCCACCGAGGATAATGCCCTCCTCTCAGGGGCATTGCGGTCAAATGGGCATATGCAGAACACCCACACAATGCCTGGCATTCAGAGAATCTTGGTTTCTTTATCTTCCCGCTGTCCCTACTAGAGAAAAAACTCTAAATAGAATTTACAGTCTGGTATATAAACAGAAGTAAGAATAACATCTGTGTTTTTGAAGGAAGTCAATTTATCTTTCACTTCTTAGGTTTCTGGTCAGCAATTTAATTGCAAGGAGCTGATTGGGGTTTCAACTAAGTGGAAGCCATCTTAAGGCATTTCTTGCTGGCTCAGTGTCCTTATTATACGATGCTGCAACAGTCATGCTTTCTTGAGCTCGTGTTGGCTACCTTCCCCTGCTCATCTTTTGCAATTAGAGTCTGAGTCAGGGCTACAGCCTCGGTAGGCCTCCTGAGGCCAGGGAAGCCAGCGCTCTAGCACCTCACCCACTGCTAACCAGTCACGTCCCCTGAAGTAAGTCCTTTACCCTCACCAGAGTCCGAGAGAAATGAGCAAGGTCTGTCCCAGCTCCAAGATTCTCCCACCCCTTGGTGATTTGGCTGAGTCAGTTAAGGTTTTGTTCATTCAGCAGCCAGGCTTGTCTCGTGCTTTTCTTGGAGCCGAACAGTTTTCAAGGAGCCCTTCTCTCCTCGGGACTTTATTTAGAGTTGGGCAGAAGTTGGTACTGCCTTTACCAGGCCTCATGTTACCTTCCCGTATCTGCCCTGCTTTCTGCCACTTCTGGCCACAGCGAGGCATGGCTGCTGCTACTGCAGCTCCTGATACCCAGCTGCAGGGTAGATGCCTTGAAAATGAATTGTAAGGGCCGGCTAAATGGCTAGATCCCAGGAAGAGCCGGTAGAGAAACCTTGGCTCAGCAGCTTAGCTGAATTCCAGGCTGGATCCCTTGTCCCTGCTGAGTGATCCCAGAAAACCCTACACTTCAGAGCCATAAAGCTTAACAGAGCCTGGATGCCGCCTGCTCCCTCCCCACCAGGCAGGCCCAGTTCTGGTAGAGAGATGGTGGGGAGTGGTGGCTGGCTGTGGACGTGGGTGTCAGGCAGACGGGATGTGCCGCAAGAGTTACTCATCTCCTAGGTCGTCTCCTGGCCTTCCCAAAGGTGTGACAGTACCTCTTGGGCATTGTCATGTGAAGGTCAACGATTATCTGCCCGGGGCCGTCTGAGTGCTTTTCATGCATTAGCTCACCTTAGCCCTACTGCTGAGAAACTGAAACAGAGGTGAAGTCACTTGTTGAAGGTCACAGAGCTGTTGGGTGTGGAGGCAGTTAGAACCCAGCCAGCCTGTACCCAGCCCTGAGGTCTATACCCAGAGGCCGTCCTGGATCTGGCACAATATCTCTCAAACTGCAGCATGCAGGCATTAGTGGGATATAAGGTGCATTTATTGATTTGCCTCCTGTATGTGGAAAACAAATGGAAGAGGGTAGAAAAAGCAGAGTACCGCAGAGGTTAAATGTGGCTTTGTGAAAGTTTATAAGCTGAGTTTGATTGGAACATTCGTTTATCTTGTCTGCGGCTGCTTTTGGCGCTGAACAGCAGAGTTGACTAGGTGGGACAGAGACTGTGTGGCCCGCACGGCCTGAAGTGTTTTTTGCTGCCCTCTGTGCTGGTCTTGTGGGCCTAGTGCCTGGAGGGCGTACACAGCAGCCACCGTCGTTTATCTTTGTTGTGGTGGTGGAGGTGTTGGGGGCAATGGGAGGGGACTTTAAAGTTGTCCCCAGAGAGGGGGGGGCTGTGCTACTGCCTCTCCCTGACTTGTTGAGGTTCCATCATCCCTGTGTTCCACTCCTTCCAGTGGATGTAGAGGCCCACACCCAGGCTTTGGAACCTTTAAATTGAAGGGATGTTCATTCATTAGAAGGAACCGGAGACCTCTTGAAGCCCAGTGAGGAAATGGACGGCAGCTAACACATCCCTTCTATGGCCCGACCTAAGGGAGCTGGGCCCAGACGTGAGTGTCACTTGGCTAAACCTCCACTGCAGGTGGCTGGGATTATTGCCCTCCTCATTTTCCTAACAGACACCAGGGCTTAGGTTTCCTTGGGATTCCAGGCCCTGCCGTTGCACGGGGCACCAGAGCAGTCCCCGGAAGCACAGCCTTTCAGTGACAGAGGCAGCCCCTGGCTGCAGCCCTGAGGTGGCTGACTGGCAGCCATGTTCATCTGCTCGGTTGATGCACCAGTCACATAGGGGCTCTTGTCATTTATCCTCTGGTCTGTCAGGAAGCCCTCGATAAACACCTTGGTGAATGAGTTTGTGACCAAAGGCAACCCCTCAGTGACCTATTTAGAGTTTTAAGTGATCCAGGTTGCTGCCTGGGAAATGGTCCAATGTCTATGTTGATGAAATTGACAAAGAGGGTGTGGATGGCTGAGATTGATGCCTGTTTGTGTAGACCATATCCCAAGCACCCACCCAGTCTATACCTGGCCCTGTGCTGGGCCCTTGGAAACTCAGGGATGACTGCCAGCCTCTTTCTTCTCCGCCCTCCAGGAGCCCACCGTTGACTGGAAGTTAACAAATAATTGTATACAGATAATTGCGTATATGAACAAGAAATCTTTGCGTCCTAGGCCAGGTCTCTTTTAAGAGGAAAATGTTAATACTTTGTCTTGGCTGAATGGAACCAAATTGATTCCCCTGAAAAAATTACAAACAAGAAGTCTTAGCTCACAAGTTTCATGGTTCGATTTTCCTTTCTGGAATAATAAAAATCGTCTCTCTTTGGATGAGAACCAGCATCTTTCCAGCTTTAAGCAATCCAAAGCATGGTTGGCCGGAGAAGGTGGTTAGGAAATTCTTTGTTGCTGCGAAGCAGATTTCAGAGGTTCATCTGACAGGAAAAACTTGGATCAGAGAGATGCCTCTATCAAGAACACGAGCTGTTTTCAGAGTGAGTGGGAGTAGGAGAATAGCTATTTGAGCAAAGAAAAGGACACTTTTGACTCAGAGATTCATCTAGCAAGCTGGGTTTTTCTTGGTCAGCTTGTTTTAAACTCTACAGAAATGTTCTGCCTAAGAGGTTTGTGTGCTTGGACGAACCCCAGTGTGGATGCCACACACTTGGGAGTGTAGCGATCCTTCTAGCATTGGAGGACTTTGGAATTTTCTTCCCTTGGATTCATGTTGCTTTCTGTCCCTCTTGGGATAAGTCCTATTTGTTTTTTTGCTAGGATTCCTTGGACCTTTGTGGGCACGTCTTTTTTTTTTTTTTTAAGACACTATTTATTTATTTACTTACTTATTTTGGCTGCGTTGGGTTTTCATTGCTGGGCGTGGGCTTTCTCTAGTTGTGGGGAGCGGGGTTACTCTTCGTTGCGGTGCGCAGGCTTCTCATTGCGGTGGCTTCTCTTGTTGCAGAGCATGGGCTCTAGGTGCACGGGCTTCAGTAGCTGTGGCACGCAGGCTCAGTAGTTGTGGCTCACGGGCTCTAGAGCGCAGGCTCAGTAGTTGTGACGCCTGGGCTTAGTTGCTCCGTGGCATGTGGGATCTTCCCGGACCAGGGCTCAAACCTGTGTCCCCTGCATTGGCAGGCGGATTCTTAACCCCTGCACCACCAGGGAAGTCCCTTCTGGACACCTCTTATTCCCTAAACTATCCAGATGTCTTTTGGTCATATTTTTGAATGTCCCAATTCCATTCATTTGATGTTGGATGGCCTGGATTGGCTTTGTGTCTTTGCATGTTGATAGTTTTTACTCCTAAGCAGTTATTCTGGGCCAGGTTGGTGCTAAACACTTGATTTACATGGTCTCAGGGAATTCTTCCTACGAGGATATATATCCATCCTGGAGGTTCCTTTACTGCCTTCACTTCACAATTGAAATAGGGCACAGAGTGTTTAAGGAGCTTGCCCAGTGTCTTAGTATCTTACTTTGGCATTTTTTGCAGTACTGTTTCATTTAATCTGTTTTCTGTACCTATGTCTTACTTTTTTCCAACTCAAGTATAAATTTCAGGGTGAGAGTTGTTTTATTTGTTGGCCTGTTTAGTAAATTATTCTTTTTTGGATAATTTCTAATTGTCTCAAGGGTTGAGGTTAAGAGCTGGACCTGGAGTCAGAAAGTCCTGGACTCTGGTTCCAGTTCTGCTTCTTCCTGCTGTGACCCTGTGGGCATATTTCTTCCCATCTTTGAGCCTCAGTTTATTTGTCTGTAAAATGGGAATACTAATGAATTGCTACTGCATACGTTTGTTAATGCGTTTCAGTGACAGATGTGCAGAAGTGGAGAGCACAGCAGTGTGGTGCCTGGCATGGAAATTGCTGCTACAGGATGTTAGTAGTGAATATTTCCTATGGCTCTTGGATTTTATAAGACCCTGGGGTGCCCAGGAAGGTTTTGTAGTTGAGGAAACCACAGAAGAGAGGTGAGGGCTGGTGGAGGCCCCCACCTTGAACTCCAGCTCTTTGCTAGGGAAATTAACTTCTTGAGGACCTTGATGAGCTCTCTTCACTTTACTGAGAGGTTGTCCCCACCCAGGGCATCTTTTTTATTTTTTAACTTTTTCTTAGGGAAATTTTCTAACATATTTAAGAGAAGAGAAAATAGTATCATAGATTGTCTTATACCCATCACCAGTTTCAACAGTTATACACATTTTGCCAATTTTGGTTCGTCTCACTACCTCCCTTGAGTATTTTAAAGCACATCCCAGACCTCATCTTATTTCACCCATACATTCTTCAGTATGAATCTTTTTTTTTTTTTTAAGTATTTGTTTATTTATTTATTTATGGCTGTGTTGGGTCCTTGTTTCTGCGTGAGGGCTTTCTCCAGTTGCGGCAAGTGGGGGCCACTCTTCATCGCAGTGCGCGGGCCCCTCACTGTCGCGGCCTCTCTTGTTGCGGAGCACAGGCTCCAGACGCGCAGGCTCAGCAATTGTGGCTCACGGGCCCAGCCGCTCCGTGGCATGTGGGATCCTCCCAGACCAGGGACCGAACTCGTGTCCCCTGCATTGGCAGGCAGACTCTCAGCCACCGCGCCACCAGGGAAGCCCCTTCAGTATGAATCTTTAACTTAATTTTTTTTAACATAACCACAAAACCATAATCATGCCTAACAAAATTAACAATAATTACTTAGTATCTCAAATACCCAGTCCGGGTTCAGATTTCTCCAATTTCCCCCACGTTGACTTCTGGCAGTAGGTGTGTTCGTGTCAGGGTCCTGGCACTGGACAGGCTGTCTTGCTTCCGTTGAAGTGAGGGGTTCGGGCTGCGGCTTGGGCTTCTCCTGTGGTTGGTTTGTGCTTGCTGCTCAGGTGGTGTCTGTGATGTGGGCATGTTGCCATGGAAATGCTGTGATGTCACTGAGCCAGTTATGGCCACACCTGAGAATGTTGAGGGGGAGGGAGACACAGTGCTTCTTTGCTCTTGATCTGTGGTTGATGAACCTAGGTAGTAAGGACACTGAAAAACATGTGCAAGACCCAGAGGATTATTTCAAGAATTTTCTGCCTCTGAAAATCCCTCAGTGAGGTTCCCCTCGTGGCTGCTTCACCACGACCTAAATCGAGGGAAGGTCTCGGGGGCCTTCCTCAGCCATGAGCCCGGAGCCAGTTTTGTAAAGGAAAGGCTCCGTGCCTTCACTCCTAGTAAATGACTGTCCTGCAGGGTTGGATTTGGGGATCCTGGGCTTCTGCATTTAGGCCTGTTGTTTAACATTTGAAGAGGCGGAGCCTCCTTGTAATTTTTGTAATCTTGTCCCTAGTTAATGGGTCATTCAGAGCCTACCCAGGCAATTTGTTGAGAGTTTGGGCAGTTAATGATCATAACCCTGACCTTCACATTAACCTAGCCGCCTCTTGTCAAGGGCTCTCATGATCTTCAGGTAACAGCCACTGCTCCCATGGGTTTTCATCTTTTTTGTTTCTTGCCTGTCTCTCCTCTTTCTCTCTTTTTTTTCTTTTGTAAATCAGGTAGATCCATAAACCCAGGCCCCTTTCAGCTTCCATCCAACTCTGTCTAGAGGATTTCCGTGTTGCCAAACTTAATTTTTGTAAGGGACCTTTCTCCCTTTTTCCCGGGGCTCAGCTCTCGTTGTGCCTTTTCCTCCTGGTCAGCCACTTGGTTACTTTCTCATACCACCTAGATGAGAGCTGAGGAAGGGGAGATGTCGATTTGTCAGTTTCGTCAGCAGGATTTATTGGCAGAGGACGGTGGCATAGACGGGCCAAGAAAAGTGAGAACTTGTTGGCCAGCAGTTAGCAGTGGTCCCCGAGGGGAGTTGGCTGTAGCTTCTCCATAGAAAAAAATGCTTCCCAGTAAGCACTGCAGCTGGTTTAGGATTATCCATGTGGAGGTGTGCTCATGCTAGCTGGTTCTTAATACCAGTAACTATTATTTGTCTGGTACTTACTTTGTGCCTGCCCCCCCATGTCAAGGGTTTTATCCATGTTATCTCGTTTAACCCTCACAACCCCTTGAGGTAGGTACTACACTTATCCCGTTCTGCAGATGAGAAAACCGAGGCTCAGGTTCCGTACCAAGAGCACACGCTAGGGAAGACGCAGAGCTGGTTGAGTTACTTGGTCTACAAAAGGAAGCAGGATGCCCAAATCTGTAGACTGGTGGGTGGGCCCAGCCTCCTTTGAAGCATGAGGTTTCTTTCCAGTACTGTTTTTGCCAAGCCCATGGTATGTGATGAACCTGAAACACTTCTGTGCCCTGTGGAGTTGGCCCAGTAGGCATTCCTTAGAATGGGCACCCTGATCTCTTCTTTGACCCAAAAGGAGGAGTTGGCCATCACCAGCTCTGCGAGTGGAAACTTAAATGCCCTGGATGCTTAGTCCAGGAGGCACAAGGCAGAACTGAGCCCTCAGCAAGGCATTGGCCTTTTCCCGTTTCCTCCCTGGCATCCATTCCAAGTTGGTCGCCCAGCGTGGTTGGTTTCTAGTTCCTGATGGCTCTGGCGGACCAGCCCTGGTGCAGCCATCCCAGCGCGTTGCCGGTCCAGGCTCTGGGAATTAAGTGGTCTCTGCCCAGGCCGATGCTTCAGGGTTTCTCCTACATGCTTGTCTCAAGAAGGTTTGGCACGTCTAGATTGAAATGATTAGTGCAGTGGGGCTTCCCCCACTTTTCTTGGGGGATCATGTCACAGTCTATTCAGCGCGCTCCCTCGGTATTTAATCCCACTCTGACATGGATTTTGCTGGCAGTCTGTTCAGTGGCACCACTTAACCCCAGTTGCTGTTTTATGGAGGCAGCCTTTGTGTGGTTGTGTCAGTGGCCCACAGGATTCCTGCCTCTATCCCAGTTGGCTTGATTTTCTTTCTTTCTTTTTTTTCTTCTGGTAAACAGAGTCTGAAGAAAATAGGCCCTGTATTCATGCAGGACATTTAGCTTGGAATCTCCAGCGTTATCAAGGGGAACCTCCTCAGGTGACCAGAGCTGGGCCCAGGGCTTGGAAGAGTTGGAGAGCATGGTGGGCCAGATGGTAGTGAGAATGCGCAGTGGGCAGTCAAGTGTCACCATCCCCGCGTCCTCTCCAATATCCCATTCCCCTTCAGAAATCACCAGGGATTTTTTGATGCTATTTATTTTGCAGCTGCTCCCAACTCCAGGGGAACAAAGTTTCAAGTATTCACTACCCGGTTTGTAAAAAGTTGTAGATTCTCACTGAGCCCACATCTGCCTGGGGCTGTTAATATAGATAATGCAGAGAATTCCTCTTTGGCTAAAAGTCTTTGAAGGGTGGATTTGAATGCTGTACCTCCCTGCCTTTGGAATGAAAAGGCATTCTTCTGGAGCCATTCTTGAGGATGGTTGAAGCTCTTGGAGTTGCTTGGATGGTCTTTTGTTCCCCCCTCCCGCGAGTGTTAGCAGTGATGTGTAGCAGCAGGACAGGGATGGAGGCCTCAGCTGACCCTGGGCAAGCCCTTCACTGGCCGTGCCATGGCATCCTTGCCCGTGAACGTAGAGGTGGAGGAGTGTCTGCGGGTGCCAGCCTCTCTGGCTCAGCTGCCCCGGCCCTGTATCACAGACACTGCCCTGTGGCCTGGGTTTCTTGTAATCTGTATCTTTTCCTGCAAGGACAATGCAGAACAGGAGGTGGTCAAGGACCCGGCACAGAGAAGATGCTCAGAAATGTTTGTGGCATCAAGTAGGCGGTCGATGAGTGGGCTCCCCCTTCCCTTTCTGTCCTCACCAATTGAGGAAGAACGGCGAGCTTAGAGCCAGTTTCTGGCTTTTTCGTGTCACCCCGTCTATCTGACCTCGACAGATCCTTTCACCTACTATCCCTTTAAGTTCCTCCTGTTTGAAAATGAGGGGGTTGATGGTGCCCCGCTGTCCCTTCCACTCTGACACGCCTCTTCTGGTTCCAGGAGGGTCTTTTGCCCTTTGTGATCTTGGGCTTTCTTCTCATCCGGGCTTCTGGGCCCCCAGGCAGTTTCTGTCTTCCTGGGTTCCCTCCATCCCTGCCCTGGGATTCTGGGTACTTTCAGCTTTTTCCTTTCCAGACTAAAGTGTGGAGAGTGATGCTTTTGTTTAGCTTTTCTTCATAGAATACCAACCCCTTCCTCTCCGGTCTGTCGCTGGGCCTTCCCTAGTTCCGTAGCGTCTGTCTAGTCTGTCTGTCCCTGTATTTCTCCTGAGGTGTGGCGACCTGGCCTGCCCAGCAGTATTCCCAGCAGCAACACGTAGCTCCAGGAACCACTCTCCCAGTGTCCTGTAGAACTCCAGGCGGCGGCGGCGGCAGCAAGTTTGCCCTGCCCATTAGTAACAGCTTCCCCCTCAGCTTGGCGAGCTTGCCAAAACCAGTTTCCCCAGTTAGGTGGCGCTTTTACTGCGGACAAGGCCATTCTGGCAGAGTTGCCTCATCCCATGAGAGCTTTGCTCCCACGAGAGCGGCTCCTGGTGTGGGCCGCACCCAAGCCAGAAGGTGCCTCACTTGTCAGGAATGCCACCTCCTGCCTCCTCCACAGTTGACTCGACGTCTTCCCTCAGGGCTGGCCCACGACAGCCTGGCGGTTCCAGGGGAACAGCATGAGGCACCCATCGGTCACCTCTCTGTATTGTTTCCTTTGAAACGTCGGGAGGAGTTTTTGGTCCTGCATTCTGTTTGAGAGCTGCCCTTGACCTCTGCCAGGGTAACCGTGGGGCTGTACCATTTGGGTTTGAAGCTGCCCCGACCCCTTTGAGTTGGGAGTCAGAGTTAATGGAAGGGTCCCCTTGTTGGTGGGGAGCAGCGTGGAGGCGCACAAAGGGAGCAGTGCGAGAGAAAGGGCCGTGGAGGATCCTCAGAGAGGTCGGCCGTTGTTTCTCCACAAAGCCTGTTAGAACCTTCAGGGCTCCAGGGGCCGGGCTCGCCTGACGAGGTTGTTCCCACGCCGAGCGGCTCCCCTCTGAGCGGCCGAGGCCTCTTCGGCCTAGATTAGTTCTCTCTGTGGTTCGCCCACTAGGTCCTGGGTTCGTTACGTGACTCTTTATCTTCTCTTCATTCTCTTTGTGGGTCTTAGTTAATGGAGAAGGAAGGAGTTTTTTATGCTCTCACACATAGTTTGCCATCGTCATGCATGAGGAACTTGAGGAGCTTTTGATTTTTTTACATTTGTTTATTTTTTTAAAGCAACTCCTGCACTTGTGAGAACTGTGTCTGTGGGTTTGGCTCAAAAACTGGATTCTTTTTCCAGCTGCTCCTTTCTTAACCGTATTTATCCCCCCCACACCCCCCCACCCTGTATGTATTTTGATGTTCAGAACGTCCTGTCAGCAGCATCTGTCACATGTGGAGAGTGCTTTTATTTTGTAAAGTAAGGGAGATTGGGGTGACATGTGGGGGATTTTGCGGAGTCAGGAAGTTGTAGGACAGGGAGCCAGAAGGGATACCGGGAGGTGAGGCAAGTCAGGTGGGAAACAAGGGTGTCAGCAGCAGGTGGGGGGTGAGCCCTCGTGTGGGCGCTTCAGGAGGGGCCTGGTACCCTTCCCCTCTCTCCACCTGCTCAGCTCCCCGCCTCTGGCCCAGAGCCGTGGAGCTGGCGGAGCGGGTCAGGCCTCGAAACCCGGGGACCGGAGCCTGTTGGCTCGTGGCAGCACCTCTGGCATCCACAGCCCCACCCTGCCCCCCGCCAGGACAGACAGAGCCAATGCAGCCCTTTGGGGGAGATACAGGATGGGACGGGGAGCGGCCCCCGCCCCGTCTCTCCGGGCCTCTTGCCCTCAGCGCTGGGCCCCCCCGTTCCCGTCGCCCTGGGCCAGCCCACAGCCCCCGCGGCTCTCCCCTCAAACCCCGTGCTCACGTCGGCTTTGGGGTTGGTTCGTAGGGAAGATGGTGAGTTGGAAGAAGGCGAACTGGAGGATGACGGGGCCGAGGAGACCCAGGACGCCTCCGGAGGCCCCGAGAGGAGCCGGAAGGAGAAGGGGGAGAAGCACCACAGCGACTCAGATGAGGAGAAGTCTCACCGGAGGCTGAAGCGGAAACGCAAGAAAGAGCGGGAGAAGGAGAAGAGGAGATCCAAGAAGAGGAGGAAATCCAAGCACAAAGTAGGTCCTGGCGGATGTGCTGGGCCTCCTGGCGCTGGGCCCAGCCGAGCGCCCCAGGGGCCGAGCTCATCTTGTCCGACCAGAGGGCACTCTTAATCAGGCTGTTTTTCCTTTCCCCAAATTGGATAAAGACCTTTTCTAAAAGAGTTGGTAGCTCATGCTCCATTGCTGTTAGATGCCCCTAGGTGAGGCGTTTCGCACGGAGCTCTTCCGGCACATTCCAGCAGTGGCTGTGCAGGTGGCCAGCCCTCCGCAGAAGCTCTAATCCTCTGCCCCTGTCCTTGCAGCGCCACGCTTCTTCCAGCGATGACTTCTCTGACTTCTCAGATGACTCGGATTTCAGCCCCAGCGAGAAGGGGCACCGCAAGTACAGAGAGTACAGCCCCCCCTACGCGCCGGTGAGTGACTGCTGGTCAGGGGCCCCCATGGGGCTCGGAGCCGGGGGAAATGAAATCGCCCGTGTTTCCTGAGCACTGGCTGTGTGCTGGGCATTCTTACGTGGCACTTTACACGGATTTTAATTCTGTAAGATTAGGTATTGTTTTTATCCCCGCTTTATAGGTGAGGACACTGAGACTTCGAGAACTTCAGCCAGGTTGCATGGCTCTGAAGTACAGGAGCTGGGGTTGAGCCCAGTCAGTGGCTGATTGCCATACTTCTCTATGCCACCTTTTCCCATGGCCTTGGCAGGGCTCGTCATATCCCCTGTCTCCAAGAAAGATGATGATTTGTCCCTGTGAGAGCTGACTTTTCCACTGTTCAGCAGTGTCCTTTTGTGGAAAATTGGCAAGAGAATGAAATGGTTACGGGACTAAATCATCTTGGATGTCGTGGGGTCAGAAGTTATATACCACTGAGCTTAACCATAAATTTAAATTATTTGTGTGGTTTGTATATTGTTTTATTTTCCTCAGGCAAAACCAGTAAGAAGTAAATCAACATAGATTTTCAAGTTTTGATAAAAAGTATTTTTAAAGTTAGTAGTTCTTAAAGGTATCCTGTGACTCAGCATCATCCATCATAACAGATAATTTATTGTAAGGAATAAGTTGACATTGATCTACTAACGTAGATTCAGACTTTAAACCTGAGGGCAGCAGGGAATGGAGAGAATACCACCAGCTTTGATTGGGAACTAGGGGTTGAGGCATTTTAAGATCTGCTAAAGTGGGACTTCCCTTGTGGTCCAGTGGTTAAGAATCCATCTTCCAATGCAGGGGACACGGGTTCAATCCCTGATCGGGGAACTAAGATCCCACGTGCCGTGGGGCAACTAAGCCTGCGCACCGCAACGAAAACCCAGCGCAGCCAAAAAGAAAAAAGAAAAAAGGATCTGCTAAAGTAGTTGTGTACATCTCCATGTTTTATATTTTCTTTTTTTTTTATAATGAGTGTGGATTTTTTAAATGAATAGACTTTATCTTTAGAGCAGTTTTATTTTTTTTAATTTTATTGAATATAGTTGATTTACAGTGTTGTGTTAATTTCTTCTGTACAGCAAGGTGACTCAGTTATACGTACACATATTCCTTTTTCATATTCTTTTCCATTGTGGTTTGTCACAGGATATTGAATATAGTTCCCTGTGCTATGCAGTAGGACCTTGTTGTTTTTAGAGCAGTTTTAGGTTGGGAGAAAATGGAGCAGGTAGTCCAGTTCCCTCCCCACCCCACCCCACCCAGTTCCCCAGTTTTTAATGTCTTGCATTAGTGTGGCACGTTTGTTGTAATTGTTTAGCCAGCGTTGGTACATATTTGATGAGAGTCCATAGTTTACATTAGGGTCCCCCTTCGTGTTTTATAGTCCTTTGGGTTTTGACAAATGCATCTTGTTATATATGCACCATACACTATCATATAAAATAGTTTCAATTCCCTAAAAGTCCTCTTTTCTTTACCTACTCATCAGTCCCTCCCCCCAAGCCCCTCGCAACCACCAGTCTTTTTACTGTCTCTGTAGTTTTGCCTGTTCCAGAATGTCATTTAATTGGACTCATATGTAGCTTTTCCAGATTGACTTCTTTCACTTAACAATATTCGTTTACAGTCCCTCCATGTCTTTCTTATTTCTTTTAATTGTTGAATACTCCATTGTCTGAATGTACCAGTTTGTTTATACATTTACCTATTGAAGGATATCTTGGTGTCTTCCATTTGTGCATGTTATGTGTATTTTTAAACTTCATCCAGTATCTCTTGGAACTAGCACACTTTGGAAAGCATCATTTTAAATGGTTTTCTAGTTTGGTTGCCCGATAGTCATTAATTGAATTCTAAGGTCCCAGGAAAATTTTGACTGAGGAGCACCCCTCTTGCCTATCAGGCCTCCTCCCCAAATGAGATTGTTCTATATCCCTGGGAAATACACCCTTCTTTTCCCTGTCCAGTAATTCAGGGGTCATGGGGCCTGTGTTTCTCAATTGTCTTTAAAGCTGTGGCTCTTTCTGAAGAACAGAAACATCTGGACTCACAGCCCAGATCTCATTCAGGTGGCTGGGGGCTAGCATCTCACCCCAGGGACAGCAGAGACACCCAGACAGCTGTGCCAGTTCAGGGAATAGTGGGGATCTTGGTCTGAATCCGAGGCCCCAGGGCCAGCTCACTGTCCTCTCCCCATCAGTCCCACCAGCAGTACCCCCCGTCGCACACCGCGCCCCTGCCCAAGAAGGCCTACTCCAAGATGGACAGCAAGGGCTACGGCCTGTACGAAGACTACGAGAACGAGCAGTACGGGGAGTACGAGGGCGAGGAGGAGGAGGACATGGGCAAGGACGACTACGACGACTTCGCCAAGGAGCTGAACCAGTACCGGCGGGCCAAGGAGGGCAGCAGCCGGGGCCGAGGTGAGAGCCGCAGCTTCTCCTCCAGGTTGTCGGAGCGGACCCGGGGCTGGGGGTTGGGCGCTCAGTGCAGAGCCAGACAGACCTCATGGGCCACGTGCTCATGGAGCGTCAAGTCCGGGAGAAGAGATGGGCAGTCATGCAGGGCTGAGATAAGCATAGAAGGAGACAGGCAGGGAGCTCCATCCCAAGCACAGGGGACCGGAGTTCTGCCACGTGAGAAGAGGGTCCAGTGCTGAAGCCGTGGTTGGGAAGAAGCCAGACTGGCGTGAGGCAAGGAGAAGACTGCTGCGGCTCAAGGTGGTGGTGGTGGTGGTGGTGGTGGTTTTTGGCCACACCCCGTGCCGAGTCCTAACCACTGGACCACCAGGGAAGTCCCTGAAGGGTTGCTTTTTAAATTCACTTCCTGGTCAGCTGTGAAGAGATATAGAAGGGACAGCTCTCACCCCTGGGGCCGGTAACTGACAGCTGGCGCCTCCTCCCCCAGCCTCCCGTCTCCCATCACCTGACAAAGTGTGACTGCAGCCACGGGACGGCCACACCTCTGAACCTTGAACCTGTGGCAGTTAGGAGGATGGTGGGGGAGGGCAGAGCACCAGCGACCCAGCCCGGCCTCTTAGAACCATCTCCTGCCAGTGATATTTCCCAACCCCAGAGTGCTTCCAGAATTTTCCAGCCCAGCAGTTCTTAGCCCTGCTTGAGGCCCAGCTTGTTGTTTGAGTGGCTGGTCAGTCATTCTTTCTTTCGGTGGTCTTTCTTAGACTCCTCCCTAGATAGGCCCTGCTCTTTGGGGAGATTCTGGACTAGCCTGTCCAATAGAAATATAATGCAAGCCACCATGCAATTATAAATTTTCTAGTGGTCACATTAGAAAAGTAAAAGGAAACAGATGAAATTAATTTTAACAACACATTTTATAAATACATTCCAAATCTCATTTCGACATGTTAATCAAAATAGATAGATGTGATATTTTATATGCTCTCTCTCTCTCTTTTTTAACTAAGTCTTTGAAATTCAGTGTACACTTTATACTCACAGTGTTTCTTAGTTTGGCCAGCCACATTCAGGTACTCGGTAGCCACACGTGACTGCTGCCTCTGCGTTGGACAGCGCCTCAGTCAGGGTAGTGTAGTGAGTGCTACAGCAGGCGTGTGTCCACGGTGCTCAGCTACCCCTGTCCAGGGGCCCAGGGACCATGAATCAGCCTAGAGCAGCCGGGAAGGCTTCTTAGAACAGGAGGAGGAGGAGGAAATGATTGACCTTGGGCAGACAGTAGGTTAACTTCTCTTCTGCTGGTGGGTCCTGCTTGCTCAGATTCTCACTGTCTGAATCACCATGCAGGCAACCGAGGCCGTGGCAGGGGCTACCGAGGCCGTGGAAGCCGTGGAGGGTCTCGAGGCCGAGGCATGGGCAGGGGCAGCCGAGGCAGAGGCAGAGGCTCCATGGGAGGAGACCACCCGGAGGACGAAGAGGACTTCTATGAAGAGGACATGGAAGTAAGGCTTTCTCCAGCTTGGGGGGTGGTGGTGGGAGTGGGGTCGGGTGGCTGGTGGGCTGCAAGACTAAGTCTGTAAGACTAAGGTGGAAAGGAAGCATCAGGTGGCAGGTTTATGTGTTTAAAAATGTTCATTTATTATTTGGAATAGAGAAAACCTTCCTATGGTTCAAAATTGAAAAAGTACCAAAGGGTGAGCTGTCAGAAACATCTTCATCTCACCGCTCTCTCAGCGAGCGCCTTAGTTCCCATCCCTGAAGACAGGGTTCCCCAGGGTACTCGAAGCATTTAATGCCTTTGCAGTCAGGTGCCTGTTCAGTTACCTCCTGCACACGCACAAACGCATGTGCGCGCGAGGAGAACTACCACACTCACTGTTCTGTCCCTGCCCGAGACCTTGCCCCGCTGCCCCTTGTTCTAGTTGCACAGCTGTCCCTTGGGAGCTGCCCAGTGGGCTGGGAGCCCTACGAGTGAAGGCTGCGCGGGGCAGGACTAGGACCAGCCACCCCGTAGGCTGCGGCGTGTGAAGAGGGGGCACAGGTGGGAGTCACTGGGTTGCTCACTTGCTCTTCTGAGTTTGACATTGTCCCGAGTGTACAAAAAGGCCGAAAGGGGTGGAGTATATAGTTCAGGACATTGTTCATTGTTCGCCAAATGACACTTTCCTGCTTCCCTTCCCTCCGGAATTCCAGTACGGAGAAAGTGAGGAGCCGATGGGAGACGAGGACTATGACGACTACTCCAAGGAGCTGAACCAGTACCGCCGGTCCAAGGATGGCCGAGGACGAGGTGGGCGGGGGCCGCGAGGGGCGAGTCAGTGGGGCGCCTTCTGGCAGCTGCTGGCCTTGGGTCCTGGAGAGAGGCCTCAGGTGAACGCCGTTTCTCTCTTCTGCAGGGCTAAGTCGAGGCCGTGGCCGGGGTTCCCGAGGTCGAGGGAAAGGGATGGGCCGGGGCCGTGGTCGAGGTGGCAGCCGAGGAGGGATGAACAAGGGTGGAATGAATGACGACGAAGACTTCTACGACGAGGACATGGGCGTAAGTCGGCTCTTCATTCTGATCTGATGTTTTTACTCAAGGCTCCTTCTTGAAATTTTTTTTTTCTTTAATGAGTTATCCTCCGAGGCTGGTCCTGTCCCCCTGTTCCCATCAGCCGTTCCCCGTAGGGCCTGTCAGCACTAATTATCTTTCATGGGGGTTGCGCTGCTGGTGAGACCCTCTGTTTTTAAAACCATATCTTTGTAGCACCTGCAGTCACCTGTTCTCTGAGTCCCTGAGTTAGCCCTGGGGAGTTTTCCAGGAAGGCTTGTGCCGCCTCTTCTTGGAATGAATGTGTTCCCGCGCAGGTGTGTGGCGCGCGAGTCCTCCGCTGCCCACACTCCACGCTCCGGGGCTCAGACCCCACAGAGTTGGGTGCTGGATGGAAGCTGCTGGTCAGCACTCCTGTTACACGGGGGCGTGCTCATCCCTGCCAGCCAGCCTGTCTCACTTTCCCTCCCTCAGAGCCCATCTCCACCTGGCCTGCACAGGCCCCTCCCTACCCTTCCTCTCCATTTCCCTTTATAGTCACGCTCTGTGTTCCTAACAGGATGGCGGCGGAAGCTACCGGAGGGGTGACCATGACAAGCCCCACCAGCAGTCCGACAAGAAAGGCAAAGTCATCTGCAAATACTTCGTGGAAGGGCGGTGCACATGGGTAAGGGGCCAGTTCGAGTACCAGGGTGCCCAGAGCAGGGACACATGGGCCTCTGGGAATGTTCTGGAGGCCACACTCACTGGGGGCAGTGTTCTGGTGGGCTTGGAGTGATTGTCTGAGAGATGCCTGGAAGGCCTGGAAGACGTAGTTCACTCCTCAGAGTGACTGAAGAGCCAGGACAAGATTGGTGACGCATCTGGGTTTTTTTGGTTTGGGAGGGTTTTTTTTGGCCAAAATTTTCACCCAATCCATATGGCCTCAAACATTTTGTTAGAATTGATGCTCGTGCAAAGGTGTAATATATCGTGGTTGAGTTACTGAACTTCAGTGTCGGAGAGGGAATCATTAAGGCATCCAGACAGAAAAGGTGGTCAAGGTCAGCCTTGACCTTCACAGCAGAGTATAATGCCAGAAGATGGGCCAATGACCTGAAAGTTCTGAAGGAAACAAGTATAATCCAGTGTTAGTTCAACCAGGCAGCTTTTTATTCAGGTATACAGGCAGCAGGCAGATATTGGCAAGCAAGTACCCAGAGAGTACTGCACCTGTGTCCCTGTCTTAGGAAAAAATATTATTGTGTTTCAAACAAAGGTGTGTTTGTGTGTAAAAAAGTCCTTATTATAGTTGCAATTCATATTATTTTTAGAAACTTGAAATATACGTAAACAAAAAGGAGTAGCTATTCCTAAGAGAAAGGGGGAACGAGTATCGAACAGTTCTCTTTTCAGTTTACCTGGATGTTGTTTTGTTTGGATTGTACAGTTTGACTACAGATAGCAGAAAACTCAACTCCACTGGCTTAAACACATAGACGTTTGTCTCTCAGAATAGTCTGGGAGACCCCTGGTGGTCCAGTGATTAGGACTCTCCACTTCCACTGCGGCTGGCATGGGTTTGATCCCTGGTTGGTGAACTAAGATTCTGCATGCCGCATGGTGTGGCCAAAAAAAAAAAAGTCTGGGGCAGGGACGCGGGGGCATTACAGGGCTGGTACAGTTGTCAGTGGCACCATGGGGGACCCAAATTCCTTCTTACTTTTTATTCTGGCATCTTTAAGCGTGTGGCTTTCGTCCTCATGGTTGCTGAATGGCTGCTGTGCCTCCAGGCATCACATCCAAGGGCTAGGAGGAAGAAAACTGTGTGAAGGGATTTTTTAAAAAATCAGGGCAGTATTGTCTTCCCTGGGGAGTTTGGGGTTCTGTTAGAAATTGGGGTTCTGTTAGAAAGGAAGAAGCATGAAACTGGATACTGGCTGTTATGCAGCAAACAGTAAGTGGGTAAGAGAGGCGAAGGCAAGAGGAGGAAGAGTTAGAAAGAAGCAGTGAAAGGCAGCAGAATGGAGCCGGGAGGACTGAGGACATGGGGGAGGGAGGCAGGGGCAAGAGAAAGGGCCACACACTTTGGCAGAAGTTTCAGGTTGGTGAGAAACTGCATTTATGTGTCTGCCTTTCCTGGGCCTCCTGCCCTTTCTGGGGTCGGGGTGGGGGTTTGTTTCTGTCGTTGGTCCCTCTGTGCTTCAGCAGTGACAGAGCAGTACTTCCTTTTGCAAACAGCTTACCTTTTCACTGCTTCTCTTCCAGGGAGACCACTGTAATTTTAGCCACGACATTGAGCTACCAAAGAAGCGAGAACTGTGCAAGTTTTACATCACCGGATTTTGTGCCAGAGCTGAGAACTGCCCCTATATGCATGATATCCTTTGGTGCCCACATTTGACCTGATTGAGGGTGCAGAGCTCCTTTTCTCCTTATTGGTAATAACAGCTGATCTTCCCCACACTTTCGCTCTGTGTACCAGTAGTGTGCCAAGAGCTTTCTGTGCATCCATCTCTTAACCCTCACATCTGCCCTGTGATGGGTCTGCTCTTCCTAGTCTGCAGATGACTAAACGGAGGCACACATGTTATATGTTCCCTTTACATATACAGTTGACCCTTGAACAACATGGGTTTGAACTCTGCAGGTCCACTCAGAGATTGGATTGTTTTCAGTAGTAAATACTGCAGTACTACACGATCTGTGGTTGGTTGGATCCACAGATGCAGAACTGAGGGTATGGAGGACGGATTATAAATTATACTCAGATTTTTGACTGAGTTGGCGCCCCTAACCCCCATATTGTTCAAGGGTCAAGTGTACTCTCGAGACTGGCTTATACCATTGCCTGTTATCTTTCTGAGATTTTTCAAATGGCTGTGTAACCATGGGCAAATCGTTGAACTTTTCCCCTCTTCCTGTTGAGTGAGGATCTGAGGACACAGCCTCAAGGCCAGTGTGGTGGGGCGGGAAGCACTCCAGAGTGGGGGTGTCAAGAACTGGGGTCTCATCTTGGGTCAGCTGCCAACCTGCTGTGCAGCTCTGAGCCAGTCACTTCGCCTCTCTGGGCCTCAGTTTCCTTGTCTCTAAAACAGAGGGGCTTGGATTCTGTCCTTGGGTGGGTTTCATGAGGTGAGGCATTTGCCTTAACTTGCCGTGAACGTGATTTTCCGTGTAAGTTGTACCACACGACCGGGAACTGCATCAACGGCGATGACTGCATGTTCTCTCATGACCCCCTGACCGAAGAGACCAGAGAGCTCTTGGACAAGGTAACGTCCAGGCTGACAGCAGCCGTAGCTAATGGGGACCAGGAGGTGCACCTGCCACGGGCCTGGCACTGCAGCCCGCCTGTCTGGCCTCTGTGCAGGACCAGAATCCCCAGTTGTGTTGATTGGAGCTGGGCCATGTTCAGGAGGAAATGGGGACTGTATTCTCTGCAGGGAGAATTGAGGTGATCACATGTGTGTCTTCTCTCCGGCCGGGACGGTTTTCCCTGGAGGGGCGGCTCCTTAAAAGGAATGTTGCGTGGTGTGTCTCCAAACATACCTTGTGATTTCTTAACTGTCCTTTAGAGAGAGCCCGTGGTATACAAAGAGGAGGTGAGACTTCGGATGGGTTCTGTTCTTTAATTATTTTTTAAGTTATTTTTTTTATTTTTGGCTGTGCTGGGTCTTCATTGCTGCACGTGGGCTTTCTCTAGTCGCGGTGAGCAGGGACTACTCTTAGTTGCAGTGTGCGGGCTTCTCATTGCAGTGGCTTCTCTTTTTTGCAGAGCACGGGCTCTAGGCGTGCGGGCTTCGGTAGTTGTGGTGCCTGGGCTCTACCGCGCAGGCTCAGTAGTTGTGGTGCACGGGCTTAGTTGCTCCGCGGCACGTGGGATCTTCCCGGACCAGGGCTTGAACCCGTGTCCCCTGCATTGGCAGGCAGATTGTTAACCACTGTGCCACCAGGGAAGTCGCTGGATGGGTTCTGTTTTGATGGAAGGGTCAAATGTTTCTTTCCAAGTCTTAAGGATTCTTTTATGTAGTAGAAAAAGTATGGGGCAATTGGAGGCTCTCACGATGGGGAGACTTCCTCCAGTGAGGTGTCAGGGCTTCCTTACCAGCCAGATGACATTTGAAACTCATCCTCATGTCTGTTGTTCTCCCTGAGGAGTCAGGCTGAGGACTTTGGGGCCCCCGGTTCCTGTCCTTGATTTTCTGACATCCATCACAGGGTGAATGGGTGCGAGAACACGTGTCCTTTCACATGACGGCTTTCCTGCCTTCTCTCTGGTTCCCAGAAAGTTTAAGGAGATTGGCTGTTTTTTGAGAATGGAAAGAATCGGTACCTCAGCCAGGTTCAGGAATCCGCCCATGTGGGCCGGGGCTGCCTGAGGGGTTGAGGGGAAGCCCTGCACAAGTAAAGCAAGAGAACGTCCACTCCTCATTGGGAGAGCATTCATGGAGAAAGTTCTCATCTTTGCCAGGCCCTTTGGCCTATTATCCTAGGAATAGGATTTTGTAACTGGTAGCTGTCTGGAATCTGTGAGTCATTCTCAGGGTAAGGAGTGGGAAAAGTCATGGCGGCTTCATTTCTCATTTGAAGAACTAAAGAATCTCTGACTGAGGACTGCCCCCTGCTGGTGGTTCAGAGTTTGCTCTCTAGACCAGTGCTGTCCAGTAGGAACACCACAGAGCCACAAATTTAAATTTTTAGTAGCCACATTAAAAAAGTAAAAAGAGATGAAATTAGTGTTACCAGTATATCTTATTTAGCCCAGTATATCCATGTCCAAAGTACCAATTCAGCAGGTAATAAATGATGAAATAATTACGATATTTTGGGGGTTTTTTGTTTTTTTTTGTACCAAGTCTGAGCAATCTAGTGTTTATTTTCTACTTATAGCCCCATTTCAAGCACCCAATAGCCACACATGGCTAGTGACCACTATATCGGACAGCACAGCTCTAGACACCCTAATAACTCAAAGCAAATCAAGGTGGCACGTTTCCATTTCTGGCCACAAACATTTTGAGAGCATCAGTAACATCCCCTATCTAAAGTCAAGTCTCAGTAGGTTAAAAATGAGTGTTGAACCTGGAAAAACCATTCCAGAATCGAATTTGGGTGGTCAGAAAGTAAAACTTAAACCTTTACAATGGGCCCAGAGTAACCCTGATCAACATGTGGGGTCAGCCATTTCCTTCTCTCCTGGACAGAGTTGCAGCTTGATCAACTAGGGCTGGGGCCTGAGGCTCCTGGGCAGCCCTTGGGTCCAAGCTGTGAGGACAGGGCCTTCGTCATCCTCTCCTGAAATGTCTGTGCTCTCTTTTCCACCCTTTTCTTCAGCTTTATTTTCCTGCTTCTTGGTGACATTTCTGTCTGTCCAGATACATCAGCTTCCAATCATCCACTCTAGGTTTGAGACGTGCTTGCCTTTGGGGCTGTCAGTGACTGTAACGTGAGAGCGAGTGGCAAGAATAATGCAAAGAATTCCGTCCACCTGGATTCCTCTGTCAGCATTATTTTGCCCCCTTTGCTTTATCACTTTGCTCTCGTTTATTTTTTTTCCTTGAGCCATTTGAAAATAAGTTGCATACATTATGGTTCTTTACCATTAAATCCTTCAGTTACTGTTTTATACATATACTGTTTTATAGTCAGGTTTGTCAAGGTATAGTTTGTATCCAGTCTAAAAAAAAAAAAAAGTGTCCCTGTTTAGTTCTGTGAATTTTTTTTTTTTTTTTTTTTTGGCTGCGGTGGGCGTCATGCAGGATCTTAGTTCCCCAACCAGGGATCGAACCCATGCTCCCTGCAGTGGAAGCGCAGAGCTCTAACAACTGGACCGCCAGGGAATTCCCTAGTTCTGTGAATTTTGACAAACACAGAGAGTCATGTGACCACCTCACAGTCTAGGTAGAGGAAATTCATTCTTTCACCCCCAAAACCCCTCCCCTTTTGTAATCAGTGCCTCTCCCATCTCCAGCCCCTGGAAACCACTGATCTGTTTTCTGTCCCTGTAGTTTGCCTTTTCAAGAAAGTCATATAAATAGACATATGGTATGTAGCTTCTAAACATGTGTGCGGTTTATATGGCCTTTTGTTTTTTGTTTTTTTATAAATTTATATATTTTTTTAATTTATTTGTTCACTGTGTTGGGTCTTCGTTGCGGTGCGCGGGCTTCTCATTGCGGTGACCTCTTGTTGCGAGCGCGGGCTTCAGTAGTTGTGGCATGTGAGCTTCAGTAGTTGCGGCTCACGGGCTCTAGAGCGCAGGCTCAGTAGTTGTGGCGCACGGGTTTAGTTGCGCCACGGCATGTGGGATCTTCGCGGACCAGGTCTCGAACCCGTGTCCCCTGCATTGGCAGGCGGATTCTTAACTGCTGCGCCAGCAGGGAAGCCCTGTAATAGCCTTTTGAATCTGCCGTCTTTCATTCTGCCTAAGGTGTTTGAAATTCATCCACGTTGTTGCAAGTATTGGTAGTTCATCACTGTTTGTTCTTGAGTAGTACTCCACCGTGTGGATGATCTGAGATTGTTTATCTAGTCACCAGTTGAAGAACATTTGTTATCAGTTTGGGGCAAAAGCTTAGATTTTTTTTTTTTTTGTCCATGTTGTACAGGATCTTAGTTCGCCTGTAGGATCTTAGTTCCCCGACCAGGGATCGAACCCGTGCCCCCTGCAGTGGAAGCCCAGAGTCTTAACCACAGGACCACCAGGGAATTCCCAAAGCTTAGAATGTTTAACAAATGGACATGAGCTTATTTCCTTGGCCCAGTGAACCTTGGCCCACATGTCTATGTGTATCCGCAGGTGTGGCCATCCTTTTCCATTGAGAGGATGCCTTTGACTTTTGGAAACCCGGGAATCATTCAGAATCAGTGTTGGCGGGGGAGGTTGTGGGACCCAGCAAGGCCCTGGTTGTGTGGTGTGAGGGAGCTCCTTGCTGCAGAGGCCCAGGAAGGGGCGCGAGGGAGTTTCTAGGGGTAGATGTGCTGAAGGACTGCCTGGATGGTTTGGGTTCAGCTTTTCAGGGTGGGGGTGGGGTGTTGACATCTCCTATGTATCTTATGCATCAGTGTTCTGGGCTCTGATGCGATTCAGCCCCTGCTTTTGAGGCAGCACTTGCGGCCCAGTGGGGGTGGCGGGTAAAGAGATAAGTGCAGGGAGCTGGCTGTGTCCCGTGCTGGAGTCCTCGTCGGGGCGTCGTGGGGTCTGCGCGAGGGGTGAGGGGGGTGAAGTCCTGGAGCGGGAGCCCACCGTGAGGTGAGACTTCTCCCCAGCGTGGAATGGGTGTGGAAGCCCCGATTGCGGGGCACAGTGGGGAAGCGGAAGTGACGGGACCCAGGGAGGTGAGTGTGAGAGAGAGGGGGCCCGCCTTGCCTGGGGACCGGCGATACGCTCGTAGGGGCTGTCCTGTGGGCCAGTGCTTCAGTTCATTTGGTCACTGAGTTCATTGCGTGGCCCTATGTGTTGAGCACCGTGCCAGGCTGGGGGTGGCAGTGGAAGGATCACCTCAGCCTCTGTCCCCCGCGCAGGGGCCATTGGTTGGGTGTTCCCGAGTGCGGAGCCGTACAGAGATGTGTGACCCTATCTCGGGGGCGAGGGGAGTGTGGCGCATTTGGTGGCTGGACCATGGCATCCCCTCCCTGGGCGGGGAGGAAGTTGTGGTCAAGTTTGTTCCTGTTTAATGAGGTATAGCCTCCTCCTTAGGTTTTACCTACACCTGAGGGCATTTCGTTGCCATTGAGAGGATCTAGCAGTGCAGGGCTTTTGGCTCTGTGACCGGAGGCTGCTCTGCCTGAGTGCGAGTGCAGAGAGGCTGGGGCAGGGTCCTGCTGAGAGAAGGTGGGGCCCAGGCCGGAGGGCGGGGCTGAGCTGGGCAGCAGCTCCAGGGCGGAGTTTGGGGGTGGGGATAAGAGAAGGGAGGTGTGCGGGGTCTGCCCCTCACAGCCCAGCTAGTGGCCTGCGGAGGAGCAGGAGGCGCGTGGAATGAGGTGCGGCCAGATGGAGATGGTAGCTGTAGCTCTGGCCAGAGAGGTGGTGTGGGAGCCCCAGCCAAAGGCCGGGGCGGGGAGGCGGTGTGCAGGGGAGGCGAACCCAGAGGAGCACCAAGCAACTGGGTAGGCCCGTCAAAGCCTTAACTCCTTTAGTCCCCTGTGCCCCACCCTCTGGAGCCCGGGGAATGCAGGGGAAGGTGCGCTTGTCTGTTTTCTTTGCTCATTTATTTAACAAATGTATGGTCACGCCTGCTTTGTAGCAGGCACTGTCCTGGGCACCTGGGGACGCAGTGGTGAGGAGACAGGATCCAGTCATCAGGTAGACGCCGATTACACACTGGGATCGGGGCAGTGGAGGGAATGTGCAGGGAGCCCAGAGGCCCTCAAACAGGCTGCCATGGGGGGAGGCTCAGTGAGGAGGTGACACTCGCTGGCCCCCGGTGAATAACAGGCAGAAAGGAAGGGCCGGAGGCATGTGCTGGGCCGGTGTCACAGTGCGAGCAATAGCTACACACACGATTGAGGGACCAAAAGGGGCCAGCTGGCTGGAAGGGAAGCGGGCGGAACGTGGGGCAGTGGAGCAGTCAGGGCTGCCTCTGTGGCTGCGGCCTCTCCCCCGCCCCCGAGAGCAGTGCTAAAAGACACCATGAGGTGCGGGGCTCTCTCAGCACAGCTAGTCTCGGGCAGCGTTTCCCACACTGCGGTGGACACGTGTGAAATGTGGTCCTAGTTCAGCGGGTCCCCCTGTGCTGCTGGCCCACAGACAGACCACACCTTGAGTAGCAGGGCTCTAAGGGACAGATGTTTTCCACTGATCAGACTTCCAAGTTTTCCATCCCCCTTGAAGCCAAATTCTTCTTGGACCCTGCGTCCCTGGGTCCACATACCGTTGCTGATGGTTAGGAGGGAGAAAAGCTGGGAACTGCCTGACACCCGCCAGGAAGTCCTGCCTCCGCCACCCACGCCGCCACCACCATCCCTGGGCGGAGGAGCAGGAGGAGGAGTTGCCTTGAGCAGTGCTGAGGCTGAGGTGCCGGGGCATCTCAGAGCCCCGCGTTAGGATCCACTCAGGCATGTGTGCCGAGGTCCCCAAGGCCACCTGGGCCCAGGTTGGACAATTTGCTGGGGACACTCCCAGGGCCGAGCTGGCTGAGATTTAACTCCAGCGAAAGCACACAAAGCAGAATGCACAAAGAGAAAAGGCAGGCGGTAAAGGCTGAAACGAGGTACCAGCTTCCAAGAGTCCTCACCCCCTGGAGTCACATGGGACGTGTATAACTCCTCAGGTTGTGACAGAACGTGTAGAACGCTGTCCACCATGTGCGTGCAGTAGAGACTCAGTCAGTGCCCGGGGTTTTTATTGAGGGCAGCCTCTGCCTGGCACGTACCAAAATCCCAGACTCCCAGAAGGAAAAGGGATGTTCCGCAGAAAGCATGCTGTTTGTGCAAACGGTTTAGACACAGTGAGCCCCTCTTAGCAGTCAGGGAATCCTGGGAACCCTCTCGAAATCCAGGTTCTCAGGCACCAGCCAAAGACCAACATTGCAAGCTGGCCTTCCAAGAGAAGCAGGCAGGCCTGCAGTGTTAACTTCTGCCTAGGATCCTAATTGGTGAGACGTTCTGCTTGAATCCAGACTTTGGAATTGTCCACCTACCCTGTAACAGGCCTTATGGTGGGCCCTGCGGGTCTTGCCCTTGTGGAGTTGGTAGTCGTCGGGCCAGGAATAAACAAAGATACAACTAAATGTAAAATCTTACAAAGCTTGGCAGTGCTTTCAAGGGAGCTAATGGTGTTCCAGTAGTAAATACAGGAGACCTGGCCAGTCACTCTGAGTTGACCTTTAATAAGAGACCCCAGCAATTGGGGGATATGGAGCCATACATTAAGAATGGAGGGGAAAACAAATGCCTGGGGAGAGGCCTGGTCCAGGCCAGGACCCTGCTGGGGAAAGAGCTTAGCTGTCCGCAGAACTGAAACAGAGCTGGGTGCTTAGGGTGGAGGAGTCCGCACACCATAGAAGGAAATGAAGCTTCCAGGGTGCTGTGAAGTCCTCCCCAGACACCCAGCCCTGCTGTCAGGCCCTGTGGGTCCTCGTAAGTGATTGGGTTTTGATTGCAAGTGCGGTGAGGGGCCCTTAAAATTCAAACAGAACAATGAACTTTCTTTTTTTTATATAAATTTATTTTATTTTTATTTATTTTTGGCTGCGTTGGTTCTTTGTTGCTGCACGTGGGCTTTCTCTAGTTGCGGTGAGCGGGGGTTACTCTTCGTCGTAGTGCGTGGGCTTTTCATTGCGGTGGCTTCTTTTGTTGTGGAGCACAGGCTCTAGGCGTGAGGGCTTCAGTAGTTGTGGTGCGCGGGCTCAGTAGTTGTGGCTTGCGGGCTCTAGAGCACAAGCTCAGTAGTTGTGGTGCATGGGCTTAGTTGCTCCACGGCGTGTGGGATATTCCCGGACCAGGGCTTGAACCCGTGTCCACTGCATTGGCAGGCGGATTAACCACTGCACCGTCAGGGAAGCCCAGAACAATGAACTATTAATCAGCCATGAAATAGATAAAATAGATGATACAGCTACAACATGGATGAACCTTGAAAATGTCATGCTAAGTGAAAGAAGCCAGTCACAAAAGGCCACAATATTATAGAATTTCGTTTCTATGAAATGTCCAGAATAGACAAATCCATAGAGACAGAAAGTAGATTGGTGGTTGCCAGGGGCTGGGAGGGAGCAGGGCATGGGGAGTGACTGCTTAATGGGTATGGAGTCTTCTTCGGCACTGTGTTAGAACTAGATAGAGATGGTGGTTATACAACATCGCGAATGTACTTAACGTCCTTGAATTGTCCACTTGAAAATGGTGAAATAGTACATAGTATGTTGCATGTATTTTGCTGCCAAATAAGAATGGCTCCCCTGTCAGCTGTTGACCGAGAAGGGATGCGGCAGTGGTATGGGGCGATGACTTTTGTGCCAGAGAGGCTTTGTGGTCGTTGGCCTGATGCTGTAAGGCAGCAGTCCCCAACCTTTTTGGCACCAGGGACCGGTGTTGTGGAAGACAATTTTTCCACGGACCCGGTTGGGGATGGGGGATGGTTTCAGGGTGATTCAAGCGTGTTGCATTTATTGTGCACTTTATTTCTGTTATTATTACATTGTAATATATAATGAAATAATTATACATCTCACCGTAATGCAGAATCAGTGGGAGCCCTGAGCTTGTTTTCCTGCAACTAGATGGTCCCATCTGGGACTGATGGGAGACAGTGACACCCGAAGTGTGTTGCTTATGTCCAGTCTACTCCGTAAGATGCACCTTAATTGTCACTTGCCACTCACTGATAGGGTTTTGATATGAGTCTGTAAACAACCGATTTATTATGGTCTCTGTGCAGTCAAACCTCTCTGCTAATGATAATCTGTATCTGCAACCGCTCCCCAGCGCTAGCATCACCGCCTCAGGTCCACCTCAGATCATCAGGCGTTAGAGTCTCATAAGGAGCGCGCAGCCTAGGCCCCTCGCATGCGCAGTTCACAGTAGGGTTCGAGCTCCTATGAGAATCTAACGCCCCCGCTGATCTGACAGGAGGCCGAGCTCAGGCAGGAATGCTGTAAATACTGACGAAGCTTTGCTTCCTTGTCTGCTGCTCACCTCCTGCCGTGGGGCCCGGTTCCTAACAGGCCACAGACCAGTACCAGTCCGTGGCCCGGGGGTTGGGGACCCCTGCTGTAAGGGCCTCAGGGTATTGAAGAGTTATCCT
This sequence comes from Eubalaena glacialis, assembly GCF_028564815.1. Classification (NCBI taxonomy): domain Eukaryota; kingdom Metazoa; phylum Chordata; class Mammalia; order Artiodactyla; family Balaenidae; genus Eubalaena; species Eubalaena glacialis. The sequence goes on along the minus strand of NC_083733.1, from coordinate 61,172,909 downwards.
CTGCAAATTCGGCTCTCAGCCCTGGAGGAGTGCATTCCAACCCGCCTCCTCCCCTGTCCTGACTCTCACTGTTTTGTCCTTCTGGCCCGCAGATGTTGGCTGATGACGCAGAGGCAGGCGCCGAGGATGAGAAGGAAGTTGAGGAGCTGAAGAAGCAGGGCATCAACCCCCTGCCCAAACCACCCCCTGGCGTGGGCCTCCTGCCCACCCCGCCCCGCCCACCTGGCCCCCCGGCCCCGACCTCTCCGAATGGCCGGCCCATGCAGGGTGGCCCCCCGCCCCCGCCCCCACCCCCGCCTCCGCCCCCCGGCCCCCCTCAGCTGCCCATGCCCGTGCACGAGCCGCTGTCCCCACAGCAGCTGCAGCAGCAGCAGGACATGTACAACAAGAAGATCCCCTCCTTGTTTGAGATCGTGGTGCGGCCCACAGGACAGCTGGCTGAGAAACTGGGTGTGAGGTGAGTGCCTGGGGGCTTTTCTGGCCTCAGCCAGGCTCCTCTGTGCCAGGGCCCTGTGGCCTGGAACCTAACCAGGCCAGCATCCTGCCTCTCTCCAAAGCCCTCAGAGGCCTGGTCTGGAGCCCTCTGCTGCTCAACCATGAGCCGGCCTCTGTGTCTCCTCAGGGATGTGGCTGCCACCCTTCCTCTGCAGCCCCTCTCACGGGCACCATTTTCTCCTTCCAGGTTCCCTGGACCCGGAGGACCCCCAGGGCCGATGGGCCCCGGGCCCAATATGGGACCCCCGGGGCCGATGGGGGCCCCGATGCATCCTGACATGCATCCCGACATGCACCCGGACATGCACCCTGATATGCATCCGGACATGCACCCCGACATGCCAATGGGCCCTGGCATGAATCCTGGCCCGCCCATGGGACCTGGTGGCCCTCCAATGATGCCCTATGGTCCTGGAGACTCCCCACATTCTGGAATGATGCCCCCCATCCCACCAGCCCAGAACTTCTATGAAAACTTTTACCAGCAGCAAGAGGGCATGGAGATGGAACCAGGACTCATTGGGGACGCAGGTATGCAGGGCTCAGGGTGGGGGCCAGCTGGGGCTGCTGGGGTCTGCACAGTGGAATGTAGTCAGGAAGATTTGGTTTTCCTTCCTCGGTCTGAGTCTTAGAAAACATGAATCCAACTCCATCTCTGTCCCGTGAGTGGTTGAACGTTTTCAGTGACGTGGGATTCACTGCCCTGTTGAGTCTAGGAGGAGTGTTATGATTGCCATCACTATAACTTATTTAATTTCTGTAAGTTTTGCTTGGTATGTGTGGAGTGGGAGCTTGGGAAGTTAGAGGGACGGGTGTGGAATGGTGTTGAACTTCCAGGCTGAGGTGCCCTCAACCAAAGCGGCCTCCTTCTGGGGTGGTTCTTGGCTTGGAGCTGCCTTGCGACTCTGCTTGTTCTGTCCCCACAACTGACCATCTTCCTTCTTCCTTTCCTTCCTTTCTTACAAAACGAGAACATGTGTTGGTAACAAACTAAACGTCCGACAGTCGGATGCTTGGACGACAGTGCCGCGTCAGTAGGAGGTGGTGTGCAGCCCTCAGAAGGACGAGATGTGTCATTGTTGCCAGGGGCCAGGCGTGCTTCTAGGCGTGGGGTCAGAGCAAGCAAAGCACGTAGTCCTTGCCTTAACTTCATTTGAGTGAAGGGAGACCGACAAGAAATGTGCAAACAAGGGCGTCAGGTCATTTCGGCATTGGGCATTGCTGGCGGTGAAATGGGGCACCGTGTGAGGGTGACGGGTGGAGGCCGGACCGGCTGGGTGCGTCACAGCCAGCGGAGGCCTGTCTGAGAGGTGAAGGCGGGGAGGGAGTCGTGGGCTTGGCTTAGGTGGCAGCTGCAGCAGGTGCGGAGGCCTCAGCCAGTCACCTTGTTTGTGGAAAACAAAGGTGTCCATGTGGCTTGGAAAGGGAGGACGGGGGAGAGAAGTCCCAGCACACAGGACCCTGCGGGCCATGGCGAGGTGGACTCGGTGGAAGAGTGACGGGGATAGTGGAGGAGCGCAAGGGCGATGGATGCGAGTAGGGGCCGGAGGGGAATCTTGGGAGCTTGTGGGCTGCCCTTGAGTCGCCCTGGGCAGAGGTGAGGTGGGTGGCAGCTGGGAGAGGACAGGGAGCCGCAGGGCTAGGTGTGGAGGTGGAGCCATAGGGCCAGCGTGGCCAGGCGGCGGGGGCGGATGGGGGCGGCGGGGGCGGATGCCGGCGAGTCGCTCTGGGTGTCCAGGCCGAGCCAGGTTGGGGCAGGGCAGCACTTCTGCTTTGGCCACGTTAAGCATGAGGTGCCCGTGCAGACGTCAGGGAGCTGACCAGGCTGGAGGTCAGTGTGGGAGTCTTTGGCATCTCAGTTGTGTTCAGAGGCATGAGAGCAGGTGTTTGGGGCAGGGAGCCAGGTGAGTGACATGTTCTCAAGTGAGAAAAGCAGGCGACCGGAGGGGGCTTCCTCCCCCTTTAAACAACGTGTATGAAACGTGCATGGAAAAGGTCTGGGTGGGGAAGAAAACCCGAAAGTCTGTCAAGCTGATAACAGTTGGTATCTCTGGAGTAATTCACTCTAATGCCCATATCATGAAATCTACCTTTTTAGTACTATTCAGTTGTTTTTAATATATTGAAAATAGCAGAACCGTCAAGAAATTCACTCTTGAATTCTGTGCAGGGGGGACTGGGTGGGACCGTTGTTTAAGGCGTGTCCTCACCTCCAAGCCAGGGTGTGGCTCAGAGCAGACTCGCCCATCAAGTTCACATGTTGTGAAGTTCAGGGGCTAGAAGAAAGTGACCTTTCACTTTATGCTTTATACACTTTGTGTATGACGTATTTACAGATTTAATCACTTTAATCCTGAAAGTTTAGTTTAAGTTACAGATTCACTTTCTTGGTAGTGCTGGCCACATTTTGGCTGCTCAGTAGGGGAGCCACATCATCTCACGGTGCAGATAGGGGATATTTCATCGTTGCAGAACGTTCTGTGGGACAGTGCTAACTGGACTTTGTCTCCGACCCACACACACGCGCGCACACACGAGCCTCCAGGCGTGTCGTTGAAGATCTGCCCACGATGTTCCCCTCGTCTTTGGCTCTGACTTGGGTAGGGTAGCATTTGTGAAGGGAGGTGGCTAGTGCCGGGTGCCTGCCCGCCCTTCAAGAATGAAGGCAAGCCCTTCCGCCTTGTGCTTCCTAGATGCTGTATGGGAGAAACACCCCCCCCCCCACCCCGTCCCTTTAAATGCAGCAGCACGCTCATAAACGTTTGTGGAGTTAGGAACCCATAAAGGGAGGAGGAGGAGGAATCACCCGTCAGCCTCTGGGTTGACATGTAGCCATAGCAACATTGTGGTGTATTTTCTTCTCTTCTTTACTAGTCTTTGTTTACCATGGTTGAACTCATATTCTGAGCTCACTGAGAGATTAGGGTGTGTTTTTCTTTATTGATTATTTATTTATTTATTTAAAGAAATCATAAAATTAATGCTCATCAAGAGTAATGAAGACAGATCAGCAATGTGTGGAGTAAAAAGTGAAAGAGCCCTCAGCCCCTCTCTCCTGTTCTCATCCCCAGAGGGACTGTTTTCTGTCTGTCTTTTCAAAACCTTTTCTTTGTGTTTTACAAACATCCGTACGACGTTCCATCCTGTTTTCACCTCATGAGCATTTGGCCATGTCACTAAACCTCACCGTGAACCCCATTCTCAGTGGCTGCATCCTAGGTGGGACCCTCCCCGCCCCCCATTGGCTGCTCCGTCCTCCGCTGCTGGGCTTTCCGTGGGGCCCCTCCTGGGGAGGGTAGGAAGGGACGGGCTACACATTCTCACCCATCGCCATCAGGGGGTGGTTTTCCAGTTAAGGGCACGGGTGGGTCGGAGTCGGTGCCGTGAGGCCCTGCCCGACATGAACCCTCGGTTCTTCCCTGCCACAGAGGACTACGGGCACTACGAAGAGCTGCCGGGGGAGCCTGGGGAGCACCTCTTCCCCGAGCACCCTCTGGAGCCTGACAGCTTCCCTGAGGGAGGGCCCCCAGGCCGGCCGAAGCCGGGCGCCGGTGTCCCCGACTTCCTGCCCTCGGCCCAGAGGGCCCTGTACCTGAGGATCCAGCAGAAGCAGCAGGAGGAGGAGGAGAGAGCGAGGAGGCTGGCTGAGAGCAGCAAGCAGGACCGGGAGAACGAGGAAGGCATGTGTCCCCCCCAGGGACAGGGGCCTTCCCCGACGGGCGCAGGCCCCCCGGGCCGCCGTGCAGGGGAGAGGTGGGGAGCACCTAGGTCGGGTTCTGTGTCAGAAAGGGACCTGTGGCCGGGGAGGACCCCTGCCCAGAGCTGCGGAGCTGCTGGGGCTGCTGCATGTCCCTGAGAAAATTAGACGTCGGGGCTGCCCTTCTGTGTCGTGGGGTTCGGGAGAGACCCTGATGCCATCGAGGAGGGAGGTGGGCTGGTCCCTGGAGGAGACAGCAGGCAATAGGATTCACCCCCTGCACCCTTACAGAGGAGGCTGTAGGGAGATTCTCAGTCCCCCTTTCCCCAGACCATGTTCTCGGGAAGCCAACAGATGAGAGCTAGTCATCGACATAAACCAGTAATAATCACAGGCACAGCTGCCAAGTCTCATGGTGCCGTGCCAGTGACCTGATGGTATCCACCCCGGGGTGAAAGGGGGCGGACAAAAACGGTATCTAGAACCTGAAGCCAAAGGCCATGGGTGGCCCTGACCAGAGCCGAGGAGCAAGTGGGACAGTGAGAACAGGGGACAGCCCCCTCCTCTAGGGGCTCCGGTTGCACCTGCCTAGAAAGTTGGACGTGGGCTAGCTTCTGAGTCTGCCCACCTGGCCCCGCCTCTTATCAGCTGGTGACTGCCCTGCCCTGGGTCGCGGGAACGTTTTGAGGGGCCTGGGAGGCACGTGTCTGTGAGCCCCAAGCGCAGTGAGAGCCAAGGCAGCAGTAGCTGTTCACAGGCACTCAGCCTGCCGTGCTGGGGCCTGAACCTGCCCAGGAGGTGAGGAGGTGGCGGCAGAGCCCTGGGCTCGGAGTCTGAGCTCAACCCTGGCTCCGCCCCCTATCTTATGGCACTGTCTGTGCCTCTGTTTTTCTCATCTGTCAAATGGGCGTGATGATGACGCTATATCCTGGGTGTTTGTGACAAATAAGACAAAGCACTTAGAATGGTGCCGGTATGCGGGGAAAGGTCCATAAATGATAGCCAGAGACCTGCCAAGATCGGTGCTTGGCCTGCCTGAGCTCACTGGCTCTTCGTGGCGTCCTGTGGTGGGGGTGGGGTGTTTTAAGAGAGGAGAAACAGGTTCTGAGAGGTAAGAGGCAGGGGAGTGGGCTGCCATGGGGTCCACGAGGGCTGGCGGCGGATGTGGTGGCCGCTCACCCTCTCCCTGCGCCTTTCTGCTTTTTCTCAGGTGACACTGGAAACTGGTACTCAAGTGATGAGGATGAGGGTGGGAGCAGCGTCACCTCCATCCTGAAGACCCTGAGGCAGCAGACGTCCAGCCGACCCCAGGCTTCCGTCGGGGAGCTGAGCAGCAGTGGGCTGGGGGACCCCCGCCTCCAGAAGGGACACCCCACAGGAGGGCGGCTGGCTGACCCCCGCCTCAGCCGGGACCCCAGACTTACCCGCCACGCCGAGGCTTCCAGCAGTTCAGGCCCAGGTGACACAGGACCCTCTGACCCTCGACTGGCTCGCTCCCTGTCCACCCCCAAGCCCGAAGGCGGCCTTCATTCCAGCCCCGCAGGCCCCAGTGGCTCCAAGGGGTCTGGGCCACCCCCTGCAGAAGAGGAGGAAGGGGAACGGGCCCTTCGGGAGAAGGCTGTGAACATTCCCCTGGACCCCCTCCCTGGGCACCCACTGCGGGACCCGCGATCGCAGCTGCAGCAGTTCAGCCACATCAAGAAGGATGTGACCCTGAGCAAGCCAAGCTTTGCCCGCACTGTGCTCTGGAACCCTGAGGACCTGATCCCCCTGCCCATCCCCAAGCAGGATGCAGTGCCCCCCGTCCCCGCGGCCCTGCAGTCCATGCCTGCCCTGGATCCCAGGCTGCACCGCACCACCACCTCGGGCCCCCCCAACCCCCGGCAGCGCCCAGGCACCTCTACAGATCCCAGCACATCTGGCTCCAACCTGCCTGACTTTGAGCTCCTCTCTCGCATCCTCAAGACTGTCAATGCCACTGGCCCCTCGGCAGCCCCTGGCCCCGGTGACAAGCCCAGTGACCCCCGAGTGCGGAAGACACCCAGCGACCCCCGGCTGCAGAAACCAGCAGACTCTGCTGCCTCCTCCCGGGCGGCCAAGCCTGGCCCCACCGAAGCGCCCTCTCCAGCTGCCAGCCCCAGTGGGGAGTCCTCCCCGCCAGCCACCGCCCCCTACGACCCCCGCGTGCTGGCAGCCGGAGGCCTGGGCCAGGGCAGCGGGAGTGGGCAGAGCAGCGTGCTGAGCGGCATCAGCCTCTACGACCCCAGGACTCCCAACGCCGGTGGCAAAGCTGCAGAGCCGGCCGCTGATGCAGGCACCCAGCCCAAGGGCCCTGAGGGCAACGGCAAGAGCTCCGCCACCAAGGCCAAGGAGCCCCCATTTGTCCGCAAGTCTGCCCTGGAACAACCTGAATCGGGGAAGTCCGGGGCAGATGGGGCCGCAGCCACGGCCACAGACAGGTACAACAGTTACAACCGGCCCCGGCCCAAGGCCGCTGCGGCCCCCGCCGCCGCCACGGGCGCCCCGCCAGCAGAGGGCGCTCCGCCCCAGCCCGGCGTGCACAACCTCCCGGTGCCCACCCTCTTCGGGACCGTGAAACAGGCACCCAAGACGGGCTCCGGAAGCCCATTTGCTGGCAACAGCCCGGCCCAAGAGGGTGAGCAGGACGCTGGGTCCCTGAAAGATGTTTTTAAAGGCTTTGACCCCACTGCCTCCCCCTTTTGCCAGTAGTGTTAAGCCGAAGTCGAGCGCTCCCTGCACCCAACCCTTCCCAGGGCAATATTTAAGGGCAGCAAGCAGAGTTGGGGACTTGGGGGGAGGGGGGAGGGGGTCTGGGTGTTCTTTCCTTTTTTCCTATTCTTTTTTCTTTTCTCCCCCCCCCCTTTTTTTTTTAAAGTAGTACTTTCTTTGAAACATATAAATTGTATATAACCATCTTTAACTTCTGGTCAGTGCTGCGGGGCTCCTAGGCTCCCGCCGAGAAAACCTACATGTGCATGTGTACAGTTGCGAGTCCCCTGGGTCTCAGCCCCAGCTGGCACTCCACCTGGCCTGGCCAGGCCTGATTTTCAGGGACTCCTTAAAGGCTGGGGCCCCAGTTTGGTGGCTGGGAGTCTGGTGGGTTTTCTGGGCAAAGCTTGGCCCCTCCCCCCCATCCTACCCCCCCCCCCCAGGACAAAGGGAACAGCAGGCATCGAGAAGGCACTGAGCGCTGCTCACCCTGTGGTGCATGAGCAAGAAGAGACGGAGCCGAGATGGTGGGCAGGAGCCGCATGGAAGCAGTTCTAGGCATTTCTGCGTCTCCTCTGCAGTGTGCAGGCCATGATGACCCGCTTCAGGGGCCAGCGGAAGTGAGAAAGTGTCAAGACAGAAGGAAAAGAGAAAGAGCCTTCGGAAGCTGCCTGGGCCGGGAGAAACAAAGTCCTTTTCCACTGCTGTCTCATCTGGATTCACACACCGGCCTCCTTGCCATCCTCCGTCCAGAGTTCATCCCAGAGCAAATGGCACCCTCCAGCCTGCGACAGAAGACTCCGGGTGAGAAATGGACCTGGAGTCGGCAAGGCTGGTGTGGCCAGGAGCTGCCTGCGAGAGGCAGAGCGCGCGCTTTCCGTCGGCTTAGCCCGTCCCGTCCTGTCTTGTCCCGGCCGTGCCTTTCCCCCTCGTGCTGGGCTCTGTCCTGGGCTCAGAAGGCAAAGCTCCCAGTGAGCCGGCCCCGGCCCTCTGGGGACAGTTCAAGGATCCATGGCATGGCCACGCCACCAGGCTCCTGATGGAGGGATCCCTGGGTGGTTCTCGGCAAAGTGTTTTGCTTTCTCCACTTTCTTCACACCTCCTTGCACCATATTTTTAGGGCCCGTGGTTTTGGTGTGTTTGGTTTTCTTCCAAGCCAACAGGTGCATGGGTTTGAGGCGTGTACAGAGTTGGATTTGTGGCTACTTCCAGGAGGGGGCCTGAGGACATGGTGGGAGACTAGCCAGGGCAGGGTGTGGGCTGCTGGGCCCTCTCCAGGAGAGGGACTGGGACCCCCACTGTGGGCAGGGGCCATGGGACCCAAAGCCTGTATCCTACTCTCCTCATCCGGCTGAGCCGGGAAGGGAGCATAGATGCCTGCCCAGGCTCCCCCCCACCTCCCCCAAGACCCTGGCTGAGGTCCCATCCTGTCCACAGAACCCCAGAGGAGGCCCACCCCGTGGACGTGGCCTGAGGGGAACTGGGCAAGGCCTGTGCGGCCAGGGCTCCTTCCCGCCTGTGTGTCAGTACTTGCCGGCTGTCTCCTGCCTTTTTCCTCCTCATCCCACCATCTCAACCACCTCGCTTAAGGGCCCTGACTCTTTCTTACTAATAATGAGGAAACATGGTGTCCCAGCCAAAGGGTTCCCCCTCCCACCTCCTTGGGGTAGGAGGTTAAAGAGGGTTCAATACCAAACGCCCTGCCCCAGAAGAGAAATAGTCATTGAGTTTGGGGCCAGGAGCAAGGGCGGGAGAGGCAGTGCGCCATGATCAGGTTGGTTTGGTTTGTCTTTGTGTCTTTTTGTTTTGTTTTAAACAATCATCAGTGAGATTTTTCTTCAGCCACCAGTGTTGGCCTTGAAGCAGAGGGCTGCAGCCCTTAGTGTTTGTAAAATAAGAAAGAATACACAGTGTGGCTGTGGTTGGGTTTTTTTTTCCCTCCTTTGAGAATTTTTTTTATAAAAGCAAAATTAAATACTTTTTTAAAACTGAAATCTGTGGATGAAATAGAAGCTGGAACCCTCCTCTTGGAATATTCAGCCTAAGAACCTCATGGGACTATGAATTCACCCGAAATTTTCATTTGCCATCAGGCCGAGCTTTTAAAGAAAAATTGTTCTCTAACCAGGATTGTAACAAAAGTGTAAATACTATTTCAGAGTTGAAAGTTGATGGTGCAAATATGTATATAACGTACTGTATTTTTACAATGATCGTCGCATGACTCTATTCCACCCCCTTTTTGTACTCCATATCTGTCTTCCAGAAACGTCACCTGCCCTTTCTCCTGTGGTCTCTTAATCCAATAATTGTATTACTGCCATTAAAGGATGCAGTTATTTTAAAAAGCCTGTGGGTCTTGTTTCTCCGTGCTGCCCCCACCATCCCTTGCCCCAGAAATGACGGGGCGGGGGTGAAACCTTGAAACCAGGGTCTCGGTGGCCAGTCCCAGGGTGACATTCATGGTGACACTGTGGGAATGGTGCCTCCCAACAGCCTCAGCTTCCCTTAGCGGCTGACGACTGCATTCCACAGTGCCTGAGCTCTGGCTCCGGGCCAGTCTCAGCCTTTAAGGACACAGGTGGCCCACACAGGCATGGTCCTGCCCCCGCACAGATCACAGAAGAGGCCAGTGATGAACTCAGGACAACTGGGCTGGCTTCTAGGGATGAGAAATGGGAGCCCTCCAACTGCTGAAGACTGTTTGTGTCACCTCAAAATTTATATGTTGAAACCTAGTCGCCCAATGCAATGGCGTTTGGAGGTGGGGCCTTTGGGAAGTGATGAGGTCAGGAGGATGAAACCCTTAAAGAATGGGGTGAGTGCCCTTATAAAAGAGACCCCACAGAGTATCTTCGCCCCTTCCACCGTGTGAAGATGTGGCAAGAAGACAGCCATCTGGGAACCAGGAAGAGGATCTTCACCAGACACTGAATCTGCTGGCACTTGATCTTGGACTTCCAGTCTCCAGAACTGTGGTATTTTGTTATAGCAGCCCCAGCGGACTCAGACATTACCCACTTGTTAACCAGGGGTCTTCTCGGGGGAAGCCGCACTCTGCGAGGGTGAGAAGGGAGCAGGACTTGGCCTGGAGAGTAGCCATGTCTTCTTTGGAATTGCGTTGGTTTCTGTGTTTCAATGGGCTTGTTTTAATTTTCCATGGCTGCCATATAAATTATAGAAGCCAAGTGGTTTAGAACAGGAACTCAGGGAGGGGGGGGGGAACAAAAAACAAAAACAGGAACTTGTTACATTAGTCCTGGAAGTCAGAAACATGACACGTCTCACTCAGCTAAAATCTAACGGTTGCCAGGGCTGCCTGCCTTTCTGGAAGAACAGGGAGATTCTGTTTACGTGTTTTTTTTCAGCTTCTGGAGGCCACCCACCCACGTTGCCTCGTGGCCCTCTTCTGTCTGCAAAGCCAGCCACATCACATGTCTCTGGCCCTTCTTCCATTGTCACATCTTTCTCTGACCACAGCTGGGAAAGGTTCTCTGCTTTTAAAGACCCATGTGATTAGATTGGGTAATCCAGGATCATCTCCCCATCTCAAGATCCTTCATCACATATGCCGAGTCACTTTTGCCATGTAAATTACATATTCATGGGTTCTGGGATAAAAACATGGACATCTCTGGGGAGCCGTCCTGCCCTTTAATTGGGATCCTGGGTATTTCTCAGAGAAGGGTTCTCACAGCCCTTACACTGGTTGCTGGTCTAAGCAGGTAAGCTCTAGGTCTCGGTCAAAAATTCAGGGTTCAGCCTTTGAATTTCTTCTAATTCATCCACATCGAGTAAGGATGATTTCACCTGTAACTCAAAACTCCAACTCGGGGACTTCCCTGGTGGTTCAGTGGTTAAGAATCCGCCTTCCAATGCAGGGGACGCAGGTTCGATCCCTGGTTAGGGAACAAAGATCCCACATGCTGCAGGGCAACTAAGCCCGCGCGCCACGAATGCTGAGCCGACACACTCTGGAGCCCACGTGCCACAACTAGAGAGAAGCCCACGTGCTGCAAGGAAAGTTCCCGTGTGCCGCAACTAAGACCCGACGCAGTCAAAAGTAAATAAATATTTTTTTAAAAACCCAAAAAACTCCAACTCAGCTGCCTTAAACAGGCAGGAGTCCATCATCTTAGGTAAGAAGGTAGGGTGGTTTCAGGGTTGGTAAAGTCAGAGTTAACTCCAAATTCACTCAGGTTCAGCCCGTCTTTCCACACTGCCGGTCTGGGGCAGCAGTACCCCTCGTGATGGCAAGATGGCTAGAGCATCTTCCAGCCTTCACCTCCTCACCCAGCCAAGTACAGAAGCAGAAAAGAAACTTTCTATGTATCTATGAGCAAGGAAACGCTTCCCGGAAGTCCCTCAGTCTTCCTTTCAGGTCTCATTGGCTGGATTAGATGGTGTGCCCCTCCCTACGTTGGTCCATGGCAAGAGGGGAAATAGAGGTCTGACATCTGGTTCTTAGACTAAGCAAAGATCCAGCGTCCTGGGGCCGAGCACATGGCTGCTTGGAAGGTGAACATGCAAACACCTGTGGGGCTCGTGCAGGAAGAAGGCGGCGCAGGAGTTGGAAGCCGCAGCGGCGGTACAGGCATCATTCAAGTGTTTGGGGCATGGACCTTCTCTGCACCAGAGCCTGTGCTTGGCACCGGGCTCCAGCAGGAATGACCCACTGTCTGGGGTGAGGTGTGCAAGGAGAAGGAAGGTGGCACCTGGGGCTTGGGAAGTTGGCAGGTCCTGGAGAGCCTTGAAGGCTGTGTTACAGACATGGGCAGGGAAGAGCTTGTATTCAAGCAACGACTGGAGTCAGAACGTTCCATCTGGCGGAGGGGTAGGACATGGGTTGGCCAGGGCAAGATGGGGTGGGGGTAGGGCGAGTGGGGAGCCTGGTGGGATGACAAAGCAGGAGGATCAAGGGGCTAGGCATCAGAGGGATTTGAGACTCAGAGAGTAGCGCACATAGGCGTTGTAACTGGGTCAGATGTGGCAGGTGACAGAGATGAGGGGTCAGGACAGGATGTCTGAGGCAGCCCAGAGGAGGGCAGTTCCCTTACTGAGGTGGCACATGGGAGGAGGAGGTGGTCTCGGAAGGGGCTGAGTGCGGCTTTGGACCTGGAGCTCTGCGCTGCAGGCTGTGAGAGGCCCCTCCACAGAGCTGGTCATCAAAGCTGCAGGAACGGATGGCGTCACTCGGGAAGCACGTGGAGCTCTGAGCAGCCTCGCTGTTGGAGGAAGAAATGGAAACTGAAACGGGACAGGAGTGGCCATCAAGCATCGGCTGGTGAGTGGGGCTGAGAGCCTTCCAATGGGACGTTGGGAACAGCAAAGAATGCCAGGTGTTCCTCGGGTGCCTGCCCTGCCCCACCACCTGGATTCTACAGGTGTGAACATTTACTGTACTTGCTTCATCATACATTTAGCCAACTGTCCATCCCTCCATCCACCCATACATCATTTTTTTGTTTTCTTTGTTTTATTTTGTTTGCTTTGCATGTGGGACCTTAGTTCCCCGACCAGGGATCGAACCCGTGCTCCCTGCAGTGGAAGCGCGGGGTCTTAACCACTGGACCTCCAGGGAAGTCCCATATTTTTGGATGCATTTCAAAATAAGTTCCAGACATCAGAACACCCTAAATCCTGCAGCATGTGTATCATTAACCAGAGTTCAATATTTATTTACGTTCCCTTTTTTTTTAAGGTGGAATTTCCATATCGTGAAATGCACAAATCTTACATGTACACTCGTGGAGTTTTGAGAAATGCATCCATCTAGGTACCCCAAACCCCTATGAATCTAGAGAACAAAGTTCCCTCATGCCCCTTCCTGGTAATTCCCTGCTCTTACCCTCCCACGGGCAACCACTCTTCTGGTTTCTTTCCTTCTTAGATTACTTCTGCATCCAAGTAATCTTGGATGGTCGGTGTCTGTATCGGCAGCTCATTGCTTTCATAGCGGTGTAGTGCCCCCTTGGACGGTGGACCACAATCACTCCCTCACCTGCTGAGGGATATTTGGCCGTTTCTACTTTGGGGCTGTTATAAATAAAACTGCTGTAAACATTTGTGTACAGGTCTCTGTGTGACCATAGCTGTTCATTTCTCTTGGGTAAATACCTAGGACGGAGATTGCTGGGTCATAGAGCAGGTGAACACGGAGTTTTATGAGACTGCCAAACTGTCTTCCAAACTGATCATACCATGTTACAATTCCCAGCACAGTGAATGAGACTTCCACTTGCTCTACATCTTTGCCAGCACTTTATTTTGTAATGTATTTAATATTACTATTTTTAATTGAGGTGAAATTCACATAAAATTAACCATTTTACAATGAACAATTCAGTAGCACTTAACGTACATTCACAATGTTGTACAGCCATCACCTTTTTTTTAGCTCCAAAATGTTTTCACCACCCCAAAAGAAAATTCATGGTTAAGCATTACATCTGAAAAGATCCTTTTTCCAAAAAAAGGTCATATTCACAGGTTCAGAGGCTTAGGATGTGAACATATATTTGGGGGGGCCACCCTTTAACCCCCTACACTACTCTTTCAGCTGGTTCCAGGGATGCGGGCAGAGAAGGGTCTGATGGTCCTGTAGGACCTTACCAACTCCCTCTGACATCTGTCCTGGGATGTGTGTGCCACGCTTGCTGCTACTAGAGTATTTCTCACCTAGCAATAAAACCTTTTGGATGAGATATGATCATTCAATAAGATCCCTAGGAACACCTTACTGGGTATTTGCAAAAGACCCACCTAGGGGAAAATGAGCTAGCTGCTTTTTCTCCCAAGAGCGTTGTCCATGGTGTGAGCCTGGTGAGCATTTCTTAACGATACTCGGAAACAAATTTTTTTTTTAATAAAGTTATTTATTTTATTTATTTATTTTTGGCTGCGTTGGGCCTTCGTTGCTGCGCGCGGGCTTTCTCTAGTTGCAGCGAGTGGGGGCTACTCTTCGTTGTGGTGCGCGGGCTTCTCATTGCAGTGGCTTCTCTTGTCGCGGAGCACAGGCTCTAGGTGCGCGGGCTTCAGTAGTTGTGGCACGTGTGCTCAGTAGTTGTGTCTCGTGGGCTCCAGAACGCAGGCTCGGTAGTTGTGGCGCACGGGCTTAGTTGCTCTGCGGCATGTGAGATCTTCCTGGACCAGGGCTTGAACCCGTGTCCCCTGAATTAGCAGGCGGATTCTTAACCACTGCACCACCAGGGAAGTCCCAACACCTTGATTTTAGATGTCTGATCTCTAGAATTGTTAACAAAAAAATTAATTTGCATTGCTTTCAGCCACTAACTTCGTGGTAATTTATAACATCAGCCATGGGAAACAAATACACAGACTAAACTAACCTGTGGTATTAAAGTTATTCAGGGGCTTACCCTTGGCAGTGGCTACAGTGACTAGGAAGGGGCTCGAGGGGTCCCCTGGGGGCAGTGATCATGTTTATTTCTCAATCGGGGAGCTGGTGATGTGGGGTGTGATTTTAAAAAAATTCATCAAGTTATGTGCTGTGATTTTTGTACTTTTCTGGATGTGTGTGATGCTTTAATAAAAAGTTAAATAAGAAATTCCAGGGCTTCCCTGGTGCTTCCACTGCAGGGAACACTAGGTTTACTCCCTGGTCAGGGAACTAAGATCCCGCAAGCTGTGCAGCCAAAAAACAAACAAACAAAACAAAACAAAAGAAAAACGTAGCTCCTAAGAAGATCAGATTATATACACAGAAAACTACGTAATTCTGTTCTACCATTCCATGCTAAATCCTCACTTTACAGGGAACGGAAAAAAACAGACAGGGAACTAACTTACCTGGGGTCACCTGAGTCGGTATAGAACAGACAGCCAGAACCATTTTAAGGCCTCATATGCTATCACATGTACTAAAACAATAACCGCTAACACATACACACACAGTACGTGAGATGGTGCTGGCCCTGGGCTGGGTGTTTGCATGCATTGAATAATTTTCAGAACTCCATGAAGTAGGTCTTATTATGTTCCCATTTCACAAATGAAGAAATTGAGGCCCAGAGAGACTAAGCAACTTGTCCTAGACCAACAGCTACTGAGTGGCAAAGTCAGTCTCCAAATACAGACAGTCTGGCTCCAGAGTCATCTTACTCTTGGGGAGAGAGAGCAGCTCCAAGGAAGAGATGCCATGCCCCAGGGCTTGCGGTTGTCAGAGGAATCCAGAGCGAGATGCCCTTCCTTCCCTCTTGATCAGTATCTGATCAGGAAAACTGAAACCACTCCAGGCATTTAAACCAGAGGGAATGTAATACAGGGAATTGGACACCAAGAGGCTGGAAGGGCTGGAGGAGTAAAAGAGGCATAATCGGGTTACCACCGATTCGTAGCTGCAGGAAGCTGCTAGGATCCCCAGGGTCAGTGTAACAAGAAAATGATGGTGTCACCCAGAGACTGCTATGTTGCTGAAGTAGGAACCAGGCTGCCTGAGCAGGGCTCCTGGAGCTTGAGCTTGACAACCATCCCTCAGGGCGTCACCAGAAGCCAGGGGGAAAAAAAGCTTCTTGCTTTTCATGCCTTCCAACTGCCAGAAGCTAACAGGAAACCAGCTGGCAAAGGAGATGGAGAAATGCAGTTTGCAGGCTTCTAGCCCCTGTTGTAGAGAGGAAGGTATAGGAGGGCAGCGAGTGTGGATCTAACATACTGACTCTCTTTTTCGTGCCCCAGGCATCTGCTGTCTTTGAGGGGCATGTGAAACCTTCTGCTGTGTGAGCTGTTACTCTTGTAGGGGACCCAGCCGTCACCCTGTGGTGTCCTCAGAGTCACAGCACAACTATAGAGGAGGGTCTGCAGTGAGGAGGAGATGGGACAAGCTGGTGGAGGAAGAGGGGAGGGGGACGATGACCCCTTCCCACTAAGCCCTGCTTCACCCTGGGCACCTCCCTTTCTCCCGTGTGTCCCAGAAATTGGAAGAGCAGGCTCTGCATCTTCCCTGAAAGGGCTCTACTTCACCTTTCTCTTCCCCACACAGCTCACTTTATCCAGCCTTCTGTCTGTTGCTTCTGCTACACCTCATGGATGATCTGATGTGTCTTCATGGAGGACTTAGTTAAGACAAATAGCTAGTGCTCCAAGCCAGTGGTCATCTAAGAGCTAAACACACAGAACCACATCTTGTGGGAGAGGAACGCAGGAAAGCCTGGAGAGGGAGTGGATGGATGGATGGGTGTCCAGGAAAGACCCAGCTCTCTGGGCATCTGCCAGGTGTATAGGACATATGATCGCCTTGTACAGTTGTGCAGGTTTAACACTGAACAAGGACATCGCACCTAAAAGGACATCATTCACATGGAAATCATAGATTTGTAGACTGATGATGACAATTTACTAGCATTTCGCAGAAAATTCTCTTGTTCTAACCAAATCAGTGTAGTAGGATAATTTTCAGGTAAGTGGAGACACTAAAGGAGAGTCTTGATCCTTGGATAGGCTGGGGGCCAAGGAAGTGGGAGGGAAAGGAAGGAACTGTGTGAGGGGACCCCCAAGAATCCCAGAGGGAGACACAAAGGTGGAGGGAGGGAAGGTCTGGCAGCCTGGGGGGCGAAGTCGTGAGATCAGAAAGGGGAGTTGCTTTTAGCAGAGAGATGGATGAGAAGTTCAGGGTTAGGTGGGGTCTGAGGGGCAGGGAGAACAAGGCTCCCATCCAGAGCCTTCAAACCCCTCCGTTTCATCTCCTCATGTCTCTTCCTTACCACAAGTGGGCGGAAAGTCTGTGTCCACCAGAGGGATATCCAGGTCCAGAGATGGATAGGACCCTGAAGCCGAGGCAAACATCTAGGAAGCCATAGGGAACAGAACAGCTCAGGGGGCAATGGGAAGGGCCCCAGCCACTCCCTGTGGCTTGGCCTGCCCTGACATTTCTGCTTTCAGAATGACGTTTCTTGGGAAATAGGTGAAGGTGGGCAAAGGATACAAACTTCCGGTTAGAAGATGAATGCATTGTGGGGATCTAATGAGTACAGGTAACAGTACTCTCTTGTATACTTGAAAATTGCTAAGACGGTAGATCTTTTAACTTTTTTTCTTTACCGTGCCACGCCGCTGGCAGGATCTTAGTTCCCCCACCAGGGACTGAACACGCGCCCTCGGCAGTGAAAGCACAGAAAAACAGATCTTAAATGTTCTCAACACACACTGAAAAGAATGGTACCCGTGTGAAGTGAGGGAGGCGCTAACATTATATTGTGATACACATTTCGCAATATATATGTATATCAAATCATCACACTGTACATCTTAAACCCAATCTTATTCACCAATTATATCTCAATAAAGCTGGGAAAAAACCCCAAAATGATATTTCTCCTCTCTCCCACCCCCCACCCCAGGTTACAAAAGCAATCTTTTTTAAAAAATTTTATTTATTTATTGGGTCTTCATTGCTGCGCGCGGGCTTTCTCTAGTTGCGGCGAGTGGGAGCTACTCTTCGTGAGGTGCACGGGCTTCTCATTGCGGTGGCTTCTCTTGTTGCGGAGCAAAGGCTCTAGGTGCGCGGGCTTCAGTAGTTGTGGCACGCGGGCTCTAGAGCGCAGGCTCAGTAGTTGTGGCGCACGGGCTTAGTTGCTCCGCGGCATGTGGGATCTTCCCGGAGCAGGGCTCGAACCCATGTGCCCTGAATTGGCAGGCGGATTCTTAACCACTGCGACACCAGGGAAGTCCCCAAAGCAATCTTAATGGTAAAATTTTTGGAAAACTCCCTCCTCCCCCCAAAAAAATGGGAAGAAGAAAATAAGTATTACCCAGAATCTCATAAAGCAAGTTATTCAGATTGTTGTCACAGGGAGACCTTGTTCCCTCACATGTAAAACCCTCACAACCCATAGCCTCCTCTTCCCTGGATTCACATGTTCACTTTCTGGAGTACATCCTTGAAGTCATTTTTACAAGGAAGAGAATACCTGGGTGTGGGGAGGATAAAAAGTGGAGAGGTGTTATTTAGTCAAGAAAAATGCTATATACCAGCAATAGCCAACCAGGAAATTAACAGAAAATCAGATAACCTTCCCAAGAGTGATAAAAAAGTAGAAGGTATCTCGGAAGTAACCTAATGAAGAACACACAAGGACTTTCTGGAGGTGTCAAATACTCCGAACTGAGTTACTTTTATTCAAAAAGCCCACTGCAGTAGAGAGAATGCTCTGAGCTCCAAAATCTGCAAGCAGGAATTCCCTGGCGGTCCAGTGGTTAAGACTCCGCTCTTTCACTGCCAAGGGTCCAGGTTCAATCCCTGGTCAGGGAACTAAGATCCTACAAGCCGTGTGGTGCAGCCAAAAAACGAAAAAAAAAAATCTGCAAGCATCTCAAAAATCAGACAGAAAAAGACATTGCTTGTCTAGGGTAAGAGGGTTTCGCAGTCAAGGGGAAGTTGCCTAGATGAGGAAAAGTAACCACGGTGGTTTGCAAGACACACAGGAAGTGTGTCTTCCTGGGGTCAGCGGGTTCTCAGGAGAAGCTGATGAGGGGGCATGTCCCACTTTTCAGTCCTTCGGAAGTGAGGGAAGCTACAGTTGAGGGCCTGGGGGGAGGAGACAAGCCAGACTTAAGTTTGCGTAGAGCAAAGCAGAGGGTGAGAGACGGGCTGTGAACACCTGGTTGGACAAAATGTTGAAATCTTGTTCAAGGACAACCTGAATAAATGCCTTATTGGTGGTTTTCACAACTTGACATTGTAATTCCCCTCCACACTCTGAAATGTCCTGCCACCAAAGCTGATCATTTATCTCCTTGGTTCATTGGGTTCATTGTTGTGTCCATGGGTGTTGGAACAGTCCCTGACATCTAGTCAGTTCCTTTTTTTTTTTTTTTTAATATATATATATATATATATTTATTTATTTGGTTGTACCAGGCCTTAGTTGTGGCAGGCAGGCTCCTTAGTTGCAGCACGTGGGCTTGTTAGTTGCAGCAGGCAGTCTCCTTAGTTGTGGCATGTGAACTCTTAGTTGCAGCATGCATGTGGGATCTCATTCCCTGACCAGGGATCAAACCCAAGCCCCCTGCATTGGGAGCACGGAGTCTTATCCATTGCGCCACCAGGGAAGTCCCCATCTAGTCAGTTCTTTTTTTTTTTTTTTTAATAAATTTATTTATTTATTTTTGGCTACGTTGCGTCTTCATTGCTGCAAGCGGGCTTTCTCTAGTTGCGGCGAGCAGGGGCCACTCTTCATTGCGGTGCGCGGGCTTCTTATTGCGGTGGTTTCTCTTGTTGCGGAGCATGGGGTCTAGGCGGGTGGGCTTCAGTAGTTGTGGCACATGGGCTCAGTAGTTGTGGCTTGCAGGCCCTAGAGCGCAGGCTCAGTAGTTGTGAGCACAGGCTTAGTTGCTCCGTGGCATGTGGGATCTTCCCGGATCAGGGCTTGAACCTGTGTCCCCGGCATTGGCAGGCGGATTCTTAGCCACTGCGCCACCCAGGAAGTCCCTTTTCTTTTTTTTTTTTAGTCAGTTCTTGATAAAAATATATTCTTTAAAAAAATGTTTAGGCACTAATTATTAAAGAAATGCAAATCAAAACTACAATGAGGTATCACCTCACACCAGTTAGAATGGGCATCATCAGAAAATCTACAAACAACAAATGCTGGAGAGGGTGTGGAGAAAAGGGAACCCTCTTGCACTGTTGGTGGGAATGTAAATTGATACAGCCACTATGGAGAACAGTATGGAGGTTCCTTAAAAAACTAAAAATAGAATTACCATATGATCCAGCAATCCCACTACTGGGCGTATACCCAGAGAAAACCATAATTCAAAAAGACACATGCACCCCAATGTTCGTTGCAGCACTGTTTACAATAGCCAGGTCATGGAAGCAACCTAAATGCCCATCGACAGATGAATGGTTAAAGAAGTTGTGGTACATATATACAATGGAATATTACTCAGCCATAAAAAGGAACGAAATTGAATCATTTGCTGAGACGTGGATGGATCTAGAGACTCTCATACAGAGTGAAGTAAGTCAGAAAGAGAAAAACAAATATCGTATATTAACGCATGTATGTGGAACCTAGAAAAATGGTACAGATGAACTGGTTTGCAGGGCAGAAGTTGAGACACAGATGTAGAGAACAGACATATGGACACCAAGGGGGGAAAACTGCGGTGGGGTGGGGATGGTGGTGTGATGAATTGGGCGATTGGGATTGATATGTATACACTGATGTGTATAAAATTGATGACTAATAAGAACCTGCAGTATAAAACAAACAAACAAACAAAACAACTAATACTAAACTTTCATTGGGTTATTTGTATGGAAATGTGTTAATATAAATGTTTCAGGCATTACATGAAATTTCTAAAAATCTTAAAAAAAAAAAAAAATGTTTAGGGAATTCCCTGGTGGTCCAGTGGTTAGGACTCCACACGCTCACTGCCGAGGGCCTAGGTTCAATCCCTGGTCAGGGAACTAAAATCCCACAAGCTGCGTGGCGTGGCAAAAAAAAAAAAAAAAAAAAAAAAAAATTAAAAAATGGAGATATAATTGACCTATAACACTGTATAAGTTTGTATTGTAACTGTGATGATTTGATACACATTGATCTATACATACAATTACATATTGCAGTATGATTACCACTGCAGTGTTGGAGCACCTCCATTGCATCACATAATTATATTTTCTTTTCTCGTGATGAATAAAAATATATTCACTGTAAAAGGATACCAATGCCTGATCTCACCCTCCGACCCGCAGGTCCTGACTATGTTGCTCCAAGATGGGGCTGGAGCATTAATGTTTTTCTTAAAGCTCCCGATTGATTCGTTTTAGAACCACTGATGGAATCACAAGTGCAGAGGCAACTGGCCAGCTCTGTCTCTTTAAAGAGGATTTGTTTTCTCTGCAATGACCCTTTAATCTTTTTTTTTCTTCTCTCCTTTCTCATCTGCCTACAACCTTACATCAGCCAAAAATGTGAAAAATGTGTTTCAAATATTTTCAGTTCCCATTTAAGCCCATTTAATGCTTAGCGCTCATTGCCAGCAGGCAGACTATCTAGTACAGCCCATTTGAATTCCCTCCCCAAGTTTAACCCCCCAACCTGCCTCTCCCTCCATAAAATCCAAGCTCTTCCCAGTAGGAGAGGAAGGAGCAGAGGTCAACAGGGGCCTGGCCTAGCCGGCCTTGCAGCCATGGTTCTGGAGGGTGATGGAAAGCTGTGGAAGATCTTCACCCTCATAGGAGGGTTTAAGCTGGGGAGAAACGTCACTTGATGCTCATTTAAAACCTCTTCCGGGGACTTCCCTGGTGGTCCAGTGGTTAAGACTCTGTGCTTCCAGTACAGGGGGCTGGGTTCAATCCCCGGTCCTGGAACTAGATCCGGCATGTCACAACTAAAAGATCCCGCATGCCACAACTAAAAGATCCCACACGTGGCAATGGCAATGAAGATCCCACGTGCCGCAACTAAGACCCGGTGCAGCCAAATTAATTAATTAATTAAAAAATCTTCCAGCTGCTAAGTCCGTTTTCCACTGAGCCCTCAGCACCACATTCAAAAGACATACATCAGATCATGCTACACCCCAGCTCAAATTCTCCCACTGGCTCCCATTACGCACTATGGCCCACCAGACCCCAATAACCCACCCCTGCCCCCCATTCTCTCTCTGACGTCCTCTCCTCCCACTCTCCCCATTGCTTAGTTCTGCTCTAACCATACTGGCCTCCTGGCTGTTTCCCCAGCGTGTCAAGCACACTCCGGCCTCAGGGCCTTTGCACTTGCTATCCGCTCTGACTGGAGCACCCCTCCTCCTCATGACCTCATGGCTGACTCCTTCTTGTTACTCAGATTACTACTCACATGTCACATCCTCAAAACTTAGCGATTTAAAACAATAAATGTATTATCACACATAGTTTCTGTGGGTCAGGAATCCTACAGGAGTGGCTTAGCTGGGTGGTTCAGGCTCGGGGTCTCCCATGACCTTGGGCTGGGGCTGGGATCATCCAAAGACTTGACAGGGACTGGAGGGCCCACTTCCAAGGAGGTTCACCTGTGTGGCTGGCAAGCTGTTGCTGGCTGTTGGCTAGGGCCTCAGTTCCTCTTCACGTGGGCCTCTCCGCAAAGATGCTTGAGTGTCCTCACAATGTGGCAGCCAGTTTCCCACAGAAAAGGTGATTCAAGAGACCAAGGTGGAAGTCGTAATGTCTTTTGGGATCCAGCCTTGGAAGTCACATTCTGTCACTTCCACAGCATTCTATTGGTCACACAGAGCAGTCCTGATTGGATGTGGCAAGAGACTATACAGGGGACTTCCCTGGTGGTCCAGTGGTTAAGACTCTGTGCTCCCAATGCAGGGGGCCCGGGTTCGATCCCTGGTCAGGGAACTAGATCCTGCACATGGCAACGAAGATCCCGTGTGCTGCAGCTAAGATCCGGCGCAGCCAAATAAATTAAAAAACAAAACAAAACAGGGACTTCCCTGGTGGCACAGTGGTTAAGAATCCATCTTCCAATGCAGGGGACACAGGTTCAAGCCCTGGTCCAGGAAGATACCACATGCCACAGAGCAGCTAAGCCCATGTGCCACAACTACTGAGCCTGTGCTCTAGAGCCTGTGAGCCACAACTACTGAGCCCATATGCCACAACTACTGAAGCCCACATGCCTAGAGCCCATGCTCCGCAACAAGAGAAACCACCGCAGTGAGAAGCCTGCTGACCGCAACAAAGAGTAGCCCCCGCTCGCCACAACTAGAGAAAGCCTGCACACAGCAACGAAGACCCAATGCAGCCAAAAATAAATAAATAAATTAATTAATTAATTAAAAACAAAACAAACAAAGAAGGGCTATACAAAGTGTGAAGATCACTGGATCATCTTAGAGGCTGGCGGCCACACTCTTTCATCATTTTCTAGCTCATCACCTTGACTTATTTTCTTCATGGATTTGACACTACCTGAAATTACATTAATTATTCCTTTGTCTCCCTTCCCCAATAGTGTCATATCCATAGGGGCTGGGACAGTTTTCTATTTTGTTCACTGCTATATCCTCAGTGTCTCAAACAGAGGTTGGTACATAGTAGGTAATCAATAAATATTTGCTGAATTAATAAATGGAGAATCTACTTTAGGGGCGGTCTTTAGATCATTGAATGGGCTTTTTTTCAGGTGTCCAGGTGAAAGATAACAAGGGTTTGGACTAGGGAAGGATTGGAAAGAAATAGATAGGTATTGATATGGTAACCTGTCCTCCTGCAAGTTTCTGATCTCTCCCTGCTACAATCCATCCTCCAAAGAGAGGCAGAGTGATTTTCTTAACAGATAAGTTAAACATTGTCTGTTCCCTGCATAAATCCTCCATAGCGCCATAGCTCCCTAGTGCACAGGATCAGGAATTAAAGGTGACCCAGGAGCTAAATGGGGTGATTTTGGAGGGTTAAGATTATCGATGCCTTGCTCTGGTTGGGATTAGGGAGAGCAGAGAGCTGCTTTTCTGGATTCAAAAGATCTCTACACACTCTAGGTCATCTCAGACAATATAATTATCACAGCTGCCCACAAGAAACTAAGGAAACTCTCTCATGATGGTAAATAATCGGCATTTATTTTATTGTTATGTTCAGTTTCCTACACTCACAGGAATATTTCCTGGGCCCCAGATTCTTTCTGCAAGTCTCTGATCATGCTTTACCTGGTCCATGCCTACTCATAGTTCCAGTTTCAACGTAGGCACCCCCTGTTGACCCCACATCCAGGCAGGGTTAGCTGCCTTATCTGGACTCCTCTAGTGTGCCAGACTTTCCCTAGAATTTACTTATTCAGCATATTTATTGCTTATTTTCTGCCTTCCCCTCTAGAACAGGGGTCCCCAACCCCCGGGCCGTGGACTGGTATCGGTTAGGAACAGGCACGCACAGCAGGAGGTGAGCAGCGAGCGAGCAAAGCTTCATCTGCCACTCCTCATCACTCGCATTACCACATGAACCACCCCTCCACCCCCCAATCTGTGGAAAACTGGTCTTCCATGAAACCGGTCCCTGGTGCCAAAAGTGTTGGGGATCACTGATCTAGAATGTAAGCTCCGTGAAAGCAAGGAAATTTCCAGTCCATGAACATGGATATACATGTCCATTTATTTAGATCTTCTTTAATGTGTCTCAACAGTATCTTATAGTTTTCAGTATAGAAACCTTGCACATCTTTTGTTAAATTTATTCCTAAGTATTTTTTTTAAGATTTTTTTGATGTGGACCATTTTATTTTAAGTCTTTATTGCATTTGTTACAATATTGCTTCTGTTTTATGTTTTGGTTTTTGGCTGCGAGGCATGTGGGATCTTAGCTCCCCAACCAGGGATTAAACCTGCACCCCCCTGCATTGGAAGGCGAAATCTTAACCACTGGATCACCAGGGAAGTCCCAGTACTTTTGTTTTTGATGTTAATTGTAAAGGGAATTATTTTAAATCTCACTTTACAATGGTTTCCTGCAAGTATATTAACATAAGACTGATTTTTGTATATTGATCATGTTGCTGACCATCTTGCAGCCTTGCTAAATTCATTTATTAGTTTCAGTAGTTATTTCGATTCCTTAGAATTTTCTATATTAACAATCACATCACAGGAATTCTCTGGCAGTACAGTGGTTAGGACTCCATGCTTTCACTGCTGAGGGCCCAGGTTCAGTCCCTGGTCAGAGAACTAAGATCCCACAAGACGAGCATCCAAAAAAAAAAAATTACATCACATGTAAATATCGACAGTTTTACTTCTTCCATCTGATCTTTATGCCCTTTATTGCTTTTTCTTGCCTTATTGCACTAGCTAGGATCTCCAATATAATTTTGATCAGAAGTGGTGGGAGTGGAAATCCTTGATTTATTTCCAATTTTAAGGGAAAAGTAGTAAATATTTTACAACTAAGAATGATGCTGGTTGTAGGTTTTTTTGTAGATGCCCTTTATCAGATTGAGGAAGTTCAGGGCAGAGAATTTTATCTGTTCACTGATTTATACCAAATGTGTAGCATAATGTTGTCAGAGAGCAATTTCTCAGTAAACACTTGTTAAATGAATGAATGCGTATAAGATGCATGGCACAGTGGCTAGTAATTTGGCGTTGGACTTTAATTAACTGTGTGCTTTAGGGCAACTAATTTAACCTCTCCTCTTCCTTCTCTGTAAAATGGGGATAATAATGGTACATATTACCTAGGGTTGAGGATTTAATGAGAGTATCCATGTAAAGGAAGAGCACAGTGTCTGACATGGTTAGTGCTCAACAAACATTAACTTTTATTACCTCACTTCTCTGAGCCTTATGTTTTTTTCCCTCTATAAAAGAGGGAATGTTCTAATCCTTAACTCCTAGGGTTATGATAGGGTTAAATGACATTATGCACATAATGTGCCTAGCACAATTCCTGGCACAGAGAAAGTCATTAATAAATGTTTGCTATTATTATTTACCAAGTCCCCTACCTATATTGAATGGAGGGACATGGAGATCTGTTGGTCAAGGACCCAGTCCACTGGAAGCTCACAGCCTAATGGCAGGGACAGATAAGTATAGAAATCATTACAACACAGTGTAATAAGGGCATATATAAAGCCATCTGTGGACCCAGAGGCAGAAGCTGGCTGCTGAAATCTGACAGTTAAATCAGGTCCCTCTCAACTCAGACATTGGCTTAGACCTAAAAGAAAACAATTGTTTATAGCAGGAAATATTGGAAACAATCTAGGGCTTGGAATAACTTGTGGTACGTCCTTATAATGCCTCAGTGTGAAGCTTTAAACTTGCTGCGGAACAGGGGATGGGGACTGGCTGGGGCACCGTATGTGAATTACTTTTCATTAGACCACTTTGTAACTTGCATCTTGTACCATGTTCAAAATAAATAAAAATTTTAAAATAAAAAAAAATTATGCTATGGAAAAATATTCAATGCCACCGGGCAATGTTCACGATAGACTGCTACCATATGAAAAAAATTAATTTGTCAAACGGCAACCTTTTACACCCGCCTAGAAAAAAGGCGGAATAGGGGTACAACAAAATATTAGCAGTAACCGCTCATTGGTGGGATTAATGTTGAATTTTACTTTCTCCTCTGGGCTCTTCGAGATTTTGCAAAGGTTCTACATTAAGCACCACGAGTTTTGTTTTGTTTTTTGGCTATTAAAGTTATTAACAAAAACTACAAGTCCCGGTAGACATCGCGCCTCCGACTTCTGAAGACCGGCCTTCCCCCTCGCAATGAACGCTGGGATTCGAAGTCCAGCCCCAGAAGCAAGGTGGGACGCACAGTACCGGCACAGATGACAGAGGAGGGATCACCGCTATTTCAACCAGTGGACAGTGCGCACCGGACCTGAGTGGCACACGCAAAACCAATAGATGAGCGGCTAAGCCTGAGTGACGTGCGCTTCAGCCTACGGGCGGCCCATGGGGCGGTGCGGTGCGCCGCGGCCGTAGTGCGAACCATGGGAGGTGGCTGGTGGTGGGCTCGGGCTGCCCGCCTTGCCCGGCTCCGCTTCCGGGGGGCGCTGCTGCCGCCTCCGCGGCCCCGGAGCGGGGGCGCCCGGGGGTCCTTTGCTCCTGGCCACGGCCCCCGCGCTGGGGCTTCGCCGTCCCCAGTGTCCGAGCTGGACCGCGCAGACGCCTGGCTCCTCCGGAAGGCTCATGAGACAGGTCTGGGGCTGTGGCTGGGGTCGGCCCGGATGGGAGAGGGGGTTCCGCATAGCTGAGCTGTCCGCGCGCGCGAGTGGAGGATGGTGGTGGGATTTCTGCTGGAAACGGGGCCCGGGCTCAGGAGGGAGAAGGGCTTCCGTGTAAGCGCAGGGAAGCGCTGGCTGCAAGAGCGCAGTCTGTCCGCATAGGAGAAGGGCTTGTGGATGGGACCGTGGGTCCGGTTTATGGGGTGCAGTAGGGATTGGAGAGGTTGGTCGGGCCAGGACGGGCAGCCTTATCAAACTGCGCTGTCTGGGTGGGAGAGGCTTCCAAAGAGGGCTATGGGCGGGGGAGTTGCCTACAAGAGGGGGCCTCGTTGGAGGGGCCAGTTCAGATTAAAGAGGCGACCACTCTGCATAAAGCGGGAGCGTGGAGCCCCACAGAAGAGGGAGGAAGTTGCGGATTAGAAGAGGGAACAACCAATAGAAGAAAATCTCTGGGCTGATTGGAGGGCGTGCTGCTCCTGGCTGCAGGGGCGGGGCCTCATGTGGGCGGTGGGGGTCCGGATTGGAGAGGACTGGTCTTGTAGGTACAGGATGGGGTAGGGGTGGGGGGATTGTAACCCGACTAGTCCCCGTTAGTGCCACACCAAGGACTTGAATGGATGTGAATGACCAAGGAAGAGCATACCCAGCAGCAGATAGTGAGGTTTCAGAAAACTGAAGGGGGAGGCTGGAGAGAGGCCTGGGGGAGTGGGGGGGTAAAAATTTGTCGGGAGGTCTGAGGAAGAAGTGAGGGGGCACCCCTTGGGGATACACATATGGGGAGGACGTTGACCAAGATGATCTCTTGGGACCTTGCTGTCCTCAGATTTAGGTTCTGCAATTTTGATCTTAGATCCTCCGCCAGATTCTGCAGACTCTTGAATCTTTGGTGTTGCAGAGTTTGGGGTGGGGAGGGGGGTCAGAGATGGAGACGAGAGAGGGTTTTGGGGGGATAGGGTTTGGTAGGCGGACCGCCAGGACAAGGTGGGGATTTGGGGCCAGACTGGGTGGTGAGATGAAGAGGCGCCCCTCAGTTTGACTGTCTGGGCTGGGGGGCTGCAGAGCAGGGTTTGGGCTGATGCTGATTTCTCCGCCCCGCCCCACCCCCTCCAGCCTTCCTCTCCTGGTTCCGCAATGGCCTCCTGGCATCAGGCATCGGGGTCATCTCCTTCATGCAGAGTGATATGGGTCGGGAGGCCGCCTACGGTGAGTGCAGACCCCAGTGTCGCCCCCACCAGGGAGTGTGGGCGCTCCCTCCCCCACTGGGGAAGGTAGACTCCTGCCCCCTCCCGTCACCCCCCCAGAGTAAACGTCGCTAGGACCCCTCGTTCTTCCCCCACCGGAAGCGGCCTCACCTTCACTTGTGAGTGTCCACCTTCTACCCACCCCATCCCTACCTCCTGGGCACTGGACCCACCAGAGGGGGTGGCTCAGGGCAGGGCTGTGGGTCCTCATCCTTTCCAATCTGACTTCTCAACAAAGATGAGGGTCCCTGTCCCAGCCCCACCCCCAGCCTGGTCCTGCCCCTGCCCCTCCGACCTTATCTTTGCTCTCAGACCAGCCCCCCACCTCCAAGCCTAGCCACCCCTCCGATTCCTTCTCCTGTCCCCGACCTTGGCTCTGTACTGTCCCTGACCCCTACCCCGCTCTTGAGTGTGCCCCATCCCCTTTCTAACGCCACCTCAGTCCCGTGAACGGCCTGGGTCCCCAGGATCAGCCTCCCTGACGCCAGCCCGCACTCTGTCCCACAGGCTTCTTCTTGTTGGGCGGCCTGTGTGTGGTGTGGGGCGGCGCCTCCTATGTGGTGGGCCTGGCGGCGCTGCGGGGGCCCATGCAGCTCTCGCTGGGGGGCGCGGCCGCAGGCGTGGGCGCCGTGCTGGCCGCCGGCCTGCTCTGGGCTTGTGCCGTTGGCCTCTACATGGGCCAGCTGGAGCTGGACGTGGAACTGGTGCCCGAAGACGACGGGACCGCCGCGGCGGAAGGGCCGGACGAGGCGGGCCGGCCGCCACCGGAGTGAGCCGCAGGGCCGCGGGGAACGGCCGGGCGCTGGACTGCCGGGGCCCAAGGACCGGGACATTAAAACCTGACCCTTCCCTCGCTCCCGATTCCGAGTGGTGGTTGCTTTTGCGGGGATGCCGAGCGAAGGAGGAGGTTAGGGGCGGAAGGCGCTGGGGGGCACGCAGAGATACCTAAGAAGGAAGAAAAGGAGAGAGGAGCTCCTTGACCCCAAAGAGGAGCCACAGAGCGGGAGCAGGCGTTTAATTCACCGGGGCTGAGAGCCCTGGTCCCCACCCATCCCCCAGGTCCGGCCACGTGGGGGGCTGTTCCAGTCCTCAGTCCCCCTTCCGCTGCACCCTGGTGCCCAGGGGCCCCGGGTAGGGCAGGCCCAGCGCGGGGTAGAAGGCCTCGGGGAGGGTGGGGCCTGGGCCCAGCCTCTGCAGGTGTGGGTACATGAGGCCCAGCTCGGCAGGGCCGTAGCGGATGGTGCCAGGCGCGCACAGGCCCCGCACCACGGGGGGCAGGAAGCCAGTGTGCAGGAGGGAAGGTGGGGGGTCCCCAGGAGGCGCCAGGCCCCACGGCCCCACCAGGTCCTGCTTCAGGGCCCCCGCCCGGATGACCGACGTGAACTCGGGCCTCGTTGGGGCCAGGTGGCCGGACGGCTCCTCATCCCCACTATCCTCCGGGTCTTCAGTCTCCCCCGGGCCGGGCTCCACTTTGATGGGTTTGCCCCTGGGCTGGGGGGCCTTGTCCTCCTGCGGGGGGGCGGCCTGCTTTCCTTCCACTGGAGGCTCTGGTTCTGCAAGAGGAAGATTCTGAAGGGCTCCGTGTACGCGCGTCCCCAGCCCTCAGCCTTCCCATCTGTGGAATAGAGCGGCGCCCGGTGGTCAAGACCCGAGACCGTGGATCTCTGCTGGAGGGGTTTTGTCCCCTTAGGGGACATTTGGCAAAGTCTGGAGGCATTTTTGGTTGTCACAACTGGGGAGGAGGATACTCCTGGATTCTAGTGGGTAGAAGTCAGGGATGCTGCTAAATGCCCTACAATGCATGGCACGGCCACCACCACAAAGCGTGACCATGCCCCAGACGTCAGAGGCTCTGGTCTGGACCCAGGCTGTCCAATGGGACTTCCTTCGAGGATGGAAGGAAGTTCCATATCTGCACTGGCCACCTATGGCCACCAAGCTCTTCAAACGTGGCGAGTACAACTAAGGAAATGGAATTTTAATTTTAATCTTACTGTAGATAGCCACATGTGAAGCTAGTGGCTTCCGAACCAGACAGCACAGGTCCCAGAGGCCACTCGGAGCCTCCCAGTGGCTGGGGTGGGAGGTGGGCTCACCTGTGGGTGCTGGCTCCGGGCTGGACGTGTCCTCATGGGCCACACTGGCCGGAAGCTGGAAGGCGTCCAGAGGTATCTGGCCCCCCTCAGCTTGACTGGGACAAGACAGATGGGATTGGGAGTTCGAGTCCCGGGCCACCCAGCCTCTGGTGAGGGGAGACTCCCTCCTGCCTGCCAGTCTTGTGAGTGTACACTTCCCCTCCCCCTCTGAGTGTAGACGCTTCCCCCCGCCCCCCCGCAGTGACTGGAGAGCCCCCTCCCGAAGCACTCAGGACTCATCATTGGACCCCAAACTCCAAGTTGGCTTCTAGCCCAGCTTGGCCCAGTCTCCCGAGGCCAAACCTTTGCAGCCCGTGGCCGCCTGGTTGTCACCACCTAAGTGTCCCCTGGGTACCTCATGCTCATCTGACCTCAGCATCTTCCTTCCAAACCTGCTCCTCTCAGAGGCTCAGACCCAGGCCCCGCAAAGCCAGAGGTGGCCAGATGGCCACCTCCCCTCCTCCGCCTGTGCTGCCTGGCATTTCCCAGGCCCTGCCCCTGGCCTCCCAGTCCCTGTCTTGTCCCACAGACCTCCCTCTACATGGCAGCCAGAGTGGTCTTTCCAAGAAGCAGATTTGACTGTGACTCTCTCCAGCCCTAAACCCTTCCATGGCTCCCCAGTGCCCCCACCATCATCCTCAGCTTCGTCTCTCGAGACTCTATACTCCAGCCTGGAGCACTCCCTTTAGCTCCTCAGATGGGTCCGGCTGTGACTCTGAGCCTTTGCCTATGCTGTGCCCTCGGCCTGGAACGTCCTTCCCACCTCCAGCTTCTTTCCATCATCTGCTCTGCTCTGTGGTGGCCCTCCCCTGGTAAGAGCCTGCCATGGCTCCCCAGTGCCCCAGAATCAACCTGGGCCTGAGGCCACTTCCTATCTGCCTCTTTCTCCCTGGAAGCGATGGTCACTCCCCCACCCACCCCTGGCCTCCTGCAAGCTCATTCCTCCTCCAGGCCTTTACTCTCACTGGACGCTATTCCCCTTCATGTTTTCACCACCACCGCCCACATCTGTCCTTTTCTAGAAGCCCTCCCTGCAGAGCCCCCACCCGAAGGTGGGGAGAGCTGGCAGAATCTTCTGGAGGGAGTTCTGAGCTCCCCGTGGGAGAGGAGAGGGGCGCAACCCTCACCTGAGCACGTAGCTGACCCAGAGCACGTGGCGCTCTCCAGGGCTCTTCCCACTCACGGCCACGGTGGCCACGGACTGCAGCCACACGAAGCCCCCGGCGCGCTGCAGCCAACGGTAGTAACCGGTCATCACCTGGCCCTTGTCCAGCACTGGGCCCAGCCCAGGGACCGGAGACACCGGAAGGGATGGGGTAGGGGCGGGATGAGGTGAGAGGGGCAGAGAGAGACAGGCAGTGGGAGAGAGGTGGACAGGGAGACGGGCAGAGAGGGGGCAACAGGGAAACGGGAAGGGTGAGACGGTGTGGAGAAGAGAAGGGCAAAGTACAGAGAGGGAGGCAGAGAGAGCCCGAGTCAGAAAGACCGAGAGGTGAGCCGGCATCAAGGCCCCTGGATTTTGAAGGGTGGGTCAGAGCGACCCCACGGTTCCCCTTACTCCCCACGCCCCCATCCTGAGCCGTTGCTCAGAGTCTCCTTGCTGCTCTTCCTGTGCTGGGTGGAGCCCCCGGAGGTGGCAGCAGGAGGGACTGTGGTCAGCCCGGGAGAAGGACTTCCAGGGAGTGGGGCAGTGGGTGTGCTCAAGTCTGGGGTGAGGGGTCCTCACGGTCCAGGTGGCTTTGGCGGATCCTGGTTGCATCCTGGCCGTGGACAAACTGGTAGCAGCTGCGGCCCACTAGCTCCGAGGGCCCCAGGTCCATGTGGTCGCTGACTCTGAGAGCAGGGGGCAACAGAGAGGAGGGGAGAAGGGGTCCCAGACCATGGGGTGGGGAGAAAGAGGCAGGGTTGGCTCTGGAATCCCTCAGGGTCCAAACCCTGGCTCTGGAGTGCTCTGGGTCTCAGTTTTTCCCTCTGTAAAATGGGTGGGAGAATATTTAAAATAATAGTGTCCCTCCTCGGGCAGCTATGGGCATTCAAACAGACGGCACTCCTGGGTGTGGGGTGGCCCGGGCACTCCGGAGGCGCTCGGTGCGTGGAGAATATTTCGCTATTTAATTTCCCCCCACTGCGTGGTGCGGGAGAGTGGACGAGAGATGAGAGGCCGGAGAGGCAGAAAGAAATAGGAGCAGGGAAGGGCGGAGCTCTGCACAAGGGAGGGCCTGGGCCTCTCGGAATCGAGCACAGCCCCGCCTCCATTCCAGAGGCCCCGCCCCAGGCCCCGCCCTAGCCTCCGCCTTCACTCCCTCTTCCAGTTCGCCCTCCGCTACTTTCCCTCCTCACGCGGCTCCCCAGGGCCCCAGCCGCCCCCACCCCTCAACCCCGAGCTCCTCTGACTTCCTGCCTACCCCGCTCTCCCGTGCGCCCCCATCCTCCCACCTCAGCCCCCAACCCCGGTACCTGCTCTCACAAGCAAGGATGGTGAGACCCAGGCTGAGTCGGAAGACGATCATGTGTCCGTGCAGCGGCAGCTCAGCCAGTGGGGCCGGGGGCAACGTGTGGCCAAGGGCCACAAGGCCCAGGGCGCGGGCCCGAAGGCGACCGGTCACATGGATGACCTGCAGGTGGCGGGCGCGATCGGAGGAGGGCAAGGCGGGGCCAGTGGGGCGGGAGGACCACAACCTGGCCACAGGGCCTGGCTCTGGCTGTCATCGCCAAGAACTGGGGCCCGTGGACAGAGCTGGCATGAATACAGGCGCTCTCCTCGGGCCAGGGAGGGGACCCGGGAGTCAGAGGCTGGGGCGGAGAGCTCACACCCACCTTGTACCCTGAGGCCTTGACGTGCAGCCCCCTCTTGGTGAGGGTGGATTTCATACGGATGAAGAAGGAGCGCTCCTGGACCCGGGAGGAGGGGGGCACCTCGGTGGGGCTGGCCTCTGGGGCAAAGAGTGAAGGAATGTTATGGGGTCCTGAAGAGGACACGCACAGGCCACCCCTGCCCTCTACGGAGCTATCCAGACACAGGGTCATGGCCACAGTCACACAGACGTACCTACTGGTTCTACAAGCCCACTGACATCCTACACCAACCTCCCCTCCCAGCAGCACCCAGCCTGGTCTTTCTAAAGCTCAGATCTGACCCCATCCCTCCTCTGCTCTGAACCTGCCATGGCTCCCTAGTACCCTTGGGGGAAAGCCCAGCTCCTCCTCACCATGGCCTAAAACTTTGGCAAGAACTGCCTCCTGCTGACATCATCTCTAGCCACAACCTCCAGGTCTCAGATCAGACATCTCCTCCAGGAAGTCCTCCCT
This sequence comes from Eubalaena glacialis, assembly GCF_028564815.1. NCBI lineage: Eukaryota > Metazoa > Chordata > Mammalia > Artiodactyla > Balaenidae > Eubalaena > Eubalaena glacialis. Next base: position 61,139,605 of record NC_083733.1, on the reverse strand, counting down.
GACCCCCAGGCTGGGTCAGCTGCCCCTCTGGGGTCTCCTACCCCAGCCCTGCCCACTCTGGGTCATCACTGTCTGGGGACAGGGTCAGTCTCCCTCACTGGACTGTGAGCCCTGGGAGGGTGGGGCTGGGGCTCTTGTCACCACTGTGTCCCCAGCCCTGCCCAACAGAGGGCTGAGCACAGAGTGGGGGCTTGGGCTATAGCAACAAATAAGCCACACAAATACAGATTATTCTATAAACCCTGTGAAATTGTCTAATAAATATGCTCACACCCAGATGACCCTGTGCCTCAAACTGAGATGTAAATATAATCACGCTCCCTAACAGTCCCACACGTGTCACAAACATCTCCCCAAGCTTGCAAGCACTGCTGATAGCTCAGATGGTTTGGGTATTAAGCAAACCCCATATAAGAAAAGCTTATTTATGAGAAAGATAACCTCAGTCCCCCAATATCTCAGAGCTAAAAGGAACTTTCAGGGTAATCTCCAACACCCTCCCCAAAATGGAGTGGAATTTTCCACTGGAGAGAAGGAGTAGAAGCACAGACGCTGGAGTCAGACAAGCCTGGGCTGGAGTCCAGCTCAATCACACAGCTGACCTGGGACACTTAACCTCTCTATGCTGTGCCCCAGTTTCCTCCTCTATAACATGGAGATAGTCATAGCTCCTGCTTTGTGGGCTTGTGGTTAGGATTTAATAAAATTATGTACTTAAAGGCAGGGCACGTGTAAATGCCCAATAAGCACACGTTGTTATTATTATTTACCAAAGCCTGGTTCCATCTGTCGCCCACAGGCACCCACCTCCACTCTGCAGCCAGAGGGGTCTTTCTAAAGTTCAAATCTTGGGGATCCAGGCAATCTTAGGGAGCCACGTCTCGCTACCTCAATTTAGACTCTGATTCATTTTACAAAAACTTGCTTGCAAAACTCTAACAAGAGTGTTTTTGTATAAAGGAGACATAGTTGGATACACTGTACCCAGCATCCCCTAAGCTACCCTCAGGCCTCTTTCTTTGGGGATCCTGAGAATTACCGATCTCAGGGGTATCCGCAAGCGAGGAGGACGATGAGGAGGAGGAAGAAGAGGAGGGGACGGAGGGCGGGGTGGGGGGCCCGGGGGTCGGGGCCCGCAACCCCAGTTGCTCCAGCACCTCGGAGTGGTCTCCCGGATGAATGTAGTCGAAGAGGCTGCTGCCCGTCAGCTCCACCTGCCGGCGAAGGAGGGGGATGCAGGGGGCGGGTGAGGTGCGCGCGCAGTCACTCGCCCGCCTGTTCTGCCACAGACTCACTCGCCTGCAAGCAGGTGTGTGTTTTTATTAGAATATATATATATATTTAAACCCTTTTAAAGGCGGATATAAACAGGCGCTTCCCGTGCCCTCCCACTTCAAACCCAGAGATTATGAAGGATTTTCTGCCCCTGCCTACAGTATAAAGAAGCTGTGTATGTGGTTGGGATGGGGGTGTCGTAAGCTTTCATTTACGCAGCTCTTGCTTACTCACTCACCCCCATACAGCAAACAACTGCGCCCTGAAATGACTCACAGGATGGAAATCAGGACACAAGCAGTGGAATGGCTTTCAAACTCTTTAAAGAGTTAGAACCTTTTAATTAGACAGACTTTTACATTCAATTCATCCCTCAAATCTCTCACAGCAGTCCCCTTATCTCCACACCTTCCCAGTCCCGGCACCCATCTTCTCCCTGCTGTGTTTCTGTCCCAGCGTCCTCACTGGTCTTCTGGCCTTCAGTCCCCACGTACATACCCCTCCCTAAGTTACTCCCCTGACCATGGCCCTCCTCCTCTCAGAAACCTCCCATGGGACTTCCCTGGTGGTGCAGTGGTGAAGAATCCGCCTGCCAATGCAGGGGACACGGGTTCGAGCCCTGGTCCGGGAAGATCTCACGTGCCACGGAGCAACTAAGCCCGTGCGCCACAACTACTGAGCCTGCGCTCTAGAGCCCGCGAGCCCCAACTACTGAGCCCACAACTACAGAAGCCCGTGTGCCTAGAGCCCGTGCTCCGCAACAAGAGAAGCCACCGCAATGAGAAGCCCGCGCACCGCAACGAAGAGTATCCCGCTCACCACGACTAGAGAAAGCCCGCGCGCAGCAACGGAAAGCCAACGCAGCCAAAAATAAAAATAAATAAAATAAAATTTTAAAAAAAGGAAAGAAACCTCCCATGGCTCCCACTGCCCCTGGGCTTGGGGTCACATGCTTCCCTCTATCCCTTAAACACTCCCCCCCACACACACCAGCTTCGAGCCTTTCCCCCCACTCTCCCTTCCTCTTGTCCATATTCTCCCTTCAGGGTCTTCCTCCTCCAGGAACCTCCAACAACTCACTGAAGAGCTGCTCACGAAGGCCAAATACCAACGCACTGAATTTTCTAAATTTACCATTTGTCAAAATCTTTGTAAAAATGATAAAAGTTGACAGCAATTTGTACTGATTGGATTGGCAAGGCCTAAGATGCTGCAAGGAGCCAAGACTCCAGGGATGGGGGCTTTTGGCTTCTCTTTGCCCTCCTTTTACCTTTCAGCCACCAGCTGCAGGAGCTGGAACAGAAACAGTGGGTTGAAATAAAGGCAAAATGCAAACTAGTCAACTAAAATGCCACAGAAAATCTTCCAAGCTGGAAAACCCAAGCCCTTCCGGTACAAATTGCTGTAATCCTTTAAAAGTGTTAAGAATAAACAAGTTTTGGTAAATACGGTACAGTTGGCAACCACTCATAGGCAAATTTATCTTTCTGCTATTTTGCTTTCTCCAAATCGACCTCTTACTTTAATAACCCTCCTCTGCCTGGGAGGAGGAGCCATGTTAGGTGCCATGTGGGGTTCCAAGGAACACACTTTGGGAACCAAAGATCCAGTCCTTTTTTTTTTTTTTTCATGCTGGGATGGTGAGGCCAGGAGAGAGGAGGGCCGGCAAGGGAGATGGCAGCTGAGCCAGTCCAGGCAGGCTGCTGCGGGCCCCTTACCTGTGAGAGACCCAGATAAATGGAGACTGTCTCTGAGATGTAGAGGAACTTCCCTTCCTGGTTCAAGGCAAACACGAAGCCGTCCAGGGACTAGAGTGGGGAGAGACGGGGTCGGGGAGAGGAGGGCCTGGCATCTGTAAGAGGTTCTGAAATCTGGACCTCAGCCTGGGATGGATTATTCTGGGGTAAAGCGCTTCAGTGGCCCTGGGGGGGGAGCAGGAGGGGGAGACTGAGCATTCAGCCTCCCAGTTCTGGGGCTCCCCCACGGGACCGATGCTGGAGAAAAGGGTGCGGTTCTCCCGAGACGGCCACCAGGTGGCAGCAAGGAGCAGCAGGCAGGGAAGGGGCCTCACCTGCAGGATGTGTCCTCCCAGGTGCTGCTCGAAGACTTCGGAGACCAGCGCCACGGGGCCCCTGCGGCCTGGGGCTAGGGAAGAGGGAGGGCTGAGGCCAGGGCCTGTTGGTTTGACCCCTGACCTTCTGGGCAGACCCCCAGGGAGCCAGGCTACATATCTCCCTCTCTTCTCCCCAGTCCTGTAGCCATCTTGGGGGGTTGGGGGGACGTGGGCCCTGTCAGGGAGAGACCTGGGGTGTGGGGAGGGGTGGGTGGGGCAGGGGTGGGCGGGACAGACAAACTGAGACACACAGAGACACAGAGACACCAGGGGATGCAGAAAGGGATTCATTCATTCATTCACCCATTCATCCATTCAGTCATTCAGCAAACTCCCTGAGCATCAGCAGTGCTCCAGGCCCTGCGCTGGGTAGTGCTGGGGACACATAGGTGACCAGGACAACCCAGCCCTGCCCTCACAGGGTACCCAAGCCAGGGCAGTTATAAACAAGCAAGAAACTAACAAATATAGAACTATCATTTGTGGCCAGTGCTATGAAGAATCGAATAGATGGTGTGAAATAAAGAAGCATGGGGGGTTTCCCTGGTGGCACAGTGGTTAAGAATCCGCCTGCCAATGCAGGGGACATGGGTTCGAGCCCTGGTCCAGGAAGATCCCACATGCTGTGGAGCAACTAAGCCCGTGTGCCACAACTACTGAGCCTGCACTCTAGAGCCTGCAAGCCACAACTATTGAGCCAACGTGCCACAACTACTGAAGCCTGCGCCCCTAGAGCCTGTGCTCCGCAACAAGAGAAGACACCGCAATGAGAAGCCCGTGCACCGCAACGAAGACTAGCCCCCGGCTCGCCGCAACTGAAGAAAGCCCGCGTGCAGCAACAAAGACCCAACGCAGCCAAAATATTTTATTTATTTATTTAAAATAAATAAATAAATAAAAGAAGAAGCATGGGGTAAGGCCTGTTGAAGGAGGGGGTGTTTGAGCTCAGACCTGAAGGGTGAGAAGGAGGCAGATAGGAGACAGAAAAGGAGAGAGACAGAGAGACAGAGAAAGAGACATTGAGAGACAAAGACAGACAAATAGATGGACAGAGAGATATAAGGAAATAGAGAAAGAAATAAGGACGTTACAACTCAACAACAAAAGGATGAACAATCCAATTCAAAAATGCGCAAAGGATTTGAACAGACATTCTTACAAAGAAGATGCACAAATGGCCGATAAGCACATGAAAAGATGTTCAACATCATTAGTCATTAGCAAAATGCAAATCAAAACCACAATGAGAGATCACTTCACACCCACTAGGATGGTTCGAATTTTTTTAAAAAATAGAAAATAAGTGTTGGCGAGGATGTGGAGAAATTGGAACCCCCGTGCATTGCTGGTGAGAATGTGAAACGATGCGCCACTCTGGAAAATAGTTTGGCAATTCCTCAATAAGTCAAACATAGAATTACCATATAACCCAGCAATTCCACTCCTAGGTATACACCCCAAAGAATTGAAAACAGGTGCTCTAACAAATACTTGTACATGAATGTTCATAGCAGCATTACTCCTAATAGCCAAAAGGTGGAAACAACCCAAATGTCCATTAACTGATGAATGGATAAATAAAATGTGCTATATTCATAGAATGGAAGATTATTCATCCATAAAAAGAAATGGAGTACCGATCCATGCTACGACGTGAATGAACTTTGAAAACATTATGCTAAGTGAAAGAAGCTGAACACAGAGGCTACACAGTGTAGGATTCAATTTATATGAAACGTTCAGAAGAGGCAAATCCAGAGATGGAAAGCAGATCAGTGGTTGCCAGGGGCTGGGGGGAGGGGGAGGAGGAATGGGGAGGGACTGCTAATGGGACAGGGTTTTTGGAGGGTGATGAAAATGTTTGGGAACTAGATAGAAGTGCTGGTTGTACATCACTGTGAATGTGCTAAGTGCCACCGAATTGCACACTGTAAAATGGTGACTTTCATGTTATAGAAATTTTACCCCAATAAAATTTTTTTAAAAAGAGAGAGGGGTAGAGACATATATAGACACAGAGAAACTGAGACAGAGATAGGTAAAGACAGAGAGACATAAAGAGATGGAGGGACAGAGGGAAAGAGATGCACAGAGACAGATACAGAGAAAGTGGCAGGAAGACAGAGATGGCGAAGTAGACAGAAACAGAGACACAGGCCGACCCATCCCCCGCAGTGAGGACCAGAGGGCTCCAGACATCCATGCTGGGCGTGGGCAGAGGCCCTGTGTTCCTGGACCCTGTTCCCACTCAGGATGCCCTCCCTGACCCTGCAGAGAACGACCCCCGCAAGGGGTCCGTGCCCAGATTGGGGAGCCAGTGACCTCGAGGGTCCCCAAGCACCTGGCTCCTGCAGGGCTGAGGGTCCAGTTCTGGTGTTAAGCCCCAGGACTGTTCCTCTCTGGCTGTGTGCCCTGGGACCAGTGCCTTCACTTCTCTGTGCCTCAGTTTCCTCCTCTGTCAGGTGGGTTTGCTAAGCGAGCTGATCTCACAGGGGTGTTGAGCATTCAGTTGGCTTAGGGAGCTGAAAGGGCCTACCAGGCGCCCGCATGCAGCAGGTGCTCTGAAACAGAGCTGGGATCAGTATTAATAGCGTGATTACTATTGTTATTTCCAGACCATCAAAACACCAGGCGGCGAAACGCCGCCCCCTCCCCCCCAATCAGGACGCAGCTCCCAAGCCCCGCCCCCAGCCCCTTAATGTTTGGTCACGCCTCCTCTCCCAGGAGCACCCCCAACAACCCCACGGCTGTTCACACCCTTTTTCCACCCCCGCCTGGAGCTCCAGGAACAATAACCGGGGGGGGGGGGGTGATGGGGACCCCTCCCCCGAGATGCAGCAGGAACCAGCCGGGTGACAGGCGGGAACAATACCGCCTGCTAATTGTCGCAATTTTCCCCTGTCATTTTTGCTAATTCCTTCATTTTCCCTCTCACAGGATCAGCCCAGGTCAGACTGAACGGCTGCAATTAACAGCCTTAATGGGCACGTCGGGAGGGGGGTGTGTATAGGGGGAGGGCTCAGCCACTTGCTGTTCCCCCATCCTTTCCCCGGCCTCTGTCCCCATCCCTGACTGATGTGTCTTATTACCCCTGGCCTCCCCCTGCCCCAAATCCACCAACTCCCTGACTCCTCTCTCTGTGTTCCCTCCTCTCTCCCACAAATACCTCAACTCCTGTGTCCCCCAAATTCAGCTGCGGGCTCTTCCCTACTCTCAGATCTGCCCCCTCCTCACATCCGGACCCCAACCATCATTCGCTCATTCAACAAACATTTGCTGAGTTTCTTATCAGAGCCTGCCTCTGCTGGAACAAAACTGTCCCAGTTGTCATCTTCCCCCACACACAGAGGGGGCGCTGAGGGGCCGAGGGGAGAAGCCAGGACTTCTCCCAGGGGTTCCCCTCCACCTCCCATTCTCAACTGCCCTGAGGGATTTGCTGCCCTGGGCTAGGGCAGCTAATGGAGGGCTGGGACTTCATTAGCTTTGGAAGTCTGGGAGAGGGAGCCCCCTGCCATAATCAGAGTGCCTTGCTCCCTGGGAGCAGGCCTGAGGACTGGAGTGGGTGCATTTCTGCCTGTACTTTCCTCAGCTGCATCTGTGAAATGGGTCTAGGGCTGGAGCTGAATGGGTTCATGCATGCAAATGGCACACAGCCAGGTACACAGTAGGTGAGTCCTGCACTATTCTTAGGATAAGCTCTACTTCGGGCACCTCTACCTTTTGGGGAGGCTTCCTTACCATCCACCTTGACTCTTGCTTTCTCCCACGCCTTCACCCATATTCTGCAAGTCCTGAGGCTGGCCCCTCACTGCATCACCTGAATCTGACCACCTCTCACCCCACTGCCCCCACCCTGGTCTAGCTGCCCCACCTCCCACCTGGACCACTGCTCTTGCCTCTTCACTGGGCTCCCAGCTTCTGCCCTCACATCCACCACCTCTGTGACTCCCATCTCACTCGGGGTACAGCCAAAGTCTTCACCACGGCCCGAGAGGCCCTGCAGGACCTGGCCCCTGACCTGCTGACCACTTCCTGCCTCACTTACTCCTCTCTGGAGCCCCTGACCTCACAACTGTGGCTTGCATCTAGCAAGCTGATTGCTGCCTGCCTCAGGGCCTTTGCACTTGCTGTTCCCTCTGCCTGGAAAACTCTCCTTCCAGCTTTTCTCCTAGCTTTTGCTCCCTCACCTCCTTCCAGTCTCAGCTCAAAGGTCACTTACTCAGAGGGGCCGTGCCTGACCTGTGAGTTGTGATGTCCCCCCTCCTCCCCTCACGCAGTTCTATAGTCACCCAAGAAATATTTAGTGACCCCTTACTGTGTCCCAGGCACTATTCTAGGCTCAGCACACAAGGTGCTGTAGGGGAGAAACACAATAAACAAGAGAAATAAAAAATATATAGTATTAGATGATGATTAGTACTATGGAAAGAAATAAGGCAGGAAAGGACGATAGGACATGCTGGGAGCAGGGGATTGTCTTTTTTTTTTTTTTTAAGCACCTACTATATGCCACGTGCTATTCTCTCTCTCTTTTTTTAAAAGTCTTTATTGAATTTGCCACAGTATTACTTCTGTTTTTTTTTTTTTTTTTTTACTTCTGTTTTATGTTTTGTTTTTTTGGCCCCGGGCATGTGGGATCTTAGCTCCCTGACCAGGGATTGAACCTGCACCCCCTACATTGGAGGGCGAAGTCTTAACCACTGGACCACCAGGGAAATCCCAGGGTTGTCATTTTTAATAGAGTGGTCAGGGAAGGCTTGACTGAAAAGCCCACATTCTAAGGGAAGGGAGTTCCTGGTGGAAGCCCAGCAAGTGCAAAGGCCCTGAGGTGGGAACAGGCTTCTCTGAACAGCAAGGTGGCCCATGTGGGGGGGGGGTGTTGAAGAGGTCAGAGGGGTAGAAAGGTGATATCAGGGAGGTGGGGGACAGGGGACCTACAATGTCAGGTGTGTAGGCCCACCTTTGAGGGCAGGGACTTTGTCCTGTTCCCTGCTGTGTCCCCAGCACCTAGAACGGTGCCTGGCACAGGGAAGGTATTCATTGGGCGTTTGTTGAATGAATGACAAACACTGATAGGAGATCAAGGCTGTCTCCTCCCCAGACTTAGAGCCCCCTGGCTAGACTTCAACATCTGTCATCCCATTTCACAGATGGTAGAAAGGCCCAGAGAGAGGCCGAGACCTGTAACATAGGACCCATCCCTGGAGACCCACAAACATGCCAAGGATGGTGGTTGAGAAGGTGGGCTCTGGAGCCAGGCCACTTGAGTCTGAATCTCAGCTGGGCCCCTTCTCGGCTATGTGACCTTGGGCATAGAACTTCACCTCTCTGGGTCTCAGTTTTCCCCTTCTATAAAATGGGAACATAGCCTTGCCTCCCTCCAAAGATTTTTGAGAGGATTAGCAAGTGAATTTGGATGCAGCACTCAACACTGTGTCTGACTGGTATGTTATTGCTATTATCTTTGAGGAGAACACGGGAGCTCCCTCCTTTACAGAGAGCTTGAGGGCACAATGCTTTGCTCTCTGACGGCAGCTAAGTCACTGTCCTCAGTTTTCCCACCTGAACTATTGAAGCAGGTGCTTGGCCTCTTGTTGGGGACCCGGGAGAGCAGGAGATGCTCCCAATTTCTTAATTTTGGGGGTACAGCGGGAGTCCACGCAGTTCCTCCCCTGCACACTGTCCTGCCCCTCCCCCTTCCCACGTACGGGCAGGGAGGTTGCTGAGGTCAGTGGTCTTGAATTACCCGTCGAATTACCCATCCCGGCAAGCACGGAGGGGGGAGGCCGGACGCCGGTGGGCCTCTCTCAGCGTCCCCCCCCCTTTCTCTCCCCGGGGCTTGGGGACAATAGACAAGATGTTTATCCCCCGCCGGCGCACATGTTGTTCGCGGTAATGACAGTAATCAGCGGCGCTAATGCCGCATTCTCTCCGCGCCAGTCAATTCGCCTAATTACCGCCTGGGAAGCCGGATTATTTAAATTTAAATGGTGATTTATTGCGAGTTTAATCAATGCTATTTTCTCTCCCCCCTCCCCCCTGAGACCAGGGCAGGAGGGGAATTGGAGCCCCTCCAACCCCACCTTAAGGACAATCCTTCTTGGGGGCGGGGGGAAGTAGCCTAGGGTGCCCTGTCCCTGTCACCTGCGACCTCAGATGAAGACGATTCGCTCTCTTCTCGTAATAAGAGTAAAGCAATAAAACATAAAATAGAAGTAATAACAATCACATAACACTTCTATATAATTAAGTCTGAATAATATAATGAAAGTAGATATCTATCTATCTATCTATATATATCTGTTTTACATATTCTATATTTTAACATATTATTGATTGCATTTCGTTATTGTGTCTTGGCCAGTAGGATGTCAGCCTGTCCAGGGCAGGCACTTTTATGCAGTTTGTTTCCTGCTGGATCTCGAGGGCTCAGAACCGTAGCAGGCACACAGTAGATGCTCAATAAACCTGCAGGTAACCATTGATAACAGTGCTTGCTAGACATTGATCGTTTACTCTGTGCCAGGTGTGTTTAGGGTCTTTACACATGTACATATTACCTGGTAGATCTTCTTCTCTTCTCAGCCCTGCGGGTGGGGGAGGGGCTTCATCATGATTCCCATTTCACAAGTGAGGCACAGAGAGGTGAGGCGACCTGCCCAGGGTCACAACGGTGGGGACTGGCTGAGTGGGGACAGGGACCCCGTCTTTCTGAAGCTCACCATCTTACCTGCCATATAATCCTGTCTCCCTCCCGCATCCCAAACTGGGAATTCAGACTCTAGAGGTTCCCTCTGGGGTCCCTCAGGTCTGAGTGCGGGAGTTTCTTGCCCATTAGTGGATAGGAGGCCCAGGCTGGGTCCCCTCTGTCCCGTCCATGGAGCTGTGATAATCTCCTTTGTGATAATAATGATTCATTTTCCCTGATAACAATAATAGCATTAACTGGTGGTATGATCCAGTGTGGCCAGGCCCGTGATTAGGCCAGAATTCATGAAATCGTTCCCTACCTGGTGAGCCCGTTTTAGAGATGAATAAACTGAGGCTTGGACAGTAGAAGCCGCCTGATAGGAACACACAAAAGGTCTGACTCCAAATCCTGTACTCCCTCCGGGGGCAGGAGCTGGGCGAGAGCCGGCGCGCACCCTCAGATACCGGGTGCCCTGCACCGGGGGAGCTCACCTGGACCCCCCGACCCCCGCGCATGCGCACTCACCTAGGCCAGCCTGCGGCCCCGCGGACCTCAACCCCCAGGGCGGCGCCCCGAGAGCGGCGAAGCGGCGCAGGCGGAGGTAGGTGACGCTGAGGCGCACGATGGACGCCTTGTCCAGCTGGCTGGAGATGGCTCCGGGCAGCGGGAGTAGCTTGGCCAGCTCGAAGAACTCCAGGTTCTCCTTTCCGCGCCGCGAGCGCGCCGCGTTACGGGACTTCTCCTTGCGCTGCGCCTGCAGGCTGGGCGGGCGGCGCGGAGGGAGCGTCAGCGGGGCCCGGGACTCAGGGGTCTGGGGTTGGGGGGCGAGCCTCGCCTCTTGGGGCCTCGGGAACGGGACGGGATGTTGAAAGTGGATTCAACACTCCGGAGGTGGGGCAGAGCCTGAGTGTGACTTCTACACCCGGCCGTGGAGCAGAACCTGGGGTGTAAATTCTGGGGGAAGGAGGAGGAAGAGGAGAGAGATAAGAATGTTGGGTAGGAATTCCGAGGAAGGGGGCTAGGAACAGAACGTCAGGTGTGTGGGGTGGGTGTTACAGAACAACAGTTGAGCAACTCCGGGTAAGAAATTCTGGCCCGAGGGGGCGGGGCAGAAGGTGAGTGTGAATCCTCCCGGACACCGCCTTGGGGGCGGGGCCACAGCCCGAGGGGCGGAGCTTTGCTCACCAGGGTCCGGGCGGGGTCTTGACCACGAACCCCGGCAGAAAGTCCCAAGGGACGCTGCCGCCGCGACCTCCCCCGCACCTGACCTCGCCTCCACCGCCACTGCTGGGGTAGGGGGCCGCCATCTCCGCGGAGACCCGCTCAGGCGGGCTCAGAGCAGCCTGCGGAACTCGAGAGCCGCGTCTCCTGCAGCGGGAAGGAGCGGGAGGCAGCGCTCAGCGCCCGAGGGGGCCGGTGGGGCACCTGCTAGGGAAACCGAGGTCCGCGTGGGGCGCAGGGTCCCAGCAAGGAGCTGCGGCTGGATGCTGCCTCAGTTTCCCCTCCCTGGGGGCCCCGCTACACAGTCCGAAGCTCTCACCGCGCCGGGCTCTGGGAGAAGCTCAGGGCGAGGACGTGCCCCGCCGCCGCCTCCCCCGCGCCGCCCGCTAGAGCGCCCGCCTCACGCCCGCGCCGGGCCGGCTCCCGCATACCAATAGGCGCACGCGGCGCGCATACGGATCCGACTGGCCCGCGCGCTGCGTGCCAAGCATGCCCAAGCCGGGCGGGGGGCGGGCGCCTCGCCGGGGCCCGGGCGCGCCCGGCTGCAGTCCCCAGAGCCCTCTGCCCCGGGGAATCCGCCCCCCAGAAGCCCATCCCAGGAGTCCGGTTCCTTGCATCTGCCGTGCGCCTATTTCCCGGGCTGGGCTAAGGAGGTAGGGGGGACAGAGGCCAGGGACCCCACCCTATGCTCTGCCCAAGGACCACCCCCAGCCCCTCGGGGTGATGCCACGTGTCCGGGCAGCCAAATCTCCGCAACCACAACTTCCTCCCTGAAGGCCCGGACGTGCGAGCCTCAATCCCAGATGCAGTGGCCAGAGCCTCAGCCCGAGGACGCCCCCAGGATGGACCAGACACTCGGGCCCCAAGTGTCCTGGTAACCAGATCCCCCAGAACAAGGAACGTGTTGAATTAGGTCTTCATTCCTCCAGGACTAGGCATTCAGGATCCACCCCCGCTCCCCATATCCACACCGCCCCCAAGCCTCCCCAACCAAGTGTCCCGATGCCCTAGACCTTGGCGTCCAGATCCGCCAGCCCCCTATTTCTCCAGGACCCAACATCTGTGCGCCCCCTCCCTCAGCCTCGGGATATAGGCGTTCCGTTGCCCTAGCTCCCAGCACACTGGAGTTCCGGTCCCCTTCTCCTCCAGGACCCAGGAGTTCCCTGTCCTCTCATGCCAGCCCCCAGGCGTTCCCTACCCGCAGTACCCACAGCCTCGTTACCTGGCCACGGGTCAGGCTCCGGGCGCGGCGTGGGGCCGGCCGGGCGGCGCAGCGGAGGAGCGGCCCCATAGACCCCGGGGCGGGCCGGGCTCGGCGAGTCGCGCGGGCTGTGGCGCTAGGCTCTCAGCGCCCACCGAGGCCTCGCAGACTTCGAGACGCGGGGACAGCGCTGGCGGGCGGGGGCGGGGCCTGCTGGAGCCCCGCCCACAGACTCTCCGCCCTTGGGTCCAGCCCAGCTCCGGCCACTCTGGCCTTTTCCGTGATAGGGGGTTCCAAGCAAGGGAGTCCCGGGCTGCTCAGGTGTCCGAGTCCCCTCACCCCACCAGAACGAGAACGTCGAAGTCAGCTTCCCCACCCCGAGAGAAGAACACCAGAGTCCGGGCACCATCTCTATACCCCACTGGGAGGGACTATCATCCCATCTTCCCCAAGAGAACCCGGCACCCCAGCAGCCCCTCGGGATAAGGCGGGCACCTTGCACCTGAGTCTCTTTTAGGGGTGGAGACCCAGACGTCGGTGCCCTCTCCAGGGGCGCAAATCCAGGTGTTAGAGACTCTTTTCCAGGAGAGAATTTAAGGGTGTCAGCAAGACCCCCTGGACAAGAAGGTGACCTTGCACCCAAGCTCTGCCCCCCTCCTTATAAGAGCAGGATTTGACATCTGGACCTCCCAGGGACTGGGACACAGGTATCCGAGGAACTTCAGAGACCAGGATCCTGGGGTCTTATATCCACCACTGCTCCCACAGGAACCCCGACATCAGAGCTTCCCATTAGACCATAAATGGGAACTAAGGAGTTATAGCACCTCCCACAGAGAAATGGGAACCCAGGTGACTGAGCCAGGCCTTTCCCACTCTGGTAGGAGATACTACACCTCTCTCTCCCAAGCCCCTCCAGCAGCCTGGCATGGGGGTTTCCAGGCGCTTAAGTGCTCCTAGGAGACCACAATGCAACTAATGAAGGTGGGACAGGAGTCTTAGGAGAGGCAGGTGGGTGGAGGCTGGCAGAGAGCAAGGGTTCCTCTGGTTGGACAGAGGAACCGAGGCACACACCTCTGAACCCTCATGTGCACTGGCTGATGGGAACACTCTTCAAGTGGCTCTGGATAACCACACTGAACAACTTGGGAACTAATCTTTTATGTTCTGCTAATTTTTTTCCCCACAGCAAGGTTCTGAGCTGGGCTCTATTACTAAGCCCATTTTACAGCTAGGAAAACTGAGGCATAGAGACTAGATAGCCTGTTGATGATGGTCTGTCAGCCAATAATATTTCCCTGTTTTTTCCCAGAGAGACTTGTTAGGGTGTCAGGGTAAGGGATTCAAGCTCAGAGCACTGGCTCTTAACTTCTGATGCTACTTCCTGGCTGTGTGACCTGAGCAGGTGCCATGCCAGGCCTTGAGAAGTGCACTTATACTATACAATTTGTTTATGATCACACACACACACACACACACACACACACACACACACAGATCTTGTTGAGGTTAAGAGCCTATTTCTGAGGTTCAGACCGCAGTTCTACCCCTTACTGCTGTGTGACTTTGGACAAGTAACTTCACCACTCTGGGCCTTTTCCCTTGTAAAGTGGGGATAATTTCATTTTAGTACCCACCTCCTAGCATCATTGTGAGCATTAAATAAGTTCAGCCAGCAGTTCTCAAAGTGTGACCTGGGCACTGGTTCCTGAGACCATGTCAGGGGGTCCGTGAGGTCAAATTTTCATACTGAGACATTTTCTGCCTTTTTCACTTCATTCTCCCATGAGTGCCAGGTGGGGTTTTCCAGAAGCTGCGTGGCATGTGATATCACAGCAGACTGCATGCAGAAGCAGCCAGGAGGATCCAACTGTCTTCTGTTATGCTGGACTTTGAGGAGGTTTGCAAAAGTATAAAATAATGACATTATTCTCACTAAAATTTTTCATAAAATATGTTATTTATATTAGCCTGTAATGTGTTTATTATTGCTATTTAAAAATGAATTTTGAATCATCTTCAAGAATTTCCAGTTTTATTTTTATAAATTTATTTATTTATTTATTTTTGGCTGCGTTGGGTCTTCGTTGCTGCGTGTGGGCCTTCTCTAGTTGCGGTGAGCGGAGGGGCCACTCTTCGTTGCAGTGCACATACTTATTGCAGTGGCTTCTCTTGTTGCAGAGCGCGGGCTCTAGACGAGGGCCTCAGTAGTTGTGGCACGCGGGCTCAGTAGTTGTGGCTCATGGGCTCTAGAGCACAGGCTCAGTAGTTGAGGCACACGGGCTTAGTTGCTCTGCAACATGTGGGACCTTCCCAGACCAGGGCTCAAACCCGTGTCCCTTGCATTGACAGGCGGATTCTTAACCACTGCGCCACCAGGGAAGTCCCAAGAACTTCCAGTTTTAATTTCTGATATGGCTTATGAAACAGAAATAAAAGCTCTTTGGTTTTCCCTAAGAATGTAAAGAGACCAAAAAATCTGAGAATCGCTGAGTTAAGCCATTTGAAGCTGAGGATAGAGCCAGGCATTAAATATGCTAGATGTGATATGTACATCCAAAGACACATCGCCCTCATATACCCAGACGCAAATCATGTTACCTCTACACCACTCAGGGAGTCACTGAAAAACACACACCATTTGGGGTCTCAGCTTCCCATCAGTGAAATGGGTGGGCTGCTCTGTGATGTCTGTGCCCTTCTGCAGCTCTGGTAATACAGTTGGGAAAAAATAGGACAGCTTCTGGGTCAGGGTGTGCATCAGGCGGGGCCCCAGGAGGAGACACCTGGGGCCCTCCAGCTGGGAACCGAGGGGCATTTCAAAAAGGACTCTTGACAAAGGTTTGGGGGAAATCTAGGAGGGCTGGTGTTACCATCTGGGGCCTGAAGGGGTAGGGAGGGGGTTGTTAAGGGACCCTGGGACTGTGGCAGTCGAGACCTTCATGGTCTCATATCCGACACCTCCTGCCCTAGCCTGGGTTCTCAGCTGCTCAGCTGCATTCAGCTCTCCTTGGCCTTCCTCAGCTTTGGAGACGTTTCCCATCAAAGCTCGGAGACCCCACCACTCCCAAAGCTGCCTGGGTGGAAGAGATGGGGGAGGATGGTATATGTCCTTGAGAGGTGGTGAGCTCCCTGTAACCAGGGGGAATCAAGGAGAGGGACAAGGGTTTTAGTAGGCAATAAGAACATGGATGTGTGTGTGTGTGTGTGTATGTGTTTGGAGGGTTCCAATGACTCCTCCTTAAACAGTCTCACTTTTCCCTATTAAGAGAGTATACTTTTAGGGACTTCCCTGGTGGCGCAGTGGTTAAGAATCTGCCTGCCAATGCAGGGGACACGGGTTTGAGCCTTGGTCCGGGAAGATCCCACATGCTGCGGAGCAACTAAGCCCGTGCGCCACAACTACTGAGCCCGTGTGCCACAACTACTGAAGCCCACGCGTGCCTAGAGCCCGTGCTCTGCAACAAGAGAAGCCACTGCAATGAGAAGCCTGCACACCGCAACGAAGAGTAGCCCCCACTCGCCAAAACTAGAGAAAGACCGCGCGCAGCAACGAAGACCCAACTCAGCCATAAATAAATAAATTTATTTTAAAAAACTATACTCTTTTTAAAAATTAATGAATTAATTTTATTTTTGGCTGTGTTGGGTCTTCTTTGTTGCTGCGCGTGGGCTTTCTCTCTAATTGTGTTGAGCAGGAGCTACTCTTCGTTGTGTTGCGCAGGCTTCTCACTGCGGTGACTTCCTTATTGCGGAGCACGGGCTCTAGGCACGTGAGCTTCAGTGGTTGTGGCACGTGGGCTCAGTAGTTGTGGCTCGTGGGGTCTAGAGTGCAGGCTCAGTAGTTGTGGCGCACGGGCTTAGTTGCCCCGTGGCATGTGAGATCTTCCTGGACCAGGGATCGAACCCATGTCCCCTGCATTGGCAGGCAGATTCTTAACCACTGGATCACCAGGGAAGTCCCAGAATTCTTTTAAACTAAATTTTTAAACCATGTATGCGTTTGACGAGAATGTATAAGTAAACATAACGCAATTCCTCAATCCTAAAAAAGGTATGAATACCTACTATGTGCCAGGGGCTGGGGAGACATCAGTGAACAAAACAGACAAGGTCCTTATGTGTGTATATGGGGGGCAAACAAGTAAACAAGTAAATTAAAAAGATGATTTCTGCTCATACTGAGTGCTGTGAAGGAAATAAAACAGGGTGAGGCGAGAGAGTGACTAGAGGGTAGTTATGGTGGCAGGAAGCCTTCTCAAGGGTGGTGACATTTGCTGGGAAGCCTGAGATGAGATGAATCTATAGGAAAAGTGCTCCAGGCAGGAGGAATGGCAAGTGCAAAGGCCCTGAGGTGGAATGGAAGAACTAGGGAGGAAAAAAAAAAAAGCCTGTGTGTATCTGGGCCAGCTGCAGTGGGCAGGGACTTGCGGGGAGGGGTTTGGCTTTCACTGGGACTGCAGGTTGTTAGGTTGGGGAGGGGCCTGATCTAATTCCATTTATTTATTTATTTATCTATCTATCTATCTATCGATTTATTTATTTATTTATTTTGGCTGCTCTCTGTGCAACATGTGGGATCGTAGTTCCCCAACCAGGGATCGAACCCACACCCCCTGCACTGGAAATGCGGAGTCTTAACCAATGGACCACCAGGGAAGTCCTGATTTTTTTTTTTTTTTTAAGTGTGATGAAGACATTTATTTTACCTCTAAGAAACTCATGTTACAAACTGATTTAGATACTATTCATTTAAATAGGGTACAACTTTAATGTAATAAAAATATGTCTGAATATATGAAAAAGACTGAATCCTTTTTATTTTAATTTCTATTTTATCATTTTCGTTTTATTTATTTATTTATTTTTGGCTGCGTTGGGTCTTCGTTGCTGCACACGAGCTTTGTCAAGTTGCAGCGAGTGGGGGCTCCTGTTCGTTGCGGTGCGCGGGCTTCTCATTGCAGTGGCATCTCTTGCTGCAGAGCACGGGCTCTAGGCACACGGGCTTCAGTAGTTGTGGCACGTGGGTTCAGTAGTTGAGGGTCGTGGGCTCTAGAGCGCAGGCTCAGTAGTTGTGGTGCAAGGGCTTAGTTGCCCCGCGGCACATGGGATCTTCCCGGACCAGGGCTCGAACCCGTGTCCCCTGCATTGGCAGGTGGATTCTTATCCCCTGCGCCACACGGAAGCCCCCCTGATTCCTATTTTTGAAGACAATTTGGGCTGCTGGGTGGAGAAGGAAGTGTAAGGGGTGAGAGCAGAAGCCAGGAGCCCAGCTGAGGAGGCGACTGGAAGAGTCCAGGAGAAAGGTGATGGTGGCCCCCAGGGAGGCAGTGGGGGTTGGGAGAGATGGTCGGATACTGGGGATATTTCAAAGGCAGGGCTGCCGGGATTGGCTGGCAACCAGATGTGGGGATGACAGAAAGAGAGGAGGAGTCAAGGGGATGCGGTAGTTCTGGCTCCAGTGCCTGGAGGATGGAGCTGCCCTTGAATAGATGAAACAGGAAGGGCTGGGGAAGCAGGTGTTGGGTCTGAGCTCCCAAGGGGGTTATAGCGAATGAAATCCCTCAAAGCTGAGTCTCATTGTTCTTGAGACCTCCTGGCACAGACCTCTGACTCCCTGAATCTCCAGCATACTCCAAGCTTTCACTTTCTGGAAAGTCCTACCACACATCTGATCTTCATCTTTCCTGTTTTCACTCCTGCACTTTGCAAGCTTATAGTGAGAGTTCCTGGAGCCAGACCTTGTTGGAGGCCAGGATTCTGAGAGTCAGGTTGTCAAGGAGCTGTCTCCCCTGACCACCAGGGGTGCTAATGGGGTACAGCACCCCAGGAGTGTATTCCTTGAGCGGAGAAGCTCGTGTTCAGGTCTGAGAGTATTCGGGGGCTTCCTTGGTGGCGCAGTGGTTGAGAATCTGCCTGCTAATGCAGGGGACACGGGTTTGAGCCCTGGTCTGGGACGATCCCACATGCCGCGGAGCAACTAGGCCCGTGAGCCATAACTACTGAGCCTGCGCGTCTGGAGCCTGTGCTCCGCAGCAAGAGAGGCCACGATAGTGAGAGGCCCGCGCACCGCGATGAAGAGTGGCCCCCGCTTGCCACAACTAGAGAAAGCCCTCGCACAGAAACGAAGACCCAACACAGCCAAAAATAAATAAATAAATAAATTTTTTTAAAAAACAAAAAACTGTTTTCGTTTAAAGCACATTAAATGGACAATGAAGGGTCATTTGAGGACTGGGCAGCCCAATGTGGCCCCTGAGTTGTTCTGTTTTTGGTTTTGATCCAGCCAGCAAACATTTATTGAGCACCTACTGTGTGCCAGAAGCTCCAGGGATCCAACAGGGAAGAAACAGGCAGAGATTCTTGTCACTGGACCTCGCATCCAGGTGGGGGTGTAGGACAACAGATAAAACAAGAAAATATCTGCATCAGGTGGAGCTAAGTGCTAGAGAAAAATAAAGCGGGGGAGTGTGCGTGCATATGTGCACGCGCGCGATTTTAGGTAGGCTAGTAAAGTACTGACAATTACTGGGAAGAATAAAGGAAGTGGGGAAATGAAAGAAAACACCACCCATCAACTCGATAAATAGCCCCACATCCAAGTGTCACCCAGCCTGACACTTGGGTGTTGTCCCGGGCGCCTCCTATCTTCCAGCCCCATCTTGTCCTCTTCAGGCCACCCAAGGTGTCAGGGAACAACTCTAACTTCACAGCAGACATCAAGGCCTACCTGTCACCTGTCCATAGGTGCCGAAAGAGGACAGCAAGCCTCAGGGAACAGAGAGAGATGCTCGTTACAGCACAGCCCACAGTGGGAGTGTTGGCATTGTTGGGCTGGTCCCCTGCCCCCAAGGGACACC
Source organism: Eubalaena glacialis (assembly GCF_028564815.1). NCBI lineage: Eukaryota > Metazoa > Chordata > Mammalia > Artiodactyla > Balaenidae > Eubalaena > Eubalaena glacialis. The sequence continues at coordinate 61,120,244 of NC_083733.1, read as the reverse complement.
AGGCAAGACCATGGACCCAGGTGGAGGCTACAGCACTACATGAGTAGCAAGCAGCAAACTAGCCAGTGTGCTCCCCTAGGGAGGGGGCAGTGCCTGGTGGTCACTCTGTTGTCACCTTTACGCATTTGCTTAGGGGACCAGCTACAGAGACCTCAGGGTTTGGGCCAGTGGGCCAGTGGTCCTGCCTACCCAGGAGGGGCCTGTGGGGATGCCCAGGGAGCTCGGCTGACTGCTCTCCCAGCCCAAGGGCTGTTCCTACCAGGGACAAAGGGACTCTCTCCACTACTGACACTGCAGAGTCCCCCTGGAGAAGGGACAAGAGGCTGAGCACCAGCAGGGTGAAGGTGGGGCAATGATGAGATACCTCTGCAATTATTAATTAATTAATTAATTAATTAATTAATTTTTGGCTGCACTGCTCAGCACGCGCCCTCTTAGTTCCCTGACCAGGGATCGAACCCGCGCCTCCCGCAGTGGAAGTGCGGAGCTCTAACCACTGGACCGCCAGGGAAGTCCCTTCGATTATTAAATGTGCCTGCTTCTCACTGTCCCTGACTTCCCAACCGCCCACTTGGGCGTCTCTGACTTTATTCCAGCCCCGAGCTGCCCTTCAAGGTCATAAGCACAATACCGATGACAACAATAAGAATAATAGTATCATGGGGAAGAGTTGTAGGGGGTTGAGTAGTGCCCTCACCCCACCCCAAGCGATATGTCCATGTCCTAACCCTGGAACTTGTGAACGTAACCTTATTTGGCAAAAGGGTCTTTTCAGATGTAATTAAGGATCTTGATATGAGATCATCCTGGATTATCTGGATGGGCCCTAACTCCAGCGACAAGTGTCCTTATAAGAGATAGAACACGAGCGAATGCCCTGGCGGTCCAGTGGTTGGGACTCCCTCGCTTTCACTGCCAAGGGCCCGGGTTCAATCCCTGGTTGGGGAACTAAGATCCCACAAGCTGCCATGCGGCCAAAATAAATAAATACATAAATGAAAAAGAAGAGGAGACGCCCAGGAAAAATACAAATACACAGGGAGAAAGAAGAGGAGGCCATGCGAAAACGGTGGCAGAGATTGGAGGGAGGCCAAGGAACGTCTGGAGCCACCAAAGGCTGGAAGAGGCGAGGAACAGCTCTCCTCTAGAGACTTCGGAGAAGCACAGCCCTGATGACACATTGATCTGGGGCTTCTGGCTGGTAGAGCTGTGAGGGGAGGCATTTCTGTTGTTATGACCAGTCTGCGCTCATTTGTTACAGTAGCCACAGGAAGAGCCATGGGCTTTGGGGTTCAAATCCTGGCTCCCACTTACTAGTTTGTGATGTTGGACAAATCACTTGGCCCTTTTGTGCTTTGGTTTCCTCATCTGGAAAGTGGGGATAATGGTAATGCTTACTTCATAGAGTGTGTGTGAAAATCGATACATGAAAAATTATGAAAACAGGGCCTGATACCTTGTAAGTGTCCAAAAATTGTTCGCTTTTTTTTTTAAGATACTTTTTTCTTCTTTAATCAATTTATAAAAATTGAAGTGTGGTTGATTTACTGTTAGCTTTTATTTTTATTTTTAAAAATTAATTAATTAATTATTTTTGCAGTAGGTCCTTATTGGTCACCCATTTTATTATTTATTTATTTATTTAAAAATTTATGTATTTATTTATTTATTTTTGGCTGCATTGGGTCTTCGTTGCTGCGCGCGGGCTTTCTGTAGTTGCGGCGAGCGGGGGCTACTCTTCGTTGCGGTGCACGGCCTTCTCATTGCTGTGGCTTCTCTTGTTGCGGGGCATGGGCTCTAGGCTCGCGGCCTTTGGTAGTTGTGGCTGGCGGGCTCTAGAGCGCAGGCTCAGTAGTTGTGGTGCACAGGCTTAGTTGCTCCGCAGCATGTGGGATCTTCCCGGACCAGGGCTCGAACCCGTGTCCCCTGCATTGGCAGGCGGATTCTTAACCACTGCGCCACCAGGGAAGCCCCGCTATTTTAAATATAGCAGTGTGTACATGTCAATCCCAAACTCCCTGTTAGCTTCTATGAATATGATTTGTCTTGCTAACATTTATGGCAACTGCATGCATGCTCTTTAATCCCCACCTAGGAAGCAGAGTTCCGGTGAGCAGTATCTCTCAAATCCCCACTTTCTTCTCCCTCCTCCTCAGCTCCTGCAAATCCGACGCAGTCTCTCCCATGCTCAAACTACCCCATGGCTCTCCAGGGCCCCCAGGACAAACTTTGAGCTTATTACCTCGCCCTGAATAAATGGATGGAGGGCTGGTTGGATGAGTAGCTCACCCCCTGCTTCTCAGCCTGCTCCTGGGACACTTCCCACCCCGTTCTCACCCTCCCTTAAAACGTCACCGACCCGGCTTCCAACACTTCCCAGGCCCGACCACTGCTGGGCAGGGCGGCGCTCTGCTGACCCCTGGTGGCCGCATGGAGTAACACACCGCGTTCTCCACTTCCGGGCAGTCGGCCTGGAGCTGGTAAGAGCCTAGTAGGTGCTCGGTGTTGGCTGCAACTCGGGGAACAGACGGTGATTAGATACACTTTGTGTCAACCCTGGAGTCGTCCCATCTCCTCTCTCTCACAGCCACGTGCAATCTTGAGCAGATTCTGTCGCCCTGACCTTTAAGATATCCGGACTCCCACCTCCTCTCTTCACGTCCACTGTCCTGGCTTTGGTCTCATCCACCATCACTTTCCTCCCCACTCCAGGCTGTCTTATCGATTTCTCCTTTTGCCTGGGGCTTCACAGCACTGTTACTGAATCTGTTTTTTACCTAAAATTTTGATCACGGATTTTGGGGAGCTGACTTTGATTTTTTAAAACATGAATTGAAATATATTTTATCCTGATCACTGAGTTTGTGTCCCTTTAAGTTTTGTATTGGAGGCAAGTCATCCTGGTCTCTGCCTGCTGCAATGATGTCACGTCCCCAGAGAGGTCTTCGTGACCACCCCAAATAACATCCCTGCTCCCCCTTAATACCTTATCTACACCCGACATTACGGCATACATTCATTTCTTTGCCTGTTTACTGTGTCTGTTCCACTAGGGGTCAGCTCCCAGCTGTGTCCCAGGGGGCCTGGCACAGAGTAAACACTCAGGAAGCATGAGTTAAATGAGCGAATACAATCTGAACGAGTAACAGAAAAGTGCTGTTGAAGAAGAGAACATTTTTTTTTTCTTTGAAAGCAAAGGAGTTCATCTTGGTCTCGGGGGGAGGGGGTGACTTTCCCAAGGAAGAGTCCGTGGAGCTGAAATCTAAAAGTTAGGGAGGGAGTTAGCAAGGAGGGGTGGGCAGCTTTCCAGGAGGGAACAGCATGTGCAAAAGGCCTGAGGTGGGCAGGCCCTTGAGGAGTCAGAGGGCTGGACCGAAAGGTGTAAGGTAAGACTCCCTGGGGAGTCGGCGGGGGCTTCACAGGACCTGCTGAAGAGTTTGCCTCTGAGGGCACTGGGGAACCCCAGAAGGTGTTAAGGGAGGGGTGGCAGGGCCAGATCTGTTTTGAAAAGCTTGCTCTGGCTGCCACAGGGAGATAGAAGGGAGGGGGTGAGACTGGAGGCTGGGAGACCTGGGAGGAGGCCAAGGAGGAAGACGGTGAGATTCAATCAGGATGGTGGCAGGAAATGAGGAGGAAGAAAATGGTGGGATCTGAGAGCTACATGGAAGGTAAAACGGAACTTGGAGGTGGGCCGGGTTGATGGGAAAGAGAGAGTAACACCCTGAGGAGGTCTCCAGGGTCTCTGGCTTTGGGGAAGCATGGGGGATGAACACGTTTGGAGAAAGGGGTCGGGAGTGTGGCTGTGGGTATGTCACGGTCAGCAAGCGGAGTGTCACAGGCAGGTGAATAGGAATGTGGCCCTCGGAGCGGAGGTCTGTGCTGGAGTCACATGGGAGAGTTTGGCTTATAGACTCAAGTCAAGGGCAAGGTTGAGACCGACCATTGCGTTCTACAGACCGAGGACCTTGGTGGGCACCTTGTTCAAGGCACCTTGGTGGGCATTCTGAGAGGACATATGGGGGAGCCACAAGCCCTGCCCCCCCAAAGCTCTCCACTTGGGTGGATGGGGCTGAGAGGTATAAGTATACAAGTACACGTGACTTGAGACAAAGGTTTATGTCAGCACACATATTGAGTGCCAACTGTATACTGTATAAATTGTTTTGAAAAAGAACAAATGCTGAAGCATTTATGGGAGTCACACGAATCCCCATAGCAGGCAAATGGTTGTTGGGTGTGTCAATGTGTAAAAGGGTCTGGGAAGAATTTCTAGAGGAAGACTGACTTTGAAGGATAGGCGAGGATCTGATGGGCAGAGCTGAGGTTTGGGGGTGTGTGGATAGAAGGAATTCCAGGCAGAGGGAACAGCACAAGCAAAGACTTGGAAGCCGGAAGGAGCCAAGTGCATTCAGAGAATATGATCTTGACAGATGCTGGGAGTCTGACTGGAGGAGTGGGAGAGAAGGGCAGGCTGGGTCCAGAGGGAGGGGCCCCTGGCTGGCCCGCGGTAGACCTGTGAGTGACTGCTGGCTCCTGTCGATGGGCAGCGACTGCCTGGAGGGGCGTGTAGGGCCCGAGGTCCGGCGGGGGAGGGTTGTGATCAATGACTGCGCCTGCCATGGGCACGGGAGGGGAGAGAGGCATCTCGTTCGGTGACTAGTCCCCACTGCTGCTGCAGGTAACGCAAAGCCAGGTCTTCCTTCTGGAGTAACTTCGGGGTACGAAGACTGAGGACGGGGAGGCCACTGAAGGTGTGGGAGTGTCCATCAGAGTCCAGGTGAGCCAGAATTAGGACCTGGGCCAGAACGGAGGCGGTGGGAACAGAGAGGTCACGGCTGCAGGTGGCATCTGGGAGGTGACCTGGAGAGCCTAGAAGGAAGGAGGGGTGAGGAGGGAACAGGGATAGAGCGGACCGAGCCTGAGTGGCTGAGGTGTCTTCGAGGGGCAGTCAACCTCCATCCCTGGAGCTGCTGTCCTGAGAGGCTGACTCTCTTGGGTCACCCAGGGGTAAACCCTGGCATCTGACCCCAGAGCCACTGGCGTGGCCTCCGCTCAGACAACAGGGAGTGACGGGGAAGGACAGGAGCTACCGTTCGGTGTCTCCTTGGCCTGCTGGGTCCCTGTGGCCACAGGGGTCTCTGGGTGGTGCTTCGCATGATGACCTAAAGTAAACTGCAGGAGTGACTGTAGACTTGGGGGGAAGCAGATCGCTCTGCGAGAGGAGAGGAGAGGAGAGGAGGTCAGCGCTGGCCCTGCGCAGGCGGGAGCTCCCGGCAGCGGTCCCGGGAACGGAGGCGGAAGGTGCCAGCAGCTCCCCACGGGGCCCAGCTCTGCTGGAGAATGCCTGCTCCCAGGGGCGCTGTGGGACCCTCTCCCTCCATGGCCAGAGACCCACCGCGCTCCTCCTGAGGGTCTGAGGATGGAGCCAGCGTCCCCACGGGGCCTGGCCTGCTGGCCTGCCCGGTGCGGGTGTGCTCAGGGCCCGGGGAGGAGGGGCCACCTTCATCTCTCTCAGGTTTGGTTTTTTACAAGATTGATTTATTAACTATGATACAGATCACATAAGGCCTTTTCAGTTTTTTACACCATTCCCATTGAGACAAGTACAATACTCTGTAGCAAATACATGATTTTAAAAAACAAAACCAAACAAAAACACCTCAGTCAGAGATGCCTCAGCCTTAGTTGATGGGTGACCATGCACTAATCAGGTTGGAGCCTCAAAAAACCCACGACGTGTTTAAAAAAAAAGTTTGGAAATTAAGCAAACATTCCTAATACCAACTAGAGGATGTCCTGGTTAAAGCCCCTAAAATACAAAGAAATAATTGTTATACTTTCTTTACATACAGTTCACTTTTGCTGCGAAACAGAATTTTGGGCACACAGCCGGACTACTAACACATTTCAATACCATTGTTTTTTTTTTTTTTTCCTCAGGAAACTCAAAATATTTGTTAATTCAACATATATAAAGATCATTTAACATGTGAAAATACAAGTACCAGAAAAATAAGCTGGCAGCAGCACTATTCCAAATTTTCAAACAAGTTTTATTCCCATACAATTCAGACTTTTTAAAAATTTTTTTAAATGTACACAGGGAACATGATTCTTTTTTTATGCAAACAATAACTTACGCCCTGTCTCGACTACATTGAAGTGTAACATCACTGCTGTTGGAGCTTGCAGGGGGGGGCTGCTGGGCAGGAGCGGCAGTCACCTCTGACCCTCGAGGAGTCTGCATCTGCAGGCGGGCGGCCGGTTGAAAGATGGCTCTCAGAGGTGAGAAGAATCCTTCCCTTCTAAGACAGCGGCTGCAGGCCCAGCCCGGGATCTTAGACGAGAGTGGCCCTTCCCCTCATGCCAGGCCTTCTCTGGTGCGATCACCAGCAGTCACGGATGTGACTTAGGCTTCCGGCATACACGACTCAGTCGTCCTTTCACCTAAGCACGAACGAGCGGCTTGAACCTGCCCAGCAACTGGAGTGAGGGCAACTCTTCCATCCACTGTCTGCGGAAACCAGCGGTGCCAAGGAACGAGCACCGTGACTGTCCCCAGCAAGCTGGGCCCGTTCCCAGGCCCCGCGGCACGCCGTGCCCATCGCACACGAGGAAGGTGGAGCGAGGGAACTTGGTCCGCAGCAACCCACCCAAATCCCTGGAGCTTCCTCCTCTTGGAAAAGCAGAGCCCTCAGTGGCAGAGCCAACACTTCCTCCAGCAAACATACCCCCAGCAGTGTGGTTCTCCTCGCAGGAGAGGACTGGGGAGGGCAAAGATGGAGATGACCTTGGATTACAAATGCAGCTGACTGGTTTCTGAGTTTCAGGGCTGAGGCTGGAACACCCGTGGCCTAGGGGATGGCATCCCTCCAGGTCCCCCCCACCCCCGGCCCCCCGGAGGAGCCAAGGCGCAGGGACGAGGGAAGTCGTGCTCTCCCAGCCCCTTCTGGCCGGTGTGCTGCCCCTATGCTGTCACCCTCTGTCCACCCTGGCAAGGACAAACACATTCTGCTAGAAGAATCTCACCTGCAGCATGCATTCTGCTTTAAGCAGGAAGACCAAGATGGCAGTGGGATGTAGGAAAACCCAGGAAACAGTACTCAGTATTTCACATTCCTCCTCAAAACGTCAAGTGATGGGAAGAACTTGACAGAACGCAGGAATAAATGTGCTGTGATACCCACATGCAACACAACCAAGAACTGAGGGCAAATTCACAAGCCACACCTCCTAACCTTGGACCACTTCCCCCTGTGGAAGCATCGGTGCTGCAGATCCAGAACCAGCCTTATACTTACAATTGAGGGCTGTTCATTTCCAGCTCTTGGTGCCTACACTCTCGTGGATGTAGAAAGAACACTGGACAGGGAAAGAGCTTCCGGACACACCGCTATTTTGCTGTGAGGCACGAAACAAGCCCCATACCCCCACTAACATGCTTACCCATTTTGGCAAAAGATAATTAATGCCTGCCACTCCCTCAATTCCTAGAGCTGTGGTGCAGCTCACATGAGAATGACTTGTCAGAGAACTTTCCAGAGCTTAACACTAGATGAACGGGAGGCGGGGGGTGGGAGGCATTCCAGTTACGGGTAGCCTGCCCCAACACACTCCCACACTCGCCTTCGTGGGTCCCCTCCAAGTGCCCATTTGGTCCAAATGCTGACCCCCCCCCCACCCCCAGAGGCCAAAGCCCAGGGCCCAGCACTGCTACTGGTACCGATGCCAACTGGGAATGAATGTCCTCCAGCCCGAGAAGCAGAAAATGTAAGAGTTAGCAAAGCAAACAAAGAGGAACCCCTGGAGCTTCCTGTCCAATTGTGGTTTTTGGGGCATGAGCCACCAGCCCGCACCTGCACAGGTAAAGTCCTGGCAAGACATTGGGGGCGGGCACGTGAGGGGGTCCCTGCAGCTGCCCAGAGTGTCTAGCCGGAGGCACCGTGGGACCAGAGGCTAACCTGTGGAAGCCTGGTCTCTTCTATTCCCACATGGGTAATGATGCAATGCACAGGTGTTTGCCCTCACTGTGGCCCTTCCCCATCCAGAAAAATCACCTACCACTTACAGGACTGTGCAGTCTCAGGGATGGGGGTGGCCTGGGAAGGTGGGACAGCTGGGGTCTTGTAAAGTTCCTGGTGCAGAGCCAAGGTTGCAGCTAGCCCAGTGTGCCAGCACAAAGGGGTGGCAGTATAGACTGGGCAGTGGGAGGGATCCGGGCCACTTCTGTTTTAGTTCACACATGGGACAGCGGCCCCAGGCCACCCCCACCCCAAACTGGGACTGACTGGGAGTAGGTGAGCATGACCTAGAAAAGGCAGAGATTAATGGAGTAATTTCCTCACCTGCCTGGGGCTCAGAGCTGAGGGAGTTAGAGGGCCAGAGAAGCACGAGTCTGCCAACCTCAGTCAAAACTAAACACAAACACTGCCTTCCAGCCAAGCCCCGACCTATAAAGCATGAAGCACAGATCCACCAGAAGAGAAGAAATCCGGCATCCAACATTTACATAAGACATTCGTGTACCTTGGATTTGTTTTTTGACTTGTATCCCTAAGGAGGCGGTAAAACTTGCAGGGATAATTTAGTTTTTCCAAGCACCTTATTTTGTCAAACAAGACCTAGAAACAGTGAGATATCCAGCTTATCCAGAGGAAGAAGTCAGTGAGCAAAGGGCCTACCCCGCCCTCCCAACAGCCAACAGGAAGCGTTTGGGGCTGGGAGTGGCTGAGATTGTTCCGAGGCATGTTTTACTTTGTCAGGTCACCCGGCTGAGGCAACCCAGGGCATCCTCGAAAATACCACAGGTGCTGCTTCTTAAAGTGCAAAGAGACCCCAGAGGATTATGCAGCGTGTGGGCCTCCACCCCACGCCCAGGGTACCTTAGTGTCAGGCTTCTTCACTGCAGAGGCCATGGCCCAGCCACGGGGAATGGAGGGCAGCCAGTATCTGTAGCAGCCTTAGCAGGGTCGCTGTGTTTGGAGGGCGGAGGTGGGAATGAGAAGGGTTCTCAGGGGCCAGTGGAAAGGCCAGGAAGGGCGGGGGAAGGCCACGGGAGGAGGATGGTGTCAGGCAGGCACGATGCCCTCCTCAAGACTCTCACGGTCTCTGTACCTTTAGCTCCTCTGGGCTCTGACAGCCTGGGAGCGTGAAGGATGGCCCTACATGGCACCAGCAGACCACCGTACTTCAGAGTTCCCCACACACGGCCCACTTCCCACAAATACCCCTGCTGGCGCAGTATGAAAATGATTCCACTTCAACACCAAACACACTGAACCAAACCCCAAGTGCACCCTGGCACCCTCCAGCTGCCCCCCCCGCCCCCAACCTCGCGCACGCACGCACGCACACAGCAGCAGCGTTTCTGTAGCATTGTAGTGTGTTCCAAGGCAGACCAGTATCTAGGCTGGTCTCCCTAGCTCTTCCCACCAAGGGCTCAAACCGTCTTCTTGGGGTGGGGGGGGGCATCTAGTGACAGGACGTAAGTGGGACCCCAACAGGCTCTCGGGCAACCACCCCCGGGCAGGCACCCTCGTTCTGCTGTCACCAAGACGGGTCCGTGTCCACCTGTCTGCCTCTCGGCAGAGGTGGGGAGAGAGCTAAATCTCGACGTCTGTAGCTTTCTTCCTTTTCTTTTTAAAAATCATTGGAGGGGGTCTTCCCATCTTTCTTCCAGTGTTCCTTTGTTTTAAAGGGAACGTATCCCCAGAGCCTGTGAAGCGAGGAGGGGGTGCGCGGGGGGTGGAAGCGGCGACACCCTCTCTCGGTCCAGGCATGAAGCTACCCTCCCTCTGTTCTGATCTGATCTGAGGGCGAACGCCCTCAGCACTGTACCTCGGAGTGGCAGAGCCGTGGCCTACATGTTCCCAAGGAGGCTGCTAGACAGGCTGCACGGACAACGGGGGTGGGGTGCAGATACAGAAGGTGGGAAGTGGCAACAGACGGGAAGTGTTCTCTTTAGGGGCTGCCGGCCCTGCCCTGGGGCAGCCTGAAGCCCCAAATCTCCTCCTCCCCTGGCCAAAGCCCGTGCTCTGTCCAGTGGGCAGACGCCCTGAGGCTGGTGTGCGCAGACAGGTGAGGGAGGGGGTCCGGGGAGCAGTGAGCGGGTGGAGGGCCACAGGGCCACTGCCTGGCTAGTTCAGTCCTCAAAAGGGTCCAAGTCAAAGGGCAGGGCCCCGGCTGTGGCCTGCAGCCAGCCCCAGGTCTGCAGTGCTGGGCTCAGGGCACTGGACGGCCCAGCCTCCGGCGGACTGTTGGCTGGTGGTGCTACCGCTGAGACCTCGAGAAGGTGAGAGGAGAGAGGGGACACCCTCCCCACCCCTGCCCCAGGAGACCCGGTTTTGTTCAAGGCCAAACGCTACCCCGTCAAAGAGAGAAGACCGTGTCTCCTTTCGCCCTGGGCCTCGGGGGCTCACAGCGTGTGTTCGGCTTGAAGCTGGGAGGGGAGCAGTGGCTGCATCGGGGACTGGGGGGTGGGCGGAGGCGACTGGGGCGGTGATGGCTGACTTGTGACAGGTGTGGACGTGAGGAAGGGCACGGTGGAAGCCAGGGCAGAGGGGGAGCTGGGCGTGGCGCCGGGAGGCTCGCTGATGGGCCGGTTGTGGAAGAAGAAGGGGCACTGCTGGATGAAGAGCTCAATGATTGTCTGGTAGGTCCGTGTGGCCGTGAGGGCGTCCATGGTGCTGAAGTCGGGTCTCATCAAGGTGGGCCAGAAGCAGATGGACAGGTTCTCACTGGTCATGAGATTCACCTTGTTGTTGTGGCTGACTCTGTAGGCGACACACCAAACTCAAGGTCAGAGCCCCGCAGCAGGCCTGGTCGAGGATCTCGACCGCCTGTGCTCATGGTCACTGCCTCGCCGGCTGCTCTCCTGGCCCGCCCACCCGCAGCCCGAGAACAGAAAAGGCCCAGCACAGCTCTCCGGGGCCCTGGCCTGCGAGTTGAGGCCCGAGCCCCTCCACACCCCGTCCTCTGTTCCAGTGTCTCCACGCGGCTCTGAGGCCCAGCTCACGGGAGGCACCCCGCCCCCCCCAGCCCCGTGGGTGGGCAGGATGCCTCAGGGACTCTCCCCAGGCCCCCAAAGCGGGGCAATGCTCTGGCTGTACAGAGAAGAAGCGTGTGTATCCCAAGCCAGGGTTCATAAAACACCCCTTCGTCAGGAGAGGAATAGGTCTGGCTGGAAAGCAAACCTATTCTGTGTGTGAATAAATGTGGGAACCACGCGGCTAACTGGTTTCCTGACTGTGGCTCCGGGCACTGGCTTGACTGGAGTCCACTCTTTCACACTGCACACCTGTCTCGGCCCAGCGTTCTGTCACGCCAGTCAGGAAACACGAATCCTGGAGAAAGGACTCTGGGTGTGCGGGGGCCATGCAGGCCTCTCTCAGGCAGAACCAGGGCAAGAACCTGAGGTGGAGAAGCCAAGAGCCCAGGATGCTCCTGGCGAGCCGGCACCCCCACAGGCTGAGGACGGAGCCTCGCTCAGCCTCACTCTACAGCCAGCTGGCCCGGACTGGGGGTTTTCAAAGGAGGGGAGACCAAACAGCAAGCCCTGCAACGTACTTGTTCAGGTGAGAGATGACATATTTGAAGACTTCATGGTTTTCCTTTGGGAATTTCTTGAGTACCTCCTTAAGGGCGTGTAACTTCTGCTCCCGGTCATTGATTTCTGAGGAAAGAGAAAACCAAGACCAAGGCTGGTGGGCCTGGGGCTCAAAGCAGATACTGGTCCTGGGCAGTTGGTCAAACTGGTGGGTTGGTGGCCAGGGAAGAGTACGCTGTATACTCTACCTTCTCTGAGGGAAGCCCAACCCCATCCTCTCCCTGCAAGCCAGTTCCCAAGGCTGGCACACCCGGCAGTGGCATGGGGCTAGGGGTCAGGCCTACCTCCGTGTCCCAGGCCCCTGCTGAAGGGGAGCGCTGTACGCCTGGGGCTTCCTGGCCCCCCCACCCGAGACTCCACGATCCAGAGAGAATCTACCATAAAGAACACCATTCTTTGCTCATCCAGTTGCCCCTGGAGACAGGCATCCCAATGCAGAAAGCCTGCCTGCTTCCTGACCAGACGGGTGAGCGCTGCCACCCACCCACGCCAACAGACGGTCTAGGGAGGGAGTTTGTCACAAGACCAGGGCTCCGTCCTTTTCCTGGAGTCACAGGGACCCTCCACATATCTCCCTATTGGAGGAGCTGATGGAAACAGTGGGGGAATTCTTATGTAGTTCATCAAAGGGACTACATACCCCCTTCCCCCACTACCGCCCAGAGTTTGCCCATCATGGGATCCTAATGTACTGAGAGAGGGAAAATAAGCTAACCCAAATGAAACGCTTAATCCATGCCAGGCCTGGTTCAGCGAGTCCTCACAATCCTACGAGGCTGGGGCTGTTATCACCCCACTTCAAGGATAAGGAATCTGAGGCCCAGAGAGGTTGCAGAAATCAGCCTCTTGGTCTGGGAACCAAACCCTCTCCAGATGGCTTCAGAGTCTGCGTGAGGACCACTGTGCTCCCTGGGGCCCTGGCTCCCCCTTCCTGAGGAGACCTGGCCTGCCTTGTCTGGGAGAGCCGCCCTGGGCTAGTGAGACAAAAATGGTCCAGAGACCACTTGGAACCAGTTGGTCGAGAGATCTCTCTGAGCATGGAAAGATATCCCTATGGCCACTTGTCGGAACTGAAGGCTATCTCTAGGACTCCAGGGCTCATAAAAATCACAGGAGGATCCCATGAAGAGATGGCAGCTCTCCCACAACTGATGGCTGTGGGTGGGTGGACAGGGGGTTCGTTAAGAAATATGATGGTTCCTAACTGGTCTGGGGACATGGGCTCCTTTAGGATGGATGAAAGCTCTGGACCCTCTCCCACAAATAAACTGTGTATAGCCCTGTCTACGGTTCCTGGAGCTTCACAGACTCTCTAGACCCATGTATTCTTTAGGAAGCCTGCGGCCTCCTAGTTAAGAACTTCTGTAGGAGGTGACGTTCCTAGAGGGTCACAGTCTGGGAGCCTCAAGCTAGACTTAGAAGGACAGATGGAACATAAACGGCTGGTGGGGAGGTGTGGGGAGGTACAGGGAGGAAGGGTTGTGTGGTGGTCTAGATCTTGTCTCTGACACCACAGCTGTGTGATCTTGGGGAAGTGACACGTCTGAGCGGCAGTCTCCTTGTCTATAAAAGAGGCTCATGACAGTGCCTCCTTTACTTGGCAACACACCACACCATGAAATGAAGAGCTCACAGCCAGACACACAACAAGCACCTGGGAGCAAGTCTGAGTTTCAGGGGACCAGTGGAAGAGGCGGCTGCAAAGATGGCAGGCATGGAGCTATTGAGAGTGTTCGCTGGCAGGCTAACGAGCATGAAACCGGTGAATGCTTTGACTTGAGAGCGTGGCTTGATAAAAACAGTGTTTTGGTAACATTTGTCTGTTAGAAGATGACTACAAACCCCCCACAGGAACTAATTATGTGGCGCCATTATCAGTTTCATTTCTCTGAACCCAAGACTTATTTTAAGGGTTCAACTTCAGGGGCACACTTTTTGTCTGGCCTTGAGTTTCAAAGTCCTTTACTGTTACGTTTCAATAAAAAGTTTACTTAAAAGAAGGAAACTGCTCAGGGTGGGGGCGGGGGTGGAGGGAGGAACAACTGTCCTGGAAAACACGAGAAGCACGCGCGCTGAGCCTCACTTAGAACAGCTGCGCCCTTGCAGACGGGGCTTGGCACAGGCCTCTCCGAGGTGCCTGCACGACAAGAACACAGCTGTGTACGAACGGCAGCACCTTCACGTGAGAGCCCAGCCTCACCCGTCCTCCTGGCTGGACGCAGGAAACGGGGCTGCTACTGGCACCGCCGGCCCGGGACGTCCCCTCTCCTTCCTATCCGCTGAGCAACAAGGGCGGCTGCTCCTTCTCTCTCTTCCAGGCGGTGGGCCGGGGGGATTACAGAACCTGCTCGGATAGTGATTCAAGGGCCACCCTCAGGAATGCCAGCCTCTCTCCCCGTCCCGGTGTAGCACGTCAGCAAGGCGCCTAACAAGGACCTAGATGGCCAAGCTCCCCGGGCTTCGTCTCCCTCTCCCCCGCCGGCTGCTCGGGGCAGGTGCTCGGGAGCGCCGGGGAGCAGCAGAAGGCTGGCAGGAGGAGGGGAGGACGGCACAGCGAACAACGGGAAGCCTCCCAGTGCAAAGCCGGGCCCCGTGAAAAACAAGGTCCACCTCGCGGACATCCTTCTGACCTGACCTGTCCTTCTGTCTTCATTTCCCTCCAGCAAGCAAACCACCACCAGTGTTGAGGGACCCACTCAAACTGGCAGTCTTTCCATGGTAGTCACGACACCAGTGACTTTTTACCTCTGGAGGGTGCAGGAATGTCGGCGGGGCAACTTCACAGTTGCTGTTTGTGCAGCCCTCCCACCACCTGAGGGAAGGTGGGGCTGGTTTATCCAACAGGCTGGCTGAGAAAACCCACTCAAGAGGCAACACCAAGGACACAAGGCTGGTGAGGGGAAGGAGGGTGGGCACCAAGCTCTGTCTCCAAGTCCAGCACTCCTGCTCTGGATCCCCTGCCTGCCACCATGCTCAGAGCCCTCGCCAGCTTCAATAATCCTCTTTGAAAGGGGTGAGGGGCTCTATAGGGCTCAGGCCTCCTCAGCTAAAAAACCATACTTTTGAAACCATGTGTCTGTCAACTGAGACATCAATACAGGTTCAGGAGAGGCATCTGAGGTCAGCTGAATCAAGACGAAGTCTGGGGACTTCCCTGGTGGTCCAGTGGGTAGGGCTCCATGCTCCCAATACAGGGGGCCTGGGTTCGATCTCCGGTCGGGGAACTAGATCCCACATGCCGCAACTAAGAAGTCCGCTTGCTGCAACTAAGAGATCCTGCACGCCACAACAAAGATCCCGCGTGCTGCAGCACGAAGGCCTGGCACAGCCAAAATAACTAACTAGATAGATAGATAGATAGCTAATTTTAAAAAAAAAGACGAACTCTGGATACAGACCAGGGAACTTGGAACTGAGGTCCCAAGAACTTTGGAGCAAGAGGAGAGGACAGGACTTCCCTGGTGGCGCAGTGGTTAAGAATCCGCCTGCCAATGCAGGGAACATGGGTTTGAGCCCTGGTCCAGGAAGATCCCACATGCCGCGGAGCAATTAAGCCTGTGCGCCACAACTACTGAGCCTGCGCTCTAGAGCCCGCGAGCCACAACTGCTGAAGCCTGTGCGCCTAGAGCCCGGGCTCCACAACAAGAAGAGCCACTGCTATGAGAAGCACACGCACTGCAACGAAGAGTAGCCCCCGCTCGCCGCAACTAGAGAAAGCCCACGTGCAGCAACGAAGACCCAACGCAGCCAAAAATAAATAAATTAATAAATTAAAAAAAAAAAAAAGAGAGGCTAGCCAGAGGCCACTGGGGACCTCAGAGGCTAGCTTGCTACACCCCTCACAGTATACAGATAAACCAAGGCCCAAAGAAGTAAGAATGCTGGTCCAAGGTCACACAAATTGGTGTCAGGGGCCCTAATCCCAAACATTGTTCTTGCCCTGGCTGTGTCACTCTGCTGCCATCTCTGGTACCCAGGCTGTCAACCAGGCTCTAGGCTTGGATCTGCTACCGCTCAACTCAGTGCCTAGAGGAAAATCCCTGATGGATTTTGACCACCATGCACATCTGCACCACCAAAAAAGGAAAACACCGGCTCAGGTCACACCCGCTCAGTGATGCATGCAGGCACACATGGCATGCAACTGCCACCTGTCCTTCTGGTGGGAAATGACTCCAAGGCTGAACTCTCACTCTGTTGGGCCCAGAATGGAAGTTTCAGGGTGTCCTTCTCCTGGAGGTATGACCTTGCAGTAACCTGTCCGATGTCTCCTACCCAGCAGATGAAGGCAGGGACGGCACACTTGCCTGTCTGCTGCCATCTGTCCCGGTCCCACACAGGGCCTGGCACACGCTAGGAGACGAGGAACACCCCCGTGCTCTCAAGCAGCTAACTGGACAGACAAGAGGAAGCAGGACCCCAGGATTAGCAACATCACAAGGCAGCATGTGAACACGAGCCCAGTGAGCAGCCAGACTGGTCCGCCAGGTGACCTTGCCAGTCAGTCATTTATTAATCTCTAGCCCCAAGCTGTCTCATCTGTAGATGGAAAGGGTGAGACGATAAGCCAGCATCCTGAACCATCGGGGGTCATGTATCCCTTTGACGATCTTTTTTTTTGGGGGGGGGGGCCACACTGTGTGGCTTGTGGAATCTTATTTCCCTGACCAGGGATCGAACCCGGGCCCTTGGCAGTGAAAGTGCGGAGTCCTAACCACTGGACCGCCAGGGAAGTCCCATCCCTTTGACAATCTGATGAAAGACAATGGTCTTCTCCGTAGACTTAAATGCATACACAGAACTCACAAGCAGTTTATGGGGGCTAACGAGGCTCTGAAGCCAAAGGTCCTTAGGCTCAGAGCCTCTGGACCAAGACACAGGCAGCTCTAGGGCCTTTTCTGGCACAAAAGACATAGGACAGTGTGTGTGCGGACTGCTGGACCAGAGGGATTCCGGATAGGTGGTGGTGGGGTTTTGGGGGGGGCTGTGAGAGGGAAAGAAGATGTGGGGCAAGAATAAATGATACTGTTTCTTGAAGGCTGGGGTGAAACGTAAGGACGAGACAGAACGGGGAATTCAAGCCCCCTTTAGCTGCCTCCTGAAATCCTGGTCCTCTCTGAAGCCAAGCTCAGGTGCCATCTCTTCCACGAGGCCTTCTACCTTCCTCTCTCCTTACTGCGTTTCTGCACTTCCAGCTCAGGTTGCTTCACACTGTCTGGAAGAGAACTTAAATGAGCACCCGGGGAGGGCAGGAACAATGTCTCAGCACAGAAGGTCACGCCCAGCTTGCCACTCCCTAGCAGTACGGGCTGCGGCTGCTGCTATTCATTTCTCAATCTCCCACACATCACCTTGAATGTGGTAGGAAAATAACTGGTGAATAATCACAAAAATCTCAATTTGTAGGCACAATTTCAGCAATGTTCACTATTGTGAAATTTTGGAGCTTACAAAACAATTTGATAGTGACCTTGATATTTGTTGTGATGGGATCGGAAACCATTTCCAAGCCCTTAACACACACAGACACAACAGCTCTTAGGTACTACGTGGAAAGAGCTGGTCAAGTTGACATTGCCATGGAAACCCAGCCAGGCTGAGAATAGCTACTTTTGGGCATGAGAACCTTTGTTCCATCATGTCCTTTAACACTAACTTTGGCACTGCCTGGTCGGTATTTCTGGCTCAGTTAAGCTCTGACACACACAGCCCCACTCTCACTCAACTGTTAAGGCCGTGAGAGGTGCCATGTCAGTGAGATACACTTCTCTCTACCAGGTTCAAGACAACGGAGTTCCAGCTGACTAGCTTGGGGCACAGGAAACACACAATGGGAAGAGGAAGCGGAAAATCTCCACCCTTTTCCAGACTGCAGTAGCAGCAAGAAGCTCCCTTCCTCAGCAGGGGCAGGCGGAGGAAGCTGCTGTAGGAAGGCAGCTGATTCCCTATCAATAACACCTTCCTCTCCTGCCCCCCATGACCCTCCCAAAACAAAAAGATGCTATGTCAGCAATTCCCGCAGAAACAATGGGATTCTTTCTGTGGGGTGCCAGGGCTCTAAAAGCCTCTAGATGGCGCCAAGTCAAGACAAACGCTGTCAGGAATCTCTGGGCTTCCAGCAAGCTGGGTACCAGCCCACACCTTCTCTTCCTAACTTCTGCCCAGAGACAAGCTTAGCTTGGATGGAAAGAAAGCTGGCTCTGGATGGAGATTTCCCATGTGTTTCACATCTGAGCCAGCCTGGAGCCTGCTAGAGAAGTGACTGCTGGGAGGACCTCTATCTTTGGGTGGCAGGACCAGAGCAGAAGCTGGCACCTGTCCCCACCCCCTAACTCACCTGGAGAAACCCAGACTCCTGTCCTGAGAAGGCAGATGGGGAAGAAAGCCAGGGAACCCTATGACAGTCCCAGAAGCTGCCAGTGCTTCTACCCCATCCCTGGGGGCTTGGATAAGACTGGGGGTGTCAACAATTTCAATCAGCTAAGACGGTGTGCGTAAAATATGGTGGTGAAGGCGGCACCTAGACTGTGGAAACATCATCACAGGAAAGGCAGCCCACAGAACAGTGACTCTGGGGGCTTTGTAGCGCTGACAGCAGTCAGGTTCTGACAGGGACACCCCTCCCCTCCACAGTTGGGCTTCTGTCAGCACCTCTATTTCCCGAAGCCACTAAGAGTCTATGACCCACATCTTAAAGTCCTGCGAATTTGTGACAGCCCCCCGATTTTTGCCCACACCATCAGCTTTGTGAGTAAATCGTGTTTGCTTAAAACTCCCTCTTTTGAGTTGGGCAGTGGCAAGATAAGACTAATGTGCTGGGGTCCCAGGAACACAGCTCCCTTTCCACTTCCCCACCCCCCTGGTCGCTGGCAAAGACACTCCCTTCTGTAGCTGCACAGCAGCGGTTGCTTCTGGGGTCTTGGCCCACCACAGGTACAAAGTAGAAGGCTGCCTTTGGCTAAAAAAGTTCAGAAGTGTCACCCCATGGAAAGCTTGGAGAGGTCAGGCCCCCCCCAGAGCACTACACGAAGTCCAGGAAAGGCTGCCCAGTGGGAAGGTTCCCACATGGTGGACAAATGCCTCTGGAGAGAGGCGAGCCAGGGCAGAAACAGCTCTCGGGGCAGGCAGGATGCCGTGCAAGGTGACCATTAAAACCAGAGATGCTAACTTGCTGCAGCCTCAAGTGATCATGTGGTCAGGACCACTGGAGCTGTCCTCTTCCCTCAAGAGGATGGCTTCCTCAGAGGCTATCTGGCCCTGCACCACACGTTAAATTCCTTCTAAGAGAGCTGGGAGAAGAGGGGTGAGTGAGAGGAGGGCAAAGGAAAGTAATATACCTACCACTTAACAGGTCTGTGACATAGCCTTGCCTCCAGACCTCTCCTAATCTCATTTAATAAGTACGAGAAGGGATGGTAACAGAGGAAACTAAGGGCCAGGGAAGGTCACGCTGGCCATGCACACACCGTGAACAAGCAACGGAGCAGAGATCTGCCCCAAGGCCGACATCAAAACCAGGCTCTCAACTCACGGAGTTCTGGGGCCACCCGCAACTTTCTTGACAGAACCCTCAGAGAAGCACCTCTGGTCAACCAAGGCAGGGGCCTAATGTGTCAGCCCCTTCGGTGCCACCTTGCTAGCTCCCTTTCCTTATGTCCTTCACATCTCAGTTCCAAGAGTCAAAGTGTCAGCTCTCTGAGGGCAGGACCCATTCTTACGGTGCTGCACCCCCTCCCTCAATTTGCCCAACACAGAGTCCGCCTGGGGCGCTGCCAGGGGCCCACAAGCTACACACGGTTGCCGCTACTCACTGTGTGCCTCCACCAGATCAATCTGCATGTTGTATGGGACCAGGGGGTCTGGCAGTTCTGAGAAAAAGCTCTTCATGGCCCCTGCCACAGTGTTCACTGTGAAGTCCTTCTCTGCCAAATCCAGGTTGTGATCTGAAAGGAAGTTGGGAGAGTGAGGCCAGATCAGTCTAAGCTGGGCAGAAGCAAGGAACACTCAGCGCTGGGGATAAGCAGAGAAACGAGGACCCAGGGACGCTGCCCAGGGCAGGCGTGGAGCCTGGGCAGGGACTCGGGATCATCACAGACTGGACAGAAGGTGGCATCCCTGGGTGCTGCTAAAAAAAAAGAAAAGAAATTCTGAGATTCACAGACAGAGGCTGACACCCAACCTTCCAAGGTCAGCCTCTGAGCAGAGGAGCTGCACCCCCATTCTGTGCCGTCTAACTCCCCGTGTTTGGCCTGGATGTGCTGCTACCTTTTCCTTACACCCTCGCACTCAGGGAAAACAGGAGGAGGCTTTCCCAAAAGGCCAGCTCCCTTTTCCTGGAAGGTTACAAAAACGTTACCAACAACCTGGACTGCCATCTCCATCCCTGCTCCTTGTGGTGATCGGGCAACGAGGCTCATTTCCCCTTGCTGGTCCCTTCCAGCTCATGATACCTCTGACCTCTGTCTCTAATTTTTCTTTACATACTTTATTGCATTTCTGATCGTAACAAATCATCTACTGATAGATATCAGCTGTTTCTATTTGGGGGTTGTATGTAACCCATGTTACAGATTCTGGCATATAATCAAGTGTATACCCAAGGGTGGCTTTACCCTCATTTTGACCTCCTGCTTCCTATCCTGCAAGACGAACGCACATTTTCCTTCTCTCCTGGGTCACCTCCTCCCGCTGCCAGCCAGCACAGACTGACTGTGGTGTTACGAAGCGCTGTGGGGCCCAGGGTGCTGGGGTGGGGTGCCTGCTCCCAGTGCACACTGGTTAGCTGCTTGGTCCTGCAGGCCCGCACAGGCTGCCTGGCTTGGTCTCCTGAGGCCCAGTCACATGCTCAGTTGGACCCTACTTTGATCCCCAGCTTACTTTCCTCTTTGGTCAGTGACATCTGTGAATTTTTACTGCTTTGGCTCATTTGCTTCTGGCATTGGTGGGTGTTCAGTTCTAAGAGTTAGAGTTTGGCTGTTGGGTTAGGGTGAAATAGATTTGGCCATCTGGCTGTAGGCCTCTCAGACCTGATCTAGCTTAGGAGACAGAAGTCCCTGCCAAGAGCCAGTCTAACTCATGAAGAGTTCAGCTTTGGGAGTCTGGGGCCCAAGGCTCAGCTCATCACAAAATGCTCCCTTGCTTTGTTTCTCTCCTGCAGGGACTCTGTGAGGAGGGTACTCATGGTTGAGGGTACTCCTGTGGCCCTGGCAAAAGAGGATTGTCATCTCAACCCAACCTTTACATCATGTGCCTGAGATTAACCCCTGCACAGCCCAGTCCAAGGCAAGCAAGGCCCTTTCCTGGTGAACGCGGCACGTGCCGGGGCGAGCTGGGACAGTGTCTGTGGATGGTGAGGTGCGGGAGCAGCCCGGCTGAAGCAGGTTTGGCGGGGATGACACTTCTGTTTGCTGACAGGGGCCAAACACTTTCTCCTTCTCAGTCACCCAGCCAGCACCTCTTGGCTTTGGGGCTGTGTGGCAGGAGCACCCCCGAGGGGCTCCACTGGCAGTTCGGCTGTTGCGTCTGCCCTGACTGGCCTCCGGTGCTCGGCTGGGCTGTGGCCTTACCTTGATCAAACTGTCTTTGCAGACTCTCCATCTCTGACTTGTTCCCGCTGACCCGGTAGATGCCTTCAGTGCTCAGTCCTGAGAAGAAACAAGCAGGTGTCTTAGGAGCAGGAGGTGGAGAGCAGAGAATGAGGAGGACTGCACTTGAGGAAAGAAGGCGAGACTCCATGAGACACCCACTGGGAGAGAGGAACAGGGCTAAAGCGCTCCTGCCTTGCCGAGATGCTTCAACCCACTTTTGCCCATTTTCTTTTTCACTTAAAAATGTAAAAATATTTGTTTTTTGTAAAAATTAAAATGATACAGAAACACATGAGACAAAGATACTTTTTGTCCACATTTTGATGTATACTCTGGAATTTTAATTTTTTTTAACAAAATGGAGAGAACACTGTTTTAACCCACCCATTTCATTTACAAAGTATGTTGTGAATGTTGTGAAGTATGTTGTAAATCATTAAATGTTTTTTTACAATATGATTTTAAAGACATCAAAGTATACAGTAACTTAAAAACAATCTATTGTTAATCATTTAGGTTTTTCCAAGTTTTCACTGTTAGGAATAACCCACAATTAT
The DNA here is from genome assembly GCF_028564815.1 of Eubalaena glacialis. NCBI lineage: Eukaryota > Metazoa > Chordata > Mammalia > Artiodactyla > Balaenidae > Eubalaena > Eubalaena glacialis. Next base: position 61,098,495 of record NC_083733.1, on the reverse strand, counting down.
ATTTTTTGATAGCTAGTTAAGTTTAAAAGATTCTTGGCAGTGTGTATTTCTTACTTTGTGAATTTCCTATTTATGTTCTTGTTCATTTTCCTATAGGAGTGGTTCTTCTCATTTTGTACTTGAATATTAAGGAACTGACTACGTTAATGTTATATATCTTTACATTTTTTCCCTTTTGTTATCTGTCTTCTAATTTTGTGTACTGAATTTTTTGGAAGTACATAATTCAAAAATTTTAGGTTTTCAAGACTCATCAATTTCTTTCTGATGTCTTCATTTGTTTTTATGGTTAGAGAGGATTTTCCTGTTCCTAGATCAGATAGTCTCTATTTCTTCTATTTCTTCTTTCTTTTCTTTCTTTCTCTCTCTCTCTCTCTTTCTTCCTTTCTTTCTCCCTCCCTCTCTCTTTCTTTTCTTTCTCTCTTTCTTATTTATTCATTCATTCATTTATTTATTGGCTCTGTTGGGTCTTCGTTTCTGTGCAAGGGCTTTCTCTAGTTGCGGCGAGCGGGGGCCACTTTTCATCGCGGTGCGCGGGGCTCTCACTGTCGCGGCCTCTCTTGTTGCGGAGCACAGGCTCCAGACGCGCAGGCTCAGTAGTTGTGGTGCACGGTCCCAGTTGCTCCGCGCATGTGGGATCTTCCCAGACCAGGGCTCGAACCCGTGTCCCCTGCATTGGCAGGCAGATTCTCAACCACTGCGCCACCAGGAAAGCCCTCTTCTATTTCTTCCTTCTTGCTCTTTTACAACTTTTTTTTTTACGTTTAGCTCTGTGATTCTTTTGGAACTTACTTGGTGTACAGTGTTAGGTAAGGAAAAAAGCAATGCTAAAATTCAATTAAATAATAACATGGGAGGATATAAAGTACCAAGTGAGAGAATGACTCCCTCCACCCTTCACTCCCCACCCCTCGGCACAGGAAGTACTGTGCAGCTTGCAGTGGACTCCAAGCACTGTCTCTCAGCTTGGTTCTCCTTCTCTCCAGGAAGGAAAGTCCACTGTTGTGCCCCTAAGACCATGGATCTAAAGGACAATGACGTCACTGTGAAAACCAAGATGGGATCTCATGGCCAAACCAACCCTGGCTCCCTTCTGAAGATCATGGTTTTGAGCAACTCTGACCAGCTGAAGGGGCACTGAGGAAGCACCCTGGAGCCACCACTGAACACCAGAAGGCAGTGCGGACAGTGGAGAGAGGACTAGGCCCTGAAGTCCATTAGGAGGCTCTTGAGAGCCAAGTGTCTCAACGCCAGTTATCACCGTAATTGATGCCTCTGGAGAGGCACCCATCAGGCGAGATAAAAGCAGTCAGCCTGTTTCTGGAGCCCCAGATTGGTGGCAAGTGAACTGTGAAGAACATCAAAGCAAAAGTCATCAATTCCCTAGCCTAAACGCTGTTGACTGCACATGGGCCCTTTCACCCCAGAGAAAAGGGGGTTAACGGACCAGCCTCAAGGACACCCTACTGTGCAATGCCCAGCTACAAAGGAGCTGCGCCATCACTGTACTCGGCACAAGAAGTGCAGACACTATCCAAACTTGAGGCCCTGGACACACCCCAGCCCAGTGGTGGCCTTTCCCACTGCCCTCCCTTTTGGAGTTAATATTTCCTGCATGGTCACCATGTTGTGCACTGGGCTACATACTTTCCCACATCCACCACTCATTTATTAGATGAATGATGATGCCATCGAATCCTCAACCCCTTATGGTGGGGCTACTGGATGGAGAGAGAATACAGATGAGAAAAGGGAGATTCAGAAAGGTGAAATCCGCACCCTAAACTGCATAGCTGGTAAGAGGCAGAGTGGTCTAAGTCCAGGGCCTCTGCTACTCTTCTGCCTCCACACTGTTCCAGAAGATGCTTGACATTCATCCACCATCAGGCTGGGGCCCAGACCACAGTCTCCCCCCCGCCAATCCCCTCAAAGAAACACCACATTTGAGTGAAACCCACTGGCCCTCAGTATTCTGGGTAGCCAATTTTGAGATGGTCCATCCCCTCTATTGCTGTCAACCTCCAGAAGTTAGAGGTCAGGACGGCCCCCGTTTACCATCCCTAGTTAGTAATTTTACAATGGTCTCTTTCCTCAGTGACTTTTCTAAACTATTCTCAGACATATTTAAACTTTCTACCTATTTCACATCTCGGGTAACACGTCACATGCTTACACATGAAATCACCCACGTTTTGACAAGCCCTGGGTATGTGTCAACAGATTCAAATCTTCACCCCCTAGGTTTAAAAAAATCACTACACTTTTCTCTTTACCTGAGTATCAGCCCTCTCTAATACAAAGAAAACAATGCTACAAACGGCAGGAGCTTAAAAAGTCCTCGATGAGGTAGCAATGTCCACAGTTGCTGAGCCCCAGTGTGGAGAGGCACTCTCTGAACTGGAGAAGATCCTGACAGCCTCAGGCCATTCATCATCTTCTGGCAACCCTGACCTTCAGCGCGGACAGGAGTCCTCTGCATTGTCTCCTAATGACCACCTGCCCCGGTATTACAGGGCAGAAAACAAACTGCAAATTAGCTATCGGGAAATTATCAGAGGTGCGGCCCTGCTGAAACCTCACTAGATGGATGATCACAAAAATGGAAGCATTTGAAAGCGCAAGGCCAGCTCCATAGCATCAATTAATCATCAACTTAGTATTTCCTGTAATCTGGACATGTGTTTATATTACGAAATCCCACTTTAAAATAGCAATTCTGCCACTGCTCTACACAACAACATGGCATAATTTAGGAAAGGTATCATCTGCTTGGCCAGTACAATTTTTCACAACTACTAATTAGACATCAATTAAATAAAAACAAAAATCTTAGAGCAGACTGCAAACTGCAGGCTGCTCGTGAAACAGAGAGCTAGCAACACAGGTGAGAACGAGGATGCCTGACAGAGCAAGGGCAGCTTGCCAAGGAGCCCAAGACCGGAGCAGGGAAAGGGCTGGGGGCCTGGAGCAGGCCCCTAGGCAGAGATGCTGGATTCCAAGGGGTGTGCGTCCTGGGACCCACAGACCCACACAGAAACGCTCAGGGGCTGACTCTGGCTCACATCTGCCAGCAGAAAGCAGTACCCCTTAGCCACAAGATCTGTTCCATGGCTAGAGGTCCCACTGAGAAAGCTTCAATCTTAAGCTCTGAGGCATCTCTACATACCAGAAATCTCCAAAGACCCATTACCATAGCAGAATCTCGGCAATAGGTCTTTTTTTTTTTTTTTTTTTTTTTTTTAACAGAGCCCTACTGATTTCTTTGGGAATCTTTTAATCTTTGGGAATAGAACAAGAGAAACAAGTTAACATGTGGGAATAGAACAAGAGACAGTTCAGAATAGCCAAGGCTGCTATCTTCAAAAATCTAAACAATTTCTATGTAGAACAGTCTTGTTCCAATGGCTCTAGAGAACAGAGCTATGACTAGAATGGGAATGACAGGAAGGCAAATATTCTCTCAATATATAAAATAATAATAGCTACAGCTGTCACTCATTATAAAGGGCCAGAGCTTTTGAACTCCCTTCTCACTGGATAGCCATCTGTCTGGGACGCTGTTCAAAAAGATTAATACCTGGTCTAAGAAGACAGCTAATAACACCAGTAATAAACCATTTATTGAACGCTTACTATGTGTGAGGCACATAATGCTAAGTCCTTACCGTGCATTTTTACATCAGTTCTCACAATAGCTCCTTCACAGAGATTATTACTAATCTCATTTTACAGATGGGAATGCAGAGGCTAAGAGGTAAAGTAACACGCACGAGGTCAGAGAGCTAGTGAATTGCAATCTGAACCCCATCTGCTTCCAGAGCCTGTGTTCTTCTACTACTGCATTTTAAGTCACTAGTTTTCAAACTTGAGCATGCAGCAGAATCACCTGGAGGGCTGGTTATACTATAGGTTGCAGGGCTGCACCTGTAGGGGTTCTGATTCTGTTGGTTGGGAGTGGGCCCCAAAATCTGCATTTCCAACACATTCCCAGGTGACGCTGATGCTGCTGGCCCAGGAACCATACTGTGGGAACCGCCACCACTCTAGAAGACGGTCCAGGCCTCTAAGGTCTCTCTGACTCTTAAAATCTATGATTCAATAACATTGGGGGGCAATACACAAGGAAAAATAAATACCAGATACTTCAGGAACAAAGCATCTCCAAAAAGTGTTAAAACTGGTGCTTTTTATTTGTTAGCAAGCCTCTACACATTATTTAAACCACGACCATGTGTGATTTTTCAAAAGGACATTAAAAAAGAGAAAAGCAAAGAGGCCTTATTTTTTCTTTCAATAAATATTTACTGGGCTTCCCTGGTGGCGCAGTGGTTAAGAATCCACCTGCCAATGCAGGGGACACGGGTTCAAGCCCTGGTCTGGGAAGATCCCACATGCCGCAGAGCAACTAAGCCCGTGCGCCACAACTACTGAGCCTGCGCTCTAGAGCCCACGAGCCACAACTACTGAAGCCCACGCACCTAGAGCCCATGCTCCGCAACAAGAGAAGCCACCGCAATGAGAAGCCCACGCACCGCAACGAAGAGTAGCCCCCGCTCGCTGCAACTAGAGAAAGCCCGTGCGCAGCAACAAAGACCTAACGCAGCCAAAAATAAAAATAAATAAAATAAAATAAATTAAAAAAAAAAATTTACTGAGCACCCAACATGGCAGGTAAGATCCTTCACAGAGCTTTCAGCTGTGGTCTTCCTCAAAACTATTTTGGCGACAGAAGGCTAGATGACCCAGCAATGCCAGCCACGAGGCGTTCCCTATGGGCTAAGAACTGGCATATTTTACCCTTGACTTCCCCATCACAGCGGCCAAGAGATGCCTGTGGCACTTGCCACACCAGGGGCACCAGGAGAATGGACAGGTGACCTGCAGGAGCTTGGAAACCGAGAGGAGAACCACCTTCTGCTCTGGTACATGTCTGATTTTCTGAAACGTCCAAAAAAGTTTTTATTCCTGGATCCCAAGCACCACTTCTCGGCACCGGCATTCTTGGCCTGAAGTCTTTCCGTAGTCTGCCCCGGCCAGGCTTCGCCCCTGCTCGGTCACACCAGGACTCAGTTCCTCCTAAGTTTCCTTTCTAGCAACAAATCAATACTTCCTCCAAGACAAACTCTGACTTGTTTATTTTTCACTTTCTATATTTAGATATAAAACTCAGCGCTTTAGTCCTTAAAAAATTTTTTTAATTGGTGCTGCCAGTGCTGTAAAACGCCCCACATCAGACTAAACTACTTCTGTCAACTTTTAAGGAAATGCATCTAACAGACCATTCTCCTTTTCTTTCCTGTATCCCAGAGGTAAGTCTCAGGCAGGCTAAGTTTCAAGACCAGAGGGGTGCTGAGAACTCTGGGAGAAAAGGAAACTCCGTCGAGCATAAAGTCCAAATTGTCTTGAAGGGGGCTGACCTCTCTGGGTCAAATGCCAACAGTGTCACTGCAGTCTGTCTCCTCCTGAGGGTCACACTGCAGCACCCCCGCCACGACGGAAGGTGAAAGGGCTGGGGTGTGGCTGAGCGTTTAGCATGGAGTCACAAGCCACTTACCGGCTGTAAGATCCCGGGCAATCGCGCTTCCTTTCCTTTTCTGCACAACACAGAACGGTCCCCACCGTACACCCTGGTGGGGTGCACTGAACGAGGTCTTAGCACAGGGCTAAGGGAGCAGCTATTATCCTAACGATCTAAGTGGAAAGCAAGCTAGCAAGTGGAGGAGCACCTGAATTTTGCTGTCAGGGAGATCCGGGTTCGGATCCTGACTCTAACTTCTGCACATCTGACTCTACAGTGGATTAACCCCCACCTTCTTAGACTACTGCAAGGAACAAATGAGATAACCTACGTAAAGCCCACAGCATAATGCCTTCCCCCTGCCCTTTCTCTACATTTTAACAAGCTTCAACAGCAGCGCCTCCCTGTAGGCATGGCCTGCTCTGAGGGCTCGGCCAAAACAGGCCAGTTGGCAGAAAAATATTAAAAACACACACGGGCTTTGACACCAAAGTAACCTCAGTTTTGATCCTGGCTCTGTCTTACAGCTGCTGGGTGACTGAGGACAAATCACTCCACCTCTCAAAGCCTTGGTTCCTCATCAAATACGGGGTTGTTTACTAATGACTATCAAGATGTTGTGAATACTGAGATTACACATATGAAAGCACGTAACACAAATGGCTGGCACACTGAAATAATAATGATAATAATAAAACAACAATAATAACAGTTAACTTTTGCTGAGGGCTTACTATGTGCCAGGCACTTTCCTAAGCTCTGCACTAGAATTATCATAGCGAATCCACCCAATAATTCCTTGAGGTAAATATTATTATTTTTATTCCCATTTTACAGAGAGCAAATAGAGGCTCAGAGAGGCTAAGCCCAAGGCCACAGAGCTGTGTGTACATGGTGGGGGGAGCAGGCTCTGAACTGGCTCACTCGAGTCTCTGTCTTGGATGACCGTGCACTTATTTCTATTTACTTTTTCACATCTTTATTGGAGTATAATTGCTTTACAATGGTGTGTTAGTTTCTACTGTACAACAAAGTGAATCAGCTATATGCATACCTATATCCCCACATCCCCTCCCTCTTGAGCCTCCCTCCCACCTTGACTGTGCATTTAAACATCATGCTACTCCCGCCAATGTTAATTCCCTGTTCCCTTATCCTTTAAATATTACATGTAGGCTTTACCCTATAAATGCCAGATTCATTACGGGTTAGAAGGATTTTCCATTCCTCCCTTGTTTACTCGTACGCATTCATCTCTTCATTCACACCCCACTCAGTGTTCTCATCTGTCAGTTGGAGGATAAGCAGGGAGAGCCAGAGAAAAAATGCTGCCTCCTCTCTCGACAGACAGCAGCCAATGGACAGTGTCCGTGCTTTATTCCTATGATGAAGTTCTACTATTGACAACATTAAAGAATCCCAACTAGATCTCCCTGTTGCCTTCCTGTTTTGGATGTGCTTGGAATGATTTTCTGGCTCTTCTATTACTTGAACACTAGGGTCACTCTGGCCCCTCCAGTGCCCCTTTGTTAGCTGTCTTCCCTTGGTAAATCCCTCGCCAATCAAGATCTGTTTCTGGCAATGCCAGACCTCCTTTCTCCCCATGACAGAATGCCACTAGCACTCTATTATGACTGCCTGACCGGGTGTTAGCCCCACAACTAGGCATTGTGGCTTTATAAATTTCCAACGCCATTGCATGTACACACGGCCACGTCATAAATCTCAAGGCTGAGGAGGAAGGGAGAAGAGATCTGAAAGGGAAGAGATGAAAATATCACACCAAGTCTGGGGCATCATATGGCTCTAGCATCTGGCTGATCCTTTATAAGCTACCCATGTATTTACTGTCATTAACTGTGAAAGAGGGCTTCTGGACCCTGCTCTGAGCCAAATGAGGGACTCTGTTTTTTTCCTGGCTTTCAAGAAAACGCATAGCCCAATATACGTGTTTAAGAAAACCACTATGACAAAGTGAACCTTAGGCCAGCCCAGAGTTAATACTGCTCTTTCTGGGCAGCACGGGACGGAGGGGAGAGGAGTGTGACCTATAACTGAGGTGAGCAGACTGTACTCTGCAAAGCAGCAACGAATGTTCAAAGCCAAGAGCAGCTGGGAGACCCTACTGCCAAGAATGCGAGCGTCCTTCGGGCTCCAAGTGTGACTTCGTTAGCACACTCAAGCCCAGTGGCACGGGGGTGATGGCAGTGTGACTCGGAGGCGAGCTAGTGCCACTGCAATGGGGGGGGGGTCCTCACTGACTAAACAAAGAGCCACCAACAAAGAAACAGTCAAACTAACACACAGGTACAATACACACCCCCCCGTGCATACAATGCCAACTTCCCTTCCACAGCAGGCCCCCAAGTAAAGCCCCTTGAGGTCATAGGCAGATTCCTCTCAAGCATTAATGAGGGCAGAGGTTACCTTCTTTCCAGTTCCTCATTCCCAATGAACCACGAAAGGTTCTGTGATGTCACCAATCACAGCCCAGTGTCCCTCCTTTCCTGGCCTCTCTTTCCTCACTAAGAAAGTACACTTCATAGGTTAGAAGGCTGTTAACACTCTGGCATTAAATCTGATCGTGGTCCCCACCAGCCACCAGCCTACAATCTGTGCTCTGCATCTAGGATACAACACAAAGTTGTCCACGTGTGGCCTGGGTGGCCTGCATCACCACCTGATCCTGCGGCCCGCCCCCAACCCACTTCACTCCAATCACGCTGGCCTTTCAGAGCCTCGAAGCGTGAGCCCCTCCTGCCTCCGAGCCTTCCTATAAGTTGTTCCTTCTACTTCTACCTCCACCTTTTTGGCTGGCTAAACATTGCTCCCTCAGAGGTCTCCACTGACCCCCAGATCTAAATTAAGTCAGTTATAATAATAAAAACTGCTTACATTTATGCAATCCTCATATTTTGGGCCAGGCACAGTGATAAGCGTTTTACATGCATTATCTCCAAAACCCTTACGACAGCCCTATGAGTTGTATACTACCATTATGACTATTCCCATACAGACTCCAAAGCCTGCGTCTAACCACCGCACTACACTACCCCCATACTTTCTCCATATAGCACTGGGCAAAACTTGAGAGTTACTGTACAGCTGTGTGATTATTCGCTGCTTGCTGGTCCCCCAAGGAGAGAACAGGCATGTTTTCCGATTACCGTTCTATGTACTTGGACTTGGCACAGTAACTCGTGCCTGGAGAAGGCATTCAGTAACTATCCACAGAAAGGAGGGAAGGAGGAACACATGCCTCAAAATAAAAGTGCAGTTTCTCTGGCTGAAGAGAGGAAGGAAGCAGACTGAAGTAGTTTGTTCTCAACCACGCTTGCGCCTCAAGGCATACTGGCAGGCCTTCCAGCCCACAGAATATGGGAGAGAAAGCCTCAGGCCTGGCCAGCACAGAAAAGGTGCTTCATACACAAGCGCACCCAACTCCTCCCTTCCTTTACGGACTGGTTTCCCTGCCTCCGCTACTCCCTAGAGAAGTCATGGGGACTGAGTGAATTCCTGATCTCACCAGGGCAAGCCATCTGCTGTTCTACATGTGATCTCTAGATCTGGCCTGCTCACTTTTCCAGAGCAGGGCAACGGCTTCGCTTTGCCTGGGATCCCCCCCAAGAGGGTTGCACCCTTTCCCAGAAGCTGGACAGAAACACGCACGCATGCGCACGCGCTCACGCCCCCCATGAGAGGGAGAGGGAGGGAGAGCGCGAGGGCCCTCGGTGGAGAGCGGGTGCGGCTCCGCAGGGCGGCTGTGACAGGACACAGCCTGCTGCGCTGCCTGTCGGGGCAAAAGCAGTCTCATCTCCTCTGCGCTGGCGAAGGGCGAGCCGGTCTGTCCACCAAAGCTCACTGCTGTGGAGAGGGAGAGTGCAACGGGACAGCCGGGCAAGGCAGGCCTGTCGGAACTGTCTTGGGGATTTGGGCTTCCACCCAGATGATTTCTGTCTTGGATGGAAGGGCGGGATTACTCTGTGAAACAGACTTCACTTCGCTTTGGCTGCTGGGCTCTCCAGGCAGCTTGCCAGGGCATGCTGTTCCGATCAGGGCACTGGGTCCCAAGGAAATCCGCTAGCACTGCCGAGTCACAAGCTACATGAACGCTGCTTATCTGAAAGAGCCCAAAGTGGAGCTGACTGCCTGCTTTTATGGCAAGAAGGCATTTCTGGAATGCAAATGACTTGTGTTTAACTTATAAGCAAGCAGAATACAGGAGGGTGGTGAGAAATGGGCACATGGGAAGTAGTCCAAAAATGTGGAGAAAGCTTTGTTTTAAAACTATTTGGATAACGAGAAAGCAACTAGCTAACCTAGAATTATAGGGGGAGGGAGAGATTAAGTAACACAGAACCCCCATAAAATCATAGCATATGAAACCACATACCTCGTATTTTAGCACTTTACCATCAATTCAAAGCAGCATAAATATGGCAGTTACTCACATAAAGCCCGTTGGTATATTCGAGCTGTAACTAACTGCACCTATTAAACTATTATAGCGATAGACAGGAGTATCTCTACTGAAATTAGCTGCCTTTTCTGAAAGACAGAATTACAGAGATCTAGGCTGACTGCAGGGAAATAACTGACTAGATTTAACAGCTCTAGTCCCACCAATTCTCTTCCATGATAACTGTAGAAAGTGGCTATGATAAATGTGGATGGAAATATGGAGGCTTTTTTTAGGGCAGTCCCAAGTGGGAAGGAACTTGGTAAAGTTCTGAATCGGTTCAGTCTGATGCTACAAAGCTCACAGCTTCGCCAGCCTGAAGCGCAGAAGAAAGGGCTGGAATGTGGGTCCTTTCCATTCTGATGGCTGTGAGTGGCCTCAGCCCAAAGAACTCCAGGATTTGTTCCCTCTCTTATAAAAAGGGATTAATGCTGCCCTCTAAGTCACGGGAGAGCAGCTAAGAAGGCAGGTAGGTGCTCTAGGAAGAAAAAGCCCTGCATGAGCACAGCCCTCCCGGCATGGCAGGAGGCACACCGGCCGAGGGTGCGGCTCTTCTGGCTGCTCCTTCCCAGCCTCAGAGGTCACGGGCCAATTCAGCCCTAGGTGTCCACAGAGGGGCTAAGGAAGCCCACTGGCAAGGTTTTAAACGCAGGAACCCTGTAGGGAGGGCAGGGACAGTGTGGTATAAAGGAAATATATATTTGGTCTTTGTCCCTAGTTCCTGGTACAGAGCTCCTAAAACCCTCAGGAATTTCCTGAGTGATAGGAGTGTCTTTTGTTATTCATAACAAGCCCCTTGTTACCCGATACCTGAGTTTATGATAATGAGGTGGACTCTTGCGGGGGGGGGGGGGGGGGGGGGGCTACATAGCTTCAAGATGGGGGCTAGTCACCAGAAAGACCCAGCCTTGATGAAAGAGTAGAACTTTCAGCCCCACCCCCACCTCCAGGGAGGGTAGAGGGGCTGGAGATTGAACTCAGTCACCAATGGTCAATGATTAATCAATCATGCCTATTTAATGGAACCTTTATATAAAAACCCTAAACAACAGGGTTCGGAGAGCTTCCACGTTGGTGAACACATCGAGGGTGGCGTGCCCAGAGTGGGCATGGAAGCTCTGTGTCCCTTACCCCATACTTTGCCCTAGGCATCTCTTCCATTTGGCTGTTCCGGAGTTGTATCCTTTATAGTAAACTGTAATAGTAAGACAGTTGAACCCTGAACACCGTGGGGGTTAGGGGTGCTGAATCTCGACACAGTTGAAAATCCGCCCATAACTTATAGTCGACACTCCATATCTGCGGTTCTTCTGTATCGGTGGTCCAGCATCCACAGATTCACCCAAACGCAGACTGGGGAGTACGGCTGTACTTACTATTGAAAAATATTTGAGTATAAGTGGACCCACGCAGTTCAAACTGTGTTGTTCAAGGATCAACTGCATAGCATTTTCCTGAGCTCTGTGAGTTGTTCTAATAAATTATCGAACCTGGGGGGAGGTTGTGGGAACCCCCGACTTTCTGGCCAAGTCAGACAGAGTGTGCACAGCCCAGGGACTTGCAACTGGCGTGGTGAAGTGAGGGTGGTTCTGTGGGATTGAGCCCTAAACCTGTAGAGCCTGATGATAACTCTGGGTGGTTAGTGCCAGAACTGGGTGGCAGGACACCTGGCTGGTGGCGGAGAATTGACGTGGTATTGGAAAAGACCCCACACAGTTGGTGTCAGGAGGGAAAGAAACCCCCCCGTGCAGTCAGAGGGAGGGGATGTTGGTGCGGGAGGCCAGAGGCCGACATCAGCTGCCCCGTCCCACTGCTCCATTAGTTGGCAGGGCCCAACTGACCTGTCTTCTTTGGGCTTCAAATCACCCCAGTGAAGGGAGGCGATGTGGCCAAAAGGGTAACAAGAGCTCTGGGCTAGAGTCCCAGCTCCAATCTCCATCTTTCTGAATCCCCTTTTCCTCTTCAGAAAATTGGAAATCACACCCTTCTCAGAAGACTGCTATGAGAATGGGATGAGACTCATGGAAACACTCAGCACTGGGCCTGGCAACGTGAGGTCCTAATTGGCACTTGGCACGTGTTCTCTCTTAATATGCACAACTACCCTTGCAAGGAAGCCAAGGAAACACAGACTCAGAGAAGGTAAGGAACGTACTGAGGGTCACGCCTGCCTCGCTGCCCACAGGTGCCGTAGAAGGCTCTGTGCCGCACGCTAGGGCTAAATAAAGAGCATTTCCCAATTAGATTAAGCAGCCTGGGAGTTCACCAACAGCTGTAGGAAATCAGCTCGAGAAAGAGTCTGGCCTTTTGTCCTGCTGTCTCCCATCAGGGCAACACTGTAATTTGCTCTCAGTTAGTTATAAAGCTGAAATATATGCATATTACTTATTCCGAACACTTAGCAGCCATTTTCCATTTACTAGTTTGGTGGGGTTTTTTGGAAGGCAGTTCCAGGAAAGACTGGGTTGGTGTTTTCTGAGGAATGGTACACCACACATCAAAGTGCTCACTGACACTGGGCGTCTGTTTCTCGCGGTCACTGAACACACAAGGGAGACAGATGTGTGCTAAGCCATCTCTCTGTGGGGAGGGATAAAACCGAGGGAGTTATTAAACTCCAGCACCCAGGAGGGTTGTCTATTTTCAATCTGTAATATGGAGGTGAGATACTGAAAATAAAGCCAGGAGCTAATGTTACCACATTATACGTTTTATTAGCTGCTATTACTGCTGTTTGTCATGAGTATACGAGATCAGTGACTCTCTATTCTGGAAAGGATCCAATGGGAGCGGATGGGCACACAGTGAAACTGGAGGTGGGCTATAAGCAGTTTGGGCCACCAAGTCGCATGGAATCACTGGGAAGCTATGAGGCCTCCTGTCTTGGAGAGCTGGGAAGAGAAAACTATTTGATCTAGTCTCAATCACTTCAATGCTACTCATCCTTCAAGTCCTAACAAATCTATCTCCCAGCCCTCACTGATCTCTCTTTTGCCAGCTCTAAGAGGCTTAGGGTCAAATCTTTTAATCTTTATTGGATCATAAACTCCTTGAGGACAAAGGTGTGCCATCATCCCCGCTTGCTCTGGATCATATGGAAGGTATTCCACCAACACTCGGCTGCACAGTAGTCTTTAACCTTTGGGGAGGAGGAGACTCCTCTTACTTTGATACCCTAATGAAGGCTGTAGATTCTGGTGCATCCACATTGTGCGTGCACGCACACACACATACAATCTCACCAACAGCTGTAGGAAATCAGGGGTTCACAGGCCTCCAGAAGCCTATCCATAGTCCCTAGGTTATGCGCCCCTAAGTAAAAATAAACCCACACAGTTCTTCAAGTCACAGATTCCAGGGGTTTGAGAATCTGCTTTTCCCCAATTTCCCTGCTCTGACCGTACTAGGTCCCTTGAACAACAAATATTTACGTAAACTCCAAAGATAGCTCTTGTGGCAGCAGCCCCCTACAGCATTCAAAGGGAAACAAAATTTTATGCAATCAATTTAAGAGCCTGGGCAGGGAAAAAGAGAAGCAAAAAAAGCGAAAGTGTAGACAGACTTGCCAAGAAGAGATCTTTAAGTGATCAATCCTCAAGAATTCATCTTGCATCTAGTGACTATTTCCTTATCTGCCCTAATCTAACTAATTTAGTACATCGGACAAAAAAATCACTTATTCCTTCAATAAATACCCAAGTGCCTACTGCACGTCAGGTGCTGTGCCAGGTGATGGCAAAGAAGAGACAGTCTCTGCTCTTGAGTTCCTTAGTGTAGCAGCGTTGCAGGAAACAAAGCAGCAAAGTGACAAAGACAATGAATGCAGCGTGGTGACAACAGGGCTGCATACCAGTAGTAGACAGCCTACTGGTTCTGCCAGTAGTGACACCTTACCTTGCCTTGGGCAGGTGGGAGGGTGGGTATTCAGGGAAGGATTCCTGAAAATGGAGATAAACTCAGAAGCCAAATCCAACCCAAGAATACTTGTAGCAAAGAGATCTAACAATGGCACAAGTAGATCTTTTTCAGAGGGCAAGGAGAGAAAATTGGTTGCTTCTTTGAGGCTGACAACACCTCACAGACAACAGTTCATTCAACTGTTAGACAGTCAAGCTCTCTGTCTTTACATCCTTGAAGGAAGAGTGTTCGCTAACAGTCTGCCCATTGCTGCTCAGATTAGCCTGGATGTAAATGTTTACTTAGAGTCACGGAGACTCCAACGCTGTCTCCGCCCAGCCTCTGCTGGCTCCCGGTAGCTGAACAATAGCTCGAGCAGTCCCAGGGTGCATCAGGGAGAAGAGAAATCACCAGGTAATGAGGAATCTTTGTCAGAGCAGGTCTCTGCTCTAAGGACCTCTGAAATGATACAGGCTGCAGTGGACTGAAAAATTTAAAGTGCCAAATCCCCTGGGGTGAAACATCTATCCACCTATCCTCCATTTATTATTACCATCATAATTATTATAACAGCTTTTTTTCTTTTTTTTTGGCCGTGCTGCGTGGCTTGCAGGATCTTAGTTCCCCGACCAGGGATCGAAGCCGGACCACAGCAGTGAAAGCGCCGAGTCTTAACCACTGGACCGCCAGGGAATTCCCTTATTTTTGAACTCTAAACTCTAAAGTGATTTATAGGCAATTCCCCCAACTCAGAAAAGGTGCACCTGAATCTTCATGGCCAGCCACACCCTCGGGACACCAAGTCTCCCATTAGCCCTGGCAGCCGGATTCACTCGCTTTCTTTCCCCCTGCTCTGCTGATTCGCAGCTCCCTTCCTTCTGAGCCCCTCTATTTAAGTATCCTACCTCGAAAGCTTCACTTTCCAGGGACTGTTAGCAATACACCCTCTACCCCTCACACTAAGAACACGGGGAAATTAGTGCTCACTCAGATGTTGCAACCTTGCTCAAGACCTTAGTATTATATGCATCTTTTTACTTCTCCCTTTCTTTAGATACAATTCCACGTTTCCACTGAATGGCACTTTGAGGAAAGAGGTCTTCTGAATGTCTCTACACCATTCATTCGTTCATAATCATTTATTAGAGCCCTGTGTCTTGGTTTGGAGGATACAATGATGAAGACCCAGTCCCTTCCCTCAAGGAACTTAGGATCCATTGAGGAAGGAAGACAATCAGAGTCCAGAGTGTAAGTGTTCACAGAGCACTGCCCAGAGCACTACAGAACACAGGGTGGTGGGCACTGGCTCAGAGGGGAGGCCAGAGAAGGACGCCAGGAGGGGACTCTTGAAAGGGAACAGCAAGTAAAGGTAGAGCGGGTGAGAAATATCACAAAAGCTTAAGAAGCGGCATGCCGCTCTAATCTGTGCGGCTGAAGTTTATCATCGTGGATGAAAATGGCAAGAGGTGGGCTTCCCTGGTGGTGTAGTGGTTGAGAAGCCGCCTGCCAATGCAGGGGACACGGGTTCAAGCCCTGGTCTGGGAAGATCCCACATGTCGCGGAGCAACTGGGCCCGTGAGCCACAACTACTGAGCCTGTGCGTCTGGAGCCTGTGCTCCGCGACAAGAGAGGCCGCCATAGTGAGAGGCCCGCTCGCCGCAACTAGAGAAAGCCCTCGCACAGAAACGAAGACCCAACACAGCCAAAAATAAATAAATAAATACATAAATTTATTAAAAAAAAAAAGAAAATGGCAAGAGGTGAGGCTAGATGATGGACAGGGGCCAGTTTTGCTGGCAACAGCATTAAACTTTATCCTGGAGGTAATGGAGAGCCACTGAAGAATTTTAAACGTGGGAAGGTGATGTGATCTCATTTATTTTACAAAGATATTTGCAGCAGTGTGGCTAAAGGATTGAACGGACATGAGACCAGAAGGAGAAAGACCAATTGCCAAGAGGCTATGATCATAAACCAGGAAGAGAGTGAGATTAATTGCAGTGGCAGGGGCCAGATTCAAGACCCACTCAAGTGGTAAAAACAACAGCATCGATTGATTAGGTTGACTGATATGGGAAGGTAACAAGGGAGTGCCCTCCAAGAGCTTCAGCGAATTCTCTCAGATAAAAACCTTCAAACCCTGCCTTCCCACTGATAACAAGGGTTGATAAGCTTTCTCAAGAGCACCAAAATCCTTTTTCCAAATAAAATCTTAAACTGAGCTTTAAGGGTGAAGGACCCAGAATCCTAGTGGCCTGCGTTCCCCGTTTCCACACAGAAAACCTTCCTTAGAATCCTAGGGATCCAAGACAGACAATCTGAAAACCCCTGTCCAAGTCTAAATGCCAGAACCTGACATTCAAAGGATTCTAGGGCAACATAGCTATGTGGTCAACAGCACCTCTCACCTCTACACCTGAATCTTGTTCAGTCCACCTTCCCTACCTAGAAGATTCTTCTCCATCCTTTCTTTGTTACAGAATCCAACTTATGTTTCAGGCCAAGCCCCCAGCCCAGACAAGTACCAAGCCAGCTCAAGGGATTTCCTTCCTTCCCTGACTTCCACCTAACGTTTCGGCCTCATGGACTTGAGGCAAACTCACTGCCGTGAACTATTAACTATTAATTTCCTCTTCCATGTAGCTCTCTTTCCAATTGGACCTGGCCTTAGGCTCAGGATCTCCACAGCATTGAAAACGCCTTGCACTCAATAGGCCCAGATATTTACAGATTGACAAACTAATTTATTACACTCACCCGACCTCATCAACCTTAGAAAGTAAACACAAACAACAGCAATGACTAATTATGAGAAAAATGAGGAGAAAAAAATACACAGAGATATCATGACCTTGAATTGAAAGACCATACACTACACAAAGATGTTGAACTGCATTTTAAACATAAACCAAATAAAAATCTCAATGGCATGAGGACTTCCCTGGTGGCGCAGTGGTTAAGACTCCACGCTCCCAATGCAGGGGGCCCGGGTTCGATCCCTGGTCAGGGAACTAGATCCCACATGCATGCCGCAAGTAAGAGTTCGCATGCCACAACTAAGGAGCCCGCATGCCACAACTAAGACCCGGCACAACCAAATAAATAAATAAGTAAATATTTTTTAAACATCTCAATGGAATGGTTAAATGCACTAAAGAAAATAATTCAAAAAGTCACATTAAGATACTCTGTAAAAAAGAAAAAAATAGCAAAACTATCTTTAAAAGATCCCATAAAAAATATCACACAGAGGCAGTCTGGAAGGTTACCCTGTAGACCTCGGTGGCTGCTGGGCGTATAAGCTAGGCAATGGGGCTGTAGAAAAATGGAAGCTTTGCCGCCAACTACTTCCTTTACTAACTTGGTCTTGACTATAATCTTCACTAGACTGAGAGCCCTGCTAGGGAAATATGAACTGTCTTATTCATCTTTGAACCTCCAGCACCTAAGGGGAGCTGGCATATAACAGGTTTTTAATTACTTGTTTAGGATAGTGTGAGGCTATAGAATATTCTGGTAAAGAGTTGAAAATGATTAATTCTACCAGTTATTAGAACACATTATAAAATAAGAATTCACGAACCATGATTTTGGTATAAAAACGAGAGTGAAATCTGTAAAACAAACATCTTAGAAAAGACCCAATTTTTAGGATTTAACGGTTGATAAAGTAATTGTCACAAGACACAGGGGATGATACAAAAGGTAGTACTATGATAACTGAATAAAAATTTAGATCCATGCTTCATATTTGGACAGGCTACCAAAGACTTATCAGGACTATGCATTTCTGTAAGTTTTTGAGACTTTTATAGTCTCACCCTGGGTTCATGTTGGCTTATGCCTATTCTATCTTTTCAAAGAATTCACATATTGATCTTAAAACCCAGGTAAAATCTTCTTCCACTAAGCTCCAACAAACCACATCAACTCTTCCACTGAACTGAAACTGCCCTGACAAGCAAATACTACCCCCTAAATCCAGAGGGTCAGCTGAGTCAGTCAGAAATTGAAAATAATTTTGTCACACAGTTTTTCAATGGAGGTTGACCTATGGTGTAAAGGAAGACAAAGAAAGATGCCACCTGCTCAAGTTTGCAAAATAAATTAGCAATTGAATTTCCTATTTATAGTAATCGCATCTCTGATGATATGACACATGGTGGTATTTGGGCAACAGGGTATCACAGCAATAAATCATTACTGAAAGCCTACTACCTGGGTGACACTACACTAGGGATATAAAAATCACCAACACTGTCATATCCTCTCAGGAGGTGACAATTTAGGGAGAGAAGGTAAAGATGTGAAAAGTGTAATCAAATTAAAGATGAGCTATAAGGTAGGACATGTGACTGCTAAGCAGAGTACACAGACAATATTGGCACAGAAGTCCAGAAGAGGGAGGGCGGGGTCAACAGAAGTAAGGATGGCCAATCAGTGAGAAGGCATAATTCAAGCTGGATCTTTGATAACAAATTGATTTGCTGAGGCCAGAGCGGAGGAAGGAAGCAGAGGGTGAAGGGAAACAAAAGGGCAGAAAGTAGTGAGGTGGGGTAGGGGCTTGGAGTGAAGTCCAACATGAGAATTTTCTACTGAGAGGGCCCACTTACAGAAGGCCCCGCCCGTCTGGTTCAAAATAAGGACTTACCAATTTGGTGTCTCTTCAATATCATATCTGGAATGTCTTCCCCCAGCATTGTATTTACCAGTGCCCCTTTAGAATAGATCAGTAACTACCTTTAACATTTCCTCCATGTGTCAGGGATGTTTAAGATTTAAGAGGTGGCCATTCTGGACTTTACATGCTTACCTAAATTTGCATAAATCAATCTCTTGGTATTGTCAGGACATGGATTCGGCCATGATAATAAGACTGTATCACGTTAAGAGGGCTGGCTCTTGTAATTTAGCCATTATTTCTAACTCATGATCAAACGGGACATCCCACACAGATGTGCTACTAGCACTAGCAAAGTCAATAGGTATGTGCATGCCAGCAAGTGCTCAGAATACATCTTAATCTCCGATCAATTTTTTGACCACAAGGAAAATTTCTGACCACAGGAAATGCTCAAACAACCCAACTATGCTTTGACTCACAGAAAGTTTCCAGATAGAATCTCCACAGCAAAATAAAGGAATCCTGGATGCTGAAAATCCTGGAGTCACACACCACACAAAACAATTCCTTGGAATCCACCACTCCACCACCCTCCTAAAGCAGGCCAGGAAGGATAAAACAGAAATCTGTTTCTTTTTTACTTTAAACAAACAATTTTACTGAAAAAGATACAATTATCTAAAATAGGGACTGGCCTGAAAACAATTAGAAATAAGCAGTGGAAAGTACAGATTAGGATGCAATGAGAAGGAGGCTCAAGGAAAAGAAATCATGAGTGAGAGGCAGGCTGGAATGACAGAGAACTGGACTTTTCCTCAGCTGTAAACCTTCTGAGCTTGTCTTATCGACTGGGTGTGTGAGGCCTGTGCTAGGGTATTCCCAAACATGGCAGCGTGCGCTATAAAACCAGAAACTCCATTTGACACAGCAGCTGGCTCTCAGACACACCATTATTCTTCAAGGGCCTCAAGGTGAGAGACACCGTCACACATTCACAGCCTTTCCGAGTGCCAACAGCATCACTAGTCCAATATTGGCAAGACAGGATGGGGCTCCAGAGCCAGCATGAGGCTCTCAGGAAACCTCAGCTGCATCTGGCAGGAGAGGGAGGAAAGCCTTCAACTCTCGGGGTCTTAATCTATAAAACCAAAGAGTTGGACTAGATGCTTTAAAAAACAAAAAACTCTCATTGAAGTATAATACACATTTATAAGTTTATAGAGAAGTGTACAATGATAAATTTTCACACACTCAACACACCATGTAAACAGCACCCAGACCAAGATACAGAACATTTCCAGCATTCCAGAAGCCCCCTTCTAGTCTCTATTCCTCACCAAGGATCACCACTGTCCTGATTTATAATAGCACAGGTAAGTTTTTCTGTTTTTCTTCTTTATATAAACAGAATCACACAGTATATATTCTTTTGTCTCTGGCTTCTTTTGTTCCACACGTTCGTGAGATTCACCCATATCGCAGAGCTGAATTAGATGATTTTTTGAAAATAAATTTATTTATTTCTTTATTTTTGGCTGCGTTGGGTCTTCGTTGCTGCGCGCGGGCTTTCCCTAGTTGCGGTGAGCGGGGGCTACTCTGTAGTTGGGTGCGCGGGCTTCTCACTGCGGTGGATTCTCTTATTGCGGAGCACGGGCTGTAGGCGTGCGGGCTTCAGTAGTTGTGGCTCGTGGGCTCTAGAGCTCAGGCTCAGTAGTTGTGGCGAACGGGCTTAGGTGCTCTGCGGCATGTGGGATCTTCCGGGACCAGGGCTCGAACCCGTGTCCCCTGCATTGGCAGGCGGATTCTTAACCACTGTGCCACCAGGGAAGTCCCTGAACTACATGATTTTTAAGGCATCTCGCAATTCTAACGTATGACCATTTAAAAAACATGTGCTACCCTTATACACTGAACAGTATTTTGGCAATATCCATCAAAACACAAAACGTACCCTTCGGTCCACTCTGGGGTATTCATCCTACAGATATATTTGTACACCTGTGTTTGAGTGTGTATACACATGCCTATAGACAGATATCCACTGCAGTACTGTTTATAATAAAAGACTAGAAACAATGTCCCTCAACAGCAAATAAATTATGATATATCCAGACCAAGAAATACTATGCCGTGAAAGGGAGGAGGAGGAGGAAGCAGAAGCAGAAGAGGAAAAAGAAGTAGTGGTGGTAGTAGTAATAAGCAGTCTATACCTACCAATATGGGAAAATGTACACAACATGTTTTTTAGGTGGAAATAAATAAGTCACAGGACAGTATGTTTAGTGCTGCTCCAACTGTGTATAAACACATTGTGCGCGTGATGCTTACTATGTATATGTATATGCACAGAAAATAAATCTCTGCAAGGGAACCATTCAAACTCCTAACAGCAGATATCTACGAGGAATGAGAAAGCAACTTTACTTTTCCACTTCAAACAATTCTATACAGTTTAATTTTTTTTAAGTAATATACATTTATTGTTAAACTTCTTTTCATACAATATAGCAATTACGTATAAACAGTAAAAGCCCGATTTTCCAACACTACCCCTATCAAAAATCTCCCTCCCCTCCCAGAGCCACCTGGGAGGCACTCCTGAAACCCTTGCCATTTTCAGACATTTTTCACATCAAGTCATAAGCATATACCTTGACATAAGCACAGGTTTACTTCACCTTATAATGGGATCACACTACACACATAATTTTGCAACTTGCTCTTCCCACCTTACAATAAATCATGGACATACAGTCCCATATTGGCTAGATAAACCTCATCTTTTTAACATCTACTAGAACTCCACTGTACAGGTGCACTATTCTATTAACAGACATCCTTGTACACACCTTTGTGTGGACATATACAAACACTTCCATAGGACGATAAATTCCCAGAAGGGCCAGTGGCTGGGACTGAGAACGTAAGCGGTTTAAATTTTTAACAGATACTGCCAAATTATCTTTTTTAATGGCTATGTCTATTTATATTCCCACCAACAGTACACAAGTGCACCAAATTCTAAGCATTCTGCCTTTGATTATTTTTAACAAGGAGTACCTATTTTACAACAAGAACAACAAATGCTTTAAAAAGGAGTAGAAATCTTTAGGTTTAGAACCTAGCGAAAAAAAGTCTTAAGTTTAACCTATTTTAAAAGCTGGTCTCCCAATTGCCAGATTTACTTAGCAGGCCAAAGAAAGCACCTGACTTACCGCTATGCACATCCCCACCCACGAAGAATGCTGGCCCTCGACATTTTGATCAGAAACTATCAAGCCACCATGACTTCTGGTTGCCAAGGTCCATGCTACAATCAAGCAAGAGAAGTATAGTTTGTGTTGCCATGAATCGTGTTTCTCCGCCATATCAAGACTTCCACTGTAAAATTATTTGGGCTTTGGTTCCTTGCTTCTAGGAAATGCCAAATGTTGTAAACAGGGCTAGCATTTCAAAGCACAGACAACCAGGGCTGTTATGCTAGTTTTAGGAAGGCAGGCTTTTTTTTTAAGTCAGCAAGGCCGTTGTAGACAAGATAGTCTAATAAGCTTCCCATTTAAAAGTTGGGGACACTCAGGTCTTAAGATATAAAGATTAAGAGCTTGAGTTCTGGAATTAGATAGATCAACATTTGAGCTGAATCTGCTATTTATGAGTTAAGCCACTTTTGGGCAAATGACTTAATTTTTCTCAATACCAGCTCACCATTAATATAGGAAAATAATAGTCTCTGCCTCATAAGACTCTATGGGGATTAAGTAAGATCATGAAGAAGAGAGAAAAGCTCAGAACCTTTTTCCTCTGCAAAATCACTCAGGAAGTTCTATGCAGAGTTGGGCACAGACATTCCAATCCACTGGTATGCTAAAAGAAAAACGTACAAATTCAAACACCAGAAATTCTAAATGGAACACTTGCCAACTCTGCTGAAACAACTGACAGGTAGCCATGGTTGTCCTTAATTAGTAGTTCTGTCAGTGTCCCACTCTCCTTTCCTGGGAACAAGGAAGAATAAACTCCTTTGCTCCCACTGTGGTTGGGCAAAGTCATGTGACCAGTTCTGACCAGTGGCTTGTGAGCCGAAGTGAGGTGAAGCTGAAACATTTAATTGCTGGAATGAGATCCTCCAGAAGTTTCTTTCCCTTCGCACCTAGCGTCGTTCAAGAGGGTGGCTGCTCCATCAGCTGGGTCCCTGAATGAGGACAGTGCAGAGCAAAGCTGCCAGAACAAATATCATAAATGAGTGGGAAAAAAAAATCTTTGCTCTTTTAAGCCACTGAAATTGTAAGCTGGCCTCATCTGACTGATATACTATGGCCAGCTGGAAAAGAAGAATTTAGCTAAAGAAATGACAGTAATAATTAAGGCTGGGGTGAAAAATAAAATCTATTCTCTAAAAAGAATCTTTCTTTATGTAGACTAAAGAATGAAAATCTACGAAATTCACCATACTACAAAACCTAAGGAAGCCACAAGGGTCTGTGTGGGTCTGTTACCTACAAACTCACAGAGCTTCCTGTTTTGGTGACGGGACCGGCCTGCATTTACTCCGGCCACACACACTGCTGGATCATAAAGGAGACATAGCTTTCTCAAGTTTCTCAGCAGAGTGATATATACACACAAGAAGATGGGTAACCGAGCACAGAGATCTAACTGAAACGCTCATAAAATCAGAGGGAGACAGAAATAGGCTAATGGAGAGAACACAGGAAAGGGTCTAAACACATCCCTCTCACTAACCCCTCAAGCTGCTCCCTCAACAAGATCAGATTACCTTTAAATGACACAAAAGCAGCAATTTCCCAACCAATGGTAGTGAGGAAGTTCTCATGAGTAGGCAAAAAATAAGGACTGTTTAAAAAATGAGTTTTTCAGAAAGCTAAATTTATTAAAGTCAGAAGACTGTACTTCGTTTTAAAATGGCAGAACAAAGACTTTACCCCTTCTCCACTAGAGAACCACACAAAAGCAACCAGGAGAATGAGAAACAGAAACATCACGTCTTTGACAAAACTAGAGACATCTGTGACCCCAAACCCCAATATGTGAGTAAGAACCACCAAATGCTGTAAAGGTCAAACAAGGGTGTGGGAAAGCGATGAGAGAGAACGCCTGTTGTTACAGATGTCAGACAAAGCATGCAAGTCCACTTCTAAAACGTAAATGCTTCATTCCAAGGGGGCAATACCAGCAATCCATTGTTTCTAACAGTGGGAACTGGCTCAGGGACTGGTGACTGAGGTTTCCTCAGACCCAGTCCGGCATGAAGAATCATATACACAAGCCAAACCTACAGGAAGCAGTCTGTCAAGGAGGTAGGGTGACAGAGAGAGAATGCCTGGGGCATTACAACTGCCATTTCCAGATGTCTGAGGGCAAGAAAGGCTAGTAGAATACTCAAGAAAAACCCCTGCTAGGCTAGCCCCTTCCCAAAAGAATTTTCTACAGACTGCTAGACTGGAAGGAATCACCTCATTCAAAGATGAATGACAATTTTATAAAAGGATCGAGCACATATTGAACTGTACATTTAAAAAATGATTGATGGTAAACTTTATGTTATGTATATTTTATCACAATTTTTTTAAAAAAGGAACCAGCACAAAACCAGCAAAAACACAAAACAAACAAACAAAAAACCCTCAAAAAAACCCACAAGAAAAACCAATTGCAAAGAACATTTATCCAAAAATGCTTCCATTAGGGACTTCCCTGGTGGCGCAGTGGTTAAAGAATCTGCCTGCCAATGCAGGGGACACGGGTTCGAGCCCTGGTCTGGGAAGATCCCATATGCCACGGAGCAACTAAGCCCATGCACCACAACTACTGAGCCTACACTCTAGAGCCCACGAGCCACAACTACTGAGCCTGCAAGCCACAGCTACTGAAGCCTGCGCGCCTAGAGCCCATGCTCCGCAACAAGAGAAGCCACCACAATGAGAAGCCTGTGCCCCGCAATGAAGAGTAGCCCCTGCTTGCTGCAACTACAGAAAGCCCGCGTGCAGTAAGACCTAACACAGCCAAAAAATTAAAAACCAAAAAAAACCCCCAAAACGCTGCCATTAGTAAATAAAAATATATTCCCATGAAATAAAAAACAAATGAACCACACAATCTCTTCTATGAAACAATGTGTAAAGCAGAGATACACTAAGAAAAGACAAGAGACAACAAAAGTAGATAAAACACTTAAGGGCAGAGCTAGGGAAGTAGAAGAGAAAAATAAATCTTTTTCCATTACAGAAACCAAAAACACATGGAAAAGAAATGACATTGCTGAAAACCCTGTAAGGGACATGTAGAGTCGAAGTTAGGATGACTTCAATATACAGATTAAAAGGGCTCACTATGTTCCAGGAAAAACTGACTTAATTCAATTAACAAGGTATGTCCTGGTAAACTTATTAAACTTTAAAAAGAGAGAGGGAGGGAGGGAAAGAAATCTTCAAGGCATTTAGGCAAAACACAGGCTGGCCTCAGATTTCTCCCATGCACAGCCCACACTAGAAGATAGCAGAACTGTGTCCATAAAGTCTTCGAGGAAAGAAAGGTTAACCCAATTTTATATACAGCAATACTGCCATTTGAATATAAAGACAATTAACATTTTTGAACATTCAAGAGGAAAAAAAAATCTCTATAGAATGACCGCATTTACAAACGCTGATGCAAAAACTATTAGCAAATAGCATTCAACAGCACATTTAAAAATAATATTCTATAACCAAGGGACCTGTTTTTACTCACAACACTTCTGACACCAAATGTGTGTGGGTTTTTTCTCATACCAACCAATTCTCCAACTCTCTGCACACCAGCTAGATGTCCAACAATTCAATTCAATTCTGACACTAACTACACCTGAAGTCAGTGCAGACCTCCAGGTTAAGGGTTCAGTCCCAACAAGACTGGTCCCCACTTCGGGCACGAGTCACAAGTCCCAGGCCTCCTGTACTTCTGACCGACAGGCTATAAATCAGGAGTTCCCACGACCCCCTCCTCAGGTCTGATAATTTGCCAAAACAGCTCACAAACGCAAGAACACATTTTACTTAATATTACTAGCTTATTATGAAGGATACAACTCAGGAACAGGCAAATGGAAGAGATGCATAGGGCAACGTGTAGGGAAAGAGGCGTGGAGCTTCTATGCCCTCTCTGAGCACCCTCCCAGCACCTCAACCAGGAAGCTCTTTGAACTCCATCATTTAGGGGTTTTTATGGAGGCTTCATTACATAGGTATGACTGGTTAAACTAACTGGCCATTGGTGACTGAACTCACTCTCCAGACACTTGCCTCTCCCCAGAGGTTCGGGGGTGGGGCTAAAAATTCCAACCCTCTAGTTGTGCCTGGGTCTTTCTGGTGACCAGCCCCATCCTGAATCTATCTAGGGGCCCTAAGTCACCAGTCATCTCATTAGCCTACAAAAGACACTCACCTGTCCAGAGATTCCAAGGGTTTTAGGAGCTGTGTGCCAGAACCTGAGGACGGAGACCAAATAATCTATTTCCCAGTGTATCACACCAAGTATGATTTATTCTAGGACTCCTGGAGTGGGTCAACAGCAGAAAATTATTAATTTAATGTATTTCCAAATAGATCAAAAGAGAAAAATTATAATGACTGCATCTTTACAAAAGCTCAAAGGATATTTGATATAATTTAACTCCACTCTCGATAAACCAAAAAACTCTTAGTAAACAAGGATGGATGGATAAGTAAGTCCTTAAAAATGAAAAAAAAAATTTTTCCTGTCTCATCCCAGAGCCAACAAGGAACAAGGTAAGAATATGCACTATTACTAGCATTATATAATATTGTCCTGGAGGTACTACTGGCCAATATAATTAGTCCAAAGGCGGGAAAAAATCAGAGGAATAAACATGAGGAAAAGAAGTTAAATGATAAATATTTACAGGTGTCATGATTTACCTAAAAAAACCCAAGAAGCTCTATATCTTGACTGTGGAGATGATTACAAAACTATACACATTTGTCAAAACTCATTGGGTGGGACTTCCCTAGTGGTCCAGTGGTTAAGAATCTGCCTTCTAATGCAGGGGACACGGGTTTGATCCCCGGTCAGGGAACTAAGATCCCCGACTAAGCCCGCCTGCTGCAAGTAGAGAGCCCACGTGCCGCAACTACAGAGCCTGTGCGCCACAACTAGAGAGAAGCCCGCCCACCACAGCGAAAGATCCCGCATGCCACAACAAAGATCCTTCATGCCGCTACTAAGACCCAATGCGGCCATAAATCAATCAATCAATCAATCAATATTTTAAAAAAAACAAAACTCACTGGGTGTAAACTTAAAATTGGTGAGTTTTATTATATATATATTACATTTCAATAAACCCAAGTGAATCATTTGAAAAACTATTACAAGCAATAAATATTCAAGTAAGGAGTCTGGATATAAAGTTAATATGCAGAAATCAAAAGTCTTCATCTATATAAACACACACCTATTAGTCCCTTTCATCGTACAACCAAAAAAAAAAAAAAAGCCACAAAGCATGAAGAAAAGTTTAAAACACTACTGAGAGACAAAAAAGAAAATGTAACATCATAAAGATATCAACAGTTAATGTATGATTTAAGGGTTACAAAAGGCTTATTTTAAAAGTTAAACAGATTCTGAAGTTCATACGGAAAATTAAACAAGAAAAGCCAAGATAATTCCAAAGTGGCTACCTATAAAACTCAGTCATTAAAACAGTGTAGTTCAGGCACATGGATGGATGGGTAGCTAGTTAGCTAGATCAAAGAGATGAGAGGGTTCAGAAAGACACTCCAATACATACTGGAATTCAGTAGTGTATACTGCAATATATACAAGTGGCTTTCAAATCAGTAGAAGATGCAATAAATAATGCTGTCACATCTGAAATAATGTTGCATCTTCCACAAAATAAATTTCAGATAAAAATAAAACCATAAAACACTAGAAAAAAGCTATGGTAGACTTTCAAAAATAATCTTGGAGTGCGGTAACCCTTTCTAAGTGAGTATATCAAAAGCCCAGAAGCCAAAAGAAACAATAAAAAATTCAACTGTAAAAACAAACAAATGAACAAATGAATTCTATAAAAAACAAAGATTATAAATAAATCAAACAATTAGATATCTGCAACTTATATACAGACAAAGGGAGTTTGCTAGTTTAGGGGAACTGGGATAGAAGGCTAAGAGGGAGACTTACTTTTTCACTGCATACTGTCCCGCATTTTACACCAAACACATAATAAAAAAAAATTAATAGAAGGCTAGCTTATATTTTGAAATCATCTTTCCTACTACTTCGAGGTTGATGAAGTAGTCTCACTTTTATGAAATAACAGTCATAAAAGATATTTTTTAAAAATTTAATATCCTTGCTTGGCAGAACAAAAAGCTGGCAACCCTGTCACCCTCAAAATGCTGAGGGTAACAGCACTAGTCCACCAAATCAAAAAGTCTGGGAGCCGCTGTAGTTCCGGTCATGATTAAATTGACAACCTCTTAACAGGCAAGATACGCAAGATGTAAGACCAAAGTTGTGATCACCCCGCTCCCTACCTGGGAAGGCACAGCTACCAATCACCTCTAATCTTTTTTTTTTTTTTTAACTCATTCATTCATTCATCCATTTATTTATTTATATATTTATGGCTGCACTGGGTCTTCGTTGCTCCACCTGGGCTTTCTCTAGTTGTGGCGAGCAGGGGCTACTCTTCGTTGTGGTGCGCAGGCTGCTCACTGCGGTGGCTTCTCTTGAAAGAAGAGCACGGGCTCTAGGCGCGCAGGCTTCAGTCGTTGCAGCACACGGGCTCAGTAGTTGTGGCTCACGGACTTAGCTGCTCCGTGGCATGTAGGATCTTCCCGGACCAGGGCTCGAACCCGTGTCCCCTGCATTGGCAGGTGGATTCTTAACCACTGTACCACCAGGGAAGTCCCCACCTCTAATCTTTATGGCATTATTAGATGGCCTACCTCACAAGGCTGCTGTAAAGATTAGATGAGATACAGCACCTAGCACACACCTATTCAAGAGTAACTGAAGGCCTTACTTCTACCTTTCAAATTATAAGACCAACACACCTCAGGACAAGAATAGCTGCAAAGTTTCATAATCTAAAAATACTTCTATGTGTCTCTTCTTTGATCTTCAATATCACACGCCATGTAGCATAGGTAAGGCAGATATTACATCCATCCTGCACTGAAGAAATTACGGATAAGAGCAATGAGGTGACTCCAGCTCCCCTGTTGGGTTCTCCTAGTCTTGAACACAGGCGTATCCCTCCCCCATTCTCATTTCCTAACTCCTAACGGCAGGGGGCCATGTTCTAGTCACTGTCTTCTGGATTACTGAACATGCTCTATCGACATCCTCATGGCCTGAATGAGCGAGCAACAGATCCAGAACTCAGAGTCACATGTTCTGAAGCCTGCCGTCTATCACCTGCCACCATACCAAAATGGTTACTAGGCCCAGCGTCACAAATCTGAAGTAACTGAGAAAGCCTATTTGGAGGAATAAAACATCTAAGCTAGTTTAAATCAGACTTTTGGGGAAAAAAAAGATGAAGGATGGTACCATCTGAATAGCAGTGTTAGAAGGTCTGTTTTAAGAACTGCTAAAAGTCACTGGTGATTAGTATGTTGAGAGCTATAAATAAGTACTTCTCAAATGCTCAGAAATAGCTGGTTAAATCTAAGAGAATATTTGGATATATCAAAATATTGTTTTTATCAGCACCCCCATTTAACAGATGAGGAAACTAATGCTTAGATAGGGTAAGTAACCTGCCCCAGATCACAGAGCTAATGAGGCGGCAGGACTAAGCCTGGCATCCAAGCAGACTGACTCCAGGGGGTTGTTCTTCTCTCTTTTTTTTTTTTGGGCTGCGTTGGGTCTTCGTTGCTGCGCGCAGGCTTTCTCTAGTTGCGGCGAGCGGGGGCTACTCTTCGTTGTGGTGAGCGGGCTTCTCATTGTGGTGGCTTCTCTTGTTGCAGAGCACGGGATCTAGGCGCGTGGGCTTCAGTAGTTGTGGCACGCGGGCTCAGTAGTTGTGGCGCACGGGCTTAGTTGCTCCGCGGCATGTGGGATCTCCCTGGACCAGGGCTCCAACCTGTGTCCCCCTGCATTGGCAGGTGGATTCTTAACCACTGTGCCACCAAGGAAGCCCTTGCTTATATTATTTAAATGCTGTGCAAGTCCTTCCCTTCAAAGATCACTCTGAGGATAGAGCTTCCTTACTCCAAACACAGGAAATATGAAATAGTGATGTTCAGATTAGAAAGATATTGTCGGCCTTACATAATTGCTGCCAAGAAGGCTGTTGAAAGGCTAGCTGTGTGTGGGCAAGGGACAACTCCTCACCGTGAGGATGAAATGAAATAATGCTTATAAAGAGCTTAGGGCCAGGCCTCCTTAATGTTAATTATCCTCATCACTATTGTTGTTAAAACAGCCATTACCACATTCCTTCCCTCTGATGATGTGCATCTCGGCCCATTATAATGTTTTCCACACTAGGCTAACTTACTGTTAATACCTACACTTACTGTACTGCCCCACAATCCTTCCCTCAGTAGCTGTTATCACACGGATGGGGGCAGTTTAGAACCAAGGGGCTTCTTAGAATCAATAATTGTTATATTTAATTCAATTCAGATTGGGTATTTTCACCTTGTTTTTCTTCATTTGGTCTTAGTGATATTAAAACAACAACAACAACAACAACTACTACATAACCTACATTTTTCAAGGCTCAGAAGAATTTTGAATTTACCCAGATTTGGGGTCCTTCACTCCCTTCACGGGTTATAAAGGCATACATGCTCTTCACAGAGAGCCCAGGCCAGGAAGTGGAATACCTCATTACGGATTAAGTTTCCACAAAAACACTCTCTTGCTGCCACAACCCAAATGCTGGCTCCTGACAACCACAAAAGAAGAAAGAGTTTTCTGTTGTGGCTTTTGAAACACAAAAAATAGATCACAAAACAGAAACACGGATTGTAGTTGCAGTTATCAGGAGCTACATGCTAGAAAGGTCTTGTTTCAACCAAATTGCAGCTTCCCCGAAAAGATAAATTGTGTGAGTTTGTTTTTAAACTGTTGGGAGGCCACCAAATTTAAATAGACAAAGGATTCCAGCCAAGGGTGAAAGAACGCAAACTGGGGTGAAATCACAAGGCCTTGCCCCATCTCTGTTTGAAAAAGGGGGATTCAATTGTCTGATACCCAAGTCATCTTACATTTCAAACAAATAAACCACCTGAGAGAGCCAGGTACAACACAAAAGAGTGAGCTTATCTTTTTAGACCAGGATTCTCAAGTGATATTCTTCCACGTCTTCTTCCACCAGCTTCAGTCCTTCTGACTTTCTGTTGCCTCAATTCCCATTCCTACTGACCCAATTGTTCTGTCCTGGTCATGTGAACACAGAGATCCCTGACTGAGGTCTCTGGAGAGCTAGGCCCCATGGGGATGCATAAATGAAGGAAGGATCAGCCCATACCTTAAGGATCTCAGGGGTTTTGATGCCTGCATCAATCACCTTGCCATCTGTATTCTTCTGCTTGGGCTACCATGACAAAATACCACAGACTGGGTAGTCCAAGATCGAGGTGCTGGCCAATTTGGTTTCTGGTGAGAGCTCTCTCATGTCTCCTCTTATAAGGACACTAATCCTTTTAGACAGGGCCCACCCTTATGACTTCATTTAACCCTAATACAAGGGAAAACCTGCTGTGACAAAGGCATGTTTAGAGAGGGAAGGTTTAGAAAGAGTGGGGATTTGTCAGGTGGGAGGGGAAACAACATAAGAGTCAGTAAGAACAGTGATGAGCAAAGACATGGAGGCATGAAACTGAAAAGTGTGAGGAAAGATGAGTAACCCATCTGCTTACCATTTCTTGCATTCTTCCAGTTTTTGCTCTAATCCAGGCTGCCCTCCTATGCTGAGTTATACACCTCTACCCTTTCAGGTTTAAACTAAGGGTCTAGGTGAACCCGTGCCAGCATAATGCAGGACTGGGTACATATGCAGAGAAAGGAAGGGCAGAATGGAGGAAGATCTGCAGAAAGGCAGCTAGATCAAGTGCATTTCACTCCTCAAGGGTCAGAACTGTTCTCCACACAGTGGTCAGAGTTATTTTATTAAACAAAGGCCAATTACTGTCCCTTCACTCAAAACCTTCCAATGGCTTCTGACCTCACTCAGAGTGAAAACCAAGGTCCTTACCAGGAATGTTCCAGTCTCAGGAATTTTACACTTGCTGTTCTGTCTGGAAGATTCTTCCCTGGGGAATCGCATGGCTCCCTCCCTCATTTACTTCAGGCTCGCATCAAAAGGCACTCTCCCCCAGCCCTCCATATCTAAAATTTTAACACTCACTCCAGACGTTTCACATACCACTCTCCTGCTTCATTTTTTTCCTCTCAAGCACTAATCACTAAGATTCTTTATATTTTGTTTGTCATTGTCTCCCCCACAAGACTGCGATGCACGGTGCATGAGGGCAAGGATTTTTATCTCTTTTTTCCAATACTGTATCATCAGCATCTTGAACAGCACATGGCACACAGTATAGAAGGTGCTCAATTATCTATGGACCGAATGAATGAGAGAAGGACAGGATCCTCACAGTTCGACGCACTCCAGTCCTCCGGCACTCTGGAATCAGGCAGAGAAATAAATGCACAGAGTTATCTAAAGAGTGAGGTTATATGGAGGTGAAGATGGCTCTGTAGAAAAAAAGAGTCCCAAGTATTTATCACAGGCTGAGTAGGCATGGAGAAGATCTAAAACATGTAACAAACATCCCTGACTGTAAGGGGTGAACATCTAAACAGAGAATCAAAAGCAACTCATGAAATAATCAGAGGACAAGCAAGAAGTTAATACTGAAGATTTCATCACAAAATGACAAGGTCTCCCCTTTCCTGAGTGTTTAGTATGTGCCAGGCCAAGTATCTTATACACGATCTCCTTCAACCCTCACAGGCCTAACCAGGTGGGTATTATCGTTAGCCGCATCTTGCAGAGGAAGCACGGCGCTCAGAGGTGTGAAGCGGTGTAACTAAGGAGAGGAGCAGCAGAGCTGGGGTTCTCAACGGGGTGTGACCCGTTCCGAAGTCTACGCTTGACCCGCCTGGCCATCAAGCTCTCTGAAACTCAGAAAGGGGAGGGAGTCAATGGGCTACTCTTCCTGGAGGGAGAAGCCTGGGCTAGACTTTGAAGGTGAGGGGCCTCTGCAGAGGGGGAGGGGAACCAAGGCCAGCGGACAGCAGGGCTTGGCAAATGAGGCTCCAGCAAGCTGAGAGGCCCAACTAGAGTGGAAGATGCACTTCAGTGTCAGTGCTAAAAGCAGCAGCAACAAATGCTAATTGATCATTTACAACCTGCCAGGTACTGTTATAAGGTTTTTAACATACTGAATCACCTCAATGATTCAAAGTACTATCATTATCCTCATCTTACAGTCAAGGAAACTGAGTCACAGAGAGGTTAAACATTTGTTCATAAGCAGCAGAACAGAGATTTGAATCCAGGCAGTTTGGCTCCAGGTTCACCCTGTACAGATTAGTCAGTAGCAAGAAAAAAGGGGGAAAAAGCCCACCAGAACATATGCAACACGTATGTGCATATGTGCACAGTCCCCACAGGCACATGGCAAAAGCTCTCACTTGGCTTCTCCGTGGACCGTCCCCCAGTTACTAATAACAGTTGCACTCTGTCCTCTCCCCATCTCCACCCCCTGCCTTAATCTGCCCTGATGTGCTTGTTGCCAGGCTGTCTCCCAAAAGGCCTCTGATCTAATGGCAAGCGCTTCTCCCCAAAGATGCTACCCTCAATTAGTGGTGAAATGTAAATCTGCCACGCAGAAAGCACTCTGCTCATTTCCCCGGGCAAACGAGCTCCATCAGGAAGAAGGTCACAGCTCTAAGTATTCTGTCAGAGAACATTTTTACAGAGGGCTTCCATTTGCGCAGAGGAGCCGTGGGTCACCTCTGACCTGCGAACAAAGCAGACAAGCTGATCTCCAGCCACGGCTGCAGGGCTCCACACTCACACTCAGACACACTGGGGGAAGAGCTTCACTTCCAGACTCTGCCTCACCCTTCCTCCCCTCACAAACTGCCCACAGGGTTGAACCTTTCATTTTAGAGTCTCACTGGTAGGTGTCAATAAGAACACCTATTTATCTGTGCTACAAATGGCCAAAACCGAATCAGGGAGCAATGCCCCATGACAGCCCATAAAGTAAAAACCATAGGGTTATCAAGATCTGTGCTAACCACAGTCTCAACTCGGAACCACGAGGAGAGCCCCAGCAAAGAAAAGGGCTACACCACAAGGTATTGGAAGAATTCAAGATTCTTCCAGCCAGGCACACTTTGCAAACCGGAATGATCTAGCTGCTAAAATAATGTATGACACAGCTCTGTGTACCCACATACACCCTTGCCAGAACGACCCCTTACCCCTTAAAAGATAGGAAACACAAAGCCATAAATAGGTAGCAGAGATCCTCTTACTGCTTTAGCTCGCAGCCTCATAGACTTATTGCCCCTTCAGGAACTGATATGTGCTTCAAGACATCTTTTAAACCAACATGTTCAACATGTTAAAATTAATTATTAAAAACTGCCTCACTCCTGGGTATATACCTGAAGTAGATGAGTGCACATACATGCACCAATATTCACGTGCAAGAATGTTCACAGCAGCACTATTCATAACAGCCCCCAAAGTGGAAAGTGCCCAAATATCCAGGAAGAGTAGAATGAATAAATAAATTGTGGACTAGTCACATGATGGAACAGTATACAGCAATGAGAATGAATGAATCACACAACCACGAGGGAGTTTACAGATCCACCTACAGATGAATGTCACAGACATAATGCTGCGTGAAAGAAGCTAGACCACAACTATGCATTTGGTATGAGTCCATTATTAAAGTACAAAAGCAGGCAAAACTATTCTGTAACTGTCAGAAGCCAGGGGCAGAAGCCAGGGTAGTAAGTTTTGCAGGCAGCTGGTCATCTTCTCTTTCTTGGTCTGGGTACTGGTTATACAGGTGTATTCAGTTAGTGGCTATTCATTGAGCTGTACTTATGATGAGTGCACTTTTCTTAATGGATACTATACTTCAATGAGAAGTTTTTAAAAACTGCTTACAGGGAATTCCCTGGCTGTCCAGTGGTTAGGACTCCATGCTTTCACTGCTGAGGGCGCGGGTTCAATCCCTGGTCGGGGAACTAAGATCCTGCAGGCTGTATGACCAAAAATAAATAAATTAAAAAAAAAAAAAAAACGCTTGATTCTGTTCCCTCCTCACCCGGTTAAAAACAAAAAACAAACAAAAAAAACCCTGCCTACAGACATTGTCTAATGTCATCCATTACTGTTCTGGGTAAGTGTCCTATTTGGATTTCCACAACCGCAGTAAATCAGTAACATGAGCCACCAAAATAATGGCCAACATGGACTGAGTGATTACTACGTATTAGGCATTATGCTAAGAACATTACAAACAGGAGTTCATTTAATTCTAAAAAATTCCCTTTGAAAGAGCTATTATTTTTATTCCCAATTTGAAGGAACAGGAAAATGAGGCTTAGACAGTTTAAGGCCAGCTACTGCGTGGGAAAGTCAGGACACTAGAGGTGACTCAAAAGCTCGTGGACTTAACACCTGGCTACTTGAATGGGAAAGGGGTTCGGGTTATAAACACAGAAGTTGCACTAGGCCCCCAAACTTTTTTCTTTTTCATGACACTGACCTTTTTACTGAGTCCAGGCCAGCTGTCTTGTAAGATGTATCCCATTCTGGATTTGTCTGATTATCTACTCATGATAAGATTCAGATTAAATACTTTTGGCAACAAGGCACATAATGTTAGGCTGAACAGCTAACGGGGGTGCCAGTCCTGATCACCTTTTGTTAAGGTGGTAACCCCCATATCTCTCCATTATAAAGGCACATTTCTCCTTTGTAATTAGTAATTAATGTGCTGGGTGGTATTCTGAGACCATGCAAATATCAAGTTCCCTCAACACCTTTCCTCAGTGATTTTTAAAAAAATCAACCATTGAGGCATAATTTATATACAATAAACTGTATCCATTAGAAGCATACAGTTTGGTAATTTTGAAGTATGAGTACATGAGTAAAATCATCACCACAATCAAGATATGGAATATTTCCATCACCCCCAAAAGTTTTCCCATGCCCCTCTGCAAGCAATTTTTCTTGCCACTCCCAGCTCCTAGGCAACCATAACCACTGACCTGCCTCCTGTCACTATAGATTAGTTTGCATTTTCCAGAGCCATGTATAAATGGAATCATAATTTGTAGTCTTCTGTGTCTGGCTTCTATCACTCTCAGCATATAATGATTCTGAGACCTGACAATGTTGCTGTGTGTAGCAGTAATTCATTCCTTTTGGCCCCTGAGTAGTATTCCAGGGGATGGATGGACCAGTTTGTTTATTCACCTGAACAGCAGCGGTGAGGGTTCTAACTGCTCCATATCATCACTTGGTCCTGTCAGTCGTTTTATTCTCCAGTGATTTTTAAAATCCAATAATGTTCCTTGCCTGAATTAATTATTCATTCGTGTGATTATATCTATTTCCCTCACCCCTGGTCATCATGAGGGCAACTTTAGTTCAACACAATGCCTAGCATTAATTAATATATTAATAAATTAATCCAATAAATATCTGCTGAATGAATGGAATCTGCCATCCATCCATCCCCCCCCCCCCCACCAAAAGATGGTAAGCTAAATATTTTTAAACCTACTAACGACTTATCAGGACATTTCTCTCTTTCTACAACCACTTGGTGCTGTATCTGGATTCTCCCACTCCATCAGGGATGAGAGGTCAAGCTTGACCTGATTCTGCTGCCCATCAAGGAGTGCCCCTGGAAGGCAGACAGAAGAAGTCCCTCTCAGGACTTCCCTGGCAGTCCAGTGGTTAAGACTTCGCCTTCCAATGCAGGAGGTGTGGGTTTGATCCCTGGTTGGGGAGCTAAGATCCCACATGCCTCGCGGCCAAAAAACCAAAACATAAAACAGAAGCAACACTGTAACAAATTCAATAAAAACTTTAAAAATGGTCCACATCAAAAAAAAAAATCTTAAAAAAAAAAAGAAGAAAGAAAGAAAAGAAAAAGTCCCTCTTGCAATACAAAGCCTGCTAAGTGCAGGCACTTAAACCCCAGTGCAGGGTAGTGTGGTTCGATTCCAGGCCCTCCAGCAAAGCGCTTTTGAAAATAAATGTGAATCTCAGGGGCAATGTTGTGCCCAGGTAGGCACTGCCTTGAAAGGCAGGGTCCTGCTTCTGTTACCAGACTGTGGGGTAGGATTCCTCCCAGAGAGCAGGGGAAGAGAAGATAAATGCTGCCACCTTCTCTCCAGCCAAGCCAACCCTGCACTTTATTGACACCGAGGTCCTCCCTACAGTGATAAAAGACCGTGATGTACCCTGACTGCCTCCCAAGGGCCACCTTCCCACATCTGGCTTCTTACAGCAACAAAACAATCTCTTGTGAAATGAGATCACACATGCCAAGTGCCCAGTACAATGCTTGGATCATAGCAAGCACTCAATAAATGTGTCAGGAATAGAAAATGGGGGAAGTTAACGTGATGGCAGACCATCTTTGGCATTATTATTTTAAACAGCTGCAGGTCTCCTTGACTACAGGGAGTTTTTCACTCTACAGGGACCAACAGAAAGTAAGATGCACTAACAAAACCATGGCCTACCAATTATTTATATGGTATGGTCTGAATACATTGTAATTTGAGATGCAAAAGAGGGGCCTTCTGTCCAAATGGACCTACTTCTCCCTGGGAACAATTCCTATTCTCAGCCCTCTGTGGCACTTGCTAGAGGTGCTGGGGATTGGTCACCTCTCAGTAAGCAAAGCAATTAAGAAAAGGATGGCTGGATGTGAAATGATTTTTGCCACTGTCACCCTGCCCCCTCTCACTGTCAAAAGAAAAAGGTTAAAAATCACAGAAAGAGGGAGCAAGGAGGTTTGGTCTCACACATTATTCGAAGAAATCATTCCTAGAGAATGCTATTCTTAGTTAAATAAATGGCTGACAAGTGAGGCTGCGGGCCTGGGGAATACATGCAGCAGAGCCCAGATGCGCAGGGCACTAGGCATTCAGCCTCCAGGATACTAGACCTTCTGGGATGGGGAGGAGTGACACTTGGAAGAAGCTCCTTCAGGGAGTTTCTATGCTGTAGGGCGTGGATACTTCCCCCCAACTTCGGGAAGGAAGCGTTGACTCAAAATTGGCCCAGAGACTCGGGGTATAACACCTTAGTTTTGTGACCGTAGTGAGGTGTACAGATAGCGTACTTATCCTGAGAAATTATTCTCAGGAGGATTGTGAGTAGGCTCTAAAAGTAAGCCTCACCCCAACTCCAGTGAGATAAACTGTCCAGAATTGAATATTCCTACTTCCTGCTACACATCAGAGATCTCAGATTAGCTTGGCCAATGCTCTCCTTCACTGAGGAGTCACACTGCTATCGAAGGGGAGCAGTGACTCTATTGCCCTGACCAATTTTCCACATGGATGAAAACTGGAAGAAAAAGCTTTCTAACCAGAAATACAAAGTCAAATCTGACCCCCAGTTAGTCCTCCCACCCCGCTGCCATGGTGACCCCAGAGCAGCTGCAGTAGTTACATGCCCTTTTCCAGCCTTCCCATGTAACCAGAGCTGAGAAAGTGAAAATCTAATATCCTATTAGCACAGAAAGCACAGAGTCTGTCCCCGGGCCTGGGCTGGGCTAAAAGCATCTGCAAATCAATCTGAAAGCTGTTCTACCTACTGGCCATTTCTTGAACACATTCCAATTTTAGAAAACATGGAAAAAGGATAAATGAACTGGTCAGAAAGCTCAGGAAAAAAAAAAAGGTGCAGGGACTTCCCTGGTGGCACAGTGGTTAAGAATCCACCTGCCAATGCAGGGGACATGGGGTTCGAGCCCTGGTCCGGGAAGATCCCACATGCAGCACAGCAACCAAGCCTGTGCGCCACAACTACTGAGCCTGCACTCTAGAGCCCACGAGCCACAACTACTGGGCCCACGGCGCCTAGAGCCTGTGCTCCACAACAAGAAAAGCCACCGCAATAAGAAGCCCGCGCACCACAATGAAGAGTAGTCCCCGCTCTCTGCAACTAGAGAAAGCTTGCGCGCAGCAACGAAGATGCAACACAGCCAAAAATAAATAAATTTTTTTTTTTTTTTTTTTTTTTTTGCGAGGGCTTTCTCTAGTTGTGGCAAGTGGGGGCCACTCTTCATCACGGTGCGCGGGCCTCTCACTATCGCGGCCTCTCGTTGCGGAGCACAGGCTCCAGACGCGCAGGCTCAGTAGTTGTGGCTCACGGGCCCAGTTGCTCCGCGGCATGTGGGATCCTCCCAGACCAGGGCTCGAACCCGTGTCCCCTGCATTGGCAGGCAGACCCTCAACCACTGCGCCACCAGGGAAGCCCCAAAAATAAATAATTTTTTAAAAAATTTTAAAAAAACAAGCAAAAAACAGGTGCAAACTAGAACCAATCTCCACCCACAATGTTATGAGCCAACCTAAGAACATGGGGGAGGAGCTCCAACAGAGTCCTGGTAATAGCAGGAGCAGCACATTTTGAGGCAAGAAGGCAGCAATCCTTTCTTTGTGATTCGTGTTTAGGAGGAGTCAGCAATTTACTCACAAAACATGGGACAGGAACCTGCCACCCCTGGAAGGCAGAACAGGCTGCAAACAAAGCTTCTCCTCCCATACTCCCAGAGAACCCCTTTGAGCCCAACCCTTGCCACCCTCTTCTCAGGTCAAACGTTAAAATGCAGTTGGCTTGGAGATGAAATTTTAAAAGATGATGCACAAGATACACAGTGTTAAATTAAAACAAACAAAAAACAAGCTGTGGAACAGTAGTACATGATCTCATGCTTTTAAACATTTTGGGGGACAGTATTCGCAGAAAACATAATCCAACTATTAACGCAGATTACTTCTGGAGACTTGGGATTATAAGGGACTTTCACTTTGTTACATACCTATATAACATCTACCTATGTTTATAATGATTAAATTTTTTACAGTGAGCAAGTATATTACTCTTATAATAAGATTTTTTTTTTTTTACATTTTTGGCTGCGCTGCGCGGCACACGGGATCTTAATTCCCTGACCAGGGACTGAACCGGTGCCCCCTGCATTGGAAGCACAGAGTCTTAACCACTGGACTGCCAGGGAAGTCCCAGAAAAAATATTTTTAAGGTGATGGGATGGTTTAAGTCGTCCCAATTCATAACGGTCACACCATTTCCTCTCTACTGCAAGGTTTTGGTTCGGTTTCTACTGTGACACTGGCTGTGAAGCGGCAGGTGGGTAGCAACACAGGCCCTGAGGCATGAAAGGCCTAACCATGGCTGGCAGGACTATGAACTCCCAAGCACTGCCCTTGAAAGTGATGATGCAATATTTTATTTGCCAGGATGAGCACAGTGCCAAGGTGCATGAGAGGGACACAAAAACAGGGACACAATGACTTCTGACTTTGAACTGCGTGGGGCAGTCCTGACAAACAAGTTTTATTTGGAATATCATCTCTAATTGGTTAGAAGTGACTGCCTGGACTACCACATGGAAACTGGGTCATGTGGCAATTCTACCACGAGTCAGAGAGGGAGAGATGGGATGGGGCGGTCAGGTGGCAGCACAGGCTTTCCCTAAGAAAAGCACAAGTTCAGTAGAAAGCAGCCAGAGCTGGGGAAAACACCTGACTGACTAATTCATTCAGCCAGTCACCAGAATCTCAGAGAGTCCCGATGCCCAATTCACAGATGTGCTGTGTCCAGGGAGGGAGGCAGCAGTCCTGCTGCCCTGGGCACCGTGTCTGCAGCCCCAGCCCTCGGCTCAGACAGGAGCCACATGAGGAGGTGGCTACGGGTGGTGTCAGAAGGGGGCTGAGGACACTGGAGAGGAACAGACAGCACACCACACAAGGGTACAGTCTATACGACAACTGTCTAGACTCTTCAAAAAAGGTCATCACTAAAATAAAAAGGCAGAGAGAACTGTTCTCGACTGAAAGGGACTAAGGAGGCAATAGCTAAATGCACTGTGAATATTGATTGGATCCTAGAACAAAAGACTCAGCTGTAAGAGACAGTTTTAAGTCAACTGCGTACATCTAAACATAGATCTATATGAAATGCTCTTGAATTAATGCTAATATTCTTAAAAGTGATGATGTTATTGTAGTTACAGAGGAGAAAGTCCTTAAGCTTAGGGATATATGCTGAGATTTTTAGAAGTAAAGTGACATGGTGTCCGCAGCTCACTTTCAAATGGTTTAACAACAATACAAATTGTGGGGAGAAAGAGCAAATGTGGCAAAATGTTAACCACTGGTGAATACTGGGTGATTCCTGTAGTACTCTTTCAATGGATTTGACCACTTTCAAATTTAAAAGTTAGGGAGAAAAGAAAAAGGTCATAACTCGGTAAAGTCTGACCGGCAATAGGAAGGAAGACCGAATGTACCACGGGGGAAGCTAACCGCGACGACCAGCACGCACTGAGCACTTCCGCGTGCCAGGCGCCACACTCGGCACCCGATGTGCAAGTCCCCCTGAACCCTGGCAGCCCAAGCAGGCAGGTCCTGTCATCACCCTCAGTTTACAGATGAGCAAATGGCAGAACAAAGATTCTAAATGCGGTCTAATTGCAGACCTGAAGCTCTATATCACTCTTCCCAAATGCCTCTCCTAGTGAATCTGTTTTATTTTAAGTACATCAGGAGAAAATGCTACAGGGGCCTAAGAACGGGGAATGGTTAAATAATCTGTGATACAGCCATTTAATGGAACATTGTATGGCAATTAAAAGTCCTATTTTCACAGAGTATTTAATGACAGGGGAACATGGTCACAAAATAATGTCTGGTTTAAAAAGTAATGGTTCTCAAAAAATGGTCCTCCAACCTAACTCTCAGTTACTGAGTTCTTTTTCCTGCAGGAAAACGGGAGTAGGTAAGCTGGTAAACCCAGGGCTCTTTAGCCTCATCTGAGTGATGCTAAAATTTTTTTGAGAACTATAATACCACATATTCTGAATTATGTAAAACTAAAAACCTATACACATGCAGAGAAATAAGACTATAAGGAAATACATCAAAATATCAACAGTGGTTTTCATTAAGTGGAAGATAATGAATCTTTAAATTCTTTTTCAGTTTTTGCCTTTTGTTGAATTTCTACAATGAACATGCTTTAATTTTATGAAGAGGAAAACAAGTTCTTTTAGGAAACTGAGTACACAAAAGACAACTGCCCCCAACATACACATTAAACTCACAGATACCATATCTAATTATTTTCCTGAAATTCTATAAAAGTACAAACTAATGCCAATGAGGGGAAGCATATGACCAGAATTTAAAAGGAAAAGGAAAGAAAGAAGAAGAAAACAATGGAATTAAGGTATTCCAGGTTGAAAACCAATCATTCCATTAACAACTAATGTGTATTGTGTGCCAGGTTCTCCGAGACAAGGGGAACAGAGAATCCTGTTCTCAGGATTGAAATGTGCCGGGAAGAACTACCAGGAAGGTTACATTCAAAGTGCTGCTGGGGGTGGAAGAGTCCTGAAGAATGAGGACACGTTCCAGAGGCAAGGAGGAACGTGGGACACATTTCAAACCACACGAAGGGTATATGCAAAGCAGAGAAATACAAAGAAATTCTGCTCTGGCCATATCCTTCTAATACATGGTGTGTATTCTTGTAAAACAATTTTAAAATTAATGCCTGTGGTAGTATAAAACAGAAAGAATGGGGAGGGAGGGTCGGAGGGAGGGAGAGAAGGCAGGCAGACAACCACAGCATAACAGTACTGCAGTAGTGCGTGTAGGAGGGAGGAGTCGAGAGTGCGCCGGCATCTGGTAGGCAGTGAGGAAGCAAGAAGAGGTTTATAGTAGAG
This sequence comes from Eubalaena glacialis, assembly GCF_028564815.1. Classification (NCBI taxonomy): domain Eukaryota; kingdom Metazoa; phylum Chordata; class Mammalia; order Artiodactyla; family Balaenidae; genus Eubalaena; species Eubalaena glacialis. The sequence goes on along the minus strand of NC_083733.1, from coordinate 61,055,971 downwards.
GAAACGCCACGTAATCAGGATGGACTGAGAAGGAGGGTGACAGTGGGGCAGTGGAAATGAAGTGGAGGAGACAGAGCCAAGAGATGACAAAGGACAGCGACACACTTGGGAACTGATTAGATGAGTCAGAGAGGACCCTGAAGTTCCAAGCTTTTGGGTGTCAGGGTGAGCAGTGGTGCAATCTAACAGAGCTTTAAGAGAAGCAGCAGCTCAGCAGTGGCTGGTGGTGAACTGGGGGCAGGGTTGAAGAGGTCTTCGCACCTGAAAGGATTCACAGGTAGAAGAACACCTGTAGAAGCACAGGTAGAAGAGAGGCAGTGGACATAATAAAAAGCTAATCACAGTCTAAGAGTCAGAGAAGCAAGGTGGGTATGGTAGATCAAGCCCACAGATGTGCTCAGCGAGAGGGCATGCGGGTAAAGTTCAGGCATTTGGTGCTACCACGGGTGAGCCAGTCAAGGAGCCCACTGAAAAGGGAAGCTCACCCTGACAGGAGAATCCTAACTAATAAATGAAGAAGGAATTAGGGTGATCATTGTCTCAGGGAAGAATCATCAGTGGATGCTAAAACTAGTGGGTGAAAATATTAGGAGAAAACAGATACTTACACAGTCTGAAAGCATTTCCCTACAAAATACTTATTCATACAATGGGGGAAGAGTAGCTTTACAGTGGAGAAGCTTGGCAGACACCACTACCTTAATCAAGGGATCAAAGAGAAAATCTCCAGTGATGGGACAAACTGACAACACATGCCAATTGGTATGATGCACCGAGAAGGACACAGCCTCGCTTCCCTGCTGTTACTGCCACAAGCGCAAACATGAACCTAATCATGAAGAAACAAACAAAAAAAATCCAAGTTGAGGAACCTCCTACAACATAACTGATCTGTATTTTTTAAAATTATCAAGACCATGAAAAACAGATAAACTGAACTGTTCTAATTAAAGGAGACAAAAGAGACTTGATAATTAAATGTACCATTTAATGTGGTCTGAGATTAGCTCCTGGACCAAAAAAAATTTTGTCTTTTGCTATTAAAGGATGTTAATGTGACCAATGATGAAATGAAAATGTCTACAGATTAGATAGGTTAGTATTGGGTCAATGTTAATGTCTTAATTTTGATAACTGCATGGTGCTTACATAAAGGGAATGTTTTTAGTAAATACCCACTGAAGTATTTAGAAGTAAAGGTGCATCATATCTGCAACTTCCAAACAGTTCAGAAAAAAAGATACACACACACACACACACACACACACGATACAGGGAATGTGGTAAAATGTTAACATTTAAGGAACCTGGGAATTATAACTTTCAATTTCTTACAACTTAAAATTTTGGTAACTTTCCTATAAATCTGAAATCACTTCAAAATAAAGTTAGGGACCCCCCAAATGATATAAACTATCTCTCTGAAGTGCTAGGTCAACAAGGAGAGGCTTGAATCACTCAAACTTGCTTCCTGAAGATTTCCTCCTTGCCCAATGCAGAGGTGCCAGGAAGAAACTGATATAAAACCAATGTCAAGAAGATGGACACTGACAAAAGGCTTTGGGTACAGATGGTCTAAACAAACTACAGATCTGCTATGATTATGCCAAGTGCTTACTGTCATTCACTCCTGGTGTGCTACTGAGAAAACCCTGGAAATAACTACAGAGTCTTTAGAGAGCTTCAATTTGAAACCCATTTCCCCTGATTTGGCACATCCTGAGTAAATATGAGCACCACCACTCAGCTTAACGTGCCGCTGCTGAAATTATTAGCAGAGCTTGGTAGGCTGTCCACACCACACAGTACTTAATATCATTGCAGGTAATACCGGAATTAGAAAGAACACATAGGGAGGTTATAATCCCTACCTTGGTTTCAAATTAGTAGCAGCCTATATCCTTGAGCTCACCTCTTAATGCTCAAGGGTCCACATAACCATGTGCCCACTATACCACCTCCTCAAAGCTCATCAGCTTTGAAAGTATCCAGGAGAAAATCAAGGGAAACAATGACATGAAACTGGAAGCTCCGGGGGTTACAAAAGAAATGCCAAGGATGGGAATTCCCTGGCAGTCCAGTGGTTAGGACTCTGAGCTTCCACTGCCGGGGCCTGGGTTCAATCCCTGGTCAGGGAACTAAGATCTCACAAGCCATGCGGCATGGCCAAAAAGGAAAAAAAAAAAAAAAAAGAAAAGAAAAAGAAATGCCAAGGAGACACATTATGGGAGCTCTAAATGAACAAAATAAATGTTTTTAACACAGGTAAAATTTTAACATTTCAAGAGCAATACAGAAAATTTTAAGACAGTCGGCCTTTGTGATAACACCAAGTTGCCAATGGAACTGAAATGCAGCTGCTTGACTAGATGATATCTAAGCATCTTAGCTGGTTTTTTACTGCAGGAAAAAAATTCTATCAATATATGAATTTCAGGCGCCTGATCGATGGCCATCTAAACATTCCTTTTATTAAACCAAAATGTGTTACCATTTGGGTCCAGGACAGCGCTGAAGTCACTGATAAATAAAACCCTTTCCCTGCTGAGAGACCTGTAGGGGACAAACAGGCTGCATGCTACGACAGGGAGCTGCGGGAGCACAGAAAAGGTATTCTAACCGGCCACAACTGCAGCCCTGACAACAGGACTGCTCCCACACACTGAAAGGCCTAACATATCTTGCATGACAGCCTCAAAACTACATGAAGATGGAGGATCCACAAGTCTGACAGCTGTCGGGATTACTCGGCTCCTTCCCAGAAGGCATCTCACGGAAACAAGAAATAATTCCAGAACCTCCAGATGGCTTAGCCTCTAGAAAGCGTCCTGTAAACAGTGAAAGCTGTAATCGGCTCTGAGGTAACACTTACCTGTGGCTTCAATGTACTCAATACATCTCTCGATAAATACAGGAATCGGTTTCTCTGGAGTCACCACGGTTGTTAAGGGCACCCCAAAATAGTTACTCTCCCAGGTCGCCTTTGTGATGGATGGCCGGGGTTTGGGCTTTGGTTTCTGTCCAGGAAAGAGAAAAGAAAGCACAAAAACAAAGTGATTCTCAACATACAACTCAAACATCAGTAAGGCTTCCAGAGGTGAACTCTCAGTGGTGTGGAAACTGTTACAAAGATTCCAAGCAGGATAAAGAGACCCACTTACTCATCTCATTCCTCCAAGTATCACACAAGATGCCGGCAAGTTGCCACATAGTCACACCTTGGGTGTGAAACTGCATTATCAGAACAAAGGTGTTTATAAGAAGCAGGCCATGTTTATTTAATAGCAATGAGATGACTGTCCAACATCCTTTATCAGGGGTACAATGGAGTAAACAGGAAAATTTCCAAACATTCCATACAGATAATAGATATTATACACTCAAGGATGGCTAACATCTTCTTAAAAGATTAAAAAAGTGGAATTGAAAACTAATAATTTCCTCCTTCGAGAAAAGAGAGCGTGCATTCTGCTGAAAGCCCAAGAGAAGAATTCCCTTTGATACATCAGCCTGGGGTTAATTCCCAATGGCTTCTGCATTAGGAAAGGGTAAAACCAACTAATCAGACATGACAAATAAGACAATTCTTTGTCTTTTCCTTCCTAGCAGTCACCTTCCTCACGTGGTAGGAGTAGCAGCAGCAACAACTACTTGCGGGCTGCCACGTACCAAGCCGGCCCCAGACGTTATTTCTATTAAACCTTATGGCGTTCCATTTTACCAAGGAAAGATGTCTCACATGACACAACTAACAAGTGACAGTGCCGGGATTCAAACCCAGGAGGGTCTGTCTCCAAAGCCCACGCTCATAAACATTATTGAGATATTTTGCTCCAAAATTATTCAATCCTTTTATTTTGAAGATCACATGAGGAGGAAAAAATGCTCTAAACCAATGGTAAATTTCCTAAAGCTACAGAAATACACCTAAAATGTTGGGCTTTTGTTAAAATATCTACTAAAGAGGAGGATAACCAAACAGAATCAAGGTAAATGGACCCAAGTGTGTCTCCAGCAATTCAGTTTCATTTGCAAGTTAATGAGACTAATTTAGAAGGGCAGGTTTATTTAAAAATATGCCCCACTTAGAACTTAAAAGTATTTAGGGATCTCTGCATAAAATCCACTAAAGAGGACAGCTAACTAGCTTCTGGGTCAGGGTCAACCATTCCCTTTCCTTATCCTGCTCATCCTCATTCCTTTTGGTACCCCCTTTATATGAGAACAAATCACTTCCTGTTTAGTCTGAAATTCACTGAGGACTTCCTGTGCAAACAAGTGGCAAAAAAAAAAAACAAAAAAAACCAGCTGAGAATAAACTGTACATGAAAGAAGGAACGAGGCCATGTCTGGACTGCTGGTTGACACTATCTGAAATGACAACCCAAAGGCAAAGATGATCCAGTCCTCACAAAGCCCGCTGACTGATCTGGTGCGGAGGACTGTAATGCAATGTGAATGGATCCGAGGGTCCCAGAGAAGAACGTGCACGCCACAAAGCCTGTCACTGCGATATGCCTGCTCCTGGTAAAACCAGTGACACAGCCTCTCAGGCTGCAGGGAGTGGCTGCTGCTCGCTCCCCTGTGCAGACTGCCTGAGGCAAACAGGCTCTGATTTCACACTTTTTACCAAAGAAGTACAGAAAAGCAAATTAATGATTTATCTTGACATGAAATAATTTAACCAATCTAGACTCTGCCTAGCATCTTCTACTTACAAGAAGTACAACATAAAGAATTGAAGCTTTCAAATCTAACAGACCTGGGTTTGAATCCTGACTGAGAAGTTCTGTGACTTTGGTCAAGTAATTTAGCACCTTGGGGACAGCACCCTCCTCACGAGGTGGTCCTGAGGGTGAAATGATACGATATACTGGAAGTGGCTCAGTGCCTAGAGCGCAGTAGTTGCCCAACAATGTGAGAAGGGCTGAGTGTTTTCCATTGTTACACACCGTAGCAACCGGTAACAATGCATCAAGTGAGGCTCTCCCTTAAAAATGCCATGCCATTTAAACTGTTGGCTGAAGAATCTGAACACACAAGGAAGACCATCCAGATTTAAGTGACATTCTTCTGGCCAACCCCAACCAGGCAGCATTTGCCAGGCAAAACTAACATAACAATAGCATTGTTCTTCAATAAAACCTTGAAGCTTCCAAATAAACTGCTGTTATGGAATAAAAAAAAATGGAACTTTAAGAGAGCTACCAGGAAGCTACTTTCAATCACTATAATGCCTTCTGACCATAGTTCTAGTAAACAGACAATAAATTTTAATCTCATGCTTCCTCCACCCTCTCAATACTAGAGCAAGATGATGAGGTGTGTTCTAACAGTCTAAGTGAGCTAGAAAATTCAGGCTCCATCAACTGAATACTTATTAAGCACCGGATCCTTGCTTAAGTTCTTTATATGTATTATTTCATTCCAGATTCACAACAGATCTGTAGATATGGGTGTTAAAACTCCATTTTACAGATGAAGACGCTGAATCCCAGAAAAATTCAGTTACTTGCCCAAGTCAGTTCTGACTACAAAACCTGCGTTCTTAACCACTATGGTTCATTACCTTCCTCTGAAAGTTCCTGGGATATGCAGAATAAATAAATGGACGATTAAATAAATGACTAAGGGGGTACACTGACAATCTGAAGAACTTCTAAAGGTAATAAAGACCACATAAAATACCAGGGATCTTTAAGCTGGGCAAGGGAAGAATGGGGCATGATGACAGCTATTTCAAATAGCTACAGGACTATCTCATGAATAGAGAGCAGATGATTTTGTATAGTCATGTTGGGATAGATAAGAGGAAGACAAAGAGGCAATTTTGGCCAGAGAAATTTAAAAAACAAAAAAACCCCAGCTGTTTACAAAGGAAAGGACTGCTCTGTAAGTATTCGAAGCAGAGGCTGCAACCTACCCGCCATACTCATTGTCAAGGAGATTCTGCTGTCAGATGGAAGGCTAAATTAGAGAGTTGCTTTTTTTTTTTTTTTAAGGTAACTTAAAAAAAAAAAATTATTTATTTATTTTTGGCTGCGTTGGGTCTTCGTCGCTGCACACGGGCTTTCTCTAGTTGCGGCAAGCAGGGGCTGCTCTTCGTTGGGGTACGCGGGCTTCTCACTGTGGTGGCTTCTCCTGCTGCGGAGCACGGGCTCTAGGCGCGCGGAGGGGCTTCAGTAGTTGTGGAGCACGGGCTTAGTTACTCCGCGGCATGTGGGATCTTCCCGGACCAGGGCTCGAACCCATGTCCCCTGCATTGGCAGGCGGATTCTTAACCACTGCTCCACCAGGGAAGTCCCAGAGAGCTGCTCTTATCCCTCTCACCTCAAAGAGTCTAATAAGATCTAACCTAGTTCAGCACTTCAACTTACAAAACAGAGAGTAAGCTTTGGCAACGGCATCAACTCCCGTCGTTGAATGACATGGATATTCATTCTCATTCTCCGTAAGATTTAAACAAACTCTGCTTTACAGAATGTCAAAATACCTCCTTGAAATAACTGAAGGCTCTCTAGGGTGTCACAAAATCAGGCAGGGATTCTTGCACAACTAATTCTAAACCTTCCTAGGAAGGAAATCAGACTTTGTGGTGCATGCCAAGAATTGGACCAGATTGTTGACAAAGCAAGCAACACCTCAGGCATCTGAAGGGTTACTGGGCACATGTCAAGATGGAAATGCCATTCTTCTGAGTGGCCTGCCAGATGTCTCAGTCCCAGGTCAGATATGTGTCACTCATTAGGGAGTCAGTGGAGCACTCCCAGCAGCAGGTCCCTGGAGAGAAGAAAATAACACCATCCCAACATCTATCTTCTTTTGGGCTCACTCATTAGCAGGCTGAACTGAAAAAAGCATCTAGCCAGAGGAAACCAAGCCCTGAGAACAAACTACACATCTGCACGTCTAAGTTTAGAGTCTGACTGGGTCCAAAATGGAAAATAATAGTGATTAATCACGAGTGGCCATGTGCTAGACACACTGTGCTAGGTGCTCTGCACAGTTATCTGAAACCTCACAACCACCCTTCGAGGTAAGGGTTATTAACCCCATTTTACAGATGAGAAAACAAAGGCTCAGACAGATTAACACCCAGCACTGAGAGAGCCAGGATTCAGAGGCCAGTGATGTATGAATGTCAAAGCCCCATGTTCCTTCCCCTACATGAACTATCTCCATGATGAAACACACTGCTGACATAAACAAAGGACTGGGTCAGCTCAAATCATCTTCACCTTGTCCTTTGGACAGATATTTTTTGAATAAATAACACAGTCCATTGTTCTTTACTTCACAGTTTCCTTAAAAACATGCCGAATTCTTAGTCTTGATACTAACCAGGTGGCAAAGGAAACAAAGAAATAAACCAATAGCTTATGCCAGTGTTGCACTGGGGAGAAATGGTGATTGGAATTTGCCTCTGGCCTCTCGGCCTTTCTGAAACAAGAAAAGAGCATAAGGGGGAAACTCCTGCTTATGGGACAGTACGCCCACTCCACAGCTCCTCCAAGTCCACGGGGCAAGAAAATGATTAGAATGCCAGCCAAAGAATAAGTAACAGCCAGGAGAAGGACCCCTTCTATCAGCCTGTAAAATGACTGGGTTCCAGAGCCTGATGTGCAACTGACACTCAATAAATTTCTTGAACAAAAACAGTTTCCAATAATGCACAAGGCCAATGTTTCTTTATATTTTTTTCAAGTTTAGCTGAGATGATGACTATCTCTGTGGGTACCAGAGTATTTTTTTCGTCTTCTAACATTGTGCTGCTCTTACTAGGATGTGAGGTGAGGTTCAGAACGTCATGTTCATACTGACAGTAGTACATCACAGACTCCGATTTAAAAAACAGATGAGGTCATGAATTCCCTGTATCACTCTGCGAGCACTGAACAAGGGATAGTCATCTACATACACATATGACCATTTTCCTAATGGGCTAAGTTTCCAGTGTGCAGGAATCTAGGCATTTTTCCTTTTTAATGAATTATACCCAAGGTCACCTAACAGACTAGCAGCAGAGCTAATACTGAAGTCATCTCTCGCCTTCAATGAACTTACAATCTAATGGGTATTAGAGAAGATATATGTCTACAGCAAGCAAAGGTGATCTAGATATCAGATAAAAACCAACTGAGTCACAAAGAAAAAAAAGTCTCCCACAGCCTCAATGGAGAGGTCAGCCACTCCTTCTGGATAAAGAATATTCTATCTTCTATGGAAACAGCAGGTACAGCTATTCAGTGATCCTAAACTGCCAACTTCAAATATTCTCTCCCCGTCTCCATAAATACCCTTATCCATGTCAAATTACTTATCCAGAGTTTAGGGTCAGAAAACGTGGTCATTGGAGTTGTACCACCTAGCACAGCCTTTTAAATGCTTGGTAACATACCTAATAAAGCAAATAAAAAACAGACTCCAGTCCGCGTTTCTGTTTTTAAGGAGGAATGCCACATACAGGATGTAGTCTGGAACAGGGACAGTGTCCTCTGAACGGGGCAATTCTCCCTCTTGAGAGTGAAACTGATAGAAGCAAAGCCCTAGAGGGTCACACACATGGGTTGCCAAGTTGTAGAGTGGCACACCCTGAACCAACTGTAACTGGTAGGAATCTTAGAAAAACCAAAAGATTCCATAAACTACATGACTCTAGCTTTCCCCCAACGTGTTTTCTTGCATTCTGTATTCAACATTACAGCTTTCTGATTGGTGATGATTCTCTCGTATTTCCAACACAGCTTCAAAAGGACCTTTTCAATTAAGTTACTCGCTCATGCCCCAAATGCATTCTTGGCTGACTGGTGCTCCCCCTTCTGGCTCTGAAAAAATCTAGGCCCAAGTTCAAGAGAAAACCTGGGGATGGATCTGTTCTGACTGGCAAAGTCTATTATGAAAGCACAAATGCTCAGCCTTGTCTCCTTCAAGCTGGCAGTTAGTACTATGACCCGGTCACTCTCCAACTTGGAGCATCTTTATTTAGGGATGAACCAGGAAGTAGCACGAAGTCTCCTAGCATCCCTAACCCTCCCTCTTGCATGGCGGGAAAAGAAAGACATGTCATCCCCTCATAGGCACCAAATAAATTGAGACCATAGCTTTTTGCCCTATAAAGGCATGAATCTGGGTCAATCCCTGTTGCCTTCTCAGGCTGAATGGCCAATGCAGTAGGGGGCTAAGCAGGGAGGAGGGTCCACTAGTTCCAGGAAATGTTTATAAACATTCCTGCCTGGTTCGACACCCACTGACTCTGGACTTTCCAGAGCTGTGGGGGTCAGTTTTTACCTGTTAGCCTCCTCTCAAATACTGTATAAAAAGTATTCAGAAGGCCTTTCTCTATGGAAGTAGAGGTGATCCCTGACTCGAGCTGAAATAATCTGAGTTCCTACAAAGATATTTCAGTATCACTAGGTGGTAGAGAAGAACAAGTTGGCCCAGTGAAGATCAGAGCAATTCTCTGTTCTTTGAAAAATAGATTTGGGTTGCCTATTGTAATTTTTTTTTTTTTTTTTTAAAGAACAGGTGTGCTCTAAGCTAAAGCAGATAGTTAAAGATAGCCTATTTTTGTCACCAAAAACAAACTACAGCAGTTCTTTGGGCTTAAAATAAACTGAGAACCGAGTGACACCAGTTCAAAACAATTTCTCAAAGTTCCAGTTGCTATTTCAGTGTCTCCATGCCTTTTTTGTCCTCTACTCAAGTAGACACTGAAGCTAGAAACAAACAGCACCATGCTGTTCTTAGGGGGCAGTGTGGGGAAATAGATGTTTTTAGATAATAACCAAGTCCTTTGTCTAAAATGAACAAATTGACTGGATTGATTGAGTACGCCAACTGTGTGCCTGGCTAGTGAACATGACCATCTTTCTTGGAGACGGGACTCTAAAAACCCACTGGAAGCAGCAGTCAGAAGACTGGGGTTCCAAAATCTCAACTCCTCCACTCAGTAACTACACTAATTTGGGGGCACTGAGACTCAGTTTCCTCATCTCTAAAACCAGGATTTTAAAAAATCACTTCCTTAAGATTGTTAAGCGAAATAGATGAAAAATTGATGTGAAAATACCTGGTACTGTACCTGGCATACAGTAGGTATTCAATAAATGCAGCAAAGTACAAAATCTTTCACATGGGATCCGTAGCCCTCTGTTATTCTGCCCAGTTCTCCCTCACCCTCTACAGTAGCCACTCTAGGTCTCTTTCAAGTCTTAGCACATGCCACATTTTTTTCAGCTCCAAGTTCCACACTGTTTTCTCAAAAGCTCGACCCAGGAAGCCTCCATCTTCACTGACTTTGCCTGCTTCACCCTTTCAGTCTCAGCTTTATATATCATTTCCTCCGGGAGCTTTCCCGGATATCCTAGGTGAGGGTAAAACTCCTTGCTATACCATTCCTTAGCACCCTGTACCTCCACTCCGGCAACATTCAAAATGCATGTAAATACATGTATAAAATCTATCATTCTCTGTTATGGTAAACTAGATGAACGCGACTACCACACATATGATACTTAGCACAACACCAGGCATACAAGTGCTCAGGAAATGCCCGTGCGTGGAGCTGAATGTTTCCTTCCTAAAAGAATGAATGAACATGTGCTTTGGAGCAAGAGTACTTCTTTTAAAAGATAAAACTCTTTCTGGAATCAGAAAATCCAAGGTCCAGTCAGCGCCCCTACCCCACTTTTAAGACCAAGGTATTTATCTGGACTTAGAGCTCATGGGGCAGGGCTAGCCTTTTCTGAAGCACACACTGAGAGTCTTTCCCGAGCAGGTTACAAAGAGCTCATATTTCATACCATTCAGCTTGTCAAAATGCAACATCCCTCCCTGTGGAGCGAGCAGTCCAATTCCCCAGCTGGTTTTTATTCACACTAGAAACTTTAACTCCGTTCTAGGCCTCACAAAATGAGAGCTGTGTCCACACAAAGCCACAACAACCAGCCAATTCACTGAATCCAATGAAATAAGCCAATTCACTGGGGGGGGGACACAAACTGTCAAACTGGTTACTTGGTGCCTTATAGACCAAACAATGCGTGATTGAATTGGTTTGCTTTTCAATAGGTTGTCTTGTCATGTGGTAGCTAGAGTGAGTGAAAGATTTTCTTTATCATTCTGTTTTGTCTTTTTTTTTTTTAAAAAAAAACACAAAATAAGAGCACATCAGATAGAAGGGTAAAATAGCCAGTAATGTCTTCTCTAAATCTGTGGTCAAGCACAACGAATTCAGCAATTTGAGCTTGCCCAAACAGCACATTGTGTGGAGCAAGGCACCCCAGCCTGTTTTTTGGCTTTAAAATAAGACCCTGCTGGTCCTGATCTCATCTTTGCAAACGCATGGCACTGGGAGACAGAGACCATGTGCAACGACAACTCTTTACGGACAAAGCATCTATTCATGGACCCCACTGAAGTGCAAGCGTAGATTTTCAATTTCATTCAGCTGAGTGCGGAAGGCTCCCACTATGAGGGTGGGTTGCTAAACGGTTCAGCTGGGAAAAGGACCCAGAATGAGAGTCAGCTTTACAGTTTGCACTTTCATTAGTAGAAATGAAAGCCATTCCCTCACTCCAACTCCAATTTTACAGTAAGGAGCTAATCTAGCATATTAGCCAAGGGCACTGAGCAATTTCTCTTTCTCCACATCACACAGGTACCCAGAGCATAGCTTTTTTGGTTGTTGTTAGGGCTGTTGCTAGGGTAAGGGCGGAGAAAGCAGCTAAGTAACACACAGGGTTAAAACTTATACAAAAGGGAGGGACAATGTTGGTCCCTCAAGCTCTCAGCTAGACCAGACCAGTTTTCTCCTCTCCTTGAATACAACATGCATATTTTCACCTTCAAGCCTTTCCCTACCTCACACCACTTCTTCAATTCTACTCATTCTTCAAGGTCAAGTTAAATAATAATAACTAATGCTTATCTAGCATGCAGTATGCTCAGTGTTTTACAGGCACAATCTCATTCCATCTCTCACACCGTATGAGAAAGGTGCTACTAAGTTCGCCCCTTTTGCAGAAGGGACGTGGAGACGTGAATCAAGTGCCCGAAGGCCCAGCAAGGAAGAGGAGGAATTGGGTTTTGACTTAGGCCCCCTGATTCCCAGAGCTCCTGATCGCCACACACTGCACTACCTTAACCACCCCCAGCACAGGATATCTGCTCTGCCCCACACAGACCCCCTCCCCTCACCCTCTCAGGCAGACCACCTATTTTCAGAAGCTGTGTAGGTCTTGCTGCCTCAACTGGGTGCTAAGGTCTGGGCAAGAAGGGTCTGTGCCATTTCCCCAGTGGTGTGTGGCATGCAGGAGGAACTAAGTGTGTTTTCCATTACCAAATGGCCCTCCCCTCACTTCAAATAAATACTGTACTGCTTTGTCATGCCAATAAAAATCAAAGGCCAAATTCCCCATGTGTAGGGGCTGGCTTGGCATTCTCTGCCCCATGGTACCTTGCTTTTCCAGTAAACAAGTGTCAGTCTGATTTCTTACCGGCAGCAAATTTTAATAGGAGGTTTGCTCCAACCAGGAACAGAATGAAAACTTTGCTTATCTCTGCACTAGGATGACAAAGCAGCTATGCTCATTTTAAGGCACCATTTTCCAAGGCAGGAAAAGACAATTTCACCTTTTACTCACTCTTTCCAAAGGATACTCCTAAATGACTTCTGGCACACTATTGCTCTTGGGCCAGAGGTATCATTTTTATTTGACTAGGAGAGGTGTGGCCCACATAACCCAGATAGACGGGAAGTGGATCACTTCTTGCACGCTGACCCAGCAATCCAGCGTGAGGCAGCTCTAGGTTAGGAGGCACTCATTACCAGCGTGGAGGCGGCCGTCTCAGAGGCTCACTGTAACCAGCCGTTCTCCGCTGAGCCTGCTCTTTAAAGCACAGCTTGTTTGGGAATGTGTTTTAAAAGCTTTATTTTCAACAGTATTAAAAACGTAGCTTGAAGTCGGAAAACCCGTTATGATTCGCAGTGTGATATTATGCCACCTTCTTAATTCCCAGGTGTGCAGACACCTCCACACTTCGAAGACTGTCAGCATTTAGATACGCTGTGCTGGCAACAGTCTTCACTGGGAGTGGAGGAGGAAGAGAAGAAGGCCAAAATGTTCAAAATGTTTGGATTCCAGTATCATCAAACAGGAGAGCTCTGGGGAAATACTGGCAGGCTGGTCAGGCTACTTTCTGGCTTCCTAATGAGAACTGCTTTCCACTGGTCTGCCCGCTACTAACTTGGAGAAGAAAATACTGCAGGCAGATAAAGGTACAGAAATGTAAAAGCAAACCATAGGGAGAGCAAACAGAAGAATGCCTATGATATTTATTGACATACAGCTCAGAATGGGAGGGGAACAGAACACACAATGATACTGCCCTGCCCTTTCTGAAATTCTATAGGTAAGAAAATTCTGGAAGCTCTGGCCAGTGGTGATTGAGAAGCATGCTGTATGCTATCAGGGAACACAAAGTGAATAGGTTTTCCCTGTGAGGGCCATGGCACCATGTTCCTCCATCTCCAAGGACCCTCTTAACCAATATGAGCTGCGGAACTGGCCTCCAGATAGTATTTTACAACAGAACTGTCAGCTCTCAAAACAGCCTGGACTCAAGATCCTTCTGATTTGGTATGTCTTGTAATAACTTAAGTTTTGGGGAATCTTTCTTCCAAAGTTCCCTAAAACGCTTTCAGACAAGTGACTTTGTTCTCTGCCATTTCATGGTAGGGAGAGGAGCAAAAGCTTTCAATGCAGAGAAACCATCCTGTATACACAATGCTGGGGGCGGGCCCGAATGTAACAGAGTCTGTTGACAGAGTTCTGTTGTGGTGTCTCACCAAGATGTCTTTCTCTGAAAAACAAAAGGCATTTCCCCTACTCTAAATGGGGAAAAAATAAAGTTGAGAAATACCTTTTCTATCTCAAAGCCTAAGCCCAAGAGGACAGGGCACACTGCCCTGCACAGTGCAATTCCACGCAAGATAGAGACTTCATTTGCTCCTACATTTGGGGCTGTTTCCTCTACATCTGACAGCAGGCCTGAATTCCTAACACACATGGTTTACTTTTTCTTTCTTTTCCCCTTCCTGCCCCACTTGTGGTCCCTAAATCAAATCTGAAGCTCTCACTGATAGCAGCAGCAACTCACTCAAGGAGCTGGAGGGCACTCCAATTTTACAAACACGGGACAGGTTTATAACTCACAGAGACAAGATTATTTTTCATTTAGGTACTTGAAGACCCTTCACTGATTTATGTGTGCAAATAAAATAACCATCTAATTTTTCCTAATCTAAAATGTAGCAACCTTTACAGATCAGCAAGGGGGAAAAGGAGCATTTAAGAGATGTATGGATGAAATGTTTGTTTCTCAGTCAAAGACTGAGGGCTGTGATTCTGGGTTCTGCTGTTTAAGTGAAGAAAGGCCAAGCACATTGTCACTGGCTTGGCTGTTTGTCAGGACACTGACAAGTCCTACATGATCTGCTCATTTTGGTAATTACCTAACTATTGTTTTGGACAAAGACAACTCGGGCTATCTATCCAAAGTCCTTACCACTTGAGAGCTACCAGTAGTAGCTATCTGAGACACTGCTTATTTTTTAATGCTAAGTCAAAGAGTAAAGACATACACCCACACACCCTCAGGGCAGTTTTTTACCAGAGTAAGCTGTCCTTGAAAATCTTCATCATCATCAATGAACTCTTACCAAGACACTGTGCAAGCCACTCCTATAACTCATTCCTAAACTCGTGTCTTACCTTAGTGTTCCTTCTTAGACTGCGAAGAATATTCCTCCTCCTTGGGTCTTCATCTGTCTCATATGGAATGACGGCACTGTCCCCTTTATAACCCTGGGATGCCTGATCCTCCTCTTTCTTTCGGATGGGCCCAAGCTCATCATCGCTCCCCACGGTGAAGCTGGTTCGGTAACTAGCAAACCTCCCCAGCCGGCTGCATCTCGTCCTGTACAGCACTGGCTTGCTCACGATGGATACCTTGCGTCCTCGCTCTAGAGAACTAGTGTCCATTTCGCTGTCGGAACCATTCCCACTGCCGTTGGACTGGGCTTTGTTGATATTCCGAATGGTGATGATTTTGCCTTGGGTGCTGTCGTGGGGCACTGAGTATATGTTTTCTTCTTCATTCCTCGGCTTGACCACAGCGTCCATGGGTTCGGCGTAATCAGAAGGATCGAACCCATCTGGAGGCAGCCAGGCGCTAGAAGACACAGACTTCCTCTGTCCATCTCTATGGCCTGGGTCTAAATAAGACAGGTCCCCCTTTGTAATCTCAAAATGGACAGGAGGCTTTGGTTTGACTGGCGGAGGTACTTTGTTGTTCAGTTTACTCTCAAAATTGCTCATGATGAAAGACAGCCCATCATTTCCCTCCAGTTCCATAGAGAGCTTAGAATGGTCTTTGGACAGAGAGGGCAGTGATGTGTCTTCTCGAAACAGGCTATAAGAAGGGGGCTCGATATCTTCTTCAGAATCCTGCAGGTTTGAGTTGCAGAGCGGAGAGCCTGCCCGGGGGGAGTTAAACACCTCTTCTGTGGTGCTGCAGGCCTCGGCAGCATTGTCGTACATATGAGTAGCCTCGATTATGTTCTTTTTGTCCACCACATCTTTAAAAAACGGGTGGAAGAGCTCAAGTTTATGCTGGGGTTGGCTACAGGGGATACTTGTGAACTTTCCGTCAATTTCTTGAGCGATCTCCTCCCCCTCAGTCAGCTGCTCCCGACTTACGTCATTATCCAGGACATCTACGGCGCCGTCTGTGAGTGCAACCAGCTGGATGGGGATAATATCCTGCACTTCACAAAGAAAGGCACGCAACATAGCCAAGGAGGCCTTACGTTTGGCTGAATAAAAAACAATGTACCCATGGACCAATCGGCTTTTTCTGATGCTAAATGAGGAATGGTATGAAAGAAGAGAGAGTTCAATGCGCTTCTTGTGTAGTCCGATTGGTAGTTCAAGTAAAACAGAGTTGCTGCTTCCGCAATGGGAAGACTTACAGGTTTGGGACTGAAGGACGGGAAAGAGTATGTCATCTGCACTAAACGGATCTCCACACATCAGACACATGACAATTCGCAGGTCAACATCAGCCAGATCTTTGATGCTAGCAGTAGAACTGACCAGGTTTAAGTTACGCTTGGAGTCCAGGAGTCCTTTCAGAACTTGACTGATTTGCTTTTCGTTAATGTTGCGTCCGTAACCAATGCCAGCGGAAGCAGGGTCGAGAAAGACACACTGAAGTTTGCTAGCAATCTGCTGACCTTGCTGTATTAAGCTATGCAGGGTCTCTCCACTGGTGTCTCCTCTTTTGTTAACCAAAATTAAGGTCAGGGGGAGATGCACTAAATGATTATCTCGCCTGCCAAGTGTGGACTCTCTGCTCTTCTCTATACTCTCCACCACATAGGATAGAGACTCCTTTGAATTGTAAAGGCAGAGACAACCATGGGGCTGAAACGTTGGTGTTTGGAAAGAGTTCACAGGAAGCCTGACATTCCCTTCTATTGGCCTCAGGGAGAGCTCATACATTTTACCATCTATTACATACTTATCATCATTTGTACAAAGAGCTCGAATCTCATTGGCCAACTCTCGTGCAAGGCCATCCTTGCCCAAGATCACCAAGTTGATTCTATCAATGTTGGGGTCAGAAAGTGAATTTTTCTGATTCCGGTCAGATGGTCGGATAAACCGAGAACTAATCAAGTGCTCGATCTTAGCATCCACACAGGCAGGGCAGCTAGGGCATGTTTCCTTTGTTGGGTGGTACACAAAATGAATGTGCTTCAGAATAAGGGCATCACGCTCCGCTTGGAGCTTCTGTAATGCCTTAAATCGCTGTTCCTCCCCCAGAACATCCTGAATGACACCCATCTTCTCCTTGCTGGGCTTAGCATCCAGCTCCAGCTCATAAAACAATTCCGAATATTCCAAAAGCAGCTCCTGAAACTCTTCCTTTGCTTTGTCTATAATTTGCTTTTGGTGTTTGCCATAAATATCCATGTATACAGATTCTTCTAGCCACTGATAGAAATCTTCATTCATAATAAAACTGCGGGCCTCTTCCCAAGGCTTTCCAGGAGTTATGAAAGGAGAGGTCTCCAGGTTTTCTTTGAATGCCCTTCTCATCTCAGCTCTTTTCCTCTCGTTCCGCAGCTTCTCTAAGTGGGCCTCGTACAGCTGCTCTGCAGGGACGGTATCCATTAAGTCAAAGGGAATCCGCTCGTTCTCGATGTTGTCAATGTGGCTGGTGGCATCCCACGGTGTCTCTTCAAGCACAACAAACCACTTTAAGAATTCTGGCTTGGTCTCCAAGAGCTTTTTGGCTTTTATGCAGCTCAGGTGGTCTATTTCATCTAGATTGGGTATAAGAGCTTCAAAAGCTAGTGGGAGGGCTGCCAGGTACAGCTTCCTCCTGCGCTCAATATGCTCATGCTTGAGGCGATGGATGTGCTGGAGAAACAGCTTCTTGGCTTTCTGAGTCCCTTCCAGGTAGACATAGTCCTGGTACTCAGGAGAGGCCTGCATCTTTCGGCTGACACTCAACCAATTCTCATTGTGGTTTTTCACAATGCGACTCACCAGCCACTCATACTTGTCTTTTGCTGTAGCTATCTGCTGACTCTGCTGCTTGAGAGCTTCAAAATAAGGAATGATTTTCGTCTTTCCCCGACTTTTATCAATGAGTTGCACTAAGGTGCTGAAAGCTAAGTCCACATTTACATTGGATCTTGCTGAGGTCTCCACAACCTGGAGGTTCTTTTTGCTTAAGGCAAAAGTATGTGCATCTCTAATGTACCGCTCAACACCCTCATCGCACTTAGTCAGGACCACCACTATGGGCTTTTTTGTTTTTGCAAGCTGATTGTAGAGATTAGAGACAAACTTGAGCTGGTCATCAAAGTTCCTATTCATGCCCCTGCTAACATCAATACCAAGAAGAAAACCATCAATTAGCAGCTTTCCATCTGGCATCTGTTTCTGCTCAAAGTCCTGCTCCAGCCCCAGCTGGTCAGTGCAAAAGTACATGAGTTTTTCAGCTGATGCGAGCTTGGTTGCAGCAGCTCTCTTGATATAGGGCTGCAGGGCCGTGCTCCGGTGAGGCTGAAAAGTCTGATCATCAATGAATTCAGTCTGCTCCACAACGTGCATCTTACATTCCACACAGTCCTCCAGGGAACGGCTAACTTCCCCCCAGTAGAGAAAGTGGTCATTATTGACCACTCGCCCACCAAAGTCACTGGTGCTGAGGACAGAGGTATGGTCCAAGTGAAATTCGTCAGCACTCGGGCGCACAAAGCGGTTGCACAGACAAGACTTCCCAATGCCGCACTGGCCCTTCTCCTTCTCCGTCCCAGACAATCCCACCACACTGATGTTGTAGGTGGGAATGCGGACATCTTGCTTTCTTGCCATCATCATCGTCGACACATCCTGCCACAATCAGCTACTTCCAAGATCAGATTAGTGTTTTCCAGTGGACCCAATGGCTTCCCCACATTATCAGTGGGGGCCGGCTGCCCACGAAGCAAAAGTGTCAGATCTCATCGTGCTTGTATACCAGTACGAGGTTAGTTTTTGCCACTTCTCATCGCCAAATAGCCAACATTTCTTCCTAGGTGGGGGAGGAAAAAAGAAAACCAATCAGCATCATAATTTTGAAACCAATTTTAATCACCAAACAATAGGAAAAATCAATTTTATTGTTCAACAAATAATTACAGTAAACATCAAATGTACGACGCCTTAAGCTGGGTAAAGACATAAGAGCAAATAAGACTGACATCTGGACTTCCCTGGTGGCGCAGTGGTTTAGAATCCGCTTGCCAATGCAGGGGACACAGGTTCAAGCCCTGGTCCGGGAAGATCCCACATGCCGCAGAGCAACTAAGCCCATGTGCCGCAACTACTAAGCCCACGTGCTGCAACTACTGAAGCCCACATGCCTAGAGCCCATGCTCCGCAACAAGAGAAGCCACCGCAATGAGAAGGCCGCGCACCGCAACGAAGAGTAGCCCCTGCTCGCCGCAACTACAGAAAGCCTGCACACAGCAACGAAGACCCAATGCAGCCAAAAATAAAAAAATAAATAAAAAAGAGAATCTGCCAACAGCAAAGAATGTAAGAAGTGGTGAAATAACCAAAGCATTTGCACTAAAGGCAATCTACAAAGCAAGGCAGTTTACAATTATTAAAAAAAAAAAAAAAAAAAAAAAGACTGACATCCGTTGTACCCTCAGAGGTACAGAGTCATCTAATGGAGGAAGACACATAAGCAAGCAGTGTGCTAAGGGCTAAAACAAGGGCTTGCAAGCTCCTTGGAAAAGTGGCTGATTCCAGGGCTAGGGCAGGGTTGGTACAATATGGGCCTGGAACATCTTATTGTACAAGAAAGGAAGGAAGTGCTTGAAAAAATGATAGGGTACCTCACAAGGACACGGGAGCCAGTTTGAAGGGGCACCCACTGGTCAAATCTGGGACACTTTGAACATCAAAATAATTAAGTACAGTAATGAATTACAATCCACTGCAGAAGTAAGAACCTGAGTTCATAATACTGGATCAGACAAGAATCATCACTTGATGCTAATCTAGGGGGGGAAATTTTGATTAGGAGCAGGATTTTGCGCAGAAATGAGGTCTCCTGATAGACTACTTATTGCAAATGGAAGAAGAAAAACAAACACACACTAATTACACAGTGGAGATGTTGGGCAACACTTTGGGTAATGAAAATTATTACCACCAAAGAGCCAGAAGGACATCATGGGCCTCCAGATGTGATACCCCAGGAGGATACAACATCACTATGCAGTATGATGGCCTAGAATGCACTACCTCAACCTAATCACAAGGAAACATCAGAGAAACACAAAATGAGCAAGATTCTATTACGGCCGGGGGTGCGGGGTGGGGAGGCATTTCTGTACTTAAAAAAAAAAAAATCAGTGTCATAATAGACAGAATGGCTTTGTAAATAAATATTTCAGATTAAAGGAGGCTACAGAGACATCCTAACTAAATGCAATTATCTGATCCTAGACTGAATTCTGTATGGGGCGGGCATGGAGAGGCAGGAGGAGGAAGGCTATTCAGAACATCATTAGATCAATTAATAACATTGGACTATGAATGGAATTAGATAAAAGTATTCTATCAGTGTAAATTTATGAAGTTTACAACTATCATGTGAGAGAAAAGCCCTACTTTTAGGAAATACACACTGAAGTATTTAGAGGAAAAAGACCATAATGTATGTGGCTGGTCCAAAAAAAAAATCACACCTATATATTGAGAGAGACTAAGAATGCAAACAAGGTAAAATGTTAACAACAGGTGAATCTGGGTAAAATGTACAGGATATTCCTTTGTGCTATTTTAATTTTTGCAACTTCTCTAAGTTTGTAATTATTTCCAAATAAAAGGTTTTTTTTGTTTGTTTTTTAAAGGGTATGAATATGGGGTGGCTTCCCTGACAAGAATGTAAGCTCTGTGAGGGTAAGGCCCACCCCTGCCTTCTTCACTTCTGTGTCCTCAAGCTACGAGAACATGTTTGACACAAATATTTACTGAAGGAATGAATAAATGAATGACTATTAGAGCTTATTAAAGGGTCCCCAAACCCAGCCTTTCAGATTTAGGAAAGCCTTGCTGGAGGAAGTTCCATCTCAGGTGAGACCTAAAGTAGAGGGGCCGAACTGTGCAGACTCCTCTCTCTCCAGAAAAGGGCACTGCCCGTGGGAGAACCAGCTGAACTTAAGTGTGTACAGGGAGGAGATGGGTGAGATGCATTAGCAAGTAAGCAGGGACCAGATTAAGCCACTTTCAAAGAGCTTCGATTCTTCCCCAAAGGCTATGGGGAGTCACAGACTGTGCCTGTGAAGTGGCACCTTAAAGGACCTATAGCTGAAGTCATAAAATGTTATGATGATGTCTTACAAAGTCTTTAGCAGCTTCCCAGCTGAAGTAAGTAAAATATGTAGTCTTTGGCTGCCTCTACATAAATGTTCTTCTGGTTGCTACAGTTTATACTGCACTGCAGTCTACTTACACATGTAAATATAACTGTGCAATTGCTGAACCTGTAGCCAAATGAACAGTCTCCTGAGACACTCCAAAGAGAAGAATTTAAAATAAACAGCAATTTTCTTTTGAATCTCATTTATGCTTGGTAGGAACCCAGCATTTCCACAACCTTAATATTTTTTTGTGAGCCTATCTCACAAGAAGTGCCACAGGAAGTCAGACCACCATACGTTATTCTGACTGATACAAGGGGGCAACAAATGGGAGAGCACAATTGTCCCCTATGATGATAACCCTGAAAGGTCAAAGACCTTTCCCAAAAATCCGTGTCTTCCTTTGATAACCCAGAAAGCCAAACCCTCTATTGAGACAAAATGTGGCTAGATGGTATGTAAAAATTGTCTGACCATTTCTCAAAAGAGAAATCTCAATGCCTGTAAGTAATCGCCTCCAGATAACCTAGTGGCATGCTCCTATAGAAGCCAAGCTCCAGGCTTCAGGAGGAGCAAGCAGGATAGCTATGGGAAAGAGAAAAAAACCCAACCTTCCCCATCCCCCACTTCCCTAGGTGATTGCATACATAAGTAAAATTATAAGACGCTTATGAACATCTAAAGCATGTTTACACACAACCTCTGAAATACCTGAAAAGGAAAGATTTATATGAAATCAAAGTGCTTTTTGCACATTATTCTGTAGTACACATATACAATTATTTTTAAATTTATTAATTTGTTTATTATTTATTTTTGGCTGTGTTGGGTCTTCGTTGCTGCGCGCGGGCTTCCTTTAGTTGCGGCGAGCGGGGGCTACTCTTCGTTGCGGTGCGCGGGCTTCTCATCGCGATGGCTTCTCTTGTTGCGGAGCACAGGCTCTAGGCGCGCGGGCTTCAGTAGTTGTGGCATGCGGGCTTCAGTAGTTGTGGCTCGCGGGCTCTAGAGTGCAGACTCAGTAGTTGTGGCGCACGGGCTTAGTTGCTCCGCAGCATGTGGGATCTTCCCGGACCAGGGCTCGAACCCGTGTCCCCTACATTGGCAGGCGGATTCTTAACCTCCAGGGAAGTCCCTACAATTTTGTTTTAATGAGGCTTTAACAGAGCCTCAGGTAGGAACGCTGACGAAGGTTTAAGGAAGTCAAGAGTGCTCACCTAACAGAGCCCTTCTCTATCATTCCTCATCCCAGGGTCTGGCAGGAGTCAAGGCCACCCACTTGACCAATCTTGAAATGCAACTTGGCGACACAGGTCCTACTTCAAGCAACTGCTGCACGCAGCTGGCAAATCATCCCACTTACCCTCTGTAAAGTGGGCCGAATAATCTACCTCTTCACAGAAATCTCAGGAAAACAAAACCACAACCTGCTCTTAAACCTCAAGAAATAAAGATATTGGTTTAATTTTGAACTAAACTAAAATGTATAGTCCATTCAACACCTTGTTACTTACAATTTTTTTATGGCAGGATAGTCTATTTAGTCCATTCAAGTCAAAGTCTCAGTTATCTGAAGGATGCTAAAGAAAAGAAAACACTCTCAACTCTCAAGAATGTAGCAACTGATATTTTAAACCCAGAATGCTGCTGGCTGAACTAAAAAAGCTACAAGAAATGAGAATTAGGTGGCATGGGAGTGGTTAATTTTTGGACACCTGGTAACTTTCCACTTGTTAGAAACCTAACAGTTTCCCTGGTATAAGTATACTCTTCTTACATGTCTGTCTTTGATGTCTGGATAATGCAGTTTTACTAGTTCCTCAATTGGACTGAATTACATGGTAAACAAAGACTGTTATAAATCTAAAAACATCTCAAACACTTGGTTTAAAGGAAATAACCTTAAGTGCTTGGTCACAAACACGTTCAACTTTTCTAAGAGGTGGGTAAAAAAAATTAGCTGAGTCACTAAATTTAATGATCTGAAGGCCACAAAGAAAGAGAAAGTAGAAGACAGGGCATGTCCAAGACTTCGCAATGTCTTTAGAGTGTAAATCTGATGGGAACTGGTGTTCTTAGTGGGCAACTAAGCTACTCAAACAGCAAAATCTGAACACCCATTCTAATAATTTGCCAATACTAATCCTTTTAAAACTGAAGAATTACAGTAGAGGAGGAAAAAAGTATTCTTTAAAACAGTAACTCCGGGCTTCCCTGGTGGCACAGTGGTTGGGAGTCCGCCTGCCAATGCAGGGGACACGGGTTCGAGCCCTGGCCTGGGAGGATCCCACATGCCGCGGAGCAACTAAGCCAGTGCGCCACAGCTGCTGAGCCTGCGCTATAGAGCTCGCGTGCCACAACTACTGAGACCTCGTGTCACAACTACTGAAGCCCATGCTCCTGGAGCCCGTGCTCCGCAACGGGGGAGGCCACGGCAGTGAGAAGCCCGTGCACCGCAACGACGAGCGGCCCCCGCTCGCCGCAACCAGAGAAAGCCTGCGCACAGCAGCGAAGACCCAATGCAGCCAAAAAAATTAGAAATTAATTAATTAAAAAAAATAACAGTAACTCCTTTTATCTTTAAGCTTTACTGAGCTACTTGTATTAGAAAAATTAAAACACAGAACCTAACATTTAGCTTCACATTTGAAGCCATAAGTCCACTTCTTTAGGAAGGAAAATACTCCAGGAGTATTTTCAATTCTTTGTCACAAATATAGGCTGAACATAATGCAGGGACTTCCCTGGCGGTCCAGTGCTTGAGACTTCGTCTTCCCACGCAGGGGGTGCAGGTTCGATCCCTGGTCGGGGAGCTGGGATCCCACATGTCTTGCGGCCAGGAAACCAAGACATAGGACAGAGGCAATACTGTTAACAAGTTCAATAATTTTCAATTTTCAATTTCAATTTTCACTTTGAAAATGGTCCACATCAAAAAAACCAACAAACAAAACCATAATGCAAACATCTGAGAGCTTTTTTAGAACCTGTCACCAAGATTCCGGAGTTATTTGACTTGTTTAACCAAGACAGTAGCTCCACAAAGAGCGCCTCAACTGGAAGGTAGGAGGAGGGGTGTCTTCTTTTTTAACACCTCTACAAAACACCCAGGACAAGAAGTGGTAACATTCCCAAGAGAGTACACATTTCATAGGACACAGAAATGCCACTGTGATCCAGCATTACTATGACTGCTCAAGTTCATACCATCAGCAGCTCAGTGTGTGTTTCACCCTTCCATCCGCAACCTCACATCCCCTACCCCCACCCCCAAGAGGAAATGTTTCTGGGCTCTGTAATCTAGAATGCCCTGTTAAGACACAGATCTATCTACCTACCAGCACTATTCATAACCAAAACTACTCTCTCTGCCTATGACACTAGCCAACAAATTCTGAAAATGCATTTCGTTTCGAACAACCATATACAGAACACCACCAAACTAATAATAATATAACACTGTATAATAATTATATATTATATGATAATATAAGGAAATAATTTCATAGTGAGCTACTAGCAAAGGAAGCAAAATCCTTGTTACCATAATTTTTCTTAATTCCAATAGGAGAAAGGAATGGAAATATGCATTTTAATTTAACAGAAAGCAGAGCATTTTCTAAATGTCCTTAATACCTCATACTTCTGAACACATTAAATTTCTGAATGGATTTTCAAAACTATGAATTACCATCAACAGCTGGTTAAAATGTCTGCATTAAGTAGATACATGATAAGACTCATTGCTCTACAGAGGGGAGGGGAAGAACAAAAGGAAGGGATCTAACCAGGAAGCATTTTCCCTGTAAGAAAGATTCCTTAAGAATTTTTCAGAGGAATTTACTTTCCAAACAGGCCAGAAAGGATGCGATATAAAAGCTCCAGTAAGAAGAGAATACGACTCTCTGGTCTACTTAAACAAAATAGTCTTTAAAAACCCAATGTTTCTATTTTCACATTATTAAATGTTAAAGTAAAATTTCCTAAGGTTTTTGTTTGTTTTCCTTTACAAAAAGAAATTAAAGTTGGAAGTGGAATCCAAGGTCCTCGTTTATCCAATTCATTCATCTGTGAAATCCAAATAAATTTACAGAACCTTCAGGTTAGTGATGTGCACAAATGATGTATCAGAGTATTTAGCTATAAATAGGAATTATCATCCTTATAAATCTGACACCAAAATAAAGAGGGAGTCTTCACTTCCTCCGTGTGATTTCTATTGAAACGTGAAGAAATGCCCTTGCTCTGCTCATCTCTTTACCGCGTGAGAAGTATCTTTTGAAATGACTACATCTGAAATGACTACATCAAACTTAACAAGCACAACACAGCCTCTAACACTGAATAAAAGAGAAAGGTAAGCCATTTGATGGCCCCAGTTACAGAGCAGCTAAATTCTCTCCTTCCTTCATAATATTTCAGAGACGTTAACCATTTTTGTATCACTCTAGTCTCTAATCCTTAGAATTAAGAACTGAACTGTCCATCAACCAAATCAAATACATATTTATACCTAAGACAATGTGATGAAACAAAGAAGAAACAGGACCCTGTCCTTGCTGGTGAGAATCTAATAATTTACTAGAAATACAATATTTTAACTTAAAAAATAACTAGATCACAGACAATAAATGGCATAGACCATTTCCTGGGATCCAGAGAAAGGAAGAGGAGATCATTCAGATCTGGGATAGACTGCGAATGGTGGGATAGACTGGGAATGGTGTCAGAGCAGAAGTAAAATCTGAATTGGTACATAAAAGACTGGCAGGGCTTGGAGAGATGGCCCAGGTATTCTAAAGACATAAAAGGGTATGAATGGCGGTGACCAAAATGGAACAGCAGCAGATACGTTTTGGGACATACTGACTGGCACAGAGTTTTCGTGCATGGAAGGTAGAAGACAAGAAGGTCAGCAGGGCTCAGACTATGAACAGACTGTATTTTTACCTGTGAGAATCTAACGTGAAAATAATCTTTTATCCCACCAGTGTTATTTATTGTTGGTAACACTGTTACCTCAACTCCTCACCTAACAAATTAACACAGTCTAAGGAGATGATCATCTTACGTGAAAGAAAACACCATTTGAATATGGCAGTTATATTTCTACCGTTCAGTCCAATGCAAATTCAAATAACATGGTAGGGAAGGGGCAGAAAGCCACAGATTTTACAAAGGAAGCAAACAGCAAATATTTGCCCAGAATAGTACTAGTGGTTGCTCCCACTAGCACAGGCTACATACACCTACTCCTGTTTAGCGTAGGAGGGAGGATTTCCTCAAAGCCACAGAATCTTACTACATCCCCAGGGCTCTGGGTACAGGAAATCTCTGAAATGGGTCATCTGGATCTTTGGAAAGACTGATTTAAGTGTTTAACCATCTGGTCTTGAAACATGTAATCTCATACAACAGATGGGCTATTCTTGGACAATGGGTATGTATGTGCACTCAGCTCTTACTATGCGCTATGCAATGGACAGCACGCTCCAGAGGGCCCAATGAAGAAAACACAAAGGGATCAAAAACAGTTTTCAAGGACTGATAACTCAGATGTCTGTTTTGAAAATAATCTGGCCCAAAGTTAATTTTTTAAAGAACAGCTATGAAAAATTCTCTGACATTACATATATAATTTTTACAAATGTTTCTTAATGCTCCTCTTTCTTTCTTTTTTTTTTTTTAAGATTTATTATTTACTTATTTATTTTTGGCTGCATTGGGTCTTAGTTGCAGCATGCGGGGTCTTCACTGCGGCACGCGGGATCTTTCGTTGAGGCGCGCAGGCTCTTCGTTGTAGTGCGCAGGCTTCTCTCTAGTTGCGGCGTGTGGGTTTTCTCTTCTCTAGTTGTGGTGAGCAGGCTCCAGGGCACGTGGGCTCTGTAGTTTGCGGCACGTGGGCTCTAGCTGAGGCGCAAGAGCTCAGTAGTTGCGGCGCGCGGGCTTAGTTGCCCCGCGGCATGTGGGATCTTAGTTCCCTGACCAGGTATCAACCCGTGTCCCCTGCACTGTAAGGCGGACTCTTTACCACTGGACCACCGGGGAAGTCCCAACGCGCCTCTTGATTTATTTTCCCCCCAAACCCTGGTAAAGGTACCTCAAATTCCAGCCTAGAAAAACACAGCTACGTTATCTTACCATCATAGCCGGCCCACAAAGAATAAAGTAAATAGCCCATTTTTCAGCATGACACAGTTCTCATGCAGAACTCTACAAGCCAGTCCCAAAGAAACAAAATTTCTAAGCCAAGTTATTCACAGGATGAAATCAAATTCCCCTGATGAATGAAGGGAGCTGCTTTCAGCAAAAGCACTTCCTTAAACTTTATCCTCAGCAGCTTTCTCGCAGGTAACTCTGGAGTTCTGATCAGGCTATCTGATCAAAGCAACTATAAACAAAGACAAAAGTGAAGGCTGAGAAATCTTTCTCACGGATGCAGCACAATTTCTCTGGGTTACCTATATTAAGAACGATAAAAACAACACACAATTTCTGATAACCTGCAAATATATTCCACGCCAAAGGAAATGCAACACCAAGGCCAACTGGAAACTGAAATTACTCGAATCCACCTTGGTATCACAGCCTATCTACCATTAATACAGTGAGCTAAGATTCTTACCAAACCAAGATACAAAAACATATACGTATAGCTGATTCACTTTGTTATAAGGCAGAAACTAACACACCACTGTAAAGCAATTATATTCCAATAAAGATGCTTAAAAACAAAACAAAACAAAAAACACAGCCACATCTTAACCTCTGAATTTCCTGGTATTCGGGCCAATTTTACATTGATTTTTGAAATGGTAAAGAAAACCTATAAAATTATCTCAGCAGTTGCTTCTGAGCACTTCTGATCTATTCAGTTTTTTTTTAAAGTTCAGTAGAAAATAAAAAGTTTTTTTGCAAGAACATTCTCCAAAAAAATTTATCTGAATATACAAGAGTGGAGGTACAGCCAAATGTGTCTTGCAGAGGAAGAAACAGGCATTTCTGTCAATTGGGAAAAATAGGTCGGCTTGCTTTCAAGTCCAACAGTAAGCCTTACTATTCTGTTCTCCTGGTGGCAGTCTAAGATGACATGAGGATTTCAGCCCATTATCTCTAACTATTCCTCACTACTCATTTGCATTATTCTATAAATTGCCAGTCCTAAAGCAGACTACTGCTAGTAATAAAAATTATGCCACATGTATAAACTTTTTAAATAAGAACGGTTGGTTTTATTTTATCTAATTCACCTGTACTGAAGATAAGAACAATGGTCACAGAGAAACATAACAGAACAACCTCTAAATCCAGCAAATTTTAGTAGGGAACAATTTGAATTCACAGATTAAAGAACTTATTTAGGACTCACACTAGCAAACCAATACTTATATTTCTCCTTTCCATTTTCTAGCCTCCACACTTACTTATATACTTGCCTTGCTTCAAATAAAGTTAAAAGCAGAGGTCTTAGAGAAATGGAAAATGAACAGTTACAAGACAGAACATGGGAAGGAGCCTGGAATTAGCACAAAATCATGCCTTAGGCTCAATTCATCATATCTGAAAATCTGCTAAATTGAGGTGTTTATCCCTATCTTCTAGAGGTGATGGATTTATGAATTAATACATTTAACACAAAATGGATTTTCTGAATGAGAAGACGTTACATGTAAGCACTATTAACAAAAAGGTACTATGAAAAATATTTCTTACTCAAATATTTATCACCTCACTATCTGAAAAGCATATTTCAGGTTCCTACTTTGAAGCTAGGAAAGGAGGTATGATAGAAAAAGGATACGAGCGGAGCTTCTGTTCTATTTCTTGACCTGGGTTGGTTACACGGGTAGGGTATTCACTTCATAATTGTTCAGACTGTACATGCTTTATACACTTTTCTCTACAGTTTTTAAAAAAGGATACAATTCAGAGAAATGAAGAAACACAGGTTCACATAGCTACGAAGTAGAGCTGGGATGTGAACACGCCCCTCTCTCAACCACGGGGACACATTCTCCCCCTTGTATACTAGGCCTCTGCCTGGGGTCCTGTCAAACAGGTGACTCTAATCCTCACGCACCAACGAGAAGAACAGTTGAGGAGCGTGCCCTGGAGGGCCCCGGATGTAACTGGCAGATCTTCAGGGCTATGGAGAAGGCTGAACAGGTGGAACACCAGACCTTCCGGCCTTAAAACAGAGCAACTCAATTTGATCTATTTTATATGTTGGGATTCCACATATAAAGAAAAAAATTTTTTCAACTTCTATAGTTTTTTAAAAAGCTCAAAAAACTTCATGGTTCAAAAACCAATTTAATAAGCAGACATTTGGTGGTCTAATTCCCAAGATTTTGCCAAGAGACAAGAGTCAAAAAGAGTCTCCTGTCTGTCCCCCAAAGGCTCCCTTCTCTTCTCATTCAGGAAACTTACGCAGATTAGTGACTACCGAGACAGAGAGAAAGGAAACAACTTGGCTAGTAAGGGATGGTGCCCCGTCTGACAGGCCCAGGTCTGACACCTCCCCACCTCCCCCCAGGCCTGTCCTGCTGCTGTAACATGCTGTCCTGGCCAGAGAACTGGAACGGCGAGCATGAGGTGTGTATGGTGGGAGAGGTCGGGGGCAAACCTGTTTTGTGGTGGGCCCTGTCACAATAAGGAGAGTCTAGACTTCATCCTCTGAGGAGCCCCCAGGATTCTGAGCAAGAATGGCATGGTCAGTCTGGGCTGAAAGAGGGAATTCTGAAAGCAATCTTTGTACTCTCCCTCTCCCTCCATATCTCTCTCTGCTATTTTACCCTCACCTTACTGGGTAAATGCTTTCCGTGTAAAGGCCACTTCAAACCTGGTCATAATAAGCACCATGAAAAACAACTGCTTACGATGGAAACGCTGACACAGTGGTGGTGTAAGATGTCCCTTTGAAAAGCCTTGTCAGGGCTCAGTCTTTGTAATTTAGTGGTGGCTCACAGGAAGTGCCTGAGAGCCAGATTCTTTCTGACTGTGCTCAAGGCCATAATTTCCTTCCCATACTTAAACCGATGACCCTGTGTCTCACTGTCAAGGGAGTCGGCCAAGGGGAAAGGGCAGATAAATAAGAAGCAAAATCTGAAGAAAACTGGCCAAAAAAAATTCCTAAGATTCTTCTTGGGATTAACAACTAAAAAGACTTCTAGATAAACCAATCTGTTGTCTCTCCAAATGAAAGCCCCTTGAATGCAGAGCTGTGGAGAGCTGTCAGCCAACTCCTTCAGGTAACAGATGAGGAAGCTTAAGAGGAAAAGGGAAGTCACAGAAGCTGCCATCAGACCTGTGCTAGGGCCTCTCCTGCCTCTCCCCACTCCACCCCACCCCAGGGCTGTTTCTACACACCACTCTCTGCCATGGGTGGGTGGCAGAGACGATAAGGTTAATGAAATCCGAGAATCAAAATGATCAGGAAGGGGACAAAAACAACCTCTGTCCCTCATCATATGTATACTTTCATGAGCTTCTGCTATATGTTCCATATAGCACCTATCTACTACCCATTACTTCAAGATAAATTTCAAACTATAAAAGTAACATGTCCTGTTGAGGAGTCCAAAAATAACTAAGAAAACACTTGTAGTCATATAAGGAATTTAATAAATGGCATTTTCTATAAAATGCTAGCTTCATGATTTTCCCTTAGATGACAGACCAGAATAGTAACTAGTTCCTCCTTATCAACCACCATTCCTTGAAAGTCCTTGGCCAGTAATTTTCATGAAAACGAATGAGTCATCTCTTACCACTACTTCAGCCCTCATACTTAAGAAGGAAAACAGGTTCAACCTACTCTTCCATGACAGCTGTCCTACCTACAAGAGGAAATCACCTTGACCTCATGTATTTGGCTGCTGTTCGGAAAACAATGTCTCTGAGTTCAAATTATCAAAAATATACTTACATTAGGTGACAACATACCTTTCTCAGTTACCTGTGCACAGAACGCTCACACTGTTTCATCCCAACATAAACCCACTGACTGTTTCCCTCATTGACCTCACCTCCCACTCCCCAGGTTACACATGGCCCTGGGAACATATCACAGTTACTTTCTTTGGAAAAGTCTTAAAATCAGTGTACAAGAAATAGCTACTGATTTCTAACTCACACTAGAAAGAACGGAATAGAAAAATATACCACCATTTTAAAACCTTGTCAGCAGACTGACTTTAACTACCTACAGCATCAGCTATGCTTAAATGAAAACTTTTATAACATGGCTAATGTGACTACTATAGTCTGCAGAAGGAAGAGAGGATTTGGTAACGAACAGAGGTGACTCAACCAAGCTCCTTCACTTTCTGCACGTATCTTCCCAACTCCTCAGACCACTCACTTGCTCCTGCAATCCAACTGCTATTTCAACTTTCTGCTCAGAAAACCCACTGTGTTTAAGAGAGCCTGTCAGGGGCTTAATTTTGTTGTCCATAACAGATGATCCCTCTGGCTATCAACTCCCCTAAACAGCACAGGTGTCAGCCTGTAAACTTATATAACGTGTCTATACCAAAATGCTCTGTCAAACACACCAGCCCTTCAGGTCTTCCTCATTAAGGACATCCCGAGTTACACTTGGATGAAGAGGTGATATACACTTTCCTGAGCCTTTTTGTCCAGTGAAGAATCTTACACAATACATACAGTATGGTGGGATTTCTCTCACTGTTTTTTTTTTTTTTGTGGGGGGGGGGGCGGGCGGGGGTGGTTGTACTAACTTGTCAGTCTTTGAATGTATATATTCCTCCACTGTCTTATTTAAAACATTAGAGCAGACCATTTCAAAGATGACGATTAAAATCTATGTAATCATGGCTTGTCAAGTCTTATAATTACATGAGTTAAAAAAACTTAAGCTACTGAACTCCATTTTCCATATTGACTATCTAACAAAAGCTCAACTCAACCAGTTGAATCATGAGAACTAAAAGCCTAGTCAGGAGCAATCAAAAGGCAATTGAGCTTGAAAGCTGTATGTCCACATTCCACACAGTTAAGGCTGCAGTAAGCCAATGGCCTGGACAGGGCTAGAATGTGTTCGATACAGCCTTTTCACACCCCTTCTTGATTCCTCCTCCAAAACCCATATTCCTACAGGCGCAAACCACACTCTACAATCTAATACAGTAAAACCAGTGTTGTCTGGAGTCACAAAGTTTTATATGTGCTTGCTTCTAATTAAAGACCATTCGATTTTAAGAACTTAATAAAAAGGCCATAAACCTGTATCATTCCACAAGAATGCCAAGAATGCTAAGTACCTAAATAATATTCTTCCAAACTGACCTTTATTAAGGGCTGCCTCTACTACTTTGCCAACTAACACGTCAGGAGCAGAAACATTCCTATCACAGGCTACTCAACTCCGTTTTAAAAAGCAAAGTCAGGGCTTCCCTGTTGGCACAGTGGTTAAGAATCCGCCTACCAATGCAGGGGACATGGGTTCGAGCCCTGGTCCGGGAAGATCCCACATGCCACGGAACAACTAAGCCCGTGCGCCACAACTACTGAGCCTGCGCTCTAGAACCCGCGGGCCACCACTACTGAAGCCCATGCGCCTAGAGCCCATGCTCCGCAACAAGAGAAGCCACCGCAATGAGAAGCCCGTGCACCGCAACGAAGAGTAGCCCCCGCTCGCTGCAACTAGAGAAAGCCCGCTCACAGCAACGCAGCCAAAAATAAAATAAATAAAATAAATAAATTCATATATATATATAAAAAAAAAACCAGCAAAGGCAAGTGAAAAGGCCTTCTTCAGGTAACCAAAGCAACTCAAATTCCTACAGGGAAAAGTACTAGTACTATCAGTCTTTAAAGTGGCAAAATCAAAGTTTAAAAAACCACTTACAGTGCCTGCAAATGATTCAGAAGAATTCTGAGAAAGGTAATATCAACATTTTAGTGGTAGAACACTTGGAGAGTAGGCAAGAGGCCTGGACTTTCTCCCTAACTAGGTCATTAAATCTCACAGAGGGGAGGGGAGGGGAGGGGAGGGGAGGGGAGGGGAGGGGAGGGGAGGGGAGGGGAGGGGAGGCACACACAGACACAAACTAGTTAAATGGCATCTCACAGCCAAGCTGTCTTGACAGCTTTCATCCGTCAGCAGGATCCCTGGACAATGATGTTCTTCAAGGAGACAGGTAGGTCTCTTGGGGCTAATGATAACCTAAGTGCATGCAATTATAATCAGACTGATAACAATCAACCCCTATCCTTGGAACAGACACTCAAATTCAACAGCTGAGAAAGAAAACATATCTGCTTCCAGGCAAGCTAGATCCCTACAGCGTCAAGTGTTCCTTCCCACCCTACTCTTGCTCTCTGCAATCCATACTCTGTAGAGTAGCAAATTATCTTTTTAAAGTACAGATCTGTTCTTGCTGATCTCCTGCTTACAACCCCTCAGAGCTTCCCTCTGCCCTTCTAATAAAACCCCAAATTCTTATACATCCCTATGTGACCTCGTCTCCACCACTCTACTTCTTTCTCACTGGACTCTAAAACCACTGTGGCCTTTAACCAGTTCCCTGGGCGCCCCTATTCACTTATTCTCATTCAACCATTCAACCATTCAACAAAAAAAATACTGAGCCTTTGTAAATTACCGACTATTGTGCCAGGCACTACACTAGGCACTGGGGATATGGCAATGAACAAAAGAGACAAAGATCCTTGCCCTCCTGGAGTTCATATTCTAACAAAGGGTAACAGACAATTACAAAACAGAAAAGTGAGGGGGTTAATAATGTGGGAGGCTGAGAGGAGAGTGTTCCAGGTAAACAGCAACTACAAAGACTGTTAAGGCCAAGTAATATTTTTCCTTTAATGTGTTTCTTGTTAAATTGTTGACTCCAAGAAGATGGGGACCTAGTGTCATATCTATTCCACTCCCCATTCAACCTCAGTACTGCACATAATACCTGGCTCAATAGTTACTTGCTGAATGGGATACGTGAATTTGTATCTAAAGAAAAAGCCAAAAAGGTGTCCCGAAGTAATAAAAGTGTCACCTCAAGTTATCAAGGCCCCTGCAGAGGTTACACAGGTTTCAGATTTACTAATAAAGTTTATGATCAGAGTTAATTTAGTGCCCCTTTGAGAGAGATCCACACAATATTATGATGAGTCTTACTAAGGTACCATCCCAGAGAGCAGTAAAAGCATAAAAAGTAGAGAACAGAGACCTTCAAAGATCATAAAGTAATTAACACATTCAATTTATGTGGAAAAACTAACAGAAAATGAGAATTCATTATTTCTTCCAATGGCCTGCCCCAACCCACTGATATATACCAGTTAAAAGCTTATCTCGGATTGCATTTTCCTCTCCAACTCCACTACCGTGGCCTTAGCTGCGTCCTTTTTATTCCAAAACTTGGACTATCATGTGCATTTCCTCACTGGTCTCTCCCAGGCCAAATCATTGCTCTGTGTTAATTTTAGAACAGTTTTGTCGCAACACCTCCACCCCAATTTGACTCCAACCTACCTTTCCAACCTTATTTCCAACTATCCTTCAATAAGAATTCCAAGCTCCAGATAAACTGTTCCCTGAACCTGCCTTGTACATTCCTGCTTTCACACCTCTACCCAGGCCACACCCCTTAGCTGGAATGCCATTACACTTTTCCACCTATCTGAATGTTATCAGTTTAAAATAATGCCTTCTCCGCTCAGGTCCACTATGACAAATTCATCATTCCCAAGTAATGTTAGCATTCATTTGGCCATACCTACACTTTCTATACTCTTCTCTGTATCACCAGAACTGAAAGCCTGCAAACTACATTTCCCAGACTCCTTTGCTAGCTGGCTTCCAGCTAAGAATCTGCCAAAGGCTAGAGACTGGATGGCAGGAAGAGGGATACAACACTTTTCCTGCTTCTGGTTATGTCTGCAGCAGCAACGAGCAACTGTGGAGGACTGCAGGCAACTGCACACACACCACAGGTTCTAGCAGCATCAGCGGAGCACTGGTTTCTGGGTTCCTGCTGAACTGTGGCAATATGGCTCCAAGCTCATCTGTGAGTGCAGACTCCTGGGCTCCAGCCCAAAGGCAGCTTTCTGATCTTTGGCTAAGAACCCCCTTCTCCCTTGTGCTCCCCCCCACACACCTCCTTTCCTCCTTTTGCTCCTCCAGCCCTTCCACCACCTCTGTAACAAATCCCTCTCTGCTTGAAGTATCTAGAGTGGTTCCCACTTTCCTGATTGGACAGTAACTGATCCAACAGCAGATAATGAAGAAATAAAAATAGTAATATCAACTAAATGAAAAATAAAACATAAAATGGCGAAAGAATGAAGACCACCCATTTTTTTTAATTTCATAAAATGACATCTTAGAAAATGTCTCCCTAGGTATATTACAATGTCATTTTTGAGTTCTAAAGATTAAAATGCTTGTTTAGCTGTATATTTATTTAGGTGTACATTTTTTTTTAAAGGAAGTCAGTATCGCTTCTCTCTTTGACTCACTGAGTTTCTAGGGAATAGAGAGAATCCTTCTATGTGTTTCCTTCTGTTTCCCCAGAACCTCACACACAGGAGGTACTTCTTAGGTGTCTGGTGTCTGACTGATGTCTATTATACAGCTGTGGGATTCACAGAGATTGGGAGTGAAGGCCAAGCAAATAGCCTAGTTCTAAAAAGCAACTTGAATACAAATCTCATCCAAAACACTCAACAAAGGATTCCAAAGCTCTTTCAAGTCCTGAAATGCAGCCACTAGGGAAGGAAGGCGGAGGAGTTCAATTGGCACATGAGGCAGGGACTTTTGCGTCCTCTTTGCCGAAGCCACCCTCGAACCTCTACTTCTGATGAGGGTCTCTATTTTTTTGTTAAACATCTAGCCTGAAAACCCCATTACAAAAAACTGCCCAGAACACAGTTTACCTTTCTTAGAAGGATGAAGAACTGAATCAATCTAGAACAGATGCAAACCTCCAGCTCCTGAAAGTCTGTGTTTCCAACCTGCTCAGAGGTCATTTAGACATCTCTAAGTCTTATCTTAAATTCAATTTCAGGTATTATCTTAAACGTAGATAAGGGTAAGAAGTGCTAGAGAGTGTAAATTTTTTAAAAGGCTAAATAAAAACCCAGTAACTCTGGAGGTTAACAATTATTAAAACCACACCTATGGCCCTTCATCACATCATCTGCTGACCCAGTTTTCCATTAACAAAAAAATGTTTCATGAAATGGAAACCTTAGAGAAGATATAACCTCCAACCAGAGCACAAAGAAGCTTGATTCTCACTGATTTCCAGGCTGAATGATGAAACTGGGCCATCAGCTGTTGTCATTTTCATACTTCATCTGCCAACAAACCTAATAGATAAATGCTTTAACATTTTTAGCTAGTCCATTATTACTTCTAACAACCTTACCACAGGAAACCATGCCGTACAACCCAATATAAACATTTTCCAAGTGTTAGGCACAATAAATTCCTTTCAGAGACTGGAAAATGAAAAGGTCTGATAAAATGGGATTTACTGAATGCTTCATAGATAATCAACTCTCAACAAACTGGAATATACAAAAATGTATCTAGCAATTACCACAGGAAATCACATCTTTCTCTGATAATTAAGCCAGCACTTCACAATGAGGGGCTTCAGGTTCATCACTTATTTAACATTTACTGAAGGCCTTCTTGGGGCCAGATGAGAAATAAAAGGACAGAGCAGGAGTCCCATGCCAACATGAAGTCTTCCCACTGCACGGTATGTGGGGTAAATGATGGAACAGAAAATGCACTAGAATTGGCTTTAAATACACACACACGCCTACACTAGTTGTTTTCCCATTTAGTCATCTCTCTTTTATACAAGTAATAATAGCAAATATTCATGAGCCAGGCACAGTACCAAATAAACAATATACATATGTGATTTCATTTCATTTTTCACAATAACCGAAGTCAGGTACTATTATAATCCCCATTTTACAGATGAGAAAACAGCCTCAGAGAGGTCAAGTGACTCATTCTAGATCACCCAGCTTTGTGTGGCCCTAGCTGCCTGCTTCTGAAACCTACGCACATGGCTTAACCCCAACACTGCAGTGTTGCAAAGACTGAATGGACAAAAACAGCTGTGCAGCTTGAGCTTTCTGGAGAAAACAGAAGCTACTACCGCTATAATCCATTTGCTATTTCAGCAGAGCTCTCCACTATAAGAGGAACAGGCTTTCATCTACCTCGAGGCAAAACTTTAATAATACACTCCCCATAAAAATGTGTGCGTGCCTGATGTTGCTCAAAGTACTATTACATACCTTGTCTTACGGCTTCTTAAACCCACTTGGGAAGGGAAAGTAGGTCAGGATTCAATATGCTGTCTCCTCAATGGGCACACTGATGTCACCCAAGACTCAGAAGAAACAGAATGTCTCTCATGGTTTTAACCACAAAGACCATTTCCAAAATGAGATTTGATGGAAAATGGTTGTCTTTAAAATTCAGTAATTTGCAATTAAGAATTAATATGACTTCAGTCATCTGAGCATTAAATTGTGAGAAAACACTAACTTGCACCTTTCTTCAGTTCTCAAACAATGTAAGGGAGAAGATGCTATAAGTCTCTGCCCTTGAATTTAACCTCTTTTTTTTTTTTCTCAACCCATTGCAAAAACTGATTTCTACTCACACAGAAAGTACACCTGAAAAGTCACCAAAAAAAAAAGTAATTATGTGACTCCACTATTATAGAAATACTCTTTCAAGGCTCTGGAAGAAGCATCTTCCTTACTGATCAGACAGCTGTGTTCATATGAATCCTGAGGGGTTTGGCCCCCAATAAGGACAATCATAAAATTAAATTCTATGGAAAGAAAGTCAGTCTCAAATATAAAGGAATTAAAATATCTATACTAAAAATCAGTGGGTAGGTAAAAATTCATCTTTTATCTCAATCCCAAGAACTCACAAACAGCAGAGTAAGACGTAACACAGGAGACAGCAGGAAAGGATGGAAGTCTTTCCTTTCACCAAAAGTGAAAAACACCAGAATAGTGTAAACAAAGTCAATTCCATTTAAAGTTTCAAGGAAAAAAGAATAAAAACATCTCAAAGAATGAATCAGAAGTGACATTTTATTCATAAATCAGAGCTATCTTAGAAATTTCACAGCATTGCTTAACACTCAAAAACTCTAACCTCAAGGTAAGACTCTCACCTTATCAGGTCATTTTTGACAAAATTCACCAGATATAAAAGGAATCTTGACTTTATCCATGAGCTTCCGAATTGTGTAGAAAATGATTTCCCTTGAAACCCACAGGCAATGGATTGCATCCTAATTGCATCATTTGCTTTCTGTTTTGAGGGTTCTGGGACAATTTTAAAGACAAGGGAGTTGTGCTTTAAAATTTTCATCCTAATCACAAAATGCAAGCACTTGAAGAAAAACTGTCTCCTGAATTTATGGTCAAAAAGCCCCATATCAGTAGAGAAGTTTTATTTTCCCCAACATGCAGTCTTCACCAGAATGAAATTACATTTAA
This sequence comes from Eubalaena glacialis, assembly GCF_028564815.1. Classification (NCBI taxonomy): domain Eukaryota; kingdom Metazoa; phylum Chordata; class Mammalia; order Artiodactyla; family Balaenidae; genus Eubalaena; species Eubalaena glacialis. Next base: position 61,017,450 of record NC_083733.1, on the reverse strand, counting down.
GAATTTAAGAGACAAGGCTTCCCTGGTGGCGCAGTGGTTAAGAATCCACCTGCCAACGCAGGGGACACGGGTTCGAGCCCTGGTCTGGGAAGATCCCACATGCCGCGGAGCAACTAAGCCCGCGCGCCACAACTACTGAAGCCTGTACGCCTAGAGCCTGCACTCTGCAACAAGAGAAGCCACCACAATTAGAAGTCCACACACAGCAACAAAGACCCAACACAGCCAAAAATAAATAAATAAAATAAAGAATTTAAGAGACAGCCTGAAATCTTCAGGGGGAAAAAAAACAGAACTCAATTAAAAGGCTGAAACAAACCCAATGTAGAAAAAATTCAGAAACATTCATAAGTAAATGTACTCTCCTCAAATACATTTTTAGTTGGGGAAGATGGTATTACAGATCTATATCCCAATCCTGTTAAGGGATTCACTTATAATGGAAAGAATTAAGTGCCTGACTCTACCTAAACCCTGGGATCATTAGTTCATACTCCTACTGGTGCAAAAAGCTTCTATCCAATCTCCCTATGCTAATGTGCTTACAATATGGCATGAAACCTCACTGGGGATTGGCTAATGTAAAAATGCTGGCAGTGACCTTCATACACATTTTAAACATTTTTAATCTGTTTAAGTTGTAGGTCAAAGACGGGGGGGGGGTGGAGGGTACTCAAAATATTGATAAATAAGAGAAGAGCACTTTATAATCTTCAAAGCACTTTCTCATTTAATCCTCACAACAATCCCAAGCAGAGATTGGTGCCCCATCCTCCAGATCACAGAATTTTAAGGCTGGTGAAGGGACTAACCCACCCAATATATTCTACTGGAACAGAAGCAGGGGGCCTTGTCTGGTTGTTCCCTATCATTCTCATAGCACCTGGTACACAGCAGATGCTCATCAACACCATCACTATTACATATTCAAAAAGTCCAACCCACTTTCCAGAGAAGATAACCCCAGTCCAGAAGTGATATGACCTGGCCAAGGCCATAATGCTGGCTACCTATTTCCCACACTCCTGCTTCCTAATTCAGGGTGGGTTCTTCTCCCTACCCAGGCTGTCACTGAGGCTATAAAAGGGGTTCCCCAAACTCCCTCCCAGAATTCAGAACTCACACTGGCATCTGATCATTTTTTCTGTTTTCAGTAATTTTAACCTGTATCTTTTTCCTCCCTTTAGCAGATATTCGGTTCCATCTTATGCATCATTCTTCACTTTAGTGCCTAACTCTATACAAAGGACTGTGCCTCTGGAGGACAAAAGATGAATGAGAGTGAGTGCTTTCAAGGGATTTATAAACTGATGACAATTAAGAAAGGCAGCATCAGGAAGGAGCTCTGAAGCACAGAGAACTGGACCTGCAAATTATGAAGAAAGGAGAGTCTAGGCAGAGGGACCAACATGAGGTGATAAAACCTTAAAACATGTCTGGAAGAAAACAAGCGATTCAGCCTCATTGGAAGTTATAGTAGAGGTAAGAGGAGGCTGAGTGATGACCTAGAATCAGTCTGGGAATATGTGGGCAAGAAGCTGGCGTTTAATTCTTCAGGTAGACTCTTACTCCCTCTGATACCTCTCTTCCTTTCCTACTTGTCCCACTTCCTCCCAGCTTAAAGAATAAATAAATAGATAAGGGTAGCACACAAAAGCTTTTGAGTATTCACTCTATATCCTCATTACGTTCTTTTTATTTGGAAAAGTTCTCTCAGTAATATATTACTATAATGGATAATTTCAGATCAAGGGTACCAATTGTGACTCTATACTGACTTAATAGGTCAATTAACCAATTCTTAATCATTTGGCAGTTAAGGGTCCCTTTGACAATCTGATGAAAATATGGACCCTCTCTCTCAGAAAAATGCACTTAAACAAAAAAATTCAGGAACCCAGATTAAGAACCTTTCCCTAGTAAAAATTACGGAACAAACAGGACTAACCAAAAAAAAAAAGACATAACCGCAGTTTCTAATACTAACCAGGAGTACCCAATTCCCCCCATTCACATATGTAGAATCTCTCTTCTGAATGACGTAGTAATTATCCTTAGTGAATAAATAAAATGAGAGAATTTCTCCAAGTTTTATAATCTCCATCAGCTAGTAACAAAACAGCTTCTACTTATTGCGCTTGACTACGTCATGACAGGCCCTCTGCAAAGCAGCTGATATGCAGTATATAATACTAAAGTCCTATATAATAGTTATATCTCAGAGGAAACCGAAGCTCAGAGGGATCAACTGACCTGACTCAAGCCTATTCAGCTGGCAAATGGCAGAGCTGGGTTTAGAACTCTGGCATTTTGACTTCCAAAGGCCATCTATACTGCCTCCCAGCAAAAAGGACCTTGTCACTATATTGATTATGGGGAGCGATCAAAAGATACTGCCATCTCCTAGTAAGTAAACAGTCCAGTCCAAGGTTCCAGTTCAGTATTACACACCCTACGTACAGGTGGCCAATAAATACGTGCTGAGTGACTATGGGCAAAGAGAACCTTGCCCACGGAAGGGGGGAAATGGTGTCAACAGTCTTTGAAAGAGTTCCACGTGAATGCGTGTGTCACAGCTTGGACCTCAGTCATTGTTGTATTTCCAACTGGGCCTCTCCAGCTTGTCAATGACCCTAAGCACCTCATCTATGTTACACCCTTGCATGCAAAGGTTTGCAAAATATCAATGACGTAATGAGATAAATCAACAGTGAAATTTCTTTTTTTTATTATTTATTTATTTATTTATGGCTGCCTTGGATCTTCGTTGCTGCGCGTGGGTTTTCTCTAGTTGCGGCGAGCGGGGGCTACTCATCGTTGTCGTGTGTGGGCTTCTCATTACGGTGGCCTCTCCTGTTGCAGAGCACAGGCTCAAAGTGCACAGGCTTCAGTAGTTGTGGGTGGCGGGCTCTAGAGCGCAGAGCGCAGGCTCAGTAGTTGTGGCTCACTGGCCCAGTTGCTCCGCGGCATGTGGGATCTTCCCGGACCAGGGATCGAACCTGTGTCCCCTGCATTGGCAGGCAGATTCGTAACCACTGCGTCACCAGGGAAACCCTAACGGTGAAATTTCAATAAAATAAAGTCTGGATAATTTTCCCCTCATGTTCCTATTCTACCCCGTACATCTTCCAAGACTATAGCCATGACACTACATGACAGTTGTTCCCATGAGACTATTAGCTACCATTTCTGAGCACTTACGTTGTATATCACTGAAAGCCTATTTAAGGCCAGAACCTAGTCATTTTCATCTTTATATGACCACTGCTCAGCTACTTAGACCTAGGAAAGTAGTAATCATATTTCAAATACAAAGACATTTTTACTAAACAATGAGAGAATACATGAAGGCTTAAGAGCCATAAACCAAGCTTCCAAAAAGAAAACTTACACACTCCTCCCTCCCTTAGATGTTCAACAGTAGACGCCTCCAAATAAATATCAGGGAAAGGGACTTCCCTGGTGGCGCAGAGCTTAAGAATCCACCTGCCAATGCAGGGGACACGGGTTCGAGCCCTGGTCCGGTAAGATCCCACATGCCGCGGAGGAACTAAGCCCGTGAGCCACAGCTACTGAGCCTGTGCTCTAGAGCCCTGGAACCACAACTACTGAGCCCGCTCGCCTAGAGCCCGTGCTCCGCAACAAGAGAAGCCACCACAATGAGAAGCCCGCACACCACAACGAAGAGTAGCCCCCGCTCACCACAACTAAAGAAAGCCCGCGCACAGCAACAAAGACCCAACACAGCCGAAAAAAATAAATTAAAAAAAAAAATCAACTGACATGCTTGTTTAAAAATAAATAAATAAATAAACAAATATATATATATACATATATATATATATATGTATATATCAGGGAAAAACAAAACGCAGTGCCCAATCTAAAACGGTGAAATAAAAGGGAGACGAGGGCTTCCCTGGTGGCGCAGTGGTTGAGAATCTGCCTGCCAATGCAGGGGACACGGGTTCGAGCCCTGGTCTGGGAAGATCCCACATGCCGCGGAGCAACTGGGCCCGTGAGCCACAACTACTGAGCCTGTGCGTCTGGGGCCTGTGCTCCGCAACAAGAGAGGCCGCGATAGTGAGAGGCCCGCGCACCGCGATGAAGAGTGGCCCCCACTCGCCACAACTAGAAGAAAGCCCTCGCACAGAAACGAAAACCCAACACAGCCATAAATAAATAAATAAATAAATAAATAATTAAAAAAAAAAAAAAAAAGGGAGACAAAATGAGGCCATGGGTGTCAGTGTTACTCTAAACCAGTGGTTCTAATCTTTTTTGGGTCATGGATCCCTTTGAGAATTAAAAGAAAGCTACAGATCCTCTCTTCACAGAAAATAAACAGAACCAAAATTCAGCACATACTCTTGACAGCATCATGGACATTCCCCCATCTCAATCCCTTAAGGGTCCATAGACCCTTGAGTTCGTAACTTTTCCTTAGAATCTGCATCTCTAAGCCCCGTCTAACTGGATGCAACCCAAATTCATCAACCTTTTTGTTCGTTAGAGGTCATACCCACATACGGGAAATTGAAGACAGAGGTAATAGCTTTAGCACTGGCAATGTCTCACTGCCCACCACAACAAAGGGTCCCTGCTACTCTCACTACCTGATTCATGTTATTATGCCACAGTAAAAAACTGGGGGGTAAGCATGTTCATTCTCCCCCAAACAGAATGTAAGAAATTCAAAAGCAGGTATCATATCTGACAATATTAATTATCTAGATAATGGTTTACTTAAAGAACAGATTTAAAACAACCTACACGTTATCTCTTATTGTAAAGTGAGATATAAATTAATGTAGTACAGGAAAAGATAGTCTGGTACATAACTAGCAGATTTTAAAACAAAATATTTTCCTGAATTGGACCCCTGGGAGCTTGAAATACAAGACTAAGTTTGTTAAAAATGTGCTTTCTCATCTCTATAGTCCTGATTTCTCTCTCTATGGCAGGGATTTGGCCATCTATGGTATATATGCCACTATACAGCAAACTACAGCCACCATTCCCTAAAGGAATGAGGGAAACTGCCAGTGGGGTCTGAGAGGGTGAGGGGGTGTGAGTAGGAGTCTTGCTTCTTGTTGTAAAGATATTTATTCAAGAAACATTTCCTAAACGTCAATGATGCCTAGATCCCTGGTTATATGCTTAGAGATAAAATGGTGAAAAGCACAGCCCCTGTCTTCAAGGTGTTAAGACGTTGTTGGATAAAGAGAGAAGAAAGCAGACAATGAGAACACAGAGGAATAAGTACCACGTTAGGGATAAACTCAGGCAAGGGGCTGACCACTGCAGGTCAGGGGAGGCTTTCTGAGGGAAATAAAATCTAAGGCAGACCTAAAGAATTAAAAGGAATTAGTTAAGTTTTGTGTTTTTGTTTTTTTGGTTTGTTTGTTTGTGGGGGTTGTTTTTGGTTTTGTTTTGGTTTTGGTTTCGGTTTGGTTTGGTTGGGGGTAAGGGGTGGCAGGAAAATATACCATAAAAAAGAAAACAGTATATGAAAAGAGTCAGAAGCAAGGATCTCTGGAAGAGCTACAGTCATCCAACGTGGCTGGAACACTGAGTTTAATGAGGGAAGTGGACAGAGAGAGAGGCAGAGCTCCCAGAGGGCCCTTATATAATCTAAATTTATGTAAACCCCACCCCACTTAGTGAACTCACAGCCCTTAAATGCTCTTGCTCTTCCTGGCTTTTTCTTTTTTTTTTTTTAAACTTATTTTAGAATAATTTTAGACTTACACGTGTCAAAACAAAGAAATTATCTCCGGTACAAAAAACTAAACTGCAGACTTTATTTGGATTTCAGTTTTTCCATTAATTCTCTTTTCTGTTCCAGGATCCAATGCCACACTCCACTTAATTCAAAGACTTTAAAAAATTCCTTCCTTTACTCCTGAGCACCACAGTTTTATCATTTTTCATCACTCTATCCATGTCTCGCTAGGCCCCAACATCACCAGCCCACTTAGAATGTAAATACTACATCATTTCAGAACAGAATGGAAGTTCCCAAAAACAAATGATTTGGAGTAGGGAAAACCATTAGGGATTCAAGGAAATTTAATAAAAACTAAATCAGTGACATCTTTACATGGGAAAAGCGTATGCACGTGAGCACGCACATACACACGCCCCCTAGCCTCCCCCTTTACAAAAAGAACTTGGCCTATGGTGCTGCTTCCACTATGGAAGAGAAAAGAAATGACAGCAGATCCGTTTCTGCTTCTTTAGTCTTGCTAGCAAGTAATAAATCCTTTAATCTCTCTCTCTTCAAATACCCCAATCATCCCAAGAAGGAATCAAGCCAAAAACACCGGAACACCCGACTCATCCTCAAAACAAAATGCCAGCAAAATCATCTGGGATATGGAAGTGGAAAGAATGATGATTCATCCTCTTAGATTTTCACTAAGGACTCTAATCATTTGGACAGAATTCCACTTTGTCACAACAATCTTCATAAAGCTACCTGACCAACATTAGTCATACTTCTATTAAATTTATGACCCTTTCTATTATATTTATTCTAAGCCTCCATCTCCGAAAATTCCCAAACCTACAACGAGCCTGGTGAATTTCAATTTGTAGAATCAAGGATGAATCCTTTGCAGAAATCACTGAAATGCCAATGAAAACTGGCAATTTTTTCTACAACTAAAACACAATTCTGAAAAATGGCTATTCCTAGGAAGTAGAATTTAAGGAATATTTTAACTTTCTTTACATATTTCAGCTATTTATCTGAGGGCTATTTATCAAACATTCATCAAATACATAAGAAGCATGGTCCTATGTCAGAGTTAGGAGAGGGAGGAAAAGAAGAATCTCTCCCTTGTGGAGGATACAGTCTACATCTGCACTCCCTAATGCTTTGCCCATTTAAAGTTTAATCAAAATTAAATAAAATTTAAAATTCTGTTTCTCAGTCACACTAGCTACATTTCAAGTAGAAACACGCAGCTGATGGCCGTTGTAAAGGACAGAGGTGATTAGACAGGGCTGATCTAAAAGAAGCCCTGATGCTGATTCAGAGCTTGGAAATAGAGAAAGGATCTGGGCAAGGTTTCCGGGAAGACATGCATCTGACATGGTTATTAAAGTGAGCATTCCAGGCTGGCTGATGACACACAACACATGCCACTGGCTTTTCCCTTGAACATCATGCAATACCAAAATTCCCAGGGCCATTCCCCAAAAATCAAAAGCAAATTTTTCAAGGAGGCATAATAGAAAGAATTGGGTAACAGGCTTTGACTGTATTTTGCTAAGATAAGATTAGATGAAAAAACTAGATTATAAAGTCCAATTAGGACCTCACTAAAAAGGAGGGGCAGAAAATGGAACTGGAATTAACTGCTAGATCATTCTGGAAATCTTTAACAGGTAAGCTAAACTAGGGATCAAGGGGACAAATGAAAGAATGTACCATGTTCATCCAAATACCCTTCAGTGGGAGAAACATTTCCCAATAATCAAGGTCAATAATTAAGGTGAAACTGCAGAGACAGAGAGAGAAAAGAGAGCACACACACAAAACCAGCCTGGTAAAACTGTATAACAATTTGGTACTTTCTAAGGGGCAGGTGTTTTTTTCTTACTCTCTTTTCTCTGAATCCACCTACATTACCTAAACACATGCTGCCCTCAGTTCCTTCATCTGTAAAATGGGCACAGGAATAGTACCAGTACCTATTTCTGAGGTCTGTTAAGGTGGATTCCTTGAGTTAATACATGTAAAGTGCATAAAACAGTGCCTAGCACATAGAAAGGACTAAAGAAGTATTGGCTATTATTACTGCAGAAGTCTCTGAGGACCTAGTTTCACTTGGTGAGAGAGTAAAAGGATTTCCCTAGAGGTGAGCTCACAGGGGAGAGGGATATTGTATTGACTGTCATATTGGGAGGGGGGTTTTGAAAAGTCACATCTGTCCCAAGCTGAGCGAGCTACACAGACATCTTTCAACCATGTCCTATGTGCTATTATAACACCCAAAGCCATGGGGGGGACAGCTGCCAGAACTTCGGCAAGCTTTAGGATTTAGCTGTGGACCCTGGATATCAGGACTTAGGATATCAAAGTCCAGTTTTTTTCAAAAATCCATCTTGGCTTACCAGCTGGACTAGTCTATCCTTCATTCAGGCATTAATTAGGCACCAGTGACAAGTTAGGCACTTTATGAGGAAAAGTGAAAAACAAAAAAGAACAAATTCCTAGCTTTTTTTTTTTTTTAAACAAATTCCTAGCTTTAAGAAGCAGAAGACGGGAATTCCCTGGTGGTCTAGGGGTTAGTACTCGGCACTTTCACTGCCGTGGCCGGGGTTCAATCCTTTGTCAGGGAACTAAGATCCCACAAGCCATGGCAGCCAAAAAAAAAGAAAAAAGAAAAAGAAAAGAAGTAGTAGAAGACAACTATTCTACTTCTAGGAATTTCTCCTCCAGGTATAATCTCACACATGCAAATTGACATATATTCACATTTCCCCTACGGCACTCATTGCAAAAGCAAAGAACTGGAAACAAATCCAATATCCATCAATAGGAGACTGGTTAATTACAGTGTTATCTGTGTAGTGGAATACCACGAGGCTGTAAAAAAAGAACAAGGAAGCTTCCTTTGTGCTAACACTGAACATCTCCCAAAATATTAAGTAGAAGAAAGGAAGATGCAGAACAGTAATCATAGTATGCTACTTTTCATGTAAAGGGGGCGGGGTGGAATGCATACATACTTCTATTTGCTTGTTTATATGTGCATAAAGTATCTCTGGGAGGAAAAAAATATCTCTGGTAGAACACTGATGTCTCCAAAGGGGACAAGTGGGCAGCTGGGGGACAGGGATAAGGGAACAGTATGGGTGTTTTGTGACTGCTGATTCAGAACCATACAAACATATCACTACACACACAAAAAAGTGATATGTATAACATCACCAGCAAAGTGTTAATGGAACAGAGCTGAGGAAAAACCCCAGGAAGAAAGGTGTCAATAGTGGACACTTGAGAGGATGCTGAAGAATGAGCAGGAAATTCACCAATCAGAGGATAGGTAAGGGAACTCTCAAGAGGAACCAGCTTCATCAAAAACACAGAGGCAGAGCTTCTCTGGTGGTGCAGTGGTTAAAAATCCGCCTGCCAATGCAGGGGACGTGGGTTCGAGCCCTGGTCCAGGAAGATCCCACATGCAGCAGAGCAACTAAGCCCAGGCGCCACAACTGAGCCTGCGCTCTAGAGCCCGTGAGCCAAAACTACTGAGCCCACACACTTTAGAGCCTGTGCTCAGCAACAAGAGAAGCCACTGCAATGAGAAGCCTGCGCACCGCAACGAAGAGTAGCTCCCACTCCCTGCAACTAGAGAAAGCCCACACAGCAATGAAGACCCAACACAGCCAAAAATTAATTAATTAATTAATTTAAAAAACACACAGAGGCAGAAAAAGAACAGAGCGTGTTCTGGAGACTGGGAAGGCACGATGGGCCAAAGCGTATAAAGGATTCCATAGAACACACTAGTGATCTGGACTTAATCTTACAGACCATAGAAAAGCACCAAAGGTTTTAAAGCAGGGGAGCAACAGTCAGGTTTTTGTTTAGTGCCTCCAGTGACTTGTTGAGAATAAACGAGAGAGGAAAGAATGAAGAGGACACCTTTGTAGGAAACTTCTGCAATCAAGCACAATACCCTACTTCTCAGAATTCCCAGTGGCACAAAGCACAGGGGATTTCGCTTAACTGGATTAATACTCAACTAATCATTTGAGAATAACAAGCTCTATCAACTGAACACTTACTATATGCCAAACGTTTTTCATACATTACCCCGGTTTCTCAAAACAACCCTGTGAGACAGCTATTAGTATCTTTACTTTACACATGAGAAAACTAAGGCTCAGAGAAGAGCTTAAGGTTACAATAAATGCAGGAACTGAGACAGGTATCTGTCTATTGAATACCTGTGCACATACTACTCGTGTTGGCCTGTGGCAGTTTTCCCCAGTCTATGTAAAAATGAGAATTAGAAACATACACCTACATATGTCCACGTAAAGCTGCCAACTTCCTTGAAACTGGCTATCTTTTGGGAATTTCCTGGCCGTCCAGTGGTTAAGACTCTGCGCTTCCACTGCAGGGGTCGCTGGTTGGGGAACTAAGATCCCGAAAGCCTCGCGGCCAAAAAAGAGAAAATGGCTGTCTTCTATTCTAATAGTGGGTCCTTTTTCTTCAACGAAATAACGGTGAGTAGTTTCCCTTTCTTTCTTTTTTTTTAATGTCCTCCCTGGCGAAACTAAAAATTGGTAAATTAATATTTTTTTTTCCCACCACCATATTGTCAACTGGTCTGTAAAAGCCAAGTCTGGAACTACTGCACTAATAATGACATTACAGAGCATTTACCATGACGCAGGCATGATCTTAAGCTTCTTAAATACACTATCTGTTTTAATTTGCACAGTGACCCTATGAGTAGACACTATTATATTCCCCTTTTTATAGATGAGGTGCCTGAAGGCACCGAAGTTTAAGTGTGTTGTCTGAGGGTGCAGAGCTGGCAAGAGGTGGGACTGGGGCTCGAGCCGAGGCCATGCATCACGGTGGGAGAAAGAGTAACTGAGGCCTCAGTGCTAACACTGTGAATACTAAACAGACCTCAACAACTGCTACTCGGCCTATGACCTACAACATTTAGATGTGTGAGACCCTGCTAAGACCCTAAAATTGGCTGCTACCTGGGGTGCGTTACAAGATTACAGATCAATAGCACGTGCTGTTCTACTGATTCAAAACTTCATCAGGCTTCCTCTAACATGCTGGCCTACTTAAACAGTTTAATTAATCAAACTGTGCTTTTTCATCCTCCCAGAAAACTGAAAGACTGTCCAATGTTACAGAATTCCACATCCACTGTTGGCATTTAGTTCTCCAAAAAAAATCCGGACACAAAAAGCCTTTGTAGCAGGCAGAATAGGTATTTAGGCCCATTTTATAGACAAGAACTCAAGATAAATGACTTGTCCAAGGTCACAAAGTTGGTAAGAAGCAAAATGAAAACGGCAGAAAGGGTTTTTACATCACTTGAAGAAACCCAAGAATCTAAGGACTAAAGGATTCCAGAGACTTTATTTTTCCTGGTTTCTCTCAAAAAATCATATATTTAATTCAACAAATACTGTGCTTCTATTGACGTGTTCTAGGACAAATGTGATGGGTTCACAGAATAAACGGGGAAACAAAACAAAAAAACCCTGTGGAGCTTCCAAGCTACTTTGCAATTTCTTCCTCATGTCTAAATGTAAACCCCTCACACTGCAAATGAACATCAGGTCTTCGATGTTCTCCCTAGTGAAAGAAAGAATGACCAATAAATGAACAGGTATATGTGTGTGCAAATGTCCTGTTAGTAACAACAATAAAAACAAAGAAGGTAAAATTGTTAATTTCCAAATTATTCCGTATTCAAGATAAAACATGAACTTGGACCACTTTCTTTCTCATAATAAGATGATATCTGTCTTCCTAGTCAACGCATTCTTGTGTTGAAATGTTCAGTCGCACTTAATTCTTTAAGATAAGATCGGGGGAAAAAAAAAATCAGGCCACTGGCCTTCTAAATTTTTTACTTTCTGGTACAGAAACAGGGTGTTCCTTGTGTCACCTGTAAGGGAAGAACTGCTTTTGTTTTATAAATGGCATATAAACTCTCAGAGAGGAGGAGGCATGTTTTGTACAACTGGTACTCTAAGCAGTGTAGACACCCAAACATTGGTTGAACGGGGATGAAAAGGGAAAAATAAAACTTGTCTCCCGATACCTCTATCCTTCGGAGCTCAGAGAACCAGTTTGTTCCCTCTTCTGCTTAATAGTCCTTAATTATTTAAGTTATTTAAATATTTAAGTAAAATTAATCAACTATATTAAATAAATAAAATTATTTAAATCCGATTTAAAGAATTTTTTGGTCCATAAAAGGGAAGATATAACTAGTTCCATGTCCATTCCTGATTTTGACCAAGAAAAGGAAAAAGTAATGTACTAATGGCTCCTTTAAAACAAGCATGGTTGGGGTGGGGGACACCTTGGTATAGCTACAGCTATCAGCCATGAAGTAGACTTTTATCTTCCTCATCTCTGGGGTAAAATCAGTTCTGTAAAGTGTACAGCACACCAGAGAAAGTGGCAGAAAGCAGGGGCTCCAAGCAAAGGCTCTGAACCAGACTGCCTCCGGGACCTATCAGCCCTGTGGCCTTGGGTAAGTTCCCTCAGGAAGCCGCAGCTCCCTCACTAGAAAATGAAATACCACATACCTCAGAGCAGAGGATTACGGTGAGGAGAATATGAGGGAACACTCAGGAGTCTCCTGGTACTTAATAAGCATACTGTTGTTATTAACTGATAATACTGCTATAATTAATTCAATTATTGTGCTAAAAAAGGGTAACTGCCTTACCTTCAAAGGTACTAGAGTCGGCCTCTTGCCTTCTGAGATGGCCCACACTCTGTCTGTGGAGTGTGTTTCTTCCTGAATAAACCTTCTAAAAATAAAAAAAGGTACTAGAGTCCAACAGACCTCACTATTACTAATTTCTTGCTTTTCAGCTCAATTTTTCCTTCATATGTTTTCAAGAAAAACCAAACATAATACAACTGCTCTGCCAAAAAAAAAAAAAAAATTGTTTAACCTTTTTTTCCTCTGAATCAAAAACAGTAAAATCATTATGGAAAATGGGAAAACTCAGAAAAAAAATTTAATCACTCAAAATTCTACAACATAGAGATAAATACTAACAGCACTTTGGCATATTTCTTCCACTTTTTCCCATATATATTTTAAAATAACTGGAACCACACTGTTTATAGTTCTATATCCTGCTTTTTTCTCATACTTAATTTTATTTTGTGTGCACTTTCCCATGTCAAGAATGCTCCAGAAACATCCCTTTTACATGACTCCAGACTTTTCCATAAAGTGACCATTCCCTTAAAGTTAAAACATTTAGATTGCTTCTCTTCTTTCCAATACACATCACTATAATTAACACCTTTGTATAAAATCTTGGTGGTCATCTCTAGTTTTTGGTCCATATAGATACCTATAACTAGATCAAGGATTGTGTCTCTTAAAACATTGCCAAACCGCTTTCCAGAAAGTTCACACCAGTTTGCGTGCCTGACAGTCCCATCATGATGTCACAGCAGTGACCATACCTATTTCCTTTTAATTCCAAGTAAACAGAGACCCAAAAACTCTGGAATTACAACACAAATAGGAAAGATCTGTTATTACAAGATGCTTTTGACACTTGTAATTTGTATGAGATCACTATTATCCCATTCATTATCAGGTATATGACCTCGAACAAACTTGGAAAAGTTATAAATATGATCCTACACATTCACATTTGTATATTAAAGTCATGACTGAAGTGCCTTACAGACAGAGACTCTCAAACAGTTTCCAACTTATGAAGAATTGTGTGGAAAGGAAATTATGCCCCATCATATGAAAAAGGGATCTGTACAAGATGTAGAAAATTCAGAAATGTACACTTAAGATTTATGTACTTTTCTACAAGTAAGTTGCTACTTAATTTAAAAACAAAGTAAACAAAAAGAAAAAATGTTAAGGGAATCTGTACATAAGAAAATATGTATTCCTTGCATACACACATGTAACATCAAATCACAACTACTTTAGCTCAACTGACCATTTTTAAGCCTTCATGGCTGTTGACTAATACTAGGCATATGCTACAACCCACTCCCGCAGCAGTCAGGGTCCTTTTTCCTCATTTATCAAAGGTTTTATGTGCATTCCTCAACTGACTGACCAATCAGTGGAAGAAATTTCCTATAGGTCAGCAGCATTAAAATATTCAATGATATCAGTCCGTTAAAAATGATATTACAGGGCTTCCCTGGTGGCGCAGTGGTTGAGAATCTGCCTGCCAATGCAGGGGACACAGGTTCGAGCCCTGGTCTGGGAAGATCCCACATGCCGCGGAGCAACTAAGCCCGTGTGCCACAACTACTGAGCCTGCGCGTCTGGAGCTTGTGCTGCGCAACAACAGAGGCCGCGGTAGTGAGAGGCCCACGCACCGCGATGAAGAGTGGCCCCCGCTTGCCGCAACAAGAGAAAGCCCTCGCACAGAAACGAAGACCCAGCACAGCCAAAAATAAATAAATAAATAAATAAAAGTGAAATTCTTTAAAAAAAAATGATATTACAAAAGCAGCATCTACCAGCCTTCCACCTAAAAACTTAATAAGCATTTCTGAAAAATAAAGACCTAGTGATACTTTTTTCCCCCCAATAAATTTATTTATTTATTTATTTTTGGCTGCGTTGGGTCTTCGTTGCTGCGTGCGGGCTTTCTCTAGTTGCGGAGAGCGGGGGTTACCCTTCGCTATGGTGCACGGGCTTCTCATTGTGGTGGTTTCTCTTGTTGCGGAGGACGGGCTCTAGGCACATGGGCTTCAGAAGTTGTGGCACGCGGGCTCAGTAGTCGTGGCTCGTGGGCTCTAGAGCGCAGGCTCAGTATTTGTGGCACGTGGGCTTAGTTGCTCCGTGGCATATGGGATCCTACCGGACCAGGGCTCGAACCTGCATCCCCCGCATTGGCAGGCGGACTCTTAACCACTGCGCCACCAAGGAAGTCCAAGACCTAGTGACACTTTTAATCACCAAGCATTTAGGTACACCACTCCCAGTGACACAATTCCCTTGAAGTGAAAGCCACTCTAGCTGAAGATGCTGATTTCAAGAATCTAATAATCTTGTATTAATGCAGTGCTGACTTTCATTTGTACACAATCAATTTGTTACTGAACAAAGAATCCTCTTTAATTGCCCGTGGCAATTAACAGTAATCATTTTCCTTGTCTTATTCCTAAGCAGTGCAGGCTGCAATAGATGAAGCCTCGGTTTTGACCTTTCTTTTAAATGGAGATGGGAAGAAGTACAATGCAACAATATTTTTTTTACAGTTCAGGAGGCTATTAGCTGTAGCTGGAAAACACTCTCTCACCCCAACATTATTTAATAACTTTCTGAATTGTAATTAAAAAAAAAAGTATTATAGGGAGCTCCACACAAACAAGTCAAGGGGCAAAGTATATTTTTATCTATACATTTGTAGTTGTCTAGAGAGTTTTCTCAGAAGAAAATCAATTAGGAGCTATTCAGATACTTTTCTATTTGCCAAAGAAAATATAGATTTTTTTTTTCTTGGCTGCGCTGGGTCTTCGTTGCTGTGCGCGGGCTTTCTCTAGTTGCTTCGGGGGGGGCTACTCTTTGATGCGGTGCGTGGGCTTCTCATTGTGGTGGCTTCTCTTGCTGCAGAGCACGGGCTTCAGTAGTTGTGGCTCGCGGGCTCTAGAGCGCAGGCTCAGCAGTTGCGGTGCACGGGCTTTGCTGCTCCCCTGCATGTGGGATCTTCCTGGACCTGGGATCGAACCCACGTCCCCTGCATTGGCAGGCGGATTCTTAACCACTGTGGCACCAGGGAAGTCCCGAAATATAGATTTCAGGCCATTACATGACCAAACATTTCCATCTTATTTCTGTTAGACAAATTTACTTACACTTTTGTTACACCTGGGTGTGAATCCAGGTCAGAAATAAAATGCTCAACTTCATCAATATGCTGACTAGAAAGACAAGCTGGTATTTGTGGCCGTGGATTCCTTTTAAAATACTGTGATATGGAACCTAATGTGTGTTCAGTCTCTGAATATGAAAATCTTTAAGATTAATATGGGGCTGCCTCCAAAGCAGCTAGAAATTAATAATAGTCTATTGAACATTCACTTCCCTCACCCTACCCCATATTATATATATAGTTAATTGTTTATAACTGACTATGAATTCCTCAAGAGATTAGAAATACAGCTTGTTCTTACATCCCAGACAGGCAAGGCAGTCTAATAAAATAAACACAAATTTTAGAATCAGACAGACATGGATTTATAACATAGCCCTAGCATCTATTAGCTGTGTAGCCCTGGTCAAGACACTTAGGATATATGTGTGTATATATGTATAGGGATTAAATGCTGACCAAGAGGGCATGCCATCTAAGAGTTTCAAGCCTAAAAATAGCCATTATGGTCAGTGTACACATCTCCCCAACTCCCCCCCTCCCACCCCAAAAAAGAAAAAAGTCTTTGGCACCAGCTTGGCTTCAATCAGCATGTATGTAGTGGGGGCCTACTATGTACAAGATATTTTGTTAGGTATGATGGGAAATAATGGGAACCAACTGGTATAATCCCTTCATTTTTCTAATGAAGAAACTGTAGCCCAGAGAAGTGAAAATGATTTGGCCAAAGTCACTCAGCTAGTAAGCAGCAGAGCCAGGGCTAGAACCCAGGTTTCTTCTTTATCAATTCAACCTTGTTTATGCCATAGGAAGCTGCCTCTCAATTGTTCAAGTTTGATTACCAAACACAAATATTACAATAGTGGCTAGCAAGAGAACATTTTCCAAATAAGAAGGCAGACACTAGGAGAGCAAAAAAAGTATGAGGGTAGGAACTTCCCTGGTGGTGCAGTGGTTAAGACTCCACGCTCGCAATGCAGGGGGCCCAGGTTCAATCGCTGGTCAGGGAACTATATCCCACATGCATGCCGCAACTAGAAGTTCGCAAGCCACAACTAAGGAGCCCACGTGCCGCAACTAAGGAGCTGACAAGCTGCAACTAAGATCTGGTGCAACCAATAATTAAAAAAAAAAAAAAAAGTATGAGGGCTTCCCTGGCAGTCCAGTGATTAAGACTCTGCCCTTCCACTGCAGGGGCGCAGGTTCAATTCCTGGTCAGGGAACTAAGATCCCGCATGTCGTCCAGCACAGCAAAAATAAATAAATAAAAAATTTTAAAAAGTATGAAATACCTATAGATGCATAATGCAACATCACAACTGCCACAAATTTCATAAAATGAAAATGTTCATTTCAAAAAGGATGAAGGAGATAGGCAAGTCTGGCTACTTTTGACTAAAATAAATATTACTTTCCTGTGAGGATGCTTCATGGCTGGTTCTCTGCTAATATATCAACTTAATGGTGTCTCTTAACATCAGCGAAGCAAATAAATGAAGATTAGACTGACAGATGCCAAGTATT
Source organism: Eubalaena glacialis (assembly GCF_028564815.1). NCBI lineage: Eukaryota > Metazoa > Chordata > Mammalia > Artiodactyla > Balaenidae > Eubalaena > Eubalaena glacialis. The sequence continues at coordinate 61,000,320 of NC_083733.1, read as the reverse complement.
ATTTTCAAGAATTCTTCATAGATGAAGCCTGATAAAGCATAGTATCAAAAATTAAATTGAAATAAACTTTCAGGATGATGAACATGAATGATTTGTTTGCATTTCTTAATACCAGCATTCAAGTGCTATTCAGACCACTGCTATTTGAGAGCCTGGGTCAACAATGACTCAGCTTGAAAAATTCCATACTGTTTTTAAGAGGTATATGGTTTTAGTTATGTAGTTAATACAATCTGGATGCCCCTTTCTCCCCAAATTATAAACTAATCTTCATGTGAATGCCTGAAAAAGAGGCAAGTGTTTATTTTATTTTTGAAAAAGCATACAACAAAGGTAATCCAATTCATTTTACTGCATCCCCTGGGGAAAGAGCCCCCCCACTGCCTGGCCCATTCTGGGTTACAGGATCTGATGGGGGGGGGGCGGTGGGCGGTGGTTAAGAGTAGCACCAGGAGTCCAGTCCCAGTCCCAGCTCTGATGTGGTATGTGATCCAGGGCGAGAATCTACAATCAGAGCTGAATGGCACACAAGACTTCAGGCTACGAATGTGAAGCCCAGAGAGGTAAAGCGTTCTGTCCAAGTGTCCCTCTAATTAGGTTAAGGCCTAGACCAGAAGGTCTCCTACCCGTATGCCCATTACTTTTTCAACTATGACAGGAAGCCTGTCAGCATGCCCCTCGCAAGCTTTCCATTTCCCCAACTGTAAATGAGGAGGCTAGACGAGGCACTGAGCTTCAAACTGTTGTTCCAAACCCAAGGGTTTTCTGCTGGTCGCCTTCCCTCTTCAAGCAGAGAATCTCCAAGTTTACCTATTTCATATAGTGTGGAAAAGAAATTTTAAACGACTGAACTAGATGATAAATAAAATGTCACAGTGACTGAGTATGTTAACACACTGTTTAGACTGCCAGTTGGTGAATGACAAGAGTCAAAGCAGATCACAGGAAGGCCCTACAAGAGACCTAACACCTCTCAGAACACCACAGCAGACGGAAGAGGGGAAAGCAGACAAGACTAGAGGGAAACAGACAACTAGTCTCATCTTTTCAGTCTCCAACTGTATTGACCTGATATGTTTCCTCATCACATACAGACTGACCAAACACCTATGAGGCTGTAGTTTACAGTCACCTATGCAACCCTCACTCTTCCCAGACTGTCCTTTGTCAAAAGTCACCATCAGGCCCATGGATCTGCACAAGGACAACTTGCATGTGTCCAGTATCAAGAGGAATGACTATTTTCTGATCTTTTTATTGTCCTAAATCTTTGGCCTTCATCATAGCAAGAAAAAAAGGGGCAGAGAGTAAGGGAGGGGGGACATAGCCAAAAAGAAAGGCTAGTATAAAAAAAGACAGGAACTTTAATCAGTCCAGTAATACAAAGATTTTCTAGGCAGGGCAAGAGCCCTTGAAGACATATTACGAGGTCGAAAACAGTCGTCTACCGCCATCCCCCACTCCACACCCCACCCCCAACTGGCACATTAAATGTTCCAGAAGGCCAAGGCTACCACCTCAGATTTCTGTAGCACCCAATTCCTTCATGAAAGCAAATGTTGATACAGGGGTTGGAGCCTCTGCTACCATCAGAGAAATCTGACAAGCTCTGGAACATCAGTTACCAGTTTAGGAAGAAAAATCAGCTCTTTGTTCTTCTGTCTCCTCTCTTCCTATTATGTAAACGTAAGCTTTGGGCACGCAGAAACTTTCTATGCTGCCAGTGATGTTAAAACCCTGGAACACGAATTTAAGCAGTACTGCATACACAGTTGTTTTTATTCTTAATTAGCTGCCACTTCCAAATTAAGAATAAAAAACAACTATTTATACCAACATGAGGAACATAAACTCAAACAAATTCAGAGAATTAATCATGGTTCACAAGGCCAAAACTCAGAAATGAACAGAAACTAACAGAAATGAACCAAAATTCTTAAAGTCAATAATGAAGACAAATGCCACAGATGATTAAAATTACCAGACTCTGCTTGTCACAAAACTTAAAGTCCTAAGAACTTAGAAACTAAAGGAGCCATATGGATCTACTATCCAGCCCCCCTCACCGTCTCACATACAAATGCCCTAACATTTGATGAGTCAATAGTTCAATTCTGTAGATGACAGTGAATGTTTTTTATTTCACATGCATTCACACAGAACTATTCTAAATAAGTGCTGAAGTAAACAAAGTTTGATTATAGCTCAGTTAAGAAATAAAGTCCTTCCAGTAAACGCTCCTTCACAGCTCGATGGCTGCTTTAATATGCAATTGCCCTAGGCCACAGGGGGAAAAAAAAATCAGGCTTTTGATTTACTTAAGAAATAAAATAAATAAACCTAGAACATGCAAAAGCTTCCTTCTCCCAAGGTAAGGAAGGAAAACGCTTGTCTGGTTTTCTGTAAAAACCACCTCTTCCTCTGAATGAATTTCCTAAACCCTACCCCCAACATAAGATCACTGAAGCTCAAGGAAAAGGCAGCAAAGGTACATTTCGCAGGCAATAAACCAAAAACCCAATCATATCAGCCAGTTCCTGGCACCCATTTCTCACTCTACCAAATCAGGGCAGTCAAAAGGCTGGGGGAGTGTCAGGGTGCACTCACATACTCCTGGTACACCAATAAGCCCCCTCCCTTTCCCAAACATGGATCTACCTGTAAGCACTCAGCTCCTGTGGCTAGGAGCGCCTGCAATACCACAGGGCAGAAATCTAAGTGACACTTGGCACTCTGTTTCAACAAACAACTGCAAAGAGCTTTCCAAACCCAGGCCCTCACCATTTTGAAGACCAGGAAGCTGAATCCTTCCTGGGTCAGAGGTGAAAAAGAAATAAGCCCACTTTCCACCACCCCTCCCAAAGGTCACAAAGCAAACCAGAGGCCATTAGGGAAGGCAAGACTGCTTCTGCAGACCCAGAGCAGTAAACACCAAGTGCGACCACAACCCCCGGTGGGACTGGGGAGAACTCGAGAACTGGCATTTCCCCAGCCGAAGGTAAAACAAATATATGACTTGTCAGCTGGAAGAAAACCAAAAAAGCATACTCCTAAATTCTCCCAAAGGGTGCTGGCTTGTAGGTGAAAGGGGGAGAGGGTACAACTGTCTCTTTACAATAGCTCAGAGAAGGAGGGAGGGAAAGTGAGAAAGAGAAGACAGACCTGTGAGCAGCTGCACGCTCCTTTTCCGAAGGACACAAAACTGCAAAGCCCAGGGACCCGAAGGGGCTGGGGAGCAAAATGGGAGCGGGAAAGGAAGCGGGGCAGTGGAAAGGAGATCTACCCCCACCACCACTAACCTTGGCAGAAATGGGGGAGATGGGGGAGACACTCCCAGACTCAAGAGCAGTAACCAATCAACCAACCCCCACCTATTTACTCAGATCTCACAGGATCCCTCGAGATAAAACCCTCAGGGTCAGAGAGCTGAGAGAATCTGCAGTCTAAACCTGAGCCTGCAGAAGCCTAGGCCCAACCCAGCCCCTTCCCCTCCAAAGCTGAGGGATGGAGACCAGAGAAAGGCATGCCTAAAGAAGGGAAGCACCCAGTGGGAATGGGCAGGTCAAGCGGAGAAGCTGGGAGAAGCAAATCTGATAGGAACTAAATGGGAAAAGAAGAAGCCTAGCAAGATACAAGGGGAAAGAAAAGATGAGGGAGAAAACAAGGCAATGAAGAACAGATCTGGGAGAGGAATCACAAAAGGGAGGGAGACTCTAGCCCAGAACTGAGATAGCTCCAAAAGGAAGCTGGGGTGGGGGGAGTGACAAGTAGGAATGGTTGGGAAAACATCTCTATACTGGGCAGAGCAGGGAGAAGGAGACTCAATAAGGGGGTAAGAGGTAGGGCAAAAAGGGGAAGACAAATACGAGCAAGGAGAGAGTGGAGGTTGAGAGCTGAATCAAAATGGTGGGGTGATAGAAGATCAGGTGGAAAACTTAGAATTGAGAGGCAACAGAGGTGCGAGGCAGTCACAAGATGACCAGAGTTAAAGAGGACCACACCGAGAGGGGACAGCAGTAAGAAAATTAAAATGGGTCCAAAAAATAGGTGGACAAGTGGACAGCTCCAAAAGGGGCAGAGCTGTGAGGAAAGCATTAAATAGAGAGGATGGGGCAGAACTGAACAAATGAAAGAGCAGGTGCAAAAAGGATATGGGGCAAGTCTGAGGTGCAAAATGGGAAGGGAAGGGGTGATGGATCAGAAACAAGTTATCGACGGTTCAGTGAGGTGAAGGACAAATCTAAAAAGGGCCAAAATGAAGAGGACAGGACTTGGAGAAACAGGCTGGAAGCAGGTCTTACACAGAGAAGTACTGAAGGGGAGACAGGTCAAAGGAAGCTGGAGCAAATGAATGGAACCGCTCAAAAGAGGGCCAATAAGGAGGTGGGAAAGAGAGGAAACGGCAAGGAGAACACTGGGGCGGAACTGGGGACTGCAGGGCTTGAGGCTGCGGAGAGGCTGAGTTCGGGAGAAAGGTCAGAGAAGTGAAAGGCAGAAACGAGAGAGCTGCAGGGTCAGAGAAGGGGGAGGAGGCTGCCTCATGGAAGGCAAAGTCAGAAAGCAAGCAGGCTGGAGGGCACAGCAAGATCTGAGATTGGATGAGGGGCAGAGTGGGGAGGCAGAAAGGTCTGGAAGAGAGGAAAGGATCTGAATGGCAAACGAGAGCAAGGTCTGAGCAGGGGAGGAGGCAAGCATGGTGCATCGGAGTCCGAGAGGGGGCAGGGAACTGAACTGAGGCAGACGAGGGTCAGAGAGTCCAGGGGTATGGGGGGGCGGTGGAGCAGGTTTTGTCAGCGGGCAGTAGGGCCCAAGAGGGACGTGGAATTAAGGCCAAGGAGAAGACCTGGGAGCAGCAGTGCCAAGACGAACCGGGTCTTGGATGAATCACCAAGGAGGTGGAACCACAGGTCCTAGAGGGACAGCTCCTGGCGGTGAAACAGCGGAGGGTTACAGAACATGGGTCAAAGAAGGGGACAGATCCAGGGTGGGGAGAGAGGAATCGAAGAAGGCAGAAGGATCACGAATCTCAAAGTGCGGGTCCAGAATTAAGGGATGCGGAAGGGTCACTGAGGAGGTGGATCCCATGAGCACTGCAGAATCTAGGAGGGGCGAAGGGCATCACTGAGGGGCGGAAGAGGGAAGGGGGAGGCGCAGAATTGGGAGCAGAGTGGGGGGGGAGGCCGAGGCAGACACCGAGATCCCAATGGGTTGGAGAGTGGGGGCAGACGCGGCGACAGCAGGGCTGGGCGGGCAGGGGCAAGTCCGAAGAGCAGACGGGCCCCGGCGGGCCGGGCCGCAGCGCGAATCGGCGGGGTCGGCGGGGCCCGGGGGGGCTGGGGGGCCGCTCCCTCCCCTCCCCCTCCGGCTCCTCCATTGTTCGCGGGCTCCGGGCCCCGCCGTCCCCGCCTCCCCCGGACCCCGCAGCGGGGCGGCGCCCGGCCTCGCCGCCGGGGCCCGCGAGCTCGCGCACTCACCAGCTGGGCGCCCTCAGCGCGGCCCTGGCCTCCGGGATCCCGGCAGCGGCGACGGCGGCCCCGGCGCCATGTTCTGCTACTCCTCGTTCAGCGGCAGCTGAGGCGGCGGCGGCGGCAGCTCCGGCGGCGGGGGGCCGGGCAGACCCTCCCTCGCGGGCTCCCTCCTCCGCCTCCTCCACCTCCTCCTCCCGCCGCTCCGCGGCTCTCCCTCGGGGCGGGGGGCGGGGAGGGGAAGGGGGGAGGGGCGGGAACCAGGGGGAGGGCGGATCAGCCTTGCTCGCTCCTTCCCTCCCTCCTTCGCAATGGCGGCGGCGGCGCCTCCTTCCTGCGGTCGCCGCTCCCGCGCACGCTCCCCCCTCGCTGCTGCGCGTGCGTGGCGCGGGGACCGTTGCGGGGGGATAACGGCCCCTCAGGGCGCGCCGCGAGGGGATAACCGGCGCGTGGCACGGGAGAAGCGAGAGCGCGTGCGCGCCCGAGGGACTCACTGCCACCGCATCGGCCGCGTCCAGGGAACGGGTGCGGAGGGCGCAGTGCGCGTGCGCCCCCAAGAAATGCCGCTAGTGCGGTGGCTGCGGCTCGAGACAGAGCGCGAGGCGACCCGCGACCGGGCAGAGGAATGGGGTGGCCAAGTGCGCGTGCGCGGGAGGGGTTGCCAGCCGCCGCGGCTACTCGCGCGAGGCGGAGGGAGTGGTCCTCGAGAGGCGCGCGCACCCTTGCGCGCGCCAGAAGCAGCCGAAACCCTCCTCGCCCTGGCTCTTGGAGAAAACGGGAGGGGAGAGGCATGGCCCAGCTTTGGGGGCGGGAGCGAAGGGCGCGATCCCGCTCGCGCGGGACCTGAGCAGCCAATGAGAGGCAAGGGGCGGTGGGTTTGCCGCGCGAGCGCAGCCCCGGGGAAAACGGAGGAGGAGAGAGGGAGCGACGTAACTTGGGGCGGTGGGGCGGGGCTGAGGAGGAGGGAGCGCACCCAGTGGAGGAGTTGATTGGGGAACACGAAGAGGCGTGGCCCGCCTTAGCCCAATAGGAGCCTAGCACTTCGTCGATCGGGAAGAAGGGGCGGGGCTGAGGAGCGCGTGCTCTTTTACCTGGCAGAGAAGAAAATCTGCAGGTAACGAGTGCCTTATTACAACTTGCTTTGGGTTCTGTGATCGCCTGATCCCGGAAGAGGCGCGAGGGCCTGGTCCCGCATGCAGCCCTGGCCTCCAAGTCGGCATTGTGTAAATGACTGCAAATCAAATGTCAGTTCGGGAGCCCGGAGGGGAAAGAGTAGTGATGGGAAGGGGCACCGCTGTAACCCCTGAATTCCTCTGAACTGAAGAGGGGTTCCTCTGGGACCCCTCCGGAAGTACGGGTCTTGGAAGATGAGCGTTCTGGGAGCCCAGTCAATATTTAAGGAGTGCATGAAGAAAAGCTATGCTTCTTATTGCATTTTTCATTTCTTTACTCAGTCTCCTCATCTAAAAAATGGAATGATAATCTTAGCTCTTTAGTAAGGTTTGCAGGGAGAATTAAATGAGTTCTATTTGTAAAGCGCTGAAAATCATGCCTTGCTCTATAAACGCTGATAAATAAAATTACATGCGCTCAAGTTTTGTTTTGTTTTTGAGGTCATATCTCAATGCTTTTTTAAAAAATTGAAGTGTGGGGCTTCCCTGGTGGCTCAGTGGTTAAGAATCCTCCTGCCAATACAGGGGACACGGGTTCGAGCCCTGGTCCGAGAAGATCCCACATGCCGCGGAGTAACTAAGCCCGTGCACCACAAGTACTGAGCTTGTGTGCCACAACTACTGAAGCCTGCGCGCCTAGAGCCTGTGCTCCGTAACAAGAGAAGCCACCGCAATGAGAAGCCCTCGCACTGCAACAAAGAGTAGCCCCCCGCTCGCAGCAACTAGAGAAAGCCCGCGCACAGCAACGAAGACTCAATGCAGCCAAAAAATACGTAAATAAATAAATTAAATAAATCTATAAAAAAATAAAATAAAATAAAATTGAAGTGTGCTCAAGTTTTAAAGCATCCCATCAAATAAAGGTTTTCTGATTACTGATGACGGTCGTTTCCACTGACTCCCTTTTTTTTAAAATTTAACACTTTTAATGCATTAACTTTGATTTTTAGATGCTCATGACTTGTTTTTGGGGGGGCGCCCCACGTGGCATGCGGGATCCTAGTTCCCCCAGCAGGGATCCAACCCGTGCCCCCTGCAGTGGAAGCGGGAGTCTTAACCACTGGACCGCCAGAGAAGTCCCTGTTCATGACTTTTTTTAAAGTTTGTTTTTAGCGCTGTGGGCTAAACAAATCCAATGCGTGGGCCAGATTTTCTTTAGGTGCCACTGCAAGCCCTGGTTTGTAAGTGATTTTGAGATCTATCACTTGAGAACACCAGAAAAACGGGAGAAGGGACATCGGATTCCCCTACCTCAAATGAATACGTGTTTATAACTCCAGTGCCGTGTTCTAGGCCCTTCCAATCTTGGGAAATTTTTGAACTGGCAGCACCTAGAGAAGAGAGAAGCCTGGGCTCACTCTGGCTCCAGATGCCCCTCTCCCCTTCTTTTGGAGCCCATCGACCCTGTCTTATCATTCAAGTCTCACTCGAAGTCACTTCCTCAGGGCGGCCTTGCAGATTTGGCCTAACCCTCATATTTTGATAAAAATGGGCACTTTATGCTAGGCAACATTCTAAAGCACTTTAAACATATTAACTCACTTAACCCTCAGAACACCTTACAAGTAGGTGAGAGTTGTTATTCTGCTAAACTAAGGCACAGAGAGGTTACACAGCTAGTGAGTGGCAGATGTGAGATTCAAACCCAGACAACTGGGGTCAGATAGCTGCACACCTAGTACTTCTTCACAGCACTCCATCAGGGGTTGAAGTTCGGTATGGGTATCACCATTTTTTTCTTTTTTTTTTTTTTTTTGGCTGTGTTGGGTCTTTGTTGCTGCACGTGGGCTTTCTCTAGTTGCGGAGAGCCGGGGCTACTCTTCATTGCGGTGCACGGGCTTCTCATTGCGGTGGCTTCTCTTGTTGTGGAGCACGGGCTCTAGGCGCGCAGGCTTCACTAGTTGTGGCACGCGGGCTCAGTAGTTGTGGCTCGCAGGCTCAGTAGTTGTGGCGCACGGGCTTAGTTGCTCCACGGCATAGGGGATCTTCCCGGACCAGGGCTCGAACCCGTGTCCCTTGCATTGGCAGGCGGATTCTTAACCACTGCGCCACCAGGGAAGTCCCTGGTATCACCATTTTATGTGTGAGCCCTTTGAAGGCAGGAATTCTAGCTGGTTCCTCAGTCTGGAAAATGGCCCACAATAAATACTTGCTAATGAATGAATGAATCTAATTCTAAACAAAGGGGATGACGGCTGGCACTGCAGGCGTGGTAGCCAAGACACAGCCCTTGTTTAATGACTAACTCCTTTCCCTCTTTCAGATACTAGCTCAGATGTCCCCTCTTCCGGGAGGCCCTCCCTGAGGCCCTGCCAGTCTCCCTCTAGGCTTCCACAGCACCTTCGGGTCCTCCAGCCAAGCCCTGACCACCCCTGGGTTGTTCCCCTATACTGATAGGTCTTTCTATCCCACTGGCCTGTGAGCCCCATGAGGACAGGGTGGGGATGTCCCAATCAACGTTGATGTTCCTAGCACAGGTCCAGGCACAAGGCAGGGGCTCAGGCAGTGTTTCCCTGGATGAACGAAGGGAATCATCAAGGAGGGCCTTCCCAGCTCTGCATTTCTTTCCAGTGCACAAGAGGTCGGGTGTTGGTTGAGCAAGCCAACCACAGGAAGCAGGCTTCCCTGGGGGCAGCCGCCTCCGCGCACCTGGCTAACCTCCACTCCAGGATAAATAGACAAGCGAGTAAACAATTAGCTGACAGAGAGAGGTGCCGACTGCCGGCCTAGGCCACTGTCAAGATTTCCCAAGCATGGACCTAGAGGCCCGAATAGCTGGGACTGGAGGTCACACCAACCTTGGAGCTGGAATAGGTGTGAGGCGGGACCTGGGGATCTGGATCCGCATCGGGGAGATGCACAGGCAGAAAAATCCACAAAAGAGTTCTGCAAAGAGAGTGGAAGTGCTGGGGCATATTCTCTCTCCACTCCTCAGAGTCAGAAAGAATCAGAGGGTGGGGACCAGGTCTCAGCTTGACCAAGGAGTCGGTGAGCTCACAGCGCCGCCTACAAACCGAACTGAGGAAGCTGCAGCTAGCTGATGCTGCGGGTGTTATGTCAAAGAGAGGTGAACGCTTCCGCCATTGGCCGGAAGAGCAGCCAATCACGAGGAAGGAACGGGAGGCGGGGATGCCTAGGCTCAGTGCAAAATCCCAGCGCCTGGCCAGTGTTTGACACATAGTGGCACACGCTAACTGTCTGATGGAAGGATGGATGATGAACCTCCCAATTTTTATGAACTTTAAAAATGGAGGGAATTCCCTGGTGGTCCAGGGGTTCGGACTCCGCGCTTCCACTGCAGGGGGCACGAGTTTGATCCCTGACGGGGGAACTAAGTTCCCTCATGCTGCGTGGCACGGCCAAAAAAGAGAGAGAGAGAGAGAGAGAGAGAGAGAGAGAGAGAGAGAGAGAGAGAGAGAGAGAGAGATCCCATTAAAAAAAATAATTAAAAAAAAACAAAATAAAACATGCACACCGAGAAGTGCACAAATCACAAGTGTACAGGTCGATGAATATTCCAAGACAACACGCCCTTGTAACCAGCACCCAGATAAAAAAACAGAATGTGACCAATCTCTGAGAAGCCCCCCCACCCTGTCCCCTTCCAATCACTCCTCTCCCCCCTACAAGGAGACCCCCTATCCTGATTTCTATGCTTATTTTAGTTTTAGTTTTGCCTGTTTTAATACTTTACATAAACGGAATTAAATGGTCTCTTTTGATCAACATAGTTTGTTGGATTTATCCACGTTACTTTGTGTAAATGGAGATCGTTCATTCTCAGTGCTGTGTAGTATTCTACTGTGTGAAGAATCCACGATGTATTTATACATTCTACTGTTGGTGAGCATCTGGGTAGTTTCCACTTTTTGGTTATTATGAATAGCGCTGCTATGAACAGTCTAGAACATGTCTTTTGGTAAATATTTGTACTCATTCCTGCTAGGTATGTACGTGAGAGTGAAATTGCTGGTCACAGGGTGTGCATGTGTACTTCAACCAGTTTCCCAAAGTGGATGCACCTATTTACATCCCCAGAGACATGCAGAAGAATTTCAGCTGCTCCACGTTTTCCCAAACACTTGATATTGTCCATCTTTTTAATTTTGGCCATTCTAATGGCTGTGTAGTGGTATCCAGCTGTGGTCTTAATTTGTCTTATCCCATTGATTAATGAGGTTGAGCATCGTTTCATATATACATGAGCCATTTGAATAGCATCTTTTGTGAAATGCTGTTCAAATCTTTTGCCCACTTTTAATTGTGTTATATATTCTTTTAATTATTCTTAATTACCAATAATACATGAATTTCTTGTGCTTACAAAATTTTAAAATACACCAGATAAGATGCACTCTCCTTGGACAACCCAACCCCATCCCCTCGCCTTTCTAGAAATGTGTTTTCTTCCAGACATCTCTATATATTTGCCTGAATGCACATATTTTGTTATGTGACTGCATATGAACTAGCTGACTTTTCCCCTATCAATGCATATTTTGCCTCTGTCCAATTTTTCCCTATGACAAGCATGTTGAAATGACACCTCAAAGGAAAGGGTCTTTCCATGTTCTGTAGTAAAGAGGAAGTGCTGGGACTAGTCCTTTCTGTCTATATCTATATTCCATAGATGAGATTCTTGAGAGCAGGCCATGAGATTCTTGAGAGCAGAGACAAGGTCTGTTTCCTGCTTGCACACTCTGCCTAACTCTGTCCCTAACTCCTCAGCTAGGCTAGGTGCCTCTGCTTTAAGCAATTGTGGTAGCCAGGCCTCCAAGACGGACCCCGCTTATTCTCACCTAGTATTCAGGTCCCCTCCTACCTTGGATAGGGCAGTTCCAGGTACCAATAAGATAATGTGGAAATAACAGGGTGTGACTTTGAGGCCAGGTCATAAAACATATTGCAGCTTCTGGCCTTGCCCTTTCTTGGATCATTCACTCTGGGGGAAAACAGCTCATGTGTCCTTGTGGAGAGGGCCACCTGCGAGGAACTGAGGCCTCCTGCCAACAGCCAGCATTAATCAGCCAACCCCATGAGTGAGCCCCTGGGAGGGAGATCCTTCAGGGCCAGTCGACTGAGCCTTCAAATGACTGCATTCTCAGCTGACATCTTTTTTTTTTTTTTTTTTAATATTTATTTATTTGGTTGCGCAGGGTCTTAGTTGTGGGAGGTGGGCTCCTTAGTTGTGGCATGTGAACTCTTAGTTGCGGCATGCATGTGGGATCTAGTTCTCTGACCAGGGGTCGAACCCGGGCCCCCTGCATTGGGAGCGTGGAGTCTTAACCACTGCACCACCAGGGAAGTCCCCCAGCTGACATCTTGACTGCAACCTCATGAGAGACACCAAACCAGAATCACCTAGGTAAGCTGCTCCCAAATTCCCGATCCACAGAAGCTGTGTGAGATAAGAAATATTTATTGTTATTTGCTCAGTAATTTGTTATTTATTTGCATATGTCATTTAAGTCTATTTCCCCTGCCAAACCATGAATGACGTCAGGGTGGGGACAGTGTCTGTTTTCTTTTATTATGGCAATTTCCAAACATAAAGTTTGAAAGTTTTACACAGTGAATGCCCATATACTCAGCATCTAGATTCTATAATTTTGCTTCTTTTCTTTTCACCTCTCTATCCTTTAATCAATCCACTAATCTAACTTACTTTTCTGATATATTTTAAAATTAATTTTAGGGACTCCCCTGGTGGTCCAGGGTTAAGAATCCGTGCTTCCACTGCAGGGGGCTCGGGTTTGATCCCTGGCCGGGAAACTAAGATCCCGCATGCTGCATGGCGCGGCCAAAAACAAACAAAAAAGAGACAAAAAAACAAAAAACAAACCAATATGCATATCATCAAATAGAGCTCAATATTTACTGACTATTTTTGTTCAGGTAAATTTTATGTAAGGTGAAATGCACAAATCTTGTGTATCATTTGTTGATTTTTGATGTATATCTACATCCATGTAACTAAAACCTCTTTCAAAGTATAGAATATTACTATGCCAAATCCAACATAATCCTCACCTCCTAGCCCCCTGCCCACAGAGACAATCACTGTTCCTGTTTTTACATCATAGATTAGTTTTACCAATTTTAGTCTTCATGGTCATTCAAACAAATCACATAGTAACTACTCATTCGTGTAAGACTTCTTTTACTTAGCATTACACATGTCTGTTTTCTTGATATCTATTACTTCATTCATTCAGCAGATGTTTATCAAACAAACACCAGACTTGTGCCAGGCACTGAGCTGGGCACTGGAGATCAGGGCTGGGACCAAGGGGAGGCAAGCCAAGTGCTCACTTTCAGGCTCTTGCAAGGGCTGGGTCAGCACCTAAGAGTGAGTGCCTTTTCAACTTTTTTTTTTTTTTGGCTGCGCCCCGCGGCATATGGGATCTTAGTTCCCTGACCGGGGATCGAACCCACACCCCCTGCATTGGAAGCATGGAGTCTTAACCACTGGACCGCCAGGGAAGTCCCGAGTGAGTGCCTTTTTCACCCTGGGCACATTGCTTACCTTATCCTGGTCCCAACCCTGTTGGAGATAAAGCAGTGCAAGAGACGGAAATGATCTCTGACCTCTTGTTGCCCCTGCAATTATTCAATAGCTATGTGTTGGTTCTTCTGCCAATACTACACTTTTAATTTACATTGTTCTAGGATATGGTTTGTTTTTATTAGGGCGTCTCCCCCCAGTATCAATACCTTTACTGAGTGCTTACTATGTGCCACCGTGTTCTAGGTGATGTAGATACAGTTAATAGACAGGGTCCCTGCTCTCAACAGGGACCTAAGGGGAGATCCAGACAACAGACCCACACACCCCAAATAAATCATTAACAGTCGTAAAAAGGCTTAAAAAAATCAAACTAACTGCTGACCTAGAGAATTTGAGGGGTCGGAGAGGGGGACTTTTGTATGTTGGGTCCTCTATACAGTACTGTGGAGGTGCTGTTTAAGCTAGAGGAAGAAAAGAGGTCAGCCAACAAATAAATGGGGGAAGGATTTCCAGGGAACAGCGCAAAGGAAAGGCACTGAGGTGGGAAAGCACTTGGCCTGTTTGGGTAACTGAAAGAAGGCAGGTCTGCCTCTGGATAGGAAGTAAGAAGACCCCTATTACCTGATGTATGTTAACAGTGAACATTCATGATTTTAATATTTATTGAGCACTTACCATGTGTTGAGCACTGTGCTAAGTACTTTGGAAACTTACCGAAGCTTTACAACAACCCTACTGAGGTGACCCCTTGATCACCCCTCTTTTACAGATGAAGAAATTGAGTTAAGAGGTGAAATTGCTGGCCCAAAGTGCTAGGAAATGCGATGGCAGGATTTGCACACAGTTCTGACTTCCAAATTCATGCTCTTAAACCACTGTCCGTCTCCCACAGAAAACACTCAACACATTTTAAACAAAGTACTGGGTGAACACGGAAAGACAGTTACATTTCTAGCTCCCCCAACGCAGTTTCTTATTTAAAACAACTATTCCCAGCGTGTCCTTTCCGCCTTGGCGGGGAGGTGGAGGGAGGCTGGAGGAAATACATTTCCCAGGACGCAGCGCTCGCCTCGCTGGCCGTCAAGCTTGTCGGGAATTGTAGTCCTCCGAGGACTACAATTGGCCCACGGCTGGGAGCCGTGTATTTGGAGTCCGAACTGTGCGGTAGGTAGCCATGTATTTGGAGTCCAGACTGTGCGGTAGGAAAAGGACAGTCGCGCAGCATGCTGGGAAGCGAGACCGGCTCTTTTCCCAGGCTTGCCTCCCAGACAAGCGAACCCATTTTTTTTCGGACTACAATTCCCAGCGGGCTGTGCGCGAGAGGGCGGGCGAGTTCGTCTCCCGGAAGTCCGCTCTAGCCCTCGGTCCCCCAACAGCTGCCAGAGCCGGAGCCACCCAGAAGCCGCGGGACCAGGGCCGCTGGGGTCCGGACGGGGGTCGCCATGGTAACGGGGGCGCGCCCACGCTGGGGACGGGGGAAGGGTGGGTCCACGTGCAGGTACTGGAGACTCGTTGGGATACTGACAAGCCGCCCCTGCTGCTGTGCGATGGTCTGGGCCGGGCGCGGGCTCTCGGGATTGGGGCCGATCAAAGGCCGGGGAAGGGGGGAACTGGGAGGTGGTTCTGGGCGCTGGAGTGTACCAGGGTTCTCGAGGCCAGGGAGCTTTGGAGACCAGGTGGCAAGGGGAGAGGGCTGTGCGGGAGGGAGACACTGGAGATGGCTGGAGGGTTTTGAAACTGGGAGGCAAGAGATCAGGGAGGATCTCAGATGGGCAGAAGGAATTGGAGGTGGGGAGGGGATATCCTAAGAGGAGGACTCTCTGGGAGCGTGGCAGGAGAGTTGAAGAATGGGAGACATTGTGATAGGAGAGAGGGGGTCTCTAGAGGCAGGAAGCTGACATTGCAGGCGGAGGGGGGTGTTGGAACTGGGCCGGATACTGCTGATGAGAGAGGTATCTCAAGGGGAAGAGACTGGACCCTGGGAACGGGAAGTAGACAGCTGTAGAGAATGGGGCTTTAATGTCAGGGAAAGTGTGCAATAAAAGGGGGAAGACTTGGCGTAGGGAATGAATGCTAGAAATGAGTGGGAAGCAATGGAGTAGGTCTTTGCAAGAGGAGGGGTCTTGGAGAATAGGGAGTAGGCATGGAAGTGGGAGAGGTGGGGATGGGGCTTTGGGAGCAAGGACTGGGCATTGGATTTGTCACCCCTCCCCGGGGATCGGGATGGGGCGACCTGACAGAGGGCACTGAAATGGAGAAAGCGGGAGTCAAAAGGGAGCAACTCCAGGGTAGGGGGCTTGGAGACGGAGAAGGTTGGGGAGCATCAAGAGGGGACATCAGAGGGGCGAGGATACAGGAGGGAAGGGACTTCTCATTGTGGATTCCCTGAGGTGGAGATATTCTAACTGGGAGGAGAAACAGGAAGAGGTGTGTGAGGGAATTTAGGAGGAAGAGGCAGAGCTCTCCCTCAGCTGTGTAGACTGGCTTCTATGTCTCTCCTCCCTAGATACCCCATCTATCTCTGGCTCTGCCCCCAGGCTGTGGCTGCATGGCGTGGGTCCCCCCAACTCCCACCCCACGCCCTTTCCCTGCCTGCCAGGACCCCTGCCCTGCTAGGAAGTGGTTTTCCCTGGCTCAGCAGAAAGGGTTCTTGGAAGGAGAGTGTAATATCATGTTTCTGTGCAGCCTGATTGGTTGGGGGAGTAGGGATGGAGTGTGTGGAGAGTGAGGCTTAGGAAAGAGAGCGGACTCTCGCCGTTGGGTGGAGGCTCCCACAAGTGAGGGTAAGGGGGTTCAGAGCAAAGCCTTTGGACTCCCAGCTCTGCTTTCTGGCTGTGAGACTTCCTTTCTCTGAGCCTCAGTTTCTTCATCTGTAAAATGGGCATAAGCATGCCCATCTCAAACAGAACTGAGCCTAAAGGCAGGCTTCCTAGCTACGTGAACTTGGGCCATGGTTTTCTCAAAATCAAATGCCGATGAATTATAATATTACTAAGACCTAATATTTGTATAACACTTAGTATGTACTAGTCACTGTATTATACCTCTTATATTTAATAACTCATGCAACAGTTTCCTGAGGGAGGTACTCTCGTTATATCCATTATACAGAGGGAGAAACTGAGGTCCGGAGAGGTTAAGTAACTTGCCTGCAGACACACAGCCAGCAGTGCCAGGATTCATTCGGGCTCTGTAGTCTGTGTTCTTAGCCACTTGGTCAAATGCCTCAGTCATAATAGCTAATTTTATTGAGCACTCAGTATGTAATAGGCACTATACATAGCACTTCCGGGATCAACTTGTTCAGTGTTTATAGTAGCCCTATGAGAGTTGAGCTGGCTTTTCAGAATCATAAAAACACATTTCCTAGCCATCACTGATGATGATCGTAGCCGACACCGAGCGAACCTACTAGTGCCAGCTACTAGACTAAATTTATCAACTTATTTAACCTTCAGAACACCCTGACAAAGTGGGTCTTCTATGGAAACTTGTTTTGCCGCGGTGAGGGTGGGGGGGAACTGAGGCTTAGAGGGGCGGATCTTTTGTCCAAGGTCAGGGAGACGAGAGTTGGTGGAGCCTGGGACTTAGTGCCCTAGAAATGACTGCAGAGTTGGCCAGAGAAATCACAGGGGTGTTGGAGGGACCTGGGACAGGAGTGTGTGGCCAGGCCAACCTGGCTGGGCTCTGGGGCGTGGCTGAGACCCTTGGAAGACAGGCCGAAGGGACACGTGGGCCCTGTCTCCCCTGTGGGGATGGGTGGGGCTGTTGGGCAGGGCCGCCCAGCCCTGGCCCGCCCTCCCCACCCCTCTCCCTCCTTCCTCCTCCTGCTGCCCCCAGATCCGCTTCATCCTCATCCAGAACCGGGCAGGCAAGACCCGCCTGGCCAAGTGGTACATGCAGTTTGATGACGATGAGAAGCAGAAGCTGATCGAGGAGGTGCACGCCGTGGTCACTGTCCGAGATGCCAAACACACCAACTTTGTGGAGGTGACGGGAAACTCCCCCTCCCCCCCCGCCCCCGGCCAAAATGCCCCCCTCCCCCACTCCCTTGCTTCCTTTTGACCCCTCCTTCCCAGCCTCCTGCCCAACCTCTAATGGCAATAACCCCTCACGCCCTCCTTCCTTCCCACATTCATTTATTCAACATGCTTGCCGTCTTCCTTCCTTTGGGGGGTACTTTTTAGTGTGAAAATTTTCCGGCGTACAGGTTAGTACGAGAGAGAAGTTGATTGCAAACTACCCAGACTTCATAGTATTAAGAGTTTGCTTTTGTTTTTATTTTTATAAATTTATTTATTTATTTATCTAATTTTGGCTGTGTTGGGTCTTCGTTGCTGCACGGGCTTTCTCTAGTTGCGGCGAGCGGGGTCTACTCTTCCTTGCGGTGCGTGGGCTACTCTTCCTTGCGGTGCGTGGGCTTCTCTTGTTGCGGAGCACGGGCTCTAGGCGCATGGGCTTCAGTAGTTGTGGCTCGCAGGCTCTAGAGCGCAGGCTCAGTAGCTGTGGCACACGGGCTTAGTTGCTCCACAGCATGTGGGATCTTCCCGGACCAGGGCTCAAACCCGTGTTCCCTGCATTGGCAGGCGGATTCTTAACCACTGCGCCACCAGGGAAGTCCTGCATTTTTGTTTTACCTTTATTCTCTTTTTTTCGGCCGAACAACTTTTTTTTTTCTGGTGCCTTTAAAAAACTTACTATAAAGATGCTCAAACACACAAGAGTAGGGAATGGTATAATGAACCATCCCTTGCTGTAGTGTTTTCCATTAAGTTACAGAGATCACTGGGGAATTCCCTGGCGATCCAGTGGTTAGGATTTCTCACTCTCACTGCCAAGGGCCCGGGTTCAATCCCTGGTTGGGGAACTAAGATCCCATAAACCGTGCAGTGCAGCCAAAAAAATATATAAGTTACAGAGACCATGACGTTTCATCCCTAAATATTTCAGGATACATCTCAGAAAATAAAGACACTTCCTTCCATGACCAAAGTATCATCAGGCCTGATAAAATGAGTCATACTTCCTTACTGTTATTACTCTAATACCCAATCAATACTTAAATTTCCCCCAAATCATCAAAACTGATTGTCCAAAGCCAGTCAAGGATCTTGGCATTGCTTTTGGTTTCCATGTCTCTTTGGTCTCTTTATTGACATGCCTCCAGCTTTAATTCCCACGGGATTAGCCTGTTCAAGAGACCAGGCTGATTGTCCTGTAGAATTCAACAAATATTAATCGGGGGACTGCTGTGTGCCGGGCACTGTTCTAGGCACTGGTGATACAGCAGGGAACGAAACAGACCCAGTCCCTGTCCTTGGAGAGCTGACAGCTGACATTCTAGTGGGTGGGAGACTCTTAGTAAAGATATAGTGTATCAGGTGGTGATAGGTGTCAGGGAGAAAAAAGAAGCAGCTGTGGGGGATGGAATTGCTGGGGTGTGTACAGCAGGGGTTGGAACGCAGGTTTAAATGGTTTGGTCAGGAGGTCTTCATTGAAGAGGGGCCATTTGAGCCCAGACCTGAAGGAATTGAGGAGTAGAAGGAGATGATATCTGAGAAAGGAACATTCCAACCCAGGGAACAGCAAGTGCAAAGGCCCTGAGGCAGCAGGAATGTACGGGGGCATTCCTAGAATAGCAAGAAGGCCAGTGTATCTGAGGTGGAGTAAGCCAGGGAGGACGGTGGGAGCAGATGAGATCACTGCAGAAGGCGCAGGGTGTTGTGGGCCATGGTGAGGACTTGGGCTCTTGCTCTGAGTGAGACGGGAGCCACGGAAGGATTTTGAGCTGAGGAGGGACATGGGTTGACTTAGGCTTTAGGGATCCCTCTCTAGGGGGCAAGAGCAGAAGCAGGGGGACCACTCAGGAGGTGACCTCTGAGGTTCAGGTGAGAGATGCTGGTGACTGGCACTGGCATGGAAGCAGTAGGGGTGCTGAGAAGCATTTTGAAGGTAGAGCCAACTGAAGGGCCAAAGATTGGATAGGTGTGTGAAAGAAAATGGAGCCACCAGTAGGGGGCGCTGTCCCTTTCTCGGATGGGGCCGACTCAGGAAAGAGCAGGTTGAGGTGAAGATCAGCACTGGGGTGTCTGTTCTCATCCCAACCGAGATGTCCAGGAGGGGCTGAGGGGAGAGGAGCGGGGAGGTCAAGGGATGCCCACTCTCCCGGGGCATCCTGCTGCCGGCGCAGGGTGGGTCCCACACTGAGTGCTAGAAACAGCAGCAACTGAGGGACCCAGAGAGGCGCAGGGAGGCCCGAATAGACAGGAGTAGCCAGAAAGGCTGGCTGGTCAGGTGAAACTGTCACAAGGGGGCCTGACCATCTTAGGTTCCTCCCAATCCAGGCCCACTCCAGCATGTAGCCCTGTGCAGGGCAGTGCTGGTGACACAGTGGTGACAGGAAGGAACCAGGAGGATGACAGCAGGAAAGGGCGAATTTCAAGTAGAGAAGAGTGCTGCTCAGGGTCAGACCTGCCAAGGCCACACCAGCTATGACAGTCAGCTGGTAACTTCTCCAGATCAAGTTTTCCTGCCCTCTTGGCTCCCTGTCTTGAACCTTCCACTCCAGAGCAGAGGCCTTCAAACATGTGATCATGTATCTGTATCAGTTTTTTAAAAAAGTAGAGTTAGCACCCTGATATATTCTTTTTTCTTTAATTTTTTTTAATTACTATTTTTAAAATTGGGGTATAGTTGTTTTAGTTTCTACTGTTCAGCAAAGTGGAGTTCCCTGTGCTATACAGCAGGTTCTCATTAGTTATCTATTTTATACATTTTAGTGTATATATGTCAATCCCAATCTCCCAATTCATCCCACCACCACCCCCCCTTTCCCCCGTTGGTGTCCATATGTTTGTTCTCTATGTCTATGTCTCTATTTCTGCCTTGCAAACTGGTTCCTCTGTACCATTTTTCTAGATTCCACATATATGCGTTAATACACAATATTTGTTTTTCTCTTTCTGACTTACTTCACTCTGTACGACAGTCTCTAGGTCCATCCACATCTCTACAAATGACTCAATTTCGTTCCTTTTTATGGCTGAGTAATATTCCTTTGTATATGTGTACCACATCTTTATCCATTCATCTGTCGATGGGAATTTAGGTTGCTTCCATGACCTGGCTATTGTAAATAGTGCTGCAATGAACATTGAGGTGCACGTGTCTTTTTTTTTTTTTTGGCTGCATTGGGTCTTCGTTGCTGCACGTGGGCTTTCTCTAGTTGTGGCGAGCGGGGGCTACTCTTTGTTGCGATGCACGGGCTTCTCATTGAGGTGGCTTCTTGTTGCGGAGCATGGGCTCTAGGCACGCGGGCTTTAGTAGTTGTGGCACTCAGGCTCAGTAGTTGTGGCACACGGGCTTAGTTGCTCCGCAGCATGTGGGATCTTCCCGAACCAAGGATCGAACCCATGTCCCCTGCATTGGCAGGCAGATTCTTAACCCCTGCGCCACCAGGGAAGTCCCCCGCATGTGTCTTTTTGAATTATGGTTTTCTCTGGGTATATGCCCAGTAGTGGGACTGCTGGGTCATATGGTAATTCTAGTTTTAGTTTTTTAGGGAACATCCATTACTGTTCTCTACAGTGGCTGTATCAATTTACATTCCCATGAACAGTGCAAGAGGGTTCCCTTTTCTCCACACCCTCTCCAGCATTTATTGTTTGTAGATTTTTTGATGCTGGCATTCTGACTGGTGTGAGGTGATACCTCATTGTAGTTTTGATTTGCATTTCTGTGATAATTAGTGATGTTGAGCATCTTTTCATGTGCCTCTTGGCCATCTGTAAATCTTCTTTGGAGAAATATCTACTTAGGTCTTCTGCCCATTTTTTGTTTGGGTTGTTTTTTTTTTTGATATTGAGCTGCATGAGCTGTTTCTATATTTTGGAGATTAATCCTTTGTCTGTTGATTCATTTGCAAATATTTTCTCCCACTCTGAGGGTTGTCTTTTCATCTTGTTTATGGTTTCCTTTGCTATGCAAAAGCTTTTAAGTTTCATTAGGTCCATTTGTTTATTTTTGTTTTCATTTCCATTACTCTAGGAGGTGGGTCAAAAAAGATCTTGCTGTGATTTATGTCAAAGAGTGTTCTTCCTATGATTTCCTCTAAGAGTTTTGTAGTGTCCGGTCTTACATTTAGGTCTTTAATCCAGTTTGAGTTTATTTTTGTTTATGGTGTTCGGGAGTGTTCTAATTTCATTCTTTTACATGTAACTGTCCAGTTTTCCCAGCACCACTTATGGAAGAGGCTGTCTTTTCTCCACTGTATATCCTTGCCTCCTTTGTCATAGATTAGTTGACCATAGATGCATGGGTTTATCTCTAGGCTTTCTACGCTGTTCCATTGATATATATTTTTGTTTTAGTGCCAGTACCATACTGTCTTTATTATTGTAGCTTTGTAGTATAGTCTGACGTCAGGGAGTCTGATTCTTCCAGCTCTGTTTTTTTTTCTTAAGATTGCTTTGGCTATTCGGTGTCTTTTGTGTCTCCATACAAATGTTAAGATTTTTTTGTTCTAGTTCTGTGAAAAATGCCATTGGTAATTTGATAGGGATTACATTGAATCTGTAGATTGCTTTGGGTAGTACAGTCATTTTCACAGTATTGATTCTTCTAATCCAAGAACATGGTATATCTCTCCATCTGTTTGTGTCATCTTTGATTTCTTTCATCAATGTCTTATAGTTTTCTGACTGCAGGTCTTTTACCTCCTTAGGTAGGTTTATTCTTGATATATTCTTACTAATCCATGGATTATGTGCAGGAACTATTGTAATAATATTAGAAAACATACTGGGAATCCCCTGGCGGTCCAGTGGTTAGGACTCTGCACTTTCACTGCCAAGGGTGCAGGTTCAATCCCTGGTCAGGGAACTAAGATCCCACAAGCTGAGCAGCGTGGCCAAAAAAAAAAAAAAAAAAAAAAAAAAGTTAGAAAACATGCTTAAAGTATAGGAATTAACAAAAGGATAAACTAGGAAAAAAATAAATAAAAATCAGGGACTTGAGGACTTCCCTGGTGGTGCAGTGGTTAGAAATCCGCCTGCCAATGCAGGGGACACGGGTTTGAGCCCTCGTCCAGGAAGATCCCACATGCCATGGAGCAACTAAGCCCGTGAGCCACAACTACTGAGCCTGTGCTCTAGAGCCCTCGAGCTGCAACTACTGAGCCCATTTGCTGCAACTACTGAAGCCCATGCGCCTAGAGCCCATGCTCCGCAACAAGAGAAGCCAAGCGTAATGAGAAGCCCACACACTGCAACAAAGAATAGCCCCCACTCGCTGCAACTAGAGAAAGCCTGCGCGCAGCAACGAAGACCCAACACAGTGAAAAAAAATAATATAAATAAAAATAAATTTATAAAAAAAAGAAAAAAAAATCAGAGACTTGTGTTGGCTTTTGCAGTTGCCACCAGGTGGCGACACACGCACACATGCCAGGCTGGATTTTTCAGATTTTGGCCAAAGACATGGAGCTTTGCAAGCCAGTATGCATATCTCTATGTGTCTACCACTTTATCTACTTACACATGCGTATAAAATTAGAGTCTGTGTCCCTGGTTCATGCATATTTATTCGTGGATTGTGTGTATGTGATAAGGTAGTAATATTTGTATTTATATTATGGTTCAGTTAAGGGCAAGGCTGAGATTGTCTTGGTTACAGGTGGTTAGTGTGCACTGCCCAGCGCAAAGCCTGCCACACAATAAGTACTCAGGCAGTGTTTGTGGAACGATTGAGTAGATTAGTTCCAGGCTGAGGAGTTTGACTCTCTCCAGAGGCAACAGGGAGCCACAGAAAGGGGGGAATGGACACCATGGAACACCCCTGCCTCTCTCTCTGGGCTCTGGGCTTTTGCATAGCCTGTTCCCTCTGCCTAAAGCACTCCTGCCCGTTCACTTCTACTCATCCTCCAGATCTCAGTCCAGATGCCCCCTCCTCCAGGAAGCCCTCCCGGACCCCCATCCTGGGTCAGCTGCCTGCCCCCTCGGGGCTCCCACAGTCTAGCCCTGCCCACTCAGGGGATGACTGAGGATGAATCTGTCTCCACTGGACAGTGAGCCCTAGGCAGGGAGGGCCAGGACCACTGTGTCCCCAGCACAAGGCCAGACACAGAGCAGAGCCTCAGGGACCACACGTGGAACGCAGGACTGAATATGTTGGCTCCACCCTGCCCAGCACGTTGGGTCCTGCGCACGCCCTGTCACTGACTACCTGCCTCTCTGCCCCGCAGTTCCGGAACTTCAAGATCATTTACCGACGCTACGCCGGCCTCTACTTCTGCATCTGTGTGGATGTCAATGACAACAACCTGGCCTACCTGGAGGCCATCCACAACTTTGTGGAGGTGCGCAGGCGGGCGGGCGCCGTCCCTCGTCCCCTCTGTTGGGATGCACGGGCCCTCCTTGCCCTCCCCTCAGAGGCCGGGGGCGGAGGGCCACTGTCTTTCTCTGCCCACCTCGATGTTTGCTCTGGTCTCTGTCTCTCCCCTTTCCTCAGCTTCTCTCTGCTTTTTTTTTTTTTTTTTTTTGCCGTCTCATTCTGATGCCCTCTGTTCCTGTCTCTGTGTGTGTGTCTCTCTCTCCCTGCTCATCTCTCACCACCTCTGTCTTCCTCTCCCAGGTCTTGAACGAATATTTCCACAACGTCTGTGAACTGGACCTGGTGTTCAACTTCTACAAGGTGGGCTCCTGGTGAAGATGAGGACGAGATGAGGAGGAGGGAGCCGGAGGAGGGGGAAGGGGGGTGGGCCGGACCCCCGCAGCCGCCCCGGTGCCTCTGCGAGGGTCTGTTTCCTGGCACTCAAGCATTAGAGCCCCCAGCTCCCAAGGTTTAGACCAGCATCCTGGGGGGGGTCTCCCCACCTGTCACACCAGGGTCTCCCCTCACCCTCCCTTCACTCAGGTTTACACGGTCGTGGACGAGATGTTCCTGGCCGGCGAAATCCGGGAGACCAGCCAGACGAAGGTGCTCAAACAGCTTCTAATGCTGCAGTCGCTGGAGTGAGGCCTGGCCGGCCCCTCCCGCCCCGGTCCCGCCCCGGTCCCGCCCGCGGTCCAGCCTGCTCCCTTCCCCTTTCCAGGCCCGGGGCCCACCCCAGCGGCCCCCTCCCTCAGCTGCCCCGGAGGAAGGCACCCAGCCGGCTCTGGGCCACAAGGGAGGGGGCCGCCCCCCACGGCCTCTGGGCCCCAGCTGTGGGCGGAGGCCACTCGCGTGTACCGAGTAACCATGCCGTTGTCGTGTGATGCCGTGAGTGCGTGCGTGGAGCCCCCAGTAAACCTGTGGTCCCCGCCTGGCCTCGTGTCTTTTGAGCCGTTGCCTATCTTCCCTGGGAACCAGGGGCAACTCCGGACGCCCTGCCATCAGTGCATCAGGCAGTCAGTCAACGAACGCTCCTCGTGAGAATCCCCTGGTGGTCCAGTGGTTAGGACTCTGAGCTTTTGCGGCAGGGGGCCTGGGTTCAGTCCCTGGTCGGGGAACTATGATCCCACCAGCCGTGCAGGGCGGTCAAAAAGAAAAAAGCTCCAACCAACTGCTCGTGCTGAGGGTGGGGGAGGGGGAGTGCAGGTGCTTTCCCACCCGTTTCTGCCCACAGAGGGCTGCTGAGGCTGGAAGCGGTGACGGATCTCGACACTGAGCACTTGCTACTAAAATAACGATGCTCAGGGCCAGCACCGATGCCTCTCAGGCGCCGTTCTAAGCCTTGACTCGTAGTACCTTACTTAATCCTCACAAGATGATGAGGAAGGGACGGTTAGTAGCCCCATTTTCCAGAGGAGATCACTGAGCTCAGAGAAGGTTACAGGACTCGTTCAAGGTCACGTGGAGAGTCTGCAGATGAACCAGGTTGGTTTTGAGCCCAGGAAGGCGGCTCCAGAATCCTTGTTCTTAACCACTAGGCCGGAGGTGCAGGCGCTGGGCCCAGTGTTCAGTGGTTCTCAGCCGTGGCACTGCTGGCACTTGGGGTAGGAAGATTCTTCACTGTGTAAGACTGTCCACCTCCATCTGCCAAGTGCCAGCACCGAGTGGCCCTCAGCACTTGTGACAACAGAAAACACTCCTGCATATTTCTTTTTTTTCTTTTCTTTTCTTTCTGGCTGCACCGTGTGGCTTCTGGGATGTTAGTTCCCCGACCAGGAACTGAACCCAGCACCATGGCAGTGAAAGCGCCGAGTCCTAACCACTAGACCACCAGGGAACTCCCCCCATGTGTTTCTAGTGCCCTCTGGAGGGGCTGTGCCCCCTCCCCCCATGCCCACTGAGAGCAGAGTGATGGTCGCTGGCTGCAGCCATGACTGGCATCCTTGGCAGAGCTGAGAATGCTAGGCACGTCCCGTCAGCTTCCATTAATGTGACACAGCTTCGCGTCAGTCTCCCAACTGCAGGGGGTAGGTTGTGTCCCAGCTCAGCTACATACACACTATGCAACCTTGGGGTAAGTCACTTAACCTCTCTTGCCTCTGTTTCTTCATCTGGAAAGTGAGTCGACTATGGTTTTTAATCTCATGGTGTGTTCTTGAGGAGTAAATGAGTTAATCCCGGGACAGTTTAGGGTAGTACCTCGCATCAGTAAGCATGCATTCACTGCACAGACATTAAGTGCCTGCTGTGTGCAAAGCCCTGTGAGAGAAAAGATGTTTATAGATGTGAACGGTGAGCACTGACTATAATCATTGTCATTTTACACGTGCGACACTGAAGCTTGGGGAGGTGAATTCCCTTCTAGATACAATCACTCCAACAGTGTAGTCGTTTCTTGTTGCTGCTGTAACAAGTTATCACAAACTTAGTGGCTTAAACTAACAGGACTTTGAGACTGACCACCCTGGAGGGGTGAGGGTGTCGGGGGTGAGGGGCACCCAGGCTGAGGCCTGGATCTTCGGCTGGGTGACGGGGTGGGAGGTAAGGTCCTTCCTGAGATGGGGAAAGAGCAGGTTGGAGGAATATGCCAAGGTTATTAGAACATGGAGAGTGTTTTAACTTCCTAAGGCTGCTGTAACAAATGACTACAAGCTAGGTGGCTTAGAACAAGAGGAATTGATTCCGTCTCAGTTCTAGAGGCTAGAAATTTGAAATCCAGGTGTCAGCAGGGCCGTGTTCCCTCTGAAGCCTCTGGGGGAAGATGCTTCCTTATCTCTTCCAGCTTCTCATGGCCCCTGACATTCCTTGGCTTGTGGCTGCATCTCTCCAATCTCTGCCTGGTCTTTCCTCTATGTCTGCATCTTCTACTTTTCTATCTCTTATAGGGACACTTGTCATTGGATTTAGGGCCCACCCAGATAATTGAGGACGATCTCATCTCAAGGTGTTTAACTTAGTTACATCTGCAAAGATGTAATTTTTTTCCAAATAAAGTCACACTCCTAGGCTCCAGGATGTAGACATGTTTTGGGGGCTACCATCAACCCACTAGAGTGAGTGTGAGCTCTTGGGGGTCACCCAGGAAAGGACCAGGAGGCCTTTGGACACACAGACCTGAGGCTCACAGAAGGAAGGATGCAGAGAGCGTTTGCTTATTTGTGTATTCAACAAATGTTTCTCGGGCACCTACTATGTGCCAGTCACTGTTTTAGTACCAGGGGATACAGCAGTGAGCAGAACAAATCCCCTGCCCTCAGAGAGCTCAGTCCCCTGAGGGTGATGGGGCAATGCATAAAGAAGCAAGTCCATGTCTGGTATGTCAGAAAGTGAGGAGTGCTATGGAGGCAAATCAAACAATGAGGACAGAAGGAAGCCTGGCAGATGGCACTGCTATTCTAGATGGATGGTCAGGAGGACCTGGCTGGAGGAGGTGACATTTGAGCTTAGACTGAAGGAGGTGAGGGAAGGAGCCATGGGAAATTTCAGGGGAAGAGTATTGTAGGCAGAGGAAACAGCAAGTGCAAAGGCCCTGGGGCAGAACATGCAAGGAGGCCAGTATAGCCGGAACAGAGTGAGCAAAAGGGACAGTGGAGGCGACGTGTTCATAAAATAGAAGGATTAGAGGTGGAAGACAGAACACACAAGGTCAGACCTGCTGTGGTGAGGACATTGGGTTTATTCTGTGTGAGATGAGAGCCATCCGGAAGGACTTTTTTTTGGAGGGTTTGGGAGGGGGTGGTAACGACCTTATTGAGATATAACTCACATACCATACATTGTATGGTATGTAATTCACCCATTTAAAATGTACAGTTCAGTTGGTTTTTCTTTCTTTCTTTTTTTTGCCACGCAGCTTGCAGGATCTTAGTTCCCCAACCAGGGATCGAACCTGGGCCCTCGGCAGTGAAAGCGCCGAGTCCTAACCATTGGACCACCAGGGAATTCCCCAATTCAGGAGTTTTTTTTTGTTTGTTTGTTTGTTTGTTTGTTTTAAGAATATTCAGAGTTGTTTTACTGTCATCACAATCCACTTCAGAACATTTCATCACCCCCCAAAAAAACCAGTACCCTTAGCTATCATCCCTCAATCCCTCCATCCCCTTTCCCCAGCCCTAGGTAATCTACTAATCCACAGTCTACTCTCTGTCTCTGTGGATTTGCCCATTCTGGACATTTGATAGAAATGGAATCATACAATATGTGGGGCACGGGAATGTTTTGAGCCAAAGAGGGACGACAGTCTGCCACATCTGACACAGGAAGTCAAGGGTGGGAGCCGGGAGCCAGTGAGGAGGTGACCGCAATGATCCAGGCAAGAGGTGATGCTGGCTTGGGACAAGGTGGGGGCAAGGCGATGGAAGTAGAGAGAAGTGATTGGATTCTGGACACATTTTAAAGGTGGAATCAGTAGGATTTGCTGACGATTTGATGTAGGGCGGGAGAGAAGTCAGGGATCACTCACAATTTTACAACCTGAGCATCTGGAAGACCGGAATCACCTTTTCCAGAAGCAAGAAGACAGTGGGGGGAATATGTCAAGTTTGAGCTCTTGGGCCTCCAAGGGGAGATGCTGCGGCGGGAGTGATTGTGTGGGTCTGGGGTTCGGGAGAGAGATCCAGGGCGAAGATAGACATTTGAAAGCACCAGATGTTATTTACTGCCATGAGATCAGCTGAGATCACCAAGGGAACAGGTGTGAAGACAGAAGAGATCTGCAGAATGAGATCAGGGAAAAGAGAAGAAATCAGAAAACGAAACAGAGAAGGAACAGCCAATGAGAAGGAAAACCATCTAGTGCAGCATCCTGGAATCAAGAGGAAAAAGTGTGCTCAGGAGGAGAGTATATTCACGCGTTAAATACTGTTGAGATCACCGCAGCTCTATGAGAATGGCTCATTTAAAAATACCGAATGCGTGGGATTTCCCTGGCCGTCCAGTGTTTAAGACTCCGCGCTTCCAATGCAAGGGGCGTGGGTTCCATCCCTGGTTGGGGAACTAAGATCCCACACGCCTCCTGGTACGGCCAGGAAAAAAAAAAAATACCGAGTGCAGGCAAGCACCCAGGGCAACCGGAACTCTCGTACATTGCTGGTGGGAACACAAAATGGGGCAGGTTCTCTGGAATGGTCTGGCAGGTTCTTATAAAGTTAAACATTACACTTACTTTATGACTCAGCAATCCCTCTCCTATTTGTTTACCCAAGAGAAATAAAAACTGATGTGCAAAATTTCTACATGAACCTAAGTTAAGTGAAGACCTATGTGCATGCAAAAACTTGTCCATGAATGCTCATAGCAGCATTATTCACAGTGGCCAAAAGGTGGAGACAACGCAGAGGCCCATCAACTGATGAAAGGATAAATAAGATATTCTATGTCCACACAATCAATTCTTTTTCAGCCATAAAAAGAAAGAAGCATTGATATGTACTAGAACATGGATGAACTCTGAAAAGGTATGCTGACTGACAGAAGCCAGTCATAAAAGACCACGTTTTGTATGATTCCATTTATATGAAATTTCCAGAAGAGGCAAATCCCTGTTGACAGAAAGTAAATTAATGATTGGGAAGGGTTGCGGAGAATGGGCTTTGGAGGTTGATAGCCAGAGGGTACGGGGCTTCTTTTCGAGGTGATGAAAATGTTCTAAAATTGGTTGTGGTGATGGTTGCACAACTCCATGAACATATGAAAAATCATTGAATTGTACACTTTTTTTTTGTCTTTTCTATTTTTGTTTTTGTTTGTTTTTTTGGGTTTTTAAAAAAGATTTAATTTTATTTATTTTTTTGGCTGTGTTGGGTCTTCGTTGCTGCGCGCGGGCTTTCTCTAGTTGTGGCGAGTGGGGGCTACTCTTAGTTGCGGTGTGCGGGCTTCTCATTGCGGTGGCTTCTCTTGTTGCGGAGCACGGGCTCTAGGCCCGCGGGCTTCAGTAGTTGTGTTGTGCGCGGGCTCAGTAGTTGTGGCATGCGGGCTTCAGTAGTTGTGGCTCGCGGGCTCTAGAGCGCAGGCTCAGTAGTTGTGGCGCACAAGGCTTAGTTGCTCCGCGGCATGTGGGATCTTCCGGGACCAGGGCTCGAACCCGTGTCCCCTGCATTGGCAGGTGGATTCTCATCCACTGCACCACGGGGAAGTCCCTGTATTTTTGAATTGTATGCTTTAAATGGGCTTATTGAATGGTATGTGAGCTATAGCTTAATAATGCTTAATCACAATAATGAATGAATAAGTGAATAAAATAAATAAATAAAATTTATCTTGCAGTTGCAAACAGAAAAACAAAACCCCAAACCCCAGCGTGTTTCTGTTTACAGTGGCTTTATTCATAAGCACCCCAAATCGGAAGCAATCCAAATGTCCTTCAACAAGTAAATGGATAAACAAACTGCGGTCCATCCAGGCAATGGACTATTTTTCAGCATGGGTAAGGAAAGCAGCTGATACACTCAACAACGTGGATGAATCTCAAATCTCAAATCTTTATGCTGAGGGAGAAAAGCCAAACCTGGAAAGCTACATGCTGTATAATTCCATCATACGACATTGTTATAAAAGCGAAGTGACTGGGAATTCCCTGGCGGTCCAGTGGTTAGGACTCTGCAGTTTCACTGCCAAGGGCCTGGGTTCAATCCCCAGTCAGGGAACTAAGATACTGTAAGATGTGTGGCGAGACCAAAAAAAAAAAAAAACGCCAAGTGACTGAGGACAGATCAGGGGTTTCCAGGGGCTGGGAGTGAGCTGGGGGCTCAGTCAAAGCGGAGCACGAGGGAACTTTTGAGGGGTGATGGAATTCTTCCATATCTCCATTGTGAGGGTGGTTATCTGACCTTCTGCCCTGTCAAAGCTAATGGAAGTGTCCACTAAAAAGGGTGAATTTTAGTATATGCACGTTATACCCCCATCATCTGACAAAAACGCTTCTGAAGCCCAAATGTTGATCAACTGATGAATGGATAAACAAAACCTGGTATAGCCATACAAGAGAGTATTATCCAGCCATTGAAAGGAATGAAGTTCTGGGAATTACCTGGCAGTCCAGTGGTTAGGACTCTGCGCTTCCACTGCAGGGGGCACTGGTTCAATCCCTGGTCCAGGAACTAAGATCCCACACGCCAGCACATCAGAAAAAAAAAAAAAGAAAGAAAGTAAAAAGGAAGGAATGAAGTTCTGATGTGTTCTACGACATGGATGAACCTTAAAAACATTATGTCATGTGAAAGAAGCCAGACACAAGAGGCCACAGAATGTATGATTCCATGTAGTATAGAAAATATCTAGAATAGGCAACTCCCTAGATACGGAAAGTGCATTAGTGGTTGTCAGGGACTGGGTTGATGAGGGAGGAATGGGGAGTCACTGTTTAACACACACAGGGTTTCCTTTTTTGGGTGATGAAAACGTTCTGGAGCTGGATAGTGATGATGGTTGCACAATCTAGTGACTATATGAAAAACGACTGAATCGCTCACTTTAAAAAGGTGAATTTGGGGGACTTCCCTGGTGGCTCAGTGGTTAAGAATCTGCCTGCCAATGCAGGGGACATGGGTTCGATCCCTGGTTCGGGAAGTCCCACACGCCACGGAGCAACTAAGCCCGTGAGCCACAACTACTGAGCCCATGTGCTGCAACTACTGAAGCCCACGCGCCTAGAGCCCATGCTCCGCAACAAGAGAAGCCACAACAATAAGAAGCCCATGCACCGCAACGAAGTGTAGCCCCCGCTCGCTGTAACTAGAGAAAGCCCACGCACAGCAATGAAGACCCAACGCAGCCAAAAATCAATCAATCAATAAATAAAATTTAAAAAAAAAAAAGGTGAATTTGGGGAATTCCCTGGTGGTCCAATGGTTAGGACTCAGCACTTTCACTGCGGGGGCCTGGCTTCGATCCCTGGTTAAAAAAAAAGGTGAATTTTATGTGGTATATATATTCAATGGAATACTACTCAGCCATTACAAAGAATGAAGTAATGCCATTTGCAGCAACATGGATGGACCTAGAGATTATCATACTAAGCGAAGTAAGTCAGACAGGGAAAGACAAGTATCATATGATATCACTTATATGTGGAATCTAAAATATGACACAAATGAACATATCTACAAAGCAAAAGCTGACCCACAGACATAGAGAACAGACTTGTGGTTGCCAAGGGGGAGGGGGTGGGGGAGGGAAGGACTGGGAGTTTGGGGTTAGCGGATGTAAACTATTACAATGAGATGGAGGGGCAACAGGGTCCTACTGTGTAGCTCAGGGAACTATATTCAATATACTGTGATAGGGATTTCCCTGGTGGCGCAGTGGTTAAGACTCCATGCTCCCGATGCAGAGGGCCTGCGGTTCAATATTGCGTCAGGGAACTAGATCCCGCATGCATGCCACAACTAAGAGTTCGCATGCCACAACTAAGAGTTCGCATGCCGCAACTAAGAGTTCGCATGCCACAACTAAGAGTTCGCATGCCGCAACTAAGAGTTCACATGCCACAACTAAGGAGTCCACGTGCCGCAACTAAGACCCGGCGCAACCAAATAAATAAATATTAAAAAATATATACCCTGTGATAAACCATGGTGGAGGAGAATATGAAAAAGTATATATATATGTGTGTAGCTGAGTCACTTTGCTGTGCAGCAGAAATTAAACACAGCATTGTAGATCAACTATACGTTAACAAAAATTTTTTTTAAAAGGTGAACTTTACGGTATGTATATTTCAAAAAAACAAAACAAAACCAAAAAAGCTCAGCAGTCAAATAGGAGAAGTGCTGAGAACAAGCCACTGGATTTGGTAAGGTGCGGGTCAGAGGGGCCGGTGGAGTGAGGAGGATGAAACCCACAGGAGTGGCTTCCGGAGAGGCGGGAGAGGGGGGAGGAATGGGGCGCAAACCCCGATCAACCCCTTGGAGGAAGTTTTGCTATAAAAGACAGAAATAGAGCAGTGGCTGGAAGGGCATCATGCAGGGTCAAGGAGATGGGGATTGTGCTTTTTTTTTTTTGAAATAGACAATATTGCAGCGTGTTTCATGCAGTTGGGAATGGTGCAACTGGCAAGGGGGACTTGAAAATGCAGGAAAGTGTCAGGGGTTGGGGAGGAAGAAAGGGGGGATCCAGGCAACGAGGGGACATGGGCTCATTCCTAGGATCAGTTGGGAAGGCAGGGTGGGCGGGCACCGAAGCAGTTGGAGGTGGTGGTGGAATTCACGACAGTTCTTTCTCTGATGGAGTCTGTCTCCACGTTGACATGGGAAGCAAGGCCATTGGCTGAGAGGGAGAGGGGCGGCTGCCACCAGGGCTGGTCCCCCTGAGACTGAATAGGGTGGTGGAACTTGTGGGGTGGAGCCCAACCTCCGCTTCCACTCCACTTCAGCTCGTTGTTGCCATGTGGAGAGGTGGGCCCAGTATGGCTGGATCTGATTTTTCAAGAGACATTGGTGGGACTTCCCTGGTGATCCAGTGGTTAAGACTCTGTGCTCCCAGTGCAGTGGGCACAGGTTCAGTCCTTGGTCGGGGATCCCGCATGCCACACGGTCAAAAAAAAAAAAAAGACATTGACAATCTAGAGGGTTTTTTAATTATTTTTTTTTAACTAAAAATTTTTAATTGAAGTATGGTTGATTTACAACAACCTAGAGTTTTTTTGGTTTGTTTATTTATTTATTTATTTATTTATTTTTGGCTGTGTTGGGTCTTCGTTTCTGTGCGAGGGCTTTCTCCAGTTGTGGCAAGCAGGGGCCACTCTTCATCGCAGTGCACGGGCCTCTCACTGTCGCGGCCTCTCTTGTTGCGGAGCACAGGCTCCAGACGCGCAGGCTCAGTAGTTTTGGCTCACGGGCCTAGTTGCTCCACGGCATGTGGGATCTTCCCAGACCAGGGCTCGAACCCGTGTCCCCTGCATTGGCAGGCAGATTCTCAACCACTGCGCCACCAGGGAAGCTCTAGAGTTTTTTTTAATGTGAAGTCCTCTCGTGTTTTAATGTTTGCTTAAAAAAAAAATTTTTTTTTTAAAGAAAACACGTCCAGTGGTTAGACTGAGCCATGTGTTTGCAGTCTCTGGTGCAAGTGGACTTAAAGCAGAAGCCAGACTTAGCTCTGGGCTTTCAAGGAAGTCCAGTGTTTAACTGGGAGACACAGAGGAACTTGAGAAAACCACCAAACGAGGAAGCTGCTGAAATGTTACTGGCCGGCCTGCTCCAGGCCCCGCAGGTTCTAAGTTTTTTTTTGTTTTTTAAAAAATCTATTTATTTTACTTATTTTATTTTTGGCTGTGTTGGGTCTTCGTTGCTGCACGCGGGCTTTCTCTAGTTGCGGCAAGCGGGGGCTACGCTCCGTTGTGGTGCACGGGCTTCTCATTGCGGTGGCTTCTCTTGTTGCAGAGCACGGGCTCTAGGCGCCCAGCCTTCAGTAGTTGTAGCACGCGGGCTCAGTAGTTGTGGCGCACAGGCTTAGTTGCTCCGCAGCATGTGGGATCTTCCCGGACCAGGGCTCGAACCCATGACCCCTGCATTGGCAGGCGGATTCTTAACCACTGCGCCACCAGGGAAGCCCTGTTCTAAGGTTTTTAAAGGCATCATCCCACTTAATCTTCAGAACAACGCTGCCAAGTATAATAGCTAATTGGCATTATCGTTGCCATCACCAGGATGAGCTTCTCTTTGCAGATAAGGAAACTCTGGTTCCGAGAGGAGAGACCATTTGCCCAAAGACACGCAATAGGATGAGACTGGAATGCTGGAGGCAGGTTGTTTCTGTTTTCTTTAAGGGGACAGATGTTGGAGAGGGATCCCCCCAAAAGGTAAGAAAGGAAGTAGGAAAGAATTTCAGAGACGGAGTGAGATTTATCTTATAGTTAATGTAATTCCTCTCAGTAGCCACCCTCCCCCCCACCAAAAACAAACTTTCCATTCTTAAGAAACTGATTATCAAGTTTATGTTGTGTTATGGTTTGAATTGAGTCCCCCCTCCAAACAAGAGTCCACCCCTCCATCACCTCAGAATATAACCTCATTTGGAGATTGGGTCTGTTTTTTTGTTACGTTTTTTTTGGCCGTACCACACGGCATGTAGGATCTTATTTCCCCAACCAGGGATGGAACCTGTGCCCCCTTGCAGTGGAAGCTCGGAGTCTTAACCACTGGACTGCCAGGGAAGTCCTGGACATTGCGTCTTTACAGAGGTGATCAAGTTAAAATGAGACCATTAGAGTGGGCCCTAATCCAATAGGACTGATGTCCTTTAAGAAGGGGAGATTTAGGGAATTCCCTGTGGTCCAGTGGTTAGGAGCCAGTGCTTTCATTGCCATGGCCCGAGTTCGGGGAACTAAGATCCTGCAAGGCGAATGCGAGGCCTAAATAAATAAATAAATAATAAAAGAAAGGGAGATTTGGACACAGAGACAGGCTCAGAGGAAAGACGAAGTGAAGAGACACAGGGAGAAGATGGCCCTCTACAAACCAAGAAGAAAAGTCTGGAACAGATTCTCCCTTCCAGCCCTGCTACACCTTGATCTTGGACTTCTAGCCTCCAGAACCATGAGCCAGTAAGTTTCTGTTGTTGAGGCTCCCAGTCTGTGGGACTTTCTTCAAGCAGCCTTAGGAAACGAATTCATGTTGGAAAACAAAGGGACAAGGAGAGGCAAGATAACCTTTTTTTTTTTTTATACATTTATTTATTTTATTTATTTATTATTTTTGGCTGCGTTGGGTCTTCGTTGCTACTCTACATTGTGCTGCATGGGCTTTTCACTGCAGTGCCTTCTCTTGCTGCGGAGCATGGGCTCTAGGCACACGGGCTTCAGTAGTTGTGGCACGCTGGCTCAGTAGTTGTGGAGCCCAGGCTTAGTTGCTCCGCGGCATGTGGGATCTTCCCGGACCATGGCTCGAACCCGTGTCCCCTGCATTGGCAGGCAGATTCTTAACCACTGCGCCACGAGGGAAGGCCAAGGCAAGATAATCTTGAGGAAGAATATGAGAGGGCTTGCCTAAGCAGTCTTCCAGATCATTATTGTTCAGCCTGAACAACTAAGAGACCATGGTGTTTGCATAATATTAGACAAGCAGATTAACAAAAAAAAACCAGAGGGCCCAGAAACAGACCCACGCATCCAAGGAGATCTGATACAAAACAGAGGTTGCCTTTCAGGTCATGGGGGCAGGGTGTGGGTTATCCGTGTGGGGCGGGAGATCCGATCTCTACCTCACATCATACACAAAAGTCATCCTCGGTAGGTTGTAAGACAAAATGCTTAGAAGAAAACATGAGAGAATAGTTTTATGACCTTGAGGTTAAGAAGGACGGCTGCATTAAAAATAATTGTAATTATGGGACTTCCCTGGCGGTCCAGTGGTTAAGACTCCCCTGCTCCCAATGCAGGGGGCCCAGGTTCGATCCCTGGTCAGGGAACTAGATCCCACACACAGCGCGGCCAATAATAATAATAATAATAATAATAAATTCAGTTTTGAAAGAATGCATTCCTATATTCCAAATTCGATAGCTACAAAAATGGGTACAGTGAAAAAAATGTGCCCCTTAATCCTTATCCCCCAACCACCTTGTTCCCTTCCTTGGAGTCAACTGGTATAACCAATTTTTTGTTATCCTTCCAGATATACATTATGCCTAGAGAAGCAATATGAACACACACACACACACACCCTCCCCCACTCTTTTAATGCAGACGATGGCATATTGATCACACAATTTCTTCACCTTGGAGATGATTCCAAAGGAGTAGGTAAAGAACTTCGTTATTCCTTTAGCAGTGTGTGTGGTAGAGAAAGATTTCTTAGGATACAAAAAGTACTAACCATAAAATAAAAGACTGCATTAAAAGTAAAACCTCTGGGCATCAAAAGATCCCAAAAACAAAATGAAAATATGAGCCACAAGTTGTGAGAGGATATTTACAACACATGTAACTGACAGAGGGATTCATATCCACAATATATAAAGAACTCCTACAAATCAATAAGAAAAAGACAAAGAGCAGAATGGGAAAATGTGCAAAAGAGGGAGGGGAAAACAGCTTCAGAAGTCCTGGAAGATGGGGAAAGGGGGCAGGTCATGCACATGGGGTGGGGGATTGGATCTCTACCTCAAGCCACACACTCAAAATAGCTGAGATGTGGCCCATCAGTAGTAGTTATCGGTGACCTGAGTGAAGGAGGGCCTGGCAGAAGGGTGTGGGAGCCTCAGTAACCCAGCTGAGAGTGAATTCAAGGTGGAGATGGGAGAGATTATTTCTTTCTGGCCTGGGGAAGGGAGAGGCCGGCCCAGCCCAGAGGGAAAATGTTAGGTGAAAGACTGGCTCCTGTGCCTGACACCTGCCTGAGTCTTGTCGAGGTTGGGTCAGCCTTGCCTTTCCTTCCCTGTGGTGCAATCCTGCCCTTGTCTGACAACATCCTCTTTATTTATTTTTTTGATATCTTTATTGGAGTATAATGGCTTTACAATGTTGGTTAGTTTCTGCTGTACAACAAAGTGAATCAGCTATATGCATACATATATCCCCATAACCCCTTCCTCCTGAGCCTCTCTCCCACCCTCCCTATCCCACCCCTCTAGGTCGTCACAAAGCAATGAGCTGATCTCCCTGTGCTATGCAGCAGCTTCCCACTAGCCATCCATTTTACATTTGGTAGTGTATATATGTCAGTGCTACTCTCTCATTTTGTCCCAGCTTCCCCTCCCGCCCCCGACGTGTCCTCAAGTCTGTTTTCTACATCTGTGTCTTTATTCCTGCCCTGCCACTAGGTTCATCAGTACTGTTTTTTTAGATTCCATATATATGTGTTAGCATACGGTATTTGTTTTTCTCTTGCTGACTTACTTCACTCTGTATGACAGACTCCAAGTCCATCCACCTCATTACAAATAATTCAATTTCGTTCCTTTTTATGGCTGAGTAATATTCCATTGTATATGTGCGCCACATCTTCTTTATCCATTCTTCTGTCGATGGACACTTAGGTTGCTTCCATGTCCTGGCTATTGTAAATAGTGCTGCAATGAACATTGTGGTGCATGACTCTTTTTGAATTATGGTTTTCTCAGGGTATATGCCCTGTAATGGGATTGCTGGGTCGTATGGTAGTTCTATTTTTAGTTTTTTAAGGAACCTCCATACTGTCCTCTGTAGTGGCTCTTAGCAATTTACATTCCCGCCAACAGTGCAGGAGGGTTCCCTTTTCTCCACACCCTCTCCAGCGTTTATGACAACATCTTCTTTAACTGACATAGTACAGGTCGGGCACTTTCTCATGTGTGGCTGGGGGCTGAGTGCTTTGAGTACCCTATTTCCTTTAGTGGCATGGAAACCACCGTCCTTCCAGGTGCTTAGGCTGGAAACTTTGAAGGGACCCATGCGTCTTCTCTGCTTCTCACACCCCACGTCCCAGCCAGCAGGAAATCCCGTTGGTTTGACCTTCAACATGTATCCAAAGTCTGACTCCCAAACTACCACCCTGGTCCAGCTGCCAGCATCTCCCACCTGGACTATGGAAGTCGCTTCCTTGCTGCTTCTGCCCTTGCCTGCAACAGAAAATCCCCTGCCTGCTAGCAGAAGCCTTCTACGGGAAGTGAATGATGTCACTTCCCTCCTCAAATTCCTCCTGTGGCTTCCGCCTCAGTCAGCACAACCCATGAGGTCCCTGTCCCCTCTCTAACCTCCTCTCTCCACCTCCCCTTCGCTCACTCTATTCCAGGCACACTGGCCTCATTGCTCTGCTTTGACCTTACTGGGCACAGTCCTACCTCAGGGCCTTTGCACTTGCTGTTCCTCTGTCTGGGACCCCCTTCCCCTGGATTTTTGTGTGGCTCATTTGTTCACCTCCTTCAGGTCTCTGCTCAAACGTCACCTCCTCAGTTGGGCCTTCCTGACCTCACCAAAGAAAATAGTTATCCTTGTCTTCATACATCGTATCACCATTTATCTCAGAACCTATTTTATTTCTTGATTTCTTCCCACTACATTTATTACCACTAGATGTGATCAATAGATAGAAAGACAGTGTCATCACTAGAGTGTCAGCTCCACAGGGCAAGGATAGCTGTCTTGTTCACTGCTCTCTTTCATGCTGAAAAGGATAGATATTCAATAATCACGCTTAATAGATACTCAATAAATAGTAAGTAAATGAAGGAACAAATAGCCCTAAAAGGTAGGTACTATGACTATCCCATTTTGCTGATGAGGAGGCTCAGGGTGAAGTCACCCACCCAAGACCTTCCCACTTGTTGAGTTCTTATGGCAGGTCAGCCCTGGACATGCAGGCTCTCGAAGGAGGTCAGGATTGTCTCCCCCACTTGGCAGGTGAGGGGCCTGAGGATCAGAGATGTGAAGTCACTTAGCTGGAGCCACACAGCCAGGAAGTTCCGGGATTGAAGGAGGTCTGTCTGCAGCCAGGGCTATCCTCTCGCCTTTACTGGCTGGAGAGTCTCCGTGCCAAAGCCTTCATCGAAAGATTGAGTATCCTC
The DNA here is from genome assembly GCF_028564815.1 of Eubalaena glacialis. Lineage (NCBI taxonomy): Eukaryota > Metazoa > Chordata > Mammalia > Artiodactyla > Balaenidae > Eubalaena > Eubalaena glacialis. Next base: position 60,961,330 of record NC_083733.1, on the reverse strand, counting down.
TTGTCATGTGTTGTCGTTTTGAGTGTTTTTGTTTGTTTGTTTGTTTTTCGTTATCAACTCATTGGCTCACCCTGGGGCCTCTCTACCCCATCCAGTGCCCACCCCTGCATTTATTTTTGAAGCAAATCCCAGGAGTCATATCATCCGTGTGCACATTCCTTGGTGTCCAGGCAGCCTTAGAAGTGCTGACTCTTCAAACACGAGAATCATGAAATGACAGATTGGTCAGCCTCTGGAAGTGATGCCGTGATCTCCACGATGCTGGTTGACTTCGTGGAATTGATTAGAGTTGTGACCAACAGTGAAGACACCAAAGCCAGATGGCCTGGGTTCAAAACCAGCTTCCCCACTCACTGGCTGGCTGCACAGCTTCGGGAGCGAGCCTCAGTTTTCTCATCTGTCAAATGGGGGCAATAATAGCAGTCCCTACTACACAGGGCTATTGCGAGGGGTTAAATGAACGAATATGCACCAAGCATTTAGAACAGAACCTGCACTTAGTGAGAGCAAATATTTGTCTTTGAGATTTCAAATCCTTGAGCTATAAAACTCCAAGCAGTCATCTAAAACAAACACCAGAGCACAATTTCCTGTGGCACGATCAGTGAAGATGACTAAACCAGTATTTTGGTACATATTTTGAAAAATGCCAAAATGCTATTAGTAACACAAATATTTCAGTTTGAAAAAAAAAAAGATGGTGTTTGAGGTCCATCTTCTCCACTTTGTTTCACACCTTAAGAGTCAAGCCCGATCCATCAACTGATGAATGGATAAACAAAATGTGGTGGATCCATACAATGCAATATTATTCAGCCTTGAAAAGGAATGAAGTTCTGATCCATGCTACAACATGGATGAACCTTGCCAGACACAAAGACCACCTAGCACATAGCCTATGATTCCTTTTTTTTTTTTTTTTTGGCTGCACCTTGCGGTTTGCAGGATCTTATTTCCCGCGCCCAGGGATTGAACCCGTGCCCTCGGCAGTGAAAGCGCAGAGTCCTAACCACTGGACCTCCAGGGAATTCCCTATGATTCCATTTATATGAAATCTCCAGTATAGGCAAATCCATAGAGACAGAAAATAGATTGGTGGTTGCCAAGGGCTGGGAAGGATGGAGAGAGAGGGAAGTGATGGCTAAGGGGTGTCAGGTTTCTTTTGGGGGTAAAGAAAATGTTCTAAAATGGATTCTGGTGATGATTGCACAACTCTGTGAGTATGTTAAAAACCATTGAATTGTACACTTTTAAAAGGATTCCCCCAAAGATATATGCTATGTGAGTCCATTTATATAACATTCTTAACATGACCAAATTCTGGAAAAGGAGAAGAGATTAGCGGTCCCCAGGGGTTAAGGAGGGGGGTGGGACTAGAGAAAGTGGGCTTGGCTGTAAAAGGACACCAGGCAGGATCCTTGGGATGGAAACGTCTGTCTCTTGACCACTTCAGTGTCAACATCCTGGATGTGGTACTGAACAGCCAGTCCTCATTGTTTGCGGATTTCCTATTTGTGAAAGCAAATACAGAGAAATCCTAAAATCAATACTGGCGGCAATTTCGAAGTCATTTCCAGACATGCGCAGAGCGGCCAAAGAAATTGAGTCGCCCGACACACGCATTCGCAGCTGAGGTCGACCGAGGTGAGGCTCTGCCCGCTCAGTTCAGCTCCCACACTGTAAACAAACGTCCCTTTCACGGTCTATTTGTTGCCACGTTTTTCACATTTTTGCGCTTTTTGTTAGTGATTTTGCCGTTTAAAATGGCTCCCAAGCCCTAGTGCTGAAGTGCTGCTCAGCGTCCCGAAGAGCAAGAAGGCTGCGGTGTGCCTGGCGGAGAAAATGCGTAAGATTTTTATATGTTATATAAGCTTCCTTCAGGCGCGAGTGTAGTGTTGTTCTCCTGAGTTCAGTGTGAGCGAATCAACAATGTACATTACAGAAAGTATCTTTAAACAGAAAGACACATAAAACAAAGCTATATATTGACGGGTTCAGGAAATGCTGTCACCAGAATTTCGCGGGAACCTAACTCCGTATTCCCCTAGGAGCGGTGGTTCAGTATTCGCGAATTCAGCGTTTGCTGTAACTTTATAGAACACCACTGCCTCTAATAAGGAGAATCAACTGTAGTTTTTATAAGACGTTCCCATCAGGGGGAAACCGGGTAAAAGGCACACAAGATCTCTTTGTATTATTGCTTCAAAGTGCATGTGAATTTACAGTTATCTCAGAAGAAAAAGTTCAATTAAAAAAAAAAAAGACGGGGGGTGGGGGTGGGATGAATTGGGAGATTGAGATAGACATATATACACTAATATGTATAAAATAGATAACTGAAACTATACCCCAATTAAAAAAAAAAAAAAAAAAGGAAGCAATGCTTGGCTTCTCCGGTGAGCCAGGAAAAGTGACCCTTCACCAGTAAGATACTTGTAAGGTTTTTAGCAGCGAGGCATGGGGTCAGAAAGCTTTCTAAATGAGTGAGCCCCGTTCCTCTAAATTATGAGGTAGTCTGCAACTCTCTGGGTGCAGCTCAAGGCCAATGATGCAAATGTCTGATTACCAAGAAATACTGAAGCACAAAATACCAGTATTTTGGTGATTAAAAATAGCATGCTATGGGACTTTCCTGGTGGTCCAGTGGTTAAGACTCTGCGCTTCCACTGCAGGGGATAAGGGTTGATCCCTGGTCGGGGAACTAAGATCCCACATGCAGCGCAGCACGGCTGAAAAAAAAAAAAGCATGCTAGCCTGGAGTACTGAAAACAGCTTTTGTAATCACTACACCACACACATACACACATACCCTGATTTTGGAGATTTATCTATCTTTTCAACAAACACTCCCTGAGTACTTCCTGTGTGCCCACCCTGTGCTGGGCACTGCTGGGGACCCAGAGGTGACCAAGATATTCCCAGTCCTGCCTTCATGGGGCTCATAGTCCAGTGGTGGAAACAGACCCATCCCAAACCAGGCAGGACTGGAAGAGGGGAGCCCAGGATCCACTGAGGGATCCCAGAGTAAGTATTGCATCCAGGTTGGAAGGAGAAATCAGAGAGGGCTTCCTGGAAGAGGGGGCATTTGGGCTGCACTATCAAGGATGAATAAACACAAGCCAAAGGGAAGAAGGGTAAGGAAGGAGTTCCAGGAGAGGGGTGCAAATGTGCAAATACCAGGAAGGAAAAGGCATGTGGCATAATCTGGGGGAAATGACTGTATTTCTTTGTGGCTGCAGTATTATGAGAATAATAATAGCAAAGACTTAAAAAGCACCTATTAGTTTCCAGACTTTGTTCTAAGCACTTTGCACGAGCTAGCTCATTCATTCCTCACCATCACCCTATGAGGAGGGCCAAATTTATAGATGAAACAACAGGGGCACAGGGAAGGGTAAGTGATCCCACTTGCTGGATCTTAGTTCCCCAACCAAGGATTGAACCCAGGCCCACAGCAGTGAAAGTGCAGAGTCCTAACCACTGGACCACCAGGGAATTCCTGGAATAAACTTTTATCGAGGTATGTATTAGTCATCTGTTGCTGCATAACAAATTACCCCTATATTTAGCAACTTGAAGCAACAGATGTTTATTATCTCACACAGTTTCTGGGTGTAAGGAATCCAGGAGCAACTGAGCTGGGCAGTTGTGGCTTAGGGTCCCTTAAGAGCCTGTGGTCATGTTGTTTGCTGGGACCACCATCATTCGAAGACTCAAGTGGGGCTGGAGATTGGCTCTCAAGGTCACTCAGGTGACTAATGGCAGGAAACCTCAGTTCCTCAGTGGCTGTTCCTGGACCTGTGGGCCTCTCCTGAGAGTCCTTATGACATGTGTTAAATTAATTAAACAAGGAAGCCATTAGACTGGGGTAGCTCAAATACGTTAGCAGCCTACATAAGCAAACCCAAATATAAGTCCATAAATGCCTCAAGGTAATGTTGACTGAAGAAAAACACAACATAAAAGTTGCGAGTTATGTTTTATGCGGGGGCCTTACTGAAGACTGTAGCCCAGGAGACAGCCTCTCAGAGAGCTCTGAGGAACTTCTCCAAAGAGGTAAGGGAGGAGCCAGCATATATAGGAATTTTTGCTGAAACAAAAAGACCAACATGTAGTCAAGCATCAAAAGATTACTGCTAATCACAAAAAACCAGACATTTCAAGTTAATGATTTTAGTGCTTTTCTAAGTATGGGAAGATGCAAGAGTCTGGTCTCATTGAAATTATTCCTTAGATATGCATCTTAACTATCTAGGGCCAGTATCTTGTTTTTCTCCATCCTGAATTCCCCTCAGGGCTCACCATGGGGGTGGCTGCAGTGGCTGATGCATTGATGATGGGCAATATTCAATGTTTACTGGAATGGCAGGCAACATTCTTTGGTTTTTTGTTTTTTTTTATTTATTTTATTTATTTATTTATTTATGGCTGCGTGGGTCTTCGCTGCTGCGCGCGGGCTTTCTCTAGTTGTGGTGAGTGGGGGCTACTCTTCGTTGCGGTGCGCGGGCTTCTCATTGCGGTGGCTTCTCTTGTTGTGGAGCACGGGCTCTAGGTGCATGGGCTTCAGTAGTTGTGGCTCGTGGGCTCTAGAGCGCAGGCTCAGTAGTTGTGGCACACAGGCTTAGTTGCTCCGCAGCAAGTGGGATCTTCCCAGACCAGGGCTCGAACCAGTGTCCCCTGCATTGGCAGGTGGATTCTTAACCACTGCACCACCAGGGAAGTCCCAACATTCTTTGTTTACTAAAGTGGCAGGCAACATTTTTTGTCCGAAGTAAGAATCAAAATCCAAGGGCAACCAATCACAGCCAATGAGCCTTTCCCAAATAAGGCAAATGCTTAAGCTACAGCCAATCAAATAATTTCCTTGCTTTGTTTCCGGGTCTTCTCTACAAAAGTCTTTCCCCAGCTCCTGTCGGTGGAGTGCTCCTAACCACTTCTAGTTTGGTATTGCCTGATTGGGATTGATTTTTGCTCGATTAAACTGTTAAAAATTTTTATATGCCTCAGTTTTTCTCTTAACACACGGCAGCTGGATTCCTCCAGGGCAGGTGATGAGAGGCAGAGGACCCAATATGGAAACTGCAATCTTTTTATAACCCGATCCAGGAAGTGACATACCTTTGGTTTTGCTATATTCTATTCATTGCAAGTTGAGTTACTAAACTCAGCTCTCACTCAAAGAGAGGGAGATTCAGCTACTTGACTTGAAGGGAGGATATTGTGCTATAATAAGACATGTATTTGATCTTTGTCCCTGGTTCTGGCACAGAGCTCCTAAAACCCTTGGAATTTCCTGAGTGATAGAAGTGTCTTTTATTATCCATAGGGAGCCCCTTTTATCATCCCTAAGTTTATGCTAATGAGGTGATTTAGCATGGAGTCACCTCATAGCCTCAGGATGGAGCTGGTCACCAGAAAAATCAAGTGATCAGGGGCTTGGAACTTTCAGCCTCACTCACCCACCTCCGGGAAGTGGGGGGAGAGGGGACTGGAGATGAAAGCTTTATAAAAACTGCCCCCCCTCCACCAGTTTACTTTCCATTTTAATTTAAGTGAATTTTCCATCAGTTCATTTATTTTTTTCCTTTTTAATCACAAATAATATAATTTAAAGTTTTATATTGAGGATTTGGAAAAAAGAAAGGCAACAGCCATCTCCTGGCTCACACTGTGAACCTATCTTCACTTTCACTGTCTAGGAGAAATGAGTAGTTTCAAAATCAGTGGGGCATAATATGGAGTTTAAAACAGTAATGAAGTTCTCTGTGATTTCGTTTATTTGGTTCAATTTTAACTATTCTATCTTTATGTATCTGCAGATGTATCTTCTGAAAGATTTTACTTTGTTCGCATCATGACCAAAGACTGTACTTGAAGGTTAATTTTATTATAATTGTTAACTTCACGTCGGGGGATTTCTCTTTCCTGAGCAGAAAAATAGTTGCCATATTCCCTTTATTTCGCAGTGTTCTTTTTACAAGAACCATGTGATGAATGGCATCTTGAGTTTAGATTCTGAAAGTCTCAGCATGGACTTTTGCTTGTGAAAACAAAATTTTGTTGAACAGTGAAAGATGCGTAACCCAGTGTACGGCAATTTGTGGCTTTTCTGTCACAAACATTTACTAACTGTAGCAGTTTATTCACCTCAGGGACGTAGTGACATCTTACCATAAAGCTCCTCTGAGATGTTCTATTTTCTTCATCTCAAATCAATCCCCTCTTCTATAAAAACTCTGGAACGACAAGATCTGATGAGCTTCTGGGTTGGTGAATACATCCACATGCCTGGAGGTGGCATATTCCAGTTCTATGGGAACAGAAGCTCCTATGCTTGGGACCCTTCCGGACCTTGCCCTGTGCATCTCTTCACCTGGCTGTTCATCTGTATTCTTCACAATATTCTTTATAATAAGAACGCAAGTAAGTGTTTCCCTGAGCTTTGTGAGTCGTTTTAACAAATGATCCAACAGAGGAAGGGGTTGATTTATAGCGAGTTGGTCCGAAGCACTGGTGACCACCTGGATTTGGGATTGGGGATGGTCCTGTGGGACTGAGTCCTTAACCTGTGGGATCTGAGATTATCTCCAGGTAGTTAGTGTCAGAATTGAGCTGAATTTGTAGGACACCCTATAAAAGAATGAGAAAGTAAGAGGGGAAGGCCTGGAAGCTTTCTAGTCAAAAGAGGGGAGCAGGCCCAGGGTGGGGAGCCTTGGGAGGGATTATATACAGAATATATATAAATATTACTTAAGTAGAAGTATAGTATATAGGAATACAAAAGCATACTATATATATGGGATTATTCTATATAAGAATACTATGTATTGATATATGTGAATATATATAGAAATGTACTCTATATAGAAATACATATGGAAATATTTATATAGGAACATTATATAGAGAGACGTATGAAGGAATATAAATGAATATATTATATTTATGAATGGTATATGGGAATATCATATATAAACAAATATAAATATTATATTTAAGAATATTTTATATACCATTACTTTATATAAGAATACATAGGCGTCTTACACCTCTAAGAATATACATAGGAATATTATATACAGGAAAACTATGTTATAGTAATATACACAAATATTATATATTTACTATTATATGTAAAAATATATGTGAGTGTTACATATAAATACTACATATAGAAACATATGTAGGAGTATTATGTATATAGGAAGATTAGAGTTATAGAAATATACACATAAGAATATTACATATCTAGGAATATTACATATATAAAAATGTGAATATATGTGAATATATATTTGAATACATATATATGTATATAAAGTTTAGCAATTAAGAGCCCAGAATAGTTTTAGGAGCCAGATGACCTCAGTTCAAATCCAACTCCTCCACTTAATAGCCCATGGCTTTGGGCAAGTGCCTGAACCATTCTGAGACTCAGTTTTCCCATCTGTAAAATGGGGATAATAACAGTCCCACATGAGGATTAAATCCTTAGAGGAGTGCCTGGCACATAGCTTGATAAACCAATACACAGGGGACTTTTTTTTCTGTACTCTCATCTCTGCAGCTTCCTTTTCCTACTTTATGCCACAGGAAATCCCTCTAAGTCAGTAGTTTTCACTCTGGCTATCACTTGGGGGAGCTTTTACAAAATACTGATGCCCTGGCCCCCAGGGACTCTGATTTGGCTGTTTTAGGGTTTGGCCTGAAGATCATGATTTTTAAACATCCCGCCCGAGGTGATGTTAATACGCGACTAAGGCTGTGGACCACTGAACCAAGCCCGTCAGAATAGATTCTTTGGAATGGTTGCATAAGAGTTCACAGACTGAGTGGACCATCATTTATTCAACCCAAAGATAGGTTTTCGTCTTCAATTCCCAGCTTTTTGCTCCTCTAGTCCTGCAGTGAGCACCCTTGCATATAAGCCATTACCTCATTCCGGAGGTTTGATTTCTATGAGATGCTTTCCCAGCAGTGAGGTTGTTGAATCAAGGGTGAAATGCATTTCTGGTAGATGCTGCCAAGCTTCCCTTTCAAAAAAAGGCTGTAACAATTCTCATTGCCATCAGTGATATATGAGCCTGCCCTTTTCCACATGTGTGCCATTTGGCAGGTGTAAAAGGAAACCTCCACGTTATTTGAATATGCTTCACCCTGCCTCCTGCAGAGAGGCTAAGTTTTCATATATGTATTAGCTGGTTCATTTTTCTGCTTAGAAAATTATCTATTCAAATCCTTCGTCCACGTTTCCTTTGGGGTGTTTGTCTTAATTGATTTACAAAAGCTCATTATACATGTAAAACTTTTACGTGTCATCTGCATTGCCAGTATTTTCTCCCCATTTCTCATTTGCCTATAGGCTTTGTTTAGGGTTTTTGGTTTGGTTTTTTGCCACACAAGTGTTTTTCTCTTTCTTTTTAAAAAAATATTTATTTACTTACTTGGCTGTGCTGGTCTTAGTTGAGGCATGTGGCATGCCTTTAGTTGCGGCATGAATGTGGGATCTAGTTCCTTGACCAGGCATCGAACCAGGGCCCCCTGCATTGGGAACATGGAGCCTTAGCCACTGGACCACCAGGGAAGTCCCATGTTTTTCTTTTTAATGTGGGCAAATATGTCTATCTTTCCTTTTAACTTCTGCTTAAATGCCATCTTCCCTAAATGCTTTTTTTAAAGCTCCAAACTATTCCCCTTCCTACCTACCACCAGCACTTCCTAACCTTCTCCCCCCTGTTTATCACCATCTCACATTCCAGAGTTGTGCTGTCAGATACGGCAGCCACCAGCCATGTGTGGCTATTAAATAATTGAAGTGTGGCAAATCCAAACTTAAATCTGCGATAAGTACAAAATACATACTGGGGTTTGAAGACGTAATAATATGAAAAAAAAGAATGCAAAATAACTCCATCATTTTTATATTGATTACACGTTGAAATAATAATATGGATGTATGGGTATATTCATTTCTTATTGCTGCTGTAACAAATTACCACAAACTTAGTGGCTCAGTAGAAGACACTTTTTTTTTTTTTAAATTTTTTGGCCACACCATGCGGCATGTGGGATCTTAGTCCCCCAACCAGGCATCGAACCCACGCCCCCTGCAGTGGAAGCGCCGAGTCCTAACCACTGGACCGCCAGGGAAACACCCCGAAGACACATTTCTAAAAAAAATTTTTTTATTGAAGTATAGTTGATTTACAATGTTGTGTTAATTTCTGCTGTGCAGCAAAGTGACTCAGTTATACATGTATATATATTCTTTTTCATATTCTTTTCCATTATGGTTTATCACAGGATATCGAGTAGAGTTCCCTGTGCTCTGCAGTAGGACCTGTTGTTTACCCATCCTATATATAAGAGTTTGCATCTGCTAATCCCAAACTCCCAATCCATCCCTCCCCCCATCCCCCTCTCCTTAGCAACCACAGGTAGGTCTGTACTCTATGGAAGACACATTTTTTATCATATAGTTCTGGAGGTCCAAAATGAGTCTTACAAGGCTAAAATCAAGGTGTGGGTAAAGCCGCGTTTCCTCTGGAGACTCTAGGGAGGATTTGTTCCCTTCCCTTTTCCAGCTTCTAGAAGCTGCCCACATTCCTTGGCTCTCTAACCCCTTGCCTCACTCCACCCTCTGCTTCCCTTATCACATCTCCCTCTCCCTCTGACTCTGCTGCCTTCCTCCTTCCCTTATAAGGACCTTTGATTACATGGGGCCCGCCCAGATGATCCAGAATAATCTCCCCATCTCAAGCATCTTAACTTAGTCACATCTGCAGGCCCTCTGCAGGTAACACATGCATAGGTCCACGGAATTAGGATGTGGACACATTTGGGGGTCGTTATCCTGCTTACCTTCATTGGGTGAAATAAAATATATTATTAAAATGAAATTCTCCTGGGACTTCCCTGGTGGTCCAGTGGTTGAGACTCCTTGCTTCCACTGCCAGGGGCGTGGGTTCGATCCCTGGTCAGGGAACTAAGATCCCACATGCCGTGCAGCGCAGTCAAAAAAATAAAAGAAAAAAAATGAAATTCTCCTGTTTCTTTTTTTAAAATTGAAGTATAGTTGATTTACAATGTCGTGTTAATTTCTGCTGTAGAGCAAAGTGATTCAGTTATACATACGTGTATATGTATATATATACACATATATATATATTCTTTTCCATATTCTTTTCCATTATGGTTTAGCACAGGATATTAAATATAGTTCTCTCTCTTTTTTTTTTTTAATGTGGCTACAAGACAAGTAAAAATTACCCATGTGGCTTCCATTCTATTTCTATTTGACGGTGCTGCTCTATATATTTTGCTAGTCTACTTATTATCTGTCTCTTTCTTACTAATAGAATGTCTGCTCCAAGAAGACTGGGATTTTGTTTTATTCACCGCTCTGTCCCTGGTGCTAATGCAGTTCCCACTAGTGGGTCCTTAATTAATACTTGTTGAGTGTTAATGATGATGATCTCTCTTTCCCATGAACTCTCTGACACCCCTACTCCCACTTCACCCTCATGGCTTCCTCCTCCTCTTCCAAAATCAGGAGTCCAAGGTAGAAGCCAGGTTGGGTGGAGAGGGGCTGGGGTTGAGGGGCGAGTTGGAAGAATCCTGGAGGGCTTCCTAGAGGAGGGAGTAAGGCTGGTAAGAGAAGGAATCCCAGGCCAGTAAAGGTCTTCCAGATAATGACACTCTCTCCAGGATGTGAGCCTGGCTGTTTCCATGGAGGTGGGTGCCAGGTCCCACCCCCTGGCGCAAAGGGATGGAGATATTGTTGCCATGACCGTGACCACCCCACATCCTCAGGATGGTGAGGTCTGTTCCAGCCAGATGCCCTTTGGGTGAAAGTAGAGTGATATGGGATAAAAAGAGCAGTTCAGGGAAGAGCTAAACCTTCCATTTTGAAGCTCACAAGTCACATTCTACTACCTGCTGTGCTGGCTGGTTACAACCAGTGGTGGACCCCCAGCTGTCTGGCCCTTGGTCCTCCAGCTTCTGTTAGTCTTTCCTGTCCTAATTCTTGGGCATTTCAAAATGCACAGAGATGACTGTTTCAGCGCGCTGGCTCCTCCGTGCCTTGACCTCTTCTCCCCTAAAGATCTTGCCTTCTGCCCTCCCTCAGCCCCTCCCTCCCTCCTGGGATCAGAGAAGACACCTTGTCACAACCAACAACCACACTCACTCCCTCCACAATCTCAACTTCAAGCATCCCACAACAGCCCCACCATTTGGACCTTTCCAGCTCATCCATCTGGTGACCCAACTCCAAGACTCCTTCAACCACCCCAGGACCTCCATTCCATTAATCTGATCCTTTTCCACTGTCTCCACCCTACCCGCCGGCCCCGGCCCCCGGTGACTACTCTGCCCTCACCCAGCGTAGAGCCTGTGGCTGATCATTGCAATTCTTTCCTTGCACTGCCCTCAACTCCCTTGGTCCCTCTTACTCATCAGTCTCAAGGAGAAGACCCCCAACTCTCTGCCTATGATGGGCTGCACCTGCTCCCAGCTGGATAACCACGTTGGCAGGCCTCACTTTTATTTCAGGATCAGGAACCTCCAGGGGGCGCTCTTGTTGTCTGGCAATTTGCTCTTAGGGCCCTAGACCATTCGCTCTTCCTGTACCCTTAGAAAAAAAAAATGTGTTGAAAAACACATAAAATTTACCATTTTATGCTGGAGAGCGTGTGGAGAAAAGGGAACCCTCCTATACTATTGGTGGGAATGTAAACTGGTGCAGCCACTATGGACAACAGTATGGAGGTTCTAAAAATAGAGTTACCACATGATCCAGCAATCCCACTCTTGGGCATATATCTGGAAAAAAACCGAAAACTCTAATTTGAAAAGATACATGCACCCCAATGTTCATAGCACTATTTACAATAGCCAAGACATGGAAGCAACCTAAGTGTCCATCAACAGATAATGGATAAAGAAGATGTGGTATATATATACAATGGAATATTACTCAGCCATAAAAAAGAATGATGAAATAATGCCATTTGCAGCAACATGGATGGACCTAAGATTGTCATACTAAGTGAAGTAAGTCAGACAGAGAAAGACAAATATTATGTGATATCACTTATATGTGGAATCTAAAAGATAATACAAATGAACTTATTTATAAAACAGAAACGGACTCACAGGCATAGAAAACAAAATTATGGTTACCAAAGGGGTAAGAAGGGGGAGAGATAAATTAGGAGTATTGAATTAACAGACACACACTACTATATAAAAAATAAACAAGTATTTACTGAGTAGCACAGGGAATTATAGTCAATATCTTGTAATAGCCTATAATGGAAAAGAATTTTTAAAAAATCTATATGTATATCTAAGTCACTGTGCTGTACACCTGAAACTAACACAATATTGTAAATCAACTATACTTCATTTTTTTTTAAAATTACCATTTTAACCATTTAAAAATGTATAATTTGGTGTCATTAAGCATGTTCACAATGTAATGCTACCATCACCACCATCCATTTCCAGAACTTTTTCATCATCCCCAACAGACACTCTGTACCCATTAAACAATAACTCCCCACTCCCTCCTCCTCCCAGCGCCTGTAAACTTTATTCTACTTTCCATCTCTGTAACTGTGCCTATTCTAGGTACACTGTGTAAGTGGAATCATACAATATTTGTCCTTTTGTGTCTGGCTTATTTCACTCAGCATAAGATTTTCAAGGTTCATCTATGTCATAGCATGTGTCAGAATTTCACTTCATTTTTTTTTCCATTGAGGTATTGTATCTGTATGTTTGTATGTATTACATCTCTAGAAAAAGAATCTCAGGACTTTCCCTCCTGTGTGTGTTTTCTTTTTTTTAATTTTAATTAATTAATTTTATTTTTATTTATTTTTGGCTGTGTTGGGTCTTCATTGCTGTGCGTGGGCTTTCTCTAGTTGTGGCGAGCGGGGGCTACTCTTTGTTGCGGTGCGCAGGCTTCATTGTGGTGGCTTCTTTTGTTGCAGAGCATGGGCTCTAGGTGTGCGGACTTCAGTAGCTGTGGTACACAGGCTCAGTAGTTGTGGCTCACGGGCTTAGTTGCTCCACGGCATGTGGGATCTTCCCAGACCAGGGCTCGAACCCGTGTCCCCTGCATTGGCAGGCGGATTCTTAACCACTGCACCACCAGGGAAGCCCTCCCTCCTATGTGTTTTTGTCGTGCTTCCTCTTGGTCCATGATGCCAGCTGTGGTCGTCAGTATAATGAAACCAAACTAATGGGATGGTCTTGTGAGGTTTGCAACAATTTGCCCAGCTCTGTGATCATCAGTGATTTCAAGTTTACCAATGTAACCATGCTTCATCATCACACTCAGAAACTGGAAAATGACTTTGGAGCATAGCCTAACAAGAACTTGGCATGTGACTCTCATTTTGGCATTGTTAATGCTCTTGAGAACATCGTCCTGGTCATTCATGCCAGCATAATGGTGGCACAAAAAGAGCGGCTGAATAATATTCCATTGTGTGGATATAGTGCGTTTTGTTTATCCCTTCATTGTTTGATGGACACGGGTTGTTTCCTAGACTTTTTAACTTCTCCTCTCTCCTCAAACTCCTGCACCTTCTCCCTTCCTGCCCACTTTCAGTGGGGACTTTGCTTCCTACTTCACTGAGAAAGGAGAACCCATCAGAAGGAAACTTCCCCAGCTCCTCTACTCATCTACCCACCTTTTCTTCTATTATTTGGGGTACCAGTTACCTGCTGCTGCATAACAAACAGCCCCAGAATTTAGTGGTGTAAAACAATCCTTGTATTGTAGTCATGGATTCTATAGGTCAGGAATTTGAACAAGGCACAGCAAGGACAGCTTGTCTTTGCTCCCTGATGTCTGGAGCCTCAGCTGGCAAGACTTGCAGACTGGGGGTGACTCGATGGTTGGGAGCTAGAATCAGCTGGAGGAGTCTTCACTCATGTCTGGGCAGATGGTGCTGGCAGTTGCTGGCTGGGACCTCGGCTGAGCTGTCAGCTAGAGCATCTTCATGGGACCTCTCCATGTGGTCTCTCTGCATGGGCTAGCTGAGCTTCCTCACAGCATGGCAGATGGGTTCCAAGAATGAGTGCCCTAACAGCAAGTGGGAAGTGCCTGGCATTTGATGATGTAGCCTTGGAAGCCTCACCTCCACCATACTTTATAGGTCAAGGCAGTCACAAATTTCTGCCCAGGTTCAAAGGGAGAAAACATAATCCCACACAAAACACACACAATAGGAGGAATGTTGAGGTCACCCTGTAAGAGCATGTGGGACAGGAGAGATTGTCATGGCCATCTCTGGAAAACAGACATTCCCTACTAATGATGAACTACTCTGGAGCCCAGGGACCCTTCCCCTCTTGCCAATTCAAGGACCACACTCCAGCCATTCTCCCCTCTTTCCTCTGCTTCTCCTCTCGAACTAGGAATCTAGATCATCCCCATCAAACTGTGATTTGATCTTCTCTGACCTTTCTATAAAAGAAAACAAAAAAAATTGATTTCCCAGTCCCTATCTCCCACCTGTTCTTTATTTTTCTCCACAGAATGTCTCACCTTTTGACACACTCCATAGTCTCCTTATCTGTGTGTCTAGCATCTGTCTCTTCCATTTAGAATATCAGCTCCATGAGCACTGGGACTTTAGCCTCTTTTGTTCACCATTATATCTTCAGCCCATAGAATAGTGCCTGGCACGTAGTAGGTGTTCACTAAATATTTTTTGAATAAACATTTTGGGTGAAACTGGTAATGATAGTTGCCTCCAGGAAGGGGAACTGGGTGGACAGCAGATCCACATTGTTTAAAAATTTGATTTGACGCCAAAAAAAAAAAAAAAAATTGAGCTGCCCCCACTCAACGTGAGGAGTGCTTTTTTCCAGCCTTTTAAAATTGTGAAATAGAGATACTTTCTCCCACAGGCTTTTTGAGGCTTCTGAATTTTGCACCCTGACCGGATCTTATCCATTTAAATTAATAAATGACATTATTTTTAAAAATTAGCCCAGCACCTGGCACGAAATGAGTCAGAAACTGGAAGTGATGTGATTATAGTGATGGGGAAACAACTGGGCCCCTTGGCTGGTTCCACATGCTGTCCAGCCCCCCTTCCATTCTTCATCCTGGAACACTCAAATCTGGGAAGCTGAGTCTCCTCGGAGCCTCCCTGACACTGGCCCAGCCCAAAGCCAGCTCTAGAGGTGACTTCAGAGCCTTCACCTTGGGTCTGCAGCCCATCAGAGGTGGCTGGAGCTGGGAATCCTCCCCAGATGGGCCTTTGAGGATAAGATGAAAGAGGATGGGCATCCTCCCCAGATGAGCCTTTGAGGATGGGATGAAAGAGGCTGGGCTGGGTCAGGAAGAGGCATAGGCAGAGGGGAGGCAAGGAGGTAGAGAAGGCAAGCCTTCCTGGGGATGACCAGGGCATTTTCTGAGCACCTGCTGTGTAGCCAGGCATGTGCTGTGCAGTGCTGGGGACACAGTGGTGACTGGCTCTGCCCTCACAGGGCAGTGGGACAGACAGGCCTGTGACCAGACAGCTACAGCTTAGAGTGAACAGGGTTAGGGTGAGTGTGCCTGACGCAGTCAAGGAGGGCTTCCTGGAGGAGGAGATGCCAAGCTCCTCACAGAGTCTCTGACATCCTCATGGAAACCTACCTTTTCGGCTGCATCTGATGACACTTTCCCTCACTCCCTCGAATCTAGCCACAGTGGCCTTTTTTTTTTTTTTAATTATTTATTTATTTATTTATTTATTTTATTTTGGGCTGTGCTGGGTCTTCGTTTCTGTGCGAGGGCTTTCTCTAGTTGCGGCGAGCAGGGGCCACTCTTCATTGCGGTGCGCGGGCCTCTCACTATCGCGGCCTCTCTTGTTGCGGAGCACAGGCTCCAGATGCGCAGGCTCAGTAGTTGTGGCTCATGGGCCTAGTTGCTCCACGGCATGTGGGATCTTCCCAGACCAGGGCTCGAACCCGTGTCCCCTGCATTGGCAGGCGGATTCTCAACCACTGTGCCACCAGGGAAGCCCCACACTGGCCTTTTTGATTCCTGAACTCTCCAAGCTCATTCCCATCCTCAACAGCCATTGCACTTGATGTTCCCTCCTCCTGATTCTCCCCAGTTCCTCAGCAGGCAGGCTCCTTCTCCTCTTTCAGACTGGAGACAACTCATTCTTGCAGCATTTAGCTGTTTTTTAAGAATTCCCTTGTTTCTAGTTTCTGCTGACTACTCTACTCCCTGCCCTTCCCAGCTAGGATGTGACCTCTCCTCAGCGCCTGCTCCCTCACCCCTGGCAGGGCGCCCGACCAACTGTCGATGCCTGGTAAATCTTTGTGACGTGAAGGAAGGAAGCTAAGACCTCTGGGTTAAAGCAGGGGCCGGTGAAGTGGTAGAGGAAAGGAGTTCCCGTCAGAGGCAACAGCACGGGCAAAGCCGTGGAGCAGAGAGAGCGCTGGTGTTTCAGAGGCGCTGGGGGAGGTGGTGCGTGGCTGGAGGGAGGAGCCGGCGGAGGGAGGGGGAGAAGGAGGATGGAGGAGGAGGTGGAGAGAGGAGGGAGGGCGAGGGGAGGGCGAGGGGAGGGCGAGGGCGAGGGGAGGGCGAGGGGAGGGGAGGGCGAGGGCGAGGGCGAGGGGAGGGCGAGGGCGAGGGGAGGGCGAGGGCGAGGGGAGGGCGAGGGGAGGGCGAGGGCGAGGGCGAGGGCGAGGGCGAGGGGAGGGGAGGGCGAGGGGAGGGCGAGGGCGAGGGGAGGGCGAGGGCGAGGGGAGGGGAGGGCGAGGGCGAGGGGAGGGGAGGGCGAGGGGGTCGGGAGATGAGCCGGAAGGAGGAGGGAGAGGAAAAGAGAGGAGCTTTTATCCACTGGCCGGTTTCAGAAGGTGGCATCTTATTGGGATCTTTTTATGTAGCGGCGGAGGGAGGGCCCAAGGTGCCTTTTTGGGAGACCCGCCTGTCTGGCTGGCAAAAGCCAGGCCTGAGGGACAGGCCTCCCCTCTCAGAGCCTTCTAAGGGCGTCGTGTAGAACATTCCACAGCTGGACCTTCTGGAACAGGCCGTGAAGTATTGGCAACCCCATCCGGTCCCCGCTCCCGGGTCACTGCCCTGGCCTCCTGGCCCAGGCTCTCCCTCTTCCAGGGCCCAGCTCCCCGCGGCAGCCTGAGGCGGTGCTTTTAATAGAACACTTGAAAAAAATATTAATAGGTAATTAAAGGCACATGGCACAGATTTTTAAAGGTGCACGAGAGGATACAGTGAAAGCTTTCTCTTCTCCCTTCCTCCCTGGGGCCCTTCCTGGGAGGCACTGGGGCCACCAGTTTCTTGGATTTTCTCCCAGAGATAGTCTATCATTTGTAAATACAGATAGGGGAATATTATTCAGGTTATTTACATGATTCGGCACCTTATTTATTTTATTTTACTTATTTATTTTTTAAATTGAAGTATAGTTGATTTACAATGTTGTGTTAGTTTCTGGTGAGCAACAAAGTGATTCAGATATATATATATATACATATATATGTATATATATGTGTGTGTGTATATATATATATATATATATATATATACCTTTTCAGATTCTTTTCCATTATAGATTATTACAAGATACTGAATAGAGTTCCCTATGCTATACAGTAGGTCCTTGTTGTTTATCTATATTATATACAGTAGTATGTATCTGTTAATCCCAAACTCCTGATTTATCCCTCACCCCACCCCCATTCCCCTTTGGTAACCATAAATTTGCTTTCCATGTGTGAGTCTGTTTCTGTTTTGTAAATAAGTTCATTTGCATCTTTTTTTTTTTTTTTGGCCGCACCATGTGGCTTGTGGGATCGTAGTTCCACAACCAGGCATCGAACCCAGGCGCCAGCAGTGAAAGCGCTGAGTCCTAACCACTGGACCATGAGGGAATTCCCCATTTGTATCATTTTTTTTTTTTTAGATTCCACATATAAATGATATCATGTGATAGTTGTCTTTCTCTGTCTGACTTACTTCACTAAGTATGATAATCTCTAGGTCCATCCACGTTGCTGCAAATGGCATTGTTTCATTCTTGTTTATGGCTGAGTAGTACTCCATTGTGTATATATACCACGTCTTCTCCATCCTTTCATCTGTTGATGGACACTTAGGTTGCTTCCCTGTCTTGGCTCTTGTAAATAGTCTGTGCTTTATTTTTTTCCTTATGTGTATACTTGTTTAGTCAACAAATATTTATTCAGCACCTACTATATGCCAGGCACTCTTCTAGGCACTGGGGATCCAGCAGAGAAGAAAACAGTCAAAACTCTCTGCCTTCATGGAGCTGACATTCTAGTGGGGGAGACAGACAGTCGATAAATAAAATGACAAGTACATTTTAACATTACATAGTAGGTCAGATGGCACAGTCAGTGCTGCTGATAAAACAGAGAGCAGTCAAAGAAGCTGGAGTGTTGAGGAGGCAGGAGGGTTTCTATTTTTTTACAGGATGCTCAGAGAAAGCCTTGATAAAGGTGACATTTGAGCAAAGGCCTGGAGGAGGTAAGGAAACGAGTCATGTGGTTATGTGAGGGGAAGAGTGGAACAGCAAGTGCAAAGGCACTGAGGTGGGTGTGAGCCTGAAGTGTTCCAGATCCAGGCTGGAGAGGAGTAAGTAAGGCGGAGAGTTTGTGTGTGGGGGTGAGATACAGTCCTGTAGATCCTTGTCCATAAATTGGCTGTGCTGTCTCATCTTGGAGCGGTCTCAGTGGTGTGCGGGGGCTGGCTTGTAACAGTTTGTGAGGGCTGATTGCTAAACTTCCGGGAATTTTGCAAGCCTGTTGTTAAACATAGCTTTTACTAAAACTTAAATTATACAAACTTACAACTGAATACATTCTATTACACAAAACCATGAGAAGTAGTCAATTAATCACTTCCTAATTATTCTACTACATTTTAATGCTATCTGTGTTCTAGAGGTTATGAAAATCCCACATCATGGTGAGGTATTGAGGATATCTTCCAACACTGCATTCAGCGAGGTCACATTGGTAGCTTAAAGTCAGCCGTGATGGGAGTATTTTACACCACAGACGTTGGCAAACGCTACAAATCAGGACTGTTTTCTCCCCCAAAGAGCCGACGGTTAAACATTTACCAGCACACCACTGAAATGCATATAGATCTGGCTTACTCTTTTGTAAAGCTGCATAGTATTCCAATGCATGGATGGGTCATAACGTATTTTGCTGGTCCCTTCCTGATGGGTGCTTGGCTGGCATCCAGTCTCTTGCAAACACAAACAGCGCTGATTTCCCACGTGTGCGACTATAACTGTAGAATAAATCCCTTGAAGAAGAACTGCTGTGTCAGAGGGCATGGGACCTTCTAACGTGAATGCCTGTTGCCTAATGCCTTTCCATGGAGGCTGTACCAATTTCCACAGCCACCAGCAAATGGGTCAGAGTGCAGAGGCTTCTAATAAGGATGCAAATTTGATTGTATCACTCTGCTGCTTAAACCCTCTGATGACTCCTGCTACTCCTAGGACGAAGCCTGCAGGTTCTCCCAAGGCCTAGGCCCCTCATCGTCAGGGCTTGTCCCTTTCTTTTTGCAAGTGGAAGGTTGCACCATGACCCCACTGTGACCCCTCGTAAATTCCACATTGCAGCCACCTTGATAATCTGCTGTCTGTCCCCTGAAATGGGCCATGTCCCCACCCACTCTTGTTTGTTCATGCCTGTCCCTTCTCTGGGAATTTATTGCCCAGCACCTTAATCACCAGGCTAGCTCCCACTCCACTGGTTCTGTCCCTGTTTTTTTTTTGGCCGGCGCCGCATGGTATGTGGAATCTTACTTCCCCACCCAGAGGTTGAACCCATGCCCCCTGCAGTGGAAGCTCGAAGTCCTAACCACTGGCCTGCCAGAGAAGTCCCAGTTATGTCCCTTTTTGTTTCAAGAGGCTGAAAACCCCAGTGTAACTGTCTTCGGCAAAATCAGGAATTGATTGGCTCATCTGAGTGAAAAAATCGTCGAGTTGGCTGGCTTCAGGCATAGCTGGTTTCAGGAGCTCGGACGATCCCATGAAGCCAGTCTTGGCCTGTCAGTTCTGTTCTCTTCCACATTGGGACCCTTTGGCAGCTCCTGCCTTTAGAAATCCCCCTCATGGTCACAGGAGGCAAAGAGCTGGGAGGTGGAAGGGAAGGTTCCAGGCAGAGAAAACAGTCCAGAACTGGTGCTAGTAAACCCAGATCCTGGCTGGGCATAGTGGACAACCCGATAGCCACATAGCATCCTGCAGGCTGAACTCCAAGGGGAAGATAAGTTCTCGCCCCCATGCTAAATTCTTCAACTGAGAGGCAGGGTAGGAATAGCTGCTTGGGCTCTGGAGGTAGAAAAAACCTGGGTTCAAATCCTGGGATGATGAAAAAGTTTCAGAACTAGATAGTGGTGATGGTTGCACGACACTGTGAATGTACTCAAGGCCACTGAATTGTATACTTCAAAATGTTTAAAAGTGTCAGCAATATGTTATGTATATTTTACCACAGTACAAAAATAATGAGGCTGGGACTTCCCTGGTGGTCCAGTGGTTAAGACTCCGTGCTTCCACTGCAGGGGCACGGGTTCAATCCCTGGTCGGGGAACTAAGATCCCACATGCTGTGCGGCTCGGCCAAAACAAACAAACAAAAAAAACAGGCTGACCGTGCTAAAAAAAATAATAAAAATAAAAAGGAGAGAGAAAAGCCTGACTCTACCACTTACCAGCTGTGTGAGTTCTCTGTACCTCTGTTTATTGGACTATAAAATGAGGACAATAAAAGAACCCCACACGCCTGCTTATTGAGAGGCTCAGGTAGGTTAATACATGCACAGCCCTTGGGGTAGTACCTGGGATATAGTTAAGTGTTCAATAAATGTTAGTTATTATTGTTAAATCAAAATATTGGGTGGATTGCCCAGTGAAATAAGCCAGATGCAAAAGGTGACTGCCTTAGCTTGTTCAGGCTGCTACTATAACAAAATACCACAGATGGGGTGGCTTATGAATAACACAAATGTATTTCTCACAGTTCTGGAAGCTGGAAGTCCAAGATCAGGGTAAATGGTTGGGTGAGGGCGCTCTTCTGGGTTGTAGACTTCTCATTGTATCCTCACATGGGCAGAAGGGGCGAGGGATGTCTCGGGAGCCCCTTTTATAAGGGCACTAATCCCAATCTTGAGGGCTCCACCCTCATGACCTAACCACCTCCCAAAGGCCCCACTTCCTAATACCATCACCCTGGGGAGTTAGGTTTTTTTGCTTTTTTTTTTTTTACATACATATATATCTATTTTTTTTTTCAGATTCTTTTCCCTTATAGGTTATTACAAAATATTGAGTATAGTTCCCTGTGCTATACAGTAGGTCCTTGTTGGTTATCTGTTTTGTATATAGTGGTGTGTATATGTTAATCCCAAACTTCTAATTTACCCCTACCCCCTTCCCCTTTGGTAACCATAAGTTTGTTTTCTATGTCTGTGGGTTCATTTCTTTTTTGTATATAAGTTCACTTATATCATTTTTTTTTAAGATTCCACATATAAACGATATCATATGATATTTGTCTTTCTCTGTCTGGCTCACTTCACTTAGAATGATAATCTCTAAGTCCATCCATGTTGCTGCAAGTGGTATTAGTTCATTCTTTTTTATGGCTGAGTAATATCTCATTCTTCTTTATCCATTCATCTGTTGATGGACATTCAGGTTGCTTCCACGTCTTGGCTATTGTAAATAGTGCTGCAATGTAGGTTCCAACATACGAATTGGGGCGGAGGACACAAACACTCAGACTATCACAATCCCGTATTGTATGATTCCATTTGTATGAATGTCCAGAATAGGCAAATCCATAGAGACAGAAAGCAGATTAATGGCTGCCAGGATCTGTGGGGAAGGGATGGGGAGTGACTGCTGAATGGGTGTTCGGTTTCCTTTGGGAAAATGATGAGAATGATTTGGAACTACGCGGAAGTGAATGTACTAAATGCCACTGAGTCATACACTTTAATATTGTTAATTTTTGTGTGAATTTCAACTCAAAAATTCTTTTACATTGGTACTTTGTTTTTTGTTTTTTAAATTAATAAATAAATTAATTAATTTTTGGCTGTGTTGGGTCTTCGTTGCTGCGTGTGGGCTTTCTCTAGTTGTGGCGAGCGGGGCTACTCTTCATTGCGGTGCACGGGCTTCTCATTGCGGTGGCTTCTCTTGTTGTGGAGCACGGGCTCTAGGCATACAGGCTTCAGTAGTTGTGGCATGCACACTCAGTTGTTGTGGCCCGCAGGATCTAGAGCACAGGCTCGCAGGCTGTGGCACACAGGCTTAGCTGCTCCGTGGCATGTGGGATCTTCCCGGACCAGGGCTCAAACTCGTGTCCCCTGCATTGGTAGGCGGATTCTTAACCACTGCGCCACCAGGGAAGCCCTTCATGGGTACTTTGAAAAAAGAAAATTAGATGGAATGTAGCCTGATGTCCTTCTCAGGCTGTGAGAACTTGAGGCTTTGTTATCCTGGATGGTTCGGGCCCTTCTCTCTTCCAGGCCTGATACCCAACCCCCACCAGGGACCTTAGCTGGCATGGCTCACGGCTCCTCCCCTGGCTCTTGCAATAATTTGCTGTGGGTCTTTGGAACTCAGTTTCCTTGTCTGTACCAAGAGGGGATTGGACCCCTTTTCTTTTTTCTCTGTTTTTTTGTTTGTTTGTTTTGGCCACGCCGCCAAGCTTGCGGGGGATCTCAGTTCCCCAAACAGGGATTGAACCCTGGGCCACGGCAGTGGAAGCGCTGAGTCCTAACCACTGGACCACCAGGGAATTCCCTGGACCCACAGGTTTCTAACATGTCCGCAGATTTCATGGGCCCAGGCCGCACTCTCCAGGTCTCGAGCCCCAGGCAGTCAGAGGTGGGAATTGTCTGCAGACTCACGACGTCCTAGTCCTTCCGGCCAGCTGCCCACAGAGACGGTGCCCACACAGTCCCAGGAACATGCTGTGTGACTATCTGCCCTCAGAACTGGCTCCTGCCCAGGCCTCGTCCTTCACACTCGTCCTGTGTCCCCTCGGCCTCCCCCTTGTACGGGGCCTGGCTCGCCTCTGACCAGGGCTCTCTAAAGGGAGACGCTAATAATCACAGGAATAAAAGCCTCCCCAATATACCGGCTCTTATTACATTGTCCAGACCCATGCTAAGGGCTTTTGTCATGTGGTTTCGTTTCATTCCCGTGCCACCTCTGGGGTAGAAACTACCTTCATCCTGTTTCAGACATGAGGACCTGAGGCTCAGAGGTGGAATCCTTTGTCCAAGGTCAGCTAAGTAGTGGGAGGGCTCATCTCTCTGGCCCTACCCCCATGCCCTTGCCCATTATCCTAGCCTGTCTCCCTGGAAGCATCAAATGTCTTTCTCTCCAGGTCACCCGAGCCCCTGGACACCTCTTGGGGTCCCACGGCAGGACCTGGAGTGGTGGCAGGGGCAACTGCCTTGGAAAACAGCTCTTATGGCCTTGGCTGGATCTGGGGGGAGGTGTGGAGGGCAGCGCCAGACACACCCACGCTGGGCCTCAAGAAACCCGAGTTACACGTTGTACCACAAGCCACAGGGGCTGGGCAGCTTGCAGCTGGGGGAGGCAGGGCAGAGCAGCCCAGACAAGCCAACTTTTAAATAAATAATTAGAAATGTAGGAAGGGAAGGTCTGGGCCAGTCTCCAGTCCCCCAGGCTGCAGCTTCCCAGCCAGGCCAGAATGCATGAAGTTCCCATGATTCTTGGCCCTGATGGACCCAAGGGTTCCGCTTCCTCCTTTCCTTCCTGTTTCTAAAAGACTCAACCCACATTCCCAGAGTCCCTACTGTGTGCCTAGCCCCATGCAGGGCAATGCTGGGGGGACTCAGCGGTGGTTGTGACGGTTCCCATCCCTGGCCCAAGGGAGGGCACAGACCCATCCCCAGATAGTGACCACCCAGAGTGGGCAGGGCTGGGATGGGGGCATCCAAGGGGCTGGAGGAGCCTAGAGGGACACCTGAGCCAGCCTCAGGGTCTTGAAAACTCAGGGGGTTCCTGAGTGGAAATCTGAAGATCTTGGTTAAGTGAGGAGAAAGGCATATGAGAAAAAGAGGACTAAAAATTTAAGGAGGGGGCAGATCACGCAGGGGTCCACAGACCACTGTTTTTCAAACTGTTTTGAATTTGAGACAGTTGATACACAATAGAAGGTATATTTTGCTTGCAACACAGTATGTGTATGAACAAGTGTGCACACACACACGTAAATTAAAATGTCACGATACAATAATTACTTGTACAATATGCTCTATTTGACATTTTAAAAAATTAACTGCTTAGGACTCACTACTTTATTTCATGCCCTACTAATCAGTTGACACCTGAGGTTAGAAAATATAGATGTCCAGGCTGTGCTAAGAATGCTCAGACTCCAATCAAAGGAGCAGAATTCTAGAATCAGCAGGTGTGATGTCTTCAGGGCTGTTCACTGATACTCCCCTCCTCCTCTCCTTCTGGGCACCTGGTGGGATTGTACTTGCCTCCCTTTGGAAGGTAGCCTTGGAGCCCAGGAATCTGCATTTTAACAGACAATGGGAGCTGTGAGACTTGGGAAATTTAAGAAACAGTGACATAGGTGATAAACTCCATGAGGACAGTGCAGAACCCACCTTGGCCACCGCAGAGACCCCGGCAGGACGCAGCACAGAGCCGGGCGCTTAGGTAAGATGTGTTAAATGAATGATTTTTAAAATTTCTATTTATTATTTATTTATTTATTTTGGCTGTGCCGGATCTTCATTGCGGCACGCGGGCTCCTCTAGCTGCGGCACGCGGGCTCCTCTAGCTGCGGCGCGCGGGCTTAGTTGCGGGTATATGGGATCTTAATTCCCTGACCAGGGATCAAACCCGGGCCCCCTGCATTGGGAGCGTGGAGTCTCAACCACTGGACCTCCAGGGAAGTCCCTAAATGAATGATTTTAACTTCAGTCTTTTTATTTCTGTCTACCTGGTCTAGCTCACCGTTCCAACTTCATTTCACAGCAGTTTTCCCCAATTTCCACTGTGACCAAATGGAACTATTCTTCGTTTCATAAATTTCTCATCTGCAGGTCTTTGCAGTTGCTGTGTCCTCTGCCCATACCTTCCCTTTTCCTCCTCCCTTCACTGGCTGGCTCTGACATGCTTCCAAATTCAGCTCAGATGTGCCCTCCTCCAGGGAACCTTCCCTGACCCCACTTCCCAAGCTGCGTTTCCCCTCGGAGCTCCTCCATTCTAGCCCTACTCACTCGGCATCATCACTGTCTGTCTGTCCTGCTGACCTATGAACCTGGGAAGGTGGGAGCAAGGCTCGTCTCAGCCACTGCTGGGTCCCCAGTACCACTCAGCACAGGGCTGGGCACACAATAGGTACTCAGAAAAGGTTTGGTGAATGCATGAATGCAAATTTGAGAGGAGAGGCCTGTTTACAGGTCTGATGGAGAAGGCTGAAGCCCTGGAGTTTACTCAATCCCTCCTGCTGTCAGACACTCGGTCCTCTCAGGGAGGACACCATTCACAACAACACCCTTTTCACAGGCGGCAAACTGAGGCCAGGAAGGGCCTTCTTGCTCTGTGGGGTTCAGATTCCCACCGCTCAGCCCAGCCTCCTCCTGGACCCTCTTACCTCCTTCCTGGAGTCTTTTTTTTTTTTTTCTGATGATGAAATCTGAATCTGGGTAGGAGGTTTGGCTGATTGGGAAGAAAGCTGGCTGAGACCAGTTGGTCTATTTCTCTCTCCAAGCCTGAGGAGGGCAGAGGGTGGGACATGCATGGCCAATCCTGAACCAAACCCTCAAACTTTGCCCTCTTGGCCCGGACCCACCCTGCACTTCCCGAAGGTTCTGGGATTCTAGGGTCCCCTGAGTCCTGGAGGCTTCTCCCTCCCTCTCCTCCCTGTCTGGCACCCCTGTAGGTGGGCAGTGACTAGACTAAGCCCGGCCCACACCCACATCACCCAACTGGCAACATGGGCCACTTCCCCATCCCCGGGGGCCCTGATTACCAGGAGGGGTGCCAGGAGCTTGCTGGCCCCCAGCCTGGCCACCTGCTGCCGGGTCCCAACTGGGGCCTCTCAGGCTCCTTTGCTCAGTGGTCCCTGGGGCCTGAACATTCCTGGGGAGGAGTACCAGCCTGTGAGTCTGTGGGAACTCGAGGAAGAGGGCTTTTTTACTTTCACCCTTAGGTATAATGGTGATCTCAAAAGGTCATCACAGCTTAAAATACCATGAGGCTGTGATTTGCCAGGCACCAACCAAAGCATTTTATACACATGAACTTGGTTCACCCTCCATGATCCCCGAGGCAGATGCTACCCCTTATCCCTATTTCACGGTCAAGCAAACTGAGGCTGGAGGATTGAGTGACTTGCCTGAGGTCATTCAGCTGCTAAGCCGTGAGACAAGAAGACAGTTTCAGGGTGCCAGTGCTGAACTGCAAAGCCACAGATTTCCTTCCTGAAAGCTCCCATTCTGAGCAGTTTCTGTGAATTCTTGCAGAGATAATCAATGCATTTGAAACAGAGGTTGTTATATATATATATATATATATATATATTTTTAATATTGTTTATTTGTTTTTTCCCACAGGTGATAGGGTGCCCTGTCCTATATTCCGCCCCCACTCCGCACCTTGCCTTTACCTCCTTAGCAATATTTCTTAATTAATTAATTAATTAATTAATTTTTGGCTGCATTGGGTCTTTGTTGTTGCACTCGGGCTTTCTCCAGGTGCGGCGAGCTGGGGCCGCTCTTCGCTGCAGTGCACTGGCTTCCCATTGCAGTAGCCTCTCCCATTGCTGAGCATGGGCTCTAGGCGCGCCGGCTTCAGCAGTTGTGGCTCGCAGGCTCTAGAGCGCAGGCCCAGTAGTTGTGGCGCACGGGCTCAGTTGCTCCGCGGCATGTGGGACCCTCCCGGACCAGGGCTCGAACCCATGTCCCTTCCATTGGCAAGTGGATTCTTAACCACTGTGCCACCAGGGATGTCCCTTAGCAATATTTCTTGACCACCTGATTTGGTACTGAAACCTGCCCTCCACCCAGTTCCCCATCTGTCTCATTCTATTTGATGCCTCTCAGCATTCCGTTCACTAGATGAGGTCTGTTGAATGATTGAAGGAATGCAATACTGAATAGACAGATGCCTGGCTAAAGAGTTTGGACTTTATCCCCAGGGAAGTCACTGGGGTTACTAGATTAGATCTGTGCTTTCAGACATTCCAGGCCCTTCTCAACTCTGAGGCTGTGCATGTACTTGTCCCTTTACCTGGAATAATACTCTTTCCCTGGGCTTGGTCCAAACCCTCCCTATCCCAACTGGGATACCTCCTCTTCCAGGAAGCCCTCCCAGTCCTGGTCAAGCATCCCTTCTGGGCTCCTTCATCCCAGCCCCGCTCACTCTGTGTTGTCACTGTCTGAGGGTGGGTCTGTCACCCCCTCTGGACTGTGCTTCCCTGGAGGATAGGGCCAGGACTGTCTTGATCATTGCTGGGTCCCTGGCACCTCCCAACATAGGGCCCAACACTGATCAGAATAAACGATGGTCCCTTGAAGGAAATGTCCCTGCTTGGGGAGGAGCCAATTGCAGGGTAGCTGGGGTGTCAGGTAAGGGTTGAGGATGCAGAGACACCTGAGTTCAAATCCCTGCCCAGGTTGGGGTTAGGCCACAACAAACCTCATTATCCCGTCTGCTTCCAAGTCACTAAAACAGGATTGACTGCAAAGATTAGTGAAGATATGATAACTTTTGACATTACTTCAGACAGGGTCGGAAGCCTCTCCTGCTGCCTTAGAGCTTTGCACCTGATCTTCCCTTTCACTAGAAAGTTCTTCCCAGATTGTCCCGGTGGGCTCCTTCTTGTCATTCTGGTCTCATCACAAATGTCACCTCCTCAGAGTGGCCCATCCTGACTGCTCCCTCTCTCTCTGCTGTGCAGCGGTTTCCTTTTCTCCAGCTCTTATTCCACCTGACAGCCCAAGTTCATTTCCTTGTCTCTCTTCACTAGAATGCTGGCAAGGAGTTTTGTCTGAGTTTTTATATTTTATTAAAAAATTTTTTGTATTGAAGTATAGTTGACTTAACAATGTCGTGTTAGTTTCTGGTGTACAGCAAAGTGATTCAGATATATATATACACACACACACACACACATATATATATACACACACATTCTTTTTCATATTCTTTTCCATTATAGGTTATTATAAGATATTGAGGGAATTCCCTGGTGGTCCAGTGGTTAGGACTTGGCGCTTTCACTGCCAGGGCCCGGGTTCAATCCCTGGTCGGGGAACTAAGATCCTGCAAGCCACGGCGGCATGACCAAAAAAAAAAAAAAAAGATAATGACTATAGTTCCTGGGTTTTTATTTTTAATTTTTTTCTCACTGTGGAATCCCCAGAACCTTAAACAGCAGTTGGCCCTTAGTAAGGGCCCGAGGAATATTTGTGGAGTGAATAGAGTGCTCAGGAATTGTCCCCTCGTGTTTTGATCGAGGGTCACCGTGAACACCATCAAACACGCTCACACTGACTCTAGGACAAATGAAGAACCTGATGCTTAGCTGGTAAGTGGTGGCACGAGGATTCGATCCAATGTCTGTGTGGCTTTAGCACCCATGTTCTCGGTGTCTAGCACAGAGCCAAGCACGTGGGAGTTTAACGTGAGTTTGTTGAATGAATATGACTTCAGACTTGGAGGGTGGAATGGGGAATGGGGGCTTTCTGAAGTAGGTGGCATGGAAGCTGGGAGAATTTGGGCGGGGAGAGTGTCCGGGAGACACAGGAAGGAGGTCTGCAAGGCCGCTTGTGCCTGGGTGGTAGGTCCATCAGATCCTGGGCAAATTCTCAGCTCGGCTTGGCCCCTCAGATCCTGCAGGATGTCATCACAAGCTCTTAAAGCTCCTTCCCAAGCAGGTCTAGGGCTAGGGCTGGCAGTGACCAAGTGACCAATGCCCAGCAGTGTCTGGAGCTGGTTGAGGCCCAAACCATGTTCTTCAATAATAATGACAATAACAACAACAGTAGTAGTAGTAGTTAACTTTATTAAGGGTTAACCTATACCCTGTCTAAATGCTTTGAACATGGGATCTCATTTGCTCTTCAGCACCCAAGGAGGTCTGAGCTACTATTATTCTCCCATTTTACAGATGTGGAAACAGGCTCCTAGAGGCGGTGACTTGCCTAGGGCCCCACAGCTGCTTCAGAAGGAAGTCTCTGAGATGATCACTATCGATCTTCTTTGAGCAAGTGTGAACACCTGATATGTTATCAGAGAACAGGCCAGGTGGGGAAGGAATTAGGATTTCAATATTGCCAGGAGGAGTAGCCAATCACAGCTGATTCCCTTTAAGGTTAGGGCCTTGAGAGGCAGGCTTGCAACTCCCAGCCTCCCCAGGTGTGGCCTCAAGGTGAGTGACTTCCCCTTGCCATAAGCCCCAGTTTTGCCCATCTGGAGAATGGGTAGAATAGTGGGCCCAACCTCACTAAGCAGTTATGAAGATTCCAGTGAAATCAGGCATATGCATTTGTCAAAAATCAGCAGATGTCACTTACGGTTTGTGCATCTTGTGAAAAAGAGGACTGCAGACAGGGAATTCCCTGGCGGTCCAGTGGTTAAGAGTCTGTGCTTTCACTGCCCAGGGCGCGGGTTCAATCCCTGGTCAGGGAACTAAGAGGACCACGTAGAAATATTGAACTCTGATTAATAAAGGCATACATACTGAAGTGTTTAGAGGGAAAGTGCGCTGATATCTGCAACTTCGACATGCATCAAAAGGATGTAAATGGGTGGATGGCTAGAGAGATAGATAAATGGATAGAAATTTTATATAGAAGTACTGTGAAATAATTGTAGACGCTAGGTGGTGGGTATATGGATGTTCACTCTAAAATCCTTTAAACTTTTTTGTAGGTTTGAAAATTTTAATTAATTTTTAACTTTTAATAATTAAAAAAAGGGGACAATATCTGGTGAAAGCAAAAGCATTAGCACAGTCATTAAACTGAATTATAATTTTTAATGGATGAATTGCAAATTGCGTACCTAGGGGGAAGTGGATTACAATCCTAATATAATAACTGCCATTAATTGATACGTGTGGGGCTCTGAACTGAGAACTTTTATTTTGAAAATTATTAACATTATTAAATAAATCACTCCATCTCATTTAACTCTTACACCAATCACGTGAGGGATCTGTATTTTACATTCGAGGGATTGACGAGAAGGGACAAAAGACCGGAATTTAGGGCGGAAGAGGAGTTTCAGGCTAAATTGATTTGCAGACCCGCGGATCACCTGGCACTTTCTAGAGACCCTCGAGCCAGGCACTTTTGTGGCTTAAAGGCCCCCAACCCAATACCCTATCCTCCGGCACGGAAAAGCCTCCTCCCAACGCCCCGCCCCCTTCGGACCCTCCACCCCCACCCCACCCGGACCCCGCCCCTGAATGTAACCATTGTTTTTCTGCCTTCTATCGGGGTGACTTGGCCCTACTCCAGCTAAAGCCCCGCCCCGGAGGGCCCTGAACCCGACGGAGCCAATCGGCACCGGTGGGTTAGTCCGCGTTCTCTCAAGCCTCGCCCCGGGTTCTTAATCCGGGCAGCTTCCGCCAAGCAGTCTCAGAGCCACGCGGCGCGCCCGGGAGGTGCGGTCTCGGCTAACAGCTGATTCTTCCCGGGATCCCGGGCCGCCGCCTTCGGCACCCAGGGGCCCGGATCTTCCCGTCTGGACCCAAGAGCCTGGCCCCCCTCTTCCCGGAGCTCCGTCGTCCGGCCCCCAGACTCAGGCTCCCCAGCTCTCCGTTTCCAGGACCCAGGCACCCCAGGTCCCCGCCTCCCGGATCTGCGCCACCAGGACCTAGCCTCTTGAAGACCTCTGCCGCCTGGGCGCCTTCAGCCTTCCGGAGCCAAGGACCCTAGGTCCCAGCTTGAGAAACTCCCGTCTTCCTAACCCCCAGGGTAAAGAACCCCAGGTGCTCCCACCTCCCAGCTTTCAGCGCCGGGCACAAACGAAGAGCAGAGGAGCCCCAGCGCCCAGCCTAGGGAATCTCAAACACTCCAGCTTCTAAGAGACCAGGAACTTAAGCGCTGTGAACTCACAACTCCAAGGAACCCTCCAAAGTTCCAGCTTCCAGGCTCTGTTAACTCAACAAAGTTTTAAGGAACGAGAGCGTCCTGGGAAGGAGCCCCGAGCGCTCCCAGCTTCCAGGCGCTGAGGAACCCCGGGGCGTTCATCATGGTGGCCGATCCACCTAAGGGAGACCCCAAGGGGTACGCGGCGGCGGAGCCCACCGCCAACGGTGTCTCGGTGTTGGTCCCCCTAGAGGACCCAGGCTCGGCGAAAGGCGGCTGTTGCGGCTCCGGGGACCAGGTGCGCCGCTGCCTTCGCGCCAACCTGCTGGTGCTGCTGACAGTGGTGGCAGTGGTGGCGGGCGTGGCTCTGGGGCTGGGGGTCTCGGGGGCCGGCGGCGCGCTAGCGCTGGGCCCAGCGCGCCTGGAGGCCTTTGCCTTCCCGGGCGAGCTGCTGCTGCGCCTGCTAAAGATGATTATCTTGCCGCTGGTGGTGTGCAGCCTGATCGGCGGCGCGGCCAGCCTGGACCCGAGCGCGCTCGGCCGCCTGGGCGCCTGGGCGCTGCTCTTTTTCCTGGTTACTACACTGCTAGCGTCGGCGCTCGGCGTGGGCTTGGCGCTCGCACTGCAGCCGGGCGCCGCCTTCGCCGCCATCAACGCCTCGGTCGGGGCCATGGGCTCCGTGGAAGAGGCCCCCAGCAAGGAGGTGCTCGATTCGTTCCTGGATCTTGTGAGGTCAGACCCCGCCCTCCCGGTGGAGGGGTTGGGGGAAGGGGGTGGGTGCTTCAGCCTCGTGGGGAGGGGACGCGTGTTAGGGTTGGCGGGAGTCGCCACGTGGACGGAAGGGGGGTTTTGGGTCCTCCGTGTCCGGGACATCCCCAGGGCCTCAGGAAGACGGGATGGGATAGTTGGGGGGAGCTCTGGCCCCTTGAGGGTCAGGGTACAGAGGGTGAGAACAGACTCCTGGAGGAGATTTCTAAATATGGGGGCCTGCGTACATAAGCGGGACCCCACAGGAGGGTGATAGGGGCGTGGAAATCTTATAGAGGGAGAAGTGATGCTTGGCAGGGTTGAGGGGGACATAAGAGGGTCTCTGCTGTGAGGGGGGAGGATCCTGAGGGGAACTTGGAAGGGGATCTTTGGGTGGCCAGGGGCCCCAGGATGGGGCTTCTGGGTAAAGGTTTAAGTCCAGTGTCTGGATAAAAGTTCTGGGAGCCCTGGGTAAGGGGCCCCTGCAGGACCTGAAGAGATCAGAATGACCCCCCACCAGGCCCTCTTCCCACGTGGTTCCCCACACCACGTGTCCCCCAGACAAAGCCAGGTCCTTTTTTCAGCCTCTTTTCCCCACCCAGTTCAGCTGGGCAGGACCCTGGCTTCCCCTTTATATGTTCCTGGTAGGTAAGTCCTGCCACCTCCACAAACTTTCCATCCCATTTCCTATTCTGTCTGGTACCCAGCTGCCCTCCCCTCGCACTAGGCTGCCCAGAAAGGGGGCAGATTCTTTTCCTTTGGGCCTCTGCTCCCCTCCCCTCAAGAATGGCTCTCTCCCCCCTTTTAAGGAGGGCAGACTGCTGGATCCACATGGCCTTGCCTGTGAGGCCTGCTGATTCAGTGTCTCCAGGTTGGTTGGGGACTTCCTGGAAGTGGGGGAAGGAAATGATGAGTCACAGACCACGGTTCCCCTCAGTCTCTTGGGGCATCAGTGCAGGCCGATATTGGGGGGAGGCTTGGTGTCCAGAAATTACAGCGGGTGGGCACCTCCTGGCTGGGAGAGATTAGCTGTGTCCTGACCCAGCCCTGGCTGGCCTGGGTGGGTACAGGCCGACCTGCAGACGGGCACACCCACTTGAAGTTTGTTTATGTGTGCAAGCTTCCCTGTTGTGCCCAAATCCATGTAATTCATTTGGCCAGCCACTCAGCGACTTAGCTGGAACATCTCAGAGCCACCCCACTTTATAAGCCACTGACACACAACTGGACACGGGCACGCAGACGCTCACTGATGCCACTGACCACACCAACATGTGGAACACTGCCTAAACACAGCTCAAGAGCACATACACACTCACATACATGCCTACAGGGCCACACACCAACAGGGTCACATATCTGAACACTAACCTGCGCCCCCCAACCGGATACCAACACCTGATAAACTACCAACCACCACCACCAGCTGTGCACCCACGTCTTTGGTGAGAGGGAGGATCCGAGGTTGACGAGTGGTTCGGACTGTGGCACCAGCTGGCTGGTTTCAAATCCCAGTTTTGCCACTTCCTAACGGCAAGTTTCTTCACCTGTCAGTGCCTCAGCTTCCTTTTCTGTGAAATGGGGATAATAGTGCACGGCCCTGAGGGCTGTCAGGAGAATTAAATGAGTTGATTTATATAAAGCACTTAGTACAGCGCCCGTAGTCACCTTGGCTGTTATTTTTGTCTTGCCTTGAGGCACACGGGGCCACTGTCCGACTCCCTCACATGCTCAGTGGCGTTTAATGCACGCTGCTGCACACTTAATCACACCCAGACACCCTCACACAAGAGTGGCTGCATAAACACAAAGGCGCATTCACAACAACACAGTCAATCCTTGTCACTTTCTCACCACCTCTTCCCTAACACACCCAGATCTTCCCCACAGCCTGCAACCCACCAGCCAGCCCCCAGGGCCAGCCCTTTCCTCAGCCCTCCCAGGCCTCAAGGAGGAAGTGGCTGATGCAAGGTGTCCAGAGTATTGAGGGTGCTGAGTGTGGGGTGGAGCCAGGCCCCGTAACCCTGCCCCAGCCTGCCTTGGGAAGCTGGCATTCCTCACCCTCAATCCACATTCCCTCGGGGCTAGAACACCAGCCTCCTGGGCCCCAGGATTCCAGCTGAGACTCTGCACACCCTGGAAAGATGTGCAGGCCCAGGTCCATCTCTGCCTGGCTGAACCTGGCTGAGGCATGGGTGAGGACCACATTTGGGTACAGATGGGGCCTCCAAGGTTCCCCTCACCCCAAGAGGCCAACCCAGCCCCCCTGACCTCCTCCTGTGGTATCTAATACTCCCCCCCCCTCATGTTTATCTCTGCAGAAATATCTTCCCCTCCAACCTGGTGTCCGCAGCCTTCCGCTCAGTGAGTCCTCTGGGGTGTCCCTCAGGGTTGTGGGGTGGGCAGGGAGGGAGACAGCCAGTTCCAGCCCCTTGGTGCCTGATTTTGGGTGGTGCCTGGGAAAACGCACGTGCCCACATATTTACAGGCCATATTGCAGGGCTCCTGGGTGATTTCTGAATGAAACCCATCCACACCCCTCATGAGAATATGGGTTCTGAGCCTCCTCTGGGTTCTAATTCTAGCTGTGTGACCCTGAGCAAGTGCCTTTACCTCTCTGAGCCTCAGTTTCCACCTCTGGAAAATGGGGGTATGAATAGTCCTACTGCAGCAGGGTTGCTGGTGGGATGGAATGAGATCACGTTTAAGGGAAACTTAGGGTGGGCTTTGAGTATTGTCAGTGCCAGGACGGGGTGGGGGAGCCTCGATGACAATTGATGCTGACTCTTCCCAACCCCACCTGCAGTACGCTACCTCCTATAAGGAGAGATTGTTCGACGGAACCCCGGTGAAGGTAAGAGTTGGGAAGGCGGTGGGGGGCCCTGCACCTTGGTTTTTCCATTTTGTTCTTACCCTGGTCTCGTCTGCCCTCTGGGTCTTCTTTTTTATTTATTATTTTTATTTTTGGCTGCGTTGGGTCTTCGTTGCTGCTCTCTCTAGTTGCGGAGAGCGGGGGCTACTCTTTGTTGCGGTGCGCGGGCTTCTCATTGCGGTGGCTTCTCTTGCGGAGCACGGGCTCTAGGTGCGCGGACTACGGTAGTTGTGGCACGCGGGCTCAGTAGTTGTGGCTCGCAGGCTCTAGAGCACAGGCTCAGTAGTTGTGGCGCACGGGCTTAGTTGCTCTGCAGCACGTGGGATCTTCCTGGGCCAGGGCTCGAACCCGTGTGCCCTGCATTGGCAGGCGATTCTGAACCACTGCGCCACCAGGGAAGTCCCCTGGGTCTTCTAACATTTGGGCGCAATCTGTTTTAAACTCTCCGAAGCCCCTCCCCAATTTCTGTCTTTTCTACCTTTCTGGAATCTCCATTTTGCCCTCTCTTCTCCCTCCCCACAGCCACACTCAGGTCCAGGCTCCTCTTTTCCCCTCCCTTCCCACCCCCTCCCGCCCACCTTCAGCCTGGCAGCTGGAGTATTCTTTCCAAAGCACAAACCTGACCCAGCCTCTCTCCTGCCTAAAGCCCTGTCATATTCCCTAGTGCCCTCGGAAGAAAGCCTAGCCTCCTCGCCATAGTCCCCGGGGCCCCTGTGAGGTCCTGCCCCTGCCCATCCGCCCACCCAGCCTCATCTTGTGACTCTGCCTGGCCCATTCTGCTCCAGCCACAGTGAATTTCTTTCTGTTCTTTGAATGCCTGAGTTAGAGTCATTTCAAGGTTGTTGCATATTGTTAACTCTCTCTAGAAGAGGTAACAATACCCCTCTCCTCCCTTTACCTTGTTCACCCCCGGTCTCCAGGTCTTAGCCCTTTCCTCCAGGAAGCCCTCCCTGATTCCCCTCCTCCAAGCTTGCCAGCACAACCTTCCTTGGTTCCCATACTCCCCTGGGTTCCCCCGTCCCAGCCCTGTCCACTCTGGGTGGTCCCTGGACCCGGACTGTGAGCCTTGGGAGGATGGGGCCTGGGGAATGGTCTTGTCTCTGCTGGGTCCCAGCAGTGCGCAGGACAGGCCCTCAGTCACTGTGCAGGTTGACTGAATGGCCCCGCCCATCCCCATGTGTTCTTGCCCAAAGATGCCCGTGGGGGGTGAGGTGGAGGGTATGAACATCCTGGGCCTGGTGGTGTTTGCCATCATCTTTGGCGTGGCCCTGCGGAAGCTGGGGCCTGAGGGAGAGCTGCTCATCCGCTTCTTCAACTCCTTCAACGATGCCACCATGGTGCTGGTCTCCTGGATCATGTGGTAAGTGGTGGGAGACTGGGCTGGTGCGGCGGGGTGGGGCGATCCTGTCTGCTCCTTGGAACGAGACGGCCTAGATTCAAATCCAGCATCGACTATTCCCTGGCTATGTGACTTCAGGCAAGTGACTTACTCTCTCTGTGCCTCAGTTTCCTCGTCTATAAGGTGAGGACAGTGCTGTATGCCGTGAGAGCTAAGACTGATCCTGGAACCTTCTTGATCCTATTGGAAGGTGACAAAAAGACCGCCGAGCTGTGGCCGCAGCCTGGCTAACGCATCTCAGTTTCTGAGATGTCACTGTCATCAAATGTTTGCCTTTGGATCAATAATGGAAAATAGTGCCTGCTTTATAGGGTTATAATGAAGATGAAATGAGTGACTGAGGTGTAAGTAAAGCACTTAGAAAGTGTTTTAAATGTCTAACACCTACTG
Source organism: Eubalaena glacialis (assembly GCF_028564815.1). Lineage (NCBI taxonomy): Eukaryota > Metazoa > Chordata > Mammalia > Artiodactyla > Balaenidae > Eubalaena > Eubalaena glacialis. Next base: position 60,924,803 of record NC_083733.1, on the reverse strand, counting down.
AGCATTCAGTTATTGTCAGCTACGATTATCACCATTATGTATGAGCTTTTGTTAAAGGGCCTCAGATAATGAGGGGAAAAAACACATGCAGAGGCCTTCGGCTTCACCCTTGCCACCTCCCCTGTCTCATCTCCACATGGTGTCACACTGATTCTCAGGACCCATCCTGGGTCAGAAGGTCAGAAATCAGGAGGTGGGTTAGGGCTGCTGCATTTTTACCAAATCTCCCCCCACCCCAACCGTGATTCCAGGGTAGTTGACATCTAAGAAGCTGCTGTGTGGAACTAATAGAAACACTTGGTGTGTGGGTAAGAGCAGGCTCTGCAGCTGGGCAGCCTGAGTTCCTATCCAGGCGCTACTACTACTTCCCAGCTGTGTGCCTACGACAAGTTACTTATCCCGCCGTGCCTCAGTTTCCCCATCTGGAAAACGGCGTTGTTAGTACCAGGCACGAGTGAGTTAATACGTGTAAAGTTCTTGGGACAGTGCCTGACCTATAGCGCGCCTACAGTAAACAAGCTTAGCTAATATTTGTCAAGTACTTGTATAATTTCTGGGCACATCTCACTGGCTAGAACTTGGGCATTTGGCCAAACCTAGGTGCACAGGTGGCTGGGAAATGGTGCTTTTCTTCTGTAACTAAAGAGGAGAAGGGGTTTGGAGACAAGTAGCCATAGCGATCAGGCAATCAAGGAAGTGATGTTGGGAGCCCTCCTGGCTGGGAGACATATGCAACCCCTGGGATCTTCCCTCCAGGAGAGGGTGATAATAAATCCCAGCGGAAGTCTATAGACTTCACTTATTGTGTACAAAAACTTTCAGCTCATTTCAACTGGCATCTCATTTCATCCTCCCAAGATTCCTATGAGGTTGGTAGCATTATGGCCCCTGTTTTACAGACCTATTTGATTTTAATTCAATGATAGCGGCAAGAGACTCAAAATAGGAGCTCCCTTGTGGGGTTGTGGTGAAGATTCATTCCCGTTCAAGGGCTTGGCACATCATAAATGCTTCATACCTGGGAGTTGTCATTAAGACATGAGCCACGGTTTTTATTTTTCATGGTGAGAGAGTGTATTGGTTTATGTCATATTAGCTGCTGTAACAAAAAAACCCAGAAAATGTAAATGATATGCATGGTGGGTGTTTCTTTCCTGGTCATGTGTTAAGTCCAAATCTGGTGGGTGACTCTACTCCAAGTGGTTGATGGAACCACCCAAACTTCTTTTATCTCCCAGTGGCACTATGTTCAAGGGGAGAGAATGGAGGATGGCAGGGGAGGTGCCCCAACATCAGCCCACATTGCTGTGGGCGCTTCCTGACTTTGAGGGAGGCTGAGAAATGTGGTCAGGCCATGTGCCCAGCACAGTGCCTGGCCCTGGGTGGGCACATGGTCAGAGGTGGCAGTCTGTCTCCTGGGTAATTAGGTATGCCCCTGTGGGCATCTTGTTCCTGGTGGCCGGCAAGATCGTGGAGATGGAGGACGTGGGGATGCTCTTCGCCAGTCTCGGCAAATACATCCTGTGCTGCCTGCTTGGTCACGCCATCCATGGGCTCCTGGTGCTGCCCCTCATCTACTTCTTCTTCACCCGCAAGAACCCCTACCGGTTCCTGTGGGGCATCATGACGCCGCTGGCCACTGCCTTCGGGACCTCCTCCAGGTGTGACCTTGGGGCAGACCAGGGCAGGGTTTTTAAGCTTAAGGGGCCTGGAGCAGGCATCAGATGTCTAAAGACCCCTGAAATTTTGTCTAGGGACATGGGATCTGGGTACAGAGAACCGCCCCCCCCCCCCCCCAATTAGGAAACTACTGCCTTGGAGACTTATTCCTCCCTTCCTGAGAACCCCTCCCCACCCCAAGGCCTGGCCTTGGGGGACTCTAGTGCTTTACCCTGGATCCAACCTCTAAAAGCTCCTTCCACTTCTCCTAAGTAGTTTGTCCATCTCTGCTGGCCCTGTCCCCTCAGGATCCAACCCTCCCTATAACAGCATCCCCAAGAGTATAGTAATTCTTAGTCGAGGTCTGTTATTGGTAGAGATGGGGAGTTATTGGTAGAGATGGGGAAGGGGTGTGAGTCAGTGAGCGCTCAGACATTCTAGAATTTTTATGTGTATTTTAAGGAGTAGCCGTTGGTAATCTCCCAGAGGTCCAAGACTCCCTATATTTTGGAATGCTTCCATTCTGTGGGATCCCTAGTGCCTTCTAGCTCTGAGAAGAGAAGGGCATGGCGAGCCGGGGAGGGCTAAGGCGTGTGGGTGGAGGCCCGGGGTCGTGGGAAGCAGCGGTCTAGGCTGGTGGGCAGAGCTTGCGCCTGAGATGAGGTACTGTGTGGGCGGGGCCTGGTCCGGGGGATGGTCAGGGGAGGTAGGGGGTGTGGCTTGGGCGGTGGGCGGGGCCCGGTCGGGCTGGCCGGGTGAGCTCGCGCTAACTCAGATCTGCGGTCCCTCGCAGCTCCGCCACGCTGCCGCTGATGATGAAGTGCGTGGAGGAGAAGAACGGCGTGGCCAAGCACATCAGCCGCTTCATTCTGCCCATCGGTGCCACGGTCAACATGGACGGTGCCGCGCTTTTCCAGTGTGTGGCTGCAGTGTTTATTGCACAGCTCAATCAGCGCTCCTTGGACTTAGTGAAGATTATCACTATCCTGTGAGTGCGGGGGGGGGGGCTGCGCACTCACAGGATAGTGATAGTGCCCCCAAGGCACCTGACCCCTCCCTTGAGAATGGACACGAGCTGGGAGGAGCAGCCCCACCCCCACAGCTTCTCCCATTACCGAGCGGCCTCTCCCTGACCTCTCCTCTCCTCCCCCAGGGTCACCGCCACAGCATCCAGTGTGGGCGCCGCGGGCATCCCCGCTGGAGGTGTCCTCACTCTGGCCATCATCCTCGAGGCGGTCAACCTGCCGGTTCACGACATCTCCTTGATCTTGGCTGTGGACTGGCTAGTGTGAGTGTGGTTCGGGGGTTCGGGGGGCTCAGGGGTACTCCTGAGAAAGGGGATGAGCAAGAGGGTTATTGAGAGCCTCTGAGCAGAAGAGAGGAAGGAAGGGGTTCTAGAAGAAAGGGGAGGGGACCTTACCTTGAGTGTTCCAATCAGAGGGAAGAAAGGGCTCTTTGGGGTTCCAAGAGGAACCCCAGAAAGGTAGCATGTCCCAGTGGTTAATAGAGCAGACTCTTAGACCAGGCTCCCAGAGCCACTGTTGCTAGCTATAATGACCTTGGGCAAGTACTTACTCTCCCTGTGTCTCAGTTTCTCCGTCTGTAAAATGGAGAGAATAGTTTCTCCTGGAGGATTAGATGACTTAATACACGCAGTTTTCTTAGAACAACTACTTAGAACAGTAAGTAGAAAATGCTACGTAATTGTTAGCTATCATGATTAAGCTGTTAAGAGCGTAAAAGATTAGAAGACAGTCTGGCTTCAGAAGTTAAATAGAGAGTTACCATGTGTCTTAGCAATACCACTCCTAGGTTTAAACCCAAGAGAATTGAGAACATGTCCACAAAAACTTGTACGTGAATGTTCACAGCAGCACTTTTTTTTTTTTTAATTCAACACCTTTTAAAAAAAATTAATTTACTTATTTGGCTGAGTCAGGTCTTAGCTGTGGCACGCGGGCTCTCTAATGGTGCATGGGTTCTAGAGCACAGGCTCAGTAGTTGCGGCACACGGGCTTAGTTGCCCCGAGGCCTGTGGGATCTTAGTTCCCCGACCAGGCATCGAACCTGTGTCCCCTGCATTGGAAGGCAGAGTCTTAACCACTGGACCACCAGGGAAATCCCCATAGCAGCACTATTCGTAATAGCGAACTGGTGGAAACAACCCAAATACCTATCAATTGATGAATGGATAAACAAAGTGTCATATGTCCACACAATGGAATATTATTCAGCAATAAAGTGGAATGAAGCAGTGATACAAACATACATACTACAACATATGACCCTTGAAAATATTATGCTATGTGAAAGAAGCCACACAAAAAGGACCATATTGTGTATGATTCCATTTATATGAACTGTTCAGAATAGGCAAATCTATAGACAGAAAGTAGATTAGTGGTTGCCTAGGGCTGGGGGATGGGAGGAAATGGGGGATAACTGCTTAATGGGTACGAGGGTTTCTTTCTGGAGTGATGAAAATATTCCGGAATTAAATAGTGGTGATTGTTGCACAACTCTGGGTAAACTAAAAACCACTGGGTTGTATTCTTTTAAAGGGTGCATTTTATGGTATGTGAATTGTATCTCAATTTTTTTAAATGGCACACACACCCACACAAAAAGTATATAAAGAGGAAGGGAAAAGATCCTGAGGATTCTAGGGAGGAGAAGGGCCTGAGGGAGAACTTAGTATTTCAGAAGAAGAAAGAGGCATTGATGGGTCTTCTGGGGCCCCAAGGAAAGGGAGGCATGATTTTTTGAGGTTCCAGAAGGAACAAATCTTGTATTTGATTGGAAGAAGGATCTTTGGGGATCCAGGGAGGATGGAGGAGATCTTTGGGGTTCTAAGGCAGGGAAAGCCTGATGGGACCCTTGGGATTCTAGGGGAAGGAAGGTGGGTAGGAGGCTTCTGGGGTTCTAGAGGAAAAGATCTTTAAGGTTCTAGAGGAAGGGATATTTGGGATCCTGGGAGGATGGAGGGATGAGCTCCTAAGAGGAGTAGAACAGGGTTCTGGGAAGGAGGGCATGATGGGGACTTGAAGGTAACCGGCAGGGAGAAGGGAGAGAGTTGGGCCCTGACCCTTCCCCTCCCTCTCACTTCCCCCTCACTGTTCCCCCTTCAGGGACCGGTCCTGTACCGTCCTCAACGTGGAAGGTGACGCCTTTGGGGCAGGACTCCTCCAAAATTACGTGGATCGCACAGAGTCCCGCAGTTCAGTGCCCGAGCTGATCCAAGTGAAGAGTGAGGCGCCCTTGGCTGCGCGGCCGGTCCTCACCGAGGAAGGGAGCCCTCTCCTCAAACGCTGTCCAGGACCTGCTGGGGACGCTGACACCTGTGAGAAGGAATCAGTCATGTAAATCCCAGTAGGGACCTTCCCTGCCCCAGTGGGGGGATTGCTTTGGACATTGGAATCATGCGGCATGGATGAACGGACACACAGGGCCTCTTGGAGAGTCCCGCCCACACACTCGGGGAGCCACAGGCCTCAGCTTCCCTCCCAGCCATGAGATCTGGGAGGCCTCGCTGCTGGGGTATATGCGTTTGCTTGTGTGTGTGTGACTGTCTGTCCCCAAATCTCCCCAGTCCTCAACTTCTGTCCCCACCCAAGGCTAGGAAACAGCAAGATGGAGAAGTAGCGGCCTCCACACCCCATCCTGGGAGCCTGCATGGCCTCGTGTCTCAGGGCACAGGGCACCATGGGAAATTCTTCCCTCTTCAAGCAGAAGGATGTTCTGACAGGTTGCTGGCTCCTTTGATGGTTATTTTGGTGGCCGTACCTCTAGCTGTGCGTGTGTGTGTGTGCGTGCGTGCGTGTGTGTGTGTGTGTGTGTGTGTGTTTTCTGTGACTCTCCACGGTACAATCCCACCCTGTCCCCAGGCCCTCTGTTCCCTTCACAGTAACAGAAACGCTCCCGGGAACCCTGAGGGGAGACTGAGGACACACACTGCTGTTACTCCAGAGGATGTTTCTCAGCAATAAAATTGTCAAGTATATCTAATCAGATGTCTTCAAGAATTTGACTAGGGCTTCCGTGGTGGCGCAGTGGTTGAGAGTCTGCCTGCCAATGCAGGGGACACGGGTTCGAGCCCTGGTCTGGGAAGATCCCACATGCCGCGGAGCGACTAGGCCCGTGAGCCACAACTACTGAGCCTGCGCGTCTGGAGCCTGTGCTCCGCAACAAGAGAGGCCACGACAGTGAGAGGCCCGCGCACCGCGATGAAGAGTGGCCCCCGCTCACCGCAACTAGATAAAGCCCTCGCACAGAAACGAAGAGCCAACGCAGCCAAAAGATAAATAAATAAATAAATAAATAAACCCCAAAAAAGTTTAAAAAAAGAGAAACTATTAAAAAAAAAAAAAGAATTTGACTAAAAGTGCTAGCCACACAGAAAACAACAACAAAATGATAAATTGGACTTCATTGAAATAAAATATCTGTTCATCAAAAAACACGCAGCCAAAAAATAAAAAAATATATATATACACACAACACTGTTGGAAACCACAGTGAGATACCACTACACACACTTATTGGCATGGCAACAAACAAAAGCAATACCAAGTGCTGATGAGAATGCGGAACTGGACAGAGCCCATGCATTGCTGGTGGGAATGCAAAATGGTCCGGTCACTTTGGAAAATCACTGGGCAGTTGCTTATAAAAACTGGGCACTTTAATATCAAAGTGTATTTTAAAATATCTACTTACCATGGGGCTCATGAATCCCGCTCCTGGGTATTGACCCAAGAGAAATGAAAGCTCCTATTCACACAAAAGCTGGTACACAAATGTTATAGCTGCTCTCTGTAATTGCCAAAATTTAGAAACAAATCAATTGGATTAGCTGGTACAATCATCATTCGATGGAAGCCTGCTGGGCAAAAAAAGTATTGATATACTCAACACGATGCATCTCACAGATAACATTTTGAGTGAAAGGAACCAGAAATAGTACATGCCTTATAATTCCATTTATAAATGAAGGTCTAGAACAAGCTAAACTGGTCTATGGTGAGAGAAATCAGAACAATGGTGACCTACGAGGATCTATATATAGATCAGGAGAGGGCACAAGGGAGCTTTCTATGACACAGCAAATGTCCTATATCTTGATATGACTGATGCTTACACATATGTAAACATTTGGAAAAATAAACTAACCAGTACACTTAAGATGTGTGCATTATGTACCCTAGGTATGTGAGCTTCCAGTTAAAAATTTTGTACCACCTGTGGTAAATTCATTTCCGACTATAACCACCTCCCTAGGAATGCAGTTACCCCTTGATAACTCTCACTATCCTAATAGTCCCAATAATGACTCGCTCTTTTTTTTTTTATTTAAACCCCCAATTTGCTGTTTGAATCAAAAACCTGTCCTGCAACTGTTTTCAGTTCTATTTGAGTCCCGGACGCGGATGACACCAGTCAAGGCTCACCTCTTCTAACAGGATCCTGTCTTGTGCATTGTTGAAGCATGTTACTCGTGACTGATATTCTCTCCTCCTTCCTAGGTCCCTATGTAGACTTCTGCCAGGTGCCTGGAGGCACCACCAATTATAGATGTTACAGCTTTAGCACCTTTTTTGGGTTTATTTAGTTACTTCTCCTGATCATTGCTGTGTGGCAGGGAAATATCATTCATATCTGATTCTGTGCAAAGTTGTGTATTGCACACAAACATAGCCACTAATGAGTTCATTAAGTGTTGAATAAAAAGTAATTGTTTTCAATGATTTCCATTATGCCAGAAGCCTTAGTGGGTTGTTACAGAAGTGTTTAATAAGAGTGTTAAATGATATTTGGGGAAATCAGTTGGGATTTTTGGATGGAGCTAGGAGTGCATTATTTTCCTCACTTGAAATAGCTGTTTACTGCCCAATTTTCTATTTCATGCTTTTGGGAGAATGGATGAGATTTAGATGATGAGGGATGCCTGTTTAAAGAGATACACACCTACATATGTAATATTTTGCATGTACAATCTATGTAGAAAATATATGTACATACAATTGGGCCATGTTCCACCAAACAGTACTTACCCATTTTTAAATTTTCTTTAAAATTTTTTTAATTAAAAATTATTATTTTAAAATTATTTGTATGGAAATATGTTAATATAAATGTTTCAGACATTATATGAAATTTCTAAAAATCTTATATGTTCTGGTATAATGTTATAAGTCATAATCCTAGTTATTACTTTAAAATGTATATCTCAGAAATAACTAATTTTCTTATCAACTGCATTATTATGAACTTTCATCAAATCTTTAACCGTGGTCATTTTTAAGTCTTTTGTCATTTACAGACAGTTCTGGGTGTACTCTGATGCTTTTGCAAATATGTTCCTATAAAAGGGTTTCATCTTCAAGAAATTCATGGAAAAGACTCTGACAAGTACAGGTTTCTGGTAACTGACTGTACTGCTGAACTGAATGAATAAGCATTTTCAGAACTCTAATGAAAAACTGATGAACTCATAAAAGTGCTAACAAAAGATCAAGATGAAAAAAAAATTAATTCCATGGGACTGAATGAACTGATGAGGATGAGCATAATTTTTGTGACTTTCTGTTTGAATTAAAAAAAAAAAAATCCCACAAGGACTCAGAGGCAAAGAATATACAAATCAATTTTCACTGCAAAGTAAAGGAGCTGTTACAGTGGAGGATTACTGGACTGAATGTCAATATTATGACATAGTATGAGTGTGTTTCATGTTTGGTAATTGCAATCGTTGCTTTTGTTGTGGTCATCCATGTACAATGCTTGGTGTCAGTCTATTTATCTCTTGTAAAAATAAAATACAGTGTGTGTGTGTGAAAAAAAAAAATTTTTTTTTTATTTTGGCCACGCTGTGCAGCTTGCAGGATCTTAGTTCCTCGACCAGGGATTGAACCCGGGCCATGGCAGTGAAAGTGCAGAGTCCCAACCACTGGACCGCCAGGGAATTCCCACTTACCAAATTTTTTCTATTCCATTTTTTAAAATTGAAGTATAGTTGATTTACAATGTTGTGTTAATTTCTGATGTACAGCAGAGTGATTCAGTTACACACACACACACACACACACACACATATATATATACATTCTTTTTCATATTCCTTTCTATTATGGTTTATCACAGGATATTGAACAAAATTCCCCATGCTATACAGTAGGACCTTGTTTATCCATTCTATACATACCAGTTTGCATCTGCTAATCCCAAACTCCCACCCATCTCTCCCACACCCCCTGCCCCCTTGGTAACCACAAGTCTGTTCTCTATGTTTGTGAGTGTGTTTCGTAGATAGGTTCATTTGTGTCATATTTTAGAAAAATATGGAACGCTTCACGAATTTGCGTGTCATCCCTGTGCAGGGGCCAAGCTAATCTCTGTATCATTCCAATTTTAGTGTTTGTGCTGCCAAAGCAAGCACTCTATTCCATTTTTTAAAATTGCTGAGCACGTGCCATTAGTTTGCCTAAAATGCTGATCTAGGTCATATAGAAAGACTGGAACCATCTCAAGCCTCCTCGGTATTGACAGGGCCTCAAGTGACTCCCAGACCCTGTCCCCACTAGGATGTGCACTCCAGGAGGGAGCCACCTTTGTCCTGCTCACAGCTGTATGTCCAGAGCACAGCAGAGGTCCTGGCGCAGAGTAGGTACTCAATATTTGCAGAAGGAATGAATTGGGCTCCAGCTACAGAGCCTCCTCGCTATAAGAGGCTGTTACCCTGGTGCAGATCCCGCTTCTGCCACCTACCAGCTACGTGACTTTGGGCAAGCACTGCCAGGTGTCACCATCTGGTGACAATGGCTCTGTTACACCTCACCCAAAGGCCGCTGATGAAGGTTACATAAGAGCAGAAGAAAAAAGCCCTGGAGGGCCACTCTCTGGAGCCTAGCCTCCATCTCTCTCCCCCTTTCTCCCCTGCCCCACCCACTCCTATTATTGGGACACCCCTCTTGCTTTTTCCCAAGGAGCCTGGCATGGGAGGAAGGGCTCGGGCTGGCCTTGGATTGGACTTGGGCCTGGGTTCAAGCTCAGAGTGACAGTCTGGCGGGCAGGCAGCGACATGACTCAGCTTTGTCTTCTAGTGACAGATCAATGTTTCTAGACCATTTGGCCCCTCTCCGCCATCTGCTTTTTGGGGGTCAACATTATTGAGGTATAATTTACATACAATAAATTGCATCCATCAAAGCAGACAACGGGGTGGGTTTTGACAGATACATACACGCTTGAAAAACCACCACCACAATCAAAACACACAGCATTCCTACCTGCCCCCAAACTTCCTCGTGCTCCTTTGTTGTCTTTCCCTCCATCCCCTCCCAGGCCCAGGCCACCACTGATCTGCTTTTGGTCCCTAAGGATTCGTTTTGATGCTTCTAGAATTTCACGTTAGTGGAATCGTATGGTATATGGCTTTTTGCATTGGCTTCTTTGACTCAGCATAATGCTTTTGAGAGTTAGTCATATTTTTACATGTATCAGTAGTTCATTCCTCCCCTCTGTGGCCCCCCCAGCCCGTCTTAATCACTGAGTATTCCATTGTCTGGATGTACAGTTTGTCTCATGTGTTCACGGACATTGGGCAGTTTCCAGTTTGAGTTAACGTGCATAAAGGCACATTTGTAAACATGTCTTGGAGTGCCATTCACTTTTCAGAGCAAATATTTTGTAATGTCCAGGGGCGATACACGGAAGATTTGTTACTTGGTAAATGCGTTGGCTCATTCCACAGTCCCTGGGACCCTCTTTCCTCCCACTGTGCCTAGTGTTAACCCCTGGGCTGCTGGGTCAGGGGGAGACCCAGGGGGTCCCCAGGGAGAGCCAGGAGGGTAATAGTAGGGGACTCTTGGCAGTGACCATTTACCAATGGATTAATAACCCATAATTTAATGCTTTTGTGTTTAAACCACAGGCATGGCCACACCAGTGCATGTGCTGGCTTGAATGTCAGCTCTGGGAAAGTCCTCTTGGCTCTCCTGAAATGAAGTTCACGGATGATATAACCCACGGGCACGTGATATTAAAAATGATTCCAATAAACAACAAGGTCCTACTGTACAGCACAGAGAACTAGATTCAATATCCTATGATAAACCGTAATGGAAAAGAATATAAAAGAAAAGAGTGTACATATATATATATAACTGAATCACTTTGCTGTACAGCAGTAATTAACACAACATTGTAAATCAACTATATTTCAATAAAAAATAAAAATAAATAAAACAAAAGCAAATACTTCACACACATACAAAAAATGATCCCATTGCCTGAACTGTAAGAAAAAGGAGAAATAAAAGGATAGGAATTTAAAATATGCATTTCAATATGCAAATGTGCGGGGCCACCTTCCTAGAACCCGAGGAGGGAGACAAACATTTACACCTGAAACATAGGCAGCTCCTAACGCGGCTGTAAACATGCGGTGTAGGTGTTGAATTACCAAGAACCAGGTGGAACGTGGTTTTCTGATATTGTTGACAATCCTTGGCCAAGTTTCGAACAAAACACGATACAAGCTTCCCTCATCTTACATGGTAGTTGCACTTCCTGGAAAAGTCAGAACCTATGAAAACCATCCAAAAAGGATTTCGTGTTTGCCTAAGGAGAGTTAGGTTCTAGGCTCAGATAATTCTTAACCAGGTTTTTCCAAGTAAGGCTAAAATTTCGATAGTTTGCACTAGTATGGATGGGCTGGTTGTTAAAATATTGAAATACTTCTGGCTGGTGAATAGTATAAGAGTAAGTGAGATATCGTAAAATTCAATAATACGTATTGCAATAAATTAGTTCAAGTTTGTTGTTGTGATGGGTTTTCTGTCATCCCATTACTTAGTTGGTAATAAAGATATTGAATAGACAAAACTATTAGACAATATATATATATATATATTTTAATTAATTTATTTATTTATTTATTTTTGGCTGTGTTGGGTCTTCGTTTCTGTGCGAGGGCTTTCTCCAGTTGCGGCAAGCGGGGGCCACTCTTCTTCGCGGTGCGCAGGCCTCTCACTGTCGCGGCCTCTCCTGTTGCGGAGCACAGGCTCCAGACGCGCAGGCTCAGTAGTTGTGGCTCACGGGCCTAGCCACTCCGTGGCATGTGGCATCTTCCCGGACCGGGGCACGAACCCATGTCCCCTGCATTGGCAGGCGGATTCCCAACCACTGCGCCACCAGGGAAGCCCCAATACAATATTTTAAGGGCTAGAAAGCTTCAGATGTAATTGCTGTTAGTTCAGGAACAGCAAAGAGAGGAGAAAAACACCAAAACACTGCAGTTGCTGCTAAGAGAAATTCTTTATCTATTGAGATCTCAAGTCCTAATGATTCTCAATTTAATGGGTAGTTGCTAAAAGCATTTGATGTGGTTCCCTTATCAAACCACAGCTAAGACAAGGTTATTTTAAATATCCATATGTACATATATAACATGTTATTTTATGTATATACAGCTGTGCCAATCAAGAAATCACACCAACAATTTCTAAATGAAACAAAACCATTACAATAATTTAAGAGTGATTTGAGCTTCAACTTATGTTCTTGGCAACAACTTAAAGAAATATGTATATATAGATAGCTAATATTGATTATTTTGAGAATTAAAAAAAATTTTAAGATGTGATGCAGATATTGATTTATGTATTTATATTACCACACCAGTTGCAAAATATTTTTAACATCACCGTCCTTCATGAATGCCCAATGGGACATTTTAAAATAGTATGTGACAAGGGACCCTGCTTCATTGGGTGGAGGTGCCCTACATATATTATAAGACATCTCCATCCCTGGGCCGTGCCTTCCAAGAGCCAAGAGCACGGTCCAATCATAGCAATAATCCAAATCATCCCCATATGTTTCCAGAATGCTCCCTGGGAACCTAACAGACTGCGAGCCATTGGCAGGTTCAGTGGTTAAAAACAGAGGCTGCGTTATAAGTCAGGCTTCGGATGTCTGAGCCTCAGGAGTCAGCTTTTATCTTCTCTTGCTGGTCTGTGAAGCCTCCTCCTCCAAGGGCTTCACGCTTCTGCAATATCACCAATCCCCGCCACCCACTCAGTGAAGCAGTGACTCGCCTAAGGTCGCAAAGAAAGTAAGTAGCCAAGCCAGGAGCCACACCCAGCCCTGACTCCCGACCCCTTTACCACCCAAGTGCCTCACAGCACTCCTGTGGGGTGAGGGTCACCATTACCCCTGTTTCCCAGGTGCAAGGCCAAGGTGAAGAGAGGCAGAGTCACTGGTGGCCCAAGTTCACAGTGGGATTTGGATTTGAAGCACTTGGATTTGAACCCAGGCCTCTCCCACTTCAGAGCCTGTGGTCTCAAAGCCAGGTGCGTACACCCAAGGGGTGTGCAGGACAAGTCACTGGGATGAGGCTGGTAAACAAAACCCTCTCTATTTATTTTTAATTTTAAAATGGAATAATTTAAGCCTTATTACTAATATACAGAATGCTAGTAGTACCTGGATATAATTTATAAATAAATATACTTATTGGAGGTACATGCCCAAACAGTATCTCCTCTTAGGTGCACACAAGATGAAGGCTGCTGTCACTTTACCTGCTAAGCCGTGTGGCTTCCCAAAGCCCCCCTTGGGTACTATCACCAGAGAGGGGCATAGCAGGCAACGGCAACGCAGGCTACAGACTGACAGCCTGGGTTCAAGTCCCCTCTCTGACACTTCCCAAGCTGTCTGACTTTGGACAAGTGGCTTTACCATTCTGGCCTCAGTTTCCTCATCTGTGAAATAAAAATAACAGCAGCTCTCACCTCAGAGGGTCAAGGTGAGGGATAAGTCAGTTACTCCGTGTGAAATACTGAGAACGATGCCTGATACACAGTAAGTGCTCAGTAAATGTGAGCTATGATTATTGTTTACCCCACCTTGCAAGTGGCTAACAGGTGCAGAGAGCTAAAATAATGAGGTAACAGTTAAATGGAGAGGGGCCGGGATCCAGAACCCGGTTCTTAACCACAGCCGCACCTCAGAGTCTGTTTTCTTCTCTGCAAGATGGGGTTAAGAGCAGCATGCACCTCACAGCGCTCTCCCAGGAGGGAAGGAGGTCGTTTTCTGAAAGAAGGGGATTTAGTCATCCTGTCCCACCAGTCACAGGAGGCTAGAGGGAAGACCAAAGGCTCAAGAGACGTGAAAGCCGTGGAACAGAGGTCCCGGGCTTACATTCGCCTTGGCCCCACGGTAGGACAAGGACGCCCTCTAGTGGCGGAAGCAACCCCAACGGCCAAGTGTCCTGGGGCTCTTTGTGTGCTAGACCCTGAGGGCACACACTGGAGGAAACCGAGGCGCAGAGAAATTGGGTCACAGCAGTCTGGCCCCAGAAACTACACTCTTTCTCCCTCTCTTTCCAAAACTCTGCCCCAGCCCTGGAAATTTGGGGCAGGGCACACCTTTGATGTCCCGGGCTGTGCTGGGCCCAGCAGGGTGGCTTGGCATCCCTGGCCCGCCCACCAAACGCCAGCAGCACCAAGACAAAGGACAATGCCCTGTGCCCGAATGTGCTCCTGACTCCAAGATCAGATGCTGGAGCTTCAGCTGCTTCCTGCCAAACTCAGGAGTGCTGGGTTGGGGTATTCGGGGCTCTCGATGACCCCGGGGCCGAACTTGAGCTCCAGGAAGCGGCGGTAGTTGTTAGGTGCCTGCGCCACGAAGCCGGCAAAGGGCAGGGGCACGAGAGGCTGCAGGAAGTGTTCGGGGAACTCGACATCCTGCCGGTGGTCCAGCCACGTGTCCTTGGTCATGACCCCGTTTCGAGGGTAGAAGGGCCACAGGTCCACGTGCAGGTGGTTGCTCTCGCTGTACTGCACGCGGAAGAAGTCGCCCTCCACCGCCTTCTCCCACACGAAGCCGCGCTCATCCACCACCGAGCCCGCCTCGGCGCCCCGCAGCTGCTCGCAGTTGCCCACGTCCTCCAGGTAGATGCCCAGGTCCACGTCGTAGTCCCACGGGATGATGTCCCCGTGGCGGGCCGCCCCCAGCAGCGAGCCACCCTCCAGCCAGTAGCGCACGCCGGCCGCCTCCAGCACGCCCACCACGTAGCGGGCCGTCTCGCGCAGCGCACGCAGGCAGCATGGGGGTGTCCAGCGCTCCTCGTACAGGTAGGCCGGCGTGTCGCCCACCACTGTCCCGAAGCAGCGCGGGGTCTCCTTGTTGCATCCGAACCACTCGAGCCGCCCGCCCTCCCAGCTCACCAGGCGGATGCCCAGCGCCCGCAGCAGCGCCGCCCGCCGCGCCCGCCCCTCGCGCTCCGCCTTCCAGTGCGCGTGGGCCGTGGTCAGCGGGGGCTGGCGCGCCCTGGCGAAGGGCAGGTCCAGCAGCTGCACCGTCCAGCCGCGGAGGGCGGTCTGCAGGAAGAGGCTGGTGCCCACGGGCCGGGCCAGGGGCGCCGAGAGGTTGAAGAGGTCGCGGGCGCGCAGGAGAACCACGGCGTCCCCGTCCAGGGCGTCGCAGCGGGGTGCGGAGGGTGCCGGGCCGTAGCGCGCCGTCCACTCCCGCAGGCTGACGTTCAGGGCCAGGCACCGGGCAGGGTTGGCCGAAGCAACGGGAGCGGCCACCAGGCGTGCGCCTCCCGCTCGCAGCACCTCGGCCATGCGCTCCAGCTGGCCTGGTGCCTCGGCCCTCGCCCCGTCGGGCACCAGGGCCACGTACTCGGTGGCCACGTAGGTCTCGGGGCGCGAGGCTGCAGCGGGCCGGTCCAGGGCGGGCTGGAGCAGCGCCAGGCGAACGCTGGGGATGCGGGGCAGGGCGAGAGGCGGGTAGGGGAGCGTGTCGGCTGCCACCACCACCGGCTGGGCTGGGTCCTGCTGCAGGAAGGAGTCCACCAGCTCTGGCACAGCGTTGTCAAAGGCCTCGAACTCCCGCACCAAGATGGTGACCCGGGGGCCGGAGGCAGATCCACGGCGGGAGCCCCTGGCCGGGGAGTACCTGGGCTGGTGCTGCAGCCACGAGACATAGAACAGGACCAAGAGGTTGAGGGTGATGGCGGCTGCCAGAGCAGCCTGGCAGCGGGTGAGCCGCATGGGGCTGAAGTCAGGCCCTTAGCTGGGCTTCCCGGGTATCCTGGGGAGCAGGGATGAAAGGGGAGACTGGAGCTGGTTGTCAGAAACCCCCCCACCCATCCTCAGCCTTGTCTTCCTCTCCCAGCCTTTTCCTTATTTGGTTTCACGTCCAACATTTCCTCCTCCAGGAAGCCCTCCCTGATTCCAGGCTGGGTCATGCAACCCCCTCTGGGCTTCTTCAGCCCCCTGGGTTCCCCGACTCTAGCCTACCACTCTCATTCATCAGTGAGTAGGGACCAGTCTGTGTGAGGGCAGGTCCTGAGCCTGTCTTGGTCACTGTTGGGTCCCCAAGGCTACTCAGCACAGAGCCAGGTACACATTAGATGCTCAGGAAGTTTTTATCCAATGAATCACCTTCCCTTCTTCCTTGTTCAGTCCCACCCTTTTATTCATTGTCAACTTCTCACTCAGATTCAGGTTCAGTTATAAATGCCCAGACCCCATTCATTCCCTGCTCTCACCCCTGATCTCTTCTTCCCTTCCCCCCCCCCCACACCCTGGCCCCAGGGTCAGAGCCTTGGCCACCAAGCCCCTCCCCTGCTGCCTCCTTCTCACTTCCTCAAATCCTCTGCCATCTGGCCATCTTTTTCCTGATGGTCAGCCAGATGTTTTTGGTTTTGCAAGGAAAGCTAGAAATGTTTTCTTAAATCATAGAATTATTCCAGTTTGTAATGTTGGCCACTAATTAATTTTTTTTTAATGGAATGGGTCAAACTCATAGAAACAGGAAGTAGATGGTGGTTGCCAGGGGCTGTGAGGAGGCAGAAACGGGGAGTTGTTGTTTAATGGGTATAGAGTTTCAGTTTTGCAAGATGAAAAAGTTCTGGGGATTGTTTGCACAATAATATGAATATACTTAACACTACTGAACTACACACTTGAAAACTGTTAAGATGACAAATTTTGTTACGTGTATTTTATCACAATTAAAAAATCTTTTTTTTTTTTTTTTTGAAGTACAGTGGGCTGCATCCAAAGAGGCTGTGCTCCCTCCATAGGGCACCTCCACCTCTATTCATGGGCCACATTCCTAAGGAACCCACAGGCGGCGCTGTCTCCATGTCCCCATCACAACTTGAAGATTTGGCTGGTCTCCAGCACAGAAGGAATAACTAACTCTCTCTTCTGAGCAGATACTAAAGTTTCCCCGTGAAGGATCTTCATAGGTTCTGCCCCTCCCGGAGAGGGGGACGCCAGAGACCCCGCTAATCTTCCTACCTCCTAAATACTTCTGACCCCCTCCTTCCCATTCCCACAGCTCTCCCTTCAACCCCGGTTCACCCAGATCCCCACCCAGCCTCCCACGGTCTCCTAAGTCTCCTCCTCATGGCAGCCAGAGGGGTCTGCATAAAGCACAAATCTGACCTCTCCCTCTCTCGCTCAGAATCTGCCATGGCTCCCTAGTGCCCTGGGGAGAAAGTCTAAGTTTCTTACAAAGTCCCACCAGGCCTCGTATGACCTGGCCCTTGCCTGCCACCATTCCAGCCCCATCTCCTGCCATGCATCCTCGAACTCTGTGCCTAAGCCATCTTGGACTTTTCTTCAAACAGATCTTATTTCTAAACCTTTGTGTATCCTGTTCCTCCTGCCTAGAAGAGTCTCCTCTCGAACACTCCTTCTCCCCGTGCCTCTTTTCTCCTGGAGAACTCACTTATGCTCAGGCTTTAGCTCAGATGGCCCCTCCTCCAGGAAGCCCTCCCTGAACCACAGGCTGAGTCAGAAGTCCCCTCTGGGCTCCCGGAACCCCTGGGCTGCCTGTTCTGGTTTGGCACTGTCTGGGGATGGCTCTGTCTGCCCCACTAGACTGTGAGCCCCAGGAGGGTAGAGCCAGGACTGTCTCAATCACCACTGTGTTCCTCCCACACGACTGGGCACTGAAAATGCACTTGGTGAAAAGATGGTGACTGGGGGCAGGGTTTTTGTGTGTCTGTAAAGCCCACTCAGGTCCCCAGGGCCAAATTCTGCACTGCGGCCATGCACCTGGGGCCCTGCCCTGGTCTCCCTGTCTCCTCTCTCTCTCTCCCTCCAGAAACGCCCTCTCATCCCTCTTCATCCATCCCAGGCCTGCTTGCCCTTCTCTGACCCAACTCAGATGGCACTTAAGAATCTGAGTTGCACTTTCAGAGCGACTTGTTATTCTTCAGAACCTTGGAACTGCCTTCTGGACCTTCGATCAATCCCTCCTTCCTTCCATCCTTCCAGGTTGTGGAACTCCTACAACATACCACGCACTGTCCTAGGCCCCGGGGACACAGCCGTGGACACATAACACACAAGAGACAGACAATACCACTGAGCTTGGGCAACTCAACATTACTGTGGGGGGGAGGAACCGTTGGCACCACAGAATCTTTGGGGTCTTAAAAATCTTAGAATTTTAGCTCTCAGGTACACAGAAACAGAGAGGAAACCCTTAGATGGTTTCAGAATCTTCTAACAATTCTAAAGAGACCTTCCTTCTGCTTCGGCCTTGTCCCCTATGGTCTGTGCTCCACTCAGAGCCCAGAAGGATCCTGTTCAGTCTTCAATTAGATTCTGTCCTGCGTCTGCTCAAGCCTTCTGTGGCTTGAGACTCACTCAAAGGAAAAGCCAAAGTCTTCGCTGGGACCCACAAGGCTCCATGTGATCCCCCACCCTCTCCCACGTGCCCGCTCAGCTGCAGCCACGTGGGCCACCAAACACCATTCTCCAAATACACCCAGGAGACCCCAGCTGTGGCACTGGCTGTTCCCTCTGCCTGGATGCTCTTCCCCAGGTAGCAGCTGCATGCCTTCTCCCCTGGCTTTCAGGTCTTTGCTCAAATGTCACCTGTCCAGTGATCCCTTCCTTTGGCCACCCTACTTAAAAATGCCTCTCCCTATCACCCACATACTTCCTATGTCCCATCCCTGGGCTATTTTCCTCCCCTAGTAGTTCTCATGTAGATTTTACTTATCTTGTCTCTTGTTTTGTCTGTTTTGTTCCCTGCTGTACACCCAGAACACGGCTCAGTACCTGGCACACAGCAGGTGCTCAATAAATTTGTGTGGAATGAATGACTGACTCCTGTTATTCAGACGGGGAACCTGCGGCACAGAGAGAGGAAGGCCAGAGGGAGCAGAACCCAGGTCTCCACCCCCAGAACCTGGTTCTCAACACGCGCTATCTGGCTGACTCTGGGCCAGGAGGTGCCCAAAAGGACAGAGGACAGAAGCCAGTTTCTCAGAGACCAGCGGTATGACAGCCAGATGAGGAGGTGAGGGAACCAGAGTAGAGAGAGAGAGGAATCATCTAGTACCCTGACAAGGTCAGTCTTGGCTTCCCCAACTGTAAGGACTCAAAACTCCTTCACTGGGGCAAAGTGGATGAAACGATGATTTTGAAGGATCATAATAATATCAACAATTCTAGCTGCTCTTGATGTGCCAGTCCCTGTTCTAAGCATTTTACCGATCTTAGCTTGTTTAATCTTCACATTATGATCACATTGAAAGATGAGGAAACTGAGGCACAGACAGGTGAAGTCACTTGCCCAAGGTCACACAGCTGGGAAGTGGTGGACCTGGGATTTGACCGGGAAGCTGGCTCCAGTGTTGTGATTTTAGCCAATAAACTCTGCTGTCTCTTTTGGGTCCACAAAGACAGTCCAACTTTCAGCCCATCTTCAGTGAGATAACCCCTTTCCCTTGCCCTCACTTGACAGGTGCTTTCAAAGCTGAATATGGCACATTAATTAATTAATTCAACTCATTAACTCATTTATTGAGTGCCCTCTGTGTTCTGGGGACACGGGGTGAACCAGGCAGTGGTTGGGCAGGCCCTCCAGAGGTAGGAAGACAGACAAAATCCCTGCAAACAACTTATAGATAGAGCAGGAAACCAGCAGGGAGCGTGAGAGAGAAAAGGTGGTCAGGGGAGGAGAGGACAGTTAAGCTGAGACTTTGTCTCTCCATTGCCCACAAAACAAGGTAAGTGGATGCACATTCACTTCAGGCTAGACTTCACCTGGCCTGAGCCTCAGTTGCTGCATCTGTAGAATGGGAATGTGATGGATAGAGAAAATGAGTGATGTGTGGAAAAACCTTTGGGGACAAGGGCAGTTCCCACGTGAGTGCAGGTGACACTGAGGGGCTTCTTACCTCCTAGGTTGCAGGCTGAGGGAGCTCCAGGGGGGCGGTTCCAGCCCAGCTCAGCTGCACTGCTGAGGGAAGGAGAAACCAGAAAACCCCAAATCAGCCAAATTCACACAATAGAGCACAATTTCATTTTACCTACAAAAGTAGCAATGAGAAGGTCAAGGAATCATTTCTCTTTAAATCTCATAAGCTCAGGGACCACCTGAAGCATCTGTGAAGGGAAGGAGTGAAGGGAAGGATGTCATAGCAACCTATAACCATCCCTTCTTTCATAAATGTGTCCAGAAAGGTAAGGCTAGAAGTGACAGAAGGTGTTACCATGACAACCCCTTTCCTAGACACACTCCATCCTGAGAGACAATCCTAAAATGTCCTGTACCTTGGTGGGCCTGGTTCCTAGGGTCACTGGAAGGGGGACTGCCCCCATTACCATAGTAACCAGAACTTGGCTTTGCTTGTTTCTTACCTCCCTGGGGATGGTCCAGGCCTTGTAACCATAGCAACTACTCCTCAGCAGAGCATCTCCTCTAAATAAAAACACCTGGTTGGTTTGGTCCGTAGACCCCCCCCCCCCCACTGATGGGAAAGGGGGAGATAGATGGTTACCATGGTAATGCCAACTGGGTGGCTGGGCGGAGGGGTTGGGAAAGAGATGTTTCCCTCAGCAGTGTCCTTGGGGCTGGGGTCCTTTCTACCTGAGTGCTAGGTGAGGTTGCCATAGTAACCAATGAGGGTAGGGGTATAAGGACCACCAGGGACTTGGGATACCTTAGCAACCTCTTCCCGGTGCAGGGCCAGGACAGGTTTGGAGCTCCATAACCACAAAGGTGGAGGGGAGGGGAGGCTAAGGGTGTTCCCGACTGGGAAGAGTTACCATGGCAACCGACCTGGGCCAGGAATCAGGATGGGGCCATTGCTGAAACCACCGTTGGTGGTCGCTCTGTCTCTGAAAGAGTGACAGTGATTGTCGAGGAGAATGGTGTTTGGGTCTGGAGAGTACTAGAGTCTTTCTTTGGGGTGAAGCGTGAGGAGAGGGGCAGAAAGCGGCCCCTCCTTAAGTCCCGCGCTTCCCAAAGGCAACCCTCGCGCCGGGCCTGGGTCGCATTTGCCCTCCTTCGGGCGCGCGCCCCGCCCCGCCCCTTCCCCCCGTCCCGCCCCGCCCCGCCCCTTCCCCCCGTCCCGCCCCGCCCCTTCCCCCCGTCCCGCCCCGCCCCTTCCCCCCCGTCCCGCCCCTTCCCCCCCGTCCCCCCACGCGCGCGCCTTCGGGGTCGACCCGGGTGGGCGAGGCGCGCGTCCGACTTCGTTCCCGTCACCGGCCCCGCCGGCCCCCACCAAGCGCGCGCGCGACTGTTGGCGCGGCCGCGCAGGCGCGCGAGGCACAGCGGGCGCGCGGGCCGGCCCCGGGGCCTCCATGATGGAGGAGCGAGCGGCCGCCGCGGTCGCCGCCGCCGCCTCCTCCTGCCGCCCGCTCGGCGCCGGCGCGGGCCCCGGCCCGACGGGGGTGGCCCCGGTTTCTGCCCCCGCCCCCGGGCCCGGCCCGGCTGCTAAGGGAGGCGGCGGCGGTGGAGGGAGCCCCGGCCCCACGACGGGACCGGAGCCCCTGAGCCTGCCCGGGATCCTACACTTTATCCAGCACGAGTGGGCGCGCTTCGAAGCGGAGAAGGCCCGCTGGGAGGCCGAGCGCGCCGAGTTGCAGGTGAGAACCGCCCCGGGACCCCCGACCCCCCGCCCGGCCCGGCCCGGCCCGGCCTCACCCGCCACCGCCGCCGCCGCCATCTTGGAGCAATGGCCGCCGGGACGGCCGGGGGGGCGGGAGGGGACCGCGACCGGCCCCGAGACGGAGTGAGGGGCCGTCCGAGGGGGGTCCTAAGGGCACCCGGGCGGCTGGAGGCGGGAGGGGGGCCCAGGGCCGGGAGGGCCCGACCGCGGCCGCCGAGAGAAGGGGCGCAGGGGAGCAGAACCGGCTGGAAGTGGGAGTGGGAGTGAACGGACCGGCAGAACGGTTCCTGAGAGAGTCGCCTCGGGGCCCCGAGGGGACCCCAAGAGAACTCAGCAAAGGGTGATGAGAGGGGATGGAGGAGTCTTGTATGCGAGTGAGCAGAAAGCTCCAAGGGTGCCGAGGGACTCCCACTCCGTCCCCGACCAGGTGCGCGTTGGAGGTGGAGCCCGCTGGGCCCCGGGTGGGAGAGAGGGGCGTCGGGGGAACTTGGGATCCGTTGGGGGCGAGAGCGGGTCGGGGCGGGTAACCCGGGTGAGTCGGAAGAGGAAGTCAGGGAGCTCGGGACGGGTGCGTTTCGGAGCGTTTGGACAGGAGGGACTGAAAGGCGGCTGTGTTGAGGACTCGGGGGATGAGAGCAAGGTGTCGGGGGGTCCTCGATGAAGATGTGTGCCCTCCCCTCTGAGGAGGAAACTTTGGGGAGCCCTGGCAGGTGTGGCTTCGGAGGGCAGGGGAGGGGGTCCCTGGGTCGGAAGCACGGACGGGGCCAGGACGTGCCTCAAGAACCTGTGTTGGAAGAGCCTGAGAGCCGAAACTCTTTGGGGGTGTGGAGGAGTGGGGACTCCCGCCCTGAGATGGGAAGTGTGTAGGAAGTCGGATGGAGAACCCCGAACTGGAGTGGGGGAGGGTCAAACATGTCCAGCTGTGGAGATGGGAGGCGGGATGGAGAATGTGAGGAGCAATCCGGGGGACCTGAGGGATGGCAGGGGGAGCATTTTGTAGAGCAGGAAGGCAGCCACAGGAAGCATCTCAGAAGGATCCTGGGGGGAGGTGTTTGTGGAAGTTTCTGGGAAAGGACCCTATGGTTTGTGGAGTAGCTTGGGGGAAGGATGTGCCCTCGGATGGTGACTGGAAGAGGCTGAGGCTGGACTGGGTTTTGTGACCTTGAGAAGTGTGGGTCGATTGGCAGTGTCATGAGGAGCCTGGGTGTCAGAGTTGTGAGGATTTGAAGGGTCTCTGGGCTGGGGCCTTATTAGCAGAAGTCAGTACCTGCTTCTAGCAGCTCGTCTTTCCCCTTCCGATTTGCTGTTTCCTATCTAGTTGAGGTGGGAACCCAAGTAAATAGCGGATTAGAATTTTGTCCTTAGGGTGAATAAAGAGAGCATCCCACAATTCTCCCACCCCAGTAGGGATCTTAGCTGTGTGGTGGCTGAGGCTTGGGGTTGGGGTGGGAGAGAAATCCTTATGTAAGTATCCCTTGCTTTGGTGTCCCATCTCTACTTCCAGAACTCTTTCCCAGGGTACATCTTGTTAGATCTTCTCAGTACCCCATTATGGAGGCAGGGCCAATGGCATTGCCCTCACTTAGCAATCATGATAGCAGCTGCTGTTTGTTGAGCACATATTATGTGCCAGGCACTGTATTAGGCACTTCAGATACATGGTATCATTTAATCCTTGCAACATTCTGGGAAGGTAAGTGATATTATTCCCCCTCCACCACCACCCCCTTTTTTTAAAAATAATCAGAAGAGGAAATGGAGGCTTTGAGAAGGTCAGTGATTTATCTAGGGTCACAGCCTGTGGGTGGCAGGGGTGGTCTGTGGGCTTTCAAGCCCATGTATTATTACCTCTCTGACGCCCAGGACAGATGAGAAGCCTGTTCCAAGGAAACCCAGTGGCCTCCCCAGGATCATCCAGCGCTCGTAACAGACCAGTGTACCCTACAGCACTCACCACCCCGCTTCCTCATCTTCGAGACAAACAAGAGAAAAGATGTGTCTGTTCCCGCACTTAGTGGTCCTTCTTGGCGTTTGAGAGGAAGTTGTGGATAGCACCCAGTTAGGCTCTTCTTTGTCTAGGCTCCAGCATCTCTTCCTTTGTACTTTTATTTTGTTTTGTTCTGTTACATTAGTAAAAATTCAAAGATCTCAGAAGCGTCTGCGTGTATAGATGTGTGCACACACACACACACGCTAGTGTAAAGGGAAAGTCCCCCCCCCCAACTGCTATTGCTATGAAAGTAATTCACGTCTATGTGTGTAATATATGAGATCATACTACATGCATCATTCGGTGACTTTTTTTTTCTGCATACTTATGTGTCTTTGTGTTCCTTTCATATCAGCAGAGAGAGATCTTATTATTTTTGAAAACTCCATTCCACTGGTGTCTGTACCGCAGCTCATTTAGTTTGAGCCCTCTTGCTGAACTTTTAGGTTGTTTCCCGTTTCTGCCCGTTGGAAGTGGCTGCAGTGAATGTCCCTGGGTTCCCCGTGAGTATACAGCAGAATAGATGGGTGGAATGGTAGAATAGATGTGTTTATAAAGGGGTGATTAGTTGTGCCAAGTCGCCCCACGTTTACACTCCCAGCAGCAGCACCCCTTTTTATACACTTCTACTCGAGCCCTTATCACTTAGGGAGGTGTGACTTCTCCCGTGAGACCCTTTAAGGCCTGGACTGCGTCAGATTTTTCTGATAAACTCTGAATACCTTTTCTCCAAGTAGCTGCGTGCAGCTGCTCCTGGCACAGGACCCACGTGCAGTCAGCGTGTGGGGAGCGGCAGAAAAGGCAGCCTCTCGTGAGGTCCTGCCAGGAGGCGCCCGAAGGTGGGAGCAGGGAGGTGGCATCGACGTGGTCTGATAATAAGCAGGACTTTGCCAGGTAGGGGGATTCCCAGAAGGAGGTGATGCGGTTTCTGCCCTTCAGAAACTTCCAGGCTAATAGAGAAGGCTGGTTTGTGCAGGAGGTTACAGAGAACTGTACACACTGACGCAGTTGAGTCTTTGATTGCGTGGCTTTGCCCACGGTCTCTGGTACTTCTGCAAAGGGGAGTGAGCTCTTTGAGGACAAGAGGGACCTTGGGGGCGGGGCCTGAACTGGACATTCATGTAGGAGCAGCTGGTGGAGAAGGTATGGAGCTGGCCCGTCTCCACTGCCAGCCTCACAAGGGGCTCTGGGGGATCCATGGGGACTCAACCCTGCCAGGAGCCCCCAGACCCTGGGGAGGACGAGTGGAGTGCAGGAGATGCAGGGCCAGATGGGACTGAGTGGGGACGGGGAGCGGGCTGGGACAGAAAGGTTGGGGTGCAGAGAGTCATCAGCGGCCCCCGGGAGGACTGAGATGCTCAGGCCCCTCCGGAAGCTTTTTCCATGCCGCCTGGGTGGAGAGGGAACAGCCGGAGGAGAGGCGGCGGCCCTGTCTCCGAGTGGCAGTGGGTGGACGTGGTGGGTAGAAAACTTCCAGATCCCAGCCTTACCTGCCAACAGATCAGGCAGCCGCGGCTGCTGGTGTTTGCGGGGTGGGAGGGACTGGCCACCAGCACTTCTCCTCTCTGTGGTATTCCGCCAACTCGGGACACTTCAGCCACATGTTTCTGGTTCTCTTTTTTCCCTTCTTTGCCAGAGGAACTGGGAAGAGGACCACAGAGCAAAGTGAGATTTTTTTTTTGCACCGCACGGCATGCAGAATCTTAGTTCCCCGATCGATCAGGGATCAAACCCGTGTCCCATGCAGTGGAAGCGCAGAGTCCTAACCATTGGACTGCCAGGGAAGTCCCCCAGAGTGAGATTCTTGCATCATCATTAGGAGAAGGGAAATCAGGGCTTGCTGTGGGGCAAGGGGGTGCGGGAGGCTGAGCAGGTGTGAGGTCTGAGTGTGATTCTGGACCCTGCTTTCTGCCCCTCGACTCCACTTTCTTCCCCCACAGGTGAGGGTCACCTCCTTAATACCTTAAATCCACTCATTGCCCCCCTGCCTGATCCTAGTCTGGGCCCCCGTCATTTCTCCCTAGGATTCCTGGGATCGCCTCCTTCTGTGACTGGTCTCTTGGCCTTTAGCTTTGCCCTCCCCTTGCCCCCTGCAGCTATCATTTCTCCACTTTATA
This sequence comes from Eubalaena glacialis, assembly GCF_028564815.1. Lineage (NCBI taxonomy): Eukaryota > Metazoa > Chordata > Mammalia > Artiodactyla > Balaenidae > Eubalaena > Eubalaena glacialis. Next base: position 60,899,107 of record NC_083733.1, on the reverse strand, counting down.
GCTTGTGGAATTACCTTTGTAAGATGCAAATCTGATTATATCTCTTCTCTGCTTGAAAAACCCTTCCATAGCTTCCCCTGTGCTCTTAGGATGAATTTCAGACTTGCTCACATGGTCTGCGATCCTTTGTCGGGCTTGCAAGCTTCTCTGATTTTCCTCACTAACCCTTTTACACATTCGGATGCAGCCACACTGGCCTTTATAGAGTTCCTTAAGCCCACCGTGCCACCCTTGTCTCTGGCCTCGGCCAGCTGCACGCTCCAGCCCCTGGCCGACTGCTAATCAGCCTTCAGGTCTTAGCTGAACTGTCACTTCTTCACTCCAGAAGTGGGTTGGGTGTCCCTCCCCTAACCTCTGCTCCCTCCCTGGGGTCCTAATCATGTCCTGTGTTAGTTGTGGCTGCTCTTGTCTGTCGCCTGAGCCAGACTGAGGGCTCTGCGGGGACAGGAGGCACTCGTCTTCTCCGTTCCTTCGCCAGCACCTCACATAGAACCTGGCCCGTCACAGGCGGTCACCAGTGTCAGATACTGAACGCGTGTGGGCTCAGCAGGCCACGCAGGCACTGGGAAACAGAAGCTCATGGACGGAAGCCCAGAAGGGTGAGGGCACAGGCAGGCCGTGACCCCAGACTTGTATTTGCTGATCGACCTTTTCCTCTCCACCACTCCCCCACCTTCTAACAACTCATGGACAGAGTAGACCTCAGGGTGACTGAGAAGGTACACAAAGGACAGAAATTCAAACTTCTGAGACGTTGATCATGTATGAGTCCGCCTGTCTGGCCTTAGGTGTTTATATACGTATATGCTGATTAAAGTGTAGAAAAAAAAAGTATTGGGGGGAGTCCCTTTCTCTCAATGGATAGATGAGGTTTCTTTTCCATAGCGTACCTGTGACGTGTATTTATTTGTTTGTTGTTTTTCCCACATCCTCTTTTAAAATATAAACCTCATGTTGTTCAGTGCTGTATCCTCTGTCCACAACTGTATCTGATACATAGTTGGGACTCAATAAATATTTGTGGAGTGAATAAATGAATGAATGATACTTTTGTCATACATTAGTATACATATATGCCTTTTTATTTTTTCAGAAGGAAGCCTACCATTGCAATTATGCCTGTGGGGTAAATTCCTTAGAAGTGGAACTGCTAGGGCAAAAGGAATGTGCATTTAACATGTTTGTGGATATAGCCAGATTGCCCTCCCGGAAGGGTTTGTCAATTTATGGCGCCACCAGAGGTGTCTGAGTGTGCCTGTTTCCCTGGCCCCCCGGCCCTAGCCAGTGCTTGGCAATACTTAGCACACATTTGGTTCTATGCTAACCTGCGGGAGAGACCTGGTCCCTGGAGCAGGACAAGGGTGATAGGAGGCCTGTGGGCACAGGGCTGTGCTGTGCTCCAAGTGCTGGGGGCAGATAGGTCAGGGCCCTTTGAGCCCCAAGGCGAGGAAGAGGCGTGTTCGTGGGCGTCTGAGAGGCCGCCAGCAACGGACAGTCCTTGAGCGCGAGGCTTTGGGAATGTTCACCGCCTGGAAAAGGTGTCTGGGGCGACTGGGGGCTTCTGGGGGAGTTGTTGAAGTTCTTCAGTAAGCATTTGGTGTGTGAGGATTGACTCCAGGAAGGCGCAGCTGCCTGTGGGGCAGGAGGGCTGTAAGCCACAGACAGCTCTGCTCGATGGGCCTCAGGTCTCAGAGGGATCCTAGCTCTCTTAAAGAACTGGGCCCATTTCAAGACTCTAGAAGAACGGACAGGGAGAATAAAAATAATAAGAGGTAGGAGCTGGCATTTGTTAGCCTTTCTTCTGTGCCAGGCTTTGGACTGAGAAGAACTTAACACGTGAGGGGAAACGGAGGCTCAGAGAGGGCCAATGACCTGCCTAAGATCATGCAGCGAGTAAGTGGCCGAGCCAAGCCTGGAGCAGAGGAGCCTTGGGGAGAAGCCAGGGAGGAGCCCTGCGCTCAGGGCTTTGGCACTGGGCTTCCGGAGCCTGGTCAGGGGCCAAGATCCTGCCTCAAAGGCCGTTGGCCCAGTGTCTCCAAAAGACCTGTTGACAGACCAGAGCAGACGGGGGCAGCCCATGCCAGCAGACAGTGTGAAGTGGTTGGCAGGGGCCCTGGGTCGTGGCTGTGGCACGTCTCCCTCACCCTGGGCAGACTCCAGTGGAAAGGTTGGTCCCCACTGTGGGGGTCGGGTGGGGAAGCTTTTGCGCTGCAGCGGGAGCTAAGCCGAGCCGCCCACTCTTATCCCTAAACGCCAGAAGTAGCTTCCCACGCCTCTCAGAGACAGATGCTCTGGTAGGAGTAGTGGCACGCCACCTCCACCAGCAGCCTTAGGGACAGCACCTGCCTGGGGTGGGGTGGAGGCACCCAGGGCTGTTAATACCTCCCTGGCCCACCTCCCCAGAGGTGGGGACCAAGTTAGGCCCAGGCTGTCCCTATTTAATTTCAGGGGTTAAGGGCTTCTCTTTAGTTGTTTCATTGCGGGTGACATGGAGACAGATCCAGCCACCCTTTCACCGCTCCGTGGAACCCTGGCTCAGGGTCTTCACGCCTGAAGAAGTGGCTGCTGTGTGTCGCTGTGGGGGCAGGGCTGGAGCTGATTGTCCCTGAGTGAGTGAGGGACACATGTCAGTGAGCCTGAGCCCTGCTGTCTTCCTGTCTCCTTCTCTCCCCCCCGCAGGCTCAGGTGGCCTTCCTCCAGGGAGAAAGGAAGGGGCAAGAGAATCTCAAGACAGACCTGGTGCGGCGGATCAAGATGTTAGAATATGCACTGAAGCAGGAAAGGTGAGCCCTGCTGTCCCCCGTCCTGCCTTCAGGGATCAAGCCTTTGGGATCAAGCGTTCTCTTCCCCGTCACCCAGTCCTGCATGGTTCCAGGAGAGGGGGACAGAACAGGAAATAGTGGGTGGGACTCGGGGTAAACAACTGATAACAGTATTCATAATGGTGGTGGCGCACTGCGTGCCAAACACCATGTATTCATTGTCTCATTTATCCCTTCCAGTGGCCTAATGGGTACAGGTGAGGCTTCCGGAGGGTGAGGACTTCTTCAAGGACTCTGGAGCTGGGATAGCAACCCAGTTTGCCTGACTCCAAAGAGTGGGCTCTTCACAGTGCCATCCGTGATGCCCCCTCCGCCTGGGCTGCTTCCTAATCGGGCAGCTCAGCTTCAGAGGGAGGAGAGCTGATTAGAGAGAACCTGGGATTTGGGATTCCTGAGGTGGGGGCTGGCCCCATCTACTCTTCCGTGTCTCTCACTGGTTAATCGCTTGATCTTTTAGGGCCAAATATCATAAATTGAAATTCGGGACAGACCTGAACCAAGGGGAGAAGAAACCAGAACTGTCGGAACAAGGTACCCACCCCCGATCCTCCCCTCTTGCCCCCTCCCAACAAAACCGATTGTGACAGAGGAAAGCTGAGATGGGCCACGTCTCTCTCACCGTGCTCCACAGAAAGCAGGCTTGGCTGGGATAGGGAGGGGTTGGGTCTCACTCTCAGTGTCCCTCCCCCGTAGGCTGCTCTGCCAGGTCCTGTGCTGGGCGCTCGGGGGAGTGGGGGCACGGGGTGAAGAAGGCTGGGAGTGCTGCCTGCTGTCCCTGTGTGAGATAGACAGACACACAAGGCCCGACAGTCTCCGCTCCTGGAAGGAGGCATCAGTTCATCATCAGGGAAGTAGGGAAGGCCCTCCAGGTAGAGGGAAGAGTGTACTGGGGCACGGAGACGTGAAGGAGCGTGGTGTGTTCACGGGGTCAGGGCCTTCGAGGCCAGGCTGACAGTGATCGTTCTTCATGTCAGACTCCTCTGACCAGAGTGTGAGTTCCACCAGGGCAGGAGGTTTTGTCCACTGATGTAGTCCAGGCACCTAGCCAGGCACATAGTGGATGCCCGATAAATATTCGATGAATAAAACAAACAGGTTGTCTCATTTAATCCTCACAACAATCCCAAGAGGTAGGTGCTGAGATTATTTACTTCGTTTCTCAGAAGAGGAAACTGAGGCTCAGGTAAACTAACCTGCTCAAGGCCACACAGCCGGGAAGCGGCAGAGCCAGGCTGGGACGCGGTTGAGTCTGCCCGTTCGCTCAGAACTGAGCCCATTTCCCATATGGGAAAATAACATAAGTAGAGTCTGAGGGTAGTCTGGGAATGGTTGGGGAAGTGACCCAGAGACTAGAGAGGAGGAGCACAGGGGCTGAGGGAGGCTTCAGACGCTTTCAGGAAGGGGCTCCCCAGTGACCGGTTTGGGTGTGAGGGTGAGGACGGTGGAGGAGGTGATGGGTGCGTGGTGGTGCCCTGACCAAGACAGCCCGCCTCCCTTCTCTCCACCCTCCAGTCTCCAATGGCCCGCTGGAGTCGGTCACCCTGGAGAACAGCCCGCTGGTGTGGAAAGAGGGGCGGCAGCTTCTCCGACAGTGAGTGTGTGGAGGGCGGGGTGGGGGCTGGGGGGGCGAGGAGGCATGTTTGGCTTGAGAGATGAGCCCGAAGACTCCACAGTCCTTCCTATCCCCACTGGGGACCCTGAGCTATCAGGATCCCTGCTGGCCACAGCTGAGACGGCCTGTCACCCTGTTGGGGAGAGCAAGGGGAGACTCCCTGCAGGGGGCAGGTGTGGGGGGATCCCCACTCTTGGAAAGCGACCCCAAGTGCCTCTGTGCCTTTTTTCCCCAGGGATAATGTTAAATTGTTTTTTATTAAAGAGATGTGTGTGTTTTAGAAAACTTGGGAAACAGGGAAACAGAAAGAAAAGAATAAAAATCACTCATAATTCCACCACCCAAGGAATTTCATGCCCCTGTAAACATTTTGGCACATATGCTTTCTCTTCCGTGGATATGTATTTGTGCCTGTGTGTGTGTGTGTGTGTCTGTGTGTCTGTGTGTCTGTGTGTGTGTGTTTTATAAAAGTCGGGGCTCCCCCTTCGCAGTGTTTCATAATGCATTGCTTTTGCTAAGTGTTGTGAACATTTTCCCACATAAATTAGTTATGTTGCATCATTTCAAGACTTGTATAGTAGTCTGTCACGTGGATAATCATAACTTCCTATGGCCAATCTCTTGTGTATTTCGTTGAAGGTGTTTTTTCAGTAGACAGTGTGACAAACACCAGGAAGTTATTTGTCCATATCCTTGATTTCCTTAAGCTGAATATCTGGGAGTGCAATTGCTAGCTTAAAGGGTATGCAAACAGTGACAACAGAAAGATCATCACAGGCGACGCTTGCCAGGTACCTGTTACGAGCCTGACACCGTGCTAAACGCTTTGCACACAAGGATTCCTCACATAAACCCCCATGTGGTGTAACTGCTAGCATTCCCCTCGTTTTCACAGATGAAAAAACCGAGGGGCAGAGAGGGTATCTGTTTATGGAAGGTCACAGCTAATCAGCAGAGGGTCTGAGGTGTGATCTCGGGCAGCCTGTCCCCAGAGCCCAACTCCTTCCACACCACACTTTCCTGCCCCTCCACTGGTGGGGAGGGGAAGCGTTGGACACACACAGGTACCCGAGGTGAGATAGCAGGCCAGACAGCAGGCCAAGGCAGGCGCTGTCTGATGTTCCCAAAGGGGCAGGGTCAGGCTCAACAGAAGAGGCTCTGGAGGCGCCTCCTGAGGACCAGCATGGGACTCTTTGTCTCCAGTCTTTTGAAACCACAGATACTGATAGTTGATTTTTTTCCCGTTTTTCAGCTTTTAGACCAGTCCCAGCTGGCTTCAGTTTTTGTAATTGCAGAAGTAATAAATGCTCATTCGTAGAAGTGAGTAGAGTAAATGCCAGAAGTTCCTATTAATATCCCCAATCTCGCTCTCCAGAGGTCACTGCTCTTAAGTTTAGTGTGTTTCTCTCTAGGCCTAGCGAGGGGCGTGATACAAATGTGTGTTTGTGTGTGGTCTATACTTATATGCACATTCTTTTTTTCCCACAAACACTTGCATTGTAAGGAACACCTAACTTACAGTTTTTGTTCCACTGTTCATCATGGCCCTCTTTCCTTGGCACTCTGCTCCGTTTATCTTGTGCGTAGTGTCCCAGCAGTCATTTGCTTCCACAGTCCTCAGCAGCGGACGTGTAGTTTGGCCCCTGCGTTTTGGCTCACCCGTATGTGCAGTGTCTCCGCAAGCATCTGTGACAGCACTGTGCCCGTGTAGGAAGGCTTCCACTGGAAATAGTCTCAAAGGGGAAACGGCGGGGTCAGGGGTATGCTTCTTTGAAATTTTGATGTATAGTCTGAAGTTGCTCCTCCAAAAAGCCTGGCCCAATTTGCATCGGCCCCCCGCAGCGTATGAAGAAGCCACAAGGCCCCTGACCCGCCCTGGTTCTGCCTCCCCGCAGGTACCTGGAAGAGGTGGGCTACACCGACACCATCCTGGACATGCGGTCCAAGCGCGTGCGCTCTTTACTGGGCCGCTCGTTGGAGCTCAACGGGGCCGTGGAGCCCAGCGAAGGCGGCCCCAGGGCCACACCGGGCCCCGGGGGACTCAGCGGCGGCGGGGAGTCGCTGCTGGTGAAACAGATCGAGGAGCAGATCAAGAGGTGAGCCCCTGGGTCTGGCGGGCGCACCCCTGTGTGCTTTCTCCGTCCTGAGGAAGTCAGCCGTGCTCTGGGGGCCGCTTCCTTCCTGGAGTGTATCGTGGGCTCCTCTGTCCCTTCCTTGTGGGGTGTCCAGGTTCTGTCTTGGGTTCCCCTGGGTTCCCCTCCCCTGGCGTTGCCTTGGTGCTGGTGTGCACCACAGCTCCCGCTGGCCCGGCCCCCCCTGAGGCTCAGGGCTGTGTGCTCCCCAGGAAACACTGAGCCCCGGCTGAAGGCAGACCCCGGGCCACACGCCAGGACCAGGGGGTGAGGGGGGCACGGCATGTGGTCTCCGCCCCCAGGGAGCTCTCATTTTTTCATTCTCTCATCAGTAATTGTAATTTGTCAAAATAAATAACTTAATGGGTGGTGACGTGAGTTGCTATATAAAACGCAGTGAGAAAGAATGATGGGAGAAGTAGTACTGCTTCGGATGGGGTGACATTTGGGCAGAGAACTGCATAGAGTGGAGGCTAAGCCACCCAAGCAGCTGGAAGGAGAATGTTCTAGGCGGAGGGAACAGCAAGTGTAGAGGTTCCGGGACGGGAAGGGCCTGGAGCGTTCGGGAGCGGGCAGAGAGGCCGGTGTGTCTGCAGTGGCGTGAGCACATGGGGGCTGTGGTCTGCGGTGCACTGAAATCTCGGGGGTCAGATCACACGGGCCCTCACGGGCCACGAGAAGGAGCTTGGAGTCTGGGGTTGGGAAGCCAGTGGTTTCGAGCAGGGGTGTGACATCATCTGATATACTTGGTCTGCTTGGAGAAGGAGAGGCTGACGGAGGGTCGGGGTGGGAGCCGGGAGGCCAGGTAGGAGACTGCTGCAGACGTCCAGGTAAGAAATGATGGACATTAGCAGTGGAGGGGTGAGAAGGGGGCCGCTTCTCAGTGGGTTTTTAGGGTGAGCCGACACTATTTAAAGGACTGCCTGTGGGGGGAGAGGAAAAGAAACTAGGGGTGACTGAAGGGTGTGGTCTGAGCAGCTGGGAGCAGCGCTGACCCAGATACAGGAGACGAAGGGTTGGGGGGCTTCACGGGGGCCGTTGAGGACGAGTGGAGTTTGCGGTGCCTGTCTGGCCCCCAGCGGGAGGGGTGGGGGCGCTTGATTCCTAAATGCACCTCCAGTTCACTAGCACACGGGCGGGTTGGGAAGCCACGGGACGCGGCAGTCGCTGAGGCAGAGGGTGTCGATGGTGCCGAGAGGAGGTCCGAGGACCGAGCCCTGGGGCGGTCCAGCAGAGGAGGCCAGGCCGAGGCAGCTGGCGAGCGGGAGGAGAGCCTGGGCGCAGCGTCCCGGCGGAGTGGCAGCCGTCCACCCGGGCAGTTGACAAGAACTCTCTGGGACATCAGCCCAGTGGCAGAAAAGGAGGATGTTGGCATTTATCTGAACGTCAAGTTCTACCCTCCTTTCTGCCCTGGAGTCAGGTTTGGAAAATAACCTCCTTCGCTAAAACTTGTCATCCCGATGGAGCCGTTAAACAGCGGGCCCGGGGTGGACAGGGGAGTCTGTCAGTGGGGAGAGTGCCGGCGTGAGGGGCCCGAGTGGTCGTGGAGTGACCATGGAGTGACCGGGTCCTCTTTCTTGCTGGGTTTGTCCCCGCCACTCGCCTGCTCTGTGCTCGTGGTTTGAGCGGGCCGTGGGAATGGGGGCTGCTGAGTCAGTGGCGCTTTGCTGTCCAGCTCTCCTTCTGGCTCAGCATGTGCCAGGGCCGTGCCGTCAGGGTTGGGGGCTAGTCTGGAACTCAGGGAGGGTCAGAGCTCAGTGAGGGGTTGGGCCTGGTCTGTGGTCCCAGTGAGGGTTCCAGCTGGGGTGTGTCAGGCAGAGGCTGGGCTTGAAGCCCTGCGTGTGGTCAGAGTCAAGGTTCCTCTGGGGTCTGGGTGGGCTCGGCACTCCTGAGAGCCGGGTCCAGGCTCTGGCCCCCGAGCCTCGGCGCTCTCCCATCTGAGCTTTGTCGCCTGGCAGGACTAATGCCCCCTCTGCCCCCCTGTCGTGGGCAGGAATGCGGCCGGCAAAGACGGCAAAGAGCGCTTGGGTGGCTCGGTGCTGGAGCAGATTCCCTTCCTGCAGAACTGCGAGGACGAGGACAGCGACGAGGACGATGAGCTGGACAGCGTGCAGCCCAAGAAGCAGCGCGTGAAGGTGAGCGCGTGAGCTCAGGGGGCGCCCTCCCCCTTGCTGCAAGCGGACCCCTGCTGTGTGCAGAGCAGAGTGCCTCTGTGCGTGCTCTGGGGCTGCCTCTAAGGACTGGTCTGTGTCCTGATCCTGTCCCTTCCCTGGGTCCCCATCTCCTGTCCCGCCGTGCCATTGCCTCAGGTACCTTGGGAGGCGCCTAGGTCTTTTCTATCAGGGCCGGCCCCTTCTCCACCTGCACCCCCGTCATTCTCTCCATCCTCCCTCCTTGGGCTCAGATGTTCCCGAGAGGCCTTTCCTGAATCTCCAGGTTAGGCCAGCTCTGAGATGCCCTCTCACAGTGTGCTCTCCTTCCGGCCAGCCTGACCACAGTCGGACTTAGAATTGTTTTGGTGTGACTCTGCCACTTGTCTCCTGCAGTAGATTGTGAGCTCCACGAGGCAGGGACTGTGCGAGTCTTTTACTGTTCCCTCCCCAGCACCCTGAGGGAATGTGGCCGGGCCCAGGGCTCAGCCTGGAGCCAGGTCGGGGGACTCCAGGGGGGACTTCATAGGATGTGCGTGTCCAGTCTGCTGTTGGTGGCAGGACCCAGGCCCAGGGACACTGCCCGCAAGGTAGAGCCCACATCTCCTCAGCTTGGCCTGGAGATACGGCTCCCACCGCATTTCCCCCCACTCCTTAATTGCCAGAGCCCCGTGCTCCCGCCATCCTGATGGTGCCGTCCTTACGAGAGGCCGGGTCTCATCTGTCCAGTAAACGACCATGTGGGCCTCCATGGGCCCAGCTCTGTGCTGGCAGTGAGGACATGGAGACACCGAGGTCCGGTTCGGTCCCGGCGTGGAGGAGCTTGGGGCCAGTGCGGGCTTCTAGGTAGTCACAGGCAGAGCGACGTGCCACAGTGGATGCAGGGACACGTGCCCGGGAAGGGGAGCCTGTGGGAGACGGCCTCAGGGGCTTTCCTTGACCCGGCCTTCCCACCCGAACTCCAGCCCTCCCTCCTCAGACTCACCTCAGACACGCCCCTACTCCAGAAAGCCTTGTCTGACTCGCCCTTGCTCCCCTTCCCCCCACAGGGTCAGGAGGCTCCTGTGGGCTCCCCTGTCCTGACCGGGACCATTCTGGGTCCTCCCTGTCTGGTGTCAGGTCTGTCCTGGCCTCAGCTCTGTGTCCAGTGTCCCCGGCGTGGCTCGGCGCAGGGTCCCGCGCAGGTCAGGCGCTCAGTGAACGCACTGAGGGGCATGGAATGCACAGAGCCGGCACACTGGCACTGGGGTTGCAGGAAAAGCAGGGTGTCACTGAGTCCGGGGTCTCTAAGCTTCTCGCCTGGTCCAGAACACCTGGTCCCTTCTGCCCCCTGTTGGGATTTTCACTCCTTTTGCAGGTCTCCCCTCAGCCTCCTCTGGGAAACCTTCCCACTCCTCTCCGCTCCTCCCATCAGAAATGATCGCGTACTCCCTTCGGCCTTTGCGTCAGTCACCGCATCTGTCCCACATGCCCTGTCAGGTGGCTCGTTATGTAGGGGTCCCATGCTTCCCCAAGCCCTCTGTCTCCACACGCAGACCTTCAGTGACCAGACCCTGATTCAGAAGACCTGCCCGTGACTCCCAGAGTGGCCGTGGCCTGGCTCTGTGACTGTGGGCACGTGATTCTCTTTGTCTTGGCTTCAGTCTCAGGGGCTAATAGTCCCTGTCTCTGGGTTGTTGAGGAATTAATTAAAATGAGTTCATGTGTACAAAGCCCTTGGCTGCACGGTGGCTGCCAGGCCAGGTGCTCGGCGGCAGCAGTATTAGCAGTGCTTGGCAGGGGCCTGGCACTAACAGTCCCAGGCAGTGATGGCAGGACGTAACCGCAGAGGGCCCCTCTCGTGGACTGAGCCCTGCCATTACCTCTCTGGGCAGGCTATCTGAACCTTGACCCTGGGTCTTCTCCCAGGAAGGAAGAGGAAGGCACTCACGTCCCATCCCCCTCCTCCCACACAGGCCAGAGGCTGGCCCTCCATGATGCCTGAGCCTGAGCATAGCTGCTCCAAATTCCTACCCTCCAGACCCAGCTCAGGATGCTGAGCCTCTGGGAGGAGGGGCATCAGCCATGCCCTCGAGGAATTCACAGTCTGACTGAGGCTGGGCCCAGGCAGGGAACACTAAGGAGGGAGAAGCCTTCCTGGAAGAGGTGGTGTTTGGAACCAGTGGTCTCCGAAGCACTTAAAGCAGAACTCGGATTCAAAACTGTATTTGAAAATTCTGAAACTCCCTTAAGCCATTTAAGTGCAGCCTTTGAAGTGCCAAGTACACAGCTCCCGGATGGCACTTTATGTAAAACACAGTGATGCTTACGCCACAAGAGGGTAAAGAATCATATGCAAGATGTCACTTCATGAGGCTGCATCTCAAAGGTGTCCGTGTGGGGAAACACAGGTGTGATGCTGCTCCCAAATTCACAAGACTGGGATTTGGTCCAAGCTTGTGAATTGAGGAAAACAGGATGATTTGGTTCTTGCTCCTGGTTAAGACCGACTGTGGGAAATAGCAAACTCAGTATTCACTCGCCCAGCATTCTGTTTCTCAAAATGGAGGAATTGGGGTGTTTTCTCTCATTCTAAAAGTAGCTCCTGCTTGTTATGTAAGAAAACAAAAATTCAGCCAGTGTAGAAAGTTATAAGGAAGACTTGGAGAACCTCAGGTAATCTCACCCCCCAGAGCCGTCTTAGTGTATAAGGAACAGCTTGGACCTGGTGACCTGGGCAAGGGGCTTCACTCTGCTCAGTCTCAGTTTTCCTTATCTGTAATATGGGGATAATAATTACAATAATGGTAATTATTCATGGGGTTGTGAAATCATATATGTGAAGCTTACTCAGTGCACTGAATAACCCAGAGAGGCTGGCACAGTAAGTGTTCATTATTATTACTGTTGTACTCATGGATCTGTTCTCACTTTGATTGAGCGCCTCCTTCCACTCACACCCGTAGACACACATACATCTTCCCTCGCCCCCGAAACAGGCTGTCATATTATCCGACATTTTTTCATGAGAAGTACTGTGCTGGGGGGCGGGGCATGGGGGAGCAGGAACAGCCTGAGTGAAAGCCAGGAGGAGGGCCCTGTGCGGGGATCACTGCTGGAGGCAGCAGGAGCGCAAGGGGTCTCCAGAGCCAGGCTGGGGGAGCAGCTCCTCCAGTGAGGAGCAGCCCTGAACGCTCCCAGCAGGGGGAGCATGGCATCAAAGTGTGGGGCTGGGGAGGACCCTGCGGGCCGAGGCCAGGAGCCTTGGTTTCTCTGTTCCTGGAGACTGGGTGGGCTTGCGCCCATGCAAGAGCCCCTGACCCCTGGTTGTCTCCACGCCCCAGCTGCCATCCAAGGCCCTGGTTCCTGAAATGGAGGACGAAGACGAGGAGGACGACTCAGAGGATGCCATCAACGAATTTGATTTCCTGGGCTCAGGAGAGGACGGAGAGGGCTCTCCAGACCCCCGGCGATGCGCCGGAGAGGGGACCCACCATGAACTGGGTGAGTTGGGGGTTTTCTGGCCCACCTTCCTCACTGCAGGCACACACAGCCGCCTGCAGCTGCTTCCTGCCCCAGGGTCTCCACCGGACGGATACACTTCCTGAGAGGAGGGTGGCCAAGGAGAGCGGGAGGCCTGCACCACGATGGCCAGGCCTTCACTCCTTCCCTGGAAAACCCCTGTGGGGACACAGGCAGGCCCGGCTCTTCCTGAGGCAGGGCCTCCAGCCCTCCACTCGAGCAGCCAGTTGTTGGCGACCTTGGAGGGGGCGGGGTGGACAGGATGCGGAGCCAGAGTGGGGGAGGCAGACGGGGCAGAGCCGCCGCGTCCTGTCCTGTGACTCCAAGCTGCGAGGCCCTCGGGGTCATGGAGGATGGCTGGGGACTGAGGCCCCGGCAAGGGCGGCCCACAGAGGGTCCCATCTCAGTCTGTCTTCTCTGCCTGTCCGCCATCCGCACCCGGAGCCCAGGGCTTCCCGGCCTCCCCACAGCTGCAGGAGAGCTCTCGGAGGTGGGGAAGGCATCGCCTGCACGTGGCTGAGTGAACCAGTCAGTGACTCCTGCCCGGTGCCTTGTCCCTGCAGAAAGCCGGCGGGTCAAACTCCAGGGAATTCTGGCCGACCTTCGGGATGTGGATGGGCTGCCACCCAAAGTGACCGGCCCACCTCCCGGCACACCCCAGCCCCGGCCCCACGAAGGTAAGAGGCCCCTCCACCCTGGCCCAGTCCTGAGGGGCCCGCGGCAGAGGGAGGCTGCAGAGCTAAGCCCAGGGCTTCTGTGTCCTCAGGGTCGAGGCCCAGCCTCTAGTCTGCAGCCTCCCTGTCCCAAAAGTTCGTCTGTCTGTCTCTGTCTCCCTCTCTTTTTGTCTGTCCTGCCCTGTCTGTCTGTCTCTCCCTGTCTCTTTCTTTCCAGCTGTGATTCTTGATCTTGTTCTCTCCCTGTTTCTCTTTCTCACTCCTTACCTCTCTCTCTGCCTCTCTCTGTCTTTCTCTCTTTCTCCCTGCCCCTCTCTGCGCTCTCCCTCCCCTCCCCCTACCAGGTTCCTTTGGCTTCTCCTCAGACGTTTTCATCATGGACACTATCGGGGGCGGGGAGGTGAGCCTGGGGGACTTGGCAGATCTCACCGTCACCAACGACAACGACCTCAGCTGTGATGTAAGTTCTCAGGGTGCCCACCCCCTACAGGCCCCCATCAGGCGTCGGCGCAGTGCCGGGACTGGCTGAGCTCTGACCGTGTGCCCGGCCTGTGCCCAGCCCCTCACACATGAGGACGATGTGAGATCATTCGCCAGCTCACTGTTTCACAGAGGGTGCCGACACAGACAGGCGGTGGGACTTGGCTGGGGTCGCCGAGGTGCCTGGCCTAAAAGGCTCTGGCGCCTGTGTTTTAATCATGCTGCCAGGCTCCTTCTCCCGGCGATGCTCCCTCCCACCCTGGGCTTCCATGCACCTCAAGTCCAGGACCCACCGCAGGCAGGAGGCAAGGGTGAAGGGGGTGCTGAGTCAAAATACAGCATCAGAGGAAGGGGGCTTTGGGCTGGCGGCAGTTCGGGTAAGAAAGTCTGTGCAGGAGGTGAGAATTGAGCTGACTTTGGAAGGGAAGGTGACTTTAAGCCACAAAACAAAAAATCAGGCCGATCTGATATGTTGGGCTGGAATGAAGGGAGACCTTAGGGCCAGTGTCCTGAGATCCGTGGCCGGGCCTCTGGCTATCTGGGCATCTCTGAAACCGGCACGTGTGGGCATGTTCCTGTAGCAGGACATTTACCACAGCTTCTAGCAAGATTTCAAGTGATCCCAGCAAGGGTAGGACACTGCTGTGGGGTGTTGGGAAGTGAGACTGGAGCGGAGGGTTTGAGCAGGGAGCACGCTGCAGAGCGCCTCTGCTCTCCCCGAGGTGAGACCCACCCCCACGGGGCAGCGTGCATGGGAGGGGGTAGACCCTCCGGCCTAAACCTCTGTGGCAGAAGTGGTGACCTTGGGGGACAGAGCCCAGATGAAGGGGTTCATCAGGGGTACACCTCATCTTGGGGCAGAGCACTGAGGCTTGACTGACAATCTGCTCGTCTCCTTTCCCGAACGGCCCTCCCCAGGTACCCCACCTGGAGGGTGACACCATCGTCCGCCAGGACCTGTGGAGTGTCTCTGGGACTCTCCCTCAGAGGCCTATTGATTCAGCTTCCCAGTCTCTCCCCACTGTGTGCTTGTCCCCATCTCCACTCCGCAGCATCTGGTCTGCCTCACCTCTCCCTGGGAGACTTCCCTCAGGACCTCTTCACCTCCCTCTCTACAGGCACTCTTGTCTTCCCCAGTCGAGCCCCCCCACGGGGCGGCCGGAAGAAGCTGTGTCATTTCCTTGCTCTAAACCCTTCTGTGGCGCCCCTGTCGCTTGGGATGAGCTGCACATTCCTGAGTGCGGGCCACTATTGTGGCTCTGGCCAGCCCTCCTGCCTCATCTCCTGCCGCTCTCTCCCTTGCTTTCTGCATCCCAGGCCTCCTCTCAGGCTCAGGATCCGCCCTTGCTGCCTCTGCCTCAGGGACTTTGCCCATGCAGTTTCCATCCTCTGTCCCCTCCCCTTATCTGGTTACGTCCTGATGGCTTGTCAGTTCCTCAGGAAAGCCTTGTTGACCCCCCACAGAGGAGGACAGGCTGCCCCACACCTCCTCTCAGTGCATTTGTAACTCGTGGCACTGCTCGCAGGTCATAATCCTCTGCGCTGTGGAGACGATCTGATTGTCTCCCCCAGGCTCCCTCTGCATGGTGAGATCCCCAGGGTTTGGGCTCACCTTTGCCTCCCCAGAAGCCAGCCCAGTCCCTGCACACTGCAGGCACTTGCTGAGTGAGGGAGGGGACACTGCGGGCAAGGAGGAAGTGGGAGAGGGCCGGGCTGGAGGCCAGTCTGTGAGGTGCCCCGTGTGGGGCTGGGAGTTGGTGTCTGCAGGACAGCTGGGATGCACGAGCAGACACTGAGGCAGCTCCCCCACCCCAGCTGTCTGACAGCAAGGATGCCTTTAAGAAGACCTGGAACCCCAAATTCACCCTCCGCTCCCACTATGACGGCATCCGCTCCCTGGCTTTCCATCACAGCCAGTCGGCTTTGCTCACTGCTTCCGAGGACGGCACGCTCAAGCTCTGGAACCTGCAGAAGGCGGTCACAGCCAAGAAGTGAGAGCAGCAGCCCCAGGGTGGGGGGCTGGGGAGGGCATCTGGGCGCAGGGGACAGGGTGATGAGGGGCTCGCAGCGACATCCAGCTCCTCTGTCTCCCCCCAGGAATGCCGCGCTAGACGTGGAACCTATCCATGCCTTCCGGGCTCACAGGTAGGGAAGTGCCCCCAAAGGCTGCCTGCCCCTTGGCCCACTCACTGCCATCCTGGGGGCTGAGGCAGGGTGGCAGGAGGGCTCTGAGTCCCTGTGACCCTCTGCACACACCCCACCTCGCTCCTGGCACTCTGCAGACTTTCAGTGCCCCCGTAGCTGGTTCTCAGCACAGCCTTCGGAGGAGGAAACAGACGCGGGGAGTGGGACAGGCACCTTGCCTGGATGGCACCACCAGAGGTCCAGACGCTGGATTCCTTTTTGCCAGCCTTGAAAAATGCTAGTGGAGCACTTCAGGGTCCCGTGGGGGAGGGGGAGCCTGGAGTTTTTCGTCTCCCCGCTTCACCCAACTTGGTATCCTCCAGGGGCCCCGTGTTGGCAGTGACCATGGGCAGCCACAGTGAATACTGTTACAGCGGTGGGGCAGATGCCCGCATCCATAGCTGGAAGATTCCAGACCTCAACATGGACCCGTACGACGGTTACGGTGAGGACAGCTCCCTCCCCTGCCTTCCTTTCCCCCACCCACCTGCCACCGGGGCCTCTTGGTTCCCGCAGCCCCCAGGCTTCACACTGGGTACTGGGGGTGGGCGTGCCAAGGGCTCCCGGTCTGGTGAAGCACGGGCCAAGGCGATTCAGCACGTGCCCAAGGGTGGGACAAGGCGAGGCAGCAGGGGGGCGGTGGGGGAGCGTGTCGCAGAGGAGCTGATTGGGGTTGAGCTTTGGGGCCGGGGACCAGCCCGGGCGAAGGTGTGGTGGGCCTTGGCAGCTCTCCGCTCAGCTCTGCCCGCGTCTGCATGGTCAGGCGGAGGGAGCCGGCAGGGAGCAGGTAGAGTAGGTGAGACGGAGACTGTAGCTGGGCCAGGCTGTAGGGAGTTTGGCTGTATCCTTGGGCCACCTTTCAGATTAAGTGGAGAAGTGACCAGACTGTCACATCTGTTCAGTGTCCGTGTGCCTGCCCTCTGATGCCTCTTCTGATAACCCTTTTGATCACACACATGGCTCCATACTACAGGCTGTCATGGCAGAGTTTAGAGGTCTGTGTTTCCTCTCAGAGAATGTATACTGTTTTCTGAAGAATAGTCTCACCCTTTCAAAGGTCAAGGGTCAGTCCCAGGCAGTATCTGCTCTAGACCAAGCAAGTTGTCACACGTTGGGTGTCAGCAGGACCCAGCCAGAGCACCCTGTGTGGACTCGAGTGACCAGGGAGGCAATGGTGGGAATGACCAGAGGGCTTTGGAGAGACCGGGCAAGGCCGTGCTCTTGGGCAGAAAAGACCACAGGGACCGAGGGTGGGGCTGACCCACAGGGGCCAGGCTGCAAAGGGTCCCAGGGCCACAGAGCCACCCTTGTCCCTCGTCCCCTTAACTAAGTCCTAAAAGGTGTGTCTCGAGCAGCGGCTTTGTGCCAGGCACTATCCCGGGCCTCCGGGGACGGCAGGGAACAAGGAAATCCCTACCTTCTGGAGCTCCCACTCTGGGGCACCTTCAGAGCCCTAAAACCTTCACAGAACAGCTAGTGGTCAGAGCAGGAGCAGCTCTGAGGGCGTGAGGATTCGGGTACGAAGCCAGGCGAAAGGGCAGCTCGAGCTCAGTGCCTGCGTCTCGGCAGAACTGGTGCTCTGGGGCTGTCCCGGCTGGGGCCGGGGCTGGCGGCCCTGACGCAGCCCTTCTCTCCCTCCGGCGGGTCCAGACCCGAGCGTGTTGAGCCACGTCCTGGAGGGCCACGGGGACGCAGTGTGGGGCCTGGCCTTCAGTCCCACCTCCCAGCGCCTGGCCTCCTGCTCTGCTGACGGCACCGTCCGCATCTGGGACCCCAGCGGCAGCAGCCCAACCTGCCTCTGTACCTTCCCCACAGCCAGCGGTGAGTGGGGGGGACATGGGGTCGTGCGGGACCCTGACAGGTGGCACAGGAGTCGTACAGAGCCGGAGGCCCCCAGAGGATGGGCACCTCCTGTGCCCCCCCTGCACCCCCTGCACCCCCCGCACCCAGGGAGGAGCGGGGCTGTTAGGCAGCCTTCTCTCCCCTCCGCCTTCAGATCACGGGACCCCCACCTCAGTAGCCTTCACCAGCACCGAGCCTGCCCACATTGTGGCCTCCTTCCGCTCTGGCGACACCGTCCTGTACGACCTGGAGGCTGGCAGTGCCGTCCTCACACTGGACTCCCGGGGGAACAGCAGTAAGGGAGGGCCCCAGTTTCTCCTGTGGCTTTGGTGACCTGCTGCCCAGTCAGCGGAAGGTGGCTGCCCTGCCCCCTTGGGGGTTCTGAGAGGGACGGAGATCAGGTCCCGGTCACTGCCATTGTGGACGGCACAGGGTGCTCGGGAGGGCTGACTGGAGAGGCATCACGAGGGACTCGCGCGTGGGCCACTTGGCGGCGCAGAAGGACCGTCTTCGTGTTTGTCACGCCTCCTGCTCGCCCCAGGGCCACGCAGTGCCCACCGCACGGGTGAAGCACTGGGCCCGGGAGGGAGTGGCCGGAGTGCCCAGCCCTGCTTGATGTCTAAGCAGAGGACGGGCATGGGATGGTGGTTCTCCTCTTTTCTTTGTCCCGGTCTCCCTGATTCCCTCCCACCCTTGACCTCTTCCCCTCTCCCTCCTTTTCCTGTCAGGCCCAACCCAGATCAACCAGGTGGTGAGTCATCCAAGCCAGCCCCTCACCATCACCGCCCATGACGACAGAGGCATCCGCTTCCTGGACAACCGGACAGGTGAGGCCCAACCTTCCTGGCCGCCCCTTCACGTGTGCTCACGGGGAGCAGGGGTTAACCGGGCTCAGATGGCAGACCTCCTGGTGTCCACGTTGAAGGCTCAGTGTCCCTTCTAGCCCCTTCACCTTCCCAGGCAAGGCGCAGCGTGGAAAGTAACCTGCTGCCCACCCTCTCTCCCTTCAGGGAAATCCGTGCACTCCATGGTTGCCCACCTGGATGCGGTCACCTGCCTAGCCGTGGACCCCAATGGCGTATTCCTGATGTCAGGAAGTAAGTCGGGAGCCTCCTGGCTCCTAAGGAGTGAGGGCGTGTGCCTTTCCCGGCAGGCTGGGGAGAGGAAGAGGAAGAGAGCCAGGCTCTGGTCCCGAGGGAGTACTCCGGGGGCTCCCTGAGGGGGGGGAGCTGGTGGGAGTGCTGTCCGAGCAGGGGCCTGGAGCCCCTCCGTGGCTGGAATGGCAGTGGTCACGAGGGTGGGGACAGCAAAGCACTGTGCCCCGGAGCCCACTGTAGGCCCTCTCCCGCATCATCTCATTGGATTTGAATGAGGTTGGTACTGTTATTCCCACTGCACGGATGTGGTGACTGGGGCTAGAGAAGTCACTTCACTTGGTCACAGCCCACTGGGTTGCAGGAATTGAAGTTCAGGTTTATCTGACTCTCAGTCCCCACGAGAAATTTTAGCATTTGGTGCACCTGCTGTCTGTGGATAAAGGCACTGAGCCCCAGTGAGTGTGGGGCTGCGCCTCAACGGGATGGGCTGGGACTTGGGCAGATGGAGAAGGGGCTGAAGCTCCCCAGGGGGGGAAGGGTGTGCGCTGGCGGCCACGGAGGCCTGACCAGACCGAGCCTGCCCCGGGGTGTCAGCGAGCGAGTGCACACACAGGCGTGAGCAGTGGCAGTGGAGGGCGGGGGTGGCCCAGGACGGTGCTACAGCTGTCTCCAGGGAGGACGCCGGTTGAGGGAACAGTCAGTGAGACCAGGCCCAGGCAAAAATTCAGTACAGGGCCCAGGTCCCCCCACCGCAGCCCACCGGATCCCGGTAACGCCTAAGTCCGGCGGTCTCCCCGCAGTGGCTCATGGCCCCAAGGCCCGGCGCAGTCTACTCCCCCCCACCCCCCGCCTGCCTGCTCAGGCTGTCAGTCTTCAGGGCCTGCCCCTGGCTGTCCCCGCTGCCGGGAAGGTTCTTCCCCCCTGCCCTACCCCCTGGGCCACACGGTCCTCACACTGACTGACTTGTGCTCACAGCACTTGTGACCACCTGGCCTCGTTTATCCTGTTCTCTTGTTAACTGTCTCTCGCACACTGGGACGCAGCACCACAGGGGCGGGGAGATTTGCCTGTTTTGTTCACCACGCCCCCGAGTGCAGGACACAGTAGGTGCTCAGTGAACACTCGGTGCCTAGATGGCTGGATGATAGGCTGGTCAGAAGGGCAGTCCTTCACACTGGGCATCTGGAGGCAACTGGGCAGAGGAGCGAGCCCCACCCAACTCCCAGGCCTTCGGACGAGGCCAGGTTCGGGGGGCGGGTCTGGGCAAGGAGGCGGGGGGACCCGGAGCTGCTGGGTGACGGCCCCTCCTGCTCCCACATCTGCACAGGCCACGACTGCTCCCTGCGTCTGTGGAGCCTGGACAATAAGACATGCGTTCAGGAGATCACGGCCCACCGCAAGAAGCACGAGGAGGCCATCCATGCTGTCGCCTGCCACCCCAGCAAGGCCCTCATCGCCAGCGCGGGCGCCGATGCCCTGGCCAAGGTCTTCGTATGATGCCCACCTGGCCCCGCCCAGGCCGCCACGCTGGCTGGGGAGCGGGGCTGGGCAGGTGGGACTGAGGTGAGGGGCCAGATGGGAGGTAGGCTTGGCTTGGGAGGGCAGAAGCCCCCTGCATCCTCACTCCCAATGGGGCCCTCACAAACACCCCTTCGCTTGGCATTTCTAGAGGGTGCCAAGACCCGAAATCCTAGTAGGGATGCCCTGTGAGAATTGCCAAGGTAGCCCCTGGGCATTCAGAGGAGGGGCTGGGGCCTAGAGGGGCTGGAGCTGCCTGGCCTCTTGCACCCTGGAGGTCATGGTCCATTCTCCCCTCCCTTCTGTCCCCCATAGGTGACTCCCAGCCTTGGTCTGGAGGCCCCAAGGCCTGGCTTCTTCCTGCCTGCCTTGGAGCCTGGTGGTGCTAACTGGCCCTTTCCCCAGGAGGCCCTCCCCTCGACCCGTCCTTCCCCGGGCATCCCACCAGGGCATGGCCTCCTTCAGGAATCGCCCTCCAGGATGGTCTCTGGGAATTTTCTCTTCACCCTGACACCCACTCCAGGTCTCTGAGCTGCCTTCTCAGGGGCCGTACAGCCAGGGCTGGGTGTCCTTAGGGATTAGCTTTTCCAAGACGCCAGAAGGTGCCAGGTTCTCTCTTTGAACCCCTGACCCCTCCTTTCCACCTCCCTGGACCCGGGTGGGAGCTGTGCCGGGAGGAGCCCCCGATGCCCTTGCTCTGGGTCTCCCGGGGCCCTGGAGCCAGCTGCAGGCTGGGCTGTCCTCCAGGGAGGTGCGGGCCTGGCCCACCCCGGGAGCGCGCCCAGTAAACCCCCTCCCCTCCAGTTCCCTCAGCACAGCTTTCCAGACACTACCCAACGCCGCCAGGGCCAGTAACTGCCTGGGGAGCTGGTGATGCCCTCGGGGGAGGTGCCCGCCCCTACCTCCCCCCAACACTCCTCCACGGGCAGCCCCCCCAAACCCCCGTGGGGTCACCCATGGGGAGAGATGGCCTTCTCTTGCCCCTCCGTGGCACATGGAGGGTGGAGTGGGGTCCCCGGGTCCCCCATAACTCCCTGTATATCTGTATAAATAAATGGGATTTTAATGGAGCCCCACCCCCACCCATGTTGTTATCACTGTGTGATAGTCGTCCGTCTCCTCTCCTGACCCTCCACTCTCTTCCTCTATTTATTTCACTCTCGTTTTTGGGTTCCACCCTGTGCCCTCGGGCCCCCTTCCAGGTTCCTGTTTATAAGCCCCATCCCCTCTGCCCTGGACTTGCCTGTGAACCTTGTCTCAATAAACCCTTTGGAGTAAGATGGGCGGCGGTGCTGACTATTGAGGGGACCGGGGACTCTCTAACTGGCTCTGCCAGGGGTGGGTGGAGCTTGGCGAGGGGATGTGATGGGTTGGGGTTTCGTGGTAGGGCGGGGGTGGAGAGAGGGGCCCAGATCTTGGGTGGGGTGTGGGTGGAGGGACGGAAGTGGGGGCAAGGACCGAATCTCCCTGTGCCCCTCCTTTCTGTCCCTAAGCGCTCCCTCCCCAGGGGCTACAGCAGAGCCCTGACTAGCAGATGAAGCGATGTGACGGTTCAGCTCCTCATCCCCCCCGCCCCCCGTGTGATGGTTGGTAGTGAGGCCAAAGTGCTAACCCAGAGTACTGAACGCCCCCCTTCTCTCCCTGCCCCACGCCTGGGCCTACATGGAGTGGGAAGGAAGAGACCCTGGGACGTGCCCGCGCGGAACGCCTCTGCCCTGCTGGGAGCTGCCAGAGGAGGAGACGCAAGTGCCTGACCCCTCGCTGCAGGCGCCCGGAGGAGTCCATTCCCTTCTCCCTTCTCTGCGGTGGCTGAATCACAGTAGTCGGCTGTGCCCTCAGAGCTCTTCACGTGCCATTTCACTAGGTCCCCACAACCTCAAAAAGTGGGGAGCGGAGCATTATGCACGTGTTAACAAAGGACGAGAGATGGAGGCGGGGGCTCGAGGAGCTTGCTCAGGGCCCAGCAGGGTACAAATCAGAATTTGTATCCAGTCCCTTGTGACTCCCTCTACTTGCTATGAGGCCTCTTTGCCTACCAGCCAGGGGTCCTTGGGCAAGTCCTGGCACCTCCCTGGGCCTCAGCCTCCCCTGGAAAGTGAGCCTGTCAGTAATGCCCACCTCCTGGCTTATCAAGGGCTGCACCCCAGTGCCCGGAACAGGGCCTGGCTCCTGTCAGGGCCCCATGAACACTTGAGGAAGGATGAAGGCCTGAGAAGTGCACACTCATGTTAGGATTTCACTGTGGTGGTCGTCCGCCGGTCTGGACAAAGGGCACAGGTGGGCAGATGGCCACCAGGTGAGGCTGACAGGAGCCCAGCTATGGGTGCCATGCGGCCTCATTGCCCCCTCATCCCTCTGGGCTCTGTGCAGCTTCCCCAGGTGGTGGTTTAGGGTTTCGCTCCAGCCTCAGACTTCCTTCCCCAGCCCCAGCCAGCCCCCGGATGTGGTGACAGATTCGCTACTGTGCCGACCTCAGCTACCCCCAACAGCCCTTTACCAGGAATGGGGGCTCATCATGAGTTCCTCATCCCCACCCAGCCCTGCTGGTCGGGAGCCTAGGTGCCGGTGGCCCATCTCTATTGGGATGCCTCTGGGGCTCAGCCAGGCCTTGGCCCCTCAGTGAAGCCAGTGGGTGGTAGCTACTCGCATGGCAATCTTGGACAAGTCACTTTGCCTCTCTGAGGGTTCAGCTTCCTGTACGTAAACTAAATGGTAGCCACTCATTATTAGCTGGGGAGAAGAAATCAAGTTGGAATTGGTCCTGGAAGAGGTGTTTTATGACAGGCCTGGCACATAGTAGGGCCTCAATCCATACTTGCTGAATGACTAAATGAACAAACCCACCCACAAACACCTGAGTGCCTGAGATGCCCACCCCTTTATCTCAGCGCATTATAGCCACGGTCACCATTACTGAGCTTCTGCTGTGTTGTAGGCACCCTTAAACTATCTCATTAATCCCCACAAAGACCCTCTGGGGTCAGTCCTATTATTGTCCCATCTAAGAGAGAAACAGGCTCAGAGGGGGGAGGTCACCAACCTAAAGTCACACAGAGACAGGCACGTGCACACTTCCCCAGGAGAACTATGTGCTCTCCCTCTATGAAGTGGTGTGGATGTGTGGTCCTCCCTGGTCGCTATGGTCCTTCCAGGCACCCCCCAGGCTTTTCTTTGGCTCTTCACCCTCCTAAACACTGGGGTGGAGTGGGGAGCTGATGGAAGGAAACTACACCCCTTCTCCACCTGCCCTGTGCCTGACTCTCTTTGCGCACGGGGAACCCAGCCCTGGCCCCTGCAGTTTGCTCCTGGCACTTTGGCCAAGGTCGCTGGAGACAGACCTGAGGCAAGGACCCCTGCCCATCTGGAGGTCTCGGTCTTCCCACCTGTGTAATGGGCTCGGGAGTGGGGGGAGGGGGCGGGCGTGGTGACGCCCTGGGAAGAGGCAGGCCCGGCCCGGAGAGCGGGCCAGACCTGACACCGCCTCCCACCCTTGCCCCAGCGGTGGGCGCCGGATGCAGGCCAGGCAGAACGGCCCCCTTCCTTAAAGGGCCAGACGCCTCCTCAGCCCCGGCCTCGCGACCTGTGGTGGGGGTGAGGGTGGCTTGCCCCTCCCTCTCCAGCTCAGGGAAAAGTCAGCTTTCCAGACTTGGGTGTGAGGTGGGAAGGAATCAGTCTCGCCTCCCTTCCCCGCATCTCCCACCCCAGGTCCCCAGACCCGGGAGCGGGATGTACTACCCCCAACTCAGAGGCGCTAAGCCCGCCCTCCTCTTCCGCCCGCAGGCCCTCATCAGGCTCCGCCCGCTCGACGTCACCGAGGCCGGCGCCGATTGGCCGACTGAACTGTCACTCCGGACACTTCCTCCTGGGCCGCAGCCGCCGAATTAAACTTTGGAGTGGGAAAAAGAGCCATCGGCGCCCGGCGCCGGACGACCCTCCCTTCCCTCCCACCCCCCGCCACCCCACTGCCGCCGGTAACACCCCCTTCTCCGCGGCCCCCGACCGAATTTTTCTCCAACTTCCGAGACCCGTGAGATTCCCGCCTTAGCACCCCAGCCCTCGGAATCCCTCTGCCCATTCCCAGGCCCGCCGTCGGATCCCTGGGATCCATTCGATCCCCGACTCAGAGACTCCTGCTCTCCACCCCAAGATCTGGTGAATCCCTCGAGCTCCCTTCTTATATGGATCCTCCTCTTAGAGCCACTGGATTCTTGGCCCCACCTGCTCCCTTTCCAATCCCTTCTTTCTCCAGGGAGCCTTTGGATCCTGGGCTCTTCTGATCCCTGTGACCCCGGCCTACTAGATTTTCTTTTTTTATTTCTTGGAATCTCCCAATCGCTGGGCCCCCCAAACCATTAGATTTCTCCTTTCTGATCGTCTGTGATCCCTTAATCCCCGGGCGGGCGTCTGATCCACTAGATTCCTTTTCTCTAACTTCCCAGGGTCCCACCATCCTCGAGTTCCCTCAACCTGCCAGGATTTTCTTCTCGGATCCCCGGGATCCCCGCGCTCCCACCACCAGCTAACAAGATACCTCGGATCCAGGGACCTGAGCCTCCCTGCTCAGGCTCCTGCAGCCGGATCCCGGGTGGGCGCCGGGCGGCGGGTCCCGGGCCTCGCCCTATGGCCGCCGCCCCCTCCCATCCCGCCGGGCTCCCGGGCTCTCCCGGGCCGGGGTCTCCTCCGCCCTCTGGCAGCTTGGAACTGCAAGCGCCGCCACCGCTTCTGCCCCATGTCCCGGCGCCGGGCTCGGGGGTGTCCTTCCACATCCAGATCGGGCTGACCCGCGAGTTCGTGCTGTTGCCCACCGCCTCCGATCTGGCCCACGTGAAGCAGCTGGCTTGCTCCATCGTTGACCAGAAGGTGAGGGCACAGGGTTCCCCCCATCTAGCTTGAGGAGAGGTCTGGAAGAGGGGGGAGGCGCTGGCAGAGGCGATCTCCAGCCCAGTATAAGGAAGAGGGAGAGAAGGGGGATAAGCCTTGGGCGACTGAGGGGTGGGGGTGGAGCATTGGCCCCCAGTTGCCTCCTCACCCCACTACTCCTTTGAGAGAGGCCTGGTCACGGGTGGGGTGCCCCAGAGGCCTCCCCAAATTGCATGTCCCTGAGTGTTGTTGTTTGCTGCAGACAGCATGGAGGAAGGGAGGGACCGGTGAGGTGTAGGAGCCGAGAGGAAGGGGCAGGTGGGAGCAACAGATGTCGGGGGACCTCCCTGTCCAGGCCTATCCCCGGCCTCCCATTTGGTGGAAACAGTAGAAATTGAAGCCAGGCTGGCCATGGCGATCAAGTGACATGTGTGGGTGCGGGTGCCTGCAGTAGCTGCCAGGGGCAAGTGAGGTCTCAGAGTCCAATCTCTGCCCTCCCCCAGGCTTGAGTGTGTGTGGAGGGGCAGGTGCGCCTCTTCACAATCCCCAGAGGCTCTGAGGTCTGTGTCCCCTCTCCTGATCAGTGTCTCCCCCCCCCCCCAGTTCTGATGCTAGTCTGTTGAAACGAACCTTCCCCAATCCCACCCCACTCTTCACTTTGGACACCAGGGTCACTGGGGTTGGGGCCTGGGGGAGCACGGCAAGGGGAAATCAGGTGGGACGCAATGCTTGGATTCTAGAATGTTAAAAGTTAGAATAAAAAAAAAATTGGAATAGTGGGCTACTCTATTGTTGGAATTTTGGACTGTAAAAGTGTTAAAATGTTAGAATTCTAAATTGTTGGAATATGCAACTGCTAGGTAACTGAACTCCTCTGATATTAAAGTGTTCAAACATTAGAACCCGAGGTTGTTGAAATACTAAAACATTAAAATGTTGGAATATTTGATTCCATCGTTGTTAGACTCCTAGAGCATAAAAATGTTAGAATTCTGGAATGCTGGGTCATTGAAATCCTTTCATGCTAAGATATTCAAATATTAGAATCCTAGTTTGGCAGATTCCTAGAACTTTAAAATATTAGACTACTACTAATCTAGGTTATTAAAATCCTAAAACTTATCATGATAATTTGTTGGAATCTAGAATGTATAATCCTATAATGTGAGCATGCTGGAATCCCAAAATACCCAAATTGTAGAATCTTCTTAGATTCCTGGGAATGAATTCTTTGGGCTGCAGACAAAACGTTAGGAACTGGGCCAACTCCCCCATTTTACAGACAAGGAAACTGAAGCTTAGAGAAAGACCTCCAAGGCAGTCAGGACCCTGGCAGTCCTGGCCACCTGTGGACCCTCTCCCAGCAACAAGAACAGATAGAGCTTCCTTTGCCACCTACCCCAAACCCCAAAACTAGCAGGCCCAGCTCGCACTCAGCCTGCTCCTTGGGAAAACAGGCTGGGGAGAGGGCAGATTGTCCCCTGGGTGAAATTCTTTATCCGATGCTCAAGTCCTCAGCCTACCCCCTCAGGCCTCACCGCAGTTTTATTTTCTGCCCCCCCCCAAACCCAGTCCAGGTGTGGTAGGGCCCCTTTCCTTCCTTCCAGTGGCTCCACCTGGGCGGTTTCACTTTCTGTTCTACCAGGTTTCATTTCCTGCCCCGCCTCCCCAAGCTGGGGACCGGGACACCTGGGTCCTTGAGGCATTGGGTGGGGGACACCGTGCCAGTTTCCAGCTCCCTTGAGCCCTAGCCTTTCCGCACCCCCCTCCCCCCCCAAACTAGGAGTCCTAAATCCCCTCCTTCCAGATCGCCCAGCCCCAGTGCTGGGCCTGGAGCCAGGTAACAGGGACAACAATAGATCCAGGAAGGAAGCTGGGGGTGAGGGGGAGCGGGAGGTGGTGGGGAGATAAGGGAAGGGGTACTCACTCAGCCCTACCCCCCTCCATCTCCAGAAGATTCTAGGTGCCCACGCTCCCAGAGCCACTCTCCCAAACTCTGACCAGCGCTCTCTCCCAGCACACCTGGGGCCCTGGCACCCTGCCCAGCTCAGCTCGAGCTGGGCTTGGGAGGGAGCGGGCAGGAAGCGAGGGGCTGCGGGGTCTCTGAGTTTCCGGGGGAAACAGCCGGCCCTGCCCTGGGAGGGTTCCAGACCGCTGCTTTGAGCTTTTCCGTCACCACCTCCCTCTCCCGCCCCTCAGTTCCCCGAGTGTGGCTTCTATGGCCTTTACGACAAGATCCTGCTCTTCAAACATGACCCCACGTCGGCCAACCTCCTGCAGTTGGTGCGCTCCGCCGGAGACATCCAGGAGGGCGACCTGGTGGAGGTGGTACTGTCGGGTGAGAGGCCGAGGCAGGCCTAGGGGCGCAGCCTCGAGCGGGGGCGGGGCATCCGGAGGAGGGGGAGGGGAGGTGGGCCCAGAAACTTAGTTCTTAAAGTTAGGGACCAGCGGTTCTAAGCCTTGGCTGCAAATTAGAATCACCGCGGGAGCTTTTTACAAACTACCGCTACGGAATGGGTAGGTGTGGTGCCTGCACATTGTGGAATTCGCACAGCACTGAACATAAACCATCCACGGCAACGCGGATGAATCTCACACACCTAATGCTGAGGGACAGAAGCTAGACATCAGACTACATATTGTATCATTCCATTTACGAAGCACAAAGACAATTACGCTATTTTGTTAGAAGCCAAGAGAGTGGGTACCTTTTTGGCAGCTGGAGTTCGGTGGGGGGACACAATGGTTTAAACTTCCATTTATCCATCAGGATGCTGGTGACATGGGCATGTACAGTTTGACAATTCATTGAGCTGTGCATTTCTGATATGTCCTTTCCTAGACCTACGTTACACTTTGATGTAAAGTTAAAAATGTTTTGCTGCCTGTGCCTCCTCCCAGTGAAATGCTAAATTAAATCAGACTCTGCGGCGTGAGATGAAACCCGGGTACCTGTATTTTCAGCCAGAATCTAGTCCACCCACTGGCCATTCCCATTTGATGGATGGGCAAGCTCTCAGCACTTAGAGGACTCTTTAGCCCTTGGTTCCTTCAGGAGGGTGGTGTAGGGGGGTGGGAGGTACCTTACTCATGGCTGTATGTCCTCCCCTGCCCCCCACCCCCACCCGGAGTACTGCAATGCTCCGTAAAATTTGTTGGATGGATGGATGGATGACAGTTAGAAGTTTGGATTAATGGGACTTCCCTGGTGGCGCAGTGGTTAAGAATCCTCCTGCCAATGCAGGGGACACCGGTTCGATCCCTGGTCCGGGAAGATCCCACATGCCGCAGTGCGTCACAACTGCTGAGCCTGCACTCTAGAGCCTGTGAGCCACAACTACTGAGCCCACGTGCCGCAACTACTGAAACCTGGGCGCCTAGAGCCCGTGCTCCACAACAAGGAAGCCACCGCAATGAGAAGCCCGCGCACCGCAACAAAGAGTAGCCCCCTCTCGCCTCAACTAGAGGAAGCCCACGCACAGCAACGAAGACCCAACGCAGCCAAAAAATAAATTAAAAATAAATAAATAAATAAAGAGCATAAATCATTAAAAAAAGAAGAAGTTTGGATTTACGTCCCTCATATAGGCTTGCCACCCTTGGATTTTTATCTTCATCCTGGTCTCTCCCCAAACCCAAGTCTTGTTCGTGCAGCTGTCTCCCTGACACTTTTACTCGGCAGCTCCAGGCCTCTCAGATACAGCCTGTCCAAGACAGAAATCTTGATTTCGCCCTTCTAAACCTGCTCTTCCCACAGTCTTCTCCAGCTTGGTGAAGGGTATCACCATTCACCCAGGTGCTCATGCCCCAAACTTTGGGCCATCCCTGGCTCCTCTTTTTCTCTCACCCCTTCACTTGGTCCATCCTCAAACCTACTGGTCTCACCCATCCTGAATCTATTTCTTTACTCCCTCCACTGATCCAAGCCACCATCACCTCCTGCCTAGACTATTGCAGTAGCACCTAAGTCAGCTCATGACACTCCACTGCTCAGAATCCTCCCCTGACTCTGCATTACCCTCGGAACAAAATGCAAACTCCTCAACGTGGTCTCAAGGCTGTCCATGACCTGGGCCCTGCCAATTCCCCAAATTCATCTCTTAACACTGTCCTTCTTACTTTCTTTGTTCCAACCATCTTGTCTGCCCTCTGTCCCTTAAAGAAATCAAGCTCCCTCCCACCTCAGGGCCTTTGCACTTGCTGTCCTTCTCCCCCACCCCCGACCCTGTCCTGTCTTCTCATAGCTAGCACCTTCTTGTTATTTGGATCTCAGCTTAAATGCCATTTCCTCCATTGTCAGAAATGTCCTTGTTTGTTTGTTTGTTTTATGTATCTTTTCCTTCTCCTCAAAAGAATGTCAGATCTCTGAGAGTGGTGAAACTCTCTTGTTCAGAGCTTTATCCTGCGCGTGTAAACAGTGCTTGGCACATAGAACAGAGTCCCCTCTCCATTGCATAATAGTAAGAAAAATAGCTTAATATTAGACAGAAATTGGGGGGGGGGATGGGGGTGGGGAGAGGAACAAGATTTAGTCCAAAAATGAAACTTTAAAATAATAGCTGGGCTTCCCTGGTGGCGCAGTGGTTGAGAATCTGCCTGCCAATGCAGGGGACACGGGTTCGAGCCCTGGTCTGAGAAGATCCCACATGCCGCGGAGCAACTAGGCCCGTGAGCCACAATTACTGAGCCTGCGCGTCTGGAGCCTGTGCTCCGCAACAAGAGAGGCCGCGATAGTGAGAGGCCCACGCACCGCGATGAAGAGTGGCCCCCGCTTGCCGCAACTAGAGAAAGCCCTCGCACAGAAACGAAGACCCACCACAGCCATAAATAAATAAATAAAAATTAAAAACAAATAATAGCTAACATTTATTGAGCATTTTCTCTGAGCCAGGTACTGTTTTAAGAGCTTTCCGGGAAGTCCCTGGCGGTTCAGTGGTTAGGACTCCGTGCTCTCACTGCTGAGGGCCCGGTTTCGATCCCTGGTAGGGAAACTAAAATCCCATAAGCCGCGTGGCGCGGCCAAAAAAAAAAGCTTTCCATATATCCATTTAACCCATAAAAAAGAACCATAGGGACTTCCCTGATGGTGCAGTGGTTAAGAATCCGCCTGCCAATGCAGGGGACACGGCTTCGAGCCCTGGTCCGGGAAGATCCCACATGCTGCAGAGCAACTGAGCCCTCGAGCCACAACTATTGAGCCCGCGGGCCTAAAGCCGGTGCTCCGCAAAAAGAGAAGTCACCGCAATGAGAAGCCCGCGCACTGCAACGAAGAGTAGCCCCTGCTCGCCGCAACTAGAGAAAGCCCGTGCGCAGCAATGAAGACCCAACGCAGCCAAAAATTAAAATAAATTAATTAATTTTAAAAAATAGAAATAAAAAAGTGTAAGCGGAACATTCATCAAAATAAATTTTCTAAGAAAAGAACTATAAGGCGATACTATTATGATACTGGGCATGTTCTTCCCTAGATACCTGCATGGTCCAGACCCTTACCTTTTTCAGGTCTTTTGTCTTTTTTTTTTTTTTTTTGGCAGGCGAATTCTTAACCACTGTGCCACCAGAGAAGCCCTATCTGTGTTTTTTTAATTAAGTTTTTTAAAATTGTGATGAAATATATGCAACATAAAATTACCATCTTAACCATATTCTAAGTCTAGTGTTCAGTAGTGTTAATTACATTCACAATGTTGTGTAACCAACCTCCAGAACTGTTTTCATCTTGCAAAGCTGGAACTCTGTGCCCATTAAACAATTCCCCATTCCCCCTCCCCGGTCCCTGGCATAGGTACATAGGTGTTTTGGCCAATGGTGGAGCTGGGATTTGAACCCAGGTCGAATGAAATGTAGGATGCGAGTAAATGATTGAAGGAAAGATCAGACATTGCAGTTGAGAGGACTGTGTGAAACCTGGGAATGCGGAGGCTGAAATGGCCACCGCTGGTCCCGACTCAACCATCCGCTCCTCCCTGCTGCCTGCAGCTTCGGCCACCTTCGAGGACTTCCAGATCCGCCCGCACGCCCTCACGGTGCACTCCTACCGAGCGCCTGCCTTCTGCGACCACTGCGGAGAGATGCTCTTCGGCCTAGTGCGCCAGGGCCTCAAGTGTGACGGTGAGAGGCGGAGGGGCTGGAGGCGGGGCCAAGAGGTAGGGTGTGGGCGTGAGGGCGGGGCCGGGATGGAGCTCAGGGCCAGGAGGTGGGGCCTAAGAGGTGGGGTTCGGAGGGAGAGGTGAGGGCCCAGAGGCAGGGCTTGGGGGAGGAACTGGAGGTGGGAACAGGAGGCGGGGCTTAGGTGGAGGGAGGGGTCTGGGTGGGACTCCGTTTGGGGGTGGGGACTGGGAGGTGGAGCTCCGAGGGAGTGGTAAGGGGCAGAGCTTTGGGGGAGAACAGGGGTGATGGGGAAGAGGACGGAGCCTATATCAGTCAGGGGTCAACAGGAGAAACGGAGCCTGTAGGGAGGCATATAGTAAGGGATTTTTGGAAGGAATTGGCTTACAGGATTGTGGGCGCTGGCCACTCTGAAATCCGCAGGGCGGGTCGTCAGGGAGAGCAGGCAGGAGATGAAGCTGCTCTCCAACTGGGAAATCTCAGCTCGGCTCTTTCAGCCTTTCAACTGATTGAAACAGGCCCACCCAGATTAACTAGGATGATCTCCGTCACTTAAAGTCACCTTGACTGTGGACTTGAATCACATCTCCAGATACCTTCGCAGCAACACGCAGATTATCGTTTGACTAACTGCGGATGTGACACATAAAGCTGACTCTCAGAGTCCACCTCTTGGCAACTTGGCACTTCTGTCTGCTAGGGCTGTCCTAACAAAAGATCACGGGCTGGGTGGTGTAAACAAGATCTGGGTTCTGACAAGATATGGTTCCTGGTGAGCTCTCTTCCTAGCTTGCAGATGGCCACCGCCTCCTCCTGTGCTCACATAGCACATGGAGAGAGAGCGATTTTTCATGTCTCTTCCGTTTATAAGGACCCCAATCCCACTGATCAGGGCCCCATCCTTATGGCCTCATTTAACCTTAATTACCTCCTTAAAGGCCCCATCTCCAAATACAGTCACATTGAGGATTAGGGCTTCAACATATGAATTTGGGGAGAACACAAGCATTCAGTCCATAACAGGCACCCATACACGTCTCCCTAAATCATACTTAAAAAAAATAAAGGAACACAGTGTGTTCCTTTGAGACAAGATGTCTCAAGGTTAAGCCCAAGTGTCAGGATCCTCAGGTTTACTGTTCCTGTCTTTGATGCTTCTGAGGGGGAATGCTGAGATCACGCCTCCCCTGCAGTGGAAGGCCGCACACCCGCCTTGGCTCTGCTCTACACACAGCGGATGAAGACCATCCATTATATGATGACGACCTGCATCTCCATTGTTGCTCAGTGTGCCCCACTATTAGAGGCGTATTCTCAGATGTTCCATTGCCTAAGGATCTCCAGCTTTGTGGCTGTCATGCTCCTATAGAGATCCGGAGTCCCTGATACCTTGTGTTCCAGATGACCCACAGCATCGACTAGGATTGTTATCATGCAGCCCTAAATATACTTGTGGAGGACTTCCCTGGTGGTCCAGCGGTTAAGACTTTGTGCTTCCACTGCAGGGGGCACAGGTTCGACCCCTGGTCAGGGAACTAAGATCCCCACATGCCACACGGCACGGAAAAAAAAAAAGTTAAATACACTTGTGGCATTATTTAAGGACTCTAGGGATAATAGCTGTATCAGGCCTGCAAAAAACCAGTTTACTGCATTCAAAGCTGCTATCAATATTGCCATCGTCCACATGCCATATCCAACTCTTGAAGTCTTGGTTTATGTAACCGTTGTCATGGAGCAACCCTGGTATCACCAAGTTCTAATGGCCATTCTCCGAATGGACTTGATCGGCCCAGCATCACAGATGATGGTCCAAGTTCATAGGGTTCCAAAAGAGGCCCAGATGCCTGTACTTTATGCCATCGACGCCTTCCTACGGGAGTTTGATTCTACCTTGATACTCATAACAGGAGCCATAGATGAGATTCTGAAATTCTGTGAAGCATGTGAGTGATTAAAGGCCAAAACTGGGACATGGTTCCTGTGCGCAATTTGCCATCCTGAAACTCTCCTCGTAGCACCAACAGCAATCCCCAAGTTTGCCTCTGCAGCGTGACATTGTGCATTTGAGACAGTGCCTATGATGAGGAATTACTGCGCAGGAAAGTCTATAACAGGCCGGCTGCCAGAAGACAGGCTTCATAAAATGTCCGAAGGAAGCTTCCAAAGGCTGGAGGAACATTCTTTACTCCAGAAAGAGATCCTGGAATCATTTGGAATCACCAGAGATGTATGGAGAAGCGTTCAGGAAGTCCAGTAGGAAATGACAAGCTGAGCCTGACTCTTTCATGGTCAAGGATTAAAAATAGAAAAGAAAAGAAAGAACAAAGTCACACTTCCACATGATATGATACAACCATCCCGAGTACAACTGAAAATGCTCTCTTTCCCCATAAGACGATGTCCTTGTGTGATATTCCCTCTTCTCCTTTGATATTCCGTAACAAATATCACGGTATAAAGTTAATTATTATTAATATCTTATGTTAGATGATAAGGGGGTAGAAGAGGGAAGAAAACAAAAATATTTGGTGTACGCACATATTCATAACAAAGTAAGGAAGAAATACTATGACTGTCCTCACGGCTGCAACTGGTCACGTGGCTGTGGCTTCCTTCTCTTCCTTCTCCACTGCCTGGTCCATATTCCCTTTGCCCTCAGCCAGCACCTCACCTGCTTATGGTGTTTTGTCTGTTGGGGTGGCCCAAAACTTTATTCCTTTTTTTTTTTTTTGGCCTCACCGAGTGGCTTGTGGGATCTCAGCTCCCCAACCAGAGATTGAACCCGCGCCCTAGGCAGTGAAAGCGCGGAGTCCTAACCACTGGACCGCCAGGGAGTTCCCCAAACCTTTATTCCTGAAGGCTCTCAGCCATTAGCAGTTCTGCCTGCATTGGGTTTTGTAGTTTTCCGCTGACGTTAATTACACTAGGAAGAGGCATCCTGAGGGACCTGCTGTGTTCCAGATCTTCAGAAAAGGAGAAGGTGGCTGGGGGGAGGGAGCTGAGCTTTAGTGCCCAGGTCAGGTGGAGGCTATGTCTCTGACCGTCGGGCGCCCCACACAGGCTGCGGACTGAACTACCACAAACGCTGCGCCTTCAGCATCCCCAACAACTGCAGTGGGGCCCGCAAGCGACGCCTGTCGTCCACGTCTCTGGCCAGTGGCCATTCGGTGCGCCTCGGCACCTCTGAGTCCCTGCTCAGCATGGCTGATGACCTGGTGAGCGGCTGGGGGAGTGGGGAGGGGTGGGAAGGGGTGGGGGTTGGGGGTTGATGAGGCCCAGGCGCAGGGACAACGCGCTGAGGTGTCCCTTTCCAACTTGCCATCTGATAGAGCCGTAGCACCACCGAGCTCATCCCTCGCCGCCCTCCGTCCTCGTCCTACTCATCTTCTGCCTCATCCTACACCGGTCGCCCGATCGAGCTGGACAAGATGCTGCTGTCCAAGGTCAAGGTGCCACACACCTTCCTCATCCACAGCTACACGCGGCCCACCGTCTGCCAGGCTTGCAAGAAACTGCTCAAGGGCCTCTTTCGCCAGGGCCTGCAGTGCAAAGGTCAGCGGGGGCCCCCCACGTTGGGGGGTGGCGAGGGACAGAGTCAGAACACCCCCCATCACACAGACACACTCAGAGGCTTAGGATCTCAGCTGGACTTGTGGAAGGAAACAAAAATCTCTGTTCCGATCCTTAGAAGCACGGGGCCTTGGAAAGGGAGTGCCCTGAATCCTGACGTTCTAGAACCTTTGGAATTCTGGAATCCTAGAACCTCAGTCATTAGAAACTTGGAATCCTAGCACCTAAGAAATCTAGATTCATATGATACTTAGCATGGAATTCTAAAACCGTAGAACTTGAGAATTCTTGAATCAGAGAACCTTAGAAACATAAGTTTCAAGAATTCTAGATCATAGGATTCAGCAAAAAGAATCATAGAACTTTAGACTCATAAATATTAGAACTATCAAATTATAGATTCTCAGAATGTTAGAACTTTAAAACCATAGGAATTGAGAAGAATAGAAACCTAGAAGCAAAACATTTGAGTCTTAGAAGTCTACAATCATATAGCCTTGGAAACACCAAATTCTGGAGTCCTAGAAATCTAGGATCCTGGAACTTTGAATGATCAAATTCTGGAATACCAGAAGTCTAGATCCATAAAAAGTTAGAGCCATCCAATTCTAGAATTCATCAGAACAATCAAATTCTAGAATCTTAGATGTCTAGAGCTAAAGAACCATAGAAACATTAAGTTCTAGATTCCTGGGTGTACAGAACCCAAGAACTTTGGAACTATCAGATTCTAGAGGCTTAGAAGTCTAGAATCATAGAACTGTAGAGTCACCGAATTCTAGAGTTTAGATACATAAAACCTTAAAACCTCAGACATCAAAGAATCTGAGCAGTCTAGAACTGTAGAACTGTAGAAGCATAGATGTGTAGAGTTCTAGAAACTTGGACATCAAACTCTGCAGTCTTAGAAATCTAGAATCATAAGGACCTTAGCAAAATAAGTTTTCATACAATTCCAGGATCTTTGATGTATAGCAGCCCAGAACCTCGGAGTCTTCAAACTTCTCAACCAAGCAATGCTTCTCAACCAAGGACAGTTTTGCCCAAGGGGGGATGTTTGGCAATGTCTGGAAACATTTTTGTTTGTCATATGGGGCTGGTGCTACTGGCATCAGGTGGGCAGAGGTCAGGGATGCTGCTAAAAATCCTATGATGTTCAGAACAGTCCGCCACAACAAGGAATTTTCCAGCCCAAAATGTTCATAGTGCCAAAGGTTGAGAAACCCCTCCCTCAAAAGCCTGAAGTCTAGAATCATAGAATGTTACATGCGATTACACTCTATAATTGTAGAAATCTAGGGTGACGGATATTTACACTGTTAGAACTTTAGACCCTTAGAGTACTAGGGCTATCAAGCCACAGACACTTCATCTGGCCCTCCTCTATTTAATCAAGCCTCTCCATAGTTGGGGACTGTGCCTTAAAGGAGGGATGACCAGGGAAGGGTCATTTAGCTTTCCTGCCCCAAAAAGCAATACCAAATTCTTTTGAGACTGGGGGCTAGGGGTCAAGGGTCAACCCTTAGAGGTGACCTCTCTTCCCCCTCCCACCCGCCTCCATGTTCCCTGTCCTCCTACCAGATTGCAAGTTCAACTGTCACAAACGCTGCGCCACCCGAGTCCCTAATGACTGTTTGGGGGAGGCACTCATCAACGGAGGTAAGAGGCTGGGGGCTGAGCGGGAAAGGGCAGCAGGACTGGGTTCCGGAGGCCCCTCTGATGCCCCTGTCCTCCCAGATGTGCCGATGGAGGAGGCCACTGATTTCAGCGAGGCTGACAAGAGCTCCCTCATGGATGAGTCAGATGACTCGGGTTTCGTCCCGGGCTCCCACTCAGAAAATGCTCTCCATGCCAGCGAGGAGGAGGAAGGCGAGGGAGGCAAGGCCCAGAGGTACCCAGGGCCCTCTCCAGCGAAGGCCCTTCTCCGTCCCTACAATGGGTTGACATCACCCCGTTCTTATAAATTTCCCAGGTTCCTGAGGCGAACTTTTTCAAGCATCCAAACTTTATTTTTTTAACCTAACCTTTTTTCCTGATTTACATTTTTAACAAGTTTTAATGGAAGCCTATTTTAACTTATATTGTTTTTCTTTTATTGGAACTGGTAATACAGTCACTCAAAACGTATATAGTCAACCCCTCCCACTTCCCTGCCTCTCAGCTGCCCAGCCCCTCTCCCCAGAGGATGCCAGTGGGATTAGGTTCTGGTGGGTCCTTCCAGAAACAGTCCATATGACAAAGTGACAGTACAAAGAGTGAGTGAGAATATGGACTCTGGAACCAGACTGCTGTATGGCCTTAGGCAAGAGATTAACCTCTCTGGGCCTCAGTTTTCTCATCAGTAAAATGGGGATAAAGTAGTACCTACCGTATAGGGTTGTTGCGAGAATGAAATGAATGTAAATCAAGTATGTAAAAGAGTACCTAGTATACAGTAAGTGTTAGTTTAACTCTTATCCTAGAGCCCTAAATCTTAAAAAGGAAGGGAAAATATCCATTTTCTTTCAACCATTTTGGCCTTGGATTGATTTGTATGGCCTTAAACAAGTCCCTTCTCCTTTTGGTGCCTCAGTCTTCCCATCTGTAAAATGGGGAAAGGAAAATATCCCCAACGAACTGACAGGCAATGGCTTTCTTCTGGCATGGAAGCTCTGAAAAATAATAACTTTTACTTAATTACACATTTTAAATTAGAAATGGAATTAATCTTCAGCTTCACTAGAATGTGAGTTCAAGTGCTCGAGGGCAAGGATATTTATCCGTCTCCCAAGTGCCTAGGACAAGGCCTGGCTTCCTCCATGGATGACTGTTTATTGAGGTGGCAGGAAAGCAGCAGGGCTAAAAGCACAGGGCACTGGAGGCTGAGAGATGGGTCCCAGCTCCATCACTTAAACTGCTGGTCCTTTCTCTGCCTGCCTCAGTTTCCTCCTGGGGACTGAGGACGTGCCTTACAGAGTGTGCAAATTCTATTTGATCATGCAGGGAAAGTGTTTGCCAGGTTATAAGTGCTCAGAAAATGGAAAAGGAGTTATCCCTAGTATTTGAATCTTGAATCTCTAAAGTGGGAAGGGTGAGAGATGATCCATTTGGAGGTATGAGAAGAAAATATTTGCATTTCCATTTCTCTATTTTTAATCTCATCCTTTGAACCTTTTCACTTTTTTTCATATGTTTTAGAAAAAAAAATTTTAATTGAAGTATGGTTGATTTACAGTGTTGTGTTAGTTTCAAGTGTACAGCAAAGTGATTCAGTATATATATATATATATATATATAGAGAGAGAGAGAGAGAGAGAGAGAGAGAGAAGAATATATGTATTCTTTTTCAGATTCTTTTCCATTTTAGGTTATTATAAGATACTGATAACTGCTATCAAAAATAAAATTAGAAAGGAAATGAGAGGGGATAGAAAATGGGGACATGCTGTCTTACTTAGGGTCGTTAAAGGAGCCCTCTTTGAGGAAATATTGTAGCTTTAAAGAGATCTGAGGGAGGGGAGGGAAGGAGTGGTGTGGAAGATATCTGGGGGAAGAGGCTACCAAGCAGAGGGAACAGCAAGTGCAAAGGCCCTGAGGTAGAACCAAGAATGTTGCAGGAGTAGCAAGGAACCTGGGATGGCTGAAGCAGGGAGAGTGATGGGAAGAGGATGGGAAGTGAGGCCAGAGGTGGGACGGGTATTCAGGTCACAGTGGTCACCGAGAGTTTCTTACTAGTGCCACCTGGCCCTAGCCACCTGGAACCTCAGAATCCCTTTCTCCCAGGTCTTTCCTGGGAGTGTTTAGTAACAGAATCATAGGCTATCAGAGTTGGACCTTGAAGGACTTGGGAGGGGAGGGCTGTTGGGAGAGGCAGCCTATTTCACAGATGAGGAAACCAAGTCTCAGAGAGGCAAAGAGAAGTGGCCAAGGCCTCTCAAGTCCAGGTCTAGCGCAGGGATCAAGAGGTTGTTGGTTCTGAAGTTGGGCAAGTCACTTAATTTCTCTCAGCCTTCATTTCCTCACTGTCGTAATAGCACGTGCACAGATGAGAGAAATGAGGCACAAGAGAGGTTGAGTCACTTGCCCAATGTCACACAGCTGGCTCCACAATCAATGGGCTCAGTACTAATTAGCACTTATTGGAGGCCCACTGTGTGCCAAGTACCGTGCTAAGCTCCTAAGAAAGGTTTCACTTCTCACAGCAACCCCTTTGGGTGGAGAAACTGAGGCACGAAGTGGTTAGGTAATTTGCCAGGCAGCCTGGCTTCGGAACGCAGCCTCTTAATGTGGGCCTCTCAAGAGTCCCTTCCTCATTATGGGAAATCTGGAAACCACAAAGGAAAAAAGTGTGGCCAAAAAACCCCCTGGCTGCCCAGAGATGCACCCGCCCCGCCCCCCCCCACCCCGCCCGCACCAGCCCCTACCACCACCCGCCGCGGCCCCAGGCACTACGGCTATTTTCTGCCTGTAACCTCTCACCCTTTCCTCTCCCCCACCCTCAGCTCCCTGGGGTACATCCCCCTAATGAGGGTGGTGCAGTCAGTGCGACACACAACACGGAAATCCAGCACGACGCTTCGTGAGGGTTGGGTGGTTCATTACAGCAACAAGGACACGCTGGTGAGTGGGTGGGGCGGGGCCAGGTGGGTGGGGCTAGAGTTGGGGGGCGGGGTTTGAGGGGGCGGAGCTGGTTGGGGTTTGGAGTGGGCGGGGTCATGCCGAAGGCTGAGATAGAATTAGAGGGGTGGCTATAAGGATGAAGGGGGAGGGACAGTATTTAGGGGAGGGGCGGGACTAAGGCAAGGTCAGGGGCGGGGCGGGGGTTGGCTGGGATTAGAGTCAGAGCCCTAGCAGCATGGGGGGCAGACAACCTCAGTCTCTCAAGCACCTCTCCCAACAGAGGAAGCGACACTATTGGCGCCTGGATTGCAAGTGCATCACGCTCTTCCAGAACAACACGACCAACAGATACTACAAGGTGGGCCTTCTGGCTCCCAGATCCCCCAGACCTCTCCTCTTTGTCCGCTATCTTCTCCCCTCCTCTCCCAGTTGCTTCAGGCAAACACCTGCGAATCACACTCTCTGCCCACCCCCTGCTTGCCCGCTTCCATCCCATCAGCAAGTGTCGCCTACCTGGACGCCCTTCCCCGTGTTTGATCTCAGCTCCATCACTTTCCAGCTAGGGGATCCAGGCAAGTTACCTCACCTCTCTGCACCCCACGTGTCTCACCTGTAAAAGGCCTCAAAGAATAGTCCTCTCCTCAGGGCTGATGCCAGAATTCAAAGAGATAATCTACGTGGAGCAATTAGTTTAAGGCCAGGCATATGTTAAGCTCCGTTAAACTCCCAGTAACTATAAGTGTGTTATCATTATAACTTTATAATTAATTTATTGAATTCTTTCTTTGTATTCATTCATCACCGCCTCCCATGCCAGCGCTGCATTCCAGCCAGTCTCCTCCCCGGTCCTTCTTCTGCCCTTGTCCTCAGTCTTTTCCCACGCAGCGGCCAGAGGAGTCCATTAAAACCATCACAACCTTCCAATGGCTCCCACTGCCCTTGGAATAAAACCCAGACACCTCGCTGTTTACCTGCTCTGGAGCATCTTCCTTACCCTTCCCATGGCTGCTTCCTTCTTATGCTTCCCGTCTTCCTCAAGCCACGCTATCTAAAATACCATCCCCACCACAATGTCTCTGTCTCCTGGTTTTATTGGCTACATAAGTCTGTCTCTCTTTCTCACTCTTTCCTTCTTTTCTTCCTCCCTTCCTTTGTCTTTCAACACTTTTCAAAGCACACTCTTTTTCCTCCCCATAGACCCTGCACCCTCTCTCCTCCCAGGACCCCCTCTGCCTCCTTCCTGGTCTCCTATGTCAGTCCCATCCTCTCCCATCCACCCTCCACACACAGCCAGAGAGAACTGCTCCCTGCCTTGCCCTAAACCCTTCTGTGGCTCCCCAAGGCCCTGGAGACAAAGCTCAGGCTCCTCCCTGTGGCCCACGAGGCCCTGCAGGCCTGGCCCTAGCCTGATTTCATTCATTCATTCATTTATTTATTTATTTATTTTATTTTTATCCTTTATTAATTCATCAAACATGGCATGCCTACTGTGTGCCAGGCACCATCCATGTAATGGGGATATGGCATGTTCCTTGAACACAAGCCTTTTCTACCTCAGGGCCTTTGCACATGCTCCACCCCCTCCCCCACCCCATTCCTCCACCAGCTGGCCTCTTCTTACCTTTCCGATCTCTGCTTCAATGTAACTTCCACCAGGAGGCCTTTCCTGACCACTCCATGCAAACCAGCCCCTTCTGCAATGACACTGGGTTCTGTGTGCTCATCTGAGTAAGTGGAGAGCCCCAGGGTCAGCCTGGAGCCCTCACGGATGCTGGTTCTGTGTCCGGCCAGGAAATTCCACTGTCTGAAATCCTTGCCGTGGAGCCTGCCCAGAACTTCAGCCTTGTGCCACCAGGCACCAACCCACACTGCTTCGAGATTGTCACTGCCAACACCACCTACTTTGTGGGCGAAACCCCTGGCGGGGCCCCAGGGGGGCCCAGCGGGCAGGGGGCCGAGACTGCCCGGGGCTGGGAAACAGCCATCCGCCAGGCCCTGATGCCTGTCATCCTCCAGGATGCACCCAGTGCCCCAGGCCATGCGCCCCACAGTAAGTCCCCCGCCCTGGGTCCCTGGGAGGATGGGTCTTGGAGGGCTTGGGTGGGATCCTGGAGAAGGGAAGAGCCAGGGAATGTCAGAGTGGAGAATGTGGCTTCTGGACTCAGCAGGCCTGGGTCTAAATCATTAAGGCCTAGACCTAATGTACAGTCTTGGGCATGTTACTTTCCCTTTCTGAGTCTTTTCCCAGGGGTGCCAACTCCTCCAAACTGTGAGTTCAGACTTTTTAATTCATGCTCCTTTGTGCCTGGCCTGTGCTGGGTAATGCTGGGGGCACCGCTATGACCAAGACAGCCCAGGACCTGCCTTCCTGGAGCTCATAGTCCAGTAAGGAAGACAGACCTGTTCCCAGACAGTGATGACTCAGAGTGGGCAGGGCTGGGATAGGGGAGCCAGAGGGCTGTGGCAGCTCAGAGCGGGTGACTAACCCAGCCTGGGTGTCCCGGAGGGCTTCCTGAAGGAGGCAACTTCTGAGCTAAGACCTGGAAGTTGAAGAGGGGTGAAATGAAGGGAAAGGAAGTGGGAGATCCTTTCACGCAGAGGCAAAGGATGATCAGGGAGTCCCAGGTTCCTGCCTTAGGGAGCTCATAGCCCGGGGCGAGTAACAGACATTCATCAGATCATCCTGGATGAAAGACAAGTGGGACGTAGAACATGTGCTAAAGGAAACTGCCATGGCCCCAGGAGTAACATTTGAGCTGAGACTGAGAGATGAGGAGAATTTAACTAAGTCCACAATGAGGGAAAGAGCATTCCTGGCAGAGGAAACAGCAAATGCAAAGGCCCAGAGATAGGAGAGAACTTGCTGTATCGGAGGCCCAGCATGTCGGGAATACACACAACAGGAAGGGAGGGGATGAAGTCAAAGAGGCAGAGGGACCAAACTCTGCTTGTTAGGCCATTTAAGGGCCTTGGCCTTCCTCCTCAGGGCACTGGGGGACCATGGCAGGGTTTTGAGCAGGGGAAGGATGGAGTCAGGTTTGTGCTTCAGCAAGATCCCTCTGGCTTCTTTATGGAGGGCGAATAGGAGAGGGCAGAACGGGGCAGGGAGACCAGGGAGGAGACTGAGGGGCGAGGGCCGGATGTTCCTCAGGGAGGGGACAGAGGTTCAAATGGCAGAAGGATCAAGACTTTGGAAATGTCTGACCGTGGTTGGATTAGTAGTGGGGCAAATGCAGGGGAAGATGCTGGAGTCAGTTTGGAGTTTCCCACTGAGCCTCAGTTTCCTCCTCTGTAAAATGGGATCATCACTTGGTGCTGAGATCACAGAGTGAAATGCTCTGTGAACTCATTCATGGCATCACTTTTTGAGCTCCTGTCTCATTTCCTCCTCTCACTGGCCCTAGGAGAGAGGTCTTTTTATTGTTTCCATTCTTCCAGAGGAGGAAACTGAGGTTCTTCGTGGACAAGTCAGTCAGTAGCCTGACTACTGGCTCCAGAGGGTGGAGTTATGGGTGAACGTGATCTTGAGCCTGGGGTCCCCTCACCTCCGCCTCCCCCTCTCCCCAGGACAAGCTTCTCTGAGCATCTCTGTGTCTAACAGCCAGATCCAAGAGAATGTGGTGAGACCCTGCCCACATCCCACAGCCCCAAGGATGTGTTCCCCCTCCCCCTCCCCCTCCCAAACAGCCTCCCAGTTCTCCCACCCTCCTAGTCTCCTTGACCTCCCCATCTCCATTTGCACCCCTCACCCTCCCTGTCCCCACCCTGCAGGACATTGCCACTGTCTACCAGATCTTCCCGGATGAGGTGCTGGGCTCGGGCCAGTTTGGAGTGGTCTATGGCGGTAAGGATGCTTCAAGAGCTGACCCAGGAAGGGGTCTTGAGCCCAGACCTTCCCTTTGATTGCCTGCATGCTCACCACTTTTTCTAGTTGATTAGAAAGCTAGATCCTGGGGGCAGATGGTTGCAGGCTCACCTTTTCTCACTGGGAAAGGCCAATGACTTTCTCCCATTATTAATAGGGAAGGTAAATTCTACGCTGATTGGCCACAGAGCTAGATGCTAGATTCTGATTGGTTATAAATCTAGTTTCCCATGTTATAGATTCCCCTCCTCGGAGCTCTGTCTTTACTTTCCACCTTTATTCCCCGGGCCCCCCACCCCTCGCATCTCTCCTGGGGACCCCTCAGAGCCCCCATGATGGCCTTTCATCAACCTCTGCCCAACTCCGGCTGTGTCTCTCTGGTGGGGGCTTCCTCTTGCCAGGACTGGAAAGTCCTGCTCCCCTCATCCCCCATCTCCCCTACCCCCTGCCCAGGAAAGCACCGGAAGACAGGCCGGGACGTGGCAGTAAAGGTCATCGACAAACTGCGTTTCCCCACCAAGCAGGAGAGCCAACTCCGGAACGAAGTGGCCATTCTGCAGGTGACCCCTGAGATCTGTGGTCCAGCTCTGCCCCCCTCCCCACCCAGGAAGGGCCTTCCCTTCCCACTTCCTCCTTTGCCCCCTTCCCACTTCCTCCAGTCTGGG
The DNA here is from genome assembly GCF_028564815.1 of Eubalaena glacialis. NCBI lineage: Eukaryota > Metazoa > Chordata > Mammalia > Artiodactyla > Balaenidae > Eubalaena > Eubalaena glacialis. The sequence goes on along the minus strand of NC_083733.1, from coordinate 60,855,425 downwards.
GTAGTCAGGGAAGGCTTCCTAGCGGAGGCACCATGCATGTTGAGACTGAAGGGGTAGAGAAGGTATTCTGAGCAGAGGGGCCAACCCGTGCAAAGGTCCAGAGGTGAGAGGGAACACGAAGTCTTCTAGGAACTTGAAGGAGTTCAAGGTTACTAGATGGTTTATGTGAAGAAAGGTGGTGGGTGGTGAGGTTAGTGGGGAGGCTGGGGGTCACACCCTATGGGCTTTCTCCTGAGGGTGCTGGGGAGCCATGGAAGGATTTTGAGCAAGGAAGGGACAGGGTCAGATGTGAACTTTCGAAAGATCCCTCTGGCTGCTATTGGAGGGTAGGGGGAAAGGGTGTGGGGCTGGAACCTGGACCCCAGGGAGGAGGCTGGGTGGGGACCTGGGTGGGAGAGATGGGGTTCAGCTAGGCAAGGGCTGGGGGAGGGAAGGAGGGCAGGGATTTAAAAGATACAGATGTACAAAGCTCCTTCCCATTTGTCCACGCTCCCCTTCTCTTGTTCCCGCAACCCTGGACCTTCAGCAGAATTTCATGATGTAAAGATCCTTCTGGACACTTGGTGGCGCTGGAGGGGTGGTTCTGTCTGGGGCTGTGGAAGCCCTTTCCCCTCCCCCAGTGGCACCCCCAGGGAAGGAACAGCCGACCCTCCGGGGATACCTGTCTTGTTTGTCGTCTGCCTGCTCCTATGGTTGCCCTCTGGGGTCCCAAGTTTGCGGGTGACCTGGGTTCTGACCCCCGCCCCGCCCCCCCACCCCACTCACCCCAGAGTCTGCGGCACCCGGGGATTGTCAACCTGGAGTGTATGTTCGAGACCCCGGAGAAGGTATTTGTGGTGATGGAGAAGCTGCACGGGGACATGCTGGAGATGATCCTCTCCAGCGAGAAGGGCCGGTTGCCTGAGCGCCTCACCAAGTTCCTCATCACCCAGGTGCGCCTGCCCCGCCCACTGCCTCGCCCAACGCCAGCCTCCCCGCCCCGGCTCCCCACCTGCCCTGCAAGACGCACATGTGCCCTGTGGCCTCGAAGGGCAGGCAGACCTTGGGTGGGAGTCATAATAGCGAGTAATAGAAAATGTAATAATAGAGTAATAATAACAATTATAGAAAAAGTATTAGAGTGATAATTTTAAAATTATAATAGATTATAATAGAACAGTTAATAGAATAATAATAGAGTAATAACAATAGAAACATAATAGGATAAGTAGAAAATAAGAGTGGTAATAATAACTATTATTATAGAAAAGTAATAAATGATTATTATTTTATATTTTTTATTACTTTATATAATGAGTCAGGTTCACTGGGCCTGACTTTATTCATGAAGAAAAAAGGAAGGGGAGAGAGGCCTTTCTCTGAGGAGCTCATTCATTCATTCATTTATTAAATGGTTCAACAAACACTGCCTGAACCCCTGTGCCTGGCCATACTGGGCAAGGTGAGGACACAGCGGTGACCAAAATAGCCCCAGCCCTGGACAGTAATCACCCAGAGTGGGCAGGGCTGGGACGGGGGATGCTGATAATGAGGATGACAAATAATGTGGTCACTAAACTTTATTGAGCACTTACTCTATGCCAGGCACTGTTTTAGTTCATTTAATCTTCATAGCAACCTATGTGGTAGTGGTTATTATTACTCCCATTTTACTGAGGCTCAGAGACTTTATAAGTAACTTGCCCAGGGTCACACAGCTGGTGGGATTTAAACCTAGGAGCTGTGCTTTTCCTGAGTAAAGTCAAACTAATTTGTGTTATTTGTGTGTGTGCGCACGTGCACAAGTCCATGCATTTTAATTGATTTCACATATATAACGCTACGTTGTTCTGCTTCTTACTTTCTTCACTTTAACAGTGCTTCTGGAAGACTGTTCTATTTCAGTGTGTAGTTAGCAGAACTGCCTCTTTTTCTTAATTGCGTCCCATGACGGATATCACCAAATTCCCCAGTTGCTGAGCATGTAGTTGGTTTCACTATTCCACTACTGCAAACAACATCCTGTGAACATTGGTCTACAAACATCGACAGGTTCTGGTGGCAGAATTTCAATAGAATACGTTTCGAAGAGTAGACTCCCGAGCCCAGGGAAATGTGCTTTAAATTTTTAAAAAAGATGTTGCCCGGTTATTCTCTAAAACCTCTTTCTTTTTTTTTTTTTTTAATAAATCTATTTATTTTTGGCTGCGTTGGGTCTTCATTGCTGCGCGCAGTCTTCTCATTGCGGTGGCTTATCTTGCTGTGGAGCTCTGGCTCTAGGAGCACGGGCTTCAGTAGTTGTGGTGCATGGGCTTAGTTGCACCGTGGCATGTAGGATCTTCCTGGACCAGGGATCGAACCCATGTCCCCTGCATTGGCAGGCAGATTCTTAACCACTGTGCCACCAGGGAAGTCCTCTAAAACCTCCTTCAATCTTTGTTCTCACCAACAAAGTTTGAGGGTGTCTATTTTCTCACTCCTTACTAACTCTGGATAATATAATCACCAGGTTTTTTGTTTGTTTGTTTGTTTGTTTTTTTGTTTGCCATGCTGCATGGCTTGCAGGATCTTAGTTCCCCAACCAGGGATTGAACCCAGGCCACAGCAGTAAAAACACCGAGTCCTAACCACTGGACAGCCAGGGAATTCCCAATATAATCACCAGTCTTTTTTTTCTTTTAATTTTATTTATTTGTTTTTGGCTGCATTGCGTCTTCATTGCCGCGGGTGGGCTTTCTCTAGTTGTGGCGAGTGGGGGCTACTCTTCCTGGCGGTACGTGGGCTTATCGTTGCAGTGGCTTCTCTTGTTGCTGAGCACGGGCTCTAGGTACGCAGGCGTCAGTTGTTGTGGCACGTGAGCGCAGTAGTTGTGGCGAGTGGGCTCTAGAGTGCAGGCCCAGTAGTTGTGGTGCACTGGCTTAGTTGCTCTGCGGCATGTGGGATCTTCCTGGACCAGGGCTTGAACCCATGTCCCCTGCATTGGCAGGCAGACTCATAACCACTGTGCCACCAGGGAAGCCCAATCACCAGTTTTAAAGGTGGAAAAATAATACTTCATGTGGCTTCATTTGCTGGTTTAAAAATTATGGGTGAAGTTGAGCATATTTTCACATGTTTATTGACCTGTGCTTTATGCACTCTTTGCCCATTTTTCAATTGGATTATTCTTATTGAATTGTAAGAGCTCTTTGTATATGAAGGACCCTGGATCTTTGCTGCTTGTGTTGTACCCATCTCTAATCCCAGTATTTCTTTTCCTCTTTATTTTGTTCATGGTGTTTACTTTCGTTTTCTGAGTTTCACAGCCTTCTTAGAAAGATCTTCCCACCTGGCTGGTTCCACACCTGATTCATATTCTGTGTTGGTTGCAAAGTCCCCTGTGCTGGCTTCCTTTCCCCAGCCCCAGCACCCTTCCTCTCCCAAGCTGTGTGCCTTTGTCAGGCTGGCTTGCAGGGTGGGGATAGAAACCCACTGAGGCAGACTCATCCAGACTTCAGGTGGGGAGAGGAAACTGCCTGCCTTCAGCAACTGAGGCACTTTCTCTTTCTGGTCTTTCATCTCTTCCTCTCTTTTTGCCTGTGCTCTTCTCTCTCTTTCTCTTTCCCTTTGCAGATTTCTGCTCTTTGCCTCTTGCCTGCCCCACCCTAAGTCCTGTGCTAAGCCCTATACCTCGTGAACTTATAGGCTTCACAACCACCTTTGAGGTAGGTATTACTATAATCCACATCTTACAGATGAGGAAACTGAGGTGGAGGGAGGTTCCTAGGTCTTGCCCAGAGTCACACAGCTACAAGGTCACATCGCTAGGTAGCAATCTGGCCAAGGTTTGAACCTGGGTCTGTCTAGCTTCCAATCTGCCCTTTTTATTCACCACATTTACTAGGGGTTGGAAAAATCAAAAAACTGAAGATCTGTAGAAGAGGATGTCCATATACATCTTTGGATCTCAGTCTCCCTGTCTGTAGAATGAGGAGCTTGGACCTCAGCAGTAGCTTTCAAATAGCATTTCCGTACTCGAAAATCATCCAGCAAAGACAATGAGAAAGTACAAATACTTCAGTTCTAAGATATAGATTACAACTTCATGCTTATATTACTCTGTACTTCCGGTGTATTTGGCATTTTGTTTGGGTTACCTAGAATCAAGGAAAATCATGGCTCCCATAGATTAGTGGTAACAAATGGTAACAGTTTTTTGTTTTTGTTTTTTTTTAAGTCAGCTCACCTTGCCTTCATAGAATACTCTTGAATTAATACATACAGCAGGAAAAGTTTTACTTGAAACACTCACAGGAATATGTCTGCTAACAGACCACCACAAGAATAATAACTAAAAACAGCAACAATAATAATAGCTCACATGGAGTGCTTGCTCTGTGCCAGACACTGCCCTAAGCACTCTATATGCCTCGACTCACTTAAAGCTCACAGCAACCCATGAGGATGGGTACTGCTATTACCCCCATTTTACAGGTGAGAAAACTGAGACCCAGAGAGGTTAAGAGACTTGCCCTAGGCAACAGGCTAGTAAGTGTGGAGCCGGGTTTGCTACCTTAGTAGGCTGGCTCTACAATCCCCCCACCTCTTAAAGGTGTTACGTTTAATTTATAACATGTCATATTGGTATCGTTTGTATTGTTTCCATTTTTTTAATGGCTGAAAAATATTTTTTTAAAAATGGAATCACACAATAGTACCTCCTTGAAAGCCACTGCTTTATTCATAGCACTTTTTCATTATGATCCACATGCCAAAGTGTCTCAGGAGCTTCCCAAATCTCTGCTCCAGTTCAGCCTTCCTAGAATTATATGTCCAACTCCTATCTCTGATGGAAATGGTTCTGGGGTTCTGAAATTCTTCGTTGGTGCTCCAGTGCCTCCCCTAGTCCTGGGGGGCATCTTTAGGGGTACAGAGTGGGGCATGGATGGGGTTTGGAGGGCTGGCTGCTGAGGGCAGACTCTTGGGGCAGGGACCTTTCTAACTTTCTTACTGGCTCCATTGCCTCCCCTCAGATCCTGGTGGCTTTGAGACACCTTCACTTCAAGAATATCGTCCACTGTGACTTGAAACCGGAAAATGTGTTGCTGGCATCAGCGGACCCATTTCCTCAGGTCAGACATCTCTCCTCCTGATTTGGGGAAGTCCATCCAATACTGGTGGTGGCTGGGGATTGTATTAATCAAGATAATTAATCAGACACAGAGACCCAAGATAATGGCCTAATGAGATAGAGGCTTGTTTCTCACTCGTGTAGGGTCCAGCATAAGCATTTTGAGGGTGAAAAAGCAGTTCCATGGTGTTGGGACCACAGCTCCTGCTGTCTTGTTCTGGCCTCTCTATGGTGTTGCCTGGTCTTCATGGTCTGATGTGCTGCTGCCGTGCCCCCAATTGTAAAAAGATAATGGGGGTGGAGGAAGGGAGGAAAGAAACAGGGTAGAAGAAATACAAGGGGATACACCCCTTACCCTCCCTAAGGCAATACTTTGAAGTTGCATGGGGGCACTTCTCACATCCCATTGACTGGAACTTTATCACATGGTCGTGGCTGGCTGCAAAGGGAACTGGGAAATGTAGTTTTCATTCTGGGTAGCCATGTGGCTCATTAAAAATTCAGCATTTTTATTAAGGGGAGAAGCAGAGAACAGATATCAGAGGGGGGGCCACTGGTAATTTCTTCTGTGGGTCTCTTAGGAAAACAGTTTTTTTTGGTTTGTTTTTTTTGTTTTTTAAGGCCCAAGAAATGTATTTATTTTGAAACCCAAATATAGTAATGCCTAATTAGCTTCTCAAGTTTAAAATCAGCTAAGCAAAGAAGATCTAGACAGATAAATAAGAAATATTTTAAAATTCTTACGTCCATTATTTGTATTCTTATAAATTCTGAGCTCCCCAAAACAGGTTCTTTTTTTTTTTTTTTTTTAACATCTTTATTGGAGTATAATTGCTTTACAATGGTGTGTTAGTTTCTGCTTTATAACAAAGTGAATCAATTATACATATACATATGTTCCCATATCTCTTCCCTCTTGCGTCTCCCTCCCTCCCACCCTCCCTATCCCACCCCTCTAGGTGGTCACAAAGCACCGAGCTGATCTCCCTGTGCTATGCGGCTGCTTCCCACTAGCTATCTATTTTACGTTTCGTAGTGTATATATGTCCATGCCACTCTCTCACTTTGTCACAGCTTACCCTTCCCCCTCCCCAGGAAAAGAGTTTTGATGAGCCTCTGACTAGTCGATGAGAACCCCCTTGGGGCAGAACCAGATTAAGCAAGAGTGATGATTATAACAGCTACAGTTGATTGTGTGCCTACTGTGTTTAAGGGCCTTTAGTTACAGGTTCTCATTTAGCCCTTTCACATCCCTGTGAAGCTTTTGCTTTATTATCTATGTTTTGTGATTATTTCATTTCATTTTAAAAGTTCATTTTGGTCACCAACTAAAAATTACTGTGTGCCTACTTTGTGCCAGGCTCCATGCTGGGGCATTAGGAACTGTGGTAAGTAGAGACATCCCCATCTCTATGCCCACTGGTTTACAGCAGGGGGTGGGGGGGTGATTTTGCCCCCCGGGGGACATTTGACAATGTTGGAGACATTTTTGGTTGTCACAACTGTTTAGGGGGGCAGTTGCTACTGGCATCTAAACACCCTACCGTGCACAGGACAACCTCATAACAAAGGATTATCTTTCCCTAATGTCAATAGTGCAATGAATGAGAAACTCTGACTTCGAGCAGTAATATCCACTAGAAATATGTGAACCATATGTGTAATTTTACATTTTCTAGTAGCCACATTTTAAACAGTGAAAAGAAACTGGTGAAATTAACTTTAATAATTATTCTAATATATCTAAATATGACAGTTTCAACATGTAATCAGCATAAACATTATTGAGTTTTTTTTTAATTAAAAAAAAATATTTATTTATTTATTTATTTATTGGTTTGTTTGGCTGTGCCGGATCTTAGTTGCGGCATGCGGGATCTTTAGTTGCAGCATGTGAAGTCTTAGTTGCAGCACGTGGGATCTAGTTCCCTGACCAGGGATCGAACCTATGCCCCCTGCACTGGGTGCATGGAGTCTTAGCCACTGGACCACCAGGGAGGTCCCAGCATAAACATTATTAATGAAATATTCTTTCTTTTCATACTGTCTTCCAAATCCGGTGTGTATTTTACACTTACAGCACATCTCAATTCAGATATTAAATTTCTATCAGAAATACTCGGTTTTGTACTTAGATTTCATAAAATTAACTGTTGGGAAAGTAGATTGACACACCCAAGTTGTTCCAAGCATATTTAAAAGTTTTCCAATAACAAAATCTAGAATCCCTTTTTATTTTTATTTTATTTTTTATTTTATTTTTTATTTTTGGCCGTACCGCACGGCACGTGAGATCTTAGTTCCCCAGCCAGGGATCAGACCCATGCCCCCTGCAGTGGATTCTGCGGATTCTTAACCACTGGACTGCCAGGGAAGTCCCTAGGATCCCTTTTAAAATATAAATTAATTAAAATTAAATAGAAAGTAGTTCCTCAGTTGCACTTGCCACATTCAAGTGCTCAGCAGCCACATGTGGCCAGTGGCCACCATATTGGACAGCAAAGATCATAGAGGGAAGAGCAAATGTTGATCAAATTGTCACAAAAATGTAATTATATCTGTGATGAGTTCCGTGACACAGTTCTATGAGCTCACATAACTGTATAGCCCAGTGGAGAGTCAGAGAAAACCTATCTGAAGAAAGAGGAGTTTTTTGGGGGGACAGGTGTTCTAGGCAGCTGGAACAGCCTGTGCAAAGGCCCTGTGGTGGAAAGATCTGTACTTTTGTTTTTTTAACAGCTTTATTGAGATATAATGCATATGCTATACAATTCACTGATTTAAAGTATACAATTCAGTGGCTTTTAATGTATTCAGAGTTGTGCAACCATCACCACGATCAATTTTGGAATATTTTCACCACCACAAAAGAAACCTCATACCTCTTAGCCAACATCCTTCAGTCCCACCATCCCCCCAACCCACAACCACTAATCTGCTTTCCATGGATTTGTCTGTTCTGGGCATTGCATATAAATGGAATTAAATATATGGAATATACAATAATATAATATGTGGTCTTTGTGACTGGCTTCTTTCACTTAGTTAATGTTTTCAAGGTTCATTTATGTTGTAGCATGTGTCAGTACTTCACTTCTTTTTGTGGCCATATAATATTCCATTGTAAGATAGGTAGAAAAGGGTGGATCTGAGAAAAAGAAAAGATTATAAGGTCTGTCAAAAGGGCAAAGGATCTTAGGAAAGGGTGGTATGGCTGTCACATTGAGATTTGGGTCAGGGGTTGGGGTGTGGCTGTTTTTGAAGGCAGCAGAGGCTCAGGGCAATAGTCAGCCAGAGAAGGGTTTTGAGTAGGGGAGGGACAGTATGTGAATAGAGGTAGCAGCTGCCCATGCACTGTTAAGCAGCAGACAGGACCTCGAACCCAGATCTTGTTGGCTCTAAAGCCTGTCCATGACCCTAGACTGCCCCAACAAGGGCAAGGTAAGTTCTCACCTGTTACCGTCTGGATACCATCGTCAGCGATTTACATGTTCGGTCCCATTTAATCCCCAGGGAAGCCTGAGCCGCAGCTGCTGTTAACATTCCCAATCCAGAAGACAAAACCCGGGCTGGGAGAAGTTAGGTCCCTCCGCTGAGATCACCGAGGCTCGCTCTATGCCTGCCGCTGGTCCTAACACTTTCCGTATATTTCAATTCATACACCCTACCCTTTAAGTAGGAACTGTTAGCATCTCCACTGTGCAAAAGAGGAAACAGAGGCACGAGGAGGTTGAGACCTGCTCGATGTGACAGAGGTATAGTGGCAGGCAGCCTTTATGGACCCCTCACTGCATGCCGGGCATTTATTGTCCTGTGAGCTTTAGATGGATGAACTCATGTAATCCTCACGACAGCCCTTTGATATAGGCGTTGGTACGCTCCTCCTCCTCCTCCTCCTCCTCCTCCTCCTCCTCGTACAGATGAGGAAACTGAGGCACAGAGAGAGGAAGTCACTGGCCCAGGGTCACCCAGCCGGTGAACAGAGGAACCTGGATTTGAACCAGCGTTCGATTTTGTCTGGAATACCGTGGTGGGGTACACTTGCGGAGGGGCGGGAAGCGCGACCTCCACACACCCTCAGACCCTCTACCCTTCGCCTCCGCAGGTGAAGCTGTGTGACTTCGGCTTCGCGCGCATCATCGGCGAGAAGTCGTTCCGGCGCTCGGTGGTGGGCACGCCGGCCTACCTGGCGCCCGAGGTGCTGCTCAACCAGGGCTACAACCGCTCGCTGGACATGTGGTCAGTGGGCGTGATCATGTACGTCAGCCTCAGTGGCACGTTTCCCTTCAACGAGGATGAGGACATCAAAGACCAGATTCAGAACGCTGCCTTCATGTACCCAGCCTGCCCTTGGAGCTGCATCTCAGCAGGAGGTGTGGGACGCACTTGACTCCCGGGCGGAGGCGAGGGGCGACGCCCCCTGGTGGGGGCATGGTGGGAAGAATGGGCGGGGCCGCAGGAGGGTTGGGCCCTAAAAGAGCCTGGTGTCATGAGGGTGGAGCCTAATGATGGGGCAAGGGCATGGGGAGGGCCGTCTTTTAAACAGGGAGGCACCAGGACCTGGGACTTTGGGGTACGGACTCAAGGGGGTGTATGGAACCGGGGTCCCGAGACTCAGGCCTAGACTAGGTCGTGTGATTTGGAAAGGAAGTGCCCTAGCAGCGCTAAGACCGACACTTGCCGCCTTGGGGGCTAAGACTTGGCTTGTCTAGGGTGGGACCAGGAGAGGGACTAGACCTGAGAAAGCCAAAGGGCTGGGGTGGCCAAAAGAAGGAACAGATCCTCCCAAGGCATTGGCTGGGGCCTGGAGTCTTTGGGGTTATGACCCCAAAAGGGTTAGTCCTGCAGAAGCGGTGGGACCATGAGGCAGGGTTGAGGAACAAGGGCTTGGCTAATTTGTTGGGTATTGGGTCTGTGACTGGGATGGAGATGGGCCTGGGGCCATGGTGTTGGATCCAGTGATGGAGGGAGCTGGTTTAGGGGCATGGCTAGAGGAGGGGCAGGGCCATGGAGGGTTTCTGAAGCTGTCCAGGAGAAGGACTGACCGGCCCTGAGAACAAAGTCACACCTGGAACCTGGGAGCAGGTGGAGGTCAGAGAAGCATGGGGCAGCAGGGGTTGGGGGCCAGGATGGAGGCAGATCTCGGGATCTCTGCATATAGGGGCTGTGGCGTTGTGGCCTGATAGTGTGATGGGCCTTGTGATACCCCTGCCGACTTCAAGATGGGCCTGGGAAAATTAAGTCCTGAGGCTGTGGCTTTGGGGCAAAGCCAAGTATGAGGGTGAGCCAAGGGCAGGGCTAAGACACTGGGGTGCATCAAGAAGCCTTAAAATAAGTTAGAACAAGGGGCAGGTCCTGAAGCCAGAAGCTCAGGAAGACAAAGGAAGTGTGGGAGGGAGGTTAGTTAAGAAGACAATCATTTGGGAGTTCCCTGGTGGTCTAGAGGTTAGGATTCCGTGCTTTCACTGCTGTGGCCCAGGCACAATCCCTGGTCGGGGAACTGAGATCCTGCAAGCCACGGGGCGCAGCCAAAGAAAAAAAAAAGGCAATCATTTACCCATAACAGTTTCTTCAACAAGTATGTGCTGAGTGCCTACTTTGTGCCTGGTACTGACTGTCCAAGGTTCTGGGAATACTGGGATGAGTTGGAGAGAAGGGATCGAGACGGTTGTTGAGTGGTCTGTGAAGAGGAGGGGGAAGGGCCCTAGAAGGGTGTGACCTCATGCAGCAGGCAGAGAGGGGTTATGCAGTGAAGGAGAAGGTGCTGGTGGCCTAAGAGAGGTAAGCACTGTGCAGTGGGGATGTGGATTGACTTGAGTCTTGGAGTAATACTGGAGGTCCGCAGAGTGGTCTTTTGGGACCTGCATGGAAGTCCCCCGGTAAAAGTGTGTCATCGGTGTATGTGAGTGAATTTGAGGGTGGATGGGTGTGTGAGAGGGAGCCTGTGTAGACAAGGCCTGTACTCAGAGGGGTTTACACAGTGGTGTCTTCCAAGGTTTATGATCAAGGAGGGAGCCTCGGACGAGTGCTGGCTTGTCTTGAATGCCTGACACTCACTAATCCTCCTTTTCCTGAAGAGCAGGCCTCTGACTCTGGGCCTTCTGTAGGAAACCGGTGACTACCATCTTATAGCATTGTTTTCATTTTATTTTTGTGGACATGGCAAGAGATCTTAGGGTTTCCACTGACCAGGGTGATGTAAAGTTTCCATTTTATATAATTTATATATATATATATATTTATACATTATATAAATATATAATATTTGTGTATTTTCACCTTAAAAAGTTGAAAAAAGTGAATTGATTTAAAACAAAATTCTATCTATTTTTACATAGGTTATGTACATGGTTCAAATTTTTATATATACAAAAGGGTCTAAAGTGAAAATTCTCTCTTACTCTTTATCTTCCATTCTTCCCAAAGGCAATGGCTATTATGAGTCTCTTTATATATATATATGCAAGCAGATATGTGGACATATATTCTTTTTTCCCTTTTTTACACAGATGGCAGCATACTATACACAATGTTTTCCAACTTGCTTTGTCCACATCCCAGCAATCTTGGGTAAATGAGTTGGCTTAAAGAAAAATACTAAGTGAAGAATAGTACAGATGTACCTGTATGTACTTGTGTATGACAAAACTTATGAAGGTGACATAGGAATGGGGAAACTGAGGTAGAGACTTGGAGAAGAGATGTAGGATCTAGTGTGTGTGCCTCATGAGGGGTGGGGATATATGTGTCATTTAATGAGGAAATGGGTGGGTGAGTGATTAGTGCAGGTGAGGCTTCCATGCCGGTGCAAAGGAAGGCCTGGATGGCAGGCGAGTAGGCTGGGATGCCTGTTGGAGGAGGGATGGCCCCTCACCCCGCAGGGCTTGAGCTGTCTCTCTCCTTCCGGTGCAGCCATCGACCTCATCAACAACCTGCTGCAGGTGAAGATGCGCAAGCGCTACAGCGTGGACAAGTCTCTCAGCCACCCCTGGTTACAGGTGATGCAGGGGCGGGGCTGAGAGCGAAGTGGGAGGGGCTGACCCATTGGCTGGGTTAGAGGAAGGGGTGGAGCCATATCTCCTATTGGCTGCTAAGGTAGTGAAGGAGGTAGGTACATTTTTCATGGACGTGGAACGTGGCTGAGTCTCCCATTAGCTGGGCTGTAGAAGGGGGTGGAGCTAATTGGCTGGGTAGTTTGTGAAGGGTGCGCCTTCACCTTCCCTCGTACCCGGCTTCTCACTGGCAGGGCAGATCATATGGGGGCGAAGCTCTGGCCGCTACTGCCTGCCCTTGGTGCAGCACCCAAACTAACCCCTGTTCTCCTCCGCCCAGGAGTACCAGACGTGGCTGGACCTCCGAGAGCTGGAGGGGAAGATGGGCGAACGGTACATCACGCACGAGAGTGACGATGCGCGCTGGGAGCAGTTCGTGGCAGAGCACCCACTGCCCGGGCCGGGGCTGCCAGCCGACGGGGAGCTCGGTGGGAGCCTCCCACCCCGGGACCACGAGATGCAGGGGCTGGCCGAGCGCATCAGTGTCCTCTGAGGCCTCGTGCTCCCGCCCTGGCTGCCTCGTGATGCTCTCCTCCTGTCTTCGGAGAGGGGCCCTCCACGCCTTCCCAGCGATGAACTGTTCTAGGGGAAGCAGCTTCCAGCCCAAACTGGACACGCCCCGGGGGAGGGGCATGGCGGGGCTGGGGGCAGGGGCCGGGGTTATTTACAAAGCTAATTCCCCAGCAATTAAAACGGACTCATCCCTGGCCCAATGGCCTTGATCTTTGGCCACACCCCACTCTCCTATCATTAGTTTGTTGTTCACCCAGATGGAGTTCACCTGGAAAGAAGATGTGATGGAGGAGGGATGGGGGAGGAGCACTGAAGGGAGAGGAGTTTTGGAAGGAGGACTAACTGGGGTAAAAAATATACAGAGGGAGCACCGCCAGGAGGGAAGACGAGAAGGGGGAACAGTGTGGAGGAGCATAGAGAGGAGAGGGAAGAGTAATGGAGGAGAGATGGAAGGAATATGATCGGAGGGGGGAAGGATTTATAGAAAAGCAAGTAATCTCATGGCTTAACGGTTTAATTTTTTATTTGGTGTTATTTCTACTAATCACAACTATTAATAACAATGCGGTTAGCACAAGTCTGGTCCATGGTAGAAAGCTGATACACAATAGTTGGTATTTTCTTTTAAATTGATGCAATGACTTGTCTACACACTGAATTGCTCATTCGTTGGTTCATCCATTTGTCACACTGTGCTGGATGATGCTGGGGACACGGTGGTGACTGAGACAGCCCAGGTCCTGCCTTCAGGGGGGTTCACCATCCAGTGGAGGAGACAGACCTGTTCCCTGTGAGTGATGACCCAGAGTGGGGAGGGCTGGAATGGGAGAGCCCAAGAGGGTGGGGCAGCCTAGAGGGAGCCTGGGGGTCTGTGGGGCAGCTCTTCTGAGCTGACTTTTTTTTTTTTTTTAATATGTATTTATTTATTTTGGCTGCACCAGGTGTTAGTTGCGTTATGCGCGATCTTCGTCGCGGTAGGCGGATCTTTAGTTGAGGCATGCGGGATCTAGTTCCCTGACCAGGGATCGAACCTGTGCCCCCTGCATTGGGAGCGCGGAGTCTTAACCACTGGACCACCAGGGAAGTCCCTGAGCTGACTTCTTAAGGTTCACCTTGGCCCTGAGGTTGTAGACAGAGGGAACCTCTCTCCTCCTTTGACCCCTGCCCTTCAGCTCCCTAGCTCCCCATTGTCACTCAGATTTTTGGCCCTACAGCTGAAGGCAAGCGATCAGAGCATGCACTTAGACAAGTTCTCTTTACACCTTGGTCACGCTTGGAGTTACACGCCATAGTTAGAGATTTTCCTGAGCCCCATAAAAACAGGGTGGTATTTAGCAGCCAATTTAGGCTAGTACCCAGAGCTTACGCTCCAAGTCTTCCCAATTTATATCAATTAGTCCATCTGCTGGTCGGTTCCAGAGTTGCACCTCTTTAGTTTGAAAAAGCTAAATGAACTTCAGTCAATGAGGATCTCCAAATGAGCCAGAACACCTCCGAGGCATAATCCAAGCCAATACTATGGGGGAATATCTCTTAGACTCCATCCTGAATGCTTCTCCTAAAACTGACTGGTCTAAAATCCAGGAGTGTAGACAACAGAGACCCAAATCCATCTGCAATGATAGAGCCAGTCCAGGAAATGTAGGGAAAGGCCTGGTCCTTGACAATCACACTGCTTCTATCGTGGCCACGAGTTTTGTCAACATTCTGAGACCAAAAATTAGAGACGTGATGAAAAACATCATGTTAGCTGGAGAAATGCCTTGATTCCAGAACTCCAAGAGAGCCCAACATGAGAATGCAGGAAAAAAAAAAAAATCCACACAATCCAGTTTAAGACCCTGCTACTTAAACAATGGGAGAAAAAAAAAAAAGGTCCATCCTTTCAGGGCCATCACAAAACACTAAACCAAATCTTGATAGAGACAGCTATAGGTACTGTAAAGAAAAGGGACATTGGATTTGAGACTGTCCAGCTTTAAAATACAGAACGGAATTGGATTCAGTCTCCTCAGGGACTCCCAGCAGATTTTTTCCTCTGTGTCCATAAACACCCTTCAACCCACAGAGAGAAATAACCATTCTTATTAATGGATGTGCTAGCCCCGGCTTTGTAGATACAGGGGCCACCTCACCCCCTTAAGTATCTCATAGTCCCCCCACCCCTTACCCTCCCTCGGTGCCCAGCAATGATTTTTAAATTTATTTATTTGATTTATTTATTCATGGCTGCGTTGGGTCTTCGTTGCTTCTTTAGTGGCTTGCTTCTTGGGGGCTACTCTTCGTTGCGGTGTGCAGGCTTCTCACTGCAGTGGCTTCTCTTGTTGCGGAGCACGGGCTCTAGGCGCGCGGGCTTCAGTAGTTGTGGCGCATGGGCTTCATTGCTCCGCGGCATGTGGGATCTTCCCGGACCAGGGCTTGAACCCGTGTCCCCTGCATTGGCAGGCAGATGCTTAACCACTGCGCCACCAGAAAAGCCCCCTGCCCAGCAATGATTGCCATGAGATGCCACAATTTGCCACACCGTTGTCTAAGCCACTCTCCGTCCGTCTCGTTAGGCCCCTTACTACCCAGCACAGTTTCTTACTCAGATTATTCCAATAAGTCTTTCAGGAAGGGATATTTTATCAGTTGGGAACATTAACATTTCATGTTCACAAGAGAGCCTATTTTTCCCAGTCCCTGACTGCCACTGTCCATCTTAGATCACTAATCTCCCTCACCCCTCAGAAAAAAACCCATCAACCTCTCCCTGAGGCCCACAGAGTCAAGATATGCTGACCCCAACTCCTGATTCTCTTTGGGCCTCCAACTCAGCAAACATAGGGTGCATCTCAGAGGCTGAGCCTCTTAAAGTGGAAATAGATTTTTTTCATGTCCCTCCTGAAACCACCTTCACACGCTCTGACACACTCAACCCATCATTCAAGGCCTCCTCATACCCACCTCCAGCCCCTGCAACACTCCCATCTTGACTGTCAAGAACCCCAATGTTGGAAATTCCCTGGCGGTCCAGTGGTTAGGACTCTGTGCTTTTACTGCCGAGGGCCTGGGTTCAATCCCTGGTCGGGGAACCAAGAAGAACCCCAATGTTTCCATTGGGATACTGGCTAGTTCGAGACCTCTAGGCCATAAATAAAATAGTCAAACCTTGGTTCCCGAGAGCTCCCGATCCATACACCTTCCTGGCCAGCCTCTATTCCTTCCAACACCCCCCAATTCACAGTCTCTCTTTGTTTTCACCTGGGAACGTCAACAATATACACGGACAGGTATGTCTCAAGGACTCACTGAAGCTCCTATTTACTTTTCTCAGACGCTGAGTGTAAATTTGAAGGATTTGGTTTTCCCTTGCAGTTCCTCTCTAATCCAAAACGTGGATCATCTTCTTGTCTGTTCTGTTCATTTCAACAGCTCACTCACTGCCACTCAATATCTACCCCGTGCCCTTGCCCATAGGGACGCAAGATATCTGGGGACAAATTACAACTATGTAAGCCACAAGTACACTATTTAGTACATGACCTTGCACCTGAAGGTAAAACCTTATCCACAGAACGCATTTATCCCATCATTAATTTCATCTTCACCCAAGACTGAAATGCAACTCCAGTGGTTTCTGGGTCTGTTACGGGTTGAATTGTGTCCCCCAAAATATATGTGAAAGTCTTATCCCCCAGTATCGGAGAATGTGACCTGATTTGGAAAATAGGATCGTTGCAGATGGATTGAGCATTGTCCCACATACTCCCTTCCAAGACCCCTCCCAACTCAGTGCTCCATTGTTACAGGAAGTTCTCCCTGCCCCCACCATCTATGAATCAGGATTCATGTGCTCCTTTTATTCAATACAACTTCCCTAATGGCCCCTTCATGGGACTCAGTTTCTGTAATCACTGAACTTTAAATGACGCCATAACAACCATAATGGCAGGAACCACCTCCTCATTGAACTCGCCTGGGTTTTCCAGCTATCACAATATTACTAATCCCGAGTCAACAGATGTCACTGACAATGTCTCTTGGTGTCAGTGGCATCGCGCCTCTTGTGACTCATCTCATGGTCCCAGTCCTGTCCCTGCATCTTCTCCTTGGTTTTCCACCTTTAATCAACATTTGTTTTCTGACCACTCAAATACATAAGGCAATTATTTCCACGAGTCTTGGATTGCCCCCCAATGATTCGTAATTTACACGTGGCGACTTCGCAGCCCTTATCAGCGTTTCAATTTCCCTTCATTCTATCAATACCTCAGAATTTACTCTTTCTCCTGTCAAACCCCCAACTCCTCACAAACGTGAGAGATCCGCCAAATCCTGTGGAGGCTGAAAATCATGCAGACACAAGATCCAGGATGTCTGTAATCTCCTTTTTCATCAGGACCCAAAGAAACCTTGGGATAAGAAACCAAATGCTTGGGAGTAAACTCCAAGGATTTCATCTGGCCTCTGACCATGTTTGGACAACTCTTCAGGGGTTTCCAGGGAAGGGACTTGTGTGCTGCGGTTGGAAGTAACCCCAGGAACTTCCTGGAACCAGGAAGTTCCAGGTTCATCCCCAGGAACTCTGCAGACATCATCGTCATCAACATCAAAAGGCCAACAAGGAAATCCACAAAATTGCTACCGCTGTTCTGACTCCACCAACCAAGGATCTCTCTTCACCTCCTTCTTGGAACCCTCTCAAATGGCTGCCCTCTGGTCTCAAATCTTGATTTTACTCCCTTATTCAACCATGAATAATTCTCTTTTTGTCTTCCTAGGAATACCCATCTTCAAATGGCCAGAACCCTAAGTCAGCTCCAGATCCAACATTTTACACAGCAAATGGTTCAGCTGGTCTTGCACAAACAGCAGAGATGAAAACCAATCCTGACATCACCCCAGATACTTACTACTAAGAAAATCTTGTTTGAGAGAGAGTTTTCCATGTCCCCTTTCATCAGCCTGATCATCTCCCCATTGTTGGTAAATTAAGGTAATGTAAGGACAGTCTACATCTGTCTTAAACAAGAGGCAGGGGGGACATCCCTGGTGGTCCAGTGGGTAAGACTCCATGCTCCCAATGCAGGGGGCCCGGGTTCGATCCCTGGTCAGGGAACTAGATCCCGCATGCATGCCACGACTAAGATCCCGCGTGCGGCAACTAAGACCCGGCGCAGCCAAAATAAATAAGTAAATAATAATAATAATAATATAATAAAACAAGAGGGGGATTAAATAAAGTTTATCTCTACTAAAACCCAGACTCATTTTTTCTCCTTGGGACTCACTAGATTATTTTTAACTTATTTATCAGACCCTTCTGTGGCTCTTTATACATGGAAGGCACTGCTCCAAGCACTTGACAAACATCTCCCTTAATCCTCATAACAACTCTATGAGGTAGACAGTATTACAACTCCGATTATATAGCTAAGGAAATTGAGGCACAGAGAGGTTAAGCACGTTTCCCAAGGTCACACAGCTAGAAAGTGGCAGAGCTAGGGCTCACCCCAGGCAGTCTGGTTCTGGAGTCTTTGCTCTCAGTCACCAACATTGTCTCTCCAGTTCAGGACCAGAAGGTAACCTGGGATCATAAAAGAGGGAGGGTCTTACATGATCTTCCGGGCCCTGGCTTTTAGGGAGTCAAGGTCTGTCTGAGAAATGGGTATGAATTTTGAAGCTGAATCTTGAAGGTTGTAGGGACGCACACTCGGCGTAGTGACACTGGCTGGCCGCCTGAGGGGGCGCCAGCCCCGCTCGCGGAGCCAGGGGAGGGAGGAGAGAACCTTGGAAACGAACGTCAGGCTCAGACTCTTATGAACCACAGAACGTTGAGAACAGAGCATCTTAGAAGGCTGAGAACAAAGCCTCTTAGAACGTAGAACAAAGGCCCCTGGAATCGTAGAATGGTGAGCGCAAAGCCTCACAGCATCGGGGAGACAAAAGACGCTTAGATTCTGTTCGGGTGGAATCATAGGATCTTACAGCCAGGGTCTTATAATTCCAGAATTTGGGACATGACCGATCTTAAACTCTTAGACGTAAGACTGGCTACCGAATTTGAAAGGCCCAGTGCAAAATGAAAATGCGAGGTCCCTTTTCAAAAAAATAAGAATTTCAAGACAGTAACAGCAGAATATTAAACCAAGCTCGGGGCCCTTCTAAGCCGGTCGTATGCCCGTGAAGCCGGCCTCGCTTAGAAGCACAATTTTATGGGAGGATTACCAATTTTTAGTGGTCTGGCCCTCTAGTTTTACAGCTGAATGTCTGGGAAGGCTTCCTGGAAGAGCAGGCAAAATCAGCACTCGACTCTCAAACCCTTTCCGCCCCCCCGCTCAGCCTCAGAAGCTGAAGGTTACGAGGGGTGGGGGGAGAGGAGCAGCTGCCAAAATGTCACGGGGACAGATTCTCTATTTATAGATCACCCCTGCCCCTCTCGCGGGACAGTCCAATGGTAGCCAGACCTCTCCTGCAAGGGGGCGGAACCAGCTGCGGGGGAGACAAGGACCAATGACATCGGGGCAAGGGCAGACTTGTTTCATTCTGACGCGTGGGGGCATGGCCAGGGCCCAAAGGGAGGTGAGAAGGGGGGCGTGGCGAAGAGGCCAGTAAGCAGAGCGAGTAGGGAGCTGCGAGCATGCGTCGCGTTGGGGGGCGCGGGTGCAGAGCCGAGCATCTTCGTAAGGAAGGGTACCAGCCAATAAGCGATGGTTGCTCTGTCGCCGGGGGCGTGGCCATGCAGATAAGGCGCTGGTGGGCGGCCCAATGGGCGGGCGCCTATGCAGATGAGACGGTGACAGCCGGGCCAGCGGGCGGGCGGGCAGGCGGGCTCTTGGGGCGGGGAGGTGGGACCGGGAGAGGGGTGGCCGCGGGGCCCGGCCGGGCTGGGGCGGGGGGCCGCAGCCATGATCCGGGCCTTCTCCTTCCCGGTGAGCCCCGAGAGGGGTCGGCTGCGGGGCTGGCTGGAGGGCAGCCTGGCCGGGCTCTGCGAGTTACACTGGCTCCGGGAGAGGCAGGAGTACCGCGTGCAGCAGGCGCTGCGGCTGGCCCAGCCCGGAATGGGGGGCGCCGAGGCCGAGGACGAGGAGGACGCCGACGAGGACGAAGATGCGGCGGCGGCGCGCCGGGCCGCAGCGGCTCTGGAAGAGCAGCTGGTGAGGGGCCGCCTGTCCGTCCGTCCCTCTGCCCCCGTCTGTGTCTGTCTGTCCGCCTGTCTCGGTTGGATGCTCAGACACCCGTCCGGGTGGGGGAGGGAGGAGGGGGAAAGGAGAGGGGGGGTGGGGCTGGAGGGTCGGGGCGGCGGGCGGGATCAGGCCTCCCCGCCCCCAAACTGGGGAAGGGGGTTGCATTGCCTCGGCCGGACCCTCAGGCCCATTCCCTACACCCCTTCCCCAAAGAAAATCCATCTGGGCACCAAGTATGTGTCAAGCCCAGGCTGAGTATTTGGCAGGCGTTGTCTTCTTGCAGCTTGGGGGACAGGGGGTGATAGTTCCCACTTCACAGAGAAAAAAACCCTGAGTCTCAGAGAAGGCAAACGACTCACCCAAGGTCACACGGCAGGATCCAAACATGCCTCTCTCCCGGCCTCCATACCGGGGCCCCGACTTCCCTAAGTCCTGGTGTGCTTGGAGATCTCCGGAGGGGGCGGGGAGGGGGGAGGGGCTCCTCGGGCCTCCTGAGGGAGGGATTGCTGCTGAGAGGA
Organism: Eubalaena glacialis; assembly: GCF_028564815.1. Classification (NCBI taxonomy): domain Eukaryota; kingdom Metazoa; phylum Chordata; class Mammalia; order Artiodactyla; family Balaenidae; genus Eubalaena; species Eubalaena glacialis. The sequence goes on along the minus strand of NC_083733.1, from coordinate 60,835,084 downwards.
AGTTCACAGTCCCTTAGGATCCACGGTGATCTTGACCCTCTGTGACACTTTCCCTCCTTTCCTACCTGGCCACAGCCCTGGTTAAGCCAAGAGGTGGCAGATTGAGGCAGCATGGGTGTCTGACTTCTAGATTCCCTGGGTGCTCTGATGGTGGAAGATGAGGCAGAGGTCTCCAGAATGACTTAAGGAGCATCACCCCTCTTTCCCTCTCTATGCCATTTCTTAATTCTCCTGACCTCTTCCTGTGTTTCTTGCACTCTTTTCCCAACTGCCACATCTCTGTGACTTTGTGTCTATTTCTCCGTCTTTCTCAATCCTCTGTCTCTCTATCTCTGTCTTCCTGGCCTTCCCTTCTCGCATTTCTGCACCTCTCTCTCTTCCTGCCCCACATCCTTGTCCCTCTCTCTCTTCCCCTCCCCCCAGCCCGCCAGGCCCCAGACCCGGGCTTCACTTGCTGATCCCATCCCCAAGCCTGTGTGTGGTCAGAGCTTCCCGTTTGGGGAAACCTGAGCCGAGGTAGTGGGGGGAGGGGGCTCTCCCTGCTACTGACCTCGACTGCCCCCTCCCCAGATGGAGAATGGGGAGGAATTCTGAAGCCAGACTCTGGGGCTGCAAGCCCAGTCCCTCCCCCCCAGCCCCCCCACCCCCGGCGGGGAGAGGGACCCTGCACATTCTTCTCTGGAAACAGAAACAGCTGTGGGAGGCCTCACCCCCTCCCAAAGTTAGAGACGCGTTGTAGGGGCCTTCACCAGCTCACCCCACCCCGAGCTGGCTGGGCTTGGGAAGGCACCTCCCACCCCTCCAAGGAGAGGGAGAAAGCATGCGGATGGGCCAGCTGTGTCCTGCCTCCCTCTCCCTCATCCTCCGCCTCTCTCTGCCTCAGTCTCCCCCTTCTCTGCCCCTCTGTCTACCCCCCAGCCCTCAGTATCTCCCCAACGAGGTGGTAGTGGAGGGGCCTCTTCCCCCCACAATCTCCAGGCAAAGCTCCGTCCCAGCGTCAGGGAGGAGGCGGTGGCAGGCAACGGGAAGGAGACAGCGCCACTGAGGGAGGAGCAGAGAAGCGCTAAATATAAACTCCTCTGGTGTTGGGGGTTCCTGGGTCCTTCCAAAGAGGGGGTGGGAGCCTCCTCTGATCCCTGAGTCTCTGTTGTGTGATGCTTACCCCTCCCACTCCTCCACCCCCCTCCCAGGAATACACTCCCTTTGAAGCAAGAAAGACGGAAGCCAGAGTTGATTCGTTTCTAATAGGAATGATGGGGATGAAGGGAAAGATTAGGGGTATCTCAGAGAAAAGAGGCAAGAATCCTGAATGGGGGCAGGAGTCCTGTTCTCTCCCACCAAGGAAAATGGTCCCCTTCCAGCAAGAAGGATTAAAGTTAGACTTGCAGAAGGACTTCCTAACAGAGATAAAGGGAATTGGACACAGATTAGGGGCATGTGAGTGGGGGCAGCCAAGGTCTGGGAAAGTTTGGGCAAAGGGGTCTCCAGGGGTCTGAACCACATTCGTGTTAAACCTGCCTGAGCTGGAGAGCCTCAGGCCCACTTGCTGAAGGGCTTGCAAAAAAAGGATAAGGGGCATTGTGGGTAGGCAGGGAGCCAGACTCAGGCCAAGGACCTTCTGGTCTTTTAAAGATTCATCCCTTTGCAGCTGGAAGAAATGAGGTCAGACTTACAAATGGGGGGGGATGTAGACTAGGGGGGTGCTTGCGGGGGTCCAGGCACAGGGGAGGAGGAGGCCTCTGCTGTTTACCTTCCAAACTCCTACTCTTCCCTGCAGTGGAAGAACTGAAATTAGACCTGCAGAACTTACCGAAAAAAAAAAAATCTTTTTTCACTTATTTCTAATTACACAAGTAAAACATGATTTTATATTTTCCTTGTTAGAAATTCATAGCTTTCATGTAATAATAAAAGCCAGCATTTATTAAGTGCCTAAAAGGAACTGCTGTTTAAACTCATTTAATCCTCACAACAACCTCATAGGAGAGGGAGTCGAATGATGCCCATGTTACAGATGAGGAAACTAAGGCCCAGAGAGGTGAAGTAACCTGCTTAAGGTCACACAGCTGGGAAGTGGCAGAGCTGAATTTGAACCCTGGCAATTTGGCTCCCAGCCATGCCTCCATAAACACTTCATCCTACCATCCAATCCCCTCATCCCTCCCTTGACCCCCTAAATGCACCTTCTCCCCTGTGATCACCACCATTGTCACCCTGGTGTGAGTTCTGCATCTATGCGCAGAAACAGCTTACATACCAAGAAACGTAGAGTTCACTTTGCTTTTTTTCAAATTCCAGTTTCTTGGGTGAGGTGTCAGAGACTATGGGCAGTGGTTCTCAAAGTGTGGCCCGCTGGACCACTAGCAGCATCACTGGGGAACTTGTTAGAAATGCAAATTCTCAGGCTTCTGCCTGGAATCAGAAGCTCTCGAGGTCGGACCCAGTAATTTAGGTTTTAACACGACCCCCAGGTAGTTCTGATTCACCCTTATACTATACATTCTGCATTTTTCTTTTTCCACTCCATGATAGGTCTTGGAGATGGTTCTATATAGAAATTGCCTCGTTCCATTTTAACAGCTGTATAGTATTCTGCAGTATTCATTCATTCCTTCCCCAAACATTTCCTGAGCACCTACTTTGTGCCAGGAGCTGTTCTAGACACTGGGGCGGGTTGGGGGGGTGCGTGTGGAGGGGGCGGAAGGCACAGCAGTATACAAAACAGACAAAAATCTCTGCCCTCCTGGGGCTGGGGCTGACAATCTAGTGAGAAAGACAATAAACAAATAGCCTGATATGTCACTTTAAGTCAGGAGGTCATTACTGCTATGTTGGAAGAAAGGCAGGGCAACTCAGGTGCAGAATGGTCAGGAGTTATTTTGGAAAGAGTGGTCAGAGAAGGGAGCATGTAGCAATCTGGATGAAGCAAGGGAGAGAGCCAGGAGGGTATGCTGGGGAAACACATCCCACCGAGGTAGGAACATGTGTGATATGTTCAGGAAACAGCAAGGAGGCCAGTGTGGCTCCAGCAGAGTGGGGGGCATGATTAGTGGGGGACAGGTTATGGGGTATAGGGGCGGTCCTTGATGTTTTTTAGCCACCCCTGAGGCTGCACAATTCGGCTGCATTCCTGGCTTCTGCTCAAAGATGACACCACCCTGAGCATCTCTGTACACCCAGGGCAGGAGCCCAAAGTGGAACGATTTGTTGACTTTCCTCCCATAAACAAGCCCAGATGGGGGCTTCTGTTCTAGGGGGGAGGGGTGGGGACTGGGGCCCAGGAGAGCAGCCAAAGGAGTAGGAAGCTGCGGGGCGGGGGCGGGGGGGGGCGTTGTCTGCGGGGGAGCCGGCCAGTCTTTCTGCCCTAAATAGGCAAGGCTGGGCGTCTGCCCTCTCAGCCCCTCCTTCCTCCTTCCCTCCCTCCTGACGCCTGCCGTCCAGACAAGCCGCTTTTGTCTGAGGGTCAACCGTCTGCCTGAGGCTGCCACCACCTCTGGCCTCACCCAGATCCGCGTGAGACTCTTCCTGGCTCTGGCCCTGTTTTCCAAAATGGGGTTAAGTCCTAGTGTCTTGGAGACCCCATCTGTGTTGCTTCAGCCCCTACCCCCACCGCGTCATAGTCACTCCCCTTTTAAAGGGTTTTCACCTTCATTTATCCACATCTGATAGGAAATGGTCTTTTCCTGCAGCAAGGATCCAAGGTAGACTCCATCGAAATTTCCCATGGGGATGCAGAGCTGCGGCAGACAATGGGGGCTTCTGGGTGGGAATGGAGCAAGGGCAGGAGGAGGATGTGGTCCCTGCTGGGGGCAAAGGAACCCGTTGGGGTTCACCGCTGTAGTACAATACCACTAAGGCTAGATTCACAGAAGGACTTTCCAGTAGGCATGGGGGGGATTCTTTCTGAGAGGAGGAGCAAAGATTTATGAGTCATGGTCAGCCTATGTCATCCAAATGAGGGAAAGAGTCAGTCTGCAGCAGGGGAATTCCCTGGTGGTGCAGTGGTTAAGAATCCGCCTGCCAATGCAGAGGACACGGGTTCGAGCCCTGGTCCAGGAAGATCCCACATGCCGCGGAGCAACTAAGCCCCTGCGCCACAACTACCGAGCCTACGCTCTAGAGCTCGCGTGCCACAACTGCTGAAGCCTGTGCGCCTAGAGCCCATGCTCTGCAATGAGAAGACCCCACTCGCCACAACTAGAGGAAGCCCGCGCACAGCAACAAAGACCCAACTCAGCCAGAGATAAATAAATAAATTTATTTTTTTAAAAATCTGCAGCAGGAAGGACTTAAGGAAGACTTGCAGAAGGACCTTCCATTGGTGATAAGGAGCAGTGGGGGGAAGATAGGAGCATGTGAGAAACGAGAGTCAAAGTCTGGGAGAAGGCAGACGAATGAATGGCTAAGAGATCTGCTAGGTCCTCAACACCAACTTTTAGCAGTGAACTGCCCTTACAGCAAGAAGACCTGAAGTTACACTCAAAGAGGGACATTCTAATAGGGGTTAAGGGGCCATGAGCGCCAGATAGAGGGAAGAGCTGATAGGGAGGGGACAAGGGATGCGGACTTCTGAAGACTTATCACTCACACTTAAGAGGGAACGAGGTGACTGCAGCATGAGGGACTAGAGTTAGACAGCCAGAGAACTTTCTAATGGGATGAAGGGACAGAGATCTTGAGGGGGATCCTGGAACTTGGGTACTCTTTTACCTTTTAGAAATCACAGCCTCCCTGTCAAAGTGAAACTCTGCCCATGAGCTCCTAGAATAGGGGACCAGCTGGCAGAGGACTCGGGGGTACTTCTGACCATCTTGCTTTCCCCACCTCATCAGGAGGCCTTGCCCGGGCTCATCTGGGACCTGGGCCAGCAGCTGGGAGACCTGAGCCTGGAGTCTGGGGGCCTGGAACAGGAGAGTGGGCGCAGCTCGGGTAAGCATGGCTAGAGGTAGTGGGGTCTGCCTGGGACACCCCACCCCGCTGTCTCCTGTTTCTCAGGCTCCCTACTCTATGCCTCTTGATCTCCTCCTTTCTTCCCCACCCCTGGTTTCCCCTTTCAGGCCCCCCTGATTGTCTCTCCCCTTCTTTTTGGAATCCAGGCTTCTATGAAGACCCCAGCTCCACAGGAGGTCCGGACTCACCACCCTCGACCTTCTGTGGGGACAGTGGCTTCTCCGGATCTGGCTCGTATGGACGCCTGGGTCCCTCTGAACCCCGGGGCATCTATGCCAGCGAGAGGCCCAAGTCCCTAGGTAAGGTGGGTGGGGTTGGGCCCCCCGAGAGCCAGGGAATGGACAGTAAGAGGATGCTTTTAAGCACAAGCATCTGAGTCAGACCAACCTGGATTCGAATTCTGGCTGTGACAGTCCCTTTTTGTGTGATTTTGAGCATGTTGCTTCTTTCTGGCCCTCTGTTTCTCCATCTGTTAAAATGGGATTAATGACAGCACCTACTTCATAGGGAAGTTTTGACTATTCAGTGAGCCTCTGCCCTAAGACATTGAACTTGGCACATGGTAGCCATTAGGTAAACAAAAATTGCTGTTCATTTATTCAAGTAAGTTTCTGAGTCCCTACTATGTGCATTCCTAGCACATATCCTAGGGGTGAGGGATACAGCAGTAAAATCACTGTCTTCATGAAGCTGACATTCTAGTGGGAGAAATAGATAATATACAAGACAAATAAGTAAAATACCCGGGATATTAGATATTGACATGTACCATGTAAAGAAAATTAGGGAAGGGGACGACGGCGTGTCCCTTGGAGTTGGGGAGGGAACTCCAATTTTAGAAAATAGGGCCGGAGAGGACGTCATTGAGACTGTGACATTTGAGTGGCGCCCTAAAGTAAGTGAGGGAGTGGACCAAGCAGATACCCTGAGGGAGGAATAGTTCAGGCAGCAGGAACAGCAAGTACAAAGGCCCTGAGGCTGGAGCGTGACTGGCCCGTTCATCCAGGTCAGTGTAGCTGAAAACCTATAAATGTAGAGGAGTTGGAGGTCAGAGACACAGATGCAGGACAGACCATTCAAGGTCTTATAGGCCACTGTTAAGATTTGGTTATCAACCTAGTGTGCGAGAAGGGGTGAGAGCAGGTCGTGTGTGTGTGTGTGTTTGTCTTGTTTTTAATGGGAGTGGGAGAGTAGGAGAGGCGGTGGGCAATTTGCCCCTCCTAGGCTCACTGGGAAAGGGCTTTGAGAGCCTCTCTTCCTTTTTGCCTCCCTCCCCTAGGAGACGCCAGTCCCAGTGCACACGAGGCGGTGGGCGCTCGGGCAGCCGTGCCCCGGTCCTTCTCGGCGCCCTACCCGACGGCTGCGGTCCCGGAGGCCTGCTCCTCCGCGGAGCGACGAGCCCGCGCGGGGCCCTTCCTGACCCCCAGCCCCCTGCACGCCGTGGCGCTGCGCAGCCCGCGGCCGTGCAGCCGTCCTCCCCCGGACTCGCCAGACGCCGCGGGCTCCGGGCGGCCCCTGGACGGCTACATCTCGGCGCTCTTGCGCAGGCGCCGCCGCCGGGGGGCGGGCCAGCCCCGGACCAGTCCCGGGGGCGCGGACGGGGGCCCGCGGCGCCAGAACAGCGTGCGCCAGCGGCCGCCCGACGCGTCCCCGCCCCCCGGAGGCGCGCGGTCCGCGCCGGAGCCCCCGGTGGAGCGCGCGGTGGGCCGTCCCGCCAGCCCGGCCCCCTTGGGCCGCGGCTGGGCTTCGCCATGGGAGTCGGAGGCGGCCCCCGAGCCCGCCGCACCGCCCGCTGCCCCCGAGCCCCCCGACAGCCCGGCCGAGGGCCGCCTGGTGAAGGCACAGTACATCCCAGGCGCGCAGGCCGCCACCCGCGGCCTCCCCGGCCGCGCGGCGCGCCGCAAAGCGCCCCCACTGACCCGCGGCCGCAGCGTGGAGCAGTCCCCACCGCGGGAGCGTCCCCGGGCCGCGGGCCGCCGCGGACGCATGACCGAGGCTTCGGGCCGCCGGGGCTCCCCCAGGGCTCGCAAGGCCGCTCGCTCCCAGTCCGAGACCAGCCTTTTGGGCCGCGCCGCCGCGGTTCCTCCGGGTCCCCCCAAGTACCCTACAGCCGAAAGAGAAGAGCCTCGGCCGCCACGGCCCCGCCGTGGTCCAGCGCCCACTCTCGCGGCTCAGGCCGCGGGGTCCTGCCGCCGCTGGCGCTCCACGGCCGAGATCGACGCTGCCGATGGGCGCCGAGGCCGGCCCCGCGGTCCCGCCGCCCGAGGCCCGGGTCCTGGCCCATCGCCGTCAGCTCCTCAGCGCCGTTTGCTCTATGGCTGCGCGGGCAGCGACTCGGAGTGCTCGGCCGGGCGCCTGGGGCCCCTCGGACGCCGGGGCCCGACAGGCGGTATCGGCGTCGGCTACGGGGAGAGTGAATCTAGCGCCAGCGAGGGGGAGTCGCCTGCCTTCAGCTCCGCATCCAGCGACTCCGATGGCAGCGGTGGCCTCGTGTGGCCGCAGCAGTTGGTGGCAGCCACCGCGGCCTCCGGGCCAGGGGCTGGTGCAGGTGGAGGGGCGCCCGCGGGCCCCGCCAAAGTCTTTGTGAAGATCAAGGCTTCCCACGCGCTCAAGAAGAAGATATTGCGTTTCCGTTCGGGTTCTCTCAAGGTCATGACTACAGTGTGAGTTTAGAGGTTTGCTTGGGCTCCCCCTTCATGGCCTCTGCACCACCACACCCCCAATCACTGACCCTTCTACACCTCCCTTCCAAAGACCACCATTTTCTCTGCTTCCAAAGACCCTTCCTCACTGTCCCATCCACTGCAGTCTTGGTTGAAAAGGCTCCCCCTCCACCACAGGGAGGAATGGGGGAGGAGCCCTGTTTGACCCAGTTCAGCTGCTGGCTCTGCAGCCCTTGGGCAAGAAAGTTCCCTTTCTGTGGGCCTCACTTTCTTCATCTGTACTATGGGTGTACTATGGTATGCAGCAGGGGTAATTCAGTTTGAATTTCCCCATTTTAGTTTAGACACTTAGTCCGTTTGTTCCCCTTCATTTCTCTCGCTGAGCCTTCTTATTCCTCCTTTCCATGCCCAGATATGGCCCCCCCTCATTCACAAAGTGCCCCCCTCCATGTCCCTGGACCCGTAGGATACCCCCTTAGCACCCTGGTCAGAGACTCTGTGTCTGACCCAGACGGTGCCTGCAGAGTGCCCTGGGAAGGGAAGGAGCACTGACTTTGGGGTTTTGAGGGTCAAGTAGGAGTTGGTAACACCTGGAAAGAAAGACTCTTTCACCTCCCTCCCTGGACAGATATGGAGGATTGGGGGGTAGAAGAGGGGAAGGAAGATGGCTTCTATCTCGTGCCACCCTCTGTGAGAGGGAGTGGGGGGAGAACAGGATGACCCTCAGTTCCGATCCAGTATTTTTTTTCTTTTTTTAAACTTACTGTATTTATTATGACGATGGTGACTCCCCAGTGCACAGGGGGGCCAGAATCTGTGTGTTTCTCTAACCTCTTTGTAAATAAATGCACAGTGTTACATACGTGGTGGTGGACTCTCCTTCTGTGGCTAAATGGGCTTTTCCTTTGGACTGATATTTATTGAGCAACTACTGTTTGCTTTGGGTATGGTAGTGTCCAGAACCAGATGGCAGATCCCAGGGTAGGTCTCAATAGCATTTTCTTACCATTGAATATTTTACTTCAATGACTCTGACCTTTGGTTGAGTTTTTTTTTTTTTTAATTTTATTTATTTATTTATTTACTTATTTACTTATGGCTGTGTTGGGTCTTCGTTTCTGCGCGAGGGCTTTCTCTAGTTGCGGCATGTGGGGGCCACTCTTCATCGCGGTGCGCGGGCCTCTCACCGTCGCGGCCCCTCTTGTTGCGGAGCACAGGCTCCAGACGCGCAGGCTCAGCAATTGTGGCTCACAGGCCTAGTCGCTCCGCGGCATGTGGGATCTTCCCAGACCAGGGCTCGAACCTGTGTCCCCTGCACTGGCAGGCAGATTCTCAACCACTGCGCCACCAGGGAAGCCCCTTTGGTTGAGTTTTGTTTGGTCATAAATATGGTTTCATAAAATGGAAATAATAAAGAAATAAAAAACAAAAATTTTTAAAATGGAAATAATATAGGTAAAGGGACATCCCCAAATGCCTTCTCTCAGAAGTCATCATAATCAGTTTGATGTGCATCCTTGTATGTTTTCCTTTATGTGTTTGCATACATATATGACTCTTGTAGCTATATAAATATATGTAACTATTTATGTGCATATACATATAGTTATACTCTGTATAGGTAAAACTATATATTTACATAAATTGAGCCATATGTATGCATTGTTTATCAATTTTTTTGTTATCTGTGCCTGGAGATTTCTATATGGGAAGGATTTTAATTAATTGAATCTCTGAGGGTTTAGTACTATTTAGCTTTTCTATTTATTTTATTTTATTTGTTTATGCTTTTCTATTTCTTCTTATGTCAGTTTTACTAAGTTGTATTCTAGGGATTTGTTCATTTCATCTAAATTTAAATGACATATTTTCCTATCACTGTAGTAGCTGCATACGATTCCATGGGGTCGGGGGTGCCCATAATCTAACCCTGTTGTCAGCTCCTCAGTTCCTTTGCTATTTTGGACCTTGCTGCAGTTATGTCCTTGTACATGCCTCTTTTTTACATATCTGTATTTCAGTAGGATCCACTCCTAGAAATAGACTTGCTTGGTCATTACAATACCATCATTTAAAAATTTTTAATTGACATGGTCACACTTCCTTCCACTGAGACTGCCCTCAGTTGACATTTCCAACAGCAATTTCTGAGATGCCCATTTTTCCACTCCTTCACCAAACAAGAGATGCTATTAATCATTTTCATTTTGCCAATCTGGCGGGGGGGGGGAGGGTGCAGAATGGTGTTCTGTTTTAATTAGCATGTCTCCCTACTTTCTTTTTTTTAATATTTATTTATTTATTTATTTGGGCTGTGCTGTGTCTCAGTTGTAGCATGTGGACTTCTTAGTTGTGGCACGCGGGCTTCTTAGTTGAGGCATGCAGGCTTCTTAGCTGCGACATGGGGGCTTCTTAGTTGCAGCATGCGGCCTCTTAGTCGCAGCTTGCAGGATCTTAGTTCCCCGACCGGGGATTGAACCGGGGCCACCGCAGTGAAAGTGCTGTGTCCTAACCACTGGACTGCCAAGGAACTCCCAAAGTTATTTTTTAAAGTTCGCGGGAAAAGTCATTGCTTCTCAAGCCCTTGGGAATATTTGCCCCATCTCTGTTTCATAAAAGGGGCAACTAAAGCCAAAAGGGGAAGGGACTTGTCTAAGGATACACAGGCCACACAGTGGTCAAGATGGTTGAAGTACAGATGGCTGACCTTTCTTCCTTTTTAAGATTTTAGTGCTTAATCATAAAAAATAACAGCTGACACTCAATGAGCACTTATTTTATATGCCAGACTCTATTCTCAGTGACTCATTTAATCCTCACAGTTTCATGGAGGTAGATATGATTATTATGCCCGTTTTACAGATGGAGAAACTGAGGCACAGATCTCTTGAGTAACTTACCTGAAACCAATAAGTAGCAAAGCCAGAATTTAAGTTCAGACTGTCTAAGAGTCCATGCTGTTAGCCATTGCCCTATAAGCCTATTTCTATATGGATCATCTCTAGACAGATATACAAGGAACTGCTCACAGGGATAGGGGCTGGGGGGGAGGGCAGGAGGGGATGTTGACATAATAAATATATAAATTCTATAATTTTTAAAGGTGATAAGGACTGTGGGGGGAAACTGAGCAGAGATATGACGGAATTGGGAGGGATGGGGGAGGAGAGGAGTTTGTAATTTTAAGTAGAGTGATCAGAGGTGGTCTAATTGAGAGGGTGACATTTGAACAGAGACCTGAAGGAGGTGGGGGAGTTAGGCTTGTGTATCTCTTGGGGAAGAACCTCCCAGGCAGAGGGGTCAGCCACTGCTGAAGCCAAAACAGTGCCTAGTATGTTGGCAAAATAGCCAGGAATCCAGCATGTCTGGAGCAGTGAGTGAGGGGGAGAAGAGGGGGAAGCGAGGGCAAAGAATGATTGGGACCACTGCATCCTGTGGGGCCTCGTGGGCCATGGTGAGGAATTTGGCTTTTACTCCTCTGGAGATGGGAGCCATGGGAGAACTCAGAGAAGAAGAGGGACTTAGGTGTTTGGAGGGGAAGAGGGGGTTAACAGTTCTATGGAAATATAATTCACTACCATAAAATTCACCCATGTAAAAGATAGAGCTCAATGGCTTTTGTTTCTTTATTTTCCTTTCCTTGTGATGAGAGCCTTTAAGATTGACTCTTAGCAACTTCCTAATGTTCAATACAGGATTATCAACTATAGTCACCATGTTGTACATTACATCCCATGACATTTATTTTATAACTGGAAATTTGCTTTTGATCCCCTTCACCCATTTTGCCCATCCCCCCCCCCCACCCCTCTGACAACTATCAGTCTGTTCTCTGTACCTATGAACTTGGTTTTGTTTTTGTTTTTATTTATTTATTTATTTAGCTGAAGGACTGTATTTTATTTATTTTTAGTTTTAGTTTTTATTGAAGTATAGTTGATTTACAATGTTGTGCCTGTTTTTGTTTTTAGATTCCATATATAAGTGAGACCATGTGATATTTGTCTTTCTCTGTCTGACTTATGTCACTTGTCGTCCATCCATGTTGTCACAAATGGCATGATTTCCTTCTTTTTTACGCCTGAATAATATTGCATTATATTCAAATTTTCTTTATTCAGGCACCCATCGATGAACACTTAGGTCGCTTCTATAATCTTGGCTATTGTAAGAAATGCTGCAATGAACACAGGGGTGCATATATCCTTTCAAATTAGTGTTTTCATTTTCTTCAGATAAATACTCAGAAGTGGAATTGCTGGATCATACGGTAGTTCTATTTTTAATTTTTTGAGGACACTCCATACTGATTTCCATAGTGGCTGCACCAATTTACATTCCTAACAATAGTGCACGAGGGTTCGTTTTTCTCCGCATCCTCGAAAACATTTGTTATGGCTTGTCTTTTTGATGATGGCCATTCTGATAGGGGTGAGGTGATATCTCATTGTGGCTTTAATTTGCATTTCCCTGGTGATTAGCGACATTGAGCACCTTTTCATGTACCTGTTGACCATCTGTATGTCTTCTTTGGAAAAATGTCTATTCAGATCCTCTGCCCATTTTTAAATCAGATTTTTTTTTCTTTTGCTATTGAGTTGTATGAGTTCTTTATATATTTTGGATATTAATCCCTTATCCTGTGCATGGTTTGCAAATATTTTCTCCCTTTCTGTAGGTTGCCCTTTCATTTTGTTGAAGATTTTCTTTGCTGTGTAGAAGCTTTTAATTTGATGTAGTCCCACTTGTTTATTTTTGCTTTTGTTGCCTTTGCTTTTAGTGTCAAATCCAAAAAATCATCTCCAAGACTGATGTCAAGGAGCTTACCGCCTATGTTTTCTTCTAGGACTTTTGTGGTTTCAGGTCTTAGTTTCAAGTATTTAATCCATTTGAGTTACTTTTTTTTTTTTTTTTAATGTTAACTTTTGGGTTTATTTATTTATTTATTTATTTGTTTATGGCTGTGTTAGGTCTTCGTTTCTGTGCGAGGGCTTTCTCTAGTTGCGGCAAGCGGGGGCCACTCTTCATCGCGGTGCGCGGGCCTCTCACTATCGCGGCCTCTCTTGTTGCGGAGCACAGGCTCCAGACGCGCAGGCTCAGTAGTTGTGGCTCACGGGCCACAACTGGCTCATGGGCCAGTTGCTCCGCGGCATGTGGGATCTTCCCAGACCAGGGCTCGAACCCATGTCCCCTGCATTGGCAGGCAGATTCTCAACCACTGCGCCACCAGGGAAGCCCCATTTGAGTTACTTTTTGTGTATTCTTCTACATGTAGCTGTTCAGTTTTCAGAACACCATTTATTGAAGAGACTCTCTTTTCCCTATTGTATATTCTTGGCTCCTTTGTTGTAAATTAATTGCCCATGTATGCATGGGTTTATTTCTGGGCCCTCTATTCTGGTCTATTGATCTATGTGTCTGTTTTTGTACCAGTACCATATTGGTTTTTTTTGTTTTTTTAAAAAATTTTTATTGGCGTATAGTTGCTTTACAATGTTGTGTTAGTTTCTACTGTACAGCAAAGTGAATCAGCTATACATATACATATATCCCCTCTTTTTTGGATTTCCTTCCCATTTAGGTCACCACAGAGCATCGAGTAGAGTTCTCATTAGTTATCTATTTTATACATGGTATCAATAGTGTATATATGTCAATCCCAATCTCCCAATTCATCCCATCCCCCCCTTTCCCCCTTGGTATCCATACATTTGATCTCTACATCTGTGTCTCTATTTCTGCTTTGTAAATAAGATCGTCTATACCAATTTTCTTTCAGATTCCACATATATGCGTTAATATATGGTATTTGTTTTTCTCTTTCTGACTTACTTCACTCTGTATGACAGTCTCTAGGTCCATCCACGTCTCTACAAATGACCCAATTTCGTTTCTTTTTATGGCTGAGTAATATTCCATTGTATATATGTACCACGTCTTCTTTATCCATGCCTCCGTTGATGAACATTTAGGTTGTTTCCGTGTCCTGGCTATTGTAAATAGTGCTGCAATGAACATTGGGGAGCATGAGTCTTTTTGAATTATGGTTTTCTCTGGGTATATGCCCAGTAGTGGGATTGCTGGGTCCATATTGTTTTAATTACTATACCTTTGTAATATAGTTTGAAACTAGGGTACATGATGCCTCCAGCTTTGTATTTCTTTCTCAAGATTGCTTTAGCTATTCAGGGTCTTTTGTGATTTCATACACATTTTAGAATTGTTTGTTCTATTTCTGTGAAAAATGCCATTGGAAATTTGATAGAGATTGCATTGAATCTGTAGATTGCTTTGGGTAGTATGGACATTTTAACAATATTCTTCCAATCCATGAACACGGGATGTCTTTCCATTTATTTATGTCTTCTTCAATGTCTTTTATCAATGTCTTATCAATGGCTTTTATTCTAGTCACAGAGTTGTGCTGTGACTATACTATCACCACAGTAAATTTCAGAAAATTTCCATCATCCCAAGTAGAAACTCTGCACCCCTTACTTGTCATCCTCCAGTCTCCCCAGCCCCTGGCAACCACTAATCTACTTTTGTCTCTGTAAAGTTGCCTGTTCTGGACATATAAATGGAATCCTGCAATATGCGGTCTTTTGTAACTGCATCTTTCACTTAGCATAATGTTTTCAAAGTTCATGCATGTTGTAGCATGTGTCAGTACTTCATTTCTTTTTATTGTCAAATGATAGTCCACTGTTTGGATGTACCACGTTTAGTTTACCCATTCATCAGTTGATGGATATTTGGGTTGTTCCCACTTTGGGGCTATTGTGAATAATGCTGCTATGAACATTCATGTACAAGTTTGTGTGTGAACATATGCTTTCATTTCTCTTAGGTAGATACCTAAGAATGGAATTGCTGGGTCATCTGGTAACTCTGTAATCTTTTGAGGAACTGCCAGACTGTTTTCTAAAATGGCAGCATCATTTTACATTCCCACCAGCAGTGTATGAGGGTTCCAGTTTCGCCATTCTCACTAACCCTTGCTATTATTATCTGGGGACTTTGTTAGGGTTCCTCTGGCTGCTCTGTGAGGAACAGGCTGAGGGAGACAGAGTTAGAAGCTGGAAACCCAGTGAGCAGCGACTATAATAGTCCAAGCTGGAGGGCATGGTGCCTGGACCAGAGTGGGGGCAGCAGAGGAGGTGAGAAGTGACTGGATTGTGGACAGACTTTGAAGATGGAGTTAATTGGATCTGTTGCTAGATCAGTTGTGGGGTGTGAGAAGAGGAGGGGAGTCAAGATTGACCCCAAAGATTTACTATCAACTGAGATGGGTAAGACTGTGGTAGGAGTTTGGCGGGTGGAATTAGGAGCTCAGTTTTGGACCACTGAATTTGAGATACTCTAGACATCCGGGTGACAGTGTTCAATAGGGATTGGGTATTCGATACTAGAATTACTGTTGGCGTTCACTGCACGTTTCTTTCTTTTCTTTTCATTTTTTTTAATATATTTTTTTGGCAGTGCCAGGCAGCGTGCGGGATCCTAGTTCCCCGACCAGGGATTGAACCCGTGCCGCTTGCGTTGGAAGCGCTGGGCCTTAACCACTGGACGGCCAGGGAAGTCCCACTGCATGTTTCTTGAATAATTAAAGTCAGAACTGAATCCGAATCCAGGGTCTCAGTTTCTCCCTCCAGAAAATGGGGCCAGTAATACCATTGTCATGAGGCTAGGAAATTCCTGTGCAACACAGGGCAGGATTGCACATCTGGAAACTAAGGTTATGCGTAGGGTGGAAAGGTCCGCAACTGGGAAGAGAAATGGAGGTTACGCTCCGTTCAGTCAATGTCCCCCTGTCCGTCTCCCCCGCCCCCAGCCTCTGGCTGCCGTCGGAGAGAGGGAGGGGAGACTGGGTTGTCACCCTGTCTTTCCCCGCTCTAAGCTGCGTTTCCTCCTCGGGGGCTGCCCGGGCCAAAACTGCTGATGGAAACCAGCTGCGGAAGGCGCCGAGGTTCGGCGTACGCCCAGGCCCCTCCCCGGCGCCGGCCGACCCCGCTAAGGGAGGGGAACGGGGGCGCCCTAACTCCCCTCCGCTCTTCCGCAGCCGGGCCCGGGGCCCTGGCACGTCCGGCGCGCCTGATGCTTTCCAGATGTGAGCCTGGTTCCCCTCCCCCACCTGGCCCCGTTGCTCCCGCGGGGTAGGAGGGAGGGGAGCTAGAGTCCGATACCCCCCCTATCAAATCGCTACCAGGGACCTCGGCCCGTATCCCCTCCCGGCAGGTCTCGTTTCCCTGTTCAAGCGGTAAATACCGAATTGGGATGGGCTGAGTGCAGTAGAGACGAGGCTCTCCCCCATCTCCACCTCTTCCCCGGGCTCTGCCTCAGCCCCTCCCGCAGCCCACTCGGGCGACACGCCGCACCCAGGCCACGCCCCGACCGACCCGCCCCCCCGAACACTCCCCTTATAAACCCCGCCCCGAACCACCACGCCCCTTTGGCTTCCCGGAGGTCAGGCCCCGAGGTCAGGTCCCTCGGACGCGCCTCCGCCTTCAGGTCCCCTGCGGAGGGCGCGGTCTGAGTTGTCTGTCTCTCTACCCCGCTCTGTTTTGTGTCTCTGGGTGTCTGTGTTTCTCGGTCACTATTTCTGTCTCTGTACTTTTCTGTGTGTCTCTCTTGTACCCTGTACGTCTCTATGTCTGTCTCTCTCTGCAACCCTCTGCCTGTCTCTGTCTCTCTTAGCCCCTAGGTCTCTGTCTCTCCAAATTTCCGTCTCTGTGTCCCTATCTCTCTCTGCCTCTGTCTCTCCCTGCGTCTCTCTCTCCCTCTCTGAATTTCTGTGTCCCAGTCCATCTTCAATGATCTCCCTCTAGCTCCCTCCACCTTTCTGTGTCTCTTTCCCACGTCTGCATGCCTAGCCGGACAGCGGGGGCGCCTTGCCCTCAGGGTTTCCACAGCCTCCTACGGCTTTGGCGCCGGCAGGGTGGGCAGCTCGGCGGGCCGCGGGCGCCCCCGTGTGGCCCGCAGGGGGCTGTAAGGAGAGGACAGCAGGCTGAGTGTGCGCGCCCGCACGGGTGAGCCTGGTGCAGAACACTGTGGCCGCCCGTGGGTGACACCGGGAGGTAGTGTGTGACGCCAAGAGACTCACTGTGTGAGTGTGTACTACTTGAGATCGCGTGTGACGCCAGAGGTTGTGTGTGGCTGTGTGACCTTGTGAGATTTTCTGTGACAACCAGAAACAGGGTGTGACTGTGAAATCGTGTTACACCGAGACGTTGTGTGTGACAGTGTACGTGAAGTGACTGATATGACCTATAGGTGACTGCGTGTGACACCGTGAGGTTGGGTGTCCCTGAGACACTATTTGGGGGATGTTTGTGACATCGAGAAACCATATGTGAGCAAGAGATCGTGTGTGACAGTGTGCAACATGGTGAGGACAGGAGAGTTGTGTGTGTCACACGGGCGGATGATGTGTGAGAGAGGGCGAGAATGAATGAGTGTGATCCACCAAGTAATGATGTGAGAAGCAGTGTGAGAGGCCCCAGGGGCGGGGGAGCTGGGTGTGAGAGAGTGACCATGTGAGTGTGAAACAGGATGTGTCAGCCACACTGATGACGTATGAGAAGCTGGGTAGGACTGTGTGTAACACAGATCGTGTGGGACACTGAGACTGGCCCAGTGTCATGACAGTGCATTAGAGAGTGTTCAACCGTCCTGGGCACTCAGATGGGTGTACGAGAGAAACCTCGTGTGTGTAAGTGTACGTGTGTGACACCAGGAGATTGCGGTGTGAGGGCGACAGCTGTGTGTGACACATTGTGTAAGGCTCGGCATGACATCTTGAGAGATTGTGTGCGATCCTGTGCGGAGCTGTGTGTGTATACGTGACACTCTTGAGTTGTGTAACATGTCACCGGTGAGGATGGGCCAGACTTGGAGAGACTGTGAGGGAGTGTGTGGCATTTTGAGAGGCTGTGTGACTGTGGCGCTCTGATAGGTTGTGTGTTGAGCACAGCTGGTTCAGGAGACTGTGTGCAGCACTGTGTGACACAGCGAGATACTGTGCATCTCTCTGCCAGGGACTGAGTCTGCTTGCTGAGAGGGGTCGTCTGGGATGGGGTGACACTGAGGTGGGGGATGTGACAGGGTGGCAGAGCATATGTAATGGAGTGAGAGGCTGTGTGGGACCCACAGGAGAGATTTGTGTGACTGTGGAATAAATGCAGCAGAGCATGGGGCACATCTTGAGAGACTTTACCTGTGAGTGTGTGTATGTGTGTGCGTGTGTGTGTGTGTGAGAGAGAGAGAGAGGGACAGAGATAGAGACAGAGATTGAGAGGGGAGACTGCGAGAGAGATAGAGGGAGAGAGAGAGGCACAGAAACACAAAGACAAAGAGGGGGACGGACAGACATAACAAGAGGACCCAGAGAGACAGAGGCGAGGCAGCGAGGGCGAAGGGGATGGTGGTGGCAGTGGCAGGAGGAGGCGGGTCCTCAGGGACTGTGCCCCAGGAGAGGGGGCGGGGCGGGGCTGAGGGGGGACCCAGACGCTGCTTCCCAGCCTCTGCCACCCGCCCGCCATCCCAGCCCTGAGCAGCAACAGGTAGGAGGCTCCGGTCTTGGCCCCGACAGCTAGTTCCTCTGCCTGGGAATGAATGGATGCGTGAGTGAATGAATGACTTTACACTTCTGCATCTCCATCAGCCTGTCTCTCCCTCTGTCCCTCCATGTGCCCCTCTCTTTCCCCCTTTGTCACTCCATCTCTCCTCCTGCCCTTCCACTTCCTTCTCTCTGTCTCCCTGCCCCTTCTCTCCTCTGTCCCTTTATCTCCTCTGTGCCTCTCTCTCCCCCTCCTCGCTGTCCCTCCCTCTACCGCTCCATTTGTCCCTCTCTATCCTCTCCCACTCCATCACTCCATCCCTCCCCAACCCTTCCATCTCCCCTTCTCTATCCTCCCTCTGTCCCTTCGTCCCCTCTGTGCTTCCCTCCCCCTGTATCACTCTGTCCCTTTCTTTACCCCTCTATTTGTCTCCCTTTCTCTCTGCTCCCTCCATCACTCCGTCCCTCCCCATCTCTCCATCTTTCTATCCCTCCTCAGTCTCTTTATTCCCCCCTGTGCCTCAGTCTCTGCCTCTGTCATTTTGTCTCTTCCTCTGCCCCTCTGTTTGTCCCTCTTTCCATCCTCTCTGCCCCTCTCCCAGTCATGGCTGGGTTGCCCCCCTCTCCAGCCCTCTCTCTGGCTGCTAATGAGCAAGAGGAGCCTTTGAGGTGGCCAGAGCTGGGGTTGGGGGGGCTCCCCGAGGGGGGCGGAGGGGGCAGCTGCTGCGAAGGCCCTAATGAGGCCCCCTCTGGGCCCCTCCCGCCGTGATCTTAATTCCTCCTTCTCCCTGGAGCCACCGCTAATTGGCCTGGGGAGGACCCCCTCCTGGCTCATGCTCTATCCCCGGGAGGTGAAGACACCTGGATCCCTGGATCTTGATCCAACACCTGTGGCCCTGTCCTTCTGTCCCTCCCTCCACCTGCCTCGTAGCCTCCCATCTGTGCTTCCCTCCTGGCTTCCCTTTCCTCTCTCTGTTCCTCCCTCCACCTGACTCTAGGTACCCCATCCGTGCACCCCTCCATCCCTCCACTTGCCCCTCTCCTCTCTGTTCATCTGTCCCTCTTTCGGCCGGCTTCTTGGTCCCCCATCTGCGCAGATCTTCATCTCTCCCCTTTTCTTCTGTTTTCCTGTCCCTTCCTCCACCTTCCTCTGGGCACCCCTTTCGTGCGCCCTTCCACGCACGCCCCTGTTACTGGGTCCCATCACCACCGCCATCCCTATCTGGGGACCCAGCTTTGCCCTAGCCTGTCCCTCCGCCCCGACTCCCGCCGGCTTTTAACCCTGTCCCCGCCGCAGCCATGTCCAACAACATGGCCAAGATAGCGGAGGCCCGGAAGACGGTGGAACAGCTGAAGCTGGAGGTGAACATCGACCGTATGAAGGTGCTGGGTCGGGGTGGGGAGGAAGGCGGGGGCTCCGGGGCTGGTGTTTGGACCGGTCAGTGTTGGGAGTGGGGCCAGGAGCCGTGGAGAGATCCCCTTCGGAACCGGACAGAACCCGGGGAGGGGGCCTAGACAAGGGGGCGGAGCCCAATAAGGGACGTGGCCAGAGCTAAGGCGGGGCCCAAGGGCGGGCCCGGGTAATGGGAGCGGTCCGGACAAGGGGGCGGGGTCTGATAAGGGGCGGGCCTGACCCGAGGAGGGGCCCAGGCAAAGGGCAGGGCGGGGCGGGGCGGGGCGGGGCGGGGCGGGGCGTGAACATCTCCACCCGGGTGCCCGCAGGTGTCACAGGCGGCGGCCGAGCTCCTGGCCTTCTGCGAGACTCACGCCAAAGACGACCCGTTGGTGACGCCGGTACCCGCCGCAGAGAACCCCTTCCGCGACAAGCGCCTCTTCTGCGTCCTGCTCTGAGCCCTCCCGACAGCTTACCCTCCCCTGTCAAAGTATGAATCCAATAAACGTGGTGACTGTGGTGGTGCCTGTGCTTTCGGGGACACTGAGGCACGCGCAGAGCTTGGGGCCACCGTAGGGGAGCCGGTGTCCCGTCTCACCCCTTCTGAGTGTGTGTGGAGTG
Source organism: Eubalaena glacialis (assembly GCF_028564815.1). Taxonomy (NCBI): domain Eukaryota; kingdom Metazoa; phylum Chordata; class Mammalia; order Artiodactyla; family Balaenidae; genus Eubalaena; species Eubalaena glacialis. Next base: position 60,814,899 of record NC_083733.1, on the reverse strand, counting down.
TCTGGCGGGGCGTGAGGTTATGCAGGGTTTGTGGATGCGGAGGGGGTAGGGGAGGAAATGAGCGCTCCTGGCTCTGGCCTCCACAGAGTGTTCCGCGATCCTGAATTTATTTAATCGACCCAGCAGCCTCAGAAAGCAGCTGGCTACTTGTATGACACCCATTTTACAGATGAGGAAACTAAGCCAAAGGTGGCTAGGAGATAATGGGGTGAAAACTGGACCCCAGCGCTCCCTGAACCTCTCAGCTGGCCTCTCTTCTCTCCTGCCTCCTGGGTTGGAGGTTCTTAGAATCCCCAGTGTCCACCTTTCTCATCCCCTGAATGATTCCACCCCCTTTTCCCACATCTGGTTAGTCCCTGACACAGGCCCCCCCTCTCCTTAAGCACTGAACTTTTCTCTGTTCATTTATTCATTCTTCCAAACACTCCTGGCCCTGTGCTGGTTGAAACTGGGGACACGGCCATGACTGAGACAGTCCTGGCCCTGGGCTCCTGGGGCTCAGAATCCAGTGGGAGAGACAGACCTGTCCCCAGATAGTGATGATTCAGAGTGGGCAAGGCTGGGATGGGGGAATTCAGAGGGAATGCCTGACTCAGCTTGAAGGTCAGGGAGGGCTTCCTGGAGGAGGGAACATCTGCGCTGGGACATGGTGATAATAAAACTTGGGGACCCAGGGGACTTCCCTGGCAGTCCTGTGGTTAAGACTGTGTGCTTCCACTGCAGGGGTAACGGGTTCGAGCCCTCGTCAGGGGAAATAAGATCCCGCATGCCGCGGGATGTGGCCAAAAAAAACCCAAAAAAAACAAACACAAAAACTTGGGGACCCAGAGAAGAGAGATGTGTGGCTACGGGAGACAAATTAGTGTATGCATTCCTCCCGATTTCCTTTGTTCTGGGAACACAGGTGACTGTGACAGCCCTGGTTCCTGTCCTGTGTTTCCCACGTCACACATTGGTGGTCTGCAGGACCTATATAGCCTGCAGTTAGATAGGAGTACTTCACATAAAAGTCCATATTTCTGGCTTCTTCCATTTGGAAGGGCTGGTGACCTCAGACCTGCACAACCCTGCAGGGTGACCAGAGGCTATGAGATGGGCCCTGGGCCTTCTAGTTTGCCAAAGTCCCCACCATACCCTATTGTCTCCCAGTTAAGGAAGCTGAGAGTCAGTTACTATTTATCACAGAGCCTGTGCTGAGGGCTTCTTACAGAGGAATGAAGAGAAAGGTAAAATATCTTGAACCCATGTCTCTGTTGAAAATAAAGAAATGCAGACTGGACTTCCCTGGTGGCACAGTGGTTAAGAATCCGCCTGCCAATGCAGGGGACATGCATTCCAGCCCTGGTCCAGGAAGATCCCACGTGCCGCGGAGCAGCAACTAAGCCCATGCGCCACAACTACTGACCCTGCGCTCTAGAGCCCGCGAGACACAACTACTGAGCCCGCAAGCCACAGCTACTGAATCCCGTGTGCCTAGAGCCTGTGCTCCACAACAAGAGGAGCCACTGCAATGAGAAGCCCGCGCACCGCAGCGAAGAGTAGACCCCACTCGCCACAACTAGAGAAAGCCCGCGCGCAGCAACGAAGACCCAACGCAGCCAACAATACATAAATAAATTTAAAAAAAAAAAAAAGAAATGCAGACTGGGTGACCTGTGGGCTTGGTTAATTATTTTACCTGGTTGGTCCAAGGGCCACTGAGTTTGCAACCTCTCCCCTCTCCTCACTCTCTCTTGTCTTGAGACTGCACCCTGGATCTGGATGAAGATGGCTCACTGGGCCTCCCCTCCCCAGAGAGAGACTGTGCCTGCGTCTGGCAAGTGCTCCATTATTCACATTGGATTAGGGTCCCCTGGGTCCCAACTCTGAGCTTCCTGTTGAATTGAGGCAAGAGAAGCTGTAATTATATCTCCCTCCTGTCTCCTACCTCTCAGCTGGCTCCGGTCTGGTTGCATCATGTCTGTGGGAGCCCCAGGGGAGACGGAGGACAGAGAGAGCCAAGGATGAGCTCGGGGTGGGGAGTGGGGGGGAGGAGGGATGCTGGGAGGGAAGTTGCCAGAAGGATTCTGGAATTTCACAGACCCAACATCCTTGCATCTTAGAACCTGAAATGCAAAGGTATCTAGAATCCCAGGAACTTGGAGGGCTGGAATTCTGGAGTCTTTGAACAGTGTGGGGCCAGGATGCTGGGGTCCAGCCCCCTTGTCGGGCTAGGATTCCGGAGCTCGGCACTTCAGGGGTGTAAAGATTTCTTGAGCCTGGACTGTTGGGATTTAGATCCTTTGAGCCCTGGGATCTTGGAGCTGGTCTCGGGGAATGGAAGCTGGGGAGAAGCAAGTGGGGCTGGCTGACCTGGTGCGGGGCAGGGAGTGGGAGGAAATGTCTGCCTGGAGAAGGAGGGGGTGCTGGGTGAGCCTGCACCCAGACTGAGGCTGGAAGGGAGGAGAAGCCAGAAGGGAGAAGCCAGAGCAGGTCCTGGGTGACCAGCCTGCAAACCAGATAACCTCATTAGCGGGTATGACTCCGTAGCACCCGCTTCTGGTTACCCGCTGCTCTTTCCTGCCACCCCCAGCTCTGAAGTCAGCTCTGGGGTCAGGCCCAGGCTGGAGTCAGAGCCAGGCCAAGAGGCAGAGAGGTGAACGCCTGGAGTAGTGCTTGCGCCCAGCAGTTCTCTCCCACTTCACCCCAAACCCCAGGGCTGGGGGCTGCCCCACCCAGCTGTCCTCCCTCCACACCCCACCCATGTGCTTGGCACTGAGGGGCCGGGGATAAGGGGTGGGGCAGCCCAGAGCCAGAAGGAGCCATAATCACGGCCATCACTTATTGGGAGTCCGGTTTCACAAGCCCCATCTCCCTTAATTCTCACGGTAGCCCCCAAAAGACTCTGTTTATCCCCATTTTACAGACATGGAAGACCGGCATGGAGAAGTGATGTCACCTGGTCAGCTGGGGCTTGAGGATGGAGTGGGAGGAGTCGATGGATGACTTCAGGAGGGGCTGGAGGGGTTCAAAGGGGGCCTTGAAGGACAGAAGTGAGGGGATCTCAGGTGAGGTGCACAGCCCAGGCAAAGGTGGGAAAGGAGCGACAGAGCAGGGACACCAGGAGCCGGAGAGGGAACGGCGGCGGGCAGAGAAAACTGGCCCCTAGCTGGAGCGGCTGGGACCTGCTAAGGAAGGATGGGTCAGGATGGACACACAGCGGCTTCTCACAGCAGTGAGTGGGCACAGGCGACAGGCGGGCCTGGCAGGCGTGAGCAGCTGGTGGCGTGTGTGGGGTACGAGGTGAGGCCAGCTTCCTCCCAGGGCAGGGCCAGAAGGACAGAAACCAGGGAGCCAGGAGAGGGTCGGGCGCAGGGCGGGCTGGCATCTTAGGTCAGGCAGGCCTGGGCAGACAGCAGGAGGTGCTGGCGGCAGGTGTGGAAGAGCCCATCCCGGTTCCATTTCCTGCCCTGGTTGGTGCTTGCCCTCTTGAGGACACCCACCCAGATGGAATGACTCAGCTGAGGGCCTGCCCAGGCTCCAGCTATGACCTTCCTCTCCCATCACTTGTCGCTTGCCGTTTGGGACCGCGCCCCCATCGGATGGTGCCCTCTGAGCCCCTCTGCGCCCCCAGCCCTTGGCACACGGTGAGTGGGTTAGGGTTCGCTGGATGAATAACAACACCAACGGTAGCTGTTTGAGGACTTCCTAGAGGCAGGCAGGGTGAATTCCGTCTCTGACCTTCCAACAACATCCCAAGGGCATGGCAGCCATTTGATGAAGAACATCGAGGCTTAGAGACCCACGTGGGCCAACACAGCCATAAAGAAACAGGTGGGCCCCAATAAACAGACACGCATGGACGCACCAGTAGACACAGATGCACAAAGAGACCTTAGAGGAAAGAATGCCCTCCACTGACACACACACACACACACACACATCACACTCACTAGGCTGATACGATGCTCGCTTAGGTCACACAAACCCACACATGAAGTTCACACATCCACAGTCCCTAGCACACCCCCTCCCAGGTATCCGTTCTTCCCCCCCTCCCAGAGCTGTGTGTCCATTTCCAGTTGTCTCTGGGCTGTCCTCTCTCTTCTGTGGCGCTGCCCCAGGGTCCCTCTGGGGAGGCCTGACTCGTGGCAGGGGGAGGTGCTGACTCACCCATCCAGAGCAGTTCCTTCCCACAGCTCTTCCCACCCCCGGAAGCCACCCCATCCCCAGCCCAGCCCAGCTGGGGTGACCTCTCACCCCAGGGCACCTGGGTGGAAGGGGAACGCTTTGTGCCCTTGTCGTGGGGTAAGCGTGTCCAACACTGGCACGAACCCCAGGGACCCTTAGTCCTCTCCTTAGGAATGAGTTACAGTTGCCACCTCTCCTGCCTGCTCTGGAGCCCAGAACTGATGCCAGGGTCGCCAGCGCTCCCGGCTCCCAGCGGCAAAGGTGGGGAAACTGAGGCCTGTGGGGGGGCCTGTCTGAGGCCCCGCTGGGCATGGGAGCAGCGTGGACTTTCTGAACGCTCAGCAGTGCCTGGTGGGGGCAGGAAGCCAGTGGGAGGGAAGTTCCAGGAACCAGAGCTCCACCCCCACCTCCTCCGGCACCCCTGCAACATCCCTGATGCAGAGACAGGACGCAAGCCTGCCAGGCATCATCCTTCATTAATGTGATAGAACTTCCTGAGTTCCCTCTGCTCTGCCTGGGATCGAAGAGAGTGAGGGCGGTACCACGTGGCCAGGAGGCCTGAGACACACACACACACAGGCGCCCTCAGAGTGGGGCTGAGTGGTCATTCTCGGAGCCCCTGGTGTGGCTGGAGCTGGGGCATCCATCCTGGCGGAAGCTGGGGGTGCCAGCTGGGCATGGGTGATAGGGAGATGGAGGAGGGGGAGGGGGGAAGGGATTGTGGTCATGGAGGCGGGGGTGGCATGGCGACGGAGAGGGGAAGTCTGTAGCTGCCCAACGTCCAGTCCTTGGGGTCAGGAGCATCCTTCCTGGCCTTGGATGGGATACAGTATGTACACAGGCTCTCTCCTTGTTACAAAGAGGGGTCTGGGATGGGCCACTGGCCATGGTCAGCCACCAGGCCCATGAAGCCCATTGTACAGATTAGGAAACTGAGGTCCACTGGCTTCCCATCCTGGCCTGGGACTATCCCATAGCAAGGAGGTGGTCGATTTGGGACAGAAACTCCAGTCAAATGGAGTGAGACCTTGAATTTGTCATCTCTGCATTTAAACTGACTCCCTGAAAAACAAGAGGTGTCTGAGAAGGTCTTTGAGGTCCCATCTGGCCCTTATGGGTTGGGAGGCTGCATGGGAAGCCATGGGCTCAGTGGCAACAGGGACTGGTGACCGCTGTGCTGGCGTCTGGGACACACAGGCTGATCACACTGGCTGGAGGGTGGCGGCTCTGCGGCTGGTGATGTGTTTGTGGAGGAGTGGGAGAAATTAAGGAACGGCAGTGTTGGAGCCCTGGACGGCTGTCTGTGGCTAAAATATTATTCCTTGAAGTCAAGGTCACCAGAGCTTGGCCTGAGGCCTGGGAGTGCTAGGGTGAGAGGCAAGAGGGCGGGAGGGTGCTCCCCTTTGATACTGAGCAGTGGAAATCCTGGCGGGGGGGCGCCGGTCCCCTACCAGCAGATGCCAAGTCTCTCCTCCCCCCACACCCCCTCCCCAGGGCTCATGGAAGGAGTGAACTGTGTCCAGGGAAAAGAAAGCTCAGTAGTGCCTGGAAAACACTACATCAGGCAGGAATTTCCTGGTCATTTCTCAATCCTTGGGCAATGTTCTAACCCCACGGGGCCTGAGCCCAGAATAGATGCCAGAAGCCACCCCAGACAGCCTTGCAGACTAGTCAACTGTGCCCCTCAGGTCCCGCCCAGGTCCCTGCTGGCAAGCTCCCAACTCCAGGGTGATGATGACTCAGGTGATCCCCACCCGGGCCGACGCTGGGAAGGGAAGAAAGCTGGCAGAGTCCTGAGTGTTCGAGGTGGCAGGTGGCTCGGTGATGGGGACCGTGAGAGGACACAGGGAGGGGGAGGTGGAGGCGGGAGATGGATGTCTTGGGGAGAGGGGATGGAGGGAGCGTGCCAGGGAAGGCGGGGACGGAGGCCAGGGCCCTCTGGAGAAAGCAGGGGGCGGGAACGTGGGGCAGAGAGAGGAAATGAAAAAGCCGGGGTGAGCAGGCAAGATGAGTAGGAAGGGAGGGAGGAGGGAGGGAATTAGGGAGAATCTGACACTCGGAGAGGGACCCAGCGAGCAAGACCCCGGAGAAGGAGCGAGGGGACAGAGGAGGAGCTGAGAGAGACCGCAGAGATGCAGTGAGGAGGGGCTGGGAAAGCAGAAACGCAGAGAAGGGAATAGACGGCTGTCAGGAGAGAGAGAGGGAGGGAGGGAGGGAGGCAGAGGGGGTGGACCAGGGAGGGGACAGAGACAGAGAAGGAAAGAACTAGGGGCTTGAAGAGGAAAAGACTAGACAGAGAGACAGATGTAGGGAAAGAAAGAAATAAGGGAAAGCGAGAGAGAGTACGGGAGCCTGGGGAAGACAGAGGGGAGAGAAATAGAAATAGACGGACGGTCGCACAACAAGAATTGCGGTGGGTTGACTGGGACCCTCCCTCCCCCCCACCTCCAACTGCAGCGAGGACCCCGGGGAGGGGAGCGCGGTGGTGGGCGTCGCAGGGGCGGACCCGGCTACCCCTCCGTCGCCACCTCCCACCGCGGGGACCCTGCCGGCCCGGGCGGCTGCGGGAGACCGGGGATGGCGGATTCGTGCCAGAACCTCACGTACGTGCGGGACTCGGTGGGCCCGGCCACCAGCGCCCTGATGTTCGTGGCGGGCGTGGTGGGCAACGGGCTGGCGCTGGGCATCTTGGGGGCGCGGCGACGGTCACGCTCCTCGGCCTTCGCGGTGCTGGTCACCGGGCTGGCGGTCACCGACCTGCTGGGCACGTGCTTCCTGAGCCCGGCGGTGTTCGCGGCCTACGCCCGCAACAGCTCGCTGCTGGGCCTGGCCCGGGGCCGCCCGGCGCTGTGCGATGCCTTCGCCTTCGCCATGACCTTCTTCGGCCTGGCCTCCACGCTCATCCTCTTCGCCATGGCCGTGGAGCGCTGCCTGGCGCTCAGCCACCCCTACCTCTACGCCCAGCTGGACGGGCCGCGCCGCGCCCGCCTGGCGCTGCCCGCCATCTACGCCTTCTGCACCGTCTTCTGCTCGCTGCCCCTGCTGGGCCTGGGCCAACACCAGCAGTACTGCCCGGGCAGCTGGTGCTTCATCCGTATGCGCTCGGCCGAGCTGGGCGGCTGCGCATTCTCGCTGGCCTACGCCAGCCTCGTGGCCCTGCTGGTGGCCGCCATCATCCTCTGCAACGGCTCGGTCACCCTCAGCCTCTGCCGCATGTACCGCCAGCAGAGGCGCCACCACGGCTCGCTGGTCCCCGGCCCCCGGGCGGGCGAAGATGAGGTTGATCACCTGATTCTGCTGGCCCTCATGACGGGCATCATGGCCGTGTGCTCCCTGCCTCTCACGGTGAGTCCCCTCGGCAGATCGGGGTGGGCGGTGGGCAGGAAGGCAGAGCCCAGCGCCATCCTCCGTCGTTTGTACCCATTTCACAGATGGGGAAACTGAGACCCAAAGAGGTGAGAGGCTTTGTCCAGAGTCAAACAACTCCCAACTTGCTGGAGAAATCTCCCCATTTGCTTCGGCCCCATTTGACTCCTTCTGACCCTTGTCTCCCCCTTCCACATCTCTAGCCCCCCAACCCTACCAATTCCACCCCCCACCAACCTTCTCCTACCCCTGCAATGATAATAAGATCCGCCATTCATTGCTCTCTGTCCACCCTGTGCTCAGTGGTTTAGAAATCCTTTCTCCGATAATCTCCAAAATGATCTTATGCATCTATTCCACAAGCATTTAGCAAGAAATGTGACGAAGTCTCTGCCCTGTCACCCTTTTTACAGATGAGGGGTGATGATATCTTTTGCCCATGATCACGCAGAGGCAGGTCTGCACCCTGGGCTCCTCTGATGCCAGAGTCTGATCTCCCCGCCACCATGCTCCCCACTTCCCCAGCCCCACCCATGAGTCTGCCCTTGGCATCTCCTGGCCTCGCCCCTTTCCTGCAGGAACTCCTGCCCTGCCCCTCCCAAATTGCAGCAGGGCCAACCTTGGTCCTGTGGCACCCAGTCATCCTGTCTATACTCTGGGCCTTGGTTTCTCTTTCTGTAAAACACAAGGGCTGGGCTAGATCTGAGGGTCATCAAACCTTTGGGGGTTACAGAGGACTCAGAAACTGGACACACACAGACACAGCCCTGGGACCCAGCCCTACCGCCCCATCTCTCTCCCTCTAGGGCTTTGCTGGCTGTCTCCTGGGGCTTTCTCTCCCTCTGCTCCCCGGACGCACTTGTTTGTTAATTTTCATCTTATCTTATTTCCTGCCCCTTCCAACAGGCCACCCCTCCCTCATTTCTGCCAATGAGCAAGTGGGGGGAGGGGATCGAGGGTGGGGTGTGGGTGGGGGCAGAGGACTCGTGGGTGCTGCTTGACACCCTCACTCTGCCCTCAGATCCGCGGCTTCACCCAGGCCATCGCCCCGGACAGCAGTGAGATGGGGGACCTCCTCGCTTTCCGTTTCAATGCCTTCAACCCCATCCTGGACCCCTGGGTCTTCATCCTTTTCCGCAAGGCCGTCTTCCAGCGGCTCAAGCTCTGGTTCTGTTGCTTGTGCCCGAGGCCCGGCCAGGGCAACTTGCAGACGTCCCTCTCCCAGCCGGCCTCGGGGAGGAAGGGCTCAAGGGCCCCCACTGCTCTCGGGGGGAAGGAAGGGAGCTGGGTGCATTTGTCAGCCTGGGGCGAGGGGCAGGGGGCACCCTTGCCTGTCCCACAGCCATCCAGCAGCACCGTGGGAACACCGTCCGAAGTGGGGTCCGCGACAGCCTGCTCCCTCTGCTGACATCTGCCCCGTGATCTCCTGCCCTGTCTTCCGGGAGCAGGAGCCAGAAATTCAGGGACATGACCGATGGCTGCGGGTGGACAAGCCCAGAGATGGATCCTGGAGCCCAGCCGGTCAGAATGTTGACCCCCTGGATTCAGGGGGTGATCAGCTGCTATTTCTCCTCCTTCAGGGTGGCCACGATGGGCTGTGGGAGGAGGGAGAGAGGGAGAGGAAACAATTATCCTGGAGCATAAAAAGAGCAGTTCTCTCAAAATATCCGGTGGCCTGGGTGGCCTGGTCTGGCCCTCGCTTTGCCCATCCATCTCACTGTCTAAATATTTAGAAGGCAGAAAAGTTCCCAGCAGCTTCTGTGCACTCAGGTCTCATCTGGTGAGGCTTCTGGCTCTGATCCTCATTCATTCAGGGTGCCCTGGATGCCCACCCCAAACCCCCGGCGGACAGCCCTGCCCTCTCCCAGTCCACTGCAAGAGCCACCCTCTCTCTGCCTCATGGGAGCCCAGGATTCTCCAACAAGCTCCCTGCTTCCCTTTACTTCTGATTCCCCATCAGACTTGGGAGGCCTGGTCCCCGCAGGGGAGGTGAAGAAGGGGAGACTGTTGCATTGTGGGTGACACCACTGGACAGGTGCCTGGAAACTGCATGGCTTGGTGAGTTGCAAGATGTGGATGGTGGGGCCCTGGGCTGGGGGAGAAGCTGGAGAATGAAGCGGTGGGAGGTACGGAACCCAGGGACGGCCCAAGAACTCAGACCTAAGTCCTGTGCCTGTCCCTATGCCCCCTCGCAGAGCATCACTTCACCGCCTGTGTCCTGGGAACTGCCACAAAAATGTCATTCATTCATTCATTCATTCAACAAATAGTGGGCGCTGACTCTACCAGGTGCTGGGGACACAGAGCAGTCTCGGCCCCACCCTGGACTCCTCTGGGGTGATTTCCAGCCTTCAGTTCCCCTTCTGATTGCTGGGGTGATGTCCAGCCATCCACCCCTCCCCCCTTCTCGTTGCCATCCCCTGCCCTCAGGGTTTTCCAGGAGTGAACATGAAAGGAAGTGGTACTTTTGGTGGTGGGAGGAGGTGAATGGGAAAGCCCCCAGACTCACCCCAAGCCCTGGGTTCCCCTTTCTCACTTGGCTTCAGGGTTAAAACAATAAATCTGCCCCTGAGGAGGGCTGGAGGAGTAGATGAGGCATGAGCTTCCTATAAAGACAATAGAGGTGGCTAAAGTGAGTCCTCCGCTCGTGAATTGCACCCTCCCGCTCCAGGCTGCTATTATTAGAGCCCTTCTACCCAGGCTGGAATCAAGGTCCGGAGAGGGCCATCACCAGCCCCAGGAGAAAGCTCAGCCTGCAGGTGGAGCTGGGTTTGTGAGGGTTCCAAGGTTGTTTTTTTTTTGGCCGTGCCTCGCTGCTTGCGGGATCTTAGTTCCCTGACCAGCCATGGAAACCGTGCCCCCTGCAGTGGAAGCCCAGAGTCCTAACCACTGGACCACCAGGGAAGTCCCTGGTCTATCTTTTTATCTCCTTAGCTCAGATCACTGCTGGGCTGATGAGTTTGCTTTGGTTTCCTTTTGCGTAGAATGGTGATCATAATCTAATACTTAGCTTACAAGGCTGTGCTGAGGATTAATTCCCCCGAAAAGCAATTTAGCACAGGGCCTGGAGTAAAGCCCACAATATGTGTTACTGTTACTGCCGTTGTTGTTGTTGTGGCTATTGTAGTGGTCTTTGGCATCTGGGCAAATGCGGTTTGAAAACACTTTTCTCCATTGTTTTGACTTCTTCCCACCAGACATTATGTTTCATTTGAAGGGGTGTCTGCGAGAGTTAAAAACAGGTCAAACGACTGCTTAATGGGTATGGGGTTTCCTTTTGGGGTGATGAAAATGTCCTGGAACTAGATAGCAGCAGTGGTTGTACAACATCGTGAATGTACTAAATGTCACTGAATTGTACTTTTTAAGATGGTTAAAATGGTACATTTTGTGTTATGGGTATTTTACCACAATAAAAAAAAATGTAATACGGAAAAAAAAATTGAGGAAGTTTAGAAACTTTTATAGCAGTCTTGCCAGAGTAATATTGTATCGCTTGAATTTATTTTTCATTTATTTTTAAAATATTTTATTTTATTTTATTTATTTATTTTTGGCTGCATTGGGTCTTCGTTGCTGCACGTGGGCTTTCTCTAGTTGTGGCGAGCGGGGGCTACTCTCCGTTGCGGTGCGCGGGCTTCTCATTGCGGTGGCTTCTCTTGTTGCGGAGCATGGGCTCTAGGCACGCGGGCTTCAGTAGTTGTGGCACACGGGCTTAGTTGCTCTGCAGCATGTGGGATCTTCCCAGACTAGGGATTGAACCCGTGTCCCCCACATTGGCAGGCGGATTCTTAACCACTGCGCCACCAGGGAAGTCCTGTTGCTTGAATTTAATAGTAAAAATTTGACTTGTACCAAAACAAACCAAAAAACAGTTCAAGAAACATCAGGTGGGGTCCGGTCTTTGTTACCAATCCTGGCCCAGCCTCAGTGGGAACCAGCCCAAAGGTGCCCCTGGAGGACCGTGCGGAAGGGATGGGATGGAGGGGCTGCGTTTCAGGCAGGAGTCGAGGTGGGGCAGGGCTGCCTGTCCAGGCAAGACCCCGGGGATGGGGGGCACGCTTGCCTCCTCTCTCTGTGCCGCCCCTGGAAGGTGGGTCAGTTCTGGCCTCAGCATTCGCTGAATGGCAGTGCAGGGCTGGGCTTTTGAACCCACAGCATCCTCACCAAAGGTGGGTGCCATTATCAGTCCTATTTTTCGGATGTGGATTAAGGGGAGGAGAGGATTAAGTGTTGAAGCTGGTTTTCTGCTGACTTTTACCCACCAGGCCTAACATCCAGGAATCTGCCCCCTCCTCTGCATCCCACTGTTTATCTTAGACCCCCCACCAGCTCTGGCCTGGATGTCTACACTGTCTGCCAGGGCGCGGGTTTTCAAACAACTCCCTCGGCCCCTCCAGGATGATTTGGAAGCTCCTCTCTTGGCTGGTTCCTGACCCCTGACTGCCCGGGTAGCCTCTCCGCTGGCTGCTATGGTCCTGTCTGGAGGTCCTGTCTGAATGGTTCCTCCCCTGCCTGCCGAGCTCCAAGGGCTCCCACTGCCCGGAGGCCAACTCCCACGCTCTCTGCTTGGCCACAGCAGACAACCGAGGTTTCCCCAAAGAGCCCATGACCTTTGGGGCCTCCACCTCTTAGCTCACTGAGCTCACCCTTCCCGTGAGAGTGTTTCCCCTTCTGCATCCATCAAAAGCTCCCTTGCCCTTCAAGTTCCTGCTTAGGCTATTCTTCCTCCTTGAAGACTTAATCACTCCTCTCAGGCGCTCTCAGCGCATCTGGGGTTCCACAGTGGTCCTCACTGCAGCCTGTTGTGGCACAGACGTTTGTTCATTCATTCAGCAGGCTCTGATTGAAGGCTTACTGTATGTCAGGTTTTGTCCGTATGATGCTGGGGACATGGCAGGGACAGACAGCCTTGGCCCTGCTCTCCTGGAGCTCACAGTTCAGAGTGGGCAGGGCTGGATGTTGGGAAGGGTGGAGTCTTGGGGGACATCAGGGAGGGCTTCTTGGAGGAGGAGATGGCTGAGCCAGGACCTGAGGATTGGAAGAAAGTGAAGCAAGTAAAGAAGGGTGTTTCTGTTGTGCTCACAGTTCTGACTCTGGCTTCTGATGCCTCCTTTCTTTCGTCTCATTCATTCATTCAACACACATTCCCTTGAGCCAGCTCTGGACCCACGGCTGCTCTGTGCCTGCTGGGGAAATAGCAGTGACTGACACCGCCTTGGCCCTACCTCGCTCACAATTCAGTGGTGGTGAGAATTTAATAATCACAGAAATATGTATTACAATAGGCCACAAAAATACAAATTTACAAGCCGCGGAATGTACCGAGAACACAGTGAAAGGGAGGCGCCCGCTCTGGTCTGGTGTTGGGGTCAAGAAGTGATACGCTGGGAACGGGTCTGTCTCCCTCAAGGAGACTTTATGCACTTTTATCTTCATTTCTTGATTCATTTCTGACTTTCGAGCACAGATGGAACTTAGGCATGCACACACATATACACCCTGGCCAGTCCCCGGGAGTTGCTGCTCTTGGGCCTTCTGTGGTCACTGCCCCACCTGCTGGCCACACTGGGCATGACACTTAGAAGTGGTTCCAGAGCCACTGCATTGGAGCTCCCCTCTGGGAGGTGAGGGGAACCTGGATTTCCCTCCTGTGGGCCCCAGTTGGGCACCTCCCGATGTGTCCCCCTGGTAGTCACTTTCTCAGGACAGGTTTTGAGCTGGCTCAGAGGATCTGTGAGCCTGAGTTGGAAATGACTTCCACAGCAAGCATCAGCTGATGCTTGCCCCTCCCTGCCTGCCCATGTCATTAGCAGCGCAGAGTGCCATCTCTGTGTCTGTGATTAATAAAGAATGGGAAAGGGAAGTCATGACTTTTTAATAATGCAGGCCATATGGGAGTAAAAGTCAAAACACAGGGCCCAAGGGGGAAAATAAACGACGGGGCAGTAGAGAACTGCAGGCAAAGCAATGCGGTGGTTAAAATCGTGGGCATTTGGGATGCGAATAATCTGGGGTTCAAGTCCCAGCTCACCCACTTCCAAGAAGTGTGGTGCTAGAGGTTTTAGCTGCCCCCCCCGACCCCCGCCTCCGTTCCTTTCAGCTTTTTTTTTTTTTCTGGCCACACTTCGCAGCGCAGAACTTCCCAACCAGGGTTTGAACCCGCGCCCCTGCAGTGGAGGGGCAGAGCCTTAACCACTGGACCACCAGGGAAGCCCCCTCCTGTCAGCTTTTGATGATAACTTATCTTGTGCTCATATGCCCACTGGGGAGGATGCATGTCATAAATGCATACTAAATTTTATCAGGACTCAACCTGGCCTGGGTGAGAAGTAAAAGAGACGATGTCTAAAAAGCGGCGCAATATTTTCTGATCCTCCTTTGAGAGACAATTACTATTCTCCATTTTGCAGACTGGTAAACTGAGGCTCAGAGAAGTGAAGTCACTGCTCCAAGGTTATCAGGTAGGAAGTGACAGAGGTGGGACCTGAGGCTTAGTGAGTGTACAGACACTGCAGTGGTCACGCTGGGTTGGAGCCCCCCAATTCTGTGAGTCACCAAAACCTATCTCTTCACAGCTATAAGACCAGAATTTTCCACAGGTATCCTGGCTGCTAAGAAGGCAGCTCCCATCTCAGACTCCACCGTTGTGACCCCAGCCTCAGCCTAGCCTTGCCACTGGCTGTCTCTGGCCTACCTGAATTCATCTTAAAAAAAAAAAAAAAAAAATGACCATTTACTCTAAAGCCAGGCAGCTGAGAGCATGGACTGCTCAGGTCACATCTGGTTCAGATTCCAGCTCTGTCACTTTCTGCTTAATCACCCTGGACTAGTTCCCTCACTTCTCTGGGCCTCAGTTTCCTAGTCTGCAAAATGGGGACTCACAGCACCCAGCCCAAATGGTTGCTTGAAGGATTCAACGAGATCACGGAGGCAGAGCTTAGAAGACAGCCCGTGGAGTAGGAAGCACCCAACGGAGAGCAGCTCATGCCCCCTGGACACTAACTGTACCCCAGGCCCGGCTCCTGCAGGCTCACCAATCCTCGGCTGGCCCCGGTCAGTGGGTTTTTTTGGCCATATCACGTGGTATGCGGGATTTAGTTCCCTGACCAGGGATCGAACCCATGCCCCCTGCAGTGGAAGCGTGGAGTCTGAACCACTGGACCGCCAGGGAAGTCCCGAGGTCAGTGTTATCACAGCCTCACTTTCCAGACAGGGGCAGAGAGCCGTCTACCCAAGGCCATGCACGCAGTTAAGTGCCCCGGATCCTGAGCTCTTACCCACAACACTCTACCATCTTTACTGCACCAATTTCGAGCCACAACCAGATGGCAGAAAAAGGGGGCAGAGAAACTGGGGCTTTGGAAAAATGTGTCTCCTTTCCGCCACAGGAAGGGCCCTGAGTTTGAACGCTGCCAGGCTTCTCCGTCCTCCCAGGGCCGGGTAAAGGTGAGCAGAAGTCTTTTCACTCTACTGAGCGTCTCTGCTCGCCTCCTGCCCAGCCCCTGGTCGAGCGTGAGCAGCTCGGATGTTAGATGATGCCTACTGATGGGTGTTTGGTAGTTGGGGGCGGGGCCTCCCCTCCTTTCTTTTTCATATCCCCACTTACCTCAGGAAAGCTGAGGAGCTTTCCATGGTTTGCAGTTGTTTGGGGCTTTTTCTTTCAAAGCTTAGTCATGTGCCCCCTCCAGGAGCTGACTGAAGCTGTGAGCTCAGGACCACGCCTCTTTTCTTCCCACCGCGTGTTCGAACTGGGCACTTAGGCTGCCCGCTTGACACTGGTCACCTCTTGGCCGGAGCACCCTGTCGCGACTCCCCCCCCACCAGCCTAGGCCCCCAGGGCCTGACCCTGCCTTCTTGTTCTCCGGGATGATGCCCTTCCTTCCCCCCCGCACAGCCAGGTGACCACTCACCTTTCAGCTTGATGCTGCCCGCCGCCCTCACCCCCAAAACTGGGACGTTCTTGTGACGCGATGGACCTGCCTCAGGCCTTCTCAGGCCTCATCTTGCAGTCACTCGCGTGAATGATACAGGCCCCCACTAAGGCGGGCTCGGTCTCTCTCACACACGCGTGCAGGTCCCAAGATGTCCAATGGCGAGCACTCAGAGCTGACGGGCTGCACTGCCAGGACAGAATCCTGCCCTCAGCCACCGGGCAGTCCGGTTGGGATCTGAACTCTGGCTGTGCAGTGCTGAGGCCAAGTCTTTTGAGTGAGCATGGAGGACAGGCTCTTCCGGGGAAGGGCTTCAGGCCCGTGCAGGCAGCAGGCCCAGAAACCAAGACAAGAGTAGAAGAGCAGAGTCAGGTAGTCACTGTATTTTATTGGAAAACATTGATATATATTTTTCTTCACAGCTTGAACTGAACACAATATTGCCCGGTTTTAAAAAAACAAACCACAACACTCTGAAAGCATCCACAGCCTCACGCTTACCTGCCCTTACCCTCAGCTCTCGGCTGGGTCTCCCACTATGCCCCATCCCTCCCCATCCCTCCCCCAGAGGTTGGGTGCCCGAGGGTGGGGATGAGAAGAGATTCTCAAAGCTGGGCAGGTCCCAGGAAAAGCCATTTGATCAACCTGGGGCTGGGGAGGGGGAGTGGAGGGCAGATGAAATGAACAGGGAAAAAAAAAAAATCCAGATGACCAAACTGCCCACATTGACTGAATTGTCCCAGAGGCGAAAATCAGAAGCAAGGTCACGGATCATGCTCTCCGCCGGGAGTGTGAGGGCAGGCAGGTGGGCGAGGGGAGAGGCGGGCACAGAGACAGCACAAAGGTCGGGGAGCCAGCCAAGTCACCACAGGGGAGCAGGAGGGGCCGGCGGAGCAGGAAGCAGAGCTGCCCGCAGCCGCTGGTCCTCCAGGGCAGCTGGCCGACGGGACTGTTTTATTGCAGGCATGTTCTCTTCAGAGTGTGGTGGGGCACATCTTCCCTCTCTCCACCCCTCAGCTAGCCCAGCATGGTGTTGGACAAAATTAAAGCTTTAAGGGGCATAAAGAAAAAAAAAAAGGCTAACCAGCATATTACAAAGCGGCCATCCCCACGTCCATTCCGACGAGGGGACCTCGATGCGGGTGGGCAGGGGCAGCACGAGGGAGCGGCATGGGATGTTAGCACCAGGTATTTACAGGACAGCTTGAGATCGCGTCAGCAGCACGGGCTGGACGACGTGCAGGAGGGCCCGGGGAGCAGCCCCACTCAGCCCCACCTCAGGAAGCCAATCAGATGGTTTCAGAAGAGCAGCCAATGGGATCTGGGCCTTGTCCACTCTCTCCGGCCCCTTCTATGAGCCGGCCTCCTCAAGTGGTTAAAAGAAATGCCGGCTTCCAAGCCTCCCTTGCCCCTTGACCCCCTCCTGGGCCACACCCCATCAACACCACAACTCTGGAACCTCCCCCCGCCCTCAGTCCTTCTGGAATGCCTCTCTCGGCACCCCTGCCCCAACAGGCTGCTGGGATGGCACAGGGAATCACAGGGCTGGTCGCATGCAACAGCGAAAGGCGTGCTCTCCTGCCCGGCCCTCCGGAGGGCCTCGGCCCCTCCCCAGCAGGTCCCGGGACAGGGCTGGCAGCCACCCGGCACCCAAAATATAAGAGGACATGTGAAAAGAAACAAACCGAGACGGACGAGAGCCACCCGGGCTGGAGAACGAGGGCAGGGGCCCCCCACTAAGGGGACCTGGGGGGCTCATCTTATGAATGCATCAGGCCTTGGGAGATGTGAATGGGAGGGGGAAGGGCAAAAGGAAGAGATGGCAGGGGCGTGGGAGGAGACTCGGGAGGAAGAGAAGGAGCAATCATGCAGCTTGGGACAAATCTTTTGTTGCTTTATCAGATTCTCAGTCAATCAATTGTTGTTTGCTAGAACCGGGATACGCAGGGGAGTGAAGAGAGTGCGCGCGCGGGAAGAGAGAGATCGAGAGAACGGGCATCACCAGCTGCCCGGGGGCCTTCACTTTGCAGTCATCATCTGTACAAACTCTGTGGAGGGAAACAGACAGGGAGGAGGTCAGCCAGCGAGCGGGGCTCAGCCCCAAGCCACACCCCGCCCCGACCTGGGGGCTTGTTCCAGAAGCTCCTGCCGGCCCAGAGACAGGGGCCGGGTCGGCTCACCTTCATAATTGACCTGGCCGTCTCCGTCGATGTCAGCCTCTCTGATCATCTCATCCACTTCCTCGTCGGTCAGCTTCTCACCCAGGTTCGTCATGACGTGGCGCAGCTCTGCGGCGCTGATGTAGCCATTGCCATCCTGGGTGTCGGGGGACAGACAAAAGCTTTGAGCTCGAGGCACTCGCCCGGCTCTTCCCTGGGGGCAGCGGGAGAGAGGCCACAGTGCAGGAACTGTCGAGTCACCCACACTCAGCAGGGGCAGGGGGGCTTCCTGAGGTGGCAGAGCAAGTTGGCAGCGGGGTTGGCACTGGGACCCGGGCCTCCTGGAAGTGCTGACTCCAGTTACACAGGGCATCCTGGGACGCCACCTGTTCCGCTTTCTGCCGGAGTCCCAGAGCCACTCCGGGAAAGGCCTGCTCACCTTGTCAAAGACACGGAAGGCCTCTCGGATCTCCTCCTCGCTGTCTGTATCCTTCATCTTTCTGGCCATCATGGTCAGGAACTCCGGGAAGTCAATGGTCCCGTTCCCTGCAAGGTGGGGAAGGGAGCAGGGATGCTGTGGGCCTGGGCCCTGGGAGACGAGCTCGGCTCATCCATCACCGGAGGAAGGCTCCCCGCGGTCGTGAGGGTGACCGGGAGTGGGGCTGCCCACCCGCTCCACGGGGCTCACCATCCGCGTCCACCTCGTTGATCATGTCCTGCAGCTCGGCTTCAGTGGGGTTCTGTCCCAGGGATCTCATCACTGTGCCCAACTCCTTGGTGGTGATGGTGCCATCTCCATCCTTGTCAAAGAGGGAGAAGGCCTCCTTGAATTCTGGGAGAAGAAAGACAATGAGTCAGAGGCCGAGGACACAGGGAAGTCCTGACCTTGGGAGACAGGCCGAAAGAGGCCCACCTAAAGACACCGAACAAGACTTCAACTCCAGCGCAAGCCTCTCGCCTCTGTACTCAGGGCCGGACCCTTCCTTCTTTCAGTCAACACTTACTGAGCACCTGGCCTGTGCCAGGTAAAGCTGCCTGTTCTGTCAACCTAGCTCAGTGGGGACAGAAGGGAAAATGGGTGACAGTGGCCTTAGACCTTTCTACATTTCTTCTTGGTCCCTGGCTTCAGCCTCTCCCTCAAATGATGAAACGGACCAATGTCATGGAGGGGATGAGAGCCGAGGGAAGTCTCTATCTGAAGTATGCCAGCCAAGGTCAACTGGCTGGGAAAGGAAGGGAAGGAGAGGTGCAGGACGCCTTTGGTTGGCACGGCATCCCTCCTGACTGGTACCGCCAGCCCAGTTCCCTGGTTTCCAGAGGAGCCGAGCGCAGTGTATGGTGGAGTATGGGGGTGGCCGGCAGCAGAGCACGGCTGACGGACGATGCGTGGGGTAGGTGGGGGGAAGGAAGGAGAGGGGATGGCTGCCAAGCCAGGAGGATGAGGCGCTAGTGGCACTGAGTGGGCAGGCCACAGCTGGGGACGCATCAGGAGCGGGGAGAGAAGCACGTGGCTCCTGCCCTCCCACTGGGCCCATTTCGGCACCTGGTGCTCCCTACCCCCAAACCCTCAGAGAACAGATGCCTGGCAGCCTATTCCCACAGGGCGTGGGCTGGGGTGAGGTGGTGGACAGTTTGCTAATGGGGACGGGGGGCGGGGGCGGGGGGCACGGAAACCTGCTCAACACCCAGTACTTCCTGCAGCTGTGACTTTCTGGGCTTTGGGGGACAGTGGGGCTACAAAAATGAATTAGATAGGATTCAAGGATTTCTTTTAGCTTACTGGGATATATGTGATCATTCCTTTGTTCATTCATTTCAGTTATTTAGCCAACAAAAATTTACAGAGCACCTACTATGTTTTAGGCATCAAAGATACAGCAGGGACTGACACAAAGTCCGCAAATAAGGAACTCATCTAGTGACAGGAGATACAGCAGGCAAAGACATCATAAAATAATTTCAGATAGAGAGAAAGGCTGTGAAGGAAATAGAGTGACCTGATGGAGAGTAAAGGAAAGTTGTCTATTTGAGAGGGGAGTCAGAGAAGTCCTTTCCAAGGTGACATTTGAGCCAAGACCCAAAGGATGAGAAGGAGCCGCCCGTCAGTGCAAACAGCTGGGGGAAGGCACTTCTGGCCCAGGAGAAAGCAAGTGCAAGCCCGTGCAAAGGCGAGTGCGGAGGTGGGAGTGTCGAGCCATCTCCTGGGCAGCTCCTCAAGTGGGCCAGGAGCTCTGCAGCCCCACAGTGAGGCAGGGAGCTCACCTTCTGAGCCTAAACGGCAGGAGCTGGGCTCACCCTGCAGCCACTGATTAGAAGACCCCGATGACCCATGGCCAGGAGAGGAACCAGCCCTGCCGTCTGGTGAGGGTCGGGCTCGGGACTGTGAGGTTTGGTGTTACTGGGGCAGTGGTGTGCTCTTATACACAATAAGTTTATCTGTCAGACGCTCCTCCTGGCCCCTCCAGGCCGGAGTAAGATTTGGCTGGGGATGCAGAGGACTTCCCGTGGCAGGGGGAGGGGAGGGAGGGAGGCAACCTCACCTGCGATCTGCTCCTCAGTCAGCTGGTCAGCCTGGAAAAGCAGGAAGGAGAAAGTCAGTCACAGGCTGGCACATCTACCTTGCTCAGCCCGGCCTCCTCTGGTGAGGCTGGTTCCACACGTCATCCACGTACCTGGGCAAGGGAGGTCATGCCAGAGCCAGGGCCTGGGATAAAGTCTGGTGGTTCGGGAAGCTGGGGACTAAGGTGGGCTGGAAACCCAGGCCAGCCTGATGCAGGGCCTGATTACATCGCCTAGACTCCAGGGTCTCCTATCCAACCCAGTGCTCTGGAGCCATGGTGGGCGGGAAGAAGCGCTGCCCCAGACCCAACCCAGCTGCACCAGCACAGCACGGGAGCCCCAAAGGCTGAGTGAAGGAAGCAGTTGCCCTAGAGGCCTAATCAAG
The DNA here is from genome assembly GCF_028564815.1 of Eubalaena glacialis. NCBI lineage: Eukaryota > Metazoa > Chordata > Mammalia > Artiodactyla > Balaenidae > Eubalaena > Eubalaena glacialis. Next base: position 60,794,326 of record NC_083733.1, on the reverse strand, counting down.
CAGCTCTAGAAGGCTCCAAACCAAAACAGGCCAGTCCTTGGGTAGGGCAGAGGGAAGATGTCTGGGGCTCTTTGCTAGTTTCTATGTCACCAATTTGGAGGCACTAGGTCCGAGCACAGTGGACCCAACTGGCAACAATTCTCCTAACTGGTGGCTCTGAGGCGCTCCAAGTGCCTAACATTCGAATCCTGCTCAGACGGGGGGCAGCCCCCCACTCTCTTGTGCACAGGGCACCATTCTGCTGTTTCTTTGGGGCAGTAAGGGTGAGTGTCGGGGAGGGGACTGCAGCAGGCAGTGGTGGCAGAGGCTGGCGGACTAAAGTCAGCTTCCCCCGCTGCGCTGCAGTTTTTTTTTGTTTTTTTAAAATAATTAATTAATTAATTAATTAATTTATATTTATTTTTGGCTGCGTTGGCTATTTTTGGTCTTCGTTGCTGCACGCGGGCTTTCCCTAGTTTCAGCGAGTGGGGGCTACTCTTGGTTGCGGTGCGCTGGCTTCTCATTGCAGTGGTTTCTCTTGTTGTGGAGCACGGGCTCTAGGCACGCGGGCTTCAGTAGTTGTGGCACATGGGCTCAGTAGTTGTGGCTCGCGGGCTCTAGAGTGCAGGCTCAGTAGTTGTGGCGCACGGGCTTAGTTGCTCCGCGGCATGTGGGATCTTCCCGGACCAGGGCTCGAACCCGTGTCCCCTGCATTGGCAGGCGGATTCTTAACCACTGAGCCACCAGGGAAGCCCTGCGCTGCAGTTTTTAACCCTCTCTGGCCCTGGCCACTCCGGTCGGTCGGTGGCAGGCAGCCCTTACTGCATGCGGGGCTTGGGGACGGGGCAGAGGAGAAGCAAAGGCTAGCTTGTCCCGCACTGGTGTGCTGGGAACTAGCCAGGCATCCTCTGGGGGAGCAGCCACAAGGGGGTCAAAATCCCAACATTTAGCATCAAAAAAGGAATTTTCCTTGGTTTTTGCGAATGCTGCCAAGAAGGCACCGCTCTCCCCAGACCACCGTCCCCTTCCTTTATTTCCTTTCACAATTAGGGGAAAGGGGCTCCACGTCTACAGCAGGCTTCTAGTGTTGGCTCTGAGAGCCCCCTAACCGATGCATGCCATTGTGTGTATTTGCATTAATCTCCATAAAGCTTCCAGAGCTAGCAACAACCCCCCAACCCTGTCCCAAATATGAAGACCGATCACATTAGAACAGGTCTCAAACGTCCTTTTTCTTTTTTTCTTTCTTTTTTTCTTTGTTTTTTTTTTTAAATCTAAGGGAAGAGAAACTTAGGCCAAGCCCCAAATAGTCAGAATGGGAGGGGAAATCAAAGTGATGATGACAGAGGGGAGATGGCTAAGGGAGGGGGAAGCAGGAAGGTAGAGAAAGAAAAACACCACACATGCACATTCTGGAAAAGTCCAAAGTCTAAAGGAAAGGTTAGGAGGCCAAAAGGAGCTACTTCTGCATCGCTTTCAAAAAAGACCCAGGGCTGCCGGGCTCCTGAATGCCAGCCTGGCAGCCCCAGGCCCACAAGCCCCTTGCTCCTCCGCTTCCCCTGGCTTCTACGGGTAAAGAAGCCCGAGCCGATCCCCTAGGTCCTGACACCCAAGGAAGCTGCTGGGGGAAAGTGAGAACAGAGGATGGGCTTCTGGTTACCAAGGCCAGGTGATGCCAGGGGAGGGGAAGAGGCAGAGGGGAGAGCAGCGTCTGGGGAGCAGGGCCGCCGTTCCCTCTGCTTTCATCCTCTTCCCCTGGCCTAGATGGAAAAGGCTAGTGCAATCGGGGACCTCCGCGCCCCTACCACACCCCCTTCGGGCAGCACTGGCAGGGGCTGGGGGCAAGGCGGTTGGCACAGGCTGCAGAATGGCCCAGAGTGGCTCTGAAGGCCGGTGTCTGCCGCTCCCCACCGCCAAGCTGCAAGGCGCAGAGAGGCATGGCCACACTCTTACAGGGTCGCTGCAAATAGGCGTGGCTCTGACTGTAGGCCCCATCGCACACTCTCTCCCTCCCTGTTAGGAGACCCTCTCCCCTGCTTGGGGAAGGAAAGGTCCCAGCTCCGAGCTAGAGATCTCAAAGCATGGCTGCTGCCCAGGAAACTGATCACCGCTGGGGAGCCCTTCTCAGGGCTTCCTCCCTTTCCAGAGCTGAAGATTTTCAGCTTTCACCAACAACTGTCTCCAAAATAACCCAGTTGGTCTCCTGCTTCCATGTCCCTCATCTTAGGCTCCAGCAAGGAGCTGGACAGGAAAAAAAAAATAATCCTGGGGTGGGGGAGGGAAGAGGGTATTATTTCTCTGCCTTGCCCCAGCCGCCAGCCAGTGCCAGAAAGCAGTGTTAGATGAGATCAGAAACCAAGGCCAGGGCCCCTCACCCGGGCCAAGGAGGAGCCACAGAGCTCAGGCCAAAGTCCAAGGCCAGTTAGCAGTGACCTGTCCCACCCATCCATACCTTGACGATTACAAATGGAAAGAGAAACTAGTAGGGCCAAAGCTCGGGTCCTATTTGGGAGGTGGGGGGCCTCCTGGCACCTGTCAGTGATTCGGCCCCCGTTTAGCAAGGTTCTGCTGGGGGAAAATGGGGTAGAGGTGAGAGGAGCCATCAGGCCTGTGTCAGCAAGTATGAGATCTGATACACAGCAGCGGCGGCCTGTTCTCCCCAGCCTTGCCCGGGAGGATGGCCGCACACGGTTCCGAGGCTGAGCCCTGGGGGCTAGGGGTGTTGTGGGTAGCAGGGACCGGGAAAGAACTAGTCTGCTGGTTTTCTCTCAAAGCCCCAGCTGTGTGAATTAACAGAAGCACTCAGTGAGGGCCCCGAACAGAATAAGCGGCCCTCGGGCTGATGAAGGGGTCCTTCTGGAGGTCTTCTCTAGTCAAGCTCTGCAGTCCCCACCCCGAGGCCACAGGAACAGGCGTCCGATTGTCACCGACGCCACACTGCACTGCACTGTCATTTGGCACAAGTGAGGAGATGCAGAGCGGTGCGTGGAGCTGGAGACCATGAGAAAACCAGCATTCCTGTTTGGAAAGAGCAGCTCTCTTGGTCTGAAAGGGACAGTGACCGGGTGAGGTTGAAGGCTGAAAAAGCTGGCTCGTTTGATGCATCCCAAACTTTCACCTCCCACCCCCATTTCCTACGGCTTCAGTGCGCCATAGGGGCGCGAACAACTCCGCCCACCTGCTCCCACCGCCCCGTGCCTTCTGCCCAGCTCCATTCTTTCTGGGAAGGGGACCCGAGAGCCACTCCCTCCGGCCTCTGCAGCCCACTCCCCATCCAGACTGAACAGTCTTTGTCCCAGCTTTGCCCTGGAAACTTCCAGGGAGCTACCCACATCCACCTCCAACCCGAGGTCCACCTCAGCTGCCATTCATTTTCTCCAATACGTCCCCAGATCTCCTTCCACCTCACCTCCTACCACCCAAGCCAAAGTCCTCTCCCACCCCTCACCTCGGAAAGCCACCTCCTCATGGACCCAAACGCAACACTCCGCACTTCCAAACCCAAACTCCTTTCCTGGTTCAATAGCCTTAACCCACCAGGAACCGCAGAACCTTCTCTGGCTGCCCCCCCACATCAACCGCGAGGCCCCCTGCCCCCCCAGCACTGGCAAGCTCGCCATCCCCTTTTAACCACTTCCCCGACCCCAATCCTCTTCAGTCCCTGCAGGTTTCCAGAGCATCTCCTAACCTCGGCTGCCACCCACCCCAGGCTCTTCTTCCCCAAGCTTGCATCTCACCCTCCTCCTCCTTCCTCTGCACTGTCGGTCTTTGGAGAACCCCCTTCTCTCCCCTCAAGGGTCTGATCTGTAGAAGGGACCCCCCCCGCCCCCCCAGGAGCACTCCCCGCGTCCAGGCCCAGCTACCCACGGCCCCCTCTCGGGGAGCTCCCCAGCAGCCCGGCTTCCCTCCGAACCCCCTTCCCTGCATCCTCTCAGGACCCAAAGCCTTTATCGGGGCACACATCACCCCCTTCCCTAGCCAATGTTTCTTACCTCGCCCCCCTGGAATCCAAACACCTCACCTTAGCGACCAAACGCCCCATCCTGGGTCCAAGAGCCCTTCCCCTCTGAAGGTCCAGATGCTCCATCCTGGGTTCAAATACCCCCTTGGAGGGCTCAGGTGCCCGTTCTGGGGGCTAGAGAACCCATCTGGTGCTAAAAGTCGCTTTTGTAAGCCCCCAACCCCCTTTTGGGATCCAAACGTCCCGCTCTGGGTTCGAATGCCCTCGATAGGGGGGCAGAGAGGGGTCCAGAGGCGCTCTCCGGGGCCCAAACGCCCCCCATTCTGGGTTCACTCGCGCTCTCGGGGGTCCTGCCCCGCCGTGCCCGCCTCAGAGCCCCCAGTCTCGGCGGCCCTACAGCCTCACTCACCATGGCGAGGCCCGGGGTGTCCGGAGCGCGGGGATCAAGGTTCCTCCGGCGGCAGCAGCAGCTGCAGCAGCTTGAGCTCCGCCGCGCGTCCGCGCCTCCACACTCACTGCCCGCAGCGCGCGCGCCGCCGCCGCCGCCGCCGCCGCCGCCGCCGCCCGCCCCAACGGTCCCTCAACGGCCGCCGCGCGCGCCCCGCCTCACTCGGCTCCGCCCCGCTCGGTCCGCGTGCCGTCGCACTGCGGCTCCCACGGATCCCTCCGCGCCTCTCTCCGCACTGCCGGGCCCGCGGATCTCTCGCTCCCACCCCGTTCGAGGCTGGGTTTGTGGCCGGCCGCGCGCGCGCGCGCGCACCCGCCGCGGGACTACTTTCCGTCGCCGCGCGCCCCGCCCCCTGTGCCCACTCTACTTTTCTCCTCGGCGGAGGGGCACTGCTCGGCGGCGCGTGACACGTTCCTGTGTGAGCCGCGCCGCTATTGGGCCCGGGCGACGGCGGAAATGAGAGCGCGGTGCCGATTGGTCCGGCCTTCCCTGCAATGCGTCAAACTGGGGCGAGCCACTGCGTGGTGGTGGTGGGCAGCCTCAAATGTGTGGCTGTGTGAGCTGTGAGGCGTAATGAGGCGAAGGGGAAAATTGTGTGACTGTTAGAGAAGCAAATACATCATCTTCGTGGTCAGGGAATGGTAAAGGGGTGGCGGAAGATGCAGAAGCACTTTCTCGGCTCTCCCCTCTAACGGATGGAAGATGGTGCAATCCGAAATGCTGGCCTGGAAGCCCCGCCCCCAACTGGGCCCTACGATGTGGCGGGGTCTTCAAGGTTCCTTTCTTCCCCTAAAGGTACTGCCCGTTGGGACAGGTGTGTGCACCCTGAGACACCCTCCACAGGTGTCCGGAACCCCTATCCCCGCTTCACTCCTGATTGGCTCGGTGTCTGTGAAAGTGGGGCCGTCGCAGGACAGCCTCTGGGAACAGGGCGTTAATTCAGTCATTCATTAAAAAAGACTGAATTGGGTGCCTGGTGTAATGTAGGGACCCGTGATTGGCTGGGCTGGGGAGACCAAACTTCCCAACCATTGTCCTGTTGTCTTGCAGACCACTTGACTCTTGCACTCCTTGTTCTAAGGTTCCAGCCATAAGAGGAAAAAGAGTGCGAAGGTTAGCTGAGACTGTTTACTGGAGCTCAGAAACGCTCCCCTTCTCTTGTTTAGAATGGGAGCTGCCATTCGATTACATGTCCCGTACCCGTCTCGGTGATTGGCTGAGGAATGGCGAGTGAGCCAATCATTATGTCCCACCTGGAACAGGATGTAGGCTAATGAGAGTCCTTCCCTGGGTTTTTGGATCCAGAGTTTGGGGACAGGAAGCCTTTTCCTTTTGCATGGTGAGGCTGTGAAGAAATAGGTCTGGCACTGTCTGTGGCCATTTTCCCACCCTGGAGGGGAGAATTAAAGTGATACCAGGGAGAAGCAAAGAAGAGATGGAGTGAGAGAGTCCTGTTGCCATTCACTTCCCTGGTTCCAGTACTCTTGAGGCCAGCTGCACAACCATCATGCCAGGATTTTGAATTATATGAGCTATTAAAATTTCCCATTTATCCCAAACTGGTTTGAGTTGAATTTCTGTCACTTGCATCCAAAGATTTTCTGATGGATGTGAGCTGGGCTAAACTCTGTCTTGGTCATCAGCATTGGCCCCGAAACAGAGAAGGCCAAGGACCCAGTCAACATTTGCTGAACAAATAAGCAAAATGAAGTCAGGCTCATGCTCTCTCCCCCTTTCTCTCTCCTCCCTGTCTCTGAGTCTTGATTTCTGCCAGGCAGACCTTAGCTTCTGAATTACTTAGGCCTATGAAATAATACATATACTACTATTAACATGTTTGAGCACTTACTCTGTTCCATGCACCATTCCACTCGCTTTGCATCCATTAGTTTATTTAGTTCTTACAATATCCCTATGGGTTTGTTACTTCCATTTTCCACCTGATGAAACTGCTTTATTGCCACTGGAATTAGATGAGACCGGAGAGGTATGAAAGCTTGACCAAAAACAGAGAAGTGAAGTAGCTTGCCCATGGTCACACAGTAGGAGGTAGAGTCAGGATTTGATCCCCAGCAGTTTGCCTGAAAACCCCACACTCTTAAACACCATTACACTACCAGTGGGAGAGATCATATTTGTCTTCTATTATCCATTTTCCCTGTCTTCCAGCATAATAGAAGTTTAGCTGGGCACATTGCCATCCTGAATAAAAACTACATTTCCCAACCTTCCTTGCAGTTATGAGTGGTCATTTGATTGAATTCTGGCCAAAAAGGATAGTGATATATGAAACTTCCAGGTATACCGTTAAAGGGGAGGACATGCCCTCCTTCTTCTCCTCTTGCCTGCTAGTAGAGCAGCCCTTGTAGGCATTAGATGAGAGACCAATGGTGACCATACTCACCTGGGACCTTGATGATTGCCTGGAGCAGAGCCCACCCTTCCATCCCCAGTGCCAAACTTTTATTCGAGAGAGAAATAAATTTCTGTATTGCTTAAGCCACTGTTATTTTGGATCACTTTGTTACAACAGCCAAACATATACATGTCCCCTTTTAGGTTACTGCCCTTGCTTTGGTGGAAGCTCTTATGCCTATATTAGTGAGTGGTAATGTGGTTCAGGCGTAAACCAATCAGCATGTCCTACTTCCATACCTCTGAGTGGTTCAGAGCCAATTGTATGACTCTTTTTTTTTTCCAGGCGTGGCATAATTTACATTCAATAAAATGCCACAGATCTTAAAGTGTTCAGTTCAATGAGTTTTGATAATTGTGTACGCCATGTAACCACCACCCAAGACAAGCTGTAGAACATTTCCATCATCCCAGAAGTTAGCTCCCTTGTGGCTCTTCCCAGTCAATTCCTGTCCCCCTCAAGCAACCATTGTTCTGGCTTCTGTCATTAGAGATTAGTTTTGCCTGTTCTAGAGTTTTGTAGAAATGGAATCATATAGCGTGCATTTTTCTGGTCTTGGCTTCCTTTGCTCAATGTAATATTTTTGAGCAAAAGTTGCATGGAGCATACTTACACTAAAATGTATTTTTTGTTGTTGGTCTGGAATTTCAAGTTCAACTGGAGTCCTGTATTTCTAATTGCTAACTCTGATGATCCTAATCTCAAAGCACCTTCTTTCCATGGTTGGGAAATGATCTTAGTGACCTTACAGGGGACCACCTGAACTTCCAGGCCTCAGGTTGTCCTATGCTACAGCCAGGCAAGAATCTTGATAGTGGCTTGAAATCTTCTGAGCTTTAGGAATGATCAATAAACTAAGGCTCAACCCCATTATCATCAACATCCCAGTTCACATCCATCAGCTGGACAAACACCAAGTCCAATAATACTATCTGTTGCTGGATCCACGCCACGATCTGGTGACCCTGTTATTTCTCTGACCTCACCTCCCTACACTCTTCTCTCACTCTCTTGGTTCCAGCCACACTGGCCTCTTTGCTGTTCTTTGAACACATTTGGCTGACTCCTGCCTCAGAGCCTTTGTATTATTTCCTCTTCTTCAAATGCTCTCCCCATGATAGTTATGTGGTTTATCTCCTCCTTTGCTTTGTTCAAATGACACGTCCTCAATGATGGCCTACCTTGACCATCCCATTTAAAATTGTAAACCAACACTCCCAATTGCCTTTACCTGGCCTTATTTTTTTCATAGGTGGGACCAATTTCTCAAATATGATATACTTTTCTTATTTATTCTATTTAGAGTTTGATTCTCCCACTGAAATGTAAGTTCCATGAGGTCTGATCTTTCTATTTTGTTCACTGTTGTATCTTCAGTGCCAAAAGCAGAGCCAGGAATATAATAGGTGCTCAATAAATATTTTTTTAAAATAACTAGATAAATATGGGGAGATGGAAATTCTCCTACAGTGCTACTGGGAGAATATATTGATACAAAGACTCTAGTGAGTGTCCCATTTAGGGTAGGCTAGGTTATAGTACAGTAACAGCTGCAAAAATCTCAGTTAACACAGTTAAAGTTTCTTTCTCACTCACATAAAATCCACCCAGGGTCTTGGCCTCTCTGCAGGACAGATGTCCTCCATGTGGTGACTTGGTGTCCCGGGCTCTTTTATCTCTCCTGAAGGTCTCTATGTTGCCACAGCAGGGGAAGAGAGATTGGAGAATGTCCCAGGGAGTTTTCATTGTCTTAGTAGAAGTGACATCTGTCACTTCAGCTCACATTTCATTGTCCAGAACCAGCCACATGGTCCCATGTCACTGCTAAGGGATGGAGAAGTGTATTTTCTCCTGTGCCCCAGAAGAGGAAACAGGAAACAGAATTTGGTGACCATACCATGGTCTTGGTCACGGAGAGACATTTGACCATATCTGTTAAGTTGAATATGTACCTTTGCTAAAATCTAGCAGTTCTACTCTTAACTATATCCTTGATAAGTGGCTTTCAAATTATTTTGAATGAGCTTCACAGCAAGAACCACATTTTACATCATAACCCAGCCATATTTCATATATATATATATTTTCAGAAACTATATATTTAGTCTGAAACAAAAATTTCAGAAGCAGAACTTAGTCTTACTATAGGCAAGGCACTCTGATATTTTCTTTCCTGTTCCATTTCATGTTTCAGAAATGATGCTCATTGTGACCTACTGATTCCACCAGCCTCATCGTGTGTGTGTGTGTGTGCGTGTGTGTGTGTGTGTGTGTGTGTGTGTTTTAGCACTTCCTTACTTTCTGGCTACTACTTTATAGGATGTTCCAGACTCATCTTGTATATTTCTTGCTCCAATCCTACAATCAGCCATTTCTCTAAGGAGCCCTGGCTCCTTTTATTGGAGAATGAGGTTAGAAACTAAGATCTGGGCTCTGAGTGTCCTTGTTGCTATTGATGATTGCTTTTCTTAACTCTACCTCTTTGCATTTTTATAGTGATTGCTCCAAGTATCCTTATATTGGTCACCTATCTGTGATTTTTTACCTCATTAAGTTTTCTTTTAAAAAATTATCTTACGTAATAGTCTGGAGGCAGGGTCAGATCAGGACTGGTTCAGTGGCTCAATGATGCAACCAAGGACCCAGACTTTTTTTCTCCTTCTGCTCTGGTATCTTCAATATTTTCTGTCTTTAGGCTCATTGCTTTATGGTGGCAAGGTGGCTGCCACAGCTCCAGACATTACTTCCCAAGCCAGTAACAGAAGTCAGGATGGAATGGAATAAGTTTCTTTTATTTTCCTTTATCAGAGAGAATAAACCTTTTCTCAAAACCCCTTCAAATTCTATTGGCACAAAATGAGTCACATGATCACTCCTAAATCAATCACTAGCAAACAGGAACAAGGTTTAGACCAAACAAGGTTCACCTTTTGGGGCAAGGCACACCTTCCTTGAACACATTGTTACCTGGTACCTGGACAAAACTGGGGTCGGGTTAGCAAGAAGGGTGTGTGGTGGGAAAAAGGTCCACCACATAAAAATGTCTTGGATTTTTCTTGGGAAATTCCTGGAAAAAAATAGGAAAGTTAAGTTGTCTACGACATGGGGAAACATTCTTAATCCCCTTCTTTACTCATTTCTATTTTGTCTCCAAACCTTTTCTCCCAAAGCAGTTTCCTCAAACTCACTTTCTTCCTCCAAAAATCATCTCCTGCAGCTGATTCAGCCCCAGTGTTACAACATGAGGTCATCCAGGGCTGGTGGGTTGGCCCTGCCATCATCCACATGTGGCTTCCACAAACGTACCTAAGGAGCTGCTACAGTTGCTGCCACTTCCCAATTAGCAGGAAGGTAAAAAACAGGCAAAGAAGGGCATTTAGTGTTGTCGCTGAGAAGATGCAGTAGTTAGGGTAAGTAATCTGAGATGCTGTAACAAATAAGCTCCCAAGTCTCAGTGGCTTAACACAATAAAACTGTATATATCTCACTCACACAGTGTCTAATGTGGGAGTTCCTTTTAGGCAGATGGTCTTCAAAGACCCAGTTCCTTTTCTTTTATGGTTCTGTTATCCACTGCATACTCAAAATTCTCTTCTGGATCCTCTGTCCAGCCAGAATTTGGGGAAAGAGAGAACACAGAGGATCATGTGGTGACTTGTCCTGGATGTAGCTCATGTATTTTGATTGCATTTCATTGGCCAGAACCCAGCCCCAGGCCAGACATAACTGCAAGAGAGACTGGGAAATCTATGTGGCTGTTTGCCCAAGAAGAGGAAACAGGATTTGGTGGACACTGGCTATTCTTTGCCACAGGAGATGACCCACACTTTGCAAATATCACTTCTGCTCACATCCCATTGACCTAAATACTGTTCATGGCCACTTCTAGCTATAAGGGAGGCTGATATTGTGAAACTGATATTTTATGGATTTTTAAAACTATAATTGTCTTAACTTACTTTAAGGATTAATTTGGGGAAGAATTGGCACGTCCTCATTTAAATTTTCTTCATTTGATTCCTACTAACTTGGGGCAGGATTATTTCTAGATATTTTAAAGTTTTTGTTGACAATCTGAATGGGATCCAATTTTCCACAATTTTCTAGCAGCCTGGTGTGTATTGACGTTATGACTTTTTGTAAGTGATCTTGAATCCAGCCTCCTATTGAAGTTCGTTCTAATATTATATCAGCTTGTTCTCTAGGATTATTTCTAGGTAAATACAGATTCACTTTTTGCTCAGGGTCATTGCTACTCAAGGTATCATTCTTTGTGCCATCACGAGGCAGCATTTGTTAAAGGGTGCTGTTTTTGTCTCCAGGATTTTCTTCCAAGCCATTGTCACCTATGCACAAGGTTAGATGTATGCAGAGAGCCAATGACATCTGTACGTGGACTGCTGCCTGGCTGACATCTGTTGAAGAGGAAGCCTGGATTCAGACACGTTAAAATGAGCAACCGAGAATTGATTAAATATGGCATTATTATCCATCCATACATTTATGTATATATTTTCTGAATCATTTGAGAATAAGTTGCAGACTTCATGCCACATTATCTCCAAATGCTCAAATGTGAATTTCCTAAGAACAAAGACATTTACCTATGAAATTACAGTTACAATGATCAAAATCAGGAAATTCAGCAATGATACAATTATCTAATCTACGGAGCTTTATCAAAGTTTGTCAATTGTTCCAATTATGACCTTTATAGCAAAAAAAAAAAAAAAAGGTTTATTTTTCCTTTACTTTACCCAGCCAGGATGACATATTCCATTAACTATCATACTGCTTTAGTTTGGAATAGTTCCTCAGTCTTTCTTTGTGTTTTATGACATTGACAGTTTTGAAATTTCATGTCAGTTATTTTTTAGAATGTCTATTTGAGTTGGTCTGATGTTTTTTCACGACCAGATTCAGGTTATATAGTTTTTAAAAAGAAAGACTGTCATAGAAGTCATTCTGTGTCTTCAGTGCATCTTATCTGGAGGCAGATGATGCATTTTGTCCCATTACTGGCAATGGTGATGTTTCTAGCTGTAAAGTTACTCTTTTTCCTTTTGTAATCAATAAGTAACCTGCAGGGAGATACTCCAATGCTGCGTAAATATCAGTGCTCATCAGACCTTCCCCTGCTTGCTTTAGATTACTTAATTTTTTCCACAGATTGCTACCCAAGAACCATCCAGTCTTGGACTTCCCTGGTGATGCAGTGGTTAAGAATCCGCCTGCCAATTCAGGGGACACGGGTTCAAGCCCTGGTCTGGGAAGATCCCACATGCCGAGGGGCAACTGAGCCCGTGCACCATAACTACTGAGCCTGCACTCTAGAGCCCGCAAGCCACAACTACTGAGCCTGCGTGCCACAACTACTGAAGCCCGTGTGCCTAGAGCCCATGCTCCATAGCAAGAGAAGGCACCACAATGAGAAGCCCACGCACGGCAGTGAGAGTAGTCCCTGCTCGCCACAACTAGAGAAAACCTGCGCGCAGCAGCGAAGACCCAACGCAGCCAACAAAAAAAAAAAGAACCATCCAGTCTAAACGATGGGGTCCCCAAATGATGTACAGAACTCTTCAAAAGCAGGGCTATAATTAGTGCTTTGTCTTTATATAAATTGTAAACCCTCATCATATCTTTTTCACCCCAGAAGCGTAGGACAGCCTAATCTCAATCCTTTCATTAACCCTCTCCCAGTACAGAAATGGCGAGGACCATATTCAGCAAAAATGCTCCCAGGGGTCCTCATTCATGTCTGTGACCATTAAACGGCAGTGCGTGGGACCATTTGCACAGATTTCTGCCACCCTCTTTTCTTCCCTGGCAAAAGTGTCACAGACATTAAATTTCTGGAGGGGATGACTTTGTACTCTGGAAGCTCATTGCATGTTTCACCTTGGGGCATCTGTCGTTGCGGGTTAAACTGATGTAGTTTATTCCATTCATATGGCGTACATCCCAGCTTGTGCGCAGTTCTGACGGGGATAGGGACTGTGAACCTGGATGACCCAGTTGCAGCAGCTTGTGCCCCTACAGGGGCAGGGAGCAGCTGCGGCACCGATGGAAATAGATGTTAGCCACGATGGGCCTGAAGCACCTGCCAGCAACACCAATACTGCTTCTTGCTCCAGATCCTGCTCTGATTCCTACACCTTGCACCTCAGTCTCCCTTGGACCCCCCCACTGGATATTCTTTTGATTAGGAAGTTAGGAAAGTGAGGTTGCAATGGACCAGAGATACACAGATAGTGGCAAAGCTGGGGTTTGGACACTGGTCTGCCTGGCCGCAAAGACTGGGATCTTGACCTTGGTGTTTCCAGAATTACCCACTGAGTTATCTGGAGGTCTTTGGTAAGCCATTCAATAACAGGCAGGTCCAGCCCATGGATCCTTAAATATCCCCGCAAAGAGATACCTTCTCCCCAAACGACACCTTTTGTCCTCAAAACAAGTCTTGGATTCTTAGGGTTCCAAGGCCAAGGCTAGGCAGGGTCTTCAGCCTCCCATCTTCCCTCAGTAAAACACCCCCTCCTCCCAGAGAGTGGGCAAGGTGAGGTCAAGTGGGAGATTTCCCTCTACCTTATGCTGCCTTCAGGAGTGTGGCAGATTTTATTTTCTGGAGATGGCCACAAAAATGTCTCACATCCCACATGCTCTTCTAGAACCTTGCCATTCCTGCATCAAGAGTGGAGTCTGTGCCTCCTTCCCTGGAATCCGAGTGGGCCTTGACCAATAAAGTGGAAGTGATGTTACGTAATTCCAAAGCTAGCTTGTAAAAATGCTACACACTTCTGAGTTGTTCTCTTGGGACGCTTGCTCTTGGAATCCAGCTGCCATACTGTAAGGAAGCTCAAGCAGCCAGAGGAAGGAACCATGTGGAGAGGAAATGAGGCCTCAAGCCCTCAGTTCCAGCTGAGCTCCCAGAAGACAGCTCACATGAGTGTGCCATTTTGAAAGCACATTCTGATGCTCTCCAGGTGATACCATGTGGAGCAGAGTACTGTCACTGCCTTCTCCAAATTGCAAGTTTGTGAGCAAAATAAATAATTGTTGTTTTAAGCCACCAGGTTTTGGGGGTGATTTGTTATACAGCAATAGATAACCGAGACAAAAAAAGTAAGCAACTACCAGTTGTCTCTCAGTCTCCACAGGGGATTGGTTCCAGGAACCCCCCCCCCCCCCGCCCCACACACACACACTGCCATGGGTACCAAAATCCTGAGATGCTCAAGTCCCTTACATAACATGGCATAGTACATACATATAACGTACGCACATCCTTGTGTGTACTTTAAACCATCTCTAGATTACTCATAATACCTAATACAGTGTATTTGCTACATAAATAGTTGCTGGAGCATAACAAATTCAAGTTTTGCTTTTTGGAAATTTCTGGAATTTTTTTCAAATATTTGTGATCCGAGGTTAGTTGACTCCGTGGATGGGGAACCCCTGGATACAGAAAGACTATAATCAGAAAATGTCACAGTTGTCACCTAGGTCCAGAAAGCGCTTTTTGCACTGAGTCAGGGCCACACTCAAATCCAAATCCTGTCTCTCTTCCTAAATAGCATAGTCCAGAAGAGCAGAACCCTTGGAGCCAGGCAGACATGCGTTCATAATCCTGATTCCAATACTTCCCAGTTGTGTAACCTTGGGCGATTTAATGGGCCTCTCTGAACCACAGTCTCCTCTTCTATGAAATAGGCACAATAATTTTTCTCCCTAAATCTATCAGGAGGATTTAGTGAGATTATGTATCTCAAGTGCTTAGCCAAGAACATAGCACATAACAAGTGCCCAATAACTGTTAGCCACGATTTACCAGGACAATTATATGGTTGGATGTTGAAAGCCACTTGCTGGATAATCTCTCTTGAAGATAGATTGGGAGCCTTCTGGATCCCACCACACTTCCTCTGTGCTGAATTTTTCTGCCTAGAGTCAGAGAGACCTGGGTTTAAATAACTCATGGCTCCTCCAGTTTCTGGCTGTGTGACCTTGGTCAAGAGACTTAACCTCTCTGTTTTTGGAGTCCTCATCTGCAGAAAGCGGGAGGGTCATATTTTCTCCTTAAGGGGTTGCAATGAGGTTGGATAGTGTGGAAGGCATAACACAATGCCTGGCACACAGTAGGTGTCCATAGCGTGTGCTGAGAGAGGGAGAGGCTATTCCTCCATCCTCTGCAGAATCTGCAGGGATCTCTGTCCTCGCTCTGTCCTCCATCGCGAGCCTGACCAGGGGGCTGGTGGTGGTGAGCGCTCCAAAGAGGAAGCGAGGGGAGGGGGGGGGTCTCCTAGCAGGGCCAGACCTGTTGTTCTCTCATTTCCCACCAGCGGGCGCTCTGGTGAAGTTAGGATTGCAACTCACCGCCATCGCGGTGACCATAGCTACCGCCATTTGTGCACATAGGGGCTGAGCGCTTTGGTTCACTTAAATGAGTCAGGATTCTCAACGTCTTCCTTAAAAGTAAGAAATCTAGCAGAGTCACAGGCTTTTATTTCCATTATGTTTGTGGGAGAAAAGTGCCAACGATCCTCTTCAGATTGAGACAGAGAGAGAAAACCGACATTTATTCCTTTTAACAATAGAGATGATGTTATCACTATGGCAACAAATGATCAAGGAAGACAACCAATCAGAATTGCAGATTTCTCTCGGAGGTTATTTTTCTCAAGATATGGCAACAATTTCAAGGAGACTCTCAAAGACTCTTTTGTTCAAATTATCCTTCAAGGACAGTCTTAAATGAACAGAACAGGTTGGTGACAGGAACTCAAGCCTCCAGATTGCACAGGAAAACCAGATGGGTGTTCTCAGTTTGTTTCCTTATGCGGCAGATTCTTTAGATGGGCTTTATTATGCAAAACAGTATCTCTGTGTGTAGCTGCAGGGAAGAGAGAACATCTTCACCTCTTTTACTTTTTACCTTTTTTTTTTTTGGCCGGGCGGCATGTGTGATCATAGTTCCTTGACCAGGGATTGAACCTGAGCCCCCTGCATTGAAAGCGCAGAGTCTTAACCACTGGACCGCCAGAGAAGTCCCTCTTTTTTACATTTTAAACATTATTTTTATTAAAAATTTAAAATCACTTTTTCAAACTGCATTGGCTAATAGTTGAGAACTTGCATTTTAAGGAGCTGATTCTGAATCTCCTTGGTTGACATCACAGGCAAAAAGCAGCATCTTGATCTTGGACTTCTCAGCCTCCAGAACTGTGAGAAAATATATGTCTGTTGTTAAAGCCACCCAGTTGAGGGTATTTGTTATCAAAGCGTGAGCAGACTAAGACATTGAGCTCCCTTCTTCCGCCCATAGGCTCAGGGGCCCACAGAGTAACACGCACCTTTCCTCCAACCCCATCCCCTACACACCCCTGAACAAGGGTGTTTGTCCCAGATCAGCCTGAGTGGGTAGAGGTTGAAAAAAAGTTCTATTTTCCTAGAATTCTTCTTTAGTTGCGGCACTGTCATAATAACCACCCTTCATCTTGCTCCCTTTCCAGCTGTGCTTTGCCTGGAATAGAGATACACTCACAGAAATTGAGCTCTGTAGAGTTGTGGCTTCTCAACAGAAGCTACTCCAGGTGTTTCAAGCAGAGGAAATTTAATGCAGGGGATTTATTACAAGGGTGTCCAAAGGGCCAGAAGAGCAAGAGCCAGAAGGGGATGGTGGGGGGGGGGGAAGAAATAGTGTGTATCAGTCCTTCATTCCTTTTTTATGACTGAATAATATTCCATTGTACAGATACACTGTACTTTGTTTATTCATTTATCTGTTGATGGCCATTTGGGCTGTCACTACCTTTTGGCTGTCACGAATAATGCTGCTGAGAACATTGATGTACAAGTTTTTGTTTGAACACTTCAGGATTTCCGTTGTTGGGTGATGACAATTTTCTAAAATTGATGGTGCTGATGGCTGCACAGCTCAGGGGATATACCCCAAACCACTGACTAGTACACTTTAACAGGGTGGATTTTTCTGGCATGTGAATTATATACCTATCAACCTGTTACAAAAACCCTGAAACTGTTCGAACTTAATTTTACATTTACTCACATAAACTTATGATAGGAGGCAAAGCACACAGATTCTTCTCATAACTCCAGGAGTTTCTCTGGCCTTTCTGCTTGAGGTGATTTAATTATAACTGGATTAGTGACGATGTCATGAAGGGTTAAATCTCAAACTTGAGGGATAAGTTCTATTTCCTGAACACACAATAATTAAACACACCTCCCGGTAGCAAACGTGTAAGCCAAGTTTGTGGTCATCTCAGCCTCAGGGTTAAAGATGAAATTCCAGAGATTTCCCTGGTGGTCCAGTGGTTAGGACTCCACTCTTTCACTGCTGTGGGCCCAGGTTCAGTCCCTGGTCCGGGAAGTAAGATCCCACAAGCCATGCTGCATGGCCAAAATTAAAAAAAAGAAAAAGAAATTACAGAATGAATGAACACAGGTGATGATGTGGAAAGGCACCTCTCATTAGCAATCTGTTGGCTAAGAAACCAGCCAGGAAACACTCTTTTGTCACAAAACGGAAATCATTTGTATAGATCCAACCTTCTTTTTTAAAAATATTTTATTTATTTATTTATTTATTTATTTATTTATTTAGGCTGCACTGGGTCTGAGTTGCGGCATGAGGGCTTCTGAGTTGCAGCATGCGAACTCTTAGTGGCCACATGCGTGCGGGATCTAGTTCCCTGAGCAGGGATCAAACCCGGGCCCCCTGCATTGGGAGCTCAGAGTCCCACCTACTGGACCACCAGGGAAATCCCTAGATCCAACTTTCAATCATTCATTCCTTCGAGAAATATCTTTTGAGCAGCTACTGCATGCCAGGTGCTGTTCAAGGCTAGACTCTCTTGACACCAAATCTATTGACATTTGGGGCCTATATTGGTTTCCTATGGCTTCTGCGACAGATGAATGCAAATTTACTGGCTTGAAACAACACACATTTATTCTTTGACAGTTCTAAAGGTCAGACGTCCAAAATGGGTCTTAATGAGCTAAAATCAAGGTGTCAGCAGGGCTGTATTCCTTTTGTGGGAGCGGGGCTTTAGTAGAGAATCTGTTATCTCTTTCCTTGCCTTTTCCAGTTTCCAGAAACCACGTGCTTTCCTTGGCTTGTGGCCCCTTCTTCTACCCTCAAAGCCAGGAACGTCAGGCCAGGTCCTTCTCATGCTGCCATCTCTCTGGTTCTCTCTTCTTATTTCCTCTTCCACTTTTAAGGATTCTTATGATTACCTTGGGTCCACCCAGATAATCCAGGATAATCTCCCCATTTTGTTTTATTTTTAATTCCTATGCAGTTGAATTTATTTATTTAGGCCACACCGCGTGGCTAGTGGGGATCTTAGTTCCCCGACCAGGGCTCAAACCTAGGCCCTTGGCAGTGAGAGCTGGGAGTCCTAACTACTGGACCGCCAGGGAATTCCCAATCTCCCTAATTTAGGTTGATTTAGCGGCCTTAATTTCATCTGCCACCCTAATTCTTCTTGGCCATGTATTCTAACATGTTCCTCGGTTCTGGGGATTAGACACAGAAAGCTTTGGGGGGTCATTATTCTGTCTGCCATGGGCAGGATCATTCTTGGAGGGGGGGTGTATGTTTGTGTGTTGAGGCGGCTCTCTTGTACACTGTAGGGCATTTAGAATCCCTGCCCCACCTCCACTTCTGACTCCAGTTGTGACAGACAAAAAGGTTTCACTGCCAGATGTCTCTTGGGGGGGCCCCCATCAAGAGCTGCTGTTCTAGGTCCTAGGAATCCAGAGGTGGACAAAACAGATAAGTGCTTGCTCTTTTGGATTTTACATTTTTCCAGTGGAACCGGCGCATTAACCACAACTCACCGGGAAACACTGTGTCTCCAGTATCTCCATTCAAGTTTCCCATTTGTACCTTTGGAACTCGTCACCCATGGTTTCCATGTAATTGCAGCCAAGGCCCAATGGGACCTGGTGCTCCGGCGGCAGGGCTGGGTGTGAGAGCCGTATGGGGAAGACATCAGCACAGAGATGACGTGGGGACCATCCCTGAGAACTGGGAGCTCCTCCCCGCCCCCGTCTACATGAATGACAGGCGTCAGCCCTGGGCTTCTGTCCTTTGCACTCTGATCATCTCTCTGATGGCTTCTTACCAGCCTCCCTCAGGGCCTCCCCTTCCCTGGTCTGTGCATGGTACATGGCTGACCCGTGCTCAGGCCCTCTCAGCATCTTCACCCTTTCACCCTGATCTTATTCGTCTCTATGCTTCTCTCTCTAATGACATTTCCTGCCTGCCTGCCTGTATCTTTGCCCTCAGCCCAGCCATATCAGTTTCCTGTTGCCGCTGTAACAAATCACCACAAATTTAGTGGCTTAAAATAACACGTACGAATTATCTTACAGTTCTGGAGCAGAGGTGATTGACGCGGGTTATATACGACTAAAATAAGGTGTCGGCAGGGCTGTGCCCCTTCTGGAAGCTCTGGAGAAAATGCATTTCCTAAACTTTTTCCAGCTTCTAGAAGCCACCTGCCTTCCTTGGCTTGTGGTCTTGAGACAGGCTGGGACCTGGGACCCTTTGCTGCAGTGCTGCCATGCTTGCACCTGGACACACCTCTCCTCCAGGAACAAAATACAAAGAAACTGTATGGGACTAAAAATAACTGTGTGCATGTGCACTTGGGGCAAATTCTGGACAAAAGATACAAAGAGACCAAAAACCCCAACTGCCACTTTTGAAGACCCTGGAGCAAAAGCAGGGTACTGTGCATGCCCCCTGCACACACCACCACCTAAGGGGTGGGCAAAACACCTAAGCCACCCCTCCGTCCCGACCCTTGGACACACCCCTACCCTCACCCCGGATAAGAAACAAGCTCGCCCACCCCTCCCCTCCAGGGAGCAAGCCAGCAAGGGAACCTGTTGTTTGTTCGCGCTCCCCCCTGCTGCAGCAGGGGTCCCAATAAAGCCTTGCCTGAATTTCTTGTCTGGTGTCTGATCAATTTCTATTGATTAAGGAGGCCAAGAACCCTGGTCAGTAACAGTCTCTTCTCCATCTGCAAAGCCAGCAGCAGAGCATCTTCCATTCTCTCCCTCTCTGACCTCTACCTCCATCATCACATCTTCTCTCTCTCTCTCTCTCTCTGGCATCCCTCTTTTCCTTACTGTATTAGTTTTCTAGAGCTACTGTAACAAAGTACCACAAATTGGGTGACTTGAAACAACAGAAATTTATTATCTCATGGTTTTGGTCCAGTGGTTAAGAATCCACCTTCCAATGCAGGGGACGAAGTGTCGATCCCTGGTCGGGAGAATAAGTTCCCACGTGCCTCAGGGCAACTAAGCCCGCGCGATGTAACTACTGAGCTCGCGTGCTCTGGAGCCCTGGCGCCACAACTAGAGAGAAGCCCGTGCGTGGAAACGAAAGATCCCGCATGCTGCAACGAAGATCCCATGTGCCGTGACTAAGACCCAATGCAGCCAAATAAATAAATATATATATATATTTTAAAAAACAACAAAGAAAATCAAGGTGTTGGCAGGGCCAAGCTCCCTCTGAAACCGGTAAGGGAATCCTTCCTTGCTTCTTCCAGCTTCTGGGGGTGGCCGGGGCATTCCTTGGCTTGCAGCTGCATCACTGCACTGTCTGCTTCCATCTTTACATGGCATCCTTCCCTTGCATCCTCGCCTTGTCTTCTTATAAAGACGCCAGTTATATTGGATTAAGAACCCACCTTACTCCAGTCTGACCTCATTTTTTTTTAAATTTATTTAATTTATTTATTTTTGGCTGCGTTGTGTCTTCGTTGCTGTGCACGGGCTTTCTCTAGTTGCGGCGAGCGGGGAGCTACTCTTCATTGCGGTGCGCAGGCTTCTCATTGCGATGGCTTCTCTCGTTGCGGAGCACGGGCTCTAGAGCGCAGGCTCAGTAGTTGTGGCGCACGGGCTTAGTTGCTCCACGGCATGTAGGATCTTCCCGGACGAGGGATTGAACCCGTGTCCCCTGCATTGGCAGGCGGATTCTTAACCACTGCGCCACCAGGGAAGCCCAGACCTCATTTTAATTTAACTAATACATCTGCAACAACCCTATTTCCTAATAAGGTCACATTCTGAGGTCCTGGGGGAGAGGACTTCAATATATATTTGGGGGGAACATTCTGAGGTCCTGGGGGAGAGGACTTCAGTATATCTTTTTGGGGAACACAATGCAACTCCTAACACTTAACAAGACCATGGTGTTTGCAGTGGGCCCACCCAGGGAATCCAGGATAATTCTTGATCTCACCGGCTTTTTTTTTTTTTTAGGCCACTCTGTGTGGCATGTGGAATCAGTTCCCGGACCAGGGATGGAACCCATCCCATGCCCCCTGCAGTGGAAGTGTGAAGTCTCAACAACTGGACCGCCAGGGAAGTCCCCCGATCTCAACAGCCTTAATTTAATCACAGCGAAACATTCCCTTTTGCTATGTAGCGTAATATTTTCACAGGTTCCGGGGATTCAGACGTGAACATCTTTGGGGGGCATTATTCTGCCGACCACACCAGCCCTGTCTCTGAGTTCTGGGCTGGATAGCCACAGGCTCCGTGGATGCCCCTCCCTTGGTGTTCAATGAGTTATTTTTTAGAATAAGTATGTACGGATCATTGCATGGGACATACTTACACTAAAAAAGGTATTTGATGTTTTTCTGAGATTTAAGTTTAACTGGGTATCCTGTGTTTTCTGTGTTTCATGGAGTCAGAATTGTTAAAACTCCCCAGTTTGTCACATATTCTGTTGTTTACCAGCATTTCCCACCAGATGGAGCTGTGGTCATATTTATAATCACCTTGACTCATGTACTTGTGATAGGCATCCTCTAAGATGGTCTCCAACGATCCCGCCACCAGGCATTTACATCCTTCTGAGATTTATAGCCCTTTGGGGGTAGGTCAGATGTAGTGACAGGCTTCTAACAAATACAATATGGCAAAAAAGATGGTATGTCGCTTCTGGGATTAGATCACAAAGCCTCTGGAGGATGGAAGCTCAAGAAAGTGAGAAAAGAGAATCATCAGGACCAGGGGTAGCTGTGATGTAGAAGAACAGTGAGAGATACTAGAAGCCAAAGGAAAGTGGCTGTGGAGAAGAAGGAGGGTGTTTATACATTGAACGATCCAACAGACATGTATCAAGTACCTAGAAACTAGAGTTCACAATTTTGTGGGTCAGGAAGTCAGAAAGGCTTTGGTTTGATGTTCATCTCAGCTCTGCGTGGCATCAGCTGAGGCAGCTGGGGCTGGAGGATACATTTTCAAGATGGCTTCTTCACTCACAAGCCTGGAGCTTCGATTCTCCTGGGCCTTCTCAGTGCAGGATGCTCTTAGGGTAGTTGCAATTCTTACATGGCAGATCAGGGCTCCAAGAGGTCACAATGGAAGCTGCTTGTCCTCTAAAGGTTGGGTCCAGTACTGGCATAATGTAACTTCTGTTATATTTTGTTGGTCAAAGCAGTCAGGTGTTCTGGCCCAATCAGTCTAAGACCACCAGAAACAAACCTGTTGTATTATTTGTTAGGGCTGCCGTAACAGTACATATCGCAAACCGGGCGACTTGCGGTAGATACAGTCCTGCTGTTCTCTCACCGACCACCAGATGGCGCGCTGGATTTGATATTAATACTTGCCATTAGCAGGAAAGTAGAAGCTGCGCTAAACGCTTTTGTTAATTTAGTTGGGATGAGACTTTCTATTTCTTTGTTAAAAAGCAAATCTAGAAAAGACTTGGGCCTTTATTTCATAATGTTCGTGGAAGGATAGAAATAATCTTTTCCTGATTTGACAGAGAAGACCTATGGTTATTTATTCTTTAAAAAATAGATTATTTAATCTTGTTAACACCATGGCAACAAATATCAAGGAAGACAGCCAATCAGAAAAGTAGGCTTCTTTGGGAGGTTATTTTTCTTTGGAAATTGCAGCAGTTTCTAAGAGAATCTCCCAGACTCGTTCAAATTCTCTTTCCAAGGACAGGCTTAAATTGAACAGAGAACGGAAGAGGCTGGTAACAGGAAAATTCACTCAAGCCTCCTGGCTGTACAGGAAAACAAGATGGATGTTTGGGGATTATTCTCAATCTGCCACTTTATGGAAGCTGTTTTTATTTTATTTTATTTTTTAATTTTAATTTTAATTTTTGTCTTTTGGCCACACCGTGCGGCTTACAGGGATCTTGGTTCCCCGACCAACGTCCTGGGCAGTGAAAGCGCAGAGTCCTAACCACTGGACAGCCAGGAAGTCCCCTCGAAGCTGATTCTTCAGAAGGATTTATGATACGAGGTAGTATCCCTCCCATTGAAGCTGCAGGAGAGAAGGGACAGCTTCATCTCTCTCTCTTTGTTTTAATGTTTAACAATTATTTTTGTGGGCTTCCCTGGTGGCACAGTGGTTAAGAATCTGCCTGCCAGTGCAGGGGACACAGGTTTGAGCCCTGGTCCAGGAAGATCTCACATGCCATGAAGCAACTAAGCCCATGCGCCACAACTACTGAGCCTGCGCTCTAGAGCCCGTGAGCCATAACTACTGAGCCTGCGAGCCACAACTACTGAACCCTGCATGCCTAGAGCCTGTGCTCTGCAACAAGAGAAGCCACTGCAATGAGAAGCCCGCGCCCTGCAATGAAGAGTAGCCCCCACTCGCCGCAACTAGAGAAAGACTGTGTGCAGCAATGAAGACCCAATACAGCCAAAAATAAATAAATAAAATAAATAAGTTTATTTAAAAAAACTTATAAAAGTTATTTTTTCGGTGGGCATGAGTTCACCTCAGTCGTTAATAATGTTGATTGGCTGATCTAACAATCACTTCCAACCCCTTTCCCACATACTACTGTGATACTATAAAAGCTAAAAAAGCCAGCTCCCTTCTTTCCCAGACTCCCTTGCAGCTACTGGTATGCAGTGAGCCATTTCTGGCCAATGAGTGTGCTGAGGGCTTTTGGGAAATATTTTTGCTGCTGGATAAAAGAGGAGAGGCATGAGAGGAAAGGACTCTCTCATTACCCCCACCTCCCTACTTTTTGCTTGTTGTGTGAGAAGGTGATGCCTGGAGCTTGGCAGCCATTTTGTAACCATAAGGCAACAAGCTGGAAGGCAAAAACTAATAAGTGGAGGAATAAAAAGATTCTAGGTTCTTGATAACATACTTGACTGATTAAACCCAGAAGCCTCCTTCCTCCAAAATTTTAGTTAAAAAGCTAAGAAATATCCTTTTTGCTTATGTCTGCTGTCAGTTTGGTTATCTGTAACTTGTAGCCAAAACACCCCTTGCTGATCCATGCTCCTTTCCAGATTGCACTAGAGCAGAGCTCCCAAACTCAGATATCCAGAGACCAGGTAGCTGATGTGAAAATGAAGCTGCTATAACTTTATTTTCCTTTTACTTACATAAACTTATAAAAGGAGAAAAAACACACCAATCTGTTTCTTAACTCCAGGAGACCCTTCCCACTTTCTGAACAAGGTGAGTTAATTATAACAGGATTAGTGATGCTTTAGTCAGGGGGTTAAATTTTCCAGCTGGAGTGATGCATTCTATTTCCTATTTTTTTTTTTTAGGTGTGGCTCTTTTATTTATTTATTTATTTATGGCTGCATTGGGTCTTCGTTGCTGCGCGCGGGCTTTTCTCTAGTTGTGGTGAGCGGGGGCTACTCTTCGTTGCAGTGTGCGGGCTTCTCGTTGTGGTGGCTTCTCTTGTTGCAGAGCACTGGCTCTAGGCACACGGGCTTCAGTAGTTGTGGCACATGGGCTCAGTAGTTGTGGCTCGCGGACTCTAGAGCGCAGGCTCATTAGTTGTGGTGCACAGGCTCAGTTGCTCCGCGGCATGTGGGATCTTCCCGGACCAGGGTTCGAACCCGTGTCTCCTGCATTGGCAGGCGGATTCTTAACCACTGTGCCACCAGGGAAGCCCATTATTTCCTTTTTTTTAAAAACATTTATTTATTTATTTATTTATTTTTGGCTGCATTGGGTCTTCGTTGCTGTACTCAGGCTTTCTCTAGTTGCGGCGAGCAGGGGATACTCTTGTTTGTGGTGCGTGGGCTTCTCATTGCAGTGGCTTCTCTTGTTGTGGAGCACGGGCTCTAGGCACGCGGGCTCAGTAGTTGTGGCTTGAGGGCTCTAGAGCGCAGGCTCAGTAGTTGTGGCGCACAGGCTTAGTTGCTCCGCGGCATGTGGGATCTTCCCAGATCAGGGCTTGAACCCATGTCCCCTGCATTGGCAGGCGGATTCTTAACCGCTGCGCCACCAGGGAAGCCCTATTTCCTATTTTTTAAACGTGCAATGAATAAAGTTTCTCACCACAAATATTTTTTTAAATTAATTAATTAATTTATTTTTGGCTGCTTTGGGTCTTTGTTGCTGTGCGCGAGTGGCGGCTGCTCTTCGTGGTAGTGCACGGGCTTCTCGTTGCAGTGGCTTCTCTTGTTGTGGATCATGGGCTCTAGGAGCGCAGGCTTCAATAGTTGTGGCATGTGGGCCCAATAGCTGTGTCTCGCAGGCTCTAGAGCACAGGCTCAGTAGTTGTGGCACATGGACTTAGTTGCTCCACGGCATGTGGGATCTTCCCAGATCAGGGCTCGAACCCATGTCCCTTGCATTGGCAGGCGGATTCTTAACCACTGCGCCACCAGGGAAGCCCCTCTCACCACAACCATTTGAAACACGCTTTGTAGGAACTATGGCCTCAGGGTGAAGAGTTACATTCCAGAAGGTATCAACACAAAACCAGTGGGGTTAAAATGGCCTCTTATAGGCAAGCTTCTCATTCATTCATATATTCATTCATTCATTCAACGAACGTTTATTTTCTCCTCTGTGCCACACACAGTGCAGGGCATTGGGGATTCAGCAGTGAACAATCAGGCACTGGTCCCTGTTTGTATGGATCTTACATTCTTGAAACTTAACCAGAACCTTCCCCCACCTGCCTGGAAGATACTTGTGTCAACAGTCTCTCCAGGCCAGAGTTTCCTATTGTTATGGGCTGAATTGTGTCATTCTCCAAATTCATATGTTGAAGTCCTAACCCCCAGCACCTCCGAATGTGACTTTATTTGGAGATAAGATGCTTAGAGAGGCAATTAAGTTAAATTAGCTTAAATTGGATTAAAAGACCCTAATCCAATAGGACTGGTGGTATAAGAAGAGAAAATTAGGACACAGACACACACACAGGGCAGAGCTTGTGAGGACACAGGGAGAAGACAGCCACCTGCAAGGCAAGGAGAGAGGCCTCAGAAGAAACCAACCCTGCTGACACCTTGATCTCAGACTCCTGGCCTTCAGAATTGTGAGAAAATTAATTTCTGTTGTTTAAGCCACCAGGCTGTCGTGCTTTGTTATGGTAGCTCAAGCAAATACATACACCCATCAGCACCTTTGGAACTTGCGGCTGACAGCTTCAACCATAGTCCTAATCAATGCAGAATGTAAGTCCTTGAGAATTATTTTTTAAAATTTCCAAGAATTCCCTGGCGGTCAAGTGGTTAGACTCTGTGCTTCCACTGCAGGGGGCATGGGTTTGATTCCTGGTCAGGGAACTGAGATCCCAAATGCTGCGTGTAGACAGAAAAAAAAAAAGGATTAAAAAAAATTCCACCAGAAGATGAGTGATTCATCACCATGCATATATACCCAAGTTTCCTGTTGGAAAACAGGAAACTGTTCTATGAATCCAGTCCCAAAAGACTTCTGGATTTGCTCACTTTCCTGGGGGCATAGTAAGCCCAAATAGAAAATATGTAGTGTTTGATTCCCTCAGCCATTAGATCTAAATCTTCTGCTACAAAGGATCTGTTTTGGGTGGGGTTCTTTACCCTCCATCAAATGGTACAGTGTAGTTTAGGGAACAAACTCTTAGTGCCTCAGCTGGAATTCTCAACTGCAGCGTCTATCCACAGCCTCTCCATGTGGCTCGGCCTTCCCAAAACTTGACAGCTGGGTCTTCTGACAGAGTTTCCCGAGAACAAGTGTTCCAAAAGTCAGTAAGCAGAAGCTGGCAGCCTCAATGTGACTACCACTTCATTCTAATAAACTCCACCTCCAGATGGGGAGAAGGATAAAGAATTTGCACTTACCTTTAATTCATCCCATTACTCTAGTAATTTTACACGCATTAACACCATCAGTCCTCTTGGCATCATCGTTAGGTCATGGTTACAGATGAGGTTCTGAGATGCAGAGTGGTCCCCGGCCTGGGCAGCCCTGCTGTTATGTCTTCTTCCAGCAGAAGGCGCTCCAAACCCGGCCATCATCCCAGCCTCCGGCTCCTAACACCCTCAGAGCCAAGGTTTAGGTTTATCTCGTGCCCCGGGGCTGTACTAAATGCTTTTCATGAACGATCACAGCCCAACCTCACAAGAACACCCGAGGCTGAATTTTACAGATGAGGACGTTGAGGCTCAGGGCAGCGAGGGGCTCAGTTGAGGACAGTCTGATCCCCAACCTTGACGAGTGCACAGCCTAGTGCGGGAGACAAGAGCTCAAAAGCCCCACGGGAAGAGGTTTTGCCTTTGCTGTGTGACGGTGGAGGGTTAGATTATTCTATCGTTCCATTCGGTCACCGATCCTCTAAGGAGGGTACGCATTCCTGATTGTCGCCAAGTAGCTGGTGGTGCCTCGTGTGGGGAAATTATGCGCCCCGACTCCAAAGAATCAAGGCGGCTTGTGATTTGCCTTGGTCCAGTTGTGAGGGGATGTGCTGAGTGCCCGACGCCAGCAGAAGCTGTGACAGACGCTGCAGGTTTGGCCATCGACCTGTCAGCATCAGAAGAAGACACCCAAATGAGGGCTGCCCCTTAGGCTTCTAGAATGGGGAATATCCACAGCCCACTGCACTGATGTGTAACAACACACCTGAGAAACAAACCTTTGCTGCCGCGAGCCGCTCAGCCACGTCCTGGGCATCTAGGAGCACCGCTAGCTCCAGGAGGCCACCCTCATCTTCCTCGTCCTCGCCTCAGCCCGCCAGCGGGCCACCGGGAGCCTTCTTACCCTTGGAGGGGGTCTGAGGCTCAGCCACGGTGGAGATGCATCCCAGCAGGTGACCGCCGTCTTTGGCCTTCCTCAGGACCATGGCGTCCACCTGGTAGCCTGCATCCTCCACCCTCACGCGGGTTCCGGAAGTGTCCTTGGCCATGACGGACAAGACCTCGGGCAGGGCAGCTTCCTTGTCACTCCAGCCCAGCAACTCGATCACAGAAGCGATTTTCAACGTCTCCCTGCGGGTTTTGATGTCTGATGAAATCCTGTAGGCCATGATGTCTAGAACTCAGGGCTCTCCATGCTCTTCTGGGTGACCTAGTTGCCTCATTCCTCAGACTCACCTCCTGAAGCATCACTGCCCTTGAGCATCTCATCAGGTATGTCCCTCATGACCATGAGAGCCACCGTGTTGCGGATTCTGCTCCTGGCTTCTGTGATGTTCAAGCTCATCACATCGGGGGGCTCTGTCTTTGTCACTTTCTTCTTGGATTTGTCCACAAAGGTCACCAGGGCCAAGAACTCCATGGGGACTGTCTGCCTCATCCACGTCTCTCTGCAGGGCTTCCTTGCAGCCGTTTGGCGTGTTGCGTAGAGCGCACTGGCATTGTCATTTATCCCTGCCCAAGTCCTCCTCTTCCACCTCCGTGATCTCGATGCCCAGGCTCTGATGGAAG
This sequence comes from Eubalaena glacialis, assembly GCF_028564815.1. Taxonomy (NCBI): domain Eukaryota; kingdom Metazoa; phylum Chordata; class Mammalia; order Artiodactyla; family Balaenidae; genus Eubalaena; species Eubalaena glacialis. Next base: position 60,765,824 of record NC_083733.1, on the reverse strand, counting down.
AATCCTTCAGCTTCTTTTTTGCAGAGGTAAATGGTGGTCCTCCTCGGCCCCTCTTTTTGTCTCTGGCTCTATTTCTGTGCCCCCCCCCGCCCTTGCTAGCCTTGCTGGCTGCACCAGGAAGGGGGCCTGGGTCTCTGAATTGGCAGATGAGTCCCTGGGGGCCCTGGTCACTGCGGCCTGTGGGAGCCTTTCATCCAGCAGCAAGCTGCCTCAGGACAGTTTCATCTGCCTCAGGACTCTCGTGTCCTTGCACAGAACCCTCCAGATGCCGTCCTTGCCGGGGATCTCCCTGAGGATGGCACCATGATTAATGTCCGCCACAAACTCCATGAAGGCGGCTTTGGCCTTCTCCTCCCTCACGCCCCTCGTGTTCCTCAACCTGAACGTGCCCTGGGGCAGGAAGGCTGGCTGCAGGATGGCTTCGATGGCTGCCTGTTCCAGGTCCTCCGGGATGCTGGTGACCAGCAGGGCCCTGTGCACGTCCACAGCCAGCCCCCTGCACGAGTATGGGCCTCCTGCGTGACGGATCACTACTCTCCCTCCCACTCCACCCAAGTGTGACACAGCCCCCCTCCCCTTTCGTCCTGCCAGTTTTTTTGCATCTACATCAGAGTGGGCAGGAGGCTTTGGCTCAGGGGCACTGGCACCTCTCCTTCCCCCACTGGCTACTGCCGGTTCCATGACAACTGCTTTTAGGCTGTTGCCAGGGTCTGAGCATTTGTTTTGAGGAACCCAATGAAAATGAGAGTATTCGCCTTGTGGTTTCACTGGGCAGGCCTCACACAGAGAACTCAGTCCCACTCACTCGCGGATCAAGTCTCAGGAGGACCAGGCCTTAATGGGGGGTGATCAGGCCTCACTCGGGGTTACTCCGGGTCTGGGGTGAGTTTGATGGCTAGGGCCAGGAGGCGGGGTCTGGACTGAAGCTGAGGCTGGGGATGGGGGTGCAAGTGGCAGGTCTGTGTCCCGGTGGGGCTAAGGGCCCCGAGGTGGCTGGGTGAGATGGAGGCTGAGCCGGGCCCGAGCAGTGGACCAGGCCTGGTTCAGGGGCACGACTGCTGTCTGGGTTTCACAGCCCTCTGGGCAGCCATAGCTACCAGGACCGCGGTGGGACCTTCTCTGTAGATCAGAGCAGGTGGGGTACTCAGAGGGCAAGCCCTGCTCGTGGGATGGGCCTGCAGCCACTGCAAATCATCATATCATAGTGACCCACAGGGGGCCACTTGAATGATATCTCAATAACTGCCCCATTAACACCCCAAGCGCTGCCCCATTGTGATCCAGGGCTGCAGCCCATGACACCTCCAGAACTGCCCCTTCAAGCCCTAGGGCCTGTCCCTCCCCTCTCCCTCCCCTCCCCCTCCCCCTCCCCTCTCCCCCCTCCCCCCCACTTGGGACCTGAACACACTGTGGTGGTGACCCAGGCCCCAGGCTGCAGGATGAGCCCCAGGTAATGACATTCGTTCATTCCCTCCTTCCATCTGGGCAAACTATTAGAGATAAAATCAGAGATTCCTTTCTCCTCAGCCCATCTGATGGCTGAGCTGCCAGTCTGCGCAAGCGTGGGCCCATCCAGCAAACACTGACTGAGAACTTTCCTGCCATTGGGTCTTCTCCCAGGGCAGCAAGACCGCCTTTACTGGTTCCCTGTTGGCATGAGACCTGGGGCCCCAGGAATGAGGCAAAAAGCCTCAGGAACCTATGGCAGGTGACGGTGCCAGGTCTGAGAAGTCAGGAAGACCTTTTCCTTGTCTCCTCAAGTCCTGCTCCAGCACTTCGAGCCAGAGGTAATGTCTGGCAGGGTACTGAGAGGCCCCTGTGCCCCTTCTTCTTGGGGGCTTGGAGAATGCTTTAGGGGGGGCAAATTACACAGGACACTTTGAGTTCCAAGTGCAGAAACCGAAGTTGTCCTGGATTAAGCAGAAAAGAGAATTCATTGGCTCATGTTACTATAAAGTCCAGGTTGCATTAGCTTCAGGCATGGCTGGTTCCAGGGCCCCTTCATTCATTTATTCAGCCAAAGACTCTGGACCAGCTCCCATTGGATCAGCTGGGTCATGTGCCTGCCCCTGCACCAATCACAGTGACTGGAGAGGGAGTGAGTGCTTTGATTGGCCAGGCTTTGGGGAGTGGTGGGTGAGGGTTAGTGATTCCCACAGGAACCACCTGGCTCCCTCCAGGTGAGGGAGGGGATGCCACAAGGAGAAATGGAGGCAAATCACTTAGGAGACGGGGGTGGGAGGGTGGGGGGTGGATACTGGGCTGGAAAGCAGGAGATTCTGTCCCCAGGGGATGAAGGGCAGTAGTGAGACTCACTGTACCTGGATAGGGGAGGGCCTGAAAGGGAGTATGGGGCCCTCTCCTTGGCTGGGGGTGTCTGTTGTCGAATCTCTGGAACACTGGTTAGGGAAGAGCATTCAGCCTTCCAGGTGCTCACTGAAGTCATTCCAGCCCGGAGACTTCATTCACTCATTCATTCAGTGTTTCTCTAGTGGCTGTCCTGGGACCCACCTGTGCAGGTCGCTGGGAGCAGTGATGACTGAGGCAGGCTCTGCCTCCTGGAGCTCAGAGCCTCGGTGGTCACATACAGAAGCAGAAGCGAGTGCTAGGAGGGAAACGCCTGCATTCTCAGGGGAGGTGGGTCGGAAGAGCTGGAGCTGATTCTGGATTGGGGCCAGCTTCCCGAAACAGGTGACACTGAGCTGAGTCTGAAGGGAGGAGGTGACCCTCTGTGAAGTAGGGAAAGGGAAGAAGTGTTTTCGAGGGGGTTGGTGTATGAAGACCCCAGTGGCTGGATGGAGGACAGGAGACCTGAAGAGCTGAGGGGAATGAGGTGTGGCCGAGTGGGGGAAGAGGCAAGGCCAGGTCCACGGGGAATTGTGAGTTGGTTACACCAGGGATGTGGCCAAAGAGCAAAGGGCGATTGGGTCTCCAAGGCCAGAGCGGGAAGCTTCTCTGCAGTTTAAGCGCTGTGTGACGCTGGGAGAGTTAAACAACATCTCTGAGCCTCACTTTCCTCCTTTGCAAGATACTTTGAGTTGCTGTGCTGACTTAGGCACGTGGAGGGTTTAGCACACGTCCTGGGGTGCAGTAGGGCTTTCAGTCGCGGTTATTGGTATTAATCCTCCTCAGTATCGAAATTCCTTTTTGTACGAAGAGCGGGCTGAGTCGCTGCTTTAGGGATTTGCTGGGTCAGAGCGTCCTCTGGTGGGCACAGGGAGACGTGGCTCAGAGAAGAAAGATGGACCAAAGGTTTAAATTTTAAAGATCTTTCTTCCCTCTCTCCCTCCGTTCCGTTCTCCCGGTCGTCTTTCCTTCCTTCCACACACATCCCCCCAGGACCTGCTTCCGCCTATCTGGAGACCCAGCGGTGACTGCGACAGCCCAGGCCCTGCCCTCCTGGGATTCACAGCCTAGTGTGTGTGTGGGCGGATGGGTCATAGGACACTCCTGAGTAGAGCTTAACACGGAAGCCGGATACTTTAGACTGGAAAAAGACCTGGGAGGAGGGCGGGACCGCAGTATGCAGGGCCTCATAGGCCGAGGCAAGGAGGCTGTGCTTTCTCCCGAGGGCACTGGGGAGCCATAGAGAGGTTTAGAGGAGAGGAGAGACAGGGTCAAGTTTGTGATGTCACGTGGAGGATGAATGGGAAGGGCGGGAGTGGGGCTGGATCAGCCTCTCGCCCTCCCTCGGAGTCTCCCCCAGTCTGGCAGTCTGATGGCAGCTCCCCGACACGCACCCACGGACCTGGCCCAAGTCTCCAGGCCAGTGTCCACACACAGAGCTCCGGGTGGCGGTGGCGCCCCCTCAGCCCGCAGGTCCAAGCTCCCTGCGCCCCAGGGCAGGTTCGCTTGGCCTTGGTGAGCCTGAAGGAGAATCTGGCGGGTCGCTCCGGGCGGGGTCTGTCCCTTCATGGGCAGGAGCAACCTTCCCGGCTCCAATAGCAGGGCGAGAGTGGGCGAGGGGTGAGGCGTCGCTTGGTCCCTGCATGCTCTCTGGGGGTCTCCTTGTGGAGTTGGTGGTTTTGTTCACGTGTTATAGATGAGGATGTGGGCGTTTCTGTTTCGGGCTGAGGCATATGTAGTGTATCTGTGTGTTTCATTTGTTAGGACTGTGTGTGTCTCTCTGTGGATGTAGGTGGGGCGAGGCTCGGGGTGTCAATGAATGGGTTTCTGTGTATGTCTCTGGGTGTGTGCAAATTGTGTGTGTGTGTGTGTGTATGTTTGTAGGAGGGAATAGAGTAGCTCAGTCCAAGTGTGTGTCAATGTCACTTTGTGTGAATGCAAGTGAGTGTGTGTGAGCCAGTGTGTGTTTTGTGTGTGTTAGTGTGATTGTGGTACGGACTGACATGAGCCTGATGTCACACCTTGAATCTAGCAAACCTCCAACACCAGCCCCTTCAGTTTGGGGGGGGGCGGGGCGGGGAGATAGATCTGATGCCCGAACCTGGGACCCCCTCCCTCAACACTCTCCCCCCTCTCAGGGATGTACCAGGTCCCAGAACCGCGGGGAGGGAATAGTGGGGGGCTCTGCGCGCAGTAGATGAAGTTCTGCGGCGCCCACATTGACCACCAGGCGGCGCTCCAGGGCCGCTACTTAAAGACGCACCTGCGGAGGCGCTTCCCCAGCGCTCAAGTGCGCGGGCGAAATAATTTGCTTAAGTTGATTCAGCTCTGAATTGGGGTGCTGGGGTTCAACACTAACAGCAAGAACAACAATCGCTATTATTTATATATCTCTTAATACATGCGCTTTGATGATTTAAACGCAAGTTTAGGTGCTCTTACTGTGCACATTTTACAGATTCAGAGAAGGCAGATGACTTGTCAGAGTCACACAGAGCTGGAATCTGAACCCAGGCGATCTGGCTTGACTCAAGTCACGTCCGTGTGACTCCAGAGTCTGTGAGCGGACCCCTTCCTTGCCGTCTCCGCAAACTCTGGGGGGAGGGGAAGGGAGGGGAAAACTGGGTGTGGAGGAGCGAGGGATGGGGAGAGGCCAGGGTGAGCTGGGGCAGATCATTAGGGACCCGAGGCACCGGGATGGGGACGGTACACGGTCTTGGGGCTCGCAGTGGTCTCTACGCAAGCTGCCCCCATTGCGGTCACGGTCAGCTGTGGGTGATCTGGAAGTGACCGGCCGCTGATTCATAACCTCAATAGGACTTGCTGAGTGCTGCGGGGGTTTGCTGGGCGCGAGCACGCCACAACCTCTCCTATCTTCCTGACGACGCTAAGAGAAGGTGATCCCCATTTTCAGGGACGTAAATGGAGGCACGGAGAGGTTAGTTACCTGTCCAAAGCAGTAAGGATGGGATGGGTGTGTGCTGGTTATTTTTGCTGCATAACAAACCACCCTAAACTCACTGGCATAAAACAAAAACGTTTTATTATGTTCATGGAGTCTGTAGGTCAGCATAATGAAAGGGAGTAATGGGGAATGGCTTTTTTTCAGTTCCACAACGTCTGGTGCCTTAGCTGGGGTGACTCCAATGGCTAAGGTCTGGAATCATTTGGAAGCTTCATCAGTCATGTCTGGTACCTGGTCTGGGATGACTTGAAAACCGGGCTTAGCTGGAGATGTTGACTTGAGCACCTCCATTGGTCTCTCCGTGTGAGTTGGGCTTCCTCACAGCATGGAGGTTAAGTTTCAAGCAGGAATGTCCCGGGAGGGAGGTCTCGAGAGCAAATATTCCAAGAGAAGTGGGCAAAAGGCTTTTATAACTGGCCTTGGGAGACACATAGCATCACTTCTGCCATACTTGTCGAGGCAGTCACAGCTTGTCCAGATTCAGGTTCAAGAAAAGGGTATGTGGATGCCGCTTCCAGATGGCGGTCAAAGAACTTGTAGCCAGGACTTCCCTGGTGGCGTAGTGGTTAAGAATCTGCCTGCCAATGCAGTGGACACAGGTTCGAACCCTGGTCCGGGAAGATCCCACATACCACAGAGCAACTAAGCCTATGGCGCCGCAACTAGAGAAAGCCCGCACACAGCAACGAAGACCCAACACAGCCAAAAATAAATAAATAAATTTATATAAAAAATGAAATCTATTCTTAAAATTCATTTCACCTGTTTTTTATTTATTGAAGGTGGACGTTAGCAAACTTAACATTTTGCATGTGGCTTGCCTTGGGGGCTCGCATTATATTTCTGTCGGACAACGCTGTTCTAGAGAGAAGGATAACATCCATTTGGGGACCAGGAGGGCGAAAGGAAAAGAGGAAGGCAGGGAAAATAAGAGCTGCCGGGGCGTGGGTAGGAGAGTGAATAAGCGGTTTGGTTTGCCCTAGGCCCAGTTGCCAGGGTAACCTTGCAATAAACTCTTTCTACGTTAAAAAAAAAAAAAAAAAGGAAGTGTTTGGGTTCCTTCTTTATTTATATACTTATTTATTTAACAATTAAATTAACTTATATATTTATGTTAAATGATTATATCATGATAAGTTCTCAAGAAAGGAAGTCCCTTCCTTCTTGGAGCCATCTTTCATGGAGCACCAACTCTGAGCCAACCTCTGTTCCAAGGGCTTTCATGGATCATCACCTTTAATCTCCCTTAGGATCCTATGAGGTAGGGTTAATGGTTATCGCCATTTCACAGAGGAGCAAACCGAGGCGTAGAGAAGCCCAGGGACCTTCCCAGAGTCACTGCGTGGGCAGCGAGCAGCAGTAGAAACTCAATAGCTGGGCCACAGCGCCTGATTTACATAGAGTTGCGGGTGGGGGAGGTTTATAAAGGATGGTGATGCAGATGTGTATTTAGAGTAGCTATGATATTTACCTGTCCCAGCCTGTGGACCCAGTCAGCGGAAATGCCTTCTTGTGGAATTCACGTCTGATCTCACTGAGGATCATACACGTACAGAAACTGTGTACAAAAACACACGGTGAATCGTACGTGCATCGTTATGGCTACAGAAACATCTGCAAGAGCGAGGCCTCATTGAACGAGGCCCGTACCCCATTAGTGAGGGCTGTGGACCCCAAATGATGCCCGCACCTCCCAGCTGAGGCCTGTGTACCCTTATTTTCTTTTTTAATTTTTATTTATTTATTTATGGCTGTGTTGGGTCTTCGTTTCTGTGCGAGGGCTCTCTCCAGTTGCGGCAAGCGGGGGCCACTCTTCATCGCGGTGCGCGGACCTCTCACTGTCGCGACCTCTCCCGCTGCGGAGCACAGGCTCCAGACACGCAGGCTCAGCAATTGTGGCTCACGGGCCCAGTTGCTCCGCGGCACGTAGGATCTTCCCAGACCAGGGCTCGAACCCGTGTGCCCTGCATTGGCAGGCAGACTCTCAACCACTGCGCCACCAGGGAAGCCCCTGTGTACCCTTATTGAAGCCCGTCCCCACTGAGTGAGGCCCGAAAACTCTGAGTGAGTCCTGGTTCCACCGTGGGAGGCCATAGGCTTTTTTTTTTGCCTGCGCCGCGCCGCTTGCGGGATCTTAGTTCCCAGACCAGGGATCGAACCCGTGCCCCCTGCTGTGGAAGCGCGAAGTCCTAACCACTGGACCGCCAGGGAATTCCCCACCACCACTTTTTCCCCCATAGCCCTTGATTTACATCTCTGTATCCTGAACTCCACCTACACTGTGGAGGGGAATTACAACCCGGCAGGCAGCCGGTCCTCTACCGAAAGGAGGCCTCTATCCCCTGAAGGAGCTCGGGTCCCCCTGACTGCTGTCTCACCCCCTGTGAATATGGCCTTTTGGGGCTCATCACTGATGGTGATCCCACCCCCTGAGTCTTCCATTCCTCAGGCTCGTCCAGAGCCGGCTCCTCAGACCCCAGCAACTCCGACCCCTGCTCCAGCCCGCAGTGTTGCCATGGAGATGGGGTGCAGCTGAGAGGCGGGGCTAGCCCGTGTGCGCAGGCGTAGGGCGGAGCAGCCCCGTCGCCCGGAACTGCTGAGATTGAGCAGAGGGTGCAAGGCCAGACCCGGCCACAGGCAGGCGAGCGTGGCGCCCCTCCCCGCGCCGCTCCGAGTGCCCACGGCGCCGCCCTCCCCAGCACCTGTCCCGGGCGCCGCGGTGTCACCCAGCCTCTGTCAGGAACAAAGGGCAGAGGGGCCGGGCCGGTGGCACCCCTGGGTTTGACTCGTAAGTTTCCTGCGGATGCTAGGATGCCTGTGGGGAGGGGCCTCGGAAAAGGACGCTGCGTCAGCCGCCCAGGGGCAGCTGGAGCCCGAGCCTTGCCACATTCACCTGAACTTGAAGTCCAAGCCCTGTGGCGCTGTTCCAGAGTGGCATTTGCACAGGGGACCGCAGCCCACGTCCGCCTCGGGCTCCCTCCTGCTCCGCGATCAGCGCCAAAGGCGGCACCGTGACCATGAGCCTTTTGGGGGACTGGTGCAGGGGGCTGGCCGTGGACGTGCACAGGGCCCTGCTGGTCACCGGCATCCCGGAGGACCTGGAGCAGACAGCCATCGAAGCCGTCCTGAAGCCGGCCTTGCTGCCCCTGGGCAAGTTCAGGCTGCGGAACACGAGGGCCATGAGGGACGAGAAGGCCAAGGCCGCCCTGATGGAGTTTGTGAAGGGCATTAATCACGGTGCCGTCCCCAAGGAGATCCCGGGCAAGGACGGCGTCTGGAGGGTTCTGTGCCAGGACAGCGCGGAGGACACGAGAGTCCTGAGGCAGATGAAACGCTTGCTGCTGGATAAAAGGCCCCCACAGGCCGCAGTGGCCAGGGCCCCCGGGGACACGCCCACCCCTCCCGCTTCGGAGACCCTGGCTCTGGGGTCGGGCCCGGGGGTAAGGGAGGCTGGCCCCCCTCCTGGTGCAGCCAAAGATGCTAGGAGGGGCCGTCGGGGTCGCAGAAACAGAACCAGAGGCAGCAGGTTGACCAGAAGAGCAAGAAGTGGGGCGTGGAGGGCGGCCATCCACGTCGGGGAGCGGGAGTCCCAAGACTGTTCCGACTAGAGCCTGGGTATCGTGATCGAGGAGATGGACAAGGAAGACTTGAGCGGGGATGGCGAACAGAGCGCGCTGTACACCACCCTCCAGGCCGCCGCGAAGGAGCTTCTTAGGAAGTGGGCCCTCCAGAGGGAAGGAGATGATGGAACGGTCCCGGCGAGTTCTTGGCCCTGGCAACGGTGACGGACAAAGCCAAGAAGAGGGAGATGGAGAAAGATTCCCCTGGGGCTGAGTTGATCAGCCTGAACATCAAAGAAGACCGGAGCGAAATTCCAGACTTAGTGGCCCTTCTCGCAGTGAGAGACGCGTCGGACGAGGAGACCATGGGCAGCGACGCCTCCCAAAGCAAGTCTCAGGAAAACGGGGATCAAGAAAGAGAGGGGGTGGACATTCCCGAGTTTGTGGCCATTGTAGCTTGTACAGACCCCGCGGACCACTCCGCCCGCGACGAGATGTTTGAAAATCGCTTCTGTGATGGAGTTGCTGGGCTGGAGCGACAAGGAAGCTGCCCTGCCCGAGGTCTTGTCCGTCATGGCCAAGGACACTTCCGGAACCCGAGTGAAGGTGGAGGAGGCAGGCCGCCAGGTGGACGCCGTGGTCCTGAGGAAGGCCAAAGACGGCGGGTACCTGCTGAGATGAATCTCCACCGTGGCTGAGCCTCAGACCACCTCCAAAGGGAAGAAGGCTCCCGGTGGCCCGCTGGCGGGCTGGGGCGAGGACGAGGAAGATGAGGGCGGCCTCCTGGATCTAGTGGCGCTCCTGGCGGTGCAAGACGTGGCTGAGGTGACGGAGGAAGAAAAGGAGAAGGCCTGGCAGAGCGGGAGGTTCAGATGCGCTAAAGGCAACCTGGGGGAGGTCTTGGCGCTGCTGGCGGCCCGCGGGAACAGGGAGTCGGAGGAGACGTCGGAGGACGTGGAGAGCGAGGAGTCGGAGCCCGAGGACTGCACGTCCAGGAAGCCCCGGGCCAAGCGGGCCCACACGGCCTTTAGGGCCCTGGGTTGGGCGGGCTGGGCAGCGGCTCCTGCCCCGTCGGGGACCCGCAAAACCCGAGGGGGAGGCGGCGGCCCCGGCGGGCTGGGCATCCCTCCCGAGACGGAAGCCCAGGATGAGGCGGCGGGAAGCAAGAGCAGGAAGGGGCGCGTGGGCGCTGGGACGCAGGCCAAGGGCGGCCAGCCCAGGGCTCAGCCGCCCGCCGGCTCCAAGTCCACGCGTGGGAAGAAGGCTGGTCGGGGCAAGAGGCTGCCCCCCAAGTGCCGCTAGGGCCACGGCGAGGCTGCAGCTGCTGGTGGGGCCCCAGCTCCGCCCCTCGGCCCTCCCCGCCGCGGCAACCGCTGAACCGTGGGCTCTGAGCTCTAAAGTGCGCGCCCGCCGGCCGCTGGCTCCCCTGTCCTTTCAATCCCTCCTTTGCAGGTGGCGCGAGCGAGCCCAATGGAAGAAGGAAGAGTGTAACGGGCGCCCGCGGAGGCAGCAGCCCTAGGTGATGGGACGGGGTCTCAGGGCCCCCCCAGCGGCATTGTCTTTGGGTCTCCCGCGTTAGCACAGGGGTGAGCGTGTCCGTGGACACTGGGCACCGGGGGAGGCCAGCAGTGCCAGTGGGTTCTTTCTGGCTGTTCGTAGAGCCCCGATCCCTTCCAGACTCATGCTTCCGGCCAGCGTCTCTGTGCCCCTGTCCTCCGCCCCAATCTGATGGGGGCAGGACTCTGTGATGGAGGCTCGGCCACCCAGCCGCGCAGGGGGTGTCAGGATGCCGCTGAGCCTTAGTCAGGAAGGCTGAACCTCCCTGCTGGGGGAGGAGATGATTCCAGGAAGAGAAGCCTGAGAGGCAGAGGGGTTGCTCCTTGGGGAGGGGAAAAGAGGTGGGGGAGGGAAAGGGAGGGGCGGGGCTCTGGTGACCGGGACCAAGGGAGGAGGGGAAGGAAGAGAGAGAGAGACCCACACCTGCCCTGCCCATCTGAAGTGTAGCTGGTAGAAATACACCAGCTCCTCAAGGCCAAAGCCACCTGCTGGTGCCCAGAAACTGAATCTGTCACTCAGCCTGCACGGTGTTTTCAAAAAGTGGGAATTATTTGCAACATTTTCAGTTTGGGACAATTCATATAGAGTGTTGGATTTTCTCTGCAGTACCAGGCAGTGCTCCTTAGACGGGCCTGTGGCTCCCCTTGGACGTCCCACCAGCTGTCCCCCACCCCACCTCCCGTGGGCTGACTCCCCTCAGCGCTGGAGGGGAGGGGTACGGCCGGCGGATATCCGAGGGAAGCGCTCTCAGGAGGCAGGAACAGCCCGAGCAAAAGCCCCGAGCCAGGGCTGTGGTGACTGGGGTTTATTCGTGTGTAACCCTTGACCGCTCAGGTGCCAGGATTCCCTGCTAAGCGTAGGGGAGACCGTGTCTCCAAAACAGGCCACCTGCCTTCACGGGGGTGGCTGTCTATTTGGATTCCACGTGACTGGAGTTTAGATTGCGAGCGTGCAGAGGTCCCTGGGGTCGGGGCGAGCAGAAAGGCCGGGAGCGTGCCCCCCTCCCCTTCCTGGGACCTCTAGGAGGAAGCTGTCCCACCCCTCGGTCTGCTCAAACGGAGACAGGGGCCCCCTGAGACTCCCGGGGATGTGCCCTGGTCCTAGAACGGCCTGGAGGGAGAAGCCAGGGCTCCAGAAACAGAAAACGACAAGCCTTTCCCTCTATTCGGTTCCTCAAAGCCTGTTGCCCACGAGGCCCCGCCTTCCTTATTGCAGGCCCCGCCCCAAGACAGGACGCTCCGCCCCGCTACAACCAGGCCTGAGGAGGTAGCGTCAGCTCAGGCGAGTTGCCGTGGCCCGTTTATCCACCAGGTGGCGCTCCAAGACCGATGGTTAAAATCGCGCCGTGGTGGCTCTCAGGGTGCGCCCACTGTCCCAACCAGGAGGCGCTCCGGGACCGATGGTTAAAATCAAGGGGACGCTGACCCTTCTTGAGCACTAAAGGTGCGTGGGACACTGGTCCACTGCCTTGAAACTTCAAAGCTCCGCCTGTTTTTTGAACGCCAGGCTGCCGAAAGTTGACTTTCCTGTAAGCCAGCAGTTCTCAAAATAAGGTCCTGAAACCAGCTGCATCCACGTCTCCTGGGGACGTCTTAGGAATGCATATTCTCGTCCCCCCGCCCCCACCAGCCCTACAGCCCTACTGAGTCAGGTCTAAGAAGCTCAGGCCAGGACTGCAGCCTCAGGAGGACCCAGGTGGCCTTCAGACCTCCCTCCAAGAATTCCTTTTTCTCCTGCCTGTATCGAGGTTGGGGCATGGTCATTTGCTGTGTTTTTCCCCCAGTGAGGTTGGGTGAGGGGACACAAAACAACACAGAGAAATGTCCCCCAGCTCCCACAGCATGTAGCAACCCGATGTCTCCAATTATAAGGGCCAGTCACAGTATACTGCTCACTACCACACCGCAACCCACCTTTTGCCCTGTTCCTATCGCAATTAATTTTTTTCAATGTGTCCAGGAGCCAAGCTGCCCCAGGAGACGTTTGTGGGGCTTGATCAAAACAGATTCCTGGGCCGCACAGCCCGCACCAGCAATTCACAGCTCTGGCACGAAGGGCTCCAGAACCCGCGTTTTGGCCACGTTTCCCAGATGATTATTCTGTATTTGGTAGCCAAGATGTGACGAAGCATGTAAACTGCAGGCCCTGGACCCACCAAGCCTGCAGAACCCAGGAGTGTGGGGATGGCAAGCAAAGTGACTTAAACACAAGTCGCCATCATGGAGGGTGGGAGGGGAGGGGAGGAGACACAAGGGTATGACAAAATCACCCTGGAGCATTCTTCAGTTGCCGAGTCCACAGCCGAGAAATAAGTTTGTAAACACTTTTATTTGCATGTTGACCTGCGCCCCCTTTTTAAGTTCCAGGAGGCAGTGAGTTTAAGTGTGCAGGCGAAAAGGGCGAAGAAAAAGGAGAAGAGGAAGGAATTTCTCCCTCACCTCTCTCCCTTTTTCAAGCTGAGCACCTAGAATTGCATTTGAAGAAGTTAAAATCATGGGTGATGCGAACCCGTTGTATGGGTTTCTTTATTTACATTCCTTGGGTTACTATAAAGAGTCTATATTTTAAACATCAATGCATGGGGAATTCCCTGGCGGTCCAGTGGTTAGGATTTGGCACTTTCACTGCCGGGCCCAGGTTCAATCCGGGAATTAAGATCCCCACAAGCCACGTGAAAAAAAATTAAATCAATGCATGAGAGATACAATTTTAACAAGAAAAGAAAGAGGGGTGTTAGATGGAGATGTGCGGGGCACTGCCAGGCCCTTGCTGTACCTCCATTTTCAAGTGTGGAGATAGCATCTCTGTCCAAGTGTCGGCGTTAGGGACGCACCCTGAGTGGCCCATACTGTGGCAGGTGGCGAGGTCCTCCGTGGCCCCCCTGCCCTCACCTCACAGCTGGTCTTCCTGCTCTCCGTGCTCTGCCTCTGCTCTGGCCTCAGCCCTCAGGACCCTGAGGCTCCTAGCCCCGCCTGCCCTGGGGACTCTCTTGGGCAGGGTGGGCAACCGGGGAGTGTGCCAGAAGGCTCTCCGGCGCTTTCGAAACCATGAAAAGCGTCCAGGGGTCTGGAACCTCACTGTCTTGACCTGTTTCCGGGTCCTAGATCCTGGGGTGACCCCTGGGGCCCTCCCAGCAGCTGAGGATTCAACCCCCTGGACAGCTGGGGTCTCTGCCCTCTGATTATTTGCAGCTTCTGCCCTCTGGTCAGATATGGCCTCTGCCCCATCAGATACAGCCTCTGCTCCCTGGACATCTGGTGCCTCTGCCCTCTGATTATCTGCATCCTCTACCCTCTGGACAGCTGGGGCCTCTGCCCTCTGATTGTCCAGAGCCTCTGCCCCCTGGACAGCTATGGCCTCTGCCCTCTGATTGTCCAGAGCCTCTGCCCCCTGGACAGCTATGGCCTCTGCCCTCTGATTGTCCAGAGCCTCTGCCCCCTGGACAGCTATGGCCCCTGCTCTTTGATTATCTACAGCCTCCATCCTCTGATTATCTACAGCCTCCACTCTCTGCTCATCTATAGCCTCTGCCCCCTGAACTCTGGCTGCTGCTTCCTCTTTCCTGCGACGCCGGAATGAGGCCCAGTTGATCTTAGGCCTCCACCATCTTGGGGGGCTTTCAGGCACCTGCCCATCTCCTGCATTTCCCACATTATCCCCCAGGCTGGCGCTGCGTGGCACTGATGCGCCATCCCTCTCCAACCTGGTAGAGGCCTGCCAGGCTTCACCTACCCCTGGGCTGGACCTCGGTGCCCAGCCCTTCACCCTCCGCTTCAGCTTCCCCCAGGACACCTGGCTGACATACTCCCGCCACCTGTCCGCTTTGGACAGCTGGGGCACCGGGTTGTCCTCAAACATGGGCACTGGCAGATTCACCCGGCGGCGGGCTGGTGGCACGCTGGGCTTCTTCTCCCCTCGCCGGAGGAAGGCCTCCACCAGCTCCTCATCATCCTCGCTCTCCAGGTCGCTCCCAAGGAATTTGCTGCCCAGGTAACTGACAGGCATTTTGCGCACCTTCCTGCCACGCCCCGTGCCTTTGTAGCCCTTGTCACCCTTGTCTCTGGAGGTCTCGAAGTCGCTGAACTCGCTGTCACTGGCGTTGCTGCTGTCATAAGTGCCCACGACCAGCCGGGGAGGTGGGGTCACCATCTGCTGGACTCTCCTCATCCGGGGCCCCTTGGGTTTTTTGGGGGGTTGGGGTGGATGCGGGGTGCTCTTCTCAATGATGCGGGCCACATCCTCCAGGGTGCGGCCTTCTTCCTCCAGAAACTGGATCAGCCGCTCCCGAAATTCCGCCTCCTTGGTGGCGGGCTTGGAGATGACCCTCCAGACGCCTCCCGCCAGCCGGACTTCGCGGGGGATGAGCAAATAGTCCACGTCCTCCCCGATCTGTAGCATCCCCACTGTGGAGTCCTCCTCCCGACGAAACACCTTGCCGATCTTCTTAAAGGTCCCCACAGGCTTCAAGGCTTCCACGAGGACGTCCAAATCCACATCTTTGCAGACGTCGGGGACGCTCCAGAGGATCAGGCAGTCGGGGGATGGGAGGAAGCCCCAGGGGAACCAGCCCCCCACATGGCTTTTCTCGAGGGTCTTTAAAATCTCCAGGGTGAAATCTGGGGTGGGGGCAATGAGCCCAAACTACTCGTAGCCCCGAGTCTTGGGGGGTGAGGGTGGGGTCTCGGCAGCGCCGCCGGGAGAGTCTCACTTCCCAATTTCTCTGCCTGCAACGAGTCTGGTCTTGATCAAGTCCCGCTCCCCTCAAGGACTGGTGGGAATCAATTTCCAGGATGCTTACGTGAGCCGGGATGAGGTCAGTCCTGAGGCTCCAAGCCCACAGCAAGCTGCAAACGGGTGTCCCGCCTGCAGCTGCGATACAGGGGCTGCCCGGTGGCTCTTCCTGTTCCAGGGACGTGCCTGGAACTTGGGAGAGAACTTCGCAGACAAAGACGGCTCAGCCGTGGCTATTCAATATGGCCGAGGCGCTTGGAGGCCGCAGCCCAGCTCCCCAGGAGGGTCTCCCGCCCCTAGGCAGGCTGCCACCCCGGTCCAGGCTGACCTTGACGGACCTCCCGCCTCCCAGCCCGAGCGCTCAATGCCGAGGAGCGCGCGCGCGCGCAGGAAGCTCCTCCTCGCCTTCCCCCAGGATGAGGCCCACCTTCCCCCTTCTCATCTTACACTCCGGGACTCGGGAAGACTGACAAGGGGGCTGTCCACTCCCTTCGGGACGCCCTCGCTCCCCTCCCCCACAGGGGTGTGGCCGCGCCCCGGGCCTCTCAGGGGCCCTATCTTCCAAGCTGAACGCCCGCGCCGAAGCCCAAGCCCACGTCAGCACCTTTCCCCAAGAAAGGCAGCAGTTCCCAAACTAAACAGTTGCCATCCTAAACGTGCGGGTTCCAGCCAAGCCCTGAATATGGGCGTGCTAATGGGACAGTCCCTTTGAAAGCCATTGGCACTGTATATTACCGTTTTAAAAATCGCGTGACTTTTGATACCAGCAGTTCCTACCTATACACCGAGATGTGTAGGTGGAGAACTTAGTACCAGGGTCTTTCTGAACCAACCGCAGTGTGGGGCTTGGCACACAGTAGGTGCCCAAGAAATATTTTTGAGTGAATGAATGTGTTACTGACCAGGGTTCTTGACCTCCTTAATCAATAGACATTGATCAGAGGCCAGACAAGAAATTCAGGCAAGGCTTTATTGGGGCCCCTGCGGCAGCAGAGGGGAGCGAGAACAAACAACAGGTTCCCTTGCTGGCTCGCTCCCTGGGGCCGGGGATTGGGGGGCGAGCTTGTTCCTTACATGGGGTGAGGGTAAGGGTGTGTCCAGGGGTCCGGCTGGAGCGGTGGCTTAGATGGTTTGCCCACCCCTTAGGTGATGTTGTGTGCAGGGGGCATGCGCAGTACCCTGCTTTTGCTCCCGACCCCCTGCTTTCGTTCCCGACCCCCTGCTTTTGTTCTGGGCTCTTCCAAAGTGGCAGTTGGATTTTTTGGTATCGTTTGTCCAGCATTTGCCCTAACTGCGCATGCATGCAGTTACTTTTAGTCCCATATAGTTTCCTTGTATTCTGTTGCTGGAGGAGACGTGTGTCCAGGTGCAAGCATGGCAGCACTGCAGCAAAGGGTCCCAGGTCCCAGCCTGTCTCAAATGAACCTAATTGTTCATTAGTAGGAATTGACTAAACTGTACAGCTCTGTTCTTATAGTGATATACTAGGCAGTTATGAAAAAAGTGACTGAGAATAGTCACCTTTTATGGAGCACTTCCTATGTACTAGGCATCATTCTAAGTGCTCTCTACGAATTAACTCATGAAATTAACTCACCAAAACATTATGAGACGGGTAATATGATGATCATTCCCATTTTATAGCTGAGGAAATAAAATCACTTGCTCAAGGTCACATGGCCAGAAAGTATTGGAACCTGGATTTGAATCTGAAACAGTCTGACGTGTGTGAGCGTGTGCGCATGCGAAGGCCAAAGGGTCTAGGTGCATATGTTTACTCATCACATATATAAGTACTGCCCCAAATGGCTGTGTCTGGGGAGGGTGACTAGGGACCCCCAGAGGTGGCAGAGACATGTACTTTTCACTCTATATCCTTTGGGATTCCTTAGATTTTTAGCAATCGAAAATATTCATTAAGGGAATTCCCTGGAGGTCCAGTGGTTGGGACTCCGCGCTTTCACTGCCAAGGGTGCGGGTTCAATCCCTGGTCGGGGTATTAAGATCCCACAAACCCTGCGGCGGGGCCAAAAAAGAAAAGAAATGTTCATTAAAGTAAGTTAAATTAAATCGAAGGTCCTCAGACCTGGCCACAGACATAGTGGGTCAGGATCCCTGGGACGTGTTGACCAGGATTTGCAAAGCTTCCCAGGTAACTCTGAGGCCCACGAAGCCCTATTAAATCTCCCCACTTCCCTCTCTCTTCCTCTCCTCCTCACTCCACTCCAGCCACACCTGCCTCCTTACTTTTCATCCAACACACAGGCTTACTGCCACGTCAGGGCCTTTGCACTTGCTGTTCCCAACACCCAAACTGTTCTGCTCCCACCTCTTGGCAATCTCCTACAGCTCAAAGGTCATCATTTTAGAAAGGTCACACTGCCTGCCACCCCTAAACTACTGGTTGCCCTCTACCCTCTTCTGGGTGCTCCAGTCCAGGAATCCTTAACCCTTTCTGTGCCATAGACCCTTTTCAGGATAGTTTTTCAATGCATAGAATTGCATCCATGGGATTACAAAGGAGACCAATTATAACGAAATAGAACTGTTAAAAGAAAAATCGCAACAACAAAACCTGTAAACTAATGACTTTAATATAAAGTATAAAAATGAACACGTGTAACTTTAACTCACCACGTGTGATTTTATTTCACTCTTGAAGGAACCAGGCAGATGTTTAGGGAAAGAAGGAAGGGAGAGAAAAGGAAGGGAAGGGAGAGAGGGAAAGAAGGAAGGAAGAAAGATGCTTGAGGGGCGGGGGACGGTTAAGGTCTCGCTGGGACCTTTTCACAGTTACTGGCTCATTCGGGTTGTTTTTGCTTTTACAGAGCCGGGTCGTTAGGCTTCGCTGGATTTTCTCCTCCTCCTTCTCACAAACTCCATCCCAGCCGCCGGGGTCAGCCCTTCACCGGGCCTCCAGCCACTGCGCCCCTCCCTTTTGCACAATTTCTCTCCCCGCCTCCCAGCGTTCTCCACGGCAACGAGGAGATGCACTCCTTCCCGAGGGTCCGCTCTGAGAGGGTGGGCGGAGGCGGAGGGTGGAGCAGGGCAGCCCCTCCTCTCAGCCTCTTATAACTTCCCTCGGCCTGATCCCACAAATCAGCTTCCCTGAGAAGCTGCTTTGTAGAGGTCCGAAACTAAAAATTTCTACGACACCTCTGGTTGAGGAATATTGGCTTAAGAATCCAACTCTGAGAAGTCAAGGCTTCCACGTGGGAATGGCCTCGCAGATGAGGCATTGGGTTTTGTAACTGGTAAAAATTGTGTTTGGGGGTGGGTGGGGGGGAGGATTATCCTAGAAATAAAACCCTCAAATGTTCAACATTGTAACAAAAATTGCCAACCCCTGAGCAGTTCCGCTGTGGTTGATTTAGATTACCCAGCTCTCTGGCAGGCGAGATTCTCCAGCAGCCCCAGAAGAAAAGGATAATTATAGCTCCCACTTCTATACTTGTTTAAAAGAAATGAAAAATCCAAAAAGAATGGAGGAAGAAAACAAAACATGGCTCAACTCTCTCTACCCAATTACACTTGGTTGCCACTTTAAAAAAAATTAATAAAAGTGACACACACACTTTAAAAAATGCTGAAGTTACAGAAAGGCTAAAATGAAAAACATGTCTCCCTCCCCCAGTCCCAAGCCTCCAGCCTCTCCCCTCAAAGTAACCACAGTTAAATGCCTCTGCACTTTTTTTTCTTAAAAAAAATGCTTGCATGGGTAATTTTAGAATTTAACCCATGAGGATTTTTAACATCATCCTGAATTATTTTCATCACATCATTTGCCACTTCCTCGTATTTTCTTATTTATTTATTGTCTCACCCTATTAGAATACTAGCCCCATGAGAGCAGGGATATTTGTCTGGTTTGTTCGCTGCTGAATTTGCAGAATCTAGAACATTGCTGATTGGAGCTCAAAATATTTGTTGAATGAATGAATGAGGGGATTGGGCTAGATCTAGTGCTATAAAACTTGCTTTTTTCACTTAATAGCATGTCTTGAAGTCTTTCCATATCAGTGCAAGCAGATCAATCTCAGTTTTCTTTTTTCTCAACAGCTTCCATCTTTGCGTAAGCCCTCAAGCCTGGAATGTGATAATACTGATAATAATTCATTTTTCTTGAGCACCTATTTTACCCCCAACCCTGTGCATTTTCTCTTTTAATCCCACAACCCCTCCTAAACAAGTATTATTCCCATTTTTCAGATGAGAAAAACTGAGGCCAAAGGCAGCCACACAGCTAAGAAGTGGCAGAACTTTGAATCACTCAGGATTCTTAGATTCCAGCCTCCTACTTCTTTTTTTTTTTTAAATCTTTATTGAAATTGTTACAATATTGCTTCTGTTTTATGTTTTGGTTCCTTGGTTGCAGGCATGTGGGATCTCAGCTCCCCCACCAGGGATCGAATCCACACCCCCTGCATTGGAAGGGGAAGGCTTAACCACTGGACCACCAAGGAAGTCCCGCCCCATATTCTTTTTAAATAATGTGGGATCTTAGTTCCCTGACCAGGGGTTGAACCTATGCCCCCTGCAGTGGAAGTGCAGAATCTTAACCACTGGACTGCCAGGGAAGTCCCTCCAGCCCCATACTCTTAAGCCTCCTTTATTTGCCCTGTTGCCTGTGGTGGTTGGGGGTAGGGAACAAGGTTGGCAGGCAATCCCCGGAGACTTCTCTCCCAGGTGACATTTGTAACTCTGGCACAGTCACCAGATTTGTCCTAAATGTTCCGAAATCAGATCCCTATCTAGAATAAACAGGATATAAATTATCCACACTTTTGAACCAGATATCACTGGGTTAAGTGACAGCACATAGTAGGTCCTCAACACATACAGCAGGAAGCAGCCTTGTGGCCCACACTCCGACCACATAATTGCATCGCTCTCCCCTCCTACCCTCCCCAATCCCAAATCTGAAGGCTTTTGGTGAGTATGGAAGCAAAGCTGGCAGTTAGAGCAGCCATATATTTAAAGAATCATTCATTCATTCATTTCTTCATGTGGCACATTTCTCTAAAGTAGAGATTCTCAAATCTGGTTGCACATTAGAATCGCTGGGAAGAGTTTTAGAAATCCCAGTTTCCTGAGTCCAACCTACTGGATCAGAATGTCTTAGGGTGGGGGTGGGGTACTGCATTTAAAAATCTTCCCAAATGACTCTGACAGAGGTGATGGCTGGTAAGGTTGGACAGAAGTAGGTGAGGAACTGAATGTCCCCAGCGGAACTTGACCAACTGGAAGTACCACAATACCAGCGAAGAGCCAGATCGGAAATTACGGTTTGTCCAATTTTAGCAACATAGAGGAGCCCTTTAAAGGGCCCGGGGGGCTCTCAGGTTGAATAATATCTACCCAAAGATTTCAGGTCCTCATCCCTGGAATTGGAAAATGGTGCTTTATTTGGAAAAAGGGTCTTTGCGGATGTAAGTAAAGATTTGAGATGAGATTGCCATGGATTATCTGGGTGGACCCAAAAACTGCCATCAGGAATGTCCTTATAAGAGAGAAGCAGAGGAAGCAGATGACAGAGACACAGAAAAGAGGTACAGAATCGGAGGAGGCCATGTGAAGATGGCGACAGAGACTGGAGTGATGGGGCCACAAGCCCAGGAACACCTGGAGTCATCAGAAGCTGGAAGAGGCAAGGAAGTCATCTTCCCTAGAGCCTCTGGAGGGAGCTCAGCCTTGCCAACACCTTGATGTTGGACTTCTCTCTGGCAGGACTGAAGAAAACTCCAAATTAAAGCATTCGAGTTTTATTCCTTGACCTTGTCTCTCAAGAATAATTATTCCTCAAGTGAAAGAATTCTTGTGCAGTGTCCTGATCCCCAGGAGTCAGTTTTGGGTGATGGGAACCTTGGAAATGTTTTAAAATGCCCCCCGCCCCAGCCTGCAGAGCTTCTGTCTGCTGCCTGCCCCTCGTCGCCAGCCTCACACCAGGGTGATCCAATGGTTAGACCTCCCTTCTCTCAGGAGTCTATGAAACTTTTGGCATTCACATATCTCACACTGAACTTTCCTGTAAAATCGCCTCCCCCTTACCGAGCACTTGATCTTCAGATAGCATCTTTTTGAGTCTTCATGATCACCCTCAGCAATAGGTACAATTACTATCAACCCATTTCACAGATGAGGAAATTGAGGCACGAAAATGAAGGACTTTACCCAGGCAGCCCACCTCCAGACCGTCCCACTCTTTATTTCATTAAGTCAGTTTTATTGAAAGTATACTTTATATCTTATACAACGTACCCTTTTTAAATGTCCATTGTGGTAAGTTTTAGAGTCACCATCACCACCATCAAGATATAGAACCCTTCCATCAGCCCCAAAACTTCCCTTGTACTGTTTATGGCAGTCACCTCTGCCTACCCGCAACCACTGATCTGATTTCTGTCCTATAAGTGTTGCTTTATTTAGAGTTTTATATCAAAAGAATCATACAATGTGTCCTTTTTGTTTGGCTTCTTTCACTCAACATCGTGATTTGGGGATTCATCTGTGTTGCTGTATCTGTAGTTCATTCCTTTTAGTTGCTATGTAATCATTTATTGAGTGAATACTCCACAATTTATCCATTCACTTCTCAGTGGAAATCTGGGTTCTAGCAGCTTTATGACTAAAGCTCCTATGAATATTTCAGAGCCTATGTTTTTCACTGCAAGCTGTATACTCTCTCTGTTGCAAAGAATCTGCAGCATGGGTAGCATTAGCCCCACTTTACAGATAAAGAAACTAAGGCCCAGAGAGGTGAAGTCGGCTCCCTGAAGACACATGGCTAAACAGGTAGCGGAGTCAAGAATTGAACCCAGGCCTGTGTAGCTCCAAATCCTTTGACACTCCTTCCATTGTGTGCCCTGTTGATGCCAGGGAACAGTGGGTACTGTCTTCCAAAGGTCATGACCTTGGTGGATTCACCAGTCTGCCCTTCGGCATCCCATTCTGAAGCAGCCTTTTGTCAGCGCACAGAGAACACATAGTCTGCTGTGGGAGCTGGGTACACTTTTATCAAGTTCAGGAATCTGAGCTCTAAAACCAGACTGATATGTTCTTTGTCAACACAAAACGCAACTGTCACTGGATCCAGGATCCCAATGGCCAACACGTAACAGCTTCCCCCTCTCAGCCACTGTGCTAAGTCTTTTCTATGTCTGAACAGATTTACTCCTCCCCCAAACCTGGTGAAATAGGTTACTACTAGCCCCATTTTACAGATAAGCAACCCAAGGCACAGGGGTTTAAGAGGCTTGCCCAGGCTCACGCTCTGGGAAGTGGAGGAGCCCGGACTCGTACCCAGGCCATCCGTCCAGCACTACTCCTCACCTCCAACCTGCATACACCAGACAGAGGCTTCGGCTGCCTTAACTGGCAGGTCGCCTTGTGAGCAAGCTGATTAGAGGAATTTAGTTCCACTATGAACTTACAGAGATAGTTATCCATGTTGTATGTTTATCACTGTATTAACCATGCCTTTTATTTTCTGTACTCTGATGCTTTGACATCTGGGGACTTGCTGGCCCTTGAGGGACTGCCCTTCCCAGGGTTAGGCAATTCCTAGAGAAAGGAAACAATGCTTGTCCTTGAACGTGTTCTTCAAATGCAAACCAACCAACCAATCCAGAGCCCATGCCCCCAACTACCTTCTTTATTAAGCCCTCACACTCTGGGCCACCATCCACCTGCCCTATTCACTCCAGGGCCAGGTCCCAGACACCTAGGGACAGCCCCTTTACCCCAGAGCCTGCTGAAATTATTCAGACTAGCCAATCCTGACCCTGCTTTCCCTGCCTCACCCATTCCTTCCCTGAAGGAACCACAATAAAATTCTTGTCCACGGTTCCCCCTCTCCCTCTCCCTCTGCCTCCTGACCAATCCTGAAGCTTCCTCGTGTGGCCCCCACTGTGGTGTGACATGTCCCCTTTTCTTGGGATCTGTGTTGGGGCACAGACTATGGTCAGAAAGACCTGGGCTTCAATTTCTTTTGAGCTTTCCTGTGTGGCCTTAGGCAAGTCACTTAACCTTTTTGAGCATCGCTTTCTTCAGCCATAGAATGAGAAGACGATCATGATAAAAGTATAGTTCATAATCACTTAGCTCCTCTTCTGAAATCCAAAAAGCTCTGAAAGCTTTGCACCAAAAACTTTATCCAAAGAATGAAAAAAAATTGGAAGCAAAATCTAGACTGACATGAGGCTATTTACAGTTTTAATTTATTTCACTTAATGTCAATATTTCTCTACTATTAGAATACTAATGGATATGATTATGGGAGCTGCCCAAATCCCCCGGAGGTGAATTACACAATATAAGCTATAGTCTCTGTATCACTTTTCTAAAACCCAACACTCTGAATTCTGAACCACATCTGGCCCGAGGGTTTTGAATCAGGGGTTGTGGACCTATAGTCCCATACCTCAAGGGATGGGAAGATACAATGAATTAATGAATATGAAGGACTCTTCACAGTGCCTGGAACACAGGATAGCTGTTATTGTTTTTATTCCAGATAAATTGTTTCACTTTTCCCATCAGCCACTGGAAGCCCGTGAGATAGAAGAAAGCTGTGCGTTTTGTGTTCTCTTGGCAATGAGATCTGATAACACCCCTTTTAAAAACAATGCAGCCCTGGAAAACTTCAGGCGACCCATGGAAGTGATTTTCAGAACATTTTTTTTAGCAACCAGATTGTTTTTCCAAATTAAATCTACCACGGATCCCCCAACATATCAAAGAGCATGCAATGATGGCATTAGCATCCATTTATTTTATAAGTTCATATTTGTATGATATAGCATCAACCACAAAGAACAATGAAGAGTTTTAATTGAACCTACGTTTGAAAATGGGGATTTACCGAGGCCACCTGCAGCCTTCCGTCAGCCAGCACATCCAATCTACTTGGAGTTTTCTGTGTGCCAGCCATGTCTTGACCCACACAGATAAGTAGCTTCAAATGGTAACCATTTTATGCAAGTTTGCATTACAATCTCAGGAAACTCTTCAACTGGTCCAGAAAAACTGGAAAGAGAAGTGGTAGGAGATTTGGGTTTTATGGGCAGCCTTGAACAACCACTCACGTTGTGTATACAAACGTGAATGTTGTATGGGAAACCCCCCAAACCCACAAGAAGCATAAATGCCATCTTAATACTGCAATATGATGATAAGAAATGTCACAATGTCCTTTGTTGCTATACAATGATTGTGCCTTGATGGGAGAAAAGCATATGCCATAAGTGAATGTGCCTGAGGTTTTGTGTAGCCTTTATTTAAGCTCAGACTCTCAGGAAACAGAAACAAAATAGTACAATATTCTGTCAGTGAGTATGCCCAGGTTGGAAATTTGCAAGGAATACAAAGATCAGTAGAGAGCTACAAACTTCTAGACCATGGGTGCATTTGCAAGAAGTTCACATACATGTGTGGGGATGGCAGGAAAAGCTTTATCCCAACCATTGCACAAGACAAATGCTGTCAAGGCTGATGGTAGAAAGCCTTGAGAAAGGCTTGGGGAATGGACAGAAATCAGAGTCTTCAAGGTCTTAGGTCATGTCAAAGCAAGTAAACTCTAAAAATTCCTCTGTCTTGACACCTGCTGCAAATGCAAGGACCTAACGGGAGTTTCTAACTGCCTGAGGGAGGGAGGCTTGCCTGCATCCTGGCTGCCAAGGTGGGGTGTAGGGAAAGAACTTCCACCTTTTGGCTCTGCGAGCGGGGCAAAATGGGGTAGCCTTGCAGAAATAAGAAAGGGGTTTGGATGCTGGAATTCACAGACATGACTGATGCCCACCATCGTAATACATTGGGGAGTCTCCACCACTACAGTTTGGTAGGTAAGAATCTGAGCCTGTCTCTCTGTGTGTAAATTGCATTTTTAAAAAGAAGCTCAGGGCTTCCCTGGTGGCACAGTGGTTAAGAATCTGCCTGCCAATGCAGGGGACACGGGTTCAAGCCCTGGTCCGGAAGATCCCACGTGCCGCAGAGCAACTAAGCCCGTGAGCCACAACTACTGAGCCTGCGCTCTAGAGCCCGCAAGCCACAACTACTTAGCCTGCGAGCCACGAATGCTGAGGCCCGTGCACCTGGAGCCCAGGCTCCGCAACGAGAAGCCACTGCAATGAGAAGCCCGTGCACCGCAACAAAGAGAAACCCCCGCTCGCCGCAACTAGAGAAAGTACATGCTCAGCAACAAAGACCCAATGCAGCCATAAATAAATAAATAAATTTTAAAAATAAATAAATAAAAAAGTTCAGCTCAAACCTTTGCAAATCCCTGAACTAATGGAAGTTTGCAAACTCACAGGTCAGACATCCTGAGCAGGTGTTCTGTCTACCCACAGGCACTTGGATTTTACTTGATTGTTTTTTTGTTGTGGTTTTTCCTCACCAGTCTGGGGGACTCAGCTTATAGACTTGGGGACTATAAGTTAGTGTTGTAAATTGATCATTGTTGAAGGTGACCTCTTAATTATTACCTCCTTTTGACCATTCCCTGGAAGTCTTGCCTTTTGTTCTTTAGAGAGTTGAGCACAAGTTAGAGCTTCTGGGATTTAATTTGGGGAGACTCATACCCTCACCCCAGGCACCAATCAGAGCAGAAATGTCCCATGTCTGACCTTTCCTGTAAGGGAGACCCAGCATGTAGAGAACAGTGACAGCTTTTTTTCAGAGTCATACACAGAGCAGTGAGGTCCTCAGACGTGGCAAGGAGACAGCTCACTTTCTCAGTCATGGTTTCTGCTTGCCTCGTGCAAAAGAGTAGCCCACGCCGGACAAGTTTATGCCAGAGGCACATTCGAGGTACATCCTTATAAAAGACAAAAACAGGTCTAAACTTTGCGATGACAGGATTTCCAGCAGAGCCCAAAGCTGGAGGGGTCTGGGCCTCATCCCCGCAATACACACCCAGCAAGAGTGTTTGTCACCGACATCAGGCCGCCGGGCATGGCGAAGGGGATAGTGGCCTTTCTCCCGAGCACAGAACAGATCTCCCTGACATGTTCTTCCTGCTTGGCTGTTCCTCAACTCTGGTAAGAGACCTTCTGCAAAACTTTGAAATTCCGAACCCTATTTCTCCTCTTCCATTTCCCGCAAACACGTGTTCACTCAGTCACCGCAAGCGGCCCGCGGTCTCCATGGCAACAATCTGACGAGCTGCTCGGCTCCGACTGCGACTGCGCAGCTGGTCCCGCGGCATTTCCGGGTTGTTAGGCTTTGTATGCGGATCTTTGAAACTCTTCCTCATTCAGAAGTAACCCTCACCCACTCAAATAATACCCACACGCATACTCAGGTGTCACTCCCACACTCTTAAGTGTTGCGCACAGCTACTCAAATATTACCCACTTGAGCTTATATACTCAAGTGATGTGATGCTACCCACATATCAAATGGTACCCACGCTCACGCATATGTATTGAAGTATTCAAAAAACAGCTGAGATGTTACCCGCACCTACTCAAATATTTAATATGAGTGCCGCGAGGGCAAGGTTTGGGTCCGTTTTGTTCCCTGCTGTATTCCCAGCTCCTGGAATAGTGTCTGGTACACTGCAGGTGCCCAGGAAATATTTGTTGAATAAATGAATGATCCATACTCAACCAGATATAATCCACTCTGCTCAAATGGTACCTACTCGCACTCAGATGTACCCAAGTAACTCAAAAGCTACCCACTCACTATGAGTGCCGTGAAGGCAGAAAGTTGCATCGGATTTGCTCCTTTCTGTATCCCCAGCTCCTAGAACAGTGCCTGGGACATAGTAGGTGTGCAATGCACATCTGTAGAATGAATGAATGAATGGATGAATGACTCACACTCAACTAAGTCTTAACCACACCCATTCAGATGTCACCCGCAAGTTAACTCAGATAAAAATACCCACCTTCGCTCACACTAGTCAGATGTTACCCATTCTTACTGAAAAGTTACCCACTCCCTTGACTGGGTAACTCATCCTCACTCGCATTATCCACATTCACTCTCATCCCCCGAACTTGCTCAGAGGGCACCCATCTTTCCAAGTCGCCACCCACACCCACTCAGCTGACGCCCACCCTCATTCAGCCTCGCCCATGCCCACGCCAAGTCACCTCACAGCTTCCTGTCAGATGCATGGTGTCGTCGACGGTTTTTCTTGTGCTTCCGCTTGCCTTTCTTGCCATCTCCCGCCTTGCTCTCCTTCGTGGAGTCCAGAGGTGGCACCCCGTCCACCGCAGCAGTGGCCCCAGGCCCTGGTTTCTCCCCTGGTCCGGGCTCATAGCAGTTTCTGGCAGGAAGCTCTCTGGGGCCCGTCACTGTCGGGCACAGTTCCTGCCTTAGGACCTGGGCCACATCTTCCGCCGTCCTGCCCTGGCTCTGCAGGAAGAGGTTCAGCTTGGTCAGGAATTCAATATCCTTCTTCCGGGGCATGTAGACCACTCTCCACATGCCGCCCTTGCCCTTGATCTCCCTGGGGATCACGGCATAATTGATGTCCTCTGCCAGCCTAATGATGGCGGCCTTGGATTTCTCTTCTTCCACAAAGGCCTTCCCAGCCACTTCGAACTTACCCAGAGGTTTTAGGGAGGCTTGTATGATCTCTTCGAATTCCTCATGGTTGCAGTTTTCCGGGACACCCAGGATCATCAGGGACTTGTAACTGTCCACCTCAAGAGCCTCGCACCCATGCTCCAACAATGCAATGTCCTTGACGCCGAAAAGCATATTGCCCAGCTCTCTGAGGCAACAGTATGCCCGATGGTGCACACCTTAGCTGCCTCGGGAATCCAAAAAGTTACCCAGGATGCCACGACCCCTTCCCAAGGCAAAGAGAGAGGCCTCACGGGGCCTAGTTTGTCCACCTCAGCCAAAGATGCCCCAGGCCCTGCCCACAGGGCTGCACAGTGTCCAGCCTTCTGTAACCTTCCTCCCAGGGGGCTCTTGGGAATTCCTAGGGACTTACAGAGTGTGAAGCAGGGGTAGGTGTCTGCCGGCTAGCTCGTGGATCCTGAGTCCTAGGCAAGGCCGCACCAGAGAGAGTATGAAGATGCTGGTCCCTCTTTCTGGCGGTGGTCCTCAAAGGTCTCACAGGCCCTGTCAGTCTCAGCAGATCTTGGATGGCTGATCGCCCTGGGGCTGCTGCCACCGGGGTGTCCTGAGAGGGTGCCCGGCAGGCAGGGCAGCTCGTTCCTTGCCGCTGGCCCAGAGGCTACCCTCACTGCCCTGTGGCCTGGCTAAGACAAGGATGTGGCCGCTGCACTTGCTCCCACAATGACATCACCGCCTCCTTCCACTCTGCAGCTCAGCGGTCTCCATGGCAACTGCTAGAGCATTGCCTCTGCCATTGGCCCCGCCCGGCCGCATTTAAATCAGAGTCTGAGGGGAGTCATTCAGGGGTGAGGGGTCAGCCACCCACCTTCAGAAGTACCCTCTCTTCTCCCTTGAGAAAATGGCTGATTCTAGGGGTCGAGGGACAGGGAAGATACAAGATGAGCCTGGAACATTTTTGGGGTCAGAAAGTAAGGAAATGCTCAAAGAATGATGAGAACAGGTGGAAGGGCATAGAGCCAGCTTGAAGGGCTCCCACTGGCCAAATCTGGGACATTTTGAGCATCAACATTAAAAATGAGCGCAACAGATCATAACCCCTTAAATAAAACAAGAATCCAAGAATCTATGAGGATATAAGTAAACAGATAAATGGAAAGTTTGGTGGAGGAATGTGGGCTATTATGTTGTCTCATATAAAATGTATAAATCAAAGGGAACAAAAGTATCTTTACCGTGGAATGTCCTTGTTTGTAGGACACACCCACTACAATATTCAGGGATGATAGGGCACCAGATTTGCAATTTACTCTCAAAACAGTTGGTGGGGGGGAAGTTCTTTGTACCATACATGCAACTTTCCTATAAGTTTGTGACTGTTTCAAATACATTTTTTAAAAGGAAAAAGAAATGTCCTGCACACGTGTTCACCTTCACAACGGCCATTTCTCCTCTTACCACCCCAGTAATAAAAGCCGTAAGTTTGAATCAGACTGACACCCTTCAAACTCCCAGCTCCAGGGATGGGCACTGAAGGGTTTGAACTAATCAGCATAATCCCACCCCCTTGCCACAGTGATGGGTTCAGAAGTGGTCACCCAGGTAACCCAGGCCTAAGCCAATCAGTGCATTCTATCTCCCTGGTCATGGAGATTGGTTAAGGGCTGGATACATGGACTCAGTCCAATTAGAAAGACGCTCAGGAGTTTTGTGACTAGTTGTGAGGAAGAATACCCTCTCTTTCCCCCTAGATGGGAAAGAATAAATATGGGAGCTGCAGGAAGCCATCTGGGAACCACAAGAGAAGGCATCTTGAGGATGAATTCTACATCCAGAGGAAGGCAGAGCTGAGAGAATCACAGAGACCTCTCAGGGCAACCCCCTTCATGCTGTGGTTCAGTGATGCAGGCTGCTTTTTTATTTCCAAGTCATCGTGTGCTCCCATGACTACCACAGCAAGGGAATAGAGAGCAGAGAGACTCATGCACCAGCATTTGAATACTTCCGCCAGGAAGCTACATGTGACTTTTGCTCATATTTCATTGGCCAAAGCAAGTCACGTGACCACACCTAACTTCCGGGAGGTGGGGAAGTACAGTCACCCATGCACCTAGAAGTGCAGGGGAATTGGAAATAACAGTGTACACAGTCATGCCTGCCACAAGCTCTCATAATGTGCCCGGCACCACGCTAAACTCTACACATGCATTTCATTTTACAACAACCCTATGAAGGGGTATTACTAATGTCCCCAATTTTATAGGAAAGAAAACTGGGGATCAGAGAGGTTAATTCAGTTACCTAAGGCCACATAGCTAATGAATGACAAAGCTAGACTTCCTTCCTCGGGCACCCTGACGCCTGGGCCTAAACATTTAACCTCATATAACACTACGCTCTTCCCTGAGAAGAAAGTGCTCTATTGTGTCACCTGGCTTGGTTCCTGTTCCATCATACAGTTTCTGTGTGACCTTGGGTAGGCTGCTCTCCCCCTCTGGGCTGTGTGGCAATTTAGTTCTGTCTAACTTAGCTAAGTTGGGCCTATGTATCCTAGAACACCTTTCCCCTGGTGGCTCTGGGTTAGAGTTGTCTAAAAGGAAATTTGCATGAGATTTAGATAAAAGAAGTGATGCAATAGCTATTATGGTGGGAAGGTCATAAATATTTGCCATGGGGAATGTAACTTGGTGCAGCTGCTATGAAAAACAGTATGGAGGTTCCTCAGAAAATGAAAAACAGATCAACCGTATGATCCAACATTTCCACTTCTGGGTATTTATACGAAGAAAAGGAAAACACTAAAAGATATCTGCACACCCATGTTCACAGCAGCATTATTTATAATAGCCAAGATATGGAAACAACCTAAGTGCCCATCAGTGAATGAATGGATAAAGAAAATGTCACACACACACACACACACACACACAGGAATACCGTTCAGCCACTAAAAAGAAGGAAACCCTGCTATTTATGACAACATGGATGGACCTTGAGGATATAATGCTAAGTGAAATAAGTCAGATACAGAAAGACAAATACCATATCATCTCAAATATATGTGGAATCTTTAAAAAAAACCCCACAAACCCAAACTCATATATACAGCAAACAGATTGGTGGTGGCCAGAGACAGGGGGTCAAGCGTGGAAAAAAATGGGTGAAGGTGGTCAAAAGGTACAAACTTTGAGTAATAAAATAAACAATAGGGATGTAATGTACAACATGAGGAATTTAGCTAACACTGCTGCACAAGATATGGGAAAGTTGTTAAAAGAATACCAAGAGGGACTTCCCTGGTGGCACAGTGGTTAAAAATCTGCCTGCCAATGCTGGGGACACGGGTTCGAGCCCTGGTCTGGGAAGATCCTGCATGCCGCAGAACTAAGCCCGCGAGCCACAACTACTGAGCCTGCGTGCCACAACTACTGAAGCCCGCGCGCCTAGAGCCTGTGCTCCGCAACAAGAGAAGTCACAGCAATGAGAAGCCTGTGCACCGCAACAAAGAGTAGCCCCCGCTCACCTCAACTAGAGAAAGCGCGAACCCAGCAATGAAAACCCAATGCAGCCTAAATAAATAAATTAATTAATTAATTTTAAAAAAAAAAAAGAAAGAAAGAATACCAAGAGTTCTTGGCAATGATGATTTTTAAACGTATTGTTCACCTGATAAATAAATATGAGGGTGTAAAAAAGAAAAAAAAAGAGTACTAAGAGTTCTCAACACAAGGAGAAAAAAATTTTTCCTTTCCTTCTTTCTTTTCTTTTTATTGTATCTCTATGAGAAGGTGGATATTGGCTGAACTTAACTGTGGTAATCATTTCACAATATAGGTAAATCAAACCATGATGCCATATGCCTTAAACTTATACAGTGATGTATGTCAATTATTTTTCAATAAAACTAGGGAAAGAGGACTTGTAATAGAGATGTTTCTAACAAGCTTCTTGCAAAAAAAAAAAATTTGCCATGGATTTATGAATCCTCGGGGCACCATTGCATATCCCTGGGTTTATGCACATTCCATATTGAGAGGCAGGCGACAGAATGGTGCATTTATTGGATCCACCAAGATTGCTTGAGAAGTTTCCTTGTTCCAGGCTCTGGGTGACGTGTTAGGCATACTTGAGTGAATGAAATAAGCTCTACTTTTAGGAGCTTAGAGTCCAGTGGTTATGACAGGCCAGGCCAGCCTGTTTACAGCCAGGGAGAAAAGCCCTATAATTATCACAAAAATGTGTTCTTATCCTTGGTGCGGGGCATAGAATACAGAGTATACTAATTGGGACATGTCTTGCTGAAGTTTAAAGAGAAAACTACATAAAGTGCTTTGGGGACCCTGAGCAACTGATCCTGTCTGGTCTCATCCGGGAAGGCTTCCTGGAGGAGGTGACACTGGACGGGATCTTGAAGGATGCATATAATAACCACAACAATACTATTTTTAAAAGGAGTCATCACTATCACTTACATAGGGCATGCTGTGTGCCAGACAACATTCTAAGCCTTGCATCTGTACTAAGTCATTTAATTTTTTTAAACCATTTTTTTTTAAATTGAAGTATAGTTGATTTACAATGTTGTGTTAGGTGTACAGCAAAGTGATTCGATTATATACATATACATATATATATACACATATGTATTCTTTTTCTATATATGTATTCTTTTTCAGTAAGTCATTTAATTTTTACCACAGTTTATGAGTTATATATTGTTTTACTGATTTAGTTGCTCATTATTCAACAAGTATTTATTGAGCAGCTCCTGTATTTTATAGTCAGGGAAAGGATCAGAGAGGGTAAATCACTTACCTAGGGCCACACAGCTAGTTAATTTTTTAATTTTTAATTTAATTTAATTTTTTCTCTAAATTTTCTGTTCATATCTTTACTATTTTTAAAAAAATTTGAGGTTCTTTTTTTTTTTTTTTTTTTTTTGCTGAGGAGTAGGAAAGCTTTACAAATAAAGGAAATTAGTGTATCATCTGCACCACTATGAGTTGGATTCTAGGCAGTGGGGATAGAGCAGTGAACAAGACAGACAAAATTCCCTGCCCTTTGAGAGCTGGCACTCTGTTGGGCAGACAGAGCAGAGACAAAATAAATAAGAAAGATATAGAATATGTCACAGGGTGATAATGAGTGGTTTTGGGAAAAAATAAAGCAGGAGAGAGGGATAAAGAGAAAAAGTGTGTGCATGGGTAACACACATGTATGGGGGGGGTTGTAATTTTTTACAATGTGCTGAGGTGACGTTCGAGCCAAGACCTGAAGGAGCTGAAGGAGTGACAATGTGAATATTTGAGAGAATAGTGTTCCAAGCAGAAAGAGCAGCCAGTGCAAAGGCCCTGAGGCTGGAGCCTGCCTGGTGTGTTTGAGAAATAGCAAAGACACCAGTGTGACTGGGGCAGAGGGAACAAGGGAAAGTTAAGGAGAAAATTGGAGAAAAAAGCAGGTGGCAGGAGAGGGGAGGTGATGGCAGGACTTTGAGGATGGGGACTTGGGACTTTTTCTCTGGCTGGCAGCTAGGGAAGGGGAATAGAGGAAATGGTGTGTCTTGAGCATTTGTGGGGCTGGGCCATGAGTACACATGTTGGCCCATTTACTAAATAGATAAACGTATATTTTTATAGTTCCCTCTTTTTTGGCTTTTAAAAAATTTGTGGTAAAATATACATAACACAACATTTACTACTTTAACCATTAAAAAAAATACAATTCAGTGACATTAACTACATTCACAACGTTATGTACCCATCACAACTATTTCCAGAACTTTCTCATCATCCCAAACTATACCTGTTGAACAAAAACTCCCCATTCTCTCCCTCCCCCAGCTCCTGGTAACCTTTATTCTACTTTCTGTTTCTATGCATTTGTCTCCTCATATAAGGGGAGTCACACGGTATTTGTCTGGCTTTTGTGTCTGGCTTTTTTCGTTTAGGATAATGTTTCCAAGGTTCATCCATGCTGTAGCATGTGTCAGTGCTGTATTCCTTTTTATGACTGAGTAATATTCCAGGTATGGATACACCACATTTTGTTTGTCCATTCATCTGTTGATGGACACTTGGGTTGTTCTAACGTTTTGTCTACTGTTAATAATGTTGGTCTGAACATTGGTGTACATTGACTCTTTGAGTCTCTGCTTTCAATTATCTTGGGTGTATGCCTAAGAGTGGAATTGTTGGATCATATGGCAATTCTGCATTTAATTTTTCTGAGAAACCACCATATTGTTTTCCACAGCTGCTGCACCATTTTACATTCCCACCAGCAATGCACAAGGGTTCCAGTTTCTCCACATCCTTGCCAACAGTGTCATGTTGTTTTTCTTTTTTAAATAATAACCATCCTCGTGGATATTAAGTGGTATCTCATTGTGGTTTTGATTTGCATTTCCCTAATGACTAATGATGTTCAGCATCTTTTTATATGCTTGTTGCCACTTGTATATTTTCTTTGGAGAAACGTCTATTCAAGTCCTTTCCCCATTTTGAATTGCTTTGTGTTGTTTTTGTTGTTAAGTTGTATATAGTTAACTATTTAAATGTTATAAATCAAATTGATAAGCTGTTAAATAAAGTATGTTGTAGCCTCCTACCTTGATCCACGTACCTTCATACAGACCTGGATCCATCCATTGACGGATGGATGAGTGGATAAACAAAGTGTGGTATAGCCATACAATGGAATATATTCAGCCACAGAAAGGAATGAAATTCTGATACATGCTACAACATCGATGAGCCTTGAGAACATTATGTTATGTCAAAGAAGTCAGACACAAAACACCACATACTGTATGACTCCACTTATATAAAATCTCCCAAATAGGTAAAGCCGTAGGGATATAAAATTGATTAGTGGTTGCCAGGTATTGAGGAGGGGGGGAATGGGGAGTGACTGCTTAATGAGTATTGGATTTCCTTTGGGGGTGATGAAAATTCTTGGACTAGATAGAGGTGATGGTCGCACAACATTGTGAAGGTACTAAATGCCACTTGTGTACACTTTAAAACGGTTAATTTTATATTACATGAATTGCACCTCAATGAAAAAATTTTAATGACTCTATTTTTGGCTCAGATGTTTAGAATGATGGTGGGTCTATTCACCATGATGGGGAAACTTTAGGGAGAAATGAGCTGGGAGATCAGGAATTCCTTTTGGGGAGGTCTTAAATGTGATACGTCTATCAGACATCCAAACAGAGTTAGACATACGAGCCTGGAGTTCAGGGGAGAGACGGGGTGGAGATATAAATATAGAAGTCATTGGCACATGGAGGTATTTTAAGCTGAGGGGTAGGATGAGATCATCTAGAGAGAGGGTGTGGAGAAAGGAGAGAAAATGGCCCTGGGGTGGATCAATGTCAGGCAGAAGAGGAGGAATCAAGAAAAGGGATTGCGGAGCTTCCCTGGTGGCGCAGTGGTTAAGAATCTGCCTGCCATTGCAGGGGACACAGGTTCGAGCCCTGGTCTGGGAAGATCCCATATGCCGCGGAGCAACTAAGCCCGTGAGCCACAACTACTGAGCCTGCGCATCTGGAGCCTGTGCTCCGCAACGGGAGAGGCCGCGACAGTGAGAGGCCCGCGCACCGCGATGAAGAGTGGCCCCCGCTCGCCGCAACTGGAGAAAGCCCTCGCACAGCAGCGAAGACCCAACGCAGCCAAAAATAAATAAATAAATAATTAAAAGAAAAAAAAAAAAAAAAAAGAAAAGGGATTGCGCAGGAGGGGAGGGGGCAGAAGAACCCCAAGAGTGTGTGCTTGAAGAGCAAAGAATAGCAAAATATTGGAATTGGCCCAAGTATCCGTTTATAGAGGGCTGTTTAGCAAATCATGGTGCATCCATATAATGGGACAATTGCACATGTAAAAGAAAAGCAGGAGGGAGTTCTCTCTGTGCAGGTATCAAAAGATTCCCTTTCTAGGAAACTGAAATCCTCAAGAGGTATTGCTTACAAAACAAAGGGAGGGGTGTGTGTGTGTGTGTGTGTGTGTGTGTTTAAAGCAAAGAGAGAAGTTACAAAGGGAAAGGTAGTGATTCATGCCAGAGCAGCCTGGCAGACGCCACTTTAATCAAGTGATCAAAGCAAACATCCCCCGTGGTGGGACATACTGAAATCAGGCGCCCCCGCTATAATATACCGAGGAGGACACAGCATCCCTTCTGGGGAATTCCCGCCAAAAGTGCATCCCTGAATCCAACCTCCAGGAGACACCAGACAAGCCCACATCAAGGGTCATTCCACAAAATAACTGGCCTGTACTCTTCAAAGTGTCAGGGTCACAAAAGTCAAGGAAAAATGGGAAACGGCTCCAGAGTGAAGGAGATGAGAAGGAGAAAACTGAATGAAACTTCTGATCTCACATTAAATTCCGGGCTGAAAAATACAGTTGCTGGAAAGGACATGATTGGGACGATTGATGAAATTGAATATGGACTTTGGGGTGAATAAATGTGTGGTGTTAGTGTTGAATTTCCTAATTTTGGTAACTACCATGGTTGTGTGAGAGAAGGTCCTTCTTATTTTTAGGAAGTGAACACTGACATATTTAGAGGTAAAGCAGCATGATGTATGCAACTTACTCTCAAAAGGTTCAGAAAAAAAAAATGCATATAAAGAGTGGAGGACGGGGTGTATCAGTTTCCTAGGGCTGCCATATCAAAATGCCACAATCAGGGTGGCTTCAAACAACAGAAATTTATTCACTCACTGTTCTGAGGCCAGAAGTCTGAAATCAATAGGGTCATGCTTCCTCTGCAATGTCTAGGGGGATCCATCCTTGTCTCCTTGCCTCTTCCTAGCTTCCGGTGGTTTGCTGACAAGCCTTGGCTTTCCTTGGCTTACAGCTGCACAACTCCCATTTCTGCCTCTGTCACGTGTCACGTCTCTGTGCCTCTGTCTTCATTCACGTGGCTGTCTTCTTAATGGACACCAGTCACATGGGATTTGGAGCCCATTCTACTCTAGTAGGACCTCATCTTTACTGATTACGTCTTCAACCACCCTCTTTCCAAATAAGGTCACATGCTGAGCTACTGGGGGTTAAGACTTCAACATATCATTTTGGGGGGAGGGACACAGCTCATAACAGAGGGAGAAAGGGGGAAGGCTGGGGAGAAACAGAGAGAGAGATGGAATGATGACACGTACCTGCCAGAATGTTACAGGGATGCAGGAGTTCTTGGTCCTAGTTTGTAACTCAGCTGTTAAGTTTGAAATTATTTCAAAATAAGAATTTAACAGCACAGAGAGGAGAGGGCTTCAGGGAAGGGGTAGCAGTCAGATGAGGGCAGAGAAGCAGCTGTTTTGTTGGCTTTACAAAACGGAGGCCCCTGTACTTTTTGAGAGGTGGGACCACAAATCAAAGCACAGGGGGTTGGAAGAGTGAGTGGAAGGTGTGTCTGTCGAAGCCCAAGGGTAGCAGTTCTTTCAAGGTGTTTTGCTATAAAGAGGAAAGGGGGGAATGGGGTGGTAGCTAGAGATGGGGTCAAAGAGGGCTTCTAAAAACCAAGAAATGATGCAAGAGAGACTGTGAAACAGGTTAGAGAGAGATGGAGCCTTCCCCCCAGTAAGGAAGGTGGGACCCCAGTGCAGAGAAGGGACTGGCTTTTGGTGGGAGCATGGCCATTTCCTCCAAGGATGGAAGAGAAAAGCAAGCATATGTTGGCAAAGGTGGATTTCACCGTGGGAAGCTAAAGAAGCAAATTTTAATTTTATTTTCTTTTTTAACAAAAACTTATATAGTGCTTACCTACCAGACCCTGTTCTAAGCACTTTGCAAATATAACTCGTTGGATTTGCATAAAAATCCTCAGAGGTAGGTACTGTTACGATTTCATCCGCATCTTACAGATGAGAACACTGAGGCCCACAGAGGGGAAGGGCCTTCCCCAAGGTCACACAGCTGGTAAGAGGCAAGTCTTTCTGAAGTTGGGCAGTTGGGCTGCAGAATCCAGACTCAAATTCTATCCCATAATACCTCTGCCTGTCTCGCCTCTGTTCTTAATAAAGGAAGATGCGCGATCAGCAGTTGGGGATTCAGGCTGGGTGGGGGCACTTGGAGGTTTGAGCAGAGGGGAGAATCGCCAGCCACAGGCTTGGTGAGGAAAACTTACTAGAAAAACAGGAGGGTTACGCATTTGAGGTTTGTGGTTCTGGGTTTTCTGTGAAATCCGGGAGGCTGGATGTTTGAGTCTTCCCTGCATCATGGCAGGGCATGGTTTTTGCATGAAAAGTGGGCCCCTTCCCCAGCCCATCTGCAAATCCTCCCTGTGCTCCGGGCCCAGAATCTGGCGCCGGCTGGCCCCTCGGTCCTTCCAACCCGCCTGAGCACATCCCCAGGCTGAGGGGGAGGGAAGGGCCTGGAAGGTTGTTCACAGGCCAAAGTCCAAAGGAAACAAGTTGCATTCCAGGAGCAGGAGCCCAGTGGCAGGGGGTGGGCAGCTGGGGGGATGGAGGGAACGCGGCGCCCAGAGTTCGGAGGGCCTCCGAGGCGGCACGGGAAGCTTCTCTTTGTACCCCAGAGAAAGGTGGGGGACTGTGACGGGTCTCCTCCCGCAGTCATGGCGAGTAGGATAGACCGGGGGCTCTGCAGTCAGCCAGATGCGAGTTTGAATCTCAGCGCTGTGGATTATTTTCTGAACGTAACTATAGGAACTGTGATGGGCTGAATAATGTCCCCCAAGGACAGCTGCTGTGCTGACCCTGGGAATGTGTTGCCTCCTGCAGCAAAAGGGACTTCACAGATGTGATCAAGTTAAGGACCTTGAGATGGGGACGGTAACCTAGATCATCCAGGGGGGCCCAATGGAATCAAAAAGATCCTTGGGCTTCCCTGGTGGTGCAGTGGTTGAGAATCCGCCTGCCAATGCAGGGGACACGGGTTCGAGCCCTGGTCTGGGAAGATCCCACATGCCACGGAGCAACTGGGCCCGTGAGCCACAACTACTGAGCCTGCGCGTCTGGAGCCTGTGCTCCGCAACAAGAGAGGCCGCGATAGTGAGAGGCCCGCGCACCGCGATGAAGAGTGGCCCCCGCTTGCCACAACTAGAGAAAGCCCTTGCACAGAAACGAAGACCCAACGCAGCCATAAATAAATAAATAAAAAAAAAAAAAAAAAAAAGATCCTTATACAGGAAAGAGGGAAGCAGGAGGGTCAGAGTCAGAGAAGGAGGGAAGCAGAGTTCCGAGAGAGGCACGGAAGGGCCGTGAGCCAGGGAATGCAGGCAGCCTCTATACAATGGAAGAGGCAGGGAAAGGGATTCGTCCCTGGAGCCTCTAGAAGGAACACAGCCCTGCTGACCTGTTTAGATTTCTAATCTCCAGAATTTAAGACAATAAATGTGTATTGTTTTAAGCCACTGAGTTTGTGGTAATTTATTACCATAGCAGAAACTTGGTAGAGCAGATTTCTTCATCTCCCTGGGCCTCAATTTCTCAATCTGTAAATTGGGGATAACTGAATCCTCACAGCATTGTAATGAAGGTTTGGTGCATGGATACATTGGAGGCACTTAGGGTGGTCGCTGGCACACAGTAAGTGCACAATCAACAGTAGCTCTCTTTATCTTCAAAATGGAGATCAACCATTCCTTTATCCAACTAATATTTACTGAGCATCTTCTATGTTTCAGGCACTGTTCTAAGTGCTGGAGATGCAGCATGAATGAGACAGGCAAACACCCCAGCCCTTGGGGAGCTTCCACTCTACAGAAGGAGAAAAACAAAAGAAATGAATAAACTCTACGGGCAGTCAGATGGTGGTAAGTGCTAGGTAGCAAACAAATCAAGAATGAGGAACTGGGGCTTCCCTGGTGGCGCAGTGGTTGAGAATCTGCCTGTCAATGCAGGGGACACGGGTTCGAGGCCTGGTCTGGGGGGATCCCACATGCCGCGGAGAAAGTGGGCCTGTGAGCCACAATTACTGAGCCTGCGCGTCTGGAGCCTGTGCTCCGCAACAAGAGAGGCCGCGATAGTGAGAGGCCCGCGCACCGCGATGAAGAGTGGCCCCCGCTTGCCGCAACTAGAGAAAGCCCTCGCACAGAAACGAAGACCCAACGCAGCCCTAAATAAATAAATAAATAATTTAAAAAAAAAAAAGAATGAGGAACTGACAGAGCTCGGGGACTGGGTCAGGGAGACCTTGGGGAGAAAGGGACATCTCAGTAGAGACCTGAAGGAGGCGAGGGAGCAAGTCCTGTGGAAATCGGGAAAGAACCTTAGCAGAAGGATTTAGCAAGTGCAAAGGTCCCGGGGCAGAAGCATGTCTAGAGCTTGCAAGAAAAAAGCAAGGAGGCTAGTGTGGCTGGCAGGGTGAGAAGTAGGGGGAAATGAGGTCAGAGAGATGACAGGTAGAGGGAGGGCAGATTGTCTGAGGCTTTTGGGGCCACGGCAAGGACTCTGGCTTTTACTGCGAGAGAGGGAGGAGCCGTGGGAGGGCTCTGAGCTAAGGAGAGACATAATCTGACTTCAGTTTTAAAGGTTCCCTCTGGCTGCTGAGTGGGGAACACACTGTGGGGAATAAGAGTGAAGCTGTGAGCCCAGTGAGGATATAATCATAGGAGTAATCATAGGGTTTGTTGGAGCAATAAATGAGTCTGTGTTTGTAGAGCAGGTGCCTGGCCCATATGTTAGTTGCTAATTATTACTGTTGTATTATTATTGTTGTTTCTGTTACTTCTCCCTTGTCACAGAAGATTCCAGAGTCACAACTGACCATGGATTGTCCCCCAGCTGTAAATTACACCCCCCATGGAAAGGAATCATCCTCACCCCCCATAAGAACTTCTGTTTCCTCCTTGTCTCAGACTCTTCCTTATTCATCACATTCATGACACTGAACTCCAGTGGTTCCTATGGTAACCCAAAGATCATTCCCAGCCCCCTTCTTCACTACCCACCACTGTTTTCGAGGCTGAAAGCCAGGGACTCATTTTCCCAGAATCCTTGACTACTACTCACAGTCATGTGACACCATCATGGCCAAGGAGATGAAAGCAGAAGTCAGCTGGGAGGCTTCTGGTAAACCTTTGTGTCCCTGATAATAAGGGTCAG
Organism: Eubalaena glacialis; assembly: GCF_028564815.1. Classification (NCBI taxonomy): domain Eukaryota; kingdom Metazoa; phylum Chordata; class Mammalia; order Artiodactyla; family Balaenidae; genus Eubalaena; species Eubalaena glacialis. The sequence goes on along the minus strand of NC_083733.1, from coordinate 60,725,062 downwards.
AAAGGGCTTTCCCCTTATTCCTACCTTGATTGTGGATGTGATGGTCAGAGTTGTAGCAGCCATCCCGTGGTCATGAAGCAACAGGCACAAACATGAAAGTCAACACTCTAAGGATGGTGAGGCAGAGAGACAAAGAACCTGGGACATCAGATGTCATTGAACCAATACCTTCAATACCATTGAACCAATACCAAACCACATTCTTCCGGATTTTTTGTTATGTGAGAAAAATAAGTACATATTATTTATATCATCGTTTTCTATCACTTTCAGTCAAACACATTCTTTACTGACTGACTTACAGAAGAGAAACTGGGCCCAGAGAGCCGTGGGGTGATACTCAGCATTACACAGACAGTTGTTGGAGATGCCAGGACAGGATTGCAGGAGGGGACAGGTGGGCTTTCAGACCTTAAGACCAGAGACAGCCTCAATTCTTCTTTGGAAAAAATGAGAATTTGGGGAATGTGAGTTTAGAATGTGCCAGGAGCTTCTCCTGAAAAAAAAAGGTGGTCTCAGATTCAAAAGATAAAGCCAACAGGCAGAGACATGCAGAGAAGGCAGACTCAGAGAGACAGCCATTTATATTCCCAGTTGTTGTAAAGGTGTCCAAACAAACAAACAAACAATACAACCCACTCTGCTCTGCCCACACTGTATTTCCAAGAGCCAATTCAGCTTTTTTAAAACAGAAGCCTGAGCTTCTGTAGCTTAAAAGTAAAATAGCCTAATAAATACAGCCTCTTAGGTTGATGTGATGAATACATAGGGAGGATGGTTGCTATCAGTCCTCCCTGGAAAGACACTTCATGAATTTTACACCAGAACCTGCCTTTGACTACTAGGTCCAGAGCTGGGAAAGGAATACGTATCTCTCTATCAACTAGACTTCACCTGGGGAAACTGTAAACTTCATTTCTCCTGTTGTCTTAGTCAGGGTAACATTAGCTGCTGTAACAAACACACCCCCCAAAAAATGTCTAATGGCTCAAACAATGATAGGAGTTTATTCTTGCTCATGTAAAGTCATGGTTGTTCTTGACTGCAGATGCTTTTCCTCAAGGTGTGATCCAGGAACCCGAGTTCCTTCCACGTTATAGCTCCTCCATGTTCAACTTCTGGCTTCTGAGGTGGTTCCGGGAGTCTTCTCTGTTCCAGTTGGCTTCAACAAGGAACGAGTAGAGAGAATCATGGGCAGGAGGTTTAAATTCCCTTCCACTCAGGTCCCGTTGCTTAGAACTCAGTCACGTGGTCAAAGGAGGCTGAGAAGTGTCTTACAGAGGTGTGCACAGCAAAAGAAGGAAACAGGGGCTTCCCTGGCAGTGCTGTGGTTAAGAATCTGCCTGCCAATGCAGGGGACACGGGTTCGAGCCCTGGTCCGGGAAGATCCCACATGCCGCGGAGCAACTAAGCCTGTGCGCCACAACTACTGAGCCTGCACTCTAGAGCCTGTGAGCCACAACTACTGAGCCCACGTGCCACAACTATTGAAGCCCGTGCACCTAGAGCCCGTGCTCCGCAACAAGAGAAGCCACCACAATGAGAAGCCCACGCACCCCAACAAAGAGTAGCCCCTGCTCGCCACAACTAGAGAAACAATAGCAACAAAGACCCAACGCAGCCAAAATTAAATGATAATAAATAAAATAAATATTTTTTAAAATCTTAAAAAGAAAAGAAGGAAACAGTTTTGCGGAACTATTAGCAGTCTGTGTTGTGCTGCACAATCCTGAAATAGTAACACAAAACACAATTACAGATAATAAATATAATAATAATGATGATGTGGTGAAATGTGGTGTTGGTCTAGCTAGCATCCCTTCTTCTAGAAACACTACCGTCATGTTCCTCAGGAAATCATGCCTCTCTCCATCTCCTCCATGTGATTCCCATGGCACGAACTCTATCTCTGGTCCCAGGGTCAGCACACGACCCACTCATGGTCAAGCACAGCTCAACCTGGGACTTTTCCTAGAATGACTGGGGGTGGGGGGAGCTCTCTTTCCTCTTTACACTGGATGAATCTGGGAGGACAGGAGCCCAGAGTTGCTGGAAGCCTGCCTGTGAATAGAGCTAACACACAAAAAAGTCTAGAGACAGAGGGAGAACGATTCTCTGAGGACATTACTCAGTACAACTGGATTCAGCCATGCCTGAAGCCAAACCATCGCTGAATTACGTTAGCCAATAAAATCCCTTTTTAAGAAAATTTTATTTTATGTAAGCCAATTCGAACTGTGGTTCTATTATTTGCAACTGAATGATGCCCAATTAATAACACTGTTGGCATTCCCAATACTACTACTGATTATAATAATAAAAAATTATATAATGCTTACTATACACAAGCTACTTGACCTGCGTTAATTCATTTAGTCTCCACAACAACTCTATGAGAGTCATGCTATTATCCCCAATTTACAGCAGAGGATACTGAAGCTCAGATAGATTAAGAAAAACTGGCAATGGTCACACAGCTAGTAAGCAGAGAACTTGAATCTGAACCCAAGTAGTCTTGGCTCCATTTATTAATTACACACACACCCTCAAAATATTTATTGAACTTCATGCCAGGCACTGTTCTAGGTGCTCAGGATACTGCAGTAAACAAAAACAAACAAACAAACAAACAAAAGAGTGACTTCCCTGGTGGCGCAGTGGTTAAGAATCTGCCTGCCAATGCAGGGAACATGGGTTTGAGCCTTGGTCCAGGAAGATCCCACATGACGCAGAGCAACTAAGCCCATGTGCCACAACTACTGAGCCTGTGCTCTAGAGCCCGCGAGCCACAACTACTGAGCCCGCACGCCTAGATCCCGTGCTCCGCAACAAGAGAAACCACTGCAATGAGAAGTCCGTGCACCGCAACGAAGAGTAGCCCCCGCTCGCTGCAACTAGAGAAAGCCCACACGCAGCAACTAAGACCCAACGCAGCCAAAAAGAAAGAAAGAAAAAAAGAAAATTCCTGCCCTCATGGAGCTTATATTCTAGTAGGAGGAGACAAATAAAAGATAAATAAATAAATAAGCAAACAAACAAATAAATAAATAAAACAGTACATGAAGAAGTGATAAGTTCTAAAGATACGAGAGGTGGGGAGGAGGGAGGCATGTTTTGGTAGAGTGGTCAGAGCGTGTGTCATTGAAAAGATGCCATTTGAACCAAGACTTAAAGGAAATGAGAGAGTAAGTCATGGAACTATCTGGAGCAACAGCAGTTCAGGCAGAGGGAACAGCCAGTGCAAAGGCCCTGAGGCAGGACTATGTGTCTTGTGATCAAGGAATAGCAGGGTAGCTGTGTTACTGACCAGGGTTCTTGGCCTCCCTAATCAATAGAAATTGATCAGAGGGCAGACAAGAAATTCAGGCAAGGCTTTATTGGGGCCCCTGCGGCGGCAGGGGGGAGCAAGAACAAACAACAGGTTCCCTTGCTGGCTCGCTACCTGGGGCGGGGGGGTTGGGGGGCGAGCTTGTTCCTTACATGGGGTGAGGGTAAGGGTGTGTCCCGGGGTCCGGCTGGAGCGGTGGCTTAGGTGGTTTGCCCAGCCCTTAGGTGGTGTTGTGTGCAGGGGCCGAGCGCAGTACCGTGTTTTTTTGCTCCTGACCTCCCCCCGCCTTTTGCTCCAGGGTCTTCAAAAGTGGCAGTTAAGTTTTTTGGTCTCTTTGTATCTTTTGTCCAGAATTTGCCCCAAGTGCACATGCAGGCAGTTATTTTTAGTCCCATACAGTTTCTTTGTATTCTGTTGCTGGAGGAGAGGTGTGTCCAGGTGCAAGCATGGCAGCACTGCAGCAAAGGGTCCCAGGTCCCAGCCTGTCTCGAGCTGGAGCAGAGTAAACAAGGGAGAGAGTGGAGGGAGATGAAGGCAAAGAAGTAAGTAGAAGGTAAAGTTAGTAGGGCCATGATGACATCTTGGGCTTTGATTCTGAGGGATATAGGAGCCAGGGTTCTGAGCAGAGAGGGACATGATCTGACTTAGGGGCTAACAGGAGCCCTCTGGCCGCATGTGGGGAATCTTCTACAGAGGGGCTAGAGGTTGCTGGATATAATAAATTAAAAGGTAGGTTGCCCAGTGAAATTTTAATTTCAGATAAACAATGAATATTATTTTAGTTATAAGCATGTCCCATACAATATTTGGGACATACTTATACCAAACAAAATCGTTTATCTGAAATCTAAATTTCATTGGGTTTATCTGGCAATCATGGGAGCAGGCAGGGAGGTGGGAGGAGATGGAGACCAATCCAGGGTAAAAAGTAGAACTGATGATATTTCTTAATAGATCTTAATAGATCCTGTGTGGGGCTTCCCTGGTGGCGCAGCGGTTTAAGAATCCGCCTGCCAATGCAGGAGACACGGGTTCGAGCCCTGGTCCGGGAAGATCCCACATGCTGCAGAGCAACTAAGCCCGTGTGCCACAACTACTGAGCCCGCGTGCCACAGCTACTGAAGCCCATGCACCTAAAGCCCATGCTCTGCAACAAGAGAAGTCACAGCAATAAGCCTACGAACCACAACGAAGAGTAGCCCCCACTCGCTGCAACTAGAGAAAGGCCCGCGTGCAGCAATGAAGACCCAATGCAGCCAAAAATAAAAAAAATTTTAAATTAATTAATTAATTAATAAAAAATAGATCCTGTGTGATATAGAAGCAACTACTTCTGCTGTTATCACAGACACATATACAGAAACACATACATACATACACACCAACATATATGCATACATTTATACACACACATGCACACATATACATGTGTAAATATCCAACCATGTATACAGATATAAATACACATAAATACGTATGCGTCTATATACACATACATACACACACATACATTTACACACACGTACACAGGACATATAGACACAGACACATATACACACACAAATACATGCATACACACACACACAGAGATGTGCGCCAGTATATACATAAACATTTTTTCTCTTCTAGAAGGAAAAATGTGAACGTGTTATGGCCATTGGCTTTAGGGGAGGCAGAGGAGAAGTGGGATGGGATGGTGCTTTCTATTTTCAATCCTGCACTGCCTCAGTGTCTAACACTGTGCATACCTTCTTTTTAAATGTCCACAGGGGCTATTTTGGCAGTAGGTTAATGGGTCACTTCTTGTTTTCTTCTTTATATGGGTCCTTATTAAATAAAAACCAAGCCACCACAACCTAAAAATAAAATCTGTTGGAAGCCAAGACCACATTATTGGCAGCAACCACAGTGATTCTTTTTTCTTTCTTTCTTTTTTTTTCCCCTTCCTTTTTCTGCAGCTCTGATTGCTCTTGTAAATCTGTCACTGAATAAAACACTTATAGCCGTATCTGAATAGTCCGGCCCTGGCACATCCTCGCCAGTGAGATTGTTTAAGCCAGCAGTTGCCACCTCTCACATTCCTCAGGCTCCAAAAAATGACAAGAGCATCTGCTAAGGATTTATTCAGCCTTGTGACATAACAGCTTTATAACAAATGACTGTGTAACAAGTTTGCACACAAGGGTTTGCTATTCTAGATGGCTTCATGCTGGCAAATTCAGGGTATTTCCCTTGTGACTTTCTCATTTGTGGTAAGAAATGACAAGAGTTTCACAATTCCATTCAGATATTAAAAAAAAAAATTTCCCCCACTGCACCACTTTGAATCCTTCTGGGCCTGCGTAACCAAGATTAGAAATGACAAGAATTTCACAATTTGATCAAAAATTTTTTTAAAAACCCCACAACTTCCTCATTGCACCACTTTGAATCCTTTTGGATTTGTGTAACCAAGATTAGAACTGACAGCTGTTTAAAAACTGTTACCAGAGCTGGGACATTGCTGAAAAGAAAGTTGAGAACAGCTCACTTAACAACCATTAAAATGTTAAAAAAAAAAAAAAAAAAACAATTAAAAGGTTTTGGAAATGGAGGAAAAAAAAAAAGAACACATCAGTGGAATGATTTCAAATATAGGCATTCAGTTTGTCAGTTTCTTAGACTTTACAATTCTTTCATCATATACAAGCTTTCAAATTCAAATGTATCAAGCTTGCTCCTCATAGCTTCTGAGTTCTGTTTTTCCACTTAGAAAAATATTTCCCCCACTTCTAAGTGCATATATTAATTCCCCAGTTTTTTTTTTTGGAGTGCTTGATGGCTTCATGGTTTGCATTCAACTTTCGGACCCATCTGGATTTCAGTGAAAGGAACATAGAAATCCAGCTTTTATCCCCTCACTCTCCAAAGAAAGGTTTGGCTGCTTGGTCCTCACCTTGCCTGCTGAATAGCAGCACTGCCTTCATCAAAACCAAAAATCTCGTACCTGGGGGCACCAAACGGTTAGGACACATTTTGCTGTCTGATAGGGCTTACTCTTGCCCCTACCTTCAAAGTTTCTCCATTATTCTCATATGGTAACAATTTTTCAGCAGCTTATCCCGCAAGCATGTGTCAATTTCCAGGAGGTGGACAAAGAGGTGGGGGGGGAATTTTCATTTTAGAGTTAAGTTAATAAGAATCTCAGCTGTTCACACTTCTCAGCCTGAATGTCAAAGTCACAGGGAGGCACCCAACCCATGTCCCCCACAGCACGTGATCACGCCTCAGTTGTTACACATTCACTGGCTTTTATAGAACTATTACTCAGGGATTGGAACTTTCTCCATGACAGCAGTGCCCAAGGTTTACTTGTCATTACGTTGAGTGTGACAAGGCATGTGCTTTGCAGAAATGGTGGAGTTTTTCAGGCACGGACCTGCCCAGACCAAAAATGTTTAAAACTAACCAGCGTCCAAAGGGATACACCTTCCAAGACAAAGATACTTTATAAGAAGTACATATTTGTACAGAAACGACATGAAACGCTGCCAAGAAGAGCAGAAAAATCTGGTTAACTTAGCAATATCTGTGAATGTGGTGTGCGGGTAATTTCATTTTTTTTTTAAAGTACAGTGTCATTTTTTAATGCAAAGAGATACAGAGAAAATGAAAAACGTCTTACTATCTCGCCATGTTGGCATTCTAAAAAATAATGTGCTTTCAAATGTGAGAGTTACAGACAAGGATGGCAGTAAAGCCCTCCCACACCCACACCCACCCACCTTCCACTCATTTCCCTACCTCAGAAGAATCCGTTTTCAAAGTTTGTTGTTTTTCCTTCCGGGGGGGGAAAAAAAAAAAGAATTGATGCATATACTACCATTTGTAACCACATAACATTTTTCATTTATACCAAGGTGATCCCATGTGCCCTACTGCACCTTGGTATTTTAAAAATATTTTCCGGAACTTCCCTCGTGGCGCAGTGGTTAAGAATCCGCCTGCCAATGCAGGGGACACGGGTTTGAGCCCTGGTCCAGGAAGATCCCACATGCCATGGAGCAACTAAGCCCAAGCTACACAACTACTGAGACTGCGCTCTAGAGTCTGCGAGCCACAACTACTGAGCCCGCGTGCCTAGAGCCCATGCTCCGCAACAAGAGAAGCCACTGCAATGAGAAGCCTGCACCCCGCAAGGAAGAGTAGCCCCCGCTCGCCACAACTAGAGAAAGCCGGCGCGCAGCAACAAAGACCCAATGCAGCCAAAAATAAATAAATTAAAAAAAAAAAAAAAGAAATGCTTAGATGTCTATCACTGATGTATTATAGAACAACTTGGAAAATATATTTTTTAATTAATTTTATTTATTTATTTATGGCTGCATTGGGTCTTCGTGGCTTTCTCCAGTTGCACTGAGCGGGGGCTATTCTTCGTTGGCGGTGCGCGGGCTTCTCATTGTGGTGGCTTCTCTTGTTGCAGAGCACGGGCTCTAGGCGCGTGGGCTTCAGTAGTTGTGGCACGTGGGCTCAGTAGTTGTGGCTCGCAGGCTCTAGAGTGCAAGCTCAGTAGTTGTGGCTCACGGGCTTAGTTGCTCCGCGGCACGTGGGATCTTCTGGGACCAGGGATCGAACCCGTGTCCCCTGCATTGGCAGGTGGATTCTTAACCACTGCGCTGCCAGGGATGTCCTAAGCATTTCTTTTTAATGTCTATAAAGTGTCCCATCCTCCCAGGGTTGTACCCCAGTTCATTTAATCAGTTCCATACTGATGGACCCTTGGATCACTTTCATTTTCCACTCTTACAAACCCTCCCCTTGACAGCTATGGCATATATTTGAGACTATGTGGCGGGAGAAAACTGCTAGCAGCAGGTTCCCTGGGACCCAAAACAAAAGTCATTTTGAAAATTTGACAGCTATTGCCAAATGGCCTTTGGACCAGTTCACACTCCCAATAATAATGAGTGATACTGTTTCATCACATCCTGGTCAACACTGGCTATTACACAACTTTTAGAACTTTTGCCAATCACATACGTGGACAATGGTATCTCCTGGTTGTTTTCTAGGCTCTCGGCTCTATTCCCCTGATCTCTAAGTCCAGCCTTATCTTGTAACTGTTTCTGCTCTGCTTTTCTTTAATTAAGTGTGATGCTGAGCATCTTTTTATGTGTTTACTAGCTGTGGACGCTTGTTTTTCGGTAAACTTCCAATCCGTGTCTCTTGCCCATTTTTCTCAGCTGTTCCTCCTTCTCTTGATCATTTACGTGAGTTTTTCGTAAAGGGAGGCACGAAACCTCTATTTTTCCCCAGTTTGTCACTACCTTTTGACTTTGTTATTTTTTTCTTGTATAAAAATTTTAACTTTTCTGTTAATCACAGTGGCTAAGAAGCCGGTTTTCTTTGATGGTTACATGAGACTGGAACCCCTCGCTGGGTCCCGGCTGTGCCTACATTTGTGTTAAGATCTTTGAACTCTGCGAGTCCACTCAGCTTTGAAAAGCTTCCTCCCCTCCAGAGGATGTGGAGAAAAGGGAACCCTCCTACACAGTTGGTGGGAATGTAAACTGGTGAAGTCACTATGGAGAACAGTATGGAGGTTCCTCAGAAAACTAAAAATAGAATTACCATATGATCCAGCAATCCCACTCCTGGGTATATATCCAGACAGAACTATAATTCAAAAAGATACATGCACCCCTATGTTCATAGCAGCACTATTCACAATAGCCAAGACATGGAAACAACCTACGTGTCCATTGACAGATGAATGGATAAAGATGTGGTACATATACATAATGAAATACTACTCAGGCATAAAAGAGAACAAAATAATGCCATTTGCAGCAACATGGCTGCAACTAGAGATTAGCATACTAAATGAAGTAAGTCAGAAAGAGAAAGACGAATACCATATGATATCACTTATATGTGGAATCTAAAATATGACACAAAGGAGCCTATCTATGAAACAGAAACAAAATCAGGGACCTAGAGAATAGATTTGTGGTTGCCAAGGGGGAGGAGGCTGGGGGAGGGATGGAGTGGCAGTTTGGGGTTAGCAGATGCAAACTATTATACATGGAATGGATAAACAACAAGGTCCTACTGTATAGCACAGAGAACTACATTCAGTATCCTATGCTTATCCATAATGGAAAAGAATATTTAAAAAAGAATGTGTATATTTATATATATATGTGTATACATATATATATAAAACTCAATCACTTTGCTGTACAGCAGAAATTAACAACTTTGTAAATCAACTATACTTCAATTTAAAAGAATTAAAAATAAAAAAGAGACAAGCTTCCTCCCCTCCAAGATGATCAACGATCCACCCATCTTTCCCTCTGCCACTCTTACAGTTTCATTTTATACATTTGGATCCGTCTGGAATTAATTTTGATGTAAGGAGTGGGCTGTTTTTCCCCAAACAGTTAGCTTGTTGTCCCAAGACCACTTTTTGAATAATTCACCTTTCCCGTGCCGATTTGAAACCCCACCTATATTTGTAAACACTCCTCGTAGATTTAGGTTGCTCTGCTTCACCCTTTCTTTGGTCTGTACTGGACTGTTTTAATTACTGCAGGCTCATCATACAGTTTCATGCTTATCCGAGCCAATCCCCTTGCGTGACTGACCTATCTCTCTGTTTTCCGATTGTTTATTTCGGATGTTTCCCTCCCTGTTCCTACATGTTGACAGCTTTAAAAACAGCTCAGCCTGCCCTCATAGGAAATGCTTCAGTTAAGTGCGTACACGATCACGGAAAAGCAGTGGGAGGGAATTTTCACTTCAGCGTTTTGCCCCTGAACATTCTGTAAATGCTCGCATTTCTTATCGAAGTGTGAAAGTCATAGGGGAAACACCCAGAACATGCCTGGAGCATGAAAGTGGGCTGTAATCGTTGACATTAGCTACACATTCACGCTTGTTCCAGAACGTTCCCACTGAGGCGGGGGCCCCACGGCTTTGCTTTACTTGAGCATGACCAGACTTGTACTCTCTGCAAGCCCTCTTGCTTTTCCAGTTTTGCAAGAATGGAAGAGCCCAGGCTGGAATTTTAAAAACTGACCTTTGGAAAGCTAAAAACTTTCCAACCAAAAACATGTTGATTAAAAAAACTCAAATACACATCTAAAGAGGACAGCAAAAGCTTTCTTCCGAGATCTGCAGCAGAGCTACTTTCCCCAGCAGCCAGAGCTAACACGGGCGTTTGGCTTTGTGGTTTTTTAAATTCAAGGTAAAGTATAAAGAAGAACCTCTACCGTACCCCCCTCAAAAAAGGTCCATGATCCAGATGCCAGATTTTTTTTACTACTTAAAAACATTGCATTGAAATTCACATGACATAAAATTAGCCATTTTAAAGTGCACAATTCAGTGGCATTTACTAGATCACAATGTAGTGGAACCACCACCTCTATCTAGACCTACTCATTAAGCAGTCGAACCCCATTCGCCCTCCCCCAGCCCCTGACAACCACTAATCCACTTTCTGTCTCTACAGATTTCCCAATTCTGGACATTTCATATATAGAGAATCATACAATATGTGGCCTTTTGTGCCTGGCTTCTTTCACTCAACTTAATGTTTTCGAGGTTCAGCCACATGTAGCATGTATCAGCACTTCATGCCATTTTATGGCTGAATATTGACTACTGAAAAAAAACACCTAATACGGGACTTCCCTGGTGATCCAGTGGTTAAAGACTCCTGCGTTTCCACTGCAGGGGGCACAGGTTTGATCCCTGGTCAGGGAACTAAGATCCCGCATGCCACGGAGCGGCCAAAAAAGAAAGAATGAAAAAAAAAAGACACTCAATATGATTGTAGGGTTAGAAATTGACAAAGCACAGGGAACCAAAATAAACCCTGAAGGTCCCCACCTTGCACCCCTTCCACCTGCCCTCTACCCCGTCCCTCACTCTAAGGGCAATCACTATTAAAAAAATACCTGTACCTTCCTGAAACAAATATATCTGTATGCATGTATTAACAATATCAATGCGGTATTATTCCTTCTTAAAATATTCAACAAAAGGGATCACAATGCATCTTTTTTGCAGCACAGTTTGTTCACTGAAAAGTGTGGCTTGGACAGAACTTACCTCTGCGAGTGAGGTTGGGGGGTGGGGGAAGGGTGGAGGATGGGCAGGGCTCTCAATAGACTTTGGTGGGGGGAGCCTTAGGCGTTTTCTGGGGGCTGGTTGCACAGGTGTGTTCCATTTGTGAACATGCATCCAGCTGAACACTTAGGATACACATACATTTCAATAAAAGGTTTTAAAAATATGGCCTGGCAATCAGCACTCAGAGATCCATTTCATTCTGACAACTGCACAGTGTTCCTTTCTATGGTGTCCCATAAATCATTTAACCATATTGTTTCCAGTTTCCTCCTCCCAGGGGTGCTGCTATAACCAGCATCCCTGGCATACCTCAGCACAGTTTGATGAGTATATTTTAAATCTTGATGGCTAGAACCACATCGCCCTTAGAAGGAAGTAGAAATGTCCATGCCTATTAAGAACATCTGGGTAGACTATCCTAAGTTGCAGGGTTTTCCCTTTCAGCACTTTGAATATATCAAAAAAAAAAAAAAAAAAAAAAAAAAGAATAGCCAGGTGCCTGCTTCCCCGAGCCCTCACCAGCCTGGGCATCCCTAAACTTTTGCATTATTGTTACGCTGATATGTGAAAGATGAGATTGCGTGGCTGTTTGGCTTTGCACTTATTTTAATCATTCATGAGAGAGGTGGGGAAGCAGTGTGGCATCCTGTTTAAGAGCCTGTCTTGGAACCCCAGGGTCCAAATCTGGGCTCTACCATTTGCCAGCAGAGTGACCTTGGACTGGTTATTGACCTCTTTGGGTGATGAGTTTCCCCATCTATAAAAATGGGGAGGACCATAATAGCACCGCCCTCCCCATTACTTTTTTTTTTTGTCTTAAATAAGTAGATATTAGGAAAATGATTATGAGTGCTTGGCACATTGTGTTATGTTACATAAACATTTGGTAGGAAAGTAAACCCTTTGTTGACTTTTTGTTTATTATTTTTTTCTGTGAATTTCCTACTGAGATCCTTGCCAGATTGGTCTATGTTTGTCTTTTCTTTGATATGTACAAGCTCTTTGTAAATTGAGAAAATTCATCTTGAGTCCATCATACTTATGCTAAATGTGTTCTCCAGTCTGTTGTCTTTTGACTTTGTGGATTTTTTTTTCTAAGGATTTAAGTGTTTAATATAATCAGGTTGATTTCATCTTTTCCTTCATGACCTCTGGGCTTTGAGTCCTTCTTGGAAATGCCTCCTGCTTCCAAAATGGTAAGTAAAGTTACTCCTGTTTTTATCTAAATATTTGTTGATTTCTTTTTTACATGTACGTCTGTGATCCTTTTGGAAGGTATTTGGGCAGAAGGAGGCAGAGAACCCAACTTTAGTCCTTTTTTCCAAGTGGCTGCCCAGTTTTCTAAGCACTAGCTATGCCTAGAAAATCCCCTTTCTCCCCTGCTAACTTAAAATAAGTAGCACCATAGTCAGAGTCTAACTTCTCAGGTGTATGAATTCCTATTTCTCTACTCATTATTGTCTCACTGTTTTGTTGGTTTATTTCTTTTTTTTAAATTAAAGTATGTTGATTTAAAATATTGTGTTAGTTTCAGGTATACAGCAAAGTGATTCAGATATATATATATATACACACACACACACGTTTTCTTTTTTTTTTTTGATTCTTTTCCATTATAGTTTATTACAAGATATTGAATATAGTGGTTGGTCTATTTCTTCAGCATAAACAAACTGATACCTCAGCTTCATAATCCATTTCACTATCTACTAGGACTCGCTCGCCCACCTTAATTTTCATTTTCCTGAGTGTTCTGACCATTCTCAGAGGGTAGCAGATTTTAAATAGTTTGCCTTTATAATGTCAGGACGTGGTTCGGTTAAACCAAATGCTTGTAAGTCAAATATGGGGACTTTGGTTCATTTGAATCATTAACATCCTTTAATAACTGAGCACTTTCCCCTCAGAAATGTCAAGGTCACAGGATCCAACAGCTTCTCTTCTGGGGTGGAGATTTGTTGCATCCTCACACTGGACCAAGCAGCCTCCACCCCTCTGTCTGAGCCCCCTGACCTTGAACTGAATGTGACTTCCGCACACTTGAGATGGGACTCACATGCACAGTTTTATGAGAACGGACGTGTCAGACCTGAATTTCAAACAGAGACCCATGCTGGGCTATAACAGTCTTCATCCACATCGCGTCGATGGGCAGCGTAAACAGGCTCACAAAGTGAGCTGGAGCTGGCTTACCACAAGATTTATAACCACACACAAAATGCGTTAAACCAGCCCCGTCACGGTGATGTGGCTTTTAGTGTACAACATAGTTATGGTTTTGGCTGTTAATCATTCATTGCACAGAACTATAAAGATGAAAATAAAATCACCCCCCTTACTTTTTATTTTTTATTTTTAAATATTTATTTATTTTTATTTTGGCTGCACCAGGTCTTAGTTGCGGCACGCAGGATCTTCCTTGCAGCATGCGGAATCTTTTAGTTGTGGCATGCAGGCTCTTAATTGTGGCATGCGGGGTCTAGTTCCCCAACCAGGGATCAAACCCGGGCCCCCTCCACTGGGAGTGTGTAGTCTTACCCACTGGACCACCAGGGAAGTCCCCACTTTACTTTTTTTAAAAAATAAATTTATTTATTTTATTTATTTATTATTTGTTTTTGGCTGCGTTGGGTCTTTGTTGCTGCACGCGGGCTTTCTCTAGTTGCAGTGAGAGGGGGCTACTCTTCGTTGCGGTGCGCGGGCTTCTCACTGCGGTGGCTTCTCTTGTTGCGGAGCTTGGGCTCTAGGCGCACGGACTTCAGTAGTTGTGGCACACGGGCTTAATTGCTCCGCGGCATGTGGGATCTCCCCAGACCAGGGATCGAATCCATGTCCCCTGCACTGGCAGAAGGATTCTTAACCACTGCGCCACCAGGGAAGCCCTACCCCCTTTACTTTTTAAAAATTGTTTTTATTGAGGTGTCATTTACGCACAGTGAAATGCACACATTCTAAGTGTATAATTCGGTGAGTTTGGACAGACACGTATACCTGTGCAACCACCACCCCGGTCACAGACCATTCCACCAAACCCCCTCGCAAAGACCCTCCCCCAACTGAAGCAAGCACGGTTCTGATTTTTTCCACCAGAGATTAGTTCTTCCTGTTCTAAAACTTCTTATAAATGGACTCATACAGTAATGCTACGGATTGAATGTTTGTGTCCCCCTAAAATTCATATGCTGAAATCCCAATCCTTGAGGTGATGTGTTAGGAGGTGGGGGGGGTCTTGGGGGTGATTAGATCATGTGGGTGGAGCCCTCCTGAATGGGATTAGTGCCGTGATAAAAGAGACCCCAGAGAGATCCCTAGCCATGTCAGGATTCAAAGAGAAGTCTGCCATCTGCAACCTGGAAGGAGGCCCTCCCCAGAACCATGCTGGCATCCTGATCTCGAATTTCCAGCCTGCAGAACTGTGAGAAATAAACTTCTGTTGTTTATAAGTCTCCGGTCTATGGCGCTCTGTTCAAGCAGCCTGAACTAAGACTAGTATGTGTATTTATTTTGTATCTGGGTTCTTCCCCTTAAAATAAAACCTTTGATAGATAAACAAGGACCTACTGTACAGCACAGGGAACTAGATTCAATATCTTTTAATAACCTCTAATGGAAAAGAATCTGAAAAAAATTATATATATATAACTGAATCACTTTGCTGTACACCTGAAACATTGTAAATCAACTATACTTCAATTTTTTTTTTAAAAACCCTTGAGATTTGTCCATATTGTTGTGGGTATCAGTATTTCATTCCTTTTTGTTATTGAGTAATATTCCATTGAGTGGATGAACCACTTCCTAGGTAACCCAAGAGAAAAGAAAACATGGCCACCCAAAAATTTGTTATGTGAAGGTTCACAGAAGCATTATTCACAACAGCCAAACAGTGGAGACAGCCCAAATGTCCATCAACTCATGGATAACTAAAATTGGTATGACATTTGGGTTGTTTCCAGATTTGGGCTATAATCAGCAAGATGCTGCTGTGAATGTTCATATACACGCTTTTGGTAGATATAGGTTTTCATTTCTCTTGGGCAAAAATACTTAGGAGTAGATTGCCTGAGTCATGTGGCAAGGGTATGGCTAACCTTAAGAAACTTCCAAATAGTTCCCCAGAGTGGCTGTACTATCTCTGGTTATTTTGTTTTCTTGTTTTATTTTTGGCAGCGTTGGGTCTTGGTTGCTGCGTGCGGCAAGCGGGGGCTACTCGTCGTTGTGGTGTGTGGGCTTCTCATTGTGGTGGCTTCTCTTGTTGCAGAGCATGGGCTCTAAGCGTGTGGGCTTCAGTAGTTGTGGCATGCGGGCTCAGTAGTTGTGGCTTGCGGGCTCTAGCACGCAGGCTCAGCAGTTGTGGCGCACGGGCTTAGTTGCTCTGTGGCACGTGGGATCTTCCCGGACCAGGGATCGAACCTGTGTCCCCTGTATTGGCAGATGGATTCTTATCCACTGCACCACGAGGGAAGTCCCTCTCTGGTTATTTTGAATGAATGAATGAATGAATGAATGAATGAATGAATTGTTCATTGTTGGAATATTCAGAGTACTTAAAGACAAAATATGAAAAGTGAGACTCACCTTATTGCTACTCCTCCCCTAGTCCCTCTCCCCAAAAGGACAGCTTTCTTATTACTATTTACTTGTTACTGTCAGAAAAATAAATTATTCATAAACCAGCATTTATATACAAATCTTTTGTGTTTAAACAAAAATGATCTTAATATGCATTCTTCTGAATGTTTCCTTAAATTTATAAGATAGCTCAGCAACCCTTTTGCCTCGGCACATAACAATGGCTGATAATTGATTTAACCAGTCCTGAAACCACAGGCATTGAGATCATTTCCGGATTGGACAAATTCACCTCCCTACAAACAGTGGAGGAGATTGCCCATTTCTCCACAGCCTCACCAGCAGTGGGTTGTTATCCAATTTTCAAATTTCTGATTGATGAAAAACTATAATTCATTGCTTTTGATTTTAATTCTTAAAATAGGAATGGGGTCGAGCGTTGTTCTTTTCACACACTTAAGAGTCATCTTGATTTCTTTTCTCCCAACTGCCTGTCCTGGCTTTTGTATACTTTTCTGCCAGGTTGTCTTTTTCATATTATTATTCTGAATCAGCTTTTAGTAAATTAAAGAAATTAGCCCATGTGTGTTATACATGCTGTTAATATTATTCCCAGTTTGCAGTTCATCTTTCTTTTCTTTCACTTCCTTTTCAGTGGCTAAAAGCACAGACATTATACTTCTAAATGAATTAAAATATACATGTTTACATTTTTATGTGTTACATACATTTTTTGAGATTATGTGGTAATCCCTACTCAGTACTTTTTTTTTCCCAGAAATTTCCCTATCTTCTCATATGATAATAATTTTTCTATAGCTCGCTTTGCAAACCCAGGATACACTTCAATTATATGGAGCCAGAAGCTTGAAAGTGAAGTCACAGGTAACGTGGTCTCATAGTGGACCCACTAAGTCTATCTAATAAGTCCTTCCTTTCCTCATCAAAATTGCAGAAGTCACAGGAGAAACGCCAAATCTTACACCGGGCACTAAGATGATCCCAGGACCATGCAGTCATGCTGAGACCTGCCATGCATCCTCTTGCTGTTCCATGGCCATCAGGGCTCGACAAGAGCCAGGACCCAAAGGACCTGCGACAGTCCCACCTGACGCTTAACTGAGAAGGACAGATGCGCTGTGTAGACCCAGGACTTCCGGGGCCACTTTTACAGGCCTGGACGTACCAGGTGGTGTTAGCACAGACCAGCACAGCTCTCTGATCTCAGTCACTCATTCTGTCGCAAAAAGTACAAATCTCTAAGCACAATGGGTAGAAAAAGTCACTGCATTATCTGTGGAGGAATGAGTTCATCCGACCACACTGGCTAATGTTTGGATTGAATCATGTCTCTGTTTGCATGCTTTTAAATGTCTGTGGTGTTGTATTTTTTAATGTGAGGAAATATAAAAAAGTAAATTTTTAAAAGTATGCAGCATCCCACCACTCGAGTAGCACCACCAAATTGATTATTTTGTTAAAGTAACAGAGGTTCACTGGTGTTCTGTGAAAATATTAGTTGTAATCACCAAATATCGATAAAAACTCCAGAAAGTTGGCATCAGTTTAAACAAATACGCTCTATGAAGCTGCCTTTCCCTAATATGGTTGCCAGGAGGGAGTACGTACAACGTGTAAGAAGGTTTGCCCATCAGGTGAACAATGCTCTCTTGTTTCGATTTGCACTGATTGCAGCCTGAGTGCAGTAAGCTTACTTTTCACATAATTTATCAGTTGTTTGTAATATCTTCCCAGTGAATTGCCTGTTGATACGCTTTGCCCATTTTTCTATTAGGGTGTTCATCTTTTGCTCATTAACTTGAACCAGCTCTTACTAGAGTTAGAAAATTAGCTCTTTGGGCTTCCCTGGTGGCGCAGTGGTTAAAAATCTGCCTGCCAATGCAGGGGACACGGGTTCGAGCCCTGGTCTGGGAAGATCCCACATGCCACGGAGCAACTGGGCCCGTGAGCCACAACTACTGAGCCTGCGCGTCTGGAGCCTGTGCTCCGCAACAAGAGAGGCCGCGATAGTGAGAGGCCCGCGCACCGCGATGAAGAGTGGCCCCCGCTCACCGCAACTGGAGAAAGTCCTCGCACAGAAACGAAGACCCAACACAGCCAAAAATAAATAAATAAATAAATTAATTAAAAAAAAAATTAGCTCTTTACTATGATATATATTAGAAACATTTTGCAAGTGTATCATCTGTCTTTTTTTTAACAGTAACATCTGTCACAGGGTGATTTTTAATTTTTATGTTGACAAATGAATTAATTTCTTCCTTGGTTTGGCCCTTAGGGTTTGTATCCTGCTTAGAAAGATCTTTCTCACACCAGAACGATGGACAAATTCGCCTGTGTTTTCTTCTACAACTTTTATCATTTTAGTTTTTTGTGTTTTATTCTTTGACACATCTGGAATTTATATTTTATAAGAATAACTAGCCTCTCTTCCCACTGCTGCCACAACACCAGCTGTTCAGTCATCTCTCTTTTCCCACTGATTTGCAAAACCACCAAACAAAATTTCCCAAATCTATGTGTCTATTCCTGGATTTGCTGGTCTGTTCTACTGCACTATCTGTTACTGTGGATTCATAACATATTTTTATAATATCTTTAATAACCCGCAAGGCTCACCCTCTTTCCTGGTCTGTTTTAGAATTTTCTTGGCTACTCCAGCTGTGAGAATGTTAAGACCGTTCACCCTGCAATTACCGGAAATGCTCAAATTTAACAGATCTTAAGGCCTGGAGGAAGAGCGGTATATTTTTGTTTCAGTGTTGAATTTTTAACACTATTTAACAAGTGCTCACATTCCTTCCCATAAACAGAGGGTATTAGGAGAACACCTCAAATTTACAATAAGCACAGCCATCATCTGTCATGCCAGATTATGCCGGCAAAATCTGTTCCAGGTTCACTCATCATTATCACAGTGAAAGTGGAGCATACTGGCGGCAGATGGGCTGGAGAAGTTTCTGCCATGTGGTCCCCTGCTTCTACAATTTTGCAGAAAGGGCTGGGATTTCAAAATCAAGGGAGCATGGGACTTCCCTGGTGGTCCGGTGGTTAGGAATCCATCTTCCAAAGCAGGGGACGTGGGTTCGATCCCTGGTCGGAGAACTAAGATCCCACACGCCATGGGGCAACTAAGGCCGCGCGCCACAACTACTCAGCACGCGAGCCACAACTAGAGAGCCCGCATGCCACAACTACTGAGCCTGCGTGCTGCAGCAGAGGATCCCACATGCCACAGTGAAGATCCCCTGTGCTGCAACTAAGACCGACGCAGCCAAAAACAAAACAAAACAAAAATGAAAACAAAAAAACAAAACAAAACAAAAAAATCAAGGGAGCATGATGGAAAACAGTATGGCAGTTCCTCAAAAAATTAAAAATAGAATTACCATATGATCCAGCAATTCCACTTCTGGGTACATACCTGAGAGAATTGAAAGCAGGGAGTGAAAGAGATATTTATACGCCTATGTTGATAGCAGCACTATTTGCAACAGCCAAAAGGTGGAAGCAACCCAAGTGTCCATCAGTGGATGAACGGATAAACAAAATGTGGTACACACATACAATGGGATATTATTCGGGAAGAACATTCTTCTTCTTTTTTAAAAGGAAGAAAATTCTGACACATGCTATGACAGAGATGAACCTTGAGGACATTATTCTAGGTGATACAAGCCAGTCATAAAAAGTGATTCCACTTATATGGTGGTTGTTGAACGCTGGAGGGAGGATGCCATGGAGAGTTATTGTTATTGGTTTGAGTTTCAGTCTTACAAGATGAAAAGATTCTACGGCTGGATGGGGGTGATGACTGCACAACCATGGGAATGTACTTAATGCCACCGGACTGTACACTTAAAACGGTTCAACTGCTACATTTTACATTATGTGTATTTTACCACAATTTTTTAAAAAGGCAGCACAAAGCTACCAATTCACCTACCCATGGCACATTTAACACAATGTCAAATATATGTTCATATCTCAAAGGAATCTTTATTCCAAAACCTCTAGAAAAACAAGTTATCTTGGCAACCTTAGTCAGTGCGCTTTAGGTCATAGAACACAAATATTGGGGAGGAAAAAAAATGGCCTGTCATCCCGCCTCTCAGAAAACAGCCCTACTGGTATTTTACAGAAGTAAAAAGAATTCACGGGCAAGGCCAAAAACGCAAAAGGTACAACAAAGGAACAAAGTGAAAAAGAAATTCTTCTCTTCCCCTCACCTTCTCATCCCTCTCCCCAAAGACACCCCCCGTTTAAAATATTTCTTAGTTATGGTGCTTATCATAAAGGATTTTAAAGACCCAACAGCCTTACCCATTACTGTAGAGTCTCCCACCTTGGGAGGACTCTGTGAAGTTGATGATAAGCTCCATTTTATAGATAAAGAAATGAAGGGGAAGGGACCTGCCCAAGGTCACACAGTCAGAGAGTGGAGCTGGGATTCAAACTCAAGCAGGTTGTCTCCCTTACCCACTCCCCTAGGCTGTGTCTCCCCGAGGCCCATCCTGTGGCCTGCCCTCTAGGGTCTCTCCAAGACTTTGCTCTGAGCTGGAGGACCAAAGATTTGTCCTGAGCCTCTCTAGGAGTCATTCGGTATCTATTTTGTCCTCTCTGCATCCCTCTTGAAAACCGGTCCCTCCCTTCTTCCACTGATATCTGGAGGGGCTGGCTGTCTATCAAAGGGCCTACACCCACTGTCACAGCCATCGGAAAACACACCCATTTTTACTGGGAGCTTTCAGGATCAAATAGCTTTACACTGCTGGCATGTCGCCATGGAGAGGCTGGCCTGAGAAGGAAACCAACACACAGAAAAGAGCTTAGAGTGGCAGGGGAGCCAGATTCCTGAGACCTCCCTTTGAGCAGCTGGATACAAACGTACCTGAAGCCATTAACCCTGACACTAGGCAGCCAGATGGTGAAAAATGGAACATTCTCTAAGATATATTAGGTGAAAAAACAAGGTCCAGAAAAATGTGCATAGTATTCTTACATTTGAGTGAAAAAGAGGATGAAAATATATCTGCATATAAATGCTGTAAATCTTTTATCTACATAGAGCATCTCTGGAAGGATACAAAAGAAACCACTAAACTCTGGAATCTAGGGTGGATGGGTGATTTAGTTTTCATTGTACTCCTTTTCGTAGTTTCATTAATCAGGAAAATGTCAGGTGTGAAATAAGCTAATTCAGATTGCTGGGGGAGGAGAGGATAGGCAAAAGCAAAAGAAAGAAAAGAAAAAGTAAGGTATTTATTGATTCATGTAACCCAAAAGTCCAAGAGTCTGGCTTTCAGGCATGGCTGGAGCCAGGCTCTCACTTAATACAAACAGTATTCTCTTTTTCTCTCTTCTGCGTCTGCTTTCCTCTATATTGCCTTGGGTTCAGAAACTCTACCCCCTCTGACCTCACCTCCTATTTCCCCTCCTGCTCACTCCGCTCCAGCTGCACTGGCCTCCCCGACACAAGAAATACTCCTGCCTCAGGGCCTTTGCACTTCCTGATACACGGTGGCAAGATGGCCTCCATCAGCATCTACTGGTCTTTTACATCTAGTAGTTTACATTCTACTAGTAGGGAACTCCAGAAGAGAGTGGAAGGACGTAAAAACAAATCAGCTCGGTGGGTTGAATTGCATGCTGTTTTCCCAACGGTGGTGGAAGAATTAAAGTGGTAAAATCCGTTTTGGTTTTTACTGACTCATGAGTGATGGTCAATGGCCTGGCCATTGGAGACCTGGCCTATTAAAGGGATGCCCAGGGACTCCCCTGGTGGCTCAGTGGTTGAGAATCCGCCTGCCAATGCAGGGGACACGGGTTTGAGCCCTGGTCTGGGAAGATCCCACATGCCGCGGAGCAACTAAGCCCGTGCGCCACAACTGCTGAGCCTGCGCTCTGGAGCCCGCAAGCCACAACTACTGAGTCCATGTGCCACAACTACCGAGTCCACCTGCCACAACTACTTTAGCCCGCGCACCTAGAGCAGTGCTCCACAACAAGAGAAGCCACCGCAACGAGAAGCCCGCGCACCGCAACGAAGAGTAGCCCCCACTCAACGCAACTGGAGAAAGCCCGCGCGCAGTAACGAAGACCCAATGCAGCCAAAAATAAATAAATAAATAAAGGGATGCCTGTATGGGGCACAGCCCTGTGGAAATCACTAGGGGAATTTAGGAGGTGCGTTAAAGTAGGACATGTCGGTGCCTTTCAGAACTCCCAGGTTTGGAAGGTGACTGGAATCCACAAGCAGATATCCCCATGTGGTCCCTTGAGTCGGTCACCTGGGGCCATGGAATGAGTGGCTATGGGGGCACTGCAATACAGAGAGAGGCTGAAGCCAGACACAGTCCTCTTGCACCCTCTGAGGCACAAAATGCCAGCAAGAACTGCTGGATCTGCCAACGAGAGACAGAGACTGCACATGGCTGTGCGGCAAACCCTCTGGTGGGAAGGCCTGATCGTACATAGCTGGCCCGTGAGGCTGACGCCGCTAGCCCGGGGGGGCGGGGGGGGCGGGGCTCCAAACGGAGGTTGACGGAAGTGGACCCTGATTCCAGACTGGGCTTTTCTCACTCAGTGGAAGATGCAAGTGCCCAGAGTCCTATAAAAGAGCCAGAAGATACTGGACCAGTTTGGACGGCGGAGCATCACTTCTTCAGATCAAGGATTACACTTTACAGCCCGTGTGTCCAACCACGAGCAGAGAAATCTCCTCCTCAGAGTAACAGCTGGATGGAGAACTGGAATGGGGAAGGGAGCCTGTGAGCATCTTAGCTGGATCACGACCCTCCCCTCTCCTGACTCACTCAGACTAAAGCCGAAGTCCATCCTTACTGAGTCGTCTCCTCACTTCTTCCTTGCTCCCCTCCACTGCAGCCACGCTGGCCTCCTCACTTTTTCTCAGGCCAGGCACCCTCGTGCCTCCTTTCACACCGACTGTTCCCTCTGCCTGGGATGCTGTTTCACCAGCCAGCGGTCTGTCTTACCCTTCACCTCCCTCAGGTCTGTTCAGACGTCACCTCCTAAGAGAGGCGCTCCCTGACCACTGTGTAAAACAGACAACTCTCTCTGCTCTCTCGCATACACTCACCTCAACCCTCTCCTGCTTTATAGCTTGTCACAGTACTCACCGACCCTTACCCGCCGTCATAGATCTATGCATGGTCCACCTCCCTGCTGGAATGTCAGCTCCAGGACGGTAGGGCTCTGTCTCGTTCCTGGCTGTCCCATGGTAGATGCTCGATAAATTCTGGCTAAACAGAAGCATGAATGGATGAGCGAACTTTACCTTCAGGCCCTCCTGGTGCCGTGCAAGCCTCTCCTCAGCACCGCGCGCCTTGCCCCGGAGGCCCCCTGTGGCCAGGCCTTGCTCTGAGGCCCACCCCTGAACAGAATGCTGCCGCGTCCAAGAGGTGGTCTGAGGGGTCTCCTTGGACAGCTGACTTCCCCTGTACCCCCACGGAGCCCCATCCCTGGATCTCCTCCCTCTTCCGGCCATGTTCCCCCACTTCCAGCCTTTCCTGACAGACTGGGTGCAACTGGAGGGGAGTGGCTGGTCAAGGGAGGTACATAAAGATCTTGGCCAAACATGGCTTTTCCCATAGAGGGGCGGAGAAAAGGACCCAATCAATTAACCTCTGACCTGGGTTTTTATGTGTACACACTCCAGTGCCTAATTAGCTCCCCCATCCTCAAAGTCCAGCTTCCCCTTTGGTCTCTTGTGCATCAGGTGACTCCGATGCAGTGGCCACCCTGATTCAGGTGTCCCAAGCAGGGGAGGGGCTTGGGCAGGAGGAAACTTAACTCGATTTTTTGTTGAAAAACCTCAGCTTCTGTCTGAGGGGAAGCTGCTTTTAAAAATAAACTCGCCTTCTCAGGTTAATTCACACCACCAGGTACCTGTTCTAGAAACTTCTAAAAAACGCAGACTCTCTGGGGAAGGCTTTCACATTGGTGGCAGGCCATGTAGCAATGAGAGACATCTTGATGGCTTCTTCTCTCACAGGAAATTGACGACCCTTGCAGCTTGAACCCCAGGTCTGCAACAGCTGGGCTGGGTGTCTAGGACAGCGTGTATTGTTCAGCGGGGGGAACCCTTTTCTCAAATTAAACAGTCCATACCACTGGCACCTATAAGAGACTCAACAGATACTTAGTTTGCTAAACTTTATTTTATAGCATATACATTTACATTTACTAATCATAATGTCAATTTGTTAACACAACGAAGCCCTAATGGACCTGATTCTGAAATCAGGAGCTGGAGAGCTGGAGGCTTTCGTCACCTTGAAAGGCCAATTCACTCCTCTGTTTTGTTTTGCTCAGACCCAAGGAAAACCGTGATGCACACAGGTGAAGAGCTACAAACGGAAACCATCTCCTTTCTTCCTGCATCCTCAGACTCATCCTCAGGCTTTTGAAATGAATCGTCAACAAGAAATCTGTTTTCAAAGTTGAATCACCAACAACATCTAATAACTGTTCACATTCTTTATCACAAAAACTGAAGCCAGAAGAGAGACCCTAAAACTCTCTCTGATAGAATATGAATTACTGCGTGCCGTATTGATACATCTGCCATCACACAACTGAGTATCACAGCAGGACAGGAGTATGTGAATTACAAAGGGAAACTTCTTTCAGAGTGTTCTATCACAGGCCATGCGGAGGACCAACTTCTCCCACTTGGAACTTTTCCTATCAGTCACATTTACAAGAAATTCAATTATATGCAAATAGGTGGTGGAATCAACGAATTGGATACCTGTACCAAAACAAGCTAACTGGTGAACACAAGGTAATATTTTGATAGTCTCTGATGTGACTTATTTGGTTTATGACACATTCAAGTAGTCATCTTTCAGTTTTTTTTTTTTTTTTTTTTTAAATACATGAAAAAATAGATTCGGATTACTTCTTTAAGCACAGCTTGGGCTTCCCTGGGATACAATCTGGAAACCACTGAGCTCAGGTAACCCGCCCCTCCCCCGACTCCTGCACACCCAGGAGACATGGCACTCTGGTCTATTCAGAGGGCAGAATTTAACAGCCAATTTTTAAAGAATATTTTTCTCTCTCTTCCTAGAATGTGAGATTTGGTCTTCAGCCTCAAAAAGAGTTTGGGGGTATTGGATGGAATTAGAGCCAGGGAGCCAGGAATGCCAGAGTCCTTTCCTATCCATTGCTCCTCTTGCCCACACGCTTCCTACAAGGGTTTCACCCCAAATGGGAATCGAAGTACCATTTTTATTAACAGGACCGAAAACCAAACACTTCAAGGCCTAAGTGGACAGTCTTTTTCCCCCAAACCGATGCTTGGGACCTTAACATCCTCTGGTTAGAGAACTGGAGGATGGATATTGCAGACCAGTAGCAGCAAGGAAGTCAGGTCTGCAGCAAAGATCTTGGCTTAACCCACCCGGTGGTCGAAGCAGAGAAAGGGAAGAAGGGAGCGAACGGTCGCCCCGCCCTTTACAATGCCAGGCCCTGCAGAGGTTGGCTGATCATCCAGAAAAGGAAGCAGGGGATGGGGGAGAAAGGCCGAACGTGGATGAACATAACAGTGACCTTGCCCATGTGCCAAGGTGAACGTTTTAGAGTTTTCCCAATCTGCTTAGTGACTCTCCAACCTCTGGAGGTGAGTCTAGGAGGAGGTGAAAAAGCAGGCCTGGCAGAGAAAAAGCATAGGGGTACGCCTCCTTACCCTAATTCCTCCCACCTAAATCTCACATACCATTTACCTCTGAGAGCTGGATCTCTACGAACTGGGTGGGTCCCTAAAACAGTCAAAAGTCAATGACAAGAGAAACTTTGTTCCCCACTTGGAACTTCTTCCTTGGTCTTCTTTTGACTGCCCAGGTGCAGACGGAAATCAAAGTTTTCTGGGTTCTGTGGATAAATTAGAACAGCTCAAGAGGGGAAGCAGGGAGAGGTGTCACTGGAAAGTTTCTTCACTTCCTTGGAACTTCTAAGCCCTTGAACATTTCCATCTCCCAAACTCCCAAACAGGCCGCCAGAAAACTCCACCCTCAAAGCCACCTACTCTGACAAACAATATAACCCCAAATTATTCAGTTCTTACTGAGGGAGATGGATCAGATGAGTGTCAGATGACCGGAGAATACCACGGAGACACTCACCAACAAAAGACAGATCAGTGGGTTTGCTCTGCCAACTCCTGTCCCCACAGGTGTCCCCAGTGTTGGCCTTCAGGGGCTCCTAGGAGGGGGGTCAGGGCTCTCAGCCTCTAAAACCTCAACTGGTGTGTCACCCACTACCTCCACTGCACTGGGGTCCTCCTCAGCGACCATTTGACCCTCTGTCCCCTTGGGTTCCTCCATCCCCACCTGCCCCTGTTGCTCCTCCCCCTTCATCCACTTGTTGACACAACCCAAATGACTTCTGTCGTCATTCTCACCACTGGAAGCATGAGGAGAGCCTTGTGGCTTGGCCTTTGGACCCTGGGAGGTTGAGGCTGGTGACTCAGCGGGCTGTGGGCTCCGAAGGGCCTCCTGATCCAATGCATCCCTTCTCGAGCCTTGCCCTCTCTTTGGAATCTCTGGCTTCTTCCTGGTGTCTTCCGAATCGACAAGGACATAAGAGACAGGGCCCAAGCTCACCTTCTTTTTCTTCCTCATGGGAGCAGGGCTCTTTGCCGAGGCCCAGCCCATGGCCTTCTTCTTTGGTGGGCCCTCTGGACCACCATCTTGGTCTGACTCAGAGGCAACTCCAGGGCTCGCAGCTTCTGCCTGGGCATCGTGGGGCGGGTTGGTGGGAGACTTCCAGGCACATTTCGCTAGGGCCTTCTTCAAAGTTGACCCCTCCTGCTTCACACAGGGCTTTTTGTTGCTCCTGATATATTCTGGCATCTCCATATTTTCAGCATCATCAGCTTCAGGATCCTCCAAGAAGGCCGAGCTGTGGGAATGGTTGCCTCTGGATTTCTTCCAGGGCACTGGTTCCTGCTTGGGAGTTTTTTTCTGCTTCTTTCTCCTGGGGCGAGTCTTAGCTCCAGCCTTTTGAACCAGAGGTTCAAGAGGGTCACCCTCATCTTCCACGTCATTCCAGCCGTCCAGGTTCTCCATCTTCAAGGCAGAGCCCACCTCTGCAGCCCACCCTGGCTCCTTCTTGACCTTCCTCGCTGTTGCCAAAGCCAAGGATGCCACTGCTTGGGCCTCAGCAACCTCTCGAGCCCTAGCTTCCTCCCGGCTGCGGATCTCGCCATCCATGTAGAAGATGATTTGCACCACCGCCCCCAGAAGCACCCCCAAAGCTTCTGCCCAGTTCTCTGGGGGCTGATTCTGGTTCTGGGGTGGTGGGCACTGGTTGAGCTGAAGCAGGCGGACCACATCCTCCCAGGTGCGCCCCTCTGCATCCAGGAATTCACTCAGGTTTTTTAAAAACTCAGCATCCTGGGTGGGGTCCCTACAGACCACTCTCCAGATGCCCCCCCTTCCTGGGAATTCCCGGGGTATGGCCCTCAGATTCACACCCTCGCCCACCTCAATGAGGGCAGCTTTGGCATTCTCTTCCCTCAAAAAAATCTTGTTGAGCACAGAGTACGGGCCCAGCGGGGAGAGGACCCCATTCAAGGTCTCCTCAATTTCCACTTGGCCACAGTCCTCCGGGATGCCTGTGACCAACAGGCACCTGTGGATGTCCACTTCCATCCCCCGGCACCAGTCCTCCAAAAGGTTCACCGTCATGGTCGTGGACACCTGGCAGCTCGATTCCCACGTGTACTGAAGAGTCTACGACGTGGACCGGGACTGCAGCGGTCCCTAAACAGCAATCCTGTAAGGTGACAGGAGAGGGAGGTCAAATTCCCGGGAACACGGCCAGGCTCAGAGTTCTCAGCTGCCCCCTCCAAGGCTGGCCTGCAGGAGGCCTCGCGCTTTCCCAAGGCCTTCCTCCCCAAACCGGGCCCCGGGTGCTCACACGTGTCCTGGAATCGCCGAAAACCGCGAGCGGCCCCTCCCCGGGGCCTGGCTCTCGGCCAGCCCGGCAGGGATGCGGCAGCCCCGCCTCTGACCGCCCAGACGGGCCAAGGAGAGGCCGCCGGGATGCAGCCGCTCGCCAGGTGCCAGCTCGGGCCACGCCGGCACGGATGCTCTGGGCCAAGTGCCCGAGACGCCAGCGTCCGCCCCCGCTCGGACAGGGCGCGTCAGGTGGCGTCTCGCCTGGGTCCAGGCAGCTGCGCTGAGCCGAGGCCGGCGTCCCAGAGCGCGCTTGCGCACTTGCTCTCGCTTAGTGCCCGCGGTCTCCATGGCAACCGATGGTTGCAAGCTAGCGCGTGGGCTGTGCAGTTGGGCCTGGGAAATCGCGTGGGAGTGCGACTGTTCACCTATTCACCGAGCCCGAGGTCTGCATGTTCTCCGATTGCCCTCCCGGACCCGGTCTTTCCACCTTTCCCTACTCAACATGGGCCTCCGGGACAGGGGTAGGGGGTGCTGACTTCTATGGCTGCACCAACTACCCCTCTTACCCTCAGCCTTCCTGTTGGGTTGAGCCAACAAGACTCCTAGGAGACAACAGAAAGCAGAGGGCGAGAGGAAACAGCGGCTTCAATCCCCATGGGTTCCCCTAATAAAAGCCACAGCTCTTGTTGAGAGCCTTCTAGGTTAGCTACAGTTCCTTGTTCCAGAAGTTTCCAGAAGTTTTTAGAAACTTCTCGATTTTCCACCCCCTTCAAGCCTGGGGATAGTGCCTCACCTTTCCTTGCTGGTTTCCTCAACTCACTGCCTACAGGTAACACCTTTGTTAATAGTTAATGAAACAGTCCTCAGTGACTCAGTTTGAGTTGCCATGTTTCCTGTCAGGCCCTCACTGATACATCTATCAATGTGGCTTCCTAACTGTGCGATCCTAAACAAGAAATTTGAGCTCTCTGAGCTCCTTCCTCTTCTTCACAATAGGAATACCAATAAAAACTTTCCTGATCTGGAAATTTTGAAGATTAGGGGAGATCACATATGAAAAATGCAGTGGGCCTGGGTATTCAACCAAAATCTGTTGTTTGGATTCCATTTTGGAATTGGCCTTTGCAAGACCAAATAGCCAGATATCCATTTCACTTTCCTCTCTGATATCCCTGAACTCGGGCATGATCAATATTTGTGTGATTGATTGCCCGAGTTGCCATCATATTTTATATAATTTTTTTTTTTAAATTTATTTATTTATGGCTGTGTTGGGTCTTCGTTTCTGTGCAAGGGCTTTCTCTAGTTGCGGCAAGTGGGGGCCACTCTTCATCACGGTGCGCGGGCCTCTCATTATCGCGGCCTCTCTTGTTGCAGAGCACAGGCTCCAGACGCGCAGGCTCAGTAATTGTGGCTCACGGGCCTAGTTGCTCCGCGGCATGTGGGATCTTCCCAGACCAGGGCTCGAACCCGTGTCCCCTGCATTGGCAGGCAGATTCTCAACCACTGCGCCACCAGGGAAGCCCACCATCATATTTTAGACATCATTCAAATTGCTAAATCTGAATATTCACATTCCAATAAAGACAAACACTCTAGCTATAACTAAAGTTTTATTTTTTTTTAATTTATTTATTTTATTTTTGGCTGTGTTGGGTCTTTGTTGCGGTGCGCAGCCTTCTCATCGCGGTAGCTTCTCTTGTTGCGGAGCATGGGCTCTAGGTGCGTGGGCTTCAGTAGTTGTGGCACGCAGACTCAGTAGTTATGGCTTGAGGGCTCTAGAGCGCAGGCTCAGTAGTTGTGGCACATGGGCTTAGTTGTTCCACGGCATGTGGGATCTTCCCGGACCAGGGCTCGAACCCGTGTCCCCTGCATTGGCAGGCGGATTCTTAACCACTGCGCCACCAGGGAAGCCCATAACTAGAGTTTTAAAATCTCAAGTGTTTAACATGTTGAAATTCTATGAATCAGCTGAAGAATGAATGTATATCACTATGCAGTGGTTTTAAAACGTTGCCATAAATTCTTTAGCACTCCTTCTATGGAGAGGTGGGGATCTATGTCCCCTCTTCTCGAATCTGAGCAGACTTGTAACTGCATTAACCAATAGAAAGTGTGGTAGAAAGGAAATGATTGAACCAATAGTATCATGGAAGGGAAGCTACGTGACTCCTCAGGCTAGGAGGAGGCCATGCAACTTCTTCCTTGTTCATTGGGACAATCTCATTCTTGTATCTTTGAGCATCCAAGTAAGAAGTTCAACTATCCTCTGACTGCCATGCTGTGAGGAAACCCAAGCCACACGGAGAAGTCACATGTGTGTGCTCCAGTCAGCGATTCCCAGCTGAGCCCAGCCTTCAAGTGAGCCCACCAGACATGGGAGTAAAGAAACTTGTAGATGATTCTACCCCCCAACCACTTGAGTCACTCCCTAACCACTTACATCATCCCAGTTGAGGGCTAGACATGGCATAGCAAAAACAAACCATCACTGCTTTACCCTGTGTAAATTCCTGACCCATAGAATCAGTGCGTATAACAAACAGTTCTATGCCGCTAAGTTTGGGGATGGCTTATTATGCAGCAAGTGATAACAGGAAGATATTGCAAAAGTAGAATGCGTCTAGGATTGGTGATGATTGACATTACATCAAAAGACACAGAGAGCAACGATCTTTGGTCCCTGAAAAGATTCCCCAAAGTAGCTTTTTCTGGCAGTGCACCGAGTTTCACCTCATGGGTTTGTTTCAATGATATACCATTGTTACTATCAACAAGATCCTCCGGTTTCTCAGATGATGAGACGATAAATCTTCTACTTTAGTCAGTTACTTTTAGCAAGGAAGGAAAGGTTGATAGTTTGGTGAGTGTCACCATCAACTGAGCTGGTCAAATATATCTTGTTTCTTCTTCAGCCGTTTAGTACCATAAAGCAGAGTAGCCAGAAGAGCAAGTTGTAGCTGACTTTGCTACAAGATTATACTGCCAAACTTAAAAAAAGTTGGGTACTAAATTTTTAAAATTAAATTGTAATAAAAAATTTTGAATTTGATAGGATTTCAGATTTATTCTTATATTCCCTAAAGTTCATTCTATGATGGTGATTTTTGCCTGTGACCAAATACTCAGCATTCAATGTTTTAAAAAATGTGCATTTGGGGGTTTCCCTGGTGGCACAGTGGTTAAGAATCCACCTGCCAATGAGGGGAGGTGGGTTTCATCCCTGATCCGGGAAGATCCCACATGCTGCAGAGCAACTAAGCCCGTGCGCCACAACTACTGAGCCTGTGCTCTAGAGCCCGCAAGCCACAACTACTGAAGCCTGAGCGCCTAGAGCCCGTGCTCTGCAACAAGAGAAGCCCGCTCAATGAGAAGCCTGCACACTGCAATGAAGAGTAGCCCCCACTGGCCGCAACTAGAGAAAGCCCGTGAGCAGCAACGAAGACCCAATGCAGCCAAAAAATAAAATTAAATTAAAAATGTGTATTTGGGGGCTTCCCTGGTGGCTCAGTGGTTAAGAATCCTCCTGCCAATGTGGGAGACATGGGTTCCATCCCTGACCCAGGAAGCTCCCACATGCCACGGAGCAACTAAGCCCATGCACCACAACTACTGAAGCCCGTGCACCTACAGCCCGTGCTCCGCAGCAAGAGAAGCCACTGCAATG
Organism: Eubalaena glacialis; assembly: GCF_028564815.1. Classification (NCBI taxonomy): domain Eukaryota; kingdom Metazoa; phylum Chordata; class Mammalia; order Artiodactyla; family Balaenidae; genus Eubalaena; species Eubalaena glacialis. Next base: position 60,693,426 of record NC_083733.1, on the reverse strand, counting down.
AGAAGCCTGCGCACTGCAACGAAAAGTAGCCCCTGCTCGCCACAACTAGAGAAAGCCCACACACAGCAACGAAGACCCAACGCAGCCAAAAATAAATAAATAAAAAAAATAAATAAGTAAAACATGTGTATTTGGTCCTGACACATAGTAAACTGTTATTATCGTAAAGGCAAGAGTTCCAGGAGCCTTCCCACTGTTGAGTGGCATTATTCTTATACCATCTTTCCATTGACCTGAAGTTTGTTCTGGGATGGTTAAACCATTGGGTCCAGGAAAGTAAGATTGGTAGCATAATGTCTACCAAATGGGATGTTCTTGCCAGAAGAGTGTAGCAAGTTGTACTAAAATCTAGTGGTAGCACAAAGGCGCTGTTGTAAATTTGCTGATGGAAAATGGATAAAATTAAAAGGTCAAAAAATACCAAGTGTTGATGAGGAGAAAATTGCCTGGAACTCTCATGCATGTAATACGTGTACACGTCTCGTGTATGTGTATTTTGGAAACGCTTTGGCTGTATCCACTAAAGGAAAGCAGATGCTAACCCTACAACTTAGGAACTCCACGCCTAGCTATGTATGTACCCAACAGAAATGTGTTCCCTAAAACTATAAACGAGGATATTCATTGCAGCACAGTTCCTAGTAGCCAAAATCTAGAAGCTACCCAAACACCAATCAACAGAAGAGAGGATAAACTGTAGAATGTTCACACAATAAAATACTAAACAATTAGAATGAATGATCTACAATGACACACAACAATATAAATGAATCCTGCAAAATCTTGAGCAAAAGAAACCAGATATACAAGAGCACATACTGTATCATACCATTTATATGAAGTACAAAAACAGGCAAAATTAACCTATGTTTTTAGAAGTCAGAAGAGTTGTTTCCTGTGGAATGTCTAATGACTTGAAATGTGTCTCCCTCCGAGCGTAGGGAGAGCTAGTCAAGATCTGTTTCTTGTTCTGGTTGTCGTTTATAGGTGTGTTCCGATTGTGAAAATTCAACATGTTGTATGCCTATGATATGTGCACTTTTCTGTAAATATTTCATACTAGTCTTTGCTGTTTTGCTGATTGATTAGATGTGAGGTGCAAGGTAAACTAAGTAAATGTGACCCCAGGGTTTTGGAATGAGTAACTAGAAGGAACATGATGGCACTTAGTTTTATATGGGGAAGGTTTGATGGAGAACAGACTTGGGAAAGAAGGGAGAGGGTGAATCAGAAGTTTAGTTTGGGCCGTGATGAATTTGAGATACTGTGTTGAGGGTCACAAGACTAACCTCAGTTTCAGTGATTTGCTGGGAGTCTTCCTGGGACTCAGAAAAATTATTGTACTCACAATTATACTTTATTACAAGAAAAGGATACAGTTTGAAATCAGCAAAGGGAAAAGGTGCATAGGGCAGAGTCTGGGAGAGACCAGGTGCGAGCTTCCGGTTACCCTCTCCCAGTGGAGTTACATGGACAGCACTTACTTTTCCCAGCAACAATGTGTGACAACACATACAGAGTATTGCCAACCAGGGAAGCTCACCTGAGCCTTAGTGTCCAGGATTTTTTTTTTCTGGGTCAATCATGTAGGCATGGAGCACACATGTGATTGACTTTAGTTACTCAGCCTTCAGCATCTCCAGAGGTCAAAGTGATGCTGCGTGGCACAAAGCCACCACCATAAATTGCATTATTCGTGCAGGATCCTCTAAGGCTTAGAGGTTACCCAGGAGTCAGAGAAGGGCTAGTTGATTCTTTAAAAGGTACGGGGTTTGGACAACCCAGACCTGTTGAGTTAACTCTTCACTACACGGATGCCTAAGAGTGTTTCAGTCAGGGTTCAATCAGAGAAGCAGATTCTGAGTTAATTAAGCATTCCAAAATATTAAAGAGATAAATAAATGCGTGAGAGAGAAAAACTTTAAATTTGTTATTTATACATGAACATACAAATATATATTTATAATTACATATACAATTATATGTATAGGTAATTATAAATATATATTTGTACATATGTATAGATGCATGTGTATATATATGTGTGTGAGTGTGTATGTGTGTGTGTTAAGTGGAATCAGCTGCCTGCCCCTTCTCCCATCAGTGAACCACTGATGATTACCAGTGGATCTAAAAATAGTTTTGAAGCAACTTTGGTAGGAGTCCTGGCTGTGGTTTCCATGACAACACTTCCAACTGCAGTTTCCATAACAACGCGTCCATGCAGCCCCAACACTTTCACCCGTCTTGGCACTTTAGGGTAACCTTTGCATCCTCTTCCTCTCTGTTTCACCTTTAGGTTTTTATTTTGTCTTCTTGTGTATTTTAAATGAGAACACACAGAATTTCCATGAATACTAAGGTCCAGGGGCTCTGGGCTCCCACCCAGATTTCCCCTCCTGAGTAAGTTGTAATAACCCACCGTGGTGGTTCTGTGACTCATCTGGCTTGTTCTAACCGGTTTGTGCTATGAGAGCTCCTTCTTGCTCCAGAGTTTCTTCAGTTTGTACTTTCTAAAGGTCCCATGACATGGCTTTCCCCGTCACCGCTAACCCCCAGACTGCTAACCTCAGCATCTGATGTGAGTCTGCATATATATTTCTCCATCTCATATAATCATTAAAAATACACAGACTATAGGGAATTCCCTGGTGGTCCACTGGTTAGGTCTCCACGCTTCCACTGCAGAGGGAATTAAGATCCCACAAGCCGTGCAGTGCGGCAAAAAAAAAAAAAAAAAAAAAATACACAGGCTATTTCCAAATACCCATAATTTATTTATATTTTGAAAAAAAATATTGTTAAAATACTCCAGAAAAAACAAGAGGGTAGGGGGATAGAAGGAACAAGATTGGCTGTGAGTTGACCCTGAAAAAAAATTGTTATAGATGGAGGTCATTATACTATTCTCACTACTGTCGTTTACATGTTTTAATTTCCATGAATTTTTTTTTTAAGGAAAGAAAGAAAATGTCTTCTGTCTTTGGTATTTTATTTTTCGTTTTTCTTGCTAACACGGTTTACAGAAAGAGTAAAATGCATCCCCACAGGATTTTATTGTTTTAATCCTAACTGTTCTCGTAATATCTGGTACTACAACTTTTAAAAGGTAAAATTCATATTGTTAACTGGTTAGAAAGAGTCATCCCATCTGTCCTTGTTTTGTTGAAATAGTTAACCAAATAAATATATACCCTGTTCTCTATTTAAATAATTATTCTCGTAATTTTAGAAAACTGTCATTATTAAATATTTAGATATATGAAAAAAGGTATACACGATAATAGAATGAGTGCCTGCATGCCAGTTTACCCACCACCCCACCACCAGCTTAAGAACTGAAGCATTTCCATGTTCATTTATGTCTTTTTCAGCCATGATCTTCCACTATTCTCACCTTAGGATGTTTGTACTTGCTGTTCCCTGTGTGGTTCCCTCCTTGTCATTCAAGCCTTGGTCCAAATGTCACCTCCTCTAAGAAGCCTTACCAGACTCTACCTAACTGCAGGAGTTTCTCCCTCACACACACTCACAAAAATCACTATCACATCACGTTGGCTTATTAGTATATCAGTTAGCATCATTGTGTAACAAACAATTCCCAAAGTGGTTTAAAGATAGTACATACAGTATCTAAAGTTGTACTCCCCATGACAACAGAAGCCCCCAAGGGTAGGCACCTTCCCTGTCTTTTTCACCATCAGATTCCCAGAATCTAGACAGTGTTCGCCATAGAGGGACATTTAATCATTCTTTGTTGAATGAATAAATGACTGCATCCATTGACTGTCCTGGGTTGGAAATGGAGCCGGCCATTTGGACAACCACTGGAACTCTGAAGCCAGAGAGTGAGACACTCTCTTTAAAAATAAATAAATAAGACAAAAGAAAGAGGGTTGCCTCTGCCTGCAGTGCTGGGAAGGGAGCCAGAACAAAGGAGTGCTTATTCATCAGTGTAGACAGGTAAATAGTGAACTCCACATGAGAGACGCCTGCCCTCCCCTGCCTTAGAGGGTGATTTTTTTTCTTGATGACAGTCAATGAGGCCAGTCACTCCAGGTGGCCATAAATCCTGTGGGTGGCCATTCCAGGGAAACTTTTGAACCTGTACTCTCTCTGCCTCTTCTCTCTAAGCTCAGGTCCCCCTAGTCAAATCAAGGTTGGAGTATTCACAGCTCAAGTCCCCTTCTCACCACCACCCTCCATTACTCTTCACATGTACATTTTCAAAAATCTCCACTGCTTGTTAACAGGCCTTACCACAAAAATTTACTTTTTATCCTGGCAAGCTTTCCCAGTGGATTTCTTGAATTCCCTCTCCCTGTTGGTCCAGCTAAAAGAATCATCAGATGGTCAGAGCCAATGAGAGCCATCTTCTAGGACAACCCTTGTTGGCCTGGCTATAGTGCATGCTGAGACCCAGAGAAAGTGAGGGCCAGAGGTAGGGGGGTTGTAATCAGGAAGAACAAATCTGACTCCATACTGGATCTGTTTCTTTTATTTTAACCTTTGTATTTTATTGCTTTTGCTATAAGTTATTCACTAAAGGGATGTTGCCTATAAGCTTAAAGTATACGTAATAGCCCATCTCGAGGAACTCTGTCTCCCATGCCTGAGCGTTAAGCTAAAGTACCTTTGTTTAGCTCACAGGAAACATCCTGACCAGACTTACCTGTGAATGGCTGCAGGAAGGAAGAAATTAACACATCCCCTCTGGAATCTGGCTGGAACCAGGAAATACAATAACTTATCACCTTTTTTACTTTACCTCCTTACCTCCCCCTCTTTGTTTTATAGAAGAAACTAACATCCACCCCAGGCAAGATGGTTCTTTGGGACACTAGTCCACCATCTTCTCTGTCTGCTGGCTTTCCAAATAAAGTTGCTATTCCTTGCCTCAACAATTCATCTCTCGACTTATTGATCTGTCATGCAGTAAGCAGTACAAGCTTAGACTTGGTAACAGGGTAACCTCAGGGATGGAGCTGAGCACTTGAAAATGCCTAGGGGCTCTTGTAATAATTATGATCATCACTATTATCATTGTTATATTAATATAATATAAAATTACTATTATTATTATTAAGCATGGTTCTAGTACTGTTTATACAGCAGTGAACAAAACAGATAAAATCCATGAGCCTTGCAGATAGATGGAGTAGAGTCTTTCCAGACAAGGAAACAGCCAGTGCAAAGGCCCAGGGGCTGGAGATCGTGAGATGTTTGAGGAGCAGCAAGGAGGCTAGTGTGACTGGTGCAGAGGGAGGGAGGGGGAGAAGGTGGGAGTTGTGATCAGAGAGGGACTGGGGTCTTGGGAGGACTTGGCTTTTTCTCAGAGGAACATGGGAGACACCATGGGGTTCTGAGCAGAGGTGTGATCTGATATGAATTTAACCCTCACAACAGGCACACGGACTAGAGATTATCAACCCATTATATAGATGAGGACACTGAGGCTCAGAAACCACACATCCAGTTTGTAGGGGAGCCAGGATTTGGTGAGATTTTTTTTTTAACTTTTTGGCCGCACCATGTGGCATGTGGGATCTTAGTTCCTGGATCAGAGATCGAACCCGAGACCCCTGCAGTGGAAGCACGGAGTCTTAACCGCTGGACCACCAGAGAGGTCCCGGGAGCCAGGATTTGAACTTACATCTGTCTGGCTTGCTGTGTCCCTGACTGGGGACTTGGACCCCAAGCAAAGAGGATAAGGGCAGCCTGGTGACCCTGGCTCTGGAACTGAGCAGAGTAGATTTGGGAAAATAAAGATCCGCAGAGCTCCCTGAGTAGGGTTGGGCCTGGCAGAGACTGCCAGCTGCTCTCATCAGAGACCCTCCTCCTCTGTTCCATCACCTGCCAACCAGAGACCAAACCTCATGGCCAGTCCTAAGATATGTGATTATCCAAGAGCAGTTCTGGGGAGGATCTGGAATTTACCTTTCTTGTTCAGCTTGGATTCCTCCACTCACTGTAAGTTTTTCTGGACTCTCACAGTGCCCTCGGCTTCTCTCTGCAAAGCCTTGGTCACATTTGACCTGGATCACACCTCCTTGTCCTTCAGGGCTCAGCTTCCTCCAGGAAGCCCTCCCTGACTGCCCAAGCTGGGTCCAGCGCCCCCTTGAGGCTCCTTCGTCCCAACTCTGCACACTCTGGGTCATCACTGCCTGGAGATGGGTCTGTCTCCCCCACTGGATTGCGAATCCTGGGGGGTCAGAGCTGGGGCTGTCATTGGTCACCTCTGTGTCCCCAGCACAGGCCGGACACAGAGGGAGGGCTTGGAGAATATTTTTATTGGATGGATTTGCCATAAATTCTCCAAAGACACTAATGCAAGAGGGAAGGACATTTAAAGTGATGGTCATCTTGGGTCAGGCTCATGACCTCAGAGCTGGGAAACCTTGAGCACATCACTCCATCTTTCTGAGCCTCAGCTTCTCTGTTTGCAAAATGGGGTGTTGGGAGGATTCTGGGGATGATACATATGAATCTCGGGGCCTGGCACATAGAACTCACTCAGCACATAGCTTTCATCACTATTATTATCCGAGATGGGGAAATGAATGATTTTCTGGACAAGCACTTATTTTATCTTTTCCTAATTTGTGTGAGGGGGGCAAGTATGAATAAGTGTCTTAATCTGATTATAGAACACCAGAAAAGAGCAATATGTAGCTATTATGAAAGAACATCCTGAAAAGAAGACAATAAAAATCTCCCACAAATTCATGCTGCATGGAAGACCTCGTGACCATCTTTTTAAAGGTAAAATCTCAACTCTCATACAACCATAAAATGGACACATGCCAAATGTTTTATTTAACTCATCAAATAACTCGGTAAGATAGTACAACCAGCTCAAAAGGAAAAAGGCACAGGGCAGACACACAGGTAAGCCATTAGGAAAGCTTAAATGAACTTCCTTTGTATATAGAAAACTGGCTTTTCCCCCAGCAGGAGAGGGAAATAATTTGTTCTCCAAGACAAAATTCACTTACTGTCTATGGGCAACAATCATTTGCATTGCTTTGTTATCTGCAATTTACAGAGGAGTAAAGCGCTCAAAGATTCGGAGACCCCATGGAAACTGAAAACCCGAAAAAGGGTGCCAGACAACCCTGAATTTTCCGGCAAAGACACCAGTCAGCTTTTTAATACATTTCAAGGTCTTGCACAATTTTTCCCAACAGAAACAACAGAATACAAAATATCTGAATTCATCTTGTGTAGTAATATGTTTTAGGAAGCTTTATTTTCTATGGGGCATATGTGTGTGTGTGTGTTTTCTGGGGCACAGTAAAATGCATTTCTTACCATGGATTATGGTTAGCGACGTGTGACAGCCACTGACATAGGTTAATTAGCTACTCCCCTATGGATGGATATGTAGGGTGTTTTTTGCTGATTTTTTTGCTATTTCAAATGGAGGGCTGAGCAGAGTCATTGGGTAGGTTTTGTTTCTACGTTGCTTGAAATCAGATGTGACTTTTCAACTTGTTTGAAACGATGATGCTTTTCCAAAGACACTGCATCTAGTTTGTACATTTTCATTGCATGGAACAGGAATCTAAAATACAGCCTTGGGACTTCCCTGGTGGTCCAGTGGTTAAGGCTTCGCCTTCCAATGCAGGGGATGAGGGTTCGATCCCTGGTTGGGGAGCTAAGATCCCACACGCCTCGGGGCCAAAAAACCAAAACATAAAACAGAAGCAATATTGTAACAAATTCAATAAAGACTTTAAAAATGGTCCACATAAAAAAAAAAAAACCAAACTTTAACAATAAAATAAAATACAGCCTCATGCTTCAGTACCACGGAACTGGCAACTCTATCCCCTCCCAGGGCCATTCTGAGTTCTCTCTCTCTTCCTCTCCGGAAATAATCGACAAAACCTTAGGATTATGTGTTGGGGGGAGAGAGGTGTTCTCATCTGAGCTGGGGCTCAGGTTACAGCCACCAGCTGCAGGCCCTGAACTTTCTCCTGACAAAAAAATACCCAGCAGCTGTCTCCATTCTCTAAAGGGAAGGAACAAGGTTCCAAGGGAGGAAACATGGCCAGGAAACTGGGAGGCCCCATGTTCTTTTTCTTTGCTTAATTTATTTTTCCTGAAAAACAGCCACATGGCAAAATAATCTATACAGTAAGATTGCATGAATATAACATTCAAAAATAGTCAAATCTATAGTGTTGAGAGATGCATAGCTTGGTAATAAACATACATATCTATAGAAAAGCAAGGAAGTGTTTATCACAAAGCAGGGTATGATTTACCCTGGGGGGAGGGAGGAGTTTGTGATGAGTAGGGCACGTGGGGCTTCTGGATTGACCGTTTCTTGATGGGTCATAGTATCATGGAATTTGCTATGTTTTTTGTTAAACTGTGTTTGGGGCACATGTCTGTACGCATGACACATATTCCATGACTTTTAAAAATGTTTTTTACAAGCAGCTACTCATTCGGGTACAGCAATGGAATGAATGTTACGTCTATTTTCTAGAACGTTCCACAGATGAAAATCTGAACCCAGCGGTACAAGTGTGCATTTTAAAAAGACCAAATGCACAAAACAGTCAGGTGAAGCTTCTCTCGTTTATGTTGTGGAGGCTGATCATATTTCTTCCTGGTGTCTGGAAAGTGTCACGTGGTGAGAATAGTCTTGGCTGGTGACTAATCCTGCTTTCTTGCCTGAAGCCCTTAACTAAAGGACAGAAGAGAATAAACTATTTTACTTATTTTTCTGAAAGAAGATGTGTATTGTTGTCTTCAAATTCTTTGAATACTAAATTATGTTTACGTTTGCCAAACATTGTAAATATCTACTTGAAGATGGCAACACAGCAGAAAGACAACTGGTAAACCAAATTTAATAAACAACATGAAGAGAGGTAGATCATATTCCCTTGTGGGCTTGAAAGATATCACGTGGAGGGAAAAATCACATATCTTTGGGTGTGTCCTCCTACACTGTTGCTGGGAATGTAAATTGGTGCAGCCACTATAGATAACAGTATGGAAGTTCCTTAAAAAACAAAAAATAGAGTTGCCATATGATCCAGCAATCCCACCCTTGGGCATATATCTGGAGAAAACTCTAATTCGAAAGGATACATGCACCCCAATGTTCATAGCAGCACTATTTACAATAGCCAAGATGTGGAAGCCACCTAAATGTCCATCAACAGATGAATGGATAAAGAAGATATATATATATACAATGTAATATTACTCAGCCATAAAAAGAATGCTCTTTGCAGCAAAATGGATGGACCTAGAGATTATCATATCAAGTGAAGTATGTGAGACAGACAAAGACAAATATCATAAGATATCATTTATATGTGGAATCTAAAAAAAATGATATAAATAAACTTATTTACAAAATAGAAATAGACTTACAGACATAGAAAACAAACTTAGGGTTACCAGGGGGGATAGCGGGAGGTGGGAGGAGGAGATAAATTAAGAGTTTGGGATTAACATATACACACTACTATGTATAAAAGAGATAAACAACAAAGACCTACTGTACAGCACAGGGAACTATATTCAATGTCTTGCAATAACCTACAATGGAAAAAAAAAAAATATATATATATATATATATCTGAATCACTTTGCTGTACACCTGAAGCTAACACAACATTGTAAATCGGCTATACTTTAATTAAAAATGTTTTTTAAAAATGACATATATTTAAGCCCTAAATGCAAGGAATTGGGCTATGGAGGACATTAGGAGAGGGGTCGTGGTAATGAGGAACATACATCTGACCGACAACTAGAGAGATTTTATTCCAACTGAAATAAGGTTTATGCAGGAATGAGGCCACCCTCCAGGGCCACCCACTCACACACCAGGAAGGTTTTGAGCTTAGAGGTTGAAGGGAAAAATGAATCATTTGTACATCTTTCTTTTTTTTTTTCTGGGCTAGAGCTGGCGTTTCCATTAAAATGCTCCGTGGCCTCACCCTAGTTACTTGTTTTTGTTTTTTTACCCCCAGTGTCATTTATATAGACATTCTTTATCTAATGATATAAGTAATATATGATTACTACAGAAAAACCTCGATGAACATGGAAAAATTAGCCATCGTTTTGCCACATACACACCATTTAAACATTTTGCTGTAGAACACTTTGCTTATTAAAGTTAGATTATTGGTTTTAATTCAAAGAATGTAGAAGCCTTTTGGGGACTTCCCTGGCAGTCCAGTGGTTAAGACTTTGCCTTCCAATGCAGGGGGTGTGGGTTTGAGCCCTGGTAGGGGAGCTAAGATCCCACATGCCTCAGGGCTAAAAAGCCAAAACATAAAACAGAAGCAACATTGTAACAGATTCAATAAAGACTTTAAAAATGGTCCACATCAAAAAAAAAATCTTAAAAAAAAAAAAGAACGTAGAAGCCTTCAAAGTAAGCCATATCAGTCTTCCCATGGCACATAATAATAATTATTATCACTTTTAAAACAACACCACCACCGACAGGGCCCAGGGCCACCATATAGAATGAAAGGAAGCTTTGAGCGGCAATCAGGACTCCTGCGTTCTGCTGCTGTTCTGTCACCAACTTGCCCTGTGACCTTAGCAAGATCCTTCCCTTATCTGGCTTCAGCTTTTTGCCTCTGAAATTGGAGGATTGCAGTAGAAATGGTTCGAAGCCCTGGTCACACGTTAGAGTCACCTGGAGAGCTTTTCCAATTATGATGCCTACGCCCCATCCCAGACCAACAGGTTCAAACTCTCTGGGGGTGTGGCCAGGGCATTCCAATTTTTAAAATGCTCCCCAGGGAATTCCAATGAGTAGCCAAGGTTAAGAATCACCATCCTGGGAGTTCTCTGGTGGCCTAGTGGTTAGGATTCCGGGCTTTCACTGCTGTGACCCGGGTTCAGTCCCTGGTTGGGGAACTGAGATTCCCACAAGCCACACGGTGCAGCCAAAAATAAATAAATAAATAAAAAGGATCACCATCAGCATCTTTTAATCATCCTTTATCTGGGGTTCTGAGTCCGTAGTTTCCAGGGAGGAGAGGACCCAGGCTGCTGCAGCTGCTCCAAGGAACACACCTTGAGAATCACTGCCGTAGATGTTAGTTAACTCTCTCCCTGCTGTGACATCCTACAAGTTTATGAGTCTCTGGTCATTATAAACAAAACCGAGAAGGATTGGGAGTCTGGGATTAGCAGATGCAAACTAGTTTATATAGGATGGATAAACAACAAGGTCCTACTGTATAACACAGGGAACTATATTCAGTATCTTGTGATAAAACATAATGGAAAAGAATATGAAATAGAATACATATATATGTATAACTGAGTCACTTTGCTGTACAGCAGAAATGAACATGACATTGTAAATCAAATATATGTCAATTAAAAAAAAATGATTCCTGGATGACAACACGTTTTTAATAGTGAAGTCCTTTTGTGGTTGCCCCATAAAAGGTGGTTTTGTGGTTGGGTGGATCAAACGCTCACCCCGAATCAGTTGGGATGTCGAGACTTATGACACCACAAGCACCAAGAGGGTATGAAAAGGTTTCTTACTCACATGCTGGATCTTTCTGGAGAGTCCAGGGCAGGCACAAGGCAGTCTGGTGGCTTGAACAGAATTGGAGTGAGTGGGTTGGGTCTTTATGGTAGGTGGGGCTGGAGGTTGTAAGCCTTGACCTTCACACCATTGCCAAGGACAGGAGGGAGTGGGCTTTTCTATGAGCTTTCCCAGACATGGGGCAGGCGAGCTAAACGCTGTGGATGGTCAAACCTCAAAAAGAAAGTCGGGGGACTTCCCTGGCGGTCCAGTGGTTAGGACTCCACACTTTCACTGCGGAGGGCCTGGGTGGACCCCTGGTTGGGGAAGTAAGATCCTACACAAGCGCGTGGCCTGGCCAAGTGGGTGGTGGGGAGTTGGCCCCTTTATTACAGAGGTGTTACATTGTGAGTACATTTATACATGATTACAAAATGTAAGTGGCACAAGGAATGGGCAGACCTTGCTCTGGGCTGGGTACTATTCTGAGTCGCCTGTGCTGAGGACTAAAACTTCACAGCGACCAGCGGGGAAGGGGCTGCATCCAGCATCCCCTTCGCCCCATTTTCAGATGTGGAAGCTGAGGCCCATGGAGCTGAATGACTTGTCTAAGTTCACACAGCCTAGGAGTGGGGAGCTTAGCACTTGAACCCAGATCAGGCCTCCAGAGATTAGACTCTTGGCCACTCGTGCTGTTCTCCCTCTCTTTTTTTTTAAAATTAATTAATTTATTTTTGGCTGTGTTGGGTCTTCATTGCTGCGCCCGGGCTTTCTCTAGTTGCGGTGAGCGGGGGCTACTCTTTGTTGCGGTGTGAGGGCTTCTCAGTGCGGTGGCTTCTCTTGTTGCAGAGCATGGGCTCTAGGCGCGTGAGCGTCAGTAGTTGTGGCACGCGGGCTCAGTAGTTTTGGCTCACGGGCTTAGTTGCTCCGCGGCATGTGGGATCTTCCCAGACCAGGGCTCGAACCCGTGTCCCCGGCATTGGAAGGCAGATTCTTATCCACTGTGCCACCAGGGAAGTCCCACGTGCTGTTCTCTTTTTTTTACAGGAACACCATGCAAACAAAATCCTTTGTTCATCCATACACATATTTTCTCTTTTTTTGGTAATTCAGATGGTAATGCACAAATGGTAATGTGCATCCAGATCACCTCGGTGCCTGACGCAGATCCTGAGGCAGTAGTTCTAGGCTGGCGCCTGTGTGTCTGCTGTTTAACCGGCTCCCAGATGATGCCAAGGGAGATGGCAAGCACTGTTCTACACTTGCTATTTTCAGTAAACAATACTTTTGTTCTATCATCTATCCATGTATCCTTCCCAATTTTTTAAGGCAGTAGAGCATAGCCATTAGGAGTACCGTCTCTGAAGTTAGATTCTCTGAGTGTCAATACATCCTGGATGGGTGATTTTGGATGAGCAATTAACTTCTCTGTGCCTCAGTTTCCTCATCTATAAAATAGGAATTATAAGACTAGTACCCAACTCACAAGGAAATGAGAATTAGAGGAGTTAATTCAAGTAAAACTCTGAGAATGGCCCATCATAAATGTTCAATAAGCATATGCTATAATTAACAATGTAAGGCTGTTGTTAGCGATGCAATGAGTTAATTCATATAAACAGATTCGTACAAAAGTCTCCTACAACTCGGGACACTTCATTGGCTCTCTATAAAATTTAGCTATTTTCATTGTTAAGGAAAATGTTTTGATTTGGGGATGTAAGAGTCTCATATCTTTTTCTTTATTTTTTTATAATTACAAACTACGACGAGATGTAAAATACAGCTATTCATCCAAAGCACATGAAAAGATCCTCAACATCATTCCTTGTCAGGGACATGAATATTAAAACCATGATGAGGGACTTCCCTGGCGATCCAGTGGTTAAGACTCTGTGCTTCTACTGCAGGGGGCATGGGTTTGTTCAATCCCTGGTTGGGGAGCTAAGTTCACGCAACCCTCATAGCGCAGCCAAAAAGAAAAAACAAGCAAACAAACAAACAAAACTATGATGAGATACTAGTCCCACTGGCCCCCTTGCTCTTCTTAAAACACTCCGAGTTCATTTCTGCCACAGGGCCTTTGCACTTGCCGTTCCCTCTGGAATGCCCTTCTGCCCAGGAATCCACATGGCTCCCTCTCTTTCATCATTCAGGTCTCTGCTTAAATGTCACCTCCTCAGCGAGGCCCTTGCCGACTATCTAAGGCAGCTCCCTTATGTTCTGTCTCCTCGGTCTGTTTGATTCTTCTTTTTAGCACTTGATTTAATAAGATGCGTCTCTTTGTTTATTGACTGAACACTGCAGTAGGAACATCAGCTCCCCGAGGGCAGGGATGTCTGTCTCATTGTTCACTGCTGTCCCTCCAGTGCTGGTCCCTGGCTTCTAGAGCAGGGCTGTGGTATGTTGAATAGAGTTCCCCCAACATTCATGTCCATCCAGAACCCCAGTTAGGGTGAGCTCATACTGGATTAGAGTGGATCCTAAATTCAGAGTGGAGGGGCTCCCTTGGCGGTCCAGTGATTAAGACTCTGCGCTTCCACTGCTGGGGGCATGGGTTCGATCCCTGGTCAGAGAACTAGGACCCCGCACACCACGCAGCCAAAATAATAACAATAATATAATAATAATAATTAATAAATAAATTCAGAGTGGTGTCCTGATAAGAGGAGAGACACACAGATACAAAAGGAAGAAGGCCACGTGATGACAGAGGCGGAGATGGGAGTGACTCAGCTATAATATAAACTAAGTAAAGCCCAGGATTACCTGCAAACACCGGAAGTTGGAAGAGGCGAGGAAGGACCCCTCCCTAGAAACTTTGGATGGAGCATGGCCCTGACAACATCTTGATTTCAGACTTCCAGCCTCCAGAACTGTAAGAGAATACATTTCTGTTGTCTTAAGCCCCCCAGTTTATGGCAGGTGGCCAGAGCCCGTTGCTTCTCTGATTGGCTGTGACCAGCACACCAGCTTCCGGTGGCCCCAGGTGGTCCTGGGCTTGTGGCAGCATCACTCCATCTCTGCCTCTGTCTTCACGTGGCTGTCTCCTTTGTGTCTCACTGTGCCCAAATTCCTGTCTCCTCCGTTTATAAAGACACCAGTCATATTGGATTTGGAGCCCATCTAGAGATCCTTAAAGAATTACATCCGCAGGGCTTCCCTGGTGGCACAGTGGTTAAGAATCCGCCTGCCAATGCAGGGAACACAGGTTCAAGCCCTGGTCCAGGAAGATCCCACTTGCCGTGGAGCAACTAGGCCGGTGCACCATGACTACTGATCCTGTGCTCTAGAGCCCGCGAGCCACAACTACTGAGCCCATGTGCCACAACTACTGAAGCCCGCGCACCTAGAGCCCGTGCTCCGCAACAAGAGAAGCCACCGCAATGAGAAGCCCATGCACCACAAAGAAGAGTAGCCCCTGCTCACTGCAGCTAGAGAAAGCCCGTACGCAGCAACGAAGACCCAACGCAGCCATAAATAAATAAATGAAAAAAAAAATTACATCCGCAAACACCCTATTTCCAGATAACGTTGCACTCCAAGGTACTGGGTGGACCTGAATTTTTTTTTCCTTGGCCGCGCTGCGTGGCTTGCAGGATCTTAGTTTCCCGACCAGGGATCGAACCCTCTGCAGTGAAACCTCAGAGCCCTAACCGCTGGGCCGCCAGGGAACTCCCTAGACCTGAATTTTTAAAAGACACTCTTCAACCCAATACACCGCCTTAAGCAGAAAAGGCTTTTTTGGAAGTTTCAGAAGTGGGCTCAGAGAGACTCTGACAGCTTGAAAAGAAGAGGATCATCTTACAATTTTTCTTTTAAAAAGTAGTTCTGCTTAATTTCCTTCTGCACACACATCACTTCACATGACTGGATAAACGTGATCGCGTAGGTGGTGATCCTTTGTGCCCTTTGTGGTTTGGATCCACCCCCCACCCCACCCCATTCCCCTATAAATGCTCACTTTTCCCTGCATAACCAGGTTAACTAGTAACTTCTGTACTTATTGAGCACTTACTGTGGGCCAGGAGCTACTAGAAGCCCTTTACATGTCTCCCAGCCACCCTGCAAGGCAGATACTATTATCTCCATTTTACAGATGAGGAAACTGAGGCCCAGAGAGGTCATCTGAGGTCATACAAGTCACAGAGCCAAGATTTGGCTACGCTGTAACCCTCACCTCTATAGCCTGACACAGCCGTTCACATTTTCTCATTGTTCATGGACTCATAGAGATACAGAGGTTATTTGGAGTATTTTATTTTTGACAAAAAAAAAAAAAAGGAGATCCTGTGACATACAACTTTTCTTGCCTCTCTCTGTGCTTACTCCAAAGGATCCCAGTCCATACATTCCAGGTGCATAAGACACCAGCGTGGTGTTGCACCATCATTTTCAGCCACTCTCCCAGCAATGGCATTTCCGGTGTTTCTGATGTTCTGCCCACGCAGGTAAGCCACCCTGAGGCTTGAAACCCAAGCCCCAGGCCAGCGTGCATTGCACTAGAAATCTTCACTTTTTTCTGAGCCCGCTAATTGTCTTGTGCACAGCAGTGATTGTCTTTATTTGTAGTGTGTACTCAAGTCTTCCTTCCTTAAATGTAACTGGTCAAATTAGACCGCTGTTTAGTGGTGTGCTCAGAAAGTTTCGTCACATCTTCTTCTATTTTTTTTATATTTGGCTGCACGGTTTGTGGGATCTCAGTTCCCCCACCAGGGACTGAACCTTGGCCATGGCAGTGAAAGTGCCGAATCCTAAACACTAGACCACCAGGGAACTCCCCGACACATCTTCATTTTTTAATGAACGAGGGGACTTTTTAAAAACTGGGACGTGATTCTGACTTTTCTAGGGGGTTAGAGGTATCCTGAAGAGTTTGCCTGAGCCTTGGTGTCTATGGTTTTTATTGGGGGTTGGTCACGTAAGCCTGGTTACTTAGTCTCCAGCCCCTCCAGAGATCAAACTGAGCAGCCTGGCCCAAGACCCCCCCATGAACAAAAACAGGCCTTCAGCATAAATCGCATTGTTAGCATAGACTCTCTGTCCCAAGGCCCCAGGGAAACAAAGACATTCTTATCAGGCAGTACATTCCAAGGGCTTAGAGGTTCCCTCCCAGGAGGCCAGTTCTTTTTTTTGAATGTGCAGGGGCCAAGCCCACTGAGTTAACCCCTTACAGCACAGGGACCATCTCTGGAGCCCACAGAGAGGAGGCTTGAGTGCCAGGATTGGAGGGAGGGGAAGTGCTGGCCACAGACTCAGGAGGCCTCACCTATTTGGGAATCTGCAAAGTGGGAGGGTGTGGGAGAAGCAGAGATGGGGAGAGACCCTGGGAGGAGTTCAGGGAGCTGGGAGGGGGGACCGCCGCCCCAAGGAGCTCAGAGAGGAACTCATGCTATGGCAGTTTCCAGTAAACCCTGCTCAAAGCCAGCTGAGTGTCCTTCTGTGCCTTGGTCACATGAACGGACCCACCCTTGTTAATCTTGAAACTGTTCTCCCTGAGGAGACTGTGCACTCCCTCCCTCACACCCACACCCCCCCACACACACACAATCACACACACACCCCCACAATCACACAACACACCCACAATCACACACACACACCCACAATCACACACACACACACAGGCATTCACACCCACAATCACACCCACACACAATCACACCCACACACCCACAATCACACCCACACACAGGCATTCACACAGCCATAGACACACACAGGCATTCACACAGCCACAGACATGCAGACACACACCGGGGCACCAAGACTCATTCACAAACTCACAAACCATTACCCACCTTTTAAAACACCATGCAGGGGCTTCCCTGGTGGCGCAGTGGTTGAGAGTCTGCCTGCCAATGCAGGGGACACGGGTTCGAGCCCTGGTCCGGGAAGATCCCACATGCTGCGGAGCGACTAGGCCCGTGAGCCACAACTACTGAGCCTGCGCGTCTGGAGCATGTGCTCCGCAACAAGAGAGGCCACGATAGTGAGAGGCCCGCGCACCGCGATGAAGAGTGGCCCCCGCTTGCCGCAACTAGAGAAAGCCCTCGCACAGAAACGAAGACCCAACACAGCCAAAAATGAATAAATTAATTAATTAAAAAAAAAACAAAACACCATGCACCTGCTAGGACTTTCAATACAATGTTAAATAGATATGGGGAGATTGGGCATCCTCGCTTTGTTCACAATCCTAGGAGGAAACACTTCAATCAAGTATGATGAAGTTTATGATGTAGTATTTTTTTTATCAGATGCCCTTTATCAGGTTGAAGAATAATAAAATGGAATAGAATAACATAAAATAAAATAAAAAAAGAAATGAAATGAAATAATATACCATGCACCAACACCCGTCAGCCCAGATACACACACACACACACACACACACACACACACACACGAGCCTACAATCAACACAGATCTATACATACACCCACACAATTCTGTGGGTAGACATACACGCCCACTCATACACACACTCACAAACACACATTCACATGGACACATGCACCCACATACACCTAATGGTTGAGACACAAACACACGCTGGCATCCATACTGGGGCACTGACGTATGCACACGCAGTTTCACCCACCACCGACATGTGCAAACACACACACACACTCAGAGACACACTTGTCAACTCACACACAAGGTTCTCATCTTCACACCCCCTCTGAGTGGCCCTGAGACTCTGGACAAATTTGTCCCTTACTGAGTCTCTGTCCCTCCTTTGTGTGGACACAGGCTTCTCTGCCCTGCCATCCTCAGGGTCCCCAGCATGAGGATCCAGTGAGGCCCCCAAGGTGGGAGGTCCCTTGAGTAACCTGAGACAGGGCTTCCACTATTACTTTTAATCCAAGGGGGCTTCAAATGGCACTAGCAGAGCCCAGTCCCCACATGCAGCCTGTTGGTGCCTTCCAGGCTGTGGTTTCAAATGTGCCAAGATTTTCAGGGCAGAAGCCCAAGAACTGGAGTTTTGACTCCAAACCAGCGCTTATCTGGACTGGCCTAGCCACCATTCAACCATCACCACGGAGAAAAGCAGCGAGTCACAGACGTGGAGGGGATAGATACCACCCTGTGACAGGTGAAGACCTCCTGAGTCCCCCACCCCAGGGCCCATGGTGGTGTGACAGGAAAAGAGGAAATCGTTGGGGGGATAAGATGAAGAGGGATTTCTGAAAGAGGGATTTGGAGCCTGGCTCACCCCTGGCACTGCCACTTATAAGCTGTGTGACCCTGGGCTGCTTACTTAACCTCTCTGGGCCTCCACTTACTCATCTGAAAGGGGGATCATAATAGAGCTTTCCTCTCAGTTCAGATGTAAGGATTGAAGAAGATAATGTGTCAGTGTACCAGGGGCTGAGAACCGCTACCCTAGGGCTCCAAGGGAGATTCAGACCCCACAGCAGGCGTTCGCAAACAGGTCCTGCATCAGAATCACCTGGAGATCCTTTTAAAACACAGATTGTTGGGCATTTCCCTCAGAGTTTCTGATTCTGTAGGTTGGAGGTGGACCTGAGAATATGCATTTCTAAGTTGATGCAGCTGATCTCAGGATCTTACTTTGAGAACCACTGCCCTAGAGGAAAGTCCACTTTCTGCAGCCTGGCGTTCAAAATACAGGCGGAGGGACTTCCCTGGGGTGCAGTGGTTAAGAATCCACCTGCCAACGAAGGGGACACGGGTTTGAGCCGGGAAGATCCCACATGCCCCAGAGCAACTAAGCCCATGTGCCACAACTACTGAGCCTGCGCTCTAGAGCCCGCGAGCCACAACTACTGAGCTGCATGCCACAACTACTGCATCCCCCGTGCCTAGAGCCTGTGCTCCGCAACAAGGAGTAGCCCCCCCCCGCGCACAGCAACGAAGACCCAACACAGCCAAAAAATAAATAAATAAATAAATTTATTAACAAAGCAAAACACAGGCGGAGCTTTGGAGCTTAAGACGGCGGGCCAGTGCTCCGCACACCTTGAGCGCTCAGGAAACACCATCAACCTCATGATTTTAACCGTCAGTCCTAGAGCGCCTCCTGGTGGGGACCGTGGGCGCACCCTGAGAGCCACCGCGGGCGCGATTTTAACCATCGGTCTTGGAGTGCCACCTGGTGGATAAACGGGCTATGGCAACTTGCCTGAGTTGACACCATCTCCGCAGGCCTAGACGGAGGGGCGGGGCGTCCTGTGTGAGGGGCGGGGCCAGCAATGAGGAAGGCGGGGCCTTGTGGGCATAAGGCTTTGGGGAACCTGATGGCGGGAAAGGGGGATTCTTTTCTGTTCCTGGAGTCCTGGCTTCTCACCCCGGCTCTTCTAGGACCAAGTCACATCCCTGGGAGTCTCAGGGCGCCCCCGTCTGTTTGATCCGGTCAAAGGTCGGGACAGTGCCTCCTCGAGGTCCGAGCCTGGGGCACGCTCCCGGCCTATCTGCACGCCGCGACCTGCCCCCTACCCCAGGGACCTCTGCAAGCAAGGAATCCTGGCACCAGAGGGGTCAGGGGTTACATGTGAATAAATCCCCATCACCACAGCCCCGGCTCGGGCCTTTTGCACCAGCTGTTCCTGCCTCCTGAGTGCGATTCCCTCCTGCATCCTCCGGCCTCACCCCTCCCCTCCTTCGGGTCTTTGCTCAGAAGCCACCTACATTTTTAGTGAGGGCTTCTCTGAACAACCTTAACTAGGTGATTACCGCGAACCCTCTCCCGCCCCAGCCTCCTCAGGCCCCTGCCCTCCTGATTTTTCTGCTCTGCAGTCACCACAGCACAGGGGAGAAGCTTGTACTTGTCTAGGAAGCTTATGATCTGTCTCCCGATGATGCTCCGCGAGGGTCTGCGCTTGTCCGTCCCGCTTCCTGCCGCAGCCCCGGCGGGGCCTGGATTCGCGGCTCCCTCGGGCCTTTCCCGGGACACCGCCCTCTTTTCCCGCCAGAGGCCGCCGCGTCTCCTCCGTCCTCCTCGGGGCCCGCGGCAGCTCCGGGGCTTCCCTCTCGGGGACCAACCCGCTGCTGCAGGGCCTCTGCGGGCTCTGCGCGCCGCGCTGTCCAGGCGGGATCGTAGGACTTTGAAGCGCGGAGACGGCGGGAGACGCTCCTCCCCGCACCCCTCGGCTGCCTCCCACCCCCGCGTAGCGTTCTAGCACCTTCCTCGCCCGGCGCATCTGGGCTCGGGTTGCCAAGTCCGCGCGGTTCACTCCGTCCGTCAGTCACTCAACAACTAGAATCTGCGCGGCCACGTGGGCGGGCACTGTGACGGCGCTGGAGACGCGGCGGGGGGGACCCGACGGACCTCAGAGCCGCCCTGCCCGCCGCGCGGAGCCTGAGCGGCTCTGCTGCCCTTCCCCCCTCGCAGAGGCCCCTCGGCCTCAGCCACCGTCCCGAGTCCTCTGCCCGCTGCGCCGCCGCTGCTGGCCCGTGGACACTGGTGGCAGTTGGGAGGGGGAGGAGGGGGACTCAGGCTGTGGTGGCAGCAGCAGTGACGTGGGACAGGGGCTCCGGGAGCAGCGGCTGCGCTTCCGATCTTTGGGCAACCTGACCTTCCCCTTTTTGCTCTTTGCCTCCAATACCCGTGTCCCCAATGCCCTCTATTAACCCCCCAGACAAACACAGTCAGTGCTCTGTTTAGAAACAAATAAGTGTGCCAAGTGGCAATCAGAGGTCTGAAATAAAGTGGGGATGTGCGGGGAGGGTTACATTTTTAACAGGGTGGTCAGGGAAGCCCTCCTAGGAATGTGACATTCGAAGAAAGACCCACACGAAGTGAAGGACAGAGCCCTGCAAATATCCTGGGGAAGGGCACTCCAGGCAGCAGGAAGAACAAGTGCAAAGGCTCTGAGGCAGGAATATACCTGGCGTGTTCCCTGAACAGCATGGATACCTGGGTGGCTGAAGTCACGTGCGAGTGGTGGACAATGAAGCAGAGAGGGGACATAGGGACAGAGTGAGTAGACCAGTGCTGTCCAAGAGAACTTTCTATACTTGCCTGGTATGGTAGCCATGGCCACGTGTGTGGCTCTTGAGCACGTGTAGTGTGGCTGGTATGGCTGAGGAAATGGATGTTCAATCTTATTTCATTTTAATTACATTTAAATTGCCCCTTGTGGCCATTGGTTACACTATTGGACAGAGCAGGTCTAGAGCACCATAAAGTCTGTGGCTTTGACCTTAATTGACATTGGAAGCCATTAGAGGGTTTGGGGAAGGGAGTGACTGACTGGACTTGACTTCTTAGTCAAACCAGGACATAAGGCCAGATTCAAGCGGAGGGGAAACAGACGCCACCTCTTGATGGGAGAAATACCAGGCATAGACAGGGAGGGAAAGAATTGACACTGGCCATTTTGTAGACAATTCTCCGCAGTGCGCCCTCTGGCGGCGGCTGGCAGAGAAGAGGCCGGAGTCTGCCCTGCTCCAGAGTGGACACGACTAACTCCACCTTCCTGACCCCAGTGTGAGCATCGGTCAGGGGCAGGTAATAAATTGTGGGAAGATGTTGGCTTGAATAAGAATCTGTAGAGAGAAGAGTTCAGACTACAGGCCACAGCTGTAAGGTCATTCTTTTTTTTTTTTTTTGCCGCACTGCGCGGCATACAGGATCTTAGTTCCCTGACCAGGGATGGAACCCGCGCTCGCTGCAGTGGAAGCGCGGAGTCTTAACCACTGGACCGCCAGGGAAGTTCCTGTAAGGAAAATTTGAAACAGAATCTTCTGGGAACCATGGTCACTTCTTCAACAACTTTTTTTTTCATAGACAGCTGGTAACCAAAGGATATCACGGAGCAAAAAGATGGACCGTAAAAGGTGGATTTGTTTAAAAGGAGTCCTCTGTTGATTCCATTCACCTAGAAGTCCATGATCTGTCATTCCTGTGACACTCTCTAATCAAATTATTTCATTTGATGACTCCCAAGGCATTCATTTTAAGTTTTGTGTAGAGAATATAAGAAAGTACTTGCTGTCTGAAGCCAGAGGAAAAAGACCTGAATTTTTTCAGGGTTGGCAGACTGATGTTACGAAGTGTATTCCACAACAGAAAAATGGCAATGACTGTGGAATCTTTTGTTCCACACACACAAAAAGGCACTGCAAGTGCCTCTCCAGAGGGCAGCCTTTCCAGTGTTCACCAGAAGACATGCTTGAGTGTGGAAGAGGATTTACAAGTTGCTGAGTGCTGGCTCCTGGGCTGAAACTCAGCAGGGACTCTGGGAAGTCTGACCAAGTCAAAGCAGATGATTTTGTTGCTTGAATCTCCAAACACTTATTTGAGTTTTTACAGATATTTCAGATCAGTGATGTTGGGCCACTCTTGCTACCTCAGGTTTATCTTTTTGTCCTTATTCATTTCTCCAGTTACCATGTACTATTTTTGAATGCTCGGGTTGGTTTCATTTTTAATTTGATGAATTCCATGCATCCCCTCTCTCTCATATTTAATATTTATATCCAAATGCAGGCATATAGACAGAGCATGCGGTGCAGAGGGTGTTTTTAAGTCTAAAAATGAAATAATCTATTTAGATATATAAGACCCAAATTCTTCAATTTAGGTTTAATCGGGGTGAGGGCTTTGTGGCAAAGTGAGGCCAGACTGTCCTGGTCCTTGTGGGCTCTGTTAGGGGTTTTATCCTGGGAACACTGGGGGCTATGGAATTGCTTAGAACGGGGAAGGGCATCATCAACCCTCCATCTTGCCAAGAAACCTCGGCCAGGGTGACAGGTGCTGAGCCCCAAATGGGGCAAACGTGGGGAAGATGGGAGGGTCACTGCCTAGAGCTGTATGGGAGGGGCTGAGGGGAGGGGAGGGGCCAGGACAAGGCCAGGATCATGCCCTGGATGACAGAGAGGGCGGGGCAGCCACCCCTAAGATGGGGCAGAAGAGGAGGAGGAGGAGGAGGCTTGGGATGAGAGGATAATTGGGTCAGTTTTAGACATAGTGAAGGTTTACCTGTCTTCCTCAATATGGTAATAGATTTGTTTTTTATTACAAAAGTAATATAGGCTAATGGAAAGAATTTGGATAAATATAAAATCACACACACACACACACACACACACACACACACACACACAATGAGCTAGGATTCAACCAAAAAATAATTCCTATTGTTATTTGGTTGTATACTTATAACCTCTGTTACATAGATATAGATAATGATATAGATATAAATGTAAATAAGGATATACATATGGATATAGATGTAGATAAGGATGCAGCTATAGATATGGATATAGATAAGAATATGGTTAGAGGTATGGATATAGACTTAGATACAGACATAGACAGATATATATTATAGTGAGTTGAATGGTAACCCCCCCAAAAAATATATGTCCACATCCTAACCCAACCCCTGGAATCTGCGATTGTGACTTCATTTGGAAAAAAGGTCTTTGCAAATGTAATTAAAGATCTCAAGATGAGATCATCCTGAGATAAACAACAAGGATCTACTGTATAGCACAGGGAAATATATTCAATAACTTGTAATAACCTATAATGGAAAAGAATCTGAAAAAGAATATATGTATAACTGAATCACTTTGCTGTACACCTGAAACTAACACATTGTAAATCAACTATACTTCAATTAAAAAATAAAACCATATTCCATATTAAAAAAAAAAGATGAGATCATCCTGAATTATCCAAGTGGGCCCTAAATCCAATGACAAGTGTTATTATGAGAGAAAGAAGAGGAGAAGCCCATGTAAGGATGGAGGCAGAGATTGGAGCCAAGAAATGCCACGAGAGAGAAGCTGGAAGAGGCGAGGAAGAAGTCTCCCCTAGAGCCCTGCTGACATCTTGATTTCGAACTTCCGGCCTCCAGAATTGTGAGAGAATACATTTCTGTTGTTTTAAGCCACCCAGTTTGTGGGGATTTGTTACGGCAGCCTTAGGGAACTAACACAAATCTGGACATAGATTGGATCTGGATATCATTGTAGATATACATACAGATAAGGACGCAGCTGTAGATACGGCTGTAGCTCTAGATAAGGATACAGCTGTCAGTGTAGATATGGATGCAGATGTACTTAGACGGAAACCTACAGACAGAGACAGAGATAACACAGATCTTGAGGAAACCCTGATACAGGAATGGAGCCAACCTGGGCTAACCATGGGGCACTGCCGGAGGGAGGCCGCCGCAGATGTCACAGACACAGCCTCCCACAAATGCTCCACAGCCAAACTCTCAAGGTTTTCTGGAGAATCCCAAGTATCTGAAATGGCTTTCTTTAATGGCCCCAGAAAGCCTGCTCTTTTCTAGTTGCTAGATAATCATTTTGCCCCCCACCACCAAAGTGTAAAAACAAAACTCGTCCCCAAACCATCTGAAGCTTTCTCTTATCTTTCTCGTATAAATCCTGTTTTGCCTTCACGCACTGACAGCAGTCCAAGGCCGTCTGCCTCCCCTTCCCACGCTGATAACTGTCTTCAAGTTAGACACAGGGGTTTGGAGCCCAGGAAAGAGGAGGGAGCTAGAAAGGGCTGAGAGAGGGGGCGCTGGGCCACTAGGGAAAGTCAGGAGGGGAGTGCCCACCAAGCCGCTTGGGGATCCAGCAGCCAGGGCCTTTAAACCAGCTCTGAATGAGTCATGCGGCAGCTCTGGGAAAGAGATCCCAAGAAAACTCCTTTAAACATCCCTGTCTTAGGGACAGGAAAACAGGTCTAGGTAGGAGGGGCCACAGAAAAGGGTAAATGCCAAATACTTTGATTCGGGCTCAGTTAAAATTGGTAGTTGAAACCAAGTGATGCAAATTAGAAATATGTGTGTCATACAAATGATTAGGGGAAAAAATGCGGAATAGAGAAAAGGTACTCCCTTTACCCCGGTACTTTACTGCCATCTGCTGGAAAGGTGTTGTAATGAATATAGAACACCACGACGTTAACAGCGCCCCCTACAGCTGTAGAATAGACAGTCACAAAAGTACCTAATGAGAAATCTTCAAAGGACAGATGGTTAACAAAAATGCTTTGAGAATTGCAAAGCTCTGAGGGATTTATAAGCCTTTATTATCCGCGGTAAGATTGCAAACCATCTGTCCTAAAAGGAAAAAATGAGATCATCCAGGTGGGATGCATTCTCATTTAACTTAAATCTTTATGTATTCTGTGTCTCATCATCGTGAAAATTTAGTGTCTGTTTTGTTTGCTGAAAGGGGTCAAAAGCTTTCCCCCAAATGTTCTGCTTTTAGCATTAGCGTCAAAGGTCTCATTATCTCCCATTCAAGAAGCTCTGCCCCTTCCTAGTTGTGTCCTCAGGTAAATTGCTGCCTGACTCTGTGCCTCAGTTTCCTTATCTGTAAAATGGTGATTCTTGTTATGAGGAGCCAATGTGTTCATGCCTGCAATGCGCCTGACACAGGGAGTGCTCAATATTACTGCAGACTGGTTAAAGGCACAGACTTGAGCCCAGCTCTGTGTTCAAATTCCAGCTCCGCTGCTTGCTGGCTGTGTGATCTGGGACACATAACTTAACCTCTCTGTCCTTCAATTTGCTTATCTGTAAAATGGGCATCAAAAAGCGTGTCTATTCACACAAATGAACTTATCTATGAAACAGAAACAGACTCACAGACATAGAGAACAGACTTGTGGTTGCCAAGGGGGGGGGGAGAGGGAAGGATTTGGGATTGGGATTAGCAGATGCAAACTAGTATATATAGGATGGATAAACAAGGTCCTTCTGCATAGCACAGGGAACTATATTCAATACCCTGTGATAAATCATGATGGAAAAGAATATGAAAAAGAATGTATATGTATAACTGAATTACTTTGCTGTATAGCAGAAATTAACATTGTAAATCAACTACACGTCAATAAATTTTTTTTAAAAGTGCGTCTATTCATAGTGTTGGCATAAGAATTAAATGTTCATGTGTGTAAAGTCCTTAGAGCCGGCCATGTAGCAATTACTTTGAGTTGCCTGAAAAGGTGTCCATTTTATAGGTGAGGAAACTGAAGCTTGCACAGATGCAAGGGTTTCCTTGAAGGTCTTCTCTCGAGACCTAACTCAATGTTGGTGGGAGAGAGCCCACAGGTCTGGGCAGATTGCTATCCTGCCCAGGGTCTCTGCGAGGCCAGGGTGGGTGGTGTCCCCCCCACCCATGCCCTGCCTGACTTCTTTCCCCCATTTGCATCCCGCATCCGTTTTTAAAGTGAATACGTTTATTTTTTATTGTGCAAAAAATACATAACATACAATTTACCATTTAAACCATTTTAAAGTGCACAATTCAAGTGCATTTAGTACATTCACTGTGTTGTGCAACTTTCATGTCTATCTAGTTCCAAAATATTTCCACCCTTAAAAAACCCTCGTATCTGTTATGCAGTCACTCCCCTTTCTCCCTGCCCTCCAGCCCCTGGCAACCACTAATCTTCTTTCTGTCTCTATGGATTTGCCTCTTCTGGACATTTCAGATCAATGGAATCGTACAGTATGTGGCCTTTTGTGTCCAGCTTCTTCAGTTAGCATCATGTTTTCAAGGGTTCTGTTGTAACATGGATCAGAACTTCCTTTTTAAGGCTGAGTTGATATTCCATTGTATGAATAGACCACATTTTTTAATCCATTCATCTGTTGGTGGGCATTTGGGTAATTTCTGCCTTTTGGCTATAGTGAATGCTGCTGCTATGAACATTCGTGTACTAGTTTTTGTTTGAACACCTGTTTTCACTTCCTTTAGACATATACCTAGGGGTGGAATTGCTGTGCGTCAGGACTGTACCTCGGAATGGTAATTCTGTTTAACCTCTTGAGGAACTACTAAACGGTGTGCCACAGCAGAAGTGGAAGTTGCCATTCCCACCATGAACATGGGAGGGTTCCAATGTCCCCGTGACTGCTGGATTTTAAAGTACAAGCTGCAAAGCATGAGGCCCCCTGAGGCTGCCCCTTTAGTCATCCCGAGATGGACGCTCACTCCAGCCTTCCCAACACTCTCAAGGCTTCAACTCCTTCTGCCCATGTTCATTCTCCAATTCCTCAAGCTGGCTCCCTCATTCTTTGGGCCTCTAGCCCTGTGGTCATATTAACTCTGGATGTAGGCAGATCTGGGGGTCCAAATCCTGACTCCTTGCTTATTCTGTGTGCTCCGGGCAAGTGGCCTCAGTTTCCTCACCCTCATCGTGCAAACACCAGAAGGAAACCTGAGGGAATTTCCCTGAAATCTGGGTGGAGGGAAAGGCGTTCTAACTCTGACTCACAAGCCAGAAGCAATAAAAGAAAAACCAATACATTTGATTTCTTAAAAACAAGGAATTCCCTGGTGGTCCAGTGGTTAGGGCTTGTCACTTTTACTGCCGGGGGTCCGGGTTCAATCCCTGGTTGGGGAACTAAGATCCCACAAGCTGCGTGGTAAAAAATAAAAAAATAAAAAAGTAAACTCTTAACATGGCAAAAACCCCACAAGCAAAGCCTAAAGATAAAAGACAGGTTGGGATATAGTAAATTTTATGTGATGTGGTTTTTTTTTTTTTTTTTTTTTTACCACAATACTAGTATTAAAAAAAAAAAATGGGAGAAAATTATTTGCAACATACATGACAAATACAGGGCCTTTTAGTACCTCACTGTGTACTGTTCTGGCTGGAGATCCACTACCAGAGTCTGATCAGGAAGAAACATCAGACAAACATCCGACAGACCCCAAATAAACGTTCTTTAAACAAAGAGGATGGGGAGGATTGTCTTCTTCACAAATGTCAATACCATAAAAGATAAAGAGGCTGAGGAAATGTTTCCGATTAGAGACCAAAGAGACAGGAGAACTAAATGTAACCCAGGGCATTACTGATCGGGTCAACAGATGCAACTGGAATACAGTCAGTAGGATAAATACAAATAGCACAGCAATGTTAAATTTACTAGTGGATAACTGTAGTGTGATTATGTGAAAGCACCCTTAATCTTAGGAAAAACACACTGAAGTGCATAAGGATAAAGGATCATGAGGTATGCCATGCAATTTACTCTCAAATGACTCAGGAAAAAAGTGTGTGTGTGATACATACAGAGACACACACACACACCAGTGCAAGCAAATGGAACAAAATGTTTTGTAATAGGTGAATCCAGGTAAATGGGACACAGGGGTGTTCTTCGGACCTTTCTTGCCACTTTTTACGTTTAAAGTTGTTTCCAAATACAAAGTTAAAAAAGAAAAAAAGAAACCGTCGGTATTTTAAGAGGACTGCCAGCAGTATGCAGTCTGGAATCGAGTCATCCTTAAAATAAAAAGCCAAACCGAACAGCTGACAAATTAAATGCTAGCTATGCGCCTCTTTCTATAGGAATAATTGCATCTCTGGGCTTAAAGTGAATTCTAAGCAACTTGAGGTCAACCAATAAATTTACTTCTAATCAGAAATTTAAGTAAATTATTAAAAAGCTTCCTCTGGAAGTGCAGTCAACATGGGTCTTGGTGAGGCCTCGCGTGGCAGGCAGTATTCTGGGGAGGGGACTGGTCCAGTGTCTCCCATCTATTTCCCCAGCCCCTTGAATCTGGGTCGGTCTACGTGACTTGGTCGATGGACACGATGTGGGGGAGGGGATGCATCGGGACTTCCGAGACCAGGTCGTGAGGTCCTGCGGCTTCTGTCTGGGCATCCAGGATGCTCCCTGGTGGGCCCCGGCTGCCAAGCTGTGAGAAGCCCAGGCCACAGGGAAGGCCAGTGTGGGCACTCCAGCCACAGTTCCCAGCCAGCAGCCTGCCCCGGCCGCCAGGCGTGGGAGTGAGCCATCCTGGACGTCCAGCCAGGCCAGTCTTCAGGTGAGTCCAGGCCCAGAGGCCACCTGACCACAAATGTCTGAGACTTCAAGTGAGAACTGCACGGCCGCCCTGTCAACCCATGAAACAGAGAAAGACGGGGGTGGGTGTGTGTGTGTGTTTTTAAAGTGAGTCTTAGGGTTTGCTGTGCAGTAAAGGATTCACCTCGCCCAAAGAAAGGTCTGGCCAAGGAGGGGCTCTAAGCCCTGGGAACATCCTCCCAGATAAGGGTTTTTTACTCTGGGTGGCCTATACGTACCCGAGATTTATGCTGGGGACCCTGGGCCACATGGCATCGGCTAGTCTCTCTGGAGACTAAGGTCAGCCATGTGGGATGGGTGGCCAACGTGACCAAGCCCAGTAAAGACCCTTTAAACCAAGGCCCAGGTGACCTTCCCTGTGCG
This sequence comes from Eubalaena glacialis, assembly GCF_028564815.1. Classification (NCBI taxonomy): domain Eukaryota; kingdom Metazoa; phylum Chordata; class Mammalia; order Artiodactyla; family Balaenidae; genus Eubalaena; species Eubalaena glacialis. The sequence goes on along the minus strand of NC_083733.1, from coordinate 60,663,705 downwards.
TGTTGTCACATGGTTGCTGGGAGAAACCAGCGCCATCCGTGTGACTTCACTGGCAGAGACAACCGGAAGCCCGCGGCTGATCTCTCCTGGGCTCCGCACTGTGTGCCTCTTCTCTTTGCTGATTTTTTCCTTGCTGTGATAAACTGTAACCGTGCGTATAACAGCTTTTCTGGGTTCTGTGAGTTCTTCTAGCAAATGACTGAACATGAGGGTGGGCCTGGGGACTCCTGAACTCCTGGGTTACCAGCAGGAGTAACCACAACACCCAGGATGCCCGGCGTCTCACCTGCCGGAATTCCCCCTGTAGGTCTGAAGGACTCCTCAGAACACCTGTTTCCCATGGGAAGTAAATGCAATTGGCACATTGGGATTCGTGCCTATTTTCCTCAGGACAGCCCAGTGCATACCCCCGGAAGGTGGTTCATTCACATCCACTGCAATGCCGACTTGCCGTGGAGAAGAGGACCCACCCGCAGGGCCTCTCTGAATGCCCAAACAGAATCAGGACTGAGATCGCCTCATTTCTGTCCCCGGCGAGGGGGGGCGGGGGAACCTGAGGGGTCAAGGTACTCACCGGACTCCACCCTCCATCTGCTGTCATCTGGAAAAGGTGGATCCAAAAGAGCTCAGACTTAAAAACAGACATCTCTCCAGTGGCCCAAGCCAGGGAGAGCAGCCTGAGTGGGATGCAACAGTAACCTCTGACGGAGAATAAAAGGGGAAGTGGTAGAAAATGCCTCCAGGCTTCCATGGCGGGTGGAGACGTCTGCTTCGCTGTGTGACGCAAGGACCGAGGCCGGCCTGCCCAAGTGGGGTCTGCCCCGCCGGACCGTGAGCAGCCTCAGTGAACACTTGCTGACGGGGACCGGCAGAGGCAAGGAGCAGCTTCCGCCAGCTTTTGCTCTGCCCTGGTCTCCCCTGCTGCACGTGAGCTGTTGATGGGGGTTCTCTGTCCCAGGCGGCAGCTCTCCCTCAGGAGCCCTCTATGATTGGCAAAGGGGCTGCTGGGCTGTTTGGCCCCAAGACCGGCCTCTCCAGCTCCAGGGTGCCCCAGGGAGATGAGAGATGAGGGGATGGGACTTTATGAAGCGGTCACCCCCATCCCAGCAGCTCCCGAGGCTCCACCATCAGAGACAAGCTGACTTACAATAATGACTTTATTTTAACATATTTAATTACAGACATAAAAGAGCCGGGAAGGGGGTGAGCCCCAGCCTAGCCCTGCCCTGCGGCTGCCAGGAGCGGGTGAGGTGCAGGTGAGGCCTCCCTGATGACCCTCCTTCCAGGGGTCTTCCTATGGCGGGGACCTATTGCTTTAGCAGAGGAGGGGCCACGCAAGCAAGGGGACGGGGAAGCCTCTGGGCCCCGCCCCCCCCGGCAGTGCTGGCCTCCCTCCAGAATGCCCGCTCGGTGCCCCACCCTCCGCCTCTCCACCTCCTTCTTCTTTGTCCAGGGAGCAGACCATCTGGCCAGCCCCCCACCCCCTCTGCAAACCTAAAGGGGAATAAATACAAACTTTACAAAGTAAAAGGGGGGTCCAACGTTGCCCTGGGCCGGGCCTGGGGTCGGATGGGGAGCAGGGGCCCTGCCACGTGGGCCTCACATCATCCCTAACTGCAGCAGCGTGCTGGCGTAGGCCATGGGCTTGACGTCGGGATGAGGCTGAGAAACCAGAGGCACACAGGTTAGACACGGACAGAAATGGGCCGGCGCGTGGAGGAGGGTCTTCTGAGCACCAGATGCAGAAACCAGCCCTACCCCTGAGAGCCGTTATGCACTCATAAGAGCCTCTTCCCCCTGGGGCCCAGGCCAGGGAGAGCAAGGGACCCAAGGGAGTGACTCACCACTGCTGTGAACTGGTGGAACTGGGGCCGCAGGTCAGAGCCCCGGAGGTGGATGTAGGCAGCTTTGTTCCCCATCTGGTCGCTGCGGGGACAAGGGCAGAGGGGCCAGTGCGGTCCATCAGAGGCTGGGTGGGCCTGGGGCATCAAGGAGGAGGAGGAGCAGGGAGAGGGAGGGAGAAGAGCCCTGGACAGAGTCAAGGACACAGACGGACAGAGAGGCTGACCAGGCAAGAGAGAGGAATCCAGGTGAAGAGGGGCCCAGGGGGCCCAGGCAGAAGGAGTGGGGATGAGGGGGGAGAGAGGGCCACGTGGGAGCCGGGGGCGGGGAGAAGAGGGCCCAGGGAGCAGGGCCGGCAGAGGGCCTTCCTGACAGGATGGGCAGAGGGCACGGGCAGCCCCACAGAGGCAGGACTCTTGCCAAAACCTGGTCTCCAGGCTGACCATGCCCTGGCTCTAGTCAACAGGAAACACAGGGGACAGCGGAACGTGGTGTCTGGCCACCTGGGGATGGAACGGCCAGAGCACAAGAGACTCTGGTTTCTTCAACCAAAAACCAGCAAGGGGGAGGGCGAGAAGAACAGGCAACTCGAAGATCAGGAGACTGAAAACGTGGCCCTTGTTTGGGTCCTGCTTGGAAGAAATCGACTGAAATGAGACATTGATGAGAGACATGGGGAAATGGAACTCTGGCTGGGTTCAGGTGACCTCTTTTGAAGGTGTGACAGCGGTATCACAGTTACATACAGAAAAGAAGAGTTCCTTCTTTCAGAAATATACTAGGGCAACAACGGGTAGAAGAGAGAATGCCTGGGTTTGCTTTACAATAGCCCACGGCAGGGGTAGGGGTGGTGAGAGCTGGTAACTGCTGAACCTGGGTGACAGGTACGTGGGCGTTCATCACACTATTTTATCTACTCGTATGCATCCTGGGAATTTTCTATCACAAAAAGTTAAAAAAAGAAAACCACCAGTGGGCGGAGAAGACAGGCCCAGATGGGTGGGGCAGGCGGGGACGTACCAGTAGTTGGGGGCAGAGAAGACGGTGACGCAGCGGCCGCCGTGCGCCACCTCATAGCCCTCGGCCTTGACCTCGTGGCTACGGATGATGTAGTCCAGGCTGTTCTCCTCCAGGAAGGCCTTGGTGACGTCAGGCCCGAACTGGCAACTCACACCCCGCTTGCTGACTGAGCGCCCGTTCTGGGGAGACAGGGAGCTCAGGGTGCCTGCTGCCCCTCCAGCCCGCCCGCTCTGCCCACAGCCCGCACCTGCCGGCCACGGCCCCGGGCAGACTGACCTGCGGCTGCGGGTCCGACCAGAGCAGGTCGCACATGGGACCTGGAAGGGAGCAGAGGGGAGCGTCGGGACCTGACGGAGGGCAGACGAGGGGCCATCCACCGCGGAGCGGGCGTGGGGCACGTGGGACAGGACCCTGAGCCGCTGCCCGCCTCCCCGGGACCAGACCCCATTCAATCCGTTAGGGCCCCGAAGCTGGAGGGAGCGTTTTTTTGTTTGTTTGTTTTAGCCGCACCACACAGCATGCAGGATCATAGCTCCCCCACCAGGGATGGAACCCAAGCCCCCTACAGTGGAGCGCGGAGTCCCAACCACTGGACCGCCCTGGGGCCAGGAAGTCCCTGGGGGGAGTTTTTAACACTGCGGTTCTGACCAGGCCCCTCTGTTGCTCAAGCCTCTGGGGCTCCCACTGCCCTAGGAACAAAGACCAAGCTCTCCACCCGGACCTGTGAGGCCGGACAGGGTCTGGCCTCATCGGCCCCTCCGCGCCCCACGCTTGCCCGGCCGCACTCCTGCGAGAAGGCACCTCCTCCTCCCGCCCCGTCGGCGTTCGCGTGGTGCCCCCAGGAGGCCCTCCCACGGCCCGCTACCTCCCCACTCCACCCACACCCTCTCCCCACAGCTGTGTGCGGTTAACACTCCGCTGTCTGTCCCCATCACGTCACTCCAGGGGCAGCCGGTGAACTCACAAATAAATAAATAAATGACCGCTGTGTGCTGCGGACACTCATGCTCCCCGGCCAGCACTGCCTCACGAGGGAGGTGCACTGACCCAAGTTACAGGTCAGGAAACGGAGGCTCAGCCTTGCCGTCTCTTGCCGAGGGCGCAAAGCCCATCTGGGGCAGGGCTGGAGCCCCCGAGCCCCAGGAGGGAGGGGCTGTCCCCAGCCTTCCCCAGTCACCTGAATCTGGGGGCTGCCGACTCCGCTCGATCTTCCTGATGTCATCCAGGGTGACGCCGTCTTCACTGAACAAGCCCCCGTGCATGATCTGGGGTTCAGGAGGGAACAGCAGCGTGAGGGCAGGGGCCAGCCACACCCCAACCCTCTGACTCGCTGCACCGCGTGGCGGCGGCGGCGGCGGGCCTGCCTCACCAGCACTTTGCCGTTGATACACTGGGCCAGCGGGAGCCACTCGAACACCTCGCTGAAGAGCTCGTACATCTGGGCTGTGTACTTGGCCTTCACCTCACCCTCAAAGCCGTAGATCTGGTTCATGTTGTCCGTCTCATGGTTGCCTGGCCGACAGCAGGACAAAGAGAAACCTCAGCACCGCTGGGCGCCCTCTGGCTCAGACCCCGGCCGAGGCCGAGGAGGACAGGCCGGTGGCCCCAAGCCAATGGCACCCACAAAGCAGCTCACTGGTCCCTCCCAGAAACCCGGCGGGGTGGAGACAGTTCTCAGTCCCCTTTCTAGAGGGGCAAACGGGCTGAGAAGGCACATGGCCACAAGGCCCAGGCCTGCACTGATCATCACGGAGTGGGTGAGGCCTGGGTTCAGCCCTGGCCCCGACCCCAAGTGACCAGAGGCGTGTCCCTTGCCCCAGTGAGCCTTGGGCTCCTTTTTGAAGGACTTGCCGTACGTTTCCGGCTGGAAGTACCAAGGAGGGGGAGGTATTGACAAAAAAGAGGTCCCCTGCAGAATGCCTGCTGTGGGCCAGCCCCACGCCGTGCTCTTATCTTCCCACCCGCAACCTCATTCCTCCCTCCTGGGGCTTGGGGGAGACAAGGAAGTTGCCAGGCCCCCACTGAGCATCTGCCACATGCCAGGTCCTGTTGCAAGAACTCCCCGAACCTGGCTGTGAACCTGCCCGGTGTCAGCACTCATGCCCCCAGGAGCCCCCAACCCAGCCCGCTGCCCTCACTTCCTCCTGGTTCTCCTCCTCTCCTGGCTGCATCTCCCGCTCAGCGCCCCACCTCTCAGCGGGCAGGTCCTCCGCCGGCGGCCCTCACTCCCTGCTGAGCTCATTCTGCCCAATACCACATGTACGCTGAGGAACCCACACTTCACAGCCCCCCGGGTGCCCCCAGGCATCTCCTCTCAGCCTCACAGCCACGTCCAGAGCCAAGCTGCCCATCTTCCAGCCCACACCCTGCTCTTCCTGTCCCCCCGTCTGTCAGTGGCAGCCACAGGCCTCCAGATGCTCCAGTCAAAACCTTGGAGTACCCCCTTTGACCCCTTCTTTCTCTCACACCCTCATCCAGCCCACTGGCAAACACTCTGGGTTCTTTGAAAAGTGAGCCCCAATCCAACCACTGTTCCCACCCGGGTCCAGCCACCACCAGTCTCCCTGCTCCCACTCTCAGCCCTTGGCTTGTTCCCCACACGGAGGCCCAAGGGATCCTCTTAACACCAGAGAGAGCTCCTGACCCTCCTCTGATCAGAGCCTTCCCATGACCAAGTCCTCACCGGGGCCCACAGAGCTCCATTAACGTGATGCCGCTGCACAGTGCACAACCTGCCCGACCTTACAGGGCAGGCCCGTGCATGATCTCAGTGAAGACACAAAACAAACACAACTGCAACTGGTATCCCCACTTCTTAGATAAGAAATGGGAGGCTCACAGAGGAAAAAGCGAGGGCTCTGCCCAGGTCCCCACACTGACCCCAGACCCTGCTGCCTTCCAGCTCACCTCGAAGAAGGTGAAAGTGATCAGGGTACAGGAGCTTAAAGCCGAAAAGGGTGAGGATCACTTCTACAGAGAAGGAGCCGCGGTCCACGAAGTCGCCATTAAATATCTGCCCTGCTAAGGAAAACAAGGGTGGGGGGGAGTGCTCCCTCCTTAGCCCCTCCACACCCCGGCTCCTGTCGGCACTGCCCTGGGGTCGAGAATGCCAGCAGGGCTTGGGGCATCTGGGCTTTCGTCTCTCCTCACTGTGTGGGTCTGGCCCAGCAGCTTGGCCTCTCTGAGCCTTGGGGTGGTAGTAAGGTCTCCAACCTCGTCTGCTCCTCAGGGAAACTGATGGCAGAGGGGGAGACCCCAGGTGGTCAGCCGGCTTCAGCTCTCCCCCCAATACAGGCCCAAAGCCACAGGGCAAATGGGACACAGGCCCTCCCACCCGACACTGCATAGGCCTGGTAGCCCCACCCAGTGGCCATTCATCAGGCAATTATAACATCAGCAAATACTTATTCAGCATGGACCGTGGGCCACTGAGCATGTCACAGGTATTAACACACTATTCCTCTCAGTAGCCTGATGAGGGAAGCCCACTTTACCACTATCTCTTCTCCCCATTTTACAAACAAGGAACCCGAGGAACTGCGAGGTGAAGTGACCTGCCACAGCCATAGCTGGAAAACGGCACAGCCAAGAGGGAAGCCAGGTGTGGGCAGGGCCAGGCGCCCCACGTATATGCTCTTGTACCACACACATCCAGCCCTGTTTCAAGCCGGGGAGAAGCTGGGGCTCGGACACCCTGGCCACCTGCCCAGGTCACACAGCAGGCGGGGACTGGCCCTGGCCTGTCTGGCCCCAGAGCCCAGAGCGCAAGGCCGCCGGCCGCTCCACTCCAGCTCAGTGCCAGAGCAAGCACTCAGGCCTCTCCCTTCTCAGGCTCACGCCTGCTTCCCAGGCAGGGGTTCCTCTCCCTCCTGCACCCCACACCCTTCCGAGGAAGGATACGTAGGGGTTGGTGTCCGAGGGTAAACCGTTGAGCTCAAATATGTTGAGGAGGTCATAGAACTGGCCGTGGGTGTCCCCGCACACTGTAATCTTCTCTGTCTGGAAGAAAAGAGGCCACCGGAGAGGGAGGGGCCCAGAGAGAGATGTGGGGAGGGGGCAGGGGGGAGGGGAGGGGTGAGAGGTCACAGCAGACCGAGAAGAACCATGCAAAACACACAGGCGGAAGGCACAGCAATGAAGAGGGGAGGAGAGAGACAGCCAGGAGGAGAGAGACAGGGTGGGGGAGGAGGGCAGACATCAGGGAGAGAGAAGGCAGACCAAGCCCGGTGGGTCTGTGAGTTTCTGAGCTCCGTGGCCCCTCCCCAGCCAGGGAGCCACCCGCCCCGGCCCGCCCGCCCGCACACTGCCCCCAGCACGCACCTCTTTGAGCGTGGTCTCCACGAGTGTGTTCAGCTTGGAGAGGACCTCTTTGACCTGTACCAGAATCTGGAAGGCAAGGCAGGCTGTGAGTGGGGCCAGCTGGAGGGCCTGCCGTCCACCCCAGCCCAAGAGAGACTGTACTGGCCAGGAGACGCTGCTGGGCTGGGGGTGAGGGAGAGGCGGGGAGAGGAGAGGAAGGGGCAGGGGAGGTCTGGCCGCGCGGGTGCTGGCCGGGAACAGAGGCGGCCCCCAAGCTGTGACCCGAGTGTCCTATGCGGCATTTAAACATCAGGATTATTTAATGGGAAAACCTAGATTCTTGGTTTCTCTTAAAACAGTCAGCATGGATGGACCTAGAGACTGTCATACAGAGTCAAGTAAGTCAGAAAGAGAAAAATAAATACCGTATGCTAACACATATATATGGAATCTAAAAAAAAAAAAAAAAAAAAAAAATTGGTTCTGAAGAACCTAGAGGCAGGACAGGAATAAAGATGCAGACATAGAGAATGGACCTGAGGACACAGGGAGGGGAAAGGGTAAGCTGGGACGAAGTGAGAGAGTGGCATGGACTTATATATACTACCAAATGTAAAATAGATAGCTAGTAGGAAGCAGCCGCATAGCACAGGGAGATCAGCTCTGTGCTTTGTGACCACCTTAGAGGGGTGGGATAGGGAGGGTGGGAGGGAGACGCAAGAGGGAGGAGATATAGGGATATATGTATAGCTGATTCATTTTGTTATAAAGCAGACACTAACACACCACTGTAAAGCAATTATACTCCAATAAAGATGTTAAAAAAAACCCAAAAACAATCAGCATCATGAAGAAACACACAGGATGAAGCCAGATGTGGAACATTTTATAAAACAACTGGCTTGGAAATGTCTAAATGTCAATGTCACGAAAATCTCCCAAAAAGGCTTGAGACTGCTCTAGATGAAAAAAAGGTTAAAAAGGCAGGTCATATGCAGTAATTGATCCTTCAATGGATTCTGGATTTTATTTTTTTATTATTATTATTTTTGGCCACGCCGCACAGCTTGTGGGATTCTTAGCTCCCCAACCAGGGTTTGAACACAGGTCCTCGGCAGTGAAAGCACAGAGTCTTAACCACTGGACTGCCAGGGAATTCCCCGGATTTTGGATTTTTTTTTTTTTTTTTTTTTTTTTTTAAAAGCTAAAAAGAATGTCTGGGGGGAAAAACTGGGGAAAATTAAAATATTTGTCTAGAAGCACATAGTATTAGTTCTTTCAGATTGAAGATGACCTTGACAATGTCATGTACACCTGACAATGTCTGCAGATCTTATGGACAGCCTGTGGACTGTTTGCATTAGTCAGTATTATTGTATTGGTACTAAATTACTAAGGTGGGATGACTACATCATAGTCACGTAGGAGAAGGTCCTGTTTGTAGGGGATACAGATTATGATGCAACTTATTCTCAAATGGTTCAGGAAAAAGAAAAAAGTGTATGTGTATATACACACCCATATACATAGAAAGATGAAGTGAATGTGTCAAAATGTTAACGGTGAACCTAGGTGAAAGGGGTATGATGTTAACCGCACTGTTCTTTTGACTTTTCTGTAGGCTTGACAATTTTCTAAATATAAAGCTGGGAAAACAGAGTGTTAAAGAAAAGAGGAGGGAATTCCTTGGTGGTCCAGTGGTTAGGACTTGGCACTTTCACTGCCAGGGCCTGGGTTCAATCCCTGGTCAGGGAATTAAGAATCCCACAAGCCGCACAGCAGGGCCTGGAAAAAAAAAAAAGGAGATGTCCACTTCAGGTCAGAATGTAAAGAGTTTGTAAAAGACTGTCATTCTTGCCCTAATGACGAGAACAAGCCAAAAAATAAAACAAAAAACCCCCTGAAACATCTGAGAGCAAGGATACAAAGAAACCTAAATTAATCAACCCTTCCCTGGGAGAAAGGGACCGTGAGTGCATTCCTCCTGGCAGCGCGCCAGGAGGGCAAGACCCTTCAAGGCTGAGAAGAGGGGAAGCTGGCAGAACCCTCGTGCCTGCGTGGGCTGGCATTACAGAGCCCCGAGGGGCCCCGCCGCAGAAGGCCTCCGCCCTCGCCCTCGGATTCTCTCCCACGGCCACCCAGAAGGCGAGGCGCAAGGCGGCGTGGTGGAGAGAGGCCATCTGAGGCACAAAAGTGGGGGTGAGACTAAGGGCGGAGCACTCCCCAGCCACCCCATCTTGGCAGCGGGGCTGAAAATCAGAGCGCTTTCCTCCAGTTCCAAAAGCTGGAGACTTTACAGCATAAAGACATCCCTGGGATTTTGCCAGGGCTAAGATCCCAAGCCCTGCTGATGGGAGAGTCCTGATTCCACTCTGAAAACATCTGAAACCGGCGGTGAACTAAGTCCAATAAGACCTGCCCCTAAACTGCAGATGAGGTGGACACAGACCCTCACAATAGCAGCCCGACAGAATCAGGTCCTGCCGTTACCTGAAGGAAAGTTTTGTCTCGGTCGCTACTACTCTTTTTCACAAAATGTCTGGCATACGATAAAAAATTATAAGACGCAGAGAGCACACAACAGAAGCAGACCCAGAGATGGTGGAATATCCAGACAGAGACTTTAAAATAACTATGAAAAAAATGTGTTAAAGGATCTAGCAGAAAAGGTAAATGACATGCATGAACATATGGGGCAGAGAGATGAAAGCTATTGAAAAAAATAACCCAATGGAAATGCCAGAAATAAAGAATTCATCTGCAGGGCGCCCGGCACACCACGGGCTCAGCAAGTGTTCGCTGCCGGTACCACCCTTCTCCTCTCGCGCCCTGTGATGGGGTTCAGGCCCGGCTGTGATGCTATCCTGGGGTCACAGGCGCGTTCAGCCCTCGACAGGGGCGTTACCTGGTAGGCGCATTTCCGGTGCAGTTTCTTCTGGTCCTTGTACCACTGCATGAGCTCTTTCATGAAAGTGATTGTCACTTTGCCGTCCTCAAGCTTGGGTCCGCTGTACTCATCCTCGATGGCTGGTGTGTGAATGGGGGGATGAGAGTCAGAGGCCATGGCCACTGTGAGGGTGGGAAGTGGGGCCTGGCTCCCAGGCATGGGGCAGACACGGCGCTGGACACACAGGTTGAGAGGGGGATGGAGTGAGAGAAGATGCCACTCCCCGGCCGGGTCCTCTCATGGCCCGCTCCTTCCGTTCAGGTCAGCTCAAAGGCCCTCTCCCCGACTTGACTTGACAGCACTTAACACTGTTAACTGACTAGTCAATCCTCTCTCCCCACTAGGACACCAGCTCCAGGAGGGCAGGGACTGTTTTGTTCTCAGCTGTATCCCCAGTGCCTAGAACAGCGGCACCTACTAGGTGCCCAATAACCATCTGTGGAATGAATGACAGACTCAGCTGAGCGCCCAGAGGACCTACGGACAAACCAGACACAGGAGGCCCGTGACGGGTGAATGCAACTGCGGAGGGCAGGGTGGGTGGTACAGCAGGGAAGCTCGCCCGAACCCGGGACCTCCAGCCCCAGCTCTGGACTGTGGAGTCCCCACAAGCGCAGGCGAAGGAGCAACAGGCAGCTTGTGCGGACAGGCACCAGAGGCCCCACTGCGCCCCATCCCCCCGGCGCCCCAGCATGCACTGGGAACAGAGGGCTCAGGCAAAGACGAGGAACGCTCTGGGCCGGGCACAGCGGGGCACCCCGGCCCGACTCACTCATGCTCTCGATGTCGAGCGAGTCCACGACGGAGCGCTTGTGCTCGTCACCTGCGATGGCCCGCTCGAAGGCCTTCTGCTTCACGACCTTGTTGCACTCCTGGTATTTCATCTTGGCATCCTTGTCGTGGGGCTTCACCTTCACCACCTGGGTGCGTGGGTGGGTGAGAGGGGAGGGAAGGAAAGAGGCATCAACACCCAGGCCGGGGTCGGGGCACAGGAGCCACAGGGAGACGGGGACGCCGCGGCTGCCCTCGGCCTGCCTGGCCCGGGGCTTCACGACTGCTGAGCAGAGCAGCCGCGCCGGGTGCACTAGGGGTGCAAGCCTGGGCTCGCTTCACCTCTAGGCCTCGGCCTCTGCATCCCCAAACTGGGCCTGACAGAGCTGCCCACACAGGGCTGCCGGGTGGGTAAACGTGCTAACCCACGCAGATGCTCTTAATAAATCTTAGCTCTGACCATCATCAAAATAAAACTGGCCCCGCTTCAGCTTCCTCATTGGAATCAGAGCGGGCTGAGGTGCACTTTACTGATACCGTTACAGTCAATACCAAGGGGGGTGGGATTGACAGGAAAGGGTGGGCTGGATCCAAAGTCATAATTTACAGCCCAGACTCATCTGAAGCGGCAATGACTTGCTGGATAACCTGGACTCGCTGAGCCTAAGTTTTCTCATCTGCAAGATGGGGGAGATGACAGGCTCCACCTGCCAGGGCTGTTGGGGGTGATACACAGGGCCTGGCATGCAGCCTGGGCTCTGCGGGCAGCAGCGGGCACCTAGTGGTGATGTGGCCCTTGTTCAACCTTGGGTGCTGGGGAGACCCAGGACAAGTGAGTTCCCTCAGTTTCCTCCTGTGTAAGGTAGAGGTGACAGTGCATCTACCCTAGGGGGCTGGGAGGACTAAACAAGTGAACACTTGTGAAGTGTGTGCAGCGGTGCCAGGCGGGAGTCAAGTCCACATTAGCGCAGGCTGCTCTTCACGGCCCCCTTTCGTGGGCTGCTGCATTCATTAAACAAGATCGTATGGAGGAAGCAGCAGGCACACGGCTTTGGGACACGTTTAGTTCTCAGGAAAAGGAGCCTGTCCTCTCCTCTCTCCCTACCTTCTATCCCGCTTCCTACAAACTCTGATCCTCCAAGCTGAGAGGCAGGCAGGGCTGCATTCAGATCCCAGCTCTGCTACTTACTTGCTGGGTGACCCTGGGCAAGTGAATTCACCCCTCTGAGCCTCAGTTTAGTTATCTGTAACTGTTCCTGCAATTATTAGTGGACCCTGCTTGACCTGCGCACCCTGTTGGCCTCCCCAGGAGCGGACTCCCACAGCTCCTGTGTCGGGGGGCAGAAAGGGGGGTGCCAGGGCTGGCCCTCAAGGGCAGGGATGCCCCCCGGTGGAAAGCCTGGCAGAGTGAGTCAGAAGCCTGGGAAAAGGTATCTGCTAATAACCCCTGAGGGTCGGTGTGGCTCACGCCCCTGAGAATGGGTGTGCAGGCCAGGCGGTGGGGCAGGAAGCTGGTTCGGGGCAGGCTCAGGCTAAGGCACCCTGCCAGGCAGCTCCACCCGGGGTAGGGGTGCGGTGCCAGACTTGGGAGAAAGGCAGCACCAGACCTTCCCTGGAGTCCTCCCCACCAAGGAGACCTTACGAGTCCACACCCCAGGACGAAGTCCAAACCACCACTGGGCCTGGCCCACAGAGGCCCGCCCACCCCTCCACGTTCCCTGTTTGCCCAGCACTACCAGCCAGACCAAACTCCCAAGTCCCCAAGTGCGCCAGCTCCTTCTCACCTCCAGGCCTTGTACAGGCTGCCCCCGGCCCAGAACACCTCATTTCTACCTCCAGTGACTTTCTAGCCCCTCCTCCTCCTCCAGGTCTCAGCTCCCCTTTCCCCTCTCCCCCAGGCTGGGTCAGGCACCCCCTCTGGGCTCACACAGGGCCCTGGGCTCCCCCCGTCCGCCCCAGCCCTGAGCACTGCTGGAGACGAGTCTGCCTCCCCACTGGAAGGCGGCCATGGCCATGAGGGCAGAGCTGAGGCGGTGTCCCAGCTGTGAACGAATGCCCGGAGTGGATGGATGCCCCACTAAGCATCCCCTCTGAGCCACTACCCTGCTCTCAGAGAGCTCACAGGCTGGGGTGCGGGATGCAGGCAGACACCGACGACCCCGGGAGTAAAGGGGCGGCAGCAGCGACAGCACACAGCTAAGTGTTCCAACACTCACCATGTGCCTGACGCTGTAAGTGATTACCTTGCTCACTGTATCCTTAGAGCAGCTCTATGTGATGTTATCACATCTCCATTTGACAGATTAGGAAGCTGAGGCCCAGAGAGATGAGGGCACTGACCCGAGAAGCCAGGATTCAGTTCTCTCCCTGCTTAAGGTCCTGCTCCCCCAGGCACGCTGGGATGTGCTCCCCCCCCACCGCTGCCACCGTCCCCACAGTGCCCCGCACGCCCTCCAGGGACACACCGCCGTGGTCACGAGTGCAGGCTCTGGGGCCAGGCCTCCAGGGTCTGCATCCAGGCCTTCCAGGGCAGGCAGCCCTACCTCTCCAGCCTCCCTTAGCTTCTAGAAAGCGAGGGAGGCTGGAGAGGTGGAGGGTGGCTGTGAGAATTTAACATCAGGCCCATCGCAGGGCCCAGCAGCGAGCGAGTGCCTGTTCCAGGGCCTGGGGCTGCTGCGACTGCTCCTATAACTGGCTGCCTGGCTGGGAAAGGGAAGTGACCCTGCCAGCCTCCCGCTCCTGGGGAAGGTCGTTTGCTCCAGGTTGGAGGGGCCTAGTGGGTCCCAAGGCCTGTTGGGTCAGAACTGAATGCTGGACTTTTCTTTAAAAAGTGGGATCTGGGTTGTATCCGTGTCAGTATCCAGATTCTGATAGTGATGCCAGATATGTCACTGGGGAAAACGGGGAGAGTGGGATCTCTGTATTACTTCTTACGGCTGCGTGTGAAGCTACAACGCTCTCAAAATAAAAAGTTGCTTTTAAAAAGTGGTATTTTCAGCTGGGAGTATTCACAGGCAGTAACAACAATGACTCGAATCAATGAAACGATGACATAGGCTTGTGATCCCCACGTGAAGCCATGGGGGCTGCGCGTGTTTGGGAATTGGGAACTCTTCGGATTTGAGAAAGGTGACACAGTGCACCCACGTGCTCTATGTTACAGGACACCTCCAGCAAGTCCGGGTGGCACCTGGTAACCACACACACTCCCGTTTCTGCAGTGAAACTTCTAGTCGCACTACATGGGGGCAAACAAGACCATCAACGGCCTATTAGTTCAGGTCAGATTTTGCCACCAAATGAGTTGCCCAAACTTACCAGACTATTTTTCACAACGGCTCGGGTTTAGAACTGAGGTGAAGGACTGTAGTCTGGGAGCAAAAGCTGACTTCAGGGGACCCACATGACAACGTGTGGCGGGCCATTATGATTATTTCCAACGCAGAGGTGATGGGATGCAGCCCAGAGAGAGGCCGTGCCTGCCTGTGGCACACGGGCAACCAAGGAAGCCAGGGGTCTGGGGGAGGCAGTGGGAAGCAGGACACTAGGGTTTTCACCCCACGGGTCGAGACCCTCCAGTGAATTCATCTAGGAGGTCACACCAACATTCCTTCCATAATAAATCAGAGTGAGACCATCGGAGTACGCTGCCTGAGCTCAGGGCGATGATTATGTCAACAAGTCTGGGACCAGGCTGTCCCTTCCTGGCTGCGGGACCTTGGGGCAGTGACTACTCTCTGGGCCTCGGTCTTCTCACCTGTAAATCAGGGATAGTAAGAGTCCCCACTGCGTAGGGTTGTCATGAAGATCACATGAGTTACCACAGCACGAAGGTCACCAGCGCGCCCGGCCCCTGAGAGCGCTGTGTCAGGTGTCAGCTGTGACCGTTCCTGTTACTATCATACGTCCATACCTTAGTGGGACGGGCGTTCGTACAGGCTAGCGAGGCAAAACGCATTGCTAACTGACTGTGCTGGGCTATGCTGTAAGAAGAAACCCAAATGCAAACCATATTACAAACCAAACCCCAAAAATCCCAGGAGAGGGTGAGGAGTGCTGAAGGAGTCCCCCAGATCCGGCCCGGGCCCGTGTGACTCACCACCTGAGTTCCAGCCACAGACGGGAAAGAACACAGGTGGAATCTTCTGAGAAGAGGACCCAATAAGGGGGCGGGGAATCCTGGAGCCAGAGTCCCCCGGAAAGGATGAGCTTGGAGATGAGGGGCGTTGGTGAGGGGATTCAACATGGACCCATGGAAAGGGGAGATCAGTTCCTGCCCTGGAGGGAGAGCAGAAGAGAGATGCCCCCACCCCCCCGCCCCCTAACAAGGCCCTGTGCCTGCACACAGCCCTTCCTGGGGGCTGCAGGCTCTTCCCCAGACACCCCCAGGAGAAAGCGCACACAGTACTGAGCAGGGGCAGGCCCTACTCTGAACGTACTACTCTTGCCGAATCCTCACAAGGCCACTGAGGCAGGCTCTGCTGTTCTCTTCCGTTTACAGATGAGGACACTGAGGCCGAAGATCCAAAGCTCTCAGAGATACACAGCTCATAGCCGGGCGTCCTGACCGCGGAGCCGGTGCCTCCAGCCCCTGCATGAGTGACCTTCAGAACTTGAGACTATGACTCACAGTAAGAAATAGATATTTTATCAAATCTAATACACATCCGTATTCACATAAATGAAAAATACTCTTTCACAAATATATACGTACTTCCTCCAAACAATGAACTGCTGTCTTCTCTATTCTATTTGATGAAGACAGAAGTGCTGGTCTCAAACTGTTACACTGACTTCACGGCCCACTAACCATTACAAGCATGGACTATGGGTTCAAGTCTCAGCCCTGCCACTTCGCTGCTGGGTGACCTTGGAGGAGGGACCTCCTCTCTCTAGACCTCTTTTTCCTTCTTGTAAAATGGATTGAACGCATTTTCCTTCTTGTAAAAAGCATGTCAAGAGCTCACAGCAGAGTTAGGCCCACAGTGAGTACGCAGGTGAGGAAACTGAGGCTGAGAAAAGAAAGGTCCTTCACCTGAGGGCCCAGGCTGCTGTGAGACAGAGCCTCAGGCTCTTTGTTTAACCAAGGTCACATCTTGGTTCTGCCTCCAAGGATGCCATGATTTAAGAGGGGGCCTGGGCACATCCTCCGTGAAACTCCAGCATCTCACAAGATAGCCCTGGAGGTAGAGACTCTGGATGGGGAGCCACCCCAGGGCCCAGCCCCTCTGCCCTGCACCCAGAGTCTGATGAAACGTGTCAGAAAGGACGGCCTGCAGGCGGGCAGCTGGCCCAGGCGGGCAAGGATCTCAGGCTCGTGCAGGGGCTCCCCAGGGCTGCTGGCAGAGCCCTCACAGGGAAATGGGCCGTGATCCAGCCCCCAGGGCATCCGCAAGGCCCGGGAGAAAACTCAGATGCAGTTATGTCCATAAGACAGCTGCAAGTGACCTCTCAGCCTCATGGAATATGCGGGGCGAGGCCCCAGTCTGGGTCAGAGCTGTGCCGCAGACCTGTGCTTGGGGTTCCTCTCATCTCCTGCCCCCTCCCATCTCCTCCAGGCCCCTCCCCCCATTTGGGGACCTGCAGGAAAGCCCTGCCCCCATCCAACCCCACCTGTCTTCCGGGTTACTCATTACTGAGCCCTCCAGCCCTATGATCTTTACACACACCACTTCACCAGAGCCCAACAGCCGCCCCGGAGGTGGCCACTCCTCTTGTCACCATTCTCCAAATGAGGACGCCAAGGGCCAAGGGAGCGGTTTGGCTGGGGAGCGGCCTGGGAGCCCACGCTTGCAAGGGCTCGGTTCTGCTGCTCCTTCCTCCGTCCTCCTCCCGGGGGGGTCACCCCAGCCCCCTCCTCCATTCCGCCCCTCAGTCTCTGAATTATCTCCTCCTCCAGGCCTCTGCCCCGCCCTGACACAGGCGCCCCAGGCCCAGCGCCTGGCTCGAGCCTGCACTTGGCCTGACAGCCGCCCTCCTCTCGGGGCCAGCAGCCAGCCCCAACCGTCTGACCTGGCTCCCTCCAACTGCAGCCTGTGGCTCTCAGCCTCCCCTGTCGCCTCTCCCGACACAACAGAAGCTGCTCAGAGTGCGTGACGAATGAAATGAAAGGAGGGAGTGCCGGGTGCGTTACGGGGAGGGGGGCAGAATGATCATTCATTCAACGAACACTAAGCCCCTGCTGGATGCCAAGCACCACCCCAATGACCAGAATAAACAAAACCCCTACTCTCAAGGAGCGACTCTCTCGAGTGGGGAAAGACGCAGGCCGGAGGGCTGGGCTGCCTGCGTTCAGACCCCAGCTCTGCCGCTCGCCTGCTGCGTGCTGGTGGGCAGGGGACTTGAGCCTTCTGGGCCTCAGTCACCCCATCTGTACGATGGGAGTAATCACAGTTCCCACCTCGCAGGGCTGCCGCACAAGTCACTCGGCCAGCTGACGAGAAGGGTATAGAGCATGCCTGGCACGAAGGCGTGTGCTCTGGGAGTCCTTACCACTACCGTTATCATCAGAGCACTTACAGTGATGGGGTGGCAGATGAGCGAGTGAACTGGTGAATTCTTGCCGTCCTCTAGGTCCCCTCCCTTGTCACCTCGTTAAAACACATCCCCCGTTTGCTGTCCCTCTACAGCATATCACCCTAGTCTATTTTCTCCCAGGCCCATATCCTCACCTGCAACGATTCTGTGTACCCGCACAATGACGGGTTTGTTTTTTGCCCTCCTCCGAATTATAAGCTCCACCAGAAGAGCTGTGTGCCTCTTGTTCACCAACAATAACAGCAACAATTATCATAATACTTAATTATTACAGAACAGCCCTTAGCATGACTACATGCTAGGGGCTGTTCTAAACACTTGGAAAGCAGAGGCTCATTTATTCCTCATGGCAACCCTGAGAGGTAGGTCTTACTGTCCTCCCATTTCACAGATGTGGGAAAGAAGGCACAGAGAGGCCAGGCAACTTGTCCCAGGTCACCAGGCAACGATGGCAGAGCTGGGCTACGAGCCCGGCTGGCATCTGTTGGATGAGCAAGCGGTGGGTAAACGTGTGAATGGCCTCCGCAGACCTTCCCCGTCTAGTCCAGCCGCACACCCAGAGGCCGTCCTCCCCCAGCCCGCCCCGCCCGGCCCTCAGCATCCACCCGGCTCAGAAGCTGGGAGCTGGCTCGCCCCCCGAGGCCCGGCTCACCGTCTCGTAGTCGCGCAGGGCGGCCCGGAACTTGCCCAGTGCCATGTTGCTGGCGGCCCGGCGGTAGTAGCCCTTGATGTACCTCTTGTCCATCTCGATGGCCCGCGTGGCGTCGGCCAGCGCGTAGCCATAGCACTCAGTGCGCAGGTAGGCCAGGCTGCGGTTGCCATAGTAGATGGCATTGCTGGGGCTCAGCTCGATGGCCTGGCTGTAGAACTTGATCGCGTTCTCGTAGTCCTTGGCTGTGAAGATGAAGGAGGAGAAGCATGAGGCAAGGCTGGCACCGCCCAGCCAGAAGAGGCCCCTAGGCTGGGTACTCGCCCAGTCCCCCAATTTACAGATGGGGAAACTGAGGTCCACAGCTGAGCTCAGAAACGTCTCTTCAGCCCACCCTCCTTCCCTGTCCTGACTTGTCCCACCCTAGCACAGGCCTTGTCTCCTCAGGCCCAAATCCCTAAGACCCCAAATCACTTCCACACACCCATCCACCCAACCATCACCCCCCCCCCAAGGCCCCAGGTGGACAATACTTCTTCCAGGACTTCAGGAGGGTCTTACTGAATGTTCCCCATGGCCCGGAGAGGATATGTTACTGAGTGCCAGACCTGAGCTGTGAACCAGCAAATGTGAGTCTGCCCTGAGCCCCTTGGTTGTCCAGCCCCCCAAAGCAAGTAAACAAGCCCGAAGAGGGGCTCTAGTAGGAGAATAGGAAGTGGGAAAGGAAAAGGAACCTACTTAGGTCTCAAGAAGGGGACATTTCAGCAGAGACCCAAAGGAAGTGACAAACCAGACCAGAGGAAGAGCTTTCCCAACAGAAGGAACAGCAGGTGCAAAGGCCCTGGGGGGGTGGGGGGAAGGGGTGACAGAGCATTATGTTTTAGGACCAGCAAGAGGGTGGTGTGGCTGGGGTGGAGTGAGCTGGGGGAGGGCAGGAGATGAGGGCAGGGAGGCTGGCAGGACAGATCCCAAAGACCACAGCCAGAGCTGGGTGTGGACATCAATGTTCTAAGTGTGGAGTGACAGGAGGTGACATTTGGCCAAGGGGAAAGGTCAATTTTATTTGAAATGAGCTACGGCCATGCCTTGCACGTTACATCTCGGCCCGTGGAATCCTCACATCCCCACGGCATAAGCACCGTCTGGTGCTCACTTTACAGCAAGCCACAGAGGTCTTGTTCAAGGTCAAACACTCAGTTTGTATCTGCAGAGCTGTCTTGGGCCCCGCCCGTGTGGCCATTCAACAGGCAGGAGACCAAAGCTAGGAGGTGTGCCCGAACTGCGGGGGCCATGATGTGCCAGGTGCCACGTGGGGCTCTTGGTACCTGAGTCACCTCACTGAACCCTCACGGCAACCCTGAGGACAGCTGCATTAGCCCCATTTTCCAGACGAGGCTCTAAGAGGGAAACCCCATCACACAAAGTGGCAGGCAGGAATTCTGAGCCAGGCCAAGACCCAAATGCTCCCACTCTCATCCTCCATACCAGGTGGCCTCTCAGTGGGAGCCTGGCATAGAGACAGGCACAGACAGAGGGGCAGGTAGCCTGGGCCCAATCCCTGGCTGCACTCCTTACTAGCTGTGTGTCCTTGGGCAACTTACGTGCCCACTCTGGTCTAAAGTTTCGGAGAGTCCTCCAGACACTGAGCCTAAAATGAAAATTCCTGCCCTAACTCCCACTATTCTTTTCTCCAGAGCCATCTGATAAACCATGGCTTTCCTTTGTTTTGTTTGCTTATAATCCATCGTCGCAATTTGAAGCTAAGCCCCATAAGGGCAGGGGCCCTGTTTGTCTTACTTCTTTGAACCCTTGCCCTGTCTGAGGACACAGCAGCCCCCAGCCCTGCCCTCCTGGGGCACACAGTCCAGTTGGGGGGTGGGAGTGACACAGCACACACAGATCCACCCCCAGAGTGTTTACAGCTGGGGCAACCCAGAGGGGATGCTGGAGCTGAGACCTGGAGGAGGAGAAAGAGTGAGTCAGGTGAAAAGAATGGAAGAAGAGGATTCCAGGCTCCATGAATGGTTCCTGAATGAAGGAAGGAAGGAATGAAAGAAAGAGAAAGACAGGACACACCTACACTAGAGAAAGAAGTCAGGTGCTGGGAGATGCCAGGAACAATATAACAGCGATTCCTTCTGCAGGCTAACGTCTGGCAATCTTTCAAATGGCTCGCATGTCACCTCCTTTGGGAAGCCTTCCTTGACACCCAGGCTGGGTCAGGCGCCTCTCCGGCTGCCTCGGCCCCTGGGCTCCCCTATCCCAGCCCTGCCCCCTCTGGGTAGTCACCGTTAGGCGATGGGTGTGTCCCCCAGGATGGTGAGCGCTGGAGGGCAGGCCCAGGACTTCCCAGAAACACGCAAGGGCAGAACCAGGCAGCCCGAGTCTGACTGACCCTCCCTGGAACACCAACACCTTCGAGGGCTCCTTCCAGCCTCCCGGCTGGGCTCCAGAGGCCGACTGGCCAGCGCTCTTGCCGGGCCGTTCGGCATGGGGTGGGGAGCCTGGTGTCTCGGAGCCTGACATCTGGCTCTGAGGATCCCGACCACGAGACGTTGGGCAGACAGCCTCCCCTCTCTCAGACTCAGCTTGCTCATCTGAACTGCCTCATGGGCTGCTTGTGAGGGTTAAAGGAACTCCTGGATGAAATGTGGCTACAGCAGAGAAAAAGGTCAGCAGAAGCTTGTAAAAGAAGTGAATAAATGAGACTAAATGAAAGGAAGAAGAGACTAGAGCAGAGGAAACAGGAGGGGCCTGTGCTTCACACAGCTACCCAGTGGCACCAGATCCCAGCCCTGCTCTATGTGCTCGACAAATATGAGCGCATTTAATCCTCAAGAGAGGCCCCATTTTAGAGGAGGAAACTGAGGCACAGAGAAGTAAAGGTTTGCCCAGGGGTCACACAGCAGGTAAGAGGAAGAAACAAGATTTGAACCCAGGCAGGCTGAGCTCTTAAGCCTGTCTACAAACTCTTAGACTCAGAGGCCTCCTGGGGGGTCAAATAGAACCCCTCTCTTTTTACAGAAGGGGGTGGGGGGCAATGAGGCCCAGAAAGAGGGGAAGAGAGCTGAACAACATTGGGGATCAGGCTCTGCGCCACCAGGGCCTCTGGAATGGGCCTGAGGTCACAGAAGTGATCCAGCCATGCTGGCGGGGGCGGGGGGCCTGGGGCCCCTCTTCTCCCACCATGTTGAGCCCCTGGGGCCCCTCTTCCCCCACTGGGGCCAGGACGGCTCCAGGTGAGGCTGTGGGTAAGGACTCTGGACGTGGGTGCCAAGCACGT
The DNA here is from genome assembly GCF_028564815.1 of Eubalaena glacialis. NCBI lineage: Eukaryota > Metazoa > Chordata > Mammalia > Artiodactyla > Balaenidae > Eubalaena > Eubalaena glacialis. Next base: position 60,642,357 of record NC_083733.1, on the reverse strand, counting down.
GGTGAGGAAGGGGGATATCCGGGCTGTGCTGCTCACACACTCTGACCTTGGGCAGCGGTTTCACTTCTCCGAGCCTCAGCTTCCTCTATAAAACAAACAGGCCCGCTCCCACCTAGTGCTCGGGGGAGGATTAAACAAAGTGGTGTACCTGGCCACCATGGGGCCTCAATTAAGGCGAGCTGTAATTATTCTTTTTATTGTTACTTCCCCAGCCCTGGAGACTGGGGCTCTGTGCCTGCAGCTGCCTGCCAAACAGCAAGGGACCTGGACCAGAAGGGGCATTCCCCTCCGTTCCAGCTCAATGCCAGGACCGCTGGCTACCTGCCCAGTCTCAGGCCTCCTAAGAGCTCAGATCCCAGGTCCTGGAAGGCAAGGAGCCCTTCCCGATGGCCTACTGTTTCCCAGAATTCTTCCCTCGCCACAGCATCACCCCCATACTTGCTGCTCCTCTTGATCCCCATTTCAGGAACAGCCCCACCTTCCACACCTCCCCCAGCTGGAGGCTGGACCCTGTCCTGGACACCTGATCCCTCAAGCCCCAAAGCCAGGCAGTCACCCTGTCCTGTCAAGTCAGCCTCCAGAACATCTCTCAAATCTATTCTCTCACTTCCAAGCCGAGAACCCCTCTCTGCCCTGGTCTGGCCTTCATCTTCTCCTGCCCAGGTTCCTGCCCCAGCCTCCTCCCAGCTCTCCCAGCGTATGCCCCCTCCTGCCCCTCCAGAGGGGTCTTCCTGAAGCACAAACCCAATCCAGCCCTTCCCCACTCAGAACCATCCACGGCTCCTCGAGTCCTCAAGTGGAAAGCTAAGGCTCCTGCCTGCAGCCTCACCGTAAACTCCTCTGGCCTCTTACACTCCAGCCCCACTCACTTCCTTGGTGCCAGGCTCACCTCTGGGCCTTTGTCATCCAGCTCTTCCTGCCTGGGGTTCCCTCCTCCCTCTCTCCAGGCAGCCGCTGTCATTCTCCCTCTGAAACATTTCTTGAGTCGATTTCCGTCTCTCCAGCCTAGTGGGCAGCACCCCCCTCCCCACTCACCTGTCCACCATTCTAGTCTCCTTCTTGGTCTCCACCCTTGCCCTCAGGTCCAGTCTCTGCAAGGCCGCTGGGGGAGCGCCTTCAAACGCGCTAATCAGACCGAGTCGCTCCTCTCTTCAAACCTTCCTTGGCTTCCTACCACCCTCGGGATCACGTCCCTGACCTGCCTCCAAGGCTCTACCTTCCAGCCTCACCTCTCACCAGTCCCACCTCCTTCTCGCTGCTCCGGCCTGACCTGACTTTCCCACTCTTAAAATCTGTTCATGCTCCCACCAGAGGACAGCTCTCCACTAACGCTCTGGATTCCTCCCATGCCCCACCCCTCCTCCAGGGCTCTGCTGCTGTAGCTCTCCTCTCTCTCCTGCAGGATCAACTCTCTCTCTATAGGACCATACTCTTAGCCTCTTCTATTCTTAAAAAAAAGCACCCTCCCCCCCATTTCTCCACTCCCTCTCAGAACCAAAATTCTCAAAACCCTTGTCAACACTTGCTGTCTCCACTTCCTCATTTCCCATTCACTCTTCAGCGCCCTTCCCTCTGGCTATCATCGCCATCATCCCCTAGAAACCGCTCTGGTCAAGGCTCCCACCAACATGTTATGGAGGCAAATCCAACAGTCAATGCTCGGTGCTCGCTTTGGCAGCATCCGACCTCAGGTACAGCCCCTCCTTCTAGAAGCACTCTCTTCTCTCAGTTTTCCTGATTTTCCTTCCACCTCACTGACCACTCCTACTCAGTCTCTTCTGTTCTAAACCTTAGAATCCCTTGAGGTTCCGTACTAGGCCCCTTCTCTTCTGAGGAGACCTCATCCATTCCCAGGGTGTTCCAGTCTGCGCATAGGCTGATCATGCCCGAATTCCTCTCCAAAGAGTTCCAGACTGGCCCGTCTACCTACTCAATGTCTCCTCTTGGATAGCAGAGTCAAATCCACACTAGTCTATGCAGTGACTTGTGACACCCTACATGATCTGGCCCCTGTCCTAAGCTTACCTTGTACCTGTTTCCCTACTAACTCGTTGAAGTTCCAGCCAAGCCAGCCAGTCTCTTTTCATTCCCGACCTCAGGGCCTTTGCACAGGCAGCTCTACCCACCTGGGACACTCCTTCCCAATTCTCCTTCTCAACTTAAATGCCTTCTCCTCAGTACGATCTTCCTTGACCGCCCTCTCTAAAGTAGTAGCCTCTAACCCTTATTCTCTACTTCACACTCCGTTGGGGTTTTTCCAAAGGACTCATCACAGCTTCTAAGTATTTTATTATTTATGTGTGTTTACTCAATGTCTGATTTTTCTGTTAAATTACAAGCTATATAAGGGCAGGGCTACATCTGTCTCATCTGCTGCTACATCCCTAAAGTCGAGCATGGTCCTTAGCACATAGGAGATGCTCAATAAACGTAATGAATTAATGAATGAATGGGTGCCCCCCCATCTTTCTTTCCCAAGATCCTAAGTCATACTATTCTTGGGATTGCCTCACCTCTACTCCCAGAACCTCCCTTCTCCTGGTGTAACCCCAAATCTCCTACTTCCTTGCCCTCCCATCTAATGATCTATTCTCCACTCCCATGATTTCCTGCTCTATTGGGACAGTTCCCCCCTCCCCCCCACTTGGTGTCTCTCCACTTGGTAGCGCCATCACTGCTCCGCCCCATGTCACTACTTGGTAGCGCCCTCTTCAGGTCTCACCATAAGCTGGTACCTCTGGGGTCTCACATTTGGTAGTGCCCTCATTCCCGTCCCCCTCCCGTTTCACACTTGGAAGCGCCTTCCTCAGTCTCCCCACTTAGCACCCGCTCCGTACGCCACTTCTAGGTGTCATCCCTTCTCTCAGAAGGCCCCTCTGTCGCCCCTTGGTAGCGCCATCCTCGACCTCCCCACGCCCAGTCACTTGGTAGTGCCTGCCCCGCGCCCAGGCTGCCGCTCCTCGTTGCCATGGTTCCGCGCGGGCCCGGCACCCCTTGACCTGGGCCGCTCTCCACCCTCCTTCGCTCCCTCCAGGGCGGGCGCACCTTTGAAGTAGTCGTTGGCCTGTGTCTTGAGCTCCTCTGCCCGCTTCAGAGCGCCATCAGCCGGGGGCTCATCCCGGGGGGGCTCAGCACACTCAGTCCGCTCGCCCTCCGCCATCGCCATGCCGCAAAGCGACCCCCCACCCTGGCAACCGCGGCCAGCGGCACCCGGCCGAATCGTCGCGAAGGAGTGCCGAGTTGCCGCTGCCGCTGCTGCACAAGTGTCGTAAAGCGCGGGCCCTGAAGGCTCCCTTCGCGCGCCTGCGCAGGGCGCTTTAGCCGTAGAGCGCGCGGAGAAGGTGACCAGAGGGCCCCCTGACGGCGCCCTTCCTAGCATGAGCCAATGGGGAAGGCGAAAAGGGGCGCGCGGGCAAAAAAGGCCCGGCGTGGCCCCGGCTCCCAAAGTTCCGTGTTCCGAGCCGCAGAAGTTTCTCGGGGTCCTAAAGTGGGATTTCCCTGCCGTCTTCTCCCGTTGGTAGGTGGGTTGCGAATGCTGCTGGTGGGTGTGGCTTTTCTGCTAGGCAGCACCATGCCCAACGCGGAACCGGAGCCGGGGGTCCAGCCCTTCTGTCACTTTACCTGCGTGACCTTAAACAAAGAAATCTTCCCTTCCTCTTTAGGGCCTCACTTACCCCTCTCTGAAAAATGGGCGGTTTCTCAAACCAACACCAGAAAGGGCCAGTGTTTCTAAGTTATTAATTAAAGGTGCCCTGGATCCCCTAGCCCTGAGCTAGGGTTAGAAGTTTGTTGCGCCATTTCCTTTCTCCTTCCTCACCCCCCAGTCACCAGCCTTCCATGGCTCCTCAGTGCCCTTAGGAGAAAACCCAGACTTTTTCTGATGACCTAAGAGACCCTGAATAGTTTAGCCTCAGGCAACATCTCCAGATGCCACTCCCATCCCCAATCTTCATTCACTGTACACCGTTCCAGACTATCCTTCCTAAACCCACAGCCGCTACTCAATACCGAACTGTAGCACTAAATCCTTTAAGGCTCTGCTCTGGCTCCCCTCCTGGGGATAGCACGAGCTATCCCACCCCCAAAACTTCTTGTCCTGGCAATCTGACCCTACCACATCCAACAATCACCCGAGAAGGTAAATACTAGTATCATCTCCATTTTACAGATAAGGACACTGAGATTTGCAGAGGTCAACGTATTTGCCCAAGGTCATACAATAAAGTGGCAGAGCCAGAACTTGAACCTGTCCCACCTAATTCCTGTGCTCTTAATCCCTACTCTACTGTTCCTGTATGCTCCAGAGCCTACGCTGTGGGTTAGATTTTTGAGATTTTTTTTTTTTTTTTGGTGTGTGTGGGAAGAATGCCATAATGGATTTGAATCCTGGATTCCAGTGCAGCACAGCCCTTCCCTGCTGTGTGACCTCGGGCAAGTGATCGTCCTCTTTGAACCTCAGTTTCATTCTCTGCAAAATGGGGATAATAACTGTCTATTGTATAGGATTAGAGGAGAGTTTGATAAGATCACGTAAGTAAAGTGACAGAGGGCCTGACACAGTGTAAGTACTTTTTATATCCACTCCGTTATAAGTACTCAAAGTGGGACAGAGTACCTAGAGCTGATGGGGTGGGGACAGGGGGGGAGCGGGCAGCTCTCAGGAGGTTGTGGGAGGACCTCACCCAGCTGAGGTAGGCAGGGAAGACTTCTTGGAGGAGGGGATGTCTGAACCAAGATCTAACGTATGAGTAGGAGATAATCAGGTGAAGAGAGGGGAGAAGAGAAAAAGGCATTTAAGGCAGAAGGAACAGCAAGTGCGAAGGCTTAAAAGTGGCTTTCTTTTCTTTTTTTAAATGTTTATTTATTTATTTATTTTTTGCCACACCGTGTGGCTTGCGGGATCTTAGTTCACCCCAAGCAGGGATTGAACCCGGGCAATGGCAGTGAAAGTGCCAAGTCCTAACCACTGGACCACCAGGGAATTCCTAAAAGTGGTTTTCTTCCTTTGGAAAGATTATTTTGTGGAACATAGGAGAGGGGTTATGAGGGTGACATGACAGAACAGCACACCCGTCCACACATGAATCTGTAGACACAAAATCTCTCGCACGTGCGCGTGCACACACACACACACTCGAGTACAGAGAATCATGTCACACAGACATCAGTACACAGAACTATACTGTCAAACAGCCCCATACGTGCATCCAGAATCATAACACCACACAGACAACACACAGGTACAAAAAAAAAAAAAAAATCGCAATGCCTCCTACACTCAGGAACACAGAAATCCAAAGTAATGAGAAACACACATGAGGCTGAATCATTTCACCCAGACACTAACACATGTAGGAGGAATTACAACCCTCCCCATACACAGGTTCACAGAATTATGTCACAATGACCCACACAGAACGAAAACATCACCAGACACACAACGTTACGTAGACCTATATCACAAAGTGACGTGGACACCCAGTCATCCAGTGCACCCACACCCCCTGAAGCGACCCCACAGATGAGTCAACACACAGAGCTCTGGTGCCTACCAAGGTGAGATCTTTATGGGGGTTTAGAGATCAGTGGGTTTCAGAGCCAGCATGGCTGGTCCAGTCCCTTCCCCTCCCCCAGCCCACACAGTTCCCTCCATAGAGGGCCTAGGTCACCCCCTGAGAGAGGGAGGGGTCACACCCTTCCCCTCATAGCACCGATCTGGACAGGCCATCCCTTTACAAAACAGTGAGAAGTGCCTTCCATAAAGGGGGTGAATTGGGTTGAGAGAGGGAGGCCTTTTCCTGTGGGAGACCAAGAATAGCACCATCGTCGAAAGAAGGTTGGGGGAGGGGACGGGGACACATAGGTGGTGGTGGAGTACTGAGGAGTCCTGGCCTCTCTCCCCACCCCATGATATGCAGATAGGGCTGTGCGTGTGCCTGTGCGGCTGGGGAAGTCACCTGGATTGTGAGGGAGCCCCAGGTTCCCCAGATACCTGGGGTTAAGTAAAAGTAAGTACATATCTGGAGGGCTGAGGTGGGGAGGGAGGGGGTTCTAGGACAGAGAACTTTTAGGGATATGAGACTGAGAATGGAGAGGCTTGAGCATGAAGTCCATTAGCTCAAGGACCTGGAGGGTAGGGATCTGGAATGGGAAGACTTAAGGCAGAGAGTAGTAATTAGAGCAAGTTGAGTTGGGCGGGAAGCCCAGAATAGAGTTAGGAGGGTGGGGTCTGGAGTGAGGGAGTCAGAGGTCTTAAGATTCAGACCTAGAGGAATCTACAGGGCAAGGTCCAGATTCTAAAATCAGAAGACTTTGGAGGCTGAGTTCTAGAGCCAGAAGAATTTGGATCTGAAATCAGAGGCACTTGGATGCTGTGAGGTCTAGAACCAGAGATACAGAGTAAGGACTAGAATTTGGAAAAGTCTGAAGACCAAGTTCTAGCACCAGAGGGATTTGGGAGTTGTAAGGTCTAGAATCAGGAATTTAAAGCTGTAAGGTCTAGAACCAGAAAAATTTATAAGGCAAGGTCTGTAATCAGAAGATGTATGAAGGCTGAGTTCTAGATGCACGGTAGTTTGGAGTCATAAGATGTGGAATAAGGGGGAATTGGAGATTGTGAGGTCTAGAACCAAGGAAATTTACAGGACGAGGTCTGGAATCAGAAGACATTTGAAGCCCATTACTAGAACCAGAAGAAAGGGAGATCATCAGATCTGGAATCAGAGGGTCCTGGAAATTGCAAAGTGTAAAGGTTGTATAGTCCAGGACCAGTCAGTGGTAGCGATGATAAGGTCGAGAGCAAAAGAGAACTGGAACATTGTGTCTAGTTCTGAAAGTACTGGTTATAAGGTCAAGACATGAAACCCATTTTACTTCTTTTTGATGGGAGAAGCAAGTCTCGAGTGTAGAGTTGAAAAGGGATGAGCTGGGCATCATGAATCAAAATGATTGAGACATTACGAAGTCTAGATTTGGAACGAAATGCATTACAGATCAGGAAGACTAGAACCAATTCCAAGCTTGGGGATGTAGGGTTCCAACATCAGAAGAAATCTGGTTGTAAGAGCTGGAATCAGCAGGAGTGGGAGCGTGCGCCATTGAGAACAAGGGAGATCTGTGGGGAGAGCTCTAGAACCAGAGGAAGGCAGAGAGTGAGTTCTAGAGCCAGAGGATTCTGGTGGTCCTAGGCCTGAGGGAGTTGGAGGTTGTGAGGCCTAGAACCAGACAACTTTGGAGAGCGTGAAGTAGAAAGATAGAGTTGGAGATTGTGAGGTTCAGAAGGAGAAAAAGCTGAAGACGGTGAGATCCGGAATCACAGCGGTTTGGAGGATGCAAGGTCTAAACCAGACCACGCTGGGGGTTGTGCAGCCTAGAACCAGAGAAGGCCGGGAGTGGCACAGTCTAGAACCAGAGTAGGTCGAAAGCTGTGTGGTCTAGAACCAGAAAGGGTTGGAGGTGGTATGGTCTGGAAGCTACACCTGGGATAGGAAGAACAGCTATGGAGTCGGGGTCCAGGTCAGGCAGGAGCCAGCAGAAGTCCAGAGCGGAGGGGTGGGCAGAGCTGGGTGGCTGCTTGGGAGGCTAAGGGCTCAATCAGGAGTCGCCGGGGGTGAGGTCTGGCCCAGAGGCCTCCCGTCCCCATTGACACCTGAGTTGGTGGGGAGATCAGAGTCCCACATTCTTATGGACCCCAAGCAGTTTGTAGCGATGAAAAACATATCATGAAAGCAACAAAAATAAAAATAAGAATGAAAGAAAGATGGATAGAAAGCAAGGTGCTTATGGTTATCAATACTCCCCCAAACCCAGAAATGCAGATCTGAGCCCCAAACTCCCCCACCCCTAATTACCGAAAATAAAGCCAAGAGAATTGGAGAAAAGGATGAGGTAACCGGTACTGAGAACCCCAAGGGAAGTCCTGAGAGAAGCAGGAGAGGGCCAGGGACCCCCTCCCAGAGGTCACTGAGCTGAGACCACCCCGGAGCACCCCCAGACAGTGGGGGTGGGGCAGAGGGGTGGGGACTGAGGTAGGCCTGAGGCGGGCGGGGGTCACCGAGAGGAGAGAGGGAACCCCTCTCCCGGCACCTCCATCCTGTGCATTGGCTGCCGGCTTGGAGTATGATTGACGTCCTTTCTTGGCGGGGGGGAGAAGGGAGATGGGAAGAGGACCTGGCTCAGTTGGCCTGGGCCAAGCCTGCCGCTGGCTGAAAGTGGCTCCTGGGCTGGGTGGTGTCCTCGTCCGGGTAGAGAGAGAGCAGGGAGGGGCCCAGGCCTGTGGGGGAAGATGGAAGGTAAACCAGTGGGGAGTTATCACCCCAACCCGTCTTCAGACAGTTAAAAGCATGGCTGGTGAGGCAGGCATGCCCGGATTCAAATAGGAATGAAATCTTGGGCAAGTGCTGTTCTCTGAATCTCGGGTGTCCAGATGTTAAGAAGCCTGGAGCCAGATGCCACCTGAGTTTGAATCCAGGCTCTGCTATTTACTTGCTGTATGAACTGGGACAGGTGACTTTACCTCTCTGTGCCTCAGTTACCTCATCTGTAAAATGGGCTAACAACAATACCTCCCCTGCCTCCCACAGGGCTGTCAGTGAGGAGTAAATGAGTGAATCCACGTAAAGTGCTTTGAACAGCGCCCAGTGAGCTGTGGTCATCTGGGAAACAGGGATACTTAGACCTACTTCATTCATGAGAATTCACTCATTCAAAAAATATTTGTTGAGCACCTACTGTGTGCCAGGCACTGGGGACACAGTAGTGAACAGGACAAATGAAACTTCCTGCCCTCGTGGGGCTGACATTCCAGTGAGGGGCGTCAGTTGGATCATGTACATAACAGATTTAGCACAAAGCTTGGCACAGAATGAACTCTAGATAAATGTTAGCTCTTCATTTACAAATATGTACTGAGGCCCTGCTCTGTGCCCAGCCACTGCCCAGCCTTGCACACACGGTGAAGCACAATGACCAAGACAGGCCAGGCCCCTGCCCTGTGAGGAGTAGACAGACAGTAATCAAATAATGTTACAAACTCCTATGTGAATGTGGATTGTGATGAGTGTTTCAAACCATAGCTTGGGGAATTGAGGGACGGCTCTGTGGAGGGAGTCGTATTTGATCTGAGATCTAAAGGATGTGGTAATTAGACAAAGAATGGAGGGAAAAGCATTCCAGGCAGAGGGATCAGCATATGCAAAGGCCCTGAGGCAGCCTCCTCAAGCAAGATGACTTCAAAGTCCTCACAATGCCCCACAGTGGCCCTGTGGAATCTGCTTCTCTCCTCTCTTCTCTGTGCTTTAGCCACACTGGCCTGATTTTTCCCCATAGAAGACAGATACACTCCCACCTCAGGACCTTTGCATTCGCTGTTCCCTCTGCCTGGGATGCTCTGCCCCCCAGAAATTGTCACAACTCACTCCCTCACCTCCTTCAGGTCTTTGTTCAAATGGCACCTTCTCAATGAGACCACCCCTAATCATACTGTTTAAAATGGAAATCCCCCCACCGCAGAACTCCTTTTTCCTCTGCACACATTATTTTCCCAAGTAGCACTATTTTTCATCATGTGTACTCTTTACTGCATTTGTTTCTTTGTTCTGGACTGTCTCCCTCACTAGCATGTCAGTTCTATGAGGGCAGGGGTTTCCGTGTGTTTTGTTCCCAGTTTTGTCTTCAGCTCTTAGGACAGTGCCTGGCACTTACTGTGTGTTTAGTGAATATTTATTACACACATGAAGGAAAGAATGAATTAAAGGATAGTGACTGTGGCTGAAACGGAGGATGTGAAGCGGAGTGCAGTCTGAAACGAGGCAACAGTCAGACCCCGCAGAGACTGGAGTCCAAGATGAGGGGCTTGATCTTTCTCTGAAGGGCGCTAGGGAGGCATAGAAGAGCTTTGAGCAGAGGAAGGCCAGGGTCAGATTCGTGCTTTGGAAAGCTCCCTCATGGCCAATGCCTGCAGGTTTCAGGTGGAGCTATGGCTATTCATAGTTGTGCTGGAAGATGATGACAGCAACACAGACAAAGCAGCTTGTCTCATACTCTGCAGGGTTGCGGGGGGGGGGCGGTGTTCTGGGACCAGCATCACCTCAAGGGCGACATTTCTTGAGCGTTTATTGTGAAACAGGTCTCGTGCTAAGCTCTTCCTGGGCAGCATCTCCACAAGTCCTCAGAACATCTCCTTAAAGTATGAACTCTTATATTGGGTGGGCCAAAAAGTTCATTGGGGTTTTTCCTTACAGAAAATAGGCGCCCCCTGACAAGAAGGGGGAAACCGAGACTCCAGAAGCAGAAACTATCTCCCAAAGCCACACAGCTGGGAATGACCAACGGACAATCAGACACAGGCTTGGGGAGACCTAGACTCGGGCCCGGGCTCGGCTTCCACCTCAAGGGACAGCTTTGGCCAGCCCCTGCCTCCCTCAGGGCCTCTCTTTCCTCCCACCGTGTCCCTGAGAAGAGGGAGGAGCTGCCTGTTTCCACTAAGGTCATGTCTAGGCTCGGACAGCCCCCCACCAGCCTCAGAATCACCCCACCCTCTCTCAGCCATCTAAGGCACCTCCCACAGGAGATGGGGACCCAGAGCCTCTCTGTCTACCCAGGTTGCTACTCACCCAGGGGCTCATTCAGTTCTAGGAGGTGGGTGCTGGGATCCTGCTGGCTCCCTGGGGCTGGTCCTCCTGTCAGAAGGAAACTCTAGGGGACACAGACAAAGCCGCCATCATCATCATAATCATCACCATCATCACCATCATCATCATCATCATCATCATATCCAAGGAGGCAGGATGGGGCAGTGGTTACGGGCACTGTGGTGTTCAGTGGCCACTTATTGGCTGTGAATTTGGGTGATTCACTGTCCCAGATGTCCTCCGTGGGTCCCTCCAGAGCCTTGTTCTCCCCTTCTTCGGTGCCCCAGCGGGCTGACCTGTGCGTGTGGACTCCATCACCGTGCAACCTTGCTCTGTGTGTTCCTTTGAGGTTCACATGATGGGAGATACCAGCAGGTGGGAGGAGGAAGACAAGGGGTATTTGATCTTCTAGCTGCTTCCCTGCTGGGTCATCTTGGGTTGGCTGTGTCGCTCCACGGAAGGTTTCAGCTCTTACAAGGTGGACCCTACTCTCTCCAGGATCCAGTGACCACCCCCCTGCCCTGTGCCTTCAGGCTAGGGATGGTGTTGCTAGCCCCAGGGTGATGCCTACACCTTTGCCAACAGTCCTGTTACTAAATTCTCCTCAACACCCCATTTGAACATGTTCTCTGTTGCCTGTCCAGTCTCTGACTGATACAGTTGCTTACCCTCTTGTATGTAAATGTGAATAATAATAATAATGATAATATTTCAAGAGTGGCTGTAGGGGTTGAATAATCATGCAAGGCACTTTGTGCAGTCAGCGTCTGGCACACGGTAGGCACTCAATAAATAAGAGCTGTTGATATTACCAACCACACTCTCATGTTCAAACAGCCCTGTCCAGAGTGAGGAGGCCGAGGTGCTCTCTTGTTTGGTTGGCTTTTATACGCCCACTTATCAGCAGCCCACTAAGGAGCAGCTACGGGCCTGATTTCATTACGTCTCAGGCCAGTCCTATGAAACGTAACTACCTGCTGCTTCCCAGATGAGGAGACTGAGGCTGAGAGTGGTGACGTCACCCACCCAAGGTCTCACAGTTACTGAGTGACGGACCTGGGACTCGAACCCAAGTCAGTCTGACTCTAGTGCCTGTACTCTTAAAGCTACACTACTAATCCAAGGCCAAGACCTGTGCTAGGTTTGGGAGGGAGTGTTCCATGGGAGCAGAGAAGATTCCTAGAGATATTCACCCTTGTCATTTCTCCCCTTACCCTGCTTATTTTTTCTTCTTAGCACTTACCACCAACTTACGTCTATTTGCAAAGCCCTTCGATACCTGTTGCCTGAACCAGCAGATCAAGGTCCTAGCCCTAGCTGGATGGCTGACCGTCCATTTGACCTTCAGCCAGGCCCTGCCTCTCTTGTTTTTCCATCTATAAAAACTAGGTTTAAGCCTGCTGGGTTCTGAGGGCCAGAGAATCCCACGAATCCCCACACATACCAGGCTGAGGGGAGGCAGCAGGAAGTTTCCGGGTTCTGGGCTGGGGGACCGTTTGGGGGGTCTCACTCCCAGCAGCTCCACCCCCTCTGCCTCGTCCTCTGAGCTCTGGGCCAGGGCCCTGGAGGAAGACAGGCAAGAATCTCAGAACCCAGCAAACCTGGGCAGGTGTGGGCACCAGTGTGAGCAGGTGATGAGCGTTCATTCACTCCCCCAAGCACCTATTTATTCCTTTACTCATACAGCCACCAATCCATCCATTCATCCATCTGCAAATCCATCTTCCCATTCATCTACCCAGTGATCCATCACCCACCCACCTATACAACCACCATCCGTCTATCCTTCCATTCGTCCACCTATCTATCCATCCACTCAGCCACCCACTCCCCCATCCATCCATCCATCCATCCATCCATCCAACTATTATATTCACTAATTTCCTCCCTCTCTCACTTCACAAATCTTTATTAGGCACCCACTGTATATCCAGCTCCAAACTGAAAGCCTTGGAAAATAATGAGATGTATCCATGAAAGCCTTATAAGGATAGTAACGAGACCACCCTGGAGACTAAATGGGCACATGCCTACAATTTGGAGAGCAAAAACTTGAGTATTAGTAGTGTAACATATTTGGAAGGGGGACATGGGTCCTCTGAAATTATATGCGAAATCATGTGTCTATATGTGTGTGTAAATCTTCTGGGGAAGGGTCCCTGGCTTTCAACAGATATTCAAAGGTGTTAGGGAACTTAGTTCTAGGCAGTTTCTCTGACACCGTGGCAATGTCCTCTTAACTATGACAAAAATTGTTACTAGGCCAGATAGAAATATATTCTAAAGGAGAGGGCCGTGGTTGACTGGTGGGATTTGGATAAACAATGAGAACAGTGGAGGGCACTCCAGAAGGAAGGCACAGCCTAGGCAAAGACATAAAGTTTGAAACAAACATGACATGTGCTGGGGACACTGAGGGCCTGGCTGGAGCAGACGTCAGGGTAGGAGAAATAATGAGAGATGAGGCTGAAGTAGGAGGCAGGAGAGAGATGGGGTCAGGGACCTTCTCTACAGTTCTTCTTTTTTTTTTTTTTTGCCACGCCACTGCTCACAGGATCTTAGTTCCCCGACCAGGGATTGAACCCACACCCTCAGCAGTCAAAGCACGGAGTCCTAACCACTGGACCGCCAGGGAATTCCCTCTACACTTCTTTACATCCCACCTCTACTGTGGCTCACCTCTTCCGAGCCCCAGCCATGGGGGAGGATGCTGAGGGGTCCCCTCTGGAGGGGCTGGAACAGCTCAGCCGGGGGTCACTCCCCCAGCGGGGCAGCAGGGAGGGCTCAGGGGTTGGGGGCGACATGCCGTGGAAGCTCCGTGCACGGGGCCGGGGAACAGCCCCTGGAGGTCTGTGGTAGGCCCTGGGTAGCTGCTCACTGGAGTTGAGCTGGAAGTCATCATCCATGGAGATGTAGGGGGCCAGCATCTCCAAGTCCAGAGCATCGACGTCCTGCGGAGGGCAGGAGGGAGTTAAGAGCATGAGCCTTGGCCTTGGGTGGGCCCAGGCTAGAGTCCCAGCTCCACCACTTCTGAGTTGTGTGCCTGAGGTCAAGAGTCTGAGCCTCAGTTTCCTCATCTGTAAAATGGGTAGAAGGACTCTGTGGTAGCCAGTTGCCAAGATGGCCCCCAAGGATCCTCACCTCTTGGTTTTCACACCCTAGTTTAGTCCCCTACTATGGTGACTAGGGCTGACCTGGTAACAATAGGATATTGAGGAGATGATGGTGTGTGACTTCCAACATTAGGTTGTAACGATACTGTGGCTTCCGTTGTTGCTGTGCTCTCTCTCAGGTCACTGGCTCCTGAGGGGAGCGCTCTGGAGAGGCCCACATGGCAAGAAACAGACCTCTTGCCAACAGCCAAGAGAGGGATCTCGGAAGTGGATCTTCTAGTCCCAGTCAAGCCTTCAGATGACTGCAACCCTGCGTGACATCTTGACTGCAACCTCATGAGAGACCCTGAGCAGAAGCCACCCAGCTAAGTGACTCCCAAACCCCTGACCCTCAGAAAGTATGTGAAGTAATACACGCTTGTATTAACCTTCGAAGTTTTACAGTAATTTGTTATCCAGAAATAGATAGCAAATAAGATTTTGATAAGGAGTGTGGGGTGTGGCTGTAACAAAAACCTAAAATGGGAGAGTGGCTTTTGCACTGGGCAGTGAGCAAAGGCTGGAAGGACTTTGAAGGGCCCGTTAGAGGAGGCCTAGATTGCCTTGAACAAGGCATTGGTCAAAATTTGAACCATGAGGAGCCTGCCACTGAGGGCTTGAAGGCAAGTGAGGAACATGTTATCCGAAGCTGGAGGAAAGATTTTTGCTGGGAAGTGGCTGAAAGTTTAGCAACACTGTCACCTGCAGTTTTGTGGAAAGTAGAAAATGTAACTAGTAAGCTGGGTGATCCAGCTAAGGAGATTTCCAGCCAAAGTGTTGAAGGGGCTGCCTGATTTCTTCTTGCTTACTTGGAGTAAAAGGCAAAGGGAGAGAAAAGATAAAGGAAGAAAAGTTAAACAGGAAGGAGCTGGGGCTTGAAGGGCTTGAAAATTCTCAACCTCCCTGTGTACTGAAGAATTTTACCCAAAAAGAGGTTCGGCCTTTGTCCTGGCTCCGGGGAGGTGACATCTAAACCCTTGGAATTTCCCAAGTGATAGGTGGGTGTGTCTTGGCTACTCGTGATGGACGCCTTGGACCACACCTGATAGTTTATTCTGACAAGACAACTCAGGACGGGGACTATCCATGCCAGAAAGGCCAACCATGGGATTTGAGGGCTGGGGCTTTGGGCCACGTGAAATCAGCCTGACCTCCAAGGAAAATGTGTGTGTGTGCTGGGGAAGGTGGAGATGGAGATGGAATTCAACTACATTGGCAATAACTCAATTGATCATGCCTACACAGTGAAACCTCAATAAAAACTCTGGAGACCAAAGCTGGGGTGAGCTTCTGGGACTGGCAGTATTCGATATGCATGTTTCCACACATCAATGCCAGGAGGGTAATACCATCCCTGGGGACATGAAAGCTTTGAACTTGGGACTTTCCCAGTCCCAGATTCCACCCTATGAATTTCTTCCTTTGGCTATAATATTCTTTTGCTATAATAAGACTGTAATCATAAATACAGTGCTTTCCTTAGTTTTATGACTAGTTCTAGTAAATTATAAAACCTGAGGGAGCCCATGAGAATCTCCGAATTTGTAGGCAGCTGCTCTGAAGTGAGGGTAGCCCTGGGGACCCCCAAACTTGTGGCTGACGTCAGAAGTCTTGGGCAGACTTGACAGTCTGGAGGATTGTGCCCCTCCCCTTGGGTTTGGCTGACTCTGGGAACTCCCCAGATGGCAAGTGATGCTAAAACTAAGAAATGGTTTCTGAGCAAAGAAGGGCACTCTCAGGAAAGCATGGTCTAAAGATTAAGCCTAGGGTGTGTTTATAAAATTCCTTGTTAAGACCTCAGAAAGACAAAAGGTGGTGCCTAGAATATCCTCAGTCAGACAAAAGGTACTCTAGGGTTTAAGGATGTGCCTCATAGGTCTTCTCAATCAAACAATAGGGCTTCTATTAAACCTCAGGGCACTGTCACTCAGCCATCTCAACAGAAGCCCGAGGTAGACAAGGGTTTATCTCAGAGATTTGTGGGTATGGCTTTAGTCTAATGGAGTGAACTCCAAAGAGATTCATTTAAGACATACAAAGTTTTTTGTTGTTTTTTTTTTTAAAGAGAATTATATGCACAGAAGCATTGCCAGCTTGGCCTGAAAGGGACAAAGATGGTACAAAATGAAAAGAGACCTTTGGGCCATCAAAGTTCTAAAAGCAGGAAGCAGGTTACGAAAACCACTCAGCTGCAAATACATGTTACTTTTTTATGAAAAAGGAAGGATGACTCAGAGTGAATTGCCAAGAGCCCAGAGGGTGGAGCCAAGAACCATGGAGAAAAGCTCCTGGGATGTTTTTGAGTCAGAATGGGTTCTGACCAAGGAACTTTTGATATTTGCCCAACTGGATTTCAAAACTGCTGTGGACCAGTGATACCTGTGTGCTCTCCTTTCCCCTTTTTTTTTGAATAGGAGTGTTTTTGGCAGTTATTCTCTGCCTGTTCCATCACTGGATGTTGGGTATGTGGGTGGCAGACAACTTGTGTCTTTAGTTCACAGACCAACAGATTGAGAGGAACTGTATTTGAGGTGCTTTGCCACACCCAGACCTGATTGAGGTGACGAGATTCTGGACTTAAAGTTGATGGTGTAGTGGGAAGAGACTTTGGGGGACTTGGGAGGGGGTGAGTGAGTTTTGTGTGAAGGAGAGACATAAATCCCAATGATCCTTGCCTTTTGGTGTTCCCACTTGTTTGTGGCTGCCTTCCACATTGTACCAGGGTTGGTCTGTATGACCAATACAATACAGCAAAAGTGATGGTATGTCACTTCTGAGATTAGGTTATAAAAGACTGCATCTTCTGTCTTAGGTTCACTCTCTGTCTCTTGGATTACTTGCCTTGGGGGAAGCCAGCTGCCATGTTGTGAGGATGCTTAGGCAGCCTCTATGCAGGCCCACATGGTGAGGAACTGAGGCCTCCAGCCAAAGCCAGTGCAGGACTGAGGCCTGCTAACAACCATGTGTATGAGTTTGGAATTGAATCCTCTAGCCCCAGATGACTATGGCCCTGACTGAGAGCTTGACTTCAACCTCATGAGAGACTCAGAAAAAACCATCCAGCTAAGCTGCTCCCAGATTCCTGATTCTCAGAAATTGTGTTTTTTTTTTTTTTTTTGATGTGGACCATTTTTAAAGTCTTTATTGAATATGTAGCAATATTGCATCTGTTTTATGTTTTGGTTTTTTGGCCCTGAGGCATGTGGGATCTTAGCTCCCCGACCAGGGATTGAACCTGCACCCCCTGCATTGGAAGGCAAAGTCTCAACTACTGGACTGCCAGGGAAGTCCCATAAATGTTTGTTTGAAGGTACTGAGTTTTGGGGTAATTTGTTACACAGTGATATATAGCTAATACATCCATGCCACTGTCATTTATCTCTCCAGACCATCAATCATCCAAACATTATCCATCTATCATCCATCCAACGGTCTATCTACCCAGCTACCCATCCAAACATACATCATCCATCCATCTGTCCATCCATCCATCCGTCCAAATACCTAAGCATTACCCATCCATCTCTCTACCATCATCCACCTAGTGAATTCAATGACCCATCTATCCATCCATCCACTCATCCCCTTAACCATTCCACCATCCTTCTCTAAAACTTAGATATGTCACCCAGAACCCAGAGGTAAAGACTGTTCCTTCCATGCCAGCCCTTACCTGAGCTATATCTAGATCTGTCTCCACTGCCTCAAGGTCTTTCCCAGAGGCAAAGAGTTTGTGTGCATTCTCCACATCCACAAGTAGTTCATCTGGGAGATCAGCCTGTGGGGAGAGAGAATAGAGACTTAAGGAAATCTTGAGCCTGGGAGATGTTAAGCAGTAAGGCAGTCTAAACATTTGAGCTCAGGGGTAGAAGTGAGGGTCAAATATCAGCCAGGTGGGACACCAAAGGGGTCAAATAGCAAATGTGAGTTTCTGCACCTGGGTGTTCAAGTCTGAGTGCCTGGGTATAAATTTTTTTTATATATAAATTTATTTATTTTATTTTATTTATTTTTGGCTATTTTTGGCTATGTTGGCTATGTTGCTGCATGCGGGCTTTCTCTAGTTGCGGCAAGCGGGGGCTACACTTCATTGCAGTGCACGGGCTTCTCATTGTGGTGGCTTCTCTTGTTGTGGAGCACGGGCTCTAGGGGAGCGGGCTTCAGTAGTTGCGGCACGTGGGCTCAGTAGTTGTGGTGCAGGGGCTCTAGAGCACAGGCTCAGTAGTTGTGGCGCACAGGCTTAGCTGCTCTGTGGCATGTGGGATCTTCCTGGACCAGGGCTCGAACCAGTGTCCCCTGCATTGGCAGGCAGATTCTTAACCACTGCGCCACCAGGGAAGTCCCTCTGGGTGTAGATTGACAGAGCAAACAGCAAAGGTTCGAAAGACCAAAGCCTGAGGCCAAGATATTCTGGCCCTCTGGGGTTAAATGTCTTGGAGTCTGGAGGAAAACAATGCCCAGTCCAGCTTCCCAAGGGTAAAGGGTGAGGTCAAAGGTCACAGTCTATTTCTCCGGTGGAGAGAAGATATTTTGGGCGGGGTCACAAAGGTGGGAATAAGGAAAGTCAAGACCAGATAATATGGACCCCTGAGTCAAAGGTCAGACTATCTGGACCCTTAAGTAAAAACAGTAACCATTATGGTCTCTTGAAGCCTTTACTAAGTGCTTCTCATGAAAGATTTCGTTGAACCCTCACAATAACCAATGAGGTGGCTACTTGCTATTATCTGAATTTTGCAGGTGAAGAAACCGAGGCGCCACTTGTCCAGAGTAACACAGCTATAAATGGCAGAGTCAGGATTTGAATCCAGGTTTGTGCAGTTTAAGACATTAGACATTCTGGACTCTCTGAATTCAAACTTCAGAAAACCTGGATGCTTGGTCACAAGCAATGAGGGGGGTCACCCATGCCAGTCCCAAACATCCTAGGTTTTGGTCCAGATAACAGTTGAAGAATCTGGAATCTAGGTCTTGAAGGAACCCCCGACTCCATCTCATCCCAGCCTTTCCACTACATAGATGGAGAAACTGAGGCCCAGAGAATAGCAAGGTTCAAGCCGAAGGCCAAAACAGCCTAGATCCTGAGGGCTGAAGTGGAGGGGACTGCTTACCGGGAGAGGACTTCGGGGGCGTCGTGGGGCTGGGGGTGCGCTGGGGGTAGCGGCTACTGAAGTCCCATCCAGGATCGGTGCCAGGAGGCGACGGAGGTCAGGGCTACAGAAACGACGGGGGTCAGCGGCCAGGGCGGCCTCACTCAGGGCAGGGGGGTGCAGGAAGGCTAGGATCCGGGGACCAGAGGTGTCTGCGGGACACATCAAGATGGGGAGGACACAGGATGGTCACCCAGGGCTGAGGGGCAGAGCCCTCTGCCAACCCGCGGGAACATAGCTGACTAGGTAATCAGCATAGACCCCGTTCACAGTGCTGCTGAGTCCTGGAGAACTCCTGCTGTCCCTTCAGTTGCCCTGGAGGGGCTAACATGGGGTGAGGGCACACAGTAGGCTGGAGACTGTAGCAATTGCCCAATGGCGGGGAAATGTTTTAATATTTAAAATTGACATGGCTGGACCATGGCACGTGACTGACCCGGTTCTCCGGTGGCACAGAATAACATTCAGCCTGGGGGGCTGTCATGTTAGGAGAAAAGACTGGCCCATGATCCTCAAGGAGATTCTAAGGTCCCTGGAGGTCAAGATGTGGCCCCGAGCCAGTTCTAAGCCAGAAAAGGAAAGGATATGGGGGACCTCATTACCACACCCAGAAGCATGGGTTGCCAGCAACAGCTTGGAGACGGTGAGGCCCTGAAGAACAAACAGGGAGGGAAGCTCATCCATCCAGGATTGGAGGGGATGGGGTGTTAAGCAGAGGAGAAGGAAGAGGTAGAAAGGAACCAGACGTGGAAGGGTCAAGATTACCGGACGCCAAAGAACAGTGAAGTGGGAGCACAGAACAAATGGAAAGTGGGGGCGATTGGAAGCCACAGCAGGATTCAGAGCAGAGAGCAACAAGACTGAAGCAATTATCCTGGGGACAGAGGAGAAGAGGGAGGAGGGAAGAGAGAAGGGCGTTCTGGGCGGAGGAAACTACATGTGCAAAGGCCCTGAGGCATGAAAGAGTTTGGTTTGTTCCCAGAGCACTAAGGAAGCTGGTGTGGCTCAGAGAGTAAGAAGGGGAGGGAAGCAGGTCACACAGGGCCAAGCGAGTGGCATTAAGGCACTTGGGCTTTCTTCCGAGCATCCTGGGGACACAACCCCTCCCAGCCCCAGCCCTGCCCCATACCAAGGCTGTCACCAGGATTAGGGGCATCCTTCTGAGAGGAGGTGCCCCGCTGAACGTGTCTGCGAGAGTGTCGCTCCGTTTGCTCCAGGGACAGCACCACTTCGGTCTCTTCCACCCGGCTGGGGTACAGGGCAGAAAGGGGAGTGGGAGTCAGGGAGGGTGCTTGGCAGCCTCCACATATGATGTCCCGTTAGAGGAGGGCAGTCTCATCCGGGGGCTGGTGGGCATTGTGCAGAAAATAATTTGCCACATTGACTTGTTTTAAAGATTTAAATTTTGTTGAATGCTTTTTATTATAATAGCATTGAAAAGAAAGTGAAGTGTGTCTTCCCAAGCTCCCTCTGTGGAAGGAAAGGCAGAAAAAAAGAGTTGGCATTTAGCACAGCCTGGGTAGAGAGAGAGAGAGGAGAGACTGAAGGGCCATGAGGGGCAGAGAGCAGGGAGAGTGAAAGGCACGAGAACTAAATATTCTCTTTATAGATATTTACTTATAAATACATTCGTATAAATGTATTGATGAGGAATATGTACTTACTATATTCTTATGTTGCCAAATATGAAGAATTTATGGGGATATATTTTTATGAATAAGAGATTTTATTTATGAAGCTTCTATTCATAGGCATTTGTCACATTCAAGGGAACGAATTTATAAATACATCCTTATGTCCCCCGCGCCTTCCTGCCGCCCCCTCCCTCCCCTGTCTGTAGCTGCAGAAGCAACTCAAATGTTCTCTCTGCAAATTGGCTTCTGGAGAATGGGTCTGGGGTGGAGGACCAGACCTTCATTTGCATCTCATTTGCAGAACAATATCCAGGTCAGAATGTGGGTGGTCCTTCTACCAGCTCTTTGAGAAGCTGTGACCCTTCCCCATCCTCACCCACCCCTTCTGAGCTGGAAACATTCCAATTTAGGCTGGATCCAAAGCCACCCCACTCCTCTTGAAAAACATAAGGTTGCACAGTGACACGTGTATGCACCCTCGGCACTTACAGGCACAAACAGGAACTCCCATATACGCCCAAGTGTATACATCAGATTTGCACACATGCTCTATACACTTGGGCTCGCACATATGCATACATGCCACATGAAATGCACGCATTCATTCATTCCACAGACATTTCCTACACAACCAGTAATACTTAGTGGTTAAGAGCAAGGGCTCTGCAGCCAGCAGCCTGGGTTCAAATTCCAGCTCTGCCACTTAATGAGCTGTGTGACCTTGAGCATATGGCTGAACCTCTCTGGGCCTCATTTTCCTCTTCTGTAAAGAGGGAATAATAATAGTACCTCCTCCCCAGGTTGTCGTGAGGCCTAAATGAGTTAGTGTATGTCAAATGCGTAGAACCGTGCCTGGCACGGGGTGAGCTCTATGTAAGTATTTGCCATTATTGTTTATTGAGCAACTACTGTGTGCCAGACACTGTTCTAGGCGCTGGACATTCAGCAGCGCACAAGACAGACAAAACTCCCTGCTCTCATGGGGCTTAAATGCTAGTGGGAAAAGACAGACCTTCAATAAAAGATATTATTTGTTGGTAAATGTATCTATCTAGTTACAAAATATATATTTTCAATAACGAAGCACTTGAAACATGGCTGGTTGGAATTGAGATGTACTGTCAGTATAAAATACACCCCAGATTGAAAAAATTGAGTATGAAAAAGAATCTAAAATATCTCATTAATAATTTTTAATATTGATTACATGTTGAGATGACATTTTTGGATGTATTAGAATACACGCACATATACCTATATTACAATGTATAATACACTGAATAGTGTATTATTAATTACATTAATTAATAATGTATTACTGATTTAACAATGTATTATTGATGTGATATATTATTGTATTTAATAAAGTATTATTGAAACTAATTTCACCTGTTTCTTTTTACTTTTTGGGGGGGCGGCGGGTATAGTTGTTTTACAATGTTGTGTTAGTTTCTACTGCACAGCGAAGTGACGTAGAGTTCCCTGTGCTATACAGCAGGTTCTTATTAGTTATCTATTTTATACATATTAGTGTATAGATGTCAATCCCAATCTCCCAATTCATCCCATCCCCCACCCCTCACCCCCCCCTTTCCCCCTCTTTTTACTTTTTTAATGGCTATTAGAAAATTCAAAATAACATATGTGGCTCATGTCACACTTTTTTTTTTTTTTTCTGCGGGGCTGGCTTGAGGGATTTTACTTTCCTACCTGGGATCAAACCCGGGGCCCTCAGCAGTGAAAGTGCAGAGTCCTAACCACTGGAATCCTAACCACTGGACCACCAGGGAATTCCCATGTCACACTTTTATAGGACAGTAAGTATTAGGGGGAAAAAAAGGCGAAGAAGGAGATATGTAATTTTGAAAAGGGCAATCAAGGAAGAAGGCCTGGTTAAATACACAAATAAATAATTACAAATGGTTTTAACTGCTCTGAAGCAAAAGGACAGGACCAGGAGGGAAAATGGGGAGATATGATCTCCTGTAGGAGTTCAGGAAAGGGTCTCTCAGTAAGTAATGTCTGAGCTGAAACCAGAGGATGAGTGGGCGTCATTCAGGAGAAAGAGGAGGAGGGAAGGGGGAGGAGCATCCTGGCAGAGGAAACCGCATGTGCAAAGGTCCTGAAGTTTGGAGTGATAAGGGGAGGCATGCAGGAGTCAGGTCACACGGGGCCTGATGAGCCATGTTAAGGTTCTTGGGCTTTCTCTCCTGGATACTGGAGAACCACAGAAGGGCTTTGAGCAGGGGAGAGACATGAACCAATTTGTATTTCAGAACCTGCCCCCTGACCTCGGCAGTTGTGTGATCAGTGGAATCCAAACCAGCTTTAGATCTCGGTTAGGAGGTTAATGCTATAAATAAGGTGTGAGATGGTGGTGGCCATGGAGACAGAGAGAAGGGAAACAAATTCAAGATCTATCCCAGAGGCGGATAGAGTGGATGGGGATAGGAGGGGATGAGAAAAAGGATGCAGGAGAGACTTCTAGGTTTCTGGCTTGAGCAAATAAGATTATGTGGTTTGGTAGTTATTAGTGTAGCCTCCTGACCAACCTTGGGTCAAAACCCAGCTCTGACATTTACTAGCTGTGTGACATCAGGCAAATGACTTCCCCTCTCTGGTCCTCAGTTTTCTCTCCTCAAAAATGGGGATCGAAGTAATTGCTATACCTCATGGGGTGGTTGTGAGCACAAAGCCCAGGGCCTGGAATGTTGTAAGTGCCCCGTGCAAGTGAGTTGTATTTTTATGGAGCAGGTGCTCACTGCAACGGAAGGAGGCTTAGGTGTGGAAGAGGAGGGATGGATTCTACAAAGTGTCAGCACCTGGGCACGCACAAAGAGCCACGCAGCTGCACGCCACACAGTATGTATACAGCAGTAAGCATGATTCATACCATATGCTTCTTATCTCACTGTTACTAAGTAAACACCTATTCTTTCTTCACCCATTTTCTGCCAGTAAAACTGAACTCGCCGATTGAAATTCCAGGGCCTGGCCATCAAAAGGCAAATCTTCATAATGAATAAAAGGAGCTTGCCGGAAGAGATGGGGGTGGGTCCCCTCTCCTTAGCTCTGACAGTGAGGAGACTTCTTCCCAAGGCAACAAGTTATTCAAAGATTCTGATTTGAAAGGGTGTTAAGGAGAGAACATTCCAAAGATGATCAGCCTTGTTTTCTTGTGTATGAAAACTTATATGAATATTCCTGTTACCAACCTCTGTTTTCTAATAGAATCTGTTCTTGATCAAAAACACCCAGGGAAACTCCTATGGCTTTAGAAATGAATGCCATGTCCTGGAAGATAATCTTCAAAGAATAGCTGTAAGTCTCGGTCTTAGGTGATAATTTGCTGCCCTCGTCACAATGTTGTCATGGTGAAAAACTTCTAAGATGCATGATGGAAGCGGGGGAAAGACCATGATTCACCACTACACACCCATTAGAATGTCACCCAATGAAGACAAAACAAGACAAAAACAGACAATACAAATGTGGCAAAGATGTGGAGGAACTGGAACCCTCACGCGTTGCTGATGGGAATGCAAGAGGGTACAGCCACTCTGGAAGGCAGTTTGGCAGTTTCTTGGGAAGTTAAACATACACTGACCATATGACCCATCCATTCCATTCTTAGGTGTTTGCCCAAGAGAAACAGAAACATATGATCTCACAAAATCCTGGATGAGAATGTTTACAGTAGCTTTTTTCATAATTGCCCAAAATAGGCAACAGTCCAAATATCCTTCAACTGGCAAATGGATAAACCGTGGTCCATACATATTCATACCATAGAAGATTACCCAGCATCAAAAAGGAACGTATTGATACACACCTCAACATAGATAAATTTTAAATATATTAGGCTAAGTGAAGGAAGCCAGGCTCAAAGGCTACATACTATAGAATTTCGTGTACATGACATTCTGGAAAAGGCAAAATTCTAGAGTCAGAGAACAGATCAGTGGTTGCCAGAGATGACTAGGGGGTGGAGTGGGGTTTACTATGAAAGAATTTTCTTGGGTGATGAAACTACACTATAGCTTTTTTTTGGGGCCACACTGCGTGGCTTGTAGGATCTTAGTTCCCTGACCAGGGATTGAACCCAGGCCCCTGGCAGTGAGAGTGCGGAGTCATAACCACTGGACCGCCAGGGAATTCCCTACTCTATAGCTTGATGATGGTCGGGGTTACATGATTCCATGCATTTGTCGAAACTCATAGAAGCGTATACCAAAAAGAATGAAACTTCTCTATGTAAATTACACATCAATTTTTAAAAAGCAAAAAAAGCCCCCAAGATTCAGCTAGATTTCTTACTTTAACTTGAATATAGAATCCTTTTAGTTTAAATTACGCGCTCACACACATTTGTGTCTACATGCAGATACGTGTGTGGTCAGTCACACGTGTTCTACATACGTGTACCTGTGCACATTCCCTCTCACACACGTGTGCACCATACACATGCACACCTGTGCATATACACACACACACACCTGTTCACACATATGCAGACCAGACGAGAACCACACACACAGCCACCCCACCTCCTTCCCGCTTACCTGATCAGGAAATGGACGCAGACGATACTCTCAGACTGGGGGCCCCGGCCCCCCGACACCACTGTGGCCTGGGTCTGGGTCCACAGGTAGCCACCACTCCGGGCCAGGAAGCGGTACTGCCCCGTTACTGCCTGGCCCTTGCTCAGCACTGGGGAGGGGCATGGGGAGGGGTTAGGGCAACTGGGGAGAGAAGGCTGTGGGAGCAGGGTGCTGGGTATGAAGGGGCCAGGGAAGAGAAGTTTCCTTGGGACTTGGGGAAGCAGGCAGCTGGTGTTGGCTGGGGCCATGCAGCACTGGAAACGGAACCTGAACACGTACAGGTATGGATGCTCTGGCCGACTGCATCTGAGTCCAGCGCATGGATGTACTCATAGGCAGAACAGCCAATCAGGTCATCAGGGCTGTAGCCAGCAACCTCCGCAATCCTGAAGTGGGTGCAGTGGACCCCGGTCAGTTCAACTGGCGAAAGTGGAGGGTGGGTGAAAGGAAGGAGAGGGGGACACGGGGATGAAGCCAGCAAGACAGAGAGAGACAGGGTGGTAACAGAGAGAAAGGGAGAGTAAGAAATAGAAAAAGGGGTGTGGCCAGTTGAATAATGGCCCCTGAAGATGTCTCCGTCCTAATTCCCGGAACCTGTGAATATGCTACCTTACATGGCAAAAGGGACTTTGCAGATGTGATGAAGTTAAGGATCTTGAGATGCGGAGATGATCCTGGATTATCTGGGTGGGCCCAGTGTAATCACAGGAGTCCTTATAGGAGGGGAGTAGGTGATCAGAGTGAGACTAGATGTGATGATGGAGGCAGAGGCTGAAGTGATGCGCTGTGAAGGTAGAGAGAGGGGCCACGAGCCAAGGAATGTAGGAGGTCTCCAGAAGCTTTCATGGCAAGGAAACAGATTCTTCCCTGGAGCCTCCAGAAGGAACATAGCCCTTGATTTCAGCCTCATAAGACTCATTTCAGACTTCTCACCTCCAGAACACTGAGATAGAGAATTTGTATTGTTTTGAGCCACTACGTTTGTGGTAACATGATACAGCAGCCATAGGAAGCTAATAGGGGAGGAGAGAGAAGGTAAAAATGGAAAGAGTGATGAAAAGAAAGACAAAAAAGGGGACTTCCCTGGTGGTCCAGTGGTTAAGAATCCGCCTTCCAATGCAGGGGACGCAGGTTCGATCCCTGGTCGGGGAACTAGGATCCCACATACGCGGAACAACTAAGCCTGTGTGCCACAGCTAAAGAGCTTGCATGCCGCAACTACAGAGCCCACGCTCTCTGGAGCCCGCGTGCCACAACTAGAGAGAAGCCCACGCACCGCAATGAAAGATCCCGCGTTTCGCAACTAGGACCTAAGGCAGCCCAAAGATAAATAAATAAATATTGGAAAAAAAAAAAGACAAAAGAGAACGTGAAAGAAATAGGAGAGGGGAAGAGAAAGAAAGAAAGTCACAAAAAGAAAGATAAAAAAGAATGAATAGAAATAAAAAGTAATCACGATGATAATGATTTAAAAAAATAGGCACTTCTAGAGTGCTTTGTACCAGGCAACTCACTGAATGCTCAGAACAACTGTTCAAAGTAGGTTCTGCTATCACCCCATAAGACGGATGAGGAAAGTGTGGCACAGAGAGGTGAAGTCATTTGGCCACGGGTGCACAGCCAGCATTTGAACCCAAGCAGTCTGAACCCAGATACGAAGACCCACAGACAATTCAGAGACAGAGAGATACACAAAGACAGAGATAGATGGAGTCAGAGAGATAGAAACAGAGCAGAGAGAGAAGCTGGGGGGGTAGGAGAGGAGACGTGAATGAACTTGGGCAGAAAGGAAGAGGAGGAGCCAGGCTGGCAGGTGGTGGGTGGGCCCCTGGCTCCTGCCCACCTCTCGTCACAGTAGGTGAACTTCATGTCCAGGCTGTGGCGGCTGAGGAAGGCCCCCCGGCCCAACGGGGGCTCCAAGCTGCCAGGGTGGGGGATGGCTTCACAGATTAGCACCAGGCATTGCAGGGGGGGCTCCAAGTTGGGGCTCCCGGCCGGGGAAGACTGTGCAGGGGGCTTGTAGGCCCTCATGTGTCCAGAACAGTGCAGTACCTGGTGGGCAGGGAGCGAGGCAATGATACACCTGGGCCTAGGGCTACCCAAGGGGCTGGGAGGTATATCCCTGCGGGCCCCTCCCCTCAGGGAGCTGAGAAGTAGAAACCCCTGAGGATTCTAGAGACCCAGCTCAGGGAGCTCTGAGGACCCCCAGACCCCAACCCCACAGAGACCCAACCTAAGAAGCTTCTGACAATCTCTAGATTCTTAAGACTCAGGGAGCTCTGAGGACCCCAGATTCCAACCCCATGGAGACTCCAGGCCCAGGACGCTGAGGACCCCAGCCCCAGACCCAGAGAGACCCAGACTAAGAAAGGGTACAAGGACCCCCAGATCCCCAACCTCCTAGGTACCCAAAGGATGCAATAGACCCAGCCTGAGAGTGCCCCACTGGATCCCTGGCCCAGGAGACTCCCGGACTCCAAGCCACTGTGAGAACTTCAGCGCTCAGGTCCAGCCCCAGCAGGTCCCTCGCCCTCCTCCAGGCCAGGCCCTGCCCACCTTCCAGGTGGCCGCCTTGAGGTTGAGGGTGCGCCCGCGGCTGGTGAGGGTGCTCTTCATGCGCAAGGAGAAGCACCGCTCGGTGGGGGCCTCCGGCTTCTTTTTGGACAGGCCTGAGGAGGGCCATGGGAGCGGGGAGGGGGAGGGGAGAAGCAGGTCACCGGGCAGCTTGGGACAGGGCCCAGTCCCTCCAGCACCCTGGTTACTAAACTCTCCCCAGCCTCATCCCCCAAATTGAGACTTCCGACCCACAGAGGGTCTCCACGGGGTATGCTATGCTCCTTTAGACCCCCAGGGTGGAGCCATGTCCCTGTATTCCCCTGGGGCAGGGCCACGTCCTCTTCATCCCATTTTTCTCAGTCCAGTATTTCAGAGGGGGAGGAGATATGCTGAAGGAAGGATGGAGCCTCAGTTTCTGTAATTTTGGGGCAGAGATCTCCAAGGACTCACTCTGCCGGGGGGTCAGGGCGTCCTGAAGCTCCTCTTGGTCACAGGGATGGATAAAATCAAAGATACTGTGTCCGATCAGCTCAAGCTGGGAGGGAGGGAAGCAGGGGTGTCTTAGAGGAAAAGCATTTTTACCAGGGCCTCTGACCCATCTCCTCCCTCCCATCCTCATCATCCTGTCCTAATTCATGAGCCTGGATTATTTCCCCAGTCTCCTTATTCATTCATTCATTCCTTTCTTCGGCATATAATTCGCTGGGCACTCTTCTACATGGTATGGGCACAGCAGTGACTACAAAGACAAAATCCCTGCCTCTCAGAGCTTACTGGCTAGTGGCGGGAGATAGCCAATGAACAAACAAAACAACACACATGCATAAAACAATATACTAAGTAATATGAAGAAAACTAAAGCAAGGTAAGATGATGAAATGATGGGATGCTATCTTAGAGGCAGTAGTCAGGGACAGTTTCTTGAAGAAGTGACATTTACACAAATTGCTGAACAAAGCCAGTGAGGTGGCTCTCTGGAGTAGAGTGTTCCGGAAAGAGGGAACAGCAAGTGCAAAGGCCCTGAGGTGAGACCCTATTCCAATTCCATTTGTTGTGCAAGCCGAAGACCCAACTCCTTATTTCAATTCAGGAAATGAGCCTGGTGCTGGGAGGAGGTAACACAGATGAAAGGGGACCCACAGAGCTCACAGTCCAGAGCTAATGCTGAATAGGGGAGGAGTGAGATCTTGTAGTTGGATTGGAATCTGCGCTCTGCCACTTCCTAGTTTTGGGATCTTGAGACATTCACCTGTCTGAGCCCAAGAGCTCAAACTAACGGAGAAATTGGTACCAAGAGTGGGATAACAAGGCAGGGGAAAGGAACGGATGCCAACTGTGGAGCCTATTTATGTGAGCTGAGAAAAAGAACGGTATTGCTGTAAGGATCAGCTGAAATTAGTTCTACTCTCTAAGTGTCTCTTGTTTGTCTTCCCATCCCCAGACCCCTAATCCTACTTCTTTTCTCCCACTTGGGGCCCTGCATCCACTTCCTGATGGATTTTCCAGCCGCTAGTCTCGCTCCCTCTAATTCTATCTCTGTGCAGTACCTAGAGGGATCTTTCTAAATAAAATGAAATTCTGACTCCACCTTTCTGACACAACCTCTCCCCTGCTTAAAATCTTTCCATGGCTCCCCAGTGCCCTAGAGATAAACCTTCTATTTTGGTCCTAAATTATGTCCTCTCTAGCCTTTTCTCTCTCACTTTCTCCCATTGCACTCTGCACCTAGCTTGGATCAATGTCTTTATTTCCCCCAAATGTTCTGTTTTATCTCACATCTGTGTCTTTGCATATTCTGTTCCCTTGGCCATGTACATTGCCAGTCTTCTCTGGTCCCATCCATTTGCCATACCCTTTGACTGGCTAAGCCCTTCAGGTTTTAGCTCAGATGTCTTCTCCTCCAGGAAGCCCTCAATTCCCACCCAGGCTGGGTCAGGTACCACCCTCCACCCCCGGCTTGTACAGCCCCCTAGGCTGCTGCACCCCAGCCCTGACCATTCTGAATCTTCCTGTCTGGTGACATATTTGTCTCCCCTCTGCACTGTGGGCCTTGTAAAAATAGGGCTAAGGTGGTTCTGGTCACCTCTGTATCCCAGCATCACCTGCACAGAGCAGGCAGCTCCTCTTACCTGACTGAGGCCCAGGTGTTTGCTGACATTCTCTGACAAGTAAGCCATGTCTCCCTCGGCGGTGAGCACCATAACGAAGCCCTCCAGGGCCTTCAGGTAGCAGGCATCCAGTGGTTCGCCCCCTGCTCCCACCTGGTTCCACTCCCCTGGTGTCCGGACCAGGATGGATGGGGCATCTCTAGTCAGCGGTAAGCCCACCCTGGCTAGCCTCCCTCTGCTTTCCTTCACTCAGAGGAACTTATAGGTACCTCCAGGTGAGTGGGGCACATCCCAGTGGCTTGGAGTCCAAGGAAGAGGGCAGGACCACCAAGGACTGGAATTCTAAGGGAGCAGAGCCTCCCAGGGGTACAGAATTCTAAGGAGATAGGGGTTTCCTAAGGGAATAGAACTCTAAGGAGGGCAGAATCTTAAGGGGATGAAATTTCCAGGGGTCAAAATTCTAAGAAGCCGGGGCCTAGGAGGAGTCAGAATTCCAAGGGGGTCAACCTTCCCAGGGGTTCAGAATTCTTGGGGCAGGACCTTCCAGATCGGCGGGATTCTAAAGAAGCAGGGACTCCCAAGCAACAGAATTCTAAGGAGGCAGAATTCTAATATAATGGGCAGAGCCTGCCAGAGGATGAGTCCACTTTCCCCATAATAAAAGCTTTTCAGGGTCCTGGGATTCCAAGGGTGTGTGTGTTTGTGTGTGTGTGTGTGTGTGTGTGTGTGTGTGTGTGTGTGTGTGTGTGTGTGTGTGAAGGCGTCCTACAGAGAATTCTAACAGGGAAGGAATTCAAGGGGATGGCTACTAAGGGGACAAGCAATAGAACTAGGGACCTGAGGAGGGGAAGCGGGACTCTCTCAAGTAATTAAATATTGGGCAGTGAAGCCTCCTGGGGATATTGATTATAAGGGAAGGAAGCCTAGCCGAGAAGATCTCCCAGGAGACCAAATCCTAAGGGTCCAGATGCCTTAGGGAGTTAGCCGGCCTCCTATTCCCTAGGGTTCTAACTCTAAGGAGAGGGAGCGTCCCAAGGGCGCATTCCAACGGGCGGGGCCTCACAAATGATAGACTTCTAAGCGGGCGGGGATTCCTAAGAAATGGGTTCCGATTGGCCCAGAACTTGAAGGGGCGGGGCCTCTCCCACTAAGTGGATTCCAGAGGGGTGGGGCTTCGCCGGGAAGACATCGGGGGACGGGGCCTTGTGGAGATGAGGCTTCCCGGAGGAGGGGGCCTCCCTGGGATGTACCTTTCCGAGGGCGGGGTCTTGCTGAGGTGGGAAATCCCGGGGGCGGGCCTCACCTGCGGCGCAGAGTTGGTGCATGCGCAGGTAGCTGATGGTGAGGCGCATGATGGAGGCCTTGTCCAGGTGGGCGCTCACCCCGCGCGCGAAGGGCAGCGTGTGCGCCAGCTGGTACAGCACCTCGGTCTCCTGGCTGCGCCGGCTGCGGGCCGCATCCCGGGACTTCTCCTTGCGCAGCTCCGTGCTCGACCTGCGGGCATGGGCAGCGTTCACTGGCGGCGCCCCGGGAAGGGAAAGAGTTGGGTGGGACAAGTACGTGGGTTGCTGCCACATGGGGCTCGGGTTCAGAGAGGGCAGAGCCGCGACTGTGCTGGCCTCGCAGTGTGGCCCGGGCGAGTTGCCGGAGCTCTCTGGGCCTGGGTGGATTATACTGTGGAGTCGCTCCTTGCCTCAGGTTTTATCTGTCCCCGCGCCAGCCCATGCTGCCCTCCGGTGCCTCACTCCTCTCCGAGGCGTGCCCAGGGCCGCTCTGTCCCCTCCCTGACTTATCTGCTGTTTATTCTCCGGGCTTGGGAAGACTGGGGAACAGGGAGGCCTCCGGCTGGGAGGGGGCTGGCAGAGCTGGCCAGGAGCCAGGGAAGGGAGGGCGCAAGAAGATGCCTGCAGCCCCCCAGGACCCCTGCCCTACAGCCTCCCAGAACCCCCTCTTCTGCCCTTTCCCCTCCTCAGCTGAGCTGAGTCCTCAGAATCTTGGAGTACAGATCTCAAAGTCCAACGACCCACCAACAGGGGCCCTGCCAGGGTGACACAGCAAACCAACCCCAGGGCCAATGGCTAACCACTCATCCCTGCCCTTTAATCCACTTCAAATGCCTGAATTATGCATGTGGGAGGAGAAGGATGAGTGTCATTTTTTTTCAGAAATATCTGCCACTTATCCAGCTTTTACTATTAGGTCAGACCCTGTGCCAAGTGTGTAACTTACTTTAACCCGTTTAGCTCAGACATCCCTAGAAGGAAGGTAGTAACATTTTCCCCATTGAACAGATGAAGCCCAGGCACAGAGAGGTGCAGTGCTTGCCCACAAGGAGTGAAGCCAGGGTTTGAACGCTGGTCTTCCTGAACTCTTCAGTTTCCTCTGTTGTATGGCCCTGGGTTTATCTCCAGATTTTAGTACTTCTCCCTGTTTCTGCCACTGTCTTAAAAGTCAAACTCCAGGGACTTCCCTGGTGGCGCAGTGGTTAGCAATCTGCCTGCCAGTGCGGGGGACACGGGTTCGAGCCCTGGCCTGGGAAGATCCCACATGCTGTGGAGCGGCTGAGCCCCTGCGCCACAACTGCTGAGCAGCCCCCGCTCGCCACAACTAGGGAAAGCCCGCGCACAGCAACGAAGACCCAATGCAGCCAAAAATAAATAAATAAAAATAAAATAAAATAAAAAAATTAAAAAAGTCAAACTCCAGGTCTGTCTGAATCCAAATTATAGTTTTGGGGAAAAAAATTATAGAGTATGTTACATATAGTATAGTATATGTAATCTTATCTATATTGATACTATTGATAAAACCATTAATAAGCAGCTCTAAGTTGCTAAGCATTTATGGGTCTGGCATTGCACTAAGTAAGGACTCAGCCTATGTGTACCCATTCAATCCTAAGAAAGCCCTAGGCAGAGAGCACTTTAAACCTCCATTTCACAAAGGGGAAACTGAGGCTCTGAAAAGTGAAGTCCTTTGCCCCAAAAGTCACAAAGCCATTAAGTGGTGGAGCTGAGATTTGAAGTCAGGCAGTGAAGTTCCAAAGCCTTTATTCTAATTCCTTTCTTGTGACGTCCCCGCCAACCTCCATGGACGCAAAACTCTAGGAGGGGAAGCTGCCCCTTCCTAAAAGCCAGAGGCCACTTCTGGGGCATCAACCTCACCCCCAAGCAGGAGACCTGCAGCCCCACCCACAGGCATGATGGAGGGAGGGGAGCGGACTCTCCTGACTCTCCAGATGGGAAAGAACTCCTCAGTGCAAGTGGGTGGGAGGCACAGAAGGGGGCAGCTGGGTGGAGGGAGCCAGCAGTTGCCCTCATCCCCTCCCTCCTGGCTGATGGGGGGCAGGGGCCTCCAGTCCTGCTCTGCCCAGGGGACATTCCGTCCTCCTGTCCCGTTCTGTTCCAGCCCTGTTTGTCTTCCTGCCCAGAGGGTGGGGGTGGGCGGGCCTCACTGAGCTGGGGGCCCAGACAGAGGGAACAGGGAGCAGGGACAGGAACGGGGCTGGAGGGTGGGGTTGGCCCCCCACCTCCCGGGCAGCTGGGCTCTATAATCCTCTCTGTGGCCAAATGACTCCTCCCTCCATAGAAGAAGCTAGCTGGTGGCTACAGCGGGACCCTCCTTCTAGCTCCCAGCCTGTTCTCCGGATGTTCTGACAGGAAGTGTGGCCTCTCACTTGCTCCACAGATGCCTGGTCTCTGGCCTTTCCCTTTAAACAGAGTCGGGGCTAGTTCCTCTGGTGCAGGGTTCCAGTCTCAACTCCATTACTTATTAGCTGTGTGACTCTGGACAAGTTGCACAGCCTCCCTGAGCCTAAGAACAACACAAACTCATAGGGCTGTTGTGAAGATTAAATGAGTTAATATATGTCAAGGGCTTAGAACCGGGCCTGGCAATTGGTCGGCGCTATATAAAGGTTCAACTTTTATTATTCCCCCTTTGTCCACATCAGGGATGGAAGGCTTAGGAGTGTCGTTAGGCACTGGAGAAACCCTTGGGCTTCAGTGGTAACCCCATGGTGCGGTGTGTGTATGTGTGCAAGTACACACGTGACTTACACAACACCTTGGGAAGAAGACTAAATCATAGTGATACTAATAATAATGATAGCTTTGGTGGATCAAACACTCATGAGCTTAGAGACCCCATTAAATCCTTTCAACAAACCCTAAGAACCTGGAAAATTGATCTCCCTTTTACAGAGTCAGAAACCAAGGCTCCGAGCAATTGCATCACCCACCCAAGTAACCAAGCTGGTAATCCCAGGGCCCTCCACCAATGCGCAACTATGCTCAACGCTTCTGTTAGTCTGACCACGTATCTGCTTCTACCCAGAACCCTGTCTGACTTGAACACAGTTTATTGCTCACCTATCGGGTGTCCTGCCCCGAAGATCTGTCCCCTCACCGCTTCTCATCTTGAGCGGGTGCAGGGGAGGGGAGGTATAACCCTCATTTTCCAGGCTACAAAACTAAGGCTCAGAGAGCAGTTGCTGGCACAAAGCCACACAGCCAGGAAGCGGGTGAGCTGCAATTTGAACCCTGATTTGGGGGCCTGTGCTCTTAAATGCCATGCCTTGGTGGGCGTGCCACCCAACGGACCCCTGTCCTGCCCCTCCTCTGTCCATTGGCCCCAGTCCCTTCCCCTTGTCCCACCACTGCTGCCTCCGGATTTCCCCAGCTG
Source organism: Eubalaena glacialis (assembly GCF_028564815.1). Taxonomy (NCBI): domain Eukaryota; kingdom Metazoa; phylum Chordata; class Mammalia; order Artiodactyla; family Balaenidae; genus Eubalaena; species Eubalaena glacialis. The sequence continues at coordinate 60,607,842 of NC_083733.1, read as the reverse complement.
GCCAGTCTCCCCAGCTGGCCCCATGCCCAGCCCTGGTCCGTCCCCTTGGCACTGTGCCCAGGTTGGGACGTGCAGCTGGAACCCTGCCACCCTTCCTCTGTGTTCCAGCAGAGAACGGGGGTGGAGCCAGGCTGGGAGGCCCCAGGGTAAGGCCTGGGAATGGGGACTAGGGCTTGGTGCACCCCCCAACCAGGAGAGGGAGAAGCCCACCTCTTCCCTGCCCTGAAGAACTTGCCACCCGAGAGCAAAGGCATGGAGAAGCGGGGACACCCTTCCCCACATTCAGGCTGCTCCTGGGCCTCTCTCTCCTGATATTCAGTTGGGTACTGGGGGTCTTGCAAAAAGTGCAGAGGATTTGGGCGGGGGCTTAGGTTGAATCCATGCAGGGACTCCTCTTGGCATTGCCCCAAGGTGGCCTGAGAGGGTTTGGGTTTGAGAAGGGACTTGGGGGGGGGTCAGTGGGAGTCTCTCTACCCCTGACTCTGCTCATTCCTAAGGACATGATAATCCAGTGGGGTGCCTGTACCCAAAGCCCTATGTTCTCTGGGAACCCTCTGACCGGAGGGGCGCCCTGGGCCGAGTGCCCATCAGGGACTTCCCAAGAATCATCCTTGCCTGGGGTGGGATGGCAAGGATGGAAGAAGGGAAGGGGGTAAGGGAGTATGGGGGGCCCACTCACCATCACCCTGACCCTCTTTGGCCCTAGCGCCATCCTAGGGGTGCAGGAGGGGATGGAGCGTGGCCGGGATCTGGGTGCGAGTTATGAGTGGGTGGTGCGTGGGCTCGGATGACACCACAGGAGAGGACTGGCCTTGGATGGGGAGGGGGGAGCGCCCCAGCTCAGCCAAGAGGGGCCCCCACCTAGCCAGGAAGGGGTGCTGGGAGGGGCTAGGCCAGGGCTGGCCTAGAAGGGGTGGGATAGAGTTCCCTGGCAGGCCCAGAGCCAGAGACTAGAATAGAATTGGGGGGTGTATAAGTGGGGGGGTGAAAACATGGGGGTGTGGAAGGATCCAATCAGACCTGCGAAGCCAGGGAGGAGGGAAGGGGGTGAGGCTTCCTGGATGCCTCAGATTGGACAGGAGAAAGCAAGGGCGTGGGATATTTTCCGGGGTCCCATGAAAACATGGGCAGATAGGACCCCCTGGCAGTGGACCCAGAGCACGAGTTCCCTGTGCTGCCCCAGCAGATCTGCACCTGCTGGGAAGGGAACACAGAAACCCACCACCTGTCCAGGATGACCCCAGCTGGGCACTGCGGCAGGGGGCGCTGCCCACAGCTTGCACTGAATCAGGCACAGCACCCTCTCTGGAGTCTTCCCCAAATAAGGCTTGGGTGCCCCTTCCCACTGTCACAGGGATTGGGTGGGAGTGGAGGAGTCAGATAAGAGGCTAGACTTTGGGAAGTGGGTCAGGCTGTTTTCTTGTTCTTAAAGGGGGTGACCCTACCTTCCAGAAGGCCCCTGGGAAGGGTCCCAGGGTGGCTTCTGAAAGGTGACCATCTCTGCCTATTTCTAGGCAACTCAAGGTTTGGGAGACTGTCAGGGAGGGTCCAGTTAAAGAGGATCTCTCTTCTCTTGAACTCAGAAGCTGACTCCCCATTCCAAGGGACTCCCTATATCTGGGAAGGCTCAATTTGGGGGTACCCCAGATCCCCTAGGACCCTAGGGGTCTGGTGTCAAGGAACAACCTCAATTCTGGGGGCTCGGAGGCCAGAAGGGTCAGTATGTGGAGGGAGAATGCCTCCCGCAGAAGCCTGGGAACTGCTCAAACGCAACCACCCCCAATTCCGTGGGGACCCCGAGTTTCACCCCCAGTCAGGAGGGGAAGCGAACCCGGAACAGCAGGAAATCTGGGATCACGACCCCGATGTCGCTCCTGGCTAGAGGGGCGTGGCAGCCTGGACTTGGGGAAATGCCCCCACCCCTGCAGTCCCCTAGGGTGGAGGGTGCGGCGGGGATGTGTCTCCAACCGCGCGTCCGAGGGGCCCTAGGCTTGCACCCGCGCCTTCCTCACCCGGCTCAGGGGTCGCTGGAAGAGGAGCCCCCCCAATTCTTATCATTCCTGCCCCCAAAGCCCAGTACCTTGCGCGCTGTAGCCCCAGCGCCATGACTCGCCAGTCGCCGCTCCGGAGCCCTTCGAGGCCCCTAGCCCCCTCCCCTGCCCTGCGAGCCCCCTCCCCAGCTCCTCCCCCCGCCGAGCGGTTGGCTGCGCAGCGCCCGGCCCGCGGCTCTGGTTGGTTGATCGGTCTGTCACTTCCATGAAAGAGGCGGGACAAGAGACGAAGACTTGGAATGCCGGGGGGGGGCGGGGAGGGGGGGGAGAGAGAGAGAGAGGTGTGTGTGTGTGTGTGTGTGTGTGTGTGTGTGTGTGTGTGTGTGTGTGTGTGTGTGTGTGTAGAGGGGGCGGGTGCCGTGGAATACACCCCCCCCAGCCACACTCCTTGCCGCGGACTTCTCAGCAGTGTCGCCAGCACGGTGCAAGCAAGGTCGGCTGGCCGCGCCTTCTGGCCCAGTATCTCCCGCCAAGTTCCGACACCAGTACTCTTCTGAACCCACCTAGTTCACTCCAGCCTCCACCCTCTAACTCGCACCCCCGGCTCACTCCTCCATTTCCTACCCCCGGGTGGGCCCCTCCGACCTCCAATTCCACCCCCTCCAGTGGCCCAGCCCTGCCTCCTGAGTCGCCCAGCTCCGCCTCCTCTCTTTCCCTATCCACTGAGTCCTCCGCTTTTCCTCTCCGCCCCCAACTCTCGACCCCACCCCAGTTCTACAATCCCTCCCCCCTCTGTACCCCATCGTTCCCTCTCAGTCCCCAGCCCCTTCCTTCCACCTTCGCCCCTCCATCCCGTGCCCAATCCCTCAGCTCCCCACTCCTCCGGTCTGGCACCCTCTGTACCCCAGCCCCACCTCCTTGCCTCTCTAACTCCCTTTTCAGGTTCTCACTGGTGAGTGATCAAGTTTATGTCAAGTAAATATGTAAAACTCAATCACACCCACTTTTCAAAAGAGCGGAGAAATGATCTTTCTACCAGTGAAGTAAGAAGGGAGAGGCGCAAGGTCACCAAGGAGTGGTAAAAGTGTTACAATTGGATAAGGAACAGGGTGTGTGTGTGTGTGTGTGTGTGTGTGTGTATGTGTATGTTGGTGGTGGTTGGGTTCTAATCCACAGCAGACCAATATTCAGGATGCAGCTTTGGGCAGGGAAGAGGACACTATAGCAGAAGTCTGTGGTTTTTGCCCACCCTAGTGTCCCACTCAGTTTTCTTTTGGGGAACCACTTCTCTCCCCTCTCAGTCTATTTAATTTGAATAGGGCTGGCCATAACCCTCCCCTCACCAGCTCCAGGGACTAGACCTAGCCAGTTTATTCTGTTTTCCTGATCACAGTGATTGGTTCAGGGAAGGCATGTGACCTAATCTAGTCCAGTGAGAACCAACCCTGAGACATTTGCTGCAACTATCACAAGAGAGGTTCTCTTTCTACTGGAGTTGCCAAGCTGGTGGGATGTAAGCCTGGAGTTCATGGGACTCCGTTACAATGAAAGAAGAGGCTTTATGCTGAATGTCAATGCAGAGGAAAGCAGAAATGAAAGTTTGTGAAAGACAGTCCTAACGCTAGCACTTAGGTGCCTGGATCCAGCCATACCTGAAGTCCATTTTAATCTTAGAACCATTATGGGTTTTTTGGTTGTTGCTGTTGTTGTTAAATATTGTTTTATTCATTTACTTTGTGCTTAGATTAGTTGAGTTGATTTCAGCTGCTTACCCCCAAAAGAATCTTGATAAACTGAGAGAATATCTCCTGAGCCTCAGTACAGAGACATGTGAATGAGAGGTCAAAATTAGGAAGGGCTGCAGGAGAAGCAGGTCCTATCCGAGGAAGCAGAGGCTATCTGAGTCATAGCAGATAGCCAATCTGAGGATTTATGGTGCCCAAGGAAAACTGGCATTTGTTAAACAAACATTAAAACAGGACTAAAACTTATATACACAGATGTGCCAGGCATCTATGATCTAGGTTAGTGTTAAACTTCACTTGATGGTTCCTGGCAACAAAGGTGATATGGGAAATGTGTTTTTCAAAACGGTTTCCAATTTTTGCTAAAAGGATATGTTCTTGTTTGGGGCTTCCCTGGTGGTGCAGTGGTTAAGAATCCGCCTGCCAATGCAGGGGACACGGGTACAAGCCCTGGTCCAGGAAGATCCCACATGCCAAGGAGCAACTAAGCCCAGTGCGCCACAACTACTGAGCCTGCGCTCTACAGCCCACGAGCCACAACTACTGAGCCCGCACGCCTAGAGCCTGTGCTCTGCAACAAGAGAAGCCACCACAATGAGAAGCCCGCGCACCGCAACGAAGAGTAGTCCCTGCTCGCTGCAACTAGAGAAAGCCCGCGCACATCAACGAAGACCCAACACAGCCAAAACTAAATAAATAAATTAATTTTTTTAAAAAAAGGATATGTTCTTGTTTGTCTGGAGAGACAAGTTTTGTTTCTGAGCTGAAGCTTAGGGGAGAGCTTTTCATTATTAAAATGCAGAGTGATCTGAGCCACCAGGAACTATGGGAGCTCGGTGGAGGCACCTCACCCAGCCTGGGGGGGTTGTCAAGAAGGTTTCCTAAGGAGGAGACCTCTGAACAGAGACTTGAAGGATGAATAAGAGTGAAGAAGGTAAAGAGAGGGGGAGAGAGGGCTTCCCTGGTGGCGCAGTGGTTACGAATCCGCCTGCCAATGCAGGGGACACGGGTTTAAGCCCTCATCTGGGAAGATCCCACATGCCGTGGAGCAACTAAGCCCGTGCGCCACAACTACTGAGCCTGCGTGCCACAACTACTGAAGCCTGTACGCCTAGAGCCCGTGCTCTGCAACAAGAGAAGCCACCGCAATGAGAAGCCCGCGCATTGCAAGGAAGAGTAGCCCCTGCTGGCGGCAACTAGAGAAAGCCCACACAACGAAGACCCAACACAGCCAAAAATAAATAAATAAAATAAAAATTTATAAAAAAAGAGAGAGAGAGGGAGAGAGAAAAGTATTCTGGGCAGAGGGAAGAGAATGCAATGGCTTGGAGGCAAAAAAAGAGCTTGGGACCTTGAGATATTTGAAAGGTACCTGTGGCTACAACGTGGAGTGTAAAGAGAGGAGGTGGGCAGTGATGGTGGAATGGTGCATGCAGGTGAGATCAAACCAGATCTGAAAGCCATGAAAGAAGTTTGGGCAATATCCTGGTAGCACTGGGGAGCCATGGCAGAGTTTTGAGCAGGACAGGAACACAATGTGTGCCTTATAAAGATTCCTCTGGTTGCTATGTGGAGAGTGGATAACAGGGGTGAGGCTGAAGGTCAGAAAACAGGAAGGAGGCTGGGGTGCAGATCTGGGTGTAAAGAAGAGATGCCTGGGCCAGAGAAGGGGCAATGGGGGTAAAGGAGAGGAGACAGATTGAAAAGATATTGAGGTTCACCCATACATCAACATATTAATATACTGATATGGATAAACAAACTGTGGTACACCCATACAATGAATACTACTCAGTAAGAAAAAAGAATGAACTATTGATACACATACAACACAGATGAATCTCAAAATCATTATGCAGAATGAAAGAAGACAGACACAAAAGAGAATTACTATGTGATTTCAATTCCATGAAGTTCCAGAAAGGGCAAGGCTAATCTACGGTGGAAAAAAAAAGTGCAAATGTCCTGAGGTGGGATTTGCCTGGTAAGTTCAGGGATCAGCAAGGAGACCAGTGTGGCTAGAGCAGAGGGATGGATGGGAAGATTGGGAGATGAGATCAGAGAGATGATGTGAGGAGGAAGTGGACAGTGGTGTGGAAAGATCATGTAGGGTGAGTTTTTTTAGGTTATGTGTTGGCTTTCACTCTGAGGGAGATAGAAACATAGAAGGCTTTTGAGCAGGAAAGTGACATCTGAGTTAGGTCTGAATGAAGTCCTCTTTCCCCACAAGTTGGAAAGAACTGGAAGCTCTCTTGTTTACAGAACAAACCACCCAAACGAGATTTATTTTGCTCATGAATCTGCAATCTGGGCAGGGCTCAGTGGGGACAACTCATCTCTGCTCCACTTGGCATCAGCTGGGGCAGGTTAAAGACTGTTGGCAGGAATGATCTGATGCTTCCTCACTCACATGCCTGGTGGTTGATGCTGCCTGTCAGCTGAGACCTCACCTGGGCGCTGTGGCTGGAACATCTACATGTGACCTTTCCATGTAGCTGCTTGGGCTTCCTCACATCATGGCAGCCAAGCCCCAAGGGAGAGGGAGAGTGAGTGAGGAGACAGGCAGAAGCTGTGTCTCCTTTATGACCTAGCCTTGGGAGTCATGCAGTGTCAATTCTTTTCATCAAGGCAATCACAAAGTCCTGCCCAGTGGAGGGAAATAGACTCTACTTCTTTTTTAAAAAATTAATTAATTAATTAGGTTGCACCGGGTCTTAGTTGTGGCACACGGGATCTTCGTTGCAGCATGCAGGATCTTTAGTTGCGGCATGCAGGATCTAATTCCCTGACCAGGGATCGAACCCGGGCCCCCTGCATTGGAAGCATGGGGTCTTAACCACTGGAACGCCAGGGAAATCCCCAGACTCTACTTCTTGATAGGAAAGGTCAAGCTTCCACAGGAAGAGCATGTGGAACTGGAAATATTACTGTGGCCATTTTGGAGAAATATCTGCCACACTCTTTATAGAACATTATTTTGGAGCTCTGCCTATGAGCAGCACCATGGAGGTAGAGTCTTAGGCTTTGGGATATTGGAGAAAAAATGCTTGATTTATTGACAGGGAAATAGGGTTCAGCAACAAAACCCCAGAACCAGGCACACACCCAATCTGACAAGTCAGCATCTCTGGCTACTGTTTTCTGTACATCTGCTCAGATATTTCACTTGCTGATGTTCACCTCTGTAAGACTCACCCTCCCTACTGCCCAAGACTGGGGGGAATTGCTCCTAACCTCTCTACGCGTGCCTCTTGTGATCTGATTTTCTCTCTGCTCTCCCTTCCCCTGGCTCTGACTCCTCATAGTATGGGTTTATAAAGGTCAGCTGGCATTCCTGGAACACTGCCAGGGGCAGAAAATCCCTCCAAACTCAAGCCAAGGCCAACCTGGAATCAGATGATGGATGTAAGTAGGGCGAGGGTTCTGTGCCCAGTGCTGTTCTGCTTTGACTGGAACATCACGACAGCCCCATTAGGTGGGCTCCATTATTTTCCTATAGTTTAGTGGTTTCAGTATATGGTTCTAGAGACAGGCTTTTGGCTCCATCACTTGCCAGCTGTGTGACCTTGACCATGTTATTTAACTTCTCTGTGACTCAGAGAGTCATTTCTTTTTTCATTTTTTTTTTAAGTTTTATTATTTATTTATTGGTTGAGTTGGGTCTCTGTTGCTGCGCGCGGGCTTTCTCTAGTTGCGGCGAGCAGGGGCTACTCTTCGTTGCGGTGCGCGGGCTTCTCATTGCGGTGGCTTCTCTTGTTGCGGAGTACGGGCTCTAGGTGCGCGGGCTTCAGTAGTTGTGGCACGCAGGCTCAGTAGTTGTGGCTCGCGGGCTCTAGAGCGCAGCAGGCTCAGTAGTTGTGGCGCACGGGCTTAGTTGCTCCGCAGCATGTGGGATCTTCCCGGACCAGGGCTTGAACCCATGTCCTCTGCATTGGCAGGCGAATTCTTAACCACTGTGCCACCAGGGAAGCCCGAGAGTCATTTCTGAAAAATGCATTTAATAAAAAAATAATATACCCTGTGGTAGATTGGATTATTGTTTCCAAATCTCCACTCCCCTGCCAGCCAAGGGGCTCCATCCTGGAGGGTGGACAGACAAGGCTCAGACAGGCACGGTCACTACCCACATGTCCACAGGCATACATGTCCATGTGCATTTTGATGTCACACACATAGGTGTCATGTAACAGGCTGCCATTAACACACAAGTCAGTAGCAACACGTGGATTCTGACAAGTAGACGTGTCAGTACATACCATGGTCAAGATATATGTCTTGGGGCTTCCCTGGTGGTGCAGTGGTTAAGAATCCGCCTGCCAATGCAGGGGACACAGGTTCGAGCCCTGGGAAGATCCCACATGCCGCGGAGCAACTAAGCCGGTGCATCACAACTACTGAGCCTGCGCCCTAGAGCCCATGAGCCACAGCTACTGAAGCCTGTGCACCTAGAGCCCGTGCTCTGCAACAAGAGAACCCACCACAACGAGAAGCTCGCCCACCGCAGCGAAGAGTAGCCCCTCTCGCCGCAACTAGAGAAAGCCCGCGCGCAGCAACGAAGACCCAACGCAGCCAAAAATAAATAAATTTATTAAAAGAAAAAAAAAGATATATGTCTCGGCCTTAGGCATGCCTTGATGTGAGCCTGCTTGTCGATGTTAGCACGTGGATGCTTGTTGCACACACAGATAGTGACATATATCTGGGTTCTGTAAATAAGGGCACCTGTCATCAATAAAACATGTGAAACACACGCACGACTATAATCACACACATGTAAAAGTCTCTTGCATGTCATGGTTCCCTATGCAGACGCTGATGTGTATGTTGGTGTAGATGCAGGTAACTGCCCCGCATCTGCACTGTGGCCGGAGTCCCCTGCTCGCGTGCTCAGCGCTTTGGCGCCCCCTGCAGGAGAATCTCTCGCTCGACTCTGGGAGGCCAGGAGGCCCCTCCCAGCGCCCTGAGTCCCCCACCTCACTGGCACATCCCTCCTTCAGGGTTCAGTGAGCAAGCCTCAGTAGCTGGGGCAGTCCCGGGAAATGTATGTCTATCTGTAGGGCTTCTGGTATTTGGTGGCCAGGGCCAGGGAACCCAGATTCTTGCAATGCACTGTGCAGCCCAGACCAGGAGGGGCTTCCTGGGTTCCTGCCCGAGCTCGTAGGTGCAGGAAGAATCTGTTAAGGATCATCTTAGGCCAGAGCGGCTCCCATTTTACATATAAACAGCAAAAACTTTACACTATTTTAATATACTCTGAATTTTCCAGGAAAGCAACTACATGTGAATCAAGGGAAGATCATACCCTGTTTGGGGAAAAAGTTGGTATTAGGAGTGCTCACCATGTCAGAGAATCATATCACTGACATTCTCCATCTTTAGGGTATTTGAATCCCAGACAATCTAGCTGGTCACTCTGTTTTGGTTTCTCTCTTAATAGACATATGAATACTTTTTATTTAGCCCTTATTTCAAAATGTCAAATATAAAGATAAAAATTTGACTGAATCTTGTCTTCTTCACCTTAAATCTAAACTTATAACTCATCAAAAGCAGGAACATCGGGCCCTGTAATGTCTGAGAACATTGACCTAATGGAACACTTCTTATTTAATCATAGATTACAGGCTCACCATCAGTCATCCACAATTCCAAGATCCAAATAGCTCTGAAAAGGAGAGATTGTTGTCTAGTGTACTGGACAGCAAAACCTGACCCAACCCGGGCCATTTTAGTAATCTATATTTATCCCACTGTGGTGGGATAAACAGTCCACATTTCACTGCGGAAATATTGATCTGTTTGATTCCAGGAGCCACCCTGAACCTAGCTGGGCTGACCTCATATATGCCATATACACAAGCCACCTTTCTAAAAACCAAACACATGCTTCATTCCTAAACACACATGTCTAGTAAAGGATTGTAGAGTGTATTTTTCTTTCATTTCTTTTCTAAACTACAGATAACGTATTGCAATAATTTTAAGTTAGAGATTATATGTACAAATAGGTTATGCTGTGCATGAATTTTGTTTCCTGGTAATAAAAGTAATACTATAAAAATCTATTATTTTTAAAGGGGGTACTGGATTGAATAGATTTAAGATTATTATATTATATTATATTATATTATATTATACTATATTACTAAGCCAGTGATTCCCAAGTATGGTCTGCAGACCCCTGGGAGTCTCTGAGATCCTTTCATGAGCTCCACAAGGTCAAAACTATTCTCATAAGACTACTAAGATGTTATTGGCTTTCCTCTTCTTCCTACTATAAGATAAAGTTTTCCAGAAGCTATGTGATGTCTGATGATATCATTGCTCTGATATTAACATGTAATGGATTTATCATTGCTACTTTTCAATGAATAAATAAATCTTTAAAAATTATCAGCTTAAATTTATATAGGTAAATATGAATAACTACCCTGTGGTGTGCTGGTGCCAGCCCTTACTGGCTTGGGAGAGTGAATTGTTAAATTTAGGATCATGTGTACCAGTTGTTAAAACTTTGATAGCGTGAAATGGGCCATGGTGAAGTATTTACACCATAGAAACATTATATCATGGATTTTTTTCAGAAGGCTGGTTGAACAGTACACCATATTGTATATTACCCACACAAGCAAAGACTCTCTGGGGGTCCTCAACATTTTTTAAGTGTATAAAGACGTTCTGAGACCAAAGCATATGAGAACAAGGGGTCTACCTAAACTAAAAAACAATGAAGCCGTAACCTAAGCCTGACGTGCCCCCTGGTGGATGTGATGGTATACACACTCAAACTTACATACCTAAAAAGTGTGTGCGTGTGTGTTTGTGAAGAAATAGCTACAGGTAAAGGTCACGTTGATTACATATTTTTAGTGTCTTGATTTTACATAATAAGAACACCTTCAATTTCGTGAAATATTATGTGCCAAAGAATGTTACAATATTTCACATCATATCATTTAATCCTCACATCTATCCTATAAGATAAATATTATTACCTAGCTTTGGTTTCCAGAGCCATTGAGAGTAAGTGGCCGACATAATGCCTCATCACCTCACCTTTGAATATTTTGTGAGTAATTATTGCAAACAAGGGCCCCTTTTCCTACATAACTACCTTCAATATCAGGAAATTCACATGATACATCACTACCTTTTAAGCCTCAGACTGCATTCAGGTTTCACAAATTGTCCCCATTTATAACAACAGGGCCCAAGTCAGAACCACCCACTACATTTAATTGTCATGTCTTATTTGACTTTCATGGCCTTCACCCTTTTGAAGCTTGCAGGCCAATTATTATTTATTTTATTATTATTATTTTATTTTTTGGCTGCACTGCGCAGGATGTGGGATCTTAGTCCCCTGACCAGGAATCGATCCCACGTCCCCTGAAGTGGAAGCACGGAGTCCTAACCACTGGACCACCAGGGAAGTCCCAGGCCAGTTATTTTGTAGAACATCCCTCAATTTGGGTTTCTCTGATGTTTTCTCATCATTCACTACAGGATATACACCTCTGGTAGGAATGCCGCAGAAGGGATTCAGTCTTCTTATTGCATCCTTTCCGGTGACACGTGATTATGATTTGTCTCATTATCCATGAAATTAACTTTGATCACTTTTAATAATTTGAGCCTATTAATACCTCTCACTTGACTTCAAAGTGATATTACTGGGGAAAGGTGGGGAGGAGGGAGAAATTAGGAGTTTGGGATTAACATATGCACACTACTAAATGTAAAATAAATAACCAACAAGGACCTACTGTATACTATAGGGAGCTCTACTCAATATTCCTTTTTTTAAAAGATTTTTTTTTGATGTGGACCATTTTAAAAGTCTTTATTGAATTTATTACTATTTTATATTTGTTTCTATTTTATGTTTTGGTTTTTTGGCCTCGAGGCATGTGGGATCTCAGCTCCTCGACCAGGGATCGAACCCTCACCCTTTGCACTGGAAGGCAAAGTCTTAACCACTGGACCAGGGAAGTCCCTCAATATTCCGTAATAACCTATATGGGAAAAGAATCTGGGGACTTCCCTGGCGGCGCAGTGGATAAGACTCCGCGCTCCCAATGCAGGGGGCCCGGGTTCCATCCCTGGTCAGGGAACTAGATCCCACATGCATGCCACAATTAAAAGTTCACATGCCACAACTAAGGAGCCCGCCTGCCACAACTAAGGAGCCCTGGAGTTGCAACTAAGGAGCCCGCTGCAACTAAGACCCAGTGCAACCAAATAAATAAATAAATATTTAAAAAAAAAGAAAGAAAAGAATCTGAAAAAGAATGGATATAAGTATATGTATAACTGAATCACTTTGCCGTACACCTGAAACAAACACAATATTCTAAATCAGCTATACTCCAGTATAAAATAAAATTTAAATTAAAAAAATACAAAGATTAAAAAATGATATTACTTTCATACATTGGTGTGGAATGTCTATGCAAATTAAGTTCTTTCTTAAAAAGTCCTCTGTGTAAATCCAGAAGTAAAGACAGACAATTGTTACTTAATCTTCCATAGACAATACCACATAATACTCCCCTGAGGAAGATACTTACCAAATATTGTAAAATAGATCATACTCCTGGATGGGAAGAATTTCTTTTTAAAATGCTGCACTAGACGTAGAGAATGGACTTGAGGACACGGGAAGGGGGAAGGGTAAGCTGGGACGAAGTGAGAGAGTAGCATGGACATATACACACTACCAAATGTAAAATAGATAGCTAGTGGGAAACAACTGCAAAGCACAGGGAGATCAGTTCGGTGCTTTGTGACCACCTAGAGGGGTGAGATAGGGAGGGTGAGAGGGAGGGGATATGGGGATATATGTATACATATAGCTGATTCACTTTGTTATACAGCAGAAGCTAAGAGAACATTGTAAAGTAATTATACTCCAATAAAGATGTTAAAAAAAATTAAAAAAAAATAAAATATCACTTCTTTGTTAACATAAAAATAAAAAAATAAAATGCTGCAACATATAAAAACATATCTAGTGCCATTCTAACCAGTTTTTCATACAATTTGAAAATCAAACTGTGAATTTTTGGGAAAAAAAATATTCTCAAAGATAGATAGGCAGAGAAAGTAGGATTGGGAAAATAGGAAGAATGACTTGCAATGCTAATATCAAATCAAAGCATGGTGTAAATCTATGTTAATTAAAAGCAGGGTGATGATTTCACAGGTAAACAGATGCATATGAGGTGAGCTGAAGCCAAGTAAAAAGCTGGTTAATTTATATTGTGCATTTATTATGTGGTGAGGATAAAATTCAAATCAATGGAGATAAATGGAGTATTTTAAAATAGCATCTGACACGGCTACTAATTTGAAAAAGATTAGTTAGATGTCAACTTCACAGCCCTCATAAAATCATAAAGTGATACGGGAAAGAATGGTATATAACAAAGAAAAGCCACAACATTATTAGAAAAAAATATAGACAAATAAGCTTAAACAGGTTGATAAGTAGTGCCTTATAAAGGTATATATGAGAAAGATTTATGAATCAGATTCTATCCAAAGTAAGTATCTTCATATTTTGTGTGTAAAACTGAAAACATTATGAGGTCAATTGATGTGTTATGAAGTACTGTGGTTTTCTCTGTAAAAGAATAAAGTCAGAAATATGGATGGTTGAGGAAAGAATGCTGGGGCAGTGGATTAGAACTGGAGATGCCAGTACCAGATCTCTACTGGTTTCAAAAGACCATCCCTCACATGAGGATCCCAGGCTCCTTGGAGAAATGGCTGATTCCAGGTCTAGGTAAGTAAAGTACCAAGTGAGTCTGGCATATCTTGTTAATGCAAAGAATAGAGATGTTCTCAAAAATCAATGGGACATTTTTAGAAGACAAAATAGCCAGCGTGAATAGGATCCTTGTGTATAATTTTGGGATTTGTGTGTGTGTGTGTGTTCTGTGCTTCCACCAGGAGCACATAACATCCAGTTCTCTCCCAAGTTACCCTGTTGGCAGCCATTCATTGATGGTTACTGCTTAGACACATTCATTCATTTGAGTCACAAAATGGTAATAATGTAATTCTGCCTTTTTTCCCTACCTTTTTTATTTGGATTACTTCTATAAAGAAAAATTTCTTTCTCAATTAACTGTACGCCCTGAGGTCCAGATCTTATGTGAAAGGCAAGGTAAATGTTTGATTCTTCTTCTTCTTCTTTTTTTATTGGGGGGGGGGGACCAATTTTCATAATAGTGACCTGGTTCCCTGATCCTGTAACAGAAAGAGGGCTTGTATTTTCCTTTCCTGTCCCTGGAGGGAAGAAGTGTTAAAAAACAAAATACAACTGAGTACATTTTAAAGATCTTATTGGCTTTATTCAAATATTCATGAATTCGGTAGTATCCAATCTAGCAGATAGAGGGGTTACCAGGTGCTGTCATAAATCCTGTCTGTTTCCATAACATACCAAAGTCCTTTAATACCCCAAAGGCATAGAGACTGTCAGTATAGATGTTAACCTTCATTCCTCTGACCTTATGCAATTTGGAGAGAGAGTAATTCATTCACCCACCTGAGCTCATTTAGCATATGGGAGGGCTCGATATTCAAGAGCTTGTGTTGATTAGGGATGGTGTATCCCACCTGGAAAATTCCAACTCTTCTTGGAGGTAAGAGCCTTGGACATAAAGACTAAGATCAACTTGGAGAAGAGGGATTTCTGATAAGTCTAATCTAGGACCAGATAATAATCTGATGTTGGGGGCACCATCTTGGGATATCCGATCAGTGGGTAAAGGAAGCAGGGCAGCAGGGTGAAGGTTTTGACAGGGTATAAGGTGATGTGAGAGGGGGAGAGTAGGTCTGTTGAGGCACACAGAGATGCTGTGTATTCTCATTAAGCAATCGGTCTTTACAGCATGAGGGACATGTATATTCCATGGATGACTCAATACCAAATCACAGGTGACTTAGACAAGTTTGGAAGTTGAACACACAGCACTTGAGGGGCATGCCCTCAAGGACAGAAATCCTTCCCTCACAGAATCACTAATTCTGCTTGTAAAAGATGAACTGATCAACATCACTAATTATTAGAGAAATGCAAATCAAAACTACAATGAGGTACCACCTCCCACTTGTCAGAATGGCCATCATTAAAAAGTCTACAAGTAACAAATGCTGGAGAGGGTGTGGAGAAAAGGGAACCCTCCTACACTGTTGGTGGGAATGTAAACTGGTGCAGCCACTGTGGAAAACAGTATGGAGGGTCCTCAAAGAAACTAAAAATAGAGTTGCCATATAATCCAGCAGTCCCACTCTTGGGCATATATCCGGACAAAACTATAATTCAAAAAGATACATGCACCCCTGTGTTCATAGCAGCACTATTCACAATAGCCAAGACATGGAAACAACCTAAAGGTCCATCAACAGATGAATGGGTAAAGAAGATGTGGTACATATATACAATGGAGTATTACTCAGCCATAAAAAAGAACAAAATAACGCCATTTGCAGCAACATGGATGCAACTAGAGATTATCACACTAAGTGAAGTAAGTCAGAAAGAGAAAGACAAATACCATATGATATCACTTATATGTGGAATCTAAAATATGACACAAATGAACCTATCTATGAAACAGAAACAGAATCAAGGATATAGAGAACAGACTTGTGGTTGCCAAGCGGGAGGAGGGTGGGAGAGGGATGGATTAGGAGTTTGTGATTAGCAGATGCAAACTGGTATATATAGAATGGATAAACAACAAGGTCCTACTGTATAGCACAGGGAACTATATTCAGTATCCTATGATAGGGACTTCCCTGGTGGTGCAGTGGTTAGGAATCCACCTGCCAATGCAGGGGACACGGGTTCGAGCCCTGGTCTGAGAAGATCCCACATGCCGCGGAGCAACTAAGCCCATGTGCCACAACTACTGAGCCTGCGCTCTAGAGCACGCAAGCCACAACTACCGACCCTGCATGCCACAACTACTGAAGCCCACATGCCTAGAGCCCGTGCTGCGCAACAAGAGAAGCCACCACAATGAGAAGCCTGCGCACCACAACGAAGAGTAGCCCCTGTTCGCCGCAACTAGAGAAAGCCCGTGCGCAGCAACGAAGACCCAATGCAGCCAAAAATAAATAAATAAATTAATTAATTAATTAATTAATTAATTATTTTAAAAATCCTGTGATAAACCATAATGGAAAAGAATAAGGAAAAAAATATATATATATATAACTGAGTCACTTTGCTGTACAGCAGTAATTAACACAACATTGTAAACCAACTACACTTCAATTTAAAATAAATAAATAAATAAATAAACACACACAGAAAATAAACTGAATTGGAAAAGGACGAAAGAGCTATTACATGTCGACCAAGTTTAAAGGAATGTCGGGCGTTTATTGGTTGTGTCTGGTGGGGCTGAGAGCGCGAGTCTGTGTCTGAACAAATGTGAGGATGAGGCACAACTGCTGAGGTGACTCTGCCCCCCAGTCACCCCATCTCCTCCCAGGGATCATCTTCATCTTCACAGAAGCCCTGGGTGATTGGAGTGAATCACAACAGACAGCGAAGGAGGCTGAAGCCCAGGGTCCTTCATGCATTTGCTGCCCTCGTCCAGGACCCACACCTGAGCTCCCGGCTGGGGAAAGTCGTTGTCTCCTCCTCGGCCATCTGGGGGCTGGAGAGGCACCTAAAGGGGGTAAATGATCGGGGCTCAAAACATTAGTGGGAAAGGGAATGGGGGTGTGAATCGATGAACAAGATTGAGTCTCAGTATTGTTTAAAGTAACTGAAGCAGAGTAGGACACTAAGAGCGATAAGCCCTGCCCAGCTGGTGTAGTAATGGTAAGAATTATTTTAAGAAACTTCTGTGTTCAAATGAACATATCTAGGAAACAGACACAGACTCACAGACATAGAGAACAGACGTGTGGAGGAGGGGTGGGGGAGGGAAGGACTGGGAGTTTGGGATTAGCAGATGCAAACTATTATAGATAGGATGGATAAACAACAAGGTCCTATTGTTTAGCACAGGGAATTATATTCAATATCCTGTAATAAACCATAATGGAAAAGAATATGAAAAAGAATATATATGTGTATAACTGAGTCACTTTGCTGAACAGCAGAAATTAACATAACATTGTAAATCAACTATACTTCAATAAAATTTTTTAAAAATAGGAAGTATACAGCAAAAAGAAAGAAAGAAAATTCTGTGTCTCGTATTGACACACAAACAAAAGCATTCAAAGGGGGACTTCCCTGGCGGTGCAGTGGTTAAGAATCCGCCTGCCAACGCAGGGGACATGGATCCGAGCCCTGGTCCGGGAAGATCCCACATGCCGTGGAGCAACTAAGCCCATCTACAAGGAAGAGTAGCCCCTGCTGGCCGCAACTAGAGAAAGCCCAGGCGCAGAGACAAAGACCCAATGCGACCATAAATAAACAAACAAACAAAAGCATTCAAAGGCCTTTGTAAGTCCTAGAAAACAAGTGCCTTTCTCTAGGTCATTTTCCTACCCCCCAGCCCCTCCTCCTGCATACCTGACATTCTCTCTGTACTCCTGAAAGTCCACCTCTTTCTTGCCTGTTTCCTGAGAGAGGTTCCCTGTGGCCAGATAAAAATAACACCTAGATGCTGCCAGGAGGAAGATTCAATCAATTTACTCCTGGGGCAAAGGGGAATCCAGCGAAGAAGCAGGTGAAGACAGGAACTGGTGGGCACTTCTCTGGTGGTCCAGTGGTTAAGACTCTGCGCTCCCAACGCAAGGGATCCAGGTTCGATCCCTGATCAAGGACTAGATCCCACATGCCGCAACTAAGACCTGGCGCAGATAGACAGATAAATAAATGTCTTTTTTTTAAAAAGCAAGAACTGACAGCATCCTCCTGGGTTTCACATCCAGGAGCCCAGCTCTGCCATCCTCGACTAAGAGCTGTGGGAAGGACAAGCCAGGTCTTGTTCAGGGGTGTCTGACCAGGTCCAGCCTGTCCTTCCTAGGGGGTCTGGAGGCTCTTGGACTGGGATTCAGGAGACCTGAGAGCTATTCCATCCTGTATCACTGACCAGCATGGGACCTCAGGTCACTGTCTTGCTTGAATCCAGGGAGCAGGTTGAGAGAATTCAATAAATGGCCAATTGATCTCACCCTTACTGTCCAGAAACCCAGAATCTTTTAGACATGGTGGAGGCAGAGAGTCCCAACACCTGAGACAGCTTCCACTCAGCAGCCTCGGCCCTGCCTCACAAAGCCGGGCTCAGGAGCAGAAGACAGAGCCACTCCCACACAGAGAGGACCCAGGTGGGCAGAATAGGATGGAGCCTCTGAGGGAGCTGGTGGTGAGATCAGATAGTGCTGTGTGTAATGGCTTTTATGACACTTGAGAAGGGATAGAAGCAGGATGCCAGCACAAAGCCTCATCACTGTCAAATCAGGGGTTCTCAGTGTCCATCGAGCCCTGGCCTGGTCCCCGCTGCCCTCCTAACAGCACAGCCTCTGAGTCTCCCCTGCAGTGTCAGGATCTCTCTCCACTTTCCTACCCCAGGGCCTGACTCAGCTGCTCTGAGACATCAGACTCCAGGCCAGGGAGGGTGGGCTGGACTCCTCCCTCCACAGAGATGCTAACCCCGACCCTGGCCTGGGGACTGAGCTTCTCTCTCTCACCCTGGCTGGGATCCAGTCCTGGCCTAACTTCTCTTTTTGGTCGAGCCAACCAGGTTTGCATTCCTCCAGGAAAATCCTGATACTGAGGACCAAAGAGATGGACCCCTTTATTTATTTATTTATTTATTTATTTATTTATTTAGACCATGCAGTGCGGCATGCAGGATCCTAGTTCCCTGACCGGGGATGGAACCTGTGCTGCCTGCAGTAGAAACCACGGAGACCTAACCACTGGACCCCCAGGGAATTCCCGAACCCCTTTATTAGAACACGTGATGGGGCAGGTAAGTTAGTGATTCTTTTTTTTTTCTTTTTTAAAAATTTATTTATTTATTTAATTTTATTTTGGCTGCCGTTGGGTCTTTGTTGCGGTGCGTGGGCTTCTCACTGCGGTGGCTTCTCTTGTTGCAGAGCACGGGCTCTAGGCACACGGGCTTCAGTAGTTGTGGCTCGTGGGTTCTAGAGCGCAGGCTCAGTAGTTGTGGCGCACGGGCTTAGTTGCTTCGCGGCATGTGGGATCTTCCCGGACCAGGGCTTGAACCCATGTCCCCTGCACCAGCAGGCAGATTCTTAACCACTGCACCACCAGGGAAGTCCGTTAGTGATTCTTAGGAAAAGAAGAGGTGATCCCCAAACCTTCTCTATTCTCAAGTGTTCTAACCACTTGGCTAGTTGACTCACTGGGGAAAATAGACATTACATCATTATGTGGCTTATACACAGTCACAGGAGAAAGTGCATTAAACAGTATAGCACAGCATTCTGTTCAGAGCACGCTCTCCCGTATTCTAGTCTATTCTTATTCAAGTAAAACATACTATCGTTTATGCCCAAGTGAATTGGTTTTACATCCTACCAGGGTGCCCCAGTCTTTTCCTCGGGAAATATTGTTCTACCTGCTGCTGTAAGGGATAGCGCCAGAAGAGCAGATGGGGAAATGGTCCTGCAGGAGGAGGTGGAATTACCGCATCCTCTGTCAGGAGAAAGGGGGTGGTCAGTTCTCTGCTATAGGGTGGTGATTTCTGCTTCAGAAGCCTTCTCCCTGGTCTCCTGCTTCTACTAACTCTCCTGTCCACCTTCCTCACAGCAGACAGACACAGGGAAGTTCCACAGACACCGATTTGACCACCTTCATCCCCTGCTTATGATCCCTCCACAGTGCCCCGTGAGCTCAGGATCAAACCCAGAGTATCTGAAAGCCTCACGAGATGACCAGCCCTGCCACCTCCAGGCCCTCTCCTGGCCCCACCCTCTGCTCTTAGAGGCTCCAGACTCACTGAATCAGGCACAATTCTAGCTCATCCTTGAAATCTCAGGGAAGTTGCCATTTCTCCAGTATCATCATCGCAGACTCTCTCCAGGTAGCACTTGGTCTTCCCCACCTATGGCTTCCCAACCAGCCCTGACCTCCCTGAGTCAGAGGCTGGATCTGTGCCCCCAGTGATAGCACAGGATCTGCTACTGAGTTGGCACTGTGTCCTCACATCACCTAGTGTTACAGAACCAAACTTGGGCCTGCTCGCCTGTGTGCAGTAAAGCCAATCTACTGACACCAGGTTGTGATGAAGGAAAGTGCAGCGTTTACTGCAGGGCGCCAAGCAAGGAGAATGGGCAGCTAGTGCTTAAAAGACCCAAACTTCCCAATGGCTTTCAGGGAAAGATTTTTAAAGACAGGGTGAGGAAAGGGGGTTGTAGGGTGCGTGATCAGCTCGTGGGCATTCTTCTGATTGGTTGGTGGTGAGGTAATCAGGAGTCAACATCACCAACCTTCTGGTTCCAACTGGTCTGGGATCTATGTGCTTGTGGTCAGCAAACAGTTAACTTCTTCCACGTGGTGGGGCTTTCAGTATCTGCAAAACAGCTCAGGGACTTCCCTGGTGGTCCAATGGTAAAGAATCCACCTTCCAACGCAGGGGACACGGGTTCAATCCCTGGTCAGGGAACTAAGATCCCACATGCCGTGGGGCAACTAAGCCCACGAACCACAACTAATGAGCCCAGGAGCCTCAACTGGAGAGCTCACATGCTGCAAACTACAGAGTCCACCTGCTCTGGAGCCCGTGCGCCACAACTAGAGAGAAGCCCGTGCGCCGCAATGAAAGATCCCACATGCCTCAATGAAGGTCCCACATGCCACAGCTAAGACCCGAAGCAGCCAAAGAAAGAAAAAAAAAAATAGCTGTCAGAGTCAATTATGAGAAAGCAAGTCCTCCTCTTATACAAGGACATGAAGAGTGTTACCTGTAAATGGCCTATTCGACCCTTTGAGAAAGTATAGCAATTCAAACCCAAGGTTCTCTGACCCTGAAGCCTCATCACTGTTGAGTCTGGTGTTCTCAGTGTCCATGGAGCCCTGGCCTGGCCCTCAATGTCCTCCCACCAGTACAGCCTCTGAGACCCACCCTCTAGCCCTGCCCTGATCTCCTCTCACTTTTCCACCCAGGTCCTGACTCAGCCCCCTGGAGAGATGAGGCTCCAGATGGGGGGAGGGGAGGGGGCTGGGCTCCTCTCAAGGGATGCCAACCCCAAGCCTGCCCTGGGCAACCAGCTTCTCTCTGGAACTGGCAGGTATTCACACCTACCTCACCCCTCTTTTTGGTAAAGATGCCAGGCTGGGTGCCAAGCCTACCTTCAGCCACCCCAGGAAGCATCTGGGATGGAGAATGTGAGAGCTGAACCCATTTTGGGGGAAGACGTGATGGGACAGCTAAGTCACTGGCTCTTAGGAAAGCAGAAGACAAGCCTGTGCCTGGAGTCTTTCCAATCGTGTGTGTTTATTAACCATTGTATGTGACTCACTGGGAAAGATAGATATTACATCCTCATGTGAGTTAAGATTCTCTGCAGTGCACACTATTCTATCTTCCATCAATTCTCTTTTCATTTTAAAAGAACTCATTAAGATAAATTCATTGGTTTTACAACCTGAAAGAGCGTCACGACCCACAGTTTGGAGAACACTTTTCTACCCTGCAGCTGTAAGAGGAGGGGAGGCCTGAAGAACAGGGGAAGAAACGGTTCTGGGAAACGAGTGTGCTATATATCCCACCCCCTTGAGAGAGGGCAGACATTTAGAGCTCTGGTAATTGCATGATTATTTCTGCTCCAGAAGCATCCTCTCTGGCTTCCTGCTTCCTGTCTGTCCACTCTTCTGTCCACCCCCCTCAAAGGAGACAGACACTAGGATTTTCCACAGACCCAAATCTCACCACTTTCATTCCCTGTTTAGGATGTGTTCTTGGCTCACAGTGCACTCAGATGAAGCCAGAATCCTCACCAAGGCCCACAGGGTGACTGGCCCTGTCCTGCCCTCTGCCGTCCCAGGGCTAAGCCCCCTCTGAAATAGTCACAATTCTTGTTCATTCTTAAAATCACAGCTCAGATGTGCCCTCCTCCAGGAAGCCCTCCCTATCACCCTTGGCCCTTCTTCCCAGACCTGCTCACTCTGGGTCATTATTGTCTGTGCCCCAACTGGACGTGGGAGTCAGAAGGAAAGGGTCTGGGACTAAGTCACCACTGTGTCCCCATCATCAGATAGCACAAGGCTGGTGGCAGAGCAGGTGCTCAGGGAATATTGAAAGAATGCATGAATGAATGAATGAAATCATAAATGGATGAAGGAATAAAATGTGTTCAGAGTGTATCTAACTCAACACGTCTTTGTGACATACTGACATACTGAGAACTGGCGCCTGAAGTTCAAACCTCTCCCTCTCTCCAGACATCTCTCTTGTCCTCCCTGTAATACTGTTCCTCAGCAAGGCCCAGTGGGATCTCATACACTGGGGAAGGCCTCAGGGTCCCTCTTTGCAGAAAGACCTCCCTCCCAGCCATCTCTCCCCTGCTTCTCCACCCCACAAACATAGGACTCAACCCTGTGTTGGGGTCTGGAAACCCAGGCTACCAACAGCTTCAGGGCCCTGCCAGGAGTGAGCAAGTTGGGATGGGGCTCAGAATCTTCTCTATTCTTGATTTTACTGATTGCCTGGCTGCATCTATTAGGAAAAATAGACATTACATCATAACACATCTTTGAGATACATGCATCATGCATCTAAAAAAAAGCGAAAAGAAGTATACGCAAGTGGCTTCTCTAGTGGCGCAGTGGTTAAGAATCTACCTGCCAATGCAGGGGACACGGGTTCGAGTCCTGGTCTGGGAAGATCCCGTGTGCCACAACTACTGAGCCTGCGCTCTAGAGCCCGCGAGCCACAACAAGAGAAGCCACCACAATGAGCAGCCCGCACGCAGCAATGAAGACCCAATGCAGCCAAAAATAAATAAATTAAAAAAAAAAAAGAAGTATAGGCAAAAATGTGCACTGTCAGCCTCCCTCAGGGGAGCGGCTCTTTCATCTTCTGACCCCAACTGGCTTCTCTCAGAGGAAAAACTACTCCCCTAGCCCTCAGATCTACTTAAAAGTCAGCTGATGGTGTGGACTTTTTGTCCAGAATGGCAACAAAACAAATAAGTATGGTAACAATCTTGGTCACATCAATCACCTCTAAAGTCATCTATTGCTTACCAAGTACCCAGCACAATTTCTCCCATTCTGTCATTCATATTCTTCACATCTCCCAAATCAGTTATCATTTATATTGTTTAGATTATTCCCAAAGCAATCAACAGATTCAATGCAATCCCTCGCAAAAACCCCAATGACTTTTTTCCTTCTTCCGGTAATGTGAAAGCGCATTCTCAAATTCATATAGAGGGACTTCCCTGGTGGCGCAGTGGTTAGGAATCCGCCTGCCAATGCAGGGAACACGGGTTCGAGCCCTGGACCAGGAAGATCCCACATGCCGCAGAGCAATTAAGCCCGTGTGCCACAACTACTGAAGCCCGCGCACCTAGAGCCCGTACTCCGCAACAAGAGAAGCCACCACAATGAGAAGCCCGTGCACCGCAATGAAGAGTAGCCCCCGCTCGCCACAACTAGAGAAAGCCTGCACGCAGCAACAAAGACCCAATGCAGCCAAAGATAAATAAATAAAATAAATTTATTTTTAAAAAAATTCATATAGAGTTGCAAGAGACTCTGAATACCTCAAAGAATCCTTAAAAGAACACTCTTGGTAGACTCACAAGTCCCAATTTTAAACTTACTATAAAGCTACAGTAATCAAAACAGTGTGGTACCGGCATAATGATAGACATATAGATCAATGGAATGCAATTGAGTTTCCAGAAATAAACTCATGCATTTATGGCCAATTGATTTTTTTGTTAATTCTTTATTTATCAAGAGAAGCTATTCCTTAGCCCAGATATTCATAGTTCATAGTTTCATAGTTCAGAAACACAGGTAAGTGACAAACTTCCACAGAACTCAACCCAAAGAAGTTCTTTGCATTCCAAAATCACTTTGCACTCTGAAAGATACCAGCCTTCCTCATCGCCTCAAAATCTTTTATAGAATCATAATTTCTGTAGACAGACTTCCCTGGTGGTCCAGTGGTTAAGAATCCACCTCCCAATGCAGGGGACGCGAGCTCAAGCCCTGGTTGGGGAACTAAGATCCCACATGCCGTGGGGCAACTAAGCCCATGCGCCACAACTGTTGAGCCCGTGCACTCTAGAGCCTGTGTGCCACAACTAGAGAGAAGCCCGCACACCGCAACAAAGAGCCCATGTGCCACAACTAAGACCTGACGCAGCCAAATTAATTAATTAATTAATTTTAAAAAAAAGAGTCTCTTTTTAAAAAATAATTTCTGTAGAAATCTGCATTTGCAACTCTCAGGGAGACAATGAATGCTCCAACAATATGAAATCACAGATTCTTGGCCAGAACGTCACACATCTGAGGTTTTGTCAAAGAACTGGAAGCCATGGTAGTTTTTCGCCTTGAGAGCTCAACAACAATGTCCTTACAGACTGATGGAGAAATGGACTTTGGCCAATTGATTTTTAATGAGGGTCCTAAGACCATACAAAGTGGGAGGAGGTTTTCAACATGTGGCAGACTCGGTCAAATGCATGTCCACAGGCAAAAGGATGAAGTTGGACCTCTACCTCACACCATAAACAAAACTAAGTCAAAGTTGATGAAAGGCATAAATGTAAGAGTTAAAACTAGAAAAGTTTTAGGAGAAAACATAGGAGTAAGTCTTCATGACCTTGGATTTCAAAATGGTTTCTTAGATATGACACCAAAAGCATAGAGGCAAAGGGAAAAAAAAAACAACAGCATATATTGGACTTTAAAAAAATTTTAAAGTTTTGGGTATCAAAGGATACTGTCAAGAAAGTGAAAATACAACCCACAGAATAAAAGAAAATATTGAAAATCATATAGCTAATAACGATCTGGAATATAGTCTCCAGAATATATAAAGAACTCCAACTGAATAACAAAAAGATAAATAATACAATTTTAAAATTGGCAAAGGACTTAA
Source organism: Eubalaena glacialis (assembly GCF_028564815.1). Taxonomy (NCBI): domain Eukaryota; kingdom Metazoa; phylum Chordata; class Mammalia; order Artiodactyla; family Balaenidae; genus Eubalaena; species Eubalaena glacialis. The sequence goes on along the minus strand of NC_083733.1, from coordinate 60,583,038 downwards.
TAGATATCTCTCCAAAAAGATATCCAAATATCCAATAAGCACATGATAACATGATCAAAGTCATGTTTTAAGGGAAATTCAAATAAAAATTACTAGGAATTACCACTTTATAGCCACTAGAATGGTGGTACTTTTTAAATGATAAAAAAGGTGTGTTCACAAGGGTATGGAGAAATTGAAAACCACACACTTTGCTCGTGAAAATGCAAAATGGTGCAACTACTGTGGAAAACTGTTCGTTCCTCACTAAATTAAACATGTGAACAAACAAATCTGCTCCTGGATTATAACCAAAAGAATTGAAACAGATGTTCAAACAATCATTTGTACATAAATGTTCATAGTAGCATTTTTCACAAGAGTCAACAGGTGGAAACATCACAAATGTCCACCAAATGATGAATGGATAAAAAGATGTGGTATGCCCATACAATGAAATATTATTTCTCTTAAGAAATGACGTGACGATACATGCTGCAACATGGATGAACCTTGAAAACATTGTGATGAGTGAACGAAGCCAGACACAAACCACCACATCTTTCATCATTTATATGAAAACTTCAAAGTAGGTGAATACATTGAGACAGAAAGCAGATCAGTGGTTTATAGGGGCTGGGAGGACAGTGGAATGGGCAGTCATTGCTTAATGAGTATGAGATTTTCCTTTTGGGGTGATGAAAATATTCTGGTGATGGTTATACAACATCTTGAATGTACAAAATGTCACTGAACTGTACAGTTTACAAGGGTTAAAATAGTAAATTGTATGTTAGGTGTATTTTTCCACACACATAAAAAAGAAAAGTAAAAACATTTGAGTGGGGGGTGGTGTGTGTCCAAAGAACAGAAGGAACTGTCCACACCTCTAGTGCTGACCAATTCGATCTGTTTCTGGAATGATACTTTCTCTGAGTATCTTCACTTTATAGTGTGATTTTGATTCCCAGCTGCTCGTGCAGAGCGAAGGTTGGTGGCGTTCACCTAAATCTGAAACCGTTGATCTGTTTGGTCCCAGAAACAACTCGTTCCCTTCTCACTGAGGATCAGAAGTACAGCTGGCCCTAATTCCCAAGTGTCTTCCTTGACAACAAAGCCACAAAAAAAATAAAAGCTGTGAAAAGTTCTCAAGAGAAGACGTCCAAGGTGCTATCAGGATGTAATGAGGTTACAGACCTCATCCTCAGAGTTCAGGGACATTTCATGAGGGCAACATTTCAACTGAAAGCTGGTGCGGGGCGGGGGCGGGGGCAGTGAATAGAATGCACGTGAAGAGAGTGGGGAGAGGGTCAGACAGAAACCATCATGCATGAACCTTGGAACTTGTGGATGTGGGGGGCACAGACACTGATGCTGAGGCACAGGAAGAGGGAAGAGAGTGGTGAGGCATACAGCTGAGGACTTGGCGGTTGAGCCATGGGAGACATTTTGGGTTGTAATGAGCAGTTATAATAAGTCGGGGGCAAGGGGGAACCCTGAGGAATGGGCAGGACACTTGGCATCATTGCCCTCCACTGAGGGCCTCCTTGCCTGCAGAGGCTGGGAAGCTTCAGACTGCCTTTCCCACATGGCCTTGCAGCTGGGATTCTGGATGTGTTTGAAGCTCTGGGCATCACAGCCATGGAGTCACCAGGTGTTTCCCCAGCAGCAACCGTGAGTTTAGGCAATAGCTTTGAGGTGCTGAAAAGCCACTGAGCAGAAACAAGGGCATCCAGATCCTGGATCACAGCTCCAGAGTGCTGTCCTGGGTATCACTCATGGAGACACAGCCTAGAGCCTGTTACTCCAGCACTCCTATGACATGTAGGCTCTTAATTTACTATATCATGTGGAGGATCCAGCCAGGGCTGGGTCAAGCCAGATCATCCATTCTTTCATTACTTGAAGTCACTTTGCAGGGAGCAGGGGTCTGTTTCTGTAATCCCAGGGACATGGTTGGTGCAAAGGGTTGATGCAGCCTCCCCATCAGCCAGCAGAGGAGGAACCTCCTGGCTCTGGGGAGCCCCAGCCCCTTCTCCTGCATACCTGACCTTCTCTCCATACACCTGAAAGTCTACCTCATTCCTGCTTGTTTCCTGGGAGGGGCTCCCTAAGGCCAGATGGAAATAACACCCAGATACTGCCAGGAGGAAGATCAAGTCTATTTATTCCTGGGGCAACAAGGAAGCCAGTGGGAAATCCAGGGAGAGCAGGAACTGACAGCATCACCCTGGGTTTCACATCCAGGAGCCCAGCTCTGCCAGCCCCAAGAAGGGACACATGGGAACGTTAACCTGGGTCTTCCCCAGGGTTGTCTATGAGCAGAGGCTGTCCTTCCTAGCTGGGCTGGGCCAGGGATGTTCGGACGCCCCCGGACTGGGGTTCAGGAGACCTGGGATCTAGTCCAGCCTGAGTCACTGACCAGCGGTAAGACCTCGGGTCAGTGTCTTCCTTGGATTCAGGGAACAGAATGAGAGAATAAAACAAGTGGCTGTTTGAAGTCAGGATCTTAACACTCACTGCCAAGAGAAGTAGAACTTTCTCTAGCCATAAGTAGAGGCAGGTCCCGACACCAAATGATGGCTCAACCAACACAGGTCAGGTCCCTCTCAGATCTGGGTCCTCTTGCAGAAATCAGAGCTGTCCCCAGACAGGGAGGTCCCATGGTGGGCACAGTAGGATGGGAGTCTCCGAGGGGGCTGGTGGTAGGATTGGACAGGACTTTGTGCAAAGGCTTTTTTGATACCTTGAGAAAGGGGCCGAGGCAGGATGTGAACCCAGGGCTATCTCATCCCAAAGTCTCAAAGCTGTTGAGTTAGTGGCTCTTGGTATCTACAGATCTCAGAACTGGCACTGCTCTCCCATCAGCACCCAGGCCTCCTTACCCTGTCCTGATCTCCTTTCACTCTCCTGCCCGTTAGTGACTCAGCTCCCCTGAGACACAAGGCTCCAGGCCCTGGAGTGCAGTCCCTCTTCAGAGACGGAACCCTAACCCTGCCCTAGAAAACATCCTTTCTCTCTCACCCTGGTTGCCGTCCAGGCATCTACTGCACTCCAGATTTAAGCAGAGGCAACCAGACCTGGCTCCTGTCCTGCCTGGAGCCATCACAGGAAGTGAATGGAATCAAGGTCATGAGCAATGTGCCCCAACCTGTAAAACATGATGGGGCAGCTAAGTCTGTAGCACTCATCAAAGGAGGAATCTACCCTTGCCTCGAGCCTCCTCCATTCAAGACTTTATTAACCAATAGGCTGCAACTCTCCGGGGAAAAAAATAAATATTACATCATTACCTGGCTTCCAACATCCTTGAGGGCAAGTTTCAGGACACAATGTTTAATTGTTGAAATCCATTCCCTAATCTACATATTTTCAGTTAAAAAATAATATAGCTTATGACCAACTCGAGTGGTTATCTAACCTACTAAAATGTTGCAATCTGCTGTTTGGAGCTACTCAGCGGCTGCAGGAGAAAGGACGCCAGAGACCAGAGGGTGATGTGGGGTTGGGAGGGGAGCATGCTGTACCCCTGCCCCCATGGGTGAAAGAAAACATTTAGGACTCTGGTAATTGCACAAATATTTCTGCTACAGCAGGATCTTCCCTGGACTCCTCACTCTAGTCTCAACCTTCCTGCCCACCCTCCTCCCAGCACAGACACAAATCTGAATACTTTCCTTCCATGCTCGGGACCTGGCCATGGTGCCCAGTGTCCTGAGGATAAAGTCCTGAGTCCTGGGACTTCCCTGGTGGTGCAGTGGTTAAGAATCCGCCTGCCAATGCAGGGGACACGGGTTCGAGCCCCGGTCCAGGAAGATCCCACATGCCGCAGAGCAACTCAGCCCGTGTGCCACAACTACTGAAGCCCACGCGCCTAGAGCCCGTGCTCCGCAACAAGAGAAGCCACCGCAATGAGAAGCCTGTGCACCGCAATGAAGAGTAGCCCCTGCTTGCTGCAACTAGAGAAAGCCTGTGCGCAGCAACGAAGACCCAAATCAGCCAAAAATAAACAAACAAATAAATAAATAAAATATTTGACTGTGCGGTATTTGTAAAAAAAAAAAAAAAGTCCTGAGTTCTCCTCTGGGCTCACAAGGGACCGACCCTGTCCCCCACTCCCTCCATCTCCCTCCGCCTCGCCTGCCCTCCACCCTCTCTAGGCTCAGCCTTCCTGAAATACAGTTCTGGCTCATGCTTGAAATCTTAGCTCACATATCCCCTCTTCCAGGAAGCCCTCCCTGAACTCCCAAGGCACGTGATGACCTCCCCCCAGATCTGGACTTCCACAGCCACTAGGTTTCCCCTTCCCAAACCTGACCTCTCTGAGCCTTCGTGGTCTAAGGATGGTCTGTAGCCCCCTACAATGGGACAGGACCTTCTACTGAGTCATCACTGCGTCCCCAGCGACTTCTAACACAGGGCTCGGCACACAGCTCGCCCTCAGCGAATCTTTATTGCCAGGCTCTTAAATGTGTCTGTGATCTCTTTCAGACCAAAAAACAATGGGTCAACTGGGGCTGATCATCTCCATTTTACAGGGAAGGAAAACTGAGGATCAGAGAGGAAAAGTCCATTTCCAAACAGGAAACCTGACGTGTGAGCACTAGTGTCCACCCCACATCCACCCTCTAGCGCTGGGCTGAAGAGGACACCTCTACCTTCACCTGAGAGACACCAGAACTTGCCCGGGGACAAGCTTTGAAGCTGACCCGGATATTTCCCTCTCCTCTGCTTCTGCTGGGTCTGGACACTGATGCAGTTCCCGGCTCATCATGCAGGAAACGCTCCATTCCTGCTTCACCGGGTCACTCACACGGCTTTTGTCTGGAATGGGAGCATTTGAAGGAAGAACCTGAGTCTGGGCCTGAGCTCCAGGTGGAAGGGAGTCTGGAAGAACCAGCGTTGGAGGCTCCATTGCGGAAGCAGAGACACAGAAGGCAGGCATGGTCCACATGCAGGAAGGGGGTCTAGAGGGGCACAGCTGCCTACAAATGTGACAGATCACCCTTCCAAGCTCTGGAGAGAAACTTGTCCTTGCTGGGGTGAAGTCTGGGGTCCCCCCGAGAGGTGGATTCCTGCAGGATCTGGGAGAGAGACCTCCTAGTCCTCACTGCTCAGGGTGACCTGGATCCACAGAACCGACCCCACAGTGTGCCTCAGATAAATGGGTGCTTCACCTTCTGTCTTCACATGCTGACCCCAAGACAGCTCTTCTCAGATGAAATCACACATCCATCTCCCACTAAACATGCCCACTAAGCCAAAGCCTTTGAGAATCTACTGACGGTGGTGAAATTTCTCCCGCAGACAAGAAATAGTGAGAGTGACATTGATTACAACAACACAAACTATGATTCTTCGCTTTCTCATCGTCTTTCTCTCCCTCTTTCTCAGGAACGCCATGAAAATTATGACTTTGGAATGTCTTACTCACCACTCCGTCATCTGTGCCTGAACAAAGCTGGGACACCTAAGGTGCTAAGTGGATTATTCAGATGCACCTGAATAAATGACCATTAATGAAGAGACAGAGAAGACAGGAGAAGAGTGTGAGTCCCAGGGGTCCTCCACGGCCTTTTCCACGTTTCTGTTTCATGAGCTTCCCCAGCATCCTTCTGAGGAATTTCCTCCTCTGCCCAACCTAGTTCAATCTGGAATTTCCAAATGTGCAAAAACTAGTCTCTCTCACCTGAATACCCTGAGCTGTGGTTTAGTGAGCGGTTCCTACATTGGGGGTCCTAGCCTGAAGCTGTGAGGTCAGGGAGCAGACAGGCCCCCCTGTTGGGATGTAAAGGGTAAGCAATGAGCAAAAGAAAAGTGCAGAAAGTAGAAGACTCATAGGATCTGATGGAAAAGCTGTTGGGTGGATTCATTCTGGGAGAGTGGGAAGGACCCCAAGAAGCATCCTGTGCTTTCCTGTTTGCTAAAGAGGCTGTACTGTGGGGGGTGGGGGTGAGAGGGAGGCTTTTGGGGGAGAGGATGATGGTGTATCATTGGTCTTCTCCTGGCTCTCAAAGGATTGACATCATGTTCAACAGTGACGTGACAGACTCCATATCTGAAACCTGTTCCTGCCCCAAGGGCCCAGCATGTCTCTGCAGGCCAGGCAGGAAGGCAGGAGAGCTGATGACATCACAAGCTTATTTCTGGAGCTGGGGGAGGATAAAAGCACCTGCCAGGAGTTTCCAGAATTCCTTCAACTCCACTGCAACCAACACAGAGCCATGAGTCCATGATGCTGCTTCCTTGGTAAGGAGGACCCAACCCCGATTCTCTTGGAGCACATCTCCAATCTCAGCCACAACCCCATCTTTACTTAACTCATCCTACTCCTCCTCCCCATCCCCGAGCCAGGCAAGTGGCTCAATCACAGCGATACCCTCTCCACATCCCCCAGAGCGGCCCCATCCACATCCGTGATCAATTTCCAAACTCATGCCGAAAGACATATATATCCCAGGTTCCCACTCCAAGCCCCATCTTCTAAATTTTAATATCAGTCATGTACGTAACACGACACCAGTATCAGCCCAGCCCTCTTTGGAGCCTGACCCCAGCTGAGCCTCCTACTCTAAACTCTTCCCTCCCAGGAAACACCCACATTCCTCAGAACCCTAAACCCATTTCTTCTAAGAGTGCTGCCTGCATCCCTTCAACTTCCACAGACCCATAACCCCCAGACACCTAACACAGGTCTGCCCCAACCTTTCCCTGAGCCTCGGTCAGGACAGACGCCCCCTCAGACCTTCTCCTCTTCCAGGCTGGGCTCCCTGGGGCGGACCAGTGGCTACCCATCAGCCTCACTTCATCCCTTTTTTCTCCCACAGCTGTTTTTTTGGTTTTGTTTTGGTTTTTGGGGGTTTTTTTTTGGCTGTGGTGGGTCTTTGTTGCTGCGTGTGGGCTTTCTCTAGTTGCGTTGAGCAGACTTCTCATTGCAGTGGCTTCTCTTCTTGCGTAGCATGGGCTCTAGGCACGTGGGCTTCAACAGTTGTGGCACGTGGGCCCAGTAGTTTTGGCTCGAGGGCTCTAGGGCGCAGGCTCAGTAGTCGTGGCGCACGGGCTTAGTTGCTCCGCGGCATGTGGGATCTTCCCGGACCAGGGATCGAACCCGTGTCCCCTCCATTGGCAGGCGGATTCTTTTTTTTAAAAACATCTTTATTGGGGTATAATTGCTTTACAATGGTGTGTTAGTTTCTGCTTTATAACAAAGTGAATCAGCTATACATATACATATATCCCCATATCTCCTCCCTCTTGCGTCTCCCTCCCATCATCCCTATCCCACCCCTCTAGGTGGTCACAAAGCACCGAGCTGACCACCCTGTGCTATGCGGCTGCTTCCCACTAGCTATCTATTTCACATTTGGTGGTGTATATATGTCCATGCCACTTTCTCACTTTGTCCCAGCTTACCCTTTCCTCTCCCCATGTCCTCAAGTCCATTCCCTGCGTCTGCATCTTTATACCTGTCCTGCCCCTAGGTTCTTCAGAACAATTTTTTTTTTAGATTCCATATATATGTGTTAGCATACGGTATTTGTTTTTTTTTTCTGACTTAGTTCACTCTGTATGACAGTCTCTAGGTCCGTCCACCTCACTACAAATAACTCAATTTCATTTCTTTTTATGGCTGAGTAATATTCCATTGTATATATGTGCCACATCTTCTTTATCCATTCATCTGTCGATGGACACTTAGGTTGCTTCCATGTCCTGGCTATTATAAATAGTGCTGCAATGAACATTGTGGTGCATGACTCTTTTTGAATTATGGTTTTCTCAGAGTATATGCCCAGTAGTGGGATTGCTGGGTCGTATGGTAGTTCTATTTTTAGTTTTGTAAGGAACCTCCATTCTGTTCTCCATAGTGGCTGTATCAATTTACCTTCTCACGAAGAGTGCAGGAGGGTTCCCTCTTCTCCACACCCTCTCCAGCGTTTATTGTTTGTAAAGCAGGCGGATTCTTAACCACTGCGCCACCAGGGAAGCCCTCGCACAGCTGTCTTGGCCGCTCTCTGCATCCTTTTGCTCCTCTGCTCACACGGAGCCCCAGGTGAGCCCAGGAGGGATGTGGACACTTGGGGGTGGGGTGCAGCTCACAGAAGACCCCAGCCTAGGACTTGCCCGCCCTGCTGCCTGGGCCACATCATCTCGGTTTCCTCCAGTGTCCCCCACAGGCACTCACATAATGCTGTGCCAGCACACGGGAGATGTGGAGACAAGTTCTATGACCCCCTGCAGTACTGTTGCCATGACGATGCCGTGGTGCCCTTGGGCAGGACCCGGAAGTGTGGAAACTGGCACCTTCAGGGTCTGCTTTGAGCAGTGCTGCCCGTGGTTGGTCAAGAGGCCCCAGGAGTCCTCCATGGTGAAGGTGAAAGGTCAAAATTGTCACTTGGACCCGTCCTCGGACGACAGGGTTTGTCACAGGTGAGGTTCTGTCCTTTCCAAGGGGGGAGGAGGTGCAGGGGAGGGGGGAGGGTCTGGATGCCTGTTCTGTGATTCAACAGCCGCCCCACCCCCGGCCCAGGGCTCTTCTCAGTGTCCTTCTGTCCACATCCACCTGCTGTATTCCATCCACCTCTCCCTTCTTCTCTGCTCGCTTCTTTCTCCGTTTGTTTTTATTTCTCTCTCGTCCTCTTTGTTGCCTTTCCATGTCTTTCTTTCCACCCCTCTGCCCACGATCTGTTCATCCCTCCATCTCTGTCCATCTCTCTCTTGCTCTCTCTGTCTCTCTCTTCAGTGTCAGCTGACAAGGGATCAGGGGACCAGAAGACAGTTGGGTGCTGCTTCCTGAATGAGCCTGGAGAGGTGTGGTGTCGCCTTAGATCTGGGACGTGGAGTGGGTATTTGGGGACAAGAGATGCTCAGACTCAATCCTCCCTCCTCATTCTTTCTCCTCCTTAACATTCAGCCTGAATCTGTCCTGAGTAGGGTGACCGGTCCCCTTTCTGTGACCCTGGACAATCATGAGAGATTATTTTGCTGTTGGAGGTGTCGAGGGCCCTGACCTCTCACAATTACCCCTGTGACCAACACCATGAGGCACAATCCCCAGGCTGCCACTGGGGACCCTTCATGAGATCTGTCATTCCTTTCCGCATTTTTGCCACTCCACCAGGTGCCAAACACAAGGCACTTTATAAATTTTTCAACTTTACATACACTGTCATGGTGGGAGCTTGAAGCGTTAGGAATGGTCCTAAACCATAGACATAAGTCCTTTTTCTGGCTTCCAGAGGTAGCAAGGTACACCCACTTTTTCCGTATACGAACAAATACCAAGATACCATGACCGCCTGGTTTCACTGAATAAAAGACCCGTCTCAGTCACAAGGCTCAGCTTTCTTGCCTTGACCTCGACAGGGTGTGGCTCAGGATGGAGGACGCGACCCACAGGGAGGGAGGGGCCTTCCGCTGAGCCTGAGTCCGGACCTGTCTCCCCCGAAAGACGGAGGTTGGGTCGGCGCGCCCCCTGGCGGGCAGGGAGGGGCCGGGCGGCTCTGAGCGTGGACCAGCCCCCAGGTGCCAGCGCCGCGGAGAGAAAAGTCGCCTCTCCCGAAAATCCAAGCCCAGGGCTGGACTTTCCACCAGCCAGTAAATTGTGGTGTGGGAGTTTGGGACTCTCACGCAGGAAGAATTTACTTGTCTCCAAAAGGATTTCTTTGGAATAAATCAAAATTTGCAGCATTATAAGATTCTGGAAACGGACAGATCTTAACTTGGTAAAACACAAAATAGAGGGAAAGGTCAGAGTGCACAATCTGCAAGACCTTCTTCCTCTTGAGTCAGCTCTGGTCAATGAGGGGCCTGGAAACATCTGGAGTGTTTGAACCTTCAACCGAACGTCATTTCAGCCCAGGTCCCTCTGAGGGCCACACCCATGACACCAGCACTTCCCAAGGGTCTAGAACAGCAAGTGGGGAAGGGGGCCTATGATTGTCTGAGGCCCGTTTTGGGACACCCCCAATTCAGTGACGCAGAGTATCACCCTACTGTGTGCAATTTTGATATAAAATTGTTTTAAAATAAAATTAATACATAGAAAATAATTTTCATTTCTTTCACAATACAAAAAGTACCCTATACAAGTCTGGACCCAGGGAAGGGACTGGCCTATGAAGTAAGTGTAAGGAGAGAGGAAGGAGTTTGGTTCCAGTGTGAGGAGGTGGATTTGGACACTGTTTCAAGTCATTCTTCATTAGATGGTTCCAGAAGAGGGTTGGATGCAGGTGTGGCTTGGTTCAGAACTGAGCTAAAGAGAAGATCAGGGGACTTCCTTGAAGGTCCAGTGGTTAAGACTCCGAGTTTCCATTGCAGAGGGCATGGGTTCAATCCCTGGTCGGGGAACTAAGACACCGCACGCCACAAATAAATAAATCAAGTAAAATAAAAATAAAGTGAAGATCGGGAGGTGGGGTTGCACATGAGGGGTAGTTATGTGGGACCAGGGCCGAGCGGGGGTGTCGCACTCAGAGTATAGCCCTGTGGGCGGGCCCCAGACTCCATTCAAATATGGGAGCCAGATCTCAGTCTAGACGATCAAGGGCCAAGCAGCACAAGTGAGTGGGTGAGAGGCTCTGGGAACTGCAGAGTCGAAATCTATTGATTCTTATCTTGCCTCGAAGTGTCCCTCGACTTTTCCTTCTTCTTCTGCCCTGTCTGTGTTCTTCCCAGTTGCCTCTCTTTTTTTAGTCTATGTCCTCTGGGGACCAGATCCACCCATATTTCTCCTCACAATCAGATTCCAATTCACTTACTATAATGTTGACACAGTCCCTTCTGGGTCAGATTCCAGAAGAGCAAGTTGGGATGCAGGACTGGCGTTCGGTTCTCTTGCTCCTTTCCTGGACGGGGCAGTTGGTAGTGGAGGGACTTTGAAAATCCACTCAGGTGGGGGTAGGAGAGCTACCCATCATTTCTGAGGTGCAGTGGGACCCTCTCCACAGCCACCACCAACTCAGCATAGCGACACATGGCCCAGAATAAATGTTCTGGTGTCTGTGTGACCTCCAGGCCTGGCATGGGACTTGAAGTGGCCTTGGTTTGTGCATTTCTGGGTCCACGGGGCCTTGACTAAGATTATGGCAGACTCACCCTTGGAGAGCTTGTGAAATGATTAATTCATTGGGTTGGAGAGAGGATTCCCATTTCTAGGAGATGGAGGTGACCATGGGGGAGACGGTACAGGGGAAAAACTGACTATTCTGATGCTCCATTCTCTACCCAATTCCCATGATTGGGTGAGTTCCGAACTCCTCTCACTAAACCTCTTAATGAAAAATGTCCATTGGTGCAGAAAGTGCTTTCAAATATACTAAGTGCTTTATTAAAAATTGCACACCTGTATATACAGAGAGAAAAAGATTTTTAATTCACTTTTCTCTGTATAAAATAGCACACAACATTCCCCAGTTAAAATAACATGAAACTCTTAAAAAAAATTTTAAAGTATATTATGTTCCTGGTTGGAAAAATTAATTATTTAAAAAATGTTGTCTGTGTGTGTGTGTTTGTGTATCCCATGACATTCCAGCTCCTGAATTTTAGGAAGTTTCTGAATGAGATTCAGAATTTTGTCTGAAAAAAGTATTCTCCAAGATAGGCAGAGAAATGCAGAATTAAGAACAAACGAGGACTTCCCTGGTGGCACTGTGGTTGGGAGTCCGCCTGCCAATGCGGGGCATACGGGTTCGAGCCCTGATCCGGCAGGATCCCACATGCCACGGAGCAACTAAGCCCGTGCGCCGCAACTACTGAAGCCCGCACGCCTAGAGCCCGTGCTCCGCAACAAAAGAAGCCACCGCAATGAGAAGCCTGCGCACAGCAACGAAGAGTAGCCCCTGCTCACCGCAACTAGAGAGGGCTCACGCGCAGCAACGAAGACCCAACGCAGCCAAAACTAAAATATAAAATAAATAACTTATTAAAAAAGGGAAAAAAAAGAACAAATGACTATTTTTTCATGATGCTAGAGTCAAATCAAAAGATAAATTCATCTTAATTAAAAAGGCTCTGGAGGGACTTCCCTGGTGGTGCAGTGGTTAAGAATCCGCCTGCCAATGCAGGGGACACGGGTTCGAGCCCTGGTCCGGGAAGATCCCACATGCCGCGGAACAGCTAAGCCCGTGCGCCGCAACTACTGAAGCCCACGCGCCTAGAGCCTGTGCTCCGCAACAAAGAGAAGCCACTGCAATGAGAAGCCCTCGCACCTCAACTAAGAGTAGCCTCTGCTCACCGCAACTAGAGAAAGCCCCTGCACAGTTAGGAAGACCCAACGCAGCCAAAAATAAATAAATAAAAATAAATAAATTTATTTTTTAAAAAAAGAATGGAACTGTCAGCTTACTACCAAGGGTAGATTTGAGGTCAAGTCCCAGTGATGCTTTTTTTTTTTTTAATTTACTTATTTTATTTTTGGCTGCGTTGAGTCTTTGTTGCTGCGCGCGGGCTTTCTCTAGTTGTGGCGAGCAGGGGTTACTCTTCGTTGCGGTGTGTGGGCTTCTCATTGCGGTCGCTTCTCTTGTTGCGGAGCACGGGCTCTAGGCGCACAGGCTTCAGTAGTTGTGACACTCGGGCTCAGTAGTTGTGGTTCGCGGGCTCTAGAGCTCAGGCTCAGTAGTTGTGGCGCACGGGCTTAGCTGCTCCACGGCATGTGGGATCTTCCCGGACCAGGACTCGAACCCATGTCCCCCGCATTGGCAGGCAGATTCTCAACCACTGCGCCACCAGGGAACCCCCACCCCCACCCCAGTGATGCTTATGTGGCACTATGAGTCAGACATCTTCTAAGGGATCGACCCATGAGTTAGATACGTTATAGTATCAGCCCCATTTCGCAGGTGGGGAAAACTGAAACACAGAAAGGTTGTCACTTGCCCAAGCTCACACACTGGAATGTCACCAGAATTCAAACTCAGGCAGCCTGGCTCTGAATAAGGGCTCTGGACCACCAGGCTCTACTATCTCCCATGTGGCAGCAAGGTGATTAGCCCTCTTCCGGCCTCAGTTTACTCAACTGTGAAATGGGCTTCCCATTAGTCACCTCTTCAGTTTGCTGCAAGGGTTAAAGGACATCGGGCTTAGGTCCAGGAGAAGTGTTTTTAAATTGGGCGCCTTTGTTTCTTCAGTTCCTTGCAGGAGGATGGGAGAAGAGGCCTGGCCGCCTGCCTCCCATGTTAAGTCCTGGTGAGTCGTCCAATGCTCCACTGAGAGGAGAGACAAAGCAGGGCAGAGATCCAGACCCTGGGTCTTCCAGAAACCACGGGGCGAAGTGCCCAGGGGCCTGTGTGCCTCTCCCCACACCCCACTCTCGGCTGGGTGAGGGGCCCCTTGGCTTTACCACGGTCTCCCCCCTCCGGACCGGACCACACCGCATCCTGTTGGGGCCCTGCCAGAGAAGGAAGCGGAGTATGGGGTCCCACTGGGAAGTCCCGCGGGGTGTGATGCAAGGCCTTCCCTGCCCCCCATGCAGATAAAGGCGCAGAGCCAGCCTGGAGCTGCTAGCCATCTCCGCGCGCCCTGCCTGCCATGACCCGCCGCCGCGCGCTGCTCGCCTGGGCCCTCCTCGGCCGTCCTCGGCCTCGGAGCGGCTCAGGAAGCCTCGGTAAGCTGCATCCCCATCGTGCCCCGCAGAGGGTGGAAGGCCCTGGCGTCCGAGCGCAGCCAGCGCCTAAGACGGCCCGTGCGCTACATGGTGGTGTCGCACGCAGCGGGCAGCGCCTGCGACACCCCGGCCTCTTGCCTGCAGCAGGTCCAGAACGCGCAGCACTACCACGTGCGGACGCTGGGCTGCTGCGACGTGCGCTACAGGCGAGTGAGGAGGCGAGGCAAAAGCCGGAGACGGGACTGGAGGAGAGAGAGGCGCGCGGGCCCGGGAGACCGCAGGGACCCTGTTCTAGAGCCGCCTGGCCGACACCCCGGGCACCTTACTCAACCGCGCAGCATCTTCGTTTGTCCCCAGGGTCGCCGCTTAGGGCTGGGCGTGTGCAGGCAGCGCAAAGATGCCAGGAGGAGGGGAAGCGGCTGCAGTCCAAGCTCTGCCCCCAGAGGAAGGGACAGACTTTGCCAATACACAGGAAGATGTCCTGTGCACTGGATTCCCTTGGTAAAGTCCGGTGCCTCATTAAGCACCGGGCCGGCGTGCCGTCCCAGCTCCATTTACTGCTGGCTGAGCCCTGGGGCAGGCATTCACCCTCTTTCAGCTTCAGTTTCACCTTCCTCCTCTGCAAAGTCAGTGGGGTCGTGGCCCACTCCATCATTAAGCCAGCCAATACCACTTAGGACACCGCCTGGTGTGCAGTGGGAGCCCCCAAATCCATGGACTGTTGGCGCCTATTACTATGTGCCAGGCTGTGCGCCAGATGCTGGGGTGGGGGCACAGCCATGAACAGTGTGAATCTAGCCCAAAGGGATTTAAAGACCAGCAGGCAGCAACAGGTGAGAAACAAGCAAAGTCAACAAGATGAATTCAGATGGTGAGAGAAGCGATGGAGAAAAGGAACAGAGTGACTGACGCGGCTCCGGCATATGGGAGCCGAGAGAAGAGTGTAGTAAGCTGGGGGTACAGCAGAGGTAGAGGTCAGGAGGCTGAGTGAGTGGGTCATTCCTGAGGGACAAAGGTCAGGGTGGCTGGAGGTAGCCGGGAAGAGTGATATGAAATGAGGAAGGAGTTGGCAGGGGCCAGAAGGCACAGGGTCTTGTGGGCCATGGGGAGTACCTCCGTTCTACTCTAAGACAGAAGCCATGAGAGCGATGTGAGCCTGCTTGGGTATGAGAAGCTCCCTCTGGCTGCAGTGTGGAGAACAGACTGTAGGGGGGTGAGGGCAGAAACAGGGACAGGGATTGGTTAGATCTGCCTCTGGGGCCCATGCCCACCAGCTCCCTTTCCAGGGTAATAGGCTGGGGTCCCGCACACGGGTTTCTATAGCAAGGGACTCTACTCGTTCTCAAGCCTCGGTAAACACCAGAATCACCTTACTGTAAATGCAGGTTCCCAGGCCCCACGCTTAGAGACTGCTTCAGTGGGGCTGGGGTGAAGCCAGAAAACCTGAGGACCTCGCTTGAAAAAATCTCGCTTGGAAGCCTTCAAGAGTATCCCCAGCTCTTCTGGCTCAAGATTTTACAATTCAAAGGCTCCAACTTCAAATTTTTTTCCCAAGAGTCAGGTGCTCCGATTCTAAGCGTTTCCCTGAAGGAATGAAGAGCAGAGCTTGGCTCCACAGCCTCTGGTCTAAATCACTTTATAGAAAAGCAAACTGAAGTTTGTTCCTCAGATTTTAGGATTCAGAGTCTGATCCAAATGTTTTGAATCCCCCTTCCCTGTCCTATCTTGTTCGGAGCCTCAGTTTCTTCATCTGTAAAATGGGGCTCCTGACTACCCACCAGGTGGTGGGGTTTGAAGTTTAAATTAGATGCATCCATTTAGCTAATATACAGAGAGTACCAACTGCTTGTGCCAGATGCTGGGGCTGTGGCAGGACCATAACCGGCCCAGTCCTGGGGGTCAATATCACTGTGGTATTTCTAGTCTCTTCAATCCAGATTCTGAGAGTCTGGCTTCCCAAGTGGCAGATGCAGGACCCAGTATTAGAGTTCCCACATTCTGTGCATCCTTGGTGACCTTGTGAGCCAGAGGACTGAGGTGACAGATATCGCATCTCCAAAACGCCGATCTTCTGGTTAATTCCAGGGTGCCAAATGAAACTCGCTCAAGCAGGACGTGTTGAATGAGTGAACCTGACAGATCTGCTGCCAGGATTGGAAACCTCAAAGAGGCAGATGCTGGGGCTCCAGGGTTTGTGTCTGGTTGCAGCGCCAACCCTCGAGTCCCTGATCCTGTCACTCAAGTGTACCCCAGCAGGGAAGAGGAAGCAGGAAGCAGGCTGGGGAGAGGGCAGAAGAGCTTCTCAGTGGAGAGTTCTGAGAGGCATTAGTGTCCAGGACGTGACCTTGGGTAAATAATCTAAGTCTGCTTCCTCAGCGTAAAGTGGGGATGACAACAGTGCCTGCCTCCGAGGACTGCATGTGAGAATTCAGCAAATCAAGAGCTCAGCCAATCCTCCAGGGAGGCAGGAGACAGCCAGACCATGTGGGTGGGAGTCACGGAGACCTGGGTGAAAATCCTGACTCCTCACGGCGTTGAGGATGCAAAAAGGTGCACGTAGAGCTGTGCCTGACAAATGGCAATGGCCATGGTCATTGTTCTTGCTGTGGAAGATTAGAGGATAGGAGGAGGGTGTTGGGGAAATTGTGTGTGAGTGACAGGGACAGGGGCGGGGCGAGCAGAGGATAGGGAGGGAGTCCTACCCCCTCCCCCGGAAGCCCTCCGTCACTCATCCAGACCACCCTCCCACCCCCACAGCTTCCTGATGGGAGAAGACAGGCTCCAGTATGAGGGCCGGGGCTGGAACACCTTGGGCACCCACTCAGGTCCCACCTGGAACCCCAGACCCCTCGGCATCTCCTTCATGGGTAACTACATGGGTAAGTGACTGTCCAGCCATCAGCTAGGGGACTGACATGGAGCCTGGGGGATGGCACCGCGTGGTAAGTAGTTGCTGGGAGGCTCTGCCACCTACAAGCTCTGTGACCTCGGGCAAGTGACTCTGCTTCTCCGAGCCTTGTTTCCTCTTTTGGATAAAGACCATTTTCAACCACATGGTTTCAGTGAAGATTAGTTCATCTCTATAAAAGTTCTTAGACCAGTCCATGGCACCTAAGAAGTGCTTGATAAATGGCAGCTATTGCTGTGGCTTGGCTGGGGAGGTCTGGGGGCAGATGAGGGCAAATAAGCAGTAATCTTGACAGCTGACACTTGCTGAGGGCTTACTCTGTACATAAAATAACTCTTTTGATCATCCCACAGCCCTGTGGGCAGGTGCTGTCATTCTCCCCTTTCACAGATGAGGAAACTGAGGCACAGAGAGGTTAAGTCACTGCTTGGTGGCGGCAGGCTGGGTTCTGGGCCCTAGCGGGCCAGCTCAGAGTACAAAATCAGAAGCATTACCCACACTCCCTCTGCCCTTCGAGGAAGCCCCAGCCTAACTCCTGCCTCTACCTCCCACAGATCGGGTGCCCCCGCCCCGCGCCATCAGGGCAGCCCAGAGTCTGCTGGCTTGCGGCGTGGCTCAGGGATTCTTGACTCCTAGCTACGAGGTCAAAGGACACCGGGATGTGTAGCAGACGCTCTCTCCAGGCGACCAGCTCTACGAAATCATCCAGCAACGGTCACACTACCACCGCGTGTGAGGCCCTGTCTGTCTTCTCACACCGCCCCCCCACCCCATCAGAAACCCCACGGCCTCCCCCTCCCCCAATAAAGGCGAACCTCAAACTGTATTTCCGTGTCCCGCCATCCCCCTCCCCACCCTCTCTCTCCCCCATAAGATCCTAGCCATCCCCCCCCCAACCTCCCAGAACGCTGACCTTGCTCAGAACCCAGAGGCCCCGACCCTGAACCAAGACCCCAGAGATCCCAGCTTGGAAGCCACATCACAGCTCAGAACCCAGAGGCCTCAGGTCAGAGCACAGGAATAGCACCAAGTCAGCTGAGATGTCACCACCAGAAGCTCAGGGGTCCTCACCTCCCGGGCAGGGAGCTATGCGGCAAGACACCCCCTCTCTACCACACCGCCAAAGACATCCTGGGCAGCATCTCTGCTTGAACTCCTCTGGGGACAAGCTGCTCACTCCCACCCCTCAGGTCCCCCCCTCTCATTGCTTTAGAGAGTGCGGGAGTTTTTTCTGAGCCTGTACTCCAATCTGCCGCCCAGTCATAGGCATGGCCAGAAATACACGCAGGTCCCAGTTACACCCCCTCCCCACCCAATCTTCATTCCTCCTCACTCCACCCCGACCCTTCAGTCATAAGCTGAGGGATCCCAAGGGCACATATGTTTATTTACAAAACACACTTACCCTCCCTCCCAGAATGCAATGGCTTCGGGAGACGTAGGGATTGGGGCCTCACACACCTGAGACCCCAAGAGCACCAGGAGGAGCGGGGGGCCTGGGCGGGGCCAGGACACACCGGCCCCGCCCCTCACGCCGAATCCATCCGAATCCATTGGAGGGGCAGTAGTCTCTCTCCGAGGTCACGAGCGCGTGTCCAGTCTGTTCATGTATTCCTGCAAGGCCTTCAGGCGGGCGTCGATTTCGGCCATGTCAGCTGCCTGGTGGTCCGAGCTGTACTCTGTGAGAGCAGGCGTGGCTGTGGGCGTCCGTGAGGGGCCCAATATCCTGCCCTCAGTAGCATCCCAGCGGGCTCTGGGGCAGGTGAGGGGGAGATGTGGAGTCCCAGGCTCACCTTTGATGGGGACCCAGCCCCCCGAATCGGCCAGGCGTCTCTGATGGCGGCCGCGTTCCAGGGGGCGAGGCTTCTGCTGCTGGGGGTGGCAGGAAAGGGGGTCAGGCACCCTCTATGCCTGCCCCCCAAATGCCACCGGCAATTCTGAACCAAAGGACCTCATAAAAATTAAGGGTTGACACCTACTGAGCACTTATATGCAAAATAAGCTCCTTGTAGCTTCACCAGAACCCTCAGACGTGAATGCTATTACCATCCCCACTTAACTGATAAAGAAACTGAGCTACAGAAGCTAAGTAACTGCCTTGAGTCACACAGGTTCTAGGAAGGGGAGGCAGGTTTCAAGACCTGGCAATTTGAGGCCAGAGCCGGTGCTCCTAACCAGAGTCTCCTGCCCCCACCTCAGCCCCATCCTCCTCTCCGATCCAAAGGTCTCAAAACACTGCCTCCAGAGGCATTTCGGAGCCGCCTTTACAACCTGATCCCCTAGAATGGAATCATGGGACAAAGGGCCAGCGAGCTTCCGGTGGTTTAACGCTGCCCCTGCCTCCTCCAAAGCCTGAGGAAAGACACTCACCGTATTGGACCCACTCCAGGTGGTGGGGCTGGGCGGCTTCCCCCGGCGACGAACGCTGAGAGGACGGAGTAATCAAGGACCAATGGGAGGGGTCTGTGGCACCTCCCACCTCGCCCTCTTCCTTGGTTTCAAGGCTCCAGCCTCCATCACCCAATTTCCCCGCAAGAGACTGTTTCGAGTCTCCCCAGACACCCGTTTGGAGGCGGTCCTTTCCCCCAGCCCAAGTTTTACCCTCTAGGGAGGGATTCAGAGAAATCCTCGAACTCGCTGCAGGAGCTGGCGGACGAGTAGCGGCTGCGGAAACTGTCCACTAGAGGGAGAAGGAGAGCGTGAGCCTCTTGCACTGGCCACAGCCCCGCCCAGCCCGTCTGTCAATCCCGCGCGCTCCCGCCCAGTTACCCGAGGAGCTGCGGTTTCGGGAGCGGTTAGCCGCGTCTCCTCGACCGGTCACGGCTGCGGGGGGCCGAGTCTGGAGAGACCAGGAGACGGATGGACCGTCCCCGCTTCCTCCGCTGCCCAATCGGCTTCGCTGCTGCTGCTGCCTGGAGAACGAGAAAGGAGCCGCCCACCTGTGCGCCCAACTAATTCGGGAAAGGGCGTCGCTGCGCCCCGTGGGTCACACCTAAATAGGGAAAAATCATGCGAAGACACAGACCAGGTAGGGGTGGGAGAGACAAATAAGCAGGGCGGGGGGATGGGGGAGGCTGGCGATCAGGAGAGGGGATGGAGGTCAGGCGGGAAGCAGGAGCAGGTAGGGGGAAGGGGAGAGATGGAGCAGATGACAGGTGATGGAGATGGGAGTTGGGGATGGATGGTCAGAGGGTCAGGTAAAGGGGCAGGGATACGGGCAGGTGAGGAGAAAATGGGCGCTAACTTCATCTTGATTGCTCTCTGCTTCTTCTCCTTGGCTTTCACAAAGGCTGTTGGGTCGAAACGGGGCACGCGACCACCTAGGACCGGGTGGGGGTGGGGTGTGGAGAGAAGAGGAGGCTGGAGTCATAGGATCACGCCTCCACAGTTTAGTCCCATCCACCTCCTCCCACGGGCAGGGCAGGGTCGTCACAGACCTGTGGGCGAGGGCGAGGGGCGGGCAGGGCGGCCTTGACCCCGGCCCCCGCGGTCGCTCTCCCGGGACGAGGAGCGGGCAGCGCCACGACCACGCGACGTGGAGCGCTCCCGAGACGTCGAAGCCCGATCTTCCCGGGCCGAGGGCGGCACCACCGGTGTAGTCCGTCTCCTGGGAGCACAGAGCCCACTGTCAGTTTCCCACCGGCGACAACTCCTATCCCAAGCCTCTTCCCGGACTGCACCATCTCCGAAACTTCAGGCCCATCCCCCATCAACTCCTAAACATTCACGTACTTACACGATCCTCACAGATACCTTCTCCCAGGGTCCACCCCTATCGGAGCCCCACAAACCACGCCCCCCCAAAACCCATCTGTCACTTCCCTACATCCTAACACATCCTTTCACCAGACCCTTCTCCCAGAGGTCTCCCACAGCTCCCTGGAAACCCTTCCCAATTTTTCAACACCCACCCCAGTACATGCCAGCAAACATCACTCGGATACCCACCTGCTTAGCCACGCCCTTTCGCTCAACTAGACCTCAGACCCCGCCCCTTTTCGGTCCCTATCTCCAGGTTCAACCTCCTGAATGCCGCCTCAGGCCTGCCCATCTCTCTACAGACCCCGCCCATCGTTTTCAACTACTGTGTCCTTCCCTATGCCCCATGCAGTCCATTAGGCCCCACCCATCCCTCCGTTCCCGCCCACTCTCAGGCTCTACCCGCCCTCTCCACCCTACCTGGGCCCCACCCCGTCACTCAGGCCCCGCCCAACCACGCCCGGAGCCCACCTGCAGGCGGGGTCCACAGCTCCAAGGCCCCACCCACCCCGGGCCGCGCCCCTCACCCCCTCTTGTACATGGCCAGCTCGGTGTTCAGCGTCTTCAGCCGGGCACGCAGGCTCCGCTCCGACGCCTTCACCTCCTCTAGCTGCCGGGAGGGAAGAGGGGCGTAGAGGTCCAGACTGAAGCCAAAGTCCGGGACCCGCCGGCGCCCAGCCGGCCGCCCCGCCCCCTCACCTCCTTGGCCAGGCGGCGGCAATCCTGGCTTCGGCGGCCGGACCCGCGGTGCCCGAGGCCGCGCTCCTGCCGCAGCTCCAGCTCCAGGCCGCGCACAAGCCCGCGCAGCGCCTCGACCTCCTGGCGCGCCGCCCGCCCGGCCAGCGCCTCCTCGCGCGATCTGCCCAGCTGGGCCTCCAGCTCGCGCTTCTCAGCCGCCAAGCGCGACACCCTGGGAGGAGGAGGTAGAAAGCGAATGCTGGGGCGGGGAGAGGGGCATGGTCCCATAGTCCTCACTCCTCCACTGGGGTGGGCACGCACCATTTCTTGATCGGTAATTAGAGAAATGCAAATGAAAACCATCAAGAGATGCTGAGCTGATAGGAACTTTATAAGACAGGGATCCAGCTCTCAACATCCAAACCCATCAGTCCCAACACCACCTGACAGTAGCAAATACACAGCCCCGCCGAGGAAGGCACTGTCCCAGAAACCTGAATCTGATTAGCCTATACGTTTAACAACCACTTCGCGGGAAATAAGCAGAACAGGGGACTACGTGAACCATGGAGATAAAATCAACAAAATCCAGGGACTTCCCTGGCGGTCCAGTGGTTAAGACTCCGCGCTTCCACTGCAGGGGGCACGGGTTCTATCCCTGGTCTGGAAACTAAGATTCCGCAAGCTAGGCGGCCAAAAAAAAAAAAAAAAAATCAACAAAATCCAGACTGTGGGAAACTGTACAAATAACCAGGCTTCTTCCACAAAGAAGTAGCATGAGAAAGGGGCGGGGGAAGGGGTACTGTAATAAATTAAAAGAGATATCTGGATACTTATTCACACAAGCCAATTAAAAAAGACATTTGTGAGATGATCAGAGAAGTGTCAGCACATACACCCTGGGTATCAGATGACATTAAGGA
Source organism: Eubalaena glacialis (assembly GCF_028564815.1). Lineage (NCBI taxonomy): Eukaryota > Metazoa > Chordata > Mammalia > Artiodactyla > Balaenidae > Eubalaena > Eubalaena glacialis. The sequence continues at coordinate 60,561,185 of NC_083733.1, read as the reverse complement.
ATTTTTGTTAATTTTGTTGGATGTGATAACAGTGCTTATGTTTTTTTTTCAAAAATGTCCTTATATGTTAAAGATACATATTGAAGTGTTTACAGAGGAGATTCAGTGTCTGGGCTTTGCTTCTCAGGAGAGAGGAAAGGGCATAGATCAAACAAGATGGGCAAAATGTAGATAACCATTGAAGCTGGGGCACAAGTACACGTGCATTATACTACTGTCTACTGTGCGTGCTTGGAATTTTTCCCAATAAAACATTTTTTAAAATCTGTGGCTCCCCCGCACTCTCCAAGGACCTTCCCCATTTGGTCCCTTCCAGCTGACTTCCCCACTCCCCTCCTCTCCTCCCACCTCCCTCTCCCATGGTGCTCTTTGCAAACGCAATTCCCTCCTCCTGAACCCTCTCTCCTCCTTCTCTGGGCAGGAACCACTCCACTCATCCTCCAAACATCACATCCCCCCCAAGGGAAGCCTGCCTGCCCTCCCAGCCAGGCTGTCATGTCCCTCTATTCTCTCCTCTCCTGGCTCTCTGTACGTTTCCTTCCCAGCACCAATCATGGTGGAGCTGACGTTGATCAGTGTGATTATCTGTTTTCTGTCTGCATCCTCACTCTAGCTGTCTGGTCACTGTGTAGGAACTCTGGCTCTGTGGCCTGGCTGATGGCATCTAACTCTATTCCACTTCTTACAAGCTGTGTGACCTGGGGCAGTTTCACTTCACATCTCTGTGAAGTGGGATGATAATAATAACACCTACTGATAAGGTTGTAGGAATCTATAAAGAGCACTTAGCCTGTGTCTGGCACTGAGTGATGGCTCAGTAAACATCGGTAGGGCCAGGCAGTGTGCCTGGCACACCGTAGGAACTCAGTAAATGTTGGATGACTGAATGAATGAATCTTGGAGTCTTCCCAAACTCCCTAACTCCAAGCTGGGAAGAGAAAGGTAAGAACCAACAGTCCAGTTGTGGATCTCAGGGCAGATGACGCCACCTTGTGGCCATCCTGGGAAACACATGCACACGCACCAGGAAGACTCACAAGGTTCTCCAAGCCCCGTGAGCTTGCACTTCTGGGAGGGGAGAGGTCTGGTCCTCCCAGTCAGCACTGAGCGCTCAGTCCTGGGCTAGCAGCTGCAAGCAGTGCACAGTGGCTGAGGAACCAAAGGTGGCTTGGGCTGATTGCCTGGATTCAAGGTCTAGCCAGGCCATATTACTTCACTGTGTAACCTGGGGCAAATTCTCTAACCTCTCTGGGCCTCAGTTTCCTCCTCTATAAAATGGGGACGATAGTAGTGCCTACTTTGGGAGGATTAAATCAGTTAAATCATACAGCACTGAACAGAGTCCCTGGCACACAATTAAATGCTCGATAAACAATAGCTACTGGTATTATTATTACTACTACTACTAAAAATAGTATTAGCCCTCCCCAATGAGTGGGGCCCCCACCAGATGGAGACCAAGTCCCAGTCAGCCCCTCCACAGCCCTCAGCACACAGCAGGCACTCGGTAAACATGCCCATCAGGTTCCTGTCACAGCCTCCCATAACACAGGCTCCCTTTCCTGCCTAACCCCATCTCCATTTGCAATATACTCGGGTGGGTATGTGATCAATGTCTCTCTGCCCCCTGCGCTGGCACTACACCATGGGCAAGGAAGGGGTCAGCACAAGAGAGGTGCTTGGTGAAGGTGGATTCAACTGAATAGAGCCCTGCCTCGCACCCTGTCTTTGCACATGCTGTTCCCTTTGCCTGGAACACCCCTCCCTTCCCAGGCAGGGTCAGGTCTCCCTCTGGACTCCCTCAGCCCCATCCATGGTGAATCTTCACTGTCTGCAGACACATCTGTCTCCCGCACTGGACTGGGAGCCCCAGGAGAGGACAGGGCCAGAATTATCTCAGTCATTGCTGTGTCCCCAGCACCATTAACACATGGTGGGCACAGAGAAGGGGCTCAGAATAAGTATTTGGGGAATGAGGGATGGCTGTCCTTCCAACAGTGCTAAGCATTGGGTCCCACAGTGCATGATGGGATGTGTCCCCCCCAGCCCCAACCGCCCACCCCCACCCCCAGACTCACTGCTCCCGCAGATGCCAGATCTCAGTTTCCCGGCTGTCCCGAGTGTCCTGGCCATCCAGCCCTCGAAGGCGGCTCAGCTCCTCCTTTAGTGAGCGAATGATGCCCCGCAGGACCACAGGGTCTGGTTTGCCCTGGTACGGGAGGGGCAGCGGGTAGTGAATCCTGAGAAGGAGGATTAGAACCGTGGCATCTCAGAGGCCAAGAATCCACCCAGGAAAGGACATGTGACCATTTCTGGCCAAATACTACAGGAAATTGGTTGGGAGTCTTCTGGGAACACTTTTGGTTTCCTGATAAAAACAGCTGATACAATTAACAAGCACAGCCTTGTTCCATTTCCTCCTGCTTTGATATAGATGCAATGCCTGGAGAACCAGCAGCCATTTTGTGACCATGAAGAGATAAGGATGCAGTCAAAAAGCCAACACGTTAAGGATGAGGAAAAGAAGAACAAAAACAAAAACAGAAGGAGCCTGAGTCCCTAACAAAACTGTTGAGTAGCAGCCATCTACCTAGACATCTCGTTATGTGATAAACTATTGTTTAAGGCACTGATAATGGTTATCCTGATACTTGTAGCCAAACACAATAATAAATGATATAACCCTCAACACTGAAGATTCCAAAGGCTAGGCTTAAGAAACATCCCCACCTAGCCCTGGGTACCAGGGGTTCCTAAGTTCTATCCACATCCTCTCCCACCTGACCACCAGCTACCAGCCTGGTGGGTATACTTGTACCCACCTGTCAAACTCCACAGAGTAGATGAGGATCAGGTAGCGCTTGGAGTTGAGCTGGGCCGATCTCGAGGCCAAGGGGCCTGGGCGGCCCCCCATCTTTCTGTTCCGCAGGGACTCCAGATCTGTGTAGGTCAGCAGGTCAAGGGTAACCGACTCACTGCTCTGTTGGAGAGAATGGGAGGAGCTGCCAAAAGACCCAACGTGGCCATACCCAGAGCACACAACCCACACACCTGGGCCACACCCCATTCATTCTTTGGGCTAGCTGGGCTTTTCCACACTGAGGCTGGTGATCAAGATGGCCCTGCCTCATGAGGGGCTGCCACAGGACATCATCAGAGGGAGAAACTGAAAAGAACCTAAATGCTCAGCCATAGGAGACAGCTTAACGCTGTGGCTTCCAAGTACTGTCCACAGACCCCTGGGGTCCCCAAGACCCTTTCAGGGGAGTCCATGGGGTCAAAACACCTTGCATAATAATACTAAGATGTCATCTGCCTTTTTTGCTGTGTTGACATTTGCACTGATGGTGCAAAAGTCATGGTGGGTAAAACTGCTGGTGCCCATTAGCAGAAAGCAAGCCAGGGCATCAAATGCACTAGTAACCGTTGTATATTCCACTGCCACGCAGTCTCCGCAGGGGGATGGGAAGGAGGGAGAAACACACAAATAACTAAATAGATAGATAAAAACACAGAAAATGAAACCTAGGAATGTCCTTGATAAACCTGTAAAAATTATTAATTTTTGGGGGGCCGCACTGCGCAGCTTGCAGGATCTTAGTTCCCCGACCAGGGATCGAACCCGCACCCCCTGCGGTGGAAGCGCGGAGTCTTAACCACTGGACCGCCAAGGAGCCCCAAATTATTAATTTTTTTGACTCTTGACCCTTCAGTGCACAGATTTTTACTACTGTGTGTGACAAAATGGAAAGTTCACATTCGGCTGCGTATCAAGGTACGCCATTTTCTAGGAAAAGCACTTGTGTGATTGAATTTTGAGCTAAATTAGCCACTTTTTCATGGAACGTTATTTTTACTTGAAAAGGTACTGACGGACAAAAACTACTGTTATTCAGTCTTCGATGTTTGGCAAGCATTTTCTCAAAAACGAACAAAGCGAGCCTGTCACTTCAAAAAAATACAGCTAACGGTATTTGTTGCCAACAATAAAATTCAAACTTTAAAGTGAAAATTAGAATTTTGGAAAACTTGTATCTGCCACTGTGTGCTTGACAGCTTCTCAGTGTTGAAAGGCTTTCCTGGACAGATCAGTGAGGATATTAACAAATATGACTTCCTGATATTGTATAATGAAATGTGTCAACATCTGGAAGATTTGCACAACTCCGTGAACCAATATTTTCCAAATGACCAATGCATGATGTTACAAATGATGCTACAAATGCATGATGTTAGAAAATGGGTAAAAGATCCCTGCAAAGTAAAGATACACCAATAGATTTTAATGTCACAGAACAGGAAAAGTTCACCGGTATGGTCTCAGATTCCACACTGCGATAAACCTTTAAGAAACTACCACGTGTCCAGTCTTAATGTGCTGGCAAAAGAGGATATGCACAATTATCTGAAAAAGCTATTAAAGGACTCCCTTTTTCAGCTATATATCTTCCTGAGGCAGATTTTTCTGCATGTACGTCAATCAGGACATATCACAACAGACTGCAGAAGCACATGAGAATCTAGCAGTTTTCTATTAAGCCGGACATTAAAGAGATTTGCAAAAAATTAAAAAAAAAAAAACACACACTATATTTCTTACTAAATAATTTTGGTTTTGAAAATATTTTTCATAAAAAGGTTATTTAGGTCAGTAACAGGTTTGTTATTGTTATTTTAAAATGAATGTGTAAATATCTTTATATTTTTCTCAGTTTTAATTTACAATATGGCAAACAAATATTGATAGGTAAAACCTGCATGAACAAAAGCTCTTTGGTGTCCTTAGTAATTTTTAAGAGTATAAACGGGTCCTGAGACCAAAAAGTTGTTTTTTTTTAAATTAATTTTTATTGGAGTATGGTTGCTTTACAATGTTGTGTTAGCCTCCACTGCACAACAAAATGAATCAGCCATACACATACGGATATCCCCTCCCTTTCGGACTTCCCTCCCATTTAGGTTACCACAGTGCATTAGGTAGAGGTCCCTGTGCTATACAGTATGTCCCCATCAGTTGTCTATTTTATACATAGTATCAATAATGTGTATGTGTCAATCCCAGTCTCCCAATTCCTCCTACCCCACCCCTTTCCCCCTTGGTATCCATACATTTGTTCTCTACGTCTGTGTCTCTATTTCTGCTTTGCAAATAAGAACACCTATACCATTTTTCTAGATTCCACATATATGCCTTATTATATGATATTTGCTTTTCTCTTTCTGATTTACTTCACTCTGTATGACATTCTCTAGGTCCATCCACGCTGGGACCAAAAAGCTTGAGAACCACTGGGTTAAATAAATCATGATGCATGGGTACATTGGAATACTAAGCAACCACTAACAAGGATGACAAACTCAAAAGTTGTAATAATAACAAAAACAGACAATACCTGTATAGCACTTATTATGAGCCAGGCACTATTCTAAGCTTTTTACATGTAATTCATTTAATCTTCGTAACATTATGAAATGGGGACTGCTATCATCCCCACATTACAGGTAAGGAAACTAAGACATGGAGTAACTGGCCCATGGCTCCCAAGTAGTAAGTGGTAGTGATGACTGATTTCAGAGTCCATGATCTTGGCCATTATGCTATACTGCCTATAGATACCAAAATGTTAACAGTCTGAGGTGGGGGATAGAAACGGAATTTAGACTCTTACTTTCTAAGTCACACATTACTTTAATATCATCACAATTTTATGAGTGCATATTTTACCTGTAATCAGAGAAATAATGTAGTTCACAGTTTTTAAATGATGTCTAAATAGCATCTACGTCACTCTAAGCTCCAACCTGCTTCCTTCTTTCCTATTAATATTTTTAACTGTTTGACATTATATATTTTTTTCAATTGTCTGTCTCTCCCACTAGACTGTCAGGTTCGTGAGGGCAGGAATTTTGTCTCTTTTGTTTATTGCTGTATTCCAGTGCCTGGCACACAGCAGATGCTCAGTAAATGAAATGAATGATTATCTATATCCACTGACATGACTAAATTTTTATGAATTATTGTTGAATCTTTTAAAAGGCTACAGAATACCTTGGGAAATATATCAACTATATAAAATTATAGATCTGCAAATACACACACGTTCACAAGTGAATACAGAAATGGAGAAATGGCTGGAGTGATTTTCATCAAAATATTAATAAAAGGGACTTCCCCAGGGGTCCAGTGGTTAAGACTCTGCCTTCCAATGCAGGGGGTGTGGGTTTGATCCCTGGTTGGGGAACTAAGATCCCACATGCCACGCAGTGCGGCCAAAAAAATATATATATTAACAATATATTACTAGGAGTGAGTATTGGGAATGGAGTGACTTTTACTTTCTTCTTTACATTTCTCTGTGACTTGAATTTTCTCCATGATAATCACTATCATTAGAATTACAATCAGAATAAGCCATTTACATTTGGGAAAGAAGAAAAGAAAACGATAGCCCTGTTCCTTCAATGAAAGAGAAGGTAGAGGGTCTTGCATACATCACGTGGGCATCTACCCTCCCAGAGACCCAGGGGACAGACAGCTCCCCCAGCCCCCAACCCTGGCCCCTACCTGGGTGAGGGCCGACTCCAGCATGTTACAGAAGATGTTGAACTGTTTGAAGTTCCCTGTCTTGTGAGTCAAATCTTCAATGACTAGGTAGGGAGAAAAGTCCTTCCTGAGGTCTGACCACTTGCCCAGCCCAAGGGCAATGCACCCAAGCTTTCCACCTTTCCCCAACACCAGTGCCTCTGGCCCAAGGGATGAGCCCTACACCCCCTCCCCAGCTTAGAGAGCTTCTAGTCAGGTAGAAGAGGCAGGTGGACAGGATCCTGATTAGCCTCATCTTCTGGGAGAAGCTGATCCCAGGGAAGGACAAGTGAGCCCACCCAGGCAGGCACACTCACAGCTGGCATCGAACTCGGCCCGCCACTGGTCGGCCGTCATCCGGTCCTCCACCTCCAGCTCTAGCACCTGCCCAGACACCATCACCCGCACGGCATGCTCCACACCCCGGAAGACGTAGTCCACCTGCAGGCCAGCTGGCTGGTCCATGGCCAGTGTCGCTGGAGAGGGGAATGAGACAGAGACCCAGAGGGGCTGAGAGCCCACACTCAGGAGCTGGAAGGCCAGAATCCTGGTTCCACCATGTACCACCTTAGGAAAGAGACTTTGCCTCTCTGTGCCTCAATTTCCTCATCTGGAAAATGGGTACAGTAATGGCACCTACCTCATAGAGCTGTCATGAGAATTAAATTGGACAATACACATAAAAGCACTTGGAACTGTGTCCTGCACGTTACTATGCCCAATACACGCTGGTTAATAGAATATATGATTTCCAATAAGAGGATCAAGATTAATACTATTGATTACTAATTTATTAATCCTTATACTCATTATATATTTATTATTTATTCATTTATTTAAACATTTGTGGAGAAAAGTCAAGCTGTAAAGGGAGACAGAGTATTGAGATCAGGCTGGGCAGAGATTTTAAATAGAGGGTCAAGGGCAGGCCTCCCTGGGGAGGTGACATTTGGGCAGAGAACTGAAGAAGGTCAGGGAACGAGCCAAGTGGCTATCCCTAAGGAAAGTGGTCCAAGTCGAGAGAACAGCCAGTGCATGGATAACAGATTATCCATGATAAACTTAAATCATTTACATTGAATTAATAATTAAACTTCTTCATTAGTCAGCTGTAAGCATAAATACTTTCTCTCAGCCAACAGGACTACTACTCACTGTTAGTTCCATGAGGAGCTGGAGGAGAGGGTAGGCCTCCACCCTCAGCATGAATTCTAGGGAGTGGTTCAGAATGGGAGCTCCAGGCTGCTTGGGTTCATGTCCAAGTTCAGCTATGTGCACTTAGATGGGCAAGTAACTTAACCTCTCTTGGAGCCAGATTCCTTATCTTTAAAGCATATGCCATCCTGGGCGCTGGGGATATGATGAGAAACCAGATTCTGTCCCTACCCTCAAGAGGGTGGCAACAGTTAGAGGCATGAAAATGTCAACTAGTGGGGAAAGGGGATGCTAGGGAGTAGGGGTTGCTCTTTTAGCTAAGGTGGTCAGGGAAGGGCCACCCCCTCGTTGCTGAGCAGAGGCTTGGAAGGAGGGACGGGGGGAAGACAGGTGAATATCTGGGGATTAGGATCCAGGTAGAGGGAACAGCCAGGCAAAGATTCCAAGGCAGGATGTACCTAGTTTGTTCTGAAAACGCCAAGGAGGTCAGCGTGAGGGAAGGAGAGGGGGAAAGTGAGGAGATCAGAGAGGTAACGGGCCAGATGATGTTCCTGCAGGCCTTTGTAAGCCCACAGAAGGATAACAGCGTTCATCTCCTTAGATTGGTGTGAGGATTAAATGACTTCATCATGTTAAACTCCTTGGTGAAATTGAGCCATGCCTGACCCAAGCAAGCACTCAATACATATCGGCATCATCATCATTTTTTTTTATTGAAATATAGTTGATGGACAAGCTTATGTTAGTTTCAGGTGTACTACACAGTGACTTGACATCTGCATACATTATGAAATGATCACCACGACAGACCTAGTAACCATCTATCCCCATACAAAGTTATTCCAATATTATTGATCATATTATGTGGCTTATTTTATAGCTGGAGGTTTGTACCTCTTAATGCCCTTCACCTATTTCATCCCCACTCCCAGTCATCGCTATTCTTGTTATTATTACTTTGTTGTTGTTTCTGAGCTTGAAAGGGACTAGAGACAAGGCCAGCCCATTCCCTTCCCAGTGTACAGATGGGGAAACTGTGGCTCTGTGAGAAAAAGAGCCCCGTGCAGAGTCCCACGGGTGCTGCAAAGACAGAGCCACCCAGGGATCCCCCAACCCAGATCATGGGGACTCCTCCAGTGCCTGATCTCCTTCTCTCCCCACTGTCTCCTTTAGTCCTCACACTTTCCCCAATTTAGTCCTTCCTAAAGTCTGATGTTGGAAAATTTAATATTTTGAGCCCTGAATCTCTAGGTCAGTGATTTTTTTTTTTTTTTGACCGTGCCACTGCAAGGCATGCAGGATCCTAGTTCCCGACCAGGGATCGAACCCGCACCCCCTGCAGCAGAAGCACCGAGTCTTGACCCCTGGACTGCCAGGGAAGTCCCTCTAGGTCAGTGATTTTTAATCTTTTTAGAGTCCTTAAGCTTTTGAGAATCTAATGAGATCTCTGAACCCTCCCCAGATAAATGAATAGATCCATAACCTCTGCAAGTAATTTCAGGGTCTCCCAGAATACCACCCCCCCAGGCTCATCCACAGATCCCCTTTCTCAAATGCCCAAGGACAATCGCCAGAGCCCCAGCCATCCTAAGAGGCACGTCTCTGCCTCTAGACCCAAGCTCTTAACTTTATCTGGGGGAGGCGGTCTCTGGCGCTTTGGACGGACTGATGAAATCTGGAGAACATTTTCCCACTCACACTCTCATAACTGTACTTTCATTCTCTGGGGTTTCAGAAGCGGGGGCGGAGGTTAATAATTCCTGACCTACGGGCAAACAAACAGCTACACATTTCAACATATCCCTCATCCCCTGGCCCCCAGTGCGGGTGCCAGGCAGCGGTGGCCCCGCCCCACCGGGTGTCCTAAACCCCGCCAACCCACTCCGCCCCTCAGACCCTGCAAGCCAATCAGCGGTCGCGCTGTCCCGGTTACCACGGCGCCAAAGGCAGCAGCGGAACACTTAACGAGCCACGCAGCCTAACCGCCCCATTCACCACCCCACTCTTGGTACCCAACTCTCCCGAGGAGGCAGAGGAAGAAGGGGACCCGCCCCACCTCATCCCCGCTGCCAACCCGGCCCTGCCCTCCTCCTTCCCCACTCCCCCACATAAGCCCCCCATTCATAGCCCTTCACTAGATAACAGGGCCTTTCTGCATCCCACTGCCCTGATGACACAGCCGCCACCTCAGTCTCCAGATAGTAAGCCCCTGAATATTCTGCCCGAATTCAACTCTCCCCTTACGCCCACCTGCCTCCTCACCTGCACAAACTGCGCCCGCTCCCCTCCCTCCATCCTCTCTTCTAGACAGAATAAATCCCACACTCCCCAGCCAGCTCGACTCTCCCTTCCTGACCCCAGCTCGCCATCACTCATTCCCTAGATGGCCTCGAAATTCTGGCCACTCCCCTTCTCCCAGTCCCCCATGTTCTACTGGGGTTCCCCCCATATTCTACTTGAATTTTGTCCCGTCCCCCCCAACACACACACTATTCCGCCTGGATTCTGTCTGCATATTTGCCCAAGGTTCTACTCCACACACACCCCATTTTCAGCCTGTATTCTGTAACCCTCATATTTCATCTGGATTCTGTTCCCTCTCAAATTCTATGTAAACTCCCCGCACCACCACCCCCCCATTTTCCACTTCTCTTCCCTTCGGAGAGCCCTCCTTGAACCCCCACTCCCCCCCAGTTCTGGGACTCTCCAGGCACCGAGTCACTCCCTCCCTCCTTCATGCCCCACCCTGCCCCCACTGCCGACCCTGTCCTTCTACCTGCATCCTCCATCCTTGCTCTGTGACTCCAACCAGTGGTCTGTGACCGCCGACCAGTGGCCCATCCTGGTCGCTGGTTTTGTTCCAGTCGCACGTCTCTCCCAGCTCCTCTTCGCCTCAGCTTAGGGACCTCCGCAACCCAGCCGGGGTGCTGTGCCTTTGAGGCCCCGCCCCTGCCAACCCGCGACGTCAGCACTTCCACCTAGTGCGCTCCGGGTGGACTCCCCAGCGCCCCACTCTGGTCCACACACCTGACACCATTTCTCCGGCCTTATGACATCATGGCTTCAGTGCACACGCGCGTGCACACACACTCAGTTTTCCAACCCCCAGCCCTCTCATCTTTCACTAAGGTGACCCCCCCTCCATTTCCAGTGTGACATCACCGCCCCTGGCTCCTCCTCCCAAATTATGCTCCCCGGATATTTCAGATTTCACAGCCCTCACCCCAGGACCGGAGTTGACAGTCCTCCACGCTGGGCTCCCCCCAAACAAGTCCACATCACCATGTCCCACACCAGACATGGGTAAATCACCGGCCCTGGCAGCCCCCACCCGATGGTTGTTTTCCCACCATCTGCTACCACCACGCCCCACACCAAATATTCCCGCCAGCCATGACCTAGCTGGAGTCTCCAATACAGCGTACCCCCCACCTCACATTCATACACGTGGCCTGGCCTCAGTGACTCTTCCGAGCCCCCAGCTCACTGCCCCGCCCCCCCACCATGTGGGTGAATTGGGGCTGGATGGAACCCTCTTCCCCTTAGCCCTGCACTCCAGATCAAAACCTTCCACATTATCCCCCTGGAATGTATGGACCCCAAAGCCCTTTAGGACACCCCACAATCCAGACCCCCGTAGTGCCCACCGCAGCCCATCACCACCCCCTGGGATATCAGACACCCTCCCCCACTGTCCCTCAAAGCCTTTTTGCCTTAGATAAGGACTATGCACACCTACCAACCAGTGACTCACCCTTAATTCTGCTCTCTGGTAGGTATTGTAACCATCCCCCATTTTACAGAGGATGAAGCATCTTGCCTCGAATCCTGCAGTGAGGGACTGGCACATTCATCCCCCTACTCCTTACTCAGCTGCATTTCCCTGACTACCTTCCTTTTCCTGCCATAACTCTCTGCTCCTTTCCCTTCCAGAGCACAAATCCAAATGTGGCCTCACACCTTAAGCACGGTACACGCTGCAGGCTGGGAACTCCTGGGTTCAGATCCTAACCCACAATGTGACCCCCGGCAAGGCATTTACCCTCTCTGGGCCTTTCCCCATCAGTAAAGCAGGGATAATAAGAGTTCCCACCTCACATAGGATTATTGTGGGGATTGAATTAGTCAGTACATACAAGGTGCTTCAAACAGTGCCTGGCACTTGGTCAGCTGTTACCATCTGTGCAACTAGCTGATGATTAGTTGCCAGACCAGAAGTTCATGAGGGCACAGCCATTTTGATCATTCTTGTATCTTCAGCACCCTGGGCCTGGCACAGATTGGGGGCTGCTTGTGAATTAATGGTCAATGCCAGGAGGCGGGGTTCAAGGCACTGGAGATACAAGCAAGGTCTTCTCCTCTCAGCTCACTCCTTGTCATCCTCCAGGTCTCAGCTCCAATGTCTCCTCCTGCAGGAAGCCCTCCCTGACTCCCAGGCTGGGTAAAGGGCTGCCTCGATCACTGCAGAGTCCCCAACATGGCCTAGCACTGGGCCAGCCACAGAAAAGGAGCTGAATGATGAGAGTTCCAGCCCAAGCTCTGAACCGACCTGTTTTTCAAAGTGAGGGCCGCAGACCTTCAGCATCAACACGGGAGCTTGATGACAATGCAGCATCCTGGGCCTGGTCCCAAACCTACAGAAGCAGAATTTCTGAAGGTGTGCCCAGGAATCTGCATTTCCTACAAGCTCCCCCAGCACGAACTAGAGCTGAGATCTTCTGCCCTTGGCCACCACAATCTGCCCAGTTTATGATCCCACCTAGACCCCAACACCCTCCCAGCTCTACAACCCTGCCCTATATCACAGGGAGACCCCCCAAGAAATGGTGGTAATGGTGGAACAGTACAACTAACACCTTTTAAGCACTATGTGCGTTTCTAGGTGCTGAGTTCTAGATCCACTTGGAGGCAACACTCTAGTGAGGGGCGTCTAAGAAGCCCAGTGGATATAAATAAACACTAACATATGTCAGGTAGCGGTAAACCTTATGAAGAAAAGTAAAGCCAGGTGGTGAAGGGCCAGAGGGTGGCAGGAGCTATTTTAGTTTGGGTGGTCAGCGAGGGCCTGTCTGTGGAGTTGACATTTGAACAGAGACCTGAAGGAGATGCCACGAAGGCATCTAGGGGAACTCAATGCAGACAGAGGGGACAGCAAGTATACTCCCCAAGTGGGGATGTATTTGCTATGTTTTGAGGGACAGCAAGGGGGCCAGGGTGGCTGAAGCAGAGGGAGCAAGTGGGATTGGTGGGATCTGAGAGCAGGGAGGAGGGGGAGCTGGATCAGGTGGGGCCTTGTAGGCTTGGCAAAGACTTTTACTGCGTGAGATGGGAGCCATGGGAGGGTCTGAACAGGGGAGCAACATGATCTGACTTTTGTATTAACTTGACCGTGGGGTCAAGGGCAGAGGCAGGGGACCCAGTGAGGAGCCCACTGCAAAAGATCAGGTAAGGACAGGTGATGGTTTAGGCCAGAGCAGTAGCAAGGGAGGTGGTGAGACACGGTTGGATTCTGGATGTGTTTTGAAGGTAGACCTGTGAGATTTGCTGATTGACAGACAGTACGTGGGTGAAAGAACAGGGAGGAGTGAACGACAACGCCAAGATTTCTGTCCTGAGTACCTGGAAGGATGGGACTGCCATCAACTGGGTTTGGAGGTTGAAGGGGGAAAACGCCAAGTTTAGTTTGGGACAAGTTTTTAAAGTCTGTATGTCAGCTAGACTTCCAAGTAGAGAAGAGCCAGCCATTGGACATATGAGTCTTGAGTTCAGAGTAGAGATCCCGACTGGAGATAGACACTTGGAAATATCATTACATAAAGAGCACATGAAGCCAAGAGACTGGGTGAGGCCACAAGGTGAATGGTACAGACTGAGAAGAGAGGAGGTCATTCTACTGATGATGAAGCTGAGGCACAGAGGCTTAAACAACTCACCCAGTGGCAGGGGCAGTGGCAAAGCCAGCATTCACACTCAGGCAACCCAACCCCAGAGCCCACACTCTTAGCCACCGGTAGGGTTAAGAAGTTTAAGAGTTAATTCACATAAAACACTTGGTAGGTGCCTGGCACATAGTAAGCCCTCAGTAAACGCTACGTGTATCATAAGCTTTCACACCTCGTCAAAGCACACCCTCATCCTTGGAGTTCTCACTCAATATTGTTCTTCACCTGCCCTCCACCCATATCAAAGCTTTAACTGATGGCAGGGACTTCCACCGTTCCACAATGCTCTATAATAACCCTCTGCCTTAAAACCTCCCATTAAATCGCAAGGCTATCTTACAAGCACATTTCTATATTTTACCATCTCCTGTCTCCTACTTTACACACTTCCCCCTTTAAAGAGCCTCCTGCGAAACAGAAAACACCCCCCGACTCACATACTGCCCTCTGCCTCACAACTCTACCCCTGTTAAAGGGCAACCCCTCCCGATTCTCACACTGCCAGTTCTACTGCCTGCCCAGCCCACTCTCCCCCCAGAGCATCCCCTCCCCCCAGGATCGCTACCCCGCGCACCAACTACTCTCGCCGCCTCTCACCTTCTCCACGGACACCCCTCCTCGCGAGCCGTTCAACTGCCGAAGCTCCAGCCCCGCCCCAGGATCCGGCCTTCTCGCTTCTGATTGGCTTACTCGCAGCCAAGTTCCCATTAGTCAAAACAGACGCCCGTCACTATAGCCCGCCCCAGAGAAGAGCCCGCCCTCCAACGCTTGCAATTGGCCAACTCTGAAGAGAGGTTCCGAAATGGGTCGGGTCGTCAGTCTCCTCTCCAATCACTACTGGCCGGTAACTACTGCCAGTCACACAAAGAAGGTTGTTCCTCTGAGAGGGGAGGAAATCCCGGAAGTAGCTCTTTGACTCCGCCCATAACCCCCTGCGGCAGAGCAGGCCGCGCCCACGCGGAGGGGCTGGCTGGAGAAGAGTGTCCGACGCGCCTGCGCAGAGGAAGGTCTTGGCCGTGGGTACAGAAGCTGCGGAAACGTCCCTGAAGACTGGTTGAGATTTATCATCGTTCAGTGCGTTCCAAGCCTGCGCTTAGCAGTTTGCAGGCCTTGGCTTATTGATAGTTAGCAGTAACCATGCAATGTAGGGGCTATTATGATCCCCATTTTGCCACTAAGGAAACAGACTCAGAGAGGTACAGCCACTGGCCCGGGATCACACAGCTTGAAAACTATCCCTATTTTGGCTTATGAGTCATCAATAGGGACAATACAGCTTATAGAATTTGATGGGGGAGTAGGGGAGGGGAGCGTTCTTTAAGAAAAGGAATACAAAATCACTAACACAAAACTGGGTATGAACATGAAAATTTACTTAGAATATGAAATAATTGTTATTGTACTTTTAATATTGTTATTGTTACTTTTAAATGGTACATATTTAAAAGAGCTGACAAATACCACAAACGTTGCAAAATCCCCAAAGATAAGGTAGTGTTTTTATTAACTTACTACCTGACACACCTCTGTGGTATGTTTCCTACTTTTTTGGCTGCTTATACTTTTTTCATAATATCCTGATCTGCAGAGAGAAGAGAAAAGTAAATTATCTTTCCTCTAGCATACTTGATGGAACTTTTTTTAGTCATTATCATTTAGAAAAAGTTCAGCTTCACAAGTCAGTATTGGTGATGTCATCTAAGTTTTTTGGAAATTTGTGAAAACTCTCATAAAGTTTAACTCATGTAAGCTACATGTTTTGGAAAATGTTTCCACAGACTAGCTTCCAGCTCAGTCCTTTTAATTCTTGACTCCCTTTCATTATTCAGGTGCTTCTGGAGTAGACCACTAGAGGACCATTCATACCACAACAGACTGGCCTTGTAACTAGTGAGTTAGCACCTTGGACAATAAGATTATTCTGGAAGCCATTCCAGACACCAGGACAACTAGTTGGGTAATGTAAGTACAGCTGAAAGTGTCTATGAACCACATCAAAACATCCCATGGAACCCAACCTAAATGTATCCTCAACTCACCTTCCCCTCACCTAGATGCCACCAGTAACCAAGGTGACTCCAGCCCCACCCGTGGTAGAGAGAAATGCAACAGGGGGACATAGAACTGGGAAAAACCAGTGGTCTTAACCAGCTGCATTTTAAATACCTTCCTTTTGTGAATTTTATAAAAACATCAGCCCATAGGAACACCTTGCTAGGGCCATGGAAGGGCCTATGCAAATCAGGGGCCCTGAAGCTTATGTGAGCTTTACTATAAATCCACTCTGAATACCTGTCATCATGCATCTATTGAATTGAATGTCCACTGTGTGCCAGAGGCTAATGCCAGAAATCCTGCCCTGAAGCATAATAGCTAGTCCTGACACTGCCACCATCTGGCTGTGGGGACCCCCTCCCTCTCTGGGTGTGAGTTTTCCCACCTATAGATTGAGTATTGCTAAAAGACTAACATTTTGGGTTATTAGGAGGCCCAGACATAAAGTCCACTAAAGAGTCCTATTAAGAACTTGGGGGCTTTGCAATCAGAGAGACCTGGATTAGAATCCCAAAGTGTATGGAAAAAAAAAATCTCTCAAGGCTTCCTCTTACCAGCTTGGGACTGTGCATAAGCCATATGTCTTCTGTGAGCTTCGCTTTCTTCATCTGTAAATGGAGTTCAGTGCATTCATTCATTCATCAACTGTTTAGTAAACACCGGCTATGTTCCAGGCACTTTTTTATATTCCAGACACTATGTGCTGAGAGTAGGTACCTCAGTGAACAGGCAGAAAAAGCCCATGCTCTAGTGAACGGGAGACAAACAATAAAATGCAAATAAATAAATGTCAGGTGGTGATAAGTGCTGTGGAGAAAATAAAGCAGAGTAAAGGGGACAGGATAGCCAAAGAAGTGTCTCAGCGAAGTTGGCTTAGAGCAGAGACCTGAAGTAAGTGAAGGAGCCAGCCTTGTGGTCCAGGGGTAGAGCATGCCAGGAAAAGGAAACAGTGAGTGCAAAGGCCCTGAGGTTGGGAGCACGCCTGATGCATTTAAAGAACAGTGAGGGGACTCCCCTGGTGGTCCAGTGGTGAAGACTTGGCACTTCCGCTGCAGGGGACACGGGTTCGATCTCTGGTTGGGGAACTAAGATCCCACAGGCGGCGCAGCCAAAACATAAAAATAAATAAAAAATAAATAAACATCTTTTAAAAAAAAGAACAGTGAGGAGGTCAATATTGAGTGACTGGGAATGTGGTAGAAGAAGTCTGGGAGGGATCCAGAAGCCAAGTTGTGTAGGGTCTTAAAAGCCATTGCGAGGTCTTTGCTCTGAGTGAAAAGGGACCCATTGAAGGTGGAGGGCAGCAGGGGCATAATTTTACTCATGTCTTGAGCAGTCATACTCTGTTAAGAATAGGCTGTTAGAATAATTCCAATGAGATAAAATGGTACAACCTGGGAAAAACATTTTGGCAGTTCCTCATAAAGTTAAACATAGCATTATCTAACGACCCAGCAATTTCACTCCTAGGTATATACCCGAGAGAACTGAAAACTCGTGTTCAAACAAATACTTTCCATGAATCTTCATAGCAGTACCATTCATGATAACCAAAAGGTGGCAACAACCCAAGTGTCTATCAATAGATGAAAGGATAAACAAAATGTGATCTGTCCATACAAGGGAGTATTATTCAGCTATAAAAAGGAATGGAGTACCGATCCATGCTACAACATGGATGAACCCTGAAACACTGTGTTAAGTGAAAGAAGCCAGACACAAAAGGTCACATATTGTATGATTCCGTTTGTATGAAATGTCCAGAATAGGCAAATCATAGAGACAGAAAGCAGATTAGCAGTGCCAGGGACTGGAGTCGGAGGGGTGGAAAGGAGGGGAATGGGGAATCATTTAATGGGTGTGGGGTCTCCTTTGGGGATGATGAAAATGTTTTGGAACTAAATAGAAATGATGTTTTCACCACATTGTGAATGTATGAAATGCCTTTGGCCTGTGCCCTTTAAAATGGTTAATTTTATGGTGTGTGGCTTTCACCTCAATAAAACAATTTTTTAAGCAAACGATTACCAAAAAAATCATTCACATGAGAGATGATGGTGGCTTTTCTGAGGGTGGTAGCAGTGGAGGTGGAAAGACGTGGTTAGAATCTGCATCTCTTCTAAAGGTAGAGCTGACAGAATTTGCTGATGGATTGGGTGTTGGGAGGGAGAGAAAGAGGAGTCAAAAATGATTGCAAGGTTTCTGAGCTGAGAAGCTGCCAAGATGAAGTTTCCATTTATTGAGATTAGATGAATAGCAGGTGCGGGAGGCAGGGGACGAGTGGGGATCGGGAGTTTGGTTTTGGATGCACTGAGGTACCTAATAGATTTCCAAGTGGAAGTGTTGAGAGGGTAGCTGAATAGATGAGTCTGAATTCAAGGGTGAGGTCCAACCTAGATAGATAGATAGGTAAGTAGATAGATAGATAGATAGATAGATAGATAGATAGATAGATAGATAGATGAATGAATTTGGGAGGCCATCCCCAAAGGAGTGAGTGGAGAGAAAAAAAGAGAAGAGGACCAAAGACTGAGCCCCAAGACCCTCCAATGTTTAAAGACCCCAAAGATGAGGAAGAAACAACAAAGGAGTCTGAGAAGGAACAGCCACTGAGATAGGAGGGAATTCATGAGAGTGGGGTGTCTTAGAAGTCAAGGGATGAAAATAAACCTAGGAAGAGGGTGTGACTGTCTGAGAGAAGGCTCAAGTAATGTGTGGGCAGGGCACTGAACTATTAAATCGAGCCATAGGGAGGTTCCTGATAACCTCAAGGGGTGATTTGGCCAAGTGGTAGAGCCACACCCTAACTGGAGTGATTCAAGAAGGACTGAAGGAAAGGAATTGGAGATACTAGTACAGGTAACTTTTTTGGAGGGTTTTGTTGTTGTAAAAAGCAGCACATCATTGGAGCTGCAGCTAGATGAGGTTCATAAAGCTTGTTTGTATTACACCGTGTTTTTACACCAATGGGAATGATCCAGAAGAGAGGGGAGAATTGATGATACAGAAGAGGAGAGAATTGCTTGATTTACATCCCTGAGTAGGCAAGAGGGGATGGGATGTAGTGCACACATGAAGACGTGGCCTTGGCTAGGAGTGGTTTCCATCATTAGCAGGAGGGAAGGCTGAGAATAGGGTCTCTGGTACAGGTAGCTGGGATAAATATGTTGGGAATCTGCGGAAATTCTCTTCTGATGGATTTAAAACAGGAGCAGGGTCAAGGGTGAGAGTGAGGGCACAGAGGAGGTGGTAGAGGTTAAAGGAGGGAGGAGAAGGTGTGAAACATGCTTCCAGGAATGTGGGAGAGTGAATGGGCGTGAGCGGGGCTTCCAGGCATGAAATTACGGTAAACTCAGGCTCACTGCAGTGTGTGTTTTTGTCCAGCCACGTTCAGCAGTTGCAGGCACATGGCAGATGAGAAGGAGAGTTAGGTGAGAATTGCCTGCAATCTCATTCACATAAAAGCTAGCAACAGGACCTGGTACCTGGTGAGTGCTGGAAAGGAAGGCAACTGTAATAGCTATAAGTGCTTTGATTTGGGAAGACAGAGAGTCTGTGAAAAGAATAGGGATCAGGATTATGTCCAACCTTATCCCTTATCCCTTATCCCTTATCCCTTATCCCTTATCCCTTTCCAGGATGGGGGAACAGAGGTCCAGGTGAGTCCCTTCCGGGTTTCACACACTCTAACATGATTTTTTTTAATGTGACATGCTGTTATTACTATATTTGTAAAATTTTACAAATTTTACAGCTGTGAAAATTCAGAGCCTTCATTAAGCCGCAGGTATTTTTCCTGCATCGTCTCATTCAGAGGTAGTGAGGTGGTGAATGAGCGTGTCTGCCTGGGTCTGAATCCCAGCTCTGCTCCTTCTAGTCAGTTTCTCTGTCAGTTTTCTCATCTGTAAAACAGGCGTGATACCAGGAGCATGTGCCTCATAGTGTTTTTGTGAAGAATAAATGAGTTAATACAGATAAAGTCCTTAGCACAGTGCCTGCCATGTAGTAAACATATAATAAACAGTGGCAATTATCATCACGATATAGGAAGGAGGTACTATTATGTTCCCTTGTTTACTGTGACAGTGGCTAAAATATTAAAGTGTTAGCATTCAAAGCCACACACACACACACAGGTAAGTTTGTAGTAATTCTGAGTGGAGATGCAAACTAAAGCAACCCAGAGAAGCTTAATTGATCTACATAAGAAAGTACATAAAACAATACTTTCTTTTTTAAAAATAAATTTGTTTATTTTATTTATTTATTTTTGGCTGCGTTGGGTCGTCGCTGCTGCACGCGGGCTTCTCATTGCGGTGGCTTCTCTTGTTGCTGAGCACAGGCTCTAGGCGCGCGGGCTTCAGTAGTTGTGGCGCGCGGGCTCTAGAGCGCAGGTTCAGTAGTTGTGGCGCACGGGCTTTGTTGCTCTGTGGCATGTGAGATCTTTCCGGACCAGGGCTTGAACCCGTGTCCCCTGCATTGGCAGGCGGGTTCTTCACCACTGCGCCACCAGGGAAGCCCAGCAATACTTTCAAATCCAGTAGATTGGCCAAAATTAGACAGTCTAAGAACACCAAGTTCTGGAGAAGTATGTGGAAGAACAGGTCATTGGGCACTGAAGTATTAATAGGTGTATCCTTTCCAGAGAACAATCTGACAATACTTTGAGAAATTAAATCTGAGGATGCCGGCCAACCTCATTTCCCCACTGTCCAAATGAGGTGTGTATGAGGATGAGCCTTGAGTGGAGTTTAGGTAGCAAAGGGTTGGAAGGAATTTGATGTCCATCATTAAGTCTCAAAAAATGGAATGTAAATCAACAATACTTCAATAAAATAAATTTTTAAATAAGTGGAATGGAAAATATATCCTGGAACATCCCACAGCAGTATAAGAGGTAGAAGCTGACATTCATGCCATGCTTAATAATGCTTCCTAAATGCTTTAAGATGTCAGCTTGCAACGATCCTGTGAGAAAGGTACCATGATTTAATAACCCCCATTTTACAGATAGAGAAACCAAAGCCCAGAGAAGTTCAGTAATTTGCCCGAGGTCATTCAGCTAGTGGGCAGCCGGGCTGGGACTTGCACCCAGGCAGCCTCCCCAGAGTCTATAAGACTCATTCCTCAGGAGCTAGAAATAAGCACAGCCACATCGAGAGCTCTCAAAACAAACAAACAAAAAAAAACACACACACAAAGAAAGAAAGATAATGAGTTTCTTCGCTCAGTGACATTTTTGCAAATTTAAAACACAGACAACAAAACTGACCTTAAGGATACATAGGGATCTTTGCAAAAGAATAGAAGGACTGGGGGCCCCAAATTAAGCACGCTAGAGTGAGTGCCTATGGGAGGGGGCAGATGAAGGGGGGAAATTACTAAAATTAAATTCCACCAAAGGTGGTTGGGTAGAATCAGCTTCAGCCTATGCACTGGTGGTTCTAAGCTCGAGAAGCATGGAAGTTCCCAGGGAGGGGGGAGGTTATGGAAGGGGTGAGGGTGTACCTAGAAATTTAACTGAAAAGAGGAGAACTTCTGAGGAAGAGAGGCAATGTGATAAAGTTAAGGGGGTAGCTTCGTCAGCCAGGCTGCCAGAGTTCAATTCCAAGCTCTGCTGCAAGTGACTTAACCTCTTGATGCCTCGGTTTCCCCATCCACACGCAGTGGAAAGATGCAAAGAAAGCTCCTTCTCCCTCCACCAGGCCTAAGGCAAGAAATCTATATCATTCCTCAGTGTTCTTACAGATACCCCATTTTTGTTTCTCTTGCATACAGCACAGCGTCTGATCTGACTTGCCTTTTTAAAGGATGGCTCAGCTTCTGTCAAAAGGATAGGCAAGGGCAGAAGCCAGGATCCCAGGAAAGGGGCCCCTGTGGGAGTCCAGATGGGAGCCGATGGGGGCCTGGACCTTGGTGATGTTGATAGAGGTGGCGAGACCGGGTCAGACTTGGAATTTAAAGGTGCCGCAGCAAAAGTTTGCTGATGGATTGGATGTGGGTGTGAGGGAAAGAGGAGGTGTCAAGGGCGAATGCAAGGTTTTTGGCCCGAGTGGACTGGGAGAGTTTGGAATTCATCCCAGAGGCAGTAGGAAGTCATAGGAAGATGTTGAGGCTTGGCGGGGGTGGGGGGAGGAGGGGATGTGGTCAGATGCCATGATCACCAAGGAGGCAGCCAGGATCGGGAACACAGGCTTGAGAGACAGGAGGGGGGGATGGAGTCTAGCCCTGGCTCAGCCCCCAACTCACTGTGGGCTCCTGGGCAAGA
Organism: Eubalaena glacialis; assembly: GCF_028564815.1. Classification (NCBI taxonomy): domain Eukaryota; kingdom Metazoa; phylum Chordata; class Mammalia; order Artiodactyla; family Balaenidae; genus Eubalaena; species Eubalaena glacialis. Next base: position 60,539,182 of record NC_083733.1, on the reverse strand, counting down.
TACAACTGTTCTCCAGATCTTCATTTCCCCATCCTACAAAAAAGGCTATTAGGAATAAAAGACCCTCAAGTCCCCCTCAGCACAAGAATTTTTGCTCCAAGATTCTCTGACTCAAATATACCCAGGATCAGGTAAATATAAGATCATCACTCAAGATCAGACCTCCTCTCTTCATCCTCCTTCCCAAAGCCCATCCTTGCCCCACTGGACAGGACACAGAACCTCCCTGGTCTGGGAGCCTGGAGGATAATATCAGTGACAATGGCAGGCAATGTTTGTTGAGTACACATTCTGTGTCAAGGGCTATTCATGCTCTGCCACACAGAGACCAGACAGGAGCCCTGAGAGGTGGGTGCTTTATTATCACTCCCATTTGTAAATGGGGAAACTGAGGCTCTGGAGAGGTGAAATGGTTTTCCCAAAGTCACATGGGAGAACTAGGACTCCAGTGATGTCTCCCCAGCTGCACTGCTATCTACCGCCCTGGTCCAGCCACCAGCACTTCTCACCTCCTCATTGGGCTCCTTACTTCTACCCCAGCCCCCCACATAGTGTTCTTCACGTGCAGCCAGAAAGATCTTGTGATAAAACCTAAGTCAACTGAGATCTTTCCTCAAAACCCTCCCAAGCTGCCCATCTCACTCAGAGTCAAAGCTAAGTCTTTACAGTGGCCCTCAAGGCAGATACAGTGTGTTCCCTGCCTAACTCTCTGGCCTCATCCCTCCTGCTCTCCCCTCCCCTCTCTCCTCTAGCTTCCCTGGGCTCCTCCTTCTTCCTCCAACAGACCAGGTGCACTCCAGCCTCAGGGCCTTTGCACCTGCTCTTCCCCCAGAGACCCACATGGCCCACTCCCTCACCTCCTTCATATTCTGCTCAAATGTCACCCCCTCAGCGAAGCCTTCCTTGTCACTCTGTTTAAAACTGCAGGGAATTCCCTGGCGGTCCAGTGGTTAGGACTCCACACTCTCACTGCTGAGGGCCCAGGTTCGGTCCCTGGCCGGGGAACTAAGATCCCACAAGCTGCGCTGCTCGGCCAAAACAAACAAACAAACAAAAACAAACTGCAGCCTCCCTCCATTCCCCTGCACCCCAATCCCTCATCCCCCTTCCTTAATGTATTTTTCTTCATGGCATTTACCATCATCAAACAGACTATGTTTTACTTCTTTTGCTTGTTGATTGTCTACCTCCAGAGTGTGAGCTCATGAGGTCAGGAATTTGTGTCTGTTTTGTTTACTGCCATATGTCCAGTGCCTAGAACAATGCCCAACATATAGTAAGTGCTCAAAAATTTTTTTTGTCAGGTGGATGAGTGAAGATCTGCCTTTAGGGTTGACACTTGTAGCTACTATACGTTGTGTGCGATACCCTGCGTTAACTGCTCTGTATGTTGGGTTCTTTTTTTTTTTTTTAATTTTATTTATTTATTTATTTATTTTGGGCTGCATTGGGTTTTCGTTGCTGTGCACGGGCTTTCTCTAGTTGCGGCAAGCGGGGGCTACTCTTCGTTGTGGTGCGCGGGCTTCTTATTGTGGTGGCTTCTCTTGTGGAGCACGGGCTCTGCGTGCGTGGGCTTCGGTAGTTGTGGCTCGCTGGCTTCAGTAGTTGTGGCTTGCAGGCTCAGTAGTTGTGGCGCATGGGCTTAGTTGCTCCGCGGCATGTGGGATCTTCCCGGACCAGGGCTCGAACCTGTGTCCCCAGCATTGGCAGGCGGATTCTTAACCACTGCGCCACTAGGGAAGCCCTGTATGTTGGGTTCTGATCACACCCGTCCATCTCTCCTGGCCCTACTGGGGTCCAGGCAAAGAACCCCTCCTCCCTGGAGTCTGTTCTGGCTCAATCCCAGCCCCAAGGCTGGCTCCTTCCCCTCCATTGCCCCTTTGATGCCCATGTCACTCCCCTGCTTAAAATCCTCCAACGATTCCAGGATTCTACCTCGTAACCTCCACTCCAGGGTTTTCCATACTGCGTGTCACAACTGGTTAGTGGACTGTGAAATCAACCAGCATTTTTCAATAGCCTAGACTAGATCAGAGTCTGTGCACATGGTATAGACATAGTATAGACTAAGGTATAGGTGAAGTATGATTTCAAGAAACTTTTGGGGACTTCCCTGGTGGCGCAGTAGTTGAGAATCTGCCTGCCAATGCAGGGGACACGGGTTTGATCCCCGGTCCGGGAAGATCCCACATGCTGTGGAGCAACTGAGCCCTTGCACCACAACTACTGAGCCTGTGCGCCTAGAGCCTGTGCTCCGCAACAAGAGAAGCCACCGCAATGAGAAGCCCGCACACCGCACCGAAGAGTAACCCCCACTCGCCGCAACTAAAGAAAGCCCTCGCGCAGCAAGGAAGACCCAACGCTGCCAAAATACAAATAAAATTTAAAAAAAAAAGAAACTTTTGTTTCAGTGTCGTATGCCTTGGAATCATGATGTAAATGTATTTCTTACTGTGGGTCGAAACATTTTGCCAAACCCTGCACTACACAGACCTGCCTCTCCTAAATCCCCTGTACAGACTGGATGGATGATGTTAATATCAGCTTAGATGTCTCTCTTTGCTGGGACCCATGCCAAGTGATTTTATCTGCTTTGGTCTTGGACTCCCGGCCACACCCCAAGCACTGTTAATGATTCCCAGTTGACAGATGGTGAGACTGAGGCTCATACTGGAGAAAGCCCATGCCTGAGGTCACCAGGCTGGGAAGGAGGAGAGCAGGGCCTGAGTCCCAGCCAACCTCCCTCCCTGAGCCTGCCCACTCGCCCACTGGCCCTGCCCCTCCTAGTCTGCTCCCCACCTACACAAAGAACTCAGCTGTGCCAGCTCATCCCCAGAGCCTACAGGTGCAAGCTGCCTCAGAGATCCCTCAACATCCCAGCCAGCAGTACTGGTTGAACCCCCATTTTGCAGGCTAGAAAATCGAGGCCAGAAAGCATTTCCAAGAATCCACCATTCTATCACTCTTCTCCAAACTCCCCTCTTTGAGAGGCAAGAGAGAGAAATGGCTAAGGACGCATCTTTGACTGTCTGGGTTCAAATCTCATGCTTCAGAACTTTGTAGCTGTGTGATCTGAGGCAAGCTCGCTGAACCTCAGTTTCCTTTACTGCAAAATAGGAATAATAATAGTAACTACCCATAAAGCCATGCTCAAGACTTAAATAAGTTGGGATAAGTGTAAAGTTCTTAGATCAGTGGCCACACCCCTTGGTTGGGAATCTTCCCAACATCTCTATGTAATTAGACTACTATTTGCCCCCCAAGTTTGTCGCAGAGAAAGGGAGGCCCTTGCCTGAGTTCGCACAGCTAGGAAGCAGGAGAGTCAGAATTTAGATGCAGATCTGCCTGGGCTTTTAACCACCTAGTCACAATAGTCCTTCGGGATGTTAGTATCAGCAGCAACGACATTTTCCGAATTAAGGAACAGGAGACTCAGAGAGGGTAAGGACATGCCCAAGTCACACAGCCTGTAAATGGCAGAGCCAGGTTTCAAAGCCAGGCTTGTGTGTGTCCAGTGCAGGCTGACTTTTGTCCCATGAGCCCCTCCATAAAGCTCTGGTGGGGCAGGAGGAGAAAGCAAGTTGAGAGCTGCCCTTGCCTCCAGCTCGGTCTGGGAGTCTTGTATCCCTGGTCCCAGCCCCTGCCCAGCCTAGGGTGACTGCTTCCCTAAAGTCTCTAGAGTGGGGGTACTGGGGTGGCACAGTTGATGGCAGAGGGTGCAGCCTCCCCCTGCACCGGCCTCTGATTGGGGCCCTGCAATCCCCCAGGATTTGGTGCTTGGAAGGCTGACGTTGTGTTGCTATGGCAATGGGTTTGGGGCGGTTGCCATAGCAGCAGAACTAGCCTGGGTTTAAAAATATCTAGGAGGAGGTTTGTGTTTGTGTGTGAGTGTGAGTGCGTGACCGACCGTGCTGTTGTGTGTGTCCAAATGGGAGGGCTTGGGGGGTGTGTGTGGAACTGGGGCTGCAGGCATGACTTGAGGGTGGGGGCTGAGCAGCACCCGGACTCCATGTGTGCCATGTGTGTTGCTGAGTGGCCTGCGAGGTCCCATGCATTTTGTGCATTAGTCTACGTGCGCCATGTATCTAAATGTGTGTGATTCCCCAATTAGTGTGGAAGACACAATTGAGTCTGTTTGTCAGTCTATATATCACGTCACTAACATGTATGCCTTATGTAACATAGGTTGTGTATGTCTTGTAGCTTTGATCCTGTACGTGTACCTTCTCATCATGTGTGTGGCCAAGTGTGGATTTGTTCTGGCTCTGAATAGGTGCACCTGGGACATACTCAGATATTAGATTATGTATCCATTTGTGCATAAGAACCTGTGGCGTGGCTTTGTGAATGTGCATAATGCATAACGCACATTCACATGAGTGAATGTGCGTTATGCATTATGGGTGTGTGTGTATGTGTGTGTATGCCTATTCCCTGTGAGTCTTCTTCATACATCAGAGTGTGCCTGTGTAAAATTGTTGAGTGTGCACTTGTGTGTCTGCAGGGGGGCCTGTGTGACTCTGTGTGTGTTGGGTGGAATTTCACACCTTACTCCACGGATGTTGGGATATATATACCTGTGTGGTGTGACTACATGTGACTCGAAGGTCTAAGGTGTGGATCTCTGCCTGACCCCAGTATCTCCCTGCATCCCTCTGCCTCTTCTCTGTCTCCATGGCAACCAGCTCCTCAGCTCCCTCCAAGAAGATGGAGGGGGAGGATCCGGACTGCAGTGGACCACAACCCCCTCCCATCCCCCTTGACTCTGGGGACAATGGGGGGAGGGGACAGATGGGCGGCCACCCCATCCACCCCAGGCCATCTGCTACCCTCCCCATCCTGGGGACCTGAGAGCGTGGCAAGGGAGGGACAGTAGTGGGATGGAGCAGAGGGAGGGGCCCCCCAGCTGCCACAATTACCCCCATCCAGGCCCCCTCTGAGCCTAATCTTGCCTCTGGCTGACCTAGGAAGGAAAAAGAATCCTTGGAGACCAGAAATCCAGGGAGAAGAAAATTCATGTATCAGACAAAATTAAATATTAGCAATGATCCATTCTAAGGAAGGGGCCCCTACTTCCAGTGACTTTGGGCTCTGAAATTAAGCTTGGCCTATGTTTGAATCCCAGTTTTCCCTCTGTCTACCTATACAACCTTGGACAAGCCACACTCCATATCCTGGGCCTCCATCTGTCATCTGAAAATCAGGTTTTCTTAATGACATGAATAGTAATACTTACTCTTTAAGGGCCAAGACTGTTTTGTCCCCTGTTGTATCCCAGTGCTTGGGACAGTGCCTGGCACTTTGTAGGTTCATAAGTGCCATTGACTGAATTGAGTGTCAGTTGGGTGCTAGGCTCAAGCACTACATTTTGTAAGTCAGGTGTTCATTGAACTCAATCCCCTAAGCCCTTGCAGTAACTCTGTGTCGATTCTTCAAGGGATAGATGAAAGATTTGAGGAGCAATTTCCCAGCTGTCGGGGGTGGGAGACATGTGAAGTGGGATTTCTTTTAGCAACCAAGTGATGTCAAGTGGCTGAGGCTCAGTTTCCTCATCTGTAAAACGGGGGTAACGGGAGTACCTCACAGAGTCGGTTGCTCTAGGAATTAAATGTGATAATGTTTGTGAAGTGCTTACTTATAAGCGGACCTGGCACATGGTAAGTACTTGTTCAATAAACGCTCATTACAGGCGAGGGTTGGGGAAGGTGTGGAGGAGCCCAGGGTCCGTATTGCAGCCTGGGGGAGCCTGGTCCCTCTCGTAGCTGCGGGGAGGGGCGTGGTCAACTCAGGGGGCGTGGTCCAGGATCCAAGGACAGGCCAATGGGGCGTCGAAGGGCGTGGCCCTGACCTGCATGGGCGTGACCTTGCGCGGGTGGGCGGGGCCAGGCCGCTGTGGGAGCCTCCGGGAAGAAGATGCTCGGGCCAGCAGCCACCGCCAGCCCAGCCACCGCTGCCGCCCGCGCTCGCCGCCCCCCGGGTCCCCACTAGCGGCCACCTCCGCCTCCCATCTCCGGCCCCGTTCCTCCGGCCCCCCGCCCCGGGCAGGGTCTGGGGGGCTAGGCCCTCTGCCCCGGGGAGCAAAGAAGGGGGTCCCGTCCCCCCCAGTGGCGCGGCCAGTCCCCGGCCTCCGTAATCTTGAGAGAGACCCCACCCCTCAGTTCTCTCTGGGCCCTATCCGAGACCCCCTTTTCCTTCCCGTCCCGCTCACATCCGCTCTCCAGGCTCTGTCAGCCCCCCAGAAGCAGCTCCCTCCCTCCTCCCCTCTCCGGGGTTCCCCCTCCCCCATCCCTCCGCCACCGCCCCCTCCCCCTCCCACATCCCCTTCCCTCCCCCTCCCTCTCCCCCGTCCCCCGCCCCCCCCCCCACCATGAGGATGATGGCCGCCGGCGCGGTGCACGGCCTCTTCACGGCCTCCGCGGCCCCGCAGCCGCCGCCGCCCCCGCCGCCGCCGCCGCCGCAACCCCAGCCTCCCCAGCAGCCGTCGCCGCCGCCACAGCAGCCGCCGCCGCCGCCGCCGCAGCCGCCGCAGCAGCAGCAGCCGCCGCCCCAGGCCCCCCCCATGGAGCCCGAGGCCCCGGATTCCCGCAAGAGGCCCCTCGAAACGCCCCCCGAGGTGGTCTGCACCAAGCGCAGCAACACGGGAGGTGAGAAAGGGCTGCGGCTCCGGGTGGGGGAGCGGGCAGGGGGCCGCGCCTTTCTCTAGCCTCCTCCCCCCCCCAAATGGCAGGTGCAAGGGCTCTGGGGAGGGGAAGGGCGCCCCTCCCTAGACTGGGGAACGGAGAGGGGAGTTGGGGAGGGAACAGGACCCCTTCTCCCTCTCGCCGCGGCCCTGGGCTGGGAGCTTTGTCTGCGTTGAGAGGGCTTGGGGGGGAGGGGGTGGTAAGTGTCCTTGGGGGCGCGCAAAGGATGGGGGGCGTGGGTGCCTCCGAGCGGGTGTCTCTGTGTCCTTGAGGGGTGTGTGATGTGACCCTTTCGGGGCAGGGGTGTTCCCGGGCTGGCGTGTCCTGGCGGGGGGAGGGGAAGGAGCTGAGGAGGCCTGTGGACCCAGAGCTTCCCAGCCTCCCTCCCTGGGGATGTCCTGAGCAAGGGTTGTCCCGGAGGGAGGCATGTGTGGGCCATGGGCGGGATTTTGCGTGGGGACAAGCTAGGTGGGTGTGTTGGGTGACATGGAGGAAAGGGTGGGTGTGTAAAGCTCAGTGAGAGAATGTGTGGCTGGGACAGGTGTGTGTGTGTGTTCGTGTGTACGTGTGAGCCCTGTAAGGCCTGGACGTGTGACATTAGGGATCATGGATATGACAGGAAGGAGGGTGTGTGTGTGTGTGTGTAAGAGATGAGAGAGGCTGGGCTCCGTGTTTGAGACCCTCATAGGAGTATATGTGACAAGTGCGTGCATGTCACTCCAGAGGGGACTGTGGCAGAGTGTGACACATGAGTGAGAGGGTGTGTGTGACATGCAAGGGGGTGTGTGTGGGCTGCCGAATGGGCCGGCTCTGGGTGTGAGCCATGAGAGGCTGTGTGGATCAGAGGATGGCAGTTCAGTGTGTGTGACACAGGCGTGTCCCGGGTGGGGTGGGACCAGGAGAAGCTGGTGAGGGTATATGACAAGAAAAGAGTGTGGGCGTGACTCCAGAGAGGCTGTGGCTGGGTGTGACACACGGAGGTGTGCAACGGTGACATCAGAGGGGGTGTGTGCAACAAGGGAAGGTGGGTGTATGACAGGGGAGAGACTGGGGGCTCTGTGGTGAAATTCACGAGGGTGTGTAACAAGGAAAGGGAAGGATGGGGGCCCATGTGACAGGGAGCAGGAACGTATGCATGTGACACCCAAGGGGTGGGAAAAGGGAAGGTGTGTGTGTGACACCCAAGTGTGTGTATATGTGTAACAGGGGGCTGTGTATGAAATGGTTGGTGTGGGGATGATTCTGTGTGTGTATGACAAGGGAGTGTGTGTGTGTGTTTGTGTGATGGCTGCATGTTTGACAACACAGAAGGGGTGTGTGTGTAAGACAAGAGGGACCCTCACTGTGTGTGTGTGAAGAGGTATGTGTACCAGAGAATAAAAGCCAAGCTGGGAACTCTAGGTGTATGTCTACCCGTGAGGTAGGGTTTGTCAGGGGACTCAGAGCCCAGCCCGTTAGCTCCCTGGAAGGAGGGAGACCCCAGAGCAGACAAGCCCCTCCCAGCGGTCACCTTGGCCAAAATCTCCGCTTCCTCTGGCCTTTTCCTCCGGATGGGAAAGGGATGGCCTCGGGCAGAGCGCACTCTTCCCACTCCATCAGGCATTGTAGTGGGTGGGGTGGGGACCTCCCACCTCCTCTCCTTGGATGAACAGGAGCCGAGTCTCTTCCTCCCATCCCAGCCCCCTGCCACCCCTGGCCAGGTGCGATAGGAAATGGGGAACCCCTGGCTGCCTGTGAGGGTGTCCAGCAGAAATTGGAGGAAAGGGAAGTTGGGGGAGGGGTGGGAGGGAGTTTCCTGTCCTTCTTCCTGCTCCCCCACCCCCAGCCCACACATGAATGTGTCCCTGCCACATCCTTGCCTCCTTCCTGCCTCACTGCCATTCCCAGTCCTAGGAAGGGTCGGGTACCCAGGCGGTCCCTGAACCCAGCCTGGAGGTCCAGCCCCACCCCTGCTGGGGGGGGGAAGGGGAGGAGGTCTCATCCTTCTCTTAAAGGGGCTGAGATGCTCAAAATCTGAGCACTCAGAGCAGAGCAGCACCACCTAACTGTGATGCTGCCAGGACGGTCAGGTCCAAGTGTTTGGCACCTACTACGAGTCAGGCTCTGAGATATGGGTTAATTTCCCAGTACAACCCTCGGGGCAGATGATTTGAGCTGCTTTTTCAGATGAGGAAAACTGAGGCTTAGCGAAATGAAGCCACTAGCCCGAACTCACACAGCTCATAAGTGGGGAAGCTGGGATCTCTCCAGCCCTGGGCTGCCTGGCTCCAGAGCTCATGGGCTCAGCCACTGTGCATCCTGCCTCCTTCAGCTGTGGGGAAACTAGGGTGAGCCCTTAGGGACCCTCTCCTCCAGACTTTTCCCAGGGGAAACTGAGGCCCAGAGATGTGAAAGGACAGTCCTCCATTTGCAGAAACCCTCAGGGGCAGAGCTGGGCAACCGTCCAGGACTTTCATCTCAAAATTGACGGCTCCTTCCAATAATATTTTCATGTCTGTGGGACACTGGGTCAACCTCACGCCTTTTCTGAGCTTCAGCGTCACCATCTGCCAAATGGGGAAATAACAATAGTTACAGATGACAGCAGCTACCAGTATTCTTGCTTACTGCCTTACATGCAATATTTCATTTAATTCTCCCAACAGTCTATGATGTGATACTACTACTAATAAATAAATAATAATAATAAATTATAACAATGGCTGACAGTTATGGTGCCACAGTGCACCAAAAGTATTAGGGAAAACACTGGGCACGGACCAATCATTTAATAATCCTTACAGTCTGATTATGTTACCCATCTTACAGGTGACACACTGAGGCACAGAGAGCTTAATTAACTTGCCCAAGGTCAATCAGCTAATAAGAGGCAGAGCCAGGATTTCAGCTCAGGAGGCTGGCTCCATTGGATGGGTAGACTCTATAGTGAACCCCAGTTTCAGGCAAGCAAACCAAGACTCAGAGGGGTAAGGGACTTTCTAGGGTGTCACAGCAAGTCGTGCCAGCCTGGGCAGATTGAGCTCCTACCCATGGTGCCAGCCTAGGGGCTGATAGAGGAGACGGTGGCTGTTAAAACTGGCTTCTGGGCATTGTGACTGGCAGGCAGACACCGTTGGGAAGGAGACGAGGCGCTAAGGACAGGAGGGCTTGAATGAAGAGGTTGGATGGAAACTCCAGTTGGGAACTCACTGGAGAAACAAATAATCCCAGTCTGGTGGCACGGTAACAAAGAGTGTCTCCCTTGAGTGCAGATGATAACTCTTTTTTCTTTCTTTGGCCACGCCGTGTGGCTTGCGGGATCTTAGTTCCCTGACCAGTGAAAGCGCCCAGTCCTAACCACTGGACCGCCAGGGAATCCCCACAGATGATAACTCTTAAGCTGCTACTAGAATGGCCCCCATACTCCTGACTGTATTGCCACCTCTGTCAGCCCCATATACACAGAAACAGCAACTCCCCACCGTACACACACACCGCACACCCCAAATGTAGCTTACACCAGCCAGGCCTTGCTCCCAAGATCCTCGATCGTTAACACAAAGTCAGTATCACCAAGGTTAAGAGCCCTAGAATGAGAGCTTCCAGGGTTCATCTCATCGCTGTCATGTGCTTGGTGTGGGACCCTCGGGTGAGTTCTTTCACTGCTCTGAGCCCCAGTGTCCTCATCTGGAAAATGGGAACTGTAAGATGCACCTCCACCTCTCCAGGCTGTTGTGTGGGTTCAGTGAGATTGTATGTGAAGCACACGGCGTCAGGCCTGGCAGATAGTAAGCACTCAATAAACAATAGCTATTATTATTACTATTATTATCATCATCATTATTATTGCTACGGAGAATGTCACATTCCTGATTTACCATCCAATGGTGATTCGCCCCAAGGAAATCATACCCCATCCACCTCTCTCTCACTTGGAAACAATGTCACAACTCAAAGACAGTTGTATTACATTTCTCACATAGACAGGCAGCACCGTCATTCACAGAAAGATGTCACCCACCCAACATCCCATCCCTCCTCAGGGGTCCCACTCCCAACCACACCCCTGCCATCTTGTCTTCCGCCAGTGACATCCTCACAAACTCCCAACGACAATATCAGCATCCCACCCCAGCCTCCTCATACCTCCACAGGACACACCGATGCTTCCACCCCCCCGACCCCCAGACAAGAGCAGGTGCCATGAGTACAACACTCCAACTTTGGTTCCCCCCGAAATATACTGTCACCAAAAAACAACACCTCTGCCGCATCCAATTCTGCCCCCTCTCCCAGATGCAAGCCACCTTTCGGGATCAACTCGGTATAAAGTGCCACTCTTCCCATAGCACCCCACATCTTCTGGGTAGGTTAACATTATTTATGGAGGTAGGGGAGTATTGGTTACTTTTTGGAAACCTTTATAAGCATTCCTGAGGAGGTTGGACACAAAAGGGAAGGGGAGACCAGAGACTCAGAATGACTAGAAAGTGGAAAGGCAGCTTGATCCCAAGGTGGAAATATTGAAATTGCAGCAGAGGGGAACCAGGAGTGCTGAAGTTGGCATCTTCATCTGCTGTCCTTTGTAGAGGGAGCTGCCTGGACCCCAAAGGAAAAGGGAAGGGTGGGTGGGTGGAAAGTTCTGGCATCTAGATTTTGCTTTGGTAGAAGAAAGTACTTTTTCACAGGCAGAGCCTTGGTTTTTCAGACAGGGTGGGATGTGTGAGGTCTGGGGACTCCGGGTTTAGCTGAGGTCACGTGTCTGCCCTTTGCTACAAGGCAGGCTGGCAGATAAAGGCCTGGCTTCTTCCTGGAGGAGGTGGGCTTCCCACGGTGGGAGATGCAAAAGATTCTGAAGAAGAGCAGAGCAGACTGTGGGCTGCCATGGGGACTCCTGGGACTTAGAGTTCTGAGCTTCTACAGGCGAGAGGTCTCAGCTGGTCACTCTCTGTAGGACCCTGGCCTCTGAGGATGGGCCTCCAAACTTCCACTAGTCTGATATAAGGACTGCCAAGCGCCCACAAGTTTGTCCACGGACAAACTTTTTTGGAGGATCATTTTTAGTTTATATCAGTGTGCTTTGGGAGGAAAAAATATAACCAGCCCTTCAAACTCGGACTATTAGCAATGATTTTTTAAATGTCCTCTTTAAATAGATGCATTTACATTTTAAGAGGGAGTGGACTTAAAGGGCATGGACTGTCTGTCTTGTTCCCTGCTATGTCCCCAGGATCTAAAACAAGGCCTGGCACGTAGCAGATGCTCAGGAAGGATTTGTTGGAACGAGGGAGGGAAGAGGGAGAGAAGAAGCAAAGAAATAATGGTACAGAGGGATACAACAAGGGCCAAATTCAGGAAGAGAGTTACAGAGATGCTGGGAGGGTGAGTGGAAGCAGAGCCTCATTTCTATCAGTGAGAAGACATTCCTCCTCCAAAAAGCAGGGAGAAGCCTGGGGAAAGGTGATGAAGGAAGTGGGGTCTCCCCTCCTCCTATTTCCTAACAAAACCCCAAACCTTGGAGGCTCATTTCCCCATTTACCAGTAAGTCTCTCTGACATAGAGCACTTACTGTGTACCAGACACTGTGATGAGAACTTTACCTGTGTTCATGAAATAGGTAATATAATAACGATGATGATGATATCTGACATTTCTCATGTGGTCTGTGTGCCTGAGACCCTCCTAAGTACTTTACAGTTTAACATTTCATTAATGATAATAACTCCAGGAACTAGCGCTCTCCTGACGAGAAAACAGGCCCAAAGAGGTGAGGAGACTCGCCCAAGGCCACACAACCCATCAGTGACAAAAGTTGTACTCAATCTAGGGCTGTTTCTGCCATTTCATTCGGAGATTCTCAGACAAAACCTGAGGAAGTGTGAAGGAGGGGAGTGGGGGGCGTCCCCAGTTTTCTTCGGAGCAGACGATTACCTTCCATCTTCAAGAGGGAAGCTGGGGAAGTGGCTCTGGCTGGAGAAAAGATGGGGAATGAAATCAAAGAAGGAAAGAGGACGGAGTTTTAGTGAGAACACCTTCCCATCTTTCTGAACCTTCCAAAGATGGAGAACTGGCCCCCCATCTCTGTGTCAGGTTGAGGGGCAGGGCTGGCAAGGGGCCACCTCTGTGAGCACAGGGAAGGAAGTAATTTGGGGGGGGAGGGTGTCAGGATGATTGATGGAAAGGCACCCTGGGGGGCTAATTACCTAATAGGCTTAGTGGTCTGATTAGGCAAGTTTAAGAGGATTGCCTTGGGCTAAAGGAAACCCCTTAATTCTGGACCCCTCCCCATGCCTGCAAAGCCACATCCAGCCCTCATACCTCCATCGTCACACATCAGGGAACCCAAAACTTTCGATCTTAAGGGACCAGGTGGAGATGGGCATGACTCCCAGACCCCCAGTCCTGCCCCCACTTTTATTTTAAATTTTAAAATTTTTGGCCGCACGGTGTGGCATGCGGGATCTTAGTTCCCCCACCAGGGATCAAACCCGCAGCCCCTGCAGTGGAAGTGCAGAGTCTTAACCACTGGACCGCCAGGGAAGTCCCACCCTGCCCCCACTTTCAACAGAGCAGTTTCTCTTTTATCTGCTCTGGATGTTGGAGTTTCACGGGAGACATTGAAAATAAGTTTCCTTTGCTTAAAAGAAAAAGTTGAAAAACCAGTGGGGGATGATGGCCTAAGACCTTAAGCTTTGGAAGCAAAATGGCCTGGCTCGTCCCTTCCTTTTCCCAGTGTTTATTGCATGCCTACCAAGCGCTGGGCGCTGCATGAGTCCATGGACACGAGGGCGAGCTTCAGTGACGTGGCCCACACTGGATGACTGTGGTACATCGTTCCGAAGGCATGAGACAGAGGGATCCTTCCCCTCCTCAGGGTTCCAGGAAAGCTTCCAAGAAGGGACATTTGAGGGGGCACCTGAAGGACAAGAGTAATTCACTGAGGGAGGGGAGTTCCAGGCAAAGAGAATGTGCAAAGGCCCTGAGGTGGGAGGGAGGAGGGAAGTTTGAGGAACAAAAAGGAAAATGTGTCTAGTGCACCTGGAGGAAGATGAGGGTGTGTAGCTGGAAATGTGGACGGGGCCAAATCACAAAGTAACTTAGACTCAGAAAGTTCCCGAATGTCTACCCTGGGGGCAACAGTTTGGTTAGAAAGTGGGAAAGGTTAGGCACTTGCCTTGAGACTGCATTAACAAAGGGCTTTACACGTGACCAAGAAAACTGGTCCATAACAAAGAATGACCAAAGCCCCATAAAGGGTCCCTGGTGCCACTTCACCACCTCTAGGTCTTTGAGTCTGTCCTGGAGCACATTGGTCTTTAGCCACCAGCAGGGGAAGGTGTTAAGCATGGGTGGGCGAAAAATGAATCAGAGTTGCATTTGAATCTCAACCCAGCAACTGTCTTGGTGCCCTTGGGCCGGTACCTTCACTGCTCTGTGCCGCTCTGTGCCTCAGTTTCTCCTTATGTAAAAATGGAGCTCATTCTACCCACCTCAGTGGGCGGTTGTGAGGAATGGATGAGATCAAGCTGGCAAAGCACTCAGCAGAGCACCGGGTCAGCAGTGAGTGTTAGAACCTCCGGAGTCCAGCCCTCCTCTCCCCTCCCCCTTCGCTGCTTCCACCAGTCAGATCACCATCACTTCCTGCCTGGACCATTGCAGTTGCCTCTTGCTCTTCCACCCATGCTTGTCACAGTCTGCTCACCTCATGGGCATTAGAGGGATCTTCTTAAAATCTAAGACAGATCACATCCCTCCTCTGCTCAGAGGCTTCCTGTAGCTCTCATCGCACTTGGAATAAAAACCACCTTGGTCCACAAGCCTGAACACTCCACCACTATCTCCAACCCTCTCAGCCCTCATTTCCTCTGACTCTCCTCCTCTCTCACTCAGCCCCAGCAACACTGGCCACCTCTCTCTCACTCAAACAACGCAGGCATAACCCTATCCCAGGGCCTTTGCACTTGCTCTTCTTCCACATAGCCCCATAGTTCTGTTCCCTCCTCCACAGCCCGGAAACAGTGTATCATAATGGTTCAGAGTATGGACTCTGGAGCCAGGTGGGGTTCAGATCTCAGCCCTGCCACCTACTAGCTATGTGAACGGGAGCAATTTCTTCACCTTTGTTTACTTATCTGTAGAATGGGTTTTTTTTTAAAGTACCTTCCTCCTAGCATCAGTGTGAAAATGAAAAAAACTCATATTTGTAAATTACTTGGAACAGAGTCTAGCGCATATTAGGTGCTATAGAAATGTTTGATGAACAAAGAATGCCGCATTCTTGGGGAAGTCTTTCCTGGCCATCGGATCTGACAATGCAGCACCTACACTCCCCTTCCTCTTTCCTGCCTCTTTTTGTTTTCTTAGTACTTACCCCCATCCGACAACGTAAAACATACTGTCTGTCTCCCCCCCTAGAAGAGTGTAGCTCTGTGAGCTCTTGGCTGAATCACCAAAACTCTTTTGGCCTTATTTGCCTTATTTGCGAAATCAGGGAGCTTTGTCTGTTTTCTTCATGGCTGTTTCACTAGAAAGGTGCCAAGCACGTAGCAGGTGCTCAGGAATTATTTGTGGAATGAATGAATAAATGAGCGAATGAAGATCATGACGTGTTTTATTTTCCTACTGCTATTCTCTTGGTCATTGCTCCTCTGTGTTACTACTGTGATCCCAGTGGTTTCCTAGCCCAGCCCATGCCAGTGCCTCCCTGGAGGTACCGTCCAAAGGTGAAGACCCCTCTCCCCTGACTCCCCTCCCCTCTGTGTGCCCCTGCAGAGGAAGGCGAATACTTCCTGAAGGTGCTGATCCCCAGCTACGCGGCGGGCTCCATCATCGGCAAGGGCGGGCAGACCATCGTGCAGCTGCAGAAGGAGACGGGAGCTACCATCAAGCTCTCCAAGTCCAAAGACTTCTATCCGGGTGAGCCCCAGCCCAGCCCTCTTCCTCCGGCCTCCCATCCCTCCCACCTGGGCCCTCTAGGAGGGGGAAGGGCTGCCCGAGGGGCAGTGAGAGTGGTAGGGGGCCTCCCCTCCCCCTAAGGGGACAGAGCTGCCCTCGGCCCCAGGGGCCAGGCCTGAGCAGATGGGGGTGGGGGCAGGGCAAGACAATGGGGCTGCTGCATATTCATGAGCTCATTTGCATGATGTGCTGGCAGATGTGCCCCTTCCCACACACCTGCCCCTTTGGGTCAGTTGGAGGAGCTGGGGGGGGGGCCAAGGAGGCAGGTGTTAGGCTGTCCCTCAGGGCTTGGGGGGCCAGCCATGCATGTTACATAGACCCTCACTCTTTCCCTTTGGATTTCTCTGTCACCCCATCTCGCCCCAATCTGAGTGGCACTGGTTTTCCATCTGTGTCATTCTTTATGTGTCTCTCATTCTGTTTCTGACTTTCCCATCTCTTGTTCCCTTAGGCTCCATTCCCATCGGCTTCTCTCTGTCTCCTCCTGCTCTGCTTTCTGCTGTCTCTCTGGTTCCGTCTGGACATCCCCCATCTCTGTTCTCTTAGCCTCCCAGCCAGTCTGTGTGTCTTGGCTTTTTCCTCTTCCTCCCCTCCTCTTCCCTTCCCTTTCTGTCTTCCCATCTCTCTCCCCATCTTTTCCTTTTCCCCCACCTCTCTTATTCTCACATTGTTCTCTCTCTTCCTCTCCCAACTCTCTCTGTTCAGTCACCCATTCAACCAGTAGTTGGTAGCGCCCCTCAATGGGGTCATTCTTTGCCGGCGTTGCCCCTCATTTCTTTCTGCCCCTGCTTGCCCATCTCTCCCTTTACGTTTCTCTTTTTCTCCTAAGTCTCAGCTTCCTCGTGTTTTTTTTCTTCCCCTCTCTCCAAAATCAGCCCCTTTTCTGCCTCCCCTCCAGCTCTATCTCCCTTCCTTCAATCATAAATTTTTCCAGGCCCCTCCACCCTCTGTAATCTCCCTCAATATCTCTCACCCCTTCATATATCCCTCCCAAGACCTATGCCTGAGTTTTGACATCTAGGAATCCAGGGAAGGCCCCCTGAACTGCATCTCTGGTCCAGCGCCGGTTCTAGTTCATCCGTAATCCCCTTGGATTTTTTAGGTCAAACACCAGAGCTGGAGCCGAGGGTCAGGACAAATTCATATTCTCTCTCTCTCTCTCTCTTTCTCTGTGTGTCTCTCTTTCTCTCTCTCTCTCCTCCCTCCACCCCCCTGCCTCCCATCTCACTAAGCAGCTTTGGCAAGAGGTTTAGAGAACAGTCCAGGGAACCTGGCACAACCCCCTTTTCTCTTCCTCCCTGGCCCAGTTTCCCCCTCACTCCTCTAGCCCACAAGATACGGATGAGACCTCTGCTTGGGACTTTCATCCAAGGACACTTGGTTCCTTGCCCCTGGATCACATTCTGTGACATAACACACGTCATTCCCTCTCAACTCAGTGACACATCCCACTGGCCAGGCAGCCTAGAACCCCAGAGGATGGGACAGTCATTGCCTCTCTCCTGGGCCAAACACTGTTCAAACAAGCAGCGTGAGCCAGCGTCTCTCCCCAGCCCCTGGTTGTGCAGCCAGCCCCGCTCCCCACCCCCGAACTGGAACTTCCAGATCGTACAGCATATGCTGGCTCCTGGCTCAGAGATGCAGGACACAGCTCCCTATATCCTGGTCTTGTCCCTATGTCCCTAGGACTTCCCAGGACCCATGGGAACATAAGAAATGGAGATGCTACTGCTCAAGCATGTGTTCCTCTGCTCCTGGCTGATATACCTTTCATTCATTCATTCAACATATATTCTCTGAGCATCTTCTCTATGCCAGCACCGTACTGGACCGAGATGGGGACACAAGTAGCGACTGAGACACCCCAGCCTAGCCCTCCCGGATCTCACATCCCAGTAGGAGAGATAAACTGAACACCGTTGATGACCTAGAGTGGTCAGGGCTGGGACAGGGAAACCCAGAGGATGGAGGGAGCCCCAGACAGGGCACCTGACCCAGCCTGAGGAGATCAGGAAGGGCTTCCTGGAGGAGGAGGCCAGACTAATAGAAGTGAGCTAGGTAAGGAGCAGTGAAGGGTGCTCCAGGGAGATGAAAGAGCATGTTCAAAGGCTGGGGGCGGGGGTTAGTTTGTTCAGTGTGGCTGGTGAAAGGACAGGTGAAAACTGATAATAGAGAAATTGAAAGGGTCCTCTGGGCCTAGTTGGTTCTGTCACACACACACACACACACACACACACACACACACACTGATGTGTCTACTCCATGAAATAAAAACCTACCTGGCCTTTACCCAAAGGGAGGGGTAGAACACACAAAGGGTGTCCCCTCCTTGATACAGAAACCCCAAGCCCCAGATTCAATCCCTCCAGGTCATACATGGAGAAACTTAGACCCAGAGGAGGCAGGTACCTGCCCAAAGCCACACAGTCTTCCGTGTAGCTCACCAGACATTCTAGTGATTCTAAAACTCCTCCTGATTTTGAGGAGCTGCCTGAAGCCCTGGACCCTAGCCCCAGAAGAAAAACGGACACATACACATTTTAAATTTTTTTAGTGATTTATAACATCTCTGCAGCCAAGTGCAAAATCTTAAGTGACTACTTAATAAATTCGTACATATTCTTTTTTACCATCAAAAATACAAAAGCAGAATTGCAATCATTGTATGCCTCTCCCCACCACACACACACACTCTCCACCCACCCCAAATTTAGCCCAGGGTGGCTCAGTGGTTAAAAGCCCAGACTCTGAAGCCAGACACCTGGGTTCAAAACCCTGATCTTTCACTACTGGCTGAGTGAACTTGGACAAATCCCAGACCTCTGTGCCTTAGTGTCCTTAGCAGCAAATCAAGAATAATAATATTGCCTGCCTCATGTATTAAAGTGAACAAATACATACAAAGTGCTTAGAATGGTGCCTGGTGATTGGTGTTATGTAAGCACCAGCTGTTATTATTAGATATTCTTTCGGGGTTTAACGGAGTCTCCCAAAGCCCCTGTGGACCCTGGTTAAGAACTACAAGTCTGTGAGATCACAGACTCCCTGAGCTGGAAGGAAGCCTCCCAGAGATGGAGAGCTGGGCCACTTCAGTCAGGCTCTCCCTGGGGCCACCCCACCCCCCAGTTCCCACCCTGACCCACACCCTTTCCTATTTACACCCAGACGGAGGCAGCCTGCACGCTGACTCACGCTTGGCTCAGACCAAGCCATTGTTCTGGGGTGGAGGGGAGTAAGAGGAGGAACAGCGGCCCAAAGGAGATGGGGGATGTCATCTACACCAGTGACCCAAGACAGTGACACTCAGACACATGGCGAGACTCGCTTGCCAGGCTGAGGGATGGCAAGCAAGGGGTCAGGGTGGTAACACTAATGTGCCACAATGGAATGCCCACAGGACGCCGGACACTCACCCCCAAGTGTCCCAGACACACAGGCACACGGAGCCTGGCGCACACTCAGGACCTTTTCCAGACCCAGGGAGTATACTGGCCCTGCAGACAGAGTCCCACCCAGGAAGAGACACACACACACACCCCACACACCTAATATGTCCAAATCAGCCGGGCACTCACAGCTTCACCCCGGCCAGGCTTGGTGGAGTCTTCTTTGTCTGGCTGTAATTCAGACACTCAGACACACACACAAATACATCAGTCCTCCAAACAGTCTTACATACTGACCCCTGGGTCTGCCTGTTGGTCTCTTTCTCTTCCTCGTGTTCACACACATCAGTCACAGAGTCTTGCCTGTTTCCTATACACGCACCCTTACACATATATGTGCATTCCACATACCACTCATCCAAGTAGTCTTTTGAACACCTAGGGGTGTCTGGATATCTCTTTCCCTTACACACACACACACACACCCCACACACACACACACAGAGCCATACAATCTCCAAGTGCTATACATTCATCGTACAGCCTCAACGCCACTTCCTGGGATTCTTTGTTTCTTACTCTCAAACCCTCGGGCACACCCAGCTCAGTCTCACAAATAGTGTACATAACCTTGAACGTCACAGCGACACCCAAAGTCTTTCCCCCCACACAAGAGTACACACAAACGTCTTTACTGGAATCACTATGTCACACAGTCTGTTTATATCTGTGTCTCTCCTGCTCTTTCTTTTACACACACACACACACACATAAAGATAATTGAGCCAGTCCTGCCCAAGTATACACATGCACACACACACCACTCACCCAAACAGCCTCACAGATGTACTCACACTGGTCAGTCAGTGTTACCCAGAGTCTCTCTCCCATACACATATATCCCAACATCACCCAGAATTAGTGTCTCTTCTTCCTGCTGCCCGCCCCAATACACATAGTAAGGATGCCCAGGTCAGAACCACAGCCAATATCTGGAGAATTGCCAGCAAAGGCACCCACCTCACCCTGCTTTCTCCATCCCCCTGTCTCCACTCTTCCATGAGTTGCCTTTGCCCCACTCTGCTCTCCCCTCTCCACAGCCTTGCCCTCCCCCACCCCTCAGCCCTCCATCTGGTGGGTCCAGGCAGGCACTCAGGCCTCTCTGCTGTCTCCCCCATCCCCCAGCCCTTCCCCATCCTCTCCAAAAGCCCAGAGGCCGTCGCTGCAGGCTTTCAGGGGTTGCCATGGCAACGGGGCCTCATCCCTAGTCCCCCTGGGGGTGGGCTGAGGACCCGGCCAGCCACACCGATAAGGGGGTTCCAGTTACTGTGGCAACCGTTGCAGGCCTGAGCTCTCGGCTTCTAGAAGGTGGGGAGGGGGGAGTGAGTGAATGGTTGCCAAAGCAACCGAGAGAGCCAGCAAGGACGGGGAAGAGGCAGCTGAGCCCTGTCTCCCTTGCCCAGGGCTGCTGTGGGCATAGCAAAGTACTTAAGCGTCATTCTTCCATCCTCTGGGGTTGTTTTAAGGGAGGGAGAGGAAGTGCAGATAATAAAACAGGGATTCCACTCATTCTCCCAGCTACCCATCATGGTCTGGGAGCCCATGCCAGCTTGCCCAGGCTTACCAAGTGACCTGGGGCCAGTGAGGTCCACTCTCTGGACCTCAGTCTTCTCCTTCCATTAAGTGGGGCCTGTCTCTCAGGAATGCTCCCCTTCCTGTCTGATGAGTGTGCCCTCTCTCTTCTTTGCTCAACAGGAACCACAGAGCGAGTATGCCTGGTACAGGGCACAGCAGAGGCCTTGAATGCTGTGCACAGCTTTATTGCCGAGAAGGTCCGAGAAATCCCACAAGCGATGACCAAGCCCGAGGTGGTCAATATCCTTCAACCCCAAACCACAATGAATCCTGACAGAGCCAAGCAGGTTAGCAGGGGCAGAGGCTGAGTTTCTGTAAAGCTGGTGGGGTTTGAGAGAAAACACTTCTTCCACGTCACTGGATTGCGATGGGGGTTCAATGGGATAATGGCTATAAAACATTTACCAGTTAGATACATGGTAGTGGTTAGTATTATTGTTAGAGAGTCAGCCTAAGGACTCCAGACCTCTTAGAGTGATTTGATTCAGAAAGAGAGTGAAGGTCTGGGAGAATCTGACCCAGACCCCCTTACTTATTCCTCCTTCCTAGGATTCTCCAGATCCTCTTCTCTCTTCCACATCTTCCCATTGTCTCTCAAAACCACCTGCTTCCCACTTCCTGTTCTCACCGGAAGTAACCTCAGTGACACCCCCATCCATAGGCAGAAAATTTTAGAAACAGCCTCCGGTACTCCCTCTCTCCATTAATCACTGAATAGGAGTAGCCACCATTTTGGGGAAAAGGTGTTTCATTGGGCGGGGGCGGGTCCCTCTCCTACACAGCCCTCTCAAGGAGGGATGGAAGGAGGAGGGCAGAGCCTCTCTGTTGCCTCAGTTACCGGGAAGCCGTGGTGTAGGGGAGTGGCAAGGAGCTGATCGATCGCTTCCTGGGCCTCTCCCGTTGCCAAGACCACCATACACACCGGGCAGGTGGGCTTGCTGCAAAGCCCCTGGCAGCACGGTCCTGACTGCGTAGAGGGCCAAGGAGGAAGAGAGCACGGGGTTGGCTGCAGTAAACTCCCCGTTTTCTCTCCCCTTCTCCGCTCCCGTATACATGTGCACGCGATGCACAGGGGCGAGATGACCCGGGCAGGCGGACAGGCCACTTGTGAGGGTTCCTTAACGTCTGCCTAAAAGCAAAGACGAGAGAGAGGGCCTCGGTAAAAGGAAGCTAGAATTCCCGGAAATTCTTTTTGCCCTGAGGTGGGGGAGACCACAGGTCTGAGTTTCTCTGAGCTCGTGGGGAAACAGTGGGCAGAAAGCTCTGGAAGAATGCTTCGGAGCGGAGCGTTCCCCCCAAAGACTGCGGGCTTGGGGCTTGGAGCGCAGCTGCTGTCCTTGGTGCTGAAGCAGCTCTGCTCCTTGCGCCCTGCCAGGCCTCTCCCAAATCCCTTTCCACCAGCAAGCCACAGCTTACCCACAGTTTACAGGGAGGCGAGGATATTGCCTCTTCCCTCCGCCTTGGTCGTGGCCACTAGGGGCTCAGGGTTCATCAAGAGTTTGTACATGTTGTAGGGAAAATGGGGTCAGCGCCATCTGTGCCTGAGCCTCCCTCTCCACCACCTAAGCCACAGGAACTGTGAAATAGCGGAGTCGAAAGGTTACAGAACCAGGACTTTTTCCTCTGCCTTATTACTCCGGGGCTCCAAAGAATGAGAGAGAAAATGGCTGAAGGCTCAGGCTCTGGAATCAGATGTTGAGTTGAATTTTCCTGTGATACTTCTTACCTGTGTGACCTTGAGCAGGTGACTTGATTTCTCCATGTAAAATGAGATTTATTACGCTACCTACTTAAGGGTGGTGGCTAGTGTTCATTAACATTTGAAAAGCACTTATCATGTATGCCTAATGCATAGAAAGTTCTCAAAAAATGTTCGCCGTTGTCGTTACTATGGGATTTTTGAGGCAGGAGGCAGGTCTGTTCCCTTTCTGCCTTGGACTTGCTGTGTTGCTCTGTGTCTTTTTCCCTTCTGTATGCCTCAGTTTCCCTTTCTTTACAGTGGGGAAGCTGGGCCAAACCAGGGCTTATAAATGGAAATGCCTCCAGGATTCAGAAAGGGAACATAAAGGATTGAGGACTGTGGACTCAACATAGACATATCATGCCATCCCTAAAGGGGGCAGCTGCTATTCAGCTTCACTTGATTCTTGCCATTTGGGAATGGGGACAGAGTATTACCACATCTTCCCCATTTTTCCAGAGAAGTCAAAAATATTTTAAATCAACTGATTTTTCAAGGTTGGCTCAGTTTTTAAAACACTGTGTGGCTGTGGGCTGGCTATGGGCTGAGCATCACCAGTTTGCCACCTCTGGGCTAGACCGGTGATTCTCAGCCCTGGCTGGTTTCTGAGTCATCTGGGTAGCTTAAAACACAGATTCCTGAGTCGTGGCCTGGAGCCACTGAATCAGAGTTTCTGGGGAGAAGGCGTGGGGATCTGAACGTGGACTCTGGCATGGGATCAGATCCTGGCTCTACTGGTCACTATCTGTGTGACCTTAAGCAAGTTACTTAACCTCTCTGTGCCTCCGTTTTCCAATCTATAAAGTGTGATAATAACAGTACCTACCTTGTAGGGTTGTTGCTAAAATTACGTAAGTTACTATATGAAAGTATTTAGAAAAGTGCCTGGCACATGGTAAGCACTGTTAACGGCTGCTGCTGTTATTGTTGTTGTTGTTATTATTATTTTTAAATCTCCAGACTTGCAAACCTCTGAAGCAGATGGTCTCTGAGGTCTTTCTGGCTCTAAGACACCTACAATTCTATGGCTCTGTGATTCCAAGATTCTAAACATGTATTATTCTAACAGTCTACTGTTCTAACATCTAAGATTCTGTAGAACTGCATGTGCAGATCTAAGATGCTGTGGTCTTGCAATCTGGGCCTATCATGAAGGCAGCTACTGTTTTCTGAGGTCTTCCCATGTGCCAGGCACTAAGGGATCATTTTAGTCATTGAATATTCTCCATAATTGTATAGAGTAGCTGTGGTTATGTCAGTGTCAGAGATGAGGAAATGGAAGCACAGAGAGGTGAAGGCATTTGCTTTCACCATTTCTTGGCAAACACAGTTCCTTGGATGAAAAGGTTCCATCCTTCCCCCATTGCTCTGAAATGCTGTATCACATACTAAATACCTCTTCACCCTTAGGCCTGGTTTTGTACATTTTTCTGTTCTATCCCCTTGACTTGTCAGACTTCTTTTTTTCCAATGATTTCTTTAAAATAACAGCTGTATTGAGATATAATTCACATACTGTAAAGTTCACCATTTTAAAGTGTGTAATTCAGTGGTTTCAGTATATTCACAAAGTTGTGCATTGATCACCACTATCTAATTCTAAAACATTTTCGCCACCCCAAAAAAAGCCCCATAGCCATTAACAGTCATTTTCCATTCCCCCAGTGCCTCTGCCCCAGCCCCTTCCCACCATTAATCTACTTTTAGTGTCTATGGATTTCCCTATTCTGAATAGTCTATATAGATTGAATGATATTTCTGTGGCATTTTGAGTCTGGCTTCTTTCCCTTAGCATAATGTCTTCAAGATTCATCCATACTGGGAATTCCCTGGCGGTCCAGTGGTTAGGACTCCACGCTTTCACTGCCGAAGGCACGGGCTCAGTCCCTGGTCAGGGAACTAAGATCCCCACAAGCCGCGTGATGCGGCCAAAAAAAAAATTTAAAAAAAGATTCATCCATACTGTAGCGTATAACAAAACTTCGTTCCTTTTTATATGGATATACCACATTTTGTCTATTCATCAATTGATAGAAATTTGGGGTGTTTCTACTTTTTAGCTATTATGAATAATGCTGCTAACGAACATATGTGCGGATGTATGTTTTCAGTTCTTTTGGGTATATACCTAGGGTGGAATTTGTAGGTCATATGATAAATCTACGTTTAACTTTTTGAAGAACCGCCAGACTGTTTTCCAAAGTGGCTGTACCACAGATGTGGGATTTAAATCCAGGTCCGCCCATTGGGATAACAATGACAACCACCATTTCATGTGTACCTACTATGGGCACATATTAATTGCCTGCTCTCATGGCATCCAATGCTTGGCACATAGTAGGTGCTCAGCAGATGTTGCTTGTTTGAATGAATGGGTGATGACGTGCCCATGGGGACCAAGCAGAAACATGACTGAGGGGAGGTAGTCTGGTATAACCTGGCAGAGGTAGGCACTATGTGTCATCTGAAGGGCAGCCATACTCAGTTCTGGCTAATTGTGGCCATGCTTGAATTTCAAGCTCATCATTTCGTGCATGATCTCTATTAGACCTCACAGTAATCCTATGGAAGAGGTATGAATATCCCCATTTTATGGAAGAGAAAACTGAGTTTCCAAAAGATTAGGTCCCTTGCCCAGAATCAGTGGCGGAGCCAGGATCTGAACCTGAGCAGGTGCCTCCAGAGTCCAGGGCAGCTTTTCAGGGATTTGTGTGCAACGGACTGCAAACTGGTGGTCTGGCTGCTACACAGTGGTTCTTAGACGTTTTGAAGTAGTTACCAACATTTAAAAACTAGGACGCTTCACATTTTACAAGTCAGAATTGACAGTTAATCTATAAAACTCATATCAGGCTGAATTTGAATATCACACACACACAGAGACCACCACCACCACCAGGTGAGATGCACCTGGCTGCCTCCACCCAGCCCCATTCCTGCTTGGTCCTTTGGGCATTTCATCATCCATTCTTTCATCCATCCATTCATTCACCCACTCTTGACTGAGTATGTGCCAGGCATTCCTCTAGGCACTGAGAACCCAGCAGTAAACAATACAGACACAAATCTCTACCCTTGTGGATCTTAAATTCTTCCCTGGAGAATCAGAAAATAAGTAAATAAATAAAATGTATAGGATGTCAGAGAGTGAAAAGTATTATGACGAAAAGACAGAGAAAAAGGAAAGGAAGTATTGGGGCCTTTTTTTCTCTTAACTTTTTATTTGGAAAATGTTTAAAGAACGTTACAATGAACTCCCTATACACTGCACTTAGATTCACCAATTGTTAACACATGTTTTATCTCTACACACAAACACACACACACACACACACATGTTGGTTTTTTGTTTTTTTGTTGATCTATTTGAAAATAAGTTGTAGATCTCATGACTCTTCACCTCTAAATACTTCAGTGTGTATCTCCCAAGAACAAGGACAGTCTCCTATGTTATCATATTACTATTATCACACCTATAAAAATTAACACTGAATTCATAATATTATTTAATAAAAAGTCCATATTCAGATTACCCCAAAATATCTTTTATATCTATAAAGTATTTTTATTAAAGATTCAGTCAATGTTCATGCGTTGCATTTGGTTGTTATACCTCCTTAATCTCTTTTAGTCTAGCATAGTCTAGGATATATTTTTGAAGGTAGAGCCAACAGAATTGCTGATTGGATGTTGAGTGTAAAGGAAAGAAAGGACTCCTAAGGGTTGGGACTGAGTAGTGGAAGGATGCATTTCCATATGCTGAAATGAGGAACACCATGGCAGAAACACATTTGAGGAGGAAGATGAGTTCCATTTTGGATTTTAAGTTTGAGGTGTCCACTCAACATCATACTAGAGATGTGAGGTTAGCAGTTGTGAGTCTGGAGGTATCCATGCTGGAGATGTAAAATAAACACAGACAAGCTTTGATAATCAGGTGGTCAGGGAAGGCCTTTCTGGGGAGGTGCATTTGTGCAATGAATGAAGAGAGGGGCGAGCCGTCTTTTCTGGGGAAAAGCATTCCAGGTGAGGGAAGAGCAGGTGCAAAGTCCCTGAGTCTGGGCAGAGCTTGGCAAGTTGGAGGAACAGCAGGGAGTCTGGTGTGTCTGCAGTGGAGTCAGCAAGAGGGAGGGAAGAGTGAAGTCAGAGAGATCAACAGGGAACAGAGCATGTCAGAGCAGTGGTTCTCAGCCCTGTTTGCTTGTTTGAAGGGAACCAATGTCCCCTTTCTCCTACAAATATTTTCCTATGCCCACTTTACTCTCTGAAATTATATATAATATGTCTGTTTGTATAAATAAAAAACATATCTGGGGCTTCCCTGGTGGCACAGTGGTTAAGAATCCGCCTGCCAATGCAGGGGACACGGGTTTGATCCCTGGTCCGGGAAGATCCCACATGCCGCGGAGCAACTAAGCCCGTGCGCCACAACTACTGAGCCTGAGCTCTAGAGCCCGTGAGCCACAACTACTGAAGCCCGCACGCCACAACTACTGAAGCCCACGCACCTAGAGCCTGTGCTCCACAACAAGAGAAGCCACTGCAATGAGAAGCCCGCGCCCCTCAAGGAAGAGTAACCCTGGCTCGCCGCAACTAGAGAAAGCCCGCGCAGCAACGAAGACCCAACGCAGACAAAAATAAATAAATAAATAAATTTATTTGTTAAAAAATCTACATCTATAAGATTTTTTAAAATTTATTTATTTTATTTATTTATTTTTGGCTGCTTTGGGTCTTCGTTGCTGCGCGGGCTTTCTCTAGTTGCGGCGAGCAGGGGCTTCTCATTGGGGAGCACGGGCTCTAGGCGTGTGGGCTTCAGTAGTTGTGGCTCGCGAGCTCTAGAGCTTAGGCTCAGTAGTTGTGGCGCACAGGCTTAGTTGCTCCGTGGCATGCGGGATCTTCCCGGACCAGGGCTCGAACCTGTTGTCCCCTGCATTGGCAGGCGGATTCTTAACCACTGCGCCACCAGGGAAGCCCTATAAGATTTTTAACAATTTTATTGAGATATAATTCACATAAATACATTTGACCCATTTAAAGTGTGCAGTTCAATGGCTTTATTATATTCAGAGTCCGGCATCCATCACCGCAATCAATTTTAGAATATTTCATTTCCTCAAAAGGAAACCTTGATCCCCTTAGCTATCACCCCTCAATCCTCCCAGCTCTCCCCACCCCAGCCCTAAGCCACCACTAATCTACTTTGTCTCTATAGATTTGCCTATTCTGAACATTCATATAAATGGAATTATACAATATGTGGTCTGTTGTGCCTTACTTCGTTCACGCAGCATAATATTTTCTAGGCTCATCCATGTTGTAGCATGCATCAATCCTTCATTCATTTAAATTGATTGCCAAATAATATTCCATTGTACGGATGTACATTTTCTATATCCCATAAGACTTTCAAATAAAGGAGAGATGAAAGGAAGGTTATTTGTTATAAAATAAGGGGAATTTTAATATGTAAATACTCAGCCAGGGCCACAGTAGAATAAATAATGAAATAGTCAGCTGCTCGCACCTAATGTGGCCTGAGTGAGACAGAGCGTAGTATTGGAGACTTAAATGATACAGGTGGCATTACTACTGAGGTCATGGTTTTCTTTTTTTTAATTGAAGTGTAGTTGATTTACAGTGTTGTGTTAATTTCTGCTGTACAGCAAAGTGATTCAGTTATACATATATATATATATATACATTCCCTTTTATAGTCTTTTCCATTATGGTTTATGACAGGATATTGAATATAGTTCCCTGTGCTATACAGTAGGACCTTTTTGTTTATCCATTCCATATATAATAGCTTGCATGATGTCATGGTTTTCTAAAATGATGAACGACTCTTGGTAAAATTCAGAACAAAATAAAGTACAATCTTCCCTTGATCTACCAATAGTTACATCCCTGGAAATTTCAGTAGATCTTAAAACCGTGCAAAAGAAAAAAATACTTGGTACTTACATGTATCATGGGGCTCAGTTCTGGCTGCGAGATTTATAAGCAGACTTCTCGCCAACATGAATGTCCAGGGGGACACTCAAAAGTTGTACAGGACCTGGGACTGTTCTTCATTGTGAGGAACTGACTCACATTACGGGGTGCAAACATCCCTGACCCTGCCCACTGAATGCCCGCATCTGCCCCCAGTCATTGCAGACAACCAAAACCACTCCCACAATTTTCCTAACACCCACAGGGTCTGGCTTGGGGGTGGAAAGGAGAGGCAGAGATGAAAGCTTCAGAGGGTAGAATCCACAGGTCTGAGGGGACGTGAGAAGGATTGAGAAGGAGGAATTTGTGTGTAAAAATGCTCTTGGAGATGTGAAAGGAGACATTTGGTTTTGAAATATCCCCACTGGAATCAGGATTGATACGGGGGCTTCCCTGGTGGCGCAGTGGTTAAGAATCCGCCTGCCAATGCAGGGGACATGGGTTCGAGCCCTGGTCCGGGAAGATCCCACATGCCACGGAACAGCTAAGCCCGTGCACCACAACTACTGAGCCTGCGCTCTACAGTCTGCATGCCACAACTACTGCGCCCACGTGCCACAACTACTGAAGCCCGCGCACCTAGAGCCTGTGCTCCGCAACAAGAGAAGTCACGGCAATGAGAAGCCCACGCACCGCAACGAAGAGTAGCCCCCGCTCGCCGCAACTAAAAGAAAGCCCGCGCACAGCGACGAGGACCCAAAGCAGCCAAAACTAAAAAATAAATAAATTTATTAAAGAAAGATCCGATTTGTAGCTGCAAAGGATGGGCTGCTCTACAACTGAGAAGGGGGACCCTCATATGTAAGTGACCAATTTTCTCCATCTTCTCTGATGTAAGCTTTTTTTAATCATCATTTTGCAGATAAGACAACTATATTAGATTGCTAGAGCTGTCATAACAAAGTACCACGAACTGGGTGGCTTAAACAACAGAAACTCATTTTCTCACAATTCTGGAGGCTAGAAATCTGAACTCAAGGCATCGGCAGTGCTGGTTTCTTCTGAGGCCTCTGTCCTTGGCTTGTAGATAGCCACTGTCTCTCTGTCTTTTTTTTGCGGGGCGGGGGTCCCCGCCGCACAGCTTGCAAGATCTCAGTTCCCTGACCAGCGATTGAACCTGGGCCACGGCAGTGAAAGCCTGGAATCCTAACCACTAGGCCACCAGGGAGCTCCCCCTCTCTGTCTTCACATGGTCCTCCCCGTATGTGTGTCTGTGTCCTAATCTCCTCTTCTTATAAGGACACCAACCATATTGGATTAGGGTCCACCCTAATGACCTCACTTAACCTTAAATGCCTCTTTAAAGACCCTATCTCCATATACAATCATATTCTGAGGTATTAGGGGTTACGACTTCACCATGTGAATTAGGGTGGGAGGGGACAGCAATTCAGCTCATAACAACAATGAAGAGCTTAAGCGAGGTGACCATGTCATAAGGTGGAAAGCACAATGGAGCAGGAATCCACAAGGCTGGATTTCAGTTCCTTCGCTGTCTGGGTGACCTTGGGGCAAGTCCCTTCACCTCTTAGGCCTCAAGTGGCTCATCTGCAAAGTGAGACTAATGATGCCTTTTCTGGGGCTGAGAGTCGGAGTACTTAATGATATAGAAGGACATGGGCACCAATGCAAGATCGGAGAGGGGTCCTGGAGGGCTCCCACTGGGTTAGTCATTCAGCTTCTAGGTGCCGGATGGAAGGGAGGTCCCAGATGGAGGGGAGGTCCCAGGGGTCCCAGGAACCGGGTGGCTGAGAGGCTACTAAGGAGAGATGGAGTACTAGCTCCTTTTTTTTTTTTTACCAATGAATATGGAAATATTTCAATATTTCTAACCAGTAGAATCATACTGGTGCACATCAAGGGGCGTGCTGGGCCTGATTTTGGACATTTGAGAAGCGGGGTGGGAAATGACTTGAGATGGCAAGTCTTAGACTAATGTTGCCCTTCAGTCTCCGATTACCGCCCTAAAAACCCTCCCTCTGGCTCCCCACGCAGGCCAAGCTGATCGTCCCCAACAGCACGGCGGGTCTGATCATCGGCAAGGGGGGCGCGACAGTGAAAGCCGTGATGGAACAGTCAGGTGCTTGGGTGCAGCTGTCCCAGAAGCCGGAGGGCATCAACCTGCAGGAGCGCGTAGTGACGGTCAGCGGCGAACCGGAGCAGGTGCACAAGGCCGTGAGCGCCATCGTGCAGAAGGTACAGGAAGATCCCCAGAGCAGCAGCTGCCTGAATATCAGCTACGCCAACGTGGCTGGCCCTGTGGCCAACTCCAACCCCACCGGCTCGCCATACGCCAGCCCCGCTGATGTGCTGCCCGCCGCTGCCGCTGCCTCGGCCGCTGCCGCCTCTGGCCTGCTGGGCCCGGCGGGGTTGGCGGGCGTGGGAGCCTTTCCTGCCGCCCTGCCCGCCTTCTCGGGCACCGACCTGCTGGCCATCAGCACGGCGCTTAACACGCTGGCCAGTTACGGCTACAACACCAACTCCCTCGGCCTGGGCCTCAACTCGGCTGCAGCCTCTGGGGTCCTGGCCGCCGTGGCCGCCGGTGCCAACCCTGCCGCCGCCGCCGCTGCCAATCTCCTGGCATCCTACGCCGGTGAAGCAGGGGCCGGGCCAGCCGGCGGAGCTGCTCCACCTCCACCCCCGCCGCCTGGAGCCCTGGGGTCCTTCGCCTTGGCCGCGGCCGCCAACGGCTACCTCGGGGCCGGGGCGGGCGGCGGGGCGGGCGGAGGGGGCGGCCCGCTGGTGGCCGCTGCGGCCGCAGCGGGGGCGGCTGGGGGCTTCCTGACGGCGGAGAAGTTGGCGGCTGAGAGTGCCAAGGAGCTGGTGGAGATTGCGGTGCCTGAGAACCTGGTGGGAGCCATCCTGGGCAAGGGGGGCAAGACGTTGGTGGAGTACCAGGAGCTGACAGGCGCCCGCATCCAGATCTCCAAGAAGGGAGAGTTCCTGCCAGGCACGCGGAACCGGCGGGTCACCATCACGGGCAGCCCCGCGGCCACGCAAGCCGCTCAATACCTCATCAGCCAGCGGGTCACCTACGAGCAGGGAGTGAGGGCCTCAAACCCCCAGAAAGTGGGATGAGGCCTGTGGTGTGTGCTCCCACCCGGCTCCTGTCCCTCCTTCTCCTCCTCCTCCTCCCCCTCCTCCTCCTCCTCCCCCTCCCCCTCCCCTGCCCCCCAACTCCTGACCTCAGCTCGGTAGAGTCCTGCTCCTCTTGGGATGGGGCTGGGGTAGGCCTGACTGCACCCCCCCTTTCTGGTAGTCATAGGCAGGATTGAGTGATGGCTGGGGATGGGGCCCAGAAGCTCCCTCCCCAGCCCTGAACTGACCCCTTCTTCCTTCCTCCCTATGCTTGACTGGGCCTGACCCTCCTCTCCCAGGGCCCAGGTCTGTGTGATATCTGTATATATTGCATTTTGTTGATTTTAATAGAAAACAAAGCGTTATTTTCTCTTTCTTTCCCTCCTTTTTTTCCCTTCCTTTGATAAGGATTTTCCCCCCTTTTATAAGTTTTTGTTTCCATATGGGAGGAGGGGAGGGAGCCTCTGGGTCACCTAGAAAGAGGGGCCGCCCCAAAACAACACCCCGCCTCTCCTGCTTTCAGCTCCGGATCTGAGGGACCTGATGGGAGCAGAGGTAGCAGAGGAGTCTGAGTTGAAGTGGGGCATTTGGAGCAGGGACCCCAGAGTTCCCAGATTTTCTCAGCTACTCTCCCCTCACTGAAGTTGCCCCTCCTAGGTGGGACTTTTTTCACTTTTTTGTTGTCAGGTTGTATGGGGGGAGGGGTGCGGTGCTGCTGGGAATGAGGCCGGCTCTGGGATTGGGCCAGTCCGGTGGGCAAGACTCTGGCACAAGGCTGGAACAACTTCCTGTGGCATCTCCTATGGTTTTTCCTAGAGTAATGGGCATGAAGGTCCCTGTTGTGCTGTCACTGAGTCAAGTACTTTCTGGGGTGCCTCTGGCACTCCCTATGATGTCACAGGAAGTAGTTCCCTGGAGGTCACTTCCTGTGATGATAGGAGAGACAGGTACTTCCTATGATGTCTCAATGAGCCTTCCTGGAAGGTTACTTCATGGTATCATGGGGGCGTGTACTTCCTGTGGTGTCTCCAGGTTACTTCCTATGATGTCATCGGGGTGAAGCATGCACTTCCCGTATCAGGCCATGGCCAGTCACTGATCCTCCTTCTCTACCCACACCCCTCTTTGGTGGGTCTTGGCCTGGGGGTCTTCCTAGGAGGAGAATAAGGGGTGGGAGTTGGATCTAATCTGGAGGACTCTAAGGAAGAAGACCCACTATTGTCAGGGTCATCTCCATCCAAACGCACCAAGTCTGAACTCACCTGGCAGGGAGGGGGTGGGAGATGGAGCTGGTGAAAACTGTTAAAGACCCTCATTCCCACCCCTGCCTTTTGTGTGCATGCTTGTTTCTGCGTGGCTTTGTTTCATTAAGTCTGGTGAGCCAAATGTATGGTGGCTCTGTCAGGCCACGGTGGCCCAGGTGTATTCAGTGAGCCATGGTAGGGTCCCTTGAGCCGGAATGCTTCGTGTAGTCTAGTGCATTAGATTGACGTGTGGCTTCCAGCAAGCTGGAGTACTTTGGTGGTATCTGATGGATCGGAATGTTTTGGTGCTCTCACCAGGCTCTGAGAATACTAGAATGTTCTAATGGAGTTTGCCAAGCCAGGAAGCCCTGAGAGTTGGTTTGAGAGTGGCTCCCTGGGCACTGCGGCTGTGATCAGCTCTAAGGCCTTGTTGGTAGGCTGAGATTTCGGGGCCTGGCAACCCCATGGACTTAGGATAGCTGAGACCCACTTCTACCCCCATCCATCTCCCCCTCCCCCATGGAGACCACCTCCACTTCCTCCAACCCAAGGCAGGGCCTCCCAGTGCCCTGGTTCCATCATCAGCATCTCTGGGGGAGGGGCACCCCATGCCCACCCTCTCCCCCAATTGTCCCCCCTCCTAGGTCTTCCAGACCCTTCTCTTCTCCATGGCTTTGGGGGAATCCAGCCTCCTCGTCTCTCTCCCAACAAAGGAGGGGAGAAAAGCCAGAAACAATTTCCACCCCTAAAGCCTGGGAGACCCCTGCCCCTTGCGAGAGAGCCACCCCCAAATCAAAATGTGAAAATCCCTAGAAAGCAATAGCCTTCAAGGTACCTTGCACTGAATTTCCCACCCCAGCCCTTCCACCTGATGGGAGGCTGTAGCTTGGGCACTAGGGTGACTTTTTCCTTGCCCTCTTCATCTCCAGGGTGGGGGGCAGGCCCCATTTCCCCATCCCTCACCTCCCATCGCTGCTGCCCTCACCCCTAATCTCCAGACTGAACCCAGATGGAGATTTGAGTGCCAAAACAATTCTTGATGTAACTTTGTACATATCTTCTGCAGTTGGGGGCTCTTGGGGTCGGAGGTGGAGGTGGCCCTATGGGCCACTGCTCCCCTCCACCTCTCAAAAGACCTTACAGTATTTCACAACATCTCCACCCACATGTGGGTATTGCAGTATCTAGCTGGACTATCCCCACCTACAATTCCCCAAGCCGCCATCAGGAGGGGAAGGAGCCAGGGAGAGGTGAAGTAAGGTCTGGGAGTGGGGAGGTGGGATTTGAAAGCACTCATTTGCATATCATTTGCATCCTCAGCTGCCCTCCGGCTTCTCAGATGCTTTCTGTAGACCTATTTCTGGGTCCCAATCAGCGGGGTCCAGTACTTCTCTCACACAGACACGTCTCTGGAGGCTGGGCCTCCTGAAAAGTGTTCCCTTGGGGTATCTGTGTGACAGCCCCCTCCCTATTCACATTTTTCGGGGACCCCCTACCCCGCCAGCCAGGGCTATCTGAAAGGTAGTTTGCTAGATCAGTGAGCTAGTTCACTCACTATGTTGGTGAGTGGAGAGCCACACACCTTTCCCCATTTTACCTTAGGAAACTCACTCTATGGTCTTCCCAATCCCTTGAAAGTCCCTTCTGCAATCTGACCTCAATCTTTTGTGCTGCAGTTTGTCCAGAGGGGACGCAGATGTGGGGTCAGGGATGGGGATCATTGGAAAATCCATCACCTCTTTTCCTCCCCCCTTCCCTGTTAGCCAATCAGATCTCAGAGACTCTGAGTGGCCTCCCTGCACCCTACTCTTCAGCACCCAGTAGGTGCTTAATAAGTGTTTGCTGCATTGAATTGTCTCCTTGTTCTTTCCCATTTGCCCTCCAACTCCCAACCCCCCCCCCCCCGCCCCCAGCATTTTCCTCTCTCTCTGGCTCCCTATGACTTTCACTTTCTCTCCCTGTGGCTTCCGTTGTTACCTGTCCTGTCTCTATCTTCGTCTATGTCTGTCTTTTCCCTTTCCTCAACTCTCAATCCTCTCCCTTCTTCTATTGCCCCATTAATTTAAAAAAAAAGTGCCAAACTTCCTTGGAACTGAGCCGCTCTGGGGGGAGGGAACCTCAGACAGAGGGGAGGAAATGGGACCATCTTCTTTTGAAGAGGCCCCTAAGAGGCATTGAAAACGTCTGTGGACACTTAGCTCAATTGCGTCCCCCTTCCTCACCCCTCCCGCCCCCGAGTTTTTCTTAGAATCTTTGTAAGAAAAAAAAAAAGAGAAAAAAACTCTCCTTCAGCTAACCCCTAATCTTTTGGATTCCCCCCAGTTTCCACCAGCCGGGGAGAACCCCACTTGCCTCCTTCAGGCAAATCTGTAGAAATTGAGGAGGGGGAGACAAGCTCAACCCCTCTTCTGCTGTCCTGAGGGACAGTGCCAACTGGATTCGAGAGAAGGACCTCAAAGCACTTATGAGAAGAAGGGGTTCAATGTGCCAAATTCACCTCCTTCATCCCCTGTCCCGGGGGGCTCTGAGCCAACCTGCCCCAGCCACCTTCTTCCGCCCTGTCCCAGCCATCTCTACATGGGCAAGGAGGCTTCACTGCAATAATTATTAAGGGATCAGAAGGCAAAGATCGTGCCATCTTTATCTGCCCTAATGCCTGCCCTGGACTTGTAGGTGGGAAGTATGGGTATCCCAAATGGAATTTGTTTAAGAGTCGACTTAATAGATGGTTGCGGACCTATACGTGGAAGAATACGGTACCACTCTTCTCTGAGTGGTATACCTTCTCCCCTTCTTAACCCGCAAATCACTCAATATCCCCTTGTTCTGTTTCTCCTGCCTATTCCTCCATCCCCCACCCTCTTTATTTTGTTTCTGATTGGTGGCCTACTGTTTGGAAAGTGAGAGGATTCCCCTGCGTTGAGTATTGCTCTGTCAAGACCAGGATTAGAGGTTGTGATAGACTGAGAGGTGGAAAAAGTATTGAGTATAAGAGTGGCGATGAGGATGGCATTTGGGGCTTCCAGGCTGCTGATTGGGTGCACACCTATCACCACAGCCAGGCAGGCCTTCGCTGTTGGCCACGCACCTGCCCCCCTGCCGTCTGGAACCCCAAGGCCGGCTGTCGCGAAAGCCTGAACTGGATGTCACGATGGGGAGAACGGGATCGCGATGCCCACGTTGGGGCACTGCGGGCCGGGGGCGCTGGTTTTACGGCTCTCGTGGAGTCGCGACACCCAGCCCGGCTATCGCGATCCCTCTCCACTGCAGTCAGCCGCCTGGACGCCGTAGTGGAGGAGGTTTCTTTCCGTGGCTCCGCTGCAGGTGTGTGTATGGTCTCTGTGCCCTCCGCCCGTTGCGTGGGGGATTGCTGGGTGGCAGGGAGGGAGATGGGGAAAGTCTCGTTGGTGGCGATGGGGGTGGTGAAGGCTGCTGCTTTTTAAACCCTTCTCAGCCAGTCCAGGACGCTCTTGTCTCCCAGAGATAATTGGGGGGGGACCGCCTAATCCCCCTCCCCTTCCCCCTTCTCCTCTCCTCCCCCACCCCCAAAACCACCAACCTCTCATCTTCTAAGTGACTCCATCACCACCGGCCACCGGGACCTGCGGCTTCATTGCTCCAGCCCGCCCCACTCGACCGTCAGACTCGCTCATCGAACTCTTTCTGATTAACCCTTTCTGTGTTCATCCCACGGAAAACTGTGTGTCCGGCGTGGGGGAGGGGGGAGGCGAGGGGCAATAGCTACCTTTCCTCCATCGCCTCCCACCGCCCATGCCTCCCCACCCGCACCCCATCCCATGCCCCACCCCCATCCCTCACCCCAAGGGTCCTCCCCGGCCTGGGGATAGAGACCCTTTATAAATATCTATGCTGTTTGGCTTTGTCCCTTTCAAAGGCAGGGTCAGGGGTGTGGCCTCCTCCGAGTGGAGAGCTCACTCTGGCCCCACTCCTTTCTGTGCCCCCCCACTCCCCACCCCTTCATTGTAAATAGTCACTTTTGTACTGGTTTGAGCCAGGGGACGTGGGGAGTCATTTTTTTTTTTCTTTGTGTTGGCATCTCAGGCCACTGGAGGCATGGCCCACATCCCAGCTTGATTTGGGAGAATTCCAAGATGTGTCCCCTCACCTGCCCCCAATGCTGAGGATTTCAAGATATCAGTATTACTCCTAAAGGGATGGGGTGCACAGATCCCCTGGCAGGGAGGTGGGAGAGGTGTGAAAAGGTGTAGCCTGAAAGGATGACTCAGTTTTTCCCATCTGCAAAATGGGTTCGTCCTCCAAGTTCCCTCAGGAGCCTCAGTGAGATAATGGTGGAGTCAGAGAAGTTAGAATCTCTTTCCGCTTTCTCTGTTTGGGACAGATAGGGTAGGAGAAGAATGGGGGTGGGAGGTAGGACTGTCTTTGGAGAGCTGATTGCTAAATCCTTATTAGGACCTCAAGCTAGCTTCTCCCAGGCTTGTTCTCTCTCTTGGAAAATGGAGGGAACTGGAGGACCTCTAAGGCTCCTTGCGTACCCCCAGTCCTTAGATTCAAAGCCTGAAGCCCAGGGCTGGCCCCCTGCCTGCTGCCCCTCTCCCACATTCCACTTCTTGGCCCCAGACCATCTGCCATGTGGCCATGCCTCCAGTGCCTCCATTCAACCCCCTCTAACTGATTCCTTCCATCCTCTGCGACCAGAGACGCCGCCCACCTCCCCCCCACCACCTCCAGAAGCTCCTGGCTGGGGCCCACTGCCCTCTCCTCTCCCCTCCCCCCATTGCCATGCCTGGGCCATGCCCACCCCCCACCTCCCCACCCCACCCCCCAGTGTCCGTCGTGTGACCTAGTGCACCATGTATTAGCTTCCATGGCCCCCCCCGGCCCCCACCACACCCCTTCCCCCACCCCTTCTCCCTCGGCGACTTCACCTTTTTTTGCCGCGATAAACGCCATCTCAGCATCTGTGTCTAATGTTGTCTTTTTTGCTTGACATCACACACTCCTTCTTAACCCATCCCCTTCCCTCTCCCTCCTCCCCCCACCTCCACCCTCATCCTGAATTCTTTCCCCCTTTCCCCCAGGGCTCTGGGCATCTAGGGGAGGAGGGTGGGGGGACCCCTGAGGATGGGCCCCAGAGGGGGGAGGGGGAGGGGCGGATTGTTCTCTCTGGACTGGGTGAGCACCCAGAGCAAGTGTGTCTGAGGGGAGCCAGGGATCCAGGTTGAGCTCCCGGGGCCTCAGTGTCCAATCAGGAGGATTGACAGACACCACCACCGCCACACACACGCGACACCACAATCCCGGGATGCACATCCCCACACAGCATTGCAAATGCACAACCCCAAGTAGAGTCAGGAGAGCCCAGGGTTAAGGTTTTGGAGTCTGCTGCTAGGTAACCGTGGGACTTTGAGCCTCTGAGCCTCCATTTAACATTTTTGTTTAATGTTATTTCTGTAGTTTATGCTAGGATTCAACATATCATTAGCTTTAAAAAAATTATTGAGCACCTACTACGAGTAAGGCATTGTTCTAGGTGCGGGAGAGAAGGCAATTAGCAAAACAGACTCAAATGTCTGTGCCTTCATGGAGCAGAGATTCTACTGGAATCTGGAGACTCTTCTTTAGCACAGAACCTGGCACATGGGACTAAAAACAATTCAGAGGTTGCAAACCGTTGGCCAGCAGACAGGTCTGCTGCACACATCACCTCGTTTGGCCTGAAGAGCGTTTCGTGTGAATTTGGTGCCAGCATTTAAACCTTGGGAGATTTCGCCTACACATGTGCCCCTTTGGAGAAATCAGATGTGGCCTCTCTGAGTGGTGATTGTCACCTGGCCATAATGGGCTGGAGCAGAGCAGTCACTCCATCATCCAGGGAAGGCAGCCTCAGTCCCTCCCTGACCTGCACTGCTCATGTGTGTCCCGTGCCTGGCCCCTGGATGCATTTGTGTTTGCAACCCCTGTGGTAAATGTTTAATGCTAACATCCTTATATCTTGGAGGTGTCAGAGATGCAGCTGGGCAGGCGATGATGTGCCACGCAGGAGGAAGGATGAAGTTTGAGGCGGAGAGACAAAAAGAGACGGCTTTGGGGGGGGGTGGCCAGAGGCTGTGGTTCCGGTGTGACCAGGGCACCTCGCTTCCTCTCTCTGGGTCTCAGTCTCCACATCTGGAAAACGCCCGACCAAGCTATACTTACCTTCTGGAATATTCCAGAAGGATTCCGAAAGCAAATCGCTCCATCAGTACCTGACACGGGGGAGATGCTCAGCACATGGTGGCCACTGGAGCGTCCCCTCCAGCCGAAAAATAACAATAAAAATGATTCTAAAGAAGAACAGAAACCAAGAGAGGGGACGGGAGGAAAAAGGAGATTGAGGCTAGGACAAAGTAAGAGACAGCGATGGGGATGAAGAGAAGGGAAGACATGGAGAGGAGTCCTCAACTGCTTGGGGTGTGTTTTTTTCATTCATTCACTCATTCATTCATTCATTCAACAGACATCTGTTGAGCACCTACTATGTTCTCAGGCCTGGGGACATGGCAACGACCGTGACAAGTCACCGCTCTCAGGCGTACAGCCTGAGCACCATATCCCCAACTCTTAGCACATAGTAGATGCTCAAAAGCCTCCCATCCCTTATGCCACAGGTACCTCTGGTCCTGGCCTGTGACCTTCCGGGATTACCTGATATTCAGAAATATCACCAAGCCAGGCCCATTTTCAGGAAAAGTAAACGAATTTTCCACCAGGAACCTGGGAACTTTGACGGGTTTGGGGGATCGGAGTCGAGGAGGTGGAGTTAGGTCTCAATTCTGCTGTGTGACTTGGAGAAACTCTCATGACCTCTCCGGTCCAGGAGATGGAAAGGAAAGGAGATGAAGTCAGGATGCAGGTGAGTAATGGGGCACTCCTAACTTCCCCAAGGCTTCAGATCTTCTCGTCTGGTAAGGGAAAGGGAGAAAGGAAGGAAGGGGTGGGGGGCCTCGATGAGAAGAGAGATGAAGAAAGAAGACGGGGGAGTTGCCTGGAGGAGAGAGATGGCCCTAGAGACAGGGCTGGGGTGGGAGGATGGAGGGAGGAGGGGACCTGAGTGGGGATATGGGGGGGGTGTCAGGGGTGGCTCTGAGAGGCCATGGCGAGGTCATTAAGAGTGAACAGAGAAGGCAGAGGTAGACTGGCGGAGAGGGAAAACAAGCACAAGCCGGAAACGGAAATGAGGCAGAAACAGGACAGAGATGGAGATAGGGTTGTCAGATTCAGCAAATAAAAATACGTGTATGTCCAGTGAGATTTAAATTTCAAATTTTAAAAAAGATTAGTTTTCTTAAGCCTAAGTATACCTCATGCCATATTGGGGCCATCCTTCTCCTAAAATATTAGTCGTTGCTTATCTAAAGTTCAAGTGTCACTGGGCATCCTGTATTTTATCTGGCAACCCTAGAGGGCGAAGAACAAAGAGAGATCTGAGCGGCCACAACGAAGCCAGAGCTAGTCAGAGGAGCCAGGTCATCCAGGTCCACTATCTGGAATCCTAAATCCGGCATGCCTAGCTCACTGCCTCTCTCTGCCCCTGGGTCACTGCCTCTCTCTGCCCCTGGGTCTCCCCCTCTCTCTGCCTCACTCTCCCCAGCTCTCTGCCTCTAAGGCCCCCTCTCTGTTTCACAAAGCCTCCCTCTCTTCAAACCCTCTCTCTGATCCCTCCCCTCCTCTTAGTTCTTCAGCCTTCCACTACCCTCAGGAATCTGCCTCAGACATCAAAAGTGGTTAAGTCACCGTCGTCACCACTTCCCAAGTCATCAAGGGGGCTGGTCTTTGGCGGTAAGGCCTGAGGGACAAGTGACAAGAGAGGTGGGGGCTGCATTCGGGGCCACTACTCCTTCCTCGGGCAGGGCTGTTGAAGTTGGGGCTGCGTCTAGGCTTTGGGAAAAGAGAGATTCTGCCAGAAGAATGCTCCAGCAGTGGGCGGGGCCTTGGGGATTCTGGCAAGTCAGGGACCTCCCTCTCCAGCATCCCTTCCATCCTCCTGCCTCCAACTGCCGTGCCTTTCGGAGAAGTTTAGTCGCTAAAGGGTCCTCTCTACCACCACCCCCACTCCAGCATTCTGGGGACGTCTCTGTGTCACTTTCTGGCCCCCTGTCCTTGCCTCTGCTTACGCTCCTCTCTGCCTCAGTTTACCTTCAGTATTTCTCTGGGTGTCTGTCTCACTCAGCATATCTTCCTCCTTTCCATCGTTCTTTTTGTTTGTTTTGTTTTTTGTTTTTTAATCTCATCCCATCGTATCCCTGCAAGGCCTGTCTCTCTCCTAGTTTCTGCTAGAGGGTGAGGTCTCTGTGTGCCTCTCTGACTTTCCCTGTTTCTGCCCGCGTCTGAATCTCTTTCCCCCTGTCTCTGTACCCATTATTATTGCTCAGCAGTAGCAAAAAGAATCCACTCTGGGGACTTCCCTGGCGGTCCAGTGGTTAGGACTCTGCGCTTCCACTGCAGGAGGCACGGGTTCTATTCCTGGTCGGGGAGCTAAGATCCCGCGAGCTGCACAACGCGGCCAACAAAAACAACAACAACAAAAAGAATCCGCTCGGGCCAGTGTAAGCAGAAAGGGACTTTTTAAGGGACCCTGAGCCTGGTAGAAGAAACAGCTTCCAGGGCACTTCCAAATCCAGAAAGGGCCACGCAGGAGCTACTGCTCCCCTCCACGATCAGGAAGCCGGCCACTGGCCCCACAACCGTACCAGCTCGCTGGGATCTGCACTGGCAGGGCCTCGGCCTCGCGGCTGCCTCTCTCCCCATTTACTTTGGTTGGAAAGTCAAGCTTCCCGCGGAGGCATCTGATTGGTGGAACCTAAACCTCCGTCCGGAACCCCACCACATGGCATTCTGGGAAATGTAGTTTTTAGCTTGCCAGCCTCTTCAGTCCCAGGAAAGTGCGGTAGGAGAGTGGAATAGAGAGACACTAAGTGGAAAAGTTGTTGAGGGGGCCCATTGACTCCCCATTATTGCACACACTCTGTCTGTCCATCTCTGTTCCTATGTGCATGTGTTTCTCACATTCAGTCTTTCTGTTTGTCTCTGTCTCTGTTTGTTGTTGTTGTTTTTTGCCTCTTTTTCACCGTCTGGTTTTATTTCAGCCCTTTCTCTGTCCCTTTCTTCATCGCTGGTTTCCCTGCCTCACCCTCACCTCTTTCCCCAGTTCCAGCTCCAGTATTTAAGGGAGTCTCTCTCTTGACCCACATCCCACTGTAAGCTGAAATGGAGGCTCAGAGCTATAGGGAGGGAAGATATGGGTGCCCCTCGGTTCAGCTGTTCAACGGACAAGCCAGGAAGACGACCCAAGCTATGGAATTTCGCAACTGCTTTCTCTGCAGGTGGGAACATCCAGCCCCAACAGGTGGCAATGTGAACTGAAAAAGTTTGGTGAGTTCCCAGCCAGAGCTAGAGTGGCCAAAGGGTTTTGGGAACAGAGCCCAGCCGTCATTCGGCCAGATGTAACTGACAACTCAACCTGCTCTCCCGGGAACTGTGGCGACCTCCACCCTCTCCCCTCTTCACTGTTCTTCTTCTTACCCAATGATCTTAGAACTGCGGGGAAATGGAGCTGCATCCTTCTCAGGAGGTACACAGTCACTTCAAAAACATTTATTAAGCACCTACTATGTTCCAGGCATTGTTCTAGACATTGGGCAACAAAAGACACAACAAATTTCTCTATCCTGAGGGGCTTACACCCTACTGGGGGAAATTGACAATAAGCAGGATAAATAAATTATACAGTACACTAGATGATAATACATGTCATGAAGAAAAATGAGACAGAGACAGGAAATAGAAAGTGCTGGAAGGGAGGGACACTGCAATTTTCAATACGGTGAATGTAAAGGCTTTATGGAAAACGTGACATGTGAGTAAAGACCTGAAGGAGAAGTGGGAGTGGGCATGTAGTTATCTGGGGAAAGAGCATTCCAGGCAGAGGAAACGGCAAGTGCAAAGGCCCTGGGGTGGGATGTATCAATACCTGGAATACGTGTGGGATAGCAGGGAGGCAAGAGTGGCTGGGACAGAGTGAGCAAGGGGAGGGTGGGAGGAAATGAGGTCAGAGGGGAGACAAAGGGGGCCATATTATTTAAGGTCTTGGGGGCCACTGTGAGACTTTGACTCCTCGTGAGAAGGAAACCACAGGAAGGTTCTGACCAGAGGGATGTGAGCTGACTCAGGTTTTAACAGGATCCCTCTGGCCATCATGTGGGAAACAGTCTGTAGGGGATGGGGGCTAAGAGAGTGAAATAAACAGGAGGAGCCCAGTGAGAAGGTGACTGCAGTAGTCCAAGTAGAAGATGATGGTGGCTGGACCAGATGGTGGCTCTGGAGATGGAGAGGAATAGTTGGATACTGATAGAATTTGAAAGTAGCACTGACAACACTTGCTGGTAGCCTGGATGTGAGAAGTGAGAGAAAAAGAAGTCAGGGATGACTCTAAGTCACATAAAGCTCTTAGGACTGGAGTTTGGTTCCAATTAGGATTAGAAATTAAGAATCAGGCTAAGGCTAAGATTAAGGATCAGTAGCAATCATTATCGGTGGAGTTTGGTTTGAGGTTGAAAACAGGATTAAGATTCTGGCAAAGATGACAACCAGCCCTGGTGTATGGGTTATGACCATGGTTGGGGTTAGGATTAAGTATGTAGGATAAGGGTAAAGATGAAGTATAGAGTTAAGACACTGGTTATAGCAAGAATCACAGTCAAAGCTAGGATTATGGCTAAGATTAGGGCTGGGTTTGGATCTAGGACTGAACTGGTCTTAAAGAGAAACTCAGAGACAGAGAGAAGTGATCAGAGAGCAGAGAGAATCGGGGGGAGAACTCAGAGAGACTAGGGGACACAGACCTAGAGACAGTAGGGGACAAAGATCCAGGGAGAGGGAGGACAGAAACAAAGAAGGGGAAATGGAGACCTAGAGAGATGGGAGACAGAGACCAAGATGGAAGCCTAGAGACTAGAGAGGAGTGGACAGAGAACCAGAGAGAAGGGGACAGAGACCTTGAGAGGGAGTGAGTAGAGAACCAGAGACAGGAGGAGACTGAGATCCAGAGAAAGAAGAGAACAATGATGGGGGGGGCAGAGAATCAGAGGGAGGGGGAGATGGGGGAGAAAATAGATACCCAGAAGGGTAGAGGATAGAGACCCAGAGAGAAAGAACCAAAAACAGAGAAATTCAGGGAGGAGTGGTGAGAGGTGGAGCCCAGAAGTCCCCTCCTCACCCTCACCTAAGCCAGCTTCTCCTCCCTTTTTACTTACTGAGGTGTGACCCTCCCCCGCAACACACAAGCACACACACTGCGTGGTTCTGAGTAATAGCTATATGTAGTTCATTTGTTGATTTTAATAGATGAATTGTCATTTTCTCTTTCTTTTCCTTTTTTTCTTTTTAAGTTTTGTATCTTAGAGGCAAGGAAAGGGAGCCTCTCCAATCCTGACCACTCCTCTTTAAAAACAAACAAAAAAACCTTAACCCTTTTCTCTCTTGCTATGGATCTCAGAGATTGGGTAGAACTTTGAGGATGAATGTAGCAGACAAGTGTCCTTTGGTGAGGGGTATCCGCACATCCCCAGATGCCTGCAGCTCTTTTCTCCCCACTGGAAGGTCGATCCCCGAGATGTTTTTGAAAGATCACTTATGGACAAGGGGGTGGGGGTGGGGGTGGGCAGATGTCTGTGAGTAGCATGACCTTCAAGGCCTCTGCCTACACCCCTCCAAGGCCCCGAGATTCATGTGGCTCTAGGAAAGGATGTACCTCGCCCACTCCCCACGGCAGCGCCTTTCCAGGGGCAAATAAAGTCTCCAGGGCCCACACTCATCCAAAATAGGGATTACTCAAGGCCTAGGGCATTGAGGGGGCTGCGGGGGGGGCTTCGGGCACCTAGAACCTAGTGGGCAGGGGACGGTGATAGACCGGGCGGGGAGGAGGCGTGGTGTTCTGTGGGCGGACTTGGGCTGACCCAGACCTGGAATTGACAGGGAAGCGTGGCTTAAGGACTTTAAGTCTGGGATTGGAGGAGCGATTGGGGGCGTGGTCAAAGGGCTGTTGGCGTGGTTAGGGAACGCGGGACTTCGGGGCAAGGGAGGTAGCTGACTTCTTTAGCCCTGGGATTGGAGGGTTGGGGAGGGGGCGTGATTCCGGACCAGTGCCCGGTTCGTACTAGGGTCGGAGAGCGGATGCGGAGAATTAATCTTGT
Organism: Eubalaena glacialis; assembly: GCF_028564815.1. NCBI lineage: Eukaryota > Metazoa > Chordata > Mammalia > Artiodactyla > Balaenidae > Eubalaena > Eubalaena glacialis. Next base: position 60,494,275 of record NC_083733.1, on the reverse strand, counting down.
AACTAGTCCTGGAGTGGAAGATCCAGAAAGTATCGATGTGGCATTTCCGACCGCTCAGGAATACACAGGATGGCAAACATAATAACGTCCAATGGACAGGAAATGAAGCTTAGGGAGTATCCCCCAGCACACACTGCAGAATGACACACCGAATCAAATAGGCTGCCCTTGATGAACCACAGGCTGGGCCCTATGCCTGACACCTGACAAGCACCATCTCCTTGAATAATCACGAGGCCATGTGAAGCAGAAATTGGGATTATCTCCATTTTACAGAAAAGGAGGCACAGAGACGCTAAGTAACTTGCCCAAAGTCGCCCAGCTAGTGAGACATGAGGTTGGAGTTGAAGCCATGCAACCTCCTTCCCAAGCCAATGCTTTGATTTACTAAGACTCAAATACTCCCACGGACCCCAGGAGCAGAGTCAAGGTAACGAGCAACAGATGCACACGATGCACGCCCGGACTGCATGATCCTCCCTCCGCGCCCACGTTGCCAACTGTGAGACCCCAACCAAGCCACCCCCGCCCCAAGCCTGGGGTCCTCACCTAACCCAACAGTGATAGCCTCTGCTTTGCCCAGCTTTCCTGGCAGAGCTGGAGTCAAATAACCGACCAGAGTTTTTAACTGGGCTTGAGACCCCTGGGAAGACCCTGGTTGGATTTTAGGGCATCCTTGACCCCTGAGATTGAGTTAACTTGGAGGGAGTCCTGGCCCAATGGCTAAAACCAGAGACTCCAGGTTTGTCACCCTTCCTTTGTCATTGACTACCTATGTGATCATGGGAAAGGCGGTTATCCTCTCTGGTTCTCATTTTCCCATCTGGATTATGAGGATCACCAAGCACCTTCCCAAGACCTTCCTCCCTGGGTTGTTGTGAACCCTGAGTTACCTGCTTATAAAGCACTCAGAACAAAGCGTGGCACACACTAACTGCTCTGTAGATGCTAGTTATTATAACTAGCTGTGAGTCTCCGTTTACCTGTGTGAGGGGGACGGCGTAGACCAAACCACACCGTCTGCACCTGAGTGTTCCGTGAACCCCCTGAAACCGCACACAAAATTGCACGTGTTTCCATACAGCTTTTCTCAGATTCCCCAATGGTGAGAGAAGCACAGAGAAAGACGGAGACAAACACACGCCCCTTTCTAAGCGAGGGTGAAAGGGACCTCGGATCACATCACTCTCTGCTTACAACCCCCATCCCCACCCCAGTGGCTTCCCATGTGAAGTCCTTGCTACCCACGTGGTCTGCAAAGTCCCACCCCACCGGCCAGCCCACCAGACTGATCTAGAGGGGACCCGGCCTCAGCCTCACTTGCTCTCCTTGACCACCCCCACCCCCACCCCCACCCCCAGCCCTCTCTCTGCTCATCAAATACACCATATTTTGTCTAGTCTCAGGGACCTATTATATTTGCTTTTCCCCTTTTTTCTGACTCAAAAGCACAGGCATGTTGACCCTCCTAACATCTTACCTAAAATAGCCACACACCCGCACCTCACCCCACCCCAGAGTCTCTTTAACAAATACTGTTTTACAGTCTTTATAGCACTTAATGTTATTCATTCATTCGTTCATTTCAACATGTTTTTATTGAGCGTATGTGCCAGGTGCTGTTCTAGGCACAGATGCAGCAGTAAACAAGACAAAGTCCCTGCCTTCATCCAGTTCACATTCGGAACCTCCTAACGATTGGTTTATTTGCTGGTCTGTTTTCCTCCCTCTGCCTCACCCCCAGCTAAAAGGTTGTTTGGTGAGAAGAAGGAGAATTTCTGTCTCCTCTCTAATGGTAGGCGTTTTTAAAAATGTTAAAATGTATCCTAAGCAGGATCTTCACATAGTCTCAAAGTGTTATCCCAGCAATCACTTGGTAATTACAAAGGGGTGAGGGAGGTACACAGCGGTGAGGTCTGGTACACACCAGCTAAACCAAGGGACAGAACTCAGTATTGCCTCCCCCATCACTATTCTGATGTCCTGTGCCCCCCATGTGACATCCATCCTAGCACAGAAGGACGGGACAGCACCTATGCACTATGATTGCCCCAAATGCCTGCATCTAATCATGAGGAAATATCAGACAAACCCAAATTGAAGGGCATTCTACCAAACACCTGACTTTCTTGGGAAAAAAAAAAAAAATCAGTATCACGAAAGAAAAAAAGGTAGGGGATTGTTGTCGATTAAAAGAGACTGAAGAGGGGCTTCCCTGGTGGCGCAGTGGTTAAGAATCCGCCTGCCAATGCAGGGGACACGGGTTTGATCCCTGGTCCAGGAAGATCCCACATGCTGCGGAGCAACTAAGCCCGTGCACCACAACTACTGAAGCCTCCGCGCCTAGAGCCCGGGCTCCCCAACAAGAGAAGCCACCGCAATGAGTAGACCCCGCTCGCCGCAGCTAGACAAAGCCCACAAGAAGCAACGAAGACCCCAACGCAGCCAAAAATAAATAAATAATTAAAAATTTTTTTAAAAGACTGAAGAGATATAACTAAATGCAGCACGGATGCTACACTAGATCCTGGATTTAAAGGGGGAAAAAACACTGCTATAAGATATTATTGGAAGGTTGGAATGATTAGGAAATTTTGAACATGTATATTTGATGATGGTAGTCCGTCTATGTGAAGTTCCCTGAACTGGATCCTTGTGCTGTGGTTGTTTAAGAGAATGCACCTCTTGTTAGGGGGTGTGCACACGCTGAAGCGGGTAAAGGAGTGTCATGATGTCTGGAACTCACTCTCAAAAAAAAAAAAAATCAACCAAAAAAATATATATATAATTACATTATATTATATATAATATTATATGTAAAACTTATTACATATACAATTTACACACACACACTTGTGAGAGAGAGGAAGCAAATGCGGCAAGTGTTAAAAACTGATGCCTCGAGGAATTCCCTGGTGGTCCAGTGGTTAGGACTCCACGCTGTCACTGCCGAGGGCCTGGGTTCAGTCCCTGGTCCCGGAATTAAGATCCCACAAGCCGCGCGGTAAGGCCAAAAAAAAAAAAAAAAAAAAAGTTAAAAAAAAAATTGATGCCTCAGTTTATACTGTATGGGGTTTCATCATACTAGGTTGCAGCTCTTCTGTGAGTTTGAAAATTTTCAAATTAAAAAGTTGAGGGAGGGAGAATGAATCAAGGAGCTTACTCCACAAAGGTAGGCTATGGTTGTGCTTCAGGGCATCTGTATGCAAAGTTGTAGGTGGGGGGTGGATTTTCCTGGGATGGTGGGGTGGCCCTAGCTTTCAGCAGATTCTCGGTGAAGCCTAAGACCCAGGACGGTACCACAGAAAGCAGACAGGAGACTCTCCATATATGGAGGGTATCTCACTGGGGAGCACAGACTTTTGACAATGGTGGTCAAAAGGATCCCCTGAGGGTGTCCACAAATATCTTGGGTGTCCATGAATACTTCAGGGAAGCAGATCCACAGATTGCAAGAAAATTCTGCACTTTCAAATGATATACCAACTCCTGGTCAGTACAAGTACTGTCCCAAGTGCGGGCGTGCAAGATGGCCCAGCAGGAGGCCAGAAGAAAATATTAGAACCTGTTTCTACTGTTCATTTTTATCTGGGTCTTTTTCATTTTAATTGGATTTTTCAGGTGGTGTAAATTTATAATGTACATTAAAACATCAGTACAGGAAGAAATATATATTATATATATATATAAAGTTTGTAAATAAACCTACCTAGTGGTACATTCATGAAAAAAATTTCACTGAATAATTTCACTATTTGCAGCCAAAAATTAACAAAATAAAAAATGAATAAAAGAATGGCCATGTGTCAACAAGAGTGGAAGCTGTGTGATGGGTAGGTGAGGGTGGATGTATTAATCTGCTCAGGTGGCCATAACAAAATACCATAGACTGGGTGGCTTAAAAAACAGAAATATATTTTCTCACAGTTCTGGAGGCTAGAAGTCCAAGATCAAGGTTCCAGCTGATTCAGTTTCTTTCACACGGCCTTTCCTCTGTGCTGGTGGAGAGAGAGGTCGGTTTAGTGTCTCTTCCTCTTATGTGGACATCGAATCCATCAGATGAGGCCCCACTCTAATGAGCTCATTTAACCCTAATCATCTCTCCAAAGGCCCCATCTCCAAATACCACCCCACTGGCGGGCGTAGGGGTGGGAGGGGTGGAGCTGGGGTGGACAGAATTCAGTCCATAACGGTGTGTGTTTGAAATTTTCCATAATAAAAAGTTCTTAAGGAGAACTCTCAATGTGCATCAGAATCACCCAGAGTGCTGGTTAAAAATGCAGATTTTTTTTTATAATTCATCTGATGGCCTTTTATTTTTCTATTATTAGAAAAGTGCTATGAGTTCACTGTACACATTTCAATCAAACCGAAATATAGAATGTGGAACATAAAAGTTCACTAAGAATTCTATTTGTAGACTACCACCATTTGCAGTTACATTAAAAATGGGAATATTTTAAGACTCATCCTCAGAAACATCTGCTTCTCTGGTGTGGGACACAGAAGGCTGTATTTTTAACAAGGTCCCAAGCTCTTTCTTATGGTCCGTGGACCACCATCACCGTACTCCACTCCCAGTCTTGGAGAAACAGTGCCAAGGATTGAGGTCCAGGAATTAGGATGCAACCCAGTCCCGCTGAGAGCAGGAGGTTGGCAGACTCTGGGGGAGGGGGTCTCAGCCTTGCTTCATGGAAACCTCCACTCTTATACCAAACACATCTCAGGCCTCCTAACATTTCATCCACAAATATTCTGGGATGTGTCTTTTAAAAATAAGAGTTTTTTGTTTTTTGGGTTTTTTTTGGCTGCACCATGTGGGCTGTGAGATCTTAGTTCCCCAACCAGGGATCAACCAGGGAGCCACCAGGGATCGAACCCGAGTCCCCTGCATTGGAAGCGCGGAGTCTTAACCACTGGACTGCCAGGGAAGTCCCATAAAATAATGTTTTTTTAAAACAACAAGGTCCTCCTGTATAGCACAGGGAACTATATTCAATGTCCTGTGATAAACCTAATGGAAAAGAAGATGAGAAAGAATGTATATATATATATGTGTGTGTGTATATATATATATATATATATATATATATATATATATATGTAAAACTGAATCACTTTGCTGTACAGTAGAAGTTAACACAACATTGTAAATCAACTATACTTCAATAAAATAAAATTTTTTTTAATTTAAAAATAAAAATAAGGGCTTTTAAAAACATTGCTATAATACAATTATCACACCTGAAATTTTTTTTAGAATAATTTCTACTCTCACTTGATAAAACTAATATGACACCTGGTGTGTTTGAACATAGGAGAGGTCTTTTTACTCTTGTAGTGAAGAGTTTGGGGTTGAATCCATGGTGGAAAACTAAAACAACAACATAAATGACAATTATTCAATCTCATGAAAACAAAATGTTATGTCAGAAAAGAAATATAATCATAGCATATGCTAAGGTTCAGCTGAGGACAGGATTTTACTTAGTCATCATAATATAGACATGAATATTGATCTCATGATCAATTGGGAGGTGATTCTGCAGTGAGGAAGGGGAGAGGAAGTGTGTTTGTGAAGTGGTGTGTATGAAGAATCCTCAATCTTTACCTTCCATAGTGGAAGTCAATTGATAATGTGAAACAGAAAAATAAGAAGTAGCAATTTATTTATTTATTTTTATTTCATATTGGAATATAGATGATTTACAGTGTTGTGTTTGTTTCAGGTGTAAAGCAAAGTGATTTAGTTATACATATTCATATGTCTATTCCTTTTCAGATTCTTTTCCCATATAGGTTATTACAGAATATTGAGTATAGTTCCTTGTGCTATAGAGTAGATCCTTGTTGATTATCTATTTTATATACAGTATATGTTAATCCCAACCTCCTAATTTATCCCTCCCCCCGACCTTTTCCCTTTGGTAACCATAAATTTGTTTTCTTAGTCTGTGAGTCAGTTTCTGTTTTGTAAATAAGTTCATTTCTTTAGATTCCACATATAAGTGATATCATATGACATTTGTCTTTCTCTGTCTTATTTCACTTAGTATGATAATCTCTAGGTTCATCCATGTTGCTGCAAATGGCATTATTTCATTTTTTTATGGCTGAGTAATATTCCATTGTATACGTGTACCACATCTTCTTTATCCATTCATCTGTCGATGGACATTTAGGCTGCTTCCATGTCTTGACTATTGTAAATTGTGCTGCAATGGACTTCAGGGTGCATGTATCTTTTCGAATTATGGTTTTCTCCAGGTATAGGCCCAGGAGTGGGATTGCTGGGTCATATGGTAGTTCTATTTTTAGTTTTTTAAGGAACCTCCATACTGTTCTCCATAGAAGTAGCAATTTAAACATGTTACCTAGAATCCTGAGGGTAAAATACCCAGAGAAACACCTACAAGAGTTCAAAGTGATTTGATAAAAATTAAAATTAAATTAAACAAATAATTGACACAAAATATATTAGGGGTCCTTAAGGTGGAGTGTCCATACGGCCTCTCAGAAGGCTGGGGGTCCTTGAGCCATGGCCTTGTGTTTGTGTAGGTTTTGTTCAAAGAAGAAGGGTGCTGGACTCTGGAAAGTGAAGGGCCCTCTGAGATGAGATAATGGGAGAGGGGTTGGGCAGGGTCATTAGGATTTATAAAGTGCCTGGCATGTGTGCAGGGGGCTGTCATCCCCACAAGAAAGCTCAGGATGCCCCCACCTGCCACATGGGAGGCCAGAGACTGGTATTCCGGCAGAAACAGGGCACATTCAAATTGGGTCATTTGAGGAGTTTGAGAAAGGAGCTATTTACAAAGGTGTGGGCAAGGTATAGGGACATCCCAAAGTATGGTGCAGTGCCCTGGGCCAGGTCAAAGTGGGCACCCCAGGCTGACAGCTGTGAGGAGAGGGAAGGGGACCCAGATCTGGACATAGAGAAGGTTTTGGGAAGGGCATGAACTCTGTGATGTAGTGATGCCTTGACCTCTCTCTCCTCTCAGTTCTTCCCATCTCTTGGGATGGGGTGGGGGTCGAGTGTTGGCTGAATCCTGTTGATGTAATCTGTACAGGTCAGCATCCCGGACAGAAACAGCTGGGAAGAGACGGGCAAAAGTGGATCTGGAGGGACAAACGGGAGCTTCCTACAGCAGGGAACTGAGGGACAGAAACTTATCAGTATGTCAAATTTCCATACGTGATTAAAAGGGAGAACAGTGATAGCTAGGCTGTTGGCTCCTCGGAACCTCTTCCTAGCTGACCCCCCCCATCTCCTCCCAGCCCCTCCTCAGGTGTTCCTCCCCACCATCCCTACTCCACCTTCTAAAATGCTTCCCTCAGGGATGTCTGGAAATAGCAAAGGACCAGAGAATACAAATGACTCATCAACAGAAAAAAAGATAGCTCAGAACACCAGTAGAATCTCTAGGAAAGCTTTTAACCTGGAGAAGTTACGGCCTGGCCATCTTGGTTTTTTTGTTTTTTTTTTAATTTATTTATTTTATTTATTTATTTTTTGGCTGCATTGGGTCTTCGTTGCTGCGCACGGGCTCTCTCCAGCTGCAGCGAGCGGGGGCTACTCCCCACTGCGGTGCGCGGGCCTCTCACTGCGGTGGCCTCTCCCGCTGCCGAGCACGGGCTCCAGGCACGCGGGCTCAGTAGTTGTGGCACATGGGCTCAGTAGCCGTGGCCGGCGGGCTCTGGAGCGCAGGCTCGGTAGCCGTGGCGCACGGGCTTAGTTGCTCCGCGGCATGTGGGATCCTCCCAGGCAAGGGCTCGAACCCATGTCTCCTGCACTGGCAGGCGGATTCCCAACCACTGCGCCACCAGGGAAGCCCCATCTTTTTTTTAAATTGAAATATAGTTGACATACAGTATTATGTTAGTTTCAGGTGTACTACATCATGATTTGACATTTGCATACATTATGAAATGATCACCATGTAAGTCTAGTAACCATTGGTCCCCATATAAAGTTATTACAGTATTATTGACCACGTTCCTTATGCTGTATATTACATCCCCGTGACTTATTTATTATTACAACTGGAAGTTTGTACCTCTTAATCTCCTTCACCTGTTTTGCCGCCACTCACCCCCTGGGCTGGCCATCTTCTTAAAGGGAATATGTTCGGATAATTGGAAAGTTTAACGAAGCTTTTTCTGCATTGGGTAATGGCAGGCTGAAGTATTCACAGCAACCTTCCCACTGAACACAATGGAAATGCTGGAAATTTTTTTTTTAATCTCAAAAACACTGTGGAGAAACAGTTTGACAGTTTCTTATAACACTAAACAGGCCATTACCATATGACCTGGCAATTGCACTATGGGAATTACCCAGAGAAATGAAAATAAATGTTCACACATAAAATTGGTACATGAATATTCACAAGAGCTTTATTCAAAGAGCCAAAAACTGAAAACAATCCAGATGTTTTTCAATAAGTGAATGGTTAAATTGACTATGGTACACCCAAACCATGGACCACAACTCAGCAATAAAAAGAATGAAGTGTTGGCATGTACAACAACTTGGGTGAATTTCCAGAGAATTCTGCTGCATGAAAAAAAGCCAATCCCAAAAGGTTAAGTGCGGTATTATTCTATTTCTGTAACATTCTTGAAATGACAAAAATCATAGAAATGGAGAATAGAATATGTTGCCAGGGTATAAGGAGAGCGTAGGAGCCAGGAAGGAAGTGAGTGTGTCTATAAAAGGGTAACAAAAGTGATGCTTGGGGTGATGGAAATGTTCTGTGTCTTGACTGTGGTGGTACGTAAACAAACCTACATGTTACAAAATTGCATAAAAGTAAACACATACACACACGAGTTCACAGGGCAAAAGCTAAACAAGATCAGTGGATTGTATAAACGTCTACATCCTGGTTGTGGTATTGTATTATTATTTTGTACGATATTATCATTTAGGGAAACTGCGTTAAGAGTACACAGGATCGGGGCTTCCTTGGTGGCGCAGTGGTTAAGAATCCGCCTGCCAATGCAGGGGACACAGGTTCAAGCTCTGGTCCAGGAAAATCCCACATGCTGCAGAGCAACTAAGCCTGCGTGCCACAACTACTGAACCCACGCACCTAGAGCCCGTGTTCCACAACAAGAGAAGCCACCGCAATGAGAAGCCCGCAGGCACCCCAACGAAGAGTAGCCCCTGCTCGCCGAAACTAGAGAAAGCCCGCGCGCAACAACAAAGACCCAATGCAGCCAAAAATAAACAAATAAATTTATTTAAAAAAAAAAAAGAGTATACAGGATCTCTATTCTTTCTTATGACTGGATGTGACTCTACAGTGGTCTCAAAATGAAAAATTTAATTTTCAAAAAACATTGATGAGATGAAAACACAGAGGGGATAAAAGCCTGCAGAGTTTCCAATATAAATGGAGAGGCAAGCATATGATCCAGCAATCCCACTCCTGGGCATATATCCAGAGAAAACCATAATTCAAAAAGATACATGCACCCCAATGTTCATAGCAGCACTATCTACAATAGCCAAGACATGGAAACAACCTAAATGTCCATCAACAGATGAATGGATAAAGAAGATGTGGTACATATATACAATGGAATAGTACTCAGCCATAAAAAAGAATGAAATAATGCCATTTGCAGCAACGTGGATGGGCCTACAGATTATCATACTAAGTGAAGTAAGTCAGACAAAGACAAATATCAAATAATACCACTTATATGTGGAATCTAAAATATGACACAAATGAACTTATCTACGAAACAGAAACAGACTCACAGACATAGAAAACAGACTTGTGGTTGCCAAGGGGGAGGGGAGGGCAGGGGAGGGAAGGTTTGGGAGTTTGGGGTTAGCAGATGCAAACTATTGCATGGCTAACAACAAGGTCCTACTGTATAGCACAGGGAACTATATTCAATATCTATAATAAACCATAATGGAAAAGAATATGAAAAAATATATACACACACACACACACACACACACACACACACATATAACTGAATCACTTTGCTGTATACCAGAAACTAACACAACATTGTAAATCAACTATACTTCAATAAAATAAAATAAACAGAGAGGCAATAAGAATATGCAGAAGGTGTTTTTACCCTAAGAGTGTTTGCTGGGAATACACGGTTGGGTTTCATGTTATGGCCTCCAGGGTCAAGGCCCAGGACCTGGGCAAGGTAGAAAGTGGAAAGGAAGACCTTCCCCACACTAAGCTTCCCCCTCTGAGTGAGGGTAAGCCAGATTACACATGCCCCTGAATGTGCCCTGCATAGGACAAACACAAGGTATAGAAATAAATAAATTAAATTAACGGTAGATTTAACACCAATAATATTAGTGATCACATTAAACATAAGTGGATAAATACTTTAAGTAAAAGACAAAGACTGTCAGGCTGGAAATTTTACGAGAAGGCTCACTGGATGCATCTCAATATATAAAGGATTGAGATTTTCTTTTTTTAAAAACTCTGGATTTTGAAATAATTGTAGGTATGCAGAAAAGTTGAAAAGATAGTGCAGAGAATTCCTATGTATGCTCACCCAGCTTCCCCTAATTTTAACATGTTATATAACTGTGTTAGGTGTATCAAAACTCAGAGATTAACACTGGCACAATACTACTAATGAAATTATAAACTTTATTCAGATTTCACCAGTTTTGCCACTAATGTCCTTTTTCTGTCGCACAGTTCAATCCAGGATACATCATCCTATTTTGTCTTCATCTCTCCTTTGACTCCTCTACCTGTGACAGTTTCTTGGTCTTTCCTTATTTTTCATGACCTTGAACTTTTGAACATTACTGGTCAGGTATTTTGTAGAATGCCCCCCAATGTAGGTTTCTCTGATGTTTTCTCATGATTAGACTGAAGTTATGGTTTGGGATGGGGGGAATATCACAGAGGCAAGGTGCCATTCTCATCTACCATATCATGGGTACGCAATATCAATATAACATCATGGGACATGTTAACCTTGATCACCTGGTTAAGGTGATGTCTGCCAAGTCACTCCACTCTAAAGTTACTATTTTGGGGGACTTCCCTAGTGGCACAGTGGTTAAGACTCCGTGCTCCCAATACAGGGGGCCCAGGTTCGATCCCTGGTCAGGGAACTAGATCCCACATGCATGCTGCAAATAAGAGTTTGCATCCCACAACTAAGAGTTCGCATGCCACAGCTAAGGAGCCTGCCTGCCACAACTAAGACCCAGTGCAACCAAATAAATAAATAAAATAAATATTTTAAAAATAATAAAAAATAAAGTTACTATTTTTCCTCTTTCCACACTCTATTCTTGGAAGTAAGTCTTTTAAAAAAAAAACTGAAATAATAGTCTGACTTAACAAAAAATATATATATTTTAATATAAAGCTTTACCAAAAATCTAGAATGCTGAAAAGCTGTGTTGCAATCACCACTAGAGTTCCCATATACCTCCTCTCCTCCAGTTTCCCCCATTTCCATCCTGGTCTATTTAATTTTGCTCTGTCTGGAAGTTCTGGGTGGTTGCAGTGAATGAGAAAGTGGTTCAAGACAAGGCTGGAGAAAAACTGGGCAACTACTCCTCAGAGTAAGACAGTGTTGTATAAGAGACAGAGCCCTTGGCTGGGGCAGGCCCCCACCCCTGCCCTCCCCAATTCTGCTCTAGTTTTGGTCTCATTCATTTATCCCCCAAAATCTCCCTTTGTGCCCAGCCCCTGTATAGGACAGTGCTGGGGACACAGCTGTGATCAAGACACTCCTGGCCCTGCCCTCATGGGGCTTCCAGTCCTGTGGAGAAGGCAGACCTGTCCCCAGACAGACACGACTCAGAGTGGGCAGAGCTGGGATGGGGGAAGTACTGGGGGCTGCAGGAGCCCAGAGGGGTCATCTGACCCAGCGGGGGGTCTGGGAGGGCTTCTTGGGAGAGGGAATGTTGGAGCTGAGATTTGAAGGAGCAGTAGGTGTTATCGGGTAGAAATGTTTCAAGCAGAGAGAGTAGTATATGCAATGGCCCAGAATGGAGAGGAAGACTAGAGTGTTTTCTAAAGCTCACGGGACTTCCCTGGCGGTCCAGTGGTTGACTCCTTGCTTCCACTGCAGAGGGCGCGCCTTCGATCCCTCGTCGGGAACTAAGATCCTGCAGCGCGGCCAAAACAAAAAGAGCTCAGATATAACCATGGCGTATGAACCTTCCTTGGCTCCCAGTGGCCTTATTAGCACAAAGTCCAAAGTCCTCAGGTTGGTATTCATGCATTCATTCAACAAACATTTGCCTACTCTGTGCTCTCGGATGGTTGAGTGGGAGTTACCAGGCCTTATACTTGGGGACACATCGCTGACTACTGACAAAGCCCAGCCCTTGGTACATCAGAATCACAGGGGTGTGTGTGTGTGTGTGTGTGTGTGTGTGTGTGGTGTGTGTGTGTGTGTGTGTGGTGTGTGTGTGTGTGTGTGTGTATGTGTGCATCCTCCAGGAGGGGATATGTGGGACTGTTCCAGAGCAGCGATGATAGAGTCAGACAGACAGACTTGGGCTCTCCTTGGACTCTGCCATCCTGGACACATTGATCTTCCATCTCTGAGCCTCAGTTTTTTCCGCTGCAAAATGGGCTTAATAGTAGAACCACTGCACAGAGTTTTATTCAAACGCACACATAATCCTAGAGGCCAAGCTTCCTCAGAAGCCACTGTTAGATCTTGAATCAAATCATGTCACTCCTGTGCTCAGAACCCTCCCATGGCTCCCACCTCACTCAGAGCACAAGCCCAAGTCCTTGCAGTAGCCCACGGGGTCCTGTATTACCTCTCACCTCCCTTATCTCTCACCTACTCCCACTCTCCCTCTCAATCTACCCAAGCCACGATGTTCATTGAACACAGCAGTCACGCTCTGACCTCAGGGTCTTTGCACTGGCTGTTCCTTCAGTCTGGGACACTCTTCCCCCGTGTATCTACAAGGGCTCCCTCTCTTACCACCTTTAAGACTCTTCTCAAATGTCACCTTCTCCAAGAGAGCTTCCCTGACCACTCTTTTTTTTTTTTTTTAATTTTTGGCTGCAGCACGCAGCATGCAAGATCTTAGTTCCCCAGCCAAGGATGCAATCTGCACCCCCTGCAGTGGAAGCGCAGAGTCTTAACCACTGGACTGCCAGGGAAGTCCCCCCTGATCACTTTTATCGCCCTACCCCCTTTATTTTTTCTCTATAGCACACAGCCTTACCTGAGATATGATATTTCACTTTTCTCTCTTATTTGTTATCTATATAAAATTTCAGCTCTGTAAAGGCAGGGATTTTTGTATTTTTTGTTCATTGCTGTATCTTTGGCACCTAGAACAGGGCCAGACACATGTTAGGTATTGCGTAAATATTTGCTGAATGAATGAGCAAATATTCCTCTCCTGGGGCCTGCACAGTCTCCTACCCCCTGCCTAGCACTCGTCAATGAATCTTTAGCGAGGGAATAAAACTAAAAATAATGGCTAAAGCTCACTGTGTACCTGTTCTAATGCCTTCACCTGGGTTCTCAGCTGCCATCTTCAAAACAGCCCCAGAGCAGGGGGTCTTCAATGATCTCCCTTTTTGTGAAATGGAGGAAACAGAAGCCCAGAGATGTGACATCACTTGCTAAAAGCCACACCTCCGTAAGTGGCAGTGCCAAGATTTGACCCAGGCCCTCTGGCCACAGCAGCCACACACCCAACCACGTTATTTTCGTTTTCTGCCCCTTGCTTCCATCTCTCTCTGCTGGAACCTGTCCCTTTCCATCCCTGGGAGTGTGAGTGTGCCCCTCTTCTCTCTCTGCAGACCTGGATTTGAGTCTAGGCTAACGGGATAACATCGATGAGAGATGTCACCTCCCTGGGCCTCAGTTTCCTGCTCCGTAAAATGGGGATATTATAACACTACTTGACAGGGTTGTTGCAAGGGTTTCATGAGATCTCACAGGCCAGCACCCAATAAATAGAGACCATGAGGACGATGACCATGACCTCCTTGGTCTCCGGGTGTCTCACTTTCCCCTGGTCTTCATCTCCCCTGTCTTGGTCTCTGCACCAGTGTGTCCCTCGGTCCCTTTGGGAGTCTCTGCCGCCTCTCTATGTGTCTCTCCCCCTCTTTCTCAGGGTTTCTCTCCTCCTGACTCCCCCTAGCTCCTCCCCACCCCTCTCTGGAACCCCCATGAGCTGTTTCTGGAAGACTTGAGGCTGAGAGGAAATTCACTAGTAAACAGGGCAGCTGTGGAGTCTGGGCAGCAGGGAGTGGTGTGGCCTTGCGTGTGGGTGGAGGTTATGATCAAGTAAACACCAGGCTGATGAATTTCTCATCAATATCATCTTTGATTTTCCCTCAGTACACAGCAGCAACCCTGCAGAAGAAGGCTTGTCTGAGGAGGGATGCCCTTCAGTTACTGATCCAATAAAACACCACAGGGTGGGGGGTGAGCGCAGGGGTCGGGGGAGGGTAGTCATGGCCCCAGTAACAGAGTCCTAGAAGAAAACAATTGGGGAAAAAATAAATAATAAAGAAAAAATACTGGGAATTCCCTGGCAGTCCAGTGGTTAGGACTCGGTGCTTCCACTGCAGGGGGCACGGGTTCGATCCCTGGTTGGGGAGCTAAGATCCTGCATGCCCCGAGGTGCAGTCAAAAAAAAAACAAACAAAAAAAAAAAAAAAAAAAAAAAAAACCTCACAAGCGAGAGAATCTGAGAGTCTCCAAACAATAGGTGCGATTGTTAAGAGGATTCTCACACTTCCAGCAGATGCCACAGCTGCAGCGACCAGCACTGACTGGGTCCCCGGGTCCCGCCCTGCTGCACACAGGGGACGCGTGCATGGAAAGCACTTAGTGCAGAGGCCTCCCACACCCATCCTGGTTCCTCCCTCCAGGAGCCTCGTTCTTCCACATGGGACAGAGCCCGGTCTCTTCTGCCTTGGAGTATGTCCATCAGTGACCGACAGGTCCTCCCTGTGAAAACTGTCACTCCAATCCCCCCCATCCTTCCTGGCTTCCCACCTCATTCTGTCCCTACACCTAGGAAGTCCCTGGCTCCCTTGCTTTCCGAGCCCTGGGTTCGAGCTCCAGCCTACCACTCACTGTCTGTACAACCTCGGACAAGACCCTTGGCCTTTCTGAGCCTCCCGTTGCTCATCTGTAAAATGGGGCTATTGCTAAACCCTACTTCACAGGGTCTGGGGAGGAAGCAAGGAAAGCCCCTGAGCATGGTGCCTGCCCAAAGGAGATGCTCAGTAAGTAAGTGCCCTTAAGAATATTGCCTTAATTGTGTCTCAATTTTCATGACTAACATTGAATAATCATACCCCACAGCCAAAATGTGCTATTTGCAAACACAGTTGCAGTCCGTGCCCTGGGGCACGCACCGGTGTCATCCCCTCTTGACAGATGAAAAAACTGGGGTTAGGAGAGGTTAAATAATAAGCCCACAGCCACTCAGTGAGCAGGTGGTAGAGCCTGGCTTGAACTTGGAGCTTATCACTGAACGTTTACCCACGATGCTGCCCACCCCCTAAACTGTGGGGGGGAGTTGTGCTCAAGTCACCCCACTGCCCGACCCGATGATCCCAACATAATAACACAAAGGTCTGATTTGCCTCTTCAGGGAGATGAACAAGCTGAAAACCTCACAGCCTACCCTATGACCACTGGTGTGTTTTCATTAATAGGTTTCCAGAAGGTACTCAGTGTGCCTGTGAATCCGGGGACCTTGGCAAGGAACCATGACTTTAAGAGACTGAAACTTCGATCCTTCCCATCTTGAGGCCTCATTTCCACATCTGTAAAATAAAGTGAGGTGAGCTGGACCAGGTGATCCAGAAGATGCTGTGTATGCATTCATTTATTAGTTCATTCTCTTGATGAGTGTTTATTGAACAGTGTAGGGCAATGGTTAAAGGCAAAGACTGAACTCAGGTAGACCCAGTTTGGAATCCCAGTTCTGCTGTCTGCCAGCTGTGTGACCATAGACGTCACCTAACCTCTCTGAACATCAGTTGCTGCCTTTGCAAATCAGGAATAATACTGGTACTTAACTCGAGAAAGCAATGAGGGGAATTCCCTGGTGGTCCAATGGTTAGGACTCTGCACTTTTACTGCAGGGACCAGGGTTCGAGCCTTTTTTGGGGAACTAAGATTCCCGCAAGCCGTGAAGCGCGGCCATAAATAAATAAATAAATAAAAGCAATGAGGGTTAAATGACAGGAGGCACATAAACGTGGGAACAGCCTTAGCCCTGCCCTTACAGTCCAGAGGGAGAAACAGACCCACCCCCAGTCAATGATGACCCAGAGTGGGCAGGGCTGGGATGGGGTCACCGAGAGAAGGCTGACCCAGCCTGAGGGTCGGGAGGGCTTCCTGGAGGAGGAGACGTTAGAGCTGAGCAGTGAAGAACATTGTAAGCACTCACGACACAGGAATCACCCATGTGAATGATGTATTAATAGTCTGTGGACACTCTTCCTGCTAACATCTCCTGTTCTGCTCGCCTGGCCCTGTGCTGGGTGGTGCTGGGGACACATCAGTGACCGAGACAGCCCTGGTCCTGACCTCCCTGGGCTCACAGATTACCAGTGAGGACAGACATCAAACAAGTCATCATCCAAATCATTACTTCAAAAGGAAATTACAGAAAGCTAGCAGGTCACACCGCAAGAAGACCTTTCCTCTGACATTCACAAATTCCTCCCTTTGTCATCTCCCAACCTTGAGCCCATCCACAGAGAGAATACATTCACTCTACAAGCATGTATTAAGCTCTTTCTGAAGGCAAGACACAGTGTCCGCCAAAAGGGAGCCCTCAACAGACTTTGTTCAGACTTTGCTCCCTGACTAGATGGAAACAATGTGAGCTGATGGGCACAGCCTCACTGCCTCTATTCAATCAACAGCAACCAGAGGAGCATCCTAAAACACATTTCTCATATGTCCCTCCCCTGCTTATACCCTTCAGTGGCTTCCTATTGCTCTGAAGGCAAAGACCAATGGGCTGATCTTGGCCTATATCACGGGCTCTTAACCGGGTGCGACCTGACACCCACTTTATCTAACACTTTAAGATGCCCCTTTAGTATTCTGAAGTTAAACTCAGAGGTAATAGAGCCCACCAACACACAAATTTTATTTTCTGAAATTAATATCATGTCCTAACTGAACTACAAAGGAAAAATAAAAAGGCAACAACTTATAATCAACTAATCATCTATTTTGGTGTAGAAATGCTCAGGCATGGCTGCTCTAAAAAGCATCTCATCAGGCAGATACTAGCATCTCCGTGTAGACTCACCATGAATGAGATAGGAATAAACTGTGTTGTTTAGACAATCACCACAATCAGCATTGCCTGGGGTGATGTGGCTTCTAGAAAGAGTGAGCAACTCCGGATCAAGTTCCCAACAAAATCAAGAATAGGCAGGCTGTGATGGACACAGTCTTTGCATTTCAGGAAAGGTCAGTGTTTCTTAAAATATTGCAAAAGCACTTAGTGTTTATACGTAAAACATAGCTGAGCTCTAGACTCAGACCATCAGTAAGTGGGATTTTCTACCCACATGGTGTCCAGTGGGACATTGGAAAGTTAAGTGTGTCCAGGACAGATCTTGGTCATATGGATGGTTGAGACATCTGGCATCCCTGGTCCCTGTCTGTTACATCTCATCACACGTCACGTCATCACACCTCCAATCACTGTGGCAAACCCAAAACACCCCCCTCATTTCCAAAACATCTCCTGAGGGAGGTCACAGTCTGATGGCATACACCCCCTGCACACTGGGCTGGCCTCATCTTGGGACCCTCACTCCGTTCTGGCTACCCCTGCCCCCTAGCTGTTCCCAGACTTCAGGCTTCCATAGCTTGTGTTCCTTTTCCTGGAAGATTTTCCTGTGTGGTCTCAGCTTCCAGGCCACCTCTCCCAGACCGGCCTACGTAATCGGGTCTTTATGATCTATTGTTTTCTCATTTGCTGGCTGTTTCCCTACTGGACTGGTTGTTCATGAAACAGGTACAAGATAGCTGTGGTCACTGCTGAGTTTCCAGAGCCCAATGCAAGGGGCCTCAATGATTATGTTGAGTGGTCATGGGACCAACTGGGGACCACAGGTGGAGGAAGAAATCCTGGAGGTGGCATGGGCAGGAGGCAGGGCTTTTACTGGGTCCGGAAGGTCAGGAAGGATCTGGGACAATGTACCAGGCCAAGGGGGAAGGGTGGGCATTCCAAGGGATTCTGCGCCATGCCGAGGTCCTCTGCTGCTTCTCAGATCAATCCCCAGTGTCTCTGGGGCCAGACCCGGGTGCAAATCCCAAATCTGCCATTTCCCTGCTGTGTGACCTTGAGTAATTTCCTTAACCTCTCTGAGCATAATATCCTTCTTTATAAGATGAAAATGATGGTGCCCACCTCCTTGAGTGATTATGGGGTTCAAAGAGATCATTTTTATAAAACATTGAACACCGTAGTGTGCACTCAGTAGATATTTGGTGAATAAGTGGCTCCTAGTTCCAGATGTGATGAAAAATGAGGTTTTAATCCAAAAGAGGTACGAAAGCATTTGCTTTGGAGTCATATGGCCCTGGGTTAGAGCCTCAGCTCTGCCACTTGCGTGTTATATGACTCTGGGCCATTGAGTTTTCCTCTCTGAGCTTTAGTGACTTGTCTATAAAATGAGATCAGAACTGTGTTACCCACGTGGAGTTGTTGTGAAAATTAGATCCAATTATGAAGGTAACTGCGCAGCACAACGTCTGGCTCATAGTAAGGGGCTGTTGTTATGATGAGGAATGGCTCTGGAGTACATGGAGGCAGCAGACTCCCAGCCTTGGAGTAAGGGAGGATGGGGGTTGGGGGAATTTTCAGATATGCAGCTTTATTGAATGGATAGGGAAACTGAGGCCCAGGGAGAAGGGTCTTTCCAGAGGTCACAGAGCACCTTGCAGGCCCAGCAAGGACCAGCAACAAGGGAAATGACCCCCTTCCAGATCTCCATGGGGAATTAAAGTCAGAAGGGATCAAGGGTAAGGAGTGGGCCCTTTAAATCCTAAGCTCCACCTTTGCTTAGAAGGGTCTTTGGGGAGTATAAAAGGGGGTGCAGTTCCTCTCTGCTCCAGAAAACCACCTGCTGCTCCTGTCCCCGGGCCTGCAGCCCACCTCTCTCCAGCTGCCCACCACCTCCACCTCCACCTGGATGCCATGCAGCTGCCACCCTTCGACATGTGGAAGGACTACTTCAACCTGAGCCAGGTGGTGTTGGCACTGATCCAGAGTCGGGGGCAAGGGCCGGAGGCCCAAGGGACCGGGGAGCCGAGACCTGGGCCCCAGCTGGAGCAGGATCAGGGGCAGGGAGGGCGGGGGGCCAGTGGGGGGCTGGCCACCCTGTGCAACTTTTGCAAACACAACGGGGAGTCTCGCCACGTGTACTCCTCGCACCAGCTGAAGACACCAGAGGGCGTGGTGGTGTGTCCCATCCTGCGGCACTACGTGTGTCCCCTGTGCGGGGCCACGGGGGACCAGGCCCACACACTCAAGTACTGCCCGCTCAACGGAGGCCAGCAGTCTCTCTACCGCCGCAGCGGGCGCAATTCGGCCGGCCGCAAGGTCAAGCGCTGAGGACCATCAGGTGCCCAACCCCTGCACCCCCCAGCCCTCCTGGTTCAATCCTCCCGAGTCCCTGGACTCCCCCACTTCCCCGGACTCACCCAGCCCTCTGGAATGTCTGACCCCCAGAACTCCATCCCTGCTGAATCCTGAAACAACGGAGGCTATGGGGAGCCAGGCCAGCCCTGCCCTTTGGAAGTCTCAGCCCTTGGGGTTCTGTCCTGGGGGTGTCTGTGGACTCTTGGTGCAGCAGGACCCCTGCCCCTTGGACCACACAGCCCTGTGGCTCCTTCTGGGTCACGGTTCATGGATCTTTAATTCTTCTGGGACACTAGCCCTGCCCCTTTGACTTCTCAGCCCTCAGGGTTCCATTCCTTGTGGAATTCTTGGACTCTTGGACCTACAGGAGCCCACTGTGCTCTGTCAGGCCAACCCTCAGAATTTGGAGAGCTGTAATCAGGCTGGCTTGGACCTTCCAGCCCAAGAACTTCAAGATGGGATTCTGACTTAAACCAGCCTTCTCTGTCTCCTTCAGCCGCCGGCAGACCCACCGTTTCATCATGGACGGCGCCGGATGGGTCCTTCCCTGCTCTCAGCAGCCCATCCATCAGGAGCTGGGGGAAGGACGGGGCACGCCTGAGGGGCACCATGTCTTCGCAGGCTTATCTGGGGCTGGAGAGCCTTGGGGTAAGCCGATACCCTTGAACTTCCCCTGGTTGTTCTTCCCATTTTCTTTCCGTTTCACGGCACTGGTGTCCGCCATGGCAAATCACCGATGGGTCCTTTCCCCAGCGAGAGGGCGTCTCTCCGCCATCTCCCAACTGCCCCCAAATCACCATAGTTTGTAAAGTTCCTTTTGTTTTCCTCCCATTTTTTCATCCTCCAACAGTTAAGTCAACGAAGCTCCCACAGGAAAGGGGTGTGGATGCCCGGATGGGAATGGCAACCGCCTAGATTTTATTTTAGGGGCAAAGAGAAGCCCCAGTCAGATTTTAAGTTGTTCGCTTTTTGGCTCAGGGCTGGGCCCGGGTGTTGAGCTCTAGTAAATAAAAAGCGTTTCTGGTTGTCTTTGAAATCGCTATGTCTGTTTCCTGCGAGGCTGGGGGAGGGAGGGTGGGAGGATCCGAATTTGGCCCAAAACGTGGGAAGCGGGAGGCAGAGCAGGAAGGAGACCTGGGTCCCTTCCACGAATGTGACCCCCTTACATCCTCTGATACAGGTCACCTATGGACTGGTCCCCAAGTCCCAGCCTCCACCTTGACCCCAGATTCCCTTTCCCTGTCCTTCCCAGGGCTCTGTCCAGGGTCCCCTCCCAGCCTGCTAGAGCCCAGGTCTTCCAGGACCGACTTTATGGTTGTCCTTAAACTTCAGGCTCCCAGACTCCATTGTAGAGGTGACAAAAAGTATGGTCCCCACCTCGGGGAAACGCACATACGCACAAAATGTTGCATATAAAATCAGGGCTTCGAGGCTTCCCTGGTAGCGCAGTGGTTGAGAATCCGCCTGCCAATGCAGGGGACACGGGTTCGCGCCCTGGTCTGGGAAGATCCCACATGCCGCGGAGCAACTAGGCCCGTGAGCCACAATTACTGAGCCTGCGCGTCTGGGGCCCGTGCTCCGCAACAAGAGCGGCCGCGATAGTGAGAGGCCCGCGCGCCGCGATGAAGAGAGGCCCCCGCTTGCCGCAACTAGAGAAAGCCCTTGCACAGAAACGAAGACCCAACACAGCCAAAAATAAATTAATTAATTAATTAATAAAAAAAAAAAATCAGGGCTTCTTTTATTCCATTGTTCCACACATATTTACTGAGCTCCTACTTTGTGCCAGGCACTGTTCTGGGTATTGGCAGGTACAGCGATGAGCAAAGCAGACAAGACTCCTGCCCTCATGGAGCTGACATTCTAGTGGGGATGGGGGTGCAGTGACAATCAAGCGATAAATATATAATATGTCAGGTGGGTGATAAGTGCTGTGAAGGAAAAGGAGTCAGAGTAAAGGGATGGAGAGTGAAGGAGAGGCTGTTTTACGTGGGGGTGTGGTCAGGGGAGGTCTTGCTGTGGAGGTGACACTTGAGCAGAGTCCAAATAAATGGAGGAAACCAGGAGAAGGGCATTCCAGGCAGAGATGACAGTGAGTTCAAAGGCCCTAAGGTGGGATCGAATCTGGTGTGTTTGCAGAACAAGCAGGAGGCCGGCTGAGTAAGAGATAAGATCAGAGAGGCAAAAGGCGTAGGCAGAGAGTTCCGAATCTTGCAGACCTTGGTGAGAATTTGACCTTCATTGTGCATTTTCAGACTCTGAAATCTTTAAGAGTGAGCGGGCTCCACTCTCACATACAGCAGTCACAGAGAAAAAAACAGAGACTCCCGTTAAGGACCTCTGCTCACAGGTCCTTTTCCAAAAACGCAGCTCTGCCCTTAACAGAGATCCCCAAGGCCCCCAAACAATAGCCAAAAGGGATGCCCTAAGCCCGGAGCTGTGGTGTGCGCATGCGGCAGGTTGAGCCCTGGAGAAAGTGGGGGCTTCATCGGGCAGGAAGCTGATGGCCTCTCACATGTGATGACGGAGAAGAGCTTAATAGTTTAATAAAGGGACGGACTCTGGTAAGGCGTGTGCAGCAGTTATGGAAAGCAACAAGGGGTGGTATACTCAGGCCTGGGGTGGGAGGGAGAATTACGACGGGTGACGGGGTGCATTTTACACTGGAGAAGTGAGGGGGAAGATGCTGAGGTCAGTCTGGGATAGAGGATATGAAGTGCCTGGGGACGTCCAAGGTGAAAGCGTCCAGGAGGCTGCCGGACACCTGATCTGGGGCTCCGAGGAGAAGACAGAGAATTAGTGATCAAGTTTTGTTTTTGTTTTTTAATGAATTAACTTTTTAGTGAATTTTCATTTACTTAGCAGATAATTAAGGGGCAGCGTAGCTCTGACAAGAGCTGAGGACACTTAAGGAGCTGCAGTAATAATGTACCCTGACCTTGATCTCCTCCGGCACCTGCAGAGCTCCACACACCTTTGCCGATGGCTCCCTACTTGCAGCCTCCTGCAGAGCTCCAGGCCAGATTTAGACCCAACTCCCCCCTCAGCCCAGACTCTCATGGAGCCACAGCATCGTGGATGCCTCCCCTGGATGCCCAGTGTATTCATTTCCAAGGGCCACCATAACAAAGGACCATAAACTGGGTGGCTTAAACACCAGAAATGCATTCTCTCACTATTCTGGAGGCTAGAAATCTGAAATCAAGCTGTTGGCAGTGCCACACTCTCTCCAAAGGCTCTAGGGGAGGATCCTTGCCTCTTCCAGCTTCTGGTGGCCCCGGGTGGTCCTCGGCTTGTGGCAGCATCACTCCCATCTCTGCCTCTGTCTTCACAGAGCTGTCCTCTTCCCTCTGTACGTCTTTCTCCTCTTCTTATAAGGACACCAGTCATGTCAGCTGAAGGACCTACCCTACTCCAGTATGACCTCATCTTAAGTAATTACATCTGCAATGACCCTATTTCCAAATAAGGTCACATTCTGAAGTAGTAGGGGTTAGGACTTCAATATTATTTATTTTGGGGGAGTTGGGGACACACTTCAACCCATAACACCCATTGAGAACCTTACACTCACCATGTCCATCCTAACTGACCCCATCTCCCCAACTGGAACCTGAGCTGGAGAACTGGGTGTCACCTCCCTTTCCCTCCCCAACCTGACAGTCACTGCACTCTGTACATTATGCCTCTCAAATGTCTTCCAATTCATTTTCACCCTTCCCACCATCCCTGCCCTGGTCCAGTCTCTCCCACCCTGTCCTTGCTCAGCCCCTGACTTCTCCCTTGACTCTGGCTCATAGTCTTGCCCCCTCCCATCCACCCTCCACACAACAGCGGGGGTTCTTTCTAAAGCACACATCACACCCTGCCCATCCTCACTCATTCAAGCTCCTTAACGTTGCCCATAAGGCCCGGCACGGGCTGCCTCTGCTTCCTGGACCCTGACCCTTCATGGAGCACATGGTGGGCGATCATCTAAACCCAGCCCTGGTGGAAGTCAGCTTGCCACCCACTCTGTACCTGCTCCCACTCAGAAAAATATGAACAGAGAAAAACACACAATCAGGGGGACTCATCACTCTTTTATATCCAATTACCTCAAGTGATTGGTTCTATTTGTCTACAATTCCCTGGCCATTCATTCACTGTTTCATGCTTTCTCCTCTCTCTCCCCTATCCTCAGCACCTCCTTCTCACCCTGACCTTGCTTCCTACTCTACTGAGACAACAGAAGGAACCAGGAGACAACATTCACATGCTCCTGACACTACATCACCACCTGCCTGCCTCCATGCCCTCCCCGTTTACTGTGGCTGAACAGCCCATGCCCCTTAGACCACCCCCTACTTGTGCCTTGAGTCCCACCCACCGTGCCCACTCAAGGACACGGCTCCAGCAATTCTCCCCTCTCTCCTCTGCAGCATCAATCTTCCCCCTTCTGGATCATCCCTTTGGACACACAAACATACTGTGACATCTCCCATCTTAAATAAACCTCTGGAGATCCCGTGGGGAGATACCACCCCACTTCTGTGCTAGAAAGGATCATCTACACTGGCAATCTCTAAACCCTCTCCTGAACCCACCCAATCAAGCTACTGCCCCCACCACACCACCAAAATTGCCCCTTCCAGGATTACTGATGAATTCCTTATCACTAGCCCCAGTGGTCAGTTCTCAGTCCTCATTGGACTTGACTTCTAGGCAGCGTTTGGCATCATTAACCCTTCCCTCCTCCTTGATTTGCACTTCTCACTGGGCCTCCAGCACAGCAGACAGCGCTGGTTCTCCTTTCACTCTCTGACTGCTCCTCCTCAGTCTCTACATCGGAGTGTCTAGCCTCAAGGCCATGGACTTTTTTTTTTTTTAATGTGTACAATGTTTAAAGTCTTTATTGAATTTGTTACAATACGGCTTCTGTTTTTTTTGTTGTTGTTTCTTTTGTTTGTTTGTTTTTTTGGCTGCTTTGGGTCTTCGTTGCTGCACGTGGGCTTTCTCTAGTTGCGGGGAGCGGGGGCTACTCCTCGTTGTGGTGTGCGCGCTTCTCATTGCGGTGGCTTCTCTTTGTTGCCGAGCACGGGCTCTAGGCGCGCGGGCTTCAGTAGTTGCGGCACGCAGGCTCAGTGGTCGTGGCTCACAGGCTCTAGAGCACAGGCTCAGTAGTTGTGGCACACGGGCTTAGTTGCTCCGCGGCACGTGGGATCTTCCCGGACCAGGGCTCGAACCCGTGTCCTCTGTATTGGCAGGCGGATTCTTAACCACTGCATCACCAGGGAAATTCACTTCTTTTCTATCTACACTTGCTCCCCTGCCAACCTCTCCCAGTCTTAAATGTCATTATTCACTGACAATTACTAAATTCATATTTTAAGACTGAAACCTCTCCCCTGAAGCTCAGACTCAAATATTCAGCTGCCTACCTGATCTTTGTACTTGGGCAAACTTGAACTCCTGATCCTCTTACAGCCCTTTGCCCGTCTTTGCTTCTGGCAGCTCCATTCTTCTGTTACTCAGGCCAAAGTCACTGGAGTCATCTTCAACTCCTCTTTCTCTCACTTCCTCTACCCAATTCCACTTCACCTCACCTCAGCAGCTACCACCCTAGTTGAAGCCACCACCACGACCTCTCACCTGAGCCACTGTAGTCACCTCCTCACTGGGCCCCAGATTCCACTCTCGCTCCCTAAAGTCAGTTTCTGCTACCGTTAACACCAGAGTCAGGGACTTCCCTGGTGGCACAGCAGTTAAGAATCCGCCTGCCAACGCAGGGCACATGGGTTTGAGCCCTGGTCCCGGGAAGCTCCCACATGCTGCGGAGCAACTAAGCCTGTGTACCACAACTACTGAGCCCGCGTACCTAGAGCCCACACACCTAGAGCCCGTGCTCCGCAACAAGAGAAGCCACTGCAACGAGAAGCCCCTGCACCTCAACTAAGAGTAGCCGCCGCTCACCACAACTAGAGAAAGCCCGCATGCAGCAACGAAGACCCAACGCAGCCAAAAATGAATAAATAAATTTACTTTAAAAAATAATAAAAAAATAAATTACACACACACACCCCATACTCCCCAACCCTTTTGCCTCCTTCCATTTATTTCACGGTACTTATCACCTTTTCACTTATATATCTTATTAATTTTGCTAAATGTCTCACTCTCCCAAATACAAAGTGAGCTCCATTGAGGGTACAGATTTTTGTCTTCTATATTCACTGCACCTAGAATTGCGTAGGCGCTCAATAAAGATTTGTTTGAATGATGAATGAAGCACTGTTTGTGGAATGACCTTGAGAACTCCAGCAGGATGCTAAGCTACAAATTTCTCAGTGTAGACGTAACTCCATCATCCTGCCTTCCAGCTAGAACCCGTGTTCTAGGTTCATTCCTGCCTCCATGCATTTGCTTAAAGTTATGCCTGTGCCAGGATCACCCCTTACCAGCCAAGAAGCTCTCCCTCTGATCTCCCTCCCCGCGTGCCAGCCGTGACGTGTGTGGACACGGGTCCCGCCAGGTAGGGTTGGAAGGTAGATTAGTTGCTATGGTTACTGCACCCGCCTGGGGCGGAATACCCCCAGGGTGCCCCGCCCCTACGGGTAGTGGTTAGCAGACCCCGAGCAGCCCCGCGCAGGGGCGGGTATAAGGGGCTGCAAACCCAGTTTTGTTACGCTCCCCACCCACGCAGTTGTCATGGAAACGAACCGCTTCCCTCCAGCACCGTCTCCCTCCCCTTCCTCTAAGAGAGACACAGGCATAGTTAGAGGGCTGGGTGGGCTGGAAGACGGTCCGAAAGGCTAGGAAGCCATTCGGTCCCATCACTCTCCAAGGTCTCTCCCTCATCCTCCAAGGATTGCTACGCCTGCGCAGAGACGGAGTCCGAGTACCAAAGCTAGCTGGGAGAGAAAGGCGCGCATGCGTGCGAGGGTTTTGAGCGTGCGCTCTTGTGGCATCAGGGAGCTAGGGAAAAGAGCGCTGCGCTAACCTTGCGCCTGCGCAACTGCGGCCCGCTTACGGAGGCCGGTGGAGGGCAATTCTGCGCTTGCGCTCTGGCGGGAGGCGTGAAACCCAAGAGGTTCGAGCGCTGGGGGACCGTCTGGCGCTAGGTGCGCCTGCGCCTTGGCTCGTGGGGTGGCCGGGGGCGGGGCCCAGAAGGGGAGGGAGAAAGCCGGCAGGGGGAGGGAAGAGGCCGCAGAAGCCCGATTCTTGACCGACGGGCAGGCGGGGGCTGCGGCGGCGCCGGTGAGTGACCCGCGGCCCAACTCGGTCCCCACCCTCCGCGACCCTCACTCTTCCCGGAGTCTCCCGTAGCCCCCGTTGGCCCCTCCTAATCCCGACCCTCATAACCCTCAGGGCTCCCCTTGATTCGTGGCAATCCCCAAAGCCCCCACATTCCCCGCAGACCCTAATGCCTAGTATTTTATTCTCCTAGTTTCTCCACTGTCCTAGGAGCCCCCAATTCACCATTATTTCTGGACTGCTCCTCTAAGGACCACTTCTCTTATTGGTCTTACAGACGTCCCATTGCCCCGGAACCCCCAGAGCGCTCCTCTGCTCCAGATCCCCCCCTTCCTGCTGCATCTCCTCTTCAACATCTCCTTATCCCCATCACCCTCGTGCTTCTTTGACCCCCGAGATACCCCCATTCTCCTTCCATTTCCCATCCTCCTATGCCCCCAATTCTCCTCTAACTCCCGCAGACACCCCCTCTTACGCTTTTCCTCATTTCCCTCCACTCTTCCATACCCTTACCCAATTAACATCAACTCCATGGCCTGGCACTTTGCGCCGCGCCGGGCACAAGATGAGCGCTCAGCCGGTGTCATCTATTATTAGGCACTCTGACGGACCCCAGCTGCCCGTCGCCTCCGTCCGCCCTCCGCCCCCACCCCTATCCCCGGGGACATAGGAGACGATATCGGGGCGGCCGGGGTGGGGTGGGCGGCGCGGGGCCGCTGAACCCCTGCCAGCGCCGTGCGCCCTGTGCCCGCAGCGCCGGCGCCCCCCATGCGCCAGGCGGCCGGACGGCGGCGTCGGGGGGCGCCATGGCCTCGGCGGCGGCGGGCGAAGCGGAAGAGACCACCCGGCTGCGCAAGCCGCGCTTCTCGTTCGAAGAGAACCAGATCCTGATCCGTGAGGTGCGCGCCCACTACCCGCAGCTCTACGGCGCTCAGAGCCGTCGGGTGAGCGTGGCCGAGCGGCGGCGTGTGTGGGACGGCATCGCCGCCAAGATCAACGGCATCACCAGCTGGAAGCGCACTGGCCAGGAGGTGCAGAAGCGCTGGAACGACTTCAAGCGCCGCACCAAGGAGAAGCTGGCGCGCGTGCCGCACTCCACACAGGGCACCGGGCCTGCCGCCGAGGACGCCTTCTCCGCCGAGGAGGAGACCATTTTTGCCATCCTGGGGCCGGGTGTGGCGGGGCCAGGAGCTGGTGCAGGGGCAGAGCAGCCCTCCGCGGCCGCCTCTTCACAGCCACCGGCTCCAAGCGCCTGCACCCAACGCTGTGTGCTGTCTGAGGACCGCAGGGAGGACCGACGGGCAGGTGAGTTCCTTCAGCATCACCTTAGCAAAAGCAAAAAGAAATTTTACTTTGTGCCTGGCGCCGTTCCAAGCCCTTTATATGGTTCATCAGATCCTCACTATAGCTGTGGGAAGGGGGGTACTGTTATAATCCCCATTTTACACCTGTGGAGACTGAGGCTCAGAAAAGTGTAGTGATGGTCAGAGTCGGGAATGGAACCCAGACCTAGGAGGCTTTGCTCCAGAGTCCACACATGGGATCATCAGCTCACCCATGATTTCATTAAACTCTAGTGTAGGGGGAGTGGCTCTGAAGGCAGATAGTCTGGGCTCCAGTTACAACTTTGCCACTCAACTGTGTCATTTGGGATAAGTTATTGCACATCAGTTTCTGCATCTGTAAAATGGGGATAAAAAATAGTCCCCACCTCAAAGGGTTGCTGGGAAGATTAAATGAGTTAATATGTATAATTTGCTTGGTACATTACCTCCTTGCTAGCTATTGATATAATTACCAGTGCTGTGAAGCACGAACTGTTTCACCATTTTATAAATCAAAGACTCAGGGAGGTTTGGAAATTTTTCCAAGGTCATGCCCTGAGTAGAGGAGCTGGGGAGAGTGGAGTACAAAACTTCCCACTCAGCCTTGACTCTGGATGATAATTTCTTCTACAGCTATTCCCCAGGCAACTGCCCCGAGCTGGACAGTGTTGGGGACAGAGATGTGACTGAGACATTCTCAGGCCTGCCCTTCTGGGGCTCACAGACCACTGGGGGAGACAGACCCATGCATAGACAGTGATGACTCAAAGCAGGCAGGGCTGGGCTGTGAGAGTCCCTAGGGGACATCTGATCCAGACTGGGAAGTCAAGGAGGGCTTCCTGGAGGAGGAGCCATCAGAGCCGAGATGCAAAGAGTGAGGATGAAGAAGAGATGTGAAAGTGTTCCTGGAGAACAGCATGTACAGTGACTTGGAGGCAAGAAAGCTTTGCCAGTTTAGGAAACTGAGAGATGCTGCCCAGTTAGGGGAGGGGAGGAAGGGAGAGTGGAAAGATTAAAGAAAGGACATGTTTTGAGATGAGATCAGAGAGATCAGCAAAGGCCAAACCTTGCAGGGCCTTTAGGCTGAGGTAAGGAGTTCAATTTTATCCTAAGTACTATGGGGAGCCATACAAGGGTTTAGAGAAAGAGGGGGCACATGATCCAATAAGGCAGCTCAGAATCATGTAATTTCCGAGAGGTTCATTCACCCACCCAAGGTCACACAGCAAGTAAGTAAGTAGAAGGGTTTGAACTTGAATATAGGTTGTGTCCAACTCACTGTCCATGCACTTAACCACTGGCTAGATGGCCTGATATATACCATATATATACATACATATATATGTAAATATGTAAGTAGTTTACATATATATAAACAATTAATATTGACTACGAGTTAATGGGTGTGCCAGAATTGGATCACATGTGGTTTAAAATAAAGGTCAGGACTTTGGATTTTATCTTGAGGGCATTTGGGAGGCATGAAAGTGTCTTAAGCCAGAGAAAGACACAATCACTCGGGACCCTTGTACTCAATATGAATCAAACCTCAGTGTTTCTACCTGTGAAATGGCCCCATTGAACCAGCGCAGAGATGGCAAACTTATTACTTCAAAAGCTGTACAACCCTTTATTCATTCATTCAACAGATACTTATTGAGCGCGTATTCTGAGGCAGACACCATGGTAGGTGCTGGGAATACTCTGAAGAAAGACAATTTTCCTTCCCTTATGGAGCTGACATTCTAGTTACCGGAGACAGACCACAAACAAGTAATCCCCCAAAACAGATTATACAAAGAGGTGATAAGAACTAAAAGAAGTAAAACAAAGCATGTTAAGAGGATAGTGAGTAATGGAAAGGGGGCCTCTGTAGAGAGTGGAAATTTGAGCAGAGGACCTGACTAGAGAGACTGAGCCAAGTAGCTGTCTGGGGGAAGAGTACTGCAGCTGGAGGAAACAGCAGGTGCAAAGGCCCTGAGGCAGGTATGTGCTTAAAGTGTCCTTGATTAGAATCTCACACAGAGATTACCCACTGTGTAAAACTCTTAAAAGAGGAACTGCTCTGATTGAAGGACAGGAACAGGGCCTGGGGCAGCCTGAGGCATCTTTGTTGACACTGGAAGGAGAGATAAGAACCATTTATCTTGTGACCTAATATTTGAATGAAGGAACAGTAACAACCACATTGAGACTTTATTATGTGCCAGGTACTGGCCTATGCCCTGTGCCCATGGTAATTCAATTAATGCCTGTAACGGCCCTCAGGGAGATACTCCGTTACAGGGTTACTTGGTCCTATGTTCACACACATCCATTTACAGGTAGGGAAACTGAGGCCCAAAGGTTGCAAATAATTATGATTTTAACTCTCACAGTGGTCCTTACATGACGCCTGTGAGCCCTGTGGGCATGAAGCCTGGGCCCCTTTTCTGTTCTTTTTACTTGGTAGACTAGAAAAGTCATATATATTTCCAAGTGGCTGGAATTCTCATGCCCTTTATGAAGAAGACTCGCCACCGTCAAGCCCACAGCCCCAGCGCAAGGAATGGTTAAAAGCATAGGCTCCAGAACCTGCCTGGGTTCAAAGTCCTCTTCTCCCATTCACCAGCTCTGTGACACCTCTTTGGGCCTCAAGTCACCTCATCTGTAAAATGGGCTAATACTGATAGCACCTACCCCAAAGACTGGCTCGGAGGACTGGGTGAAATAACATAGGAGCACTTAGCCACTGCTCCCAGGGTCGGCCAGGAAAGTGTCCAACCACCGTTAGCTCTGGTTATTGTCTCTCTGCCAGCCTCTCCTACTTGCCCAGGCCGGCTGGCCCAAAGAGTCTGGAGCCCCAGCCTTCGAGCCTGGGGGTGTGGGGGGGTAGTGATCCTGGTAGAGGGAACAACGTGCACTGAGGCAAGGAAGAAGAATAGAAAGGGGCAAAAGCTGAGGCCTTGTAGCCCTAGAGAGAGGCCTGGACTGTCCCCCGTGGGTGCTGGGGAGCTGCGGGAGGGTTGTTGCCAGGACCTGGGGCTTGGTGCCCGATCAGTACTGACTCCCAGGAAGCCACAGTTCTTTTCTCATTAAAGACAAAATTTTGTGCTGGACATTGTTCTAGGCGCTGGGTAAACAGCAGTGAACAAAACAAAGCCCTGCCTGATGGAGCTGACATAAGGAGGAGGAGACAGACCACAAACACAGAGCGATCCCATGCCAGGTGGAGATAAGTGCTATAAAAGAAATCAGGTAGGGCTAGGAGAGAGAAAAGGACAGAGCTGCTTCAGACGGAGGGTCAGGGAAGGTCTCTCCAAGGAGGCCGTGTTTGAGCAGAAGCCCGAGGAGGTGAGGGAGGGAGCCAAGCAGGTGTCTGGGGAAAGATCTTTCCAGGCTGAAGGAACAGAAAGTGCAAAGGCCCTGAGGCAAGAGCGGGCCTAAAGTGTATGAGGACCCAGGACTTCCCTGGTGGTCCAGTGGTTAAGACTCTGTGCTTCCAACGCAGGGGGCTCGGGTTTGATCCCTGATCAGGGAACTAAGATCCCACATCCTGCCCAGCGTGGCCAAAATTTAAAAAAAAAAAAAAAAGTGTATGAGGACCTGCAGGGAGGCCAGTTTGGCTGGAGTCAAGTGAACGAAAGAGAGAGTGAGAGAAGGAGTGGGAGACAAGGTTAGGGAGGCAATGGAGGCACATCGTGGGGACCTTGAAAACTTTGCTTTTACTGTGGGTGAGATAATAGCCACAGGAGGCTTTTGAGCAGAGAAAGACATCTCACTTGTATTTTTTTAACACCTTTATTAAGGTAGAATTCTCATACCATACAACCCACCCATTTGCAGCGTACAATTCAGTGGCTTTTAGTATATTCATAGAGCTGCGCAGCCATCACTACAATCAATTTTAGAACATTTTCATCACTCCGAAAAGAAACCCTGTACCTCTTAGCCATCAACCCCCCGCCTCGTTCCCCCATCTCTGCCCAGCCCTAGGCAACCACTAATCTACTTTCTGTCTCTGTAAGATTTGCCTATTTTGGACATTTCATGTAAATGGATCATATGACATGTGGTCCTTTGTGAGTAGCTACTTTCCTGTAGCATAACTGTGGTGTATTTTAGTTGGACCCCTGAGGCTGCTGGTGGAGAACAGACTCTAAGGGGCGGGGGTGTGGGCTGGGAGCCCAGTGAATAGTCCAGGTTGGGAGATGGTGGTGGTTGGACCAGGGTGGGGGCCATGGAGGAGGACAGATGTTGGGTTAGTTTGAAGGCAGAGCCAACGGTATCTGTACACGAGTGGTGTCTTGGGAGAGAAGAAGAGTGCGTTTTTGTCCCGAGCAGCTAGAAGGATGGAGCTGCCATCATCTGAGATGGGGTGGCTGAGGGAGGACCAGGAGCTCAGCTCCGGGCAAGGGGGTTGGAGGCATTATAGGACGGGATTATTGGAGGGGATATGCCCCTCCAGAGTACACAGCCGGAGGGAGAGGTTCAGGCTGGGCCCGGAAATCTGGGCGCCTCTGCACCTAGACTCTTCAAGTCCGTGAGCACGAATGAGATCCCAGGTGAGAGGAGGCGGAGGAAGCCCCGCAGGCTTGGGGTTAAACTGGCACAGACCAGAGTTGAGACTGAAATCCTGCCATCCTGATTGGAGAGAGCCCCCTGCTCCCCGCCTCCAGAAGTTCCCCCCTCTCCTACTCCAGCCACCCCACCTCTTTTCCAGGCCCTCCTCCCCTGGGGCCTCCCCAGGATCCAGCAGTGCTGCCTGAAGGGGGGCGGGGGGCGGGTCTGGATGGTTCAGAGCCTTCTAGCATGTTGGCTTTTACACTGAATGAGATTAGAGCTGCTTGGCTCGGCAGGGGACCTCCAGGACCCTGTTCCATTAAGGCTGGTATCGGCCACCAAATTATTGTTAAATATATTGTCTCTCTCCCCTGGGTCATGGGGCTTCTGCTCCAAGGCATGACCTGACTTAGGTTTGAAAAGGATGCCTCTGGGTCCAGGGTCCGTGGGAGGTGGGAAAGGGAAATCATGACAGCGTTAGGGGTCCCCCACATCTTACCTACATCTCTCTCTCCACAGATACACCAGCCCACAGCAAGGGGGGCTCTAGCAGCCCGGAGCCTTGGGCCAGACCCTCCTGCAATCCTCAGGAAGGGGGCTGCCAGGCACCCAAGGAGCGTGAGTCCCCGCCCCCTCCGGCCCTGCAGACCATCCAGCTGCCCCGCCTGGCCTTGTCTCCACCCCCCCCAGCCCCTCCGCTGCCACCACCCCCCGAGCCACCGCAGCAGGTCCAAGTGGCACCCTCGCCCTCCAGCTCCCCCTCCCCTCCACTGCCTCCACCCTCGGCCCCAGACCCCTCCCTGGACTTCCTGCGGGCCCAGCAGGAGACTGCCAACGCCATCCGGGAGCTGGCCGGCACCCTCCGCCAGGGACTGGCCCAACTGAGCGAGGCCCTCAGCGCCCTGCTGCCCCTTCTGCCCGGAAGCCCTGCTGACCCACTGCCCCCGCCCCCTCCCCCACCTCCACCGCCCAGGCCTGTCTTGTCCCCCCCCTCCCCCAAGGTGGAGGTCACCCCAGAGCCTGTGTCCGTGGTGGCTGCTGTTGTGGACGGGGCTGTGGTGGCAGCCAGGGGGGTGATCATTGCCCCTAGGAGCGAGGAGGGGGCCCCCCGGCCGCCCCCCACCCCACTCCCTCCGCATGACTCCCCACCACACAAAAGGAGGAAAAGTTTCCCTACACGGAAGAGGCGGGGGCGGTGGAAATCTCCGTGACATCTGCTGTGGGGTTCAAGCTTGTCTGCGCACCTTCTGCCTGCACCTCCTCCCCCCAGCTTAGCCCAGTGGAGGAGGGCAACGCACTTTCCCCATCCCAGCTGCACCCCGGCTCCCTGCTGCGGGGCACGAGCACCCCACTTCCTGTACTAGTTAGTGCCTGATTCTGGGGGGCCTCATTGCCCCAGGCCCCCCAGCCCTTTCCAGTACAGCGCTGTCTGCCTGGCTGCTTTCCTTAACCCTGACTTCTAAGCCATGGATTTTATGTTATTTATTATTGCCCTTCGTGGGTTGCGGAGGGAACCTGCACATCCCCCTCCCCTAACAAAACTCCTGGCCTTGACTTGAAGACAACTGCCCCACTTCCCCTACCCAGACTTTGGAGGGGGTGGGAGTTTCAAGACAAGTCAGAATATGGATGAAGAGGCTACCGCAGTCTGTACCCTAGGGGCGGGTGGAGTTCTCACTGGTGTAGGTTGAGCCTTCTGCCTCCCGTTGCAGTCTCTGACCTCCAGAGCTCAACCCCCTCCGTGCTCCCCAGTGGTGACAAGATATCAATAAACTTATTTTTAATATAATTACTTGGGGCTCTGTCTGAGACAGGCCTGGAGTTCCAACACCTACACCTGCCTCATCCCTCCATGGGCAGGTGACACCCCCTTGAAGTTTTTGAGGCTGGTGGTTTTCCAGACTTTTTTTTTTTTCTTTTCTTAAAGCCATCAAGTCCTGTGTTCAAATCTTATTCCTACTTTTTCATCCTTCAGATACCACCCTAAATGTCATCTCTGGGAGGACATCCTGTATTCCTTCCCCCAGGCTAGGGTGGGTCTGCTTCTTAGATTCTCTCTCAGCATCCTGTGGTCTCTAAATGAACACATGCCTTTATCTATTTAAAGCCTACTTCCCGTATAATTTCATGAAGGGAGGAGCTGGTTCTCTTTTTTACTCCCAAACTGGCTGCAGAGCCTGGTAGCAAAGTAGCTAGTAGCCATGACCCTGGACTCAGACCTGGCTCAACCCCTGGTGCTGCCCTGGCCAGCTGTGTAACTACGGGCCTCCACTGTCCTCATCTGTAATATGGGCATAAAGATTTAGGTGTCTTTGCTGCTTACAACTACATTCTCTTCATCCTTCAGGTCACAGCTCAAATATCACCTCCTCAGGAAAGCCTTTCCTGACACCCCCTTTCCCCCAGCAGTTATGAAAAAAAGGCAGTTAAGTAGTCATTTGAGTAAATTTAAATCGAATGTGCCTCCATCACCAGGATGAGCCTTGTCAGGGCAAGGCCTGAGCCTATCTTAGTCACTGCTGTGTCCTCAGCATTGCCCAACACAGGAGAAAGGTTGAATCTTTGAAGTAATGGGAGCTTAAAAACAACTTTCATTTATGGTGCTCCTTTTCTGGGCCAGGCGCCATGCTAAGCATTTATTTGCATGTTTGCATTTTAACCGGAAGGTACCCAATGAAAAGCAGATTTCAGGGGGTCTCCATTTTTTCCTGAGAAGTTTAGGGACTTGCCCTAAATTTGTCAGGGGCCAATCCAGTCCACCTGAAGCCAGCCTCTGGCCAGAACTCCTGACTCCAACTAGTGTTTACTAAAGAATGGCCCAAAGACAATTTTAGGTGATATATGGATGGCCTTTTTAACGGTTCTATGGTTATATGTGTATGTAGTTTTATTTTGTAAAAATGTACCTAGTACATAAAACCCATGATCATGCACATAATACTGCTTAGGATGAGGCGAAAGTAAGTAGCATTTTATTCACAGGAGTCAACTTCAAGAAAAATGTTAATAATACAGGTGGTAAACAAAATGGTGAAGCTGAGACTTAAATTTGGGTAACATAAAATCAGACCTGCTATGGTTGCAGTGGGATGAGGGACAGTGGGGGCAGGCATTCCCTGATTAGTTTGAAAACTACTAATGAATGCAACCCTGGCAAGTCATTCAAATATTTTTGAGCGCTTAACACAGACCCAGGCCTAGAGAGAGGAAGAGGCTGATGTGGACTAGAATCTGGAGACCTGTCTCTCCTCCACATGCCCCCTCTCCAAGCCTGCCCTGCAGTGTTCCATCGCCAGGAAGAAAAAAACATGGGGGTCCCCAAAGCCTGCTTGGGCCTATCAGGTAGTAAGCACCCAAGGTTGGAGAAAGGTGGTCTGGCTCTCGCTCTCCCCAGAAACTATGCTCCCCCAAGTGTTGCCATCTCTGGCCTCCTTTCCGCCCCCCAAATTGGTGAGCCCCAGAGGGTGAGGACCCTCTCACCCTGTGCTCGGAAAGATCCCCCAGAAATTGAGGCGGGGGGGGGGGTGCTATGGACAGCCAGCGGGAATCGGGAAGGCCTCCCCCAACCTCCTAGACAGCGGAAGTGCGTCAGTTTGTTCGCCCCGCAGAGCATTTTGGGAATTGTAGTGAAGTTGAGGGGGGGGCGGAGAAACTGACAGTGTAACCCCTTGGAGACCAGAGCGCGCCCGCAGAGTTGGAACAGAGGGGCGCTCGACCACTCCGTTTAGCAGATAAAGCAACTGAGGCTGAGACCGTCAGTCCTCTCCTTTCTCCGGCTTTTGTTGGCCCCAGTCAGAGGCTTATATCCAAGATTCTGGGCAAGACGAAGTGCCAAGTGGACAGTCCTGCCCAACACTAAATTGCCAGCTTCCCGTCCCCCCACCCCCCGAAAACGTCCAATTAAGGCCCCCTCCGCCCCGCCCCAGGAGCTGCTGCCTTCGTAACCGGTCATTGGCCCACCTTTGAAGGGCGGGGAACTGAGCCTCAGAGAAGGCAAGACTTGTCTAAAGCTGCAAAGCAAGTCAAGCAGAAACTGGCCGCCCGGAAGCCTGTCTACCCCCTACACTTTCTGAATCCGTGGTGGCTCTCACCATTCGTATCACGTCCCCGCCCCCAACCCTTGTGCTCGAGCTGCTTGGAGCCAGTCAAACTCCCTGCCCCCCGGCGAGGAGGAGTAAAGGTTGCGCAGCGGCGAGGCGGTGAGCCCCTACCCTCCCCGGCAGCCTGCGGTCCCCTTTAAGAAACGGCCCCGGCGGGACTACGTTTCCCAGAAGGCTTTGCCGGCGCGTTATGTAACTTTCCCTGCGTAGCGGCCTCTGGGGCAGAAGGAGGTGGAGGCGGTGGCGGTGGCGGCGGCGGCGGCGGCTGCGGCGGCAGTTGCAGCGGCGGTGGCGGGAGCGGCGGGAGCCCGAGGCGGCGGCGCCCGCGGCCTATCGCGGGGCCCGAGCTGTGCGCCGCGGCCCGGAGCTCGGACCCGGCAGGAGCGCCGACGTGCCTGTGCCTGCCTTTGAGGAGGCGGGAGTGAGGAAAAAGGCTTAGGGCCCAGGGGGCGGGGAAGGGGGGCCGGGCCTGGATCCGCGGGGAGGCCGAGCCAGAGGCCCGACCGTGGCTCGCGCGGTCCCGGGGACACGAATCGAACGTCGGCGGCGCGGATCGAACGTCGGCGGCGGGTGGAACGCGGGGGCCCGGAGGCGCGCGTGCGGGGGCTATGGCGTCCGTGCAGGCTTCCCGCCGCCAGTGGTGCTACCTGTGCGACCTGCCCAAGATGCCGTGGGCCATGGTGTGGGACTTCAGTGAGGCCGTGTGCCGCGGCTGCGTGAACTTCGAGGGCGCGGATCGCATCGAGCTGCTCATCGATGCCGCCCGGCAGCTCAAGCGAAGCCACGTGCTTCCCGAGGGCCGCTCGCCGGGGCCCCCGGCCCTCAAGCACCCGGCCACTAAGGACCTGGCAGCCGCCGCTGCACAGGGGCCTCAGTTGCCGCCTCCACAGGCCCAGCCCCAGCCGTCGGGGACAGGCGGCGCTGTCTCAGGCCAGGACCGCTATGACAGGGCCACATCGTCGGGCCGCCTCCCCTTGCCCTCGCCCGCCCTGGAGTACACCCTGGGGTCCCGCCTGGCCAATGGGCTGGGCCGCGAGGAGGCTGTGGCGGAGGGGGCGCGAAGGGCCCTGCTTGGCTCCATGCCCGGCTTGGTGCCCCCCGGGCTGCTGGCAGCTGCGGTGTCTGGCCTGGGAAGCCGAGGTCTGACGCTGGCACCCGGCTTGAGTCCTGCCCGTCCTGCCTTCGGCTCCGATTTCGAGAAGGAGAAGCAGCAGAGGAATGCGGACTGTCTGGCAGAACTGAACGAGGCCATGAGGGGCCGGGCAGAGGAATGGCATGGGCGCCCCAAAGCCGTGCGGGAACAGCTGCTGGCGCTGTCTGCCTGCGCCCCTTTCAATGTCCGCTTCAAGAAGGATCACGGGCTGGTGGGACGGGTGTTCGCCTTCGATGCTACTGCCCGCCCGCCAGGCTACGAGTTCGAGCTGAAGCTCTTCACCGAATACCCCTGTGGTTCTGGCAACGTGTATGCCGGAGTCCTGGCCGTGGCTCGCCAGATGTTTCATGATGCTCTGCGGGAGCCGGGCAAGGCACTGGCCTCATCAGGCTTCAAGTACCTCGAATATGAACGCCGACACGGCTCAGGGGAATGGCGTCAGCTGGGGGAGCTGCTAACCGACGGTGTCCGCACCTTCCGCGAGCCAGCTCCCGCCGAGGCCCTGCCCCAGCAGTATCCAGAGCCAGCCCCTGCAGCTCTTTGTGGCCCACCCCCACGAGCCCCGTCCCGGAATCTGGCGCCCACGCCACGCCGTCGCAAGGCGTCCCCTGAGCCCGAGGGCGAGGCGTCCGGGAAGATGACCACTGAGGAGCAGCAGCAGCGGCACTGGGTGGCCCCCGGGGGCCCGTTCTCCGCTGACACCCCTGGCGTGCCCTCACCCATCGCCGCCCTGAAGAACGTGGCCGAGGCCCTTGGCCACTCCCCCAAGGACCCTGCTGGGGGTGGGGGCCCTGTGCGTGCAGGGGGCGCCAGCCCCGCAGCCTCCTCCGCGGCCCAGCCTCCAGCCCAGCATCGTCTAGTGGCCCGAAACGGTGAGGCAGAAGTTAGCCCCACAGCAGGGGCGGAAGCTGTTAGCGGGGGTGGTAGCGGCACCGGGGCGACCCCTGGGGCCCCCCTGTGCTGTACCCTATGCCGGGAGCGGCTGGAAGACACCCACTTCGTCCAGTGCCCCTCAGTGCCCGGACACAAGTTTTGCTTTCCCTGCTCACGGGAGTTCATCAAGGCGCAGGGTCCTGCTGGGGAGGTGTACTGCCCCAGTGGAGACAAGTGCCCGCTAGTGGGCTCCTCTGTCCCCTGGGCCTTCATGCAAGGCGAGATCGCCACCATCCTTGCTGGAGACATCAAGGTTAAGAAAGAACGGGACCCCTAGGCCACCACTGCCACCAGTCTACTGCCCATCCGCCCCCCCTTGCCACCCACCGCTGCTGCGGATAAATTATTCCCACCCAGCCCAGTGCCTCCCCCCCCTGTGTACATACCCCCTTCCTTATCCCAGATGGGTCCCCTCCTTATCCCAGATGGGTCCCCTGGGGTAGATGCATTGAGGGTGGGGGGAGAAAACTTGTGGCTTCTGTCCGAGGGGGTGTTTGGGGTCCCTTGACCCCTCCGGTTTCCCTCTCCCCTCCTTGGCTTGGCTTTGCTGCTGCTTGTAGTTGGAGGAGAGGTGTCCCCGCCCCTCCTTGAGAAGGGGCCTCCTGAAATCTCGCTCTTTATAAACGAAGCAAAAGCATTTTATTGCCCCCCTCCCCTACTCCCTCTCCCTCCTTCAATAAACCGAAAGATGGGTTTTTTCCTTCTTGGTCCCTTAGTTGCGTGAGATGCTGCGCCCCCTTTGGGACCGAACTGATCCTGCAGGGGAGAGGACGTTGCCTTGTAGCCTCCAGGTGGCGCCCTTCACTCAGGTGGGCCCCCCGGCTGTTTTTATAAATGCTGGCCAACTAGTCAAGCGTTCTAGCCATCAGCCCGTTTTCCAGATGACAGAACTAAGGCTCAGAGAGGGGATGGCTCTTGCGAGGGAGCCACAGCCAAGCTCGGGAATTAGCCTTCCCTTCTGGCCCATCCCCTGTATCTCCCCCGAAGGTGGAGGACTCAGTGCCACCGAGGGGGAGGGTCAAGGGGCATCCGGAGGCTTCCCAGAAGGGACGGGCCGCGAGTTCTTGCTAGGCAGGGAGAGAATTAGGCCAGATTGCTAGAGGGACTGCCTGAGGAAAGAGGAAATTTACCTCATGAGGTACACTAACAGGTTCCCTGGAAACAAGGTGACTGCTTCTCGCCTCTGGTGGTGCCCTGAACTGCGCGCCCATCTCTGGAGACCAGCCTCAACGGCGGCCGCCCTAAGACACCGTGACTGGCCGGGTAAAAGGCGCTCCCCCCGCGGTCGCCTCTGATGTGCGCGGCCTTGTCCCGCACCTGTCCCGGCGGGCTGATTATTAACCAGGACTTCCTGCTCGCTGGCGTCAGGGGGCGGGGCCTGAGCGGGCTGCGGCAAAGCAGGGGTTAAGGGTAGGGGGAGGCCCCAAGAGCCAGCCCCCACCCCAGCGGCCTCCCTCGCGACCCTGAGGTGGAGATTTCGTGGAGGGGGCAAAGCCGGGCGCAAAGGCCAGCGGATGGACAGAGAGATGGGGAATGACAGTGTGTCCTGCCACTGCACAACCCTGTCACATGGCTGTGAGACCCTAGGTTGCCCCAGGTCTCAGGAACCCAGATGTTATATCACCTAAATCTGGAAGACCTTAACGTCCTGACCCATCTTGGTTATCCAGGTGTCCCTCCCACACATTTCGCAGACCCCCATGCCCCAACTCCCATATATTAGGGACTCTGGGGCTTGGTCCTCCACATCTGGAGGACCCTCAGTTCTT
Organism: Eubalaena glacialis; assembly: GCF_028564815.1. Taxonomy (NCBI): domain Eukaryota; kingdom Metazoa; phylum Chordata; class Mammalia; order Artiodactyla; family Balaenidae; genus Eubalaena; species Eubalaena glacialis. The sequence goes on along the minus strand of NC_083733.1, from coordinate 60,453,587 downwards.
GGACTGAGAAGTCCCCTCCCCCAGCCACCGGGTCTCAGGTGTTCTGTCACCCCTGGCACTGCCAGCCTGGGCTCTGGGCAGGGCTGGGAAAACCACCCCTGATTAAATATACCAGGCGATAAGCCAGGAGCAAGGGAGACGCTGGATGGAGCTCCATGCCTGGGCACCCCTCCTGGGCAATCTTGTGGCCTCTCCTGACCCAGCTCTGCAGACCCAAGTACTGGGTAGCTCCCCCTCCCCCATCCTCAGAGCTAGAGGCCTCCAGACACGGGGGCGCTGTGCCCCAGTGGGGGCTAAAGAGCTGTGGAGGACACCTGGTCCTTTAAGAACAGCTGGTGGGTGGGTAGGGGCCAGGGGAGTCACCCCCAGCCTGGCTGGTGTGTATTCTAGATAGAGGTTGGGTTAACTATTAACAGAGCAGGCGGCCTGAACTGTGTGGGTGTAGGGGCCTGGATCAGCCCCTCTTCATTCAGTGCCAGGCTGGGGCCAGAGTGGAGGGGTTCTGGATTGATCTGGGGGATCAGTGAGTAGGTGAAGAGGCTTCATGAAAGGAGAGACAGAGACACAGAGAGAGACCCAGGGAAAGATGGAGACAACAGAGGTGGGGAGGGAGATGCAAAGAGACCAGCTCACTGAGAGAGAGAAGACAGAGACCCAGAGAGAGAAAAGGAGCTCACTCGGAGATGAGGGAGATGAGGTAGAAACAGAGAGAGACAAACGTTCAGAAAAGAAAATTAGAGAAATATCCAGATGGGTTAAGAGAGGCTGAGGTACACTGAGGAAATGCCAACAATAGAGACAGAAGGAGAGAGAAGAGCGACTGAGATGCGGAGAGAGGGAGGGAAGGAGGGAGGCTGTGAAATCAGGAAAAGGTACAGGTTTGAACTAGAGAGTTAAGACATCTTCAGACTCAAAAGTTCTATGAGACCGAGGGGGAGAACAGAGCTCTGTGAAGAAGGGCAGGGCTGGGTCTGTCTTAGTCACTTGGTCCCCATGACCAGACCTGGCTCACTGCTCACCCTCCAGTTCTCAGCTCAGCTGACCTCTCCTCCAGGAAGCCCTCCTTGACCCTCAGTCTGTGTCAGGTGCCATTTCTGGGCTCCCACTCCCCTATCCCAGCCCTGAGCATTCGAAATCATGATTGTCTGGGGACTGGACCGTGAGCCCCATAAGGACAGGGCCAAGGCTGTCGCAGTCACCACTGTGTCCCCAGCATTGCCCCGCACTGGCAAGTTTAAAGGATGGATAAATTAATGGACTCCTTTCTTTCAACAAATGTTTATTCATCATCCACTGTATTCATCATCATTCACATCCACTGTGATCCACTGTGACAAGCCCTGCAGTAGGTGCTGTGGATACAGCAGGGAACAGAATGCAGCCCCTGTTCTCATGGAGCTGACATTCAGGTGGGAGATACAGACCCATAAAATGTGACAGCCATGGCGGTAAATCCTAAGAAAAAATAAACCAGGGAGAGGAGATAGAGAATGGTGGAGATTGGTATTTTAAAGAGGGAGGTAGGGGGAATTCCCTGGCGGTCCAGAGGTCAGCACTCCATGCTCTCACTGCCGGGGGCGTGGGTTCGATCCCTGGTCAGGGAACTAAGATCCCATGAGCCACGTGGCCTGGACCCAAAAAAAAAAAAGAGGGAGGTAAAACTGAGATGAAACTAAAAACTAAGGGAGGTGAGTGAGCGAGCCACGGGCAATCTAGGGGGATAGCAGCACATGCAAAGGCCCTGAGGTGGGAGCCAGCTTGGTTCATTCCAGAAGCAAGGTGACCAGTGCAGCTATGGCATGAGAGAGAGTCATAAGATTGAGGTCAGAGGGATAGTAGGGTAGGGAGCATTGGGGGCCCTGTCTGCCATGGTAAGGACTTTGGATTTAGTTTTAATGGGAACAAGTAGAGGGTTTCAAGCACTGAGGGAAGGGATGAAGCAAATGAGACAGAAAAAGCAAGGAATCAGCTAGGATAGACAGCATCCCGTTCATCTCTGTGTCCAGGGCTCAACAGAGGGCCTAGTACAGATGCCCAATGACAGTGTGTGCACGAGTGAATAAGACCCAGATCGACAGAGAAAGAGTCAGAACGACCTTAGATGGATGGACAGACTCCCAGGGAGAAGCCAGGTAAGGACCTGGGGACGCCCAGGGACAGCAGACACAGACAGACAGACAGCAGCCCAGCTGAGAAGTCCTATTCCTTCCAGAACCCTCCCCACCCGGAAACCTTCCCTGGAGCTGGAAAAATTCCCCAGGCCCCCCTTGCCTGCCTTGCCCTGTGGCGTGCCCACTCACACCTCAGGCAGAGGAAGCTGGCAGGCCTCACAGGAACCTTTCTGTGAGGGGGGAGTAGAGGCGGGCGGGCGGGTGGCAGGGACGAAGGGAGAGGAGTGGCGGGCAGGCAGGCAGCGGGCAGCAGCTACACAAAGGCCCCAGTGTCTGCCCCTCCTGCCCCCGGGTACAGATATAAATAATATGTACATATATCTTTAAATATATATATATATATATATACACACAAACACACACACACACACACACACACACACACACACCAGTGGGCTGGGGTGGGAGGCTGGGGGCCACACACTTCCCCAAGGACCCTGATACGGGAGAGTTCTGCTCCTGTGGGGCTTGGGGGCTCAGAGACCCACAGAGATAGTGACAAAGACTGAGAGGCTCGAGCTGAGAGGGACACAGGGATAGAAGGGCGAGAGAGAAACTTACAAAGTGCGAGAGACAAACAGAAAGAGACTGGCCGACTCTGACGCAGAGTTAGAAACCAAGACTGGCTCAAATGGAGACAGATCAGGAAAGCAGAGAAATCAAACTTCACTGAGAAAAGACAGAAAAAGTCAGAGGTAGAGGGGCAGTGACAGAAGGAAGACACGGATCATTCCCGAGAAAGGCAGAGACACAGAGAAACCCAGTTGAGAGGAAGTAGGGACAGAAAGAAGCAGAGAGGCCAGCAGACATCCAGAGAGGGACAGAGAGAGAGAGAGAGAGAGAGAGAGAAGCCGGCAGGCAGGCAGGGCCAAGGCTGGGGGCTTGGGAAGTCTGGTGACCGTGGAGGGGGAGGGTCAGGGCACATCTCCAGTTTAGGGGCACCGCCTGTGCAGCTCTGGTCCAGCCCAGTCCAGGGCAGGCTAAGGGGCAGGGAGTGGAGGTGAGGGAGGTGGCCCTTGGGTTCCGGATCTTGGTGTTTACCTGAGGCAGTCATTGCAAACAGGCGCTCAGCCTGGCCCATGGCAGAGTGAGGGTGGGATGGGCTGGGCCCCAGCTCTGGGCACCAGTGGGCCCGACACGCCCACCTGTGGCCTGGGTGGTGAGTAACACACACGGTGACACCTGGGTAGATGGTGACACATAGGGGGACAGACACGGTGACACACAGGGACAGATATAGGCAGACCCAGAGTGTCTGAGACATAAACAGACCCACAGAAGCCAGTGACAGAGACACACTGTAATAGACACAGTGACAGAGACCAGGACACAATGATGGGCAAACATAGTGTTAGGCTTAGAGACACAGCAACAAAACACAAGGACAGAGGACACAGTGACAGACACAGAGCAGACAATGATAGAACAGTGACATACATGCATACCCAGTGACACAGCACTGCAACACCTACAGAAACCCAGTGAGAAGACACTGACACAGAGACATACAGGCACACACAACACACACTCACACACTGATCAGACAAATCATGGAGTAACACAGAAGCCTGCAAACACCTTGACACTGACAGAGACTCATAAACCTCCCTGGCTGCTGGCTTCTGGGGTGCCCCCTCGGCCTCCAGGAGCAGGGTGTGAGTGGCGGTGACCGTGAGGGAGGGCTTGGGACCCCAGGGCCCTTCTGTGGAGCTGTTGCCCCTCCTATGCTCTAGAATAGCGTCCTGGTTAAGGGCACTGGCTCTGGGCCTGGGTTCAAGTCCTAGCTCCCCACTCACTACCTGTGTGACCTTGGGCAAGTCACTTCATTTCTTCATGCCTCACTTTCCCCAGTAATAAAATGGGTGGTGGGAAGGATTGGGTCTATCGATTCTGTAAGGTGCTTACATAATGCCAGACACATGGTAAGCCCTAGTAGCTGTTGTTATTATTATTATTATTATTATTTTCATCATCATCATCTCATGTCTTGTGCCCACAGGGGTGACCCTGCCTTGGCCTCTGTTTCCCCACTCACGGCCCCTCCCTTGGACTATGTCACCTAAAGCCCACAAGCCGTGCCCAGGTCCATCTGTCCCAGCCCAGGCTTCTCTGTGTCCCCATGGCTATCCCTCCATCCCTGATCCCTAGCGTCCTCATGTCTGTCCATGCGTCCCATGTCTGACTGTGGTACTTTTCCATTGCTGGCCACCAGCCGGCTGTCCCTGGGGTAGGGGTCACACCTGCCCACGCCAGCCGAGCCGGTGGCCACCAGACACCCTGACGGATGGCCCCACCCTCCCCCCCAGGACCCTACAACAACACCCGCCCCTCCGGCCACCTGAGGTCCCCACTGGGGCGGCCTGAGGCCTGAGCCTGGGGACAGGAAGCCCCAGGCCTGGCTGCCCTGAAAGCCTCTTTCAGCCTGGGCCTCCTCCCGCTGCCACCGACTCCTCCTGCGGAATAATATTTGGGCTGTTGGCCGGGGGGCGGGGGCCAGATCCGGAGGCCGCCTGGGAGAAGCCAGAAACCGCAGGGCTTCCTGCCTCGGGCCGGCCTGACTCTGGGAGAGACCCCCAGGCCCGAGGGAGGGGGGTGGGCACCCAGGGAGACTGAGGGCCTTTCTCTCGACACCAGTTGTTTTTTCCAGGAACCAGGAGGAATTCCCCAGCCTGCCCAGGACAGCGAGGCTGGTGGGACGGCTGACTGGGAGCCAGCACGGCAGGGGGCGGGGGAGGGGGTGACACGCAGCCGGCAGGGCGGGCACGGTGACAGAAATAGAGGGCCTGGCCTGCGAGGTGGCAGGTAGAGGCGGAAACTCAGGGAGCTGGGAGAGAGAGACCGGAGGAGGAGGAGAGAGGCCAGAGAGCCAAAGGAGTGGGGGGAGGCGGACCCCAAGAGAGGAAGACCCAGAGCCCCCAAGGGAAGGAGGGAGCGATCCAGAGGCCCGGAGAGAGGGAGGACGGAGTCGAAGCAACGGAGAGGATGAAGAGAGAGAGCAAGGCAGAGAATATGAGAGACAGAGGCACAGAGGATGAGCGAGCATTTTCCCATAAACCAAGGGACAGAGATAAAGGCACAGAGAGAGGTAGGGACATAGATGACACTAAGAAACAGAGAAAGATGGACACACAGGAACTGGGAGAAACATCTCTCCCCCTCCGCCGCTCCCTCTCTCTGCCTCTGTCTGTCTGTCTGTCTCTCTCTCTCACACACACACACACACACATACGTGCACGTGCGCATAAAGAGACAGCCTTTGGTCTCTGAATGACTGACTGACTAAATGAATGAGTGGCTAGAGAGCCAACAACCAAGTAAGACAAACGCAAACTAAGGAAAACACACCCGCTCCAGCCTGGCGGAATGACCTTGGCCCAGTCCCTTCCCATTCTGTGTCTCTGTTTCCACTCTGTGAAATGACGGGCATGAGGAACACAGTTGTGTTTCACAGAGCCATCCCTCGGAGCCTCTGAGCCACAGATATCAGACTCAGAGCCCAGGCAGAGACCTGGAGGAATACAAACACCCAGACCCCAAACCCAGAGGCTCCCAGAAGCCCCCAGCACCCGAAGGAGGACCCAGCTCCTTTCCCACACACCTGCACGTGAAAGAGACAGACACACCAGGGCCAGTCAACACACGCACACACACAGCCACAGCAGTCACAGGCACACAGCAAAGACAGGCATAATACACAAACACGGACATACTTTTTTTAAAAAAGTACAGACACATGCTGATTCCCAGACATACACACGAAACACAAAATGACCCACAACGCCGACGTAGTCACACGTAGACTCTTTAAGGCAGCAGGTATGTAGACAAATGGACATACAGAGACACACATCCAACAGAGTGAGACCCAGAGCGTCCCAGGGATAGGTGTATAAGAGAAGCACACACACAAAACAATAAAGGAAACACGCACACGAGTCTGATATCCCGAGACACCGACAGTAAACACATACCCAGGGGAGGAACAGACATACAAACTCACACAGTTGAGGGATACAAACAATAGAGAACACCCTGCAATGGCCGAAGTGATATCCTATGACCCACAGAGGCACAGGCGCACGCACGCGCACACATGCAAACAGATTAACACATACCCTGTCTCCTTCAATTAGCACCCTGTTTGTCCCTTCTCCTCCTCCCTAGCTTAACCAAAAATCGAGCAGCCCCTGGGCTCCCTGAACCCCGGCGCTAGAGGCATGTGTCTGGAGAGTGGGGGTAGGGAGATGGCCTTCGTCACTGCAGAGCCACCTCCTCCTGCTGCCCTGGCCCCACTGCTGCAGGGGCTGCTATCTGTGAGCAAACTGTCCTTGGGGTCAGGGACAGCAAAGAGCCAAAGGTCAGGTCGATGCCTCCCCCAGCCCTTCCCCCAGAGGCAGCCAGCTCTTGGGGGCAGGAAGGAGAGGGGACAGGGGACAGCAATTCAGGTGTTCAAGCCTCACAGGGCCCACTCGCCAAGGAAAAGAGACATGCAATAAGAGGCAGAAATGGTGCCTTTAATGGTCATACACAGCCAGTATCCCGCTTCCCAGGCAAGAACCAGACTTCAGTAGAAATTCCCCACACCCTAACCAGTCCTTTCTGGTCTCTCCTGGACCGGAGCGGGGGATGGGCTCCAGAAAAAAACCGAGGAGTATCCTCATCTCCATCCCTCACTCAACTCACACCAGAGACAGTGATGACATGGCCAGCACAGGGGCTGTTGGTGGCCACCATGATGCACAGTGGTACACTGGTTATGTCAGCCAGTCAAGATGGTGGCCATCACAGCACCCAGTGGGCCAGCGTCACCATCACGTCCAAAGGATCAGCCAAGGGGATGTGCATCACGGCACCCAAAGGGCCAACCAAGATGTCATCCCAGACGGTGGCCATCAGAATACCCAATAGATCAACCAATAACATCAATCAACATGGCAGTCTTCACAGTACTCAACGGGCCCACCAAGATGTCAATGGCAGTTATCACAGTAGCCAGTGGATCAACACAATGCCCACAGAGATGGCAGTCACCGCAGTGAGTAACAGACCAGCCAGGATGTTAACTGACAGGACAAGCAAGGTGTCCCCAGGAGGATCAGGCCCCGAGAGCCTGACGGTGTGAGCTACCGCCATACCCCACCCACCACGCCCCCACCCCCCTGCTAGGACGCGTTAAGCAGAGAGCGGGAATAGAGGCCCTGGTAGTAGATCCCAGGCTCCCCACCCTCCGCCCCGTAGCCCCCAAATCCCACGTCCAGTTTGGGAGGTGCTGGTGGTGTCTGTTCCGACATCAGGTTGTTGATGGAGAAAGGGTGGTTGAAGTTGTAGGGTGCATCCAGCTTCAGCTCCCCCGGGAGCTCCAGACCAGTGAAGTAGGGTGTGGAGGAAGGGGGTGAGCCACAGTCCAGAGTCCCCACATCTTCCCCACCCTGGGCCTCAGGTTCGGGGGCTGGAGGCTGGGCCTGCGGCGGAGAGGCGACTGTGGCAGCGGGGGTGGTGGTCGACGAGGCTGACCCCGCACTGTTCCTGGAGGCGGAGGTCCCGCCGCCCCCTTTCTTCACCTTCTCCTCCAGCTTGAAGCGCTTCTGGCGGCGCAGGTAGCAGCCATTCTCAAACATGTTACCTGAGCTGGGGTGCAGGGCCCAGTAGGAACCCTTGCCCGGCTTGTCTGGAGAGCGCGCCACCTTGACGAAGCAGTCGTTGAAAGAGAGCGAGTGGCGGATGGAGTTCTGCCAGCGCTGCTGGTTCTCCCGGTAGTAGGGGAAGAGGTCCATGATCCACTGGTAGATCTCGCTCAGGGTCAGCATCTTGCCCGGCGCCTGCTGGATGGCCATGGTGATGAGCGAGATGTAGGAATATGGCGGCTTGGCATGTGCCAAAGGCCGCCGGTACCCTTTCGGCATCTCCTTCCCATGCACCAGCCCCGGTCCCGGGCCCCCATACCCTGAGCTGCTGCTGCCACCACCGCTGGCACCCAGGCCTGGGAAGGTGGGCCCCAGGGGTGCTGTGGGCGCTGGGGGCGCCAGGGGTCCAGTGGGCAGTGGGGAGGCAGGGAGCCCCCCCGGGGGGTAGGGAGAGCTCAGAGGGTTCAGGGTCATGTAGGAGTTGAGGGGGGCCATGGTGGGTACTGGGGTCACCGGAGAGTAGACCTATCGAGAAAGAAAGAGAAACGGCGAGTGGTGAGTCTCTACTCTGTTGGTAAGCAAAGGGTCACTGGACCCATTGTGTGTCCATCTGTCTGTCTGTCTTGCCTCCTCTGTAAACAGCTGTCGAAGTCTCTCTCTTTCCCCCCTCCTCATGCACCTCCCTCCCTGACCCCATCCCCCCACGCTCCCATATACTGAAGCTCACGCTTTAAATGATTCTCAAAGTGTGGTCCAGGACACCCTGGGGAGTCTCCAAGACTCTTTTAGGGTATCCATGAGGTCAAAACTATTTTCATATAATGAAAGATATAAGATATGACTAGCCTTTTTCACTCTCTTTCCTTCATGAGCGTACAGTAGAGTTTTCCAGAGGCCACATGACAGGTGATATTGCAATAGACCAAATGTAGAAGCAGCTAGGAAAATGCAGCTGTCTTCTACTGAACCAGACACTAAAGAGATCTGCAAAAATGTAAGTGTGCCACTCCTCTCACTAAATGTTTTGAAATAGTTATTTTAATAAAAATGCATTGCTTATACTAACACATTGTTGCTATTTTTAAATGAATTAATGCCTATTTTTAAAACGCCTCAGTTTTAATTTTGAATGCTGTTAACAATCAATATAACCCCGATCAATAAAAACTGTTTGGGGTCCTCAATAATTTTAAGCGTGTGGACTTCCCTGGTGGCGCAGTGGTTAAGAATCTGCCTGCTAATGCAGGGGACACGGGTTCGAGCCCTGGTCTGGGAAGATCCCACGTGCCGCAGAGCAGCTAAGCTCATGCGCCACAACTACTGAGCCTGCGCTCTAGAGCCTGCGAGCCACAACTACTGAGCCCATGTGCCGCAACTACTGAAGCCCGTGCTCCGCAACAAAAGAAGCCACCGCAATGAGAAGCCCACGCGCCGCAACGAAGAGTAGCCCCTGCTCACCGCGACTAGAGAAAGCCCGCGCGCAGCAAGGAAGACCCAACACAGGCAAAATAATAACTTTAAGAGTGTTAAGAGGTCCTGAGACAAAAAAAAAAAAAAAAAGAAAAATCAAGAACTGCCGATTTATCTAATAATGGAATCTATATGTGTACTTTTTTTTTTGATGTGGACCATTTTTAAAGTCTTTATTGAATTTCTTACAATATTGCTTCTGTTTTATGTTTTGGTTTTTTGGTTGCGAGGCACGTGGGATCTCAGCTCCCCCGCCAGGGATCGAACCCGCACCCCCTGCGTTGGAAGGCGAAGTCTTAACCACTGGACTGCCAGGGAAGTCCCTATATGTGTACTCTCTGTCCATCTGGCCATCATCTTTTAGGTTATACAATTACACTTTTTATAGGTCAAAAGCATTTGAAAATCAGAACTCACATATTTCTACCTAATATATGTCGTCTGTTTATTATATACCATCAAATCTAAGACATCACTTCGTAAGCTGCAGTATTATTTTAAGTATCAATAAGAATGGGAAAAAACACTGTCAATCATAATCCCTAGATACCATTGACTGTAAAACCCATTCCATTTTCAGATATGTTCAAATGGGGGGAAAATGTGCCTCTTAGCTCAATGAAATACAGTAGACATTGCTATGTCTCTGTAAGTAACTATATAGTCTCTCAATTATTCAATATTTCTTGGCCTACTCTGTGCCGGCACTGCTCCAGGCACTTCACAGCAAAGGTCCGCTTTCATCTTTACAACCACACTATGGGGGAGGCACTATCATGACACCCATTTTACAGCTGAGCAAGCTGAGGATCAGAGAGGTTGTCCAGGGGTCACACAACAAGGAAGGAAAAGAACGGGGATTCTGAATCCAGGCAGTCTGGCTCCAGATCGGTGTTCTGGATCAAGCTATAAAAGCAGTGACCAAGACAGACTGAAATGCCTGCCCTCAGGGAGCTGTCAGTCTAGCAGGAAGTGAACAAGATAAGCAAGGAAAATAGGAAGCATGGTGGATGGTGATTTCTCTTTCTGTGTGCATTTACCACTTTCATCCCCTGTCTTCCATCCTTTCTCTGTCAATCTTCCATCTGCCTGTCTGCCCCGCTCCCTCCCCCTGAGGGAGGGTGGTCTCATGGCACTGGGGGCGGTGCTATAGCTCTGGTGGGAGCCACCTCTGCTATGAATCAGTGTGTCCCATCTCATTCCCTTGTCACTTAAGTGTCTGCACGTCCAAAGGTCCAGAGAGAAAAGGGAAATGCCAGGGTCACTCAGGGAGTCAGGGGCAGGTGGTAACCAACCCAGGTCTGCGTTCTAGTAGAGAAACTCTCCCCTCTCTCTTTCACATGACTGTCCAGGTAGTTCTTTTCTCCTATGACGCTGAATCTCCCTGTGGCTCTGTGTGTATCTGTCCATCTCCTTCCCTGTCTCAGTACCTCTATACTCCTTCCCTCACCCCCTCCCCACGTGTCTCTCTCCCCTCCCCACGCTCTCTCCCTTTATCTCTCCCTGTCTCTCTCTCTCCTTGTCTTTCTCTCCCTCATCTCCCCTCCCTCTGCCTTTCTTTCCTTGTGACTCTCCCATACCCCATCTCTCTCTCCCTTTGTCCCCCCTCATCTCTCGCATCTCTTTCTCCCTGCCTTGGCACTCTCTCTGTCTCTCTCTACCCCACTCCTCTCCCACCCTGTTCTTTCTTTCCCCTTCAGCACCACCATCTCCCCAGAAGTCTCACATTGAAATTGGAGCCACAGCTACTCCCCTCCCCCACGCACTGGTCTCCCCCCACCCCGCCCCGGGTTGGCTGGTTCTCGCCCCTCCCTAAGAGTAAGGGAAGAGGGTCCTTCAGAGAGAGGGGAGAAGGCGATGGACTCAGGGGGATCCACAGAGAGGTCCTAAATCCCTCTACAACCCCCTACATTTCTCCAACTCAGTCAGACTCTCCTGTATCACAGAGGAAGACAGACTGGGACCCCAGAGCCCTCCTCTTCTGGCTCCCCATCCACCCGGAAGTCCTCCTTGAGGTCTGACCTCAAGCACTCCAGCTGCCCTAATCCACCCTAGGCTTTCACATGCCTGGGGCTGGGATGAACCCCCAGTGTCCGGGTCTGAACCGGATCTGCCCAGCGAGGGCGGGGCTGAGATTGGGGGGAAGCCCTCAGGGGACCTGCACGCCCACCCCAGGAGGCTGGAATTTCTCCCCTTTCATTTCCTTATTGTCTCTGGAGGAGGGTGTGACAGGGAGAAGAAGGAGGCAGTGTGAAGCTACAAGCTACTTTCTAACCCTGGTCCCAGCCTAGGACCTCAAGCGGCTCCCCCCACACGCCAAGAGGCTTCAGGTTTTCCACCTCTAAAATTGGGAAGCAGTTGGACCAGCTGATCTGTGAGAACCAGAGGCCAGTGGGGATGCCTTAGGGCAATAACTTTCCAGTTTCCTTCCAGACAGGGAGCCAGCCTGGGGAGGTCAACATCACCCCAGCAGGAGGGGGTGGTGGGCAAGAAGCAGTCTGGGGGCCCCTTCAGTTCTCAGTTGCTGAGTGAGTGCAGATGTTTCTCCCCACATTGTTCTGACCCAGGGGGAGGAGGTCGTTCAGTTGATGGGAAAGCTGAGGAGACCCTCACACAGTATGTCCATTTCCAGCCCCCTATATATCAACTCTTCCAAAATATGCCCCCAAATGCTGACTATCTCTAGACTGTCCCTCAATTTCAGAGACAATTTCCACACAAATTGTCCCCTACTAAACGTAAGGTTTTGCCCCGAATAATGACTCCTTCAGCCTAGACCCCCGCAATTTACTTCTTAAGATATGCCTCCAAAACACTGATTTGTAGTTGGTACCCTTAAATGAGGTCCCCAGACTCTGAACTATGTGGGGGGTTCAGCCGGGATCCCCCAATACCTGGGAGTCTCCACCTCCAACCTGGTCTCTGCCTTCCCCACATATAACTGACATCTCCAGCTGCCCAGGCTCCACCTCTCAACACTCCCAATCCCTTCCCTGCACCACCCCACGTGCACCTCACACCTCCACAGCCCCAGGACTGGCCCCTCCTGGGCACCTTGCCAAGCCCCGTAGGCCTGGGTATCCAGGAGTCTCACCCTACAGCTTCAAACCCCAGACCCAGGACTCAGGCACTCTGGGGCCCCTGTAAACCCCAGATCTTGGTCTCTTTGGAGAACTCAACCATTCCAGTCCCATACCCCACCTCAAGCCCACAGTCCCCTTCCATCAGAAACCCAGGTATCCAGACCCCCATAACCCTCTGACTAGGACCCCTCCACTTCACAATGTTGACTAGGGAGAGAACACGCTCAGGAGAAGGAGTCCTTGCAGCAAGAGGAATGGGAGTTAGACCTGGGGAGGGACTTCCCGGCGGCTAGGGTGAGCGAATTAAGATACATCCCTGCCCCCTACTCCAGGGAAATCTTGTCTGAGATGGGACTGGTGAGGACATTAGCAATTAGTGGAGATTGCTGGAAGGTGGAGTGGGGGCGGGGATGGGGGGTGCGAAATCTGAAACCCTCCAGACTCCAACAAGGAGAATCCCTGCTGAGGGTCTCTGATAACAATTAAACCACTGAAGTTCAGCTGGGAGGGGTGAGGGTCATTAGTAGGGATGGGGGGCTGGGGTGGAGACCGACCCCTCCACTGCCAATGCTGTTGCCGACATGCCCTGATCTCAGGATCCCGACTCTGACCCCTATCTCTCCGAGCCCCAACTCTTAAATCACCTGTTATTTCACACTCCCCAGACCAAGCTTCATCTCTGATCACCTTCATCTCTTATACCCGAGCACCAGCCCCCATTTCTGATTTTGACGTAGTCGCAGCCCCAATCCTTATCCCGGAACCCCAATTCTTATTTCTACCCCAGACCCCCATCTTTAACACTAATTTCTAGCCTTGAGCTCCCAGCTCAGATTTCCCTTAATGGTGACCTCCCTCTCCCTCTGATCTCTTAGTCCCTTATATTTTCCCCAGTTTTGAACCCCATTTCCTAATCCCCCAGCTCTATCCGTATCCCGGAGTTCTGAGTCTTATCTTTGGTCTGTTAATTTTAATTCCTTGTACTTTGGGTGCCTGACACTCAGCCCTCACATTTAAGCTATGACTTGACCCTTGCCTAAATCTTCCTGACTCCCGTTTAAGCCCTCACTCTGACTAGCCTGCCTAAACCGCGCTCCCATGCATTGTCCCCCGTCCCTGACTCCTACACCTGGTTACCGTGTCTCTAGTTCCTCCGCTCCCCAATTCTATTTGGAGCCCCCACTTGAGTCCACACCCCGGTCCTTGCCCTCATTTAGGCCCGCACCCTGATTCCTGCCCCCACCCCCTTCCCGCTCCGCCATCCCCGAGGACACACCTCGCCCGCCTCCGGGTAGTAGCTCCACTCGGCCAGGTCATGGGCCTCCATCTTCACCGAGCCCAGCATCCCCCGGGCCTGCGCCCCCACCCGCCCCCGCTCCGGCCCGGGGGGGAACCAAGCGCTTCGGATCTCTCAGCCGGCACGGCCTGAGTTCCGACCGGCGCCCGTCTGTCCGACCGCCCAGGGTCCCAGCCTTCCCGGGCGCCGCGGGAGGCGGCCACGCTTTATAGCCGGGACACCCCCCCGCCCCCCCGCCCTCGCCCTCGCCCTCGCCCGCCCTGGGCTCCCCTCCCGCCTCCCCGAGGGCGGTGCGCCCGGACTGGGGCGCCCCCTGCGGGATTGCGAGGAGACAGACCTCAGGCGCCGGGGGCCGCAGCCCAGGGACGCGAGAGCTGGAGATGGCTGACGAGTGAGGAGCTACAGGTGGAAGACATTGCTGATACTAAAAGCCTCGAGGGCAGAACTCTAGGGCCCTTCTATCCAGGGGGTTTCCTCATCTCGACAGGAGCAGGCGAACAGCCAGAGCCCAGCAAGACTGCCGCGGAGGAAAGGAGGCTCAGAGCCGAGTGGTCTCCAGGGGTCCCGATGTGTTACTATAAGAACCTGTAGGAGCTCCTCGAAACCACATTTCCCATTGGACGGACTGGAAGACTGAAGTTTCTGATAGCTGGAAATGCTCCATACTGTGTAAATGGTCAGGACCAAGGGTTGAGGGGATCGAGGCCTCTGCTCAGACCCCGCTGAGGAAACAGACCACCTTCCAGACCTAGGAGCTTCGCCTCCCGGACTCTCCACTCTCTCTAACACCTGCCGTCCAGGGACCCAGAACTACTGTGAACTCCATTTCCCAGAAGCCTCTATCCCCCTTTCCTTCCGGACCCCGTCAAAGGACTACATTTCCCAGGAGGCATGGCTCCCGAAAGCCGGAAATGAAGGGCTGCCCCGGCGTCGTAGGGGGCGGAGAGCGGAAGGCCGGTCGCGCGGCAGAAGGTAGGGGCGGGGTACTGCCGCAGAGTGGACTCCATTTCCCAGCGACCCTCCGTGCACGGCGCGTGCGCAGTGTCACGGCGGCGAGCGGAAGATGGCGGCGGTGTCTGTGGAGAGGCGCTGCTGAGGGGGCGCGAGGGGGACGGAGGCCTGAGCCGCGGTGAGAGGGGGGGCGGCGTGGGGGCCCGGGGACGAAGGGAGGAAGGACCCTGAAAGGGCAGGGGCGCTGCCGGGGGGAGTGGGGACGCTGAGAGGGGAAGGGAGCAGTGACGCTTGGGACCCCAGTTTCTTCCCCAGTTCTGGACCCTCCCGTGGCTCCCCAGTGCCCTCAGGGCAAAGTTCCAACGTGGCCCCCAAGGCGCGTCCGCCCCGCCGGCCTCAGCTCTGCCTCTTTGCTCGTTCCTCACGTCGCACAGCTGCACTGGCCTTTCGGTTCCTGAGACTCGCCATACGCCTTCCCGCCTCAGGCTTTTTGCACATGCCGTCCCCTATGTTTGCAACATCCTTTTACTCATTCCGCCTGGCTGACTCCCATTCATTTTTCGGGTCTCGGCACCAACGTCACTTCCTCTGCGAAGCCCTCCTTTCCCGCTCTCCGTCCCGAAGTCCGCCTCTTAAACGCTCTTATAGGTTCCTGTGCCTTTCCTTCATGTCACTTGGCGGGGGGGGGGGGTCTCATTTGTTATTGGACCTTTATTTGTGTGGCTCTTTAGTTATGTCTGTGACCATGAGCTCCATGGAGGCGGGGAGGTGTGTGTTGGTCACCGACGTGTTTCCCAGCACAGCGCGGTCACGCCGAAAACTCCCAGTTAATGTTCGTTGAATGATGAAAGATTTTCGTGGGGCCACTCTGTGTATATGCGGGGAGTCGTCATATTCCCAGGTGGGAGTGGGGCGGTGGGACCGGGAGGGAAGGGGAACCAATGATTGTTGGTAATAGCAAAAGACTACAAACACCCCAGATGTTCTTTAGTAGGGAGACTGGCAGAGGAGAAACACAGATAACAGCCACATAATAAAATATCATGCAGCTGTAAAAAGGAATGAGGGAAGGGGGGCAAAAAAGGAATGAAATATAGAGTGGGCTCCAGCATATATTAAGTGAAAAGCGAAATGAAAGACAGTGTTTATCATACGCTCCCTTTTTACAGAAGAAAAGGAAATATGTATATAACGTTTAAAAAATAAAGAAAGAAACCAAGAAGTGGAAGAGGAAGAACATGGTAAAAAGTTTAGGTAGATCAATGTGAAAGGTTCATCGTGAAAAAGTTCACTGTGTTCTGATGGGAAACAGCAGTATACTGGATTGTTGGGAACGGACCTAGCAGGGGGAAGCAGTTCCTTTAGAGAGGCAGTCCAGCACAGCAGTGAGAAGGCTGGATTCTGCAGCCATCCTGCTAGGTCTACATCTTACAGGTTGTGAGCCTTTGATCAAGTGACTTTACCTCCTTGGACTTCAAATTTCCTCATCTGTAAAATGGAAATTAAAAATAGTACTTAGCTTGGAATCTAGAAAAATGGTACAGATGAACCTGTTTGCAAGGCAGAAATAGAGACACAGATGCAGAGAACAAACGTATGGACACCAAGTCGGGGGGACGGGGGGGTGGGATGAATTGGGAGATTGGGATTGACATATACACAGTAATAGGTATAAAATAGATAACTAATGAGAACCTGCTGTATAGCACAGGGAACTCCACTTCACTTCGCTGTACAGTAGAAACTGATGCAACATTGTAAAACAACTATACCCCCATTAAAAAAAAAACACAGTACTTACTTCAAAGAGTTGGTGTTGTGAGGTTTAAATAAGTTACTGTGTGTGTTAGAATTGTGCCCAGCACATATTAAATGTTCAAAAAATATTAGCTGTTATTTTTCAAGCATTCTAGAGCCAAAGGGTAGGGATACTAAGCCCAGTGATTGTTGAAGCCCTTTGGCATTCACGCAGGAGATTTTTATTGAATACTTACTAGGTGCCAAGCTCTGTTCTGTGCTGGGGATAGAGAAAGTGAACACACACACACACACACACACACATCTCTGCCCTCATGGAGCTTATAAATATGTAGTGTGTTGATAATAAATGCCACGGAGAAAAATAAAGCAACACAGATGGGGACGGAGAGGAAATGGAAATTTGAAATGGGATGGTCAGAGAAGACCTCACTGCTGGGATATTTGAGTTGAGACCTGAAGGAAATAAGGAGGGAGGGAGTTGTGCCAGTCTCTGAGGGGAGGGGTATCCCAGGCAGAAAGAAGAGAAGCCCTTGGAGGAGAAGGCTTGGAGGAAGGGGTATGATTGGCATGATGACAAGGAGGCCGGTGTTGCTGGAGCAGGGAGAGCCGAGAGGGAAATGAGGGCAGAAGTAGAAGGGACCAGATCACATAAGGTCTTCTAGGCCTTGGTGAGGAGTTGGCTCTGACTCTGAGCAGGATGTGGGGATGACAGGCAGCAGGGAGACTAGGAAGGAGGTTGTTGGATAGTCATTCATTCAGCAGATACCTGTTGAATAAACTACTGTGTGCAGTAAATCTCTTTTAAAAGATGCACCTTTTTCACCCTCCTCAAATTATTGTTAACAGTTTATGCAGTAGCCTTCTGAAACTAATCTACTCCTCAAAATCGTCCTGAGAGGGAAACACTGCTACCATCCCTGTTTGACAGAAGAGGCAGCTGAGACCCAGCTGTTTCTTGCCTCGGGTCATTCTGTGTATACACACACAAACTTGACAGAAGTCAGTTGAATTGTATACATTCTTCTGTGATGCAACAGGCTGTCACTGTCATCTTTTCATGATGATAATACATTGAGATCCATCTTTTTTTTTTTTTTTAACTATATTCTCCCTTTCCTACTTTTTGGTTTCTCCTTTCATTTTTTTTTTTTCTTTTTTTAACATATACACATATTTTCCTTTCTTTTGTAAAAAGGGAGCATACAGTAAACATTGTCTTCACCTTACTTGCTTTTACTTAAAATATGCTAGAGCCTACTGTTCATCAGTGTATAGAGAGATTTTCCTCATTCCTTTTTTTTTTTCCTTCCCTCATTCCTTTTTATAGTTACATAGTGTTTTATTATGTGGATGTATCACATAGTTTTTCGGCCAGTCTCCCTATTTGAGAACATTTGTGTTGATAATAGTCTTTTTTTTTTTTTAATAAATTTATTTATTCATTTTTGGCTGCGTTGTGTCTTCGTTGCTGCACGCGGGCTTTCTCTAGTTGTGGTGAACCGGGGGTACTCTTTGTTGCGGTGCGAGGGCTTCTCATTGCAGTGGCTTCTTTTGTTGTGGAGCACAGGCTCTAGGCACACGGGCTTCAGTAGTTGTGGCTCGCGGGTTCTAGAGCGCAGGCTCAGTAGTTGTGGCGCTCGGGCTTAGTTGCTCCATGGCATGTGGGATCTTCCCGGACCAGGGCTCGAACCCGTGTCCCCTGCATTGGCAGACGGATTCTTAACCACTGCACCATCAGGGAAGCCCGATAATAGTCTTTTGCTATTAGGAATAGTGCTGTAATTCATACCCTTCTTATTTGTTAATTTTGCCAGTGTGACTTTGGGACAGATGCCCAATAGTCCCCCGCCCCCGGCCTTTTAAAGCACAACTCCATAGTAATCCAGAAAATGGCAGAAATATAATTTAATTAGGCCTTCTCTGATGTATTGAGTGCTTACTACGTACAGGACTCTGACTGGCGCTCCTCAGAGCTATGTTTTAGAAAGCTTGCTCTGGTGTCCAGTCCAGAGTACAGCCCTGATGGAGAGACAGGAGGCACTGAGACCAGTGAGGTGGCTGCTCTGTGTTCATTTGTTCAGTCATTCAGCAGGTGTTTGCGGTCAGCCCGTTATATGTAAAGTACTGGAGGTGAGGCTCGGTACTCCATGAGGTACTGCCTCTGAGCTGGGAGACATCAGTCTCCCCCAAGTTGCAACCTCATGGACACGTACAGTCTGATCCAGACTCTGGAAGGGGGAGGGGCTTCAAAAGACCCAACAAAGACCCAACAGGCTAGAAAGGAGGGTTGAGCCCTTTGCAGCTAGTGAGGTAAGGTGCAGAGCTTGATCTATCCTCTTCTCCAGGGAGTACCAGGCAGCAGCCATGGCAGGCAGCAGCGGGGACAGCGTCACTCGCCGGAGCGTGGCATCACAGTTTTTCACACAAGAGGAGGGGCCGGGCATTGATGGCATGACCACATCAGAGAGAGTGAGTATGGAGAGAGGGGTTTGGAGTGGGGAGGCACAGGCCCTGTCTTTGGGCCATGCACCTCTAGGTGGCAGAACGCAGGGAGCGCCGTCAGGGCTGGGCTGGCAAGGTGAGTACTGTCATATGCCTTTCACCTTCCTTCCAGGTGGTGGATCTCCTCAACCAGGCAGCACTGATCACCAATGATTCAAAGATCACAGTGCTCAAACAGGTGAGGGGAAGGGGGTGATGCTGGGCTAAGCAGGACAAGGGGAGCCAGGATGGGAACCTCTGGAAAAGAAGACACTGGTAATAACACTAGTGTCCACAGTTAAGCACTTGGGATATGCCTGCCATGGTGCTCAGTGCTATTCGGCCACGCTGTCATTTAATTCTCACAAAAACTCTATGAGGCAGGGTAATTTCTTCCCTGTTTTATAGAGAAAGAAGCAGAGTTTCAGAGCTTAAATTAGCCCAAGGTCACTCTGCTAGCAGCTGGCTGAACTAGGACTTGAATGCTGGATTCAGACTCCAAATTCTATGCTCTTGATCCTCGTATTTGCTCTCTGCCAGGGTCCTATCCAGTGGGGAAGACGTGCAGGTCACTAGACAGTGAGGACCCGGAGTGGGCAGGGATGGGATGGAGGAGCCCAGAGGGGTGTGGAACCCAGAGGGAGCTTCTGACCCAGACTAGCGGTGGGGAGTCAGGGAGAGCTTTTTAGAAGAGGGGCGTCTGAGCTGAGACCTGGATGATAAGGAGAGAACCAGGCCAAGTGAGAGAGGGAGAGTGTCTTGACCAGAGGGCATAATAGCTTGTACAGAAGCAAAAGAGGGCATGGGGAATTGGGGAGGCAGGTGGAGTTCAGAGGTTGGGAGGTCAGGTTGCCTGGGTGAGGACCCCAGTTCTACTTGTTCAGCATGTGGCCTTGGGTAGTCGATTCCACCTCAGCAGTAGAGTGGGGTCCTGATGGGGCCTCCCTCGTGGAGTGGTTGTCAGGGCTGTTCAACAGTGCCTTGGTTCATAGGCAGTGAGCTTCTGTGAGAATGTTTTTGGGAAGGGCTTATTCCAAAGAGCCTGGCAGGTACAAGGGCCTCAGAAAATGTGTTCTCATTGTCATAAAATGCCTGATGAATTGTGACAGTTGAGTGGGGAGTAGAAACAGAAGGAGAGTGGAGAGAATTGCTGGGTGAGCCTCAGGAAGGTAGGAGTCCTGCAGCACTTCCCTCTTTTCTTTAGCCTCCATCTGTAACACATACTCAGTATCCACCAGGACCTGCGCCCTGTAGCATCTTATTATTGAAGCCTCACAACAGCCCTATAAGTTGTTGTTTACGATTCCCATTTTACAGAAGAGCAAACTGAGACTCAGGGGAAGCCACTTGCCCAGGCCATGGTAGGAGTGGCAGAGCCAGGATTTGAACTGAGCTTATCTGCTGCCTACCCCCGTGCTGTTTTCTCCTACATGTTCCTGTCTGCACTGATTGGACCCTGGTTTTATACGTGTGTTCCTCCTTCCCATCCCCAATCTCCTTCCAGGTCCAGGAACTGATCATCAACAAAGATCCCACACTACTGGACAACTTCCTGGATGTGAGTGACCGACAGGAGAGAAAGGATGTGGGTGTAGGGATAAGGGAATGGATCCTGGTGCAACTCTGACTTACCTTTTTCCTGACCTTGGCAGGAGATCATCGCTTTCCAAGCAGACAAGTCCATTGAAGTGCGCAAGTTTGTCATCGGCTTCATCGAGGAGGCATGGTATGGGGCGGTGCAGGGAGCCCCTGGGAGCACCCCTGCTGGAGTCAGCCTCCTTGGCGCCTGGCCCTGCCCTGAGAGTCTTGCCCTCTGCTTCTCAGACCCATTCTCCCTCCCATGCACAGTGATTCCCCAGCAAATGTTTAATAAGGTCGAAATCTTGGACTCATCCGCAATTCCTCTACTTCTCCCACACTTCACATCTGCATCATCAGTAAGGACTATCGGCTCTACCTTCAAATTGTAAACAGCATCTGACAATTTTTCAGCTACTTCCCTTGCTGTACTAAATACTTTACCTACTTTGTTATTCGATCCTCAAAATAACACTGGATTATTTGTTTGGCACATTTAACTGAAGACAGAACTGTGACTCAGAGAGGTGAAGTGAGTTTCCTAAGGTCACACAGCCAGTATGTGGCCGTGCTGGGATTTTAACCCGTGTCCATAACACCATTGCCCAAATTCTCAGTCTCCACCTTTTACTGGGAGAATTTTTTTTTTCAGTTGAGGTATAGTTGATTTATAATATTATATTAGTTTCAGGTGTACAACATAGTGATTCAAATTTTTTATACATTATATTCTACTTAAAGTTATTGTAAAATATTGGCTATATTGCCTGTGGTGTACAATATATCCTTGTAGTTGATTTATTTTATACATAGTAGTTTGTACCTCTTAATCCCCCTACCCCTATCTTGCCCCTCCTCCCTTCCCTCTCCCTGTTGGTAACCACTAGTTTAGTCCTTTTTTTTTTTTTTTTAAGGTATAGTTGATTTACAATATTATATTAATTTCAGGTATACAACCTAGTGATTCAAAATTTTTATAGATTATTACTGGGACAATTTGTGGTAAGTTTTCTGAGTTTGCCAAAAAACTTTTTGTTCGACAGATACGTATCACATAACTGCTATGTGCCAGGCATTTGTGTCAGACTGTAGGACTGTAACAGTGAACAAAAACAGGTATCGTTCCTGCCTTCATGTAGCTGACAGCTGAGTTTCATATTTTTGACTGATTAGCTTAATAATTAAATTCAGATTGTAACGTGTTATGAAAATACACATTCTGAGCTCTAGGTGTAGCATTGAATTTATTCATTCACTGAATAAATATTTTTTGAAGGCCTTTCATTTTTTCCTTCAACAAAAAATGAGACTCTGCTAGTACTCAGACTAGAAAGGGTCCCCCACTTTCAGAGCCCTCAGACTTAGGTAAACAAATTAGTAAACAAAACCAGTGATTACATAAAGTAGAGTGCTTTAAAGTAATAATGGTTAGTATCTATTGAATGCTTTCTATGCTGTTCTAAGAACTTTACATGTGTTGTTGCAGTTTTCACAGCAACCCTTGAGGTAGGAACTATTCTAAATGAGACACAGTTGCTTATCCAGATTTACAGTTGTCTGGCTCTGCTGCCCCTTATGTGAACAGCAGGGCCCTAATAATAAAGAACAGTGGGGGTTACAGGACCAACCTAGACAGCGTTCGGGGGCAGCTCTGTCTGAAGGTGCCGGGCATTGTTCTCAGCTTCCAGCTGTGCTGGCAAACAAGACAAGTGCCCACCTCCGTTCCAATCTCCTGACACACTGACCCTGATTTCCCTTTCCTTGTGGACCCCAGGCTCCCATCACCTGCCCAAAGACCACCTTGACCTTGCCCTTTTTCCTCCATCCCCTAGCAAGCGAGACATTGAGTTACTGCTGAAACTGATCGCAAATCTCAACATGCTCTTGAGAGATGAGAATGTGAATGTGGTGAAGAAGGCCATCCTCACCATGACCCAGCTCTACAAGGTGGCCCTGCAGGTAAGAGCTCCCTCCCCGCCTGGGGCTGTCCCCGCCTGACAGGTCTCATTTACAGAGTCATCTGTTATAGTTCAAAACCAGCGTCAGATCAGATTCATTATGAGCAAGACGTGCTGTTGATCTTTAGGAAAAGACAACAAAGAGGTTCTAATGTCTAATGGTCAGGGAGTTGCCATTAACCCATCCTTCCATCCATCTGTGCATTCATTTGTGCATTCAACAAACATTCCCTGAGTACCTCCTTTGTGACCAAGATGGGCCAGCCAGGTCCACACTGTGGTGTGATGTACATTAACATTAATGAAAGGAATGAATCCATTTAATCTCTGCCACCACCTTGTGAGGTTGGCACTGTTGTTCCTTTGGCTTCCTTAAGATCTGAGTCTTCATCACTCTGGGTTGTCATTATCTGTGAACCTCGTGAGGGCAGGACCAGACCTGGCTTGGTCACCACTGGGTCCTGTCCCCAGCATCACCTAGCATGGGGCCAGAGACAGAGTTGTAACTCAGTGAACATTTCCCCAGTGAATGTATTCATCATCATTTATGGATCTCTGGGAGTTGGTGGAGTTGGTGATTGATGTCTTTTCCCCATCTGTCTGTACGTCTGTCCATCCCTCCCTGGCCCACTCGCAGTGGATGGTGAAGTCACGGGTGATCAGCGAGCTCCAGGAAGCCTGCTGGGATATGGTGTCTGCCATGGCTGGGGACATCATCCTGCTGTTGGACTCTGACAATGACGGCATCCGTACCCACGCCATCAAGTTTGTGGAGAGCCTCATTGTCACCCTGTCGCCCCGCATGGCTGACTCGGAGGTGCCCCGACGCCAGGAGCACGACATCAGCCTGGACCGCATCCCTCGTGACCATCCCTATATCCAATACAGTGAGTGCCACCTATCAGCTGGTGCCATTTGTCAGTCACTGCACTGGCTCCCTTCCTCTCCTTCTCCCCTTCACCCCCTTTTTTCTTGGTTTTTCATTTCTGGAGTCAGTTTAAAACAGTGCTTAAGAGCCCTGATGCTAGGTTCAAATCTCAGTGTTACCACTTACTCATGTGAGCTTGGGCAAGTTACTCCTCTCTGAACTTTATCTTCTTTTTGTAAAACGGACGTGATAGTAGTATCCCTTTCACAGGTTTGTTGGGAGGTTCCATGAAGTCGTGAGCACTTAGTAGTAAATACTAGGTAGTTTTACAGTTTTTCTAATTGCAAATTATAGAAGTAGTACGTGCACATTACTGAAATGTCAAGCAATAAATATAGAGGGGTATAAAGGGAAAATACCCCCTCCCCAAGTCCTGCTTACCAGAGATGAATACTGCTAAGAGTATTGTTTTCTTTCAGACTTTTTCTATGCAAAGATATTTATATGTATATATTCATAGTTTCTGTGTCTGTCTGTTGGCCCTGTTTTTACAGAAAACAGGGCCATGCTTTATACTCTCAACTGAGAGGCATTAGAGTGTAGTGGCTTGTGTTTGAATCTCTGCTCTACCATTGAGCAACTGACCTATTCTCTCTGATCCTGTTTCTTCATTGGTAAATTGGGGGTCATTATTATGGCATCTACTTTAGGGTGTAGGTATGAGCATTTGGTGAATTAATGTGGCTGGCATAGTAAGCATTCCACAAATATTAGCTCTTCTTATATATTGTTTGACAACCTTTTTTTTTAAATTAATTAATTAATTTGTTATTTTTGGCTGCGTTGGGTCTTCATTGCTGCATGCGGGCTTTCTCTAGTTGCGTCGAGTTGGGGCTACTCTTCGTTGCAGTGTGCGGGCTTCTCGTTGCGGCAGCTTCCCTTGTTGCGGAGCATGGGCTCTAGGTGCACAGGCTTCAGTAGTTGTGGCACGCGGGCTTAGTAGTTGTGGCTTGCGGGCTCTAGAGCACAGGCTCAGTAGTTGTGGCACATGGGCTTAGTTGCTCCACGACATGTGGGATCTTCCCAGACTAGGGCTCGAACCCGTGTCCCCTGCATTGGCAGGCGGATTCTTAACCACTGTGCCACCAGGGAAGTCCCTTGACAACCTTTTGAACTCAACAAAATTATCTTGTTACATCTTTTCCTAACAATATCGTGTTCAGATGCTACAAAATATTCCATAGTATGGTTACATCACATTCTATTTTTTTTCCACTATTTCAGATAATGTGGCATCCAGTATGTTTTTGCATAAGAAATGTCAAGATATCTTTCACAGTTGTTAAGAGTTAACTTTTGGTGACTGGATCAAGGAGCGTGGTGATAAAAAGAACTTTGAGTTCTTTGTCTGTGTGTGTACAGACATATACATATTCAAAGTTTTACATCAATGTAGTTCAGACAGTCAGATTCCTTATAGTTGGATATTTTAAATTATTTCTACTTTTTCACTATTGCAAGCTCATGCTTTGAGCATCAGCTCTAAATTTTTATACTCATTAATAGTCTTTTAGTCAGACTCATCAACCACTAAATTTTCTGTGTTTTTTCAGCCATTCACAGCCATCCGTGTATGAGGATCTTTCTCCTTTTGGTCCCAAAGGCTGCTCTCTCTGGAGGCCAGGGAGAAAGGGCCCTACTAACTGGTTCTCTTCTCTCCCTCATTAGATGTGCTGTGGGAAGAAGGCAAGGCAGCCTTAGAGCAGTTGCTCAAGTTCATGGTGCACCCCGCTATCTCCTCCATCAACCTGACCACAGCCCTGGGCTCCCTCGCCAATATTGCCCGCCAGAGGCCCATGTTCATGTCTGAGGTGATTCAGGCCTATGAAACCCTGCACGGTAAGTTGGTCCCCTCCTTCTCCCCTTCCCCTGTCCACAGACCAGGCTCCTCTATTCTGAGGAAATGTGAGCTAGGTAGTGGGCCCATAAGGGATTCATCATCAATCTAGTAGGTTGTGGACACAGGGAAGGATTCTCTAGGCTAGACATGTATATTTCGGTGGTTGCATGTGACAGAAACTTGGTTCAAAGCTGATTTTAATATTGAGGTATGTGTGGGTGAAATGACCTGGTTGGTGTCTGTGAAGTACTTTAAAATACTCCAGCTCTGCCCTTCTCTCCCCCAAAAAGCAGGGAGGATCGATGTGCCAAGATCAGCAAAATGTTGATGGGTACATGGCGATTCATTATACTGTTTTCTCTGCTTTTGTGCATGTGTGAAAACTGAAAAGTCTGGGGTTGAGGCATGAGTGTGTGCAGATCATGAATCCCTCTCCATCTCCTGGCTCTTGTGTGTCTCTTTCCTTGGGGTAGCAAAGATGGCCCCCAGTTGTTACAGGCTTCCATTCCATCTCCTTGGCAACCCCATGGGAAAGAGAATGTCTCTTCCGAATCATTCCAGCAAAGGTCCAAGGGCTCATTGTTTCTGATTGGCCAAGAAGATATTGTGAGCCTATCTCTGAACCAGTCACAATGGCCAAGAGATTGCAGTGTTCTTACTGGCCCTGAGTCTCTTGCCCACTTGGACTGAGAATGGAGCCGAGGTGGTTCCCTCAAAGGAAAATGGGAGTGTTGTTGGCTGAGGAAGTGGGAAGGGATGCTGGGCAGGAGAGATTGCAGGCATCCTCTTTCTCTCTGGAACAGGGGAGGCTTACTTGTCAAGGTGATTGTTAGACATTAGAAAGTCATTCTGGTGTCAGGGACCAACGATGAACTGTTGTGGCAGTTCGGTTGGGACATTGTGGAGGTGATTATAGCCTTCCCCAGGGCAAGCATGTTGGAATTTCCAGACCAGAGATGGAGGGAGATGAGACTATGTTTAATGAAAGGGAGGGTGAGTTTTCTTTTCGTTTTAAGGTTGACTAATACTGAAGGAGACCTCTCAAGGATTTTGAGTATCAGCTTGTACAGGGGGAAGGCCATACATTAGATCTGAGAGCGAAGGAACTTTTCTAGGAGATGTCCGCCACCACTGCCCAAGCTGGGGCTTGGGAAGTGAGGGTGGCAGGGCCCCATGAGCTCTGTCCACAGCGCGAAATTCTTGCTACTTTCCTCACAGCCAACCTGCCCCCAACGCTGGCCAAATCTCAGGTGAGCAGCGTGCGTAAGAACCTCAAGTTGCACCTGTTGAGTGTGCTGAAGCACCAAGCCTCCTTGGAGTTCCAGGCTCAGATCACCACCCTGCTGGTAGACCTGGGCACACCGCAGGCTGAGATCGCCCGCAACATGCCCAGCGGCAAGGATGCCCGCAAGCGGCCCCGAGATGACTCAGATTCCACGCTCAAGAAGATGAAGCTTGGTGAGCTGAGGAGCCGAGTGAGGCCTGGCAGGAGGTGGTGGCGGGGACTGACCACGTTCGAAATGTCTAATTATTTACAGGAAACTGTAAGCTAAATTTACATTATAAATTATGTTGTATAAATATGGTGACATATAATAAGTGATATCAAAGTAAAATTACTGAAGAATGTAATACACTTACAAGTAATCATGAGTTACTTAAGTTATACAGGAAGGAATAAAATGAAGATAGTCTCTCTTTCATCCCTCACCCCAAAAGTAACCACTCCACAAGTATTAACACTTAGATTTTCTTTCAGAAATGCCTTATATGTGTTATATGTGTAGAGTTCTCCTTCCCTGTGTTTCATTTATAAATCGAGTCTCTTTTTGAAGTAATTTTTTTTTTTTTTTAATTTTATCATTATTTATTTATTTATTTATTTATTTATGGCTGTGTTGGGTCTTCGTTTCTGTGCGAGGGCTTTCTCTAGTTGCGGCAAGTGGGGGCCACTCTTCATCGCGGTGCGCGGCCTCTCACTGTCGCGGCCTCTCTTGTTGCGGAGCACAGGCTCCAGACGTGCAGGCTCAGCAATTGTGGCTCATGGGCCTAGTCACTCCGTGGCATGTGGGATCTTCCCAGACCAGGGCTCGAACCCGTGTCCCCTGCATTGGCAGGCAGATTCTCAACCACTGCGCCACCAGGGAAGCCCTGAAGTAATTTTTTTTTTTTTTTGGCTGTGCCATGTGGCATGTAGGATCTTAGTTCCGAAACCAGGGATCAAACCCACACCCCCTGCAGTGGAATTGCGGAGTCTTAACCACTGGACCGCCAGGGAAGTCCCTGAAGTAATTTTTTAATGGTTGTATTATTTATCAATAGTGTTGACCATGGCAACCTTCCTTACTGTAAAAAAAAATTTTTTTTAAGTGCTCGTTTGTTTCTAGAACATTTATGAAAGAATCGAGTTTTGGATTTCCCTGGCGGTCCAGTGGTTGAGACTCCTCGCTTCCACTGCAGGGGGCGTAGGTTCGATCCCTGGTGAGGGAATTGGGATCCCATGGCGCAGCCAAAAAAAAAAAGAAGAATCAAGTTTTGTTTTCGTTTTTTTTTTCACTTTGAAAAATAACTTATTTTGATATAAGGAGTGAGGTAAGGATCTATTTTTCTCCCCCTAATTAAGCACACAAAGCAGAGCGTTCTGTACCTTATTTGTTTAGGAATTATCTTGGAGTTTTTCTATATGTGCACATGGAAATCTGCTGCATCCTTGTAATGGTGGCATAATAGTCTATAGGGTACATGGACCACTTTAACCAGTCCCCCTGTTGGTGGACATTTCATTTGTGTCCATTTTTATAAAGTAATGAAGATTGCTGTAGTGTACAGTCTTGCATGCGTGTCAAGTCATGAGACAAGTTCCCAGTAGTGGGATTGATGGGGCAAAGAGCTTATACATTTATTTTTTGCCAACCAATTTTATTTTTCTATTACTTTCAACTTTTCATTTTGAAATAATTTCGAACTTGCAGATAAGTACAAGAATAATACCAAACACTCCTGTGTACCCTTCACAAGGTGGGGATCACACATTCCATTTAGTTGTCACATCCCTCGAGTCTCCCAAATCATTTCCTCAGCCTTCTTCTGTTTCATGACCTTGACGTTGTGAAGAGTCCAGGGCAGCTGTTTGGTAGAATGTCCCTCCTCTTGGGTTTGTCTGCTCTTGCCTCCTGATTGGATTCAGGTTCTGTACTTTTGGCACGAACACTGCAGAAGTGATGCCCCAACTTCCTCTGTGTGTTGTGAGGAGGCACATGATGTCAGTTTGTCTCATCATTGGTGATGGGAATTTGATCTCTTGGTCGAAGTGATGACCGCCGGGTTTCTCTAGTGTAAAGTACCCTTTTTCCCTTTGTAAATAATAAGCTGAGAAGAGATACTTAAAACTATGTAAAATACTAGTTCTGCTTCAAACTTTGTGTGGTTTTGGCATCCATTAATGATTGTTGCCTGCATCTACTATTACTGTAATGGTTATAAAAAGGTTTCTTTCTACATTTATTACTTGGCATTTTGCTGTAAGGAAGAGCTTTCTTTTCTTCTCCCTACTTTACTGTTAGTGTGGACTTCTGGATTCTTATTTATTCTCTGGGTTATAATCCATTATTGTTGTTTTTCATTTTGTTACTCAAATTGCCTTATATTTAGTAGCAGGAGCCTTTGAGCAGGCTCCTATGTCCCTTTAATGTGTCCTGTAAGTTTTTTTGAGCATTTCTTATTTTCTGGCATAACAAGGTGTTCTAGACTCATCGTGTACTTTCCTTACCCCAGCCTTCAACCAGCCATTTCTCTAAGGAGCCCTGGTTTCTTTCCTTCTTTTTTTTTTTTTTTTTCTGGTTTCTTTTAAGTAGGAAATAGTTTCAGAAACCAAGATCTGAGCCATGGATATGTCCATTACTGCTGGGTGCATTTAAATTCTTTTTTTTTGGCCGCACTGTGAGGCATGCGGGATCCCAGTTGCCCGACCAGGGATCGAACCCATGTCCCCTGCAGTGGAAGCTCAGAGTCCTAACCACTGGCCTGCCGGGGAAGTCCCTAAATTCTTGATAGCAGTTTTCCAAAAAATCACACCAGCGTTTACAACCCCAGCAGTGTGCGAGTGCCAGTTACCCCATTCTTACCAGCCCTGGACATTTGTAAACTCTCTGGGTATAAATGGTATCCTAGGTCTCAGCTTGCTTTTTTGCATGTGTTGGAGTCAGGCTGCATGTTGTTTTACATTTATTAGCTACTTTCATTTCTGTGAAGTGCCCGTTCTATTGTGTTGGTTAGCCTTTTGTAACTGAATTGTATGTGCCCTTGGTTAATGCAGGGTATCAGTTCTTTGTTACATGTGTTACAAACTTGAAGAGACTGCATAACATTTCATCATATTTTTGCCTTAATCTACTTAAATCATTATTGAACATTCTAGCTTTTCCACTCTTATAAATACAGCTTTGAGGAACGTCTTTGCACACAAAGCCTTTTCTCTAAGGTTCACGTTAATTAGTTTTTTCCCTTGAGCTAGAACCGCTGTGCTTGTAGTCACCCAGCCTGTTATTGATAGAAGTTGTGTGCCATATCTCTGTACAGTCAGTGTTGCAGTGAATTCTCTGTACATCTTACCTTAGCTATATCTGTAAGTTTTTTTTTTTTTAAGGTATATTTATTTATTTATTTATTTATGGCTGTGTTGGGTCTTTGTTTCTGTGCGAGGGCTTTCTCTAGTTGCAGCAAGTGGGGGCCACTCTTCATCACGGTGCACGGGCCTCTCACTATCGCAGCCTCTCTTGTTGCGGAGCACAGGCTCCAGACGCGCAGGCTCAGTAATTGTGGCTCACGGGCCGAGTTGCTCCGCGGCATGTGGGATCTTCCCAGACCAGGGCTCGAACCCGTGTCCCCTGTATCGGCAGGCAGATTCTCAACCACTGCGCCACCAAGGAAGCCCCTGTAAGTTTTTAGGGTAGATATTTAAAAGTGGAATTGCTGTGTTGAAGAGGTGTGCACATTTAAAATATTGACCTACTATCAAACTGCCCTTCCAAAAGGCGATACCAGTTTACATTTCCACAGTTCACACCCCTATTAACAACTGTCACTACTAACCTTTTTTTTTATTATTATTTTAAATTAATTAATTTATTTATTTTTGGCTGTGTTGGGTCTTTGTTTCTGTGCGAGGGCTTTCTCTAGTTGCGGCAAGCGGGGGCCACTCTTCATCGCGGTGTGCGGGCCTCTCACTATCGCGGCCTCTCTTGTTGCGGAGCACGGGCTCCAGACGCGCAGGCTCAGTAGTTGTGGCTCACGGGCCTAGTTGCTCTGCGGCATGTGGGATCTTCCCAGACCAGGGCTCGAACCCGTGTCCCCTGCATTGGCAGGCAGATTCTCAACCACTGCGCCACCAGGGAAGCCCACTACTAACCTTTTTATTTTTTGTCAATCATATAGGCAAATTCGCTGTCTTATTAGGATGTTTTTACATTTTCCTGATTCCTGGTGAGGTTGAGCACTGTTTCAAATGTAGGTGTTTTTAAACAGTAAAGTCTGTGAACTTATTACTTAACCTTTTTGTCTTTTGGAGCTTAGTGTGATCAGCCAGGCTGGTATGGCTTATTCCCATTTCCCAGATGAAGAGAACTGAGGCCTAGAGAGAGGCAGGTAGTTCCCCAGGGTCATATGGCACAAAGGTCTTCATATGCTGCACTGCTCCTATTTGCTGAGGCTGCCTGGGGGCAGGGACCTCTGGGGGTGCCTGGGAGGAGGGGAGGGCTGCTGCCCTCTCTAGAGCCATCATCTTGTCTCCTTCTCTATCCCAGAGCCCAACCTGGGGGAAGACGACGAGGACAAGGACTTGGAGCCAGGCCCCTCAGCGACCTCGAAGGCCTCAGCCCAGATCTCAGGCCAGTCAGACACAGATATCACAGCCGAGTTCCTACAGCCTCTGCTGACACCTGACAATGTGGCCAATCTGGTGAGGATGGGTGGGGGCCATTTCCCACCAGGCAGGGAGGAAGGGTCTCTAGTCTTTTCTCTGCCCCTCCGCTCCACACTGCCCACCTTTTCCAGATGACATCAGACATCAGA
Source organism: Eubalaena glacialis (assembly GCF_028564815.1). Taxonomy (NCBI): domain Eukaryota; kingdom Metazoa; phylum Chordata; class Mammalia; order Artiodactyla; family Balaenidae; genus Eubalaena; species Eubalaena glacialis. The sequence goes on along the minus strand of NC_083733.1, from coordinate 60,422,376 downwards.
TGAAGCACTTTTCTGTTTTCAGTGTTGGGAGGGTGCGGTCCAGTGGGCCTTCCTCACTTTGGATGGACCTCTTGCATGATCTTTACTCCTTCAGGAGGTTACTTGTCACTGCCCCCCCCCCATAATCCCCCTTTGGGTTTTCTGAGTCTCCATCTACACCCACGCACTTGCACTGTCTCCTCTCCTTTGCAGGGAGGGTCTCTTAACTGTAGAGTGAACCCCATGACTTGTTTGCTAAGTGGTGTAGGATTGGCATCGGTGGGGTGGGATGACCAGTGTTTTCTTTGGATTTTCAAAGATGACCTGCTTCAAAGTGAAAGAACCACTGGTTTGAGTTGATGAGGGGAGCTGGAGTGGTGGGGTGTCTCACATCAGTCCTCCGGCTGTAGCAGCACCGAGACCTTTCTGTTGGGTGCTCATGGAGAATAAATACCTCTTCCCATGCTCAACAGCAGTCACCATCAGCTTTCCCTTCTCTCTGCCTAGAGCCTCCAAGGGGCTTAGCTGTTGGGTGATTGGGGTGGCGAGGAGTTTTCTCTCCAGCTCAGATCTCTTTGGTGAGCTCCGGGCCTGGATATGCGGCCACCTCCTGCATCTTTCTCTCCTTGGGTGTTTCACAGGCACCTCAGACTTAACATTTCAAAACTAAACTTGTGAAATTTCTCCCCCGACTCTTCTACAGGCCCGTGGCCCCTCCTGTGTTCTTGGCACACATGCCTCTCGTCCCCACGCCAGAAACTTGGGAGTTAAACTCTTTACCTCCCCCTCAGCCCGAGTCCTTCCCCTCTTCTCCATTCCCCATGGCCCATGCCCTGTCCAGGCCCCGCCCTTTTCACACAGAGAACTACCTGCTTGTTCCCTGGCTCTGCCTTCCACTCTCCCTGTGGCAGGCAGAGGCATCTTTGTAAAGTACAAGTCATGATGCTCCCCTGCTCAGATCCCTGCCAGGGCTCTTTGTTTCCTTCCAGATAAAACTTAAATTCAGCTTGCCTTAGACCCTGTTTGATTCGGCTTCCATTAACTTGTTGTACCTTATCTATCCCTGTCACACTCTGGGAAATTGTCTTTTTCAAATTATCAGCATGAAGTTGTTCATAAGATTCTTTTATTTTTATAATACGTGCTGTCTCTGTAGTAATGTGCCACTTTTTTGTCCCTAATACTGTGTCCTTCCTCTTTTTTTGTTTATTCTTGTTGTAGATTTGGTTGGTTTCAGTCATTTCAAAGGACTGGCTGTTAAGTTTTGTTGATAATCTTTTGTAACCTTTTCTGTTTTATTTCTGCTGTCTTTATTTCTTTCATGTTACTTTCTGTGAATGTTTTTCCCCAAGGTTAAATGCTTGGCTTATTAGTTTTCAGTTTTCTTTTCCAGTGTAAGCATTTAAGGATCTGATTTTCCATCTAAGTACCGTTGTAGCTGCATCTTACACATTTTGATTTGTAGTTATTTCATTATCTTTCTGTTCTATTATTTTATTATTTAAGAGCATGCATTTAAACTTCCAAGCCTGTAGGGAGTTTGAGATTATCTTTTGTTACCAATTCCTGACAGACATGGATGTGCTCTATTAGGATACTGATTTTTCTTTTTTTTTTTTTAAAGTCAATTTCTGGTTCATATTATACTGTGCCACTGAACCTTCTTCCACTCACTGGGCAGGGTACCAGCTCTGCTGCCTCTTAGCCTTCCTATACCTGGAATATATTACCCCCCAACCCCTCGCTTGCAAGACTTCATTCTGTGTCAATCTGATTCTGGCCCTTCTCTCAGTTTTCAGCCTATGTGCCACTGCCCCGGGGAGCCAAAGCCATCCCTGGCACCCTTTACTGTGTCCCGTGGCACCCTTTACTTCTTCTCTCATACGCCACACTGCATCAGTACTCGTTTTCTCTCTGACTTGCGCAAGAATCTGTGCTCCATGAGAGCAGGCCCAGGTCTGTCCTAGTCACTGCCATTTCGCTAGCGTTGGCCTGGGTGTGGAACGAATGTTTGTTGAGTCAATAAGTAAGGGAAGACTCCTTTTCCTGGGCATCTCGCAGGTCCTCATCAGTATGGTGTACCTGCCCGAGGCCATGCCCGCCTCCTTCCAAGCCATCTACACCCCAGTGGAGTCAGCAGGCACTGAAGCCCAGATCAAGCACCTGGCTCGGCTCATGGCCACACAGATGACGGCCGCAGGACTGGGGCCAGGTGAGTGTCACATGGAGCTGACCAGGGCTAGGGGTTGACACTATGGCCACTGGGTTCTCCTTAGTGGAAGAGCACCTCTTTGTAGTGCTGCAAATGGAAAATCATGCGATCTTAGGTGTAAATAGTTACAGGTCCCATAGATACAGTGACTACTCTATAGTTTCAGGCCCTGGGCTTTGAAATCCAGCAGACCTGGGTTTGAGGTCTGAGTTGAACTAGACTACCTCAGCCACTTAATAGCTGTGTGTCTTTGGTCAAGTTACTTAACCTCTCTGAGCCCCAGGTGGTTTCCCATTCTAACAGTACTATTGAGGTATAAATTATGTACAGTGAAACACACAGCTTTTAAGTATACACCTTAGTGAATTTTCACAAAGTGAACACACCAGTGTAGCCACCACCCAGATGGAGAAGGACTGTTACCAGCACTCTGGAAAATTCTTTCTTGCTCCTTTCCAGTCGACACTCAAAGTATCCCCTGTCCAGAGACAACCACTGTTCTGACTTGTGTCTCCACAGATTAGTTTTTTCTAGTTTTGAACTTCTTATAAATGGAATCATAGAGTCTGGCTTATTTTGCTCAGCATAAGGTTTTGTTTTGTTTATAAATGTATTTATTTATTTATTTATGGCTGTGTTGGGTCTTCGTTGCTGTGCGGTGGCTTCTCTTGTTACAGAGCACGGGCTCTAGGCGCACGGGCTTCAGTAGTTGTGGCACGCAGGCTTCAGTAGTTGTGGCTCGCGGGCTCTAGAGCACAGGCTCAGTAGTTGTGGCGCACGGGCTTAGTTGCTCCGTGGCATGTAGGATCTTCCCGGACGAGGGATCGAACCCGTGTCCCCTGCATTGGCAGGCGGATTCTTAACTACTGCGCCACCAGGGAAGTCCCATCAGCATAAGTGTTTGAGGTTCATCCATGTTGCTGTGTGAACCAAGAGGTTACTTTTTATTGCTCAGTAGTCTTCCATTATGTGAATAGGCCACCGTTTGTTTATCCACACTCCTCTGTTGATGGACCTGTGGATTGTTTACAGTTTTTGTCCGTTGTGAATAAAGCTGCTGCGAACATTTGTGTACAGGTGTTTTGATGCACATGTGCCCTCATTTATCTTGAGTTTATACCAAGGAGTGGAATTGTTGAGTCGTGAGTTTGGGTATGTTCAGTGCTATTCGAAACTGCTCATCAGCTTTCCAAAGTGGCAATACCATTTACTACTCCCACCGGCAGTGAGTGGGCATTTCTAGTTTGAGTCTCCGTTATTGTATTGCAAAATGGGGATGAAAAAGGTACCTGCTCCAGAAAGGCATTTTGCAGATTTAAATGAGTTTTGTGTGTACAAGGCTTAGAGTAGAGCCTGTCTCACAGGAGGTCCTTGGGTGGGAGCGGGTGGGTCTGACGTGCCAAGAGCCCGTTTGCTGCCTCCCCCTCAGGCGTGGAGCAGACCAAACAGTGCAAGGAGGAGCCCAAGGAGGAGAAGGTGGTGAAGCCGGAGAGTGTCCTGATCAAGCGGCGCCTGTCAGCTCAGGGTCAGGCCATCTCGGTAGTGGGCTCCCTGAGCTCCATGTCCACTCTGGAGGAGGAAGCGCCCCAGGCCAAGAGGAGGCCAGAGCCCATCATCCCCGTCACGCAGCCCCGGTGAGTCCCCTTGCAGGTGCTGGTGCAGGACTAGAGGCCTGGTTCTTGGTGTGTGTGTGACAGACAAAGACAGATAAACAGAGATCGGTCTGGACGAGGGTCTGTCTGATTCCGGCGTCAATGCCCTAACCACTAAGGCTTAGCTGTTGTTTTCTTTTAGAAAAAACACCCCTTACTTATATGTAAAATTGGGATGGGATGATAGTATCTCTCTCTAAGGATGAGGGAGAATTAAACGAGTTCACAATGATGGTTAGATGATTAAATCAGATAACGCTTGGGGTGGGCAGTGATCATGATGTAAAAGCGCTGAGCGTGATTCCTAGCGCATAGGAGGTGCTACTGGTTGTTGCCATCGTCGTCCTCATCGTTACGTGCCTTAGAGACCACAGAATCCAGCCAGTCCCTGCCCTGTCCCCAAGCAAGGCTTGCTCACAAGGCCCTGCCTGATGTGCTGCCTCTCCAAGCTCTCCATTCCCCTTCCTGCCTCCTCCAGTCACACCAGCCTCTTGGTGTTTCTTGAACAGCCAGGCAGGTTCCCACTTGAAGGCCTTTGCACCTCCTGTTCCCTCTGCCTGGAAAGCTCATCCTCCAGATATTTGTGGATCTTATTCCCTCGTTTCATTCAGATCTCCAGTCACACGTTGCTTGCTCCTTAATAGAGGCCTTCCCTGAGATGCTGTTTACAAAACCAAAATAGCGTCCTCTTCCTTCCCATTACCCTGCGCCCTGCCGTGCCTCAGAGTCACAGGGGAGTTGGAGAGACAGTGTGGGGGGTGTCTCTGTATGTATGGCCTGGGTGGGCCTGGGCTCCAGAAAGGATGTTCCGAGTCACTGTGTCCCTGTCCCTACTCTCCCATGTAGGCTGGCAGGCGCTGGCGGGCGCAAGAAAATCTTCCGTCTGAGTGATGTGCTGAAGCCCCTGACCGACGCCCAGGTTGAGGCCATGAAGCTGGGCGCTGTGAAGCGGATCCTGCGGGCTGAGAAGGCCGTGGCCTGCAGCGGGGCAGCCCAGGTGTGCCTCTGTACCCCCCAGCCCATCCTTGCAGTCCCGCTCCCCAAGAGTCTGCCTCACATCCCAGCAGAGAGACAGGCCCCGGGGTCAACCCCCTGGCTCCAGATTCCACCTCTGCCATTCACTGGCCACTTCTCCAAACCTTACTCTGTTGTCCCATAAAACGAAGAGATGACAGCTCCACACAGGTGACAAGGAGGAAGAAATGTGTGGACACGCATGTGCTCTCACTCAGCACAGGGCGGCTGCGAGGAAGAGCCCTGCGAGTGCGGGCTGCCATGACGCTCTTTCTTCCTTGTGGTTAACAGTATTCTTGTTCTTTAGCTTCAGAAACACTCACACACCTGCTTTAAATACTGATTCTGCCACTTCCTGGGATTGTAACCTCAGTCAAGTGACTTTTTCCCTATTTTTTTGAAGTTTATTTTTAATTACCCAAATAGTATATGAACGTATTCTCTCTGTTAAAAAATATTTCCAGGCCACAGAGGGCCTGTAAGTCTCCTTTGGCCCCCACTGCATGCCATCCCCTCCACAGAGGCAACCGAGGTACAAATGAAGGGAATCCTTCAGGATCTTTTCCTGTGTACCTAAGTATGTAGATATTACTCCTAGAAATTTAGATATTTATATTTTAGATACATTTTAGATATTTAGATATATTTTAGATATTTGTAATTACATATATTTATAATTTAGATATTACTCTTAGAAATTTTAGCTATTACTCCTAGTTTTATTCCATGATGATTAATTTTTTTCTCCCTTTTCATTTTTTTTCTTCCATACAAATGAGACCTACCGAGAATAAGGTTCTTCAGCTTTCCTTCCTCACTTAACACTGGGTCTGTGCTGGGGGTCCCTGAGGCTGGGCAGGAGTAGTTGCAGGGCACCATCATGGGGTGCCTAGGATTGCCCACCCCCACGCCAACACAGACCCTTGCTCGTGTCAGGTGCGCATAAAGATCCTGGCCAGCCTGGTGACTCAGTTCGACTCGGGCCTGAAGGCCGAGGTCCTGTCCTTCATCCTGGAAGACGTGCGGGCCCGCCTGGACCTGGCGTTTGCCTGGCTCTACCAGGAGTACAACGCCTACCTAGCAGCTGGTGCCGCGGGCACCCTGGACAAGTATGAGGACTGCCTCATCCGCCTGCTCTCCGGCATTCAGGAGAAGCCAGACCAGAAGGATGGGTGAGGGGGATGGCCCTGCACCCTCCTGTCCCCAAGAGTCCCCCCCACTGTGTCCTGCCTTTTCTTTCTAGTTTCTGACCACCTCTGTCTTCATCGCCACCCGAGTCAGTCCTCCATGCGCCCATCCCAAGTCCCCCTTCTCTCCCCACGCGCAGACGATGTCACCTCACTGTAGGCTCTGGGTCACGCGCCCTGGGCTTGTTTCCCAGCTCTGCTGTTTGCTCTCTGACTGACCTGTGTCACTCACTTCTGGGCCTCCATTTTCTCATATAATATATAATAAATAACAGTGCCTGCTTCAGAGGCTTGTTCTGGAGGTTGACTTCTTGCCATCCCCATCTCTTGCCTGAATCAGTTCTGTGGCTTCCTCCTTGTCTTTGACCTCCAGTTTATCCATTCTCCACACAGCAGCGCAGGTGACATTTTATAATGTAAATACTGTCTTGTTATTCCCCACTAAAAACCTTCGGTTGTCCTCTAGATAAGACGCAACTTTCTTACTATGTTTTATGAGACCTTGTGTAATCCAATCCCCACCAACTTCTTTAGCCTCCTTTCTTACCTCTCTGCTTTTCCCTGCCCCCAAACTTTAGCCGCACTGGCCTTCAGTCTTCTGTTCCTCAAACATGATGAGTTCAGGGCTTGGCACTTACTGTTCTCTCTACCTGGAATGCTGTCCCCCTACTTGCATGGCTGGCTCTTTCTCATCTGCCAGCACTGACTAAAGTATCATCTCAGAGCAGCCTTTCGTGGTCACCACGTCTAAAATAGCAATACCCTTTCCCAGCCCCCATCATTCCCTCCCATTGCTGTATTAAGCTAGGAATCCCCATTTGACAAAGGGGAGAAACTGAGTTTCAGAGAGGCAGTCTCTGCCCAAGTCACCCACCTGGCAGCATTTGAACCCTGCTCTGTTGCCTCCAAAGCTCTATACCCAGGGGGTTGAGCGAGCTCTCTGTGAGGGGGGGCCCTGCCAGCTGTGAGCTGCGATCAGCAGGACAGAGAAGCCAGGGGGCCCCTTGTCTGCAGCCGTTCACTGTCCCTCCCTCTCTGGAAGGATCTTCACCAAGGTTGTACTGGAGGCGCCGCTGATCACTGAGAGTGCCCTGGAGGTGATTCGCAAGTACTGTGAGGATGAGGTGAGGACGGGCGGCAGATCTCCCTGCGTCCCCAACGCTGTGGTGCGGGCAGGAGCCCTGCTTGTTGCAGCCTGTGGCGGGGGGTTTTGTGAGGGACCAGTAGCTTTTGTCTAGGACCAGATCCGACTGAAGCAAGGGAGACACCTCAGAGGCACACCGCAGGTGCCTTGAGCTCTGGTTCCCTTCCTTCCTGCCGCAGAGTCGCACCTACCTGGGCATGTCCACTCTTCGAGACCTGATCTTCAAGCGCCCGTCCCGCCAGTTCCAGTACCTGCATGTTCTGCTAGACCTCAGCTCCCATGAGAAGGACAAGGTGATCCCCCGTCGCCCTTTGCTGGGTTACACTCAGTCCTTCTTCTGTCCCAAGTAACCAGCCCAGTCTTTTCCACATTCCCCTGAAAGTTTCTGGGCCTAATGTCCTTCTTGCAACAATTTTTTGGTGGTGGTGGTGGTTTTTCCATTTACGATGGCACGAGGCTGCTTAGAATATGCACACATATATACACTCACCGCCTCCCAGGAAAGGCAGCCCCATTTTCGCTCTTACCCCGCCCGTGTCGGTGGGCCCCTCTTAAGGCCTGGTGGTGTGCTGGGACCTGGGGGAGTGCTGACCAGGAGGGGAGCCGTTGTGACCCACGCAGTGTGTTCAGTGCCAGGAGTGGAGTAGTGTGTGCGGTGGCGGAACCCTGGAGGCTGAGGAAGGGAGGTGGTCTAAGGACGGCTTCTGGAGGAGGGGTCGTGTGAGCCAAGACCTGAAATATGAATAGACGGGTGTGCCCTGGACGGAGGGAACAGCGTGTGTGCATGTGTGTGATTGAGAGGGCCCTTGGTCCATCCCTGCTCCAGCCTCCTGCCAGCTCCTTTCTGAGGTCTTGTGTCCATTCATTCAGCAGACCCTCACTGCACACCCTGGCTCAGCCCTGTGGTGCTTTTGGGGACAAAGCAGTGCCCCAGACCAGGCCCTGTCCTCATGGCTCCCAGCAGGGGATGTCTGAGTGAAACAGGATACAGCCAGTGACAGGCATGCCAGGCAGTGGGAACCTTTTTGTGCCAGGTCTCAAAGCCAGGGAGAACGCTGTTACTTTTGAGGAACTGAGGAAAACTCCTTCTGGTTGGAGTGTAGCAAGCAAGGCAAGACCGATAAGAGATGGGGCTGGGCAGGTAGATGGTGAGGTGGTGCAGGGCCCTCAGGTGGGCCAGAAAACCTCTCTCCCAAGCCGGTGACCAGTTTTGGGCACAGGTAACTCAGCCCAGCTGGGCCTCTCAGACTTCGGCTTGTTTTCACACTGGTGCTGCCAAGCTCAGAACAACTGTCTTCCCCTCCACCATCTTCCCCCACTCTCTCCTCAGGTGCGTTCCCAGGCCTTGCTATTCATCAAGCGCATGTACGAGAAGGAACAGCTACGAGAGTATGTGGAGAAGTTTGCCCTCAACTACCTACAGCTCTTGGTCCACCCCAACCCTCCATCTGTGCTCTTTGGAGCTGACAAGGACACAGGTTTGGTGCAGGTTCTTCAGAGGTGTATTGAGCACCCGCTGCGTCTCAGGCTCTGGGCTGGGTCCTGGGGACAGAGTTGGATCTAAGCTGAGCCCTGCCCAGCCTGCTAGAGAAGACAGCCAGACAGTAATAACCAGAACGAGCAGGCCTCAGGTGGCGAAACCAGGAGTCTGTGGAAGCCCAGAGGGGGCGCCTGACCCAGCCTGAGGGGTCAGGGAGAGCATCCTGAAGGAGGGGACACCTGGGCTGAAAGCCGAGGACAAGGAGAGCTAGACAGTGATGGGGCTCCAGGAAAGGCCAGGCAGGATCATCGCAGGCCAATTTCCTCAGCAAAGCTCTGGGTCCTCCGGAATTGCAGTCAGGGAGACCCGGGCCCCAGGGGAAGGGACCATTAAATTGGAAGGTTCAGGCTGTAGCAGGAAGCACAGGGCCTTCGAGGAGCACAGGAGCCCTGGTGCAGCCTGGGTGCCAGGAAGGCTTCCCAGGAGAGGTACTGGCTATGTGAGACCCAGAGGAGGAGGTACAGAAAGCGGAGTTGGGCAGCCGTGTTCTAGGCATCAGAGCAGCACGTGCAAAGGCTCCAAAGTGGGGGCCCTGGGGGACTGTCAAAAATAGGGTGTAACCAGAGCACACAACCCCAGAGGCAAGGCCACCCTGAACAGGACCTGGCAGGTAGAGCAAGGTGAGGAGCTGGGGGTTTATCCTGAGGGCATAGGACAGTCGTGGGAGCACTGAGCAGGGGAGGGGCAGGGTCAGAACTTGGAAAGATCTCTCTCACCGCCTTGTGGATTGGTGGTCAGAGGAGACCAGATGGGAATTTAGTGCAGAGACTTCTGAAAGGGGAGCAGTCCTGGTTCCACCCCATTTCCCAGGTGATTGGCTTCCTGCCCAAACAATTTGCTTCCCAGGCCAAGCTCCCTTATGTGCCTGTCCCCCAAGAAGAGCCAGATGCTGGGGGTGGGAGGGGAGTGGGGCCGGCCTGATCTTCACCCCCTGCCCTATTAGAGGTGGCAGCGCCCTGGACTGAGGAGACAGTAAAGCAGTGTTTGTACCTCTACCTGGCCCTCCTGCCTCAGAACCACAAGCTGATCCACGAGCTGGCAGCCGTGTATACTGAGGCCATCGCTGACATCAAGAGGACAGTGCTGAGGGTCATCGAACAGCCGGTGAGGCCCCTGAGCCCACCAGGCTCTGCCCACCCATGGGTGGGGCTCAATCCCCAACTCCAGCCCTTCCCCTGGTATATTCTCCTTGTGTGTGCTAAGCACTAAGGGTTATCACCCCAGGCTGAGCAGCTGTGTCACTTGCGGGTGGTCCACACTTCCATCTGCTCCTGAGAAGACAGCAGGGTAGCACCGTAGTTAAGAGCCTAGAGTTGGATGGACCTAGGTTCACATTCCGCGTCTCACTTTCTCACTGCGTAAACTTGCACGCTTCGGTAAAAATGGGGAAGGTAATTCAGTCCCCCAAGCTTGTTGGAGGGATTCCGTGACCTCATGCATGTAAACATCTGTGTCACTGTTATCATTTATGAGCTGTCCCTCCCCTGCCTTGCTGACAGGAATCTTTAGTTGTCATTGCCTAAGTCCCTCCTGCTCCTCTCTGGAACCACAGGGTCACCCACAAGAGAAGCATCTCAGTTACAGACTGGCCCCTAAAATTCAGAATGTCTGCCCTTCCGATTTGTAGCTGGCTTTAAAACTACTTTTTCATATCTCTGTCCCTGACATTTTATTACTGAGAATTTCCAACATAAACAAAAGGAGAAAGTGTGGTACATTAATTCCCACATACCCGCCTCCCAGATTCAATAGTGTCTTTACCTGTAATGTGGGGGTAATAGGCTCGGTGTAAGGAAGAAGCAGATTCTTCTCCCCATTCTCAGGGTGAGCCCACCAGACTCTGAGCTCTTCGAGGGCAAAGACTGGCAGTTCCACTTGCGATTGTAAAGATTTATGGGGCAGAGGAAGGCATGAACCCTTGAAGCCTGGCCCTCCGCTGCCTGTGTTTGGCGTTTGCGGTGGGTTGAGGGGAAGCCTGCAGAAGCAGCAGCAGGTCGAGCCCTGATCTGAGCACGCAGCCAAGCCAGGGCCCTGGCAGTCACAGAGCTGGTGGGCAGGGGCGCCTACGGAAGCCAGAAAAGTCTTCACCAAGGAATTGAAGGACAGGTTGGGCATTAAAGCTCAGGTTAAGTCAGAGATGGCAGAGAGAAGGCACGGTCTGCCTAGAAGGGCAGCATGGGTGAAGGCTCAGGAGCTGCAGGAAGCCTGTGTCTGTGTGAGATTGGGTGGAAGAGACGGAGATGCTTCTGCCCAACCCTCCCCCCCCTTCCCCCCACTTCGGTGAACCCTGTCACCAGTTCTTTTTCCCCCTGTTTTACTGAGACATAATTGGCATATAACATTATCTTAGTTTAAGGTATACAACATAGTGATTTGATATATGTATGGTGAAATGATTATTACAGTAAGTTTCATTAACATCCATCACCTCACAGAATTAACGATTTTTTTCTAATGAGAACTTTTAAGATCTACTCTCTCTGTCACCACTTCTTACTCCCGAGTCCCAGCATCCACCCTGCCCCCGACACCTGGGCCTCCCCGAGCTCTCACCCTGGGCCCCTCATCGTCCTCACATCGCCTAGCCCCTTCCCCGGGCCTTCCCTGTCATCCCTCTCTCTACATCTAGATCCGAGGAATGGGCATGAACTCGCCCGAGCTGCTCCTGCTGGTGGAAAACTGTCCCAAGGGGGCAGAGACACTGGTCACACGTTGTCTGCACAGCCTCACGGACAAAGGTGCCCCCTGGGACCCCACCTTTCATCCTTTTCTTCCATTGCCCAGGTCTTCCCCACTTCCCCTTCCCCGGACCTGGGGATCAGAGCTGCTGGGTCCCCAGATGCTTGGCCCTCTTGTGAGTCTCTCCCCATCCTTGGGCCTCAGTTTCTCCATGTGGAAGAGTGTATTGCTAAATGCACTTGAGAAACCAAGGGGCCAAGGATTTCTGCTCTGAAATGGAGTTGCCCCTCCCACACACCCACCACCATTCTCCTCCTCCTGGGAGCTCACCTTCACCCCACCGCCCCCGACACCTGTGCCTCCTGCTGCTTCTACCTGCAGTCCCACCCTCCCCAGAGCTGGTGAAGCGGGTCCGGGATCTCTACCACAAGCGACTGCCCGACGTCCGCTTCCTCATCCCTGTGCTTAATGGGCTGGAAAAGGTATGGAGCTGGATGCCTCGATGCCCCCACTGACGAGGACGTGGCAGGGCAGGGCCGGGGAGGAGGTCGGCACCCAGGTGCCCATGTCAGATGCTTGTAAACACATTCTGGGGCTTGTCTGGGTCAGTCTCAACTTTGCAAGCCGCTCCCCTCTCTGAGCCTCCATTTCTTCCTCTGTCAAGTGAGTATCACAGTGATCCACCACCACCCCACCCTCCTCGCCCCCCCCCCCCCCATACACACAAGATTGTCCTGAGGCCTAAATGTAGCCACAGAAGCAGCACTCTTCCTAGCGTAGGAAGCACCTCCCCTTGAGGATGTGCGTCCCCTGCCCATGGTCAGTCTTGTTCCTAACAGGCTGTGGGACCTTGGGTGAGCCTCCATCTCCTCCACTTGCAGGAGGAATCACTGAGCTGGCCCAGGGGGCTCAGGTGGGGGTTGATGAGGCTGGGGCTGAGTCAGGCCCAGTGAGTTGGGAAAGCTCAGCCTTGAGGGACCAGAGGAAGTGAGAGGAGGAAAGCACTGAAGGGGCTTGGTGAGGCCAGAGCTTGCCCCCCACCTCCCCAGGGTGAGCAGTGGGGCGGCTTGTCTGGAGGGGGTGGGCGGGCGTATCTGACCTGCCTCCCCTGCCTTGCCCTTGTAGAAGGAAGTGATCCAGGCCCTGCCAAAGCTCATCAAACTCAACCCCATAGTGGTGAAAGAGGTCTTCAACCGCCTGCTGGGCACCCAGCACGGTAGGTGATGTGCTCTCCCCCCAGCCAGGGGCCAGCTCAGCCCTGGCCCTCATATCCCTCACCCGTGGCTCCCTGTGCCCCAGCTCCCCCAGGAGACCCCACCTCAGGTGGCAGGAGGAAGGCATCCCGGAGGTGAGATGCGGAATGCTGGGGGAGGGATGCCATCTTTAGAGAGGAAGGGGTGGGGGCTCATCTTGCTCTCTGGGGCTACCATCCAGACTTGGCGACATCTCAGCGTCTGTCCCAAAGCTCCCAGGTCACCCTCCTGTGATACATGGATGATGGTTTCATTCACAATGGGGACAAAATTGTGGAATTGAGGTCTGACTCTCTATAAGCGTCTTCCCTTCTAGGACCCAACTGCTCTTCCTCAAACATGGGCTCCACTCCTGCCCTTCCTTAGCTCTTGCCTGAACCCCTCCAGCTGTGGGTGAGGGGCCTTCGTTTGACCTGGTCAAAAAGAAAGAAAACTTCCAACCTAGAAAGACTACCAAGTGGCATAGGGTAGATTCCTCACCCCTCACCCAGTGGCTGGAGCTAAGGAGGGTGGAGGCTGTCTGTTCCACATGTAATCCGGTGATTTAAAACATACACACAAGAGTGACTGGGACCCTCAAAACCCCATCTCCCCCAGCCTCCTCCGCCGTGGCATTCAGTTCAAGCACTGTTTGCAAGTCTGTTGCTTGCCCCAGCCTGTCCTGTCTAGCAAATTCCCCTCAGTATCTATGCTGTGCTGGGCACCTGGCATGAGCTCGTCCTAGCTCTGCCCTCATGGGTGCCCAGCCTGGGGCAAGTGTGGGGGAGAGCAGCCGAATCACACTAGATGTTGCCCTAACGAGGGTAGGAGCCCAGTGCTGGGGAGGAGGAGAGCACAGTGAAGGCCTCTGATGATGCCCTCCGGTTGTGAAGGATGGCTTTCCAGCTGCTGTCTCATTCAGGCCCCTCCTTTTGCATTCTCAGTCTCTTTCTTCCACTACTCTAGCCCTTTGTACCCCTAATCCTGGGGGCGCCTGTCTTCATTCGCCGCTCCCCCCAATTTGGGGGACTTGGACCTGTCTCTTAGGCCTCCATACTGTCTCCTCCACCTCCCCGCTACTCCCACCTGCTGCAGGTGAAGGGAACTCAGCCTTGTCCCCCCTGAACCCTGGAGAGCTTCTCATCGCATTACACAACATCGACTCCTCGAAGTGTGACATGAAGTCCATCATCAAAGGTGAGGCGTTCCCCCCAAACCCCCTTGAGTGGTCTGGCCACTTCGGACCTGGGGAAGAACCCAGTCGCCCACGTGCCCATGCTGGAATCTGCCAAGTCGGAGATTGTGCCGCCTGCAGCCCCATCTCAGAGCTCCGGACACCCACCCTCGTTCCTTTCCCTCCCTCCCCCCCACTTAAGGAACTGATGCACCCACTGTGCACTGACACGGAGTAGTCCTCAGGAAGGGTGGGGAGCCCCTCCCTCCCAGCACCAGCCTGAGGAACTAAGTAAGCAGAGCCCTTGGCCAGGCTGGGCAGATGCACAGCCGGCAGAGCAGACAGAGTGCACCAGGGCAGTCGTTGGACCAGGAGTCTAGTCTGGGCTCCAGTTGAGACCGGAGAGTGTGCCTCCAGGGCAGGGGAGTTGGTGGCAACCTGGAGGGCTCACCACAATTAGCAGTTTCATAATAGCTGCTGTCACTGTTTACCTAGCACTTACTCTGAGCCAGGCTTTCCTCAGCACCTTACAGGCCTGCCTGCCAATCCGTGCCACTCTTTACCTGGTAAGTATGCTGACTTCCGTTTTGTAGACGAAATGGAAGTTCCAGAGAGGTTAAGTAACTTGCTCAGGGCCACATATAAGCTAAGTGGTATAGTGCAAAAAAACAGAATCTGAAGTTGGGTGGATCTGAGTTGGAAACCCGGTCCTGCTGGTTCCTCCTGCAGATGGCATCCTGGGTCCCAGGGCTGCCTCCTGTGGGACAATCTCTCTCCCTCAGCTCTCCCCAGCGCTCCCCTCCACTTCCTCCCTGAAAGAGGTTTCTGGTCCAGAAGCCATGCTTTCCCCCAGAGGTGGAAGCCCTTACCGTCCCCTGCTCTTCTCGGAAGACAACTGTCCTTCGCTTCCTCCTCTCTCCTTTAAAAGCGGGGAGGGGGTTTTCCCTCCTTGCCACTTAGTTTCATGTCTAGCCTGAAGTAGCTTCTTCAGTGACTTATTTTCTAGTCTTCCTCAGCAAATTCTCTCAGAAACTTTTAGGTCAAGAGAGGAGCTTATGAAAATTTTAAACACACGCTACAACTGAGAAGGAACTAAGGCCTCTAGTGGAAGCAGTAAAGTGAAAAGTGTCTCAAAGCTGAGACTCCAGGAGTAGTCTTTTTACACACCCTGGCCCCTTAGATGATCTCTGGAAAGTTACGAGCCCATTCCCAAGGACGGTACCCTCACATGATTTTGTGTACAATTTGAGGGGTTCGGATTATGCTAGTATGGCATGAATCTGGAACTGCAGAGCTGACCCTGGCTGGATCTGTGGTTTGGGGGAGGGGGCCTGGTCAAGAGATGCGGTAAGGTGGTAACCGTGTAGGCCCCGCCCACCCCTGCCACCTCACTAAAGCCCATTCATGGACCCAGATTTAGTCCCTGATCTTATACATGGGAACCAAGGCCCAGGGAGACAAAGGGCTTTAGCACAGGTCACACACGAAGCCAGCGACCAGGCCCTGGAGATGTCAGCAAGGCCTGGCCTTCAGAACCCCACGTGTTTCTTCCTACAAACCCAGGCCCACACGGAGCCTCTATATTGCTGAGCTCTTGGCAACCCTTCAGCTGGTCACCCTACAGGCTGTTCATCCCCAGCATTCAATCCAGTCAGTTCCCAGAGCACGCTTCTCTGCTCAGGCACCAGTGCTTTTCTCAGTTGCACTAGTAACCCTACTTGACTGTAAGCTCCAGATCCAAAGTCCAGATACAAGGTCTGGTCCTGTTTTGGGCCCCAGTGGAATCCCCAGTGCCTAACAGTATAAGCAGTCATTCCTGGCATTCACTCTCCCCTTAAACCACCCATTTTCTCTGGTGAGTTTTTCTACAACTGGACCTGTCCAGTGGACTGGTCCAGCGATTAAGAAAACTCACTGAGCACTTCTGCTCAGTCCTTTGCTGGGCAGTGCTGAGGATACAACAGGGATGGGGACAGTCCTGGCCTTGCCCTGCCGGGGCTCACAGGCCATCCCCAGAGTAACAGTCTAGAATGAACAGGAGTGGGACAGGGGGCCCAGAGGGGCCACTGACTCTCCCTTGTATGGGACGTTAGGGAGGGCTTCCTGGAGGAGGGGACACCTGAGCTGAGACCACAGAAGGGGGCTTCGTCAAGAGATGAGGTCAGGCTATAACCGTGTAGGCCCCGCCCACACAGGGTCTCTCATAGGCCGCAATTCAAGTTTGGACTTGCTCACTTGAGGGCCTGTGGGAGGTACAGGGTCAGGTTTAGCTTTTGAAAGACCCCTCAGGCTGCTGTATGGAGGGTGGATTAGAAGGTGGGTGGGAGGCCCAGGAGGAGGCTGGGGTGGAGCTGAGGGGGAGGAGAGGGAAGAGGGTTGATTTTGGAGGCTTTTAGGCAGAGCAGGCAGAAGCCAGCAACTACCTAGAAGGGAGGAGGAGGAACAGCCTCGGTTTCTGACAGGTCCTCTTGCACTTTGTTCACCTTCTACTCTCCCTTCTGCTCCTTCAGCCTAGATATCCTCACTACCCCGCCTCCAACCTCCTCCCTGCCTGTCTACCTGTAATGCCTCCATCCTCCCCTTTTTCCTTATAGGAGCCCCCCACCCCCCATTCTTTATAGGCATCCACCCCTGTTCTCCATTAGCCTCTCAAGGATTGGGGGTCTCTTCTAGCTCAATAAAAACTTCCTGGTTGACAGACTCACATGGCAAGTGGTGTTTGGGGAAGAAGGGGTTCAGAGGCAGTTCCTGGAGTCTCCCCATTAACACAATGGATCTGAGCACCACTGATTTGGGGGTACCACAACCCACTCCTGAGGGAACAGACCCCAGGGCCTGCCCTGGTCTGCCTGCCTTCGTGGGTGCTTGTGTTGTACCAGCCCTCCTTGGGCCCTTCCTGGCACTGGGTGCTGAGCTGGGGAGCTCATCGTATGCCCAGACTTCCTCCTCTCACCCCTCTCTCATTACTCTGTGGACCGTGCCCTCCACGTAATCCTGAACCTGGTAACACCGAGCACCAGCGCAAGCCCTAAAGCACTGGGTTGAGAGTGGGCAATCTCTTGACCAGCCTGCTGGTGGAGACCATCTCTTCTGTCTCCTATGGGATTACTTATGGAAGTTAAAGCTGTTTCCCTCTCCAGTAGGGGTGGAGGTGCCATGCTACACCAATCAAGCCAGAATAGGTCCCCAGGGGTTGGCAATACATCTTTCTCACCTCACCCTTTCTGGGGGTTGTCCCCAAAGAGAGAGGGCCAAAGTCTTCCCACTCTGCCCAGTGGGGCTTCTAGGAGATGGAAGTGTCTTTTCCCTTAGACCCAGCTCCCAGGCTTTCCAAGGACCAGGCCACAGTGTCCCCTTAGAAGGAGACCTTCTGCTGGGTGGGGGAAGTCTTCTGTCTTGCCTGGAGCTTCAGGAAGTCAGGGCTGGCTCTCCCCTCACACGGGCAGATAATGGGGCTGAGGTTCTCTAAGGGGTGGGGCTCTCACTTCCCAGGGGGCAGCTGGGCAAAGGGGACAGGCCCACTCTCCGCCTCCTCGCAGCCACCAACCTGTGCTTTGCGGAGCGGAACGTGTACACATCGGAGGTGCTGGCCGTGGTGATGCAGCAGCTGATGGAGCAGAGTCCCCTGCCCATGCTGCTCATGAGGACCGTCATCCAGTCCCTGACCATGTACCCCCGCCTGGGGGGCTTCGTCATGAACATCCTTTCCCGCCTCATCATGAAGCAGGTAACCCACCCCTGACTACCCCAGTCTCCCAAGCAGGGGACTGCAGCAGGACACACTACAGACAGACTTGAGGCAAAACCCCAGGCTTTTCCAGCCTGCTTGGCCCCTACCCCAAGAGAGCCATGATGCAGAGTATAAGCTCTACCAAGACAGCCAGCTCCTTTGCCCTGCCCTCTGCTGAGACAATACAGCCCTTTAGGGGTCACTGAGTCAGACAGGTATAGGGTGGCAACGTGATGAGTGAGGGCTGTTGGGTGGTAGGAGCAGGCGGAAGGCCTCAGGGGGTGCACGTCCCAGGAGAGGTATGGCCACCCCTTGCCCCCCACCATTGTGCACCCAGCCAGGATGCATACTAGAGCTGAAAGATGGTCCCGTTTTTCAGGAGAAGCTAGAAATTGTTTTTAGAAATACCATGATGAAACAAAAAACAAACCCCATGCACAAGCCTTCAGACTGGATTTAGGCCACAGGTTGCTACTTTGCAACATCTGGCTTAGAGGTTAAGTGCAGATTCAGACAGACCTGGGTTCAGATGTTGGTTCTGCCCCTTGGTACCGTACCTGTGTGACCCTGGACAGGTCCCCGCACCCGGGCCTCGTAGGTTTTGCAGGGCTAATGTTGCCCTCTAGAGGCTGCTGTGAGAATGAAATGAGGCGGTGCCATCTTGGCAAGGTCTTTCTCCCAGTTTCTGGGGTGGCTGGCTGCCTGCAGGCCCCCTGATGACTGCTCCCTCCCTGCCTGGTCCAGGTGTGGAAGTATCCCAAGGTGTGGGAGGGCTTCATCAAGTGCTGTCAACGCACCAAGCCCCAGAGCTTCCAGGTCATCCTGCAGCTCCCACCCCAGCAGCTGGGTGCCGTCTTTGACAAGTGCCCGGAGCTCCGGGAGCCCCTGCTGGCCCACGTCCGTTCCTTCACCCCCCACCAGGTACCCCAGGGTGTGGGGTGGGTGGCCCCATGGGTCCAGCCCTGGGGGACTGGGTGGGATGGGCAGAGGGGAGCCCTGCACTGCCATGAAGGTCTGGGCCTCTGGAGGGTCAAGGACACCAAGGATCTGGGTGAGGTGGGGTGTCTCTGGGTCAGAGCTGTCCGCAACGCCCCCATCCTGCTCTTCCCCCAGCAAGCACACATCCCCAACTCCATCATGACCATCCTGGAGGCCAGCGGCAAGCAAGAGCCAGAGACTAAGGAAGCACCTGCCGGGCCCCTGGAAGAGGTGAGGGCCTGCAGCCCCCTCCCCAAGCCAGAAAGGCCCCGTCCCCTCCTCCTACCCACTCTAGCCATCCCTCTGCTGAGGCTCTACTGAAAGGAACTGGGGGTGGGGAGACAGCTGCCCCTTACTCCCTATGCCCAGTCTGCTGTCTGCCTCAGGATGGTTTCTGTCTTCTTTCCCACCAACCTCTTGAGAGCAGCCTAGGTCCTAGGTCCCACCCGTCCCTGAGCTTTTGTGTATCCCTCCCCACCCCCAGGATGACTTAGAGCCCCTGGCCCTGGCACCGCCCCCTGCCCCCCGCCCCCCTCAAGACCTCATCGGCCTGCGGCTGGCCCAGGAGAAGGCCTTAAAGCGGCAGCTGGAGGAGGAACAGAAGCTGAAGCCTGGGGGAGTGGGAGCCCCCTCCTCGTCCTCCTCGTCGTTGTCCTCTTCCTCGGCCCGGCCAGGCCCTTCCCAGCCGGAGGAAGCCATTGATTTCCGGGAGGAGGGGCCTGAGTGTGAGACCCCGGCCATCTTCATCAGCATGGATGATGACTCGGGGCTGACTGAGGCTGCACTGCTGGACTCTAGCCTTGAGGGACCCCTACCTAAGGTAGGGATGACAACCTCAGAGCAACAGAGGACGAGAAAGATCAGGGGCCTGGGGTTAAGTGTGTGTGCCGAGTGCCCAAGGCGGGGAGGGGGCAGAAAGGGTACGGCCTGAAGAAATATTGGAGGTGGGACCACGCTGTTTTTGACCGCTCCCCATTCTCCTGTCACCAGGAAGCTGCAGCGGGCGGATTGATTTCAAAGGAAGAGCGGAGCCCCCAGACCCTCACCCCTGCCGGAGAAGACACCGTGAAGACTCCCAGCCCCACTGCTGAGGAAGCCGGGGAACCCGAGACCAAGGGGAACAGCTGACGGGGCTTGGTGGGGAAGGGGAGTGGGACTGGGAGCTCAGGGAGGCCTGGGAGGGGCTTGGCCGGCGGTGCTTTGCCTTTAAAAATTAAAAAGATCGCTGGTCTGGGGCAAGGGTGCAGTCTCTTCTCTGCCTCCGTGTCAGCTGTGGAACTGTGCAGAAGCTAGTGGGCGTGCCCAGGAGCTCCCTGGAAAACGGGAAGCCCTTCTGGCGTGCAGTTGCGCCTGCGCGGAAACCAGCTCCTTGGCCCCAGCGTCTCCGCGCGCCCTCTTCTGGTAACGGGCCGCCCCCTCCCTCCTTAAAAACCGGCGCCGCTGGCCTAGCGGCTGCCGAATACACACAAGCCAGGCGACTGGTCTGGCCTGCCTATCTGCAAGCCTTCCTCCTAGAAGTCTGCGATCCCTTTGAACTATGGGAGACCTACCACCCGACCCTGAGCCCCCTCCTCAGCCGACCTCCAGCCGTAGGAATTCCCAGGTCTCCGAGCGGCGGCGCAGTCGGGAACACTCTAGGCCCCAGCCCACAGTCCCTGAAGAGGTGCAGCAGATAGCGCTTGACGCTCAGATCCTGCGCAGCAGTCGGGAGATGGTGTCGAACCAGATCAACCGGTCACAAGGGGCCAGTCTGATCCCAAATGAGAACTTTATTTTTCAGGCCGAGGAAGCCCAGCGGGGGGGCATTGAATACCCTTCCCTGAATACCGGCTTTCCCTCAGAGGTACAGCCCCAAACTTACCCGAGTGAAGGCAGGCTCCAGGCCAGACACAACGCCAGCCTAATGCTGCAGCAGCTACAGCAGGGCAAAGGCAACCTATTCCAGCAACTGGAGTCTGCCTACCAGGAGCCCCGGGCTGACCTCTTGGGCCAGTACACCAGGTACCAGAGAGAAGACCTGCAGTTCAGCCAGGACACCCAGCATGGGCCCTACCTACGGGATGACCCTGTGCTCCAGTTCTCGCCCTCTGAGCTGGGCTTCATGCCCTTCAATATGGAGGTGCCTGAGCCAGACCCTCGAGAGTTGGCCGTGCAGAACGCCAAGGCCTACCTGCTGCAGACCAGCGTCAATTGCGACCTCAGCCTGTGAGAAGGGGGCCCCGGAGTGGGGAGAGGGAGGGGCCCAGGCAGGGAGAAGCCCCAGGCAAGGCCCTGCCTCAGGCCTGGGGTCTCAGAGGAGATTGCTCCTCATTGAGAACCAGCGACCACTCGGGGGGCCTCTAACTCAGCTTAGGAGTCGGGGAATAAATACTAACAATAGCTAGCATTTACTTACCAGACACTGTGCCAGCACTTCACACAGAAACATCTGGTTCTCATGGCTGAGATTAGTACATCTTCCGTTCCTATTTTACAGGAGAGGAAACAGACACAGAGGAATTGGGTCCCATATCCAAAATAACACAGCTAAGATGCGGCAGAGCCAGGATTTCAACACAAGTGATTTGGCTCCTGAGGCCCTTTTTAACCACTAAAATTTCCTGCCTGAGGAAGGCACTTGCCAAGGCCACTTAGCTGCAGTCATAACACACCTCTCAGCCCCCTATCACATCCTCATGAAGCTGACACTCTAGTGGGAGAGTAGACAATAAATATAATAAGGTATAAGGTGATGATAAGAGCTAAGGTGAGCAATAAGGCAGAGTAAGGGGGATAGGGAGGAGATATTAAATAGTGTGAGGTCAGGGAAGGCCTCTCTGAGGAAGTGACACTTGATCAGGGACCTGAAGGAGGTAAGGGAGAGCATCTTGCAGGTAATTGGAGGGAGAGTTGTCGAGATACAGAACACAGTGAGCTTCAAGGCTTTGAAGCTTGCCGTGTTTGAGGAACAGCAAGGAGGCTGGTGTGACTGGAACCAAGGGAGGAAGAGAGGAAGTGAGAGAAGAAGAGTTTGAAGTAACAGGTCTTTCTAAAGCACAAAGCTGACTCCCATTCCTCCTATGCTCAGAGCCTGCTGTGGCTCACCAGTGCCCTCAGGAGAAGGTTCAGGCTCCTCATAACAGCCTTCAAGGCCCTGTATGATTCAGCCCCTTCTCCCTCTCCAAACTTCATCTTTAGTCAGCTCCTACCTCAGATCCTAGAATCTAGTCAAAATTAACCTCCAGCTCTTCCCCAATAGTACCCAGCCCTCAGGAGCTTCAAGGTCTCTTATTGTAAAGCCCTGGCCAAAGTCTCACTCCTCTTTACCCTTCCCAATTCAATGATGGCCCTCCACCACACCCAGGACTGCTGCCAAAGGGTTTGCACACTGAAGAGGGCTAGACATGCATGTTTTGAAATCAGGCCAACCTGGTTTTAAATCCTGGCTGTGTTACCACTGTGTGACCTCATGACCTCAACTTTTCTAAGCCTCAGTCTCCTCATCTGGAGAGTGGGGATCGTAACTGTTCCTCAGATGTATGATTGTGGTGAGAATTCAACGTTGCTCTCAAGTGCCCAGCACAGTGCCTGACTCAGGTGAATGGAAGCCATGATGATACTGTTATCACTCCAGCCTCCTTCCCTGCCACAACCCCTCTTCCTCACTCTACTCCAGACCTCCTCAGTGTTCCTCCAACATGCCAGGCACACCGTCAGCTCAAGGCCTTTGCGCTCCATTCTCAACCATATCATCTGCAAACCATGACAGTTTTGCTTCTTCCTTTCTGACTCTTTTACCTTTTCTTTTTCATGTTGGATTGCATTGGCTGGGACCTCCAGTGCAGTATTATATAGAAGTGGTGAAAGAAGGCATCTTCATTTCCAATCTCATAGGAGAAATATTCAGTCTTTTACCATTACGTTTGGTGTGTGCTGCAGGTTACTTGTGGCTCCCCTTTATAAGATTATAAAACATTACATTCTATTCCTAGTTTGCTAGGTTTTTAAAAATCATGAATGGGTGTTGAATGTTATCAGTTTCTCTGCACCTACTGAGGTGATCTTACATATCTCCTTTAACATGTTAATGTGCTGAATTATATTTTTTTCCTCTTTTTCTAATATCAGTTCAGTCTTGCATTCCTGTTATTAGCCAAATTTAGTCACGGTGTGTCATCCTTTTGAGAATGCTGGATGCCACTTGCTAATATTTTGCTTAGGATTTCAGCATCTATATTTCTAAATGAGAATGACATGGAATTTCCCTTTCTCCTAGTTTCCTTGAGTTTTGGTATCAAGATTATGTTAGACTCAAAATGTCTCAGGGCCTATGCATATGCTGTTCCCTCTGACTGAAATACTCTTCCTTCCAGTATTCGCATAGTATGCCCCCTCCCTGGCCTCCCTATTTAAAATTGTAAACCATCTCCTATCCCTGGCATTCCCAGTCCCCATTCCCTGCTTTGTCTCCGTATAAATTACCACCCCCGACACACTATATATTTTGCACATTTGGTTAATATGTCTCCATCACCAGACCATCAGCTCCACCAGGGCAGGGAGCTTTTCTCTTCCCTGTGTCCCCAGAGCCAGGCACAGGGCCAGAAACACAGCAGCAAGCTCAGTAAGCTGAGTGAGCGATGTCCCCCACCTCCCATTCCCCTCTGCCGGAGGCAGGTATGAGCACCTGGTGAACCTGCTGACCAAGATCCTGAACCAGCGGCCCACGGACCCCTTGTTCCTCCTGGAGTCGCTGAACCGCACCACTCAGTGGGAGTGGTTCCACCCCAAGTTGGACACGCTTCGGGATGACCCGGAGATGCAGACCACCTACGAGATGGCCGAGAGGCAGAAGGAGCTGTTCGGCCGGAGCGGCGGCGGCGAGGGCGAACAGGAGATGGAGGAGGAGGTGGTGAGTGAACCGGTGGGGAGGGGCACGCGGCAGAAGAGCGGTGGTGGCCCGGGTTTAGGCACAGCTCCTGCTAATGCCTGGAGGGGAAGGAGCGCACAGCACCACCCAGAAACACACGCGATTTCAGTCCAGAGTGTGGGTCGGGGACCAGGTCACAGAGGTCCTTGAACGCCAGGCTAAGGGGCTTGGGCTTTCTCCTGAGACCACTAGGGCGCCATGGGAGGGTTTGAAGCAGAGGAAAGGTTGGCCAGCTCTGCTTTGTAGAAAGCTGACTCCAGCGCCACATGGAGGTGGAGGCTGATTTCTCCTACCATCCCTTACTCCTTTCTGCAAATAACTGCTCTGTGGACGTTTTCTGTGAAACCCACTGACTCCTGGAGTCTCTCAACACTGAATTTGCCTCCTATCCCCCGGACTCAGTTTCCCCTTTTGCAAGTTGAGACCCGCTGAGAACTCTTCCACCCATGATTGATTAACATTCTACTATCCTCAGAATATTTAATTCCACGATTCTGTTTCCAGCATTGGACGACGGCTTAAAATTTGGCTGAAATGTTCTTTCACTCGTTTAAGAAACATTTGTTGAGAACTCTTTATCATAATTCTGACACCTCCTAGGCGCCCGCCCCCTCCCCCACCCAGCTAAGAGCTTTAGGAGTGTGGGCTTGTTTCCTCGCTGAAACAACCTTGTAAGGCAAGTGCCATTTATTATTCCTATTTGTGGAGGAAGGACTTAGAAGGCTCGAAACTAGAAAAGACAGGACTAGGAAGGCAGGACCATGTCCTCCAAAGCCCGGGCTATCACCTCTGCCATCTCTGCTGATGCTGTTGGTCTGTGCTCACGTTTTATGCTTCTGAAATTCTAGGATTCTGGAGACAGTGGGGTGGGATGGTGAGAGAACTGGAAACTACAATCTGACCAAGGAATGAGCCCTTGGGTGAGCAGAGCGCAGGTCGGAATCCAAGTCTTAGACATGAGGAACAGTCTTACCTGAGAATATGATTTTAAATTTCAGATCAGCAGTCTCTCCTTGGGAGGCCGCACCCCCTTAGAACTGCACCCTTCCTCCCCCACACCTCCAGGTCGCACCCTTATCTAATGCAAGTCCCTGTCGGCCCCGCCTCCTTAGAACACTGTGCCTCTAGAGGCTCCACCCGCTTAGAATTCCACAGCCCGTGAGGCTCCGCCCCCTGAAAAATTCAATCCTGAGGGAGGCTCCGCCCTCTTCTAACGCTTGGTCCCTAGAGGTCCCACCCCTTTAGAACTTGGAGCTGGAGGTTTTTTGGTTTTGGTTTTGGTTTTGGTTTCGGTTTTTTTTTGGTTTGTTTTTTTGAGCTGGAGTTTTTAATATGACGAGGTCTGTAGAAGGGCAAAATTGTGGGCGTTTGTGGCCTGTGCATGTTTCTAGGAAGAGACTCAAATCCATGATTCAGCATTTTGTATTTGTTTTTCTGTCTGAGGGGAGGAGGGGCTCTCATTTCTCTCATTTTATGTTTCTTCCAAATGCAAAGAATTTCTGTTTCTTCCATGATCCCCAACAGCATTTATGGAAAAATCCATCCTTTCTCCTGCTTTGAAAATGCCACCTCTACCATTTATTTACACCGGTACGGACTCCAGTCTGTTTCTGGAGTCGCTATTTTGTGCCTTGCTCTGTAGATGGCTTTCTGCTCTGGGACTCTCCTGCTTGTTGTGTACAACCGCTGCATAGCAGGTTTGGCTGTTTGGTAGCATAAGGCTCCCCATCACTGCATCTCTGTTTTGAAAAGTTCCTGACTATCCTCACATTTATAGTTTTAAACTAACTTTAGTATTATTCTTGTACTTGTTTGACAACACAGATCACTTTAAGACAGGAAATAGTTGTCGCAGAAATGAAGACAAGTGGCTTAGAGAGATAGTTTTTCTCACACCTAATAGGTGCAAGCAGTCTAGGGCTGGTAAGGTGGCTCCCCAGTGAAGGGGCACTGAGGGCTTTCTTTCCTCATCCCTCCCCACCACTCCACCCAAACCAAGAAAGCCGTTTTCTGCATCATAGAAGCCTGGGTATAAATCCTATTTCTGGGGAATTCCCTGGCAGTCCAGTGGTTAAGACTCTGTTTCCACTGCAGGGGCCTCGGGTTAGATCCCTGGTCAGGGAACTAAGATCCCACATGCCGCGCGGCATGACCAAAACATAAGAAAAATAAATAAATTAAATCATATCTCTGGCCAAGGCAGTCAGTAAGGCTTACTTTGGGCTACAAGTGCTTGATTAAAATGGCGCAAGCAGTTCAGCAAAACATTTCATTACTTCACTTTGCCAAGAGTGAGTAGAGTTGGGGCAGTGTCTCTGTGAGATCGTGAAGACTCCCAGCTCTTTCTTCCCCTCTGTTCTGCCTTCATCACGTTGATGTTTGGTCCTTGAGTTTGTCATTTTATGTTTGAAAAATGACTGCTACAGCCTCGGACATCAAATCTCCACACCAGTGCCCCCAAAAGAGAGGGGACGCTCTTCACCGTATGTCTCCCCCTTTTTTCCCTTTCCTTCTTTCTTTTCTTTCTTTCTTTCTTTCTTTCTTTCTTTCTTTCTTTCTTTCTTTCTTTCTTTCTTTCCTTCTTTCTTTCTTTCTTTCTTCCTTCCTTTCTTTTTCTTTCTTTCTTTCTCTCTTTCTTTCTCTTTCTTTTTTTTGGCTGAGCCATGTGGCTTGCGGGATTGTGGGATATTAGTTCCCCGATCAGGGGTTGAACCCAGGCCACAGCAGTGGAAGTGCTGAGTCCTAACCACTGGAATACCAGGGAATTCCCTCCCCCTTTATTTTTTTAAACAAGGGGAGCAAGGGAATTCCCTGGTGGTCCAGTGGTTAGGACTCTGCCCTTTCACTGCTGAAGGTACAGGTTCAATCCCTGGTTGGGGAACTAAGATCCCTCAAGCCATGCAGTGTGGCCCCCCAAATAAATAAATACATACATACATCAATCAATCAATCAATCAGGGGAGCAAAAGTTTCCCAGGAGCCCCTCAGAAAACCTCTGCTTGCGTCTTATTGGCCAGATTGGGTCACATAACCATCCCTTGACTGCAAGGGGCGCTGGGAAAGTGACTGTGGAGAAGGCAAGCAGTGGAGAAGGGGGTTGAGGATGGTGCCATCTGCCGTCGAACCCAAGGGCAGGAATGTAGCTGGGCCCCAGGCCAAGCTGGTATTCAGGGATCTCAGTGCCCATATCTCACCTCTGCTCCTCTCTCTCCCCTACCTCCTCACACGGCAGCATACAGCTGCCCCACAGTTCCTGAATTTTTTTTTTTTTTTTAATTCATCTAGTTGCCACTAGGAAATCTTTTCTCCCAGATCATAGATAGGATCTTCCTGGAAACTGGGAGAAAGAAAGAGGAAGGAAGATTCTGACCACAGTTAATAGAGGAATTAAGGAGTAGGGACTAAGAATATGACCTCTGGAGCCAGACCAACCCAGGTTTAAACCCAGCCATCCCAAAGAAGTAATTTCTAGGCAGGGAGATGCCAGATGTACTTTGTCTCCACCCAGTTACAATTGCAGAGGTAGAGAAGGAGAGCCTGATCTGCCATTTTGGAGCAGTTGTCCTCACTTGCTCCAATCACCAGTGGCCAGAAGGCAGGGTGATACCATTTAATCACGGTTGGTGAGGCCATTCCATTGCCAAGTGGGTGGAAGACATTACCAGAAAGAGGGTGATGGCCATTGGCTCATGGGCCAGGCACACACCCCAAAGAGAGTTTTCTATGCTCATTCCCTTATCTTCCCTGCTGGCAGCACAGTGAGTCTTGGGATTAAGTTTTGACCCTGTCCCCGAGTTGCTGGTGTCAATGTCAATTAGGCAGACAAGCTTTATTTATTTATTTGGTTGCGTGAGGTCTTAGTTGTGGCAGGCAGGCTCCTTAGTTGCAGCTCCAGGAATCCTTAGTTGCGGCTCGCCAGCTCCTTTAGTTGTGGCATGTGGGCTCCTTAGTTGTGGCATGTGAACCCTTGGTCGTGGCATGCATGTGGGATCTAGTTCCCTGACCAGGGATCAAACCCAGGTCGCCTGCATTGGGAGCGCGGAGTCTTACCCACTGTGCCACCAGGGAAGTCCCCTAGGCAGACAAGCTTTTGCACTGTGTTTAAGATTGAGGGCAGGGAATTCCCTGGTGGTCCAGTGGTTAGGACTTCACACTTCCATTGCAGGGGGAGTGGGTTCAATCCCTGGTCAGGGACCTAAGATCCCACAAGCTGGACTGCATGGCAAAAAGAAAAAAAAAAAGATTGAGGGCAACTACCAGAATCACTTTCAAAATAACAATTCTCCTCCTATAGAGTATGAGTCAGGGTGTGCCGTTTCAAGCTGAGATAACAAACAGCCTGGGCTTCCCTGGTGGTGCAGTTGTTAAGAATCTGCCTGCCAATGCAGGGGACACGGGTTTGAACCCTGGTCTGGGAAGATCCCACATCCCGCGAAGCAACTAAGCCCGTGTGCCACAGCTACTGAGCCTGCGCTCTAGAGCCTGCAAGCCACAGCTGCTGAAGCCCATGATCCGCAACAAGAGAAGCCACCGCAATGAGAAGCCCACGCACCACAAGGAAAAGTAGCCCCCGCTCGCTGCAACCAGAGAAAATCCCGCATGCAGCAACGAAGACCCAATGCAGCCAAAAAATAAAATAAAATAAATAAACATTTAAAAAACAAACAAACAGCCAAACAATCTCAGTGACTTAACACCACACAGTTTATTTCTCACTCACACTACCTGCCCAACCAGGCTTGGTAAGGGTGCTTGGCTTATCACACTTGAGCTGGAGGGTGATGGAAGTGCCACTGTAACACAGGCTTCCACAGTTGCAGAGCAGGAAAAAGAAGGCAGAGCAAAACCCACTTTGTTTCTTACATCTCCTGCCTGGGTATAACCCGTGTCCCTTTCACTGCCATTTCAAGAACATGGTCAGAACAAGTGACAGGGCCACTCCTGAATGCAGTGGGGTGGGGGTGGGAACGTATAATCCTCCTGTGGACAGGGACTTCAGGCATTTGTGAACAACGGAGCAGTCTGGCAGGCATAGGAAGAGGATGCAATAATTGTTCCTTTTTACACTGTGTTGTTCACAAATGGAGCTTATAAGAAAATGGGAATGCAGTATATACCTTTAGGAAAAGCCTCAGTATGCTCGTCCCCAAATCTTTTACATCAACTGCACAATTTAGGCATCATCGTTCCTTGGCACACTTACCCCTGCATCTCAGTGGCCAGAAACGGTGGCATGAGCAACTGGGTTACAGAGTCGTTTCACTCTGTAGACTCTAGAAAAGTCAGGCTGGGGAGCAGCGCTTCAGCCTGGTTCCCTCTGCATTCCGCCCCACCCTCTGCAGGCGGAGACGGCCGTGCCCAACATCATGGAGAAGGCCTTCTACTTCGAACAGGCCGGCGTGGGCCTGAGCTCAGACGAGAGTTTCCGCATCTTCCTGGCCCTGAAGCAGCTAGTGGAGCAGCGGCCCATCCACACCTGCCGCTTCTGGGGCAAGATCCTGGGGCTCCGTCGCAGCTACCTGGTGGCTGAGGTGGAATTCCGGGAGGGCGAGGAGGAGGTGGAGGAGGAGGAGGTGGAGGAGGTGATGGAGGGCGGCGAGGTCATGGAGGTGCACAGCGAGGAGGAGGGCGAGGAGGGCGAGGAGGACGAGGAGAAGGTCACCGACGTCATCCCCAAGCCCACGTGGAAGCTGCCGCCCGTCGTCCCCAAGGAAGAGAGCCGAAACGGCGCCAACAAGTACCTGTATTTCGTGTGCAACGAGCCGGGCCAGCCGTGGGTGAGGCTGCCCCACGTCACGCCGATCCAGATCGTGCAGGCCCGCAAGATCAAGAAGTTCTTCACTGGCTTCCTGGATGCGCCGGTCATCAGCTACCCGCCCTTCCCGGGCAACGAGGCCAACTACCTGCGGGCCCAGATCGCCCGCATCTCGGCCGCCACACACATCAGCCCCCTCGGCTTCTACCAGTTCGGCGAGGAGGAGGGCGACGAGGAGGAGGAGGGCGGTGCCGGGCGCGACTCTTACGAGGAGAACCCCGACTTTGAGGGCATCCCGGTCCTCGAGCTGGTGGACTCCATGGCCAACTGGGTGCATCATACGCAGCACATCCTGCCACAGGTGAGGGCCGGACTCTAGCCTCCCCGTGGGTTGTAGCACCAGGTGTGACTCCAAAATAAGACAGCAAGCACCTGCTCGGCAGCTAGGCATCGTGCTCAGTAATATTCATTCATCCATTCCTTCGTTCATTCAACAGATACTGGTTGACAGTCCCCTGTCAGAAACCTTTGGGGCCAGATGCACCTTGGAATTCTGAATTTTTCAGATTTTAAAAAGGTGACAGGAATTCCCTGGTGGTCCAGTGGTTAGGACTCAGTGCTTTCACTTCCGGGGGTGGGGGGGGGCCTGGGTTTGATCCCTGGTTGGGGAACTGAGATCCCACAAGACTCCTGGTGCGGCCAAAAAAAACAGTACTTACAAAAATAAGAGTACTTTAAAAAAATAAATAAAAATAAAGGTGACACACACACTAAAAAAGTGACACAGTGCACATACTATATATTACGCAACATCTCAAGCAGGGGCTGGGGCTGCAGCCTGTATTCAAAGGCATCATCGTTTCTGCAGCAAAACTGAAGAGCTGCTGATCACTCAGGCCAGGGTTTCTGCCAAATGACTTATGCAAAAACTTCTGGTTTTCAAAGCTTTTCAGATTTTGGAACTGTGGATAAGGGATGGTGGACCTGCATTTATTGAATGCCTAGTGTGTCTGAACTTTACATACATTTATTTATTCACTCAAGGCAGCACCTGCTGTGTGCTAGGAACTTTTTATTCATTCATTTATTCAGTAAACATTGATTGACTCCACAATGTTTTATTGAATCCAAATAACTGCTTCTGAGATTGGTACAATGGTCATTTGCATTTCATAGTTGCTGAAACTGAAGTCTGCTACATGCTCTGCACTTAGGTTCACTCATTCATTCAACAAACATTTATTGCTCTTCAGTACCTCCTGCAACCCAGCAACAATCCAATGAGAGCGGCACCCATGACACCCCCATTTCGCAGATGAGCAAACAGAGGATCATATGGGCTGCCAAATGTCAACTCCACAAGGGCAGACATGGGGGGGTTTCTTTTCTCAAGGACACATATCCAGCACCAAGAGCAGTGCCTGTATATGGTAGGTGCTCCTTAAATATACAGTAAATGAATGGATGAAGGGATGCACAGATGGAGGCCACAGAGCCTGAGAGAGGCAGGAGTCCGCATCTCACTGCTGCAGCTCTCAGCCCATTCTCCCCTCACCTCCTACCTGTGCAACTAACCTTGTCCTTCTACCCACTTCTGGGTCCCTGAGAACAGGACCCGTCCCCAGTACACTGCCTGGTCCTTCACCTCCTCCCAGAGTACAGGCCGGACTCTGTGCCCTGGGGGTACCACCTGACCTCCTCCCCACCTCCAGGGCCGCTGCACTTGGGTGAACCCTTTGCTGAAGACGGAGGAGGAGGAGGAGCTGGGGGAGGAGGAAGAGAAGGCAGATGAGGGGATAGAGGAGGTGGAGCAGGAGGTCGGGCCCCCGCTGCTGACGCCACTCTCAGAAGATGCAGGTAACAGCCCTCACTTCACACACAGCTCTGGTGGAGACGGGGAGAAAGGGAGGGGCAGTGAGACTGATGGTGGGGGGCACCTCTGTGAGCTTTGGTTGTGTTCTCATCTATAAAATGGGCATCCCGTGGGGTTATAGGAATGTGTCCATCTTGTGAACCTTGTCTGGCGCATGGCAATGGTCCAGATGGTGAGATATGGTCTTTTGAGTCCCATATGGGTTTGGGGAGGGGGAGAGATAGCTAGGGAGGCCTCCCCAGAGGAGGCAAGACTTGAGCTGGATTTTGGAAGACTGGACAAGAATTTCCTGAGGTGGGGATCTCAGGCATCTGAAGGAAGAAAGGAGAGGCTGAGAGTGGGCGAGCGAACAGAGTCTGGATGTGGACCCCGATTTCCGTGAGCCTGGAGCCTGTGCCCTGTCCTCTGATCCCTGGTTCAAACTGATGGCCAACCTCGAAGGAGAATCACAGTAGCTCCCCTGTCGGGGCCTCAGGGCTCACTGCCACCCTACAAAGGAGGTGAGATAAGTGTCTCCTTTCCCGGGTGCGGTCACTGAGGCTCAGACAGGTGAAGTGGCTTCCAAGGGCCACACAGCGAGAGAGTGGTCAGAGCCAGGGTTCAAACACTGAAGCCAATGCTGTTAGCCCCACATGCCCTTCCTTGTCCTCCCTCTTTGTTCCCTCTCTTCCTCCTCTCTACCTTCCCTCCAGGGGGCTGTGCAGGGCAGGGGGAGCTGCAGCCTAGCCTCTGACCTCCCTGGTGCTCTCTGCTCCCCCACAGAAATCATGCACATGTCACCCTGGACCGCCCGCCTGTCCTGCAGCCTCAGCCCGCAGTACTCCGTGGCTATCGTTCGCTCCAATCTCTGGCCAGGGGCCTATGCCTACGCCAGTGGCAAGTAGGTCTTCTCCTAGTGCCTCCCAGCAGAGGGCGCCGCTACTACTTCATCAGAGCCAGGCCGGGTGGGGCAACTCACCAGGGTGGGCAGAGATTGGGACAGCTCCCTTCAGGAAGCCCCCAGGGGCTAACCACCTCACTCAGCTCCCAGGGGTCCCAGTAGGGCTAAAACGAGAAATCCCATACCGAGTGTGTGAGCCCTTGGGATGAAACAATGGAAGGTCAGGAAGGGGAAGGAACTAACTCAGGGATCGCACTGCCTGTGCAGTATTCAAACCTGGATACCTTGGCCCCTTGGCCCAGGCTTTCCTGCTGTCTGAGGCATGGAGCCAGACAGGACTCAGATGTCCCCTTTGGGGTGGCCTTGATGGGCAGAGTCTCATCTCTGGGGAAGCTAACTCCTTCCCTGGGCCTCCTCCACAGTTCTTCCAATCTGAAGGATCTTCTCTCTAAGGGCACAAATCTTCCCCACCAGGATCCCCCACCAGCTGTTCCCAAAAGATTGGCAGGTGGAAGTCACTCCCACATCCTCCCACCTCGGCTACACACTCGAGACAAGTCCCTCAGCCTCTCACCAGGCACATCCCAGCTTTTCTGCTCAGCCACTAGAGAGCGCAGCCTGCAGCCACGGGGCATGCACTTACCGGCTCTGTCCACCAGATGGCATGACGGTTTTTCAAAGCTTTTCCTTTTCCGTATCAGTGAACAGCCTGCGCTGTATTCGATACTATGCTTCACAGTCAAGGTGGGATTTTACATCTTCTTGATAATTTAACCACATTCTTGACAATTTCTTTTTCGCCTCCAGAAGCATGGAAGAGGTATGCTTGCTTTTGCCAGCGCCCTTCTTCTGGCCACACCGTAACTTGCCAGCATCCCTCTGAAAGCAAAGGATCCAAACTTGGAGCTCCACTCACCCACCCATCCTCCAACCCCCACTCACCCAACCACCCATCCACCCTCCCATCCACCACCCAACCATGCATCCATCTTGCAACTTTTTTTCTTTATAAAAGACTCTTGAATGTCACCGTTTACCAGCTGTACGCTGGGCCCCAAGTACTTTGTTGAAAAAGCAGATATGGATCCTACTCTGGGAGCAGGCAGAGGAAGCATAGGTGTTAGATGTACATCGAGCCTCACCCTCCCTCACCCCCTTACCCCCATGAAATATCCTATTACAAACTAAGAGAAGTACCACTAGGGAGAGTGGAGGGACCAATGACAGCTCATACCTGTCATATCTTGAGGGGATCAAGGAAGGATTCCTGGGAAAAGCAGCCTTGATCGGAAATCTTTGGGGGAAAAAAAGAAGTAACTAGGGGAAAAGCAGGCAGAAGGACATTCTAGACCAGAGCTTCCCAAACTGTGAATGGGTAGGACTCACCAGGGGCTCTGGTTAAACCTCAGGTTCTGGTCACCTGGGTCTGGGTTGGAGCACAAGACTCTGCCTTCCTAGCAAGCACAACCTCCTGGGTGAGGCTGCTGGTTCCTGGACCCCAGGAACCAGGGCTGGCAGAGGTCAGGGGCTTCCAAGGAAGCAGTGTATTTGAAGGCTCCGAGGAAGACCCGGAGGAAAATGATTCTCGAGGGAACAACAAGGCTATGAAAATAAGGTCAAATCCAAACTGCTCCCCGTGGCAAACTCTCTGCCTCTCTCCCTGTCTCTTAGTCTGCTCCCTTTCCCCCCATCTACTCCTCTTTCCTTCTCCCATTAAAATTCTGGGGAGAGGTAAATTGGTGGGCCTGGGATGCAACCAATTATGCCCTTGTTTATTATCAGTCTCCTCTCTCTAGAATGTAGGCACCACAGCAGGGATTCTTGTCTAATTTGTTCACTGCTAGGTTCCCATATCTAGACCAGTGCTGGTCAATATAAACAAAATATGAGCCACATATGTCATTTTAAATTTTCTTGCAGCCACATTCAAGAAATAAAAATAAACAGGCAAAATTCATTTTAATAATGTATTTAACCCCAAATATCCTAAACATTCTCATTACAACATGAAATCAATAATGTAAAAATTATTAACGAGCTAGTTTACACTCTTTTTTTCATACTAAGTCTTCAGAATCTGGGGTGAAGTTTACACTCACAGTACATCTCAATTCGGGTACTAAATTTTCATCAGAAATACTTGACCTGTATTCAGATTTCACAACACTTACAGTTGAAAAAGTAGATTTGTGTACCCAGGTTGTCCCAGACATACTTAAGTGTCTTCCAATAAATGAAGTATCAGTTTTATTGTTTAAATTTAAGTTAATTAAAATTAATTAAAATTAAATAAAATCCACTCCAACAACAGTAGAACACACATTCTTTTCAAGTGCGTATGGAACATTCCCCAGGATAGACCAAATGCTAAGCCATAAAACAAGTCTCAATAAATTTAAAAGGATTGATCATATAAAATTTCTTCTCTTACCACACTGGAATGAAATTAGAAATCAGTAAAAGAAGGAAATGTGGGAAATTCACAGGTATGTAGAAATTAAACCACAGAGTCCTAAATAATCAGTGGGTCAAAGAAGAATCCACAAGTGAAATCTGAAAATTAAATAAAATTAGAAATTCAGCTCTTCAGTCTCACCACATTTCAGGTGCTCAACAGCTACATCTGCTGTTAGACAGTGCAGCTCTAGACAAGACCTGGCACTTAGTAGGTGCTAAGTGAATACTGAAACAAATGAACAGAGAAACCTGGTGGGCACATTCCACTCTACCACACATAACTTTGCAGGCATGCCATGCCTAGGCTGGGCCCCACCTTTAACAAAAGTCCAGGCCGGGGTCTTTGAGGGAGGATTTCCCAGCATCTCTCTGCCCCTCCAGGAAGTTTGAGAACATCTACATCGGCTGGGGTCACAAGTACAGTCCTGAGAATTTCAACCCGTCCCTGCCAGCCCCTGTTCAGCAAGAGTACCCCAGCAGCCCGGAGATCATGGAGATGAGCGACCCCACGGTGGAAGAGGAGCAGGCCCTCAAGGCTGCCCAGGAGCAGGCCCTGGCGGCCACGGAGGAAGAGGAAGAAGATGAGGAGGAAGATGAGGATGAGGACCAGGATGACTGAGGCCCCATAGCCCCCTTCCTCAAGCAGGTAGAGAGCAGGCTTTCCCTTGTACATAGTTTTAGCTTGTTGTTTTTCACTGTTGGTTTGCTTTCTGCCCCTAGAGGGCAGGGGTAGAAGAGGAAGGCAGCTGCTCTAAATAAAATGTCCTCAGGGCATTCCAGCAGAGTCACTCATTCATTTGTTCACCACATTTGTTGACATGGCCTCCAAGTCAGGACTGTGGCACTTTGCTAGGAACACAGACATTGCCCGGCATAGTCTCTCCCATCTGTTCATTTATTCATTCATCTGGCCATCAAACAACTATTGAAGTGCCCCGGGTCAACCCAGCCCTGTGCTGGGAACACAGCGTCGACCCAGTGGCCCCAGATCTGCTTTCCAGGGGCTCACACTCTACAGGAGAGACAGACACATTCCCTAGGCAATGACAACCCAGATAGGGGAGCCCAGAGGACTGACAGAGCTCCTGAGCTGGCTCATAAATGGTCCAAAACAGAGTGGTAGGGCATTCCAAGCAGAGGGAACAGGGCATTCAAAGACCCAAGGGCAAGAGAGAGTGTGCTGTGTTGGGGTAGATTCTCAAACCTCATTTTTGGGACATGGTGTGAGGAGTCAGTGGTGAGAAATGAGGCTGGAAAGAGAGGTTGGCAGGAACAGATTACCCAGGGCTGAACTTTGTCCTGAGAGCCCTAGGGAGGCCACAGATGGGCTTTGAACAGGGCAGGGTCCTGATCATATTCATGCTTTAGAAAGACCTCTCTAGATGCCAAGTGGAGGGCAGATAGAGGGGTGAGACAGGAATCTGGGAGAGCAGAGACAAGGCTGATACAGGGAGGGCCCAAGCAGGAGAGGAGTAGTTTAGACCAGGGCTGCACAGAGGAATGGACTGGAACAGAGGAATTCAGGTGACAGAATGCAAAAGACTTGGGGACTGGAATCAGGGAGTGAAGGGAAATGGCAGAAGTCTAGGGAGACACTGAGTTCTGCAGCCTGGTGACTGGAGGGGATGTCAGTGCCAGCCCTAAAATGGGGACACAGGAGAGGAGCAGGATTTGGAGTAAGATGTCAATTTCATTGCAGGACTTGTTGAGTGTGAGATGCTTCTGGGACATTCTGGTGAGAAATCTGGGAGGCGATTGAATAAGTGGGTCTAGGAAGATCTGTGATGGGGGCAGGGTGGTGTCAGAAGAAGTGAGGGCACTGGCTATCAGGGGGCTGATGGGATCAGGAAGAGATTTTGGGTTACTAGTGGATTATTGGGACACTGGGGGCATTGCAGGGATTAATAAAATTTTGGTTGGTGTCGGAGGACCGAGTGAGATTGTTGAAGATTGTGGAGTTATGGAGATACATAGGAGGTTGGTGGGAAATGTGGAGATGTTTGGTGTTAGTATTAATCAGTAGTGGGTTAGATGAAGTCCTTGGAGTTTTATGGAGGCAATGGAGATCACTGGGGTTTGCGGGATCATCAGGGGTGGGGAGGAATGGTTGGAGATGCTGTGGCCAGTCGGGGACTTTAAGACGTAAGTGGGAAACACCGGAGGGTGTATGTTGGGAGTTTTCGGGAAACTCCAGGGTCACCTGGAGTGACCAGGTGACGTCATGGGAAGGACAAGGTTTGGAATGAGGCCTTCTCTTGAGGGTACTCCCGTTGCTAGGCAAACGGTTCCCAGAGCGCCGTTGCTAGGGACCTGTGCTCTTTTGATGGCCGCGCCCCTTTCCCTACGGGCCCCGCCCCCACAGCCAACCACGTCGGCCGTAGGCACGAAGGCCGCGCCCACCTTGTAGCCCCGCCTTCAATCCTGAACCGTTACTGGAGCGACGGCTGGAGCTCGTCCCGCCTCCCTACGCTGTTGCCAATCGAAGAGGCGTTGCCCGGGCGACGACACCACCTCTTCCGGTGCGGATCCCCGGCTTCCGGCAGGGGGCCCGGCGGCAGGCGGCTGTCCGGCAGCAGCGGGGCCCTGGGCTGGGGTGGGGGTCGCCCAAGATGGCGGCGGGCGGCGCGGAGGGCGGCTCGGGCCCCGGCGCTGCCATGGGGGATTGTGCGGAGATCAAGTCGCAGTTCCGCACCCGCGAAGGCTTCTACAAGCTGCTCCCCGGCGACGGCACCGCTCGCAGGTCGGGTCCGGCTTCCTCCCAGACCCCGGCGCCGCCCCAGCCGCCGCAGCAGCCCCTGCCCGGCCCTGCCTCCACCTCCGGCCCCGGTGCTGCGGGCCCCGCGCCGTCCCCTCCGCCCGCAGGCCCAGGGCCCGGGCCCGCGCTGCCTGCGGTGCGCCTCAGCCTCGTGCGCCTGGGGGAGCCCGACGGCGCCGGGGCCGGGGAGCCTCCCGCCACGCCCGCAGGGCTGGGCGCTGGGGGAGACCGCGTCTGCTTCAACTTGGGCCGCGAGCTCTA
This sequence comes from Eubalaena glacialis, assembly GCF_028564815.1. NCBI lineage: Eukaryota > Metazoa > Chordata > Mammalia > Artiodactyla > Balaenidae > Eubalaena > Eubalaena glacialis. The sequence continues at coordinate 60,384,965 of NC_083733.1, read as the reverse complement.
TTTCTACCCGGGCTGCTGTCGCCGCGGGAGCCAACGGGTGAGCGGCCCGCATCGTGGGGCCCTGGGTGCTGGCTGAGAGGATGGGGATCGCTGAGGTGATTCACAAGTGACAGGAGAGTCCCTGAATGATAGGGGACCCTGAGATAGGCATCCTACATGTGACGGACATCTTAAGGGGAAAGGATTCTTGGAGGCAATACAGGATTCTAAAAGGTGATGGGAGGCTCCCTGGGTGCTGGCCATCCTGGAGGTGATGGGAAACCTCGAGATCATGTGAGATCCCGAGGTTATGCGTGAGGGTCCTGGGATGGTGACTATTCTGGAGGTGATGGGGAATCCGAGATGGTATGGGGTGCTCCAAGGTGCTGGCTGGCAGGCATTTTGCAGGTGATGGGAAATGCAGACTCAGAAGTGATGGAGAGCCCAGGGGTATTGCTGTCTGGGGGTGTTGGGGGGACTTGGGGAGCCCAGAGGTGAGGAGGATTCTGGAAGTGATGGGGGCTTAGAGGTAATAAGGATCCTGAAGGTGAATGGGATCCTAGAGAAACTTGGGGTTCTGGAGGTAATGAGGGTGCTGGAGGAAATGAGAATCTCGGAGCTGATGGGAGATCTGGAGAAAATGAGATCCAGAGGGAACATCCTCAGGTGTGATGGGTGTCTCTAAAGTGATGTCAGTCCCAGAGGACGTGAGACCCTTGGAGTTTATGGTGGTCCCCAGAAGTGATGGGGATCCTGAGAGCCCAGAGATGATGAAGGCACCTAAAATTTGGGGGACCATGAGGTTTAATGGGTCCCTGAACTGTGATGGGGATTCTGAGATTTAAGGACTCCAAAGTGAGGAGAATCCTGGGACATTGGACTTTAGGATTCTGGGGATTGGGTGATCCTGAGTTGTGAGGGTCTTGGAATATAGTGGTGCTAAGACCCAGGGGAGTTGCTGAAATTATAGAAAGGAATTGGAGCTCAGGGACTACAGGGACCCTGAAACTGACACTGTGGCCAAGGGTGTCCCAGAAGTTGGGGGTGTCCAACTTTGGGGAGGACACACTGTGGTCTCATGTGGTGGCAGGGGGCGAAGCTTCCTGCCTGGTTTTTTCCTCTGTTTGTGATTTTGGTCCTCCTTCCTGTCTGTGGTTGCCCCTTCCCTCCCCGCTCACCCATCCACCTACCCACTCCCCTCAGGGATTTAACCCTGCTTCCTCTTCGTGGTTTTCCCCCAACCTCAACACCCTCTTCCTTCCTCTCAGTGATAGAAGCCATTAACTCGTTTTCTCCCACCACCCAAGTCCATTGACCTCAACAAGCCAATTGACAAGCGGATCTATAAGGGCACCCAGCCCACTTGCCACGACTTCAACCAGTTCACTGCTGCCACAGAGACCATCTCCCTGTTGGTGGGATTCTCAGCCGGTCAAGTGCAGTACCTGGATCTCATCAAGAAGGACACCAGCAAGCTATTCAATGAGGAGGTGATTGTGGGCCCCCAGGGCCCAGAACTGCTCCCGTTCCCACCCACCCACCTATACACTGTTTGCCATGAGACTGCAGCTGTCTGGGAAGCAGTGTAGGCCTGAGGGGGGCAGGATGAGGGAGAGATGGGGGATGGACTGACAGATATGGAGGATGGGGTGACAGCAGCTGCTGTGATGATAGCTAATAATGACGGTTGCACCTCCTGTGCCCAGGCCCTATGCTGTGTTAGCCCTATGCTGAACACATTACTCCTGGAGTTTTCATCAACCAATGGGTTAGGATTGTGATACCCATTTTGCAGATTAGAGAACTGAAGGTACTTACTGGTTGGGATTTGTTTGAAGCCACAGCCCTTGCTTTTCAAATTCTGGGCCCTGTGGGCTTTGGATTCAAATCTTTGCTGCACCATCTACTCACTGTGTGGCTTTGGGAAGGTGACTATTCCTCCCTTAGCCTCAGTTTTCCTCCTCTGCAAAATGGGATTCCCATCCCTACCTCACAGGACTGTTGTAAAATCATACGTGGAGGTTGCTCAGTCCTGGGTGGACCTGGCAGAAGGGGAAATGCCAGTGAAAGACCTTATCTGTGTCTAGAACTACTCTTGTCCTCTATCTCTTTCTCTCTGTTCTGAGAAGGTGTTTCAAATGTACAGAGTGCATGAATGGCAGAGGGGAGTGAGTGGAACAGGGAATGGATTAAAGTGGACTAGATCATCCATTCACAAAATGTTCACTGAGCATTTGTTCTTTGCCAGGCATTGTTCTAAGCACTGGGAATACTACATCTCAGTGAACAAAACAGAGGGCCCTGCCTTTGTGGAGCTTTTATCTAGTTGGAGGAGACAGATAGTTATCAAATAACTAAGTAGGCTGAGTGTCAGAGTGTTGTGGAGAAAAATCCAGCAGGGAAGGCGAATGGGGAGTGCTCGGTGAGGTTAGGAAAGGTCTCACTGGAAGGTGACATGGAAATAAAGTCCTGAAGGAGGCAAGACGAATTATTGGAGAAAAGGACATTCTGAGTAGAGGGAACAGCTAGGACAAATGCCGGAAGCAGGACAGCAAAAAGGCTGTGTGGCCAGAGCAGTGTTGAGGGGGAGGGTAGTAGATGAGCTCCGAGAAACAACTCGGAGGGGCTAGGAGATGTAGGGTCTGGCAGGTCATGGAAAAGACCTTGGCTTTTAGAGCCTCTTGCCACTGGGGTTCATCTGAGCCATAGAACACAGAAACAATTTGATTTAATTTCTAAATTCTCCAGAGAATGGAGAATGGGAAGCAACTTGGGTACCTGGGAAAGAAGTTAATTTGTTACAGACAGTGGATGCCAAAGGGCTTTAGGGCTTGGTTCTTCCTGGAGTCCTGCTTGAGAAAGGCTGCCATGGTGTTCAGAGTGGGAGAGACAGTGCCGGGTGCTGACTTAGGTTTTAATAGCATCTCTTTGGCAACTGTGCAGAGAAGAGACCCGGGTGGTGGAGGCCAGTCAGTTAGGCCGTTGCAGGCCTGATGGCAGCTGAGACCAGAGTGGTTGGAGTTGGGGGTGGTGAGAAGAGATCAGGTTCTGGGCACATTTTGCAGATCAAGCCCACAGGATTTCTTGCAGGTTTGGAGGTGAGTTGTGAGGACAAAAAGGAGCAAAGATGCGCGGCTGACAGGATGGGGTTGTCATTCAGGTGTCCAGGAACTACTTTCCAGGCGCCTCCTGCGGGCACAGCTCTGTGCTCTGGGGCTAGAACAATGAACCAAATAAACAAAGATACCTTCCTTGGGGGAGCTGATACTCTGTGACTCAATATCTTGCCTTAAGCATGACATGGTAAAGATGGCGGAGGGGGTTAGACAGAGGAGAGTTCTCTGGAAGGCAGCACTGCCCTCCTGCCGAAGAAGGGACATCGAGGCTCCACGGAGCTCCCCTCACGCAGCCCTTCTCCCCGTGCTTTCCCCTAACCTGGTGTCTGTCCGTTTCCCTCAGTCCCTCCTCTCCGAGGAGGCCCGGGCCACTTATGATGACCTTCTCCGGGGAACCAGGCTGGGGAGGAGGTGGGCCCCCGGGAGGATGGCCTCCTCCCAACCCCCGCTCTCTCCCCTGGCAGCGGCTTATCGACAAGACCAAGGTGACATATCTGAAGTGGCTGCCTGAGTCAGAGAGCCTGTTCCTGGCATCACACGCCAGCGGCCACCTGTACCTGTACAACGTCAGCCACCCGTGTGCCTCGGCCCCGCCGCAGTACAGCCTGCTGAAGCAAGGCGAAGGCTTCGCCGTCTACGCCGCCAAGAGCAAGGCGCCCCGCAACCCGCTGGCCAAGTGGGCGGTGGGCGAGGGGCCCCTCAACGAGTTCGCCTTCTCGCCCGATGGCCGGCACCTGGCCTGCGTCAGCCAGGACGGCTGCCTGCGCGTCTTCCACTTCGACTCCATGCTGCTGCGGGGGCTCATGAAGAGCTACTTTGGGGGCCTGCTCTGTGTGTGCTGGAGCCCCGACGGGCGCTACGTCGTGACCGGTGGTGAAGATGACCTGGTCACCGTGTGGTCCTTCACCGAGGGCCGCGTGGTGGCCCGAGGCCACGGCCACAAGTCCTGGGTCAACGCCGTGGCCTTCGACCCCTACACCACGAGGGCCGAGGAGGCGGCGGCTGCCGGTGGCGATGGGGAGCGGAGTGGCGAGGAGGAGGAGGAGCCGGAGGCCGCGGGCACAGGCTCGGGCGGGGGCGCCCCCCTCTCCCCGCTGCCCAAGGCCGGCTCCATCACCTACCGCTTCGGCTCGGCCGGCCAGGACACGCAGTTCTGCCTGTGGGACCTCACCGAAGACGTGCTCTACCCTCACCCTCCCCTGGCCCGCACCCGCACCCTCCCCGGCACGCCTGGCACCACGCCGCCTGCCACCGGCAGCTCGCGAGGTGGTGAGCCAGGCCCCGGGCCCCTGCCCCGCTCGCTGTCCCGGTCCAACAGCCTCCCACACCCAGCGGGCAGCAGCAAGGCGGGCGGCCCGGGTGCGGCGGCGGAGCCGGGGACGCCCTTCAGCATCGGCCGCTTTGCCACGCTCACGCTGCAGGAGCGGCGGGACCGGGGGGCCGAGAAGGAGCACAAGCGCTACCACAGCCTGGGCAACATCAGCCGGGGTGGCAGTGGGGGCGGGGGCGGCGGGGACAAGCCCAGCGGCCCCGCCCCCCGAAGCCGGCTGGACCCCGCCAAGGTGCTGGGCACCGCGCTGTGCCCGCGCATCCACGAGGTGCCGCTGCTCGAGCCGCTCGTGTGCAAGAAGATCGCCCAGGAGCGGCTCACGGTCCTCCTCTTCCTGGAAGACTGCATCATCACCGCCTGCCAGGAGGGCCTCATCTGCACCTGGGCCCGGCCGGGCAAGGTGGTGAGTCACCCCACACCAGCCCACCTGGGACCCCGGCAGAGGCGGGCATTGGCAGAGAGTTTTGGTAGCATCACAGCCTCTAGCCATGTGGGATGAGGGGAAGCCATGGAAATCTGTGTCCCAGAACAAGCCTTCTCAGATCTTGGAGTGACTTCTAGAACGCTTGGCAAGCAGCGGTAAGCAGAGAGAGGGTCAGGCATAAGAGACATCTGGGAGTGGTGGAGAACATGGCCAGTTATCAGAAGGGCAGCCGGTGGGCCCAGCATGGCTAGGTCTTACGGAATGGTGAAATTTTATTAATACTGCAGCTCGAGCTCTATGGGCAAGATTGAGCCTGTGCACCCAGCTTCCAGCCTGAGTGTCAGACTCTTGGGATCCGATCCCACTGCTGGAGGCGTGGGCTGTGGAATCCCAGGCTCAGGGTCCAGTCCAGCACTTCTATTCCCTGTGTGACCTCGAGCAAGTCACTGCCTCTTTATGACCTTTCTCACCTCTTAGGACAGGGAAGCTTGAAGATGGGTTGGCCATGGGGTTCAGAAAGGTCCTAGTAAGGTGAAGTGCGGGCCTGGTGCCTTATAACTTGGGACCTGTGTTCTCAGATGTCTCCTAAGGGTTTGGGCTCGGGGGCCCAGGATGCCAGATCTGAGGGCTGTGCCTGGTTCCCTGGACGAGCAGTTTTGGAATTGTAGGGTCCTGAATCCCTAGAACTTAAAGTACAGTCTCAGAGGCAGGGGCATTGGGATTTGGGGAATCTGGTAAGTCCTGAAAGAGATCCCTCTATCTCCCTAGTTCACAGACGAGGAGACCGAGACCCAGACAGGGGAAGGAAGTTGGCCCAGGTCACCCAGCAAGTCAGTGGTAGAGGTAGGACTGTCCCTAAGTTCTTCCCTCCCAGAATCTTAGGACCCCCTCCCCAGTCAGAAGGGGACCCCAGTTTCCCCCTCTCCTCCCTACCTCCACCCCTACCCCATCCTCTTTGCTCAGGATCACCCGAGGACTTTAATTATTGTATAAAAGTACCACCTGCTGGGACAGGGAAGCTAGCCTAGCAAGTTCCTGAGCCTAGAGCAGCGGCCTCTGTCTGGGTGGTCTGGGGTGGATTGAAGGGCAAGGCCAGGGTGGCAGCAGCCTGGGGGACTCCAGGCTGGCCTTCCCCCCCCGCCCCCCCGCCGCCCCCCGCCCCGTGGGACTGGTGAGAGCCCCAGGCGGTCTCTAACCCCCTCCTGTCTCCGCTCTCATCTTCCCCAGGGCATCTCCTCCCAACCAGGCAACTCCCCAAGCGGCACAGTGGTGTGAAGCCATGGATGTCGGGGTCCCCCACCCCATGCCCCCAGCTCCTAGCATAACTGTCCCCGCTGACCTCATGGATCAACGTATTAACAAGACTAACCATGACGGATGGACTGCTCCGGTCCCTCTCCCTGCACAAATTTGGGGCAGAGGGTCCCTCAGACTGGCCCAGACACTGGGGGGATGTAGTGGCCCGTGTGGCCTCAGCCTTGTCCCCACCCACTGCCGAGTACAATGACCCCTTCCTGTGAAACATCAGTGTTAGCCTCATCCCTGACCCCAGCATGTGACTGGTCACCCCTGGGGGAGAAACTCCCCACCCACAAGAGCCCCAGCTCTGCAGTGCACCTCTCGGTCCTGTGTGCAGGGCAGGGGGTGGCCCACCCCTCCCCTGGCCCCCGCCCTGCCCTTGCTGTTACTTGTGCTTTTGAAGAATGTTAAATTATGGAAGCCCCTGGGGTCCTCGCTGTCCCCCAGGACCTCTTATTTATACTAAAGTTCCCTGTTTTCACGGCGTCTCTGTTCCCTTCCGCGGAGGTATGGAGGAAGTGTGTGGGTGCTTTCATGCAGCCCTAGAATCCACTTTATCCAGAGGAAGAGCTAGGCCCTGCCTCCCCCCGACCCCCTTTTGAGGGCAGGAAGAACTGAAAACCAGAGGAGGGATGTGCCCGAGGGACACAGCTGGTGGATCTGCCGCTGGCCAGCCCCGGGCAGGGCCCTTCAGACAGAGGAGAGTATCCCTCGCCCCACTCCAAACTCTCGGAGGGAAGAGAGCCACCAGGTCAAAGTCTTCAGTGGGAGTTTTAAAAGTTGTTTCAAAGTGTCCAGATATTACAGGGGCCCCCCCAGGCAGCTCCCGAGATGCCCAGCGTGAGCTGCCACAGCATAGGCCCTGGCCTTCTGCTGCCTCAGGCCTGGCTTGGCCGGGCCCAGGCATCCAGGGCCAATTAGAGACCATGGTTTCCTCTGGGAGGACTGTCCACCCTGGAAAGAACAGCGAAAATCCCTCCTGGCTGGCTCTCTGGAGCCACAGGGAGTGGTGTCTTCCCGCTCCACCCTCCACCCCCCGAAATGTTTCTGTTTCTAATCCTAGCCTGGGCAGGAATGTGGCTGCGCTGCCAGGGTCCAAGGAGCTATTTTGGGGGCTCCTTTGCCTCCCCCAGGCTTTGGCCAGTGGGTCACCCCTGATCCTGGCTCCTGAGGGCCTCCCTTCCCGATTCTCTCACCACCCCTTCCCCATCTCCTGCCAAAAAAAAGTCAGTGTAAAGCAGAGGGCCTGAGGGCTAAATTTAAACCATCCCAAAGTCTGAATCCTTGGCTGAGTCACCCACAAAGCTGCCCTGGCCTCCCGCCCCCCTTCCCAGGCCTCACCCCTTTTTCCCCCGCTCCCAACTCGAGAGCTTGGGAGGGGTGTTACCAAATCACTCTGAGCCTCAATTGGTCCCCTCTGGGGAATGGGAGGGCTCATCTTTGGCATCTGTCATACCTGTAGCGTTCCTCTGTGCTTTGCCTCTTCAGTGGGGGGGTAGTTTGAGGGTAGAGATTCTCCACCACCCCTCATCTCACACTGAAGCGTTCCCAGGGGCCCTGGAAGGAGCAAGTTGGGGGGGGCCTGGCTTGTGAGGGGTTAAGGCTGGGAGGCTGGAGGGGGCCGGACCGAGGGGTGGGGAGAAGGGGAGGAGGCCTTAGCAGCCAGCAGAGAGAAGTGGCCAGAGAGGCCCAGGGGACAGCCAGGGACAGGCAGACATGCAGCCAGGGCCCCAGGGCATGGACAGGGCCCTCCAGGCCCCGTGACGGGAGGACCCCGAGCCCCTGGCCCGGGGAGGGGGCCATGGTGCTGCCTGCCCGAAATGTCAGCCGAGGTGCGGCTGAGGCGGCTTCAGCAGCTGGTGCTGGACCCCAGCTTCCTGGGGCTGGAGCCCCTGCTCGACCTTCTCCTGGGCGTCCACCAGGAGCTGGGCGCCTCTGACCTGGCCCAGGACAAGTATGTGGCCGACTTCTTGGAGTGGGGTGAGTGCCTACCTACCTGCATGGCACCCCCCAGATTTGGGGGTGGGGGCAGGGCAGAGGGAGGAGGTGGGTCTGGGCTGGGTGTTGGGGGCAGGACGGACATGGGGAAAACCTCCCATTCAGGGGCCCAGAACTTGGGGCCTGGTCTTGGGGCGACATATTCCTACCCCTGTGCCACCCTGGCAGGGCAGAGTGAGATGAGCAGAGGCCAGGGCAGCCATGACTCAGAATCATGACTTGGGAGCCATGGTAAGCTGGGTTGGGCACAGCCTCTCATGGTCCCCCTGCACCCCCTTCCCGAGTCTAGGCCTAGGGACATGCTGGGGAGCCCTGTCTCCTAGGACCCCTCCCCACCAAAATGGGCCCTGTGGCCCTCCACCTTGGTTCCCCAGAGCGCAGGGGCAAGCGGAAGGGACAGCACAGGGCAGCTGCCAGGGGCGCGGCCGACAGGCAGATGTTCGGCGCCAGCCTCTCCAGCTGCTGCAACAGGTGCCCAGGCACTGGGAGGGCGTGGTGACTCAGGCAGGCCCGGGGAGAACCAGCTCTGCACACAGGCCCCACCGAGCACCCCCTCCACCCCCTGGTTGGAGGAGGAAGAATTAGGATTCTTCTGTGTGGGCCCACTTTCTCTGTAGGTTCCTCCTCCACCCAAAGTCCCTTTTGGCCAAGTCTTCCCCTGGAGACAGGTCCAGAGGGAAGATGCTTCATCTTCAGCCTCAGCCTCCTGCCTTGTCTGCCCCACTCCCTCCTGGCCCAGGCTCAGGCTCACTTGGGTTTCTGTCTCTCTAACATCTGCCATTCTGTCCCTCCACTTGTCTGTCCCTCAGTGGCTTGCTCTTGGTCCTTAGGCTCTGTGTGTCCCTGTCCCCGTCCCTGTTTCCTGTCTCTCTTCCTTCTCCCGCTCCCTCTTTTCTTGTGTCCATCTCTTTCTGACCCAGGCCCTGCTTCTCTCTCCCCATTTTGCAGATGTGAAGGTGGAGGCCAAGGGCTAGACCACTTGGCCTCTGGGAGAACCTTCTCCCCACATCCCCCCAGCCCTTAGTAACTCTCTCAGCCCCTCTTTTGCAGAGGATGAACTGAGACCTGAGGTGGGGGCAGCTCTCCTGTAAGGAGCACTCCTTTTGTGGCCCGAGCAGCATCCTGCGGCCCCTCCCCTGCCAGGCCGCTGGGGCGGGGGAGGGGGCCTGGGTTCCCGCTGCCTTAAAAGGGCTCAGTGTCTTGGCTCTCTCCTCCCTCCCCCATCCTGGGCCCTGGCTGCTGCTTCCCTGCTGGCCCACTCTTCCTGAACCCCGAACCCTCTCCATAACCCACTGTTATCTTCCCTCATTCCTAGTTGCACCCATTGCTCTCTCCCTGCTGCCTCAGAAGCTCCCAGCTTCTTCCACCTCCGGGAGTCCAGGCTTCCCTCTCCCCCTGCCTCCACTCTCTGCCTTCCCCCTCCCAAACTGCTCTCTGTAGCATTGCTAGCTGTAGGACCTTGGGCAGAGGACTTCACCTGTCTGAGCCTTGGTTCTTCATCTGTAGATACGGGGTAATAGTAAAACCTCCTCCTGGAGTTGAGAGCGTAGAGATAACACACTTGACTGTGCCTGCAGCACTGGAGCCGGGATGCAGATCCGCGCTGGCTTTGTCTCCCTCTCCCGTTCCTTCTCCTGGCCCCAGCCCTGAACTCAGGGTTTCCCAGAGTGTGGTCCAAGAGCCACCAGTATCTGAGCCTAGGATTAAACTGCAGGCTCTGGGCCATGACCCAAAACAGACTGAATGAGAGCCCTGGGGGTGGGCGGGGTCACCGGGAGTAGGGGCCCCGGAAGCCCAGGGAGCTCTAAGAACTGGGCCTATTTCTTCTTCCTCTGTTCTTCAGGGCCTCCCTTCGGCAGACTTGTTACCTCACTCTGTCCATCCTGCGCCCCCTAGAGCCCTCTGGCCCAGTGTCCTGTCCCAGAAAGGGGTTCCCAGGCATCCCACTTTTCTCTGTACAAGAGCAGTTTTGGGTCCCCAAAGCCTCACATAATGTTTATGTGAAGTCTTTAAGGAGGCAGACTAGTGCTAAGGGGAGGGGCAGGGGCAGGGGAGACTCAGTGACAGAGGGTGGGACTCTCTCTCCTCGTCTCCAGTGTCAGTCCCTGTGATTCTCGGTTCTCATCCACCCCCCTTCGCCCCCTCCCCCCCAGTGGAGCCCATCGCGGAGAGGCTTAAGGAGGCCCGACTGCAGAGGGATGACTTCGAGATTCTGAAGGTGATCGGACGTGGGGCATTCAGCGAGGTGAGCCTGGAGCAGCGGAGGCAGCTCAGTGGGGTTAGAGACCTGACTTTTCCTGCAGTGGGCGGGATGTTGGAGTTCCAGACGCGGGGCCTTAGAAATTGATGAATGACTGAGTTTAGAACCTAAGGCGGGGCTTGAGGCCAATGGGCGTGGCTTGCCGAGTGGGGGCGGAGCCAAGTCTGGCCCGGGTTAAGGGTGGAATCCAATCTGGGGGAGCCCTGGTGTTTCCCCGCCACCTCCGCTTCATTACCCTGTTTGGGCTTTCAGGTGGCGGTGGTGAAGATGAAGCAGACGGGCCAGGTGTACGCCATGAAGATCATGAATAAGTGGGACATGCTGAAGAGAGGCGAGGTGACGGCCGGGCTGGGTGTGCGGGGTGCTGAGGATCCCCCCCTTCCGTCCTCCCACCCCCGTCCGCTTCAGCTCCTCCGGGTGCCCCGCAGGTGTCGTGCTTCCGCGAAGAGAGGGATGTGTTGGTGAACGGGGACCAGCGCTGGATCACGCAGCTGCACTTCGCCTTCCAGGACGAGAACTACCTGGTGAGCCCCAGGCCGGGCGACTAGAGGGGCGGACCCCCACCCCTGAGGCTGTCAATTATCGAGGTGCGGGCAGGCAGAGGAAGTTCTAGGATCGGAGAGGTGCCTCGAAATGCATGCGGCAGTCCCTGGGTGTGGTAGGAGCTGGCCTTCCTTTCCCGGGATGGGAGATGTCCCTTACTGCCTTTTTCCCTAGGTTGATTCCGGGGGCACTACCTGGAATGAGAGTCTCTAGAGTCTATGTGGGAGCCACTGGGCAGGGGGTATCTGGGCTCCATACCCTGGACAATCGGGAGGTCTCTGGGTTCTCTTTTTCCTGACTCTCTTGGTCGGGGGTGGGGGAAGTGAATCTCTGTCCAGTGACATCGTGGGGGAACGAGGATTGGGGGTGGGCGTGTCTCTGATTTGTCCTGGGAGATCTCTTGGGGCTGGGGCTGCGGAGTCTCTGCCCAGGGATGGGGCGTCTCTGGGAGTCTTTGTCCCGGGCTATCGGCCGTGGGCGCCCAGGCGGGGTACGGACCCCCGTGACACGCCCCCTCCCAGTACCTGGTCATGGAGTACTACGTGGGCGGGGACCTGCTAACGCTGCTGAGCAAGTTTGGGGAGCGGATCCCGGCCGAGATGGCGCGCTTCTACCTGGCCGAGATTGTCATGGCCATAGACTCGGTGCACCGGCTGGGCTACGTGCACAGGTGGGCGCTGCAGGGGCTGAGGGCCGCGGGAATTGGAGAGCGTGGTCCTTAAGAGGGTGGGGCCCAGGCGGTGCTGCCTAGTGGGTGGAGCCTGGGAGATGGCAGGAGAGAGGCTCACTTATCCCTCTCCCTTCCCTTCTTCCCTCCTTCCCTCCGCGCAGGGACATCAAACCAGACAACATCCTGCTGGACCGCTGCGGCCACATCCGCTTGGCAGACTTCGGCTCCTGCCTCAAGTTGCGGGCGGATGGAACGGTGAGCGGTGCACCGCTCTTGGGCAACTCGGACTACCAATGACGGGTCGGGAGCGGGAACCGGAGGTGCAGCGTGGGGGCGGGGCTGAGGCGTGCGGGCAGAGCCAGGGTGAGGGCAGGACTAGATTTGGAGGGGAAAGAAGGAGGCGACCCAGGCCCTAGCCTGCCTGTGGCTCAGGCTTAGAACAGGCAAAAGGAGGGGCTAAGCTCTAGGGTAGTGGTTAAGAGGGGGCGGAGCCAGAGCTAGGAGGGGCGGGGTCAAGCCTAGCTCGGATCCTGTTGGCTCAGGTGCGGTCACTGGTGGCTGTGGGCACCCCGGACTACTTGTCTCCCGAGATCCTGCAGGCCGTGGGCGGTGGGCCCGGGACTGGCAGCTACGGGCCCGAGTGTGACTGGTGGGCGCTGGGCGTGTTCGCCTATGAAATGTTCTACGGGCAGACGCCCTTCTACGCCGACTCCACAGCTGAGACCTACGGCAAGATCGTGCACTACAAGGTGAGCACAGCCCGGGGAGCCCCTGACCTCTCCGCACATGCTCCCAGGTAACATCTCCTCTTTTCCCCTCCTTCCGAGCAGGAGCACCTGTCTCTACCGCTGGCAGACGCAGGAGTCCCTGATGAGGCTCGCGATCTCATCCAGCAGCTGCTGTGTCCCCCTGAGACGCGCCTGGGCCGGAATGGAGCAGGTGATTTCCAGAAGCATCCTTTCTTCTTTGGCCTTGACTGGGACAGCCTCCGAGACAGCGTGCCCCCCTTTACGCCGGATTTCGAGGGTGCCACGGACACGTGCAACTTCGATGTGGTGGAAGACGGGCTCACTGCCATGGTGAGCGGGGGTGGGGTAGGTACCTGCGATCCCTGGTCTGCAGAGGGTACCCCCGCATCCGACCGCCGTAACACTGAGGTTAGGAGAGTACCCTCCTCCTGGGGTCCTGAAATCATTCCTTCCCCAGAACACCTGCTCTGTGTGGCCCCAGGGCTGGGAACCCAGCAGTGACCTAGATTCACAGTCCAGTGGAGGACACTGACTTGTCCCCAGACAGTGATGCCCCAGAGAGATCAGGGCTGAGATGGGGGTGGGGGGTGCAGGGGGGTGGGCCTCCTGACCCAGCATGAAAGGTCCTGGAGGGCTTCCTGGAGGAGGGGGCTATCTGAGCTGAGACCTGGAAGGATGAGAGGTGAGAAAGCACCATAGAGGAATCTCCCTTGCTTAGGCCATCTCTCTCTCAGCTGTTGTATGAGCTATCCCGTGCTTGTTCAGCCTGACTGCCTTTGTGCTGGGCACAGCGGGGGACACACATGGACCAAGTCAGCCCTGGTCCCTGCCCTCATCTACTTACAGTCTGGAGAAATGTATAATTATACTGTGGCAAGTGCCCTGAGGGAAGCAGCAGGATGTAATAAAAGAAAATGACGCAGGGTCCACTTTAGATAGACCCCAGGATGGGGTGGTGGGGTGGGAGGGCACTTAAAGCCAAGACTGGGAAGGGGTGAGTGAGGGGCCATCCCTGACAGCCGCTGGTCACCTCACATCTGTGTTTCTCTCCTATAGGAGACGCTGTCGGATATGCAGGAAGGCATGCCACTGGGGGTCCACCTGCCTTTCGTGGGTTACTCCTCCTATTCCTGCATGGCCCTTGGGTAAGTGCTGCCCCTGTGCAGCTTGAGATGAGTGGACGGGGGTGGGGTGGGGGTGGGGGTTCCTGCCTCCAGAGGCCCCAGGAGGCTGCTCGGGGTTATCACATCCTGGCCCATTGGTGCCCAGGAGAATTGCAGGGTCAGTCTCGGAACCTTATTGTCTTGGGACTAAGGGCTTTTAGGAGCCCAGAATTGTAGGACATTAAATTCTCAGACCATAAGTACTTTGAAATTTAGATTCAAATGTAAAACCTCAGAGTCACAGACTCGGCCTTCCGGAATCTTCCGACCCTCCACTTTTAGATTTCTAGTATACAGTCATGGGACCTCAAAATCTTAGAGAACAAGAAGTTTAGAATTGTTAAGTCAATCTTAAAAGAACACGGACTCACTGAATTACATTCCACAAAGCCTTCTTAAAACATTGATTCTGAAAATAATACATTGCTTATCACAAGTATATTAGAAAATAGGGATGAGAAAAAGGAAGGCCGCCAGCAGCAACGGTCCCTGGCTCACAGCACACGTACCTAACAGCTGTGAGAACATGCTGTATTCTAATCTGTTTTGTTAGTGGACAATGTACCGCAAGTGCCATTTCTTGAACAAACTATAACACAATCCTGACCCGCTGGGGAGTGTTCTCCTTACTGGGCGGGTCAGGACTCAGCTAACCCGCCTCTCTGTCATGACCGAGGCTGGATGAACAGCCGCAGGTTGGTCTTGGCGCTTGTCGAGCATCATTGGGTCCTTGAGACATATTTCTACAAGAGGGACTGCTGGGTTGGAGGGGACATCACTTTTATTGCAATTTCATATTCCTTGGGAGGGTCTGTCTTCCTCCCAGCACCTGGGTCTGGGGGTGGGGGGGTGGCTGCTGTCTAGAGTCAGTCTTGGGGTCCAACACCCAGTCTGAAGACCACCTCTTTGGAGGTGGCCAGAGCTGGGAGTGTCTCCCTCACTTCCTGAGGCCCTTAGGAGAGGGGGCCTGTAAAGCGCACATGGAGACGGAGATGGGCAGATCCTAGAACATGGGTGTCCTGACCCCAGGTTCCTGAGGAAGGTGCAGAGAGGCCAGCTTCCAGGGGCCTGAGGCCATGCCAGGGGCAGGCCTTTTCCTAACGAGAGGAGGACCTGTCCCACCAGCCTGGCAATTTGTTGCCTTCACTCTGCCCCTCCCCCTCCTCAAGCCTGGAGCCTTCAGGTCTGGCTGCCCCAGGGCACAGGCTAGGGAGTCCTGGCTGTAAACGCAGGGGATCAGGGGATCGGCAGCCTCTGGGGTGAGGCCGGCTCTTCCTCCCCTCGCCCTCTTCCTCTCCCCAGGGGTGATGAGCTCCCGGGCTCCACGCCCATGGAACTGGAGGCCGAGGCGTTGCCTGAGCCACTGCAAGAGCCCAGCCTGGAACCCATGGTGCCCCCACCAGAGGAAACGGTGAGTCTTTAGGAGTCTTTAGAGGAGAGGGTCAGTGAGGGACGAATCGAGAGAAAAGGGGAGGCCTTCAGGGATAGTGTGCGCCATGGAGTGCTAGGCCCTCTGGGAGCTTCCTCGACAGAAAGAGATGGAAAACAAAGTAGAGACAAGGTTACTTCAGTCAGAAATGATCCCCACAGAGAAATTAAAACAGGTCAGTGAGTGTGCATGGAGGGGAACTCTCTGGGGAGGGGAAGCCCTGGAGAAGGAGGAGGACCACCCACTGGTCAGCAAAGAGAAGGGTAAGGGCTCTGAGGTGAGAACCAGCTGGTTTGCTCTGAAACATAAGAGGGTAGTAAGGCTGCGTTGTTCCAGGAGGAAGGAGGGTGAGGAGTGAGGAGAGGGGAGGCTGAAGAGGCCAGCAGACGCACACCAGACAGGGCCTTTAGTTTTCGTGTGGTGGGCCTCCTCCTGAGGGCACTGAGGGGCTGGAGAGATTCTCCAGGGGAGGGACATGGTCAAGCTGCGTAGTGTTATAGGAACAGCCCTTTGGTGTGGAAGGTGGATGGGAGGAGACCAGATTAAAGGCTGGAGATGAGGGCTGGTCTGGGTTAGGGAAGGAGGGGAATGAGCTGTGGGGATTCCAGAAAGATCTCGGGGGTGCAGGAATAGAGGTCAAAGGAGGATCCCAGGCCTGGAACCTATGCCTAAGTCTCGAATGCTCCAGGAGCCACAGGCAGCCCTAAGCCCGGTTCCCATACCCAGGCTGAAGCGGCAGTTCCAGAGGCCATTCCGGAGGCCATTCCGGAGGCGGTGGCAGAGGCCGAGGTGACGCTGCGGGAACTCCAGGAGGCCCTGGAGGAGGAGGTGCTTACCCGACAGAGCCTGAGCCAGGAGCTGGAGGCCATCCGAACGGCCAACCAGAACTTCGCCAGGTCGGGGTCGGGAGTCGGGGACAGTCACTACCTTTAGCAGCCTCTCTAGCCGAAATCCCGAAGGGCTCACGGTCCTTACCTCCCCTGCAGCCAACTCCGCGAGGCCCAGGCCCGTAACCGAGACCTGGAGGCGCACGTCCGGCAGCTGCAGGAACGGATGGAGTTGCTTCAGGCCGGGGGAGCCGCAGGCGAGTCCCTCATCCACCACCTTTCCTGAGGCGCCGGCGTGGGGGCGGGCGGGGGGGGGGCGGGGAGGTGGGCCCGCGGCGTGTGTATACACCTGGGGGAGGGTGAGGGGCCCAGGCTTGGGCACGCCGCGCCACCGCCCTTCTCCGTCCCTCCACGCGCCCTACGCCTCTCTCTTCTCCTTCCAGCTGTCACGGGGGTCCCCAGTCCCCGGGCCACGGATCCACCTTCCCATGTAAGACCCCTCTTTTTCCCCTGCGTCAAGCCTGCTGCCCCCTTTGCAGACTCTGTCCCCATCTCCCCGTACTCCTGTCCAGACTTAGAGGCTCACCCCTACCTCTTTGAGGTTCCAGTCAGCAGACACCCTCCATTCATGCCCAAATCTACCAGATCTCCCTCGGTTCAGGCCTCTCACCAAATCCCATCCAGGATCTCCCTAGATGACCTCCCCGACCTCGACTCCCCTCTCTGTCTCTTGCACCCCGCCGAGGGCGGCCGTGCCGAGCTGGGCTCGGATCGGGTCACCTGTCCCTTCTCTCTCCAGCTAGATGGCCCCCCGGCCGTGGCTCTGGGCCAGTGCCCGCTGGTGGGGCCAGGCCCCATGCACCGCCGCCACCTGCTGCTCCCTGCCAGGGTACGTCCGGCTGCTCACGCCCGCCCGCCGCGCGACCCCGCCCAGCTCCACGTACCCCAAGCCGCCTCTGCTTAGCTGCGCCTCTGCGGGGTGGGGCCCGCGGCGGGGAGGGAGGATGCTCGGGCAGCCAATCAACACAGGCCTCTAGGAGGCAG
Source organism: Eubalaena glacialis (assembly GCF_028564815.1). NCBI lineage: Eukaryota > Metazoa > Chordata > Mammalia > Artiodactyla > Balaenidae > Eubalaena > Eubalaena glacialis. The sequence continues at coordinate 60,368,134 of NC_083733.1, read as the reverse complement.
CCAATGAGGAGTTGGGACAAGACTTAGGCTTCCGAGCCGACCAATCACAGCTACCCGCGCTGTGAGGGGGCGGGGCGGGTGCAGGGAGTGTGTGGACCCTCTTATGGGCGTAGGCGGGGCTGGTCCCAGGAGCCAATCAGAGGCCCACGTCGCCAGTGCTGACCCCCGCCCTCTCCCCGCAGGTCCCTAGGCCTGGCCTATCGGAGGCGCGTTCCTTGCTCCTGTTCGCCTCTGCTCTGGCTGGTGCCGCCGCCCTGGGCTACATTGGGTTGGTGGCCTGCGCCAGCTATCTTGCCGCAGTCTGACCCCGCCCAGGAGCCGCCTTCGCCGCCTGAACCCTAGAACCCGAGCCTGTCCTCCACTCGGGCTCCGCTGGAGGGTTTGGTGACCCAGGCACGGCCCAGAAGCCACTCCCACCGCCCGCCAGTTCACAGCACTCCGAGCGTGGGTTTCCGCCCCAGCTCCAGCCCTGTGATCCGGGCCCGCCCCCTGGCGGCCGGGGAGGGAGAAGCCGGGGCCGCGGCTCAAGGGAGGCTTGTAGCCGGCAATGCTGCTGCTGCTGCTGCTGCTGCTGGGGGGATCGCGGACCTCTTCCTTTCTCCGGCCTAGCTGAGGCTCCCGACGTGGATGGGCAAGCTGCGACCTAGAGAAGGCAGCAGGGCCAGGGCTCGGCATCTGTTTTTCACCCTCCAGGCACCCCCACCCACATCGGCTTGCAAACCACAAATCCTCCTTGTGCATGAGGCCCTGCCCTCCCGGGAAGACTCTCTTTCCGCGGTGAACGTCTAGCGCGAGCTCCGCCTTTGCCTTTTGACAGCCCCGCTTTTTTCGGGGACTCTCGCGCCCTCCTCACGTGCGCTGCTCTCGGAGCCACAGCCGGCTCCGCCCGCCTCGGCAGTTTGGGTATTTATTGACCTTTCCTCCGACCCGCTGACAGGCTCCAGGACCCCAGCACCCTAATCCACGTTTTGGATGCACTGAGACCCCGACATTCCTCGGTATTTATTGTCTTTCCCCACCTAGGACCCCACCCCCGATCCTCGCGAATAAAAGGCCCTCTCGTCTGCCCAAAATTCTGAAATTCCTTCGTGTCCGCTGTTTGCTTTGAGGGCAGGAGGCTTTTCAGTGGGCCAATAGGAAGGCGAGTGGAGGTGGCCAATGGCCTGGCAGCAAGCTAGCGGGAGGCGAAGCGGACGTATCAGGGGTGGGGGTGGGCTGCGGGGCGTGGCTTCGACATCCGGCCAATAGGAGAAGAAGAGCGGGCCACCAGGAGGCACCGCCTCTTGTCCAGCTGTGGCCCAGCTGTGCCATCAGACCGCGGTGAAGGGGGGTGCTGGGCTGGCAGCTAGCGCAGCCATCCTCCTACCACTGCGCCTGCGCGGGCCACGCGCATCCGTTCCAGGGACTGACTTACGTTCAAGAAAAGTTGCTGCAAACTTTCTAACCCGTTTCCCCCGCCCCTTCTCCCAGCCAGACCCGCCCCCCTGCGGAGCCGGGAATTCCGAGGGGCGGAGCGCGGGCCGAGATGGGGAGTGAGGGGGGCCTTCGGAGGACCCTGGAGACGGAGGCGTGCAGAAGCTCAGTCTCGGGGTGGAGGCGGCTTCGCGCCCTTAGCCCTCCCGGACGGCCTGTTGCCTTCTCCGTTGTCCCGATGGGGAAACTGAGGCCCTGAGCCAGAGGCACACGCGGGGGGGAGGCAAAAAGCGCGGCCTGAGGCGGAGGGAAAACAAAGGGAGAATCACGAACAGACGGGGAGGGGGACGGGCACACACACAGACACTGGGACAGAGACCCTAACAGAGAACTGGGCCTGGCATCGGTGGTGAGGGGGGAGACGCGGGGTCGGCGGGAGAAGATCGGGAAGCGCAAAGTTGCTGGGGGGGTGCGGGGAGAGGAGACGGGCGGGGGAGGGGGCTGGGGAAAGCCCGAGGGAGGAGGAGAAGGAGGGAGGAACTTCCCAAAGTTGCAAAACATGGCTACCTTGCCTGCGGAGCCGAGCGCGGGGCCGGCGGCTGGGGGGGAGGCGGTGGCGGCGGCGGCGGCGACCGAAGAGGAGGAGGAGGAAGCGCGCCAGCTTCTGCAGACTTTGCAGGCGGCCGAGGGTGAGGCAGCGGCGGCGGCCGGGGCCGGGGCGGGCGAAGCGGCGGTGAAAGTGGAGGGCCCGGGATCCCCGGGCGTCCCCGGGTCGCCCCCCGAGGCCGCTGCCGAGCCGCCCACGGGCCTCCGCTTCTCGCCAGAGCAGGTGGCGTGCGTGTGCGAGGCGCTGCTACAGGCGGGCCACGCCGGCCGCTTGAGCCGTTTCCTGGGCGCACTGCCCCCGGCCGAGCGCCTACGTGGCAGCGATCCGGTGCTGCGCGCTCGGGCCCTGGTGGCCTTCCAGCGGGGCGAGTACGCCGAGCTCTACCGGCTGCTCGAGAGCCGTCCCTTCCCCGCCGCCCACCACGCGTTTCTGCAGGACCTCTACCTGCGCGCGCGCTACCACGAGGCCGAACGGGCCCGCGGCCGCGCGCTGGGCGCGGTGGACAAGTACCGTCTGCGCAAGAAGTTCCCGCTGCCCAAGACCATCTGGGACGGCGAAGAGACCGTCTACTGCTTCAAGGAGCGGTCCCGCGCCGCGCTCAAGGCCTGCTATCGCGGCAACCGCTACCCCACGCCGGACGAGAAGCGCCGCCTGGCCACGCTCACCGGCCTCTCGCTCACGCAGGTTAGCAACTGGTTCAAGAACCGACGACAGCGCGACCGGACCGGGGGCGGCAGCGGCGCGCCCTGCAAGAGGTGAGGGAACCCGGGCGGCGCCAGTCCCGCTTTCCCGGGGACGTGCCATCCACCAGCCTCCCTGCCCCCACCAGTGCCCGTTGTCCTCGGACACCCCTCGCTCACACCCTCAGGCCCAGCCGAGCGCGGGGAATCCGTGTGCATGGAACGGGCACGCGCCCCGGCCCTCTCCCAGACACCCGGACACCAATGCTCCTCTCGCGGAGGCCGAGAGACCGCCTCTCTCTGCTCCATTCAAGGCTCCGTCCCAGATCCCATCCGTGTCCGCGGCTAGACTTGGGGCGGCAGTGAGAAAATGAGGGGCTGCGGGAAAGGAGGAGGGGCCTTTGTCCTCCCCACCGGGCGTAGGGGCTTGTTCAGGCCCCTTCGCGGCCAGGCCCTCCCTGACCGTTGCTCGGTCTCACCTCCCCGCTTCCCGCCCCCCCTCAGGGCCCAAACAGCGTGGTCCGTCTTCTGTCTTTGTTGTGAAACGTGAACCTTCCCCAGCTCCGGTTTCCCTGTAACCCAAGCCCTTCTCCTCCCACCCTGCGCGTCGGCCTCCTACTCCTCCGACGCCCGGGGAGGAGGGGGGTCGGGGGAGGGCACCGGGAACTGAGCGGGCGACTACCTCCTTACTCTCTCCAAAGCCACTCGGCTGCTTTCAGGCCGACTCAGGAGACTTCAGGCAGCCTGGTTGCTCAGCCTCCGGGGCCCTGAGGCCGAGGAGTTGGGAGAGGAGGGCCTCCTTCCCGCCCCCCAAAGCGGCCAGCTTGAGCCTTTAGTCAGTGGTATTGCAGAGGCTCCTCCCTGGGGCCCTTGGGTGGTCTCAGAGACGAGGTTTCATAACCCCCTGAAATGGTGCACAGGAACTTGGGCTGGGGAAAGGTGGGGAGGCAGTGGGCGGCTTGTGCTTCCTCCAAGCACTTTGCAGCCGGCTCCGTGCAGGAATCGGGCTGCCCAGCGGGGAAACACAGCATTCGGGACCACAACTCACAATCCTTTCTCCGGCCAGCGAATCTGATGGGAACCCCACTACGGAGGACGAGTCCAGCCGCAGCCCTGAGGACCTGGAGAGGGGGGCGGCTCCAGTGGCGGCCGAGGCCCCCGCCCAGGGCTCCATATTCCTGGCCGGGGCCGCCCCTCCCGCGCCGTGCCCCGCCTCCTCCTCCATCCTGGTGAACGGGAGCTTCCTGGCCGCCGGCAGCTCTCCAGCGGTGCTCCTCAATGGGAGCCCCGTCATCATCAACAGCCTGGCCCTGGGCGAGGCCTCCAGCCTGGGCCCCCTGCTGCTCGGCGGGGGCGGGGGCGCCCCTGCACCGCAGCCCAGCCCCCAGGGGGTCAGCGAGGGCAAGACCTCCCTGGTCCTGGACCCTCAGACTGGGGAGGTTCGCCTGGAAGAGGCTCAGCCTGAAGCCCCTGAGACCAAGGGGGCCCAGGTGGCTGCTTCAGGGCCGCCTGGAGAGGAGGTCCCAGGGCCTCTGCCCCAAGTGGTGCCTGGCCCCCCGCCGGCTGCCACCTTTCCTCTGCCCCCAGGACCAGTGACTTCCGTGGCTGCTCCACAAGTGGTGCCACTTTCCCCACCCCCTGGCTACCCTGCCGGCCTGGGCCCCACCTCCCCACTGTTGAACCTGCCCCAGGTGGTGCCCACCTCCCAGGTGGTGACCTTGCCTCAGGCTGTGGGGCCACTGCAGCTGTTGGCAGCTGGGCCAGGCAGCCCCGTGAAGGTGGCAGCTGCCCCGGGCCCTGCCAACGTGCACCTGATAAACTCTGGGGTGGGCGTGACTGCCCTGCAGCTGCCTTCGGCCACTGCCCCAGGTACCCCTTTCTGGTGGCTGGGCGGGGGGTACAGTTACCTCAGGGAGGGATGGCACTGTCAGTGGGCTTCCCGGGGCAACGGTGGGGAGTGGGGAGCTCATCCCCGGCGGGTCCCAGACCCTCCCGTGCCAGGCAGTACCCTGAGGCTCGAGCCACGCAGACTTGGCCTCACCCTGACACTGAAGGGGCTCCTTTTGCCTCCGGCTGATCTCCCTGCCTGCCCTCCAGCGGCGTACTCTTCACCTCTGCGCCTGGCCCCTCTCCTCTCCCCACAGGAAACTTCCTGCTGGCCAACCCCGTGTCTGGCAGCCCCATCGTGACAGGTGTGGCCGTGCAGCAGGGCAAGATCATCCTCACCGCCACCTTCCCCACCAGCATGCTGGTCTCCCAGGTCCTGTCGCCGGCCCCCAGCCTGGCCCTGCCCCTGAAGCCAGACGCGGCCATCTCAGTCCCCGAAGGAGCCCTCCCGGTGGCCCCCAGCCCCGCTCTGCCGGAGGCCCACGCCTTAGGCGCACTGTCTGCGCAGCCGCCCCCCGCCCCGGCCGCCACCAGCCTGCCCTTCTCCCCAGACTCCTCCGGCCTCCTGCCCGGCTTCCAGGCGCCCCCGCCCGAGGGGCTCCTGCTGTCGCCTGCGGCCGTGCCCATCTGGCCAGCCGGGCTGGAACTGAGCGCCGGCACCGAGGGGCTGCTAGAGGCGGAGAAGGGGCTGGGGACACAGGCCCCCCATACAGTGCTGAGGCTGCCGGACCCCGACCCCGAGGGGCTGCTCCTGGGGGCCACGGCGGGGGGCGAGGTTGACGAGGGGCTGGAAGCGGAGACCAAGGTCCTGACCCAGTTACAGTCGGTGCCTGTGGAAGAGCCCTTGGAACTGTGACCCGCCGGGCCCTGTGGCTTCCCCTGACAATGGTGCTCGAGGACAGCGGGGAGGAGGGAGCCTCTCAAACACGAAGACGGCTGCCATCCACACACACTACACCCTCCCCGCGGCCGCTCAACCTCTCCACGCCCTGGAGGCCCACTCCTGTCCGGGGCACCGTCCTCTGACGGGACGCCTCCTCTGTTACAGCCCTCTCCTTGCTCTGCCTCCTGATCTACATGGGGAGATTTGGGGCTCCTGACTCAGGGGCTCTGCCCCCCTCGACCTGGTACTAGCTGTGAGCTGAAAGCCCTGCCGAATGGCTGGATTTCCATCCCCCTTGAGCCCTCTCCCTATCACTCCCTGAAACACTATTAATAGCTCCACTGACATCCAGTGTTCCCAGAACTGCTTGGAATCCGAGGGTGGAGGACGGGCAGTCCTGTGCCCGGAGACTGACGGACCCTCCCCGCCAGGCCCTTCCTGCCCACGAGGGATGCGGGTGTGCGGTCTGTGGGCCAGGGTCCTCCCTTAGCTCCTCCTGGACTAGAGCCCTCGGGAGCACGTCCAGCCCCAGACCAAAGATCCCTTGACCCTCGGGCCAACCCTGACCCCTGTGTCTAGTTTGTATCCTAAATCTTTATTTTTCTAGGATATGTTATGCCTTCATTTCAATTAAAATAAAGTTAACAGACAACTAGAACCTCGGGGGGTGTGGGTTATCTTCCAACGATTTGCCCAAGGAAAAGCTGAACCACAAAAAGCTCACCCTGAGATTCTGGCTTTCTGACCAGATGTTCTCTGAGGGGGAACAGGGTTGGAGGTCAGATTTGTGGTGCTGCTTGGGAAGGCGCCTGCCGTGAGCAGAGCTGAGAAAGCAGGGGACCAGGGGCCCGCTCGGGTCTGTCTCTTGCTGGTAGCAGTTTCCACTTTATTTAGTTGAAAACAATAAATAATCTATAAATAGAACAGGGCCGGAGGCATAGAGTGAGGTACGACTGAACAGGGGTGAAAGCATTTGATTCTGGGCTGGGCAAAGGACAGGCAGAGGGCAACTTCACCTCCTCGCATTTCATTGTGTGTCGGAGGGCAGGGGGGGGGCGGGGTGGGGGTGGGGGTGGGGGTGGGGGTCCTTCCTCCCCACCTGCGGCTCCTCTGATAGGCCAGGCCAGGCTCGAAAAGGGCTGTGAGACGCCTGCAGAACCCGGGCAGGAGAAGTTCAGGCTGCCCTGTACAAGGCAAACGCACAAAGCACTGGGGTCAATAAATAGCCGCCTCCCAACCTGGGGGTGCCTGACCGAGGGGATCTGCATTAGCGGCGGTGATGCCCAGGACGAGACAACCTCTTCACTACCGGCGCCTGGTTTCAGACCACGGCTGCAGGAGCCGCGAGGCGGTGGCGGAGGGGGCGAGGCTGCCCTCACGCGCGGTGAGGGGGCGGCGGAGAGGCGGGGTCTGCGGAGCAGCGGGCCTTCTCAGCCAGCAGCTGGTAGAAGGGCTTGGGGGGCTCCCAGTCCTCGTCTTCGCTGCTGGAGCTGTCCTTCTTCACGATCCGGTTGTGCCGGCGGCTGAACCTGCGCGCTTTGGTGCTGGGGGAGAGGTGGCAGGATGGGCGGGGTTCCTCGGTCGCCTCCCGGCCATCTCTGTCCCACCCCTAGTGCTCTGGCCCCAGCAGTGACCAGGGCCTGGGCTGAGGGGGCGGCCAGGGCTTTATTTGGCCCCAGCGGGGGAGCCACTGGCTCCCGTGAGACCTGTCACCGTCTGCACACGTGCCCGTGTGTTTCCGGGGCCAGTTGCAAGCTGGGCAGGTGGAGAGGAGAGGGTTTCAGGAGGGAGCGGGCATCAAGAGGGGAAGAGAAGGAGAAGACCAAGCGACAGGGAAGTTAAGACCCAGTTTTCTGCTCTGAGAAACTCCCTGTGGCAGAGAGGGCAAAGGAAATTTAGGGCAGTGGGGTCCAAATCCAGAATTAAGCTGTTTGCCCTTCGAAGTTACAGGCAGGGGTAGAGCACCGCTCTGCTTCTGTCACCCCAACTCTTTCATAAGAGCTCGTGACACCCAAATCTCCTGCCCGAGGAAACTCCCAACCTGTTTCCAACATCACAGAGCTCAAGGCTCTGAAAATCAGAGCAGGATGAGGAGCGGGGGGCCCCCGCCTCCACCACCCACACCTTCTGGGCAGGGGCTTCTCACCAATATGGTCTCCGCTCCTTCAGGGTCATCACCCGCCAGAGTTGGGCCAGCTCCTTGGTGGCAGACGTGGATGCGGTCCCAGGGCAGGCTCTGGGGCAGGAGGGAGGAGGAGGTGAGGAGAAGCCTGCAGCCTCGCCTGGCTTGGGCGAAGGCCAACGGTGTGACCGTACAAGGGTCCCTGGCCCTCTCAGAGCCGCAGCTTTCCAAATCTGAGAACTCAGATCTTTCCGTGTTGCCCTGAAAGATGCCCCCTTTTGCGCCCCCTGGAGCAGAGGTGGCAAAGAAGGGAGCTAGACTAAATGGTGGTTGGAAAGGGGCCACCCGGTGTCCTGGGACCTGCATCCGCCGCTCCGATACCAGCACCACCTCTTCTCCACGGAGGCTGCAGGCTGGCAAGATCGGTTCAGGGCTAGGCGCCTGATAGATCATATCAAGTCGGCCCCAAGCACTTTTGCTTGAAATCTTAGAAACGAGGCGCTCTCCTCCCACAGGGTTGCTGGGGCGGGAGACAGGACACGAGCCTGAAGCTCCTGCGGGTGAGCCTGCCCCCAGCCCAGCCCAGCGTGATGGAGCACAAAGCCAACCCAGAGTGCGGAGTGAGGGGGACAAGGATCCCGGGCAGCGTCCTTTGAGCCCAAGGACCAACCACATCCGAAGGTGGCTCCTCTTTTTTCAGGTTATATACATTTAATTAATTATATTAATTAGTTCATTATATTAATTAATTCAAGCCGGTTAGTTCCCTTGTTTTCCTAAGTCTGAGCTGAGTTTCACTGCTTGCAGTGCTCAGGCCTGACCAGTGCCACGGGGCCAGGGGGAGGCCGGGAGAGCGTGGCTGAGGAACGCGTCGGCAGCAGTGGGTGGCACGCTCTGCGGGTGGATGGACAGTGAGGTAGGGCCCCAGTCAGGGCCCAAGAGGACGCCCTCCCACCTGATGTACTGCTTCCGGTTCATCCTGCAGAACATGATGAAGCCGTTGACACACTTCTTCTTCATCTGGGTGGGGCAGGGGGCTTGCTTGCTCTCCTTGGGCTTCACAAGGCCCCTGCCCGCCCTGCCCTTCCTGGCCTTCCTCCCGGCGGCGCGCAGGGCTGAGGCCCGCCGGGCGGGGGTCCACGTGTAGTCCTCATCCTCATCGCTGGAGGACTGCAGGCCCTCGAGGTTGGCCTGAGCATCCTGGGTGGGAGACAGAGAGGTGAGGGCGGGCAGGAGACGCGGACTGACCAGGCGGATGGCTTTCTGTCTCCCTCACCTCCTGCTGCCTCCGCGCCGAGTCTGTGTCCGTGTCCTCCGAGCTGGGGCTGGACGACACCTTGCTGTTCTCACTCAGCGACAGGTAGCAGTGGTCCAGCGAGACCAAGGACCGGCACCGGCTGTGGGAGTTGGGAAGGTCTTCGGGGGCCTCAGGGGGTGTGTCCTGGGGGGTGAAGGAGAAAGGTGGGAGGAGACGGAGGGGGACAGTGCCGTCCCTTCACGGCCCCCACTCACTGCTTTTCTAGGAGGTCACACGAGCATCACCACAAGCAGCTCAGGCTCAAAACGGCCTCGTCCAGACACCTCCTCAGAAATTCCAGCAACATTTCCCCAGTTCCCACAGTGGGTCAGAGAGGAGGGGGCTGGGGGTCTTCTGCCTCCTATTCTGGGGCGCTCTCTCTCAATCCCATCAGTTTATCACCTTGCGCAGTAGCCGTGACACCCCGGGCAAGTCTTAACTCCTCTGAGCCTCAGTTTTACGCACGGATGGCGTCACTACACATCCTCTGCAAGGCCGAGAGGCACTTGGTGCAGTGGCTGCGCTTCCAAGAGCTCCGCTAAAGGTGTCTATTTTTGTTTCTACAGCAGATTCAGCTATTCATTGAGGCAGGGGGGGCCACCTTCCCACACAGTGGAGGGAGAATCATTTGGGGATCGGAGCTGGGGCTGCCCCTCTGGCAGTCAGACGTTGAACTGCTGGAGCAGACGGTGCTACGGAAATCAGCCCAGGGGCCTGGGAAGGAGGCTCTTTCCAACTGAGGATCCTGGGGGTCACCTGCTGTTTTCAATTTCCTCATCTGTCAAATGGGGTCACAAGAGAGCCTGACTCATAGAGCAGTCGTAAAATTATGTGGGGTCTTTTCTGGGCACCTGGCAGCTTTTAGCTTTTATCCTTTGTGTCTGGTTCATTCTAAGGGCCCAGCACAGAGCAGGGCGCCTGGTGGCCAGCAGGGAGTGTTCAAAGGACGGGCAGGCAGGTGAGGGCACAGATGGTGGATGAGTCTCTGGAAGCATGAGGAGAAGCATGATGGATGGACAGGTGAGTGGGGGAGGAGCTGAAAGGTCGAAGGAACGGATGAGTGGATCAAGCAGGTGGAAGGAAGGATGGACGTGTGTGTGGACAGATGCGTGGGCAGACGCCTACCTTCTTCTGTGGTCCCTCAAGCGTGTAGGCAGAAGGTGAAGACGCAGGATCTAAGAATACTTCTTCAGAGAGAGCTGTCGGGGGCGGGGAGGGAGACCAGAGGGGTGACTGGGACAGAAACACCTCTCTCAGGGCACTGTGCCTCTGTCCCGCCATCCCTGCTAGCCGGAGTGCCCTTCTCTGGCTTTTGGCTTTGGGATCTTCTGCCCCAAGTCCAAATCCAGCTCACAGGCCAGCTCCCGTGGGGAACCACCAACCTGGGCAGAGCAAGCGGGTCCCTATTACAGGCTCCTGGAGCCTTCCACGCGCCACGCTGGCCTGGGGCTGCTCCCCACCAGGCTGTGGGCTCCTCGAGGGCTGGGATGGGATTCATCCTGGGTGGGATTCATCCCTGGTTATCCAGCACTGCCAGCACAGGGCTGCACACTTGGTGGGCGTCACTGTAGGTGTTTTTTCTGAATGAACCAAGCATCAGGTCCAGCCCTGGGTGCTCACCTTGGGTCAGGTACTCGGTGCCATCCTCCAGGATCTGTTCTGGCTGCAGTTTCCCCGGGGAGCTGAAGAGGGAGGGGCTGAGCCCTAGGATCTCACTCGGGTGGCCTGTCGCCTTCCAGTTGTCAATCTGGGGAGGCCCCAAGGCGAGTGGGCTCCCTGAAAAGGAAATATCAGGCTCGAGGGTATGTCAGAGGTTGCCTTCTCCCCCAGCACAGCAGCTGGCTTTGAGCAGATGGTGCCAGACACTGGGGAAAGGTGACTGTGTCAATTCCTTGTTGTGAGTGCTTGGAAGAGGAAATTAAGAGGCACGATGCCTGGCATCTTGTTAGGGATGCCCAGGAAAAAAATCAATATCATGATGTGCCAGATCCAATAGACTGATTTTAGCTATCTGGAGCTCTGTGTTAAGAAAGATTCTGAGGCAGTGTCTGGGATCAACAGAAAGAGTAATGATTGATCAGCAACGTCTGCCATGGCAACCGATGGCTCAGGGACAGTGGGCAGGCTGTGTGTTGCCATCCCTGTGCTTAGCGGACATCCATCCCTTTCCCGCTCTCCCCGCTTCCACAGACATCCTCAGAAGGAAGGTACCAAGAAGACCCCACACCAGGCTACAAGGAGGAAAGACAGAGCTTCAGTCACCATGGGCGCTGCCCTTTGGGGTCCAGGCAGGAAGCCAAGGGTCAGCATCTGGGGACTCCTTGTCCACCTCCTCGCTGTAATCGTACACCAGCTTCTGCCTGCAAGAGGTGGAATTGAAGAGGCAGACCTGGAGCCCCGGGCTGGAAACACCGTGGGCCCTGGGGCGAGCCCTTTCCCCTTTGGGTGTCTCAGTGTCGCCCACTGTGGACTCAGACAGGGATCTCTCCGTGCCGGCCGCTGGGGGGCGCCCGCCCTCGAGGAGCTTCAGGGCTTATAAGGAGAGGCCAGCTGTAATCAGAGCTGACTAAACGGGGGCAGAGCTGTGATGGGGCTTTGAGGAGGACACAGGGCAGGGCAGGAGGGAGGACTGAGCTGAGCTAAGCTTGAAGGATGGGTAGTTTTCCAGGTGGACGAAGGGATTAAGCTTCCAGGAAGAGGGAACAGAGGGTGAGAAGCCCAGAGGGGACACGGGCGTGGCTCCCGCAGGGAGTGGCGAATATTTGGTGGTGTTAAGGGTAAGGTTCGCAGTTGAGGAGCAGGAAAGGGGGCTGGCAAGGTGAGCTGGGACCAGAGAGGGTCTCAAATGCCAATTAAGATATCTGGGCTCTACCCAACAGGAGGGAGTAGCTTAAAGCTGAAAACTGACGTGATCAAGGTCTTGTGTGTTAGAAAAGCCATGCAGGTGACTAGTGGGGACAGGCTAGAGGGCGGGGCGGGAGGCAGGGAGGGGCTGCGGCCCTGGTCAGCACCCAGGAAGCAAGGCTTTCCCTCGAGCTCACGATGCCTGACGCAAAGCTAGGCCCTCGGAGGTGCTCACTCCACAGACACCAGTCGAGGGTGGTGATCGACCCCATTTCTCACCAAGCCTTAGCCAATCCCACCAAACGCCTCAGCCTCCTCCACTCACATCCCCGGGCTTCCCTTACCTGGGACGGGGCTGGGTTCTGTTGAGAAAATGGATCCTCTCAACCCCTTGCTGGGCCTCGAAGGCAGGGTAAGGCCCCGCATCCTGGGCACTGTTTTTGCAACAGCAGCCTACGGGGGGTGGGGCAAGTCAGGATGGTCACTCCTGTGACTGGCCCAAATCCCGGGACTCACAGAGGCAGGGACGGAGAGGTGCTGGGGTGTGCCACAGCCTCTCCCTCCCCCCATCCCAGCCAAAACCTCAGGCGCTGGGGCCTCTGCGTGAGGTTTGGGGGCTCCCTGAATCACCCGCAGATTTCTGGAATCCCACGTCCCTATCAGAAGCTCTAAGGAAGATAAAATCCTTAAGCAGAATGATGATGATGAAGATGACGAGAGCAAACAAGTATATAGTGCTTACCAAGGCAGCACGGTTTTAATTGTTTTACATACTACTCGGTAGCCCTTTACCAAAGGGTACGGTTTTTATAATACCCATTTACAGTTAAGTAAACTGAGGCATTGAGATATCAAGTAACTGGCCCAAGGTCACAAGATTAGCACAAGATCTGGGACACCCTCCCTCCCCAGGTGGGTCAGGCGCCTCCTTGGGGCTCCCACAGCCTCCTGGGCGACCCCAGGAAGTGAGAGCGTGGGATTCCTTCACTGGGCTGTCACCGGCACCGCGCACGTGGCCTGGCCCAGAGGAGATGCTCTGGGAGGAAAGGCTGAAGGAACAGACAGAGGAATAGGATGACCTGAGGCCTCGCCTTCCAGTCGCGCCCGTATCTCCTGGGGGTGTCACACGTTTGCAAGCTGGCAAAGGGATGGGGACTCACAAGAGCGTTTGTCTGGCTGCTTCAAGTGAAGGAAGGCTCACGAGGCGGCCCTGCTCTTGCCCCCAGTTCTGTGACCCTGTCCCCTGCTTACACCCCCAACAGAGCCTGAAGGGAAAAGGAAACTTGGCAAGAGGCTGCGAGACAGCGTCTCTCTTGTCCATTGTAGAATCCCTGGCGACTAGGACTGTGCCTGGGACGTCGAGGGTGCCTGACAAGTGGTATATAAATGAGTGGCTAAGTTAGTGGAGAGGAAAGACACCAACTTGAAATGTCACAGTGGACGCTGTTCTCAGCCACATGCAGCAATGTCAGCCAGGATCTTCCTCCCTTTCTGTCACCTTGAGACGGGGATGACACAGCCTTGGGGTGACTGCAGGAGTCGAGGCATCTTGGAGGGGTGATGGTCCCCACCATGTTTCCTCCTCTCTGGTCTGGGGATGGGGTCACCTGCTTCTCAGGCTTGTCCAGGGCCAGACAGCGACGAGGGTTCTGGGCCCGGGTCTGGCGTTCTGGGAGAGCAGAGAGATGGCGTCAGACAGGGCTGGGGGCCCGACTGTCACCAGAAGGTGGCTGAGGTGGGGGTCTTTGCTCTGGGCCCAATAACCTGCTTCAAAGCTTTGCCTGGCCTGGTCACTCAGTCCTTCCCGGAGAGGCCCAGATCCTCAGTTAAAGATCACCTAGTCGGATACCCCCTTCCCCTGCTCACACGTTAGAATCACCTTGCGAGCTCTGAAAATACTGGTGCCCAGGTTCCACCCAGATCACTGAAGCCCAACTTTCTGGGTGTGAGGCACAGGCAATAGGCATTTTTAAAAGCACCTCAGTGATTCAGATGTGCAGCCAGAGCTGGAAATCATTGATTAGGTCCAACTCCCTTTTTAAGGACATGGAAACGGAGGCTCGAAAAGGGGAAGGGACAGGTAGTGTTAGTAGCAAGGCTGAGGTGGGACCTGGGACACTTGCCTCCCGCACTGGGGTCCTTCCGTCACCCCACACTCCCTGCTGCCCTGGCCCGGGGATGGATGACTGGGCAGAGGGATGATAAATGCTGACAGCAGCCTCCATTCCTGGGCACTGGCCACGTGCCCCATCACTTAAGCACTGCTTGAGCGGGGTGCGCCTGGCTCCTAATCTGAGGACCACCCTGTGGCAGGCCCTCCAATTTCCAGACCAGGAAGCTGAGGCTCACAGGAGAAGAGTGACCCACCCCCAGGCCTCAGAGCTAGGAAGAGGAGGCACCACAGCTGAACCCAGGCACATCTGAATCCAGAGCCTCGTCAAGGGCTCAGGATTGCCGACTGGGCCTCCCGGGAGTGGGGACGGTCGTGGAGAAGGAGCCCCGCTCCCATCTGACCCCTGCACCCTCTTCTGTCTCCACTGACGGCTTGTACCTGATGCTTGGGCCAGCTTCTTCTTCCGAGGTTTCCGGCAGCCTCCCCAAAGATGGGACTTATGAGAGTGTGGGGTGCTGGACGGGGTGGAGTGTCTCCACTTTGCTGGGCCCGCGGCCGGCTTCCAACCCAGCCCTGCACAGGACGGAGAATGAGGCAGGTCAGATGCCCTCACCCTCATCCATCCCGAATGCTGCCTCTGGACAGCACTTCATGATGGACAGGGAGCAGGGAGGCTGCCACGGTCCCCAGACTGACTTTACAAATGGGGAAACTGAGGTCCTGGGAGGAGATGGGACCTGGCTGAGGTTGCGCAGCCAGGCGGCAGAAGTACAGGCGAGAACTCAGGTGTCCTCAGGGCCATTCCGGGCCTCGGCTGAGAGGGAAGACAGACCCAACACTTCCCAGATGCTTCCCTGTCTTCCGCCTCCCAAATCAGTTCTTGCTCCAGCCTCCTCAAGATGGGGCTCCAGCATCCACCGTGGGTGGCCCGGGGCCTCTCCCCCAGGCCTCTCAACTCTTCCTCATTAACGTCTCCCAAGGACTTCCCTGGTGGTCCAGTGGTTAAGACTCTGCGCTCCCAAGGCAGGAGGTATGGGTTCGACCCCTGGTCGGGGAACTAAGATCCCGCATGCTGTGCGGCATGGCCAAAAAAAAAAAAACTCCCAAATTTACCTACTTCTGTCTACACCCTCAGCTACGGTGCTACACTGGCCTCATTGTCTCCCATCCAGATCACCCCTAAAAGTACCTTCACTCATCTCCCCCACTCCAGCTTCTTACTTAATAGCAAGTCCCCACACTAGATGTCAGGCACCTCTTCCTCAAAGAAACTCTGATCATGGCTTTCCTTTGGCTTAAAGGCCTTCAGTCATTCTCATCTTCTTCATCTCCCTCCTCCGCCAGGCGCTCGAGGCCCTTCAGAGTCTCGTCCCTGCCTCACCTCCTACCCTTCTTGCCCGTGTATTCCTCACACCAGTAACCATAGCAGCCGGCACACACAGCATGGGATGATGGCTTGTTCCAGGAACCATGTTACAGCACTCTTTACATGTATTAACTCATTCAGTCCTCACAACAAACACAGAAAGGGGGTATGGGTCCATTTTGCAGATGAGGAAACTGAGGCACAGAGAGGTGTACGTCACGGGACGTGTGCCTGAGTTGGGACCTGGCTCAGGAGTCTGCGCACATCATCTGGGTGCTACACGGCCCCTCCAGTCATACCCAACTGCTTGCCTGTCCCCAGACGTCCCACATGTGTCTTCTCGTGCCTTCAGACTCTTGTTCACCTTGTTTCTTCTGCCTGGCATGGTTCCCCCTTCCCTGTCCTCGAAGGCCCAGCTCCAAGGCCCCTCCCACCACAGTCTTCCCAGACACCCTCCTCTGGGGTCACAGCGCTTTGGACATCCCTCTGACTTGTCCCGTGAGACAGGCTGTGAGATCCAGGAAGGACTGGACCCGTCTAAGTCACTCAGCGTCCCTGACGGCCAGGACAACGCTTGGCACGTAGCAGGCGCTGCGAAACGTCGGCTGAACTTACTCACCCCCCAGTCCACCGTTCCCATCGGTGGTGTGGAATTCGAGCAAGGCCTTGGCCGCATCGATGCTTCTCTGGAGGTAGTGAATGTAGTGCAGGACGTGCAGCAGAATCTCCTTCTGCCCCCAAAAGAAAGACAGGGTTGAGCGGGGGCCTGAGATGACGTGAGGCTGCTGGGGACCGGGGACCCTGCCCCAGCAATCCCCCCATGGGCAGAGAGGTTCCTATTCTGCCCTTTAGTCCTCACTGCGGCCCAGTGAGCCGGCGGTTACAGCTAAGGAAACGGAGGCTCAGAGCGCTAAAGGGACTTGCTGGGCTACAGAGAGGAAGTGGCAGAGCTGGGATCTGAACCCAGGCCTGCCTGCCTCCTGGTCCAGTTTTGGGGGGCACACACTGCTCAGCTTCCCACCCCTGGCCCTTGGCACATGCAAAGTCCTCCTCTTCTCCCCACAGACTCCCTCCCTGGCTTCTCCTCCTTTGAGCCTCAGCACAGTGTTCTCCCCTTCTGGAAGCTTTCCTGCCCTCCCGACCCCTCACCCAGGCTGGGTCAGATGTCCCTCCTCCGCACTCTTGTAACACCCTGGGCCTGTTTCCACCAAGGCACTTGCCACAGTGTTTTATAATTATCTGTTTATGTATCATTCTCTCTCACTGACCTTGAACTAGCTGAGGGTAGAGACTGTAGCTAATTGATTTCTGGATCCCAAGCACACAGAATCGAGAGGTGACTTAGTCAGTTATCACTGAAGGAATGACTCTTCCCCACAGCATCAGCGGGCATCCCCCAACCAGCCACCAAATACTGGCTGAGCCGGTATTGGAAACACTAAGCTAAAAGAGATACTACCCACTAAGAGCCATGTGGAGGGGTGAACTAGACATAACTTTTGTTTGCCTTCATGGAACTTACAATCCAGGGAGGGCAGCGGACCTTAATAAACTCATAATTCATACAAAATTATCAAGTGTGTGATAAGCATTATGAATAAAAGAGCATAACAGGTGACTCTGGAATTAGACTTGGGTGTCCAGAAAGGCCTCTCTGAAGTGGCAGCATTTAAACTGAAGACTGAAAAGAGTTAGCCTGGTGAAGGAAGAACACCCATAAATATTTTTTGGATTGAACTGGATCCCCAGAATAACAACAAAACCGTTAGCAGGAATCTTCCAACCCCAAATCAGGAAACATGGTCTGGGGGGTGGGGGATACATTGGGAGACTGGGACTGACATATACACACTACTATATATAAAGTAGATAACTAATAAGGACCAACTGTATAGCACAAGGGACTCTACTCAATACTCTGTAATGGCCTTTATGGGAAAAGAATCTAAAAAAGAGTGGATATATGTATATGTATAACTGACTCACTTTGCTGTACAGCAGAAACTAACGCAACATTGTAAATCAACTATACTCCAACAAAAATTAATTTAAAAAAAGGATGGTCTCATGAGGTGACTTATGTGAAATCGTTCCATAAAATGTAATATAGTCACTGAACTTATTTAACCTGATCCAGGGAAGGAAGCTATAATCTAACTAAGGAATAACGTGACACAGCCAAGAGATTATTGGTTTGGGGCCTGGCTCCAATCTGCCACTTACTGGCTGTGCACTGGGAGCGGGTCATTTTACTTTTCTGGGCCTCGGTTTTCTCATCTGTGCAATGGGAACGAGGATATTCATTCAGCCTCAGAGAATTACCATTAGGACGAAATAAATTAGTGTGTGTGAAATCGCCCAGCACAGAGCCTGATAAATCAGTCGTCCAATAAATGCTTAGTTGATATCTGGATGAGAACATCTTCATCGGCTTCTCAAGGGATTAAATAGAAACCTTTGGGGGCTTCCCTGGTGGCGCAGTGGTTGAGAATCCGCCTGCCAATGCAGGGGACACGGGTTCAATCCCTGGTCTGGGAAGATCCCACATGCTGTGGAGCAGCTAAGCCCGTGCGCCACAACTACTCAGCCTGTGCTCTAGCGCCCGCGCGCTACAACTACTGAAGCTCACGTGCCTATAGCCCATGCTCCGCAACAAGAGAAGCCACTGCAATGAGAAGCCCGTGCACCGCAACGAAGAGTAGCCCCCGTTCGCCGCAACTAGCGAAAGCCCACGCGCAGCAACAAAGACCCAACGCAGCCAAAAATAAAATTAAAAAAAATGAAATAAGATAAAGGGAATCAGAGAAATGGAAACAATCACAGTAATGTGCAGAGGGCTGTGATGGTCAGAGGGATGGGAAGCCACGGACCACATGGGGCAGGGGCACTTAATCAGCCAGGATGGTGAGGAAGGATACCATGGACCTAAGCTGCAGCCTAAATCTCAAACACGGGCGAAACAGCGCATAATAGCTCCCACAGTTCACTCAGCAGTGGGCTGAGCACGTCACACAGCCCTGGGACGAGCTGTGATGAGGCATGTCAGGCAGACTGGTCTGGTGGGAGGCTGGGGACTGACTGGGACACTGGTTGTACATGGAGCAGGGGGCCCAGGACTGAATTTAAGGGAGGACGAAGATGGGGAAGAAGTGGGATTATTAAGACAGCAGAGAATCAACGGTAAAGAAAGTGGGCTGAGGCCTGGGGAGGATTCCACGAAGAGATGTGGTCATCTAGTCAGTGATGAAATGCTGCCTGTGCCCTGACTCAGCTCTCATTCCTCCAGGGCAGGGGCTGTGTCCCAGTCATCTCTGCCTTCCCCGACAAGAACTGATAGTGCCTACGCACACCAAACACTCAAATGTGGGAGGACAGAGGGCAAAATCCCTCAGATGTGTTTTGAGCACTGTGGTGCTCTGCGTAATGCCTCCCCCAAAGGCGTCCATGTCCTAGTCCCCGGGACCTGGGAATATGTGGCCATGTATGACAAAGGGGTCTTTGCAGATGTGATGAAGTTAAGGATCTTGAGATGGGGAGATTATTCTGGATTATCTGAGTGGGCCCAGTGTAATCACAAGCGTCCTTATGAGCAGGAGGTTGGAGGGTCAGAGGCAGAGAAGGCGAAATGACGACAAAAGCAGAGGTAGAGGAGAGACTAGAAGATGCTACGCTGCTGGCTTGGAAGGGGCTGTGAGCCAAGGACCATAGGCGGCCTCTAGAAGTTGGCAAAGGGAGAGGAAATGGATGCTCCCCTGGAGCCTCCTGCTGACACCGTGACTTTAGTCCAGTGGGACTGATTTTGGATTTCTGACCTCCAGCACTCTGAGAGAACAAAGTTGTGTTGTTTTAAGCCACTAAGTTTGTGGTAATCTATTAGAGCAGCCACAGGAAACTGATGCAAGCACCTACAATTGAGAGGGATTTAGGAGAGACAACCAGCATGATCTGGTGATTGATGGGCTGTGGTTGGCAGGGAGAAGAATAGGGTTAGGGTCAGGCAAATCTCTCCCAAACACCCGCTCCCCTGAACCTCTCTGAAGGCAAGTAGAACATTCTAGATCGGATCAGTTATTGTGCGTTCAAATCTTCCTCTTTTTTTTCTTTCTGGCCGTGCCACACAGCTTGCAGGGTCCCAGTTCCCTGAACCAGGGATCGAACCCGGGCCCCAGCAGTGGAAGCACCGAGTCCTAACCACTGGACCACCAGGGAAGTCCCTAAATCTATCTTCTTGACCAGATTCTAAGTTCTCAGAGGAGGAGGGCTGGGTTTCAAATTCCTTTGCTTCCCCTTGTTGCTGGCAGAACAGCTTCTGACATCTGATAATCTTTCCATAAATGGCTGATGAATGAATGAATGAGGGACTGAATGAGAGAAACTATAGCAAGAAAACATCACACCAAACCTTCCAGATCTCTGAGTCTCATATTAAGTTGTTCGTCCTGGGAGCAAGTGTTAGCTCAGCACTATAAACATTTATTGAGTAGCCACTGGGGAGGCACCGAGAAGCTTTATCCCTACCCCATGGAGATGATCCCCACAAAGTCACAAAAGAAGGCACCCGGAAAGGGAACCGACATTTATTCAGGCCCTGTCACGGCTATCATGTCACTTTGGTCTCACAATATCTCTGAGTAGGAGGAGTTATTTTTTTCTTGTTTTATAGCTGGGAAACCTGAGGCTTGAGAGGCTGAAAACCCGAGCGAGCTGCCCAGAGTTCTGCAGGTGTGGGGTTGGAGGGCTCAAATGCAGGCTGTGTGACTCCCAGGGGGATGACCTTGACCCAGCACCTTGCCTATTTTTCCCCTCCCAATTCCCCCTGCCTCCTTTGCAGGAAAGAATCCCCCAGGCTTCTAGTCATGGGATCACAGACTCCCAGAAATTCCCAGTCAGGACCATTGCCATGTCAGTGCTGTCACTTGGTGGGTCTGTCTAGGTTTCCTAGGACAAGGGAGGTCAACCCGATTGCTGATATGTTCAGATCTGCCTCCCAAATCCACCTCCTCTCCTTCAGCCCCCTTACCTTGGTGAGCTTCTTGGTACCGGTCCTCAGGGCCACAGGTAGCAGCAATGCCAGCTCTTGCAGTTTGTTGGTGTGGTTTTTCCTCTGCCTCCTGTTTTGGGGCAAGAGCTGGTTTGGGTTAGGACATCCGAAATGGAATTTGGCATCTGACCCCCCAGACCGCTTGTCTCAGTGTTCCCCATCTCAGAGAAGCTCCCTGCCCCAGGCACCCAAGACAGAATCCTGGGCATCGTCTGGGCTCCTCACTCTCCCCCATCCCCTGGTCCAATCAGTCACCAAATCTTGCCCATTCCTCCTCCAATCCCTTCTCTCCGTCCCCTCGCTCCTGCCCCACTCCATGTGCTGACATAGTTCTCCCAGCCTTCCATCTGGCTTCCTCCAAGCCATACTCTCTACGAGAGTCACGGTGATCTTTCTGAAACACAAACCTGCCTATGGTTTTCTCATCTGTGCAAAAGGAATGAGGATATCCTTTCAGAGGCAGAGGGCTACCAATAGGACTGAATACATTAGTTACTTAATAAGCGCTTCAAACCTCTCAATGCCATCCCATTATTAAGGATCAAGTTTAAACCCTTACTTAACATGGCTTATAATGCCCCCCATGGCCTGGCCCGCCTGACTCTTCTGGTCTCATCTCTTACTTCCTTTCGTTCTCTCCCATCAATGGACCCCACCTCCACAGGACAGGTGAGGTATCTCTGCTCAGGTCCCCCTGCCCCTGTGCTCATGCATTTCTCTGGTCCCTGCAGTTGGGTGAAAGCTGAGTGGGGGGCACCGCTGTATCTCTAGCACCTAGAACAGGGTCTGGCACACTGCGGGAAGTCATCGCCTATTTGCTAAATGATTGAATAAATAAGGGCATGAAAGAAGTTGACTCCTGAGCAGATGCAGAACTTCCGGGATCTAATCCCTGAATTCATAATTCATAATACATCCATGTACACACACCTGTACCCCTCTCTCCTGACAGACGGAGACACGAAGACGTTGGAGTCTCTCTCCCAAATTACACACCGTTGCCACTACTCCCGCTACTCCTTTGGGAAGGCCCAAACACCTCGTCTCCACCAATCCTTATCTCACCTTCCTTCAGCGCCTGATTCAATTGCCACCCGAGGAAGCCTCCCCCGACCTCCCTTGTTTTTCTCCCCGACTCTGGATGTCCACAACACTTTGTGTCACCTGCAGCAGGGCCCAGCCAAAAACACTTCCTTGATTACAGATGTATCTTTGGTTCCTACTCAGACCCACGAACTGACACCCCCTCTTTGCCAGGCCCTGTGCTGGACACTGTGGAAAGGGAGAGGAATCACTGTCCTGCCCTCGAGGACATGGGGGAGCAGTGTGGGAGACACTTATCTCCCTAACCAAACTCTGAAGTCCTGAAAGAATCGTTCTCACTCATTCATTCAGCAATTACTTACTGAGCCCCTACTATGTGCCAGGAAGTGTGATCGGTGACAGGGACAAAAGCCTATAAAACAACTACAGCCCCTTCTAGAGCCTACAGTGCAGTCGGGGATAAAGCCATTCATCAAATTGTCACACAAATAAACATAAAATGGCAACTAGGACCAGAACCAGCTGTATAATTTGCTGGGGGTGGGGGCATTGCAAATGAAACTGTGGGTCCCCTTGTTCAGAAATTAAGAATTCTGGGAATTCCCTGGTGGTCCAGTGGTTAGGACGCCGCACTTTCACTGCCGAGGACCCGGCTTCAATCCCTGGTCCGGGAACTAAAATCCCTCAAGCTGCACAGCCTGGCCAAAAAAAAAAGTTAAGAATTTCAAGATGGTGAGAGCAGAGCATTAAACCAAGCATTGGGCTCTTCTAAGCTCAGGGCTCTGTGGCTGCATGAATCACGTGTCCCTCGTGGGGACAAAGGAGAGGTGCTGCTCAGTGTTACGGAAACTTGTGATAGGTGGTTTTGATATAACCTATGAGGTTTTTCCAGAGGAAGTAAACCTGGCCAGAAGCTGTTCTGAAGGATGAGTGGAGCTACATCAGTGGAGGGGGAGAGGGAACGTTTCAGATAGAGGGAGCATGGAGAAGTCAGAGGAAATAAAGCTGAAGTGTCTGGAGCACAGAAAGCAAGGAGTCCTGTGGGGTGAGATGAGGCTGGAGGATGAGGTAGGGGCCAGATGACGCAGGGTCTTATGGGTCTTACAGGCTCACAGTATGAAGTTTTGCCTTTATCTGAAGCCCAACGAGAAGCATTAACGTGCTTTCTGCAGGGGATGGCATTTCTAGTGCACCCTCCCAGAACCACCACGAGTACAGGAGACTATACATATTAGTCAGCTGAATGAAGGAATGAAAGAAAAACAAAACCAGCAATTGGTCTCTAGTTCTTTCCTGATAGAAACCATAATTTCGAGGGGCAAGGGTGGGTGCTGGGTTTCTATCCGTGGAGAAACACTGGGTAGGCTGACCTCTAACGTCTTGCCTGGCCCTGATATTTATTTTCTGCATGCGACTTTCCTGCTGTTCTAGAGGACTCCCTAGAAGCTCCAAAGAGAAACAGCACAGAAAGCCAGGAAGAAAAAGTATCCAGGTCTATTTAAGTTCAAGGTGCTATTTGACCATGTCTGAGAAAAAGGGTTTCATATCAACTAGTCCCTGGGTGTTTCCTCTGGGTTTTGCAAAGCACTGAGAGAGCCTTCTGCACAAACACAGGAGTTCCAGGGGAAAAAAAGAAAATTGGAGGGAGAAAAAGGGTGACTAGGAAATGCAAAATCTTGGCCGCTCTTGGGCAGCGGTCCTGAAGAGGTGTGATCTGGGGCTCTGCTCACAGGGGCCTCCGGGAACTGGGCACTCGCTCTCAAGGCTGCTCCTTTCCTGGCTGGATGGTTTTGGTTTCAGCCAAGTTCTTTCCTCAGAGTCTGTTTAATTTTCACCCACTAATCCCAGCTCTGCCCTCTGATTCTGTGCGGAACAGGTCAGCTCCAGCCACATGGGTCTTTTTCTGCTTCTCTCAACTGCCAAGTTTATTCCTGCCTTAGGGCCTTTACCATCGCCTCCACCTGGAATGTTCTTTTGTCCCGATTTTTACATGGCTGATTTCTTGCCATTCCGCGTTTAGCTTAAATGTAATCTCCCTAGAGGCCTTTCCTGACTACCTGATCTAAATAAGCACATTCTTTGTCACATCCCCATATCCTTTATCAGCATCTGAAATCTTTCTCTTTCTTTCTTCCTTCCCTTCCTTCTTTCCTTCCTTCCTCCCTCCCTCCCTTCCTTCCTCTCCTTCTCTCTCTCTCTCTCTTTCTTTCTTATAAATATAAACATAAGGAGAGGGATTTTTGTCTCTTTTATTTATTGCTATATCCCGGACTGACTTATCCATCAGGCAGCGTAAGCACAGTGCCTAGGGCTGGTGCTACTTTTAGGGGCTTATGAGAATGTTTTAATTTCTTTTAAAACCAGAAGAGAAATAAATGAATATAATTAAACTTGGATTATATTCATATTTATACCAGTGCTGTCATAAACTATAATTTTTAATGTGTTTTAAAAAATATTTTATTTATTTATTTATTTGGTTGCTCTGGGTCTTTTGCGGCACGTGGGCTCCTTAGTTGCGGCTTGCCAGCTCCTTAGTTGTGGCATGCAAACTCTTAGTTGCGGCCTGTGGGATCTAGTTCCCTGACCAGGGATCGAACCCAGGCCCACTGCATTGGGAGCGAGGAGTCTTAACCACTGCGCCACCAGGGAAGTCCCTTAATGTGTTTTTAATGCAGGAGCTGGAAGGAGCCTTAATCAAGAGCCAGTCCAAATTTCTCACATTAGCTATGGGAAAACCAAGGCCCAGATCCTAATTTGCTTTAACATGTGCAGGAACTTAAGAGTAAGAGCTGTCCCAAAGTGGGACAAAGCAGGGGGCAGTCCCAAGAAGCAGCATAATAGTTGGTTACAAGGTTCAGCTTTTGAAGCAAACAGATCTGGTTGAAATCCCAGCTCTGCCACTTGCTGTGTGACTTTGGGCAAGTGCTTCATCTCTCTGAGCCTGTTTATAATTCATTTACAAAATGGAGGTGGCTGGAAAGTGTGATCTTGTCCAGAAGGTGTTTAGCACATAGGGAGTGCTCACGAAATGTTAGTTCAAGATAGAAGGTAGACAGTCATTTGTTGGGACGATTTAGGGATAAGGGATGTTGGAGAATGGGGTGGGGGTATTGTACTGGATGACTACTGTTGATAAAACTGTTGTTTTTGGTTGACCGACATCCAATTCCTCCCTTTTCTGGTAATAGTTTCCTTTGGGGAATGATCCCTCCCCCACTCTCACTCCATATGGTTCAGAGAAGCTGACCCCAACCTCCCCTTCCACTAGGGAGCACTGAAGCAAGGTCTAGCCAAGAAGTCAAGTGATTGGTTCAGGACTGCGGTTGTTACCCAGGCTTGGCCAATCAGAGTCAACGGATCCTGGAAAGAGACTCTCTGCTAGGCTTGTCAAGTTGGCAGGATATGGACCTGGAGTGGCTGGGAGCCATCTTGCCCTCACAAATGGAGAGCCAACACAGACAAGAGCAGAGCAAAGAGAGGCAGATTCCTGGCCATATCATTTAACTACTCAGCTAGAACCAGCCAAGCCTGATGCCCCGGAATTTTTTGTTTAAAGGATCCAATAAATCCCCTTTTACGCATAAGCCAGTTTTAGCTAGGTTTCTGTTAATTGCAACTAAGAGTCTTTATTAATACAAAGACCCCACATCTAGAAAGGGGGGAAAGAGAATGCATTGTTGGTGACCTCTGGGATTCCAGGAGGAAAGGCAAGCAAGAGAGGCATTCTTCATTTTCTTCATTTGTTCTTTCTGAGCACAGTACCTAAGTAGAGAACCTGAACAAAGCAGACACTTATTTTTGGAGTTAATAAATGAAGACATAGGTGGGCGGAAAGTCACTGGGGAAGACAGTGGGGAATAAGACGAACTCTGGCTCTCTTCTTTATCCAGACTTTGGAGGAAGGGAGAAATCTGATCCAACCCTCAATCTGCTAGGAAAATCCCCTCTATAAGATTCCTGACACTTGGTAGGTGCTTGATGGCAAAATGAATACGTGAATAAAAGAAAGGAAGGAAGGGCATTTAAGAAAATCAGAATGTCAAAACCTGCAAGGGCTTAGAGATGATCTTTGCCAACTACCTCAGAGTTCTCTCATCTTGAAATGGCGGTAATAGTCGCACCTACTTCCTCGTGGAGTTGTTGTAAGGATTAAAGGATTTTATACAAACAAAAGGCTTAGCAAAAAGTCTGGCAAACTAGTAAATGCTCAGTAAACACTACTGTTACTGTTATCCAACCAGAGTGGCTGGAGCTGTAAGGGAGGTGGGCCGGGGGAACACTTACCTGTCCCTGGGACCCAGGGAGTTGGTCCTGGGCTGTTCAGGGGAACACAAGTGCTTGCTGGAATCCCACATCTGCAAAGAGGGGAAAAGAAAGAATTATTAGTGACCTCTGGGATTCCAGGAGGAATGCACAGCTTGACAGGCAGCCTCATTTCCCCCATCATACTCCTTTGAGCACTCAGAGATCCCAAAATAAGTCCCCAGTCCCCATAAACACAGGTCAAGAGACCAAATTAAAATGCCCAAACTCTAAACTGAAGTCCATGAATCTCAAATTGCAAATTGGGGCCCATAAATCATGATTCAGACCTAAAACTAAAAGGAGCAGATTCCCAAACTTTGACTTCAGAACTTCAGTCTTAACAGTGAAATGTCAGACCCTGCAATGGGAACCAGATCTGAAAACTGTGGCTTGAGATCGCTAAACTGTGATATTAAGACACTAAAACTATGACTTTAAACTCCTAAAGTGAGGACCTAGAACATAAAAAGGAGCCCTTCCCAAACCTAAACGCCCTAAACTCTAATACTGAGATGCTCTAGACCCCCAAACTGTTAATTTCTGATCTTCAAATATGAACCCAATCTTAGTATTAAGAACACAGACCAGGGCTTCCCTGGCAGCGCAGTGGTTAAGAATCCGCCTGCCAATGCAGGGGACACGGGTTTGAGCCCTGCTCTGGGAAGATCCCACATGCCGTGGAGCAACTAAGCTGAGCCTGCGCTCTAGAGCCCGCGAGCCACAACTACTGAGCCCGAGTGCCACAACTACTGAAGCCCGCGCGCCTAGAGCCCGTGCTCCGCAACAAGAGAAGCCACCGCAATGAGAAGCCCACGCACCGCGACGAAGGGTAGCCCCTGCTCACCGCAACTAGAGAAAAGCCTGCGCGCAGCAACAAAGACCCAACGCAGCCAAAAGTAAAAATAAATTAATTAATTAAAAAAAGAAAAAAACACAGACCACAAACCTTAATATTGAGAACCCAAACCCTAAAGTAAGAAATTCAATCTCCCCAGAGCAAACCTCAACCCCCCAAATTGACCTCAGATCCTAAAACAAAGACCTCTAGATCCCCAAACTGTCACTTCAGACCCTCAAATTGTGACCCCCAACCCTAAACTGAGATCTCACCTGTGAGTTCCACTCTGAAACCCAAACTCTAAAATTGAAGCCTCATACTCAATGTGGGGGACCGCAGGTCCTAACAATTCTCAAAGTTCCAAACTGTGACTCCAGACCCTAAATCTCATACCTCATACTCTACATTGAGATTCTAGACCCTAAATCTACACTGGAGCTTCAATCCTCCCAAATTAGACCCCGGACCCCCAAAATGCTATTCTAGACTTCCAGATCCCCAGACTAGGATCTCTGATTCCAACAGGAAAGCTTCCAGCCACAAAACCCAAGACCTTCAGATTTCCAAAACGAGTTCTCTCCAGACACAAATCCCGAGACCCCAGATCCTAACTTGTGACCCCCAAATCCCCAACCCTATTCAGATACTTCGTATCTGAAACTTGAGCGTGGATCCCCAAACCTAGGCCCAGCCTCAAACCCAAACGCCGGCTCTGCTGCTCGGTTCCTGCCTCCCCCAGGGCCTGGGCACCCAAGGCACACCCGCCCTCCCGTCTGCCTGAAACTCCCAGAGGGAGGCCACGACCACGAAGTGGACCCCAGGCTCCCCTCTGGCCGGCTAGTCACCCGCCCCGTTCCCCTTGGCCTCTAGCACCCGCCTCAGGACGTGCACAATGGCGTGAGCACCCCCCCTTCTGGTTTTGCGCCAGCCCCACACTTGGGAGCCCGATCAGACAGCGTCTCGTGCTGGTCCCGGTAGGCTGGCCGCGTGCGCGAACCTCAGGCCGGCCTCAGCCACCACGTTCCCAGCCCAGGTGTGAGGTGGACGCGAATCCCCTTTGGCGCGAGGCTCCTGCGCGAGGCCTGAGGAGAGCAAGAGCGAACTCTTGAGGCCAGGCCACGCCCTCACCACTTCCCGCCAAAATGTGTTGGGTGCGAGACTGGAGAGGGAAAACGGCAGGGTTCGAGTGGCCGTGCGCACGCGCGCCTGGGGAAGGCCCTGTCTTCCAGCACAGCGCTAGCCTGGCCTCGCGCCTCCTGACACACTCTTTGCCGGTACGCGCCAAAGTGCCGACCAATCAGCGTTCGCTCAGCTGCCCGCCTTTTCGGCAGGTGCCGCCCCCTCAGGCCCCGCCCCCAGGCCACTTCTGAGGTCCCGAGCCAGTGGAGCCTAATGAGGAGGCGGGGTCTCCCTAACTGCCAACTCTCCGGACGCAAGGGAGATGTGACCAGTCTCCCTTCCCAACCTCTGGTGTCCCGTTACCAACTTTTCCCTTTAGCGCATGTTTAATGAGGGCCTACTGTGTGACAAGCGCTATGCTAGAAGTTGGGAATTTAGCCAAAGTCTTCCCAGTGCAGTTGGGAAGGCTCACAGACCGTGAGAATCTAGTGAGGCAGAGGCTGCATTAAAGAGAGATAAATTGAGAAAAGATTCAGAGGAGGGCCATTGGAATCGAGCCTTAATAGCAGTTCCCCTCATGAAGTTGTTATGTTCCTTAATATAGCAAACTTTCCATTTTAGAAAGTTCACTCTCATGGCCCGTGAGGAGGATGGACAGGAAAATATAGCTTAAGGGGAGACCATCTAGCAACCTAGTGGAGAGCAGAGGCCCTGGGGTCCAACACATTTCAGTTCAAATCACTTTCTTGCTGTGTTGCCCTGGAGAAGAATCTAATTCTTTCTGCCTTAGTTTTTATAAATTTGGGATAATTCTTGGGTTCTGTGCAGAGTGTCTGGCATATAATTAACATACAATAGATATTTACTCAACATTTGTTTACACTCTTTTGTGTGCTTGAACAAGCTAGAAAAAGGTGCCTGTCTTCGTGAATCTTCTATGATATGTACAAATTTCTAGTGCATGGAGCTATCCTCCCTCCTAAAGCTTAAGGCTAATTTCCTTATTTGTAAATTAGGAGGTGGTGGTAAGAAAACCAGGGGGAAAAATGGATGGGAAAGTGTTTGAGAAAGTACAAGGCACTGTTAATTATTATGTTAATCAGTTTAAGTAAATCTGTAAACTTGCTCTTCCCACCTCTCCACCCCTCACAAAAACTGCCCCTTTGCAGTTTTCTCAATCCCTTTTCCAAGGGCCCCGGGCCAAAATGGTGGAGGCTGCACTCCAACTCCCAGTGCGCCTGGCGGGGGCGCTCTGTGCGCCTGCGCTGTCAGGCCCCCTCTCTACCTCCTGGGAGTTAGAGTCGTTCTTTTCCTCAGCCCGCCCAGTTTGCTTTCTTCCCCACCTCCAAGCTTGACCGTGCTGCCTTCTGGGAGTTGTAGTCCGTGGCCGCCCGGACTCCAATTCCCAGCGGGCTTCGGGGCGGGAACCCGGAAGGGGAGGCTGGAGAGGAGCGAGTGGGGGAAACCCGCGTAGTCGAGGCAGCTGCAGCGTGGGGAGATGGTGAGAACCCCGAGAGGGGGCCGGGGGCGCTTGAGAACCCGGGCGGGGGTTCGGGACCCTGTGGCGAGAGAGAAGAGGCAGGGACTAAAGAAGGGGCTGGGTGAGGGGAGATCGCTTGGGGGAGGGGATTGGGAGAAATGGGAGCCGGAGGGAATAGTAGAAGAATGGGGGCTGGGGATGGGTCTTGAAGGTGGGGAGAGAGTCGAGCTTTGGGATTGATTGTGAGGGAGCTCAGAGCTGGGGAAAGGAGTCCCGAGTTGGAGAAGGGGCTGGGCGTCCTGGCAGAGGCCCTGAAGGGGGCAATTTCGAGGGGTTTAGCGTAGGGGATGTGGAAAGGCATGGGAGTCAGTGCTAGATGAATGAAGGGGTCTGGAGGCTCCGAGGGAAAGGCCAGCTGTGGATGCGGTGGGTTGGAGCCTCTGGATCGGATTGGGGGCAGGAGGGCAAGCTGAGATGGTGGAAGAGAGAAATCAGTGGTAGAGTGGTGTGTAGGTTAGGATACAGAACTGTGGGTGGAGTGCGGAGCATGAGACGAGGGGCCTGCCTGTAGCGATAGTTTGCTTAGTCCAGCCAGAGACTCCCGATAAACTGGACAGTCACAGAACTGTAGGATAATATGGCCAGCAGGGGCCATAAAGACGACCTTTTGCACTCTCGTTTCTCCAGTGGGATTAGAAAAGTGTAGCGGATTACGTGTATGGACATTCCAGCATTCAGATCTTTTCTTCTGCTACTCCTTTGTGACCTGGGCAAGTGTCCCCTCTTTGAAACTCAGTGCCCTTATCTATTGTGGGAACAACATGCCACTGAGAAGAGAGGAGGCTTCATAAGATCGTCATCCCGGCTCGGGGTAAGTCCTTAGTCTAAGAGCTGTTGGTGGGAAGTTCCCCACCCCAGGAATGTGACTGGGTCACAGGTGCTAATGGATTCCCTCCTTTTTAGTCCAGCCTCAGGGGCGTTTTCTCAAAACCTGGCACTGAGCTGGGCACACCCCAGCTCAGAAACATGCGGGGGCGGGAGGGGGCGGGTTCCCCACAGTCGATTCCAGCTAACACTTACTGTTTAGGAAGTGCCTGGCCCTGTTCTTAGCTACTTGTATGTATTAAGTCCTTTAATTCTGACAACACCCCTAAGTTGTAGGTGCTGTTATTTTCTCCATTCTACAGAAAGGAAGCAGAGGCACAGAGAGGTTCAGCAACTTTCCCAAGGTCATCCAGCATTAAACGATAGACTCAGGATTCCAACCTAGACATCCTGGCTCAGAATCTGTGCTCTCCCCACTGTAATTTACTCTCCTCTCCTTGTACTGAAGTACAATGTCATGAGTAGGGCAGAGACTTGAGAACTGAAGCAGTCCTCAGTTTGAATTTTAGTTCTGCCATTTACTTGCTGTGTGACCTCGGGCAAGTCTTTTGGCCTCTCCTCAATTATAAAATGGGATCAGAACCCCTAGGAAGGTTATAGGGTTCGGGAAGGTAAGCACGTGAAGTGCTTGGAGTAAGTGCTTTATACACCTGAGTTGTCGTTTTTTTTTGAATGGGAATGGGAAACGCAGACCTGAGAGAGGGCAGTAGAGAAGGACCAGCGAGGGAGACATCAGCCAGGCTGCCTTTCCTTTCTCTCCCAGGTTCCTCCCATATCCTGACTCTTGTAGTTCCCCACCCTCTACCCCTGGGCACCCAAGCCCAAGGGTGACTCCCCGAGGGGGTGCTCAGAAACTCAATCTGTCCCCATTCCCATTCCTAGCCCCAGCCAAATATAAATATTTCACTTGCCAATGCCCAGCCTGGCCCAACTCCAGGTATTTCTGTGAATATGAAATATTTCTAACAACTGTGTGCTTTTTTCTCCCAACTTTTTGGTCATTAGGACCTCACTGGGCAGTTTGGCAACTTTGTCAATCATTTTGAAACGGTTTGGTTCATTTGTCTTGAGGCTTCCGGGGTTTATCCCATAAACTGTCTGACCCTGATAGGAAAGCTTATGGTTAATAGCATCAGCGTCAGATAGGACCACATTCCTGTCCCCGACCTCTGCTGCTGTGTGTCCTTGGCCAAGTTGCTTTCCCCCTCTGGGCCTCAGTTTTCTCATATGTAAAATGGGGCCACATTCCAACCGTGAGGCTCTTGTCAGCAGTTGATGAGGTCACATGTATAAAACGCCTAGTGCGTATTAAGCTCTTAATAAGTGTGAAGTATTTTGATTAATTTTATTCTTTCAAGAAAAATTTATTGAACATGTGCTCTGGAACCAGAACACCCAGATTTGAATCCTGGCTCCATCACCCACCAGCTATGTGACTTTGGACAAGTCACTTAACCCCTCTGGACCTCAGTTTCCTCTTCTGGAAAATGGGGGTTCATCCCTTGAGTAGTCCACCATGTTGATAGAGCACCTACTATGTGCCAGGGCCTGTACCAGGTACATTTTTATCTCCAGGTCTCCTGTTAGTTTGGGGAAAAGTTGCCAACCTCTTACTCTTCCCTGTAGCAGTTTGTCACATCTGGGTGCCCCGGGGTGATGTGACACCTTTTTCCCCCTTTATTTGTTTCTCTTAGAAAACGTGTCTCGTTTCCAAGTTATTTTGCCTTTTCTTCAAATCTTAAGTGTGTTTTCAGCCTGTGCTTATCTGAAGCTTACTCATACAAAATGATATATTTTTTTTATCATTGTGAATGGTATATTTCTAGCGGCTCTGGTAAAGCTGCGTTATTCCTAAAAGCACAGGTTTTCTCAAAGACTTGGCTTGTCACCTGCTCCTGACCCCTCAATTAAGATCATAACCCCCGCTTTACACTCCTCATCCCTCTCACTTGGTATGTTTGTTTCCCTGTAGCACCTTGAAAATTACTATCTATTTCTTGTCCCCTCTCTCTAATCCATGAGGACAAGGATTTCTGTCTCCTGTGCCCTGCATGTCCCCGATGCCTGGAACAGTGTCTGGCACCCAGTAGCTGCTCTGTAAATTCTGTTTAATTACTAGGTGAGACCCAATACCCAACAGTAACAAAGGCATGGCCATATTTTGATTATTGTGGGGGAGTAGGATCGGTTTCATTTCAGAATGTGAAATAAAGAGAGATGTCTTTGACTCCATCAGTGATAACTCTTCAGCAGTCTCACTTTTTTTTTTTTTTTGGCCGCACTGCGCAGCTAGCGGGATCTTAGTTCCCCGACCAGGGATCGAACCTGTGCCCCGTGCAGTGGAAGCGGGGAGTCCTAACCACTGGACTGCCAGGGAATTCTCTGTCTCACCTTTTCTTAATAATCCTGGTGCCTTCGTATTGAACCCCTCCTTGGTGCCTTGCTGGCAGTGAGCGCTCTCCTGGGTTGATCTCAGTGAATCAGCAGCCAACCCATGGGTGGGTACTGTGATTATCTGTATTTTTCAGTGGGGGAAACCAAGGCACAGAGGGATTAAAAACCCTGCCTACGGTCACACCCCTAGAAGTGGGAAAGCTGGGGTGCTCGGAGGCCCTGTCTGGATTCTGTCTGCACCCTGGATCTCTAGATCCTGAGGATTTGGATGATTCGTACCATCAGCTGTTAGTCAGAAAGGGAAACTTGAGAGGGGGAGAGAGACCAGCAGACCCTGAGTCCAAAAAGCCAATAAAGGGACATGGATGGATCAGGGTTGCGGACAAAGTAGTAGTGGGGGTGACGGGGTAGAGACGGTGGAGGATAGAAGGAGGAGGAACAGGAGCAGAGCCCCGGGGTCCTGCCACTGATGCCTGTTTGGCAGTGGGCAAGTGCGTTCCCTGGGCACCACTCTGTGCCCAGCCCTGTGCTGGCACGACCTTGACCTCCCGGACCATGGGATGGAGGTACCCCAAGGTGGGGGGAGGGGGGGATCCCCTGACTCAGCGTGGGGGAGTCACGCATCTGCTTTTTATCCTTTCCTTCCTTCTTTGGCTTATTCTGTGGTTGCTACTGTTTCCAGCTTCTCAAGTGGCAGGCTGAGCTTGTTAATTGTCAGCCTTTCTCCTTTCTCTGTGCATTGATAGAAGCAGGTTCTCCCTCCATCCGCTGCACAGCTGTCCTTGGAGCTCCCTTTACCTTCATCTGGGGATTCCTTCCTTTTGCCTTTTTCTGGGCTAGATCTTATTTCTTTGATCTGATAGTTTCCTTTTTCTTGGTTTATTCCTTCCTGTGGTGAAGCAAATCCTCCAGTAGCTTTCTGAGAAACGGTTCCTGGGCATGTTTTGTTTGTTTGTTCGTTCATTTTGTTTTGCCAACTTGCACCTCTCATGGAAGAATTTTCAACAGGGGAGTGCTGTGGTCTGATTTGTGTTTGGAACGCTCTCTCTGGCTACCATGGAAAGGATGGAGCCGGAAGAGCTAAACCAGGCCAGGGAGCCACGTGCGGAGGCTGGAGCAGCTGTACCTTTGAGGAGAGGTCCCAGCCTTCCAGAAACCCAGAGGATGAAGGGGAGAGAGGCCCTCACCCAGGTCATTGTCATTCAGCAAGGGCAGGTGACAGGTGCTGCCAGAGGAGGCCTGAGGAGGAAGAGATCCTGTGTAGCTTAGGAGGGCACCAGCACAGCTCCTGGAGGAGGTGGCATCCTACCTTGGTCCTGGGAGCAGGATTTCCACCAGTGGACTCGGCTGGACCAGCTAGTTTTTCACAAGAGGTCCCCAGTAGCAACTGTGCAGAAGGCAGACAGTATGGCAGTGTTAGGGGTTTGTTCAAACAAATATGCACTGCACACCTGTGATGTGCTCGGGCGTTGCTTCTCACACTTAATTGTGCTTGCAATCCCCCAGAGAGCTTGTTGAAGTGCACATTCTGATTCAGCGGGTGTAGGGCAGAGCCCAAGATTGCATTTCTAACACACTCCCAGCGGCTGCCGCTCTGGGGACCACACTAATAGTAGCCAACTGCTCGGCGCTGTTCTAAAAGCTGGCGACACAGCAGTGAAAAAAAAACTAGGCAAAAATATCAGCCTTGGGGGAGCTTTCATTTTAGTGAGGGGAGCGGACAGTAAACTTTATAAAGTTTATAGTGTATTAGATAGTAACATGTGCTAAGGAGAAAAGTAAATCAGGGAAGGAGAGTGTGTATGTCTGTCTGTGGCAGGAGCTGCAGTTTTCAATCAAGGAAGGTCTTGTGAACAATAAGGTCCTACTGTATAGCACAGGGAACTCTATTCAATATCCTGTGATCAACCATAACGGAAAAGAATATGAAAAAAGAATATGTATATATGTACAACTGGATCACTTTGCTGTACAGTAGAAATTAACACAACATTGTAAATCAACTATACTTCAATAAAATAAGTTAAAAAAAAAAAAAAAAGGAAGGTCCCATGAAGGTGATCTGAGGAGGGGGTGAGCCCTGTGAATACCTGGGGAAGAGTATTCTAGGCATAGGGAACAGAGAGTGCAAAGGCCTTGCGGATTGAACAAGATGATCCAGGAACAAGATGATCCAGGAAAAGTGCTCCATATACTCAATGAATGAGCTGCTTGCACTCTGGAGTCAGCCAGACTCTTGGAGTCAAAGCTCAGCCACAGAGCTGCGTCCGACTGCAATTACTTAGCCCTTCTATGCCTCCACTTCCTAATCCCTGAAGCGAGATGAAAACTAGTAAGATGATGTGAGAATTAAATGAGTTAATATTTGTAAAGTACTCACAGCAAAGCCTGGCTCACGGTGAGTGCTCCAGTGTTAACTGCTGTTGTGATCATCATTTGCTCTGTAATATATTCATGTTGGCCATGATTGTTTATTTGGATGTCTGCCCCCTTTCCCACGAGCTCTTTCTGGTGAACTCAGTGTCATCTCTGTATCCCCAGCATCCAACCCAGGGCCAGCACACAGGAGGACCTCTGAATGTCAGATGAGGGATATAAAACTGGATTCTCTAATTGTCGGGGGCATTCCAGCAAGGGTGCTGGTTGTGCGGTTCAGGTCCTTACTGATTTTATCTTTTCAGCCAATGTCTTATGGAGAGATATATTAAGGTGTCCCATTACATTTGTGGATTTGCCAAACTGTTTGTCATTCTGTTGTTCTTTGCTTTGTATATTTTGAGGCCATAGTATTAGGAGCACGTATGTTGAGAACTTTTGTGTATAATGGGTCAGTTTGTTTTGTCACCATCTTTGTTCCTAATAATACCTTTTGCTTTTGTCAGTTGTTACTATTTTTTTAAACAGCAATGTCACTCCTCTCCTTGACTCTTGGTTCATATTTGCCTGGTCAGTCTTTTCCCATCGTTTTATTTTCAGTCTTTCTGGCTTCTGATGTTTTACAATAAATGGATCTTCACGGAGCATTCTCTAAAAGCTGTCTTAGCGTAGGGCTTTGTGCTGGGCTCAGTGTGTGGAAGTTAGAAAATTCTGCCCCAGTGACCTCGGACACAGATAGAATACTTGGGTGTGAAACAGAATTTACACTGTCAGGCTTCATGGAGTTTACGACATGGAGCCTCTGGAAAAGGAGCTTTGATCCATTCAGTCCCATGCTGGGCAGTGTTGCTGGGGTCACCATGATGAGCATGATACCTCTGACCCTTCCTTCCTCCTCTCCTCCCGGGGGTTCACTCTCCAGTGGAGGAGACAGATCCATCTCTAGACAGTGATGACTCAAGAGTGGGCAGGGCTGGGACTTGGGAACCCAGAGGTCCCCCTCTGGGCAGTTGGGAGGTTTCCAGGAAGGGAGCTCAGGGAAGGCCTCTCTGTTAAAGATACAGGCCCATTAAAGTTACATTTGAGCAAAGACCCAAATGATAGAAGGGATTGAACCATGTGGAGATCTGGGGGGAAAGCATTGCAGTCAGAGGAAACAGCAGATGCGAAGACTATGGAAGGGAAGAGCTTGGTGACTCTGAGAAATAGATAGCAAGGAGGCCAGTGTGGGAGCCCAGAGGTGGAGCCTGACCCAGCCTGGGAGGTTAGCTTCCTGGAGCAGGGGATGGCTGAGCTGAGACCCCAGAGAATATATAATTAAACAGTAGAGTGCAGCAATCTAGAATCAGATTCCCTGGGTTCATATCCCTACTCGAAGTCACACCAGTTATGTGTGACCTTGGGCTAGTTAGGCAACCTGTCCTGCCTCAATTTCTTCATCTATGCAATGGAGATAACAGCTCCTATCGAGGATCAGATAGGGCCCCAGTATCCTAACTACTCTGTATGCCAGATCAGGTGCTTACCTGGGTCCACTGGGGGTGTGGAAGAGTGGGGAAGGACGAGGCTGGACCGGTGGGGTATCTGGGCTTTTTCCCAAGGGCACTGGGGAGTTATGGTAGGTTCTGAGAAGGGTAGGGACAAGGTCAGGTTTATACTTTTAGAAGACCCTTCTGGCTCTGATGTGTGGGATGGTTGGTAGCAGGCAGGGTGGTGGGGATGGACAGATGCCTGCAGTGGGGCCACCTTTGAGTGTCTCTTGAGTCTGCCTGGCACTGAAAGGTTCTAGGCCAGTGCTGTTCAAGAGAAATATAAAGTGAGCCTTACGCGCAATTTAAAATCTTATAGTAGCCACATTTAAAAAGTCAAAAGAAGGAGATGAAGTTAATTTTAAGTATTTTAACTCAATTATATCCTAAATAGTATCATTTTAACAGGTAATCAATATTAAAAAAACATTATTGAGGTATTTCATAGTCTTTTATTGTACCAACTCAGAGTCAGATTTGCGGCGCCTGGTTGGAAGGGCTGCCCGGAGAGGTCCTTTTGGCCACACGGCCTGAGCCTTGAATGCCAGGCCCAGAGGCTTAGACTCACTGCCGCGGGAGCCATCGCAGGGTTCTGCGCATTTGTTTTTCAGGGTTAGGTGATCCCGCTGCCCAGTTTCCCCCGCAGGAAATCTCGCCCCCCAGGGCTCCCTACCAAAGCTAGGCACTTTTAGATCTTTCTAACCCCTTCCTTCCGGCCTGGAGTCTCAATCCCTAAACTGCTTGGCCCTTTAAATCTCAACTGTCAATCAAGGCTCCTGTTTAGAGGAAACGTCGTAATAAACCTCTCCTTGAATGCCGTGGCCTCAGTCCTGGCCTTGTCCCTCCGTTTAGCAGGAAGTTGGGAGTTGTTCCACGCTCTCTTGCACTCGGCTGTTTCCACACCCCCTTCGTCACCTCTCGCCTACTCCTCCCTCCAAAGTTGGGCCCCTTCGCCAAGGCCTTCCTTATATGGGCATGGCCCCGAACGGCCGCCGCTCATTGGCTGGGGGCCTCACGCGCGCGTCTGTCAACAAAGGGGCGGAGGGAAATTAGTCGGGTGCCCGCCCGCGCGACAGCCGGAGGGAAGAAGCGAGGGGGCGGGCCCTCTTCCCACTCGTGCGCACGCGTGTGTGTGCAGCCACCTTCTCCCGCCGCAGGGGGGGCGGGGCTCGCCGGTGGGGGCTCTTTGGGGGCGTGTTTCGGTTTCGAGGGTAGCCCCAGGGGTTGGCGGATTCCGGGGAGGCTATATTTGGGGGCTTGGGGACATTCTTGCGTGCGTGTGGGGATACTTTGGGGTTCCCTCGAGTTTAGGGGGCACCTTGGGATTTCGGTTTCCGTTCTGTTGTAGTGTGGAAGGTTCGGTTGTGTTGTAGGGGATCTCCCGTGTGGATTGGGGTGTTTGGTGGGTATAGGATTTGGGGAGCCACGGAGAGACTGAGAAGCAAAGAAAAGAGTCCAAGAGTACCAATTCTGGACCCAGAATGCGTGGGCTTTCGGCTCTCCCGACTTCCTACCTGATTGTCTCCGGACATGGGATTTAACCTTTCTGTGCCTCATTTGGAAACGGACTGATAACACTACCTGCTTCCTAGGGACGGGGGAGGATTAGCAGGCGTTGTTAGAACAGTACCCAGTAAGCTGCCAGCGAGCATGCCATAAGCTCATGTCTGCTTATTAACATTTTGTAAGGTTTCTTTGGGAGTATTTTGGAGGTTCTTCTGGCTTTTGAGAAATATCTGGTTTGGGATTAGTTTTATGTGTTACGGAGCTTTTATGCTTTAGTGAGTTGTTTTGCGGTTGGGGGGCTTCTGTGGAATTAGGGAATACATGTGGAGGTTTAGAAAGAGTTTGAGGTGAGTATAGGATTTCAGGAAACTGGTCTTTTGGGTCATCTGTGAGGTTGGGAAATTGCTGTGTGTGTTTGAGTTCTTGGTTAGGCATGGGATCTGTGAGGGGTTCGTTGAGATTGAGGCTTTCTGTGCTGGAGGGGATATTTTTAGGTTTGGAAGTTTAGAGCAGGATTTGAGAGCGTCTGGATATTTTACGTCAGGATACATTTGCATCTATAGAGAATGAATGGCCTTTGATGTGGTAGCTTCTATTCCTGGACATTTTAGATGTGTTGGTGGTTGGTAAACTTAGCCTTCTATAGGTTTTAGGGGCTGTGTGGCATTTTTGTTTTTGTTTTTTTAAGCAAGAAACTGGCATTTCAGCAGGGGCTGTAAGTATTGGGGTAGGTGGGATTGGGGATTACGGGGGGCAAGGATATTTAGGATTAGGACTTTCTGTTTCTGGGGTCTGTGGATGTTTGGAGGCTGTCTAGATCTTGAATGGTGTCTACAGGGCTATGAAGTAAATGGTGATTTAGTGGTGTCTGTGGTATTGCCTGAATTTAGAGGGACCATATATACTGCAGAGGTCAGCAAACTTTTTCCATAAAGTGCCAGATAATGAGTATTTTAGGCTTTGCAGGCCATATGTTCTCTGTTGCCACTACTCAGCTCTGCCATGATAGCATGAAAGCAGTCATAAACAAATGAACATGTTTCAATAAAACTTTATTTGCAGAGGCAGGCAGTGGGCCAGATTTGGCCCGTGGCTCAAAATAGTCTGACCAGGAGTCAGCAAACTACTTCTACCAGTCTGTAAGCATGTGGAAGTTTCGATGTTTGAAGGGTATTTCGTTGGGGTTTTTTTAATTTATTTTTATTTTTGGCTGCATTGGGTCTTCGTTGCTGCACGCGGGCTTTCTCTAGTTGCGGCGAGCGGGGGCTACTCTTCGTTGCAGTGTGCGGGCTTCTCATTGTGGCTTCTCTTGTTGCGGAGCACAGGCTCTAGGCGCGCGGGCTCAGTAGTTGTGGCACGCAGGCTCAGTAGTTGTGGCGCACGGGCTTAGTTGCTCCGCGGCATGTGGGATCTTCCCAGACCAGGGATCGAACCCGTGTCCCCTGCATTGGCAGGCGGATTCTTAACCACTGGGCCACCAGGGAAGCCCTGAAGGGTATTTTGGTTTCAAGATGTCTGGAGGGAAATGGGCCAGGGAAGGATTGAGACTGAGGGATTGAGACTCTTGGTCCTGCAGTGGAACCTGGTCGTGTCAGAGTCATTAGCAAAATTGCTTCCAGATTAGGTCACGCACACAAAGTCATTGCAAAATAAAACGGTCACTATTACAAGTCCTAAATTGAAAAGTCTGGAAAACAAGTTTGAGGGCCTGGTGTTACACTATGTAAGCCTTCCCCACTCTGAGCCTCAAACTCAGCAAGTTGTGAGTAACTTGAGGAAACTAGACTAGAAAGGCCTTCTCATCCCAGGGGTCTGCGTTTGTGCTTAAGGGAATTACCTGCCCAGTCTTGGTGCAAGTGTGTGCATCTTTCTGGGTGAGGATACACAGCTTTAAGGGATCCTTCAAGAGCCTCATGACCCAAGCAAAGTGAGGAGCTGAATTCTTAAGGACCTCTCTGTCTCCGACCTCTGATTTTCTTCCCCTGCCCAGCCTACCTTGTTGCTGCATCCTCTGGGCTCAAGCCGCAGTAGCCGTGGGCAGGGCTGGGAATTCTTGTCTTTTCAGGAACTTGTTACTAGGTGAGCAAATAGAAAAAGGAGGAGCTGTCAGTTGGTACTTTCATTTCTGTTTAAAAAGTTACAGCAGCAGGAGGCCTCTGGATCGTGAGTGAACCCAGTCAGGCTGTGAGACGGCGGAGGGTTGGAGCAAACTGCCAGCTCCGGTCACACTCTTTGTTTTACAGGAGCAGGTCCTGTCCCCTCTGCAGCCTTCCATTTGCTCACCTGTGCCAGGGGGGCGGGAACAGGATCTCAGTGGTCTAGTTTGGTCTGTCCCCTCAGGTCAGGAGACGTTGAGGTCAGTGGGATACTGGGAGGGCAGGCCGTTCCCCAGCTCCCCAACCTCCTCTTCCCTGTCTCCAGGTGGCCTGTGGAGCCCCCCACCGCCATTCAGGTCCTGAGATGTGGTGAACCCCCGCCTGTCTGCCACCATTCCCCAGAATGGACCGAGGGGGCCTCCTTCCCTTTCAGCTGTGGTGCCCCCGGCCCTTTGGCACCTACTCCCAGAACCAGCCGCGCCCGCCTTCCGCAGCCCTCAAGCCGTCGGCCTGTCCTGAGCCAGGCGGGGGGGCGGAGCCAGACCATGGCCCTGCCCACTCAGAAAACACACCCCCAGCCTTGGCCACGGAGGCTCCTGCCTCCCAGCCTGCCCCGCTCCTTTCAGCAGCCGCTGCCGGCGATGAGGGTCGAGTCCTGCTGGACACGTGGTATGTTATCAAGCCCGGGAATACAAAGGAGAAGGTGGCCTTCTTTGTGGCCCACCAGTGCGGTGGAGGCAGCCGGGCCAGCTCCATGAAGGTCAAGGGGCACTGGGGCAGTGACAGCTCCAAGGCCAAGCGGAGGAGGCGCTGTCTTGAGCCTACGAAGGCTCCTCCGGACCCAGGGGGACAAGACGGGCCCCCTGCTGCTGAGGGGGCCCCAGCCTCAGCCAGTGAGGATGTGGACCTGCTCTCTGTGGCTGAGATGGTGGCCCTGGTGGAACAGCGGGCCGCCCTGGCCCTGCAGAGCTACCCGCGTCCGAGCACCCCAGCGCCTGTGGTCTACGTGTCGGCCGAGCAGGGTGGGCCTGCCAAGGGGCTGGGGTCCGAACGGCGGTCTGGTGGCGGGGACTGCAGCCGTGTGGCGGAGGCCGTGGCCCACTTCGAGGCTCAGCGGGACAACCCTCCAGCCAAAGGCCTCCGCAAGGAGGAGCGGCCCGGGCCAGGCCCCGGGGAGGTGCGCATCGCCTTCCGGATCTCCAACGGCCGAGAGCCCCGTGCACCGGATGGCAGCTTGCCCAACGGGAGTGGGGGCCGGCCGGGTTGTGTCTACCCTGGCAGCCCGGGTCCTGGGGCCCGGGCCAAGGACAAGATCACCTGCGACCTGTACCAGCTCATCAGCCCCTCTCGGGATGCCCTCCCCAGCAATGTGGAGTTTCTGCTGGCTAGGGCGGATGAAGCCAGCGAGGGTGAGACCCCAGCCCCTGCCAGGCCCGAGGACACTCCCCCGGCTCCCCCTCCACCCCCTGCCCGGGACTGTGGCGCGTCAGGCTTCCATGTGGATGTGGTGGTGACGGGGGTGGTGGATGAGTGCATCTTCTTCGGCAAGGATGGTACCAAAAACGTGAAGGAGGAGACGGTGTGCCTGACCGTCAGCCCCGAGGAGCCACCCCCGCCTGGCCAGCTCTTCTTCCTCCAGCCCCGGGGACCGGATGGGCCCCCCGAGCCACCGCCAGCCGACTCACCCGCCACTGCACCCGGCCCGGACGATGCTGAGGGGACGGTGGACACCTCCCTGTGCCGCCTGTACCGGCACGTGTCGCACGACTTCCTGGAAATCCGCTTCAAGATCCAGCGGTTGCTGGAGCCGCGACAGTACATGCTGCTGCTGCCCGAGCACGTGCTGGTCAAGATCTTCAGCTTCCTGCCCACGCGGGCCCTGGCGGCCCTCAAGTGCACCTGCCACCACTTCAAGGGCATCATTGAGGCGTTCGGCGTGCGGGCCACAGACTCGCGCTGGAGCCGCGACCCGCTCTACCGCGATGACCCTTGCAAGCAGTGCCGCAAGAGATACGAGAAGGGCGATGTGTCGCTCTGCCGCTGGCACCCCAAGCCCTACCACCACGACCTGCCTTATGGACGTTCCTACTGGATGTGCTGCCGCCGAGCCGATCGCGAGACGCCCGGCTGCCGCCTGGGTCTGCACGATAACAACTGGGTGTTGCCCTGCAATGGGCCAGGCGGTGGGGGCGGCCGGGCTGGCCGGGAGGAGGGGAGGTGAAGCCGGGGGAGGGGGGGGGAAGAGCCCACCATGCCCACCCCCACCCCCTCCCCCTGGGAGCCGAGGGTCAGGACTGGGTCACCAGCCCATACCCTCAGCCCAGGCAGCGTTGATCTCCCTCCAGAACTGCGATGGTGTTCAGGGGGATGACCCAAGAAAGCACTCTGATTGACCCCTACTGGTTTTCTACTCTTCAGACCCTCAAGTAGGGTGTTTTTTTATCAGCATCTCAATTTCTTCTCCATTCAGCCCCAGCGCCCTCCCTGCCACTCTTCATACCCCAGGGACCTACAAGCAGGGAGCAGACGGCAGCTAATTTTGGTACTACTTAAGGGTTCCCCCATTCTGGCCCCCTTCCGTTCCCTCCCCCCAATTCTTTCTCTCTGGAGCTGTTTTTTTTTTTTCCCAAGAGGCTGCAGCACCCAGGGTTGGTACCCTTCCTAACCTACTACACCAGGGTTCACCTCCTCTTTAGGAATTGGGGCCATCAGATCACAGATCACATTTGGCAGTTTTCATGGCCGCCTGCCATTTCTAGACGTTTTCCCCATTAAAACAATAAAAATCAGTTTTCTCCTTAACCTCAAGCTACCAGTCTCTCTACTTCCCCTGAAGAGGAAGAGGAGAAAAAAGTTGAAGTGTAAAAATTCTCCTCCTCCCAATATTTAAGCTATTGCCATGACTCTCCCCCCTCCCCCCTGCAAAAAAGCTGTGAAGCCCTTTGCCTCCCTCTGGACAGCGTGGGGGGCCGGTGGGCAGGGACTGTGGGTTTGAATTTCTGGGTTGTTTTTCCTTCCACTCTGGGTACTTGTTCAGGTGTTGGGGTCTCTCCACCCCCCATCCACATGTGTTTCTTTAGAAGCCTTTGGTCAACCAAGACCTTGACCTTCAGGCAGTTTGATCTGGGGTATTTTTGTTTGTTCTGAGATGTGTTTTTGTTGTTTTTTTGTTTTGTTTTGGTTTTGGTTTTTCATCCTTGTGGTTCTGGAAAGCTTCTAATGTGTGGCATCTGACCAATTTTGAATTGGTCCTTTCTATAAAATCAGTATTTATAAGGCTGGGCCCAGACTGGTTTGTGTGTTGTTCAGGGAAGGGGTTTGGGAGAGAAGGGAGACATGGGCCAGTGCATGGTGAAATGGAAAAAGTTGAGAGAAGAATCCTTAGCCGAGTCCCTTAGCCTGAGATTATTTTTGACTCTTCATCATCTGTGTCGTTTTGGATTTGAAAATCTCAAAATAGTAGACGCTCAAACAAGGTAGTTTTTATTTCTTTAGAAACCCAGCGTTTGGCAGGTATGGTGGACCTGAAGTCATCGGGAACCCAGGCTCCTTCTAGCCCACTATTCCATTATTCTTTGGTTGTGGCCCTCATCCTCATGGTCCAAGATGGCTGCTGGAACTCCACCCATCACCATTTTGCAGGAAAGGAAGTCCCTTGCCTCCCAGAAGTACCACAGTGTACTTCTGTGCACATCTTACTGGTCAGAACTTTAGCCATGTGGAAGGGCTGCAGAGGAGACTGGGAAATGCAATCTTTTAGTTGGGTGCATTATGTCCAACAAAAAACTCTTACTAAAGATCCCTGTAATTAAAGCTTTAAAATATTCAGATAATTACTTACTAAAAGAAAAAGGAAAAATGGATATTGAGCGGTGGCTAACAGTCTCTGACATTCTTATCAAGGAATCAAAATTTCCAGAGACTAGGCTATCTCATAGCAGTTATTTAATACTTAGATTTTAGAATCAAAGAAACCTGGGTTTGAATCTTGGCTTGGTTTTGTGGGATTTTTGGTTTCCTATAGCGGGAAGGCCAGATTATTTGGACTCTCCTGCTGAAAACCAGAAGTAAAAAAAATCTGAAAAGCATCAAATATCCAATAAAATACAGTTAAGGATATACTCAGCCAAAAATTTAAGGGAAAGGCCCATGGGGCCCTGAAGCCACTTTTGCTCTGAGGGTATTTGCTGATGTGAACAAACTTGGATTTCCTATTTGTAGCCTTATTGGGACAAGCAGGCAGAAGTCAAGGTCAAAGCCTGTCCAAGGTGAAGAATCTAATAGGAGGTGGGATCCCACCAAACTACAAGCTCAGGTAAGTCTGACCCAGAACACTGCAGAGAAGATGTTTTAAATGCTGAGGGAGGGACTTTCCTGGTGGTGCAGTGGTTAAGAATTCTTTGCCTGCCAATGCAGGGGACATGGGTTCAAGCCCTGATCCGGGAAGATCCCACATGCTGCGGAGCAACTAAGCCTGTGCCAGCTACTGAGCCTGCGCTCTAGAGCCCGCGAGCCACAATTACTGAGCCCGCACGCCACAACTACTGAAGCCTGCGCGCCTAGAGCCCGTGCTCTGCGACGAGAGAAGCCACCGCAATGAGAAGCCCGCGCACCGCAATGAAGAGTAGCCCTCGCTTGCTGCAACCAGAGAAAGCCCGCACGCAGCAATGAAGACCCAACACAGCCAAAAATAAAATAAATCAAATAAGTTTTAAAAAAGATTTATTGAACTAAAGCTAGGTCTGAAGTAGCACAGAGACCAAAAAAAAAGAAAATAGGAAGGAAGGTTATGGAGGATACAGTGAGGAAGTCTAACACATTTAACTGGCGTTCTAGAATCAGAAGAGAGAATGGTGCAATGATAATATTTAAGGACACGATGATTGCAAATTCCA
This sequence comes from Eubalaena glacialis, assembly GCF_028564815.1. Lineage (NCBI taxonomy): Eukaryota > Metazoa > Chordata > Mammalia > Artiodactyla > Balaenidae > Eubalaena > Eubalaena glacialis. Next base: position 60,323,411 of record NC_083733.1, on the reverse strand, counting down.
GACTGGTAAAAAGACCGGTATGCCCAGTGAGTCATAGGCAGGATAAATAAAAAGAAATGAATACCTAGACACATGCAGTGAAAGTGTCCAGCTGTGATCTTCAGCAATTGATTTCTCTGAAGCTCAGTTTCTTAATCTGAAAAATGAGAATACTGACAGTTCCTCAGAAGACTGACATGTGAGCTGTTGCATCTAGAATGTTCAACAGTTGTGCTCACCAAAGACACCTCGTGGCCTCTTCATAGTGTGAAGCTGGGGGAGCCTAAGTTTGGGGGACAGATGGGAGCTGGGGGAAACATCACCTTGCCAAGCATCAGCAGCCTCATCTGAAAAATGGGGCTCATGATCCTTACCCTGGATTCAAGTGGAAAATGTGCCAGGCCCCTTGCCCAGAACCTGGCGTGTAGTACACGCAGCAAGATGACCTGCAGGGAGGCAAGGGGCCAAGGACGTCACTGAACACACTGCTTCCCCTAACATGGAAGTGATGGTTTCACCTACTTCTGGGATGGCTGTGAGGCTAAGGGGACCTGCTGCACTTTTAAGTGCTTGGCACCATGCCTGCCACACAAGAAATGAACAAACAGGAACTAACTTTGTGATTTGAGACCCTCCTGCCACCCCGGCTGTTGATATCTGTCAGTTTCCTTTCTGAACTCAACTTCTGCCAATTCCACCTCTAAGAGGCTGTTAGTCCCCACCCCCCAAACCTCACTCTGACTTGCAGCCAATTAAAAGCCTCAGGGGGAGCTACTTTTGACCAACAATCTGTTGGTCCAGCACAGGTGATTTTTGGAAGGGAGGTAGGACATGGGGATAGGAGCACAGCTGTGGGTGAGAATCTGGGCTCTGTTCATAACTGGTTCGTAATTCTCAGCCCTGGCCACCTCATTCGCAAAATGAGAACCGAAATTGTCCCTCAGCCCGTGAGTTCTCTCGAGTCCTCGCCAGCCTTGAGTTGGCTTGCAAGGCTGATGTTCACCTTCACTCTTTAACCCTGCATCCTGGCCTGGCACCCCTGTGGCCTACCAGGTCTCCATCGAAGTCACGAAATCAGCAGGTACAGAGCCCAACACGGGACTTCCTGTCTAGGTGCCCTTTAGGTTTGCTAAGGAGCTGTGAATGAACCAAACTTGTCCCAAAGTTTGCTGATCATGAGACTTCCTCAGGTGCTTGTTACAGAGTCCCAGCCTCTCCCTGAAGTTCTGATTCAGTAGGTGGGACCTGGGAGTCTGCATTTTATTTATTTATTTTGCCTCACTGCGCAGCTTCTGGGATCTTAGTTCCCTGACCAGGGGTTGAACCCGGGCCCCGGCAGTGAGAGTGCCGAGGCCTAACCACTGGACCACCAGGGAATTCCCCGTATTTTTAAATAAGCGCCCCAGTTGAGTCTGAAAATTAGGGCTGGGAAATAATTTCTTGGGCCATCACTAGAGTTTGCAGTTACACACACCATCTCCCACTCCTGTACCCACAGCCAAAAGGGAAAGGATGGTTTGGTGTAACTAGTTTACAGTGAGTCTAGATCTGTCTGACCCATTTCTACCATAAGTACACTCAAACTATCAAAACCCAGTGTTTCCCAAAGTATCTTCTGAGGTACCATAGTTCTGTGAGGTGCTTCCCAATAAAGGGGCTCCGTGGTGAAATACTTTGGGGAAACATTGCATTCTCTTTCTTGAAAATTCACATTGCGCAAATGAAGAAACTCATTTAATGTTTTCTCACCCCACTTTGGTCCCGCTTTTCATGCAACACCTATGTATGCTAGTTCTACAGGATATATTTTGCAGAAACACTGGTTTATTGGCCATTGGATCTGGCAGGATCTGGAGTTCCCAAGTATTGGCTTCCATCTCCTCTGTTCCCTGCTTACGAGCACGTCTTCTGTGGGTCCCACATGGCACATCCATGTGGGAGTTGGGTTTGGACTGATGCGGTAGCAAGGCTGCCATTCTGGAGAACGAACTGCCACAAAAAACATAAGCCACAGAGAATTCATTTGGTCAGGCGTATTGCTGGTCCAGATGCCATTTGCTGACTAAAATGGAGAACGGCATTTGGCCCCTGCAGACCTGCAGCCCAAGTGTTTCCCTCAGGGCAGCGGCCAAGCTCTTATTCCTTTGGCTCTCACACCACAGTGGTCTGTCTCTTCCATGCCTTTGAAGAGTGGCAGCTTGAGATAAAGAAAGAGGGTCTTCCAGTCAGAGCACAAGCAGAGCCAAAGGTGTTAAAAAAGGACAAGCCAGCACACCGCAAGCAGGCCTGGCCTGAGCTCCTCGGCTCCAGGTGCCCTCGTCACGTCTGCTGCTGGGTGCTTCTCCCTCAGAGTCCGCCAGGCAGGCTAGAGCCCCAGGTATTCAGCCAGGAACACGGCCAGGATGCGGCTCAGGTTGTGTACCGTGGGTGGGTGCAGGTTGGCCTCAGAGTCATCGGACGTGTGCCAGACAGAGGGGAAGGGTGTGGAGATGAGGTGGAGCACAGGGACCCCTGCAGGACAGAGAGGAGCCTCAGGCTTGTGCGTGGCCCCCAACTGACCCAGGAGCCCAGGCCCACGTCTGGGGAGCCTTACCTTGTCCCCCCCCAGCAGAAGATACTCTGTTGTGGCACTTGAAGAATTCGGAACAATGATTTTCAGCGTGTGAGGGTACGTGTTCGTTTTGAAAATACATCCTGTATGTTATTTTCATACCGCAAATTAGAAAAACTCAAAACTTAACGGATTACAGAAAGACAGGAGAAGGGAACGAGGTCTTTGACCTTCCTTGCCGGGTATACATTATTAAGCTCTTTTTCTCTTCTTTACTGATAGTTAACGTTTATGTTCTATTCCAGGCCTGAGTCTAAGGCCATAAACACACACAATTTTATCCTTACAATAATCCTGGAAGGTGTACTATAATACCCGTTTTACAGATGTGGACACTGAGGCACAGAGGCAGGCCGAGTGATGTGCCTAAGGTCTCGCCTCTAGTAAAGAGCACAGTCAGGATTTGAACCCAGGCCACGTGTCTCCAGAGTGTGTGCTCCTAACCCTGGCACTGCACTGGGTTCCTGTCCTCAGAGTGTTTCACTCTTTGTCCAGATTTGGTAAGTATCTGTCCCCCTGCTAGACAGGAGCCAGGTGGATTATGGCCCGTCACTGTATCCCTGACAGCTAGCTCAGTACCTGCCTTGGGAAGTATTCAGTGAATGAATCAATAAAGGCATTGTAAGAAACACATATTTGTTGAATGAGTAAATTATAGAATAAAAATTTAAAAAGCAGTTTTTAGCACTTACTGTATATGCCAAGCACCGTGTAAGAAGGCATTTTATATATCTAATCTCATCTAATCCTCCCAACTCTGAGATTAAGAATACATAACATAAATTTGGTGTAGCCACTATGGAAAACAGTATGAAGGTTCCTCAAAAAATTAAAAATAAAACTGCCATATGAAAAAAAAAAAAAAAGAATACATACATACGTATGTGTTTGTATGTATCTATCTCTTCCTTTTCCAGAAGAAATGGGGCCACAGAGAGGCTCAGTAATTTGCCTTAGGTCAACCAATGGTAAGTTGCAGATCCTAGAACCCAGACCTATCCAGTTCTAAAACCTATGCTTTGAACCCCTCTACCAGATGTCATCAACCCTGGCTGTGCATCAGAATCACCTGGGAGTTTTGTAAAAATAATGCAGAGGCCCCAGATTGTGGTTCAGTAGGCCTGAAATGTGACTGGGCATTTTTCGAAGCTCTGGTGATTATGCTGGGTGGCCAAGGGCTTGAGAGGTAAGAACTAGAAGAAACTGCAATCACTGAGGCACAACCAGTAATAGCTAACATTTCTTGAACACTCGCTAGTGCCAGGCACTGGTCCAAGGTCTTTACATTCAATCCCCTCAACAACTCTGAGATGGGGGGCTGTTATCATCCCCATCCTTACAGATGAGGAAATCAAGGCACAAAGAGGTAAAGCAGTTTGCCACCAGTCCCCTAATCTGGGAAGGGGCCAGGGCCAGGTCTCATCTGTGGCTCCCTGAGACGCCTGCCCACCACGCCTCCCCACAGCAAGTACCTCGGCGGAGGAAGGGGATGTGGTCGTCTTCCACAGAGCCAGGGGGCTCCCCGGGCTGGAAGTACATCACTTCCCAAGGATGAGACTGCAGGAGGTTCAGACGGTGCAGGCGCTTCTCTGGAGGCGGTGGGGATTAGAGAGCAAGGGTCAGCCCCTCAACGGTCAAAGGTTCCCCTTCTCACAAATCAGAGGAGGGCAGGGGGTCTGGGGGTGAAGCACTGGTCATCCCAACAAGGATGAATGTTAGTTACCCCTTACTGCAGGCCGACTATGTTCCCAGTCTCAATCCCTCTGAGTCTAAGGAGGTAGATAACCCTATTATTACCATCATGCCCATTTTACAGATAGGAAATTGAGGCTCAGAGAGAGGAAGCCACTTGCCCAAGCTCACACAGTTGGTAAGAAAGAGAGCCAGCATTTGAACCCAGGGCTATCTGACCCCGAGCCCCCGTTTGTAATCACTTCATTTGACTGCTGTGGGGTCTTTTTGTGTTTCTGCCCTAGTGCTTTAGAGAGAGACTAGAGAGGTAGAGGGAAGGCTGGATGACCCCTTAGTGGACAGGTACCTGGCCTCCCTCCAGCATCCCAGGTGGGTGCCTGCCTCCTTACCGATGCTCCTCAGCCGATGGAACCAGCGGGCCGTGCGAGGAAAGTGACTGTAGAAGGTCGGGTTGGGGGCTCCCAGGAGATCAAGAAGCATAAAGAGATCCTAGGGAGAGAGGCCAGGACTGGAGAGGCCAGGCGGGATGCTGCCAGCCTCGTGTCACCCGCTTCCCACCTCACCGGAACCCAGTGGGGCCTGGTCTTACAATAGCCTGGATCCTGGTGAAGCCGGGGCCATGGGGTGCAGACTCCATGAGCTGGGCCAGGTGCCGGGAGCCGTAAAGCGAGTCCTTGGGTCCCCACTCCTTCAGTGCCTCTTCACCGTCCAAGAAGAGCAGCTGCAAGGTCACTGGGGCTGCCTGTGAGGGCCAGTGGTCAGGGCCAGCTCAGTGCCAGCCCTCAGCCTCAATGCACACACATTTCCTACCTGCTTGCACAGCTGACTAGGGCAAACTAAGTCTTCGCACTCGAAGAGCACGGTGGCCAAGAGTACAGACTCGGAGCCAGACTGCCTGCGTTCAAATCCTGGCTGGGCTGCTCAGTAGCCAAGCAGTCGTGGGTAAGTTACTAAGTTCTCAAAGCACCGGCTTCCTTATGTAGAAATGGGGTTAATACCAGTTCTCATCATAGGGTAGGATTCGAACCCAGGTCCTAGGACAGTGCCTGGCACATAGTAACTAAATAAGGGGTTAGCTCTGATTGTAATTGTTATTCCTCAAGTTCATGTAGCAAAAGAGACAGACCCACAAATAAATAATTACACAAACGATGAAATGCAGTCGGGCAAATGCTTCCAAGAACAACAGCGCCCCGATCTGGCCTAGGGAACATGTCAGGTCTGTTGGAAAGGGATGTTTGCACTGAGGCTGAGTAGGAGCTGGCCTGGCAAAACGGAGCAGAGGGAAGCGTGTTCCCCGGTGAGGAAGCAACATGAATCAGGACTGGGGCCAAAGAGGTTTGAGTAGAGGCCCAAGGGGTCAGCAAGGGCCAGGGAGCTTGGGCTTTGTTACAGGGGCACTGGGGTTTGAGCCATGGAAGGGATCTGAGCAGGGGAGGAGCGTGAGGAGATCTGTGTTTCCGTTCATTCACTCCATACATTTTTAAAAAAATTTTTTCCCACAGGGTTGATGTTTTTATCTTTTTGTTGTTGTTGTTTTGGCATGTGGGCTCTTACTTCCCCGACCAGGGATCGAACCCATGCCCCTGCATTGGAAGCGCAGAGTCCTAACCACTGGACCACCAGGGAAGTCCCTCCATACATTTTTATTGACATCCTACTTTATGCCAGGCAATATTCTCAGCCCAGAGGATACAGCAGGAAATAAGCGCAGCCAAGGGCCTGCCTATCTGGAGCTTATTCTAGTTGGGGAGACATAAACAAATCAACATAAAGCACCATGAGGCATGGGAGAGTGACAGGGAGCTATTTTAGGGTGGCTGGGAAGGTCTCTTTGAGGAGGTGACATCAAAGAGGACATCTGAATGAAGGGTGGCAGCCAGCCAGGAATATATCTGAGAAAATCACATTCTAGGCAGAGCAAAGAGCAAGTGCAAATGCCTGGGGTGGGAGTGAATTGTGTGGCTTGAGGTACACGGAGGAGGTGGGAGGCTAGAGTGGAGTGAGCGAGGGGAGACCAGAGAGGTGAGAGGGCACACCTCATGGGCTAAGAGAAGGGCTCTGGCTTATTTGTGGAACAAGGTGAGAGCTGTGGGAGGATTTCAGGCAGAGAAGGGACAGGATCTGACATTCAGGAAATGGAAAGACCCTGTGGCTGTGTTGTGGAGTGGAGGAAGACAAGACCAAGCACGGGATGGTGTTGGTATGGACCAAGGTAGAGGCAGTCCCCACCCACCCTACCCCGGCTCCTCACCTGCTCCTTGGCTCTGGCCAGCTCCAGGTCCAGGGCCTGGGCCAGCTCCAGTAGGAGGGCGCAAGGCACAGCTGAATCCGTGGCCCCAATAAAGGGGGCTGACCCAGATGGGAAGAGCTTCGAGTCGTAATGGCAGGCAAGGGTGAGGTGACGGGCAGCCCTTGGGTCCAGCGTGGCCACCACGTTGCTGAAGTGCAGTGGCCCCAGGGGTGTCGAGGCTGTGAAGGGGTCCAGTTCTACATGCCAGCCTGCCGTCAGGGTCCGCAGTGTGGCCTCCAGGAACTAGTGGCAAGAGAGAGGTGGGAGAGTGGGTGGGGACTGGGGAGAAGGTCGGAAGAAGGGCCATGTGACCTGAACCAGGCCGAGCAGTCGGGTTGACTCATAAATCTCACTTTGGTTTAATCGTTCCCTTGATACACTTCTGCTGAGTACCTACTAAGTGCCAGGCGTGGAGTGACCCTGTCTCTTGATGCCAAGACTAATCACAGCTCACCCTTCCATAGCACTCACTCTGTGCCAAGCCCTTGTTCTAGGAACCCTGTGGAGTGGGGACTGTCATTGGTTCCATTTTGCAGATGAGGAAACTGAGGCACAGAGAAGTTAAGAAACTAGTTCAAGGTTACACTCCAAGTGGCCGATGTGGATTTGAACTCAGGCAGTGTTCAAATGACTCTCAATACTTTCTGGGAGGCATGTAGTGATGTTACCGCACCGGCTCTGGAGCCAACCCATTTGGGTTGAAACCCTAGGTATATCATTCATTAGCTGTGGGATTTGGGCAAAATGCCTAACTATTCTGCACCTCGGTTTCCCCATCTACACAATGAAGATCAGATTGGTGCCCACCTTATCCGGCTGATGCTGATGCTTAGCGTATAGTAAGATTTTGGTGGGGGCAGTAAAGAGGGCAGTGGTCTGGTGGTTAGCAGGATAGGACTCTAGAGTCATATTACGCCCAGCCAGAGCCCTAGCTCTGCCACTTGGGCAGAATACCTATTTCCTTGGTGGGCTGCGGGGTCAGGGGTTGGAGGTGGGGCCCCTTACCTTTCTGACCTGGAGATTGCCGGGGCTGCCGGGGGTCCGCACAACCAGCAGGGGGCGCAGATAATTGTTCCAGAGACGGTGAGGGTCCAGTTGCCCCACCACCCTCCGCACCCCGGCTTCGGGGAGACTTCCGATCGATGGGCCCTTGGGAAGGGGGTGGGGAAGAGAAGAGCAGAGCGTGAAAGCAACCCTCATTCCAACTCTACCCTGGGGGCTGTCGTCCCCTAAGAAGCCCCAGTTCCTCTTCTTAATCGCAGCCTCCAGCATCGGAGTTTTCTAGGATAAATCCTACACTCGGGAAAGTCCCCCCAAGCCCATCCGGCCCAGCCCACCCCAATCTTGATGGGGGAAATCGAGGCCCAGCGAGAGTAAGGGACTCTTCCAAATAAATGACTTTAGGAATAGAACCCAGAACTCCCAGTCTTACTCCTCCAGACCCTTCCTCTTACGGGGTAACCGCTATTACAGAACAAGCCCGAAGCCTCATTCCGTTGGAAAGAGGCATGCGCTCTAAAGACGGAGACGGCGGCACCTGCGGCTAGGGCAATACGATAAAGATAAAGCCACGTCAACCTGAAACCTTGGAGAAGGCGAGGCGGGGAATAAGGGCTCCCGCAGTGCCCGCGTCCCCTCCCGGCCTCACCCGCAGCTCCCGGCCTAGCGGCAGCTCCTCAGTCTGCTGGTACCAGCCGCTCCAAATGGTGTATAACACCGAGGCCACCGCCAGCGCCAGCAGCAGCAGAGGCAACAGCTGCGCCCGAGGTAGCAGGCGGCGCTTGGGCGGTGAGGGTGGCTCCAAAAGGCCGCGTTCCCCGAGCCGTAGCCGGGGCCGCCCGCGGCCCCCGGAACGCATGGCAGCTTTGCCCTGAAACCGGTCTGGGACAGCGGATAGAGTTTAGGCCCAGCCAAGTCCCGCCCCGTGGAATCACCGGACCAATGAGCAACAAGAGCGGCTGCACCATCCCACCCTTCCGCGGGCAGTAAAGCCAATGGGACTTTCTTTCTGAGGACACGCCTCCCTGTCTCCCCGGAGCTTTGGGGGTTGGTTCCCCTGAGGGTTGCACAGCCCAAAAGGGAGCGCGAAAGAGGTAGGCACCGCCTCAGCGGAGAAGGGGAAGCCAATGAGAAGCGTTTGATCATGGAAAACAGTCGACCTGCCGGGCGCAGGTCCACGCCCCTCCCGGATGTAGGCAAAGGATTGGTTACCCCTAGTCAAAAGATCAATAGACACGTAAATGAACGGTCCCCGAAGGAAAAGGGGCGGTGTCCATCCCGGAAGCGAGGAGCGGATTGGCTTCGCGGAGGCCGCTCCCCCAAAGGCAGGGCAGGCGGGCATGTGGAAATAGCTTGTCTTTTCCTTCCTTCAACCTGTGCGGTTCTACAACAAAATGGCTTGAATCAACTGGACTGAATGTCAATATTATGACATAGTATGAGTGTGTTTCGTGTTTGGTAATTGCAATCATTGTTGCTTTTGTTGTGGTCATCCATTTACAATGCTTGGTGTCAGTTTATCTCTTGTAAAAATAAAATACAGTGTGTGTGTGTGAGTTGTGGGGAAAAAAAAAAGGAAACTTTAAAAAAAAAGACAAAAACAAACAAACAAACAAACAAAAAATGGTTTGAATCAGTCCCGCTTTCTTTCCCTCTCCATTGTCGTGAACATCCGCCCCATACTGTCCTGAATGGCCTGGAATCACCACGTGAAGCTTTTATCCCACAGCCGCGAAGGGCGGGCAGAAATCGCTATGGCAACCGGCCACGCCCCCATCCGCTGGTTGGGTTTGCGCAGGCGCCCACGGAAATGGGCCTCAGGAAGTGGAAGTCCCGCCTCTGTGTCGGTCTCTCTGAGGAAGGCACAAGCAACGCGGAGGAGACGGTAGTGACTTGAGAGTGCGGCCACCACCATCGCCAACATGTGAGGCCGGGCTAGGCTTAGGTGGCGGGAGTGGGGTTGAGGGTGTAAATTTGGCCACTTACCGGTGGAAGGGGATGGGTAGAGCGGGGGGCAGAGGCAAACATTTTAGGGGTAAAGTGGCGTAATTTTCTACTGATGCGTTTGAGAACGGACGTGGGGCCTTTGACGGATTCTGACTTTGGGAGGAGGGACAGCTTTATCTGATAACAGGCTGGGCTTTCCCAAATAATGAATCTTACTGAAATGAATTTTAAGGGGAAGCGCTTTTACGAATAAAGAACCTGGAAGAGGGGAGTATGGACTTGTAGGAAAAACGATCTTAGATAAGGGGCTTATACGGATAATTTGAGCTGGAGACGGTTGGCTTTCCAACTTCATTCTCGATTTTTACGGATAACGAGTTACGGGAATGGTTTTCCTTACGTATTCATTCAACAATTATTTATTGAGTGCTCCTATATCAGGCTGCTTTAGACACATAGGTTCTATCAGTGAATTACCCCACTCCCCCAAGGAAGAAAATCCCCTTCTGCATCTTATGGGATGGGAAGAGGCAGGCAATAAACGTACTGGTAATAAACAGGTAAAGGCAGGCAGTAAACGTACTGGTAATAAACAGGTAAAGTATGTGGTGTGTTAGGTGACCGGGACTATAAATAAAGAAACAGTAGAGCAGGGTGAAACAATGTGGAACGCCACTTTTGAGAGACAGGACACATAAAGGAGGCAACACTTGAGCAAAAACCTGAAGAAAGTGAGAGAGCGAATCACAGAGATATCTGGGGAGGTATCCAGGCAGAGGGAAAAGCAAATGCAGGGACCCAAGAAGAAAGTTTGCCTAATATCTGTTTTTTAATATAAATTTATTTATTTTTATTTATTTATTTTTGGCTGCGTTGGGTCTTCGTTGCTGCGCGGAGGCTTTTCTCTAGTTATGGTGAGCGAGGGCTACTCTTCGTTGTGGTGCGCGGGCTTCTCACTGCGGTGGCTTCTCTTGTTGCGGAGCACGGGCTCCAGGCGCGCGGGCTCAGTAGTTGTGGCGCACGGGCTTAGTTCCGCTGCATGTGGGATCTTCCCAGACCAGGGCTCGAACCCGTGACCCCTGCATTGGCAGGCAATTCTTAACCACTGCGCCACCAGGGAAGCCCATGAGAGGGTTTTGAAGAGTGAGATGATATATGGCTTGAGTCTTGGCACCATCCCTGAGACTGCTCTGTGGAGAGCAAACTGTTGGGGAGCGTGGGTGGAGGCAGGGAGACCAGTAAGAGAGAGATGATGGAGGTTTAAGCCATGGTAAGAAATGGACAGATTCCGATATATTTTAGCGGCAGATGACAGGATTTGCTGACAGATTGAATGTAGGATGTGAGAGAAGGAAAGAAGAGTCAAGTTGACAAGAGTTTTTGCTCAAAGAACTAGAAGGATGGCGTTGCCATTGATGGAGATGAGGAAGGCTGTGGATAGTATAGTATAAGTTGGGGGTATTGGGGGATCTGGAGTTCAGCCTAGGACGTGAAGGGTGGAAATGTCTATTAGGCATCCAAGTGGTGATGGCAAGAGAGGACTGAGCAGGAGGGTGGGTGTGTGAGGGAGACACCGAGCCAGAGGCCATGACCACCCAGGCTCCGGCTCTGGGCCCTCTCACCTGTGGGTTCCATACTTGCCCATTTAGGAGCCTCCTCAACAAGCCCAAGAGTGAGATGACCCCGGAGGAGCTGCAGAAGCGGGAGGAGGAAGAGTTTAACACAGGGCCACTCTCCGTGCTCACCCAGTCGGTCAAGAACAACACCCAAGTGCTCATCAACTGCCGCAACAACAAGAAGCTCCTGGGCCGTGTGAAGGCCTTCGACAGGTAAACGCCTGGGTCTGGGGAGGTGTTCTTTCCAGGCCTGGAGAAGCAGTCCCAGCTCCAGTCCGAAGCCCAGGGCAGACGCATCTCAGGACCTCAAGATGTGGTGGTCCATCGTTGTCCCTCCAGCTGTGAAGCACAGTGGTTATGGTCATGTACTTGGGAGCCAGTCTTCCTGGATTCATGTCCCAGCTCTGCCTCTTAACAGCCATGTGACCTTTGGCAAGTGACTTTATCTCATCCGTGCAGTGGCAGTAATCATGGTGGTTGCAAAGATTCAATCACTTAATATATGTGAAGCGTAGTAAGTCATTAGAAGTCGAGCATCTGGCACACAGAGCTCTTAATCAGTCTTTTTGCAGTTATTGCATAATGAGAGCGTCCACCTGGGTCAGGTACTGTTTTAGGCTCCAGAGATACAGCAATGATGGAAACAAACTTGGTTCCTATACTCAGGGAGCTTATGCTGTAGGCAGGGAAGCCGACAGCAAACACATAAATAATGTCATAAAGACAAGTGATGATAAATTCTATGCAGAAAAGTAAAGCCAGGTAAGAGTTTGAAGTACCGGGAAGGAGGTGCTGTCTTAGGTAGATAATATGGGAGGCCTCAAAGGAAGAGGCAACGGTGGACAGATATGAATAAAATGAAGGTGCAAGCTAGGTTCTGAGTGTTTCAGCCATAGGGAGCAGCAAATGATTTTTCCTCTCTGGGCCTCAGTGTCCTTATCTGTGAAATATGCATCATAATAATACCCCTCAGAACAGTTGTGAGGCTTAAATGATATTATGTATGAAGAGCACTTGGCTCAGTACCTAACACATAATAAATCCTCAGTAAACATATGACCTGCAGCCTTTAGTTAGCATTTGGGGAGTGCTTTCCTCACAGTGGTGTGATGAAACTTACTTCTGGAATGCTTTTGCCACTAGCTTTTATGTGACCATGAACAAGTCTTTCACTCAGCCTTAGTTTCCTCTTGAGTAAAATGAGAATGAGAACAGCAGGAAGTGCCAGGTACAGGAGGCAGATAGGTCTGGATTCGAACACAGGCTCTGACACTTCCAGACTCTGTGACCTTGGGTGAGTCACTTCATCCCACTGTGCTCAGTTTCCTGCTCTAGAAGCTGGAGAGAACTAGTAAACCAGTGTTTACCTCCTGGGGGTGAGATGCAGGGAGGATTGATGGGTTAATGCTTAGAAAGTGCTGAAAGGGGCCTGGTGAGTGCCTATATGGTAAGTGCTCAGTAGGTGGTGGATAGATATATATAAATAATTTTTTTCAGTTGACTCTTTCCTTTTCCCCTAGCTTCCTCCTCTGCCCCCATATCATCCTCTCATCCCTCTCCCCACCCAGCCTACCACCCTAGTATGTGTCCTGCCATGTTTGATTCACCCAGAGACTCCTTTGTGGTGGTACTTAACAGCTTTATTGAGGCATAATTGATTTGTCATAATATCGTAAAATTGTTTTTAAGATAGAATCTTCCGTGTGCTCTGTTGCATCTTGTTTTTTCACACAAACCAGTGGTCTGAGGACATCACTGCAAGTTAGCTAAGGCATTCTTAACCACTTTATTTGCTTAATTATGTTTCTTTCTTGAGTGAGCGATGGATGCAAAATTTGAAAAATACAAAAGGCACCCAATGAAGAGCAAGTCTTCCCTCTCCGTGCCCCAGTTGCCCTCCCCAGGGACCCCATCGTGGCTAATTTCTCAGGTCTCCTCCAGGAGGATTACTTGCACAGAACATCATACATGTAGATACAGGAGGGTACTTTTTATCTATTTTTAAGTCACTACTAATGGCATGTCACGCCGTTTTAGACCTTGGTTTTTTCACTTAACAATATACCTTGGAAATGTTCCCATATTGGTATGCTACTTCCTTTTTTTAACTTATTTTCTCTGAATTGGTAATATATTCACATGATTTCCAAAACAGTAATAACAGTCCAATGAAAAGTTTCCATCTGGTTTGTCTCCAGTCTACCTAGGTCACCCCACTGCCACCAGTCTTTAGGTGTATTTCAAGGATTTATTTTTAGTATTGCACAACCAGGTGGTGGAATGTATTTTTTTCCTACAGAAGATTGCTTTCCATGCGTCCTGTTCCCTCCCTTGCCTTTTTCACTCGACAGTATCTCCTGGAGGTTACTGCATAGCAAGGTACAGAGCTTCCTCATGTGCTCCTCACGAGCTTCCTCGTCTTTCTTTTTTTATATAAATTTATTTATTTTATTTATTTATTATTTTTGGCTGCGTTGGGTCTTCGTTGCTACTCTACGTTGCACTGCATGGGCTTCTCACTGCAGTGCCTTCTCTTGTTGCAGAGCATGGGCTCTAGGCACATGGGCTTCAGTAGTTGTGGCACGCAGGCTCAGTAGTTGTGACTCGTGGGCTCTAGAGCACAGGCTCAGTAGTCGTGGTGCACGGGCTTAGTTGCTCCACGGCATGTGGGATCTTCCCGGACCAGGGCTCGAACCCGTGTCCCCTGCATTGGCAGGCGGATTCTTAACCACTGCGCCACCAGGGAAGCCCCCTCGTCTTTCTTATGCTTGGTAATATTTCCCTGTATCCTCCTGTCCCTTTACCTTGCTTTAATTTTTCTTCATAGCACTTGCTACCACCTGACAGTATATTACAGGTGTCTTTGTTTACTTGTTTAGTGTTCTTCTCCCCTCACTAGACTGCAGACCCCTGAGGGCAGGGATATTATCCCTTTTATTCATTGCTGTATTCATTACAAGCGTTTGTTGACTGAGCTAATCCATTCTGTCGTCACACGTCACACGTGCCCCCCCAGCACCCTGAGGACAGGGGCAAAAAGCAGGACTGGAGTGGAGGCGTCACGTACCGGCCTCAGGCCCCAGGGACCTCGGGTTCTCCAGAGAGAAGCTGTACCTTGCTTATGCCACCAGAAGTACTCGGAGTTAAAAAGCACAAGCAGCACCATTTCATTTGCCTTTATCCTGTGCCAGGCCCTGTTCTAAGTACTTAACAAGAATACTGTATTGATTCGTTTAATCTTCACAACAGCCCTAGGAGGTAGGCACCATGAATGTCTCCATTATAGAGAGGAGGAAACTGAGGCACAGAGGGGTGAAGTCCTTTGCCCAAGCTTCAAGCTGAGGACTTGCAGAGGTGGCCTTGGAGCCCCGGCCATCCTGGTCCCGGGCCTGCGCCTTCCCCCACGCCACGCTGATGGAAGAAGAGGCAGTGCTGCACAGAGGGGGGGGTCAGGAGGCGCCCTCTCATTCCTGATGCCTCCCTCTGCCCACCAGGCACTGCAACATGGTGCTGGAGAACGTGAAGGAGATGTGGACCGAAGTCCCCAAGAGCGGCAAGGGCAAGAAGAAGTCCAAGCCAGTCAACAAGGACCGCTACATCTCAAAAATGTTCCTGCGCGGGGACTCGGTCATTGTGGTCCTGCGGAACCCGCTCATTGCCGGCAAGTAGGGGCCTCCTCCCCGCCGTCAGAACTTGCCCCCTCGTTTTGCGAAGACCTGCCCTTTGTGCTGGGAACAATAAAGTCGTGTGTTTTTTCTAGTGGCCTCTGTCTGTTCACAGGGCCTAGAGAGTGGGGCAGAGCCAGGAGGGGGGCAGCCGGGCTTGGGGCCAAGCACGGGGATTGGGACCTCTCTGAGCAGGTGAAGAAGCCTGGTCTCGGCCCCTTCCAGGCCTGACTTTCTCCTTCTGTGGAGTGAATTGGTTGGGCAGAGGGAGCTTTTGCTGCCTTTTGTGTTTTAATTTGTTCTAGCGTCTCGTCACTTTCTCTTTCTCTTCCTTTGCCCCACCTCTCAGTAAGTCGGTCTCACTCAAAATTTCTTTCAGTCTTTATTTTTTTTTCCATTTGTTCAGTCAGACAATCCCCCAAGTGCCTCCTCTGTGCCCAGCCCTGTGTTGGCAATGCTGGGGACACAGCAGTGCCCAGAAGAGCCCCCAGCCTGCCCTCACTGACAGGAGAAGGAGCTGCAGTTACAGCAGTTAGTACTCAATACCAACAGCATTTGTAGCTGACACCTGACCTGTGAGGTTGCCAGGCCCTACGCTCCGTGCTGTTCAGACTTCCTAACAACTGTGAGCAGGCACTGTGATTTATTACTTCCAATTCCGGAGGCGGGGGCTGGGGCACAAAGAGGTCTGGCGCCTCCCCAGGGGTATCCAGCCAGGAAGTGGTGATGCGGTGATTCAAACCCACCCTGCTCCTGAGCCTGTGGCTTAACCCCTGAACTCTGCTGCCCTCAAATCACAGCTTAATTACCCTTGAGAGAAATTCTCTGACAAATGTAGGGAGATAGAGGTGGGAAAGGGGGACCTTACTGATTGTGGGTGGATTAAGGAAAATCCCTGTCTTGCTCTGACGCACACACGTCATGCTCGCCCGCCCCCCAGCTCTCTCTGTGTTCTGTCTCTGCATCTCTATCTGTGTTCTCCAGATAGGGCCAAGTGCCAGGCTGGTGCAGTTCGCAAGTCTGAGGTCAGGGTCGAATGAGTTGTCTGACACACTGAGCTGTGGAAGGCGCAGCCATGATCCCATTAGTGACAGAGCTGCGGACCCTGCAGCAGGAGAAGGCCTGACACATGCAGGGCAATGGCTGTGAGGTTATAAAGGCTCATGTTTACTGAGTGGTTCACATCTAATTTGAACGACCATCTTGGGGGTAGATGCTAGAGGCACCCCATTTTACAGATGAGACAGGCGAGGCCCAGAGAAGGTAAGCGACTTGCCCAGGATCGCTCAGGAAACAATGGAGCCAAGTTCAAACCCAGGGAGCCAAGCCCTCATGACTGCCTGGGAGCAGGATGGAGCCATAACAGTGTGGGGAACGATGCTGCCACAGGAAACTTACCCCCAGGATTTGGTTCTTGTGCAGGAGCTGGGACAGCACAAGCCCTGGGGTCACAGTTTGAATCCCTGCCCCACATCCCTCCTGTTCTCCCCGGGAAATAGGAGTTCCTTTCCCTGCCTTGCAGGCTGGCAGCAAAGATTCTAGCCTAGGACACCCCTGCCTGGCATCAATCTGAATTTCCTCATCTCTTTAGCCAACCCACTGCCCAAATGGTTTCTAATCCCCTCTTCCGTTACGGTGAGTGAAAGTGAAAACAGAGGTTGCAGGAAAAGCACTAGGCAAACTGGCCAAGTGTGCTGCATGCACCAGGCAGTATCCTAATAGTAACTCATTGGAATCTCAGGCAACCCTAGGATGTTGGTACCATCATTATTCCCATTTTCAAGAAGTGAATCTGAGGCACAGAGAGGTTAGGAATTTTCCCCAAGTCACACAGCTAATCAGTAGCCAAAAACTAAGGTTTGAACTAGGCTGGTTCCTGCAGCTTTATTATTCCTACACTACCTTTCTAGAGAAGCAGCTCTCAGAAAATGTTTGGCACACACACAATTTTTAATCGTACACATTATAAATAGTTTAAATAACAGGAGATCACATGAACGTTCCCAGCTGGGAACGTTCTCTTAGGCGTGGAGGACGGTGGCAGCATGGTGTCCATGATCTCTTGGCAACACGTGGCTGAAGTTGAGCAGTACTGCTCTCCAGAGGGTGCAAGGCCACCACCGGCATCCGGCCACACAGCCCGCCTCTGTCATTTCCCTTATGGCCTGGCCAAGAAGATTTTCCCGCCCCCCATCCCCACAAAAAAAAAAACTGTTTCTCATGCTTTATTTACAAGGGCCCAGCCCTAGGGCCCCCACCTTCCCAGAACCCACAAGAGGGGCCCAGCAGGACCACATGCTTGAAAGGACTCTGAGTTCAGCGACTATGGGCCATATCTGTCCAGGGAGCTGGGGACCCCAAGGAAAAGAATCGACAACACCCAGGTACTAACTGAATCTAAGTGTGTGTCTATGTGGGGGAGGGATTTAGGAGTGAGGGTCTTGCATGTGTACAGGTGGTCGAGCCACAGTGAGACTGCTGGCTTTCCTCCTAATTCTCCTAGTTCCCAGGAGCCACCAAGAAGGGTATGCATGTGTGTCCACACTCTCCAGCTAGCAGTGGTCTTGGCCTCCCTGGATGTAGCTTTCAGCTCTGACACCTGCCCTGAATTGCCCATGTTGATATCTACACACAGAATCCTCCTCTCTCACCCCAGTGCCACTCACATTTCTATCTCTAACTCTGACCTCTCCTGTGAGCTCCAGACCCTTATTCCCAGCTTAACATGTCCAAAGAGCACTCTTGGTTCTCCCCACCCTGAACCCCATCTCCCTCTTTCCTCTCTCCAGCCCAAAACGAGAAGTCTTCCCTGGCTTCTCTCCTTCCTCGGCAAATCCTCTCAGTTCTACTTTTAAAATAGCTCTAGAATCTAACTTTCACACCCTATGTGGCCACCACCCTGGTCCAGCCAACATCACCTCCCACCTGCATCAGCCTCCTCCCTGGGCTCCCAGCTGCCACCCTTGCCCCTAATAATCTGTTGCCCCAGAGGGCAGACAGAGAGATCTGTTTAAAAAACTTAGCCCACTCCATTAGGAGCCGCTCCAAAGAATCTTCAGTGCACCTGAAATAAAATTCCCACTCTTCTGCCCCCGCCCACTTCTCTCTCCATCTGACTCTCTCTGGCTCTGACTCGTCCCACTCCAGACACGCAGGCCTCCTCTCTGTTCCTCAGACACCGCCAAGCTCCTTCCCGCCCCAGGGCCTTCACAGATGCTCTTCCTTCTGCCTAGAATCTCGCCTCCAATTCTTTCCAAAGGTGTCTCCTTCACCTCTTTCAGGCATGGCTTAAATGTCACTTCCTCAGAGATGCCCCAGACCACACTAGGCCCCCTTCTAACTTTTCTTTATAAGCCGTTCCACAGCGTATATGTAACTTGGTTTATCCTCACGGTCTGTTTCCCCCACTCAGTTGTGATCTCTAGGAGAACAGGGACCTTGTCTTCTGTTTCCTTCCCCTCCGCCCCCCGCCCCCGGCGCCGCCCCATTTCCCCAGCGCTCTCCACACCAGGCCTGGTACACAGCAAGCGCTCAATAAATACGTGCTAACTGAATGGACCCAAGAATCCCGCTGCCTAGCAGTAACTTTCTGAGACATGGCTGGCCTCACCCCCAGGACCTGGGAGTGTCCTCGAGCACAGAGCGCGGCCGGCGGCGACCTGGCCGGGGCCGGAACCCGCGGGCAGGGTCCGGAAGGCGCGCTCGGGGGGTTGGCACGGCTCCTCGCCGAGTCTGTGGCGCAGGCGGCAGCGGTGCCAGCCCCGCCGGATCTCCGACTGCACCTGCAACGGGACAGCGCTCAGAGGCGGCGCGGGGCGCGCCATTCCCTGCGCGGCCGGCAGAGGGCGCGGGCGGCGGTCCGGGGCTCTCCCTACCTCCTTGTTGATGAAGCAGTAGAGGACGCTGACCAGAAAGCCCTGCCAGAGGAGGTGCGGGGTTAAATTGGGGGCAGGGGCAGGGTTATAAACACCCCTTAATGAGCTCTGACCCCTTCCAGGCCCCAAACCACCTCGCCTGCCGCCACCCTGGTCCTACACTATTGCAGTCACCTTCTCCCTGGCTCCCAAATCCCCCCTTGCCCTCGCCAGTTTGCTGAGCAATCAGGGCTGGAGGTTAAGAACAGGTGACCCCGGAGGTAGCCTGCTTGGATGTGATCACCGCTTCCCCACTTTCTTCTCCACTTGGGTAAGCTGCTTAACCCCTCTGTGACTCAGTTTCTTCATCTGGAAAATGGAGTAATACAGTGGTGGTCGTGAGAATTGAGGTATTATTAATATGCAAGAAGCTCTAGTGCATGGCACATAGGTAAACCTTTTTCTGAATTTTATCATAACTTACTACATGATTTTATTTATTTATTTATTTATTTGGCCACACTGTGCGGCTTGCGGGATCTTAGTTCCCCAACCAGGGATTGAACCCAGGCCCTCGTCAGTGAAGGCACGGAGTCCTAACCACTGGACCGCCAGGGAATTCCCTATTTATAAACTTTAATAAAGAATTAGTTTTATATTTATATAAACTTATACATATTTTACATATAAATTTAAATAAATATAAAGTATATTTATAATTAAGAAAGTAATTGATATATTAATGCAAGACAATTATCTTATGTGTAATTATTAAGATATTTCTTATCACTTTCCACGATCCTTTTAATATCTAACTCTGATCACGTCCCTCTGCTCTCCTGGCTCCCACCTCACTCAGAGGAAAAGCCAAAGTCCTCGTTTGGCTCAAGGATCTGCCCAGGTATCTCACCTCTGTCCTATCCTCCCCTTGCTCTCGCTGGCTTCCCCTGCTGAGGCATGCTGACCTTCTTCCATCATGACGGGTACTCTCTCCCACCTCAGGGATCCTGCACTTCGCATTTCTCTTTCTGGAACATTTTCCCCAAATATCTTCCTGGCTTGTTCCCTCATCTTTGGGTCTCTGCTCCAGTGTCTTTTCAGCGAGGCCTTCCCTGACCCCCTGTCTATAACCCCATCCTTCTTTGTTGGCTCCTCATCTCTGTTTTCTGGCTTTCTTTCCCCCCTCCTTTAGGCACGTCTCACCATCTGACATTCTGTATATTTTACTTATATAGCATCTTTAGCATCTGTCTCTCCCACTAGAGGGCAGGCACCATTTGGTTCTTGGCTGTATCCCCATAGTAAGCCTGGAAGAGTGCTTGGTACATAGTAAGTGTTCAATAAAGTTTTGCTGAATGTAATGATTGAACAGCCTTATGAAGTGAGACAAGTATTGTCCCCACTTTAGAGATGAGAAAACTGAGGCCCAGCAAGGTAAAAAGCAGGGTGGAGGCTAGGGTAGGGCAAGCACGGGCAGGGTGGGCCTTCAACTTCAGGGAGCACTTCCTTAAAATTTGCGTTTTAGGTTCTTCAGATGCCTCACCCTTGCCCTGGCCCTGAGGTGAAGGCCACAGAGCTGGGAGTGACAACCCAAATTTGGCCCCAGCCCTGGCTGGCCTCACAGCCCTCTATCTTAACCAGGAGGCAGTACTGCTGGGGCTGCCTGGTCTCCTGTCTCCTCTCTGCTGCTTCCCCAGCCCGGGGACGGCGCTAGCTCAGTATTTTGTGTAGAATGAATGAACAAAATCCCATCTTCACACCCCATTCTGTGGCTGCGCCAGAGAATGATTGTAACCCTCGTGCCCCTCTGAGTAGGAGGACCCCAAGTCAAAGGGTGTAGCTCCTGCACCCTGCTTAGGCACCTGGAAAGAACTGAGGAAGATCTCAAAGCTGAGCTTGGCCAAGCGCAGGGCACCCCGGGCCTGTTCCTCAGTCACGGGAGCAAACACCACCTCGTGGACGCCCAGCAGGGGCACCAGCGTCAGCGTGGAGCGAGCCAGCCTGGGGGTAGAGGGTGGCAGTGGTCCCGCGGCCCCGGGTCCCCCATCTTGCACCCAGCCACCTTCCCCTCCGTCCCCACCGCCCTCCTTCACCTCAGTCGGTAGTCCGGGCAGCGCATCTGTTGCGTCCTCAGCTTTGACGCGAGGATGCCAAGGATGCGGATAAAGATGAGAAAATTAATCTGCGGAGGGAGAGAGAGAGAGAGACTGAGCCAGTTCTCCCCTCTCAGCCCTACCCCGCACCGCCCCGGCTTCCCAGGATAGGAAATCCCTGAGACCAGCCTGAAAGAGGTGGGGCCGGCCGTACCAAGATGGTTAGCAGGATAGGGGTCCTTATGATCCACCAAATGCCCTTGATATCGTTCCGCTCCCAGCACCTGGAGGAGGGGGAGTAGAGCTAAGGGACAGAAAACCTTAGGCTCGCCGAATTAAGCACTTTAACTCCCAGGCCCCGCCCACCCACCTTCCTTAACGCCACACCCACATTTCCTTAAAGCCCCGCCCGCTACTATTTAGGCCCAGCCCTCATCCCTCCCCTTCCCGTAGTCCTGGAACCCAACTTTCTAAGCGACCTGTTCCTTTAGACCCCACCCAGGTCCCTAGGTGCAATTAGAACCTCCCCACGTTTCCATCACACCCCTCCCACGTCCCTCAAAGCTCCGCCCACCTCCCAAGCCCCGCCCCAGACCCGCGACTCACTGCGTGTTCTCGTACAGGTACCTGACGATCACCCAAGGAATGACGAAAAGCGCGGGGGCCCCTGTGCAGACCCAACCCCCGCCCCCCACCCCGCCGCAGCTGTCAGAGAGCGCACGGGCCCCGCCAGGCCCAAGACCCGAGGAATTCCCCCGCCGGGAAGGGGAGGCAGAAGCCTAGAGAGGAGAGGAGATCCCCTGAGGTAGACCAGCAGGGTAGCTGGGGGGAGGGGAGGCGCGCTGGGCTGGGCAGGGGACAGGGTCGGGGCTCACCCCAGCCGAGGAGCATGTAGCAGCGGAAGTGGCCCTCCTCGGAGCCTCCCACAAGCACCAGGAGGCTGTGCAGGTAGATGCCCTCCACCAGCAGCCACGTGTAGTTGGCACCCACGCAGTACTGGGTCAAGATCTGGGCCGTGCGACAGGCAGCTAGGGCCTAGGGGGTGGCCAGACAAGAGGAGGGGGCAGTCAGGGTCCCCTCCACCCCCGTCTCTTGTCGTCTCTTGACATCAAATATTCTCCTCTCATTCTATATCACCAAAGGATGATATAGAGTTGGTTTCTCTCGCCCTATTCTCTTTCCCTATATGAACTCTCCCACTCTAACCTCTTTAACAATTGGTATCTTACATCTTGCTATCAGAGTTCCCCCCAGATCCCCCCAAATATGGCCTCTCCCACCCCATCTCCTTCTAAGAATTCCACTCAACTATGTCCCACCAGCACATGGACTCTCCCACCCCTTAGCTTTTTAACGATTGGTATGGCCCAACTTAATAGGTTTTCTCCCCGCTGTCCCTAGACTTTAGTCTCTCCCACCTTGTCTCCCAGGAACAAATTGGTATCCACCAAATCCCCCCACTAGTTAGTTTCTCCCATCCTGCCACCGTCTCACCTCTAGCAGGGGATTCTCTCATTGGTGCGAAAGTCCAAGGATGGGTGAGACACTGAGAGAACGGGAATGGAAAATTCCAATAGAGGAGGTGATGAGGTGGGAGAGTTCAAGGATGGGGGAGGCCGAGTTGGGAGGGTCCCTCTCCAATTGTGTTGGAAGGGTCAAGAGAGATTAACTGTCGATAGGGTAGGAGGTAGTAAATGGAATGGGAACCCTCTGGCCTCACCAGAGGAGACAGAATCCCAATTTGAGAAAGAGGGAGATGGTGCTCACCTGGTCCCACAGGATAGGAGCCTGATCCCCAGGGTGGGGGCCAGGCGGAGGAAGCAGACGGTCTCGGGTGAGGATGGCTGCTGCCCGCAGCATGAAAGACGTGAACAGGTTGATGTGGATGTAGTTGCGAGTGCAGCGCAGCCGCCTGGGGGATTTGGAAGGCAGTGTGGGGACCTGTCCTTGGCCACACAGAGTCCCTTAAACTACCCCACAGCCTTTCCCACAGAACCACCATTGAATGCTTGTTGCCGGTGGAGACTGACTACCCCATATTACTGGGAACACTGAAGCCCAGTCTCTGCTGCCTCTGCTCAGGGCTGGGGGTCCCACCTGAAGAAACTCAAGATGAGCAAGGCGAGCAGCAGTGTGGCAAGCGACAGGGAGTAGCCCACGGTGTACACAACCTGCAGCCGCTCCAAGCTCAGCCTTTGGTCCTGGGGGTGGGGCAAGAGGACACAGAAATAGAGCTCAGTTCTTCCCCTAGGGCCATAAAGGTGCTGGAGAGATATCTGCTCTTTGTTCCTACCCCACACCCCAGTGTTCTTTTGGGGATCCACCTACCATTGTCTGAGTGGGGCACTCCCCCCCCTCAACTCCAAGGCTGGGCATGTGACCAGCCAATCAAAGCATTCTATCTAACACTACACCACACACACACACACACACACACACACACACACACACAACGATTAGTCGAGGGCAGTTATATGACCCAAATCAGGCCAATGACAGTCAGTCCTGGGACATAAAGTTAGAGCTATTGAGAAAAAAGCTCAGTCTTCCTACATTGTTGCTTGGTAGGTGGAATGTGAGCCTGGTACCAGTGGGAGCCACCTTTTCCACCCCACAGAAAAGAGGACACCATCATACAGAAAAACAGAGGAACAATATGGTGAGATTCCCAACCACATCATTTTAGCACCCAGATCCAGCTGTGCCTGAAGCTGTAGGCTTATACTTTTCAATCACAGAAGCCAATATATTTCTTTTTCTTTCTCCTTCAAACAAGGAGCTGAATTTCTGTCACTTGGAACCCAGAGTCCTGAACGGTACAAGGGGTTTGAGGCTCTGTCTGAGGCTGCTTTCTGCCTCTGTCTGGACATCCTACCCTGAATCCCTCACCTCTTCTTACCTGAAAAACCCCATTCTTCTCTGGGTTCTCGCACTGAGAATGGTCTCTCCAAGGTCCCCATTGACCATCACTGCCACAATGGCGGAGGACAAAGCCTGCAGCCACTGTGGGGAAACGAGGGAGGGGGTCAGAGGCACAGAGATGGAGGCAGAAAGACAAATTGTGAGACGAAGGCAGAGAGAGATGCAGTGATGATGATGATGATAAACCATTATGTAGCATTTTACACGTATCAATTAATTTAATATTCATAACAAGCCTGTGAACTTGGTACTATCATAAACATCATTTTACAAGCGAGGAAAGTGAGGCGTAAAGAAATTAAATAAACTACCCTAGGTCACACAGCTAGTTAGGCAAGGAAGACCAAGATGTGCAGAAACAGACTCATGAAAAGGAGAGCAAATAAGAACCTGGTGGTCCTCAGAGAGATACAGAGACAGAGAAGGGGCATTATGTGGTGACCCAGCCAGGGGTGGACAGACAGAAGGAGACACCCAGCCAGACAAAGAGGAGCAGGAGAGCTGCGGAGCAGTGGTGTCTGGGGCCAGGGTTAGAAGAGAGCTCTTTGCGTCAGGGGAGGGCCCGGGGTCCACGAGGCAGCTCACCGTGGCGGTTCCAGGGCAGGTACCAGGGGCAGGACGCACGGGCAGTGGCATTGGGTGCAGTGTGGTCCCAGCAGACGTACATATCAAAGGACCCGTTACAGGCGAGGCCTGGGGTGGGCGTGGGGGCCAGATGTCGGGTGGACCTTCTGTACCTCTCGCCCAATGCTTCTCCGCCTTCCACACACAAGCCCAGCCCCAGCCCCGCCCACCTGGAGTGGTCGGGCCCCTGCTCCGTCACAGCTCCTCCCACCAGACCCCAAGGCCCCGCCCACCTTGCGAGCCCTACTCTGGGCTCCTCCCACCAAGCAAGTTCCCGCCGCAGATGCTTCCCACTCTGCAAGGCCCTTGCTAGGCTCCACCCCAAACTCCCTCTTCGCGGTCCACTTTAGGTCCCACCCACCTAGTGTAGGCCCCGCCCAAGACCCCTCCCCTTTCAAGGTTCATCTCAGGCCTCTCCCACGCAGCCCACACTTAACACAGACTTCTCTCTCAGGCCCCGCGGGTCAGTCCTAGGCCGGCCTCAAGCCCCCCCCTCTCAGCCCCAGCCCTTCTCTTGCCCTCAGATCTCCACCCCTGTCACACCTGCTGGGGGTGCCGCGGCCTCCAGTGTCGCCTGGCACTCCCTGCGGTACCGTTCCCAGCGCTGGTACAGCTCTCCCGCCGTCTGCCCCTCAGAGCCTGCCTACAAAAAGAGAGAAGGGAGGACCCCCCAAACCCGCCCCGCGCTGACCCCTGCTCCCAGGCAACGTGGTTCCTGAGGGCCAGAAACACCCTAGAGGGACTTGGAGGGGCTGTCCTGTTTTGCTCAGGAGTCTTGGGTGGCTTAGAAGCCTCTTCTAAGTCTTGAGGGGTGCCTAGAAACCACCAGGGGAGTTGCTGTGGGGAACTGAAAACCTTCAGGAAATTTACGGGAAGGAGGCGGGGAGGTATTAAAACAATCTTCCCAGTGGGATAAGACTTAAAAGCCGGCCCCAGACATCCCTCCAAGCCTTGAACTCCTTGGCTCCGCGGGTTCTCACCTCCGCCCTCCGGAGCAGCGGCTCCCACAGCGAGAGTAGCAGTAGCGGCCACCAGGGTGGACAGCTCGGCATCGTGTGGGAGGCAGGGCATGGGGAGCGAAGGGTCCGCTCACGCAAGGGCAGCCGGCTCTGGGGGTCCGAGGGCAGAATCAGGAGCCGCCGCCCTCCTCCCCCAGCCCCAGCGCCACCCCGCAGAGGGATTCAGATACCCGGAGGCAGCGCCCCCCTCCCCCAAGAATGGTGATTCGGGGCGGGGGGGGGCAGTGGTGAGGAGTGGGCGGAGACCGAGATCCAACACCTGATTCCCGGGCCCGCCCCCGGCTGCTTCTGGGGCAGCGGCTGTAGAAGGGGGGTGTTTGCTGGGAGTGCGGTTGCCTTAGAGCCGCGCTGGGCAAAAGCGCCAGTGTCACCCGGAGTATAGACCTAGAGACTCTGGGGAACCTGGGGACCGCCTTGGAGAGGAGGGCACGGAGCTTGAAATGACTTGAAGTTCCCACTCTCCCAAAGGGTTTTCAAATCGCGGATAGGAACCCGACCGTATCAAACTTTCCCTACTGTGGATAAAACCCAGGGTCAGCGGGACAATCCTCTCCTTAGGGACCAGAGAGGCATCAGACCCTCTTAGGTCTGCAGGGGTCCAGATGCCTGGAAATCGGTCTAACCCCCAACACCCCACACCCGGCACCATGTAGGGAAAGGGGAAAGCAAGGAGGATCTCGGTTGGAGCCCCAGAAAGACACAGAGTCACAGAGGCATGAGACAAATATAGAGACTGAGAGACACAGAGACAGACAGGATGAGACACACAGCAAGAGACCAGAGACCAAAAGGCAGAGGAAGACAGAGACAAAAATGTGGGCTAGGAGACAAAGAGGAGATAGAGACACGGAGAGAGATACAGAGAATGGGAGAAAGAGGCAGAGATACAGAGCTATCTAGAGGCTAAACAGAGATTGTGAGACGTGGAGACAGAGATGCTGAGAGACAGACAGAAGGAGGATATAGACTGTGGGCACAGAGAGGCGGAGGGACAAAGGCACAGGCTAAGAAATGGAGAAAGAGGGGCCCAGAGACTTGGGGGGGACGTGGGGCAGGGGGAACGGACTGGGATGGGGGGAGCCCTCACCTGTCCCCAGCCCTCCTCTTGATCACTTACTTCTGACGCTGCTGCTTCCACTGCCTCGCCTGGGCTCTGGAAGAGGTGACAGCCTGGGGTGGTGGGAGGGGGCGGGGCCAGGGCGGGCCAAGGAACAGGAAGGGGGAGCTCGGGGCAGAGACCCAGCACAGGGGGCCAGTTGCGTGTGAGTGTCACAGCCACTCAGGGTCACGTGGGAGAGCAGTCGCTGTCATCATCCTGAGGACGCCCCCCCTCCCAGGGTGCACAGCCTCTCACATTGTCCCATCCGTCCCACCCGTCCCACCCAGCCACTGCACACGGAGTCACAGTCACACACAGTGTCATGCACAATCCCATACACCCAGCCGCAGGGAGGCATGACACAGAATCTCACACACTGTTCCTCACAGAACATGTTCTCCATGTTCATTCACAGTCCTACAATCCAGCGTCACACCCAGAGACCCAAAGTCTCTCCCCCACAGGCTGACAGTCATTCGCAGTGACACAGCCACATACCTGGGGCGTGGACTTCTCCGCTCACATGGAAACACAATCACAGCTTCCCACAGTCCCAATGATACAGTGTCCATCACACACACATTCACACCATCACTAGGTCACATCACAAACACTGTCTCCCGCCACTGGCCTGTGTGCCCCATGAGGACAGGGCCAGGGCATCTCAGTCACCACTGGGTCCCCAGCATCACTCAGCACAGGTTGGGGCATAGAGCAGAGGCTCAAAGAATGATGGTCAACGAAATAAAGGCACAAAGTTATATGGTTCCTCACACAGTCATACAATCCTTTAATGACGCGATCTGAAGGTAACACACAATGTTACACAACTCTACCCATTAACACGCTCACACATCGAGTCACACACTTCACATAATCACCTACAGAGTCCACAGTCATATTCCAACAACACACATTCCCCAAGTGTCACTAAGGCACACTCTCATGAGCTCCGGGTGTCACATTGTCACACTGTCATCCTCAGTCACACCCGGTGCTAATACAAACATACAAACATACAACTCTCCATCACAGCCTCACCTGCACTCACAAGTCACATACAGTCACACACAGTCACACAGTTTTCCACAGGATCACACACCATCATCCCATGATCACACACGAACCCATAGCCTCACGCGATCTCCTGGTCACAGTCACCACTGAATCACATGCCTCCTCACAATCTCCACTTTCAGTCTCTTCCTTTGCTCTGAAATGCGGAGAATATTTGGCTTAGAAACTGCGTCCCGGCTCTCAGCACTCTCTTCCCCCTTTAATACAAATCACCAATTCCTGCACGTTAATCATACTAGTAACATTCATGAGCATACACTCCCTGGGGAGCTGTGAGATAAATGGGACAGAGGTGAGTCTGCCCATTTTGCAGAGGAGAAACTGAGGCCCAGAGGCCCCGGGAGGGGCAGGGAGTAAGGGTGGCGTGAGATCCAGCACCAGAGGCTAAAAGGAGACCAGTCTGGGGGAGGGGGGTTGACATGGGGTGGGCCCTGGCTTCCTGACCTCCAGTTGGCCTCCCTGCTCCCTGCCCCACATTCCTGGCGCCCTCTGGGTCCTGGGAAAGGCTCGGTTCTTGAAGTGGAGAGGGGAGGGGTCTGAGATTGCCCGGCACCTCGGGAAGAGGCTGGGGTTGGGAGGGAGTCTCTTCTTGGCCTCAAGAGCGCCTGGGGGTCACTTGCTAGGGATGGGAAGGTGGGGGGAGGCTGGAAAGTGGGAGGAGAGAGGCTGGGGGCGGGAGGGGGAAGCAGGGGAGAGGAACTGAGGTGGTGAGAGAGACAGGAAAAGAAACCAAGGACCAAGAAAAACCAGAGACAGGCAGAGAAAGGCAGAGACAGGAAGAGGCAGAGACGACAGAGACCAAGAGAGACAGATAGTGAGAAAGAAATAGAAAAGGACAGAAAAGTAGAGAGAAATACCGAGAGAGAGAGTGAGAGAAAACAAAACAAAACAGGGGAGAGAAAACAGGGACCAAGAGAGGGAGAAAGACAGAGAGAGAATAGGTACAAATTGGAAGATGGCGATGGGGAGGGGTGGAGGGAGAGAGAGCCTGAAAGACGGGGGCCCTGAGCAGAGATAACCAAGGCAGGAGCCGGGAGATGAGTAGCCTACTGGGGCTCAGAGCCCCTCGCCCCTCCCTCATCAAGTCCCTCTGGGAAAACACAGGGCAGAACAGAGCACTGGGTGTGGGGTGGGCGTGAAGGACAGGAGGGGTGATGCCTGGGTCCCCGACTGGACCCCTGCCCATCTCAGCCCTCCTGGGGGCTTTTACAGTCTCCCAGGGTCTGGGGAGGAGGCACCAGGGCCACAGAGGTGGCTACAGGGGTGGCTAGAGGGGCCCTCCCCCATCCCCACGCTCAGCGCTTCTGGAAACTGCAGGCAGAGAAGCAGCCCTGCCCTCTCCCCCTGTTCTTCTCTCTCTGTCATCCATCTCTCTCCACGCCATCTTCTCTCTCCTCGGTCTGAATCTCTCCTTTCTCCTTTCCTCCAAGCCCGCATTCAGTTCGTCTGTCTTCCGCTCTTGTTGGCTAGACTGTCTTTTCTCTTCCCTCCAGGTTTCCTTTTGCCCCCTCCTCATTTCTCTTGCTCACTCCATTCTCCAGGTCAGTCTCTTCTTGCCTGTCTTGAAGCTTTCTCCTTTCTCATCCCTCTTTTCCCATCTCCTCTCAGGGTGTCTGTCTGTTTTTCTCTCTCCATGTCCCCTGGTCCCGGGTCTCCAGGCTGTTGTTCCCTCCACCCCAGGCCTGACCAGGCGGGTGCTCTCCCCACCTCAGGATGCAGTGGTGGGGAGGAAGCTGGGGGACCTGTGCCTCCCCCCATGGGGCTGCCCGGCCAAGAAGAGCCTGCGGGGAGCAGGCAGGGGCCTGGAGTGCCGGCAGATGGTGCAGGAGAAATGAGGCAGAGAGAGATGGGGAGAGGGGGGCCCCATAGGGACTGAGGCCAGAAATGGGAGGCCAAGATGGCCCCCTGGGGACTGCGGAGAGACAAGGCCTGAAGGACAGAAACCCAGAGAGAGACACACACACACACACACACAGGATCCAGAGAAAGACAGGAACCCAGAGACAGAGATGCAGAGATGGGGGCCTAGAGAGACCAACACAAAAAAACATGGGACTCAAGAGAGAGACAGAGACAGAGAAGGACATGAGACCCAGAGAGACAGAGACAAGACCCGAAGAGAGACCGAGACATAGAGACATAATACCAAGAGAGACACAGAGACGTGGAGAAACCTAGGGATGGGAACCCAAAGAGAGAGAGAGAGAGAGTAAAAGGACAGAGAAAGAGACTCAGAGAGAGGAGACCTGAGAGACAGAGACCCAGAGACAGGTATCAGAGAGATAATCAGAGACAGAGATGAAGAAATGGTCCAGAGAGACAGAGAGACTTGGAACACAGATAAATGAGGATGGGGATAAACTCTCAAAGACACAATCAGACAGAGATGAGACAGAGATGAGGCCTGGCTCCCCTCACCCTCTTCCAGGAGCGGGGGTGCTTCCCCTGACCCTGCCTCTCCCCCCTCACTGCCCCCCACCCTCCTGCAGCACGTCCCCAGTCTCCATAGCAACCTTCCCAGATCCTGAGGGCAAATATTGTCCTGGGCAGAAGCAGCGGGGCTGTGTTGACATAATCTCTTGCTGGTGGGCTGAGGGCTCCAGGGAACCAAGAGGCCAGGATGGGAGGGCAGGAGAGCGGCGGGGCTCTCTGCTGGGGCCCCAAAGACAGCTCCCACCTGCCACCACCTCCAGATCAAGGTGCAATGCTCCCTGCCCTGGGAGGAGCCCCTGAGACACTCAAACCTGGAGCCCTGGCTGCCCCCTGGTGGTGGTGGGCCATCCCTCAAGCCCATTTTCTAGCATCACGGAGAGCAGGCTGGCATTTTCCTCCTGGTTTGTACTTACTTTATTTTGTTTTATGTTATATTATTTAATTTTATTTTTTAATTTTATTTTTTGGCTGCACCACGCGACTTGTGGGATCTTAGCTCTCCAACCAGAGATCGAACCCGTGCCCTCGGCAGTGAAAGCGTGGAGTCCTAACCACTGGACCACCAGGGAAGTCCCCTTTCCTGGTTTTTAGAATCTGGCTACTCCTCCCTCTCCTCCCAGCCCCTACTCTGATCCAGGACCCTCCTCTCCCTGTTCTGCTGCCCCAGTCGTGTCCCTCTCCTTTCCATCCATCCCCCAACCTCCCCAGAGCAGTCAGGCAGTGAGAGCAGTCCTGCTAAAGCACAAACCTGTCCCTGTCCCCTTCCTGCTCAGAACCTGCCATGGCTCCCCAGTGCTTTCAAGAGAAAGCGCAGGCTCCTCTCACAGCCTTCCAGGCCTTTGCTGAGCTCTCCAGCCTTCTCTCCATCACTTCCCAACTCTTCAAACCCTTTCCAGCCCCCCAACCTCGGTTCCAGCAGTTTTTTCTGCCTCAAATACCTCCACACAATTTTGGTCAAGTCTTCCAAGCCCACCTCAAAATTAGCTCAGTCACTCAACAAATAATGATTTCCTCTCCTGGACCATGAGCTCTGCGAGGGCAGGGCTGGGGCTGTCTCAGTCACTACTGGGTCCCCAGCATCACCCAACATGGGTTCGGCACAGAGCTGGATTCAATTTACTTTATTGGGTACTTGTTATGTATCAGGCCCTGGGCTTGGTGACGCTGGGGGCCTGGATGGCCAAGATAGCCCTTGCCCTGCCCTCATGGAGCTCCCAGCCCAGGTATAGACTTAGGGAGACAGACTAACAGAAGGAGAGGTAGAAAGAGAAACACAAAGAAAGAAAGAGTCAGAAAGACAGAGGGAAGGGACTTCCCTGGCAGTCCAGTGGTTAAGATTCCATACTTCCACTGCAGGGGCTATGGGTTCGATCCCTGTTCGGGGAACTAAGAGCCTGCATGCCACATGGCATGGTCAAAAAAAAAAAAAAGAGGCTGAGAAAAAAAACAGAGTCCAAAATCAGGCTAATTAATAATAATGATTGTACCATATATTGGGCATTTTACATATATGTATCTCACTTGATCCTCATAACAGACCTGTAGCAGAGGCATTTTCATTTCCATTTTCCAGAAGAAGAAACTGAGGCTCAGAGAGGGGCAGTAACTTGCTCAAGGTGACGTAGCTCATAAGTGATGCATCAAGGACCCAATTTCCAGACGGAGACATAAAGAGAGACAGAGACAGAGATGAGAGAGAAAAGCAGCTGGAAACCTAGAAGAGAGAGAAGGAAACCTAGAGGCAGAGAGAAAAGACAAAGCATGACGGTGAGCCCTGCTCCCACCCCCCTGGCAAAGCTGCCCCCTCCCCCCTCCTGTCACCCGGGCCTTTAACATCTCCCTGAGAAAGCACTTGTAATAAAACTAGCTCCATTAGCCGTACCCAAAAGCCACTGTGCCAAGCAGCACTTGACACGCATGAGCTCACTGAACCTGCTATTCTCCCCTGGGAAGTGGGTGGTGGAATGACTCCCGTTTGGCAGAGAAGGAAAAGCCAAGCTATTGGGCCAAGGTCACTGTGCGCACATAGGGCAAGGGCTGACTCATCTTCGTGTGTCACCTGCCCCAACAACCCACCAGCCTAAACTCCTCCCCCTGTGGTTCCTTCATTCACAACCTGATTGCACTTCCCACCCCCAACACACAGAGCCTTCAGGATCTGAACTCCCTTGGGCTCCCACAGGCCTCTGGGGACACTCCGGTAACAGCCCTTAGCACATTGCAGCCTGCTGCACACCGTTCTGTATGTAGGAGTCTGATTTCCCCTCTCCTAGAATTGGAGCTCAGGGAGGTGGAGGGTGGGAGAAATGGGAGTTTGGGAAGCAGGAAATCTGAGTTCCTGCATTGTTTCTGTCAGTAACACAGTTAGCTGTGATCGTAGAAGGATAATGGCCCACGTCTATTTTGGTCATCACTTGGAACCCGTTATTGGTCTTATATAGTAGGTTTCACTGAGAAATGAATAGGGGTTGCTGTCATTTATGTGTGCCTACTGTGTGCCAGGCACTGTTCTCATGTGTGATTTACATAGGTGGCCTCACTAGGGCTTATGGAGGATACAGTGACAAACTGCCAACATCTGCCCACAATCTTCGAGGTCCTGCAAGATCTGCAGGCCCATTACCTCCCTCACCTCATCTACCGCCTGCTCTCCTCTTCCTCCACAGCTCCATCCTCACCGGTCTTCTTGTTGCTCCAGGAATATGCCAAACTCATACTTACCTCTGGACCTTTGCACTTACTCTTCCCTCTGCATGGAAAGCTACTTCCTGCCCCCTCCTTGTGTGACTGCTTCCTTCTTGTCATTTACATCTCAGCTCAAATGTCACTTCCTCAGAAAGACTTTCACTGGCCCCACTCTCTCTAAATTAGCCTCACCCTCCCATCCCTGACCATATCATTCTGTCTTATCTCTGTAATGCCAGGAGCTGAAATTATCTTACGAGCCCTGTGTCTGGTTCTTTATCTGTAAAATGGTGATGAAAATAGGACTTGCGATGAAGATAACTGAGTGCTTGGCACACAGTAAGTGCTCAATAAATGTTAGCTATTACTATTTACTTGTTTTCTGTATTGTAGTTTACTTCCTCCGCAAACTGCACAGTCCACGAGGGCAAACTCTGGGGCTGACCTGCTTATCACTGAAACTCCAGCACTTAGAACAGAGCTTGGCACATAATAGGCACTCAGTAAACATTTTTATTTATTTATTATTTATTTATTTATATTTATTTTTGTCTGCGTTGGGTCTTCGTTGCTGCGCGCGGGCTTTCTCTAGCTGCGGAGAGTGGGGGCAACTCTTCGTTGCGGTGCGAGGGCTTCTCGTGGCGGTGGCTTCTTTTGTTGCGAGGCTCTAGGTGCGTGGGCTTCAGTAGTTGTGGCATGCAGGCTCAGTAGTTGTGGCTCGCAGTCTCTAGAGCACAGGCTCAGTAGTTGTGGCGTGCTGGCTTATTTGCTCCATGGCATGTGGGATCTTCCCGGACCAGGGATCGAACATGTGACCCCTGCATTGGCAGGCCGATTCTCAAACACTACGCCACCAGGGAAGTCCCAAAATTTTCAAATGAATGAAAGAAGTAGGCACGATATGACCCCCCACTTTCCAGATGTGGAAACTGAGGCTCAAGGTCACAATCAAACTGGTGGAGTCAGGATTCAAACCCAGACCAATTTGGTTCCAAAGCCCTGGGCTTCCAAGGCCTGCTTGTGTCCAGAGGCAAATCTCTTCTGCTTTGGGCTCACTTCCCACCGCTATAAAGCATGTTCTGGGTCATTTCTAGGTGCTGACCCTCAATGGAATCTTGGAGAAGGTGGTCCAGTATTGTTTAAGTCCATTGTCAGCTTTTCTACCCTCCCCTCTCCCCCCAACTTCGGAGGCGGCTCCGACTGACACCGCCAGCCATCCAGGCATCACAGCTGGGCCTTTGTCAAAACCCGGACTGGATAATAAGGTTGTGGGAGATGAACGCTGTAGGGGAGGAGCTAAGGGCCTGGGGCGGCCAATAGGAAAGTGGAAGGAAAGGTTAGGGAGGGACTAACAGACTTGGGGGTAGGGGTATAAACTTAAGGGGCGGAGCCAATCCTATCAGGAGGCTGAGTCAAGGGCTCTGGGCCAAGCACCATCGCCCTGAGATGCTTAGGGGGCGGTGCCAAAAGCTCTGGGGGCGGGAATAGAACTTTAACCCCCCCCTCAGGATTCTGGGGGTGGAGCTAAGAGCCCTGGGGGCGGGCGTAGATAGAATAAACAAGAGCTCTAAGAAATGAGCTAGAATAAGAGTTCCAGGGCGGAGCTAGTGGATATCTGGGCGGATTTGAGACTCTGGGGTCAGGCTCTAGTCTTGCAAGGTGGCGTCTCGAAAATCCAGTAAAAGATTAGGGAGGTTTGTGGGGTGTGGGGTGTCTTCTTCCACCCTATCTTCCTATAAGAGCCGGGGGCTATGCTTCGGGCTGAAAAGCAGAGAAGGCCCTGCCCCTTCCAAACCTTCTGCATCCCTATTGGCGGAGGGGGCCTGAGAGACAGGCTCTCATTGGTCCTGAACAGGCGAGGGTGTCTAGAGAGAATACGCGCCTGTTGTGGGCGGGACCAGACAGTACCGAGGGGGATCTCGGGTCAGCCAATCCCGGCCCGAAGATTGTGTTGGGGGGCCTGGCAGGGGGTGTCCCGACACCCCCCCTTCCTGGGCATACTGGGGGATGACCCCGGTGCCAGGCCCGGCGTCGGCCGCCTGATGCCGGGCGGGCCGAGCCGGGGATGCTGGAACGAAGGGCGTTGCTATGGCAACGGGAGGCAGGGCCTGGGGGGGGAGCCCAGGCTCGAGCTGGGGCCGGGGGGGCTGGCGGTGGCTGTGGCGGGGCGATGGCGGAGCGCGGCCCGGCCTTCTGCGGCCTCTACGACACGTCCTCCCTGCTTCAATACTGCAACGGTGAGACCCCTCCTCAGTTCCGACCCTGGCCCCGCCCAGGGCTGGACCTATCTCCTCCTGCCCCAACCTCCTCCTTCCAAGTCCCCATCCTCGCCCCTTGCTGAAGATTCCCCTTTCTCCCCTAGCAGGACCCTGACCCCAGAGCAAGCTCCCTGATCCCCAAAGCCCTGATCCCAATCCCCCACCCTCTTCAACCCTCCTCTTTTTCAGAGGTGGCTGAACTGAGAGAAAGGAGCAGAACCTCAGGAGCTTGGGGCAGAAGGGGGGGAGGCCTGGAGGTCTGGAACTCTGCCTTCCCTATCCCCTCTCAATCCTCTGGGACCCTCCCCCTTCTCCCTAGCAGAGGGACAGATTAGGGGGAGAGTGGGATTTGGTGTTGGCTTGTGGGCTGGATGTGGGACTGGGTAGGATGACCAGAGGACTTTGCTTCGACTATACCCACCAAATCCTCAGGCCCCGCCCCTCCCACCCATTAGGACTCATCCCTTCTCCCTAGACAAATGGGTACGATACAAGAAGGGTCACTGTGGGTGTCAGGCCCAGATGAGGGAAGCTGGAGGCAGAGGGGAGGAGGAAGGGATGGGAGAAGTGGGAAGTGGGGGCTGATTTCCGGGCAAAAGTGCTGAAGGTGGGGGAATGGTCAGGAGGGAGCAGAGGACTTGAGTCATGGTGGGTCGGGGGTGGGCAGGCCAAGGCCTCAGAATGCAGCTGGCTCTTGGATGGGGGTTGAAGGGCCAAGGTGAAAGCTCCCCCATCTCACTCAGGGGCCCTGAGAAGGAACTATCTTCCATTTGGAGGCTCACTCCCCTGGGCACACACCCCAGTGTCAGGGACCACTGGAGTTGGCAGAGCTCCAGAATGCTTATTTTGTCTCCTCCGCCCCTCTAAGAGGCAGGCTGACAGGGTGCCTAAGCCTGGGGTCAAGTACCTGTTCTGCTGCTGAAAGGCTGTGTGTCCATGCACAAGCAACTTCATCTCTCTAGGTCTCAGTCCCCTTCCACCTTCTTGCCTCCTAAAATGGGTATGATACCACAGCTGCTAGAGTTGCTGGGAGCACTGGGTACCATAATAACAGTTAATTATATTCTGGATTTACTGAGCACATAACCAGAGCCAGGTGAGGTGCTAAGTGTTTTGCATGAAGAGTGCCTGCCACGTGTAAGCTCCCTATAGCAGATCTCATTTTGGGGGGGGGGTAGTAGTATTAATGGTAGGTAAGAGGGATCTTGGCACAAGGAGGTGAGCAGGCCCTCCTGCACCTCACCTATTGGCTGTTTGACCTTTGGTGATCTCTGCACACTCCCCAACCTCCGTCCTTAGTTTCCTCTTTTGCAAAACGCTTTGCCAACGGGACCCTGAGATTCCTCCTCTTATGAGTTCCAAGTCCTGACAGCTCTCTCCCTCAGACCTCGGGAGGCCCCCACTTTCCAATGCAGGTCCAGGCACCCGACCAGAGAGGCGCTGGGTGGGGGGCAGGGCGGGCAAGGCCAGGCAGGCGATTGGGCTGCGGGGGTTGGCGGGGGGGAGGGAGGGAAGGGATAGACGGCTGCA
Organism: Eubalaena glacialis; assembly: GCF_028564815.1. Taxonomy (NCBI): domain Eukaryota; kingdom Metazoa; phylum Chordata; class Mammalia; order Artiodactyla; family Balaenidae; genus Eubalaena; species Eubalaena glacialis. The sequence goes on along the minus strand of NC_083733.1, from coordinate 60,287,015 downwards.
CTGCGGAGCCCAGCGGACGGGCGGGGCGGCCTCCGACAGGGGATGGCAGGTGCTACTTCCACGCCCGGTTCCTGTTAATGATACCACCCTTACTTCTACCCGACTGGGAGCCAGGGCTTTCTTGGTTGTTGCCAGCAATGAGTCTGGGTATGAGTGGTCTGGGAGGGATGGGGGAGGGGGGACCACCTTGGTCCTCTGCCCCTCCCACTTCGGGAAAAATGGGCGGGGTGGGGGGGCGGCCCCTGCGGGAGATGGAGGAGTTATTTGGTTGCACCCATGGCCTAGAGGGGAGAGGGAGAGCCGAATCAGGGGCATGGGGTACATAAGCCAAATAAAGGAGGGGAATAGAGGGGAGAAGCTCGGGTCGGGGAAGAGAGCTTGGATGTCAGATCCCCGCGGGTATCTCCCTTCCGTGGGTCTCGGGTCTTGGATGCGCTGCCTGCAACTCCCATATCTGCCGTCAGGGGCCGCAGAAACTCTGTCCTTGCAGCAGGCTCGGGTGTCGAACCCCTTGGTGAGGAGAGAATGCGAAGGCGAGGGACCAGGCACGACCTTTTTGGCTTGGAAAGTCTTAGAAACAGAGAGGGAATGTTAGTACCCGCGATAAAATCTTGATATTCGTCAGAGAATATTGGGAATCAATTCTACAATGTTGGTGTCACTAGGGAAGTTGGTGTCATCCTTAAAATGTTTATATGACTCATATGTATTTAGCATCTTAGTCATAGAATCTTAAAACCAGAGTCGAGAGGCTCTTGATTCATAGACTCTTAGAAGGTTAGAGAGGAAGGGACTTCCCTAAGGTCACGTCTCCAGGGCGCTGCAACAAAGAGGAGTGTGCGGACAAGGGCTGAGAGCTGTGGGGATTTCCTTCCCCTTTTCTTGGCCCACATCCAAGCGTCCCAGCCCCAGGTTACTGGAGAGAAAGGGGGCGTGGCTGGCCCCAGGCTTAGACCAGGGAAGGCTGGAGGGACATCTCACCTCGGGCGTTGTAGCTCCTGGGTGGGCCCCCGCAGCCAGCGCTCCCTTGCCTTCCAGATGACAATTTGTCGGGCACGAGCGGGATGGAGGTGGACGACCGCGTGTCGGCGCTGGAGCAGCGGCTGCAGCTGCAGGAAGACGAGCTGGCGGTCCTAAAGGCCGCGCTGGCTGACGCGCTGCGTCGCCTGCGGGCATGCGAGGAGCAAGGCGCTGCTCTGCGCGCGCGGGGCACCCCCAAGGGCCGGGCGCCTCCGCGCCTAGGCACCACAGCCTCGGGTATCTTCGCTAAACTGGAGGGGTGAGATGGGAGGGACTGGGGCCAGGACCTCACACTCACCCCCTTCTGTCCTCTAACCCCATTCCTCTAGTGTGTCAGCTCTTGAAAGGCCTTCCCACCAGGACGCCCCTCAATGGCTCGGGACCCCCGCGGCGCGTGGGCGGCTATGCCACGTCCCCATCCTCCCCCAAAAAGGAGGCGACCTCCGGGCGCAGGTAAGGCACGGAAGCCAGGATCCCCAGTTTCCTCCAAGACGTCGGAGGCTGTTTATATGGAAACGGATGGACTCATGTGTCCGAACACCAGCAGTGGAAGGCCCGGGGAAGTTCTTGCCCGCCTCCGGCACTCGCCTGCTGGCCTCGCGAGCTCTGCCCCTACCTATGTGCTCTCTATTCGCAGTGCCCGCCGCTACTTGTCACCAGAGCGCCTCGCCTCAGTGCGCCGCGAGGACCCCCGCAGCCGCACCACATCCTCTAGCAGCAATTGTAGCGCCAAAAAGGAAGGGTAGGTGTCCGAAGCGGGGTCGTGCCACAACGGGTGGGGCCAGGACCCCAGTTAGGCTTGGAAAAGCATGGGGAATTTCGGGTGATGCCCCAGGCCACGAGGTGATAACCTAAAGCGCGGTCATCTAGTTCAGAATGCGGAAACAGTGCCGGAGGCTCGGAGAGACCAATCTTGTGATAGCGTGGTTGAACTGGAAGGCATGGAAACGCGGAGCCAACATGGAGGGGCGTGGTCAAAGCATTAAGGGGCTGGACTAGAACATAGGAGACGTGGATGATTAGAGTCTCTTGGATGAGCCGGAGTAGAAGTTAGGGAGGAGCCAGGTTTGTGGGCGTGGCTATTAAGGTAAATGGGAGAGTCCCCATTGAGTCTCAGAGATGCAGCCAGGGCAGGACCCTCAGAGGAATTTCTGCAGGAAATGGGGTAATCAGAGGGAGGGAAGTGATTGGAATTTGAGGGTGTGGCCAGAGGGTTAGCCAGGGCAGAATCAGAACCTGGGGTGGGGGTAATGGGCTAAGACCAGGTGCTGTAGTGTCCGATGCAAGAAGCTGGGCGGAGGGGAGCCTGGGGCGCTGCCAGGTGGAAATGGGCGTGGTTTGAAGGTTGGGCGTGGTCATAGGTGGACGTGGGCAGATATCAGTAGGCTTGAAGGGACTCTAGGTGAAAGTGGTCATGGTCTGAAGTTTGACCGGACCTGAGGAGGGTAGGCGGTTCCATGGGGAGCTGTCAGTTCAGGGGCAGGATCGGAAGGAGAGGTGTGTATGATCAGAATGTTGGGCGTGGTCAAGTTCCCAGAGCCCGGGCCACACTGAAGGTCTGGGCGGTGTAAAAACCTGAGTGTGGAGTCCTGATGCAGTGGGCGTGGTCAAGGCTTGGCGGGGCCGGACTAAGGCAAGACCAGAGTCAAAACCCACACATTTCAACCTCACTGAAATAATGGCAAACACGTACATAAGCTATGTGACAGGCACCACGCAAGGCATGTTACATGAATTAACTAATTTAAGCTTCGCAATCACCCGGGAGGTATGTATTTTTATTATCCCCAATTTAAAAGTGAAGAAACCGAGGCAAGAGGTTTGGCAATTTGTCCACACTGCTAGGAACTGGCAGAGCTGGGGTTTGAACTCAGGCAGACACGTCCCGGAGTCCATGTTCTCAAAAAACACTCTCCCTCCCCCCAAAAAAGAGCCTGGTATCACGACCCCACAGCCAGGGACTTGAGACCCAGTGTGACCCTCCGGCTACGGGGTTGGCAGTGGAGGGCGGGGCAGGGCGCGGCGGCGTGGGCGCCTCCCAGGGCCGGAAGCGGCGGAGCCGGTCCCGGCTCCACCCCCGGCCCCGAAGCTCCGCCAGCCGCCGCCATGAGTAGCTTTGGAGTTGGGTGAGACCCTCTCGCACACCCCGCTCCTCCTCGCGCTACCGGGATCTGGATCCCAGGTTTCCCCCTTCTCCGGGGACCCAGACCCACGGGCATCACCTCCTTCCGTCAGCAAAGGGAGTTGGAGACACGCCCCTTCCCTTAAACCCTCACCTCTTCCCTTCTTGAAGTTTGGGGCTCTGTGGGACTGGGGGTGGGGAGCGTTGGGAGAACCGTGCTGATTAGGTGGGAGGGGTACCTTGTGACGCTCCTCTTCCAGGATCGCGTCCCTGCCACTTCGTGCTGTTTGATCTTTGGCGATCACTGCCTCTCTGGGCCTGTGTCTTAGGCTCTGCAAGATCAACCGAGCAAAGCACACGGCCTGCAGAGAGGCAGCGCTCTGCTCCTTACTCGGCCCCCATTTTTCATCAAAGACCTCCGGGGAGCGCTGGGGTGGGGAAGTGGTTTCTCCCAATTTCTGACTTGCCTGCTAATTAGGACTTTCTTTCTTTTCTTTTCTTTTTTTTTTTCCTTTCCTGACAGCAAAACCAAAGAAGTTATCTTCAGCATGGGTAAGTAGGGAGAATGGGAGGGGCTTCCTGGGGTGAGAAGCCAGAGCTGGAGGTCAGGAAGCCTCGCTACTGGCTGGGCCTTTGCCTCTTTGACCTCATTTTCCCCACCTCTTTTAATTAAAAAAGTAAAAAAGCGAAGTCGGAAGGGGAAAGGAAATAGGGTTGGGGGCTGGTGTCAGCACCTGACCTCTGGGGGTGTTCTGGCAGAGGAGGGCTCCGTGAAAATGTTCCTGAGGGGCCGCCCCGTGCCCATGCTGATGCCTGACGAGCTGGCACCCAGCTACAGCCTGGATACACGCTCCGAGCTGCCTTCCCGCCGTCTCAAGCTGGACTGGGTGTATCCTTTTGCTTTAATCTCTTCCTCCCACTCCTCCCAACCCACCCGCCGCCCCTCACCCCCGCCCCCAGCCTGGAAGGGACCAGAGCCTTTCTGGTGTGGGACTTCAGCTGGAGGGAGGGTCTTTGTACTGAAGGTGGGACTTTCCAGGCCTCTGTGGCTTTAGGGGTCAGGAAGAACCTGGAGTCTGGAGGGAGCAGAGGAAGGCAGGTTAGCTGACATGACCTTTTATGATTCATTCAAGGAGCAAATGTTTGCTGAGCGCCCTCCATCTGTCAGATCCTCTTCTACGTGTGGGCTGTGTTCCCTGAGCTCACCTTCTAAAGTGGGGGAGACCGAAGACAGTGATTCAATAAATAAGATAATTTCAGTTAAGTAATAAATGCTGGGAATACAGTAAACTAAGCTCAAGTGAGAGGATTAACTGGGTTTCTCTGAGGAGAGGGCATTTGAGCTGAGAATCGAACATTCAGGGGCCAGCCTAGGAAGAACAGAGGGCACGGCAGGTCTAAGGGCTCTGCGGCCAGAGTGAGCTGGGTGTATTTGAGAAATGGAAGAAGTTGATAATGGTTAAGAACCCTGTCTTTGGAGCCTGGCAGAAATGGGTTAAAACCCCAGCCCAGCCTCTGGCTGGCTACGTGACCCTGGACAAGTCACCTTGCCATTCTGTGCCTCAGTTGCCTCCTCTGAAAAATGGGTGTCATGATCTCAGATTCATAAGGCTGTGAAACAATGTGCTCATCATATGGGCCTCATAAACAGAGATTGATTAAAATAATAGCTAATCATTATTGAGCACTTATTATATGCCAGGCACTGGTCAAAGCTCTTTCAAGTATAAATACGTTGAATAATATGATCCTTCTCTTTTGTAGGATTGAGAATATATTTTTACAACAAGTGGCCTCCGAGAGCTCTCTGAGGCCTGCAGGTTGGGAACTATTACCCTTTCTTTCCAGATGAGGAAACTGAGGTCAAGAGAGGGGACCAAGCAGAAAGAGAAAAACAAATATATTAACGTATATATGTGGAACCTAGAAAAATGATACAGATGAACCGGTTTGCAGGGCAGAAATAGACACACAGACATAGAGAACAAACATATGGACACCAAGGGGGGAAAGGGGGGAGGGTGGGATGAACTGGGAGATTGGGATTGACATATATAGACTAATATGTATAAAATAGATAACTAATAAGAACCTGCTGTATAAAAAAATAAATAAAATTAAATTTAAAAAAAAAAAAGAGGGGATATCAAGCCCTGTTCTAGGGAGTCAGAGCAGATCTGAGGCAAGAACTCTGATTCTGAGCCCCAGGCTTTTTCCAAAATGCAGACTGGGGCTTGGGATCAGCATCCTAGGGACCCAGTCCCTGACCTCCTCTCTTGGCCTTGGTTTCTGCTCTGGAGGAGGGAGGAATGTGGGAGCCCAGAGCCTCTTTAAGGCAGCTGGAAATATTCGCGGGAATCAAAGAATACCATGCTGTCATGTCAAGCTGGGCTTGATAAGTGAGCATCAAAAGAAAAGCAGTTGAGACAGCAACAGTCAGTATGGCCCTCATTCCCCAGCCCAAAACGGCTGCAGGGTGAAGCAGTTTCTGTGGGGTCGGGATACACATATCGACATTCATTCAAATGTTTCCTGAACATTCTGGGGCTAAGGGCTGGGTTCCAACAGTCCAGTGTGGGGGACAGGATCCATGACAATGACAACTCAGGCTGGGATGGGAGAACCCAGAGAGGGCAGCTGACCCAGCCTGGGCATCAGGGAAGGCTTCTCAGAGGAGGAGTTGTAGAAGAGAACAAGACGGCCCAGTCTTGGTCACTGTGGAACTGATAGTCTCATTAAGGAATAGGTGACGTTAACAAATTGATCAGATAAGTGGGATGAGTCTAGTGGAGGAAGTGAGCCTGAGGCTTGATCTGAGGACAGGGCAGCTGAGAAGGGTGGCAGGTAGCGTGTACTAGGCAAAGGGAAAGGTTAGTGCCAAGACCTGGGTGACAGTAGTGATCTTGGCGTTTTGAGAAACTCCAAGGTCAAAGAGCAAAGGAGGGCAGAAGCCCTGCTAAGGCCAGGGAGGGGCAAACCAGGCCAGTGGAGGAGCTTGGGCTTTCTCTTAGGGGAACTGGGGAGCCACAGAAAGTTCTGAACAGAGGAGGGTCACGTTCCTTCAACAAATATTGAACTCATATGTCTGCTGTGTACCAGGCGCTGATCTGGGCACAAGGGGTACATCAGTAAACAAAATGGACAGAGGTCCCTGCCCTCCTGGAGCAGACACTGTAGTTTGGGAGACACAAAATAAATTAAACAGATAACGTGCGGGATGCTGATGAATGTACTACAGGAATATGAAGAGGGAAGGGGGATGGGGGCAGTTGAGGGTGTGTGAGTTTGCAGTTTTTTTGTTTGTTTGTGTTTGGCCGTGGCGCAACTTGTGGGATCTTAGTTCCCCAACCAAGTATTGAGCCCAGGCCCCGGAAGTGAAAGCGCTGAGTCCTAACCACTAGACTGCCAGGGAATTCCAGTTTGCAGTTTTAAATAACTGGGAACTATTTGGGAGAGGCTTGGGAAGGCCTCTCCAAGGAGCTGACAGTTGAGTAGAGACCTGAAGGAGCTACGGGAGCCATGGAGAGATGAGGAGGAGGAGTATTCTGGTGGCCGGAAAAGCAAAGGCCCTGAGGTGACTGGAGCTGAACAGGTGTGAGGGGAGTGAGGAATCAGGGTCCAGATCAGGCCAAGCCTCTTGCCTGGGCTTTCATAAGGACTTTTTAAAAAATACTTATTTATTTATTTATTTGGGTGCTACGGGTCTTAGTTGCAACACGCGGGCTTCTCTCTAGTTGTGGCGCGCGGGCTCAGTAGTTGCAGTGTGCGGGCTTAGTTGCCCCATGGCATGTGGGATCTTAGTTCCCCGACCAGGAATCGAACCCGCGTCCCCTGCATTAGATGGTGGATTCTTAACCACTGGACCACCAGGGAAGCCCCCAAGATTTTGACTTTTGCTCTGAGATGGGAAGGTTCTGAGCAGAGGATGGATGTGAATTGACTTAGTGTTAACAGATTTTAACAGGATCCCTCTGTGGAGAGGAGGGTAGACAGAAGGTTATATTAGTTTCCTATGCTGTTAAAACAAATTACTACAAACTTGGTGGCTTAAAACAACAGAAAATCTCACAGTTTCTGGAGGCCAGAAATCCCCAGTCAAGGTGTCAGCAGGGCCATGGTCCCTCCAGAGGCTCTGGGGGGAGAATTTGTCCCCTGTCTGTCTCCTAGCTTTTGGTGGCTACTGGCAACCTTTGGGGTTCTTTGGCTTATAGTTGCTTTACTCCCATCTCTGTCTTCACACCGCCTTCTCCCACCCTGTGTCTGTGTCTTTTCTTCTCTGTCCCTTATAAGGACACTTGTCGCTGGAGTTAGGGCCCATCCAGATAATCCAGGATGATCTCGTCTTGAGATCCTTAATTACATCTGCAAAGACTCCTTTTCCAAGGAAGGTCACGTTCACACTTCCCAGGGGTTAATATTTTGGTGGACATATTTTTGGGGGGATACCATCATTCAACCTCCCACAGGGGTAAGAGTGGAAACAGGAAAACCTAGCTCTGATGACCTTCATCTGGGAGTCAGTCAGCAGATGCAATGCAAAACAGGCTCTTTAACCGGCCCCTGGGCACCTCCAGCTATGGCTACCGCGGCCGAGACTGCCGGGCCAACCTTTACCTGCTGCCCACAGGGGAGATAGTGTACTTTGTGGCCTCTGTGGCCGTGCTATACAATGTGGAGGAGCAGAGGCAGCGGCACTACCTGGGACACAATGATGACATCAAGTGGTGAGGCCTGGGAGGAGGATGCCAAATATTTCCTGCTCGGGACACTCTTAGGGGAGGTGGGCGGGGCCAGGCCTTCCTTGGCCTGCAGGCTGAATTCAGGGGGAAGAAAATGTGGATTGATTATCAATACTTCAAATGTCGGTGAATTCACTCAGATGCCTGAATTTTTCACTTCCTTTGAAAACTTCAAGTGGACACCCCAGACAATCCCACAGTGTGTTGGAGCCCCGTGGTGACAGCCCCTTTATTTTTTATTTTTTTATATTTGGCCTCACCGCACAGCATGTGGGATCTTAGTTCCCCGACCAGGGATCGAGCCCGTGCCCCCTGCAGTGGAAGCGTGGAGTCTTAACCACTGGACTGCCAAGGAAGTCCCTTTTATTTTATTTTATTTATTTTTGACAGCCCTTTTAAATGGGTGTGTTCTCCTGGCCATTTGTGGTACAGGCTTGAGCCCTCTGGGCACTTGAGTTAGAGACCGCAGGCCTGAGTCTTGCTTCTGAGCCAGAGTACCCAGAGAGTATCCCCTTATTGCTACTGAAGAGCTGAATCAGTGTTTATTGACTAAGTAACTCATTCAACCAAACTGTGGAATGAATAATCAGGCATCGCGACTGTGGCCTGCTGTGGGAGGGGTCCCGGCCTGTTGCGAGCCCCCCCCCCACTGAGCTCTGTCCATCTGCCCTCTCTCTCCTCAGCCTGGCTGTCCACCCTGATATGGTCACCATCGCCACTGGACAGGTGGCAGGCACCACTAAGGAGGGGAAGGTAACAGAGTGGAGGGGGCAGGACCTGGAGACTGGGATGGAGTCGGGGGTGGGTCAGGAAGCTGGGCCCCCCAGGTAACCGGCCTCTCTCTTTCCTGCAGCCACTGCCGCCCCACGTGCGCGTCTGGGACTCTGTTTCCCTCTCCACCTTACACGTGCTGGGCCTGGGGGTGTTTGACAGAGCTGTGTGCTGTGTGGGCTTTTCCAAATCTGTAAGTCCTGTGCCATCCCTCGCCTGCCCCGGGTGCCCCTTGGGGCTGGAGGCCACGCCTTCATCATGGCGTCACAGGTGCTGGCCACGCCCCCTGGCCCTCCAGGCTGTGTGCCCACATTTGTGGCCTCACAGGCCTGCTCTATTAGCCCTTATGAGGGGACCATATGTCTTGATTGCTCCGCAGAGAAACTCCTCAGTGATCCTTTGTAGATCAGTTAACGCTTTCTGTATTATTTTTTCACACCACCTTTCATTCTGGAAGGGTCCTTATCCCTTAGGCATTTTAAGCCCTGTGTCTAGGGCAGCCCTGCTCCTGGTACCACCACAAATGGGTGTTGGCAGGTATGGAGGAGATAAGCACAGAAATCGAGAGTTAGCCTTTAGGAATTTGTACAGCAATTTGACATTCACACAACATCCAAGTGTGTGATTGGTGGGCTTTTTTTTTTTTTTAATCGTATTTTACATTTTTACTGTATTTTACCAGAGTATTGGCTGCAATGGATCGGGGAATAAAAAACAACCTGTCATCCCGTAGACAGTTTAAGAACCTCACGGGTTTTCTGAGACCTGAGGAGACACTTGAGAACTTTGGGGAAATAAAGCTATTTTGTTGCCAAAGTGTGGGGGAAAGGAAAACTTTGCAAAATCAAAACTAACCTGCGCTTAACTACAGGTATAAAAAAGCAACATTGTCCCGACTTTATTAACTGTTCAACTTCACAGCCCTAAAAGTCATTCCATAGGAAAATGCAGATTAGAGGCTCTCAGTAAGAATTCCTGACCGCGGGCTACTTGCAGAGAAATTGTAGCTGAGGGGAAATTAGAGGAAGTTCTTAGGGAGGAGTCATTTCAAAAGGAAAATTATAAACAGCCTTTAAAATGTGTGTGGCCCTGGATGGGGAGTATATTTTAATGTGTTTCACATGACTTGGGTCAGGGCCTTTGAAACAGGCCTGAGTAGCTAATGCCCCAGTGGGCAAGGTGTTGGAGGGAGGGGGTGGATCCTGCCCCTCCCCCATCCTCTCTCCTCTTCGTAGAATGGGGGCAACCTCCTCTGTGCGGTAGATGAGTCCAACGATCACATGCTTTCTGTGTGGGACTGGGCCAAGGAGACCAAGGTGGTAGATGGCAAGGTGAGGTAACCCTTCTTATCCCCTCTCCTTGGGGTCTCCCTGTGGGATTGGCCAGATCTCAGTGTTCACAAGTCTGGAATCAGACTCATGTTGAAGTCCTGGCTTTGCCATTTGCTGGCTGTGTGACTTCGGGCAAGTAGCTTGCCCTCTCGGAGCTTCAGTTGCCTCATCTATAAGATGGGGATAATGGTAGCATCTTCCTTGTAGGGAAAATTTGGCTTTGATGTTGGCATATGGGGTGGGCAAACCAGGCCCAACAGGAGGATCGGTACAAGGTGGCTGCTGGTTCTGCTGTCCTGCGATGTCCAAGACAGACCTTGACTTACATCTCCGGGCGATAACCTGCTTTACAGATGAGGAACCTGAGGCATGGTAGAGGGGAGAGCTACTTGCCCAAGGTCACGTGCTCATTCTGGGCTGGGGGCAAGAGACCTAGGATTGGGACCCATGGTTTGGGGAAAGAGAAGTAGTTGAGGGGCTGGGCTCTCAGTGAGTTGATTCTGGACACAACCTGGCTGTGTGTCCTTAGGCAAGTGAATTCCCCTCTCTGAGCCTCACTTCGTCATCTGTAATGGGAGGTGCTAATGAGCCTTACCTTACAGGGTGCTGTGGGGTTAAATGAGTTGATGGATGTTAAGTGCTTGGCACAGAGGTTGGTGCAAAGTAAGGGCTCTCCTCGTGCCTGCCATTATGTGGATGAAGAAAACAATAATGCTTCACTGGCTGGCCCTGCTTCCTGTACTTTAGTTTGCCCGTAAAGGAGAGGTACAGGCAAGTTGGGTGTGCAAGCGCACAACCCACACAGCTGTAGAGGGCAGGCCTTCCTGGGTTGGGTATGGTGGTCCTGATGGCTTTGAGGTCCTCATTCAGAATCTCCCCCACCCCCTAAAGTGCTCCAATGACGCCGTGCTGGTGGCCACCTTCCACCCCACAGACCCCACCGTGCTCATCACCTGCGGGAAATCCCACATCTACTTCTGGAACCTAGAAGGGGGCGGCCTGAGCAAGCGGCAGGGCCTCTTTGAGGTGAGTGCCAGGGGTACTGGGGCAGGCTGGCCCTGAAGGAGGCTGGCAGGGACACCCAGGCAGACAAGAAGATACCCCAGGGGCTGGAGGTTGTAGGGATGCTGAGATATTGCCTGCTGGGGCCTCAGTTCCCTTATCCATACCAGTGGGGTGATCCTCCTTAACTCTTTGAAGTTGTGAGGGTTCAGTGGGATGAAGAGTATAGCGACTCCTAGCAGATAGTGGATGCTCAATAAATGGGTTGCTGCGGTTGTCAATATTCTGGATGAACAGAGGTCAGAGGCTGACTGGCCGAGAGAGACAGAGAGAGAAACAGCAGGAAGCACAGGGCCTGGGAGAGAAGATGCAAGCACACCTCTGACAGGGCTCCTTTGCCTTTGGTGAGAGTTGGGGCTTCTACCCCAAAAGGGGAGGCCCTGAGAACACCAGGCTCAGATGGAGATGAAGATGGAGATATTGAGATGAGAAGAAGGTGGGGCGGGGCAGGGTGAGGGACCTAGAGACAGACAGAAGAGGGGGCGGGAGGGAAGGAGAGGAGAGGGGCAGGGGCAGAGAGGGGGAGACCAAGGGACAGAGAGAGAGGAATCCAAGCGGAAGACAGCAGGGGAACCAAGGACAGAGACTGGGACAGAAGTCAGGGAGGAGAGAGAGGAGGGAGGAAGGGGGTGGGAAAGGGAGACAGTGTGGTCAGAAAGTGGTCTGTAGGCGATGTGACACTCCATGGGGGTGGATTGGAGATGAGGATGGTCCACACAGGGCCACTCCCCAGAGCATGGAGGGCATCCCCTGGACCATTGTCCTGGGTGACGGGTGAGCTCTGGGAGGCCGCCCAGCTTCAGCGACCCTCTGACACCTTCCCCTTCTCCCCCACCTTAGAAACACGAGAAACCGAAGTACGTGCTGTGTGTGACCTTTTTGGAGGGTGGCGATGTGGTCACCGGGGACTCTGGGGGGAACCTCTATGTCTGGGGCAAAGGTCAGTGTCAGCCCCACCTGTTTGGTTCCCCAACCGAGTCCTCCCTGACTCCCTTTGGCTGTGCGTCCCTTTCTCGGAGCCTGCTGATGTGGAATGTACGATACAACAATACAAGTCATTACTTGTCCAATTCTAACACCTCCATCAAGGCTCAGCTCCAGTATCCCCACCTGCATGAAATCTTCACTTATTCCCTCCCCTTGTCCTCTGCAAATCCCACGGCAGCGATCAAGTTTGAACTATAAATGAATGGGTTAACCCGGTGTGGATGGAGAGATGGATGGAGAGGTGGTTTGTTTCAGAGCAATGAATGAATGAATAAGTCAATGAATGAATGAAGCATTTGTCCTACCCAGTGAATAGAAGAATGAGTAGATGAATATGCTGTCCTTCTTAATAGGTGGGTGATTAGGTGAGTGAACAATTAAATATATGAATGGTTGTCCCCAGAACGGATGACTGTGTTAATAAATGACTAGGTCTTTTCCCAGGCAGTGGATTACTGTAAAGTTACGAATGAATGAATGAATGCGTTTATTCAGTCATCAAACCACTTCCTGGAACAATCAGTTCTTCATAACATGTTAATCCATTGGCTGAGGTAACCATTCATCTTGGGGTAGTGGGAGAGGAGTGGGTTTGGGAGTTGGGCAGGCTTTGGGTTCAGGTCTCAGCAGTGCTGTGTGCTCTCTATGTGGCCTTGGAAGAGTCATCTCCCTTCTGAGACTCAGTTGCCCCATCTGTAAAATGGGTATAATACTCTCTCCCTCATACGGTTGTTTTGAGCTTTTCTTGAGATTAGACAGCTGAGAATAAGCTCTGAATAATTGGCAGTGTGTCTTTCCCAGCAGACTCTAAGCTCTCTGAGGGCAGAGACTTGGTCTGATTGGTTCCCGTATCTCCAGTCCCATCACTGGGTCCAGCCCGCAGGGCTACAGGATGTTGGATGGGTGGGTGGTTAGAAAGATAGGTGGACAAAAGGACGTATGTACACGTGGCACCACTTCTGAGCCTCGAAGGATGGAATTGAAGAGAGTTGCTTTTTCTTCCTCTCCACTGAGTCCCTGCCCCAGCCTCTTCCCTGGTTCCCGGGCCTTCAGTCTTGTCCCCTCCAATTCAGTTTGTTCTCAGAACCAAATGTAAATCTGACCCTATCCTTCCCCTGCTGAACCCTTCCATTACTACCCAGTTCAGATCCCTCAGAACAAGGTCCGGATTCCTCACTGAGGTCTGCAAGGTCCAGATTCCTCAATGAGGCCATGCATGGTCTGGCCCTGCTTTCTCTTGTCCCTTGCATGTTATACTTGGTCACACCAGATTTCTTTAGTTTCCTAAATAGTCCATGTTCTCTCTGCCTTTTGCACATGTTGTTCCTTCTGCCTGGAACACTTTTCTACCCTCTGTTGTCCTAGCCAACTCCTACTCAACCTTCAGATCCTTGCTCAGCTGTCCCCTCCTCCAGGAAGCCCTCCCTGACCCACCAGGCTAGGTGCCCACTCTGGGATCCCACAGTCTCCTGGGTTTCCCCATCCCAGCCCCAACCATGTTGGGTCGTCACTGACTGGTAGTAGGTCTGTCTCTGAAACTCGACTGTGATCCCTGTGAGGGTAAGATCTGAGGTTGCCTTCATCAATACCCAGCATCACCCAGCATGAGGCTGGGCCCAGAGTAAATGCTAGTTTAATAATTGTTGACTGAATGGATGAATGAACAGATGGTTAGGTTGACAGATGAGTGGATAGATGGGTGAATGGGTAGATGGATAGGAAATAAGATGGAAAATGGGTGGATGTTTGGATAGAAGGATGCATTGACTGGTGAGTGGGTAGTCAGATGAAAGAGAGGGTGAATGAATGGATGAGAGGCGGATTGATGGATGGATAGAAGGAAGGAAGGGTTGATGGCTGGATGGATCGGTAGATGGGTGATTGGATGGGTGAGTAGATAGATGGATGGACAAACCAGTAGATAGGTGAGTGGATGAATGGGTGGGTAAGTGGGTTAGGGTTAGGGTTAGGGTTAGGATCAAAGGGTGGATGGGTAGATGTTACTTCAGATGGTTTATTAGATGGATGATAGGGTATTTGAATAGATGGGTGGTTGAGTAGATGGGTGGGTGGAAGGCTGGGTAGAAGAAAAGGTGAGTGAATGGCTGGATGTAGGATTGAGAGTTTGAGGTGTTTTCTGGGGTCAGTATGGGGGAGCTTCCCCATGCTGACCTCTGCCCCTGGCCACCCTGCAGGTGGGAACCGTATCACACAGGCCGTGCTGGGTGCCCACGATGGCGGCGTGTTTGGGCTCTGCGCCCTGCGGGACGGGACGCTGGTGTCAGGAGGGGGCCGCGATCGGCGGGTGATCCTCTGGGGTCCCGACTACAGCAAGCTGCAGGAGGCGGAGGTGAGGGGGAGAGGCTCATATGAAGGTGAGGAGACCTCCTCCCGCCCCACTAATACTAGACCCTGCTCTCCCAGCCTGTCTCCCCCACCCCCCAACCCCACCTCTGCGTGTGTCCTACACTCATCTGCCTGCCCCCCACCCCCCTTTGCCTACCCAGGTCCCCGAGGACTTCGGCCCCGTGCGCACCGTGGCGGAGGGCCGGGGCGACATGCTGTACGTGGGGACCACCCGCAACTCCATCCTGCAGGGCTCTGTCCACACTGGCTTCTCGCTGCTCATCCAGGTGAGCTTCTCTTCTGCACCTGCCCTGCTTCCTCCCCACCCGCCTCTCTTCTCTCCTCTGCACCATTCATTCCTCCTCTCTTCCCACTCCCATTTCACCTCACCTCCCTGCCCCATCCCCATCCTCTGGCCTGGTAAACACCACTTACCTTCCCTTTAACTGCTCCTGACACATAACCCCACCCCAGAACACCCCACGGTCCAGCAATGGGTTAACTGGTAGCACAGCAGAGGGGTCCCAGGACCCTGCTCCAGCTGTGCTGCCCCCTGCTGGTCAGGGTGGTGTCCATGTCTGTAAGTGCCCTGGCAGGTTGTCACACAGGCCTTGAGCCACACACCTCCCAGGTCTCTGGCTACAAGGATCTAGGAAGACCCTCTGGAGTCTTCTCAGATGCCCATTCCTTCATCCTCGTGGGCCAGAACCCTACCACACATCCAAGTAAAAAACCCAGCCTACTGGGGGAATTCCCTGGCCGTCCAGTGGTTGGGACTTTGCACTTCCACTGCCGGGGGCCTGGGTTCGATCCCTGGTAGTCAGGGAAGATCCTGCAAGCCACATGGTGCGGCCACAAAAAAAAAAAAAAACCTGGGATCGAAGCACAGCCCTGTCGCTCACTCACTGTGTGATATGAGGCAAGTGAATAACCTCTCTGTGCCTCTATGAACCAGGAGAATAATAGAACTGACTCATGGGGTTTTGTAAGGATTCAATGAGTCAGTTCATGCACAGCATTTAGAATGGTGCCTGGTACAGAGTAAGTGCTCAAAGAGTCTTGGCCAAAATTACTCCTTGTTCAGTGCCCCCCTGCCCCTTCCTTCCTTCCTGACATGCATTTTACCTCTTACATGGTAGTTGAGATCTGTACAGCAGCTGCATTTAGATTCCCCCCTCTGGCTCTTGTTTCCATGGAAGAAGATGAGGAAAAACAAGGGCTAGAGGGATTTCCTAGGGGTCCCAAGACCAGAAAGGACCTTAACGACCTCTAATAATAGTATTTAGTATTAACTATATTATTATATTACTAGGCTTATATTATTTATTAACATTAATCATTATACTAATATCAATAATTATAATTCTGTTGATTATCATTGTTAATTACTGTAATTATATATTAATAGTGTATGTTATTACTACTGATAATAGTCAGCCACTTCCATTTGGTGAGCACTTTGTACCAGCCTCATACACTTTCCATCTATTCACACTTTCCATCCATAATTTGAGTGAGCAGAACAATGCCATGAGACACATACAGTGATTGGCCCCATTTTACAGAAGATGAAACTGAGGCTCCAAGGAGAAGTCATCTGCCCAGGTGACTGCCACAGTCAATAAGAGAGAGCTGCAGTCAGACTCACCAGGCTGAGTACCCTCCATGGGTTCCTACAGCCTGCTGGGCACCATCTGACTCCCAAGGTCAAGCTCCTACTCATCATGTCTCTTGCCTCCCATTGTGCACACTGGAAAGCAGAGACCTGGGGGGAGGGGCAACATTTGCCTCGAGCCCCACACTGGGGCAGGGGTCTGCCCAATCACAGCCTCCTTCAGATACACTGGGGAAAGGGTCTTCCCTGGGTCACCTGTGGGAAGAGTGTGTTGCTGGGGCTAGTCCAGCACTTCTTTCTGGCATCAGACTTTGGGGAGGTGGGGGATGCAGCGGAAAGGCCTGGATTGGCAGTCTCCATGCTGTCATCTCTCCTTTCCGCCAGGGCCACGTGGAAGAGCTGTGGGGCCTGGCCACACACCCCAGCCGGGGACAATTTGTGACATGTGGTCAGGATAAGTTGGTGCATCTGTGGAGCGTGGAGTCCCACCAGCCCCTGTGGAGTAGGATCATTGAGGTAAGAGGATGGGGGACTTGACACACCATTCTAACAGAACGACTTGTCTCAATGTGTCAGGGTTCAGTGCATCAAATGGAAGCCACACTTGGTGTCTTTAAGCAGAAGGGGATTTAATGCAGGGAACTGGGTGCTTACAAACTCACTTGGAAGGGCTAGAGGAGTGGGTTCTCGACTGGAAGGAAGCCCAGAACAGCACCACAGAACTGACCTGCCAGAGGAGCTGCTGCCTCTGCCACAGTCAGGAAGGTGGGGAGTCAGGAACCACTGAGTTCAAGAAAATGCTGTCATCGTAACTGCAATCCAGGAACCAGGATGCTGTGGTCGCTCAAATGTTGGCTCTAGAGCTACGCTGTCCAATACACGTGGCTATTCAAACTTAAATTAACTTTAAATGTAAGTAGAATTAAAAATTCAGTTTCTCCTTTGCACTAGCTACATTCCAAACATGTGGCTAGTGGCTACCGTATTGGAAAGTGCAGATAGAGAACATCTCCATTATCGCAGAAGGTTCAGTTGGACTGTCTTGCTCTAGAGTGACCCAATGCTGGCTACATTTACAATGGCCAAAAACAGATACTCTGTGCCCTTGCCTTTCAAGGCTAGTGACTGCTCACCAGCATAGCAAATGCTATTGCTTTCACAACCCAACTGATCAGTGGAAGTGGCAGAGCGGGGCTTCCACCTTGTACCTTCCAGAGCCCGCAATAGTGCAACTGATTGTCAGGCCCAAATCACAGCCGACCCTAGCTACAAGGGATTCTGGGCAATGTAGTTTTTAAGCTCTCCTGCCTGTGTGGTATGGGACAGTAGAAGGTCAGTCATCATATTCCCCACACCACCCTTTGAGGTTTTGCTCCAGGAATCCAGGGTTACCTATGATCCTGGAACACTTGATGGCCTTTGAACTTCTAGGAGTCAGGGATGGTGTGCCCTGGAAATTATTAGGGCCATGTATAATAATCCTCACTCTGGCTGCCTAATTGAGCACCTACTATATGCTAGGCCCTGTGCTCAGCACAGCAGTTCTCTAGCCAGGGCATAAGAACCACCTGAGTTGTTAGAAACACAGAACCCTGAGCCCCAAGCATGGGAAGTCTGATTCAGGAGGTCTGAGTTTAGTCCCAGAAATCTGCAATTTATAACAAGAACAAGCTCCCTCGGGTTATTCTGATTCGGGCAGTCTGCCCACCATGCCTGACATTGGCTTAGCACTTTACCCACATTGTCTTTTTAACTCGCCCCCCATCCCAACCTCCACAAGGCAGTAGAGATGATGGATCGCCCAGAAACAGGAAGGTAAAATCAGGAAACAGGCCCAGAAAGGTAAAATCACTTGCCCTTCGTAATTACAATCATAGCTGACCTTTATTCAGTGCTTCCTGTAGGCCATCTTACTCACCAGCTTACCATTCTAAGGACTTTACACCTTGCTTATAACAGTCCTGGGGAGTGTGTATTGATGTTCTCCGTTTGGGGCAACCAAGGCCACGATGGGGAAAGTTATTTGATGTCACATAACGAGGAAGTGTCAGGGCCACAGTTTCAAACCACGTCTGATTCCATGGTGCTCTGTTGCCTGCAAATCAACCAAATGCCCCCGAAATTTAAAAATTTTGTGGTAGGAGTTAGATAAAGATATGGGGAAACAGGCACTCAGGCAAGCCTAGTGATAGGTCAATATAATTTTACAATGGAAAGCAAATTGGCATGATATATCAAAAGTCTTAAAAATATGGATAGCCTTTGTCCCAACAATCTCACTAGTAGAAAAGTCCCTAAGGAAATCATCTTGGGTTTATAAAGCTGTGGGAGGTTAAAACAGGACTGAAAAAGTATCCAGAGTCAACAGTGAAAGGAGGAATATTTTCTGTTCGAGCTGACATGTTAAAGGAAAGGAGAGTGGTTTCCAGAGCATCTGCAGCAGCAGGTTACTGGAGGGCAGCAGAGGGAGGTGAGAGCCCTCATGCCAGGCTGAGAGTTGGCTCTGAGGCTGGGGAAGTGTGGGCCAGATGGAAGGGGGACCCCAGCTCCCAGCCCTTCCTCTTCTCTCCCTCCTCAGGACCCTGCCCACTCTGCTGGCTTCCACCCCAGTGGCTCTGTCCTGGCCATTGGCACGGTGACTGGCAGGTAAAGCTGATGGGCATTTGGGGAGGGCTTCTCTGCTCCCCCCAGGAACTATCCCTTGATCACCTCCCCCCGCCTTCCCTACTGCCCCAAAGCTTACAGAGAATGATAATTAGGTACCAACTGTTTACCAGGCCTTGATCTCCCAACATTCCTCTGGAGTCAGCCTCTCTCCCTAATCTTTTCTGGGGTCCTTCCCTCAGGCCCCACAGATTGCCACCCTTCTCTACCAGATCAGCTCACCCCTCCTCTCCCACCATGCCTTCTCCTTAAAGATGGCTGCTGCTGGACACAGAGACCCATGACCTGGTGGCCATCCATACAGATGGGAATGAACAGATCTCAGTGGTCAGCTTCTCTCCAGGTAAGGGGATGGGGCCAGGGAGGGGACCTTGGAGAGGCCAGGCCTGGGAACTGAAGCTCAGAGTTACTGGCAGGGGGAAGGGGTGGAGTCTGTGTGGCACGGCCTAAGGGCGGGGCCAGGCCTGTGGCAGGGATGGAACTTGGGACTACTGAGGAGTCTGGGATAGTGGGGGGCTGAATCTGAGAGAGGAGGGGTAGAGCCTGGGTGCCTCCTCATAGCCCCCTCCCCCTCCCCCAGACGGGGCGTACCTGGCCGTGGGCTCCCACGACAACTTGGTGTACCTGTACACGGTGGACCAGGGCGGCCGCAAGGTCAGCCGCCTGGGCAAGTGCTCGGTGAGTGGGCAGTGGCCCCCAGCCCGCGCCGCCACCCCATCCAGGGGGTGCAGAATTAACCAGTTTTCTACCTCAAGGGAGCACAGCTTCAACACTCAACTGACTGCCCTGATCACATCAAGGAGTTTTAGCCCCGCCCACACATTTACCCTCTCCTGTGTTTCAAGCCCGTCCCTTTGTGTAGCCCCGCCCCTCACGTTCTAAGCACACCCTCTGTGTAGCCCAGCCCCTTGCATTCGAAGCCCGCCCCTCTGTGTCTAGCTCTGCCCACTTGTTCTAAACTCCCCCTTGTGTTCTAAGCCCTATTTGTCTAGCCCCGCTCATCACAGTCTGGCCCCGCCCATGATAGTGTGGCCCCGCCCCCACACCCCAAAGGCTTGTGTATCTTTCCTCGAGACCCCCTGTGTTTTCACCCTACCTTTGTATTTTGCCTTCCACCCATCCTGGTCTGATCCTACCCGCTCCAGCTCTAACTCCACCTCTTCCCTCCCCTGCAGGGCCATTCCAGTTTTATCACCCACCTGGATTGGGCCCAGGACAGCAGCTGCTTCGTCACCAACTCTGGGGACTACGAGATTCTGTACTGTGAGTTCTCTGAAACCCAAAGGCATTCCTCCTTCAGCCTCTCTATTGCGTGTGCGATTTGCATAGCCTTCCCTGGGTTCTGGAAGGGGAAGTAGGGGCTTCAAGTCCCTTCTCCTCTGGCTGTTTTATTCAGGGGTTGATCTGATTGGCTGGTCTCCTGGCTTCTGGTTTCCTCCCTGGTGGACCCAACTTTTAACCAGTTCCTCCCCCTCTGGGTTGGATGACTGGGGTACAGGTTTCTAAACAGATACCCCTGCTCTCGTCTTGAGATGTCACCACCCAGGATCTAGCGCCAGTCTGGAGAGGTAGAATAAGCCCTGGGACCTTAGCCTCCTGTGTCGGACCTCAGTGCCCATTGTCTGTGAAATGGATGAATTAAGTCAGTAGTTTTTCCGTTTGGTTTTTGGTTTTTGGTTTTCTTGGCCACGCCGCGCAGCTTGCCGGATCTTAGTTCCCCGACCAGGGATCGAACCCGTGCCCCCTGCAATGGAACCGCGGAGTCCTAACCACTGGACCGCCAGGGAATTCCCAGTAGTTCTTTCTGCTCTGAACACCTCCTCCCATTTTCTGCCCCAGGGGACCCAGCTACCTGTAAGCAGATCACTACTGCAGATGCTGTGAGGAACGTGGAATGGGCCACGGCTACTTGTGTCCTGGGTTTTGGCGTGTTTGGTAAGTTCTGGAATGGGGAAAGTCTTGCTGAGGACAGGAGTTCCAAGAAACATCCCTGACTGGTGGTTTTCACAGTCTCTTATTACCTCTAAGGTGGGAAACTCATTCCTTTAGACATGTGAGCAGCAGTATTTTTATAAGAGGAAAGGTTAGGGTGAGGTGACTACTCAGGTCCCTTGGAACTGTAATGAAATGAGACCAATTGGGGGTGTCACCTGGCCCAGGGAGATTCACACAGCCTGTGTCCCAGTCACCCATTCATTCAGGCATTAATGCACTCAACACATACCCCCTGAGCACCTCTGTGCCCAGCTGGGCAGTGCTGAGACCCAGTGGTGACCACGACAGCCCTGACCCTGCCATCATGGGTCTCACAGTCCAGTGGAAGAGAGAGACCTGTCCCCAGACCACCCAGAGTAGACTGGGCTGGGACAAGGAAGTCCAGAGAGGACACCTGGCCCCAGCCTAGGAGGGAGTCAGGGAGGGCTTCCTGGAGGAAGGGACATCCAAACTGGATCTGCAGGATGAGGAGTTAGGTTCTAGGGTGGTGAAGAAGGAAAGCAGTGGCTAGGCGAAGGGAATAATAGCCATGTATAAAAGCCTAGAGGTGACAGAGCTTGGTATTTGGAGAAATGCAAGAAGGCAGGATGGCTAAATCACTGCAGAGTTCAAGGGAAGCACTGGTAAGGACAAGGCTGGAGCAGTGTGGGGGACAAGGCAGAGCTTGGGGGTCATGGTGAAAAGCCTGGGCCATGGGAGGTTTTTTTTTTTTTTTTTTTGTGGGATCTTAGTTCCCTGACCAGGGATTAAGCCCAGGCCCTCAGCAGTGAGAGCATGGAGTCCTAACCATTGAACCGCCAGGGAATTCCCCATGGGAGGGCTTTGAGCTATAGAGGGATAGGGTCAGATAAGCATTTCCAAAAGATTATTCCAATTCTCATCCCTGGCTAGAGACAGGCTAGGTGAGAGAAAGGCCGGGAGGCTGGGGCTGGGGCCTACTCGCCTTGGGGGTCCCTGGCCCCAGCTGCCATCTTACCACCAGCCACCCCCAATCTTGCCTGCAGGGATCTGGTCTGAGGGAGCAGATGGTACTGACATCAATGCCGTGGCCCGTTCCCATGATGGGAAGTTGCTGGCTTCAGCTGATGACTTTGGCAAAGTCCACCTGTTTAGCTACCCCTGCTGTCAGCCTCGAGTGAGTCCCTCTGGGGGGCTGGCAGGGTGGAGGTACCAAGCAGCACTGCAGGCAGGATTAAGGCAGCCCTTTCCGGATCCCAGCTTCACCATCTGTACAAGGAGGGCAGTGGCTTGATCCCAGGGGCCCTTCTTAACTTGAAAGTCGATAAATTACCAAGTCTGTAGTGCTAAAGCTCTGAGCATCTGCATTGTGAGATCTTTGGTTCTTTTTCCTATTAACTCAAGAAATATTTATTGAGCACTTACCAAATGCCTGGGCCCAGGGAATACAGCAGTGAACAAGACAGATGACCTCCTTTCACTTCCTTCTTTCCGTATCACAGGCTCTCAGCCACAAATACGGCGGACACAGCAGCCATGTGACAAATGTGGCCTTCTTGTGGGATGACAGTGTGGCCCTGACCACAGGGGGCAAGGACACCAGCGTGCTGCAGTGGCGGGTGGTCTGACCTGGTGGGTGGGGGGGTTCCCAGGAACACGGGGCTCAGGTAGAGTCAGGTGGCAGGGTTGGAATTCTATTTTCGGGAGATGTCTATTGCCGAGTAGAGTAATATATACCCAGAGTATGTCTATAGCAAAGGGGGTTATGGGGGTGGGAGGGTGGACTGACAGACAGAAGTCTCTATTTATTGGGGTGGGAAAAGGGGTCACATTGCTTTGGGGGAGCCATTAGGGTGTTTGGTTTGGGGTGTTTTTTAAGTTTATTATTTTATATCATCCGGAAATAAAAACACGTGCACTGAGGTGGAGTGTCAGGGTCTGTGTATATGGTGTGTCCATAGATTGAGTGTGTCTATAAGTGTATGTGTACGAGGTGTGTGTGTGTGCATATTTTACAGCGTTTGTGATGAGACACCATTATCAGGTCTTTATTCGTCTTTAAGCTTGACAGAAACCAAGCTTGCTCTAACTTAGGCCAGAGGAGGACTCAATTGATCGACATTGCCAAACAAGGAAGGGCAGTTGTCCCCTCTGGCCTTCAGGGCCATCAAACCAAGGATTTGAGGGCAACCAAGGTACTCCATACCTTCTCTCACCTTCTGCAAGTCAGCATGTTTCTCTGGGACCAGCATTCTCCACACCACGGAAGGATGGCACCCAGCAGCTTGAGCCCCAAGTCCAAAAATCCCAGGGAAGGGCTATGATTGGCCCATCTGCAGATCTATCAACGTGGCCTGTTGTTTGGCCTGCTGTGATTGGTTCCACTTGGGTGAAGGCCAACCCTGGACCAATGATTGTGGCCAGGAAGATGGAATCCTGTAAAAACACGGAAGCCTCCACTTGAACCACGAGGTTGAAAAAGGGCGAGGAAAGTTTTCAGAGAAGTGGACTGATGACCCAGCTAGATTCAGGGGGCTCAGATGTGATTGGGGTTTTCCTTTTGGGGATTTCTCAGTGTAGTATCTGTAACTTTGAGCAAATTTTTAACTTTAACTTTGTATCGATGTATGTTACATGCAGAGAAGTACGCTCATCATAAATGTATAATCACAAACTGATCCCATCCATGCAGCCAGCTCCCAGATGAAGAAGTAGAACATCCCCAGGCCCCAGAAAGCGTCCTTGTGCCCCTTCCTAGTCATTGCGCACCACCGCCCGGCCCCCGCCAGTAATATTTATCCTATTTCTCACACCATAAAACAGTTTTACCCATTTTTGTACTTTAAATCAGAGGTCAGCAGACTGTTTCCGGAAAGGGCCATATAGTAAATATTTTAGATTTTATGAACCACTCAGTCTCTGTTCCAGCTAACTCTGACATTGTCGTGTGAAAGCAGTCACAGACAATGCAGGCATGAATGAGCTTGGCTGTGTTCAAATAAAACTATGGATACTGAAACTTGAGTTTCTCAACATTTTTGCGTGTCATGAAATACTATTGTTTTGATTTTTTTGGAACCACTTAAAAATGTGAAAACCATCTTAGCTCACGAGCCATACAAAGACAGGCGGTAGATAGGGTTTGGTCCACAGTGGTAGTTTGCTCACCTTTGCTTTAAATAGATGGAATCATAGAGTATGAACTCTTGGATCTGGCTTCTCCCCTTGAGCGGGTTTCTTAAGCCTCTCAAGGCCTCAGTTTCCCAATGTATAAAATAGAAGTTAATAATAGCACCTGCCCCATAGGGGTGCTGTGAAAATGAGTTAAATAGACGCAAAAGCTTAGGACAGTGCCTGGCATATAGCAAGCTCTCTACAAATGTTAGCTGATTATTTTTACACTGTTGAGAACACAGACGCTGTGGCTGCAGGCATTCTGCCACGCCACATGGTAACAAAGCCAGAGGAAGTCTTTCTCTCATACCACTCACGCGTCTCCAGGAGTAATCTGATTGGCTCACCTTGGATCATGTGGCCAATCTCCATGGCCTAGGGAATGGGGTCATCTGATTGGCCAGGCCTGGGTCACGTGCTCATCTTTTTGCTTAGGAAGGGGTTAGTGTACCTGGGACTGACAGCGCCACCTAAACCTCACAGAATGGGTGGGGGAGTTCTCCCAAAGGAAGGGGGATGGTGAAACACTCGAGCAGGAGATGGAAGCTACCAGCAACCTCAGCATATTTATGTCAAGGTGGGTGACACCCTGGAGGGCTGGGTCAATAATGTTTCTGGGAGTTTGAAGACCCCTATTCCCAGTATCTATTGCTTCAGAACAAAGCATTCCAAAACTTAATGGCTTAAAACAACAACCATTTTGTTATCACTCATAGTTTGGTGTTAGCCATTCACCCATGATGGAAGTTTGGGTTGTGTCCATCGTTTGCTATTACAAATAAGGCTGTGATAAACATTTATATACAAGTTTCTATTTGGACATATGTTTTCATTTCTCTTGGGTATATACCTAGGAGTAGAATTGCTGAGCCATATGGTAATTCTGTATTTAACTTTTTGAGGAACATGTGTGTGTGTGGTTTTAATTAAACAATTTTGAAATAATTATAGACTCAGGGGAAGTTGCCAACATAGTACAGAGAGGTCCTCTATACCCTTCATCCAGTTTCCCCCAATGGTAACATCCTGTATAACTGTAGCACAATACCAAACTTGGAAACTGACACTGATGAATCTACAGACCTTATTCAGATTTCACCATTTTTACATGCCCTCCTGTTTGTGTGCATGCGTGTACGTGTACGTGTGTGTGTGTGTCTATGCAGTTTTATGACATGTATAGATTTTTTCCAAGGGGATTCCACCAAAGGTTAGAAACTCCCTTTTGTTTCCAAAGTATTCCCAAAGTATACCTGCTGTCTGTATATATGTATGTTTGCTCTCTGGTCTTTAGCTAGTTAACAAACCCTAATAAGTTCAATGAGTTCTGCCATCTGGGCTGATCGTACCTCAGGTATGGGACTGTATTCTAAGGGAGACCTTAAATTAGTGATAGGATACCTCTAGTTTCAGTTTTGAAGTATTGTATTAGAGAAAACGCCAGAGAAACAGAACCACTGGGATGTATATATTATAAGGAATTGGCTCACTCAATTATGGAAACTGACAAGTCCTAAGATCTGCTGGGTGAGTTGGCAAGCTGGAGGTCCAGGAGAGGCAGAGGTGCAGTTCTAGTCTGAAGGCCGGCAGACTCGAGACACGGAAAGAGCCAGTGTTTCAGTTTGAATCTAGAAGGTAGGAAAAAGCCAGTGTTCCCGTTCAAAGGCAGTTGAGCAGAAGATAGTCTCTCTTACTCGGGGAAAGGTCAGCCTTTTTTGTTCCGTGCAGGCCTTCAACTGATTGGGTGAGGCCCACCCACATTGGGGAGGGCAATCTGCTTTACTCAGTTTCCTGATTTAAATGTTCATCTCATCCAGAGCACCCAGAATGTTTGACCAAATATCTGGGCACTTCATGGCCCAGTCAAGTTGGTGCATAAAATTAATCATTACAGGAATGATCATCAGTTAAAACATAATAGGTCAGGGTTCTCAATGGGAGTCTCTAATAAACCTGCAAGAGGTACAGAAAGTTCCCCAATCGAGGTAAGACAATTGAGGTTTCCTTTCTTCTGTTGGGGCCAGAGAAGTGGCAGGATTCAGAGTGTTGCAGCAGTGAATAGAAGTAGGAGAGAGAGAGGGTAACAACCTCAGAAGAGGTTGACCGGCTGGCTGAAATCACTGTGTGCTTTTAGTCAGTAGTGATGTGCTGGATGAGAAATTATAAAGTCAAGTGGGGTGCCTAGAACTAGCCCAGCAGAAGCATCAAGTTTTGCAGCCCCAACTATTGCCTTAGGACAAGGAGGAGAAGTCTGCTCTTGTTAATGTCTCTTTACTGCCTGGTATGAAAGCATTTCAGTATTTTAACAACTGATAACAGCCCTATCAGTGTGAACCAGCTGAATATCAACTGTGACTGTCCAGAAGGAGTAGGGATTGAATTGTTCTGATTCCTTCATCTTTGGTAGGCAAGATAATGTATGGTGATGCTATCTAATTACCTCTCTCTCTTTCTCTTCTCTCTTCTCTCTCTCTCTTTCTTTTATGTTTGAAGCACTGACATTTCCCCCCACTATTCTCGAGTTCAGTAGTTCTTACACTTGAAGGAGCAGTAGTAGAATCATCTGTAGGGTTTTTTATAATGAAAATGCACCTCCTCCCAATTCCCCATCCAGGGTTTCTAATTCCATCAGTCTGGGTGGGGCCCAAGAATTTGCATTTCCAAAGAGTTCCCAGATGCTCCAAGGACCACACTTGGAGAACCACTGCACTAATAGAACTATAATAAGGTAACAAATCTATAGGATTTCTCTGGACAGAGCAATACATAAGAATTTTGTAGAACATTACACACTTGCGTTTCTTTTCCTTGTCTGAACTGTACAGATGATCTCTTGGGATGGAAGGCTCAGAGCCTTGCAGTTTCAGAGTGACAGTTTATCAAGGCCATCAATTCCTAAGGGAAGGAAAAATTACTGCAGGAGAAACCTGCAAATCCCTCTTTGACCAGCAAGGAGGATTGTCCATGTGTCTCCAGGAACAGCTGCCTAAGCTATAACTCTCCAAATGTCAATATCCTTCAGAAGTGACAGCCCCCAGAGCCAAACATGAAATTCTAGGAAGGGGAGGGTGTTCAATCATATCAAAGGGTTTCATCCCCTCCACCTTTCTGGCCAAAGATCTTAATTAATATGACCAGAAGTCAATCATTCACTAATCAATTGCCCACGAGGATGAGGATTTTGGCTTTTAAGACTGTATTCTCAGGGCCTAGCACAGTGTTTGGCATGCAGTAAATGCTCAACAAACACAAATGTTGATTAATCAGTGAATGAATTCATTCAATATATGTAAGAAACATTTTACTCTAGGGCAGAGCCTGAGCTGGGCAGTGCTGGGCAGAGTGGTGACTGAGACAGCCCCAGCCCTGCCCTCAAGGGACTCAGTCTGGTGGGGAAGGCAGACCCATCCTTAGACAATGATGACCATGAGGGGGCAAAGGAAGGCCAAGTGGGTATCAGGGAGGGCTTCCTGGAGGGGACAACAGACCTGCCTATTGAAGGATGAGTAAGGAATGAACGAGGTAAAGTGAGGGGAGTGTTCCAAGTGACAGTTCTGACAGCCCCCTCCTTCATCCTATTTCCCCAACAAACTGTGACAAGGCCCCCTCTAGGCTCTAGCAGCCCCCTGGACCCCTGTTCCAGCCTTGACCTCTCTAAGGTATGACTGTCAGGGACAGATCTGTCTCCCCCTCACTGACTGCCAGCCCTGAGAGAGAAGGGCCAGGGCTGTTGCGGTCACTGCTGTGTCCCCAACACTGCCTAGCCCAGGGCCAGGTACAGAAGCAAGGGCTCAGGGAGGGTTTACTGAATGAATATGAGAGTGGTGTGTGTGGGTATGTGTGTGTGAAACAGTTGAAAGTGTGTTATATGAAGAGGATCAAAGTTCAAACTCCTCAACCCTAATTTCCCACCCCCAGGAAGTGGCATAACAGCAGTTAAGGACTAGAGCTCCACGGCTGGGAGTCCAGCATTTCCACTTACCCATCTAGGCCCCATCTGTAAAATGGTGCCTCTGCATATGGTTATTTTGAGGATTAAATGAGTTATTCACATAAAGTGCTTAGAATGGTACTCGGAATGTAGTAAATGGTCATTAAATGTTAGCTGTCCTTATTTTTCAATCATTTCTGAGTCTTCCTTTTTTTTTTTTTTAAATTTATTTTTGGCTGTGTTGGGTCTTCGCTGCTGCGCACGGGCTTTCTCTAGTTGCAGTGAGCAGGGGCTACTCTTCGTTGCAGTGCACGGGCTTCTCATTGCAGTGGCTTCTCTTGTTGCAGAGCACAGGCTCTAGGCATGTGGGCTTCAGTAGTTGTGGCACGCGGCTCAGTAGTTGTGGCTCGTAGGCTCTAGAGCGCCAAGTCAGTAGTTGTGGTGATGGGCTTAGTTGCTCCGCGGCATGTGGGATCTTCCCTGACCAGGGCTCGAACCCGTGTCCCCTGCATTGGCAGGCGGATTCTTAACCACTGTGCTACCGGGGAAGTCCCTGATCCTTCCTTTTTAAGCCAACATCCTCTCCTGTCCCCACCTCTTATATCCAGCCACTTGAATCACCAATACTTGCCCTTCCTTGTGACATTTCATGCCTCTGAGCCTCTGCACATGCTGTTCCCTCCCCACTGGTACACCCTTTCTGAACTTGTCCACCCAGGAAACTCCTATTCAGCCGGCACAGTCCAGCAGTCATATCACCCCTCCAGACCTCCAGGTTTCAGATCTATGGGATCAAAGTCTCCCTTTCTGTCCTCCAGCTTTTGACCCTTCCCTAATGTCCAAGTTCTGGGGAAGTAAGTGGTCCAGCGCTAAGCATCCCTTTCATTGGGTCTCTTGGTGCTCTGTCACCCCCTTGTGCCCAGCCTCAGACCTGCATGGAAAAATGTGTCTAGAAAGTTCTGGGAGAATAGTGCTGGTGATTCTCTACCGTGTACCCCAGGGTCACTCTCAGGCTTTCTCCTCCTGCTCTGGGCCCTGGGAGACTGCCCTGTGTGGACTCCATCCACGGGAGTCCCTTGCCATCTGCCCGTTGGGTTCTCCCCGTTACAGGCACTGACAGGAAATCTGAAGGTAAGTAGTGGGGGAGAGGTTGGAGTATTTATTTTCCGGGCCCCT
Source organism: Eubalaena glacialis (assembly GCF_028564815.1). Classification (NCBI taxonomy): domain Eukaryota; kingdom Metazoa; phylum Chordata; class Mammalia; order Artiodactyla; family Balaenidae; genus Eubalaena; species Eubalaena glacialis. The sequence continues at coordinate 60,258,124 of NC_083733.1, read as the reverse complement.
CCCTGCATCCCTGCAGTTCTGGCAGGGGCTGTGTTCCTCTACCTAGAGCTACAGCTCCTGTGGGCTCCACTCCAAACTTTAGCTTTCTGCCTGAAGGGTGGTAATGGCTTGGTTCTGGCTCCAGCTCGTTCCCTGGCGTCGCCCCATGGTTTGTGGGTTCTTTCACCCTGCCAACCCCTCTAAACTTTCCCTTCATAAATGTTCTCACTTAAACTCTTTTTTTTTTTTTTGACCGCACCGCGTGGCTTGTGGGGATCTTAGTTCCCTGACCAGGGACTGAACCTGGGTTCTCGGCAGTGAAAGCGCTGAGTCCTAACCACTGGACCGCTAGGGAATTTCCCCCCACTTAAACTCTTTGAATGGCTACCTGTTTCCTGCCAGGACCCTAACTGAATCACATTATAAACTTAGGGTGAGCCCAGGAGAGAAGGGGACCCTCGCCAACCAGTGCGCCCCAGAATTTCTCTTTAGGATGAGCTTGGGATGGCCAAGGGGCTGACAGGAGGGCTTGTCTTGAAGCTGATAAGATTTATATGGGGTTATTTGTGGGGAGGGGGCTAAAGCCTTCGTGACACTTCCATTGGAGTGTCTCTGTCTGTCCCCTTGAAGGAGGGTGGAAGGAAAAATCTTTTATTCCTGTGTGTATTGCAGGTCACTTGGGTCCTTGGTTAACTCTCTCACTTTCTGTTTCCCTCAAGAGCCCTGAGAGGAAGGCGGTAATATGGTTCAGAGAGGTGAAGTCATTTGTCCAAGGCCACATGGTGAATGATTATAATAGCTACCTTAAACAAAACAGAACTGTTTCATTACATTTCTGTGAAGTTCTGGAACAGGCAACACTAATTTCCAGTAAAAAAAAAAAAAAGAAAAAGAAAAACAGAAAGGTATGGAGTTGCCTCTGGGGGTGAAGTAGGGTGTGAGTATGCCCTGGAAAGGGGCAAAAAAACAATGTTCTCAGGTGATGGAAATGTTTATGTCTTAATTTGGGTGCTTAGTCACATGGGCGTATCTGTTTGTCACAACTCGTACTGCTCTCTTAAGGTCCAAGCATTTTAATTTTTATTTTCAAAATAAATAAAAAAGAATTTGCAAGCCCATTTTTGAGTGCTACATCCCAGGTCGGTCCAAAGTGCTTTGCCCAAGAATGAATTCTCACGACCAATTTATGAAGGACGTGATGATAATAATCAGCAAATATTTTTGAAGCACTTAACATTCGTGTATTTACTCTCTGAAAATAACGTGTGTGGAACGCCTGTCTTGTAGTAAACTAACCAAACACAAAAATGACACTCCTCCTAGTAGGGAGGCAGATAATTAGAAAAAAAATAAATAAGTGAAATACATAGAATGTTGGATGGTGACAAGTTCTATGGGGAAAAGCAAATAAAGCAGGAGGTAGGGGATCATGGCGTGGGGGTGTGTGTGGGTGGGTCATGTTTTATAGACTTGATGGTATGACATCCCCATGACAAAGGGACTATGAGAGACCACGTTATCAGAAGAGGAAACTGAGGCACAGAGAGGTCACCAGCCTCACTCTCGCCAAGAGGCAGGGCTGGAGCTGGAAACCCCAGGATTCCTTCCAGGGCTGGCCCTGACTATGGGCATGGGGAACCATGGGCAGACCCCTCGTTCTCTCCCTTGGGGAAGGGGGCATGCAATGATCAGAAGGTTAATGACTTGGGACTGGGGTCTCCGAAAGGAGGAAATGGTTCAGCTCAATGAGGGACACCCCCTTCCCCCTCCCCACCCCCAGCTGAGGGCTTGATCTAGTTGGAGCTCGGGACTGGAGAGACGGTAAGCAAAGGGGTTAATGAGGTGGGGGTCTCCAGGATGGGGAGGTTGAAGGACTGGGGGGGGGGTATTCCAGCGGCAGGTGAGATTTCCCCAGGGCTGGAAGCCTTTAGCGGGGTGAAGGCTTAAAGGGGTTAAGGGGGAGCGACAAAGGAGGGGTTAATGGGGGCGGGTCCGGCAGGGCCGGGGCGGGGCCTCGGCTGGCGGCTCTGGCCCGGGGGCCAGTAGAAGTCGCCGCCGGGTTCCTGCGCCGCCGTGGAGCCCGGCTCCCCTAGCCGCGGAGAGAGGCGCCACCTGCCCCGTCCAGCCGTCACGCGCAGGTAGCGGCCGGTCCCTCCCCTGCCCGCGCCGGTCCTGCGGCCGCCGGGGACTGCTCGTCCCCGCGTCCGTCGGCTGCCTCAGTCTCCCGCGCCGTCTCCGTCCCCGCCCCTCTCTGGGGCTGGCTCTTCCCGGCGTCTCTGCAGCTGACTTTGTCTCTGGGTCTGTCTCCATCTCTCCGTCTGTCTCTGATGTCTCTCTGGATCTGCGGTCCCTCTCCCTCTGGGTGTGTCTCTCCTTCTCCATCTCCGGATGTCTCTGTCGATTTCTTTATCTCTGCCTCTCCGTCGCTCTCTCACTCTGTTTGCCTCCGTCCCTGTGTCTTGATGAACTCTCAGTTTCTGTGGATCTCTCTGCTTCCATCTCCCCGTCTCCCCGTCTCTGGGCATCTCTTTGCCCTTTCCCTTCCTGTCTCTGTCTCTCGGTATTCCTCTGTATCTTAGACCCGGTTCTGGCAACTTCACCCCGTCATCATCTCATTCCAAATCCTCGCAAATTCCAACTTTCCCCTGGGCTGAGGAGCTGCTTGGGAGCGGGGTAGGGGGCAGTAGGGTAGCCACCTGGGGCAGGTGGACTCTGAGTGCCCCTGTGACCCCGCCTCCCCCTTAACAGTCACCCCACTGCTCTGGAGGTCGCACCCACCCCACCCTCCAATTTCAGGAATTCCTGGCTGGGGGGTAAACTTCCTCCCCCACTTCCTCCCTTCCAGGATTTGGCTGGGTCACCCGTTAACTCCTTCCTGCCTTGGCTTCATTCCCCCCTCCTTGAGCTGGACACCCCCCACCTCCAAGCACGCTGAAGGACAGCTCTGGAATTTCGGTTGTGGGACGTGTGTTGTGTACTCAGGCGGGACGTGCGCTGGGGGATTTTCTTGCGGGCACAGATGGAGATGATGGGGGCCACATCCCCACCGCCCCCCACCAGGGCCCATCACCAGCCCCACTCTTTCTGAACTCACCAAGGACCCCTCACAACTCTGTCTCTGTGGTTGAGCTTGACTTCAGGTTTGGGGTGAGGATGGGGAGGTTTTCCTTTCTGGTGGTGGGGCATCCAGTAGTAGAAAATGAGAGAGACTGATGGGGGGAGGGGCTCCAGAACTGTGGGAATCATAGAATCAAGAAGTCTTGCATGTGAAGTCTTTGAATGAAAGGACCCAAGTAAGTGAGAATGATCAGAGAGGAGGACCAGGAATGCTCAAACCTTCAAATTAAAGGTCCTTAGGATATTTGAATCCTTCAATCCAAAAAGCTTGGTGTTGGAATCTTGGCAGTTTTCAGTGTTCGCACACAGCCGAGAGCTTGAAAGTGCTTGCAGAGCCAGCTAGACCAAGCCCCCCATTTTACAGATGGGGAGACTGAGGCCCAAGAGCAGAAGTCCCCACAGTGAGTCAGTTTCAGGCTAAGGTTGGGACTCCAGTTCCACTGAAGCCCCAATCCAAAGATCTGGCTTCTTTTGCTGCCACTAAGTCGGATTCCTGTGGGGCAGGAGGTCTTCATAGGGAGGAGGGAAGAATGCCAAGGTGAGTGTGAATGGCTGGAACCCAGGAGGGAGCCTTTTAGAGGCAGAGGAGAGAAAATATTTCTAAAACCATGGTGTTGGAGAAGGAGAGGGGACAAGAGTTGGTTTGGGTGGAAGGGGTGGAGTTTCAGAGAAGGAGGGAAGAGAGGGGAAGGGGGGGTAGTGCAGAGATTAACTCCCGCCTGACTCTGTCTCCTGACCCTCCCCATGAAGCCCACTGCTCCCGCAGGACAGGGCCTATAATTTGGTTTGTGTCTAGACAAATAATAACTCAGCCGGTGTGAGCGAGCAGGGAGGGACGTGGCAAGGCTCCCTGGGAGGCAGCCTGGGCTCCTAATGTCCCCCCCAGGGGGGTGAGAATTTAGGGACCAGGTGAATGTGGTGACTACCACTCCCCCATTGAATCCTTAGTATCTTAGAATTCTGCATAACCTTAGAACTTTAGGCTGCTAGAATGTTAAAAAAAAAAAAACGGATTAGATAGGGAGGAAAAAGGAAGTGAGATTTGCGGTATGTAGAGTATGTTCCCATTTCTGTAAAAAAGAAAAGGGAAATACATATTCGTGTTTGCTGGGCAAAGATAGTAATCACTGAGTGTTTAATAATAGATTCTGAAAGTTATAGAATGTTAAAAAAATCATAGAGCGTTCTAACAATAGAACTTGAGAATCTTGGAATGTGAGACGCTGGGATATTGGAAACTTAGAAGGAGAAAGGCATGGAAAACCACCATGATAATAATAATAGAATGGAAGAAAGGTAAAGCTCTAGAATGTTATAATAATAGAACAGTAAACCAGGAACTGGACTAACGATAGAACCTGAGGATTTGAGAAGCTTGCAATCTAGAACATCCGAGGAGTAGAGTCAAGGACTCTGGTGTCCCTTTTGGGCGGTGGGGGGTGGGGTGGGGGGGATGGGGACCCCTTCGGTAGAAATGGGGAAACTGAGGCCCAGTGGAGCGGTCACGGTGGCTGGACTGTCCCCCGGTTTCCGCCGGCCAGCCGCCAGGACACCAGGTGGGGAGCGAGGCTTGGTGATCACATTTCGTCCCCTAATGAGCAGACCGGAGCTGGCTGGTCCCCTGGGGCTGTCAGGGGAGCAGGAGCCCTCAGAGGAGGGAAGTAGTGGGGGGTGAGAGAGGCGACCTGGAGGCTTCTAGGACAAGACTGGTGAGTGAGGGGGTGTGGGGCTCTATTACCTCTCCCTCTTGTCCTTTCACCGCCCCCCGCCCGCCGTCCTTCAGCCTTGCTGGACTTAGAGGTGGCTGCCGGGGCCCAGGGACTTATCTGGCTTGAGCAGCTGGGGTGCAAAGTGGGGGCAGTGGTCTGACAGTCCTTCCTGTCTCCCCACTATCGCTCCACATTCTCAGCTTATCTCTCTTCCCTGCCCCTCTGGGAGGGGCCAGCACGAGGGACCACGAGGGAGGCCTGTGGGACTGGGGAGCTTCTTGTGGGCACTGTGAGATTTGGGGGTTGACCTCCCACACACAAAAGCCTGAGTAAGGGAGGCAACTTAGATCCCAGACGAACAGGGTCTTGGCTCCAGGGGGCTGGGCAAGGGAGTCAGGTGATGGAGGGGCACCCAAGACGCCGAGGTCACTTGCTTTCTTGTGGTGAGAGTCCGTGGATCTTTCAGCAGATTCTTAACGGGGGCTGAGAACCCCGGAAAGACTTGAGAAAAATTACGGGAATGCAGGGGGTGAAGAGAGAAAACATTCAGGTAAGGGGAAGCTTTTTAGTTAAGAATGACAGATCTATGTAGTCTTGACACATCTTGTGACTTAGACAACTGCTTTGTGGCTCTAGGCCTCAGTTTCCCCATCTGTATCAGGCAGGGGTCAGAAATAGCCTCGCGCCCCCCAGTTGTGGCATATAGGCCTGTTGCACTGTGGAGTTCTAAGAGTCTGCCATTCTGCGCTGTCTTTCGGGGGTTTGGTGGTGGGCAGATCTCAGGTGGGGGAGAAGAGAGGGTTGAATGCCCCTCCCCCATGCCCAGCATCCCCCCAAGAAGCAGATGGGTTGAGGAGGAGGGATGGGAGGAGGGAGGGGTAGGCGACCAACTGGTTCCCCCTCGAGGAAATTAGCAATAGGAAGTGTATTTCCTTTGGCTGCAGGAAATCAGTCTCATGCCTGTGTACCCACCCCAGCCTCAGCTGAACCCAGGGGTTCTTGAGAGGGTGGGGCAAAGGGAACTCCCAGCTCTCAGTGCCTCCTCCCATTATGAACTGGTTCATTCTTGTGTCAGCTCCCCAGTGCCTGTGGAATAGTAATAATTGTTCAAATACTGCACAATTTATAGATGATATCACCTCTACCAAGGATTTTCTTTTTTTTAATTAATTTTGTTTTTTATTGAAGTATAGTTGATTTACAATATTGTGCCAATCTCTGCTGTACAGCAAAGTGACTCAGTTATACACATATAGATAATCTTTTTTTAAAAATATTGCTTTCCATTATGGTTTATCACAGGATATTGAATATATCAATAGTTCCCTGTGAATAAATTCAGAGATGTTTCATCCTCTTCAGTTTTCTGGAAGAGTTTGTATAGAATTGATATTTTCCTTTTTTCTTCTTTTTTTTTTTGGCCGAGCCGCACAGCATGCAGGATCCTAGGCACAGGGTCAAACCTGTGCCCCCTGCAGTGGAAGCGCGGAGTCTTAAGCACTGGACTGCCAGGGAAGTCCCAAGGATTTTCATATCTGGGATGTGACTAGTATAAAAGTTGTGCCCCACCCCCCCTTTCTGTAGAAGGGGAAACTGAGGCTCCTGAAGAAGTAATTCCCTCAGTGTTACAGGAGGAAGGAGAGACCCAGGGCAGACAGAGGGGAGAGAGGTGTTTGGGTTTTTGTTTTGTTTTGTTTTTTAATATAAATTTATTTATTTATTTATTTTTGGCTGCGTTGGGTCTTCGTTGCTGGGTGCGGGCTTTCTCTAGTTGCGTTGAGCGGGGGCTACTCTTTGTTGCGGTGCACGGCCTTCTCATTGTGGTGGCTTCTCTTGTTGCGGAGCATGGGCTCTAGGCGCGCGGGCTTCAGTAGTTGTGGCTCGTGGGCTCAGTAGTTGTGGCTCGCGGGCTCAGTAGTTGTGGCTCACGGGCTCTAGAGTGCAGGCTCAGTAGTTGTGGCGCATGGGCTTAGTTGCTCTGCGGCATGTGGGATCTTCCCGGACTAGGGCTCGAACCCGTGTCCCCCGCATTGGCAGGCGGATTCTTAACCACTGCACCACCAGGGAAGCCTGAGAGAGCTGTTCTGAGTGATTTGCTCTGGGCGGGTGGTTTCAGTTCAAAGGTAGGGACCGGATTGCACTGTTCCAACCAGGAGCAAGCCCCCTCTGTCCCATCTCCACAGGATCCAGGAGTCTCTGTGAGTCTGAGGTGAGGGCAGCTCTTCAGTCATGGAGGACCCGACAGCGGGGAGGACTTACTAAGTGGGACTCAGCCCTGATCTTTCAAAGTCAATTGTGCAGCAGACAGATCCTGCCCTTTTCACTTTTTCCCTCCCCGCCTCTTTCTCTGGGTCCCTGCAGGGACTCGCTTGAGCTTGAAGTGGGGGGTGGTGCCGCCTCAAGGTGAGCGGGAGCCTGTGTTGGAGGAGGGGCTGACCAATGCCTGTTCCCTCAGTCCAAAGTCATTTCTTGAGTGCCTACTGTATGCCGGGCCTGTCCTGGGCACTGGCGATACAGCAGTCAACACAAGGTCCCTGCCCTCCTGGAATGTCCGTTCTAGACAGACAGACAGACACAAACAAGATGCAAAGTGATGTGAGAGAGCCCTGGGAATGGGTGGGCAGGACTTTGGGTACAGAGGGCCTCCCTGAGGAAGTGAAGGAGGTGAGGGAGCTAGTCGTAAGTAAGTCTGAAGGAAGAACAAAGGTTTTGTTTTGTTTTGTTTTGGCTGCGTTGGGTCTTCGTTGCTGTGTGTGGGCTGTCTCTCGTTGCGGCGAGCGGGGGCTACTCTTCATTGCGGTGCGCGGGCTTCTCATTGCGGTGCCTTCTCTTGTTGTGGAGCATGGGCTCTAGGCGCGCGGGCTTTAGTAGTTGTGGCACGCGGGCTCAGTAGTTGTGGCTCGCAGGCTCTAGAGTGCAGGCTCAGTAGTTGTGGCGCACGGGCTTAGTTGCTCTGTGGCATGTGGGATCCTCCCGAACCAGGGATCGAACCCGTGTCCCCTGCATTGGCAGGCGGATTCCTAACCACTGCGGCACCAGGGAAGTCCAGAACATAGGTTTTGACGCTGGAAAGAAGGTCCAGCCTTGAGGCTGCTGAGGTGGGGGAGGGGAGGTGGGCAAGAAAGTCAGCTAGGCTGTCCAGGCTGGTCAGGCAGTGCCTTGTCACCTGGGGCGAGGATTTGGGATTTTACCCCAAGTCCACTGGGAAGCTATTGGAGAGTTTCAAGCAGAGAAGTAACAAGAGCTGATTTACATGTTAGAGAGACCTTTCTGGCTGCCACGTGGGAAGTGAGTTGAGGGAAGTCAGAGTGGCAGCCAGGAAAGCCGTGAGGAAGCTACTGCAAAGTCCAAGCCAGTGGTGATGGCTGAGCAGAGCGGGCGGCAGCAGGGGTTTTAGAGACATGCATGGATTCAGGATTTAGTGTGGAGGTAGGGAGAGCCAAGTGGCCTTTCCCATGAGAAGACGCTCAGGCATCTGGGAGGTTCCCATGTACCTGCTGTGTATCTTTGGGCTCATCCCTTCCCCTCTCTGGGCCTTGGTTTCCTCATCTGTCCAATTGACTCAACCAGTGGTTTTCAAAGTGTGTCCTGGGGATCTTCAGAGGTGGCCTTCCTCCCGCCACCTCATTTCTTCTCGAGCACAGAGCAGCTTCCTCTGTCACTGTCTTAGATGGGGTTTCCAGCTGAGATGTCTCTCTCTCTTTTTTTTTTTTTTAAAGTGGTTTCACAGCCTAAAAACTAAACTGATGCAAACCCTTGGATGGAGTGGCTTCTGAAGGTGCCTCTAATTCAGGACTTCGCTCCCCACCTCTCTGGGGGCTGACAGTGGTCCGGGGCTTGGTCCAAGATTGTCCTTTGCCCTGTCCTTAAAGGTCTCCGCAGGACCAGGAGGGTGAGGCCCAAGACTCTCACTCGGGAAAGTCGGAGGGGAGTGGGAAGAGACAATGAAGGGGGCAGTCTCTGAGGGAGGGGACTGCTGGCACTGCCCCCAGGGCTCCCCCTTGTTCCCGACCTCAACCGAGTCCAGCAGCTGCTCCTCTCAGCCCTTCCCCGCCTCGCCCCACCCCCCCAGCCCCCTGCAGCTATGCTTCCCTGGGCTGTCAGCCCAGGGCCCTTTTCTGTCCAGTTATTCCTGGGTGAAAACTGAACTGCAGGCTGGAGAAAGGGGTTGCAGGCTGGAGAAAGCCGAGATTTCCCCTCTCCCGCTATCAGGACCTTGGACAGGTCTCTGAACGTCTCTGTGCCTCAGTTTGTCGAACAGGGGGAATAACCCTATTCCTCATAGGAGTCTTGAAATTCTAAAATTCATACCCGAAAAAGTGCTTAAGACAGGGTCTGCTATGTAGTAGGACTTAATAAACTTTAGCTGTTATTATCACCACCGTCATCATTATAGTAAAAAATGGGGTGCCCTGGGTTAGGAGCAGGAGGGCTGGTTCTAGCCCGGTTCCATCACTGCCTTGCTGTGCATCCTTGAGGGGAGTGACGCAGCCTCTCTGGGCCCAGTCTCCCTGTCTATAACATGATAGGTGAGACTAGTTCTCCATTTCCCACAGCATGATATGATACTTGTACAAGTTTTACATGGTTTCTGGAAGAAAGTTTTAAAATCTGAGTTGGATCTTTATTTTAACGTCTGTTAGGGAAAAAATATATCTGGCATCTCAAATCTGTGTTTTCAGAGATCCGTTGCTTAGAGTGGGGCTCAATTAGGCATCGTTAGGGTCCCCACCCTCTGCAGCCCACTGGAGTCAGGGCAAAAGGGGTGTGGGGAGAAGGGGGTGGTCCATGACTCCTCTCACTGCAGTCTTCTCTCCCCACAGGTGCTGCAAAATCAGCTTTGAACTGTGAGGCGGGGCCACCTCATCTCAACTACTCAGCTCCCACCAGGACCAAGCTGGAGCCCCGTCCTTGTCCCCTTTAAATTCCCTGTATTAGTAACCCTGCTCTGATCTAGCCCTTACTCACCTCCTTCCTGTTTCTTAAAAACCCTTCCCACATCCCCCAGACCGAGCCCTTCCTCTCTTTCATCCCCCACAGGACACCTCCTTTTCCGTAATCTTCTCCTCACTGTTTACCTTACTTATTTCCTTATTTCTTACTGGGGTCCTAGGAAATGCTAGCACCCCCATCCATCTTGCCTGGTCTTTTCAACACTCCCTAACTGTAGACTATCCTATCTCAACACTATCCCATACATTTCCACCCCACCGTTACTTCAGCATGGCCACGCTTACTTTCTACATCCTTCGCAAATCTCTCTCTCTCACCACTGCCCACTGATGCCTTCCTCTCCTCTATAAACACCATAAACACCCCCCTCAGTCAATTTTGTGTGACCCCAGTACTCCTCCATTTATGCTCTGATTGGGTTCATAAAACCTCCTTGACAAAGACCTTTGTTAATCCTGCCATCCCCCAAACCTCCCTCTTGTCGTAATTCTATCCCTCCTCCAACTTTTCCCTCTCAAGCTCTATCCTTCCCTGCCCAGCCTGGCCCACGATTCGTGGTCAGCCTCATCTCTTCGCTGTGGACTGCCTCCCACCATGTTCCCCTGAGCCTCCAAGGAGGGGGCTCAGGGGGCCTGATGGCCTCCCGCCACCCATGGCCCCACAGCCCCCGTGGGCCAGGGGAAGCATCTCGAAAGCCTCAGTGCCGAGGATGGGCAACCGCACATGGGAGGGCTGCCACGTGGACTCCCTCGTGGACCACCTCTTCCCGCCCTCCCTCTACATCTTTGTCATTGGCGTGGGACTGCCCACCAACTGCCTGGCCCTGTGGGCCGCCTACCGCCAGGTGCGGCAACACAACGAGTTGGGTGTGTACCTGATGAACCTCAGCATCGCCGACCTGCTGTACATCTGCACGCTGCCGCTGTGGGTGGACTACTTCCTGCACCACGACAACTGGATCCACGGCCCCAGCTCCTGCAAGCTCTTTGGGTTCATCTTTTATACCAACATCTACATCAGCATCGCCTTCCTCTGCTGCATCTCCGTGGACCGCTACCTGGCCGTGGCCCACCCACTGCGGTTCACCCGCCTGCGCCGTGTCAAGACGGCCGTGGCCGTGAGCTCCGTGGTCTGGGCCACGGAGCTGGGAGCCAACTCGGCGCCCCTGTTCCATGATGAGCTCTTCCGCGACCGTTACAACCACACCTTCTGCTTCGAGAAGTTCCCCATGGAGGGCTGGGTGGCCTGGATGAACCTCTACCGGGTCTTCGTGGGCTTCCTCTTCCCGTGGGCCCTCATGCTGCTCTCCTACCGCGGCATCCTGCGGGCTGTGCGGGGCAGCGTGTCCACCGAGCGCCAGGAGAAGGCCAAGATCAAGAGGCTGGCCCTCAGCCTCATTGCCATCGTGCTGGTCTGCTTTGCGCCCTACCATGTGCTCCTGCTGTCCCGCAGCGCTGTCTACCTGCGCCACCCCTGGGACTGTGGCTTCGAGGAACGTGTCTTCTCGGCATACCACAGCTCACTGGCCTTCACCAGCCTCAACTGTGTGGCTGACCCCATCCTCTACTGCCTCATCAACGAGGGCGCCCGCAGTCACGTGGCCAAGGCCCTGCACAACCTGCTCCGCTTTCTGGCCAGTGACAAACCCCAGGAGATGGCCAACGTCTCGCTCACCCTGGAGACCCCGCTCGCTTCCAAGAGGAACAGCATGGCCAAGGCCATGGCAGCCAGCTGGGTGGCCGCTCAGCCCTCCCAGAGGGACCAGGTGCAGCTGAAGATGCTGCTGCCGGCACAGTGAACCTCGTGTCGTGCAGAGCCCCCACTCCTCCATACTAGTCCCACCCTCCCTTCCCTCCTGGTCCGGTGTATGCAAATTGTATGTAAATAAGGCTACGTTACTATCCATAAGCATGTAAGAAAATAGGAAAATAGTGAGGTTGATGTGTCACTGGTCAACCATCGTCCTCCATCATGACCCCCTAACAATTCAGCAGAACTGTGCCTAGCGCTGTGCTGGGTGGTGCTAGTGACCCAGCGGTGACAAATGACAGCGCTGGCCCTGCCCTCATGGCTCCCACTCCACTGGGGGAGACAGATCTGTCCCTGGATAGTGATGACCCAGAGTGGGCAGGGCTCAGAAGGGGAGCCCAGGGGCTGGGGGAACCCAAGAAGGCATCAGACCCAGTCTGGGGGTCAGAAAGGGCTTCCTAGAGGAGGGGACCAGTAGATTAACTTTCCAGAAGGTAAAGACAAAAAAGTTAGGATTACTTTCAACAAGGGGGTAAAAGTCTGTGACTCACGGGGATGGTGGAAGAAGAAATTCACCGAGTGCTGAGTGGTCACTTTTGCCTTTGGGAAACCCCCGGTCATATAGGGGACAGAGAGAGAGCAGGACAGAGCATTTCAGAGTTTCAAGATAAACAGCATTCTCCAGGTCAGGATTGAGGAGGAGGAGGAGGGAGCAGAATCAAATGAAGGGCAATCAGCAAACTGGCTGGTGGAGCAGGGAGCAGGGCAGGCTTGGGAAGGGGGCTGGGGACAAGAGAAGGGTATTTATTCATTCATTCAAGGGAGATTTGTTTATACCTACTCTCTGCCCAGCCCTGTGCTGGCCCGCGGCTGGGGACAAAACGGTGACCAAGACAGCCCAGGCCCCGCCCTCATGGAGCTCACAGTAAATGAATAAAGATAAACATAACATTCAGAATCGATAAGGGGAATGGGGAAAAATAAAGCTGACTGAGAGGACAGAGAGTGATGCGGAGTCTGATCTAGATGAGGAGGTCGGGGAGGGCTCACGGAGAAGGGGGCATTTGAGAAAAGACCTGAAGGAGGAAAGGGGTCAGATGGAAGAGCATTGCAGGCCGAGGGAACAGCAAGTGCAAAACCTGGAGTAAGAGACTGCCTGCATTTGAGGGCCAGCAAGTACACACAGCGGTGTGGTGGGAACCAGAGCGGGAGGATGTGAGGAATGGAATTGAGACAGGCCAGGGAGAGGGGCCGATATTATAGAACTTTGTGAAGCTCTTTGCCTTTTATTCCAAGAGAAATGGGAGCTACAGAGGGGCTCTTAGCAGAGAAGGATTGGGATTTGGCTTAAATGTTAACAGGATTCCCTGGCTGCTGAGTAGGGAACAGAATATGGGAAGTAAGGGCAGAAGCCAGGAGCCCAGGCAGGAGATGCTGATGGCTGGACCGGGGTAGGGAGGTGGGTGGTGGTGGAGTGGGGAAGGATTGGTGTCAGCTTTGGGATTTATCTTGAAGGAATTCGATGATGGAAGAAGCACAAGCGCCTGTGGGATTGTGTAACTCAAGCCCCTTGCCCATCCTGGGAAAAGGGTGACCAGGGGACCTGAACTGGAAAGACCTCTGGGAATGATCCCAGGCCCTACTCAAAGGCCATCACCGAAGAGGCCAAGTGATTAGCCCAGGGTCACGCAGCCGGTGAGTCAACGCTGGGGCCATCCTGGGCTTCCTCTCCCCTCCCTGTCTCTGCCTCTGTTCCCATGCCCCAGAGTGGCCAAGGCTGCTGTCCTGGCTGATGGTGTTCCCCTCCCTCCCCTGGCCCTCAGGGGTCAACCAGGAATGGCTGTCCTTCTAGAACGAGGCTGGAGAGCAGGAGGAAACACACAGCTCTGGACAGGCCTCGCCCCTTCTGATAGGCCATCTCCCTCCCTTCCTCCCCACGGGTGTGTAACAGGCTCCAGGCTCCTGATGAGATGTGAAGATCTCCCTACACACACACACACACACACACACACACACACACACACACACACATGGGCACAAACACACCATTGCCCCAGAAGTTCCCAGAAGAGGTTCCTGGAAACCCTTCTCAAGAGAAAGAAAGAGGAGGGAGGAGGGGAGTGAGAAAAAAAATGAACTTAATGAGGAAAATGGTTTTGCAGGAGGAGGGGTGAGTCACTGAGATGCAGGAAGTTGGGTCTTTGGTGTTGTGGGGAAGAGAAAAGAGGCAGGCCTGGGATCTGGGCGGGGAGGCGGGGGCTGGTAGTTTTCCCACCCTGTCTCACTGCTATAAAGCTACTGGGATGGAGATGTAGGGGAATAGAAGCTTTCTGAACACAGTCCCCTCAGGGAATCAGATGAAAGCCTGCACACTACCCCTCCACCAAATGCTCATTCCCATTCATTCAATAAATATTTATTGAGCACCTACTATGTGCCAAACATTGTTCTAGGAGCTGAGGAAACAATAGTGAATTATACACAAAAAAGTCATGTACAAGTTTGGAAGCTTCCTAAACCCATCATGTGGAACCTCAGCCCCCCACCCCCACCCCAAGTAGGTCCTTGGGCCCCAGGCTAACACCCCCAGGGATCAGGAGAAGACTCTGGGCTGGGACTCAAGAAACCCCAGCCTCAGTTCCATCCTGATTACCTCTGGAACTCTGGATAAATCCTTGTCATCCTCTGGCTCCAGTTGGTCAGTCAGTAAAATGGGGGGGGGGTTTCCCTAGTGGATGATGGACCCTGAATGGTCCCAAGCTCCTTCACATCTTTAGCCCAGAAAGGATCCTGGGGAGAAGTTGTTTTTATGGAGTCTTGGCATTCTTAGTAATTTAGAATATCGAGGTTCACACATGTCAGTATCATCATTATTACAGATGGAGAAATGGAAGTCCATCAGGGCCAGGGAAGTGACAAAGGACACTCAGGGAGTCCGAGAGGATGCCAAGTAAAGCCCTGGGTCCCCCAACTTTGTGTCCTGAATGTTTGTTTCCTCCTGTACACAGCTTCTCTGTTCCTTGCACTTCCCCTCTCCCTCTGCCTCTTCGAGAATCTCTCAATTACCCATCAGCACTCCACCATCCAGGAATTTCTCTCAACCTCTTCTTGACCTTGTTTATATGATTTTGCTCCCTGCTGGGTAAGGGATGACAGTCTGGGACACATCCTTAAACTCCTTCCTGAGCCAGCTCCCTAGGGACCTTCGCCCCCCAATGGAGGAAGTGGGGCTGCTTGAGAACGGTATAGTTTATTAGCCAAGATGCTGGGCTATAAACCTCTGCTGGCTGAGGGAACTTGTGCCACTCTCCTGGCCCCTCTTTGGGCCTCAGTTTGTCAGTTACTTGGGAAATGGTTGGATTAGCTGCTTCTGGAGATGAAATGCACCCTCATGCTGGAGTTAGCAATAATAATGCTAATACCTGTACGGTAATAAGGGCTGTTTATTGGGTGATTGGCACCATTCTAAGCTCTTAACATAGTTCACTATGTTTTTATATTCAAAATGTGCATGCAAGGCTTACAACAACCCAAGAAGGTAAGTGCTCTTTTTCTTTAGTAAATTTATTTATTTATTTATTTACTTACTTATTTTTGGCTGTGTTGGGTCTTCGTTGCTGCGCAGGGGCTTTCTCTACTTGCGGTGAGCAGGGCTACTCTTCCGTGCGGCGCGCGGGTTTCTTATTGTGGTGCCTTCTCTTGTGGAGCATGGGCCCTAGAGTGCGCGGGCTTTAGTAATTGTGGCACACGGGCTCAGTAGTTGTGGCTCGCAGGGTCTAGAGCGCAGGCTCAGTAGTTGTGGCGCACCGGCTTAGCTGCTCCGCGGCATGTGGGATCTTCCCAGACCAGGGCTTGAACCCGTATCCCCTGCATTGGCAAGCAGATTCTTAACCACTGCACCACCAGGAAAGTCCCAAGGTGTAAGTGTTCTTATGATTCCCATTTTGTAGATGGGAATACTGATGCCCAGAGAGGTTAAGTCACTCGCCACACACAGCAAGTAAACAGTGGAGCTGGGATCCCAATCCAGGTCTGTATGACTACCTGGACAGTTTCTTACGCCCAGTGAGAGCTCTAAACTGCGGGGGGAAGGTGCATTTGGGACTCGTTAGCCCTAATTAGGACTAATTAAGACTCCGCCTTTGGAGAAGCCACCCAGGTATGTGACGTCACGGAGGAGGGCGGTGACGTCAGCCGAAGCGGGCGTGGGAACCCACGCACGCTCCGCGAGCTGCCGTTTAACGGCACCACCCTCTGACAGACTTACTTTCGCCGTATATTTCCATATTCATCGAAACGGACGTCGGAGCGTCAGCGTTGACGTGGTGTCGTCACAGAGCGCCCCTGCAGTTCCCAACGGGGCGTACGCACGTACGTAAGCACGCACAGCGACGAGCGGGCGGGGGAGGTGGGAGAGATCGGAGTCGCCCCTCCCAGTCAGCAAGGTTGCGCCTGCCCCTTGCAACCGCCAAGATGGTGGTGGGCGCGTTCCCCATGGCGAAGCTGCTATACCTGGGCATCCGGCAGGTCAGCAAGCCGCTTGCCAACCGCATTAAGGAGGCCGCCCGCCGAAGCGAGTTCTTCAAGACCTATATCTGCCTCCCGCCAGCTCAGCGTGAGTCTGACCCCACGTCCCTCCAACCTTCCCATTCTCTAACCCCTTTCAGGTGGTTGCTCAGGGGATGGACTTCTGTTCACGACCAATCACAGCCCGAACCGGCAAAGTCTTGCAGCCATTAGGGAGGGTCCCTGGGAGAGGGGCATGCGGGTAGCCCAATAGTAAGAAAGGGCATGGGGTTAGGGGCGGGGCAGGGCGACCGCGCTTGAGTTGGGAATACTAGCCAATAGAGGAAAAGAGCGCGTGGAGACTGACGTCTAGACGGACCAATAATGTGGGGAATGGGAGTGATTTGGGCGGGGCATTCCAGGGCTGAGAGGAGCCGGGGGAGACCGGAGCTCCGGTCATTTGACCAAATGGGGTCATTTGCCAGGCCATCCTTGGGAGGGTTCGCTCTGAAGACTCCACCTCGTGCCTCAGTTTCCCTCCCGTCCTGGGAGTTGAGAGGTGCTTATATATCAGCCGTTTAGGACATTGGTTTGCCCCAGTTGTACTCCGGGAAATAGGCCTGGGTAGAGGCGTGGCTCGGGGCAAAGTATGGGGTCTGGGTGCGTGACCTGGGAATCTGGCTAAAGGAGTAATTTTAACTAGAGTGAACATTTGTCCATCTATTCATTAATCCACTCATACTCCGTATTTGTTCGTCCATTCATTCAGTAGACAGACCGTGCTGGCTTTTTCTGGGCTGGGAGACACATTTATGACCCATCATTGTCACCCCAGAGTGGTCAGGACGGTGTGAACTCTAGAGCTCAGAAAGACCTCCTGACCCGGGGGCGTGGGGTCAGGAAGGCTGTCTAGACGAGGGCTGCCTGAGCTGAGATCTGAAGGGCATAGTAAACATTCAAAATATGAGCTACTGTCAAAAGACGATCTATGTGCTCTGGGCCTGTGGGAGCACAAAGTATGGAAATTTAACGTAATTTGCTGGGTCAGGGAACCACCAGTAATCCATCTGTTACTTCATTTAGTTCGTGTTTACTGAGCGTCTGCTTTGTACCTGGCCTTGTGCTGGGCAGTGATGGTGAAACAGCAGGAATCAAGCTAGCCCCAGTCTCTGCCCGCAAGGAACTCACAGTCGGGTGGGGACAGAGCCATCCTTCAAGGTGACGACCCAGAGTGGGCAGAGCTTGCATGGGGGAGCCCACTGGATGCCTGACCTGACATGGTGTTCAGGAAGGGCTTCCTGGCAGAGGAGACCGCTGGGCTGGGAACTGAAGGGTGAGGAGAGTCTCACCAGACAACATGGGGACAGGGATGACATTGAGGGAGAGGGAGGAGCATGCGCAAAGGCCAGATGGTTACAGGGACCACACTTTTTTTCCTTATAAGTTTGGATGCTTAAAATTTGCTTTCCAGGGCTTGGAATTCTTGGTCTTTTGGTGTTTGGTCGGTCCTCTGCCAGAGTTGCAGATCTTAGAATGGAGAAGTGTTGGATTGCACTTACTGAAGTGCTTTCATATAAGCTCTCTCATTTGACCCTCACACTCTTTTTTGTCCCCATGTCAGGGAGGGGAAATGACTTCCCCCAGTTGATAGAAGGGAAAACTGAAGCCTTGAGAGCAGAGGGGAATTGCTGAGGTCACACGTGGAGTTAGTGCCAGAGGCAGGACTTGAATCCTGCATTCTGGATTCCCAGAGCTGGTTCCTGTTTCCTGCCACTGTCTTTCTCCCAAGCACTGTGATGTGTCTCAGCGTGGTGGTTTAGAAAGTGGCTGCTTGAGTCAGACTGACATGAGTTCCAATCTGGCACACACACACACACACACACACACACACACCCCGCCCCCTTCTCAGCCAGGTGATTTTGGGCAAGTCACTAACCCCTCTGAGCTTCAGTTTCCTCGTCTGTACAGTGAGTATTATATAATAGCGGCATTTAATGGGCACTCACTTTGTGCCAGGCAGTCTGCTGAGAACTTCACAGCATTAAATCCTCACCAATTATTATGACGTAGACACTGTTATTACTCCTGTTTTGTGTATATGCTATATATGCACTTATGCTATAAATAATACTTACCTCATCATGTTGTTGTGAGGAGTAATGGATGTAAAGTGTTAGGTCAGTGCACGGCACTGGGTTGTGGCTGTTGTGTAGATGTGATGGATACAACTGAGAAGAAAAAGCAAAAAATTTTGTCTTCAGGGGACCTTGCGTTCTTGGCGTGGGGGAAGCCAGACAATAAAGAAAACAGTTAAAATGTAAAGTATATTAGATGGCACTAATTGCTCTGGAGCAAACATCAGGGATGCAGAAGGAGGAGTATTTGGGGGACGGTTGTGAAGTTTAGATAGGATTACCAGGGAGACCTCACTGGAAATATGAGGAGAGGAGGGAGCAAGCAGTGCGGGCATCTGGGGGAGGAGCTTTCTAGCCCAAAGTTTCCACAGGTACGAAGACCCTGAGGTGAGTGTGCGCCTGGCATGTTTGATGAACATCGAGGAAGCCAGTGTGGCTGAACAGTGAGACTGAGTGGAGACTGAGGGCCGAGAAGGTGGTGGGAAGGGGGCAGATCGTGCAGGGCCTGTGGGCCACCACAAACGCTTTGGCTTTACTCTGAGTGGATGGGACTCACTGGAGGGTCTGAGCAGAGGAGGGATGGGATGTGAGTTCGATTTTAATAGGATCCTTTTAGCAATCATAGGGTGAGCGTGGATGCAGGGAAGACATGACTACAGTAGTCCAGGTGGGAGGTGAGCGGGGAGGAGGGGTCAGATCCTGGAGACAATTTTTTCCCCAACTACTTCTTTTTAAAATTTCAAACCCTGAGAAAAGTTGAAAGAAAGAATGGTATGGTCATCAGGTATATGCCCTTCAACACCTAGTTCATCTCTTATTAGTCTTCAGCAGATTTGCTTTGTCTTCACCACCATATATGTATGCGTGTATGAATGTATACACACAATTTTTTTTTTCTGAACAATTTGAAAATAAGTTTTGGACATGCTTCTAAACTCCTAAATACTTCAGCCTGTATCTAAGAACGAAGGCATTCTATATGACACAGAACCAATGTCACACCTGAGAAATTTAACATTGATAACAATAATGTTGATGACAATATTGTTTAATATACTGTTTATATTCAATATATAGCTCATATTTCTGGTCCCCAAAATGTCCTTTTAGCTGTTTATTATTATTATTTTTAACCTAGGGTCAGCGCAAGGATCATGCACTGCGTTTGATAATCATGCCTCTTTAGTGTCCTTTAATCTGCAGCAGGCTGGGCAATCTGGCTCACTGCCTGTCTTTGTAAATAAAGTTTTATTGGAACACAGCCCTGCCCATTTGTTGTACATTGTCTGTGGATGCAGAGTTGGGTTTCTATGGCCCACAAATCTAACATATTTGCTCTGTAGCCCATAACAGAAAAAGTTTGCTGGCCCTCCTCTATAACAGTATCCTTGTCCTTTCTTGTTTCTTGTGACATTGACATTGGAAAGGGTCCAAGCCAGTTGTCCCATAGTGTCCCGCAATCTGGGGTTTTCTGATTGCTTCCTCTGATTTGATTCACGTTCAGCATATTTGGCAGCAACACCACAGAACACCTAAGGACATCACCTCAGGGGGCTCCTGATGTCTGTTTGTTCCGTCATTTGTGGCGGTAACTTGGATCCCTTGGTTAAGGTGGTGACTGCTAAAAGAACCTTTCCTTTTCCCCTTAGTAATGAATAAGCAGTAGATTTGTTTGAAAGGTAGTGGCGGCAGGATTTCCTGTGGATTGGGTGTGGCAGGCAGACTGGAGGAGGGGCAGGCTGGACAGAAAGTACTAGGAGCTCAGTGGGGGACAGGTTTGGTTGGAGATGCTTTTCGACGTTGGTGTGCCCTGACTTCTCATATTCACACTTTTTATTTTTAATTAATTTACTTATTTAAAAAATTTTATTTTATTTTTGGCGGCGTTGGGTCTTTGTTGCTGTGCGCGGGCTTTCTCTAGTTGCGGTGAGCAGGTGGGGGGGGCTACTCTTCGTTGTGGTGTGCGGGCTTCTCATTGCGGTGGCTTCTCTTGTTGCGGAGCATGGGCTCTAGGCGCGCGGGCTTCAGTAGTTGTGGCACGTGGGATCAGCAGTTGTGGCTCGTGGGCTCTAGAGCGCAGGCTCAGTAGTTGTGTTCCTCCACGGCATGTGGGATCTTCCTGGACCAGGGCTCGAACCCATGTCCCTTGCATTGGCAGGCAGATTCTTAGCCACTGTGCCACCAGGGAAGTCCCTGGCTAAGGTTCTTTTGACACAGTAGGGTAGGCCTAGCTGTCGGTCTCCTCACAATAGGGACCGGAGAGGTAGGTGTTTCTGCCTGAGAAAGAACAGTAAATGCAAGAAGCATAAATCATCGATGATGCACTGTGTTGGGGAGACAAAGATCTTTTTCAACAAAGATTTCTGGGGGAGAGAAAATAAAAGAGGTTGGTGATGCCAGGAAGGTTGGGGCCACTCATGCAAAGTGCACCGCTGATGCTGCCAGGGGAACTGTGGGAGGTCTCTGGGCAGTGGGAAAATTCCAGTTGGTTTCCACTTATTCCTTTGGAGAACACTGGTCATTTTTCCAGTTTGCTACTCTGGTAGGCAGAATAATGGCCCCCCAAAGATGCCCACATCTTAATCCCAGGAACCTGCTGAATGCGTTGCCTTACACAACAAAGGGGACGTTACAGATGTGATTGACTCAGATATTTGGTGATTGGGAGAGTAGCATGGATTATGCAGGTGGGCCCAGTGTAATCACAAGGGTCCTTATAGGTGAAAGAGGGAGACAGGAAAGGGACCGATTTGAAGATGCTACCCTGCTGGCCTTGAAGATAGAGGAGGGACCGTGAGCTCAGGAATGCAGGCGGCCTCTAGACGTTGGGAAAGGCAAGGAAACAAATTCTCCCCTAGAGCCTCCAGAAAGGAACTCTTGCCTGCTGACACCTAGAGTTTAGCCTAATGAGAACCGTTTTGGACTCCTGACCTCTGGAACTGTAGAGAATAACTGTGTGTTGTTTTAAGCCAGTGCATTTGTGGTCATTTATTACAGGAGCAATAGGAAACTAATATGGTCATTTTTACAAGTTTTGGCTTTGGAGTTGGTTTCAGTTTTCTTTTGCTACAAAGCAATCTGACCTACAGTTTAAGGACTTTACACAGTGACCGTTTTATTTTTCTCTCACAGTTTCGTGGTTTGACTGGGCTAGCTGGGCAGTTCCTCTGCCAGTCTTGCTTGGTAGTCTCTCAGGGGGTTTCAGTCAGAGGGCGGCTGGGCCTGGAGTCATCAGGAGGCTCTACTGGGATCTTGGAATGGCCAGTTCCTTCCCTCCGTCTCAGTGTTGTCTCAGGACCTCTGTTCTCCACGTGGTCTCGCCTCTCATGGTCACTCAGGGCCCCCAGGAGCTAGATTTCCATGAGGGAAGAAGCAGAAGCTGCAGGCCATTTCAGGGCAGGGCCTGGATCCACACAGCATCACTTCCAGCACACGCTATCGGTCCAAGCAGCTCTGGCACAGACCAGAGTGAGTGTGAGAGGCGACCGCACAGGGCGTGATGCGGACAGTCACCAAAGGCAGTTTGCCACAGAGTAGACACTCTTGGCTTGGCATCTTGGAGCCACTAATGAGCTGTGTGACTTTGGGCAAGCAGCTTGACCTCTCTGAGACTCCAAATCCATGTTTATCAAATGAGGGTGATGATAGACCTCACCTCCCAGGATTCTTGTGGGGATCCAAGAGCCAGTGGATATCAAGGTCTGGCCCAGAGCATGTGTATCTGGTCGTTAGTGCTGGCTGTGATAATCTGTTCTTAGCATATGTGGGCATTACTGTCCAGAGGCTGAAAACCCTGCTTCCAGATAAAGGCTTCCTGCACTCAGCTTTCTGCTTTGCCATTTGCTGTGCATCCCACGCAAGTCACCCCGCCTTTCTGTACCTCGGTTTCCTCCTCTGCACAGTATAGCACTCACCTCCATAGGTCTGATGGGAGGATCTGTTGCGTGCATGAATACCCTCAGCGCAGGCCTGGCACGTTCCAAGTTCAGTGACTTAAAGTGAACTGAGTAACTTAGTGGGGCGGAGTGGTCAAGAACCCGGCCTCTGGAGCTGAGCTGCCTATGTGTGAATCCCAGTTCTGCCATTTTCTATGTGGCCCCGGGGCAGTTTTTTTTTTTTTAATTAATTTATTTATTTTTGGCTGCATTGGGTCTTTGTTGCTGTGTGCAGGCTTTCTCTAGTTGCGGCGAGCGGGGGCTACTCTTCGTTGTGGTGCGCAGGCTTCTCATTGCGGTGGCTTCTGTTGTTGCGGAGCACGGGCTCTAGGCGCGCGGGCCTCAGTAGCTGTGGCACGTGGGCTCCAGTAGTTGTGGCTCGCGGGCTCCAGAGCACAGGCTCAGTAGTTGCAGTGGTTGTGGTGCACAGGCTTAGTTGCTCCGCGGCATGTGGGATCTTCCTGGACCAGGGCTCGAACCCGTGTCGCCTGCATTGGCAGGAGGATTCTTAACCACTGCGCCACCAGGGAAGTCCCTTCTGGGGAAAGTTATTTAACTTCTCTGGTTAAATTGTGTCTGTAAATTATATCATTATAACTCATATTCCATGAGTTAATATATCCATAAAGCATTAAACAGTGCCTGGCTCTTAAGTGCTGCATAATTGTTTGTTGAATGTATAGAGATGTCAGGCACCATTATTATTTTGATCATCATCGTCATCTTAACACTAAACTTTCTAGTGCGTTCCTTCTCTGGTGGCCTGTTGCAGCCAAGCAGTCAGTACTTCAGGCCTCTAGGTGGCGTTGGTCCCTCTTCCTCAGTCAGACCTCACAGGCTTGCCCCAAGCAGAAGGGTCTGGGCTCTCCCATGAACATTTCTAACTAGCACGGGGCAATTATTATGTTTGTCTGGTCAGAAGCTGGGATTGGAGTAAAGAAAAGTGAGAAAGTCAAACAGAGAGAGGGCAGTGTGGCTGAGTAGAGAGCCTCCTATGACCTAATGCTTCCTAAAATATTTAAAGCATCCTTTGAAATGAATGGTGGTACCTGCAATGAAGAAAAGGGATTCCTCCCAGAGCAAGGAGAAAGCAAGAGCAAAGAGCCGCGGAGGGGTGGGAGCACTGAAGCCTCCTGATTGTCTGGGGACATTGACAGATTCACATGGCCGCGGGGACAGAGGCTGTGCTTTGGGAAAGTTGGACAGAGGACCGCCTTGTGAACAGCCAGGTCCTGGGGAAGGTACCCCTCAGGGGAAGTGTGAACTAAAACAAATCCCATCCTGCAAAGGCACACAGCCTTACATCTAGGTAGAGACTGAAAAAGTTTTCCTCTGAGAATTGGCGGCCACTGACTGTCCCTCATGTGGGTTTGAGGCTTAAATTATACTCTTTGAAAGGTCCTGGAAACAGTAGGCTGAGAATGAACCCAGATCTGTGTGCCCCTAAGTACCTGGCCAGGACAAACATAAACCCTCCCTGGAGGAGCCCCACCCTCTGCCTGGGCCTTGGAGAATTCCTTCAGGTAGAGTTCCGGCACACATGAGCTCATGATAAAAAAATTATCTGCCGTACAGAGAAGCAGGCACCATGATCGAGAGTCAGCAGACACAAAATATGGCAGGTCAAGACCCGCAAACATTGTGGACGTGGGAATGATCAGATATGGATACAAAATAGCTCTGTTTATATATGAAAAGGATAAAATAGGACAGATATAAAAACACGAATGAGTACATCAAAAATCACCAGGAAGTTGGAAAAAGAGCTAAATAGAACTTCGAGAAGTGACAGATATAACAACTGAAGTTCAGAGCTCAACAGAACTAAAGAAACACCAGCCTAAATATAGCTGCTAAGAGGATTGGTGAGCTGAAAGGTAGATGCCCTAAAGGGAAAAATGTGAGCTTTGTGGCGTGCTCCCCTCAGCTGCCCAAGATCCTGGTTGGATCCACCTGGGGAAGGAAGGGCTGGACACTTTATTTTTTTATCTATTTTTTATTTTTTTGGCTATGCCACGCAACATGAAGGATCTTCCCCAACCAGGGATCAAACCCGTGCCCCCTGCGTTGGGAGCATGAAGTCTTAACAACTGGACCGCCAGGGAAGTCAGGGACTTTTTTTTTTTTTTTTTTAAATTTATTCAGCTGCGTTGGGTCTTAGTTGTGGCACGCGGGCTCTTCATTGGGGCACACAGGCTTCTCTCTAGTTGTGGTGTGCGGGCTCCAGAGTGTACGGGCTTAGTTGTCCCACAGCATGTGGGATCTTAGTTCCCTGACCAGGAATAGAACCCGTGTCCCCTGCATTGGAAGGCGGATTCTTAACCACTGGACCACCAGGGAAGTCCCCATTTTTATTTTCAATATTCTCCAGACAGGATCCGCATGTGCATGAGTGCTTGAAAACCACTTCCCTGGAGTCTATTTATAATCTCCAGAGCACCACATCAGTTATGTTACATGACAGCGGGCTGCTGTTGGTGACCTCCAAACAGTTTTATTATGCTCTCCTATCAAGGAAACATTCTGACAGTTCTCCCCTAGTATGAATGTATGTGTGTGTGTGTGTGTGTGTGTGTGTGTGTAATATGAATGTGTATACATAGTTATTTAGGAGTCATAAATTGTACTGACATATATTACTGTGAATATATTATGTGCATTTAAAAACATTCAAAAATTGGAAGAGATGAAATTAATATTTTATTTTTCGAAATTAATATTTTAATAATAAAGTTTTAATTTTATGTATTCATAGCCCTCCAAATATTTTTGCTCTCACTAAAAATATTTTCTTATACAGGCATTGTTAATGCATTTGGAAACTCTCAGTGTAACCATCTTTGAGAGTCGTTTTGACATTCTTTGTGCACGGCTGTCACAGCTGGCAAAGTCCTAACTGAGCTACAGACCAAATGAGAGAAGTGTGCCGTCAGCTGAATTTAATCCCCCTGCTCAGCTTTCATTCCCACCCTAAATACGCAGAGGCGTTTGTTGGAATTTTCTGGTGCTGGCCTTGTTAAATCTTCAGTCCTTTGTTTCTGAGCAGGACTCTTTAAGACGCCCTGTGTGAGGACTTGATTTGCAACCTGAGAATGTCCCCGGGAATCAATTTGCCCAGGCTGCAATGCGCTGAATGGACAGGAGAGGGCGCCCGTGTCAGTCCTTTAGCCTTTAGGTCCAGCGCCTGAGGATGCTGGCACCTGCGGCTGAGGGGCGCTAGAGGGCTTCTCTGTAGTCCATCTGGGTGTGTCTCTGTATGCCTAGTAAAGCTTAATTTCTTCTTCTTTTCCTCCTCTCCTTCCTTTCTCCTCTTCCTCTTCTTTCCCTTCTCTTCTCTTTCTTCAAACCAAACATAACCCGGAAGTTGATATTTTCTTCCTATGCTCCAGAGAAACACCTTGTTCACCCCTCTTTGTTCACCTGTCCTTGAGACTCCTTGGTCTACCCCAATGTTCTCGGCCTCCCAGGATGTGCTTCTGTCTCTAACTAGGGTCTTACCCCTCGTTTCTAACTTCTTGGTTCCTCCTTTGTTCCTGCTGCCCTGGCTCCAGCTGACCCCACCTCAGACCCCTAAGCCTCCACGTAGCTGGTGATTTCTTCAGAGCCCCCCACTCCCGCTCTTTCCTCAGTGATCTTCCGGCTTCCAGACCCACCTCGGTCCTGCCTTTGATGAGCACACAGCCACAGCAGCTACCTTCTACCGAAGGCCTAGTGTGTGCTGAATTCTGTGCTGCGTGTGTTGCCATTTTTATCTCTTTTCTTTTTAAAATTGAATCAAATTTTTATTTTATTTTGGGGTTTTAGGGGTTTTTTCCTCTGAAGTTTTTTGGGGGGACTTACTAAATTTACAAAAGTAATATATGCTTATCGTGAAAGAAAGAACAAGACACAAATCAGTTTGTGCTCATCTGTGATTAATCGAAAACCCAGCCAATAAATCTTAACCAAATCTTAAGTCTAAGGGATGTTTATTGTTGGTGGAGGAAGGTGGCTTTGTGGTTGTTTGGTGGCTTGGTGATGTTATTAGGGACCTGAGGACTCTTTCTGTCTCTACCATCTTGGTGTTCAGGCAGTAACTCCCCTCAAGGCCTCAAAGAGGCTACTGGAGCTCCAGGCATCGTACCTTTATACTGCAGTGTCCAAAGGGAGAAAGTGTGTGTGTGTGTGTGTGTGTGCGTGCACACGCGTTTATATGTGGGACGGGGATTCTAGGGAAATGAGAGAAAGCTCTTCAAGGAGACAAATATTCTCCCAGAAGCCCCCAGGGGACTCCCCTCACCGCTAATTGGCCAGAATTTAGTTACATACCATCCCTTGCTATATGGGAGGGCAGGGTGGTGAATGAATATAGCTTCTAGACTAATGGCAGGAGAGGATGGAGTTAATAAGACAGTACAGAATGGTATAAAGTAGTATTAATAGTAATGAGCGCTAAGGTTGTTGTAGTCTTTCTGTATATTAATTTATTCTCCCCACACCCCGTGAGGTAGATTGCCATCACTAACATACTTAAACAGATGAAGAAACTCAGCAGAGCTGTTAAGTAACCTGCCTGAGGGCACACAGGTGCTGAGTGGTAGAGCTAGGACCAGATTGTCTAGTTTTAGTTTGCACTCACCGTGCATAACCCCATTCCCAGTCTCTGCAGGCAGCCATGCTGAATCTCCCACTAGACAGTTAATTCATGTACAAGCCTTGAACGCACCAACATCCCTGCCAGCCAGGGATTATGATCCCCATTTTGAAAAAGAGGAAGTGGAGGTGCAGAGAGGTTGAGAAGCTTCCCCGAGCTCACACAGCATGTAAGTAGCAGGGCCAGAACTTGAATGCAGGAACACCCGACTCTAGAGCACACTAAGCTCTTAGCCTCGTTAGCTGCTTCCCTTGTGCCTCTTATTTTTTATTTTTTAATTTATACTGGATGTTTATTTATTTATTTATTGGAGTATAGTCGCTTTACAATGTTGTGTTTGTTTCTACTCTGCAGCAAAGTGAATCAGCTATACGTATACATATATCCCCTCTTTTTTGGATTTCCTTCCCATTTAGGTCACCGCAGAGCATTGAGTAGAGTTCCCTGTGCTGTACAGTAGGTTCTCATGAGTTATTTATTTTATACATAATATCAATAGTGTATATATGTCAATTCCCATCTCCCAATTCATCCCACCCCCCTTTCCCCCTTGGTATCCATATGTTTGTTCTCTACATCTGTGTCTCTATTTCCACTTTGCCTTGGAGCAACTAAGCCCATGCGCCACAACTGCTGAGCCTGTGCTCTAGAGCCCACGAGCCACAACTACTGAGCCCACGAGCCACAACTACTGAAGCTCGCACGCCTAGAGCCCATGCTCCTCAACAAGAGAAGCCACTGCAACGAGAAGCCCGCGCACTGCAACGAAGAGTAGCCCCTGTTCACCGCAACTAGAGAAAGCCCACACACAGCAACAAAGACGCAACACAGCCAAAAATAAATAAATAAATTTATTAAAAAAAAGAAAAAAGAAAGTAAATATATTACATGTTAGGTGGTACTAAGGGAAAAATGAAACAGGGAAGAAGAAGGATTAGGTGTAATGGGAGAAGGTATTTGCTCTATTAGAGTGGGTTTAGGAAGCCCTCCCTGAGGAGGTGATTACAGAGACTTGAGTAAAATGAGGAAGTATGGATGTTTGGAGAGTAGTGTTTCAGGCATAAGGTACAGTAAGTGCAAAGGCCCTGAGGCTAGAGCATGCCTGCTGGGTTCCAGGAACAGTGAGGAGGCCTGTGTGGCTGGGGCAGAGGGTGATGGGAAGAGTAGGAGGTCAGAGGTTAGAAAGGAAACCACCAAAGCTCACTCCCCAGATACCCTCCAGAGGTGTTCTGTGCATAACCAGGTGTACTGTATGCATATGTGTAACTCACATAAAAGGTTGTGTACTGTTCACCTCGTTTTGTGCCCTATTTTTTTCCTCTTTAACTACATAACCTTGAAAATTCATCCCACATTCTTTTTCGTAGCACTTGGTACTTAGTGTGGTCGTACCAGGCCCCTGTTGGTGGACATTTAGGTTATTTCTGGGTTATGCTCTCCCAAAGAATGCTGCCTTCAGTGTTCCAGTCTATGTGGCACTTGGCAGGCAGCCTTCATGCTGTTGTATGTGAATTTACCCCAACTACCCGCACTCCTGCAAGGAGAGTTTTAAGGGAATCCTTTCCAGAGCTCTAGCTTCACCTGACTTGCCTGAGGAATCTGCTGGGTTTCCTCCCTCCCTCCCTCCGTCCCTCCCTTCCCTCCCTTTCCGATGGCTCTGCTCCCAAGAAAAGAAATTATGGGAGAAGTATGAAAAGAAAGGCAAATCGCCTCTCCCTTCTTGGTGATGCATTGCCCCAGGTATAAAAACAACCAGCATAACAAAGGAACAATTTGAAATATTGATGGCAGGAATGCTTTCCCCAGTCCACCTTATTAAGGCATGCATCTGTGGTCAAAATTTACTTTTTATGCTTAATAGTTATATATTAAATTGTGTAATATATGCTGTTTTGATCAGTGATATACTAATAGTAATTGTAAGAGTGACTCAATCTTAGAGAAAAATTTAAGAGCACGAGGAGTGAAAATTTTGATTTTAATTTATAGGCACATTTTTTGTTTCAGAGAAATATAATAGGACGTTTGAGCATAAAAATGTTAGGATAAAATTGTGTAGAGAAAGTAGAATGTAGATTGAACATCAAGAGAGTGAGGAACAATGCGAACACTGTTAAAGAAGAGCTGCTTGGTGTATCTTTAAAATGAACCGTGGTAGGTATAACATTTGTCTGGCTCTTTAGTCCTTTGCATATGCTTAAAAAAGTGATGCAATGGATTTCTTTTAAAATTCATTATCTGTCATATGCCAAAAGTCAAGTTCTTTGCAATAATTTAAACTTAGGATGAAAAAATGGATATGAAGACCTCAAAGTGTATAAAGAGGGTGCATAGTTTTTCCAAGATTTGTTGAGAGTACACAGAAACCATAAGATGCTAATTTGGCTCCCACACAAGGGTGTCTCCCTGTAATTATTCCTGAGTATGTGTCTGTGGGTCCTGGGTATGGGTCTGTGGGAGTGTGAGCTGTGGTTTGGGGACACTGTCCAGCTGCCTCCACCTTCTCCCTCCAGCAGCAAGGTCCCCTCCCTCTGCCCGTGCACAGGGCTAGTATCGTTGTTGATCTTTGCTAATCTGAGAAGTGGAAATCAATTTCTCATTTTAGTTTTAAATTGCATTTCTTTGTGAACAAAGTTGTACGTCTCTTCATCTGTTTAGGAGTCATTTGAATTTTTCAGTGATCAGTCTGGAGCCTTGGCCCATTTTTCTAGCAAGTTGTTGGGGGTCTTTGTCTAATTAATTTATAGAAGCTCTTTTGATAAGAAAATTAGCAAATTTTTTTTCCAGTATCGTCATTTGACTTTGTTTATTGTGAGATTTGTTTGGGTTTTTTTTGCCATGTAAAAACTTTTCCTTTTTTTTTTTCGTTTAGTCAAATCTATTCATCTTTTCTTTTATGACCTTTAGGTTTTGTGGCATCCTTAGAAAGACTATCCCTTTCTAGATTACAAATGATTTCTCTCACATTTTCTTCTAGTAGTTTTATTTTTTTATTTTTTGTTTTTCATCACCTTTATTGAATAGTGAAAGGAAAATTATCTAAGGACTCTGAGGACAAAAGGGCTTCCATCATTGTCGAGGAAACACAGAGATGTTACTATAACATCATTTGTCCATTGAAGGTCTCAGCAGAAATCTCGGGGCTCCTTGGCAGCCCAGGTTCTTACAGGCCACTGAGTGTCAGATCTTCTGCCACCAGAAACTCAAAGAAAGAATGAGATAATCTTCTAGTAATTTTACAGTCTTATTTGTGTGTGTGTTTCAGTCTTTGATGGATCAGGAATTTATTTTGGGTGTTAGGTGTGAGGTAGGGATCCATCTTCCCCCAGCTGCCCAAAGGCCATTGACCTTATTGACTTAAAAAACTTTACAAGGACAGTAACCGTTCTGCCAAAAAGAGCTGACTCAAAACTTGGCAGGGAAAGGAGAAGGGAGATGCATGCAAGGCTGAGAATTCCAAAAAAGTTGAAATGATGAGGGGAGAGAGCTCCCAAAAGACCCTGGAGAATACGGGAGGTCTGCACGACCACAACAGTCTTTTCCCTTGGAGAGGATGGGGGAGGAGTCCTCACTTGGCTGCAAACTCTGGAGACTCAGTGCTGGGGCTCGGGATCAGGGCTCCCCAGAGAGCATCACAGGAAAGCGTCGCACCACTCTCACAGGCACCCGAAGCAGTCCCGGGACTGCTTGGCGTTGGCGCCGCATGTGTCCTTCAGCCATTCCCGGAAGAGGTCTTCATCTTTCTTTAGCACCAGAAGCTAGCCAAGAACCACATAGGCCTTGTCAAAGCCCCTTTTCCTCCAGCTTCTTGCCCAGGACTTTGTCAGTGCCGGCTAGGCTTCCCACTGGCTTTTTCCCCATGGGCTCTGCCACGAAATCTCAGTGCTTGTGGGAGGTTGTCATCTTTTAAATATTCTTTTTTTTTTTTTTTAATTTTTATTTATTTATTTATTTATTTATTTATTTATGGCTGTGTTGGGTCTTCGTTTCTGTGCGAGGGCTTTCTCTAGTTGCGGCAAGTGGGGTCCACACTTCATCGCGGTGCGCGGGCCTCTCACTGTCACGGCCTCTCTTGTTGCGGAGCACAGGCTCCAGACGCGCAGGCTCAGCAATTGTGGCTCACGGGCCTAGTCGCTCCGCGGCATGTGGGATCCTCCCAGACCAGGGCTCGAACCCGTGTCCCCTGCATTGGCAGGCAGACTCTCAGCCACTGCGCCACCAGGGTAAATATTCTTTTTTTTAAAAATTTTATTTTATTTGGCCATACCACAAAGCATGCGGGAATCTTAGTTCCTTGACCAAGGATCGAACCCGTGTTCCCTGCCTTGGGAGCGTGGAGTCTTAACCACTGGACCACCAGGGAAGTCCCGGGAAGTTGTCATCTTATTCAGGCTTAATCCGCAGCTCCAGTCCCCGTAAGGGCTTCTTCCGCCACCCGACTCTCCCGCCGATACCTCAGCCCACTCGGGATCCATCTTATTTTCTTTCCTAGTTGTCTGTCCAGTTGTCCCAACAGCATTGATTGAATAAAGCATCTTTTTGTCACCAAGCTGATACGTTTTTATACCTCAGACTTTTCACTTTTGGTCTCGTTCTTTCAACATATCTCCCATGAGCATCTTCTCTATACCTGTGCTGAGTGCTGGGGACACAGGGGTGAAACAAACCCTGTCCCTGCCTTGTTTTATTCATCCCTATCTCATCCATGCATCCAGCACTCCCCAGAAACTTCTCTGTGCTGGGTCCTGTGCTGAGCAGTGGTGGGGACACAGCCCTGCCCTCATGGGTCTCACAGTTCAGAGGGGAGACAGGCCCTTCTCCAGACGATCCAGAGTGGTCAGTGGGTCAGTGCTGGGCTGGGGAAGCCTGGAGGGGACCTTAGCCAGTCTGTGGGTTTGGGGAGGGCTTTTGGGAGAAGGGGATATAGCAGAGCTCAAGGAGAAGTGAGCCAAAGTGGAAAGAAAGAGGCACAGGTAACAGCATGTGCAAGGGTCAAGGTGTGAGCGAGGGGAATCAGCCGAGGCTGCTGGGGCTGAAATGTAGACGGTGGGGCTGAAAGTGGCAAGAGGAGAGACTGGATGGCCATCCAAGGACAGATCACACAGGGCCATGTTAATACATTTGGACTTGATCCTGAAGGCAGCAGGGACAATATGTCATGGTGACAAAAGAAATCAAGGACAGCAAGGAATTAATTTGCTGTATTATTTTTCAAAGAAAGTTGATTTCTGCTTATAAAAGTAACAGCTGTTCAGTGCAGAAGACCTATCTAGCCTCTTTTCTGTGATGTTGGCGTCCTGTTGTATATACACATTCATGGGTACACACTTCTAGGAATTTCCCCCTCAGTGCTCCTTGAAACTCCTGTCTCTCAGTATTTGTCAAGAAGGAGTGATGACCTCACTCTGAACTCCTCCCTCAACTCTTTACAAGTGGCAGAATTGTAAGCTAATGGTCAGATGCAGAAAAGCTCCGGAAGTATATAGCTTCAGGCTCAGCTAGATTCAGGAACTCAGACAATTCCTGGAAGGCACAGTCCGATCCCTGGGCCCTGTGTTTCTCTGTGCTGTCTTCTTTCTCAGGCAGTCTCTCCCTTTGGGGATCACATGGCCTCAGTAGCTCTGGGTTCACAGCCCACTCACTAAGCAACACCAGAAGAAGGAGAGGGCCTCGTTCCTGAAATTCCAGGAAAAATCCCAGGGCTGAATGCCAACATCTAAACGTGAGGGTAGGATCGGTTTTACCTGAACAACATGAGGGAACATTGAGGGGAGGGCCTTCCTCAAAGGAGAGTCAGGGGAAGTTTCCAGAAAAAGAGAAGTGGCTGCTGGGCAGATACCCACTTCACCAGGGCTTTAGAGGGAGAGAGAGGAGGGGTCTCTGTGTTCCTGAAGAGAGGAGAGGGGGCCTGGGAGCCACCGGGATGTCCTTGGCCTAGATCTTTCCCATCTCCCTGGATTACCAAGGTCACAGCTGAGCAGAGCCCCTTTCTGTACCTCAGTGGAAGGTGTGACCTCACTCTCATCAACTCCAGCTGGGGCCGCTGGGGTTTACTCTTGACCTCTGTGCATTGGCCAGCAGCCCCAGGCGAGAGGGTCAGACGTGTTTTCAGCATGGCGCCCGCCCCCTTGGCTGTTCCTGGAGTCCCCCTGCTTCACCCTCTGCGGCTTCCTGTCAGGTTGGGGAGGAGTTCTGGATGTCCTCAGCTTATCCCCACTCTCAGAGGGACTGGTGCATGCCATCCGAGTCTCTCCTAGTTCAGCTGCCTGCACCCTGGCCCCCCCCCAGACACACCCACCCATGGGTGCCTAGGTCTCCTTCCCGCCGGCTCTGTCAGTTGCCTTTCAACCGTCTGCTTCCGGCCTCTGGGCCTGCCCTGACTTGCTCCCCTCCAGGCCGCTCCTCCCTCTTCCCTCTGTTCTTGTGGCTTCTGGCTTCTTTCCACCTGATTGCCATCTTAGTGGGGCTTGAGGGAAGAGCAGAGTATTTCATCTAAACAGGTTTGGCCACAAATCCTGGGTCCAGGATTATTTGTTGAATTTTTGGAAAAAATTTTAATTCTCTGTTTCATTTTTGGTTTTTGTTTTTAAGTTCACATGGTTTAAGGTTCACAAGAGTATGTAGGAGAAATTCTCCCTCTACTTCTGTTGCCCAGGCACCCTGTTCTCCTCCACAGAGGCAACCACTGTTATCTTGAGTATTTTCCAGAAAAAATAAAAAACAACTATGCATTTCCAAGCAGATGCTGATATGCAACGCCCCCCTCCCCTTTTTTTTTCCACGGATATAGCAAATAGTATACACTGTGCTGGTCCTCACTGCTTTTCACTGACCATGTTATATGTTATCCTGGAGAGAATTATCTATCAGCACATAAAAAAACTTCCCTACTCTTTATTTCAGCTGCCGACAGAATTATTGTAATTTATGAGACCGTAGATAGTCCTGTAGGGTCTTTCCTGGCTTTTTTATTGTTGTCGTAAACGGTGCTGCAGGACTAACGTGCCAGGCAAGCCTTTCACACCTGCATGACTGAAATCTGTCATCCATCCCCAAAAGCAGAATTGCTGACTCAAGGGTGTGCAAAAGATTTCCACTGGCAGCCACGAATGTTCGCGAGGGTCCATTTCCTCCCAGTCTTGCCACCTGGAGGCTATTTCTTTTTTTATCTTTTTACTTTTAGCTCAGTGTAGATTTACAGAAAAGTTGTAAAAATGGTACAGAGTTCCTGCAGACCTTTCCGTCAGCTTCCTTCCATGATAGCATCTTATATAAACACAATACAGGGGGCAAACCCGGGGAATGAACACGAGTGCAGTGCTGGTAACGTAACCACACACGTCATTCACATTTCACCAGTTCTTCCTCCAAAGTCCTTATTCTGTCCCAGGATCTCATCCAGTATCCTGAATTAGTTGTCATGTCTCTGTAGTCTCCTTTAATCTGTGATAGTTTCTCGGTCTGTCTTTGTCTTTCATGACCTTGACCCTTTGGAAGAATACTGGTTAGTTAATTTTGTACGCTGTCCTTTGATCTGCGTTTGTCTGATGCTTTCTCACGATTGGAAAGAAGTTCCACATTTTTGGCAAACATACCGCAGAACCAATGTTGTGTGCTTCTCCGTGCACCACGTCAGGGGGTTCATGATATCAGCCTGTCTGATTTCTGGTCATATTGACCTTGGTCACGTGGTCGAGGTGGTGTCTGCTAGGTTTTTCCAGTATAAAGTTAGTATCTTTCCCTTTGCAGTTAATCTAATTTTGAAATGTATACAAATACCAAATCATTAGGTTGTACACCTGAAGCTAATGTAATACTGTATGTTAATTATACCTCAATAAAACATAAAATGAAATAAATCTCTTGGGGAAGACATTTTGAGACTATACAGATAGGCTGTTTCTCCTCAAACTTCTGCCCACTAATTTTAGCATCATCTGTGGATCTTATCTGCAACAGTTATTATTGTGGCATTTGTCCAGTGTTGATTTTGTCTTTCCCTCTTTCCTTCTCCATTTATTTTATTTTATTTTATT
Source organism: Eubalaena glacialis (assembly GCF_028564815.1). Taxonomy (NCBI): domain Eukaryota; kingdom Metazoa; phylum Chordata; class Mammalia; order Artiodactyla; family Balaenidae; genus Eubalaena; species Eubalaena glacialis. Next base: position 60,223,372 of record NC_083733.1, on the reverse strand, counting down.
TATTTATTTATTTAGTTTATTTTATTTTTTTTTATTTTTGGCTGCATTGGGTCTTTGTTGAGGTGCGCTGGCTTCTCATTGCGGTGGCTTCTCTTGTTAGGGAGCACAGGCTCTAGGCACGTGGGCTCAGTAGTTGTGGCTTGCGGGCTCTAGAGCGCAGGCTCAGTAGTTGTGACACACGGGCTTAGTTGCTCCGCGGCATGTGGGATCTTCCCGGACCAGGGCTCGAACCCGTGTCCCCTGCAGTGGCAGGCGGATTCTTAACCACTGAGCCACCGAGGAAGTCCCTCCTTCTCCATTTATTAATTGGAAATCTACTGTAGGAAGAGCTCTCCCTTCTTCTTGAGGGCTGTTTTTACCAGTCATTCTGCAGTGAGGGAAAAGGGGGTTCACGGAGGATGTGGAGATTGGATCCAGGCCTGGCCTGTCTCCAATCCTGTGGTCTTGGCATTCGCAGGAGGAAAGAGGACCCGCTGGGTATTGCTAACGGTGACCTCATCTCCCAGGCCTGGAGGAGCACACCCCACTGTATCTTCTGTCAGCTCCCCTGTACCACACCGGGTGAAAGCTTTTCAATTTTGAGATTCAGCAGCCCCAGCCCAGGGCTAATTATAACAACGACAGTGGATGCCCTGTGTGGAAACCTTCTTGATGGATGTCACACACCCTATGGGTAAGGATTATTATTAAACCCTTTTTATAAAGGGGGAAACTGAGGCTTCTACAGGGAGTGTCGCTGGGCCTCCAGCCTTCGAACCCCTGAATCCCAGCACTAACTCCTTTTTTTAAATAAATTTATTTATTTATTTATTTATTTAATTTATTTTTGGCTGCATTGGGTCTTTGTTGCAGTGCACGGGCTTCTCATTGCGGTGGCTTCTCTTGTTGCAGAGCACGGGCTCTAGGTGCACGGGCTTCAGTAGTTGTGGCACGCAGGCTCAGTAGTTGTGGCACACGGGCTTAGTTGCTCCGTGGCGTGTGGGATCTTCCCGGACCAGGGCTCGAACCCGTGTCCCCTGCATTGGCAGGCGGATTCTTAACGGCTGCGCCACCAAGAAAGCCCCACCAGCACTAACTCTTAAAACATCAGGTTATCCTGCATGAGGGAGCCAGAGGGAGTATGTCCCACCTTCATCTCAGGCCAGCAGAGGGAGTTGGAGACCCCGTGGCCCTTGAGAGCGTCCTGTTCCTGGAGAGGAGATTTCTCCCCTGTGCTGGGCACCCAGCTAAGAACCAGACAGCTGCTCAGTTCACCTGTTATATTCAGGGCCCATTTCCACATCAGCCATAGAGAGCTTTCATCATTTCTGAGAGCCACTGCATCATCAGGGTTCACCTACAGGATAGATAAAACCCTCCAGCTCTTTTAGAAGAAAGGATGTTTCTCAACATTTTATGATAAACATTTCCAAACATACAGCAACATTAAAAGAGGTTTACATTTGAACACCCACATATCCACCACAAAGATTCTCCCAGTAACACTTTAATGTACTTTCTTTACCACATTTTGATCCATTAGTCCATCCCTCTATCCATCCATCAGTCTATCTTATTTTTGACGCATTTCAAAATAAATTAGGCAGAAAGCAACTTAATACAAAGAATGAGGCTTGCACAGTCATCAGAAGGGCTATAGGAAATGCCTCTTGGCTAGGCTTCCAGGAACAACACTACACAACTGACCCACCAGAGGAGCTGCTGCCTCTGAGGCTGCCTACTTGATTTTTCTGTTGAAGAACGCATCAATTTAATGCCATCCAGGCGCCAAGAAGCCATGACACCCATGAAGTTGGTGATAGGACACTGGAAGTTCACCTTGGGAAACCCTGATGTCCCTAACCTACCTTCGCCAGCAGAACCCGTGCAAAGCTGCAGCTGGGGGACCTGTCTCACTCATGTCTCCTTGCAGATCCTGGGTGATGTGTCTCATTGGCCAACTCTAACTCACATCCTGGGCCCACGGGGCTGGGCAGTCGGGGAAGTACCCTTTAGAGCTCTGCAGCCTCTCGGTATAGGAAAGCCCAGTCACAGGGGACTGTTACATGCACAAACTGGAAATCATCTACTTCTGGCAGTTGAGTTGTTTCCCACTTATTACCACTCTCAACCTCACTGCCAAGAACATCCTTGAATGCCCAGCTTTCCCCTCTTGGATCTGTTGCCTCTCTGGTGTTAGGACCAGGGGACAGGCCTGCAGCTCAGAATTGCGAGGAAGGAGAAGGTACAGAGAGGAGTTTCTGCACCATCTTTGGGGTGAACTCAGCAAACTGGGGCCTTCAGCTCAGTGTGTTCACTTGCTAACAGAAAGAAATCTCCCCTGCCACAAGGAGAGTTCTGGGTAAGGGGTTCCAGAACTGCATGCTTCATCTTCCCTGGCCATTGGGCCATCATCCTTTCTCCCCAGCTAGAGCTGGAGGCTTCTCGAATTAGGTCTGTTTTGCAGACAAGGAGCCCAAGGCCCAGAAATAGGAAATGTCTTACTCAAGATCACACCGCAGGAACCTGTGGCCCATAACTTAGATTCTTGGAAAGAAGAGGCCACTGGGTGACTCCAGGCCGTGTCCTCAAAGTGAAGGCTCAGGAAGGAAGAGGAGGGAGTCAGGGGTAGGGGACGATGCCTTCCCAGAGTCTAGACATTCCTCCTGTTGCATTTCCTGCATTTTTCCTATTCTGCCTTGGATTTGTCCTCGGGGATGACCAGGGACTCCTTTGTCTCAACTGAGCAGTCCCGATGGAAGGAGTAGTAGCGCCCACAGCAGCTCCACGTGCTGTCCTTGAGGTCCGGGGCCATGCTGTCTCCACTTGGGTCACCTGCACATCGCCTGGGGACCCGAAACAGCTCAGCCTGGGCAGAGCTGGGTGGCGGGGCTCCCTGCCTGGGGGTGCCTTCGCCCCCTCCCCTCCTCACTCTAGTTCAGCTCTTATCCCCCTTCTGGGGACTGCCGCTCACCTCCCGTGGTGTTTGTCCCTTCAACCGGCTAACGCCTGCTCCTCTTCCTTCCTGCCTGGCTTTGTCTATCCTGTTCTTTTTTATTCTCTTCTGTTTGTTTCAGTTTTTAATGGCTTTATTGAGGTAGACTTGATACACAATAAACTGCACATATTTAAAGTATACAATTTGATAAGTTTTGATAGACATGTACACCCGTGAAACCATCACCACAATCTAGAGAGTGAACATCTCCATCACCTCCAAAGTATCCACATGCCCCTTGTAATCCCAGCCCCTGCCCTTGACTCCCCGATCCCCAGGCAACCACTGATCTGCTAGAGAGTAGCTTGCATTTTCTAGAATTTTATATAATTGGGATTATACAATGGGAATTTAAATTTGTTTTCTTTAAAGAGAATCTGGTCATCATACGCCACGTTGATTTTGCAGCTTATGATCATAGATCTGCAGATGAAAACTCCCGCTTGGAAGGCTGTCATACCCACAACCCACCTCACTTGTTCGCCTCCCCTCAGAAGATCCCAGCCTTCACACCTCCTCACCCCTACACTCACCCTGGGGTTCTTGGCTCAGGGAGGACAACCCGTTAAGAGAATGACCACAGCAGGAGACAGAGGAGAGAAGAGTGAGGACTGGGTGCAGTGGGCCCCGGGTGAGGTCGTTACCGGAGAAAGTGAGGAGCAGGGTCCTGCAGCTGAAGCGGGCCCTTGGCCCTATTACACTGGCTGCTGGCAGGGCCCACTGCCCTGCAGGGTTCTCCTGGCTGGCACACACCCACTCTGCAACAGCGAAGCTTCCCAAAAAAGATCCAAAGGCTCCTCAGATGCCATCTGAGATACCTCCTGATTAATTTCCCAAGAACCTGTCTTCCCCAGGAGGATTATTCAGGTGACCTTGTCACATGGCCATAAACCTTTGGGTCACCAAATGGTGTCATGCACCACTCATGTGCCTCTCACCCTAGAAGTCACCCGTAAACTCCCCTCATGAGTCCTGATGGTCTTGAGGGTCAGCCCCTCAGGGGTGGCTGGTGCTCAGGGTGCACCCCTGGATGGCTGAATGCAGAGCAGGTCCCTGGCCTGGCAGTTGAAGGAAGCTTCCCCCTAAATGGACCAGGCATGTGGGGGGCAGGGTGCATTGCTCTGGTATCCAAATCTTTCTATAAATCCATACTTCGTTTCTTGGAGAAGAAGGTGATGGGCTTCCCTGGTGGCGCAGTGGTTAAGAATCCGCCTGCCAATGCAGGAGACACGGGTTCGAGCCCTGGTCCGGGAAGATCCCACATGCCGCGGAGCAACTAAGCCCGTGCACCACAGCTACTGAGCCTGCGCTCTAGAGCCTGCGAGCCACAACTACTGGAGCCCATGCACCACATCTATTGAAGCCCGCGCGCCTAGAGCCCGTGCTCCGCAACAAGAGAAGCCACCGCAATAGAAGCCCATGCACTGCAACGAAGAGTAGCCCCTGCTCGACACAACTAAAGAAAGCCCGAGCGCAGCAACGAAGACCCAGCACAGCCAAAAATAAAATGAAAAATAAACAAATTTATGAAAAAAAAAAAAAAAAGAAGGTGAGAGTTACTGTTTTCGTTTTCTTCAGATAAATACCCAGAAGTGGAATTGCTGGATCATATGGTAGTTCTATTTTTTTTTTTTTTTTTTAAATGGCACATATTGGGGATTTTGAATCCTCATAGTGCTTTTTTTTTTTTTTAATTTAATTAATTAATTAATTAATTTATGGCTGTGTTGGGTCTTCGTTTCTGTGCGAGGGCTTTCTCCAGTTGCGGCAAGCGGGGGCCACTCTTCATCGCGGTGCGCGGGCCTCTCACTATCGCGGCCTCTCTTGTTGCGGAGCACAGGCTCCAGACGCGCAGGCTCAGTAATTGTGGCTCACGGGCCCAGTTGCTCCGCGGCATGTGGGATCTTCCCAGACCAGGGCTCGAACCCGTGTCCCCTGCATTGGCAGGCAGATTCTCAACCACTGCGCCACCAGGGAAGCCCCTATTTGTTTTTTTTTTTTAGGTGAATATTTAATTTTAATTATTTATTTATTTTTGGCTGTGTTGGGTCTTCGTTTCTGTGCGAGGGCTTTCTCTAGTTGTGGCAAGCGGGGGCCACTCTTCATCACGGTGCGCGGGCCTCTCACTATCGCGGCCTCTCTTGTTGCGGAGCACAGGCTCCAGATGCGCAGGCTCAGTAATTGTGGCTCACGGGCCCAGTTGCTCCGCGGCATGTGGGATCTTCCCAGACCAGGGCTCGAACCCGTGTCCCCTGCATTGGCAGGCAGATTCTCAACCACTGCGCCACCAGGGAAGCCCCTATTTGTTTTTTTTTTAGGTGAATATTTAATTTTAATTATTTATTTATTTTTGGCTGTGTTGGGTCTTCGTTTCTGTGCGAGGGCTTTCTCTAGTTGTGGCAAGCGGGGGCCACTCTTCATCACGGTGCGCGGGCCTCTCACTATCGCGGCCTCTCTTGTTGCGGAGCACAGGCTCCAGACGCGCAGGCTCAGTAATTGTGGCTCACGGGCCTAGTTGCTCCGCGGCATGTGGGATCCTCCCGGACCAGGGCTCGAACCCGTGTCCCCTGCATTGGCAGGCAGATTCTCAACCACTGCGCCACCAGGGAAGCCCCGATAGTTCTATTTTTAAGTTTTTGAGGAACCTTCATACTGTTCTCCATAGTGGCAGCACCAGTTTACAGTCCCACCAACAATGTACATGGGTTCCCTTTTCTCCATATCCTCACCATCACTTGTCATTTCTTGTCTTTTTGGTAATAGCCATTCTCATAGGTGTGAGATGATAGCTCATTGTGGTTTTGATACATTTCCCTGATGATTAGTAATGTTGAACATCTTTTCATGTACTTGTTAGCCATCTGTATGTCTTCTTTGAAAAAATGTCTATTCAGATCCTCTGCCCATTAAATTGAATTGTTTGGTTTTTCTGCTGTTGAGTTATATGAGTTCTTTATATATTTCAGATATTAACCCTTTATCAGATGTATGATTTGCAAATATTTTCTCCCATTCCATATGTTGCCTTTTCATTTTGTTTATGGTTCTCTTTACTGTGCAGAAGCTTTTTAGTTTGACTTGTTTATTTTTGCTTTTGTTGCCTTTGCTTTTGGTGTCAAATCCAAAAAATCATTGCCAAGACTGATGTTAAGGAGCTTATCACCTGTTTTCTTCTAGGAGTTTGATGGTTTCAGACCTTACATTCAAGTATTTAATCCATTTTGAGTTAATTTTTTTATATGGTGTACAATAGTGGTCCAGTTTCATTCTTTACATGTGGCTGTCTAGTTTTCCCAGTGCCTTTTATTGAAGAGACTGTCCTTTCCCCATTGTATATTCTTGGCTCCTTTGTCATAAATTAATTGACTATATATGTGTGAGTTTATTTAGGGGCTATTTTTTTAAATTAAATATTTATTTATTTATGTATTTGGCTGCGCTGGGTCTTAGTTGTAGCATGCGGGATCTTTAGTTGAGGGATGTGAACTCTTAGTCATGGCATGTGGGATCTAGTTCCCTGACCAGGGATCGAACCTGGGCCCCCTGCCCTGGGAGTGTGGAGTCTTAGCCACTGGACCGCCAGGGAAGTCCCAGGGGCTCTCTATTTTGTTCTCTTGATCTGTTATCTGTTTTTAATGCCAATACCATACTGTTTTGATTACTATAGCTTTGTAATATAGTTGGAAATCAGGGAGTGTGATGCCTCCAGCTTTGTTCCTCTTTCTCAAGATTGCTTTGGCTATTCAGGATATTTTGTGGTTCCATACAAATTTTACAGTCATTTGTTCTATTTCTGTGAAAAATGCCATTGGTATTTTGATAGGAATTGCATTAAATCTGTAGATTGCTTTGGGTGGTATGTACATTTCAATAATATTAATTCTTCCAATCCATGAACACAGACTATCTTTCTATTTATTTGTGTATTCTTCAGTTTCTTTCATCAATGTCTTAATAATTTTCAGTGTACGCATATTTCACCCCCTTGGTTAAATTAATTCCTAGGTATTTTATTCTTTTTGATGCAGTTGTAAATGGTATTTTTTTTCTTAACTTCTCTTTCTGCTAGTTTGTTATTAGTGTACAGAAACACAACAGATTTCTGTATATTGATTTTGTATCTTGCAACTTTACTGAATTCATTTATTAGTTCTAACAGTTTTTTGGTGGAATCTTTAGGGTTTTCTAGATACATCATGTCATCTGCAAATAGTGACAGTTTTACTTCTTTTATTCCGGTTTGGATGGCTTTTATTTCTTTTTCTTGCCTAATTGCTCTGGGTAGGACTTCCAATACTATGTTGAATTAAAGTGGTGAGAGTGGGCATCCTTGTCTTGTTCCTGATCTCAGAAGAAAAGTTTTCAGCTTTTTATCATTGAGTATGATGTTAGCTGTAGGCTTGTCATATACGTCCTTTATTGTGTTGAGTTACTTTCCCTCTATACCCACTTTGTTGAGAGTTTTTATCATAAGTGGATGCTGAATTTTGTCAGATACTTTCTCTACTTCTATTGAGATGATCATATATATGATTTTTATCCTTCATTTTGTTAATATGTTGTATCACGTTGATTGATTTGTCATCCTTGCATCCCTGGAATAAACCCCATTTGATCATGGTGTATGATCCTTTTAATGTATTATTGAATTTGGTTTGCTAATATTTTGTTGAGGATTTTTCTGTCTATGTTCATCAGGGATATTGGCCTGTAATTTTCTTTTCTTGTGGTGTCCTTGTTTGGTTTTGGTATTAGGGTAATGCTGGCCTCATAAAATGAGTTTGGAAGTGTTCTATCCTCTTCCGTTTTTTGGAAGAGTTTGGGAAGGATTGGTATTAATTCTTCTTTGAATGTTTGGTAGAATTCACCAGTGAAGCTGTCTGGTCCCAGACTTTTGTTTTTTGGGAGGTTTTTGATTACTGATTCAATTTTCTTAGTGGTCATTTGTCTCTTCAGATTTTCTATTTCTTCGTGATCCAATCTTGGAAGGTTGTGTATTTCTAGGGATCTATTCATTTCTTCTAGGTGGTCCAATTTATTGGCATGTAATTGTTCATATAGTCTCTTATGATCCTTTGTATTTCTGTAGAATCAGTCGTAACTTCTTCATTTCTTTTTTATTTATTTATTTATTTTATTTATTTATTCTTGGCTGTGTTGGGTCTTCGTTGCTGCACACGGGCTTTCTTTAGTTGTGGTGAGTGGGGGGCTACTCTTCATTGCAGTACACGTGCTTCTCGTTGCAGTGGCTTCTCTTGTTGTGGAACATGGGCTCTAGGCGCGCGGCTTCAGTAGTTGTGGCGTGTGGGCTCAGTAGTTGTGTCTTGCGGGCTCTAGAGTGCAGGCTCAGTGGTTGTGGTGCAAGGGCTTAGTTGCTCTGCAGCATGTTGTATCTTCCTGGACCAGGGATTGAACCTGTGTCCCCTGCACTGGCAGGTGGATTTTTTTTTTTTTTAATTTATTTGTTTTTGGTTGCATTGGGTCTTCGTTGCTGCACGCGGGCTTTCTCTAGTTGTGGTGAGCAGGGGCTACTCTTTGTTGCGGTGCATGGGCTTCTCATTGCGGTGGCTCCTCTTATTGCAGAGCATGGTCTCTAGGCGCACGGTCTTAAGTAGTTGTGACTTGTGAGCTCTAGAGCGCAGGCTCAGTAGTTGTGGCACACGGGCCTAGTTGCTCCGCGGCACGTGGGCTCTTCCTGGACCAGGGCTTGAACCCATGTCCCCTGCATTGTCAGGTGGATTCTTAACTACTGTGCCACCAGGGAAGCCCCTCCGCCTTCATTTCTGATTTTGATTTCTCTCTCTTTTTTTTTTTGTTGGTGAGTCTAGCTAAAGGTTTATCAATTTTGTTTATATTTTCAAAGAACCAGCTCTTGGTTTCATTGACCTTTTATATTGTTTTTTTAGTTTCTATTTCATTCATTTCTACTCTGATCTTTGTTATTTCCTTCCTTCTACTAACTTTGGGCTTCATTTGTCCTATTTCTGGAAGTTAGGTTGTTTATTTGAGATTTTTTTTGTTTCTTGAGGTAGGTGTTTATCATGATGAACTTCCCTCTTAGAACTGCTTTTGCTGCATCCCATGAGGTTTGGTATGTTGTTATTTCATTTTCATTCATCTCATACTATTTTTTAAAATTTCTCTTCTGATTTCTTCATTGACCCATTGGTTGTACAATACATGGTGTTTAATCTCCACATATTTGTGAATTTTCCAGTTTTCTTATAATTGATTTCTAGCTTCATATCAGTGTGGTCAGAAAAGATGCTTGATATGCTTTCAGTCTTCTTAAATTTGTTAAGGCTTGTTTTGTTGCCTAACTTATAATCTATACTGGAGAACATTCCGTGTGCACTTGAGAAGAATGTGTATTCTGTGGCTTTTGGGTGGAATATTTGGCTTGGACAAGTCTTCTAAATGTATTTGTGTTTTAAAAATTACATTAATTACTAACGTTGTGAAAGGAGTATGAGTACTTAGTTTAAAGAGTCAAATATATCTATGATTTATGATAAAAAGAAGAAAACTGAACCTTTTCCACCTCAATTCCTGTTCCACACAGGTAAACAGTTTAAATGTTTTAGCTGTTTTTTGGTATTTACCACCATATTTCTAAAAATTGTTTCCCCATTTTTAAATTTTATTTTATTTTTTTGACCATGCTGCACAGCATGCAGGATCTTAGTTCCCTGACCAGGGCTCAAACCCTCGCCCCCTGCAGTGGAAGCATGGAGTCTTAACCACTGGACCGCCAGGGAAGTCCTTATTTCCCCATTTTTTATTACCTGTTGACTTCTTATTATGGAAGGTAAGGATTTAGTGCTTTTATTCTCCCCCTCCCATGTTTTAAAAAGCACTCCCCTCTCCATAGCTAACGTATTTAGCAGTTCAGTATTTAGCATCTCTGTCACAGGCCTTTCATCATCCCAAGCTACATAAGTAATAGGTAGATAATAGGTAGTGTAGTTATGATGACTCACTGCTCACATTTGAATGATGGCCCATATTAGGAACACGTTCCCTTTATTTTACAAGGAAGCAGCCATTGTGTGCATGAAGGTGTGTTTCCAATACTGGGGGAGAGGCCCTTGCTCCTGTCTCATGTCCTTAAACTCCCAAGGCGCCTGGCCTCTCTCCCCCCGCAACCCCCGCCGGCCCTGTCCTTGTCTTAGCAGCACGGTTTCATGAGGAAACAGATACATTCCAGCCAAATGCAGTCTCATGTGCAGGAAAACACTTTCACAATATACACAGACCTCAGAAATATTGCCAGTTCTATTCCAAGGCCACCACATAAAGCAAACCCCACAGTAAAGTGAACAGCACAATAAGGCAGATGACAAATTTTTGAGTGTGGTGATGAGTAGAGCCAGGTGAGAGGGAGCCATGCCAGGGGTCCATGGCTACCTCCCAGGGGCTTCCACAGATCAGCCCTCTCACTGAGTACCTGTTCTCTGCCCCATCCAGGGCTGGGGACACTGCAGCGACCAATTCAGCTCCAAATCCTACCTTCATGGGGCGCATAGTCCAGTTGGGGAGATAGACTTGTCACCACACAGTGATGGCCCAGAGCGGTCAAAGCTAGGGCGGGGATCAGGGAGGAGAGGATATCTGAGTTGGGATACTCTGTGGTATGGAGGATGGATCAAAGGGAATGAGACTGGAGATATAGAGAGGAGGCTGAAAACTATTCTTTGTAGCCCTAGGGCATAGAGCTTAGACCACTGGGTAGGACATATTTCCAGGAATAAAATTCCACACAGGAGTCAGGAAGAGGATGCTAAATTAACATTTATTAAATTGAGCAGTTTCTCTTTTAGTCTTTCATTGCCATTCTCCCAATCCTGCCAGTTGGGTAGCCCCAGTTTACTGATGGGGAAACTGAGGTACAGCTTGCATATCCAGGAAGTGACAGAGCCAAGATTTGAGTCCAGGTCTGTATGACTCCACAGGCCTTGCTGCCGTTTATTAAGCCTGGCCCTGAGTGAAAAGTTTTTGCGTGAACTCATTTAGTCTTTTCAGCAGTACTATCCTGTAGGAGGGAGGGTCCTTATTTTGAAGATGAATGAAGGCTTAGAGAAGAATACGCCCTTGCCCACAGCCAAATGGCCCAACTTGGACTCAGTGTCTCCTCCTCAAGGGCACAGGCAGAAGTGAAGGTAGCAGACCCACGCACCTACAGTCAATTCATCTAAGATAAAGGAGGCAAGAATATACAATGGAGAACAAAACAGTCTCTTCAACAAATGGTGTTGGGAAAACTGGGCAGCCACATGTAGAGGTCAGAGTAGAACATTTCCTCACGCCATATACAAAAATAAATTCAAAATGGTTTAAAGACCAATCCCACTACTGGGCATATACCCTGAGAAAACCATAATTCAAAAAGAGTCATGTACCACAGTGTTCATTGCAGCTCTATTTACAATAGCCAGGACATGGAAACAACCTAAGTGTCCATCATCGGATGAATGGATAAAGAAGATGTGGCACATATATACAATGGAATATTACTCAGCCATAAAAAGAAACGAAATGGAGTTATTTGTAGTGAGGTGGATGGAGTTAGAGTCTGTCATACAGAGTGAAGTAAGTCAGAAAGAGAAAAACAAATACAGTATGCTAACACATACATATGGAATCTAAGGGGGAAAAAAAAGGTCATGAAGAACCTAGTGGTAAGACGGGAATAAAGACACAGACCTACTAGAGAATGGACTTGAGGATATGGGGAGGAGGAAGGGTAAGCTGTGACAAAGTGAGAGAGTGGCATGGACATATATACACTACCAAACGTAAAATAGATAGCTACTGGGAAGCAGCCGCATAGCACAGGGAGATCAGCTCCGTGCTTTGTGACCACCTAGAGGGGTGGGATGGGGAGGGTGGGAGGGAGGGAGACACAAGAGGGAAGAGATATGGGAACATATGTATATGTATAACTGATTCACTTTGTTATAAAGCAGAAACTAACACACCATTGTAAAGCAATTATACTCCAATAAAGATGTTAAAAAAAAAAAAAAAGACCTAAATGTAACACCTGAAACCATAAAACTCCTAGAAGAAACACTCTTTGACATAAATCGTAACAACATTTTCTTGGACCAGTCTCCTAAGGCAAAAGAAATAAAAGCAGAAGTAGGACTTCCCTGGTGGCGCAGTGGTTAAGAATCCACCTGCCAATGCAGGGGACACGGGTTCAATCCCTGGCCTGGGAAGATCCCACAAGCTGCGGAGCAACTAAGCCCATGTGCCACAACTACTGAGCCTGTGCTCTAGAGCCCATGAGCCACAACTACTGAACCCACGTGCCACAACTACTGAAGCCTGCACTCCTAGAGCCCGTGCTCTGCAACAAGAGAGGCCACCGCAATGAGAAGCCCATGCACCGCAATGAAGAGTAGCCCCCGCTCACCACAACTAGAGAAAGCCCACACACAGCAATGAAGACCCAACGCAGCCAAAAATAAATAAATAAATAAAACAAAGAAATTTTAAAAAAATAAAATAAAAGCAAAAGTAAATAAATGGGGTCTAATTAAACTTAAAAGCTTTTGCTCAGCAAAGGAAACCACTGACAAAACCAAAAGACAACCTATGGAATGGGAGAAGGTATTTGCAAACAATGCAACCGACAAGGGGTTAATATCCAAAATATATAAATGGTTCATACAACTCAATATTTTTTTAAAAAACTCAATCCAATCAAAAAATGGGCAGAAGACTTGAATAGACATTTTTCCAAAGAAGACATACAAATGGTTAACAGGCATATGAAAAGATGCTCAACATCACGAATTATTAGAGAAATGCACATCAAAACCACAATGAAGTATCACCTCACACCTGTCAGAATGGCTGTCATTTTTTTATATATAAATTTATTTATTTATTTTTGGCTGCATTGGTCTTTCATTGCTGTGCACAGGCTTTCTCTAGTTGCAGCGAGCAAGGGCTGCTCTTCATTGCATTGCACGTGCTTCTCATTGTGGTGGCTTCTCTTGTTGTGGAGCACGAGCTCTAGGCACGCGGGCTTCAGTAGTTGTAGCACACGGGCTCAGTAGTTGTGTCTTCGCGGGCTCTAGAGCGCAGGCTCAGTAGTTGTGGCGCACGGGCTTAGTTGCTCCACAGCATGTGGGATCTTCACAGACCAGGGATCGAACCTGTGTCCCCTGCATTGGCAGGTGGATTCTTAACCACTGCGCCACCAGGGAAGTCCCGAGAATGGCTATCATTAAAAAAATCTGTAAATAACAAGTATTGGAGATGATGGGGAGAAAAGGGAAACCTTTTACACTGTTGTGGGAATAAAATAGTATGAAAGTTCCTTAAAAAATTAAAAATAGAGCTTTAAATGATCCAGCAATTCTACTCCTAGGCACATATCTGGAAAAAACAAAACCACTAATTTGGAAAGATACATGCACTCCGGTATTCATAGCAGCACTATTTACAATAGCCAAGACATGGAAGCAACCCAAGTGCCCATCAACAGACGGTTGTGATTCTTCTGGGAAGAAGAGGGACCTCAGTCCTTGTCTTCTTTGAAGAAGGAATTCAGCAAAGAGACCAAGATTGTGAAACAGATAAAGCATTTAATACAAGCAAAGTACGTGTGGAAGAACACACGGGAGAACTTGGAGTGAGTTGCATGCCAATAGGAAGGATTTAAGTTGCTTGTATCGGGGCAGTCTTCTGGGTTGCCTCTGGCCAATCATCTTGCCTGTGTCCATATTTGGTCTGACTCAGGGTCCTTCCCGGTGTGCATGCGCATCTCTCAGTGAAGGTGGATTCCAGGGTGAAGGTTTCTGGGAGGTTGGCAGGACAAATCCTGAGCTGGTGCCTCCTCCCTCCCTTTTTCCCTCCCCTAGACTGAGGACCTTCTCTGTGCATGTGTCAGGCCGGGAAATCCCCTTTACCACAAGCATGAGAAGAATGTAGTCGCTTTGGCTTTTACCCAGGCAAGGCCCAATACTCCTGATGGTATCTGATCTCAGAGTATCAGCAGGAGACCGCTTGGAGCTGTTCAGCCTGGGGCCTCATCTATCTCCTACCTCAGCTGGATTAAAAAGATGTGAGATATATATGTATGTGTGTATATATGTATAATGGAATATTACCTGGCCATAAAAAATAATGAAGTAGCGCCATTTGCAGCTCCATGGATGAACCTAGAGAATATTATGCTTACTGAAATAAGTCGGAAAGATAAATACAATATGATATCACCTATATGCAGAATCTAAAAAATAATACAAATGAATGTATATGCAAAACAGAAACAGACACACAGATATAGAAAACAAACTGTGGTTACCAAAGGGGAGAGGCAAGTGGGAAGGGACAAATTAGGGTATGGAATTAACAGATACAAACTATATATAAAATAGGTAAGCAACAAGGATGTACTGTATAGCACAGGGAATTATACACATTATCTTGTAATAAACTATAATGGAGTATAATCTATCACTATGCTGTTCACCTGAAACTAACACAAAATTGTAAATCAACATACTTCAATTCAAAAAAAAGTAGAAGTGAAGGTAGCAGTATGCCACGTGGTATGATGTTATAAGTTTCAGCAGGGTGGCTAAGGGCAGATAAACAGGTTAGGTGAGTCCTGCCTTTTCCTTGGCTAAAGCAACCTGTTAAATTCTCTCCCCCTTGGGAAGAGCAGCATTCTCAACTCCTCAGAGATAGAGTAAACATCAAACTTTAGTTAAGATATAAACTTCGAAACAGACAACGTTTTGACAAAATTTGGATGCTTATCGTGACTAAATACGGTTAATTTGAGGAAACCTGATGGAAAGCTGAGCCGTGCATCCACTCATTAAACATTCCCCAAGTGCCTTCTCCATGCCCCGTGCTGGGCTGGGCATTCTGGGAACCTGCCCTTAAGGAGCTACAGTCTAGCCTCCAGGCAGTGATAAAAGAGTTCCCTTGAAGCAGGGAGAGGCCAGAGGCCTCAAGGATCTTAAAAACAGTGAAACCAGCCTTTTTGGTGAAAGGTCAAACAAGGCTGGGTGAAACATATTTCTATATCCATTTTAGAAGCAAGGAGTTCTGCATCCATATTCTTTTTTTAAAATTCAACCTAGAATAAACAGCATCATGATGAGGGAAGCCCAGGGAGCTTTGGGAACCTAGAGGACGTGTCTGACGCAGCCTAGGTATCAGAGAGGGCTTCCTAGAGGAAGGGACACTCCATGTGAGACCTAAAAGATGAATTGGGGCACAGTGGGAAAAGAAGAGTGGGGGAATGGTATCCCAGGCAGAGGTGAATTTAGGTGTGAGATGGAAGGGAGAGCAGAACGGGCCTGGGCCCAGCCCTTGCAGAGCGCATGATCCAGTGGGGGAGACAGATCTGTCACCAGTGACACCCAAGATTGATCAGGGTTGGGATGTTGGAGCCCAGGGAGCTGAGGATGCCCAGAGTGGGCATCTGACCTAGTCCTGAAGAAGGAAATACCTGAGACGCACCTTGAAGAACAACTAGGAGTTAGCAGGCATTTAGTAGAGGAAATCAACATAGTCAAAAGATGGTTCTTTGAAAAGATTAATACTACTCAAGGGGAAAAACACAAATTTCCATTAAAAGGGATGAAAAATGACACATTAATTCAGATCCTAATTCTAGGATGACAAGAGGATATTATGATCAACTTTAGCCAAAAAATTTGGCAATGTAGAGGAAATGGACAATTTCCTTGAAAAACACAATTAACCATATTGACACAAGAAAAAATAGAGAATCTGAATAGCCCTATATCTGTTAGAGACATTGAATCTATAATTTAAAACCTTCCCATAAAGAAAACCACAGGCTCAGACGGCTTCACTGGTAAATTCTTCCAAACATTCAAGCAAGAAATAATGTCATTACCCAAATTCTTCTAAATAATAGAGGAAGTGGAACACTTCCTTATTCATTTTATGAGTCCAGTAGAATACTGATACAACAACCTAACAAAGTCATTACAAGAAAGAAAAATTTTAGGCCAAGATCTCTTCTGAACATGGATTCAGATATCCTAAACAAAAATATTAGCAAGTAGAATCCAGCATTACATAAGAAAGATAATAAATTATGACCTAGTGGGATTTATTCCAAGACTACAAGGTTGGTCTAGCATTTGAACAGCAATCAGATATGTGTGGGTCTAGTTTTGGACAGTCTGTTCTTTCCCAGTCTTCTATTTGTCCATCCTCGTACCAATACTATCTTGTCTTAATTACTTTAGCTTTGTAGTTAGTCTTGAAACCTGATAGTGTAAATCTTCAAACTTTGTTCTTCTTTAAATTTTTCTATTCTTAGGACCTCTGCATTTCCCGTAAATTTTAGGATCAGCTTGTTCCCAACAACAGAAAAACTCGTTAAGATGTTTATTGCGTTGTCTGGGTGATGCAATGCCCTGTGATGCAGCAGTTTCACTCCTGGGAAACCTTTCTACTCTAGGCTCCCTAAATGTCCCTCAGTGGGGTATGGACGAATGAACCACATGGCAACACAGTGCATCTCACAGACATATTGCTGAGCAAAAGAAGTCAGACCAGAAAGAGTACAAACGATCTATCACGAAGAAGACAGAATAGGATTTAAAGAGAACATATCATCTATCGTAAGAGGTCAGAAGAGTGACATTAGGGGTACTGACTGGAAGAGGGCTTGAAAGTGGGAGCCATTTGGAGTGTGGGAATGTTCTAGATCTTGATCTAGGTGATGCCTACATATTAAAAAATTATCCAGCTCTACACTTAACATTTGTGTACTTTGTATAAGTTATATTTTACTAAAAAGGAAAAAAAAGAATGAATATAGGGAGGTCACTGGGAGGAAAGTCATTTACATAACTCAGTTGTATTTCTATATACCAGCCCCAACCAAATTGAAAATGAAATTTAAAATACCATGACAGGGAATTCCCTGGCGGTCCAGTGGTTAGGACTCTGCACTTTGCAGGGGGCACGGGTTTGATCCCTGGTGGGGGAACTAAGATCCTGCAAGCTGGCGGCGCAGCCAAAAAAAAAAAAATACCATGAAGAATAACGGCAAAAAATATCATTACCTAATAATAAGTAAAACCAAAGAGGTGTAAGACTTGCAGAGAAAATGAGAGGCTAAGTGGGGAGAGATACCACATTCGTGGATTGAAAGACTCGATGTTGGGAAGATGTCACTGTCCTGAAAATGATCTGTAGACTCAGCGGAATTCCAACCAAAACTTAGGACAGTGGCTTTCAACCTTTTGACCATGTTCCAGTCACACACATATTTGTACAGTCACACACAAAACAAGACCAAAAGTTTTGTGAAACAGTACTTTCCTTGAGTACTTAAGATTGGCTTTGATGTTTTATTTTCTTTTTGTTGTTGTTGTTGTATCTGTGAGCTTGGCTTGTTGTTGTTTTTATAAATTTATTTATTTATTTATTTTTGTCTGCATTGGGTCTTCGTTGCTGCGCGCGGGCTTTCTCTAGTTGTGGCGAGCAGGGGCTACTCTTTGTTGTGGTGCACAGGCTTCTCATTGCAGTGGCTTCTCTTGTTGCGGAGCACGGGCTCTAGACACGGGGGCTTCAGTAGTTGTGGCGCACGGGCTTAGTTGCTCCGCGGCATGTGGGATCTTCCTGGACCAGGGCTCTAACCTGTGTCCCTGCATTGGCAGGCAGATTCTTAACCACTGAGCCACCAGGGAAGTCCCTGTTGTTGTTTTTTTAATTCCACTTATAAGTGAGATCATATGGTATTTGTCTTTCTCTGACTTACTTCACTTAGCATAATGCCCTCAAAGTCCATCGAATATTTTCTGTTATGTTGCAGGAAGGGGGACCCCTTCCAGGGCCTGAGAGCGGGCTCTTGTCTAACATTTGGAAATGAATTGTCCGAGGAGACACACGTGCTGACAAAGCAAAAGACTTTATTGGGAAGGGGCACCTGGGCGGAGAGCAGCAGGGTAAGGGAACCCAGGAGAACTGCTCCGCCACGTGGCTCGCAGTCGCAGGTTATATGGTGATGGGGTTAGTTTCCGGGTTGTCTCTGGCCAATCACTCTGACTCAGGGTCCTTCCTGGTGGCGCGCATCTCTCAGACAAGATGGATTTCAGTGAGGAGGATTCTGGGAGGTTGGCAGGACATATTGTGTCCTCCGTCTTCCTTTTGACCCCTCCTGGGTTAGTTGTACAAGACATACTGTGGGCTGGCGTGTCCTCCCTCCTTTCAGCCCCTCCCGAATTCTCCCAGTTAGTTTTCGGTGGCAGCACCTCGTTCTTTATCAGAACCCCCTGTTGCGAGACAGCTCATGCAAGTGGTTATCATCGTGCCCGGCCGGGGCTGGCGGTTTCAGTCAACGGTCCCCTAACAATTATATTCTTGATTATATTTTTAATGCTGGTTTGTGCAACCACATTGATCTCATGACCCACTCATGGGACAAGATCTGCAGTTTGAGAACTGTCATGCGAGGGAAGATCAAGTCATCCTAGAAGATCATTGTTCAGCTGCGAGCAAACTGACATGTGCTCTGTGGAGTAAGGGTAGAGAAGCTGTCTGACCTTGATCCTGAGGACGCATCAAGGCGTCCAGGTGCTTCCTCCAGGCGGCCCCTCCCTAACACAGCCCATCACAGAGGCTCCTTTCTAGCTTAGTCACATCACACTGAACAGTGTTTCCACGATTGTCACCTTGTATGTGCCATTTGTTTTCATTTTTCTGACTTGGCTGATGCACAGAGTACATGGGGCCGTATTATAGCCACCGAACAGCCTGTATGTTAAATCCTGATCATGTGAAAGGATGGTCTGGCCTAGGGAGACGTGGAGGGTGGAGAGGGGAAGCGGGGCTGCTCGTTTCCTCCCTGGCCATGTTGGGAGCTGAGGGAGATGGTGAAAAGAGTGTAAATACAAGAATAAGAAATATACAAATGTACAAATCACTTGTAGGAATGGGGAGCGGAGGGTCCAGGGAAAGACAGGCTGCATGGGGAGGAACTGGTGGGGCCGAGGGACCAACAGGAGATAATTGTATAAATACAAGCAAATTTCCAGCTGGAAAACTCAGAAATAGAGATGAGCAACGTATGCTTATTATCAGAAGTCAAGGAGAGGATGCTGGGAGACGAGAAGGCCTGTTAGGGCGAGATTTAGAGGTATGTTTGAGGGATCAGGACTAGGTGGGGGGACTACTTTGGCTATTTTCTTTTTTGTTCCAACTTCTTTTTTTTTTTTTTTTTTGCCGTGCTGCTCGGCATGTGGGATCTTAGCTCCCCGACCAGGGATTGAACCCACGCCCTCAGCAGTGAAATTGCGGAGTCCTAACCACCGGACCGCCAGGGAATTCCTGGCTTTTAATTTTATAGTTTGAGAACTTGATTTTCATGCAGTGCGTTACTTTTATTAGTGAAAAGAATGGTAGTCTTTTGGGTTATTTGCTGTCTTTTAACCAGCTCCTGATTACTGCATGGAGAACAGTTCCAGGGGGTGAGGCCGGGGCTGGCAGATGGGGAGGAAGCTGGGGCAGGGACCCACTGACGCAGTCAACGAGAGGTACTGAGCATCATCTGTGTGCCTGGCCTGGCTCTGGACAGTGCTAGGGACACAGCCATGACTGTGACAACCCTGGGCCCACCTCGTGGGGCTCACAATCCAGCGCGGAGACAGAGTGCAAACAACTGGCTGGATGACAGGATCATTCCCAGTTGTGATAGGCGCTTTGAAAGGAATACACAGACTGATGGGAGGGCTGGAGGGTCCCTGAATAGGGAGGTCAAGAAGGGGACATTGGTCAGAGCCTGGTCAGAGCCGGGACAGAGCCTGGACCAGAACAGTGGAAGGGGGTGTGGTGGTAAGAGGCAGCAGGGCTGGTGTATGGTCATCATCTCCCCTTTACGGAGGAGCCTCAAAATGGACCGTCACCACCCACACAGTAGGTAGCAGAGCCCCACGCGGACCTCAGGATGACCTGACGCTGGGACCTCAGTGTGGGAGGGTTCTTCGCAGCCTGGACCCCAGGAACCCCACAGCACCAGAGCCTACGTAACAATTAGTAGTAATGGTGACCGCAGCAGCTGGCATACTGAGAGGGCCCTGGATACACTCCTCGGATCTTACCACCGGCTCCAGGCAGAGCTTCTCAAACATTTTTCTACTTAAAAAAAATTTTTTTTTCATGAAAACACACAAAAAAATTTTTTAAATTTTACTCCTTTAAAAATTTGAAAAGTTATATACCCTCTAGTGCATTTTCAAGTTGACAGCTAAAACTTCTGTTCATAAGTTCAGGTACCTGCAAAGGATATATTGGGTTGACCAAAAAGTTCTGTAACATCTTATGGGAGGGCTTCCCTGGTGGCTCAGTGGTTAAGAATCCGCCTGTCAGTACAGAGGACACGGGTTCGAGCCCTGGTCCAGGAAGATCCCACATGCCGTGGAGCAACTAAGCCCATGCGCCACAACTACTGAGCCTGCGCTCTAGAGCCCGCGAGCCACAACTACTGAGCCCGCGTGCCACAACTACTGAAGCCCGCGCACCTAGAGCCCGTGCTCCGCAACAAGAGAAGCCACCGCAATGAGAAGCCTGCGCACCACAACTAAGAGTAGCCCCCGCTCGCCGCAACTAGAGAAAGCCCGCGCGCAGCAACAAAGACCCAACGCAGCCAAAAATTAATTAATTGATTAATTAAAAACAAACAAACAAACAAACATCTTATGGAAAAACCCAAACGAACTTTTTGGCCAGCCCGGTAATTTCTGGTGTGTTAAGAATACTGAAATTTTTAAGCACCTGGAGCATCCTTTCTTTGAAGTATCTAATGCAATCCACATACTCTTGTGATGTGGTGCCTGCCAATGTCCAGTTTATAAGAAAAAAAAATGAGCAAGCTCTTCTTTTACAGTCGGAAATTTTACATTGTTCCTTTTTGTCCTTGAACTTATATTTACAGTTCCGTTTCCCACAGAATTCTATCTAATAAATGATGTGTCAGCCATCAAAATATGTACAGAAATTCAATTTTTAATTTGTTTAATTTCCTGAGACCATAAGATTCTAAATGTTAAAATATTTTCTCCTGGATTGAATTACCTTTAAAATTATTAGTCCACAATTAATTTAAAACATTTTATATTTTATGCATTTTCATGGATAATTATTAAACGTGAAAAGTAAAATGATAGGTAGGAAATGAATCTCCAAATGAGCTAGAAAACAGGGCATCCCCAATAATCCCATGTATCCTTGGATGAATGTTAACTATTAGAGGAGTGAGTCAGGGTTCAGCATCAATTCGGCCTTGGTTTCTAAGACTCAAATGCTGAGACTCTCCCTTCACAGAGGAACAGCTGGGCAAGCAAGTTTTTGTTCCAGCAGCATCCCTCACTTCTGAGCTTCTTCCAAGGCATGTGCCCAAAGCCTCACCGTGAAAAGCTCACAATTCTTATTAGCTCCATCTTCAGGGCCGGTGAAGACCTCGGATGGGAGGCACCGGACTCGCAAAGAGGGTTGGTCACCCTGTGCTCACAGTCGCTTAGCGTCGATTCCTACATTTCTGTTGCCCTTTCTTTGGATCCAGGAGGTCCCTCTCCGTTGCAGCCCTGATTTTGCATTTGGGGAAGATCTGGAAAGAAAGGGGGTCTGCCTTCTTGGCAGTGGGTGGGGCGACGGGGCCAGGGGAGGTGGCTCGAGGGACAAGCAGAACGAGCTAAGCTTCCAGCAGTTGACCCTTTCTTTACACCTTCCTGGGAGTTTGCAGCCTGCGAGCGCCTAGTGACCTTCCAGGGGCTTGGTCCCCAGTCTCAGGACCTCCCCTCTGGGGCAGAGTTTCTCATTCCTGGCTCCTTGCCAGAATTTTCTGGGAGACTTAAAAAGATGCTCTGAAGTTCACCCCAGGTGGGGTGACTGGCATTCCTGGGACCAAGCCAGGTGCAGGGGTCTTATTTAAAGTGCCCCCTGGTGATTTTGGCTGCTGTGTCCCCATTTCTCCCACCTGGACACCAAGGCGTGGAGGGGCGGGGTTGGCAGGGGGCTCCCAGTGCATGACCTGACCCCTCTCTTCCCCCGCAGTGTACCACTGGGTGGAGATGCGGACCAAGATGCGCATCATGGGCTTCCGGGGTACGTTCATCAAGCCGCTGAACGAGGAGGCGGCCGCCGAGCTGGGCGCCGAGCTGCTGGGCGAGGCCACCATCTTCATCGTGGGCGGCGGCTGCCTGGTGCTGGAGTACTGGCGCCACCAGACGCACCAGCGTCACAAGGAAGAAGAGCAGCGCGCCGCCTGGGACGCGATGCAGGACGAGGTTGGCCGCCTGGCGCTGGCGCTGGAGGCCCTGCAGGCGCAGGTGCAGGCGGCGCCGCCGCGGGGCGCCCTGGAGGAGCTGCAGGCGCAGATGCAAGAGGTGCGCGCCCAGCTCTGCGCCCCGGACCTGCCGCCCGCGCCCCAGGCAGAGCCCACGTCCCGGGAAGTGTCCTCATCCAAGGAAAAGGAGCCTGCCGAAGCCTGACCTTAGACGTGGCCCTGTGTGCCCTGATGTGGCCTTCTCCCTGCGTTACCCTACCTGTGCGATGTGGATGGAACTTGGATTAGGTCACCCCATACTGACCCGTGGTACCTTCCATTGCGACCAGCCCCCAGCAGGTGAAGCGTTCCAACATAGCTCCCTCCAACCTCTAGCTCATTTGGTACAGTCCGCAGTGCTGTCTCTCCAGCCCACTCCAAACCACACAGACCTATGGGGTCCCAGCCAGCAGGACACCATGCTCACTCCTCTGGCAGAAGAAAACATGGAACCGGACTTGAGCCAAATCAACCTATCAGCCCTCCATTTACTTATCAGTGTTACTTTTCCCTGGGACTCTCAGCCTTTACATCGGAATACCTCCTTCCCTTTGTCAGTTGGTACAGGCTGTCGTAAGGAAACGCAGTGTCTTTCAGTGAGCTTCTGCCTCTCCCACCTTCTAAGGTGGGCTTTCTCTGGGCATCACTCCTCTTATGAGGGAAAAAAAAAGGGATCTTGGCTTGCAGTTGATCCATCAAATATTAGACCTTTCACCTTAACCTGATCCGTGGTACCTTCCCCTGAGACACTCAAATGGAATATTCCAACAGAACCCCCCTCATCCTTCAGTCTACGGCACAACCCACTGGAATGGCTATGCGGGGTCTTCTGGTAATGCCCTACCAACCCTGCTTCTGGTGGAAAATTTGATCCTGTCTGTGGCTAGTCCGACCTGTCTTTCAGCCTCAGCCCCCTGTTAACCTGTCCTCAGAGTCCTTGGGCCTTTCCTGACGTGTCCTTTCCTACTGTCCCCACTGTCTTCTTCAGTGGCCTCTCTCAGGGGACTGCCGGCCGTGATCACAGCCCCCATGTTCCATCAAATCTGTAGATCTCTGTGCTATTGCCTTCTTTCCCTGCAGCTCTGGACTGGTCCAACTGTCCCCCTCCTGCCTCCATAACCCCCTCTATCCCACTGGGCTAGGCCACCAGTTGGTCTTACCTTTGTTATTTAGTTTCCAGGGCTGCCATAACAAATGAGCACAAACTCGGTGGCTTAAAACAACAGGAGTTTATTCTTTCACAGTTCTGGAGGCCAGAGATCTGAAATCAAGGTGTTCGCAAGGTCACGCTCCCTCCACAGGCTCTAGGGGAGGATCCTTCCTTGCCTCTTCAGCTTCTGTTGGCCTCAGGCATTCCTTGGCTTGTGGCCCCCTATCTCCAGTGTCTGCCTCCATCTTCACCTGGCCTTCTTTTGCTCTCTGTCTCTTGGAAAGACTCCTGTCATTGGATTTAGGGCTTACCCTAAATCTAGGATGATTTCACTTTGAAATCCTTAACTGAATTACATCTACAAAGACCCTTTTTCCACATAAGCTCCCATAACTTTCCCTGGGTTAGGATGTGGACACATCTTTTGGTGGGCCACCATTCAACCCACTACACCTCCCCACCCCAGGAGTACGCTGGGACTCCTGCCAACCCCGTGGGACATTCAGGGAACCACAAGGGTGAGAGGAACAGCCCAGGAACCACCATTCATTACCTGGAGTCTCTTCCAGGACTCACTTCTGAAGCGGGAGGGGTCTGGGCCCCACCAGTCTGCATTCTGTCTTTCAGACTGTAGATGTTTCCCAATTAAAAGAGCCCTGGAGAGAGGAAGTCATCTGAAGGATGTGTCAGAGAATCATGATCTGATCTCCAAAATGAGTACAAGCCTCATTAAAATTAGGAGAGAAGCTGAGAGAGTTCTGATGGGGGTGAGTGGTAGAGCATCATCCAAGATGGTGAAACTGAGGCCCAGCAGAAGCAAAGGGACTTGCCCAAGGCCAAAAAGCCAGTGAGGCTGATGAAGCAGTAAGAGCAGAGGCAGGGAGGGAGATGGAGAAGGGATGCAGGGTGCTTGAGGGCACTGGTACAGGGCGAGGAGGAAGACGAGAGGGAGGTGGATTACTGGGAGAGGGGCAGAGACCTCTACACAGAGGCCAAAGGCACCCCAGGGGCAGCATTGAGAGTGGGGGAGGGGGCACAGTCCTCTGTCAGAGCAGCCCCAGATTACACCCAAGATCTTAGCATTTAATGAATGAGGTTAGATCCATTCCACCTGGGCCCGTTTCCCAGCAGCTCTAGGTGAAGTGGGAGGGGCCAGCTTTCTCTCCCTTCCTCCCTCACCTCACTTCCCCAGCGGAGTGAAAATACTCTGGACACAAGACCTACCCAGATAGAAAACCAAGAAACCAGGGTTCTGAAACAGCATCTTAATTCCTTCTAGAAGAGCCCCCTCTCTGATGTAGAGGGGGCTGAGGGAGGTGGGCCCCAGGTAGGGGTGTCTTTAAAATTGGAAGTGACTTGAGTGGGTTAAATGACGAGGGGAAGAAGGCAAGAGACAGAGCTACCACTGGATGATGGGGTGATTGATGGAGCCAGGTGAGCAGGCTTAGTACCTGTTGCCATGGTTATCCCAGGGAAGTCCACTCTGGCACTGACACATCTCTGGAGCACGGGTTGCTGGAGGCCAGGGACTGTTTTACTGCCCTCCCCACAGCATGTCAATGTCAGTGACCCATCTCGTCAAAAAGGTGTGGTCATTGTCAAAATAGGTGGAGTTTATTGAGCTCTGGTTAGGTGCGGGGCACTGTTCTAAGTGCTTTACATAGTCCCCATAACATTTTCTTTGTTGCCTTGATGAGGAAACCGAGGCACAGAGAGGGAAAATCACCTACCCAAGGTCACACAGGCAGGGAAGACGCAGAGGTGGGGTGTGAAGACGGGCAGTCTGGGTCAGAACCCGTAACCCTTGCGCCATCCTGACCCTGACGTCGTGCTGCTCTCACATCTCCGAGACTCAAAACTCAGCCCTGACGTGTACTTACGTGTGGCGAGACCTCGTGGGATGCATCCGCTTCACCCACTGGGTGGGGGTGGGATCAGCATGTGTGGAAGTGGAAAGAGTCCCCTCTCAAAATGCACAAGGCCAGAGGATGCTTCATCGCTCTGGCTTCCTGCTAGCTAAAATTTTGTATACATTTGTGACTTGGGGAGAGGGGTTAGAATAAATTTGTAATCCAAATTGGTTGTCTCCAAGTTGATGCATTTTTTCCCCATATTTAAAAAAAGCCCCGTTAACGTGAGAAAAAATATCCTTCGTTTATTCTTTCATTCAAGAAACTGTCACCGATGGGACTTCCCTGGTGGCGCAGTGGTTAGGACTCCACGCTCCCAATGCAGGGGGCCCGGGTTTGATCCCTGGTTGGGGAACTAGATCCCACATGCATGCCACGATTATGGAGCCAGCGAGCCTCAACTAAGGAGCCCACCTGCTGCAACTAAGACCTGGGGCAACCAAATAAATAAATAAATATTTTTTTTAAAAAACCAAAAAACTGTCTGAGGTGCCCACCATGTTCTGTGCAGTGCTGGGGTCCCAGCCGTGACCGAGACCCCCCCCAACCCTGCCCTCGTGGGGGCTCACAGTGCAGTGGCGGGATGGATGCACATACAGACATTTCTTTTCCAGTGTTACCTGCCCTGTGGTTATTTGGGAAGAAGGGACCAGGCTGAATCCCAACTCCTCCCCTCCTGAGGGACTCAGGGCTTTAGGGCATTAAAAAACAGAAACTCTTCAACACTGGCTCTCAAAAGCCTCATGGGATGTCCCAAGGGCTCTGCTTCTCCTATCCCCTGGCAGGCCCCATTGTCCCCTGTGCTGGTTTCCCTGTTGGGAAGGCCCTTGCCTGGGGAGAGCCACCCCAGGAGAAGATGGGACTTCATAAAGCCCCCGTCTGATCCATTGGCCTATATGGTCATCTCTGAGCTGGCCACTGGTGCTGTGACTCCAGGCCGGTGTCCCCCAGCCCCAGTAGACAGAGGGAGAGGAGAAGCACGTCCAGAGGAGAATCCAGAGGGCATCTTCCACCCGCTCGCTAGACAAATGTTGACCGAGCACCTGCTGTGTGCCTGGCCCCATTCTAGTAGCTGAGTCAGCCAGGAACAAAACAAGGTCACCGCCACCACGGAGCCAACATCTAGTGTGGGGAAGCAGACAATAAAGAAAAATGATCCAGTGTCGGGGTGATGAGGGCTGAGAAGAAAGAGTTCGGGAGTGATAGGGATGGATGATTTCGATCAGGTACTCAGGGAGGAGGTGACACTCGAGAGGAGCTGCCAGAGAGTGTTGTTAGTATCTACAGAGGCCCCGAGGCAGGTGTGGGGATCAGCCTTTCCCTGGAACGGCAGGAGGATCTGCTATCAGAATTGAGCCGGGGTTAGCGGACCGAGGGCCTGGCGCTGCCTGTCTTTGGGAACAAAGATTTATTGGGACATAGCCACACCCATGTGTTTATGTATATTTTTTATGGCTGCTTTTGCACGGCAATGACAGATTTGAGTCATTTGCGATAAATACCACATGGCCTTCAAAGATGCAAATATTTACTGTCAAGGCCTTTCCGTAAAGAGTTTACAGACCCTAGAACAGAGTAAGCAAGGGAAGAAGGATGGGCGAGGGGCTCAGGAGCACAAAGGCTGGCCCCCTTTTGCCTCAGTTGGCACAGCTCTGGAGGGTCTTACCAGCTCCGATGCCCCATCGGGTGGCCTCTTGGGCCTCCCTGCCGGCTCCCGCTTCGGTCACTCCCCACCCACAGGAGCTACTCCCTGGAGACGGCGCGATAACCCTGCTGTTCGAAGATCTCCGAGTCTCCCCCTCAGTCTACGGCAGCAAGGCACCATGAGACGCATAGTTTATATAGTCTACCATATTCATATTTATATAATAATTCACAATTCACCCTATATACGTAGGATAAACGCTGTGTAATTCATGCATTATGTGACATAATGGAATATAATGCCACATATAATGGAATATAAAAATATTTTTTGTGTAATATGTCACATGACAGTATATATTCCATGTTGTGTGTGTTGTGTGTGTATACATTTACCACTGGAATGAAAATTTCGCTAAATAACTGCCTTTAATATGTGCAGTGCAGTTTGATGTTTCCTGTTGTGTTGCATTTCATGAAGAAAAACTACAGCTGTATATATATGTATCATATATACCTAATATGTACCGTAACCATATAAAATCTATTGTGTGTACTATATAACACATGATAATATATATTAGCATCATATATGTCATATATTAATATCATATATTACATATCTTGTTAGAACAAAAGTTTCGCTAAACAATAATTGCCCTTACCGTGTGCAACGCACTCTGTTACTTTCTAGTCACTTTTATTCTATTTCATAAAGAAAAGCATACACATACGTATGGATTATACAAACCTACATAAAGCAGACTGCCTTGGGCCACGGCGAAGACTTTGGCTTTTTTTTTTTTTTTTTTAATGTTTTGCTTATCTCTTTTAAATTTTTTTTAAATTTATTTATTTATTTATGGCTGTGTTTGGGTCTTCGTTTCTGTGCGAGGGCTTTCTCCAGTTGTGGCAAGTGGGGGCCACTCTTCATCGCAGTGCGCGGGCCTCTCAGTATCGCGGCCTCTCTTGTTGCGGAGCACAAGCTCCAGACGCGCAGGGTCAGTAGTTGTGGCGCACGGGCTTAGTTGCTCCGCGGCACGTGGGATCTTCCGGGTCCAGGGCTCGAACCCGTGTCCCCTGCATTGGCAGGTGGATTCTTAACCACTGCGCCACCAGGGAAGCCCCAAGACTTTGGCTTTTACTGTGGGGTGAGCGGGAGCCACGGGAGGTACTCTGAGCAGAAGAGAGATGTGAGCTGGCTTAGTTTTAACAGGCTCCCCGGACGCACTATGAGGGGCAAAGGTGGAAGCCGCCCGGCCAGTGAAGAGGCAGCTGTGATCGTCCAAGCGGGAGGCGATGGTGGCTGGACCAGGCGGAGACAGTGGAGGTGGACAGAAGTGGGATTCTGGGCATATTAATATATCAGAGATGGAGCAGACAGGATTTACTGAGTGATGGGAGGTGGGGAGTCATTGATGGCTTCAAGGTTTTTGCTCTGTGTGTGGACAAGGGACATACTGGTGCTGAGATGGTGAGGCTGCTGCAGAACCAGTGTGAGGAGATATGGGCAGCCTTGCCCTTCCCTGGCCCCTGGTCGCCTCAGATTTGCAAGCCCTCTGGCAGGCTTTGGTTATTTGTTCTGAACTGCAGCCGGCGGGGGCTGGAAAGACAGTCCTGGCCTCTCTCCTCGTGCTGTGAAACTGACATTCTTTATCTCGCCGGCGCCTCCATCAGGGCACGCTACTGGAGTCCATCTGGGACGTCCTGGAGGAAGGAGGCAACTGGAGGTGGTGGGCTTGGACTTGGGACGCTGGTCTTAGGGCTCCCCTCACCCCTGGAACGGCAGCGCCCAGGCCAGGCTTCCCAGAGGCGCCTCCACTAAGTAAGGGCTGATATGGACCTGGGGGCTGGGGTACAGCGGGCTCTGTCACGTCCAAGATGCCTGCCTCACTCGGAGGCCACATCCTTGTGCCTTGATACTTATTATTTTTTGATAGTCTCTTCCTAGAGTTCAGCCATTCCAGAGAAACCAAAGTCCCCTCCCTGAAAGGAATCCTGTCTCTGGTTTGGGGGCGATGTTGGCAGAACTCTTTTGGGAGTGATCTGGCCATGCCACCTTTGTGGGCACGGACGCTGTCCCCCTCTTCCCTCTTGCGACAGTGAGCGATCTGCACACACCTCTCTGGCCAGCATGAGCGTTTCCTCAGGGAGATGCCAAGTGCTGAAAGAACTGCATACGTTACAAACATTTATAGTTAATATAAAAATGCCCCCTAAAAGCTCTGCGAAGTGTCAGAGGAACTGTCAACACTTGCAATCATCAAACTTAAAAAATTTTCAACCCAAACAAGTGCACAGTGGAATTTCATTATTCTTTTAATTTGCATTTTCTTGTTTTACCTGTAGGCTGAGCGTCTTTTCGGCCATTTATTGGACGTTTGTTCTGCTTTTGAAAAATGCCTGTTTTCATTGTCTGAAATTAATGTTTGTTTCTGGTGTGTTTTGTCCTACTGAAGTTTTTTTCATTTTTAAGTAACTGGATCTATGAGTCTTTTTTCTTTCGGGCACTTGTTTTTTCTGTCTTTATTTGAGAAGGACTCCTCAACCCCAAGAATTGATATCTCCAACTCTCCCTTCTTCTAATATTTGTACTGACGTTTTCTTTGTGCTTGTCGTTCACTGAGCTTGTGTCGCATTGTGTTTTGGTTTCTAATGAGTTGGGATCTGCGTTCTTCAGTTTGCAAACGTATGGCTGGCTGACATCTCGAAGTGCATGGAATGGCCCATCCTTTCCCTCCTCACCTGAGACTGGACAGCAGCGTTCGCTATGTTCCCCGGACACAAGTACCTTTTTCTCAATCCTGTTTTGTCAACCGTTTGTCCGTCCTGCACCAACACCAGGTCTTTTGAATGCCAAGAGCTTGAAAATATTTTTTGGTCTCTTCAAGGCAACCTGCCAGTCTCGTTCTTATTTTCAAACTTATCTGAGTTATTCCTGTGCCTTTGCTCCTTGATATGCATTTTTGAAGATTAATAGACTTTACTTTTTGAGCAGTTTTAGGCTTATAGAAAAATGGAGCAGAATATACAGAGAATTCCCACATATCCCCTCCCCCTATGGCCGCACATAGTTGCCCCTATTACTAACATCTGGCGTTAGTGTGTACATTTGTTACAATTGAGGAGCAAATATTGATATATTACTAAAGTCAGTAGTTTACATTAAGGTTCACTCTTGGTGTTGTATATTCCTCGGGTTTGGACAAATGTATAATGACATGTATCCACCATTATTATTATTATTTTTTGAATTAATTTATTTATTTTTGGCTGTGTTGGGTCTGTTGCTGCACGCGGGCTTTCTCTAGTTGCGGCGAGTGGGGTCTACCCTTTGTTGCAGTGCACAGGCTTCTCATTGCGGTGGCTTCTCTTGTTGCGGAGCACGGGCTCTAGGTGCGCAGGCTTCAGTGGTTGTGGCACGCGGGCTCAGTAGTTGTGGCTCGCGGGCTCTAGAGCGCAGGCTCAGTAGTTGTGGCGCACAGGCTTAGTTGCTCCGTGGCATGTGGGATCTTCCCGGACCAGGGCTCGAACCCGTGTCCCCTGCATTGGCAGGCGGATTCTTAACCACTGTGCCACCAGGGAAGTCCACCTGTCCCCTCCTCTCTTGAGGGCACTGCCCAAAGTCGTGCCCACCAGAAACAGAGGATAGGCACTCAGCTTCCTGAGAGCAGAGAAGGGCAGGCAAGAGTAGAGAGGGGGTCTGGGAGCAGAGGGAAGTATCACAGCCCCAGCGTTCCCCAGCTTTCCAGGGGAGCATGAGACCAGGACACCCAACACCAACCAATCACATGCAGTTACCTCATGTGATCTTACAGTTTGGGAGCTAAGGTCCTGGGCTTGGTGAGTCACACTCAAAGCATCAGGTTGGTTCCAAGGCTTCTGTCTCCCTTCCCAAGTATGACTCAGATGGCAACAACCCCCGGGACGGCAGGTGGATGGGCTGCCCTGCAACGTGGAATACTGCATGTGACTGCGAGTTAGTGCACGATTCCCACAGGGTGGGTGGGACGCATGCTCCTGGGAGAAGTTCACTTTTGGATCCATAGAGGTTCCAATTCCTAGGAAGGAGATTGCTCTTGTTCTTTCCTGTTCATCTGTAACATCTGTTCATAAAATGTAATCAACCAGTAGGAAAAGAAGAAAGTCCCACATTTCTAACCAGTTAATAGTACGATTTGCTTTTCATCAAAACCAGATCAGAGTGTGTGCCCATCAATATCAGGCTTGTTCCATCAAGCACGTCTTTGCATGAGAACACACCCAAATCTAATCACCAGTCTTCATTTTATTCTGTAAAATACGGAGAAGAGAAAACTTGACACCCAGGTCACCACCAGCCCAGGTGCAGAGACAGGGCTTCCCCTGATCTTGGAAGTGTCTGTGGGACCCTTGAGGGGGGCAGCAGGCCTCAGTGCGGTGCAGTGGCCCTCCGGTGATTTCCACCTGGCTGTGACTTCCAGCAACCAGGAGCTGAGCCTCTTTTCCACCCCCATGCCTGCCTGCGTTTGGATTTGGCCACTCTTGTGAGACACGCAGGAGACTTCCCATCACACACATGTGGGCATCTGGGACCTGGAGCGGGGGAGGGGCTCAGAGGAGGGCAGAACACAGGAGGGGCTGCCCCTGACGTCACTTCTGGAACTGTGGGAAGGGACTTTGAAAGCCCCAGCACCTCTCTGTGTGGATGAGACGTTCTTGTGCATACCCTTCACCTGGTGACAGGGAGACTGGGCCCAGAGAGGGCAGGACCCTTGTTTGAGGTCACACAGTGGGAAGCTGGAACGCAGCTAAGTTAATGGCACAGATGCCCTGTCCGGTAGCAGACAAGCCCCTCCACGGAGGGCAGAGCTCCCGGGAAGGAAGGAGAGAGAAAAGGGTCTCTGTGACCCCCAGAGCAGAAAGGGAAGCCGCTGGCGGGGCCAGGACCTACCTAGAGTTTTCTAGGTGTATGTCCTGCAGTCTTCAGCCTCTGACTTTTCCGGGTTCATGGAGATGACCATGAACTTCCCCCGGGTTTGGCAGCACCTCTGCGTGAGGCGGTGGAAAGGGTAGAAGTCTCTGCAGCAGCTCCACTTCCGGTGCTTGGGGTCCAGCGCCACACTGCCACAGAGCCGCCACGGCTCCTTTCTCACCACCAGCACCTCACCTGGGGGCCAGACACGGCTCAGCAGGAGGGCCTGGGCAGAGGGCCTCTGCCTGAGCCCTGCTCCCGTCCCTTATCCCCCTCACATCCGTTCATTTTGTTTTTTTTCAGCTTGCAGGATCTTAGTTCCCCGACCAGGGATTGAACCCGGGACCTTGGCAGTGAAAGCGCGGAGTTCTAACCACCAGACTGCCAAGGAATTCCCTTTTCCCTTGTTTTTTGGGTTTTTTTTTCTTAAATACCTTTATGAAGATAGAATTCACATATCATATAATTCACCCATTTAAAGCATACAATTCAGTGGTTTTTAGTATATTTGCAGGGTTGTGCAATCAGCACTACCATCAATTTTAGAACATGTCCATCACCCTAAAAGGAAACCCCGTGTCCATTAGCACTTGCTCCCCATTTCCTCCGACCTCCCCACACTCCTCAGCCCTGGGCAGCCACCAGTCTACTTGCTGTCTCTATAGATTTGCCTATTCCGGACATTGACCTCCCCATTTTCCATTTCCACCAGCAGTGTATAAGAGTTCTCATTTCCCCACATCCTTGCCAACCCGTGTTATCTGACTCTCTGATTACTCCATTCCCTAGTGAGTGGGAAGTCGTATCTCCTTGTGGTTCTGATTTGCATTTCCCTGCATCCATTCATCCTTTACCCAGCGCTGATGTCCATCCAAGGTCCCATTCGCCTCTGTCCCCAGAGCAGTCGTGACCCCTCTCCTCTGCTGCCTCCTTCTCATCCGCCTTCCTCCTGGCCCAGGGGCGTGGGTTCTGTGCTGAGCTCTCCAGCCCTCAGTGGGCTCCTGCCCTTGTGCGCAGGGTTACCAACCGCTCACCTTGGGCACCCCGGTCACAACCAAAGAAGTACACTTACCTGGTTCTAGGGCTGCAACTAATGTCGCTGAAGTTGCTTAGGCAAGTAGAGAAGAGAAGACGCGCCTGGTCAGGGTTTCAGCCCCGTTCTCCCCCTCACCTCAGGCAGTTAACTTCACCCCTCTGAGACACACTTTTCCCATCTCTAAAATGGGATTGTCTGCTTCATGGGGGTGTCACCCAGAGTGAAAGTGGCTGTCAGGTAGTGGGGTTGAAATAAGGGATAATAGAAATGCTTCGCCAGCTGGGCCTGTGGTAGGATGGGACTCTTTATTTATTTATTTATTTTTGGCTGCGCCGCGTGGCTTGCAGGATCTTAATTCCCCAACCAGGGATCGAACCCCGACCCTCAGCAGTGAAAGCACCGAGTTCTAACCTCCAGGGACCTCCAGGGGATTGCTGGGACTGGACTCTTGACCTTGGCTCTTGTCTCGGCTGATCACACTCCCCTTCTCCCTCCCAGCCCAGCAGATGCCCCATTTCTCCTCCCTCCCGGGAAGCCCTCCCTACCCCCCTGCACCCATATTCAGCGCAAGGGGCTGGCATGGGAGATCCACACAGACGACCCCAGAACCCCGGGGGTGGGAAGTGGGTCAGAATTCCACACTCAGGTTGGCATTTCAGCTGATCAGGAGCACGGAGGTGGAAGTTGAGCTCCTCGCTGCTGCCCAGCCACCCCAGAGGGGTCAGACCCGTGCTCACCTTTAGAGGGATGGGGCCATCCGTGCTGGAATGGGAACAGCAGGAGGAAGAGAGCTGCAGGGGAGAGAGATGTGAGGGTTGGGGAGCTGGGCCGGAGGAGGAGGATGGTGGGGAGAGGCCTGTACCTGCGAAGATAAGGAGTCCGGATCCCCCACTGACACTGGTCCTGGGCCCTGGCCTGCATCCGGAGGCCCCTGGTTGGCACATGTTACGGAGGCCAGCAGCACCTGGGGAAGACAGCTTCTGTCTTCTGCCCTCTGCCCTGCAAAGTCAATCACCAATGAGCTCCAGATGCAAGTAACTCCCTTGGTAATAAAGAATATATGTAAGCGTTACCACAATTCCTAACACAACCCTTCAAAGTCATTCATAAATTCCTAAAGGATGAGTGTATCTTTGTTATGCTAATGGGATGACTCAGACAGAGCCAGTCACCAGAAAGACCTAGACATAAGGTATAGATATAAGATATAGAGGGTTGTGATTTTGTTTTTATTTTATTGAAGTATAGTTAATTTACAATGTTGTGTTAGTTTCAGGTGTACAGCAAAGTGATTCAGTTATATATATATATATATATATATATATATATATATATTTCAGATTCTTTTCCATTATAGGTTATTGCAAGATATTGAGTTTAGTTCCCTGTGCTATACAGTAGGTCCTTGTTGTTTACCTATTTTATATATATTAGTGTGTATGTGTGAATCCCAAACTCCTAATTTATCTCTGCCCCCTACCCCCAGAGGGTTGTGATTTTATTTTATTTTATTTAAATAAATAAATTTATTAGTTGCGGTATGTGGGGTTTTTAGTTGCAGCATGTGGACTTCTTAGTTGCAGCATACATGCGGGATCTAGTTCCCCGACCAGGGATCGAACCCGGGCCCCCCTGTATTGGGGGTGCAGAGCCCTAGCCACTGGACCACCAGGGAAGTCCCAGGTTGTGATTTTAAACTAGCTATATTGGGAGCTCTGGAGATTGAGTTCAGTCACTTGGCCGAAGATTTCATCACTCTAGATGAAACTGAGTGCTTCCTGGGTGGCAACCTGAGTCCTGTTCTGATTGCTGTTCTGATACAGGGAGAGAGCAAAGGAAGCTCTGTGTTCCCTCCTAGACCTCACCCTCTGTACATCTTTTATAATAAAACTGTAGTTGTAAGTATAACGTTTTCAGGGGGTTCTGTGAGTCATTCTAGCCAGTTATGGAATCTGAGAGAATTGTGAGAGCCCTGAATCTGCAGCCAGTGAGTCAGAAGTGAACATGGCCTGGGAAGCCCACTTGTGGCTGATGTCTGGAGTGTGGGCAGTCTCGTGGGACTGAGCCCTTACCTTGTGGGGTCTGCACTAACTCTGGGTGATTATCATCAGGACCGTATGGCAGTACACCCAGTAGGTGTTGACCAGTTGGGGGTGAGATAGAGCAGTACCTAAACCAATTTCTCATTACCAAGTTACCTTTTCTTTTTAAACTGTGGCAAGATATACATAACAAAAAATTCATCATTTTCACCATTTTTAAGTGTACAATTCAGTGGCATTAAGTACATTAAGTGTATTCACAGTGTTGTGCAACCATCACCATCTATTTCCAGAACTCTTTCATCATTCCAGACAGAAACTCTTTGACTCTTAAATAACCAAGTTAGCTGCAAATAGGGGCCCTTATTCCCCTCTTCAGAAAGTAATTACAGGGATAATAAATTACTGCTATTCTTTAACTCTTTGAAGGGGAGGAACAAGGGGTTCTTCCGGAGGGAAGTGAGACAGAAAAGGAAGGAAGTCTTTACAGGGTATGTTAGTGAGCAGGTTACTTCTGTGAGTACCTGGGGCTCAGTCTTGCAGGGACCCGCCAAGAGACAGTGAATAAGGTACCCCAGAGTTTGCCCCCTCACCCCTCCAGGTTTCCCATGAGTTTTGAGTTTTAAGCTTAGAAGATGGAAACATCACACACCAAACAGTGGCCCCACTTCTACTTGACCTGGAAGGCAGCATCAGGACGCCTTGGTGATTGGAAGGAAAGGACCTTCCCAAACAGCCATGCTAGGCAGAGGGGTGTCCTCAGGGACCATGGGCTAAATCTTTGTGCATTCCATCCTTAGCTTCTTAAGAATAATTCCTGGAAATGACGCCGCTGGATCTGATCATGCATATGTTTTGAATTTTCCTCTTTGATTTAACAAACAAGTCATCAGTGTTCATAGGAGAAAATTTAAAAATCATAGACCACCACCAAACCCATCTCGCAGAAATAATCGGCTCCTACATTTTGGAGTGTTTTCCATACGTACTATTTATTTGTTTGTTTGTTTGTTATTTATATTTCAGTTTTCCCCAATATTTTATTTGGAAAAATTTTCAAACCTACAGAACAATGGAAAGAAATACACAATCAACACCCAAGTGCCCTTACTGGATCCATCCCTTGTTCACACTGTGTCCTGTTTATGTCCTTCAAATATCTAGGTCTACATCTATACCCATGTTTATGTCTTCTATCATGCTGCTATAACCAAATACCATAGGCTGGGTGGCTTAGACGACAGATATATATTTTCTCACATTCTGGAGGCTAGGAAGTCCAAGATCAAGGTGCTGGCAGATTCAGTTCCTGACGAGGACCCTTTTCCTGGCTTGCAGACGGCCGCCTTCTCACAGTGTCCTCACAAGGCAAAGAGAGAGAGCAAGCCCTGGTGTCTCTTCCTCTTCTTATAAGGACACTAATCCCATCATGGGGTCCCTGTCCCCAAGACCTCATCTAAACCTAATTACCTCCCAAAGACCCCACTTTCAAACACCATCACATTGGGGGTAAGGGCTTCAACATATGGATTTGGGGGGCACACAAACATTTTAGTCCATAACAGTTTACATCCATATCTTTGTCTCTATATATACACAGATTTTTCTTGCTGAATCATTTGAAAGTAATTTGCAGATGCCATGGCACTTTGTCCTTAAATTTTTTTTTTTTTTTTTTGGCCATGCTGTGTGGCTTGCGGGATCTTACTTCCCCGACCAGGGATCGAACCTGAGCCCTCGGCAGTGAAAACGCCAAGTCCTAACCACGGGACTGCCAGGGAATTCCCCATCCTTAAAAACTGAAGCAAGTGTCTTCTAAGAATAAGGACCTTCTCCCACATAATCCACAAACCACTATACACTAAGAAAATGATTAATAATTTCATAATGTCATTTAAGAAACTGCTTTTCAAATTTCTCCAACAATGTCAAAATGTCTTTTGTAGATTTTTTTTCCCCCTCCAATCCAGGATCCAATCATGATCCACAAATTATATTTTATAGTCACATCTCTTTAATCTTTAAAAATCTAAGACAGTTCCTTAGCTCTTTTGGATTTTTATGACTTTGGGTTTTTGGAACTTCCAGCTCAGTTGCCCTGTAGCAAATGACCCACACTCTGGACCATAATTAGATTGAGAGTGAACATTTTCAGCAGGAAAACGATGTGTGTGGTGCTGTGTCTTTCCCTTGGCAACTCCATCAGGACACGATGTCGGTGTGTCCCGTTTCTGATGATGCTGAGTTTGATCACTTGGTTCAGGTGATGACCACCAGGTCTGCCACTGGAAAAGTGCCCTTTTCCCTTTTGTAATTGGTCAGTAGTTTATTTATTCATTGATTGATTGATTCATTCATTCATTTATGTTTTTAGCAAATATTCCATGAATATC
This sequence comes from Eubalaena glacialis, assembly GCF_028564815.1. NCBI lineage: Eukaryota > Metazoa > Chordata > Mammalia > Artiodactyla > Balaenidae > Eubalaena > Eubalaena glacialis. The sequence continues at coordinate 60,185,933 of NC_083733.1, read as the reverse complement.
ATCTCTGTGCCCAGTCCTGTGCTAGGCAGGGCTGTGCTGGGGACACAGTGGTGACCAAGACACTCTGGATCCTGCCTTCTCGGGACTCCCAGGTCATGAGGGAGACAGTCCATCCACAGATAGTGACGACCCAGAGTGCGTGGACCTGGGATGGGGGAACCCGCATAAATCGTGATGGACCCAGCCTGGGGGGTCACGACGGACTCCCAACAGGAGGAAGCATCTGAAAATTCAGGGTGGGTGTGGAGAGAAGTGAGTGTTGCAGGCAGAGGGAATAGCATATGCAAAGGCCCAGGGGTGGGAGAGAGCAGAGGGGTCTGGGCACTGAATGAACAGGTAGAAACTGCCAGAGCATCAGCCATGGTGTAGATCCCATTGGGCCTTGTGGCCATTTTAAGGAGTCAGGACTTTTTCTGTGAGCAAGTAGAGACCACTGCAGTAGGGTTTTCGTCAGGAGAGGGCTGTGGCTTCGGTGCATTTTTATTTTCTGGGACCATCACTCCGTGGGGAGCGTGGATTGAGAGGACGGGGCTGAACAAGTGCAGGCTGGGGAGCTGCAGGGGGCGCCGAGGGGCAGAGACTGGGATTCATCAGATCCGGTGACTAATCAGGTGAGGGGGCAAGGATCCAAGATAACAGTGCTCAGGTCCCACGAGTATTGTGTCTGTGCGTGTGCACGTGTGTAATTACACTAAATGTTTATTTTTCTTCTCAGTTTAAAGAACAAAACATTCTCTAAGGCTTATCATCAAAAGCAGCAATTCCCAGCCCCATGCTACCCACTCTGTACCCTTTCTCCTGCCACAAACTCTTTCAGTCCTTTTTCTCTGTTTCTAAGTAGGTGCTTATCCTGCCTTATCTCGGATTTTTTTGTCAAAGCAGCTTTAAGTGAGGTATAAGCTTTAAGTGAGAGGTATAAGTGACACACAATACAATGCACGTATATAAAGTGTATAATTTGATGGTTTAAATTTTTTTTTTAAAGAATTTCACATTTATTTATTTATTTATTATTTATTTATTTATTTTTGGCTGTGTTGGGTCTTCGGTTCTGTGCGAGGGCTTTCTCTAGTTGCGGCAAGCGGGGCCCACTCTTCATCGCGGTGCGCGGGCCTCTCACTATCGCGGCCTCTCTTGTTGCGGAGCACAGGCTCCAGACACGCAGGCTCAGTAGCTGTGGCACACGGGCTTAGTTGCTCCGCGGCATGTGGGATCTTCCCGGACCAGGGCTCGAACCCGTGTCCCCTGCATTAGCAGGCAGATTCTCAACCACTGCGCCACCAGGGAAGCCCCTAAATTTTTAAAAAATTTTATTCAAGTGCAGTTGATTTACAATATTTAAATATCTATTTTTTCTATATATAAAATACCTCTTCTATGTACAGTAGTGTGTATTATTTGATGTTTTGACATACGTATGCACCCGTGAAACCACCACCACATTGAACATAGTAGACACATCTCATCGCTCCTCCAAGCCCCTCCCCCTGCCCCCCTCCCCTCTCCCCTCCACCAAGCAACCACTGAGCAGCCTCCTCTGGCTGCAGATCACAAACGTCAGGTTGCACTCATAGAAAACAAACTATGGTTACCAAAGGGGAAAGGGGGGGAGGGATAAATTTGGAGTTTGGGATTAACAGATACACACTACTGTATATAAAATAGATAAACAGCAAAGGTCCTACTGTATAGCACAGGGAACTGTATTCAGTATCCTGTAATAACCTATAATGGAAAAGAATCTGAAAAAGATACATATGTATAACTGAATCACTTTGCTGTACACCTGAAACTATCACAACATTGTAAATCAACTATACTTCAATTAAAAAAATTAAAAATGTCAAGTTACAGGGCCCATGGAGGAAGCAGGATCCTTCCTCCACAGTTGTTTTTCTTTGGCTTCTTGCAGTGAGGGTAGCTCAGGGAGTGGCAGGAGACGAGGCTGTGGCTGAGGGTGCCCCTGTGTGGAGTTCCGCAGTTTTGTTTTTTGTTTTTGTTTTTTAATTGGTGTAAAATTCACATAACATAGAATTAACCATTTTATAGTGAAAAATTAAGTGGCATTTGTACATTCACCACATTGTACAACCATCACCTCTATCTAATTCCAAAACATTTTCATGACCCCCAAAATAAGAGTTGGTACCCATTAAGTGGCTACTCCCCATCCCCTCCCCCTCCAACTCCTGGCCACCAGCAATCTGATTTCTCTCTCTATGGATTTGCCTGTTCTGGACATTTCTTATCAATGGAATCATACAATAGGTGAACTTTTGTGTCTGGCTTCCTTCAACTTAGCATCATGTTTTCGAGGTTCATCCATGTTGCAGCAGGTATTAGTACTCCATTTCTTTTTATGGCTGGATAATATCCATTGTACGGATAGACCACAGTTTGTTTATCTGTACATCTGTCAATGAACATTTGGGTTGTTTCTCCTTTTGGCTGTTGTGAATAGTGCTGTGTGAAAATGGATGTAACTGGCAGTCATTTCTAGGCTTAGAGAATCTGTCTGGAGGGCAGTGGAGCATCGTGGAGGAGGGTGTGGGTTCTGACACTGAAATTCCTGGACTCAAGCCCTAGATTCACCTCATACTATTTGGATGAGCTGGAGTTCACCGTATGTCTTTGTGCTTGACAACAGAACTTCCTTTGTGGGATTATTACGACATCGAAACAGTTAATACATGTAAAACACTTAGGGAGGTGCCTAGCGCAGAGGAAATACTAGCAAAGCATTGAATTTTGTCATCATCAGTGAACACTCTGCAATGCCAGCAACAGAAACCATCCTGGGCCAACGGAAGCAGAAAAAGAATATATTGGAAGGATATATTGGAGACCAAGGCTAGGAAAATCAGCAGGAATCTTGGAGGTCTATAGTTCAGGACACCAATGTTGTCACCAAGAGACCCAAAATGTGTAATGGCACCTAGAACAGGGGTTTATTTCTTGCTTGTATAGCAGTTCTTGCAGGGGAGTCATGTGGCAGGACAGCCCTCTTCCTCTGCTCAGTCATTCAAGGACCCAGGCTGATGCAGTCCCACCATCTTCAGCGTGTGCCTTTCAAGGTCACCCTGGGGGTCATGTCCACTCCAGCCAGAGGTCAGTAAAGAGCATGAAGGAGGAGAGCACAGGTTTTATGGACCAGGACTGGAAGTGGCACTCTATTCAGTTCACCTCAGTTCCCCTTGCCGGGACTTAATGCCCTGGCCACACCTAACCCCAAGGGGCACTGGGAAATGTAGTCCCTGGCTGGGCCAACACTTGGCAGCAAGGCGTCTACCCCAGGTTGCCATGAGCACGAGACACTGGTGGACTCCTGAGGTCAGAGGACTGCTAGCACCGTGGGTACCACCCCACATCCGCCCTTCACCTGCCATCCTCCCTCCTGCATGACTCCTAGGCACTCCTGGCATCCTTGATACCTTGCTCAAGATTTCAGGTCCAGGGACTTCCGTGGTGGCACAGTGGTTAAAAAGCCACCTGCCAATGCAGGGGACACGGGTTTGAGCCCTGGTCCGGGAAGACCCCGCAGGCCATGGAGCAACTAAGCCCTTGCGCCACAGCTACTGAGCCTGCGCTCTAGAGCCCATGTGCCACAACTACTGAAGCCCACGCGCCTAGAGCCTGTGCTCCGCAACAAGAGAAGCCACCACAATGAGAAGCCCGCGCATTTGCACAGCAGCATTTGCCAGTTTCAGCGGGAGAGACTCTACTTTTTGCTTGTTTGTTTGTTTAAACAGCTTTAATGAGGTATAATCTACATGCCATAAAATTCACCTGTCTTGAGTGGACAATTTATTTTAAGTAAATTTACGTAGTCGTGCAATTGTTACCACGGTCATTTTAGAACATTTCCATCACTGAAAAGATGCCTCAGGTCCATTAGCAGTCACTCCCCATTCTTCCCTCCCCCAGCCCCTGGCAAACACTAATCTGCTTTCTGTCTCTATGAATTTACCTATTCTGGACATTTCATATAAAAGAATCATACACTACGTGGCCTTCTGTGTCTGGCTTCCTTCACTGCGCATAATGTTTTCAAGATTCATCCCTGTCGTAACATGTATCAGTACTTTATTCCTTTTTATGTATTAATAATACTCCACTGTATAAATATACCAGATTTTGTTATCCATTCACAAATTGATGGACTTTGGGGTTGTTTCCACTTTTTGGCTGTTGTGAATAACACTGATGTGGACATGTGTGCAACTGGCCGTTGTTTTGAATACAGTTATTCTAGTGGGTGTGAAATGGAATCTCATTGTGGTTTTGATTGGTATTTCTCTGCTGACTTTTTTTTTTTTTGGCTGCGCCATGTGGCTTGTGGGGATCTTAGTTCCCCGACCAAGGATTGAACCGGGGCCCCCTGCAGTGGAAGCACCGAGTCCTAACTACTGGACCGCCAGGGAATTCCCAGCTATTGTTGAGTTTTAAGAGCTCTTTATATGTTCTGGAACAAGTCCTTTATCAGATATACGATTTGCAAATATTTTCTCCTAGTCTGTGGCTTGCCTTCTCACTTTCTTAATCTTATAAAATTCCTTTTTATTTAACAACTTTTTTTGAGGTATGACTTACATGCAATAAACTGTACTTATTTTAAGGGTTCACTTTGATGGGTTTTATCACAGGTATTTGCCATGAAACCACCACCATAGTTAAAAATATTTCCTTCACCCCCCAAATTTCCTTGTGTTCCTTTGCAGTCCATCTCTCCCACCATACCTGACCTCAGGGAAGCACGGACCTGATTTCTATCACTGTGCATTCATCAAAATCCTTTTTTTTCCAAATGGCCAAAAAATATAATTGTTATTCTTTTTGAACTAATTTTTTACTTTTAACTGTGAAATATTGCAGACATAGAGAAAATACTATAACAAACACCCACATACCTACCACTTAGAATTAATAGATATTAACATTTTGCCCTATTTGCTTTGAGTTTTTTTCCCTTTTTTAGGGAGTAAAGCTAAAAAGCCTCACCCCGTTCTCACTCGTTGCTCCTTCATCTGTCCTGAAGTTGCGGAGTATTATTCCATGTGAGACTTTATACTTTTCCTGAATATATATGTGTGTCCATAGTGCACGTTCTTGTTTTTATCACGCTGTTTGTATCTTTTGGACCTTGTATTTCTTCTTGTTATGTTTGGGAGATTTTTCTGTGTTGAAATATATAAAGCTTATTCGTTCTTTTAATTTTTTTCCTTTGCAAATCATGAGATTTATTAGTAGTGAAATATTTCAGAAGTGTTGGTAAGTTGGCAAAAGCATGCCTGGGGATATAAGACACTGCTAGGGAAGCAAACATGAGTAATTTCACCATTTTTGCTTTGTTTTGTTTTAACTACTGTGCTTGGCAAGCATAGCTTCATTTATAGATTGTGACATAAAATCCTCCTCAATTTCAGGCTGAGATTCCCTTTTGAGCCTTTACCTTTAAGAAACTGTCTAGATTTATGAAGGTAATTGACATATGGAATTTGAATATTTTTTTAAATTGTGGTTAAAATCATATAATAAAATTATATTATAAAAGACTCTCTTAACTGCTCATCAAATTTTGTTTTTTAAACAAAAAGGAATGTGGGGAATTCCCTGGCCGTCCATTGGTTTAGACTCTGCGCTTCCACTGCAGGGGGCATGGGTTCGATCCCTGGTTGGGGAACTAAGGTCCCGCAGGCCCTGCATTGCAGCCAAAATATATATATAAATTTTAAAATATTTAAAAATTAAAAAAAAAGAAAGGAATGTTCTGTCTTCATGTCTTTGAGTCCCTTTAACACAGGCCATAGTCGTGCCCGTCCCCCTCCCATTTTGAGTGGGGGCCTGGACTTTCTCAGTCCTGGATTCTGAATCCATTTTGCCTTCTAACAGACCCGCAGGGAGAACAGGGAGTTCAAGGTTCCATCACGACCCTGCTTCCTGCACTCAGGCAGGAGCCTGGGGGACATCATAAGACTGGGGTTCCTTTTGGGAGGGGCCAGTGTAATTTCCCAACAGGAAGAGGGTTAAATAGGCAGTCAAGACACCTTGAAGTTAGATGTCTCAGGCTCATCTGACAGGTGGCCAAGGCCAAGTCTGGCTGCCCATGGGCAACAGGGAGGAAACAGACTGACCAAGGGCATGGCACCGGACAGTGGCATTTCTCTGGGCCTCACCAGATGCTGCAAGTGAAACTCACTTGGAAGAGATCAGGAAGGTGGCTGGACAACTCTCGTTCATTTGGGTCAGGAAAACTTTTTTTTTTTTTTTTGGCTGCGTTGGGTCTTTGTTGCTGCGCGCGGGCTTTCTCTAGTTGCGGCGAGCAGGGGGTATTCTTTGTTGCAGTGCGCGGGCTTCTCGTGGTGGCTTCTTTTGTTGCAGAGCATGGGCTCTAGGGTGCAGGCTCAGTAGTTGTGGCGCTCGGGCTTAGTTCCTGCACGGCATGTGGGATCTTCCTGGACCAGGGCTCGAACCCATGTCCCCTGCGTTGGCAGGCGGATGCTTAACCACTGCGCCACCAGGAAAGCCCTGGGTTATGAAAACTTTTAACTGGATTACAATATACCTAAAGCAAAGTGTACACATCCTAAGTGTATAGTTTGATAAACTCACAGAAAGAACAGGAAACAGAATATAACCAGCCCCCCAGAAACCCTACCATGCCCCCCTTCCAGTCACTGTCCCCCAAGGGTAACCACCATCCTGACTTGTAACCCCGTGGATTGAGTTTGCCTCTTTGGGGACTTTATATAAATGGAATCACACAGCATGTATGCTTGTGTGGCCTCTTTCACTCAACATTGTCTGTGAGATTTATTCAGCTTTTTGTATGTCGTTGTGGTTCATTTGTTCTCATTGCTGTTGAGTGTTTCACTGTGTGCATTCTTTTTTACCAATCCTTCTATGGGTGGGCATTTGGGTGGTCTAGAGTCTTTTATTCATAGCACTGAGGTGAACATGCAGGGACATGTCTTTCAGAGAACATGTGACAGGTTTCTGTGGGTGTCCACCCAGGAGCGGAATTGCTGGCTCATAGAGCATTGAATGCTAAATTTAGGAGTCGCTGCCAACCAGCTGCCAGAGTGGGTGTCCTCAATTACCTCCTCCGAGTCTGAGTGTGATACATCTTTGGCAGCACTTAGGATGTGTGGGTTTTTCATTTCAGCCATTCTGGTGTGTGTGTAGTGCTTTCTCTTTGTGATTTTAATTAATATTTTCCTGACATGTAATGGAGGTCAGCATCTTTTCACATGTCTAGTGGCCATTTAGATTTTATCCTCTTAGGTGATTCAAGTCCTTCTCTATTGGCTGGTCTGCCAATAGAAGTGGTTAACCTCTTAGTGGTTAGGATTCCAGGCTTTTGATGCTGTGGCTGGGGTTCAATCCCTGGTGTGGGAATTGAGATCCCACAAGCCGCGCTGTGCAGCCCCCCAAAAAAATAGTCCTCCTATTCCTTTGAGGAATAGGAGAACTAAAGCTGGAAGTGGAAAGATGGACTTCTGTCTTGCAATTTACCCCCTTCTATGTAGTCTAAATGATCCCCCCCATGTGCATGTTATTCTTCTAACTTAAAGGAAGAAAACCTAATTAGGTCAGCCTGGTTGTTGTGGAGGATGGTTGGAAGGGGTCAAGTATAAATGTTTTCAGAAATTCATCCCTTAATGAGCCCAAGGAACCTTATTTTTCCCATCAATTCTTGTATCAGTGGATGAATATTAATTATTACTGCAGTGAATCAGGTTTCAACATCAACTCTAGGCTTATGTTGCATTTACAAGTGATCACAATGCTGATAATCCTTGTTCACATGAGTAAGTGATTAGATAAGAAAGGAGTTGGCGTTAGAGCAGGCGCTCCAGCCCTGAGCTCCGTCCAAAGCCCCAAACCCCCAAACCCCACAGTGAACACACGTCGGGACAGAGCGCAGCACCGTCGGCTCCACCTTCGCGGGGAGGGAAGGAGCCTGGCAGGTGGGTTGTGGGAGGGGCGGAAGGAGCAAGCTTTACACCCGCCCTGGACTTTTGACTGCTCCCACCCCTTCCTAGAGATTGCGGCCCCCACTCTGTACCTCCCCTCCAGGGCAGCAATTCTCATCCCCAGCCGATCACCAGAATCTTCTGGACGTTTTCAAAAGATGCCCTCAGGGCCACCCCTGGCCAGATAACTAACTGGGCATTCCGCGTGCGAGGCCCGGCGCGGGTCTTGGTTAAGGGGCCCATTCCCCGCTGGCGCCCGCGATTCTGGCTGCCGTGTCGCCATTGCTCCGACCCGGACACCGAGGCGTCGAGGGGCGGGGCTTGCATTCCCCAGCAAAGATCCCTGACCCCTGTCTTCCCCCGCAGTGTACCACTGGGCCGAGATGCGAGCCAAGATGCGCCTCATGGGCTTCAGTGCTGAAGCCGTCAAGCCGCTGAACGAGGAGGCGGCCGCCGAGCTGGGCGCCGAGCTGCTGGGCGAGGCCACCGTCTTCGTCGTGACCTGCAGCTGCCTGGTGCTGGAGTACTGGCGCCACCAGGCGTATCAACGTCGCAAGGAGGGGGAGCAGCGCGCCGCCTGGGTCACGATGCGGGACGAGGTGGACCGCCTGGCGCTGGCGCTGGAGGCCCTGCAGGCGCAGGTGCAGGCGGCGCCGCCGCGGCGCGCCCTGGAGGAGCTGCAGGCGCAGATGCAAGAGGTGCGCGCCCAGCTCTGCGCCCCGGACCCGCCGCCCGCGCCCCAGGCAGAGCCCACGCCCGAGGAGTAGGAGGCCGCAGGGCCCTGGTCTCAGACGTGACTGATGCCTGGGCTGCCATGTCTGTCCCCACTGTCCCTTCCTGAACCGGCCCAGCTAATACCACCAGGTCCCTTTAGGGGCAGAAGGGATCCTGGACTGGGGCTGATCCAACCAGGCTTCTGGTCACCTCCCTACTCACCTGCCCAGTGAGGGGTACCTTCCACTGGGACACCCCCATCCACCGATGGAACGTTCCAGCCCGACCCCCACCCCCACCGCATCCACTGGTTTAGTACTTTGGAATGGAAAAGCAGTGTCTTCCACTGGACCCCGCCCACCCACCAATAGGAGGGCCAGCAGGGCACATGGACCATCTAATTTTGTCACTCACACCTCCAACTTACCTGAGGAGTGGTCCTTTCCCTGGGACCCTCATCCATTACACCAGGACGCCTCTTCCCACTTCTTCACTGGTACCGACCATTGTAGTGAAAATATAGAAACCTCTGATGGACTTCCCCACCCCTTGACCTTCCATCTACCTCACTCTTTCGGGGGGGCAGGGAGTAGGATGGATCTTGGTGTGCATTAGCTCCAGTGTGTCACCCTGTGGCTCCTCTCGTCCACCACTGGTGCCTTGACTGGGGTCCTCCCCTCTTTCAAAGTGGATCATTCCAACAGATCCTCCCTCCACCCTTTCCTCCATCCAGATCTCCTCTTCAGAGTAGTCAGGGATTCCCCCTTCTTGCCTTTGAACTGGACACCCAGTGTCCACCCCAGTCCTTCACGCAAAGCCTTCCTCCAGTGGGACCACCTGCCCCCTCAGCCCTGAAGTTCACCACCTCCAACCAAAGGGAATAATTCCACCAGGTAGTGTTAAGTGTTACCTACCTCACCTACCCCCTGCCAACCCATTGAACCATTAAAGGGGATGTGTTATGAGCTCTGTTATTTCTGAATTCTATTTTTTTTTAGACTGTAAATGTATAATTTAAGGAGCTCTGGGGGAACGTCATCTTGAGAATGTGTCTGAGAACCAGGATGTACATCTGCAAAATGGGTGGCAGGCTCACTAAAATTAGAAGCTGGGAGGGTTCTGGTGGGAAGGGGCCAGTGTCATCCTTTGAGCCCTTTCCCAGATGGGGAAACTGAGGCCCAGGGGAAGCAAAGGGTCTTGTCCAAGGGCACACGGTCAATGAGGGACTGCCCCTGGCTTTCTCTAGGGTGGTGAAGTGGTTGGGGCAGGGTGGGAAGGAGTGAGGAAGCTGCCTGGTGAGGGGCACAGAGAGGAAGGGAGGCAGGAAGGCCGAAAGGGGCCAGAGGCCACCCTAGCTGCAGGAGTCTGAGGGCAGGTTTGGGTGGGAAGAAGGAAGGTGAGGGGAAGGCAGATTACTGGCGGAGGGAGGGACACGCCCCCATCCTCGTGAGAGCAGCCCTTCAAATCACTCCAGAAATCTTAGCATTTCTAAAAACTGGCAGATTTATTCCACAGGGGCCCATTTTCAAGAAGCTAAAGGTGAAGGTGGGAGAGGGGAGGTTTCCTCCCCTTTTCCTTTCCCCCTCATCTTTTTTTCCCCAGGGGGTAAAAATGGCCTGGACCCCAAAACCTACCGAAATAAAAAACCAAAAAACTGAGGTTCCAAAAAGTTACAGCATCTTAATTCCTCATAGAAAAGGGGAAGGAGCCAGAGGGAAGGGAGGTCCCTGCGGTGGGGGGAGGTGCCCCCAGCCTGATGGGACAACCCCCTTAAATAGCTGTCCCAAGTGGGACAAGCCAGGGGCACAGCATTTAAAAACTCCCCACATCCCATTTTATCAAAACCAAAGAGAAAAAACATTTCCTCCCCCCCAAACCTAAATATATATATATACTTTTTTTCTTAAAAAACAAAACTTCAAAGGCATTAAGCGTTAAAGTGAATCTAGAACAAGGGAATGTGAAATTCCCTCCTTCCTTCCCCCTTACTGTGGGGTTAATTGGTACATCCCCAGCAGAGGAACCAGCCCCAAGGGGATGGCGGAGGGGAAGGACCAAAGGGAGCAAAGGGTGGGGGCCTCCCCAGCCAATCAGCAGCCAGTATGGGTGTGGGCATGGTGCCAGGGAAGCCACACCCCCTTGGAATTTTCCAAGTGAGAGAGGGAGTGGGGAAGACGCATTCCTGTGTAGTCTTCAGCCAATTCCAAGTCAAGTCGAGGCAGGGAAAGCAGGGTGACAGGCGGAGGGCATGTGCGGAAAGGAGAAACTGGATCTTCTGGGGCCCTGTGGTCAGGGGGAACCCCGCTTCCTCAGCTCCTGGACAAAGGCTGGAAGGAAACTGGGCAGAGGTCAGGGGCAGAGCTTCTTCCCCTTTCCCTTCCAAAACAGGGCTTTCCAAGGGACATGATGCCTCCAAAATAAATGTATGTTTAAAATAAAAAACAACCTCACCTTCAATTATTTCCTCTTTCACTTTCTGCAGTTCCTTCCTCACCTCTTCCAGAAGCTCCTGAAAATAATGGGGTACCAATCAGGAAGGGTACTTGGACTTGCAAAAGTGAATCCCCCCTTTTTAATGACTGAGGGGCCAGAGGAAGGAGGTTCAAGACCCTTATTACACACACATCATGACATCACTGGCAAGGCCACAAAGTGAGAATTCTAGGGGAGAATTCTGGATCCTTGGAGCCAGAAGGAAAGTACTGGAGAACACGCAGTACCAAGGCTGGCAAATACATTCCAGTCTCTTGCCACCTCCAATTGGTGATAAATGTCTGGGGCCAGTGTACTGAAAAGGATTCTGGGTACTCAACAGGAGTGAGTCCAGTGATAAGATTAGTAAGGTCTGTCATGGGCATTGGATAAGGTGGTTATGGTGTCTGTGTCATCCCTGACATGATCCAATCTCTCCATTTCTCAGACTGGAAAACTGAGGTTCCCAAGGCCTTTTCTAGAATCACATGGCAGGTCAGTGGCAGAGTCTGGACCCAGATCTCCTTTCTATCCCCCGGACCTCACTCCCAGTCCTTTCCCCAAGCTACCTGTTTCACCCTCTCCAGGTCTGACTCATCACTGGAGCTGGGCGCAGAGGGTTGGGCCTCAGAAGTGGTCACTGAAGAAGATGACTTCATCCTGGGAGAGTTGGTGTGGTTTGGGGCGGAAATGAGGTTAGAGAGAGGGTCTGCCTCCCCTGCCTCCCATTCCAGGGGTCACACTGTGTTCCTCCCTACGAATTTGGCAAATTCAACTATTTTGGGGGGTGGGGCCCCAGTAATGATGGCCCACCTTGGCAAGGTTGTGCTGTTCTTCTCCCAGGGTCTCCGCACAGATTCTGGGGGACAGGCAATAAATCAAAAAGATCAGGGACAAGGAATGCCCTGCCTCAATCTTTCTCCCCGAGCCTCATCAGCCCCTGTTCAAAGAACCATCTCAGGAGACTACAATCCCCAGCATTGTTTGTACAGACTCTCCCATCAAGGTGTGTTATATGTGAGAAGCGGGCATCCTGGGACTTGTAGTTCCTGTGACTAGACTGGGCTCTCACTCACCACTGTGGGCTGGGACTCTGGCCTCTGGCTCCTCCTGCTGGTGGGAAATAAAACTGTCATGAGCCAGGGGCTTCCCTGGTGGCACAGTGGTTAAGAATCCACCTGCCAATGCAGGGGTCACGGGGTTTGAGCCCTGGTCTGGGAAGATCCCACGTGCCACGGAGCAACTAAGCCCGTGTGCCACAACTACTGAGCCTGCGCTCTAGAGCCCGCGAGCCACAGCTACTGAGCCCATGAGCCACAACTACTGAAGCCCGTGCGCCTAGAGCCCATGCTCCGCAACAAGAGAAGCCACGGCAATGAGAAGCCCACGCACCGCAACCAAGAGTAGCCCCCGCTCGGCACAACTAGAGAAAGCCCGCGCGCATCAACGAAAACCCAACGCAGCCACAAATAAATAAATTAAAAAAAAAAAAGAAACTGTCATGAGCCAGCCCCACCCCCACCCCACCCCCGACGCCGCACCTCTGCTCATTTTCCTCCTCCACCTTCAAACCTAGCCCATCCCTATCACAGCCCCCTCCCCAATATTCCTACCCAAACGGTACATCCTAAGGGGTATATGGCAGGAAGAGCCCCTGACTCACATTGGCAGATTCATCCTTGGCGGTTTTCTCCCCAACTTGTGTGGCTTTCCTTCTGTAAGAGAGAAAGGCAAAAAAACAGATGGCTTCAGCCCTCCCTCAGCCACTCAACAATTCCCTTCCCCAGAGCTCTCGAAAGGTGGATTCTAGCGTGCAGACTTCTGGAATTTGTCAAGGCTAAGAAAATTTTAGTTTTATAAGTTAAAGAGAGTGCCGCTCCCGAACTGGGGTGGGGCTTTCCGATACCCACGTTTGGGAGTCACAAAATTCCAAGGGCGGAGTTCCCAGGTTCTGAGGCAGGATCTCCTAAGGTCCTAGAATTCTGGGGTTTAGAACATTCCAGAGGCTACCTGGGTGGTTGCAAACCTCAGCCATCTCGGGAGAATGCAATCCCCATCATTATATCCCAAACCTGGCTATCCAAGGGCGAACTTTCACCCAAAGAAATCAACCAACTGGGAATCTGAGCCCTCCCCCCACCCGGCCCTACTGAACAGGAATCTCCAGGTGATAACTGCTGGTCTGAGGGGTGTGCTCCAAGGGCTCTCTGCGGCTGTTGAGGGCTCCAGGCTCAGGCTCACCTCCGGGCCAGCATGGCATTCATCTCTTCCATGAGCCCCCCGCCCGTGCTTCGACTGCTCTCAACTTTGGGGGCCAAGGGCCCCCCAGAGGCCTCCTCCTGCTGGAGAAATTACAAAGAGGTGGGGGCTTTATGGGCGGGCCTCCTGGCCTTCCAGCCCTCCTGTGAGGCTCCCGGGCAACTCTGGCCTCATCCCATTATAATATCAGGCCCCGTCACCCCACACCCGCCATGCCTGCCCCCTCACCTTGCTGACTTTCCTGAGTTTGGCTCCGGCAATGGCTGCGGCCAGGCCGGGGGCCCCGGTGCCTCCACCACTGGGGCCTTGTGCTGTGGGGAGAGGGGGCGCAGGGGGTGGGCCTCCCCCTGCTCCATGCCCTGCAGCCGAGATCCCCGAGGAGGAGAGACCAGGGGGTGGGGGGGGACCCGGAGGAGGGGGAGGTCCTGGAGGCGGGGGTGGTCCCCCAGCTGCGGGAGCAGGTGGGCCTCCTGTAAGAAACACGAAAAAGGAGGGGTGCTGAGAGAGAAGCCTTATTCTCTGTTGTCCGGCTGGCCCACTCCCTCCTCTGGGGTGGTCACCCGACCCCCGAGGCCATTCGAGCAATCACCTGCGTTGGAGACCCTGCGCTCCCGCTCCGTGAGCTCCGACTGCTGCTGCCTGGGGAGGGAAGGCGAGCTGCCATCACTCAGAGCCCCAGGATGGCCAGCAACTTCCCGGATCGCCCCTCAGAGGTCTCCGGCAAGGCTGGCTCCTAAGTCCCACTCATGTCCTCCATTCCCCAGGGGCCAGGAAAGGGTTGCAGGGGGAGGACAGGGACAGAGCGAGAGCGAGAGGCGAGCAATCTAGTCATCAGACTGTCAAGAACACCAGAATTACAAAACACCCAAGATCCTTTAGACAAGCAAATTCTGGACTCTGGGAATCTGGGGGAGCAGGATTTGAAGGGTCAGAAGGTTCTGCAGCTCTGGGTGTCAGGAGTTTTTCAAACTCCAGGAGGTGGGGGGTTTCTGAAAGATGTCAATTTCTAGTCCCCTGGGAGTTGGAACATGCTGAAAGCTGCAAGTTGGAGAGGTCTGAACTCTAGGAGTCAGGGGTTCTGGAACAACCTAGAACTCCGGCAGCAGTAAGGTTCCCCACGCAGGGACTGGCCCCACCTTTTCTGTTGCTCCATCTCCTCTGGGGAGGGGCCGTTCTGGACAGACCAAGTGGGAGGTGCTGTAGGCGGCGGCGGCGGCGGGGGCGGAGGCCCGCCTCCTGGAAGGTGAGAGTAAAGGCTGCTGAGTCACCCCGGAAGCCAGCGCCACCCCTCAGCGCGTTGCCTGGGCTCTCCCGGGCCTCCCAGGGACTCTGCTGCGATGAGGGTCGGCACGAGCTTCCCCTGACTAAGCTGATGTGAGGTGGGTGCTGGGAGGATGCCCAGGTCACAGGCGGGACAGCAAAGGCCCAGAGAGGGGAGCCGCTTGCCCCAAGTCCCGCAGACCCGAATTTGCAGGAACAAGACTTGAATTCAGGCCCACTCCAGCATCCAGGCTCTTAACGCACCTGTCACAGCCGCTCAGACTACCGCATCTGAAGACCCAGGAAAGGCTGAGCGCCGCCTCCTCACCCCCCTCAGGCCTCTGGCTCCCATGTATTTTTCTGTGCCTCGGACAAGCAAGCCCCTCCCCAGTGGCACTGAAGCCGCTCCAGGAAGCAAACACCTCCGCCATTTGGTGATTTGTGACCCCGGATGCATAGCCGTCACCTAAAGCCTTGCTCCTCAAAGTGTACTGTTTATGGACCGGTAGCCTTGGCGTCACCAAGGAGCTTGTTAGAAGTACAGAGGCTCGGGCCCCGGCCAACCCAACTGAATCAGAATCTGCGTTTTTCCTAGATGATTCGTGGGCACATTCCAGTTTAAAAAATACCAACTGAAGGTTTTTTCTTAATATTGTTGCCTGAAAACTAACCGATGATGACATAAGTCAGTATAATGGTTACCTGGGGAAAGGGCACAAGGAACTTTCTGGAGGCTGGAAATATCTATATCTTGATCTGGGAGGTCACACAGGAGTGTGCATGTGTAAAAATTCCTGGAGCAAAATGTACTCTTAGGAACCATGCGTTTTATAAGTGGGTGCACTCGGGGCACACAGGAACCCACAAAATCCTCATAATAATTCTCCACAGTAGTAGTGAATTGGCCCCATTTTCAGATGAGTAAACTGAGGCCAAGTGGTAAAGTGGCGGCCCCAGGCCACAAGGCAGGGCTCAGTGGTCCCCTCTACCCACTCTCTCTAACCTTCCAATGCCTCTAGGGCGCTGGCCATGCCGGCGGCAAACTGTGTTGCATCCTCCTTGCTGCCGAAGTTGAGGCCCCAGACCTGGCGGGCGTCACGCCACTGGTGGAAGTTGGGGGTGGCCTGGTTATACTTGACACCCCGGACGATGGCACAGTTGATGACCACCTGGCGGGGGGGAAAAGTGGGTGAGGAGTGGTGGGGTGCAGCGGGCAGAGGGGGCAGGGAGGGAAGCCTCACCTGCTGGTCGGGCTGCATCTTCCGGCCGACCACCCGGAAGGAGTTGGCAGTGGGGTTGTGATAGATCTGGACGCGGCTGAAGGCCTGGGGGCCCGTGCCAGCAGGCAGCCATCGCTTGTTGCTGTCATCATAGAGCATCACAGTGGCCCGGCTGGAGCAGACAACGGTCTCACTGCCCGGAGGGAGGAAAGGGGAGAGAGGCCAGTTAGCTGAGGGGAGCCTGGCACCCCTTCTCCAGGGGCCAGTCACCTTCTCCATCTGGGCCCCCCTGGGAGATTTGAAGACACAAAGACAGTGTGAGAGGAAGAGGGACCCATGGAGAGGCAGAGGAAGACAGGCAGACGGGGAGAGAGGGCTGGGGACAGACCCTCAAAGAGACCCAGACAGGGAGACTGGGAGAGAAAAGACAGATGGGACAGAGAGACAGACAGACTGGGAGAGTCAGACAAAGAGACAAACAGGGGATGTGAGACAGACAAGGAAAGAGACAGTCAGTCAGATGGGGAGAAAGAAGACAGGAAGAGGAAGAGTCAGACAGACTGGAAGAGACAAACATACAGACTGATGCAGAGAGAGAGCTGAGAAAGGAATCAGACTGACATAGCGGAGACAGAGTGGAAGACAGACAGACAGAGGAGTAGTGGGGGGAAACAGATGGAAAGGCAGGGAGCAGAGAAAGATACAGAAATGGAGATACAGGCAGATGGAGAAAGACAAAGAGATGGACAGAGAGACTGAGACAGTCAGAGAGACGCAGAGTGAGAGCTGGAGGAGGGGGCCCGGGAGAAGCGGATGGAAGGGGCGGGGCAGGAGCTCTGGGCAGTGCTGGGAACCAGCCCCTGCCTGGTGCCCTTGGAGCCTCAGTTTCCCCATCTCTGCTGGGGTGCTTGGAGCCCCCGCTTCCCCCAACCACCTCTCCCCACTCAGAAGGAGGAAGCTGAGGCTCAGGGAGGGGAAGGGTGAGGCTTGCAGCAAGTTGGGGACCAATGCTAGATCCCAGGCTCTTCCACTTCCTGCTGCCCACCCCATCCATCCGGCCCCCCTGGTGCCAACGGCCATCAGTGGACACTCCCTGCTCCATGTCAGGCAGGGACCCAGACAGCCCCGGCCCCACCCTCCAGGGCAGGAGAGCATCACAGTGGTCTGTCCTGTCCGCAGATAGTGATAATCCAAAACCAGGCCTGGGGTGCCCAGAAGGAGTGCCTGCCCCAGCCTGGGGATCAGAGACTTCCTGGAGGAGGTGACATCTGACTTAGCCTTGGGGGGAGGGGGTCAGTAAACTGGTTCAGGGTTCAGGATCTGATATCCACAGACGCAGGTTCAAATCCCCGTTGGGCCACCTACTCCATATGACTCAGGCAAGCAGCCTTCCCACATGAGAGAAGGCATCTTCCTTGCCTGCAGACTGGGGAAATGACAGACCCCACCTCCCCCAGGGCAGTGGGAGAAGTAGATGAGTCTGGACATGTAAAGTGCTTGGAATGGTGCCTGGCATGGTGCCTGGCATGTACTGAGTGCTGAGTAACTGTCAGCATCCTTTCCACGGGCACCCTGAACAGGTACCACTGGGTCCCTGAGCCACATCCCTCCCACCCCCTACCAGTCCTTCTGGGGAGGTTCAATGCCCTCCTCCCCCAGTGGGGAAACTCAGGCTCGCAGACAGGAAGTGACTTGCCCAAGGTCACACACAAACCAGGAGGAAGCACTGGTCCCCACCCCCACCGGACTTTTTCCTGAAAAGAGGAAGTTGGTGGTCAGAGGTTTCCGGGGAGAGAAATTATACCCCACAATGGCTCTGTCTCTACCAGGGCTGGGGGCTGGCGCATGACACTGACGCTGTAAAAGACAAGGCAGGGAAAGCCCCTCAGCAGACCCAGATCCGGGTTCCGAGGCCAGGAAGCTGAGCCCCCAGACCCTCCCCCCAGGTTTACATAATTGGGGCACCTCCCTCTTATCAGGCACTTCAGCTGCTCAGATGCCCTAAGCCCTTTCCTCAGAGTCTCTCATCTTATTCTCACTGCAGCCCTTCTAGATGGGCTATTTCATCCTTATTCTGCAAGGGCTGCAAACAGAGGCCCAGAAAGGTTGCGTGACTCGCTTGTGGTCACACAGCTGGTAAGTAGCACAGTGAGGGTTTGAACCCAAGCCACCTGAACCCAAGCCACCTGAACCCAAGTCCACAATCTTAACCACCGGGGACTGTGTGGGCCCTACCCAAACACCAGGTGCTGTTTCCAGACAAGTGCAGCCTCAGGGGCTCTTTCTGGCTTCCACTGCCCCTGGCAGGGCAGGGTTAAGGCCTCGCCCACACCTGCCACCCACACCCAGGGCAGACTCTGCCCAGGTGCCTGGGGCCTTCGTTGCTACCCAACCCTGGCTGCACTTTGCTCTCCCAAGCGACCCTGCCCTGCTGAGTCTCTGGACTGGCCAGAGAGCTGGATGTCTGCAGAATGACCCCAGACTGGTCTTGTCCCTCTCCAGGCTGTGGTGTCCCCATGACAGCAAAAGGATCCTGTTAAAACACAAGTCAGATCGTGCCCCTCCTCTTCTTGGAAGCTCCCGTGGCAGCTCCCACAGAATTTTTATTCTGGCCAAGTTCTCTCCAGGGCCTTCGTGATCTGTGTGATCTCTGATCTCATCCCTTCCTTCCCCCCAGCTTGCTGTTCCAGCCCCACTGGCCTCCGTGCTGCTCCTTCAACGTGCCAGACACATTCCCACCGCAGGCTGGTGCTCTTGTTCTCCCTCATCCTGGATTTTCACCTCCTTCAGGTCACCACTTAGTCGACACCTCTTCCAAGAAGCCCTCCCTGACTACACTATCTGGAAAAGCTCCTCTCACTCTCATTGCATGTCCCACGTTTCATAGCACCTGATCCCTGCCTGACAGATCCCTGTCTCCCCTACCAAAAGGTCAGGACCATGAGGGCAGGGATTTTTGTCCTTTCTGTTTTGTCCTTTCTGCTGTGTCCTCAGAACCTAGAATCATGCCTAGGACATAGTAGGTATCCAAGAGTTGTTAAATTAGCCATCTGTAAAAAAGGAAAAGTTTTTAACAATGGCAGCTGACATTTATTGGTTAGCCTGTGTACCAGACACTGTTCTAGGTACTGAGCTGCAATTTCCACAGTGAACCTTGCAATGACCTCATGAGATGGACTCTGGTGCTCACCCTTTTTACAGATGAGGAACTGTGGCCACAGAGAGGTGAAGACAGTTATCCCAGGTCACACAGCAAACAAGCAGAGGGGCTCATATTTGAACCCAAGTTCCCCCCCACCCCACCCCCAATGTTCTTAACCTCATTTAAAGATGAGAAAACAGCTAAGCTGATTTTTCTTTTTTTAAGGCAAGGTATAAAGTGGTGTGTATCAGAAGTTTTTTTTTTAAAAAAAGGTGGGGAGGATGTAAATACCTCTGCACACAGAGTGGTGATATATGCAGAGGCTGCTTCTCAGGCAACTAACCATGGCTGCCTCTGAGGCACTGGGGACCTGGGGGCTTGAGGAGGCAGGCAGGAAGTGGACATTTTGTACCGTTTACCTTCTTGAATTGCTTGATTATGACTTTTCGTTTTGTTTTAACATGGGCTGGTATTACCTATAAACAACTAATTCATTACTTAAGTTCAAAAAATAAAACTATAAACCAGGCAAAAACCTAGAACGGAAAAATCCCACAGCCAGGAAGCAGGGAGTGAGATGGAAATGGGGTCTGCCTAATTCCAGTGGTCTCTGGGGTCTCATACCCTCGATTTGACATGAGAGCCTTAATCCCCAACCAGCCCAGAACTCTCCCACAAGTCCTCCCATTCTGGAAAACTCTAGCATGTGGTAGATAAAAGAAGGTTCAAGTCACCCCCTCGCTGTGTGGCTTCCCGTCTCTGAACCTCAGTTTCCAGCCCTGGAAACCATAACTCACTGGGGTTTGGTAAGGATTGAAAGAGATAAGAAAAGCCCTAAGCGCAGGACTTGGATTTGGCAGAGGATCCATATGAGGGAGCTGAGAGGCAATATAGGAGGGAGGGAGCTTCTCATCATGGGAGGCAATCAAACATAGTCACTCTGGTTTACTCAAACCTTCCATATTAGAGGCTTGCCCTTCCTTTCACCCCTTCATCCTATAGCCCCTTAAACCGCAAAACTTGTGATCCACCCCACAAAGCCCCAGGCACACACAACCTTTCCAAACTACAAATCTTCTTTGAAGAAACCCTGCATAGAAACTCAGATGTAGGGTGTGCAGGGCTTGTATGGGTTCACTCTAGTCCTTCCTCCCTGACAGGCGTCAGTTCCCCATAAGTGATTAGGAAGGTAACTGGATTCCTTTTTGTTTATCAGCATTATCTTAAGTGTTTGTACAGTGAAAGCACGTTACTTGTATTATTTTTTTTTTTTTAAAGACCACTAGAGGTTTGATTTTCCTTTTTCTCTAATAGTATAATAGTCTGGAAAGAGGCCTGGGTTCAAATTCAGGCTTGCCCACTTCCAATCTGACTTTAATAGGCAATTTGCTTAATTTCTCTGTGCCTCAGTTTTCCCATCTGGGGAAGGAGGACGGTCCTAATAGTATCAATCTCTTAGAATTGCTGTGAGGATTAAATTGAATCAGGCACCTAGTACAGTGCCTGGCACAAAGTAGATGCTTGATCAAATGGTATCTCATTATTAAAAAAATAATAAAAACAACAATAATAATTACAATTATTGGAAGAGGAAAGAAATGAACCAAATACTTCTTGAGTCCCTTCTGCCCTGAGATTCTCAGACCTCTGCCCCACTTCCCAGAATTCCAGCTCAGAGTCCCGGACACAGCAGACACTCAACAAATATTTGTCAAACTGGGAGAAAAGGAACTGTATCTTGTAATTTTCCATCTTAACATCCTCTCTTCCAACTGCCCCCAAGACTGTCCCCAGCCAAATCAGCCAGAAATCAGAGGATCCCAGCCCCCTCCCCTCCCTCAATACTGCTTAGGAATTTCTGAGGGATCTTGGGCCAGGCCTTTCTCTCTTTGAGCCTCAGTTTCCCCAGCCGCCCCCAGACAAGGCCATGGGTCTTTCTGAATCCTTCCTAGCTGTCCTGGGAGAAGGGGCACAGCCCAGTAAGTCGGGTGTGGCCATCAGAAGGAAAGACCCCTCGGGAGGTGGGAGTAACCCTCTGGTGGGACAGGCATCAGCTCGACTTCTGCCCACCTCCCAGGAGGTGGGAGGTTTGGTCGTGGGCAGCAGTAGGGGGGCCTTGTGGGAGGGCCAGGGCCTCGGGGACTCGGGGCGGGGAGGCTGGCCCAGACATTGCTCCTGCCCTTTTACGGTCTCAGTGAGTGAGGCAGCACTAACTCGGACATCCGCCATCCGCCTTCCACCGTGCCTGGGACCGGAAACGCGGCGAGTGGGGGGCGGGGGGAGGCAAGGGGCGGGGCTGGGGGGCAGTGGGAGAGGAGAGCCCCCCCAGGAAGAAGGTGAAGGAAGAGAGCCTGACTCCCGAAAGCCGCCCCCTCTCCCGGGCAGACCCTGAAGGGATGTTGCTATAATGGGGGAAAGGATAGGCAGGAAGTCTTGTGGGTGTCTGTGGGTGCCCCCTTGCTCCAAATTTTCCAGCAATCCCTTTACAGCAGAAGGAACAAATGTGCGAGGGGGATTCTCTACTGACCGTAAAAAGGAATGCCACCCTATGTCAGAGGGCAGGGGCATGGGGAATGTGGGAGGATGTGGGCGCCAGGGGGTTAATCCCCAGCCGCCCCCAGGGGCCTCTCCCTCGAGCTGGGGGCTTTGGGGCAGGAAGTCCCTGAGAGAGTAGAGGAAGGGAGATAGTATTGTCAGGCTCAGGCCTCAAGGGAGAGATTATGGGGAGCCAGGGGAAAGGGAGAATAAGGGGGGGGCTAGTCGGGTCCCCCAGCCGCACGGGCCCCGCCCTCAGGTGAGCCCAGGAGTTTTGAGGGAGGCCCGGGAAAGACAAAATCCCTGGGTCCCTTCGGCCCCCACCCCCCAGGATTAAATTCCTGGGAAGATAGCTGGAACTCTCTGGGAAGCCTGGGTCCCTGGGGGAGAGGGCTATGACCTTGAAGCTTTGCAACGCCCCCTCCTCCAACCGCACAACTCGGGACTGCTGGGGAAGGGGGGGTGGTGTTGAGAGAAGGGGGAGGCGCCGTGGTGGGGAAAGCAGCCGGCCCACGGCGCTCTTTGCCGGCCCCTCCCCACACCAGCTGTCTCGACAGGTGAGTCAGGAAGACAAAGGCCCCCCTTCCCCCAGCTGCCGCGCCCCCTCCCTCCCCAGGGCCGCGCAGGTTGGGGAGAGGGGCCGCCCTTCTGGCCCGGGGCCGGGGAGCCGCCCTCGGCCCAGAGCGCTCGCTCGGTCCTAGGCACAGCCTGTTTTAAGCAAATTGTGGGTGTGGAGCGGCGGGGGAGGGGAGTCCCAGCCAGACCCTGGAGGCTGCGTCTGGGTCCGTGGATCCGTCCACACCAACCTCCTCCACAGGAGGATGAGCCCCCCAAATTTAGGGGGTTAAGTACCCCCGAAGTTAAGGAGCAAGGTCGCTCTTGGGAAGACTTTTTCCAGCGCCACGTAAAAGGGGACCCCGAAAACCAAAGTCTACGTCTCAATCTCTCTTCCAGGTCCCAGGGACCCCCAAACCGGCCCCCCACAATCCCTCTAGGGGCCGGGTTGAGATCTGGGGGGAGTCTGAGCCCTGCCTAAATCCTGGCCTCCCTGCGGGGAGTATTTGCCAACTTGAAGGTCCTCTGAAAAAGTCTTTTAAAAATTCGGGAGTCCTTGGAGCGCCCCCAAATCTAAGGGCTCCCGGGAGAACCTCACCAGCACTACACGGAGCCTTGAGAGTCAAGGGGAAGTGGTCAATATTTGGAGCTCGTCCAAGGGGGCTCGGCCTCAAATCCAAGGCTCCCAGTGCCCGGTCCCCAAATACCAGCCCGGAGTAAGCTGGGGGGAGGGGGACAAAGGCGGGGCGGGAGCTCGCGCCGGGCGGGGAAGGGTCTGAAGGCAGTTCGAGGCTCACCTCATGGCTGCTCGGCGGGCGGGCGGAGCGCCCACGGGGTAGGTGCTCCCGGGGCGCCCCTGGCTTGAGGTTCAGGGGTTCAGGGCTGGCTCCAGGTTCTGCTCAGTCTCCCCCAGGGTCCCGCCCCATAGAGTCCGGCTTCCTGGGGGGAACGTGGACAGGGCCGGGGCGGGTCCTCGGGCGCCTCGTCTCTCGGGGGTTCTGATCGGGGGTCCCGGCAGCAGAAAGGGAGTGCGGCGTCCCCTCCCCGGCGCGCCCCCTCGGCCGGCGGCGGCTACAATGTTACTCTTACTACTGTACTTCTCTTCGCTACATTTCGTTCCAAAATTCCACTCCCCGCACCCATAATGCCCTGCGCCTTAAAGGGGCCGCGGACACCTCAAGGCGGTGAGTGGGGGGGATGGAGGGCGCTTAAAAGGGCAACGCGGAACCTTAGACTTCCGCTATTTCCCTCTTTCCCAACGTTGCTGCATAGCGATGCACTCTGGGGGTCACCCCCCCAAATTAGAGGGGAAACTTGATGGGGGGAAGGGATCCTTCCTTGATCCTTCGTTCTCTCCCACGATGGAAATTCTTAGGGGAATATAAATGGGGGCACAATTTCTTCTCACCCTCCCCATCGACTTCTCCATTTCTTTACATTCTACTCAGTTTGGGGGGCGAAGAGGACCTTCTGGTCAAGCATAGATTCTCTCAAATTTTGTCCCTTAAATCCTGCCTTCGGAGCCCTCAACGTCTCTCTCCACCAATTTATGAGGGATTCCTAAGGGGCGAACCCCCCCTCCCCCGCCGAAGAGCGGAATGGGTGGGGAGGGGGCCCACCCCTTTCACTGCCCCCCCTCTCCGCCCGCCCTGGGAAGGTGAGGAGGAAGTGGGCCGAGGGGGCGCGGCTGGCCGCTGACTCACAGCCGCAGGGTGTGTGTGGGGCGAGGCGGGGGGGGCTATGGGGGGGGTGCGGCGCTGGACCTCGGTGGGAATGGGACTCCCGGTCCCTGTGTGAATAAGGCCCCTGGTCCCCTCTCCACGCACGCCCCGCCGTGACTCAGTTTCGTCTGCGGAGGATGGTGGGATCATCCAGATATCCGAGGGAACGGAGGTGGGGGACCCTCCCTATGCCGGCTCCCGGGAGCCTCCTCCCCCCACGCGCCAGATTCGGGCTGAGTCCCTACACCCTCCCAGACTTCCGCCACTGGTCCTGCGGACTCCGCCCTACGTGACGTAACCAATATGATCACGCCCCTCTCGTAGAGCGCCACCTGGCCTGGGTAAGGTGCCTTAGGCTGGGGCAGGAATCTGGGAAATCAGTTCGACATTGAGAAATGGATAAATTGAGGCCTGGAGGCAGGAAGTAAATCTGGGCTATAGACCTCTTGCCTGAGCCACCAGGACTCCAGTGGTGCAAGGTATGAGAGTAAAACAACTCTTGGGGCCCAGCTGACTAGGTGAGGGAATCAAGCTTCCCAGCCTTTTTTTCTCCAAGAGGAATCCGCTGCCGGGTGCCGTCCTCATCTCCTTCACCTCATTCTTCTAAGCCATGCTCTGACATTAATTCTTCTCTGAAGAATGGAGTAATCCTCTCCCCTTCTCCACCCCACTCTGGGAGACCTTGAACCCTGATCTATGGTAGGTTATAATTGTTTCTCTGTGTGTCTCCTCAGACTGAGTTCTTTGGGGACAGAGGTAGACTTGATCAATTTCTGGGCCTTACTAACCCAGCCAGGCCCAGAACAGCAGCTCAACACACATTTACATTTATCCAACTGCATGAAAACCCCAGTTCTGTGTGACCATGGGCAAGTCCTTTCTCCTCTCTGGGTTTCAGCTTTCTCATCTGTGAAATGGGAGGGGTGGTGCTTCTGTGTGCCACCTGCACTATAGTCAGCAAACTTTTTCTATAAATGTTCAAATAGTAAATATTTTAGGCATATTAAACATAGGGCCTCTTTTGCATATTTTTTTACAACCCTTTAAAAATGTAAAAACCCTTCTTAGCTCAAGTGCTGTACAAAACAGGTAGCAAGACCCCTGCACTAGGGAAACTCTTGCATATGTACACAGGAGCCTGATCAAGGATCTTTACGGCAGCAGTGACGTAAGGGCAAGAAATCGGAAACAACCTAAATACCCATCAAGAGGATGACGGATGGTGAAACCATTGCACATCTCTTGTCTGAAGTGCTGAGTAGCAGCTAGAAAGAGTGAGGTGTGTAAGTGGCATGAAAGAAGTTTCCAACACATTATTGAGTGAAAGGAAACAAATTGCCAGATGATACATAGGGTATGAAAAAAATCAAGGAGACACCTAAGGTACCATATACATGTGTGTACATGCCCAATAAAAGGTCTTGAAAAATCCACTCCAAACTCACTGCAGGGGTTACCAGTAGGACACAGAATGGGATCGTGGAGAGTCTGATGGTCATAATCTCAAGCCTCATCTTGAAAATGCCGAGTTCAATCCTGCCTCTAGCCTTTCACACTGGCTGTTCCTTCTGCCTTGGGACCCTCTTCCCTGGGGTTTTTACATGGCTGGCGAGTTCTCTGTTGGGTTCCTGCTCAGTTGTCCCCTCCTCAGAGGTCTTCACTGACCCCCATCTAAAGCAACCATCCCCAGGTGGAAAATGGAGTGGCAGTGGGTGAGGGATGGAGAGAGACTTCATTGTATACCATTTTGTGCCCTTTGAATTTCAAACCAAGTGAACTTATCACCCATTCAAAAAATAACTATGTAAAAAAACCAGCATAGCTCCCCTAAGACATTTTCTTATCACATCCCCCAGTTTCATTTTTCTTGAGACACTTGTCAGTGTCTGAGATGACCTTATTTATGGGTTCCCTTGTTTGCTGTCCCCCCCAACTCCACCCCACACACTAGGAGGTTCCGGGGGCAGGAACCTCAATGGGTCTGCCAGGTTGATGGCCTGAGCAGGGCCTTGCACATAGCAGGTGCCCCATACGTATTTGCCAAATGACTGGGCAAATAACGCGTGTGGGTTTTTTTCCACAAGAAAAATGTATTTTGAATTATGTAATTAAAATTTAATTATAAAAACTTTCCCCTACCTCCCCGCCAAACAGATGAAAAATAGAAAGGGAAGAGAAGGTTATTGAACTGGGTGATTTTCAGGGTCCACTCAGCTCTAAATATTTCAAAGACATCTGGTTTTGGGGTTTTGAGGTTTGGGGTTTTTTTCGTTTTTTTTTTTTTTGGGTCTAGCTGGTGAGTGGAATTTCCCCTCTCTCATAAGACTTTCTGTCTTATGAGAGGGAAGTAGGAGAAAGGGAAATAAACATTCTGGGGTTCCTCCATTGGTTTCTCTTCCTTCCACTAGTCTGCATAGCTGGGGACGGGGAGTTTTCTTCCTTAATTCCATTGAGGCCCCAGCTGGGCAGAGGGTCCCTAAAGGATGACAGCTGTCAGGCCTCCAAGTCCAAGGCAGAGCTTGAATGGGTGCCAGTGGGCTTCTCAGCCCCATTCTGCCCCATCTGTAACACAAAACGTGGAAGATGGTGAATAGGAACCCCTTCTTGCCCCTCAGCATTTACTCCCCTGTATTCTGGAAGCACCGCTCCTATTTTTCCTTTGAGGAACCAGCATTCCCTCTCTCATTTCCTCAGTTTTGGGTGGAGTGGCCCCCAAGGCCAAGCGCTAGGGGATGGACCTGTGACCCCAGCCTGGCCAATCAGAGACACAGAGACTGGTCAGGCACATGACCCAGTGTGGCCAAGGAGAACCAGCTCTGGAAGCACGGCTGCAACTACTGGGAAACTGGCATGCTCTCCCCACTGGGGATGTTAGGCTTCTGGGATGTGAGCATGGAGCAGCAACTCTCTGCTACCTCATGTGGAGACCCTGCCTGGGAATGAGGCCAACTCAGAGCAAAGAAAACTAAGACAGTTCCTAATGACATCATCTGACAACTGGATGCAGTCATGCCTTAAGTCCCTGTACTCTTCAATTACACGGCCCAGTAAACTCCCTGGTTCGTCTTCCCAGGTTGAATGGGGTTTCTGTCACTCACAACTCAAAAGAATCCTGATAAAGACCTCCTTTCTGCTGCTGAGAAACCATCAACAACCCCCCCCCACCCCGAATGGTAATAACCCAACTCCCTTCTCTGCCCTGCAAAGGCCTTCTGGTTTCCTCCTTCACATTTCCTCCCAGTCCCCCACCCCATACCTTAGTTTATGTGGCTCCACTCACCACCTCCTTGGACATCTCTAAATAGGCCATCTGGGCCCAATTCACAACCTCTCTCCTCTAAGACCTGGACCACCCTCAGAGATGTCCTGGTGGTCTCTGCAGTGCAGTCAGCCCTTGGTATTGGTCATCAACATTCCTTGAATTTTTCTGCCTTATTTCTGGATGGAAGGGATGGTGCTTGGGATGGTGGGGCTTCACAGAGGAATGTAGGGGGCACATTTCTTGGAGGAGAAGCACAATCTCTTCTCCTCTGCTTCTGCATCACCGCCCACCCCACCCCACCAACCATCATGCCTAGCACAATTCTTCAGGACCAGGTGTGAGAGCTTATTACTATATCAGGTAAGTCCCTGTCCCCTCTGGCCTCAATTTCCCCATCACTTAAAGAGGTGGCATGGGGGGGGGGTGTGCTGAATTACATGCTTCTAAGAGAAACATTCAAGAACACAGGGTCCTTACCACCCAGCGCTCTCCTGAGGCCTGGCAGAGCTGAGAGTAAGCGTCAGCGATGACTGTGGCCCTGGAGAGCAAAGGAAGGCCCTCAGGAGGGGACCCTCCTCCTACCACCCATCCTCCCATTCCACCCCACCCCACCCCAACTCACTTGCAGTCGAGCCCTCCCCCAGGAGGTAAATCCGGGATGTCCTCAGAGGCCAGAGTCCTGAAAACTGTGTTCAAGCTGGGGGGCTCCTGGCCAAAGGCACAGAGCTCTGAGAAGGAGGCAAGGATTGTGGGAGTTACCCTGCTTGCTGACCACCCCTTCCGCCGGGCTCCTGGCGCCTGCTCACCTGCAACCCTGCGTCCCAGGGCTGCGTCCAGCACTAGCTCCTTCCTGATGGCCTCCTCACAAGGCCTGGGGGCCCCCGGGAAGCAGACCAGGATGCAGGTCATGTTGTCCAGGCTGCCCTGGAGAAGGCAGAGAAAAGAGAGCCTGGTGGAACACGGTTGAATGCCCCAGCACAGGGCTCCATGCCCTAGGAAACAGAGTTTCCCAACACTCCCCTTGCTCTAGTGCCCTCTTCCCAATCTGGTTATGCCCATATCTCTAAAGTCCCACCCTTCTGCCAGTCTAAACCAGGCCTCTCACAAGGACCAATTCCTTAGACCACGCCCTCTCACTGTCCTAGCACACCCTATTAAACAGAGCCACTTCCCTTTTCCAAAGCTCCTCCCACTCTGCTGTTTAACTATTCTTCCTTCTGCCACTAGTCACACCTCAGGACCCATCTCTGGGTCTGAGGGCTGTCCCATTCCAAAAGACCACGCCCTTTCTCGTAAATCCCTCCCACTTATCTATCTAGAAGTACAACTCTTCCGTCTTGTCTCAAGGTTTCCCTCAGTCTCCGCTCCCTGCACATTTTGGCCCTGCCCCGTTCCAGCAGGCCCCGTCCCCTATTGGGGTCCCACCTCTCCTTTCCTAGTTTTACTCTCGCCTCTGCATCAAAGGTCCTCCCCCCTAAATCCCTTAGGTTCTTCCCTCAAAGATCTCAAGCCCCGCCCCCAGGACCTTGCAAAGACACGCGTCCAACAGCTGCGCGCAGAGAAGCTCTGGGGCCAAGCCCAAGCAGAGGCGAGATGCCACCAGTCCCGCCACGGCAGAGCCAGACATCGCGTCCCACACGCCATCAGAGGCCAGGAGCATGAATTCGTCCTCTGCTTGGCGTGCCAGGGCGGTCACTTCAGGCTCCGCGGAAACGAGCTGCAGTTCAGGGGGCCTTCCCGGAGCCTCTTTGTAGGCAAAGTCTCCCAGTGCTCGGGACACTGCCAGAGAGCCCTCGAGGCGCCGGCGGCTGATGGTGCCGCCCGCGTCATGGATGCGCTCGCGTTCCCGGGGACGGAGGGGCCGATGGTCTTCGGTGGTGAAGGCCACGGCGCCGGCGCGACTCAGCACCGCGCGGGAGTCACCGCAGTGCGCCAGGTACAGAAAGTGCGGGGAAACCAGCAACGCCAAGGCGGTGGAGCCTCCCGGCTCGCCGCGGGGCCAGAGAGCGCGCAGGCGTGCGTCTGCGCTCAGAAAGGCGCGGCGCAGTGCTTCGCACACGCCCTGGGGCTCGCCGGGCGCTGGGCCCAGCGCCTCGAGCACATAGCCCGGCAGGTGGCGCGCACCGAAGAGGGCGGCTCTCGTCCCACCGTGGCCGTCGAGGACCGCGAAGAAAGCCCAGCCCGGGCCCAGCCCGGGTAGCTCAAGCCAAGCGCAATGCGCGTCCTCCATGTGTGCGCGCCACCCTTGCACTGCGCTCGCCCCGAAGCGCAAGCCCCAAGACGCCGCCGCACCCCCGTGCGGCCGCTGGGCGCATCGCGGCGCGTCCAGGAGGGACTGAGGCCCGTCGGGAGAGCTGCGCCTCTCCTCTGCCTCCTCCACCCACTCTTGCTTGCGAGCTGGCCAGAGAAGACATTCCAGCAGGCGGGCAAGAGCCGCCATCCTTCAGCCTGGGGATCAGGAAAGCTCCACCCTCTGCACCTGCTAACAGCCCCGCCACCCCGCCCCCGTCACCTCCACTAATCCTCTGCACTGTGAAATTTTAAACCACCTAAATCTCCTTCCTATGCCCTTGACTTGCACTCAAGTCGAGTCACTAGAAGGGAATGAACTCTTCGTTCTCCTCTCTTCCGCACCTTCAAAGTGAGGTTTGTGGTTTTGGTCAGGGAAAAAAGATAATAGTACCAAACTAGCATTTACCATGAGCTACACACTGTTTTACATCACCATCTCCAATTTACCGAAGAGGAAACTGAGTCACAGAAGTAAACAGTGTTACACAATCTCTAGAATCCGTATTCTCAACACAACACTCGGCTTCGGCTCCCCAGCCCGACTCTGTTCAATCTCTGCCCACATCAGTGGTCCCATCCGGGTTTCAAAAGCTTTAAATGCTTAATTTTTTTACTTCGACCCCTCCCCTCTCCGTCTCGCCCCCGGGTTTCAGTCGCTTCTCTTCCAGGTCCCTCCCATCCATTCACACACACAGCCTCAGAGGCTTCTAATATTCGCAGTCCCGACCGGCCTCTAGCTCCGCGCCCAGCCCCCTCACTCCAGGTTCAGCTCACCTTCCGGGCAGCACCACCACCCTTGATTGTTCTGCCCTATTCCCTCTAGGCCACGCCTCTAGCTCCTCAGTCTCGGACTGACCCCACCCAACTCTGAACAATTCTAAATTGGCTTAAACCTCCCCAAGTCTGAGCTCCTCCCCTTGTCTCAAAACTTTCCGAGTAGTTTCTTCCCGCCCCCTTTCCCACTCCCATTGAGAATCTAGGCTTATACCTCTACCTCTCAGCGATAGAATCTTTACACCCTCCCCTCAATGCCACCTGTAGCTCCACCCCAACCCACTCTGAGATCCACGCCCCCATCCTCTCCGCCTAGGCTCCTTCATCATCATTTCCCGGAGCCCCTCACCCTACCCTCGGTCCCGCTTCTCTCCCCCTAAAGGCCCCGCCCTCTTCTGTCTAGACCCCGCCCTTCAGACCGCCTTCCAGGCCTTCTCGGCAGGTAGCCTAGGGTCCTAGCTCTGCCCCTCTATTAGGAAGGCCACGCCCCACCACCATCCTCCCGGGTGTTTCCCCTCCCCCTCGCCCTCCCTCAGGTTCCGCCCCCCGTTCTCTGGCCCCGCCCCCGGCCCCCGCGCTGCAGTCGCCCCACAGCGGCCCCGCCCGCCCCCGCTGAGCCGAACCGAGGGCGGCGGCGGCGGCGGCGGCGGCTGCTGGAGCGGCCCGGGAGGAGGAGGCAGCGAGGATGGCGGCGGCGGCGTCCTGGGCGCGGCGGAGATGAGCGCTCGCGGCCCCAGGCCCAGGGCGGCGTGGCCGGAGTGGGCGGGGGTCCCGATGCAGGCCCGAGGGGGGCCATGGGGCAGGTCCTGCCGGTCTTCGCCCACTGCAGTGAGTAGGGGGGAGGCTCAGGCCTGGTGTGGGACCCAGAGGCCCGGGTGGGCTCCTCCCCGGTTTCCCCTCCGACCTGGGCCGCGGGAGAGCCAAGACGGGGAGGAAGCGAAGGAGACAAAGGAAGCTCTCCCTTCCCCCCGTGTTCTAGCGGCGATGAGGGCGACTTGACCCGGACAACCTGAGTGAGACTGGGCAGAGGCTGGGGGCACTGAGATAGCCGACGGGGGGCGCTCTGGGCCCTTGAATATGCCGCGGGGCTCCGCCCGGGGATGAGGAAGCTCTCCGGGAGCTGTCCCCTCGCCCTGGTGCTGGCCACAGCCAGCGGTGAGGGGATTTGAATGGAGGGGTAGAGCCACGATGGAGAAGAGGGGTCTGACTCCCCCCTTCCCCCGCATCACCCATCTTCGCATCCCACCTCCGTTTTCTCCCCAGACTCAGAGGCAGCCCCGACCTCGCCCGAATTGTACAATCCCCTGTCTGGGTTGGGGCTAGGACTCCTGGGTCCTTAGGTTTTACCACTCCGGGTCTCTGATTCCTGGCCTCCTATGCCCTAGCTGAAGAAACGAGGTGGGGGCGGAGGGGCATCTGATTTCAATCTCCAAACGGTATTGATCATCTCCTGTAGGCAAAGCCCCAAGCTAACTCTGAGAGGCTGAATTCCATAATTGAAAATGCCTTGTCTGAGCCTTATGATTTCTGAGGCCAGGGCTCTAACAGTCCTTGTCTAACATTCTCTGTCTCACACCCCTATGGTTCTGACAGCTGGGGATTGCAACGCCGACCTAGCCACTTGCATGTCTTGAGAGTCAACATGCCAAAATTCTAAGAATTTGTTATTTCAACATTTTAGAGTATCATCCCAACATTCTAAGATCTTGTCCTTACCTGGGCTTACAAAGGAAGGCCCTACGTGATCTCCCCACCCCCACCCCACCCCGCCTTTCCTCTCTGCCCTCATCTCCTTTCCATCTCCCCATCAGTCACCCTGTTCCAGTCACATCTGCACATTTCTCAGTTCCTCAGATATGCAAAGCTTACTGCTTGCCTCAGGGCCTTTGCACTGGCTTTTCCCTCTGCCTGGAAGACTCTTCCCTAGATATCCACATGGTTTCCTCACATCATTCAGGTTTCTGTTCAAATGTCATCTGGGAAGTCTTCCTCACCAACCTGTCTGAAATAGCATCCCCTTACTTTCTCTTCCCTTACCTTAATTTTTCTCCACACACTTAGCACCCAACATCATAAGTTTAATTGTTACTGTCTATCTCCCCTATAGAGTGTAAGCTCTATGAGACTAGGGATTTTGTCTGTTTTGTTCACATTTGTATAAACACTCAATTAATGGTTGTTGAAAGAATTAATGAATTGAAGCCTCCTAAAATCCCTAATTTAAAGGCACTAAGATCGAGATTCCTGGATTTGAACTTCTAAGACTGAGCTTCAGACAGCAGGGATACTAAGGTTTTACAGTCTGTATACAGAATATTCTAGAGGTCCTGTAATTAAAACTCTAAGATTCCTTAATTCAGACAGGTTTCCAGGACTAGCACACTACTTCTGTAACTCGGGCAATCTAAGCTTCTAAGAGTCTTTGATTCTTTCCCTCTTGCAGAAGAAGCTCCGTCTACAGCTTCCTCTACCCCTGACTCCACAGAAGGTAAGCAGAGAGGGAGGATGTGAGAGTGGGACTTGAAGGGGGCTCACAGCTGGGTAAAGGGGTTAAGGGGAGTGGGCTAGGGTCTTGGTCAGAGGAGTTCATGCCCTCCTTTGCTCATGGCAGGAGGGAACGACGACTCGGATTTTCGGGAGCTGCATACAGCCCGGGAATTCTCAGAGGAAGACGAGGAGGAGACCACATCGCAGGACTGGGGCACTCCCCGGGAGCTGACCTTCTCCTACATCGCCTTCGATGGCGTGCTGGGCTCTGGGTCCCGCAGGGATTCAGCTGCTCGCCGCCCACGGCCCCAGGGCCGCTCAGTCTCGGAGCCGCGAGAGCCACCCCCGCAACCTGGCCTGGGCGACAGCTTGGAGAGCATCCCCAGCCTGAGCCAATCCCCGGAGCCCGGGCGCCGTGGTCACCCCGATTCTGCCCCTCCAGCTGAGCGCCCCCTGGAGGACCTGGGGCTCCAACTGGACCAACTGGGCTGGGCGGCCCGGGGAGCAGGGTCCGGGGAGGACTCTGCCACCAGTAGCTCCACCCCGCTGGATGACGAAGAGCCCGACGGATCAGAGGTTGGAGAGGCTGGGAAAGGTGAGATGTCCGAGGTGCTGGGACCAAAGCCACCAGGGGTGGGTGGTCTCTCCTTAGGGCACCTCCATGGTGAAAGCTCACAGCCTTCTCTCTCTAACGCACCAGACCTGGACCTACAACTCGGACTCGCTCAGTCCTCGCCGCCCGAAGTCTTGACTCCACAGCCCAGCCCTGGCTCTGGGATCCCTCAGGCCCGTACCCCATCTCCACTTCGATCTCGGGATTCGAACTCTTGGCCAGATGAGCCCTCGCTGGACGAGAAGGAGGAGGAAGAGCCGTGGGGGCGGCTGGAGCGGGAGCCAATCACGGGGCAGTGCCTCGATAGCACGGACCAATCAGAATTCACATTGGAACCACACTTTCTAGGTAAAGTGCATGAGGGAACGTGCTCCTTTGGACTACAGCGAGGGTGGAGGATTGATTTTTAAAGGGACCATCCTCGGGAAGGAACAGAGGAGAATGTAGAAGGGAGGAGGTATTGCTACTGGCAAGACGTTGTAAACTCCACCCTTTAAAAAAATTTTCCCGTTACCTGAGATTGCTATTGGCTCTTTTTAAATGGTTCCCCCTCCCACTTGAGAAGTTAGCCCTCCCACCTGAGAAGTTGGAAGAAGCATTAGGATTGGCTAATTGCTAAAAAATAATCCCTCTTTTGGAGTGCTCCCCCTAGAGGCTGATTTTGGACAGGCCAAATCCCTGAAAAAATAATGCTCTTTTCTGAATGTGGCCACTGGGCAAGTAAAAGTAAACTCTGCGCGTTTTAAAAACTCTCCTCTTCCCTGACCACATGAATTGGCCAATTGTAAATAGACCCCACCTTACTTTAAAGTATGCTCAGCCTCCACGAACGGTTCCTATAGGTAGGTTATAGACATCACTGCTTTTGGCTGTTTACAAAGAGAGCCACCCCGTTTTGGAATTGTTCCCACCGCAATGGAGAGTCATTGGCTGGGTACAAAGGGGCCCCACCCCCTTACTCCCTCCCTCCGGGTTCCACTGAAGTGGGCAAAATCCCTGAGAAGCAGCAGTGTCTGTAGCCTCTCCCTCGGAGCCGAGATGGGGAGTAAAGGTGGGCTTTCGGGGCGGGCTGGGACGCGGGCGCTGGGGGACTGTGGAAAGGGACCCAGATTCACTTTTATCGCCCTCAAATCTGGGGGATGTTTCCTCTTGGTCCCAGATTCCCCAGAGCGGCAGGCTGGGGCTGAGGGGCTGCGGGGGTGTCTAGGGAGGGCGTGGAGGGAGTATGGGGTCCCCTCTCTCTCGAGCCGGAGCTTTGGGGCCCAAGAGCAGCGAGGCCCCCTCCCCCAGCCTCAGGCCCAGGCGGTGCTGTCACTCAGTAGCTGGACAGGCCAGCACAGCTGCCTGAGAGGCACCCTCCCCCCAGCGTGCCTAAACTTAGCCCCGCCTCAGGTGACCCGGCCCCTCCCCCACCACTGGCTCAGGCTTTGGGGAGCCTGCAGGGGAGGGGGTTGAAGGGAGGTCTACCCTAGTTAGAGGTAGATGGGAGGATGTGCATAGGGAAGATACAGAAGTGAGGAGAGTCAGACTCTGAGGGGGACTGGTTGGGATGGGTCAGTTTGATTGGAGTAAGGGTGGGAGGATGGAGACTGTCTGGAAATAGATGGCAGGGTACTGGGCTCTCAGTTCAGGGTTCAAAGCAGAGCCGATTATAGGGACGGCTGTTAAAAGTTAAGATGAGTGAGATGAAACGTTGGGGTCCAAAGGTCACTGATCAGGACATAGGCTGGGCTTGGGAGGTGAGTTTAGGATCTCTGAAAGGGGTCAGAAGTTTGAGTTAGGGCCTAGGAAGGAGGATGATGTTATTAATACATTTAGGACTTAGATGTATGTGTTGGTAGGGGTATCAAAGAGATATGACTTTACACCTGTCAGGGTGCAAAAAATAAAAAGAACAATGACACCCATTGCTGGGCAGGATGCTGGGAAAAGATCACTTGCATGTTGCTCATAGAAATAAGGATTGTTACAGTCTTGCTAGTAAGCAATCTGATAATATTTATGACATTCGAAAATACATAATTAGTCCACCCAGCGATTCGACCCCTGGGATTCTATCTCAGAAATAGAACCTCCCGGAGGTAAGAATATCTGCAGGAGGCTGGTGCTTGTAGTACTGTCAGGGAAGAGGATGGGGGGAGGAAACAAAGTAAACGACCCAGCAATAGCTGCATGGTTGAATAAAATGAATGATGGTGTAGCCACACCATGGAATATCATGTAGCCCTTAAAAAGAATGAATTAATAAGAGCTATTCCCGTTGACTAGGAGGGAATTCTAGGAGGAAAAGTAGAGTGAGATATGCATGATGCAGAAGATTGATTTTTCACCCAAAATTGTGTTCACACATTATCTATGGGCAGGAGTAAGCTTGAGGGGACTTGCTAGACAGTTAACTTGGGTTTTCCAGGAGGCAAGTATGGAATAAAAGAAGATAAATAAAAATCTGGAAATTGGGTTAAGGCTCTGACAGGTGTGTCAAGAGGTCATGTTTCAGCCCCGAGACAGGAAATAGGAGGTGAAGAAGTCAGCCAGGCCAGCTCCAAACCCCAGCCTGATTGCCGCCCCCTCCCTCCACAGTGGCAGACCTGCTGTACTGGAAAAACACGAGGACGTCAGGAGTGGTCTTCACAGGCCTCATGGTCTCCCTGCTCAGCCTCCTGCGTTTCAGCATCGTGTCCGTGGCCGCCCATGTGGCCCTGTTGCTGCTCTGCGGCACCATCTCTCTCAGGGTTTACCGAAAAGTGCTGCAGGCCATGCACCGGGGGGACGGCGCCAACCCCTTCCAGTGAGAGCCCGCAGCCTGGCCCCCAACCCTGACCTCTGTCCAGACCTCAGCGCTGACCCTAAGTCATGACCCATGACCTCAGATCAGGCACTGACTTCTCACCCTGGCCCTGACCCATCCTGTTCCTGTTCCTGTTCCTGACTCCAACCTGACCCTGACATTAAACCAGACTCTGACCCTTGACTTCCAGCCGTAACCTCAGACCCTAACCTCTTACCCTTAATCCTTGATCCCGTCTCCTGACCCTGACCTCCACCCTAGCACGCTACACCTGGCCTTACTCCCCAACCCTCACTTCTTGCCCTTGTCTCAGCCACGCCCCTCAGCCTGGGTCCCATCCACCCACTGAGTGGCCTCACACACCTCTGTTCTCTCAGGGCCTACCTGGATGTGGACCTGACCCTGACTCGGGAGCAGACAGAACGTATGTCCCAACAGATTGCCTCCTGCGTGGTCTCTGCGGCCACGCAGCTGCGGCATTTCTTTCTGGTAGAAGACTTCGTGGATTCCCTCAAGGTGCCCTGAAGCCCCCCACTCCCTCCTGGGTCCCAACATTCAACTCCCTGCCCCTGGGGGGAGGAGGGGAGGAGGGCCATTGCTGGGGAAGTTCCCAGCCCAGGGTGCACCCCGTAGACTCTGCTGACCCCGACCCTCACCCTCAGCTGGCCCTTCTCTTCTACATCTTGACCTTCGTGGGTGCCATCTTCAATGGTTTGACTCTTCTCATTCTGGGTGAGCTGGGAAGGCTGTGAGGGGCGGGGCGGGGAGGTGGGTTCCTGGGCTCTGAATGGAGCTGGTAATCTCCCTGGAGAGCCCTGACCCCCATCTCTGTGCCCGCAGGAGTGATCGGTTTATTCACAGTCCCTCTGCTGTACCGGCAGCACCAGGTAAGTGCGACAGGCCCTCAGTTGGCAGTACCCCGGCCAAACAACCCCCCACACACACAGCCAGGGTCCATGACAGATGTCCCAGCCAGAGACAGGAGGACAAGCTGGTGTTCCCACCCCTGACAGAATCAGGCTCTCACTGACACATGTTAGGCACAGGTGGTCTGCCTGCTGCCCCTCCTCCGTGCAGCTAGAGTCTACCTAATATGTTTCAACAGCCAGAGACAGGCATTTCGATAGGTGGCCCGTGACAGAGCCAGGATCTGACTGACACATTCCAACCCAAGGCAGGTAGACTAACTGAGGCTCCTCCCCAACAATGATCCAAGGTCTGCCTTGACACGTCCTACCTCCAGAGAGGCAGCCTGACTGGTGTCTTCTCTCCC
Source organism: Eubalaena glacialis (assembly GCF_028564815.1). Classification (NCBI taxonomy): domain Eukaryota; kingdom Metazoa; phylum Chordata; class Mammalia; order Artiodactyla; family Balaenidae; genus Eubalaena; species Eubalaena glacialis. The sequence continues at coordinate 60,148,593 of NC_083733.1, read as the reverse complement.
TGACATAGCACGAGGCTGAACAACACTCTTTCTAGCCAGAAACAGGCAGACAGATGAATGCCTTCTCCTGGTACCCCAATACCCCGTCTCCCCTGATACCACCAGGGACTGACAAACACATATTCCATTTGCAGACAGACAGACAGACAGACTGACGCCATCTATCCCTACACATAGTCTGGGTCTGATTGACACCCATCCCAGCCCAGGACACTGACAGAACCAGGGCCAACTGACATATATCCTATCCAGAGACAGGCAGATGGACCAACATTCCATTTTTGACATTTTCCGGCACAGCTGAGAGCCAAACGATACATGTTCCTGCCAGGGAGATAGTCCTAACTCCCTCACATGCCGGAATCACCGAGGCTCACAAAGTCAATTAACACTGAATTAATCTAGTATTTAAATCAATCCACTCAGGGACTCGACAACCAACACTAACGCCCTCTATTCTTACGCTGCCCCTAAACACACACACACACACAAAACTCACTCAAAGATTAACAGTAGTTCCCAGGACGCAAAGCCACTGGCAAATTCTTGTGTGTCTACCTGACATCACTTCCCACACAGAGTGTGGTCCTATTGACTTGACACTTCACCTTGGACTTCTGACTTCCAAGGGTATTTTATTAGGTTTAGAGTTGATGGTGGAGTGGTGGGCCACTCCTCCCAACTCCTGATCTGGGGGTGGGGGAGGAAGCAGCTTTCTTAATGAATTAGGGAGAAGAACCCCCTCCAATCTCTCCTTTCACCCCTTCTTGTCTCCCCAGGCCCAGATTGACCAGTATGTGGGATTGGTGACCAATCAGTTGAGCCACATCAAAGCTAAGTAAGGGCATGTGGTAGAGACGGATGGGATGGAGAATGAGAAAACTTGGGAATGCTTCTCCTCCCCCCACCCCCAATATTCCCTGTCCCTAAATCTCCTGGGGCTGAGTGCCTGCTTTTCTTAAGAGGTGAGAGACAGTTCCATCGCAGGCCAGTAGGTGGAGGGTAGGGGCTGGCTTGGGCACTCGGTTCCTCCATCCAGTTTTTAGTTCTCAGATACTACTTATCCTGTCGCTTGCCCCAACCCTTGACTCCACCTGTTTCTCCCTCAGGATCCGAGCTAAGATCCCAGGGACCGGAGCCCTTGCCTCGGCAGCAGCCGCAGTCTCCGGATCCAAAGCCAAAGCCGAATGAAAGGGGTGTCTCTGCCTGCGGGACGCCTGTCCCCACCCCCTGTAGCCCTCTGCCCTCTTCCATTTCCCTTCCATCCCCACCCTCTCCCTGCCTCATCCCAAGCCATTTCCCAGTGGGTGTCAGGATCGCTCACACCAGGGAGTTTGCGCAAATTGCCTGAGTGGCCAGGACTACATTTCCCAAGAGGCTCTGCTCTAGGAGTCTTGGAAAGGCGAGGCACCTTGGCCGCGGGGCCTGCTGGGACTTGTAGTTGCCTAGATAGGGCACACGCCCTGCACTTCCGGGACCCCACCGCTGGAGGCGCCGTGAGGGGGTGGTGTCTCCTGGATGCCACTGGCCTCAACGCTGGGGCTTTGCATGGGGCCCAGGGGAGGCCTGAGCTTGGATTTACACTGTAATAAAGACTTCTGTGGAAAACCCAAGGTCTCCTGTGCTTCCAGCCCACTCCAGTTTTCATCTTCCTGTACTGAAAAGCAGGTAAGTGATACTCAGGGAGGAACCTTCCTCATCTCTGCGGAGGAAGAAACTTCCCCTCTGCCATCTGAGAGTTGGCTGATCCCAGAGCTAGCCAAGCCTTGACAGCCACTTTCCATGCCTGTGCTCAAGGCAGACATCACGAGTCGATCCCCACACTCTCCCTGCTGTGCAACCATTTCACCTGAGTCCCAGACCCATGTATCCAACTGCCTAATGGAAGACTCCCCGCTCGAACATGTCTAAACCTCTTCCTTGTCCTACCTGATTTCCCACTCAGGGACATCCCCTCCTGCCCACATTGTCGCCCAGCCAGAGACCCAAGTATGGCCCTGGACTCCTATTCCCTCACCCCCCACATCTAGTCAGTCAGCAAGCCATGTCTTCTCTCTCTCCAACCTCTCCACCCGCTTCTCTCCATTCCAACTGCCTTGGGAATGAGCACAGGGCCTCGTGACCTCTTTGGGCCTCAGTTTCCAAAACTAAACTGGGGGAGGAGGAGGCAGGAGACTGGAGTCTAAAGACCCACAGACCTGGATTTGAATCATCTTCACTTTTTGGCTGCGTAACCCTGAACAAGTGACCTCACCTCTTGAAGGCTCATTTCCTCAAATAGAAAATTGTCGCCATAAGCTACCTACATGTCAAGCCCTTGTTACAGGGCCTGGCATAGAATAAATGTCCAGTAAACAGAAGCTGCATTGTTAGCTATGACATTGTTTCCCAAACCTCAGTCAGCCCTCAGGACCTTGATGATCTTTATATCACCTGTTCTGCTATTTGCCTAATTTTTTCTTTAAATTGGTTTATTAAAAAAATAAAACAAATGTCTTTTAAAAGGAAATGTTACTCCACCACCAAGGAAGTCAGTATCGCTTGCCAGAAGTAGAAGATAACAGTTAAACATGAAACTATTACCATTTAAAATGTTTGTGCATCACCTAAAATCTTGCCTCTTGTGATGCATGTCACATTTTAGGAGATAGATAATGATGTTACAGGAGTAGTAGTTACAGCGTCAGGTTTTGTATACAGGGGTTGCCTAGCAGCAGCTAGCTAACTGAAAGAAAGAGGACTTAGGGGGGCTTCTCTTGAATCTGAATTTGCCAAGCAGGGGCAGTGTTTTAAACTTCCAAATAAAAGAGCAACATTTCCTAAAGATACTTTTATTCATACTTTCCATAAGACAAAGTGTCCATTTGTCCATCTCAAAGAAAGGAGGAAGATGGACCGGTTGCGATTATGGGTTCAGGAATGGCTAAAGCCCCCAAGCCCATCCTTGGTACCCCCACTGGAGGCAGGAAACAGGTTGGAGATGGAAACAGCCTTTATTGAGTGACTCCCAGTTGCCTGGTGCCATGTCAGGCTTCTATATCCAGCTGCTCGTTATGATTCCCCCTAGTTGCACTAGTCTTGTTTTCCAGATGAGGAAACTGAGGCTCAGAGAAGGATAGTGATAATATTCTTGCATTCATCCTACAAACATTTAGTGAGCATCTGGCAAGTGCTCAAGCACTCTTTGGATACCAGGGACATAGAAATGAACCAAAGTGGTTAGGACTCCGTGCTCTCACTGCCTAGGGCCTGGGTTCAGTTCCTGGCCAGGGAACTAGGATCACATCAGCTTCGCGGCGCGGTCAAATAAACAAACAAACAAACAAAATCCACCAAAACAAAGTCCACGGTTTCATGGAGCTGATATTCTAGTGGGAGCAGCCAGACAATAAGCAAATAGAAGTAGAATATGGCAGGTGGTGATCAGGGTGATGGAGAAAAGTACAGCAGGGGAAGGGGATAGAGTGACAGGGCTTGCTATTTTAGACTGGGTGCTCAGGGAAGGCTTCATTAAGTGGTGATATTTAAGCAGAGGCCAGAATGAAAAGAGGCAGTGAGTCATGGGAACATGCGGAGGAAAGGAGATTCAGGCAGGGGGATCAACAAACGCAAGGGCCCTGAGAAGGGAGCATGCCTGATGTGTGCAGCGAGATCTGTGAGCCAGAAACCAAGTATATGAGGAGAGAGGAGTAGGAGATCGGGTCCGAGGAGTGCAAAGGTCTAATCATCGGGATTGTAAGGCTATGATGAGAGCTTTGACTTTTACTCTGAGACGGAAGCCATTGGGAAGGTTTCATGTCGGGGAATGATATTGTCAAAGGATCACTGACTTGGATTTTAAAAGGATCACTTTTTTTGTAATAATATAACTACAATGGCACAAGTTCTGTTCTCCCAAGTGGATGGGCTGTGTGGATAGGGTAGGGTACTATCCGTTTCTACGCCTCACTTTCCTCGGCCATAAAATGCAGATGCAAAAACTGATGATCACTAGTGCGTAAGCTCAATGGGGACAGAAATTCTGTCATCCCCAGAACCTAGGACTGCGTCTGGGACTCTGTAGGTGCCCACTGAACATGTGAAAGAACGTAGGGCTCTGTAGATCGCTGAAGTTCCACAAAAGAACAGCAGGTGTCGCCCCAGCCCTATAGCCGCCAGCTCGGAGCCTCCGGGGCTGGGCTAAATCAGACTCTAGCAGGAACCCACCCACTCGAATTCGGATTTTTCAGGAAAGGGGCCTCTGAATGCCGAATTATGGATCTTTTCTCTTAAAAAATGGACTTCTTACTTGGAAAAAAGGGGCTTCTGGCCCTTTAACAGCCAGAAGGGAGGGCGCCAGGTCCCCTGGCGCCGTTTCCCAGAATGCGCGGCGCTATGCAAATGAGACAGTTTCTAAAGCGACAATGATTCAACTCATATGAGGCAAACTCAACATTTTGGAAGGCTATGCACCGTAATAAATAGCTTGGAAGAATTTATAGATATTGAAGTCAACAGTCTCACACTCTCCCAAACTACATCACCATAGGTTAAAAAAATAGAAATTTATGGGTTTTATATAGCTATGTGGGAAGACAGGTTACTTGCCCGGATGATCCTCAGTGGTCTGGGGTGCAGGCTTCAAACCTGTAGCTGTCTAGCGACAGAGTGGTTCAATTCCACCTTTCGGGCGTGATACTTCTTTCTCTTCTCCAAACTCGAGTATATAGTGCATAGAGTGCGAATTGGTCCAGAGAACATCGTTGCACTTCTGTGCTTGGCAATTTCTCCTTTCCCACCTGTGTCTCTCCCTGTGGATACGTTTCTTTTTCCGCGAATAACAAAGAACTCCAAAAGATTAAGAAAAATTCGTCTACACTCTCTGTTCTAGGATATTTACAGTTTGAGAGTGATCCTGGATTCCTCCCCTACACTTGCTTACTCACTTATTCATTTACTCACTCATGTATTTAATCACGCATGCACTTACTAAGCAAATATTTATTCATTTGATCATGCATTCATTCATTCACTCATTCAACAAGTATCTGCTGGGTGGTTGCTCTATGCCCGGCCCTGCACTGAGCGGTCCTGGGGACACACTGGTGACGACAAAACCCTGACCCTGACTTCATGGTGCTCCCAGTCCAGTGGAGGAGACAAACTTTAAACACTAATCAATTACCCATTTAATTAACAACTACAAAAGTGACAACTACTGGGAAGGCAGGCACAGAACCTATGAGGACATCTTACAAGGAGACCTGAGTTCAGGTAGGGTGTCAGGGTAATATCTGAATATACACCTGAAGGATGAGAGTGGATTAGCCAGCAGAGAGGGGGAATATTCCAGGCGGGGGAATATTCCAGGCGGGAAAACAGGGTGGCCCCAATAACAGCGATGAAGATGGTGATAACTGCATTTTACTCTGCTCTCAGCGCTGGCGTGTACTAGCTCACTGATTCCCCTCAGCCCCATTCTGCAGCTGAGGAAACTGAGGTTCAGAAAGATGAAGCCTCTTGTCCAAGGTCACCCAGCTTTGGGAAGCCTCCAGACCCAGGGCTCTCAGACATCTGGCCCATGCTATTTACCACTGCCCTGTGCTGTCTTTCCCAAATCAGCTACTCACCAAGTCCTGTCTGTTCTGCCTCCTAAAAGTCTTTTGAATCCTCCCCCTCCTCTCTTTCCCACAGCCCTAGTACTATTCCAGGCTCCCCCTCACACCTCAGTGTGCTCACTCTAGCCTCGTCTCTGATCTTCTGCCTTATCCTTGCCCCCTTCCTCTCCCAGCTACCCTCAACCTGGCAGCTAGAGGAGTCTTCCTAAAGCACAAACCTGTCCCTGACCTTCTTATGCTCAAAACCTGCCAGAGCTCCCCAGTACCCTCAAGAGAAGATCTAAACTCTTAGTCTGGAATTTCAGCCTGCAGAATCTGCTCCCTGGTAACCTCTCTCTTCACACCTTTTGTTCTAGCACCTGTGAACCTCTAGCTCCCTCAATGTATCAAGCCCTCTCCCCACTCACAGCTGTTTGCACTCACTATTTCATTAGACTCAGCCTTTTTCTTTTCCCTTCTATGCTGTCTATTTATCCTCTAAGACTCAGCTTAGCTACCCTCTCCTCCAGGAAGTCTTTCCTGACTTCCAGGTCAGGTTAGGTGCCTCCACTGGGCCCCTCAAGTCCCATGGACTCCCCCAACCCTGTCCAATTTAGATCATCCCTGACTATGAATAGGTCTGTGTCCCCCACTGGACTGTGAACCTTAGGAGGGGGGAGCCTGGGGCTGTCTCAGTCTCTGCAGTATCCCCAACCCTGCCCAGCACAGGGCTGGGCACACGATAAATGCTTAGCAAATTTTGTGAATTAACTAAGAAATTAAGTAATTCCATCCTGACAAATTCTCCTGCTTAGTCATTTACTAAGACGTCTGACCTCTGGACCAGTACTTCCATTCCCAGAGTGCTTGCTGCTATGCAAATGACAGTGGGCTTGGATCTTGCAATGGGGATGGCTCAGGTGTATCTTTGGACAAAGTGGCAATGGTTTTGGTTTAGTCAATCTTGGTTTGTCCCCAATATGTTCCAAACCCAGAAGAAGTGATCATGTGAAAAAGCAAAAGGCAACTGATCTTCACTGTAAAAGTGATCCAAGTTTTGTGACCCATATAACCCTGAGTGGTCTTCAGCAGCGTGAACCTTTTCTATCTCTAACTTTTGCTCAAACGATTCCCAGAACATTACAGGGTCAAGTACAATAAGTTCCCTACATATGAACCTTCAAGTTGTGAGTTTTCAAAGATGTGAACATTCATTTGCATGTCTAATCTAACTAATGTACTAATGTACTAACTAATGTAAGTTAACTAACTAACTAACTAACTAACTAATGTAAGTTAGTTCATGTGCAATGATACATGAAGGTTGCAGCAGCCGTTCAGAATGCAATCCAGTGCTACCATGTCATCTATGACGAGAAAAAAAGAGCTACTACCTAGACATCACTGGATGACTAGCAAAAAAGAGCTACTACCCAGACGTCACTGGATCGTTTTTTCAAGAGGGTAGATAGAATTGAAGCCAGCAAGAAACCAGAACCTGTGCCATCAACGTCAGGTGTGAGTGAAATTGCAGCTTGCCCTCCGTCTCTTATTGTTGACGATCTTTCAGCTCTACCATCTCCCACCTCCTCTCCCTCCTCCAGTCAGTAACTCTTCTTGCCTGTGAACATTCGGTGCCAGCCCCTGTATGCCAGCTGTTGTACTGTACTACTGTACTTTTCAAGGTACTGTACTGTAAAATTAAAAATGTTTTCTTTATTTTTTGTTTGTTTTTTATGTATTATTTGTGTGAAAATTATTATAAACCTATTACAGTGCAGTACTATGTAGCCGATTATGTTAGCTGGGTACCTAGGCTAACTTTGTTTGGCTTATGAACAAATTGGACTTAACGAATGCCCCCTCGGAACAGAACTTGTTTGTATGTAGGGGGCTCACTGTATAAATTCTTCCCTCACCAGGAAACCTCCCTGACCTTTAGCATTTTGGTATCAGACACCTCATGGCTTATATTCTGCCTCATTACTTCTTCAAGGAGGAGGTACAGCCTCTGTGTGTGGGAAGTCCTCCTGACTGTCTAGCCTCCCTCCATCCTGCTGTTGGCTGATTCACTAGTTAAGAGTTCCAGCGTGTGTGTGTGTGCGTGTGTAGTCCCATAGCAATCTAACCTCACTCCTTCATGCTGAAAGGAAGGCAGGTGATGGGTGTCAGGAGCAAACAGACCCTGAAGCTTGGTGGATGCACTTTTAAGAGCTTTTTATTGGCGACAGTGCAGAACCACGAAGGGGAGGGTAGCGGCCCAGTGCCAGCCAGCCCCAGCCCCCCAGGGGTCAGGTGCAAAATACAAAAAGAGAATCACAAATACAGCATGGGGTGGGGGTAGTTGGATATTCAATAAATTGTGGTCTGCAGGGGCAGGCCCTGCTCACAGCTTCACACTCACACCCAGAATCCTCAAAGATACAGATTACAAAAATCTATAATCCCCCAGACTTACTCACAAAAATAAAATCTCAGGTCCCCAACGAACCCGGAGTCGGAAGACCGCTGGAGGATCAGGGACAGTCAGATGGAAACGGTCAGGTAAAATCAGGCAGAGAAAAGACAGCGGGGAAGGGACACTCGGGAAAGAGACAGCCAGAGACGGCCAGAAAACAACCAGAGGGGCCGAGACAATCAGAAAAGAGACAGCTAGAGACAGAGGCAGCCCAAGACAGGCTGCCTCGAAGTTTCCAGAAGCAGTGTTTCCAATTCAACGGCATGGCTTTGAGGGCCAACATGACCTAGAACAAGGTTGCGGAAGCGCTCACACACTCACGCGCACACACACACCCATATATAATATATTTATTTATACATAATAGATATAAGTGCCTTTCGGAAATCAGGAAAGGGATAAATAGCCACGGGAGGTGGGGGGGGTCTGGGTTCAGGGCGGGAGCTGCGGGACGGGGCAGTGGAATGTTCTCCATGCAGCACGGAGGGCGGCGTGACCCACCCGATATTAAAAAATATCAATTGGCCTCATGATAAAATTCTCATGAGGTGAAACACAGGGAAAGGCGGGGGGCGGGGGGCGGGGGGAGCCGAAACAAGAATTGGGGCTGGGGCTGGGGGAGGGGAAGCTGGGACGGCGGGAGCCCAGCCCCTTCGGGTTCAAAGCCTCAGCCTTTAAATCTTCTCCGGAAAAACGTCGGGCCCCCTGGCAATCTCCCCTTGCTCCCTTTCTAGAAAGGATGTGGGGTGCCGAGGGGAGGGAGAAATTGGCGTCCTAGGCTGGGATAGGGTGACAGGCCTTAAAGGAAAAGGCCAGGGCTTGGTCTGGGGGTGGGAGGGGGGTCCTGAGGAGAGAGGCCACGCGAATGGGTAAGTGTCAGCCCCTCTCGATTCTGTCACCCCCTTGAGTCAAACTCATTTTGAGGGGAGGAAGGAGGCAGGTGGGGGAGGGGAGACCACGGAAGGGCTTTGGGGAGTGGGCGGCACAGTCCCTCCGGAGGGGTTCTGTCCTACCGGGCTACTCTCCCCACCCAATCCGGCCAACTCATTTCACAGTATAAAACACTCCCGCGGGACAGGCATCATAGCGCCCCCTGCTGCCTGAATCAGAGAGGCCCAACAAGGAAGGCCCGGAGGGGAGGCTGACGGGCGGTGGGGGAGGGTAGACTAACACTGTAATCCGAAAAGAGGGCTGGGGGCTGAATGTGCGGGGGATCCTTAGGGTTCAGGAATTTCAAATCAGAGCCAGTCTCGCTGGGAGGGAGCAGCTGGACGGTCAGGGAGGGAGGTTCACATTTCAGACTAAGTCTGGGTGGGGGGGAAGGGGATTATCACAGGGGGGCATCAACTTCCCTTTAAAGGGGGGCTCAATTCAGAGGAGGATCTACCCACATGGAAATGTTGGATAAATAAGCTAAGGTCGTGGTGGGGGGCGAGCAGGGAGAACCAGCCTGGTCACCCCTTGAAGGGTGGGCGTGGGAGACTCTTGGGGGGTCCTGTGGCATTTCCTTGTTGGGCCTCTCTGCAGAGGACTACAGCTCACCCCAAAGCCCACCGCCAGCACCCCTTTCCCTCCAGCCCAAAGGTGGGCATCACCCCCGCCCCCACTCCCCCATCCCCAGAGGTTGGGTTGAAGCGAGACGGCCGACAGGCAGCCGGGGGGCGGTGTCCATCCCCTCCCCACCCCCTGTCCCCAAAGTCACCAGCTCTCTGGTCTCGCCGGGCCACAGAAACAAGAGGCGGCACAAAACACAAGGAAGTCCTCCTGTCCGATGGCAGTGGCAGCGGAGGGTCAGACAGGAGAGGCAGGGAGGCCACACGCCCGCTTTGTCTCTTCCCCTCTCCTCCTCCTCCTCCTCCTCCTCCTCATCCAAATCTCTCTCTCCCTTGTGTGTTTGTTTGTTTTGTGTCTAAAGAGTTCACAGAGCGAGAAGGGAGGGCGAGTTCAGGGGGTCGGAAGGCTGGTCACTACCGCTGGTGCGTTGGGCGCCGGCGAACGCGGAGACCTCCGGGCAGGTGAGGACAAACGAGGAAGTGTACGAAGGGTTAACAACGGGGAAGGGGTCGCCGAGGACTTGAACTTCACTGTGTGTAAAGAGAGAAGCTGTCAGGTTGGGGGGTGCGTCTTGGCTGGTCTGGAAGGGCAGGGGCGGTGGTGGCGGGGGCGGAAGCAGCCAGCTGAAACCATCTTCCTTAGTGGATGCTGACCCCGGCAAATCTCTCACCTCCGCCAGCGGGCCCGGCCCGGGCCCCTCTTCGTAGGGGATCTTGCAGCCCGGTTTGTGGGCCACCAGCACAAACTCCAGACGTTCCTTCTCCTTTTGGAGCTCGGCGATCTCCGACTCCAGCTCCGCCTTTTCTTCCTCCAGCTGGTCTGTCTCCTGAGGCCCGGGCGGCCAGGTCGCGGAGAAGAGCGAGGAAGGAGAAAAAGGCCGTGGTGAGCGACTAGAGAAGGTGAGTCATGGCTGAAGCCATCTCTCCTAGACTGACTGCTGAGGCCCAGGGTTGGAAGGCAGCTCTGGACTGAAAGACCCCCTGAGATGGAGGCCTGGTGTGCTATGGGACTTGGGGCAAGGGTCTTACTTTCTATGAGCCTCAGTTTCCCCAACTGTCCAGTGGATGGTTAGGAAACGGCCAGGTACACATAGGAAGTCTCTGGTTGCAAGAGGCACTCAGAGGTTTGTTGAGTGAATGAACGATCGTTATATGTTTCTAAGGCCACCTATTCCCCTCTGTTACCTTTCCCCCTCTGCTACGCTTCCCCCTCTGCCTCCCAGGGAAGAGACCAGGTAGCTCAGGGAAGTAAAGGATTTCCCTGATTTCCTCTAGGGTTAGCAGGTCACCCCCTGCAAGCATAAAGTAGAAAACTCTCAGACTGAGGTAGGGCATGAAAATAGAGGGGCATCATGGCAGAGGCCACCAGTCCAAGCTCTGAGAACTACGGGTGGCTGGGGCAGGTGGGGGGGGAATTGACATAGAATCAAAGAATTTCGTTTCACAGACTCTCCAGAATGTTAAATGCAGCAGGAACCTGGGAGATTCACTGAGGGGTTGAAGAGATGGAGAAACCGAGGCAAAAATGGGTTATCGCTTGCTCAAGACCAAAAAGGGGAAATGACTGGAGCGCCCCTCTATTAAAGTTCGCTCATATGTCCCCTCAGGATGAAGGGAAGGCCAGGCAAGTGGTGTGGGGTGGGGGGGAGCCGGGGTCATAAACCAGGACAGGGAGCAGCCAGGAGTATGTGAGGGCCTGCGTGTATGAGCTGGGTGACCCCGTCTGTATCTAGTTCCACATGTGGAACCTCTGGTTCTCAGTCCAGGATAAGGGCACAGGTGGTGGTGGGTAACAGAAGATGGGGAGAGAGCCCCCCTTCAGCATACCCTCACCCCACCCCAGGGACCATCCTCACCGCCTGGAGTCGGTCAGTCAGCTCCCTTCGCCGGTTCCTACACTTTGCCGCTGCCAGTTTGTTTCGTTCTCGGCGAACCCTTCTCTTCTCCTCCTCCTCTGGAGTGAGCTGAGTAGGGGAGACAGAGATAGTGAGATTTGGGGATACGTGTTCCTCCCCATCCACCCCGAACCTCCTCTTCTTCAAGAACCCCCAGGAGTCAGAAAAGAATCTTCTAGACCTCACTGACTGTGGGGAGGATGATAGAGTTTCTGCAGCATTGAGGCTGCAGATGGTCCCTCACCCCAACAGTGGGAAAGTTCCTGCCTCTCTTGCTTCCTCACCTGCCCCCGCCCCCGCGCCCAGAACAAGCTCTGATGCCCTTTACTCACCGTCTCCTCTCGGGGTCTCCTAGGCCGGGCTCGGGCTGCGCGGTGCCCAGGTCCAGTCCCAGGTCCACTGGTGGTTCCGCTGGTGGAAGGCCCACCACTGCCACTAGCTCCGCCACTGCTGTAGCCACTCATGCCCGGCGTAGAGTAACTGGTTCCTGGCATGTCATAGGGGTCAATGGCTGTGGGCTGGGAGGCCAGTGGCTGCCCCTGGGACTGGGCCATGGAAGAGATGAGGGTAGGTTGCACGAGCCACTGGAGGTCCTGGCTGGTTGTGATCGCGGTGACCGTGGGCACGAAGGAACCGGGCATTTCCCCAAGACCGGCGCACTCCTACGGGGTGACACATACACACACAGGCGTAGACACACAAACAGAGACACCGACACACACACACCCAACACACATACACACACCGACCCTGTGAGTGAGCACAGGGCCAGCGGGTGTGGATGTGTGTGTCACAGGCAAAAAGCCACAACACCCACCCTTCCACTACACCGTGACGCAGTGGTTAATGAGAGGATTTCTGTGCAACTGGCTTCTACCTCCTCCTTCTTCCTCGGGGAAAGGTTGCACGGTTCCAGCGGGTGGTGAATCACACCCCGGGTTGGTGACTCTTAGGTGTGGGGGGTGGGGAGGAGGCTGGACACAGCCGGGTGACAGAACCCCCGGGATGGAGTCACAGCCACACACACAGCCACAACACCCCACCCCCACCCCAGAGGCAAGGGGAGGGAGAGGGAGAGGCCTTAGGCTAAGCCTCCCTCTACACTCACACACATATACACACCCCTCTGAGCGAGGGGATGAGAGACTGGAGGGTCCATGAGACCCCCGTGCAGGGGCGGGGGTCCCAGTTAAAAGGGTGTTGGGGGACGGGCCTAGGAGTTTAGAACAACGTTTCAAGTAATTGTCTCTCCCCAGAGTGAGACTGACAAGCGACAGGTTACGGTGGGCAGACAAGGAGAGAAAGTGAGCAGCCAGGCTCCCTCAGACTGTCGCGGAGGTGAAGTGGTGTAGGTCCTGAGACCCCAAGCCCAAGCACCGTTCATCTCCCCCACCCCCCCACCCCCAAAATGTAATCCTAGACCTGCTCGGAAGGCTTAACTACTCTCCCAGGGGGCGTGGTGAGGGACGGGCTGGCTCGCTGGCCAATCAGCGTCCTGGAAACTCAGAGGGGGCGGGGCTCCTGGAGACCACCTGGCTGGTTCCCCTAGGGCTAGCGGTTCTAGTCCTGTCTTCGGACAAACCGGAGACACCCGGCGTCGGGAGCAGAGGGAGTGGGAATGTGTCTGTGTGTGCCTGGAGAAGTGGGTGACGGTCACTATGTCTCCCAAAGAAATTCCGGCACACAGACACCCTCGGACCCTGAGAGCGGAGGGACAGGATCCCGGCAAGGTCCTTGCGGACTCATTGGGTCGCAGAAGATCGCTCCTGTGGCGACAGGAATCCCCTCGCTCTGCCTCTAGAGGCCCGTAAAAGAGACCCTAGCGCCGAAGAACCACGGGTTCCGGGGACGAACTGGGGGAAGGAAACTGCACCCTACAAATAGGAAGGGAAAGTTGATTGGCCAAAGCTTGCGCCGCGGCGGCCAATCGGAACGCCGGGCTGCCCCCTCCCTTAGCAACGTGGCCCCGTCGTTCCAAAATAGAACGCTCCCGGGACGTCAGGGGCGGGGCGGACGAAGGGGGCGCCACGCGCCGTGCGTGCCCCGCGTCAGACGGAGGATTCCAGCGCGTCAGCCGTTACGCACGGGTTCCCCGTTACGTCTCCGCGCAGGAGGCGGAGGCAGCGCCACCAAGGGTTCGAGGCCCGCCTTCCCACTGGTTCGAGGATGACCCGGCGCCGGAGTAGGCGCTCGGATGGAGGAGGAAAAAGGGAGGAGGCTACTGGAAGCTTCCCCGGGATTTCCCCCACCTGCCTAACCGCGCTAGCTTCAGGTTGGTGACCTGAGTGGGGGGCAGTTCCCGAGCCGGCTAAAAGTTCTCAGCCCTGCTACCTCATACACGTTGCACTGAACGGCGCACTCACGCCACCCCCAAAGCTCACCCCTCTGTGCTCCCTCCCTGCGCTCCACGCACACAACCAATTGCAAGCACGTCCGGACTCTGCAGTTTGCAGAGTGCGCCGTGAGCCTATCCCCTCTCAGATCCTGGATTTTGACGCGTCTTTATTTGGGGTGGGGGGATTGCTCGCTCCACCCTTGACTTTAAAAAAATTATAAACCACAAAGCATCACCCCAACCCTCTAGAACTTACCTGGGAGGCGGCGGCGGTGGGTGGACTGCCGAAGGAGTCCACCGAAGACAGATATTGAGACTCGGCGGAGGGTGAGGAGCTGCACCGGGAGCCGGAGTCGTAGTCTCCGGGGAAAGCTTGAAACATTTCCCTGGGCACAGGGGGGCCCCTGTGACCACGCTGAGGTCGCCGGGAAGCCAAGGCTATGGCCGGGTGGGGGAAAGAAAGGTGAGAGTCCGGGGAAACTCGGGATGGGGGCAGCGTCCCGCTCCAACAAAGGCAAAGTTTCTCTGTAATTCTTTTGCGGTGCCCAGGCCCCCACAAGATGCCGCTGTGCCTCCTGAAAGTCCAGGCTCCGTAGGACCCGGGGGCGAGGGGGGATCGCTCCCCCAGAGGCGGAAAGCTCTGTCCTGCTGTACAGAATCTGTTTCGGGTGCGGTCCCCTCCACGCGTCCGGCGGGTCCCACGGCGGGAGGGGAGTAATAAGGAAGACGAAAAAAAGTAAGTCGATCCTCCAAAATAAAATGTAGAATTATCTAGAAGAATCCTTCCAAAAACTTCCCGGAAAAAAAATAAACTGAATTTCACAGCCCCCAAGACGAAGAACCACAACAATCAAGTCCCAGCTCCGCGTGTCCCAGCCTTGGCCGTAGCTCTCAGTCTTATGAATGAAGCCCAGAGCCGCTGTATTTATATGCCCGGGGCCCGGCCCCCTGCTTACGTCACCCTTCCCGCGCTCCGCGAACTTCTCAATATCTCCGGCCCTGGTGAACCCAGCCCCGCACCGTCCGGCAAGAGGCCTGCCCTAGCCTCGATCTTATCACCTGCATCACCCTCGCGGCCCTGAGGGTCTTGGGGGCTGCGTTCTGAAGCACTCGGCGGGAGGGGATCCCGGCCTGGTCTCCCCGGAGTTCCTGTGACGCAATTAGCCATATAAGGAGCTTGGCCGGCGCCGCTGAGTGTTTGTTTGGTATCCTAGCAATTACGTCAGAGGGAATCCCTCGCTCGCTCGTGCGCTCACCCCGCACTCCTGCGGAACCCGCCCGCGCCTGCGCAGTGCAGCGCCGCCCCGGGGGCTGATATTAATAGGCTATTAGACTGACCCAGCGGAGGATCCCCGCAGGGAAGACCCCAGATGGGGGTCCCCCTCACCTCTGGCCGCCCCTCCCATTTCCCCTGGTGGTGCAGCGCCCTCTCTCAAGAATAAGGTCAATCTCCAAAAGCAGACTCTGGCTCTGTGGTGTAGTCACATAGGCGGGGAAACTGAGTCCCGAGCCGGGTGGGAGGGGCAGTGATGCTCCAGGTGAAAGTGGAAGTGGGGGTGGAGTCCCGAGGCTCATACCAGCTTCTGCCCTGACTGGCTGTGCGACCTTGAAAAATGTCTTTTCTCTCTGAGCTTCAGCTTCACTTTTCCCGGATGGACAAAGGATGTGTGTCTTGGACCCTGCTGCCCCCAGAGATCCGGCGGCGTTTGGGAGGTACGCGGGTTTGGAGGGGATGGGGAATAAAACAGGGTGAAGTGTCCCTCCTGCTGATGGTGTTGTTAACCTCTCCTTTCTGCTTTATAATTCTATCCGTAGTCAGAAATAATGTATGTGTGTGGGGGCATAATAAATAATAATAGTAATAATAATGATGAAATAATAATAATAATAATAATAGATGCCATGTATTTAGCACTTACCAAATACCGGCTCTTGTACTAAGCCTTTCAATACAAGATTTACAATCCTTAAAACAGCTTTGGAAGGTTAAGGGAGGAAAAATCTTCATTTTATAAAAGAGGGAAATGATAGTTTGTGACTTGCCCAAGATCCCATCTCATCCCATCCCATCAAGAAATTCAAACCCAGGATTCCTATTCTCTTCCTGACTTCTGAGAGCTGCCTGGTTCAGTGAAACTCCCTGAAAAACCTGGGTGTTGGGATTGTTTAAATGACAGTTCCATTGGTGGGGAGTTATAAGCCTTGCAGACCTATCCTGTCTGCTCACAGCGTACACTATTGTAACCCAGGCTCAGAGGGGCACCTAGCCACCCAGTTAGGAAATGTAGTTCAAGAGTCTAATTAGGGTATTTCGGACACCACAGCCTCCAACTCTTAGGCATCCACTGGTAAGGATCTCACTAGCTGCTTCGGAAACCTGACTTCCTGGCACTTCCCTCCCAGTGCAGAGCCTGGCCCAGCCAGGGCACAGAGGGCGAAGCACTTTAAAATTGTTGAATCCCACAGGCCCAGAGAGGGGGAGGGCCTGGCTCATGGTCACACAGCAGGTATGAAGCCAAGCTGGAGGGGTTCCTAATTCCCAGGAGAGTCTTGATTCTCTGTCCCAATAGTGGGGAAGTGGTAGGGAGACGTGGAAGGCTGAGGGGACAGGGGGACAATACAGGGAGATTGAGGTTTCCAGATAAAAGCCCAGCCTCAAACACCTCTTCCCCCACGCCCCCTCTGTCTGCAACCAGTCTGGGAGGAGGGACAGGGACTAGGAGATGACACGGCAACCACCAGCAGGCAGTGACTCGGCCCCAGCATCAGACAGGGAGTGACCCCTCATTCCTGTCCTGTCCAAGCCCCTCATCTCCTCTCCCACAGAATAAAGGAGACACACAAATACCTACCCTAGCTGCCCAAAGACCTTCACACCCCGCCCCAGGTGGCCCATACATCCACACATATACTCACAGGGGCACACAGGCATTCAGACATCCACCCACAAGCAGCAACACACACCGCCACACGGAGAAACAGCTTCACGCACAGACACACCTGCAGATAGAAACACACACCTTCACGTGGTTACCAACACACATGACACACACATCCTCACTATAGATGCACGTGGTGCTCCTCACACATAATAACAAGAATAATTCTTCTGAGCACTCATATTAACTTATTTAATTCTCACAACACTCCTATGAGGTAGGAACTATCATTTTACAGGCAAGGAAATGGAGGCCCAGAGAGGTGAAGTCACTTGCCTAGAGTCACACAGCAAATTAGTGGCAGAGCTGGGATAAGAATGTAGCCTGCGGGGCTTCAGAGCCTTTGCTTTTAATTATTATTAAATGAGTTATGTATGTCGATATATTCACACGCAGATGGTCACACTCATGCAGACATTGGACATTCAACCCCCGACAGGCAGACCCAGAATCTAGGTGGCCTGGGCTTACATTCTGGCCCCACCACTTAGTAGCTGGGTGAACTTGAGCTAGTGATGTCTGGAGCCTCGGTTTCCTTGCTGGGGAAAGGAGGGCAGGAATAGTGCCCAGCTCATGGGGCTGGTGAGGGGATTATGTGAAGTGAATATCAGTAAAGCTTCTGGAACATGCCTGGCACATTGTAGGCGCTTGTTTTGTTTTGTTTTTTTAATTTTTAAAAAAAAATTATTTATTTTGTTTTTGGCTGCATTGGATCTTCGTTGCTGCACGCGGGCTTTCTCTAGTTACAGAGAGCGGGTCTACTCTTCCTTGCGGTGTACGGGCTTCTCATTGTGGTGGCTTCTCTTGTTGCGGAGCATGGGCTCTAGGCGCGCCGGCTTCAGTAGTTGTGGCTTAAGGGCTTTGTTGCTCTGCCGCATGTGGGATCTTCTGGGACCAGGGCTCAAACCTGTGTCCCCTGCATTGGCAGGCGGATTCTTAACCACTGTGCCACCAGGAAAGGCCTTGTTTTTGAAACAAAGCTATGCAGACTTTTGCAGACCCTCATAGAGCCATGATCTTTGCAGACCCTCATAGAGACGTGACCAGAAGCAGAGACACACAAGATCACATTATAGCTTTCACGGGTCCAGGCACTTTTGCCTTTGTGGGCCTCTTTCTCCATAAAGACATCTTTAAAATTATTTATCATGACTACGTTGGTATAAAGACAAATATTAAATATTAAAACATTTCATTTGACTTAGAAGTTCAGTTCTTCCTTGATTTTAAAAGAAATTAAACACTTTCATGGGCCTCTAAAATTATCATGGGCCCTAGGGCCTAAGGTAAAAATTGGCCCTGGAGACACACACACACACACACACTCACACTCTCACACACACACAGAGTCTTACTCAAACATACACATGGACGTGAACACCTTGCCCCCAGAGCATGGCATGGGCAAGGCAAGTCTTTTGCCATGAGGCTGAATCCCAGGGAACTTCCAGGAGGAGGAGGACTTGAGTGTAGGGGAGAGGGCAGGACCCCTACTCTGGCTCCCGAGGGCTTGGATCTGTGTGGGGAGGAGCAGGCAGAGCCCTCAGCCTTCTGCCCCTGTTGGGGGTGGGGTGGCAGTGCCAGCTCTGCTTGCTCAGAGCATCCTGTAAATAGCCCCGGGGACCCAACTCTGCCAAAGGGAGCCCTCAGCACATTCTTCCATTCTTCTTTTGGCAAAACCCTTGCTACTCTGTTCCTCAGTTTCCCCATCCATAGAGCAAGAAGGTTGGATGACCATGGGCTCTGAAAGTCCTTTCCAGTTCTGAAATTTAATAATAAAAATGAGGAGGAAGATACGGAAAGTAAACACTTAGCTCTGCTCACATGCATTATCTCAGTTAATCCTCACACCACGTCAGCCCCATAAGTAAATTATTGTCCCCATTGTACAGAGAAGGAAACCGAGGCACAGGGAGGTTAAACCTGAGAACAGTGCTTCTCAGCTGTTATGTGAAATCAAGTAAGCTGGGGAATCTGGTTACAACTCACATCTGGTATAGTCTTTTGTGTTTCCATGCAGCCCCTGGGTGATGCCAAGGCTCTGGCTCCAAAAGAAACGTCTGTGAGAGTTTCTGAAGCACGAGAGGAGGGGGGTGGGCCTGTGTGGGTGTGTGTCCTGCTGTGACCTCCGTGAGGGTAGAACTCAGGTGGTTAGTAACTGCTGGCTTCTCCATGTCCAGCATTGAGTAGTGAGTGTTACTGGCTGGCTGGGCCCGCTCCCCACTGAGCAATCCTGGATGCCTCCTGGAGGGGGTGTCTGTGGTGTTTCAGGGAAGCAGAGTGGTCCAGATTGGAAACTCTTAGCTTGACCCTCCCAATACCCCTGCATCCTGCATTCAAACTCCTCCCTCACCACAGCCCACAAGGTCCGGCATGACCTGGCCTAGGCCGACCACTGCAGTGTCACCTCCCCCCTCCTCTTCGCCATGTTCTAGACGCCGTGGTCTCTCTCCCTAGTCTTCAGGGACTTTGTATGTGCTCTTCCCTCTGCCTGGAGCATGCCCCTTTTTCCTCCCTCTAGCTCATACTCTCTTCCTCCAGGTCTCAGCTCCTGTATCCCCTCCTCCAGGAAGCCCTCCCTGGGTCAGTACCCCTCCCCCCGAGAGCCTCCCTCCCCTCTCTGCCTGTCTGGGTTCATCACTGTCTGGGGACAGTCTGGTCTTCTTCACTGGTCTGTATTATTATTCAGGCCCGGGCCAAGGCTGTCCAGGTCACGGCCAAGTCCCCAGCACAGTGCCAGGCACTCAGCAGGTGCTCAATAAATATTTTTTGATTAAATGAATCTTCACCATCCACTCATTTATTCATTCATAAACTCTGACAGACTGCCTTGGAGAGAAACATATCTGTCTTGCTCAGAGCTGCATAAATGCCTACAGAACAAGGCACACAGATACACAGCATCACACACTCAGATCCCATTATTGTGTACACTCTTTCCCATGTATGCTCACAATTATACACACGCACAGTTTCACATGTGCGGGCATGCAGACACAGCTAAGTAGAGGCCACCCTCAGATGCTGGCTTGTCTCAGGCCCTGGTCCAGGTGCGCTGTGGACCCCCTCACTGTAGGGGCCAACCTCTCACACACCCCAACCCAGACCCTCACAGTGTGGTGGTGTATCACTGGCTATAACCACTCCAGGCATTGGGTGGCAGGAGTGCTCAGGGAGGCCTGAGCAAATCAGGAGGACTTCCTGGTGGAGGTGAGTTTGGACAACTACTGTCAAGTCCTGAAAAGATTCAGATAAGGAGGGAGTCCTGGAAAGCACTCTCTCCCTACTGTAGACATGTAAGACCAAAGAAGAGGAAGCAGGAGGCTCTGGGAAGCTAAAAGGAAGGACTGGACCAAGGTGGTGCGGATAACGGTTTTGGAGACCTTTCCAGCTGCACTTTGAATGAAAATAATATGAGTAGAATTAATAATATAGCTGACAGTCACTTAAGAAAACTAACCAGGTGCCAGGTGCTACATACAGATCCACTGTATTTTCTTGTTTAACTCTTCCAATACCATTATAAGGAGGGCACTAGCTGTGTGACACCAGGCAAGTAACTTAAGTTCTCTGGACCTCAATTTCCTCATCTGTAAAGCGGGGTTAATAACAGCACCTCCCTCCCAGCATTTTGAGGAGTAAATGAGTTTGTATGTAAAAATGCCTAGAACAGTGCCTGGCAGAAAGTATGTTCCCTGTAAGTATAAGCTACAATGGCAATTATTATTATCCCCACTCAACAGATGAGTAAACTGAGGCCAGGAGCCTCAGGAACTTGCCTGACCTGCGGGTTTCTGTGGAGTGAGGGCCGGTTACAACCAGGTGGTGAGGCTCCACAGTTGTGGGTGGACGGCTCCCCGCTCTGAGGTGTTTGCATGTGTAAGCGCACGTATGGTGATTCCACTGTTCTCTGCGCAAACACCCAGACCCCATCCCACCCCCAGCAGGTCAACCAGCTGCTGGCCACAACCCACAGCCTCCCAGTCATACCCGAGCGGGCTTCCTTTTCACTGCCCAGGGGCCTCCCCACCGGCTCTCCCCCACCTCCCCTTCCTGCACCTTGAGGACGCCTGCGGCTGGACTGGGTGGTCTCAGGCTGGAGCTGCCCCGTCCCTGACTCAGGCCCTGCGCCCCCTCACTGACCCGAATGCGGCCTGCCCGGCCCCCGCAGCCAGACGGACACGGGGTGGGGGGTGGTGTCATGGGGGGGGGTCACAGCAGGCCACGTGCCCGCGTCTGGGGTGGCTGAATTCCACCTGTGATTCAGTCGGCATGTCTGGGCCACTGGGGGGTGCCCTGGCCGGTGATGTCAGCGGCCAGGTATGCGGCCGGGGTTTCTCCGAGGTGACTCAGGCGCCTGAGCTACCCTCTCCCTCCTGCAGACACTCTGGGCAGCTCTCCAGGGCCGGCAGCCAGCAGCCTGACCCTCCCTTCCCGGCCTCCTCCACGCCCTCCACACCCTCCACACCCCTGAGCTGTGGGAACAGCGGGCTTGGGGGACAGGCACGAGGCAGATCTCAGAAGCTAGGGCCCCAGGCCAGTCCTGGCAGCCCACCAGGACCTCCTCACCTCCCCTGGAGACCAGAACTCACAGGTTATTGTAGGATGAAATTCATTCATTCATTTATTCATTCAATCAGCCATTCAAACACATGTTCTCAGCACCTCCCCTGTGTCAGGCTCTCTAGGCACCGGAGACAGAGCTGAGAACAAGACAGAAATTCCTCACAAAGCCCCATCAGAGCCTGAACACTGTACAACATTATTATTGCTATTGTTACCCCCTCCCGAAATTCCACCAGCCTGCAAGACTCAGGCTGGTTTCTGTTCCTCCAGGCAGCTCTCCAAACAGTTCCAGTTACTTTTAATCCTTAGCCCCCAAACCGTCTCTTGAGGGAAGTCCTTTCAGGACTCTGACCTTCAGCCAGCCTGCTGCAGCCTTTTCTTCCCTCTTGGACTTTACTCATTCCCAGTCCCATTGAATGATTTGAACCTCTACTTTCCCCACCCCCAAACTCCGCCCCTCCACTGCCTTCCCCAGAACCTGAGCTTCACAGTGATGATCATGATTGGCCTTGCAGACACTGAGCGCTCCCTAGGTCCTTACACCAGGGTCAAGACTTAGAGACACAGCTTCATTTGGTCACAGCCACCCCTGGAGGAGGCCTGTTATCATGCCCATTTTGTAGGAAGGAAACTGACACACAGAAGTATTTTGGTACCCACTAGCTCAGAACCACGCCTGAGTCTGTAGCTCAGATTCTGGACACATGCATACAGGGGCACACAGAGAGGAAGTAGTAATACTGCTGACAATCAAGTGTGGTATTTTGTAAACATTTATTCTGTGCCGAGCACTTTCCAAATGTTCTCTACATGAACTCATTTACTCCCCACAACAGTCCCATGAGTGAGTACAATTATTCCCATTTTACAGATGAGAAACCTGAGGTACATAGAGGTCCTAATGCTAATACAGTTCAAGTACACAAATATTGACTGAAGCTCTGCTATATTTCACACAGTGTGGTGGGTGCTGAAAAATAGAGCTACACAGCTAGATGCAGCTACCAAGACCCACAAAGCTGGAAGGCACACACAGGAGACTGCCACCCAGAAGCACAGAACCATTCACACAGTTACACAAACGTGTGCACTTGACATGGACACACATGAATCACTGATTCATTTACTCAACAAATAATTACTGAGCACCTACTGTGTGCAGGGCAGTGCTGGGGACCCAGCGGTGACCACAACAGCCCTGGGCCCTGCCCCCATGGGGCACGCAGCCCAGTTGGGGAGACAGTAAACAAACAAATATATAATGAAAAATTGTGATAAACACTGTGGAAAGAACTGTGAGAGACAACTAGCTGACAAACAGTTACCTGCATAGTTACACACAGATGACCATACACTGAGATCCAGAACTACACACATACACACACAGCCAGAAATGCAAGCTAGAGGCAAAACCGTACACATCCATAGGTACCTACACACACATTGTTTCACGTATGACCACACAAAAAGACTCACAAGTACACACACGCGAACACATACATGAACACAAGTCAGCAGGGTTCAAATACCCATACATCCAGATACACAAATGCAAACTGGGGAAACCACTCACTCAGTCCAGCAGTTGTTCTCACACACGAAGGAAGCCTTCCTGAGCATGCTCTCACACAGGAAATCCCAGGTAGACACATTGTCACCGACAGAATCACTCACCAACAGTCACAGCCATTCGGTCACACACCCAATTTCTTCTCTCTCCTTGGACATTCGCCCCAGCCCTGGTCACATGAAGCTACTGGATAGGGGGTGTCGGGGGTGTGTGTTGGGGATGAGCTATTAAAACCTTCCAGCTGTGGACAGCTTCCCGGACACAGGATGGAAGGACCTCGGGCTGCTTGTCTGATGAAAGAGCCTCCAGAAAGACAGGCAAGAAAAGAAAACCCGAGGGGAGCGGGGAAAGGAACGGGAGGGAGCTCTCGCGCTGTGGCTCCGAGTGTGTATGGGCGCGCACAGGTTGTTCACTGTGCCTGTCTCCACTGGTTGGGACCCCCAAACGGAACAGTGCACCCAGAAACCCGGGAGTCGGAGGCAAAAGCAGCAGGCCAGAGAAGAGTGCTTGGATCTATTTCAGTTGTTATTGTTTGGGGGAATATGAGACAGCCACAGCGCGGGAGATGCTGGACAGACAGACATGCCTGGGACGAGGGGGCGCAGACGGACAGATACCCAGCGGAGGCGGTCCCAGGTCAGACAGGAGGAGCGGGTGACAAGCAGACGGCGACTGTCTAAAGGGAAACCGGCAATTTGGGGACCTGGTTCTCCCCCGCTCCCATCACCGCAGCGCCCCCCCCCCCCCCCACCAAGCTCCCGGCCGGCCAGTCTGTCCGCCCTGGCTGGTCCTGGTTGCGCCCTGTGCGGCCGCGCGGCCAGGCCCGGGACAAACAGCCTTCACGTTGCTAAGCGACGGCGTTCCACAGCCCGTCGCGTCACCACGTCTGCGCGGGCGGGGGGAGGGGGGTGTGCGGAGACGGCGGCCCTGTCGTTTGTTGACGTTGCCTGGCAACCGCCGTGGCGCTGCCGGGCAACGCCGGCCGACTGTTCGTTCTCTTAAAGGGCCAGGAACACTTTACTGGATCCAGCTCGGACCGCGCCGCGGGACTGAGGCGCTGCTGGGAGAGGAGAGGGTTGCTCCCCAGGCGTCGGGGAGGTTTAGGGGATTGGAGACTGGGTTATGCCCTCTTGGAGTAGAGGAAGAATACGAGGCAGGAGCTGTTGATATTTGAACTAAAGTTTTTGAGATGTTAGTGTAAGATGTTAGGTAGATTGCACATGTGCATAGGCTCACTTGTGGGCACGCACGTCCACGGGGGAGTGGGTGGCAGAGATAAACCGATAGAGAGACCTGGGTTCAAATACCCACTCTGTGACCTTGACCTGTAACTTCCTTTTTCTGAGCCTCTTTCCTTCCTGAATTGGGAGTGAAAACATCACCCGCCTCCAGAATTGTGACTGTATGAAATCCTGTTAAGCACTTAGTACACAGTAAGTGCTCCGTACATAACAAGTATAATTATGTTATTTAACAACTGGGTTCTGTCCCTTCTTCACTGGGATTTGGAATAAATGAGATGGTGTTTGTAAAGTACTTATTGCAGCACAGCGTGCTTAATACACGGGGGCTGTCATATTATTACTGATGTTTTTATTATTTCCTCCAGTCTGTAAAGGAACACATCACAGGGCATTGGCAGTCATTGCCTTTCTTGGTGTCTTGGGGTGCAAAGGCAATGGAATCAGGCAGATGAGGTTGGAATTCTTGTCCTTCTGGACCCTGGCTGTATGACCCCAGAGCAAGTGCCTTGCCCTCTCTGACCCTCTGCTTCCTCCTCAGTGAAACCTATGATCTCTCACTTCTCACAGAGTCACTTCCAGGTAGCAGTCCTGGGTGAGGGGTCCCCTCTCATTGGGCGTGTCAGGTCACTGCCCCACGTCTGCAGCATGACTCATGGGGCTATGTTATGTAAAGCTCCTAGATTCTGCACAGAGGGCAGGTTATATAAACGTGTTTAATGTGCATCCTACATGTAGGGCCTAGGGAGGGAACCTGGCTTGGTAAGCCTGCAATTGCCAAACTATGGCACTGGTTGCTTCTAGGAAGTAGAGCCTATAAAATGTGGGCCACATGTATACTGTTGAAAATGTGCCCCTCTTGGGGTCTCTCTATCCCCCTAAATGACTGTCTCTCAGTCTCTGTCTCTTAATATGCCTCCAATTTCTCTCTGCATCTTTCTGACCCCTGTCTCTCTGTCTCTGTTGCACCATCTCTGTGCATTTCTGTCACTCTGTGTCTCTGTTCCCCTGAGTCCCTTTCTGGGTTTCTGCCCCCCTCCCACTCCCCTTTCTCTGAGTCTTTATCCATTTCTGGGTCTGCCTCTGTGTGGATTCTCTTTTATTATTTAATTTAACTCCCAAACTTGTTCCCAAAGGGATTCCATCGATTCTGGACAGCTCCAAGCCCCTCACAGCTGAGTGCTGTGGGGTGTTGGGATGGTTCCTCTGCTCTCTGGACCTCTGCTCTTCCCTTTGTGCAAAATTAGATGGAGTAGCTAGTGCAAGTCCCCATCACCTGGGGAGCTTGATAAAAGTGGCTTGCCCCAGTCCCACACCCAAAAGCTGTGGGTCGGAATCTCAGAGAAAGAAGTGGCAGAGATTATGACATGTGAGATCCTGCCTGAGTCATTCTGAGCAGCTGACCTGAGGCCTCCACACATGGGTCCCGATGCCAGGTTTTTTTTTTTTAAATGTTTTTTTTAATTGAAGTATAGTTGATTTACAAGGTTGTGTTAGTTTCAGGTGTACAGCAAAGTGATTCAGTTATATATATATATTCTTTTTCAGATTCTTTTCTCTTATAGATTATTACAAAATATTGAGTATAGTTTTCTCTGCTATACAGTAGGTCCTTGTTGGCTGATGCCAGGTTCTGATGTCACATAATAGGTGAGGTTCTGCGGAGACACGTGGCCAGGGACAAGAGTGATTTCCCCTGCAGGTAGAGGGTTTTGAGTGTGAGGAGTCAGAGAGACAGATCTGGGGGTCAGGGTGCGGACAGAGAAAGACAAAGATAGCAAGACAGAGAGAGAGAGAGAGAGAGACGGAGAGATATGGAAACACAAAGAGATAAAGCCAGAAATTGCGTTTGCTGCACATCACCTGAAAAGGTACCTCCACGGTGGAGGGCCACGTACGTATCTGCGAGTGTGTGACTGTATTAAACAGGTCACTGCAGGCAGCACTGGGGTGTGCCTGGGTCCAGTGCTGGGACTGAGTGTGGGAAGCAGATGCTGGGCTGGGAGGTTCTGGGTGTACCCTCTCTACATGTACCTGCCTGCCTTTAAGCAAGTGTTCTGGGCCAGCATGGGTGACTACCTGACAACCGGAACACCAGTCAGGCAGCATTCTCCATCAGGCCACCACTTTCTACGCCCACTGGGTGCGGTTGATGAGGATATAGCTCCAGGGGTCCTGGGGCCCACATGGATAAGTTTAGGTATAGTTCCAGACTCTGAGGGTGTTTCAGATTTGGGAATAGCCAACCTAATAGAGGGGTACCATCTTTGGAGCCAGACTGAGCTGAGTCCTTGGGCAAGTTGAGTGACCTCCTGGGGCCTCAGTTTCTGCATCTGTAAAATGGGAATGATAAGGACTTCTATGAAGATTTTGTGAGCACCCCCTAACATAATGGTAACTAATGCCATCTATTGAGGGCTTGCCATGAATGTGCCTGTCAGCAAATTCTACAGCTCTATGTTCAAACACCTCCAGAATCTGATCCCTGCTGCACCTTCCAAGTCACCTCTTGCCTGGACCATTGCCTGGGGCTCCTCACTGGTCTCCCTGCCTCCACTCTGGCCTCCCAAAGTCTATTCCCCACATACAGCCAGAGGGATGCTATTTAAATCAAAATCAGTCCATGTCCCTCTTTTGCTCAAAACCTTCCCATGGCTCCTAACTCACTCAGAATAAAAATCAAAGCCCTCACCATGGCCCACAGGCCCCGTGTCTCTGCCACTCCCTCTCTCCTTGCTTTCTCTGCTCCAGCCACACGGGCCTCCAGCTGTTTATCCAACACACCAGGCATGTTCCCACCTTAAGGTCTTTGCACCTGCTTCTCCCTCTGACTGGCATGCTCTTGGCCCAGATACCTGCAGGCTCCTCTCTCACCAACTTCCAGTCTTTGCTCAAGCATCACCTTCTCATGTCGGCCTTCTCTGACCACCCTATTTAAAACGGCTACCCCAACCCTCCCTCCCTCTCCACCTCCCCAGCAATGACCACTTTCCAGTGTGTTACAGAATGTGCTGATTTGTGCTTCTATATCGTCCATCACCTCCTTCCCCACTCCCAAAGTGTAAGCTCCCACGAGGACAGGGATCTTTGTTTTGCTCACTGTTGAATTCCCAGCACTTACCACAGTGCCTGGCACATAATGGGTTCTCGATAAATATCTGTTGAACGAATGAATGACGGATGGGATGTGCCAGGAGTGTGCCACGAGCTCCAGGTCGGTGAATTCACTGAATCCTTACGACAGCCCTATTGTCACGACAGCCCTCTGTGCTGGGCGCTACCCATTTTACAAATACGGAAACTGAGGGTCAGAGAGGGAGGCCCCTGAGACAGAAGCGCAATGGCCCAGACGATCTGAGGTAGATTATCCTGCCTTCAGGGGCGTCCCTGCGGACCCGTGGGTTGTCTGTGTTTAGCCTCGCTATCCCCGTGTTTATTTCGGGGCCCGGTCCTTGTTTGCTTTGTCGCGCGGTCTCTCTTTATCACTGAGCCCAGACATCTCCCTGTGGCTTCAGCCTCCACGAATTTCTCGGGGTTTTCTGGCTCCGGGGCCCTGAAACTCTACTTCCGCGTTGCCGTCTTCCCGGGTTTCTGCGCCCTGCGGGCCTCCGGAGGCGAAGGGCCCTGCCCTGTGAGCCCGCCCCGCCTCCGCGCGCAGTCTCGGCCTCGGCGCGGCTGGGCTCGCAGCGGGCCGCCCTGGGGCGGGCGGGGCCTGTTGCCCGGAGACCAATGTTTTGCCGCCGCAAACTGGGTCTCTAGGCCACCGCGGGAGGGCGGCCTGGGAACCCGAGCCGGGCGTGGGAGCGGGCCGGCGAAGGGCGCGAGCGGCCGGGGGCCTGGAGCCGGGGAGGGGCCGGGAGACCCGGCGGCTGTCTGGAGCCGGGAGGGTATGGGGGACCCGATTTGGGGGGAATGAAGTAGGGATACTGGGGCAGTTTCGGGGAAACAAGAGAGGGCTGGGATTAGGGACGAGAAAGAGTATTCGGGGTCAGTTTGAGGGAGGTGTGGAGGGGTTTGGGGAAGACAGATGATGGGGGAAGTTTGGGGGAGCCAAGGGAGGAGATTGGGAAGGCGGGGGCGGGGTAGGAAGGTGGGGGCTCGTTTGAGGGACCCGGGAGAGGGGCCCGCGGATGGGTGAGTGAAGGAGGGCGTGGGAAACTGGATGTTTAGGGGATTCAGAAATCACAGGGGACTGGTGTGAGGGCAGGGAGTTTGGGTAGAGGACATATTTGCAGGCTCGGGGAAAGAGGTGAAATTTAGGTAGGACAAGAAGTGAGGGTAGAGAGTTTGGGGGAGATAAGGATTCTTGAGGAGAAGGAGGAGGCTTAAACGGGCCGGAAACAAGGGTGAATCAGAGGAGAGGGTGCCCTTGCCACTTCCAGGCTCCTGGCGGGAGGGCCTCTCCCCGCCCATTGTCCCCGGCCTGGCCAGGACGTCCGGCGACATCCCTGGGGACGCGACGTCGGGGGTTATGTAACACTGCCAGGCCCCGGGGAGCGGCGGAAGTTAGGACTCCCGGGTTCCTCTCCACGCCCCATCCCAAGGGAGGGACACGGGTCGGGATCCCCGAGCGGCTTGTGACATCACACTTGGGCGGAGTCCATCAGAGGCACGAACTCCTTTTCTTGCTCACTCCCACCCCACTCGGGAGCGAGGACTGAGATCTGAGACCCTAGGTGGGGAGGGGTATCCCTAGCAACGCCATTGGCTGAGGTGGCCTGATGGCCAGGGCTGTTAGGCAAAAAGGTAAACTGAGTCCCAGAGAGGGCTGACCCCTTTCATTTGATTCAGTCATTCAACAAAGATGTATTGAGCCCCTACTGTGTGCCAGTTATGTCCTAGGTGATGGGGACCCAGAAGCAAACAAAACAGATGTCCCTGATCTCAGCAGCCTCTGGGCTGACCCCTGATTCTGAGCCCAGACCTACTCCATCCCAGCCAAACGTTGTTGAAACTAGACCTTATTCACTAAACAGAACACCAAAACGTGGACCTCTCACCCAACTTTCCCTAGTGCAGGGGGCAGAACACATCTCTCAGCTGCTGAGTCCCTGGTCTCTAAATGACTGCATCCCTGTCACCCCCACCCCCCGTGGCCTGTCACTTCCTCCCATCCTCATCCCCCCCCCACGGGGCATGACTAGAGATGCTGGTCATAACAGGCAGTTGGCGAATCACTCAGACGTCATAACAGCCAGCTGTGCTATCACCGTGTCCCTGAGATGTCATCAAGCAGCCTCAGTCTCTTCCTATGAACACCTCTGGGTCCTGAGGAGGGGGTGCTGCCCTGCTGCCAGGGGTACCTCCACCTCCCAAACGGAGTGACTTACTTCCAGCTAAGCCCTTCATCAGAAGGCTCTGGAAGGTACCTTCCTAGCTTTCCTCACTCCTCCTCCAGGCAGCCCCCTTGAACTCCCTGCCACTCCCCTCCAGTTCCCTGGGCTCTGGCCCTTTGGACTTTTTCCTCTCTGATCTCACCGGCTCCCATACCTTCAGTTTTGAAAAACCTTCAAAGCCAGGCCCTTGATAGGACACATCCCTGCATTTCTCCAAGCCTCAGGCTTCACTTCTCTAAAATGGGTATAGCAATGGTGCCTGGCCAACACACACACTGGGTGGTGAGTGATTTGAGCAAGGTCACTTCTGTGACGGGCTTAGCACAGGCTGGGGACATCGTGAGAGCTCAGTGAATCCTACTGGCCAAGGTACACAAGAAATAGTTAACAGTGAGAAGTGGGGATCAGAGGGAGGAGGAGAATTTACTTTTTCAAGGTGTATTCTTGTATTTGCCAACACATGTTCCCCCAATTTTTAAAAAAGTTAATTAATTAATTAATTTTTGGCTGCCTTGGGTCTTCATTGCTGCGCACCAGCTCTCTCTAGTTGAGATGAGCGGGGGCTACTCCCCGTTCCAGTGCACGGGCTTCTCATTGCACTGGCTTCTCTTGTTGCAGGGCACAGACTCCAGGTGCACAGGCTTCAGTAGTTGTGGCACACAAGCTTACTTGTTCCGTGGCATGTGGGATCTTCCCAGACCAGGGCTCGAACCCATGTCCCCTGCATTGGCAGGCAGATTCTTAACCACTGCACCACCAGGGGAGCCCTTCACTGACTTTCAAATCTGCTCTCTCCTCCTCTTTCCCCTCCTCCCACTCCTACCTAAGTCCAGGCCCCTCCTTTCCCCCTCCCTTCCTCAGTCTACCTCAAGGAAGCAGTCAGAAAGGTCTTAAAACCTTCCTCTGTCCCTCCCCTGCCCAGAACCTGCCATGGCTCCCCAGTGCCCTTGGGGGAGCTCCTCACCGTGTGTCCAGGCTCCTCACCATGGCCCATGGGGCCCATTTCTGTCTGGTCCTTGCTGACTTTTCCAGCCTCCTAATTCTTTGATCCAACTACATGATTCTTCTTGCCTTAAAGGATCCTCCAGCTCAGTCCCTTTGCCTGGCAGTTGAGTCCCATCCAGACAACATAACAGTTGGACACCTGGCTAAAGCTTGGTGTCCACTAGGGACAGGGACACCACTTGAGGCTGCCTTCCATCCACAGCCAAAGAGTTCTGCCTGAATTTTCACCGAAGCAACATCTGTCTACTACACTGTGCTCCCTGGGTTCACACAGGACAGGGCAGTTTCTGTCCTGTGATATTTCAGAGACTAGGAGGATGCAGACTTTGAACCTCAGGTAAATGCGGTATAAGATCCTTGAGGCTGATTCTTGGAGTGGGCACTGAAAGAGTCACAGGATATCAGAGTGGGAAGGTGCCCTAGAAGATCCAAGTGCAAGGGGGAGACCTAGGCCCCGAGGGAGCAGGGTTCCTGGCTGTTCCCAATGCCTGGAACTGTCGTGTCCCATCACTGACTTGCAAGGGAGGGAAGAATCATAGTAGAATTGGGTTTGTTGAACTAAACAGTGGGTGCCAGGCTGAGCCCTGACTCTGGTGACCCCAACCTTGGTGACAGCAGACCTGCGTCTGACCCCAGTCTGAGCCCCAACCCTGGCCCAGGCCTGAATCCCTGACCCTGGGCACAGTATGAGCCCTGAAACTGGCTAAGACCCAGAACTAAGCCCACTCAGTCCACTGTAGAAACTAAGCAAGAAGTCAGAGCCTCATCCCCAGCCCTCTGCTTTCTGGTCTGGTGTGACTTCCTGTGACCTCCCCATCCTCCCCCCATAGAAGTGGAGCTGAGAACTGGAAGGGGGGGGCGGATTCAGAGAGGCGCAAGATTCGTGCTGTGGCTGGGGAAGGAGAATAGGGACAGGGCTTCGGGAAGAGTAGGTTGAGGACTTGGGGAGGGGGCGGCAGGGCTAGGAGTGAAGATTAGGATAGGGAAGGGGGAGGTAGATAATGGTCAGGGATGAAGAATGGAGGGGAAGCAGAGGATGCGGGGGACCAGGAGACAGGGGATCGGGGGTATGGAGGATTGGGGGTGCTGATTCGAGGCTGGTGACAGGTTGGGGGCAATGCGGCGACGGCGGGGGCCGATCGTCCGGCCGGGGCTGCGCGGCGAGGCCCAGTTGAGCCCAGGCCCACCCCCAGCCCCCCCGCCCCACGCTGCCTCCCCTTTCCGCTCCCCGGAAGCGCTGAGTCGTACTGCCTTATCTGGAGGCAGCTATTTCGGGCTCAGCTCCTAGCGCGAGGACTATTTTTAGCGGCGCTCGGGTAAAAATGGACGCGGCGCCGCGCGAGTTCCAGAGGCCGTGCGCGCTCCCTCGCGAGAACTGGGGGCCGGGGCCGCGCGCCTGAGTCACCTCCCACCCAACCGCCCCCCTTCGAGGAGCGCGAACACCCGCCCCCCCCCCCCCCCCGCAATCCGCACGAACTCTTGGGTTCCTGGACGCCTGGAAGCCAGCGCGGCTCAGAATATTCCAGGACTATCGGCACGCATCCACCCGGGCTCAAGCGGCTGAGGGCCGACTTTTGGGCAGAGGCGCCGCGCCCCCTGGTGGCTCCTGCGGGTATAGCAGGCAGGGGCTGGGCCAAGAGTTCACAACCCCCCCCCAGACCACCAACCTCCGCCACACACCCATTTTATAAATGAGGAAACTGAGGCCTGGAGAGGAACTGGATTGCATCATGAATTGCAAGGTACACGCTTTCAGTTTCAGCTTGGACACTTCCCTTAATGGAGAACCCAGTACTTATCAGAAAACTAGGCACCCTTTATTTTTATAAGCAGTATTTAGTCATTCAACAAGTATTTATCAAGGGCTTGCTGGGTGCTGGGAACACAGCAGTGAACAAGGCAGAAGAGAGATCCTTGCCCTCGTGGGGCTGACGTTCTAATGGGGGAGACAAACAGTAAATAAATAAGGTGATTTCAGATTGTGGTAAGCACTGTAAGGGAAATAAAATGGGAGGATATATTATAATAAAGGGGATACTTTGGTAAGAGTAGTCAGGGAAGGTCTTTTTCTGAGGAGGTGACATTCTAAAATGACCTTCTGGTTTCATGCAGTCCCCTCACTCATCCCATTTCATAGACCTGGAGACAGAAGCCTGGAGAAGAACCAGTTGGGGACTGAGCTTGTACAGTGTAGATTGCATGAGCTTTCACTGCGTAATTGTTCAGTTCCAGTTTGGTCTCCTCCTGAGCCTGGGAGCTTATTTCCTCCCAGCATAGCCACTCATCATCAGTACAAGTAATACTGATTACTAGTTTTTAAATAATAGTTACCTTTTATCCAGCACCTGCTCTTTGCCTAGCAGTCTACTAAATGTCTCACCTGCGTTAATTCATGGAATCCTCACCCTAACCCTTAGAGGTGAGGTAATATTCCCACGCCCCATTACCGTATGAGAAAATCTGTTTTCCAACCTTCCTTTCCTCCCAGCCACATGGGCATCTACAGTTTTGCCGGCCTTCTGCTTGTTCTTTGGGAAACCACCCCTTTCTCAATTTCAGTTCACCTGGCTGTCTTGGAGCTCACCCCATCCTCCGTTTCCAGGGAATGGCACGTGTCCTAGGCCCAGCCAATCAGAGTATTCCAGTTGGGCTGTCCGTTGACGACAGTGATTGGTTCAGAGGTGAGCATGTGACCCATTTAGGACAACGAATGATGGGACCATTGGCTAGGAGCACTTTCTTCCCTTTGGGGTGGCTAAGAGGATGAGATGTGAGCCTAAAGGTGCTAGGGCTATCTTTGCTACCTCAAGGAAAGTCTGAGGAAAAAATCAGAGAAATATGAAACCCAGAGATGGGACAGTGACTTCATATCATCATTTGAGCTCCTGGGTCAAGCTGTAACTGAAGCTGGTTTTACTCAACCTTCTGAACATGTGAGCCAATACATTTCCCTAAACCAGTTTGCATTTGAAACTGAGAGACTCCCGATTAATTCGCTTTCCCTCTCTATGCTCCCCCCAACCAGGAACTGGTCCTGACACTTTCCACTGCCCGTAGTCCTTGGGAATGGATCACTGTACCCCCTGAAGTACCCATTCATTACACACTGCCCCCGTGGAGGCATGTACTGTTTGTATACATCTGTGCCCTCTACCCCCCACTGGGCAGGCCCTCCTGTGGGGACTTTGGGTCTGCTCATCTTCCTGTCCCCAGGTACAGACCAGGATGAGAACCTGATACCAAGGCTACTGTCCTGGGCAGGACCACTTTCTGCTGTCATCATTGGCTGATGGTGAAGTTACCCTACTGCACCTTCCACTTTCTCCCCGTCAGGATTTCAGCCCTGTCTGAGCTCTGTCGGCCTCCTAGCCTCTTCTTCACCGTCTCTCCCGTGCTCCAGACCCATGTGTCTAGAAGCCTCTTGGATGCCTTCCTCCGGTTGTCCCACAGACTTTCACCCTGACCTCAACAGCTTCCTCCTACACCTGTGCCTCCTTCTCCCAGGTCCCCAGCTCAGGCGTAGTCCCACATAGACCCTGTCTCCTGGACCAGAGTTCTGGGCCTCCTCCTGGTACCTTCCTCCCCTTACCTCCCATAACCCATCACTCATCTCCATTCTATCTTTTAAAGATTTTATATATTCTCCTTCCTCCCCCTCCTTACTCTGGTCCAGTTGCCTATTTGGTCCCTTTTCCCCACTTCATCCTTCATCTCTACACTCATCCCTGGTTTCCTGCCCCAGTTCTGCCCCTTCCCATCTAGAAGGATTTTGCTAAACCACAAACCTGCTCCTGTCAGGTCTCTCCCCTGCTCAGAGCCTGCTATGATTCCCCAGTGCTCTAGTGCTGTGACCTACAAGGCCTTCCGTGGCCTGCTGCCTTCTTCAACCCCATCTCTTGCCCCCCACCCCTTTCCCCAGCACACATTCACTCTGCTCTCTAACAATACTCAAACAGCTTGCCTTTCCCCAAATGCATTGTTCGTGCTTCCCGACTTGAACATTCGGCTCCCTCTGCCCAAATACCTTTCCCATCCTTCTCCACCTAGTGACTGTTTTTCCATGCTTTGAGGTACAGCACACCATCCCCTCTGCTGAGAAACCTAGCGTGACTCCCTCCGACCTAAGCAGGGCCCCCGCCTCTCAAGAAACCTGGTCGCTGCTGTAGCTCATTCTCTGCCTGACCACACGTCGGGCCCTTTGCACGCAGGGTCTCACTGAGTTCCCCCAACAGCCCTCAGGGCACAGGGACAAACACTTCCAGTTTCTGGATGAAGAAACTGGGACTCATGGAAGGAATCACAGCTAGGGAGGGGACAGAGTCAGGATTTGAACTTATGATCTCACGCAGCCTGGCTCATCCATGAGTACTTTATCTCTGTTTTGTAAGTTTTTATCTTATAACACTCTCAGTAGAGGCACACATGTATATAATTTATGAATAAAAAATATACTCCATATACCAAGTGGCCACAAAGTACTGCCTGGCACTGTGGTCTCTCTCGGTTAAATAGCTTCTTCACCTGGGTCTGGTGGAGGCAGGGATTTGAGAGTGTCCTTTAAGGCCATATTTTTGACATGAGCATCAGTTGCTCTGTTTGAATATGCTTCTGACATGGATTGTTCCAGAACATCCCAAGAAATCCTGAGGCTCAGCAGCCTCGGAACAAATGGCGCTCCAGCATCTGATGTCCTCCCAGGTGGACAGACAGCAAATTCCATGGACCAGCACTGTTCACAAGAAATAGGACACTAGCCACATATTCAAGCTTAAATGCCCTAGTAGCCACACTAAAAAA
Source organism: Eubalaena glacialis (assembly GCF_028564815.1). Taxonomy (NCBI): domain Eukaryota; kingdom Metazoa; phylum Chordata; class Mammalia; order Artiodactyla; family Balaenidae; genus Eubalaena; species Eubalaena glacialis. The sequence goes on along the minus strand of NC_083733.1, from coordinate 60,113,322 downwards.
AAAAAAAAAAAAAGCCAAAAGAAACAGGTGAAAATAATTTGTTCCTGTATTTTATTTAACCAGATAGATGCAAAATATTATTTCATACGTACTCAATGTCAGCAGTTTTTTTTCCTTTATAAATTTATTTATTTATTTATTTATGGCTGCATTGGGTCTTCGTTGTGGTGCGCGGGCTTCTTCTTGCGGTGGCTTCTCTTCTTGCGAAGCACGCGGGCTTCAGTAGTTGTGGCTCGTGGGCTCTAGAGTGCAGGCTCAGTAGTTGTGGCGCACGGGCTTATGCTGCACGGCATGTGAGATCTTCCCGGACCAGGGCTCAAACCCATGTCCCCTGCGTTGGCAGGCAGATTCTTAACCACTGCGCCACCAGGGAAGTCCCTCAGCAGTTTTTTAAATGAGATAGTTACATTCTTTTTAATCACGCTAAGTTTATGAAATCTGGTGTGGATTTTACACTCATGACACATCTCATTTTGGACCAGCCATGTTTCAAGTGCTTAAAAGCCACGTGTAGCCAAGTGGCTGCCATATTGGACATCACAGCAGTTGACGCTGCCTGACCACGGATCTGGGAGTATGGCTTCCTCAAAGTCCAGCTTTAACATGGGACAGTGTGCCTCCAAGTGACAGCATGGCTTAAGGTCAGGATCCTAGACTCTGAAGCCAGACTGTGGGGTTCAAGCTCTGGAACTTCCAAACTGCCACTCCAGCCTCTCTGCACCTCAGTTTATTCCGCTATGAAAGGAGAATCACCAGCAAGACATCAGAGGGGTTTTTGTGAGGATTAAATGAGTTAATAGATATTTAAACACTTAGAACAGGGCACATATTAAGTGCTGTATGGGTGTTGATTTTTATTATTATTTGGCATTTTGTGAAAGAGAAAATCTCTCGACTCCACATTAACAGTTGAAGAATGAAAAACTCCCTTAAAGACTTCCCATCCTTGTGGAAGATGTCCAGAACATGGGGGACACACGGGACTTCTAACCACCACATGTAGGACGCACAGACCACTCTGGGCTCTCAAGGGCAAATGCGTCAGCATTCTCCACTGTAACGGGTGTGTGCAATCACAAAGCTTTGGACACCTCCCAGTCTAAACTCTGCCACGTATTGTCCTGTTCTCATTTTTCTGTTTTGATCTGTGTAGTGGGTTGAATGGTGTGCCCCTCCCCCCACTCAAGATAAGTCCACCTGAGACCTGTCAATGGGAACTTATTTGGAAAAAGAGTCTCTGCGGATATAATTAAGGTTAGGATCTCGAGATGATATCACCCTGGATTATCCAAGTGGGCCCTAAACCCAATGGCAAGTGTCCTTACAAGAGAAAGGCAGAGGGAGATTGGACACAGATAGGAGAAGAGATGGCCATGTGAAGATGGAGGGAGAGATGAGAGTGATGGGGCCACCCAGGAACACGTGGGGCCACCAGAAGCTGGAAAAGGCAAGGAAGAATCTTCCCCGAGAAAATTCAGAGGGAGTGTGGCCCTGCTGATACCTTGCTTTAGGATTTCTGGCCTCCAGAACTGTGAGGGAATAAATTTCTGTTGTTTTAAGCCACGAAGTTTGTGGTAATTTGTTAGGCAGCCACAGGAAACAAATACAGTCTGTTTAGGGGCCTGTCTCCTTCCACCCTGAAGACAGAGTTGCTGTGGCTTTCAGCTGCTGTCTCACAGCAGGATACAGGCTCAGAAAGAAGGCAGAGCCAGAACCAGAACTCAGGTCTCCAGAACCTCATTCCAGATCCAGGGGGTCACTGTGGAAACTCGTAGGGTATTTTGCCTGTTAAAGAAATACAGAGTGACTATTGAATTTTCTTTTAAGGCAGTGGTTGAAAACACAAGCTTTTGTTGGAGTCCTGGTTTGTTTGCTTACTTGCTTTGTGGCCTTGGTCAAGAGACTAACCTCTCTGTGCCTCAGTTTCTCCTTCTATAAAATAGGGATAACAAGATAAGTCATCTCAGAAGGCTGTGATATGGAGTATATGAGAATTGATCAACTTTGCCATTTGACGTTGTCCTGGAAGTCTTTGCAAATGCTATAAGACAAGAAAAATGAGATGTAAAGATGGGAAGGAAAAACATAAAACTAACATTTGGATCATTTCAAAGGAAAACTAAGAGAATCAACAAACTTTTTGTATGTTTTTGGCCACGCTGCCTGGCATGTGGGATCTTAGTTCCCTGACCAGGGATCGAACTCATGCCCCCTGCAGTGGAAGTGCAGAGTCCTAACCACTGGACTGCCAGGGAAGTCCCTCAACAGAATATTTTATTTTATTTTTATTATTTACTTTTTAAAAAGATTTTAATTAATTTTTTTAAACTTTAGCCATCTTAATGGATGTGAAGTAGTATCTCATTATAGGTTTTTTTTAAATTAATTTATTTTTTGGCTGCGTTGGGTCTTCGTTGCTGTGCGCGAGCTTTCTCTAGTTGCAGTGAGTGGGGGCTACTCTTCATTGTGGTGCGCGGGCTTCTCATTGCAGTGGCTTCTCGTTGTGGAGCACGGGCTCTAGGTGCATGGGCTTCAGTAGTTGTGGCACGTGGGCTCAGTAGTTGTGGCGCACGGCCTTAGTTGCTGCCTGGCATGTGGGATCTTCCCAGACCAGGGCTCGAACCCGTGTCCCCTGCATTGGCAGGCGATTCTTAACCACTGCACCACCAGGGAAGTCCCCCACTTTGTTTGGCTCAACAGAAGATAACTGGGTCTTCACCTCTGCTTGGGTGCTCAGTCTGTTGTGATATTTTGCAGGTTGCATTGAACACTCAGGAGAGAGTGAGAGTGAAAAAGGGAGGTAAGTGTCTTAGTATTATTATGATAATCATTTTGACCTCGGGGACCTCTTGAAAGAGTGCTGGGGAACCTCCCAAGGTTCTGTGGACTGCACTTTGAGAATCACTCCTTACCTTTGGGTTCTATAGGGCCTAGAGACAGTATCCTGGGAACTGAACACCTCTGGGGCCATGGGACCTGGTTCAAGAGACAGCTCTGACTACAAGCAAGGTATTCTCTGAGCCTCAGTTTCGTCATCTCTAACATGGGGTTGGTGATGATGAAAATAATAAAAGTACCTCCCTCCTAAGGTTGTAGTGAGACCCATAGGAGATAACTCTCTGACTCACACCTGGCATGTAGCATACAATAAACATTTGCTATTATAGTTTGGGAAACGTCATTTTATTTTATTACCAACACTTCTTATTCATGCAATTAACTTCTCCAGAGGCCTTTCTTGTGCTGGGCAGTGCTGGGGACATGGTGATGAAGAGAAGGGCCTGGCCCTGCCCTCATGGGGTTCCCAGTCCAATGGGTCACAGAGTTTTCATTTGTGAGGGATTGCCCTTAGCACCAGGTCCCTGAGGAGCGTGAGTTCTTAAGACTGGGGAGGCAGGGAAAGGCATTCTAGGGAGTGGGAACAGCATGCAAGGAGCCATGGCAAGTGGAGAGGGGGACAGCTGTGGCCTGATGGTTGGCCGGTTGTGTCCATTTCTCTGCCCCCAAGATGCCTCAGTCCTGTTGCTGGTGAGAAACACGTGTGTCTATCTGGTTCATCTTTTTAATATTTATTTATTTATTTGGCTGCACCGGGTCTTAGTTGCGACACGCTGGAATCTTCTTTGCAGCATGAGAACTCTTAGTTGCGGCATGTGGGATCTAGTTCCCTGACCAGGGATCAAACCCGGGCCCCCTGCATTGGGAGCGCGGAGTCTTAGCCACTGGACCACCAGGAAGTCCCCCAACCCCTCTTCTTGTGTAAAGTTAGTTCCTCAATTCTGGGCTCTTTTTTTAGGGAAGTCCCACCTCTGATCTAACCTCAGTCTCTCGTGCTGCAGAGCCTCCTTTTGCTGCATATCCATCCACAGTGCCCCGTGGAAACTTGGGACGTCCCAGCAGAAGAGGTGCCCGGGATGGGGCGTGGTCGGGTCCAGCGCCTCCACTGTCCCCCATCCGGGGGCCGCCGCTCGGGGCCGGGTGAGTCAGCCCCCGGCGGCTCCCGCGTCATCCTGGCCGCTAGGCTCCGCGCTATTTCGGGCTCCGGGCGCTATAAATAGAGGCTCGCGGAGCAGAGCCGTTCCCCCTCCGCTCGGGCGCCCCTGCGTCCCTGGACCCGCCGCGGTCGCCGGGCCGCGCGTCACCGCGGCTAAGTTTAGAGGCGGGTGGGGACGTCGGCCGGGTCACTGCGCCCCTCGGCCGCGCCCCGGCTTACAGAGCCTTCGGTCCGGCGGCAATCTGCCCCCCGCCCAGAGTCCCTCGGGTGAAATTAGGGGCGAAGTGTCCCCATATTCTCTATCCCCACCCCAATCCTTCGGAGGCGCAGAGGAAACTCGAAGTTGGGATTAGGGGAAGGTTTGGGAGTGGAGGAAGGTCTGGACTCGAGGGGTCGCCCGGGAACTTCGGTTGGGACTGGAATTTGAACTTGGAGCGTTTGGAAGAAGGACGGGGAAATAAGAGTACGGACAGCTGTTAGACTCGAACTCGCAACTCTGAGAGCCGGAAAGATGCGAATCCGGAATCCGAAGGTTAAATTTGGGAAGAGTGTAGGAATCAAACTTGGAAATATAATATATTACAGAGCCGAGGACAGCTTTTCTCCCCCTTAACTAACGTAAATAGGCTCAGAGTTACCTGAACCGCGCTCAGCGGGCCCTTTGCCGCACTTCTGCGATAGTGAAACGGGTCGGGAGAAACGAAAGGGCAGCCCGCCGCCTTCTCACGGGTCTTGCCCCGGGGTGGGTTGTGGCGCAGCCGTCCCCGGCGCCTCTACAGCCCAAATCCTCTTGTGGGGCGCCATCGCCCCCTGGCGGAAAAGGCACGCTTTGCAGGTTTATTTGGTAATTCCCATTCCCCAATGGGAGAAACTGAGTCCCACCCAGGCTGGCTTCCTTCTGGAAGCTCTCTCTGCCCTTGGATTCAGAGACACATTTTCATAGTCCTTCTCTACGTCACTGGGGCCTCAGTTCCTTCATCTGTCAAATGAACTATTGATACCGAAGGGGAGGGTTACTGTGAGGATTTAGCTCATAGTAAGCGATCTATCTGCTTTGATGGGTATATAGTTGATGGTAATATATGTATTTTTTATTTATAGAGCCCCTCTTCCTGTGACCGTGTGGCCCCCTCCCCCATCATCTACCACACGTCATTGTTTTTTATCATCTCCAGAGCATGTATGACTGTCTGGAACTCTTATTTGTGGGTTTCTTTCTTATGGTCTGCCTCCCATGAGACCATCAGCACCACAGGGCAGGGACCTGGTCTGATTTGCTGCCAGCTGTGTCCCCAGTGCCTGCCACACCGTAGGTGCTCAATATGTAGTTATTCAAGGAATGAGTGAACCATGGATTTCAAGATGGGGCTCCGTGGTCCTATGGAATTCTCACCAGCTCAGCAGTTACAGATGGGAAAACTGAGGCTCCCAGTGGTGAAGTCGCTTGCTGGAGGATTCTGCTTCTGTTCTTTGTTCATTCATACAACATATGGTTCCGTAGCCCCTTCTTCTTTCTGGGCACTGTGCTACAGCAGTGGCCACAACAGCTTCAGTCTCTGGTTGCCCAGGACTTGGTCAAGGGCTATTTTATTTTTATGACAAACCTGAATATTTCACCTACTGCATGCCAAGTAAAGATGTAGGGACTTTACACATAACTCATTTCATCTTCCTAATAGTTATGCTATTGTTATCCCATTTTAGAGATGAGCAAACTGACGCACACAGAGAAACTGAGTTGCTGGCACCAGGTCACACTGCTAGTAAGTGATCCTGGGGAAAAATTACACCCAGCGATGAGACTGCTTATGAAGGAAGGAGAATCAGGGAGATGGTAGACTTCCCATTAGTGACCCAGATGGAGGACCAGTGTCTTCTAACTTTGCAAGAAAAATAACTAGGAACCCAGAATTAGAGATTCCATTTGTGAGGGTCAAATAAAGACATTTTCAGATGAGCAAGACTCAGAAATTTTCTATCCAGAATGTCCTCTGTAAAAGTTAGAAGAGAATGTACTCTAGCAAGAAGTAAAAATGAATTCAGAAGGAAGAAGTTTATAAAAAGTAACAGAAAATTGTTAAGGGTTGACTCGTGTCCCCCCAAAAGATATGTTGAGTCCTAACCCCCATTACTTCAGAATGTGACTTTATTTTGAAATAAGGTCTTTACAGAGACAAGTTAAAATGAGGTCATTATGGTGGTCCCTTATCCAATATGACTGGCGTCCTTGTAAAATGGGGAAATTTGGACACAGAGACGGACATGCACAGAGGAAAGACAGTGTGAAGACACACAGGGAGAAGATGGCCATCCACAAGCCAAGGAATGCCTGAGGCTACCAGAAGCTAAGAGAGAGGGCTGGAACAGATCCTTCCCTAGTGCATTCAGAGGGCGCATTGCTCTGTCAATACCTTGATTTTGGACTTCTAGCCTCCAGAACTGTGAGAATAGCTTTCTGTGGTTTAAGCCACTCAATTTTTGGTACTTCTTTACAGCAGCCCTAGGAAACTAATACCATGAACCAATTATATAAATAAAAATTAATTAGAAAAAATCTTTTACAGTAGGTCCCTAACAAAAGCCAAAATCAATGGAGAGATAGAGACAATATGTTCATGGGTATGAAGAAGATGTCAATCTTCTTGTAATTAATCCATCAATTCAGTGCAATTCCAATCTCAGTCTCAATAGGATTTTTCAGGGAACTAGAAAAGCAGCTGCTAAAATCCATCTAGAAGAGAAAATGGACAAGAATGGTAAAGACAGATTTGAAACTAAACAGAGGTGGGGGACTTGGCCTCATGTGATATCAAAACATATCTAAATGAAATAATTAAACTGGCATGGAGGCAAGGGACAGATACAGAGATCAATGAAACATAATAGAAATGTCAGAGATATACCTGTGTATACATGGGAATTTGGCACATGATAAAGGTGGAATATCAAAACCAGGGAAAGGACTGGCTTGTTTTTTTTGTTTTTTTTTTTTGCTGCATGACTTGAGGGGTCTTAGTTCCCTGATTAGGGATGGAACCCGGGGCCCCGGCAGTGAAAACACTGAGTTCTAACCACTGGACCTCCAGGGAGTTCCCAGGACTGGCTTTTAAAATAAATGGTATCCGGACAATTAGCTATATCCACCATAAATTCCTACCTTAGTACATTTTCAAAAATAAGTCTCATATGGATGAACGACAGAAACAAAATCAAAACTAGAAAAAGTATTAAAAGAAATGATAAACTATATTTATGACCTCGGGGTATGGCAAGCCTCTTAAACACACCAAAAGTCAGGATAGATTGATAAATAGGTGCGAATAAACACTAAGAACTTCTCTGTGAGAAAAATAAAGTTAAAATATGAAGTGCAAACTATCAGGAAATATTTGGAATATGTGTAACTGACTAACAATTAGAATTGGAATCCATAAAGTACTCTGACACATTAACAGTAATAAAAAAGGCATACAACCCCATTGAAAAAATGGGCAAAGGATATGGGCAAGCAACTCACAGAAAACAAACTATTAAAGACCAATAAACTCACAGAAAGATGTTCTCTCCTTAGTAATCAGAGAGTTGCAAGTTAGAACAGTGTGATACTATCCTTTCAGGAAATGACTAATACTTACTCATCAACCAGGTCTCTGCTCCGATGTCCCTACCTCTAGGAAGCTCTTTCCTGGCCCTCGGGCTGGATTAGGTGTCCCCTGCCCCACCCCGCTCCCGGGCTCTCTGGGGTCTCCTAGCCAGCCCTGTCCACTCTGGATCGTCACTGTTTGGGAAAGGGTTTGTCTCTCCCAATGCGACGTGAGCTCCAGAAGGGCGGAGCGGGGCTATCGTTATCCTTGGTCATCGCTGTGTCACTAGCAGTGCCTGGCACAGAGCCGGGAACAGAGGAGGCGCTGGGGGAATGTATGTGGAATAAGAGAATGAGTGAATGGGGAAACTGAGGCCAAGTCAATGGCAGAGCTGGAATTCAAACTCAAGTCTGTACTGAGAGAAGGAACCTAGTTTGATTACCCGCCATCTCTTCTCCACTAAGCCCTGCCCAGAGCCCAGGCACACAAGAGGCGCTCAATAAGGGCACTGAAATCAAACTGCTTGGCAACCGGAGACGCTCAGGGCCAGAGGCGGACAGCTGTCTCCAAACCCAAACCTCCGCAGTCCTCCAGAACCATAGAGAGCTTCGTGAGGAACCGCCCCTCTCGATGCTCTACGCCTTTGGGGAACGTCGGGAGCGGGCTGGAGGGCTAGAGAGGCCGGAAGTGCGACTAGCCTGGGCCTCCGCTGGCCGCGCCGGCGGTGGGACGCCTCGATATCTCTCCTGTCTTTCCTTCGCGGCCCGGGGGCGAGGAGGTGAGTTCTCGGGGCCCTGAGAGCCCGGGGCTGGGTTGAGAGGGGCGTGGGGTTGAGACCGCCGGTGGCGATTGGCAGATGCAGAAGCCAATCAATCGTTACAATGTCTGAGAGTTTGAGAAGGTGGAGCGAGGGGAAGGCATACAGGTGCGAGCCTTGGGGGCGGGGTGGACGGAGCGTTGGGGACAGTGGTCTGGCCTGGCAAACGGAAGGCGGGGAACAGTGAGGGCGGGGAGAATAGAAAGTTGGGACCCTGAAGGGCGTGGCGAATGGAAAGTGTGTCCCGGTAAGGGGCGGGGCGAGCCGCAGGTGGAGGCTCGATGGGGCGGGGCCTTATAGAACCTGGGGCCATGGGTGTCTGGACCTGGACGCGATGGAGCCCTGGAATTTTTAGGGGGGTACGGCTGTGTCTGGGGGTTCCTTCTGGGGAATGTCGATGCTTCGCTCGCTCCCGACGCCACGGCTTCATTTTCAGGCCCCAGAAGGACCTTGCGATGGACGAAGAGGGAGTGCAGAAGCCCACTGGCCCACCCACAAGGAAGAAATTCCTCATTCCAGTGGACGAGGATGAGGTCCCTCCTCCCGCGGTAGGACTAAGAGATGGGGGGACTGCTGGGAGGCTTGGGGGGTGGTTGGGAGGAAGGGGGACAAGAAGGGGCCTGTGGGACCACAGTGTGGGTTAGGAAATATTGGGGCCTGGGTCACTTTGAGAAGACAGCCTTTTGCCTTCTGCAAGTCTCAGTTTCCTGTAAAAAGTAAAATGTCATGGGCAGGAGGGCTAAGGCAGAGGGTGCAAACTGGCAGCCAGGAAGTAGTCCTGAGATACGTTTTATGTGGCCAGAACCCTGGTTCTGCAAGGAATGAATTTATTGCTGAGAGTTGAGAATTGGAAGGTTTGGCAATTTTTTAAAAATCTGCGCTTTTGACGTCTTTTGGTAAATAAAGGATCTGGCAACACAGAGATCTCAATCCTACAGGAACATAATTGCCTGATGCTAAGTAGTGGCTGCCACCTATGTGCTATGAAGAAAAAGAAAGTAGGCTAAGGATAGAGGGTGTGATGGGGGAGAAGAGCTACCTTAGATAGAACAGTCAAGGGAGGGCCTCTTGGAGGAGATGATGCCTTTGCCAAAATGTGAAAGAAGTGAGTGAGCGAGCTATGCAACATCAGGGGGGAAGGGAACAACCAGTGCAAAGGCCCTGAGGTCAGAGAGAATCTGATAAGTTTTAGGGCAGCAGGAAGGCCAGCGGGGCTGGAGTAGAGAAAGCCAGGCAGAAGATGTAGAAGGTGAGGTCCTTGAGGCAAGGGGGCAGGGGCAGATCTTTACGAGGCTCGAGGACTGAGATGACAGCTTTGGCTTTTACTCTGAGTAGGAACCACCTAAGGGCTCTGAGCAGAAGAGGAACATGATATGGCTCAGTGTGGGGAGCAGACTGTGGAGGGTAAGGGCAGAGGCAGGGAACTGGTGAGGAGGTGACTGCAGTGGCCCAAGGGAGAGAAGATGGTGGTTGGGACCAGGGTAGAGGCCCAGGAGGTGGGGAGAAGTGGCTAGATTCAGATTTTGTATGCCCTCTCACATCTGTCCCCACAGGCCAAGCCCTTATTCAAATCCACACGGAGCCTGCGCACTGTGGAGACCTCACCCCAGCCGGCTCCTCAGACCTACGGCGAGTACGCCATCTCAGGACCTCCAGGAGGGTCTGGAGCCACACGCCCCATAGGGCCAGAACCCCTGGCAGGAGAGACCCCCAACCAGGCCCCCAAACCAGGAGCAAAATCCAACAGCATCATTGTGAGCCCCCGGCAGGTGAGGAGGGGGCTGGAGAAGTGGGGCTTTGGGGTTTCTGGTGGGAAACGTGGTTATAGGGAGGGCTTTCTAGTGGACAAGGAAGGAGGTCTGAGTTCTAGCCATTATGCCCTCAACAGCACCATTCAGACATTCAACTAGCGTGTGTGGGTTGAGGATGCCCCATGTCTTAGTCTGTTCAGGCTTCTATAACAAAAATACCATAGACTGGTGGTCTGAACAACGAACATTTATTTCTCACAGTTCTGGAGGCTGAGAAGTCCAAGATCAAGGCGCTGGCAGATTCGGTGTCTAGTGAGGACCTGCTTCCTGATTCATAGACAGCCATCTTCTCACTGTGTCCTCACAGCGTAGGAAAGGGTGAGGGAGCTCTCTGGGGTCTCTTTTATAAGAGCGCTAATCCCATTCATGAGGGCTCCACCTTCATGACCTAATCACCTCCCTTCACCTCCTAATATCATCACATTGGGGGGTAGTATTTCAACCTATGAATTTTGGGGAGACACAGACATTCAGTCCATAGCACCCCAACTCTTACGGTTGGGGGCATGATTGTGTTCATGAAGCTACATTTCCTGTCCCCAGGTTTGTCCATTTATTCAAAAACAGTTGAACACAGGCCCAAGTTTGAATCCCGCTCTGCCACACAGTAGCTTTGTCATCTTGGGCATCATCTTGGGTGACTTAACCCCTCTGAGCCTTTAAAATGGGGGTTCACCCACTTATAATCCATAAATATCTTCAGAGGTTACCTGGTGCAGTTCTAAGCTCTGGAGATAGCAGATGAAGTCTCTGCCGTTGACGGGGCTGGCATTCTGGAAGGAGAGAGTAGCAGTATACAAAGATAATCATGGGACTCAAGAACATGAAATATGCTCAAAATTGTTAGCCATCAGGGAAATGCAAACCAAAACCACAATGAGATACCACTTCATACCCTAGAATCAAAAGGATAGACAATAACAAGGGTGGGGAGAGTGTGGAGGAGCTGGAACCCTCATACACTGCTGGTGGGAATGTAAGATGGTGCAGCCACTTTGGAAAACCACCTGGCAGTTCCTCAGACATTTAAACATAGAGTTATCATATGACCTTGCAGTTCCACCTCTAGGTATATATGCAAGAGAAATGAAAATACGGTCAACCTTCTGCAACCATGGATACAAAACCCGCAGACACGGAGGGCCAACTGTACTACGTCATCTGTGGATTTTGATATCCAGGGGGTCCTGGGACCAATCCTCTGTGGATACTGAGGGACCACTGTCTTCTGTCCACACAAAAATCTAGTACACGAATGTTCACAACAGCGTTATTCACGATAGCCAAAAAGTGGAAACAACCCAAATGTCTAGCAAATGATGACTAGTTTTTTTCACTTAGCATAATGCTCTCAAGGTTCATCCATGTTGTAGCATGAATTAGTACTTCATTCCTTTTTGTTGCTAAATAGTATTCCATTGTATGGATATGCCACTTTTTGTTTGTCCATTCATCATCCATTGATGGACATTTGGGTTGTTCATATTTTTCAATTATTATGAAAATGCTGCTGTGAACATTTGTGTACTGCTGTTAACATATGTTTCCAGTTCTCTTGGGTATTTATCTAGGAGTGGATTTGCTGGGTCGTACGGTAACTGTATGTTTAACTTTCTCAGGCACCCCCAAACTGTCTTCTAAAAGGCTGCATCATTTTACGTTCCCACCAGCAGTGGATGAAGGTTTCATTCTCACCATATCCTCACCACTTGTCGTTGTCTGTTTTTTGGATTTCGGCCATTCTAATGGGTGTGAAGTGGACAAAATACTTCTTTAAAAATTAAAATTGGGATAAACAACAAGGTCCTACTGTATAGCACAGGAAATTGTATACAATATTCTGTGATAAACCGTGATGGAAAAGAATATTTAAAAATGTATATATATATATGTATAACTGAATCACTTTGCTGTACAGCAGAAATTAACATGACATTGTACATCAACTGTGCTTCAATTTAAAAAAATAAATTAAATAAAATTGGATCCCGCCCCTCCCTTGCCCAAAGCCCTTCCATGGCTCCCAGTGCCTCAGGACCAGATGGCCCAGAGCCTGTGGGACTTGGGACCCCTGCAGACCCTTCCCACCCCAGCTGCTCTGACCACTCCACAGTCCACCCCGAGAGCAGATACCACACCCTTATTAGAGCTGAATTCCACCTCACTTGGTAATTACATGTTCGTTCCTGAGATGCTTTTGTTTAATGTCTGTGTCCCCCACGAGGGCAGGGATCTATGTCCTCTTGGTCACGGCTGTATCCCCAGCACTTAGACACACAGTAGGCACTCAGATACCTGAATGGATTAGAGCTTGACTTGCTCAAAGTATTTTGGTCTTCGGCTACAGGGTAGAGCATGAGGCGGGGGTTTATTTATTTCTTTTGGCTGTGTTGGGTCTTCATTGCTGCATGTGGGCTTTCTCTAGTTGTGGCAAGCGGGGGCTACTCTTCATCACGGTGCACGGGCTTCTCATTGCGGTGGCATCTCTTGTTGCAGAGCACGGGCTCTAGGCGCGTGGGCTTCAGTAGTTGTGGCACATGGGCTTCAGTAGTTGTGGCACATGGGCTCAGTAGTTGTGGCTTGCGGGCTTAGTTGCACCGCGGCTTGTGGGATCTTCCCGGACCAGGGATCCAGCCCGTGTCCCCTGTATTGGTAGGCGGATTCTTAACCACCGAGCCACCAGGAAAGTCTGTGAGGGGTGTTTAGAGAGAGGAGTCTGCTGGGCAGATGCCAGGCTTTCGGGGCTCTGACCCTGTGGAGGGTCACAGGCCACGGTGAGGAGCTTCCTCCTGAGGGCACTGGGAAGCCATGGCAGGGCTTAGAGCTGGAGAGGGGCAGCCTTGTGCTTTAGGAAGAGCCGTCTGGCTCCTGTTTGGAGGGTGGCCAGGAGGGGGCAGCACTGGGGCAGGAGACCAGGAGGAGGTGGGGTGGAGGCCATGGCAGTGGAGGGGGAGGAATTCATGGGGGATGCTTAGAAGGTAGATGTCCCACCTGGTGGATGAGGGGGAGAGGGAAGCGTGTAGGACAAGGCCTGGGTCTCTGGATGGTGGGGCCGTCCCTGAGCTGGGGCTGGGAGGGGGAGCAGGTGTGGAGGCCAGTGCTGAGTGCAGTGAGGTAGATACCCGGGGACACGTGTCCAGTGGCCCACAGGACACACGAGCTGGGGCTGGGGAGAGGGCTGAGCTGAGAGAGACCCGGGGACCCTTTAGTTAAGGCCTAGGGCCAGGGAGGAGGGGCCTAGGTCAGAGCCCCAGTACCAAGAACATTCCAGGCTGAGGAGGAGGAGGAGTCTGGGGAGAAGAGGAGAGCAGAGCTGGAGAAGCCCCAGGTGCAAAGCAGGAGGTGGGGGAGGGGCCCTGGGGTGGCGGTGGTCCCAGGGTCACTCTGCTAATGGCTTCGGTTCTCCCTCCCCCCAGAGGGGCAACCCTGTGCTGAGGTTTGTGCGCAACGTGCCCTGGGAGCTTGGCGATGTGCTTCCCGATTACGTGCTGGGCCAGAGCACCTGTGCCCTCTTCCTCAGGTGAGCTCTGGGGGCCACCCACCCTCAAGATGGCCTGGGAGGGGTGTGCTCTGGGTGTTCTGGGCCGTTGTATGGGAGACCTCTGGGCATGGCCCAGGCCTAGGCGTGACCCTGGGTGGGAGGCAGAGATCTTGGCTTAGAGGTGTCCGAAGCAAGAGCTGGGCCCCGAACTCTGGGTCTGAGGGAGGAGGGGCCAGGGGCCTGGACTCTGGGGCTGAGGGAGGAGGGGGCCTCATGTCCTGGACACCAGGACTGGAGCCAGGATTTCTGTAACCGTCACCACAGTTAAATAAGTTTCCCTCCACTCCTGGGGGCCCCTCTCCAGACGAGGGAAGTGAAACGTCTAAGTTCCTGTCCTCCCTGCAGGGTATGAGAGCTAGTGGCTGCTGAGCAGAGATGTCCCTTTGTTCCTGGGTGGCAAAGCCACCCCACCGCATCCGTGCCAGCGCCCTCTGAGGTCAAAGCAGGCAGTCCCGGGGATGGGCCCTGCTTCCCAAGACCAGCTGTACAGCACCACCCCCTGACCCCGGTACACACTCTCTAGGGTTTCCTGGTCTCCACCTGAAAGCTAAAGTCCTTCTCTTCCTGGGTGAAGAATCCGGGGGTCCGCCCTTCCAGGGAGTCAGAGCCAGGTACCCCTCACTGCCAGTCCCCTCGTGCCCCTTTCTTGAAGGGTGACCTTGGGCAAGTCACTTAACCTCTTTGAGCCTCAGATCTGCCTGTGCTCCCCAAGCCCTCTGCCTTCCAGCAAGAGGGGAGAAGGGCTTCTGGGGTCTCTTAGCTGGAGACCTCCCAACCCCTCCCTCTCCCTCCCCCCAGCCTCCGTTACCACAGCCTCCACCCAGACTACATCCATCAGCGGCTGCAGAGCCTGGGGAAGAGCTTCGCCCTGCGAGTCCTGCTCGTCCAGGTGGATGTGGTAAGCAGGGGTCACTCCTCCATGGGCCTCACTGTCCCCATCTGTGAAATGGGGAGCCTTGGGCCTCCCGATTGCCTGGCGGACTGTTGAATCTCTTCCAAGGAGAAATGCAAGTTGGAACCCCAGTGGGGAATTTCTCACATTTGAGATGGACAGCTGTGTTGGCAAGGAGGTGGAGGGTCAGATTACCCGTCTCCTCCTTCCCCACACCCCCTTCAACCAGGCCCTGCCCTCTGCCACTTCAATACTTCTTGAACCTGTTTCATTCTATCCTCACAGCCGGGCCCTGATCCAGGCCCTTTCCTCTCTTGCCTGGGTCCCTGCCCCAGCCTCTTCTCTTGTCTTGTGGCCTCCAGCTTCGACCCTGCAGTAGTCAGAGGGGTCTTCTGACACACAGATCTGATGTCCCAACCCCTCTGTGGTCCCCCAGTGCCCTCCATGGCCCGTGAGGCCCA
Organism: Eubalaena glacialis; assembly: GCF_028564815.1. Lineage (NCBI taxonomy): Eukaryota > Metazoa > Chordata > Mammalia > Artiodactyla > Balaenidae > Eubalaena > Eubalaena glacialis. The sequence goes on along the minus strand of NC_083733.1, from coordinate 60,098,222 downwards.
GTGTCGCCCGATCCCTGCCCAGCTCTCCCGGTTCATCTCTAAGCTTCCACGTGATCACCCTTTCATTTCACAGCCTCCGTCCCATAGTGGTGAATTGTATTTCCTCAAGCCTTCCTTCCCCTCCCTTCCTTTGCACACGCTGTTCCCTATGCCTGGAATTCCCTTTTCTGCTCTCTGTTGCCCTCACTCCTCATCCTCCTTCAGGTCCCAGCTCAGATATCCCCTCCTCTAGGAAGCTCTCCCTAATCCCCCAGGTAGGACAGACGCTCCTCTGGCTCTCCCACCCCAGCCCTGGCCACTCTTGAGTCATCACTGACTGGGGACTGTCTGTCCCCCTCATCAGACTGTGCGTCCCGGGAAGGCACAGCCAGGGCTGTCCCGGTCACTGCTGGGTCCTGCACAGGCTGGGCACCCAGTTGGAGATTAGGGAGTGTCAGTTGAGTGAAAGGCTCTTGGCATCCTAAGCTGCTCTGCTTCCAAGACTATAATTCTTTGCTTTCTCCCAGATCCCTCATTCTAATTTTCTTCTCTACTCAGAAAGATCCTCAGCAGGCCCTCAAGGAACTGGCTAAGATGTGCATCCTGGCCGACTGCACCCTGATCCTTGCCTGGAGGTGAGATGGAGGCTCCCCTCCCAGGTCAGGCTCTATCCTGAGAGTTATTGCCCCTTCTGCCCCCAAATCTTCCCAGCCCTTCTTCCTCCCATGAACTCCCTGTGTGAGTCTGGTCCAGGCACTGCCTCTCTGGGCTTCAATTTCTTTATCTGTAAAGTAGGGTCTTAATATCTTTCTTATAGGGTTGTAGGCACAAAAGCAGGTGACGTACATCAAATCCCAGGACCATACTAGGCACTTATGAGTTAGACATAAAATCTGGCTGAATAATTAATTTCAAGTCTAGGTTTCTAAAGACCATTTTGATTGGTTCTCCATAGGGAAAAGAAGACATCCCTTCCTCACACCATAATCAGAACGAAATCTTGATAATTATAGACACAAAAAGCAAAACTACAGTAAAAGTATTCAAAGAAATCTTATAAAATATATATATATTTATTATGATCCTGTGGTAGGGAAAGTCTTCCAAAACAAGACCCAAAACCTAGACACCATAAAGGAAAAGGTTACCCAATTTGAGTAAATTAAAATTTTAAAACTTCCAGATGGTAAGAGATACTGTAAACAAAGGTAAAAGACAAGTGACAAACTAAGAGAAAATACTTGTTATATATAAAACAAACACGATCCCTAATTTATATATGTATATATAAATTTTATATTTATACAGTTCAAATATATATAAAGGTTTATATTCATAGGAATATATTTAAACATTTATTATATATTTATGTGTATGTGTATATATATATACATATATATATATATATATATGTATATATGTATATATATATAAAGAGCCTCTTACAATTCAGTAAGAAAAAGATAGCCCGAATTTTAAAAGTCTAATGCAGGTTGCCAAGAACACATGAAAAAACTATCAACCACACAGCTTATCAGGAAAAGTAAATTTTCAAAGAATGAGGTGTTATTTTTCACCCATTAATTTGGTGAAAACGTCAGATGGATAATATGAAAGGGGCACCTGCATGTTTGGTTGGCAGGAGACTTGATGGCTATTAAAACAGAAAATAGACATACTCTTCAATGCAGAAATTCCCCCACTAGGAATATCTCCCCTTCGATCATCCCTCCTTGGGTGTGCAAATCCACCGTGGCGTGGGCCTTCCTGGCACCATCCATGCAGTAAGCTGCAGGACCAAACAGCATGATATTTTAATTTATGTATAAAAGGAAGGAAAATGAGCCATGTTTATGAACAGATACAGATGTGAATAAACTGAAGGGGCTCCAAGGGGTCCAAGCTGTGAACAGTGTTGAACCTTGGGAATGGCACAAGGGGAGGTCCTGAGGGGAGGGAGACTTCTATCCTCTGCCCTTCTCTTTTCTTCTGAATATGTAATGGTTAGTTTCTTTTGTTAAAGTATAGATAGCATATTCATGTAATTCAAAAATCAGAGGTGATTATATATATACTATATATATATTATATAAGTATGTGTAAGTATTGTAAAATGTAAGTATATAAACATTATAAGTGTATATAAGTATATATGAGCATATACATAAGTACTATATAAGTATAATATATACATTTATATAAGTATATATATTTTATAAGTATATATAATATATACCTATATCATCTAAGTATATATATTAAGATATATAATCACTTTTGATTTTTGAACTACATATATATATATATATACCGTTTTTATATTGCTTTCAGATACTGTATATGTGTATATAGTATATATATATAAATGGTAGTATATGCCCTTAAAAGTCTCTCTTCTGCCCCTTCCCTCCCACTCTACTCCCCTCACCCTTACAGGTCACCATTATTGTTGGTTTCTTTATTTCCTTCCAACGTTTCTATAAAACGCAAACACGTGTGAAAACATCTTAATTTTGTTTCTTAGACAGAAGTAAGCCTAGTGTATATACTGTTCTGTGCCTTGTGTGGTCATGTCATTATCTGGAGGTCTTTTCTATATCAGTGTAGAGAGCAGCCTCATTATTTTTTACAGCCGTGTAGTATTCTAATATAGTGTCTACATAAAAAAATTAATAGACTTTTTTTTAGAGAAATTTTAAGTTTATAGAAAAATTGATTGGAAAGTACAGAGAGTTCCCACATACCCCCCTCTCCCCCTGGACACAGTTTCTGCAATTCTTTATATCTTGTATTAATTAATGTGGTACATTTGTTACAACTGATGAACTAATATTGAGATACCATTATTATTAACTAAAGTCCACAGTTTACATTAGGGTTCTCTCGTTGTGTTTACATGCTATGGGTCTTGACACAGGTGTGATGTGTCCATAATTACTGTATTTTACAGAATAATTTCACTGCCCTGAAAGGTCCTCTGTGCTCCCCCTTTTCATCCCTTTCTTCCCCCAGCCCCTGGCAACCTCTGACCTTTTTACTGTCTCTGTAGTTTTGCCTTTTCTAGAATGTCATATAGTTGGAATCATACTGTATGTAGCTGAAATAGAAGAACCCACAGTTCTCCTCGTGTGTTTGGAAATCCCATTTCTTCATCCTGTGCGTCTCCTTTACTCCTCACACAAAGCCCTTCACTGCTGGCCACCAAATATGTGGAGGATTTTCCCCACACCAAGCAGTTCTCTGCCAGCTGGGTGTCCTACAGTTTAGCTCAGTTCTGACACTGTCTACCTGGAGATAACGTCAGATCCCACAGGTTAAGGGCTCGCAGCGCTGCCCCATCACACACACACTGCAGGCGCCAGCCGCAAGCCCAGGTAATCCCCTGTGCTCTGACCAGCCGGCTATAGGTCAGGACCTCCAATGACCCCTTCCTCAGGTTTGATTATTTTGTTAGCGCAGCTCACAGAACTCAGGGAAACACTTACTTCTGCTTACCAGTTCATTAAAGGATATGATAAAGGACACGGATGAAGAGGTACATAGGGCAAGGTCTGGGAGGGTCCTGAGCGCAGGAGCTTCTGTCCCTGTGGAGCCGGGGTGCGTCACCCTCCCGGTGTGGATGTGTTCGCCAGCCTGCAAGCTCCCCAAACCCCGGTACTAGTGTTGGGATTTTATGGAGGCTTCTCACGTAGGCATGATCACTTATTAACTCCATTTCCAGCCCCTCTCCCCTCTGGAGGATCGGGGGTGGGGCTGAAAATTCCAAGCTTCTAATCCTGGCTTGGACTTTCTGGCTACCAGCCCCCATCCAGGAGCCATCCAGGGTCACCTCAGTGGAACAAAAGGTGCTCCGGTGCTCTTATCACTTAGGAATTTACAAGGGGTCGGAGCTCTGTGCCAGGAACAGAGACCAACATACATTTTCTGTTAGCTCACAGTAGCCTTTTCAGATTGGTTTCTTTCACTTAGCAACAGGCTTTTTTTTTTTTTTTTTTGGCTTCGTTGGATCTTCGTTGCTGCGCGCGGGCTTTCTCTAGTTGCGGTGAGTGGGGGCTACTCTTTGTTGCGGTGCGCGGGCGTCTCATTGCAGTGGCTTCTCGTTGTGGAGCATGGGCTTCAGTAGTTGTGGCTCGCGGGCTCTAGAGCGCAGGCTCAGTAGTTGTGGCGCACGGGCTTAGTAGCTCCAAGGCATGTGGGATCTTCCCGGACCAGGGATCAAACCCACGTCCCCTGCATTGGCAGGCGGATTCTTAACCACTGTGCCACCAGGGAGGTCCTAGCAATAGGCTTTTAAGGTTCCTCCGTGTCTTTTCATATCTTGGTAATTCATTTGCTGTTTCAGCTATATAGTATTTTCATTTTCAGCTGTATAGTATTCTACCGTGTAGATGGACCAGCTCTGTAGCCCCCTAATGGTGGACGCTTGGGTGGATTTCCAAGCTTTTGCTGGTACCAGCAACACTCCCACTACTGCCCTGAACCCCAGGAATGGGTATTTAGGCCAAAGGGTAAATGTATTTGTAATTCTGTGCCCTCCCTGGGGGTGTGTTACCTCTATACTGTTTGACTATTTGGAAAAATGTATTTATGTATTAATTGTATATTAAGACAAAAGCAAGTATAAAAATTGCTCTTTTTGCTGTGGGAAGTAGCACAGTGGAGTATAGAGAGCCCAGCCAGGTGAGACAGACCCACTGAAGGAGCTGTCTCTCCTCCTCGCCAGCTGTGTGATCTTGGGCAACGCTGGTCTCAGTTTCCCCCTCCGTGTAATGGATTGAAAATAACTGCCTTACAGGATCTCTCAGGAGAGCTTCTGAACATAAAGGGCTTTGGACAGTGCCTGGAATACAGCTGGGACCCCACACAGGGAATATTTCCCATGTCTTTACATCCAAACTGGGGAATGTTTTGGACCCATTAAGTAAATGAGATCGAGCTCCGGCTGCGAATGTGGAAGGACGTCCTGATTGTATTGTGGAGCAAAAGTGAAAGCAAGGAAGCGGATACAGCATGCTAACTTGTGTGTCCTGAACAAATGATTAATAACAATAACAATAATAATCCCCGCTGCAGTGAGAGGAAAGCAACAAAGCCCATGGAAAAAACACAGAATTAGAAAAATGAGTGTTTCTTTCAAAAATATAAATCAACGTTTAATCAACAAACATTGCTCACTAGCTAGACTTTGAAGGCTAAGAAAGTGCCTCAAGACAAATACTTTATTTCCACTCAACTCAATATCCTCAAGTTCCAAAGAGAAAAAAGACCAGCTTTTTTCTGTTCCTTTATTCCACACACAGTCCCTTTTAGTGATTTAGTTGTTTCAACTACCTTTGAAACAGTTAATTACGTGTCAAAAAAACCCCAGTGCCTAATAGGAAAATGAATGGCGATTGTGAAGTCGGGTTAGTTGTGGTAAAAGATTCAGCAGTCAGGGTCCGGAGCTTTTTCCTTTTGAAGGTGCCCTACATGAAAAACCTTCAAAGCTCCATTTTTCTTGGTAGTGGGAGCTAACTGCTTCATGAGGTTGTCTTCCTGTGGTTGGGAAAAGAAATGGTATTTTTGGTTTTTCTCTCTCTCGAACCTGGCCAAACTCTCTGTGCCCTGTCCTCCCTCCCAGAAGAGCTAACATTTTTTAAATAGACTTATAAGCGCCAGGCATGGCACTTAGCGTGGTCTTGTTTAATTGTCAGCTTAATTGTCAATTGTCCCCCACTTTACAGATGAGGAAACCGAGGCCCACAGAGATGAAAACCATTGGCCCAGGGTAACTCAGGTGGGAAGTGGGGCCTGAACCTAACTGGTCAAGCTCCCAACCTCTGGCCCTTAGCCAGCAAAGATGTGTTAAGATGCACCCACCAAGCAAGGGTTACCGCCAGGGGACATTTTGGGGGAGGTTGAGAACATTCATTTCTCTATACATTAGAGTTTGGAATTCTTGGAGTCAGCAAATGAAACGAATCTAAAACATGACCCCCCCTTCCCCTGACCCGAATGTCTCTCACCCCAGCCCCGAGGAGGCCGGGCGCTACCTGGAGACATACAAGGCTTACGAGCAGAAGCCGGCGGACCTCCTGATGGAAAAGCTGGAGCAGGACTTCGTCTCCCGGGTGAGGCCACCTCACCTCCCTGCCTGGACCTCCCCCCAGCTCCTCCTTGGGGGTTTGAGCTGCAGTTCTGATCTCGAGTCATACCTCTCCCTCCCCGACCCCACCCTCAGCTTCCAGTCCCTTCTCCTGCCCAGACAGCAGCTAGAGGGGTCTTCCTAAGCACAAACCTGATCCTACCCTCTCCTGCTCAAAACCCCCCCGTGGCTCCCCAGTGCCCTCACCATGCTCTCCAAGGCCTTGCCTATTTGACCCGGCAGCCCCGTCTGCCCCCTGCCCCCGCATACTGTCGCTTCTCTGTGCCTGTTCCCTCTGCCTTGATTAGCTGCCTGATCCCATCTTTCCCCCATCTCAGCTCCAATGCTTCCTTCTCCAGGAAGTCCTCCCGGATCCCCAGGCCAGGTCAAGGGCCCCCCGCTGGGCTCCCTCAGTCCCAGCCCTGTCTGGGTCACCATGTCTGGAACTGATTTGTCTCCCGAACTGGACTGGGAGCCCCAGGAGGGCAGGGCTGGGACTGTCTCGATCCCTGCTGTGTCCCCAGCACCACTGAACACTCAGTGAGTGCTCAGGGAATATTTGCTGAATGAATTGTTGAATCTGGGCTCCAATGATAGAGTAATGGAGGATGTCCACAGCCACCCCTGAGGTGGGTACTATGAGGACCCCCATTTGCCTGCAAACAGAGGCCCAGAGAGGTCAGTTCCCTTGCCCAGGGTGTCACAGGGAGTAAGCAGCGGGGCCGGGTTTTGAACTCGGGTCCAACTTCAGAGCCTACGGTCTGCCCCCGGGGCAGAACCAACTCAAGATAAATGGCATTTATCTTCGAATCACATGGCCAACACCCTCTCAGCTAGTTGGGGATCACTCTGAGATGACCTTTTTTATTTTTATTTTTTAAATTAATTAATTGATTATTTATTTTTGGCTGTGTTGGGTCTTTGTTGCTGCGCACGGGCTTTCTCTAGTTGCGGCGAGCAGGGGCTACTCTTTGTTGTGGTGTGCAGGCTTCTCATTGCGGTGGCTTCTCTTATTGCAGAGCACGGGCTCTAGGTGAGCAGGCTCAGTAGTTGTGGCTTGCAGGCTCTAGAGCGCAGGCTCAGTAGTTGTGGCGCACGGGCTTAGTTGCTCCACGGCATGTGGGATCTTCCCGGACCAGGGCTCGAACCCATGTCCCCTGCCTTGGCAGGCAGATTCTTAACCTCTGTGCCACCAGGGAAGTCCCTGAGATGACCTTTTAATCATCAGAACACATAATCAAAAAACATGCCCCAAAAGCATTTACTGAGCTCCTCCCGCATGCAGGGCAGTCTGGGGACACAGCAGTGACCCAGTGCCGCCCTCACAGACTCAGTCTTGTTCTCCTTTCTTCCAATCCACCTCTGCCCCCTCCTTCCCTTCCAGGTGACTGAATGTCTGACCACCGTGAAGTCAGTCAACAAAACGGACAGTCAGACCCTCCTGACTATTTTTGGGGTAAGGAACAATTCCCTTGTGCCGACTGGCATTTCTACCCCCTTTGCTTTTTGAGGAAGCCCCCTGCGTACTCCCTTCTACCTCCCTGTCCCCTCCCCCATCCTTCCTGCCTCCCCTGCCCTCCTGCAGGATATCAGTTCCTTCCAGGAATATTTTACACCCCTGATCAGCTGGGGCAGGGGAGAGTTTTGTGTTCACCTCCCCTGATCGTTCGCTCCTACCTTCCTCAGTCTCTGGAACAGCTTATAGCTGCATCGCGGGAAGATCTGGCCTTGTGCCCAGGCCTGGGGCCCCAGAAGGTAAGAGCCCTGGGAATGGGCTTGAGGGGTTGGGGGCAGGAGGGAGCCCCAAATAAATGGGACCTCAGACCCCAAAGTTCTGAGGTTTCAGAAGGCCCATAGTGCCTCTCCTACAGATGGGGAAAGCCGAGGCCCAGAGAGGGTGTGGACCAGCCCAACCTCACACAGCCAGTCTGTGATAGAATCCAGATCAGGCTACTTCTCTCCTAGCCCCCCGAGTCCCCTCCAAGCTAGGAGAAAAAGAACCAAAATCCCACTCTGATGTATCAAACAAATGGCTCATTTAATGACCGCTTCCTTTTCTTTCTCCCTCCCCTCCAGGCTCGAAGGTTGTTTGATGTCTTACACGAGCCCTTCATGAAAGTGCCCCGATGACCTCTGCTGCCAAGGAGGCCCTTGGTGTAACAGTAAAGCACTTTCCTGGTCCAGGCTCAGGCTGGTGTGGTCAGTGGGAGTGGGGGTCTTCTCTGCTCTCGCCTTCTGATGGCCCAGGTGGCCACCTTCAGCTTGTCTGAGTTGCAGTCATCAGTTTCCCTGGCGGAGACTTACACGGGATCCTGCTGCGGCTTCTTCTTCCTCTTCCTCTCCTGTCCCATGGGAGCCACCTCCCCAGACTCGGGATTCAGCAGCAGCTCTGGCATCTCCTCCTGAGATGCTGTCTCTGGCACCCGGCTTTCCTGGCCCCGCTTTTTCTTCTTCTTGGTGGATACCGGATCGGCCCCGGCCTCAGACTGCCCCTCATCTGGCAGCTCGGGCGCCATCATCTCACCTTGTGGGTTAATCATCTCAGTCCCTGGCTCTGTCGCTTTGTGCCCTCTTTCTTTCTTCTTCTTCTTCTTCTTGGTGGATGCTAGAGCTGCCTGAGGCTCGGGCTCCATCACTTCTTCCTGTGGCTCCACCACCTCTGTCCCTGGCTCCATCATCGCATTTTGTCGTTTTTCTTTCTTCCTTCTCTTTTTGGGGGATGCCAGAACTGCCTCAGCCTGCGGCTCCACTTCATGTGGCAGCTCAGGCTCCATCATCTCCCCTGGGAGCTCCAGAGGTTTCATCTCTGGCTCTATAACCTCAGTCCCTGGCTCCGTCATCACTTTGTACCCCTTTTCTTTTTTCTTCTTCTTCGAGGACGGCAGTGGGATGGCTTCCTCCTGTGGCTCCATCTTCACCTGCAGCTGAGGCTCAACTATCGTCCCCTCTACTGGCTCCATCCCATCTGTCCCCTTCTGCTTCTTCCTCTTCTTGCTGGGGGATAGGACTGTCTCTTCCAGAGGCTCACTTTTAACCATGAGTTCCAGCTCCACTGTCTTTTCTTCTGACTCCAGCACCCCCATTTCTGGCTTGACCATTTCTACCTCTTTGGGCTTCTTTTTCCTCTTCTTGGTGGTGGCTGGGGACAGCGCTCCCAGAGGCTCCAACATCTCAGCAGCAGGCTCTGTTGCCAGTGGCTCTGTCACCTCCAGGTCTTTCAGCTGCTGCTTTTTTTTCTTCTTCCCCACATCCACCTCTGAGGACCCCAAAGCTGTGTCCACCTCCGGGGCCCCAGGCTCATTCACAGCCTCCTGAGGAACTGAGGCCTCTGGCACATGCCTCTTCTTTTTCCTCTTCCCGGAGGCCAGTGACTTCAACGCCAAGACTGACCCAGGCCCTGTGACTGGTGGGCTGCCTCCAAAGGCACAGAACCGAGGCTTCAGGCCAGGGGGGATCTGTGGCGGGGGATTTGCTGGAATGGGCTGCAGCAGGGTCCCTGTTAGGGATTCCTGGGGACCCTCCAAGATCCTCAGGCTGCCCTGTAGCGCCGGGGCACAGGTGAGTCCCCCTCCCGCCTCCGCTGAGGGGGCCAGCAGGGTTGCTCCTCCTCCAGCCTGAGGGCCACTGCTGCTGAGGACCCGGTAGCGGTGCCGCTTGCCTGCCAACTTGCCCTTCAAGATCTGGGAGCCAGAGAGAGGCACGAGTCGCCCATTGAGGCTGAAGGGAGAAAGGGGGAGGGCAGAAACTTGGTCAGATTCTTTTGGTGAGACGGGACAGCAGCTGAGAAGCAGCATTTCTGGGTTCCCCAGGAAAGCCCCTCTAAATTTCCCCCAGGTTCAGCCACTGGGGTGAGGAGTATTCCTGCTAAGTGGCATGGGACCACTCACCAGTCTGGGGCGAAGTCTACAGGGGCCTGGATAAGCCACAGTTCTGTATCTGGGCCGGTCAACGCCTCCAAAGAGAAACGAGTGTGCTCTGAGGCTGGGGGTGTCGCAGTAAAGTTGGGGGGACAAGAAAACCGAGCAGCACCTGCAGAAGGGGAAACGAGAGTCTGCTGACACTTAACTGCTGGTCCAATCCTCCAGGGAGCCTATTGGTCCATTCGTCCCAACTTCCTGAGGGTCCCAATCCTCTTACCGCGACTTTCCTCTCTCCCGTCTGTCTACCAGAGGCGCACCTATATCCGCCGACCCAACCCTTGTTCTCTCCACTGCTGTTCCCGCCCGCCCCCCACCAAGATATCCTCTCTCTATCTCAATTCCCCGCCCCCCCGCCCGCCATCCCCCGGGGGATACACTCTCGGCTGATCCTGCCTCCGAGGATGTCCCTTTTTCCGTCCAAACGCTCCAGGCTACCCCTTTTTCTCCTCCCGCCAGACAACTCTCTGCACCCTGTCGGCCCGCCATGAAGCAACGCACCGCCTGACTGGGTCCCCGCCATCCCGGGACCCATGCCTCAGACCTAGCAGCCAGAGCCACTCAGGCCCCGCCGCCGACCACGTGGAACCAAAGGGGTGGGGCCTCATCTGGGAGCGTCCATGTGGCACCAGGGCACGGGAGGTGTCGCTCGGAGCCCCCTCGCTGTGTGAGCACAAGTGGGGGAAATTTCCACTTGTGCACAGCAGACAACCGAGAAAGCCATCTTTTACCCAAAGTCTGCTCCCAAAAGAAGCCGACTCGCCTGTTTGGCGGGAGTTAGAGCCTCACCAGGTCCCGGCGGGTATCCCCACAGTCTCAGACATGATTTGCTCCAACGTTGCCTTAAAGGGGCAGCCACATTCACAGGACCTACCCTTAAAGAGACAGGAAGATCGATTGGACTGGAATTCTTAAAGAGGCAGGTAAGAGTCTAGGTTGGCAGGACTGTGCTTTCAGTGTTACAATCCCTTCTAGGGAGGCCCAGATGCCTCAGAAGTTCAGAACTTGAGTGAGAGAGGTGGGAAAATGGAGGAATGGGGGTAATTCCTCCCGAGGGCGTTAACTACCAGCCAGGGGCGGGGCTCTGGGCTCCAGGGGAGCGGGAAATATAGGGGGAGGAGCCTGTGGATCCCGGGGCGGAGCCTCTGGACTCCTGAGCTGGACACGCGTGGGACGGTGCGGACTAAGGGGCGGGGCTGTGGCCCAAAAGACGGGTAGATGCCCTCGAGGATTTAGTCTCGTGCGTTAGGGGGACATTTCCAAAGGCTTTGAGGAAGGGAGAGAGAGTAGAAGTCCTGACCAGCGCCCCTTCCCTGCCCCGGGGTGCGTGTAAGCAGCGGCAAGTGAACGCAGATTTGGGGGACACGCCCACGCCCCTTCGCACGGGGACCGCACAGCGTAGGGCGACGGGCGGAGCCGCGGGACGGTGGCTAGACAGGGTGATCCGACTGCATTCCTGACCGGTGTGTCAGCGCTGATCCCCGCCCCCTTGCCGAGATTTCGGATCCTACTTTAGAACTGGGGCGCCCACCTTCTCAGTGAGCCAGCGGCTGCTCAGAGAGGAGGAGGGTCAGGGGAAGAGGACGCGTTGCCTCCTCCGGGGATCGCCAGACAGTTCCCGCGCGTGGGCGAAACACCCGGGCCCTGCCCCTGCGGGCTCCGGGACTACAATTCCCAGAGGACGCGAGGCTGGGAGGTGCCCGACGTCGGTCGTGGAAGCTGCTGGGAATCGTAGTCCCAGCCTCCAACTTTGGGAGCAGTTGGTGGGAAATTCTGTAAAGATCCCAACCACCCTTTTTACCGACGGAGAGACTGAGGCTCAGAGACCCGAGGGGATACTGATTTTAGCGAGGCCCTCTTCTCGCCTTGGGGGCGGGATTTGTGAGTCTCCCCCAGCCTATATATCCTTCTACCTCTTTGGTGGCGTCCAAATCTTCTTTCAAGAAGGGGGAAACTGAGCCTGGAGGAGTGGGGCAGGGACCCAGGAGTTCGTCTCCTGCACCCACAGCGAGGTAAGAGCCTGGATTCTATTTACGATTTACGTAGCCAGGTCACCCTTGGCCTTTCGACCTCGCCCTTCCTGTCTGTGAAATGGACTTTGGGTCAATCCAAATGGGAACATACCCGTCTACGTCCTGCCCCTCCGGGACTACAAGTCCCAAGGTGCTCGAGGCGACCCTGGCTCCCCCTCCCCTCCGGGACCCGCCTCCCTCCGGTCCGAGTCACGTCGTCTAACCTGTTCCCGGCGCCTGCCCCGCCCCGTCCTCCGCTCCCCGCAGCCGGAGCCGGAGCCGGAGGAGGACCCCCGGTGCCAAGATTTGCCCCGGATCCGTGAGTTACAACCCCCGCCCCGGGGTTCAGCGGCCCCGGTGGAGCCCGACACTCGCGTCCCTGGGAGGGTCGGGAGGACACTCGGACGCCAGGTCCCAGGGCGGAATTGGGGGACTCCAGGAACGTTAGAAAGCTAGAACTTGGATGCCTGATTTACTGGGCAGAAGGAAAAGGGGCTCGGATGCCTGAGTTCTTGGAATGGAGGGCTCGGACGCCTTGGTCCCGGGGAGACGTTCGGAGACGTTCGGAAACGTCGGGACGTTTCAGTCCCTAGAAATGGGGGCTCTCGGAAGCCTGAGTCCTTGAGTAGAACTGGGGTATTGGATCTCTTGGGGAGAAATGGGAGACTCGGACTGCTGGGGCTCTGGAATGGGCGGCCATCCCTACCACCCTTCAACTGCCTTCTCGACCGAGCCTTTAGGTCTCCGAGCAGAGTTAGGGGTGGGGTGGGGATAGTGGAACCCGGGTTCCTGAAATGAAGCAGAACAAACACCCAGGGTCCCTCTGGAGGCTGTGTCCCGCCGTTCCCCCCACTTTCTGGCTCTGGGGTGGGGGCCAACGTGGCAGGAGGGAAGTAGGACAGGTCTCCAACCTCCCCTGTGCCGCTGCGCGATCCCCAACATGTCATTAACCGGGGCGTCAGACCTGGCTAAGCAGAGGAGGGACCTCCGCCCCAGGGCGCCCCCTGGCGGGGGCGGGGAACCTCCTATTGTCCCATAAAGGTGGGAGATATCTGGGATTTGCAAAGGGCATTCTAGAATCCAGGGCAGAATTCCAGAAGGTGTGGTTGGATTCTGGGGGGTTTGCATGGCGGGCACAATACAGCCATTACACAGAGAGGACGGAGGTAAACTGAGGCTTAGAGGTCACACTGGCAGCAGAGTTGGGGGTCAGGATTTGCCCTCCCCCTTCCTCAGCCGCTCTCTGGGCGTCGGGATACCATCCACTCCCACCGGATTTTCTGACTCACTTCTCTCCTAGGGCTCCTGGCCCTGACCCTGAGGTGAAAAATGTCACCTCCACTCCCATCTGTCTGACCTGAGGTAGTGTGGGAGATAAGGGAGGATAGAGGCTAATTCTGGAGGTGTGTGTCTGTCCTTGAAGCTGGGGGAGGGCAGGGCTTGGCACCTCCCTCCGCCCGACTCCCCCTTCTCTCCATCCCCATGAGTCATGTGAAGGGATTAAACAAGGGGTGGGGCAGGGGGTTCTGATGAAAGAGGGAAGAACTTCCTAATGTCTGGGCTTGAAGGGCATTTGGTGATAGCCTGAGATGAAATAAAAAATAATAACCGTGGCTGCCAAGACAGAGCTCACAGAGTGCCAGGCTCAGGGCTGGCAGGTAATGGATGGTTCCCATTGTCTACAGAAGTCTCCGGCAACTGCCCAAAGGTCTCACTTCCATTGAGGTTTGCTGAGCCCAGCCCAGGGAATGACTTCTTTCTAGTCCAATGGGGAAACTGAGGCTGGAGTGTGGGCACAACGCACACCCTAGGCTTTTGCCACCTTCTGTCTGGAATCTTCCAGAGATTCCTATGCCCTGGAATGGGCCAGAACTGGAGATGGCTAGAACTCAGGAAAGCAGGGGAGAATTTAGCATTCTGAGATCCAAGGGCTGAAGTCAAGATTCCAGGGGTTAAAGCTCGGGGCTTTTAGAATCTCAGAAAGATTTGAAAGGGCTGTTTTGGAGGGAAAAAATTACTTTGGTTTTGAGCCTTCAGTCTGTTCCAGGCCTGGGAATTAGGAATCTTATACTTGTGAACTTTATTTTGTACCCTTCCCTGTTCTAAACTCTATACATAAATTATGTCGTTCAAACCTCACACTTCTTTGAGGAGAAGGTATTAATTCCCCTATTATACACACAAGGAAACTGAGGCACAGAGACGCTAACTAGCCGAAGGTAGAGATTTAAAGAGGGGAAAGGCCCTAGGTCATTCCACAGATGTCCACAGAGCGGGGAAACCAAGTCCCAGACAGGGTGGGGCCTCTCCCAACGTCTGTCTATGTGGACAGAGCTGGAGGATTCCAATCTGGGTATTCCCAAACCAGCCTGGCGCTCTGACCCGGTTCCTACTCAGGATGATTCCTCCAGGAACCCCCCACCCCTGATTTTTAACCCCAAAGAACCGGGCTGGGGTGCAGAAGATGCCGGGGAAGGAGACCTAAGGGCGGAGGAGAGGGGAGCCCGGCGGAGAGGACGTGGGGGTGGAGGACAGGGGCCTGGAGGAGAGGCGCGGTCCTCGCCACCCTTGCCCCCCGCCGGGCCCCCGCTCCCCTGCCGCGGGAGGTGCGGCACCTGCCCGGGCCCGCCGCGCATTCCCCTGCTCTGAGCTCAGGAGCTGTCTGTCCGCCCCGCTGCGGTCGGGCCGTGACCTGGAGCGTCCCCTGGCGGCCCTGACGCCCGTTTCGCCCGCCTCAGACCCGGGACGGGCCCACGCCCAGCCTTGGCATTTCCTTAGACCCAGAGGATGTAAGCGTCTTAGAATTTGGGGATCATGAAATCCCCCAAAGAACCATTCGCTACCAGAATGCCGGCCCTGGAGGTAGCATAGATTGTTCACTTTTATATTTTAACGAACACAGAGGGTTTCCTGTGTATCTCTGAGATTCTAAAAGGCGCAAGTTTTGATTCCTATAGTCTCTCCTTCCCCTGCCCCGCGCCCGGCATGCGGGGTCTTACCTGGACCAGGGATCGAACCCTGTGCCCCCTGCAGTGAGAGCTCAGAGTCTTAACCACTGCACCGCCAGGGAAGTCCCCTATAGTCTCTACTTTTTGAGGCCTCAATTCTCAGAGCCTTAATTCCTCTTGCACCTTCTGGCCAGTTGGATCCTCACAACTGTCCTCTGAGGTAGACTGCTATTTATCCTCATTTTACAGATCAGGAAACTGAGGCAGTCTTGTCAGGTGGGACAACGGTGCCACCAGATTTGAACCCTCCTTAACTGTGCTTTTAGCAACTCCACTATACCAGACATTCACCTAGACTTTTAGGACTTCGGAATCCTGGGATAGATAGAACTCAGTGCAGGAAGACAGAGAAATCTAGGCTAGCCAAAGTGGAGAATTCTAGAATGTTCCAAAGATAGAATCTTGGACTGAGAACTTTCAAACAATAGACTCTCAAGCCGAGGGTTTTAGCCTCTATAGAAATTTAATTACAACCTCAAGGTCCTTATAATTTCAGAATCTAGGCCTCTGAGAGATTGAGGAGGCCTCTCAGAATAGCTGATTTGCCTCCTCCTTTCACAGTTGGGGAAACTGAGGCTCAAGGAGTGGAGGGGACTCTTAGCCCAAGGTCACACAATCCTAACACACCCAAATGAGCCACCAGCCCCAACAGGTTCTGTTCTGAGGCTTCCCAGACTGAGGCCAGAATCAGCATGCCCCAGCCTGCCCTGCTGCCCACGCCTGCACCCCAAGTCAAAGCTAAGTGGTCGGTTGGTGTAGTGGGGAGGTGGCAGAGCTGGCGGGCGTGGCGGCTACCATGGAGATGGGGATGGTGCTGGCCTGACTAGTTCCTGGTGGCCTGGCTCCTTCCCACTGGGTTGGCGACCACAGTGGCCCAGCCACCCCTGGCCAACTCCCTGTTCTTCCTGTTGACGCTGGGTCCGTGTGAACACGCTGAGTCTCCTCTGGGTGGGGACTCTGGGGAGAGAGAGCTGAGTGGTCCCCGCCCTCTGGAGTCCCTCCAGACTGACGGAGATGCCCCAGAATAACAAGTTAGGTCCAGGTGTGAAATCTAGTATGCTGACTTCTTGCAGGGTGACCTGGAACAAATGTTTCTGAGCCCCACTTTCTTTTTTGCTATGGAGGTTTTGATCATGGGATAAGGTATTAGTTGTAAAGCACTTGGCACAATTCTAGGGGGCAGTGTTCTCTCAGTAAATGGTTGTTTTATTTCATTATACCCTCGAGTAACTAGCAAAGGTCCTGGCACATAGTAGGCAGCACCATCATTATTTTTAAAAAGATCCCCAGCATCTAGCACGGTGTCTCTTGGTCCCTAGTAGGCATTCAGTAATTGATAGTTATTATTATTGCATCCTCTGTTCACTATAATGTCTGTCACATAGTAGGTGGTTAATGGATAATAGTTGAAGGAATGATCACGTCTTATTAGGGCTGAGGTAGAGGGATGGACTAGGAGCCACGGAAAGAGAGTGAATTGTCCTGAGCCTTCCTGGAGGGCTTTGCAGGAGTTGGCATTTCCCAGCAGGGGAAGTGGTGGGTCATAGCGCTTCCAATGGAAGGAAGTAGGAGAGTAAAGGCACCGTCCCGCTCCTCAAGGCCCCAGGTTCCCTGTGGGGGGGGCTCTGAGCGGGCTCTCCCCCGCCCCCCCCTCCCCAAACGCAGGCGCCCCGCTGCGGCCAGCCGGCACCATGGACAGCGAGGCGTTCCAGAGCTCGCAGAACCTTCTGGACCTGAACTTACAGTGTGAGCTGGGGTAGGGGGCGGGGCCCTCGGGGCGGGGCGGGGATAAGGCGGGGCCCTGCCCAGAAATCCGGGTCCTCACTACTACTCCCGGCCGCCC
This sequence comes from Eubalaena glacialis, assembly GCF_028564815.1. Lineage (NCBI taxonomy): Eukaryota > Metazoa > Chordata > Mammalia > Artiodactyla > Balaenidae > Eubalaena > Eubalaena glacialis. The sequence continues at coordinate 60,081,339 of NC_083733.1, read as the reverse complement.
GGCTCTAGCCACGAAGCACGTGGACCTGAAGCATATGGAGCTGGACATGGCGGCGGCCAAGGTGGACGAACTGACCAAGCAGTTGGAGTCTCTGTGGTCAGACTCGCCGGCGGCGCCTCTTGGCTCGCAGGCCAGAGCCCCGGCTAGGGTGAGCCTGCTTGCCCTGGTCCCCACCCGGGCCCCCAAAGTCAGGTTCTTTCCTCCAGGAGTTCAGGCAAGCCTGTCCCATGGGGCTATGCAGGCTGTGGGCTATTTAAAGGCACTTGTGGGATTAGTGGAAGTGGGGATCAGTGAAAGTGGACGTCTGTCAGGACCCTCGGAAGAAAAAGGTTTTTTTCTAAGCGGCACAAAGGCACTGTGCATGCAAGCCCCAGCCCTGATTGCAGGGCTCCCTATGCCTGAATCTCCAGCCCCGTCCAACTCTCCAGGGTTGATTTTCGATCACCTCTATTGACCTACCAACCCTCTACTATTGTCTCCTTTGACCCCTCAATGTCCCGACCTCCCTACAGCTGTCCGGGTACAGCCTCAGCCCTGTCCCCGAGCCCTTGGGCAGCCGCGGGTCCCCCCGGAAGGCAACCACCGACGGCGCAGACACCTCGTTCAGACGCTCCGAGAGCGCCCCGGCTCAGCTCCCTTACGGCTCGCTGTCCCCTAAGGGCCGGCCGTCGTCACCGCGCACCCAGCTCTACCTGCAGCCGGATGCCTACGGCACCCTGGACCGCGCGCCCTCGCCCCGGCCCCGCGCCTTCGATGGAGCAGGCAGCCCCCACGGCCGTGCGCCTTCCCCTCGCCCCGGCCCGCTCCGACAGCAGGGTCCCCCCACGCCCTTTGACTTCGTGGGCCGTGTCCGCTCCCCCCGTGTCAGCCCCCTGGCCGAAGGGCCCCAGGCCTTCTTTCCCGAGCGCGGGCCCTCGCCTCGCGCCCCGACCGCAGCCTACGATGCGCCGACTGCCTTTGGGAGCCCCCTGCTGGGCCCTGGCGTCAGCGCCTTCGCCCCACCTCTGCGCACGCAAGGTGAACCAGGGGGCCGAACTTGGCGGGTGGGAGTGGCGCAAGGTCCGGGACCAGCTTCGGCCCCCCCCCCCCGCCCCCCCGCCACATCCTCATGGGCAACCTCTCTCCAGACGACCTAACGCTTCGGCGGCGGTCCCCCAAAGCCTGGAACGAGTCTGACCTGGACGTGGCGTACGAGAAGAAGCCCTCGCAGACAGCGAGCTATGAACGTGAGTGGTGCGAGGCCAAAGGAGTGGGGGACCCGGAGAGGCCTCCCCAGACCCTAATGATTCCCGCCTCACAGGACTCGATGTCTTTGCGCGGCCTGCTTCACCAGGCCTGCAGCTGTTACCCTGGAGAGAGAGCAGCCTGGATGGGCTGGGGGCCACCAGGAAGGTGAGGGGCCGGAGAAACTTGGGGAGGGGGCTGGTGGGCAAGGGTGGAGTCAGGGCTAGTCTTCCCCTCCTGGCTGCTCCCGCAGTTTCCGTACCCTTCCCCAGGGTCTTCCTTTATCCTGGATTTCCATCCCCTCCCTGACCCTCTTTCCTTTGCCTTCCTCTGTCTTCCCTCCCCTCTTTCTCTCCCTTCTCACCTTTTGCCTTTACCTCCCTCCTCCTTTCCTCCACTCCCTTATCATTCACTCCCTTATGCCTATCTTCCTCCCACCTGAGCCCCTTCTATCTTCCTTCCTTCCCTCTTTCTCCCCCAGGACAACTTCACCAGCGCCACTCTGCCCCGCAATTACAAGGTCTTCCCTCTGACCAACGACAGGCGTTCTGATGTGGACAGCTACCGCCGATCGATGGGCTCCGCGGGGTCATCAGGCACTTTGCCCCGAAGCTGGCAGCCTGTCAGCCGCATCCCCATGCCTCCTTCCAGCCCCCAGCCCCGAAGTGCCCCCCGCCAGCGCCCCATCCCCCTCAGCATGATATTCAAGCTGCAGAATGCCTTTTGGGAGCACGGAGCCAGCAGGGCCATGCTCCCTGGCTCTCCCATCTTCTCTCGAGCTCCCCCGCCTAAGCTGCTTCTCCAGCCCCAGCTGCCTCCACAGTCCCAGCCACAACTACAGCTTCAAACCCTTGCCCCAGTCCCCCAACCCCCTCAAGAGACTTGGTCCCCTGTGAGTGAAGGTGAGTCAGCAATGGGGGTTCCGGAGGGATGGGTGAAGGGAGGACAGATGGCTGGGGACCAAACCAGCTTGGGGTCCCATCACAACCAAACACCTGTTTCCAGACATTGTCCCTGCAGAGAGCAAGGCCAGATGAGCTTGGGGATTTGCTCAGGAACTAGGGATAGCACAGTGCTTAAGCATGGACCCTGGAGTCAGACTGGCTGGCTCCACGCTGTGTGACCTTTGGCAAGTCAGTTAACCTCTCTGGACCTCAATTTCCTTGAGTGTAAAAGGTGAATAGTGATAGAACCTACCTTATTGGGGTATGGTACTAGATTATTTAATCCATATAAAGTCCTTAAAATAGGGCCTGATGTATAGTAAGCCCTCAGTAGCTATCATATTAATCATTATAATTATTAGTAGTTTTTGGTGTGAGACCAGCGCAGGGCCTGGATTTAAGCAGAGTGGGTTTTGATCCCCTCTCTACCATTGACATGCTGTGTAACTGAGGATAAATTAATTAACCCATCTGAGCTTACATTTTCTCATCTGTGAATAGAGATTAATAACATTTACTTCATAGATTACGATGGACAATGAAATCATGTATAAAATGATCATTGTATATTTCTACCTGCTTTAGAAGCTCTGATAGAGAGCCAAGAAACAGAGAGAAGAGACCAACAAGTACCAAGATTCTAGTCCCAGCAATTTTCTTTCTTTCTTTCTATATTTATTTTTGGCTGCCTCGGGTCTTCCTTGCTGCACGCGGGCTTTCTCTAATGACAGCAAGCAGGGGCGATGTGCGGGCTTCTCATTGCGGTGGCTTCTCTTATTCTGAGCCCGGGCTCCAGTAGTTGTGGCGTGTGGGCTCAGTAGTTGCGGCGGACGGGCTTAGTTGCTCCACGGCATGTGGGATCTTCCCGGACCAGGGATTGAACCCGTGTCCCCTGCATTGGCAGGCATATTCTTAACCACTGCGCCACCAGGGACGTCCTCAGCAACTTTCTGCCTGAGATGTTAGGAGAGGAAATTCTTACAATCTTAGAAAGTCAAGTTTATCATAATGGTAGGAGCAGAGATTCTGGAGTCAGATAGGACTGAGTTCAAATCCCAGCTGTGTGGCTTTAGGCAACTGACTTGCCTTCTCTGAGACTCAGTTTCCCTTTCTGTAATAATGAGATGTTAGCCACATCAACGTCACAAGGTAGTGGTGAGAATTCGATGATAGGCATGTAAAGCATGAGGCACATGCTAAGTGCTTGTTAAATGGGGGATGCCATAATTGTCTATTATTCACAACCCAGGGAAAGTGTAGCCCAGAGAAAGCAAGGAACTGCCCTGAGGTCACACAGCAAATCAGGCATTTGTTGCAAGTCCTGGAAGTTGTGGGGAGGGAGTCTCTCGGGTCTCTTGGGACCCCTCCTTTGATGGGGCTCTTGCTCCTTGTAGGCCTCCCCAAACCTCCCACTGAGCTGGAGCCTGAGCCGGAGCTGGAGGGGCTGCTGACGTCAGGGCTGGAGGCTGGTGATGCAGATGAAGATGCTGTAGCTCGGCCCCTTAGTCCCACACGGCTGCAGCCAGCGCTGCCGCCCGAGGCACAGTCAGTGCCCGAGCTGGAGGAGGTGGCACGGGTGCTGGCAGAAATTCCACGGCCCCTCAAACGCAGGGGCTCCATGGAGCAGAGCCCTACTGTAGCCCTGCCCCCCACCCACAAGAAGCAGTACCAGCAGATCATCAACCGCCTCTTCCATCGTCACGGTGGGCCTGGGGGGCCCGAGCCTGAGCTGTGTCCCATCACTGAGGGACCTGAGGCCAGGGCAGGGCCCCCTGCTCCAGCCCCACCAGCTCCCATACCACCCCCAGCCCTTCTCCAGAGCAGCCCACCAGAGCAGCCACAGAGCATGGTAAGTAATATAGGAGGAAACTGGGGTATATTACTTAGCATATGGAAGCATCCCTTCCCTTTTAGGACAGAACCTGGAAATTGTACACATCACATCTGGCACATTCCCCTGGCCAGGAACCCAGCTGCAAGGGAAGCTGGGAAATGTAGTTTTAAATCTAAGTGTACCTGTGCTCAGAAGAAAGGGAGAACATATATGGAGGGGCATTCAGAAGTCTTGGCCACATAGAGATTTTCTCTGCTCTTCTCCAGTAACCTGTCCCCCCAGGGCTTCCCTTCAGGAATCTTAGAGTCTTCCAACCTGGAAATGACTTCGTCTTGGCATGACAGAGGGTTTATTCTGGGGTCTGAAAAGCCTGCCTGAATCGAGGCAGTCACCATTTCTCTCCCTAGTTGCCACAGCCTCTCATGTCCGCCTTCTCTGGGGAGCTGCTCTCTCCTCTTACACCTCAGCAAGCCTGTGCCATGGCTAGAAATGGCCCACCCAGCCCTGACTCAAAATGACCTCTCAGTTCAAGTCTATGGTGTCCTCTGACTCTAGTCAGAGCTTCTTCCATTCAGATTTTCAAGAACAAGTCTCTGATCTCTGAGGCTGTGGGTGTCGCGGTTAAGTGCACCAGCGGCAGAGCTAGGCTGCCTGGGTTCAAATCCCAGCTCCACAGCACTTATCGGCTGTGCAACCTTGGGCCAGACACATAGTCTCTCTGTGCCTCAGTTTCCTCATCTGTAGAATGGGGATGAAAATAAGCATAGGGTTGCTGTGAGGATTTAATACATTAATATAGTGCTTAGAATAGTGCCTGGCACTTAACTATTAACTATTATTATTGTTATCATTTGACCAGGGGCTGGTCTCCTGCTGATCTTGGTCTGGTTTCTGCATCGTGGCTTGGAGGGGGCGGGGTGTAGTCACATGGAACAATCCTGATTGCTCAATGTGGGTAGACAGATGGAGGAGAACAATTCCCAGAGAAGACGTGGGGGCCAGGTGGACCCCAAATGCCTATTCCCAGGCCCTTCTGAGGGTGGAGCTAAGAAATGTTGAGGCTCAGGATCTTGAAATCAAGAATGGAAGAATGACAATGTCTTGAAATGGTCAAGTTGCCTCATTGTAGAATCACAAAGTTCTGGCCACAGAGAAACCTGAACACTCACAGAATTCAATAATTAAATCCTGGCATCACAAACTCAGAAGAGTGAAATTTCAGAATTCCACAACACTGAAGGTTTGCACAGGATCTTAGAATTAAAAAGTTAGTAACACAAACCCTGGTTATTACTGATTCTTGAAGTCCCCAGAACTGAAAATTAAAGACTCATCCTTTGAATCTTAAATCATAGATTAGTGCACTAATATGTTATAATACAGAATTTTATTTAAGTGAACATTTTCCACTAGAAAGAAACACACAAACATAGTAACTAGGAAAAAATAGATAAAAGTAGAATAAAGAGGCCCAAATAACAGCATTCAGAGAGAACCACGATTAACATTTTGAGTATTTCCTTCCAATCTTTTGGAATGAAATTCTCACCATGAAATATTCAAGTTCTCAATCATAGAATCTTGGGAATGCAACGTCCTGGGTCCTCAGCAATTTGAAATGGCACAACTTAGCATTTCTGGACTCACACATATTGGAAACTTAGCATCAGAGAATTTTTAAATGAGTGGCTCGTGGGATCTTCAAATTCCAGAATCTTGAAATCATTGACATCGAAGACCAGAATCACAAATGCTATATGCAGAATAAATGAATTTTGTAGGATACTTGAAAATCAAAAGTAAGAAGGCACAAGGAATAATATGATAAATATTCTAATTCCAAACATCTGAAATTAACACTTGGTAACATCTTGTCACGTGTGCTTCCTAGCATTTTTTTTTTTTTTAATATATAAAAGAAAGGAAACTATGGATTGAATATCTGGCTTCCACAATCATCCTCATGGTCTCCCAGCTTCCTCTCAGGTCTCAGGGCCCAAGATTCCAAAATCACCCGATTCCCTGAATGTTGCAGGGAACCAGAGGCTGTAGAACTGAGGGACTCTCCTTCCCATGGCCCTCTGGACTCAGGCTATGTACGTTCCTGGGTTCCAGTCTCAGCCCTGTCTAGTTGGATGAACTGGAGTGGCCGCCTGGTCCCTGAGCCTCTGTTTCCCTGCTCTGAGGAATGGGTATATTAGCAATCCCCGCCAAGCCGCTGAAGCCCCGGTCCTGTCCCCCAGGAGATGCGCTCCGTGCTGCGGAAGGCCGGCTCCCCGCGCAAGGTCCGTCGCGCGCGCCTCAGCCCGCTCGTGCTGCTGCTGGACGCCGCGCTGACCGGGGAGCTGGACGTGGTGCAGCAGGCGGTGAAGGAGGTGAGTGCTGCCGGACAGAAGGGCGGGCGGGGTGGGGGCGGCAGACGCTGGATAGCAGCCGCGGGACTGAGCCTCCCCGTCCCCCGGCCCGTCCAGATGAACGACCCGAGCCAGCCCAACGAGGAGGGCATCACCGCCCTGCATAACGCCATCTGCGGCGCCAACTACCCCATCGTGGACTTCCTCATCGCGGCGGGTGCCAACGTCAACTCCCCCGACAGCCACGGCTGGTGAGTCCTGACCTCGCGCGGCCGGCGTGGGGCGGGGAAGGCGCTGCGGGCCCCAGCGCGGCCTCTCACGCCTGCATCCCACGCCTAGGACACCGTTGCACTGCGCGGCGTCGTGCAACGACACGGCCATCTGCATGGCGCTGGTGCAGCACGGTGCGGCAATCTTCGCCACCACGCTCAGTGACGGCGCCACCGCCATCGAGAAGTGCGACCCCTACCGCGAGGGTTACGCCGACTGCGCCACTTACCTGGCAGGTGCGAGGCAGGGCTGGGGCCCCTCGGTGGGCGGGCTGGGCCACCCCTGGGGGAGGGCGTCGCAGGGACTGGGACGCCCAGCTGGTAGATGTTGGGCGGGGGAAGGCGGCAGACTGCGGCTCCTGAGAGAGGACGCGGGGGGCTGTACCAACCTTGTGGCAGCATCACCGAGGAGGGGCCGGCGGGATGGACCACCTGCACGGGTGGGGCACTGGGCCTCTCACCTGGCAGGTGCAAGAAGGGTGTGTGGGCGCAGCAGACTGTGCCACCTTCGAGGGAGAGGGGGACAGGGGAACTGTGCCACGCAAGCTGGACACCTGTAGGGAGAAGAGAAGGTGTGGAGACTGCGCCGCTTTATCTGCTTTCTCGTCCACGGGGGTGGGGAGTTGGACGTTCCATCTATACCATCTACCTGGCCTAGGGCTGGGCACATGGGCTGTGCTACCTGTGGGAAATACAGCACCACACAGGTGAGAGGTGAGCAGGCCATGGCTTCTGGGGAGGAGCTTGGGGACTCTTCCACTCCTAGTGAGACACGAGGCTGTACCATATATCTCCGGGGCGGGGGGGCACATCACTTAAACAGGTGATGGGAGGAACTAGGTAGGCCGTATCCTGGGGAAGTGCCTAGGGTCTGTAGCGCTCACCTGGAGGGGCCAACTCTATCATAAGGCGGGGTTGGGGACCTCAGAGAGTTGGGGTAAGGCAGGCTGTAGGACCTGGGGGTGGGACAATGTATTTGAGAGGTGAGCCTGGAGGGACTACACGACAGCCTGCTGTGCTGTGGCAGAAAGTGGATGGGAGCCATGGGGCTGTAACACCTGCCTTAGTGGCGAGCAGCGGCAGGCCAGGACTGGACCGCTGGGGCGGGAAGTAGACCGTCCACTGAAGCTTTGGGAAGGGGGATTGTGACCACCTTTGTCACAGGTAGATGAAGCCTATGAGATAGGAAGATTGTACCTCCTACCTGCCTGGACTTGGAGAGTTCTGTGAGGATGAAGTAGAGATTGAACAGCACACTTGCGGGCGGAGGGGTGGTGGAGAGGAGGGGAAACTGGAACACGGTGGACTGAACCATTAAAGAGGGGGGAGCATGGTGGACTGTACCATCTGGAAAGGGGGCTAAATCTTTGATGGGATTAAAGGGGGGTTCGGGTGGCCTATACTATCTGGAAAATTATTACATCCTCTTTGAGACTTTATTTTTTGGGGAGGGGGCGCAGTGTGCACTGCACCATCTGGAAAGGGGGAGTTGGGACCACTTTGTGGGGAGGAGTAGGGCTGAACCATCTGAAGGAGGGGTTGAGTCATCTATGGAGACTGTACCACTTAAGGGGGGTGGGGTGCAGACGACTGTACTTCTAGGAGTGATACAGGGACTTAACCAGATGTAAGTGGAAATGGGGACCACTGACCCTGCCTCGGGGGTTGGTGGCCCGGCTTGATGCACGCCAGTGTTTTAGAGACTGTCAGTCCTGGCAGCTGACTCCACCTGAGGCCCCCCTCTCCAGACAGGGGTACACAACTTTTCAAGTGGCTCATTCCCCAAGGTGAGGCTGGCGCCAAATCTCAGGGTCTGTCCCTGTCCCCAGCGTGTCGTATCCCTGAGTGTTCCCGGCCCCCCTGAACCGGGCGCTGACGATCCCTGCGGTTTCATGTTTCAGACGTGGAGCAGAGCATGGGGCTGATGTACAACGGGGTGGTGTACGCTCTCTGGGATTACAGCGCTGAGTTTGGAGACGAGCTGCCCTTCCGCGATGGCGAGTCGGTCACCGTGCTGCGGAGGGATGGGCCAGAGGAGACGGACTGGTGGTGGGCCGCGCTGCACGGCCAGGAGGGCTACGTGCCCCGTAACTACTTCGGGGTGAGCGCAGAAGCGATATTGTGAGGAAAGGGGTGATCCCACGGGAAAAAGGGCAAGAGAGACAGTGCATGACATTGGGGAGGAGGGGAGGTCAGAAGAGTCCATTATCGGTTGTGGGGAGGTGAGGATGAGCCCATTATAATAACGGGGGAGGTAAGGGAGAGCCCCTTTTAGTTAGGGGAGGAAGAGCCACTTACTGGTGGTACTTCGTGGGGTACTCACCAGTACTGCCTTCCTAGTTATTTGATTGGTTCGTGCTCAATCAAATATTTTTATTATTCCTAATTATATTCATGGGGAGGTAAAGAAGAATGTATTCTAGCCAAGGGGAGTCATGAAGAATCCCATCTTGGTGATGGGGGCAGTTAAAGAATTGGGTATTACAGGCATGGAAGCTTTTGTTACACTGCATTGGGCAGGGTGAGGAAGAATCCATTAATAAAATTGCGGTAGAACTGAGGGAGATACTACTAGGTTAGCGGAGGAGACCAGGAAAATCCCATTATATTCCTGGGAGAGAAGACGATTCCTTTAATTGGGGAATAGGTGGAGGTGGGTCCCAACCAGACAGCCATGGTGGTAGGGAGAGGCGGGCGTCTTTTTTATGGCCGTATGGGAGACTCGGAAATACTCCATTTCATCAAGCCTGCTGCTGATTGGAAGGCTCCAGCTGGTGCTTGCAGCTGACAGGGGATTCTGGTGTGGTTTGGGAGATACTGAGAGAGTCGATTAGGAAGGGATGGGAGGATGGAGACAGTCCACGTGTTTGGGGGTGATCAGGTGACTGTATTAAGTTTGGGGTGGAATGAAGGGGTGGGAGCTCCTGGTGTCTGAAGAGCCTGTCTTCCCCCAGCTCTTCCCCAGGGTGAAGCCTCAGAGGAATAAGGTCTAGCTGGAGAGAAGGACTTTTCGAAGGGATACAGGAGAAAGCAGCAGCTGCCTTCATTCCAGAACTCCTCCTCCCTTACTGCTGCATCTCTCTGCGCCCCAAATCCTTGCAGGGGCGAGGTCCTTGCCAACACCTCTCTGCTTCCCTGGAAGCCCTGGGGAGAAGGAGAACCCCAGCTTTAAATTAGAAAACTGCCTTAGCTGTGGGAGGTCGTGGTGGGGCTGGGAATCATTGGGAGCAAGAGAGACCCCCCCAATTGCCAAGTCACATCCTGTCCAAAGTGCCTCGTGCTCCTACTGCCCACCCCCCCCGCCCCCCAAAAGAAAGGCAACCCACCATCCCAGCGGAGCCTGGAGTGGGTCACCGCCACTGGATTTTCCCAGGAGTCACCTCTGCCACTATCTCTACCAACAGCCTTCAGGGGCCAGGTGAGGCATATTAGTCTCTATCAGCATCCCTGCCCCCTCTCTCCCCAGTCAAGTGCCTTTACACAGTGCCAGTTTTATAACAAAATGGGGACGTTTTTCATTATAAATAAAGGTAGTTTGCACAGAAATTGACTTCCTTCTCTTTGAACTCCGTTCTGACTTAATAATTCTCCTCATTGTTACTATTTTTGGTAAACCAGTCTTAAAGTAGCCCTTTTGGACGGGATTTCCCTCATGTGAATCCAATCCTTCCTCTTTCAAATATGCCTACTTTTTTTTTTTTTTTTTTTTTTTGTAGCGTCTTGACCTTTTTTTCATGTTTTGGATTCTTCTTTTTAAGTGTCCTTAAGCTTAAAGACATAAAATGTCATAATTCTGTCATCTGAAGTTTGGTGCCATCTCCTCCTGTAATTTGGTGTGTCTGCTGGTTCTCACTCATGGTGGCTTGTTTCCCCATGTGTATTGAAATTATGGATTGTGAGATCATCTTCAACAGGGCTTTATCTACTGGAAATCCATGTGGACTTTTTGAGGGTCTGACCCTGAAGAGTGATTTTGGAAGAGTGATTTTCCCCACTTTTTTATTTCATAAACTGCCCCTTGAAGATTTTTGACAAATCAGAAGCCTTTCTCTCTTCTGATTTGTATTTCTTTACAAATCATAAAACTTCAACATTGTCATTGTCTGCAATGTCCAAAACAACTCACGTGGGAATTTTAATTATTTTTAGTTAATTTAAATTAAATAAAAATTAAGGATTCAATTCCTCAGTCACACTAGCCACTTTTCAAGTGCTCAGTAGCCACATGTGGCTAGTGGCTACCATTTTGGACAGTGTAGATAGAGGACATTTTCATCATCCCAGAAAGTTCTATTGAGTAAAGCTGATATACATTTCCATCATCCAGAAGTTCCATCGTGCCTCTTCCCAGTCAATATACGCATGTCTCCTCCGCATAAGGGGTAGCTGCTTCTATCACTGCCAATTAATTTTCATGAATATACTTTAAAACTCAAATGGTACTGGTACTAAGATATTTGTAATGAAGAAAAACAATCCTCCTGCTACCTCTCCCTACTCCCATCTGCTTTCCAGAGGCTACTACTTTCAACTGCTATAGCTGTTTCCTCTGGTATTTTCTTGTATGTTTCTAAATATGCTGGCATTGCTATTTCTTGATTTGTCAATTTTAGGCATTCTCTACTGATTTCCTGGTATAGTAGATGAGGTTTGAGGTCTATTAATCTGACTCTACTTTCCCTCTCCTCAATGAAATCATAATTTTTATATCAATCAATAGTTTTTTAAATGTTGTGATATGTAAATATGTTTTCACTGCAGAGCCATGCAGTATATTAGAATTTTCTCTTCACAAACTTCTAAATTTTTGAGAATTAAATTTACCTCTGTGACTTGCTTAATTTTATTTACACCTATACTTAATACTTTTCAAATGTTCCATGGAATCTTCCATATTACTAACAGCTCACTCAAGTTTTTTTTCCTCCCTCCTAAAGTCCTCTCTCCTACTTGAATATGGACTTGATGCTTTCTAGGCCTACACCAAGCTATCCTGGACTTCCCTGTGTTGGATATTGTTTCCTGGATTCCATGTCTATCTTTCTTTGTTGACTCTTCATTTTGCTGGAGCACATGCTCCAGTAGTTCCCTTAAAAGGGAGAGGAAGAGATAAAGATTTTTGAGTTCTTGCATGGCTTAATATATCTTCACTTTATCCTCCAACTTTATTATGGTTTGTCTGGGTGTAAAATTCTAGGTTGGAAATATATGTATCCCTTGAAACTCAAATCTGTTTTCTTCCTAAGTTGGAACGCAAGTTTAGATAACAAAGGAAACCTGTTTGGTTTTTTTTTTCCCCGCAGATTTGTTTTCATTCTCCCTCTGCTTTGAACTTGTATTTGACTTGCTTTATTCTGGAAGCTTTTGGGATCGTCTCTCTTTCTCTGGTTCTGAAATTTCATGGGGATATGCCTCACTGTAGCTTTTATTCATTAATCATTCTGACCCTAAGTCTGTCCTTTCAATCTGGAGACTCATAGCCTTTGGTCCTGGGAAATTTTCTTGTATATTTATGTGTTGGTTTCTTTGTGTGTGTGTGTGTGTGTGTGTGTGTGTGTGTTGGTTTCTTCTTCGTTTTCTTGCTCTCTTTTTCTGGAATTTTTATTATTTGGATGTTGAAGCTTCTGGTTTGAGCTTTCAGTTTTCTTATCTTTTCACCACTATTTTCCATCTCTTTGTTAATTTTCTCCTTACTTTCTAGGAAATTTCCTTGACTTTATCTTCTAATCCTTTTATTAAAATTTATGTTTCATCTACTATTTTGAATTCCCAAGAACTCTTTCTTGTTATTTAATTATTCATTTTTCATAGCCTACAGTTCCTATTTTATAAATGTGATATCATCTATTATCTTGCTAGGTATTTTTTATAGTATTTTAGTTACAGGTGTTTTTGTGTTTGTTTTGTAGCTTTCTTTTTTTTCCTGTGTAATCTTTGTTTCTTCTGGGCTTCTTTATTTTGTATGTGTTTACACTAGTCTGATCTCTCTTTTGCGTAACAGAGATATGTTAGTTTCCCATTACTGCTATAACAAATTATCACAAACTTAGTAGGTTAAATAACACAAATTTATTGTCTTTTAATTCTGGGGGTCAGAAGTCTGAAACAGGTCTCAGTGGGCTAGAAATCAAGGTGTTGTCAGGGCCATGTTCTTCTGGGGGGAATCTGTTTCCTTGCCTTTTCCAGTTTCTAGAGGTTGCCTATATTTATACCAACAGTCTGTTTATGATGATTTAGTGTTCTCTAAGATTATAGAGATTTACTCTACCTTACTCCTCACTTCCTTCTGAGTCCTCACTAGCAGAATAGCTAACACCCATATTTCTACAAATGGTCTGCAAGGCTATCTAGGCTTTTCCCATCATCATCTCAACATTCTTCCAGCCTCTGCCCATTGTCCAATTCCAAATCCACTTCCACATTTTTAGGTATTTGTTACAGCAGCACCCCACTTCCAGTACCAAAATCTGCACTAGCTTCCCATCACTGCTTGTAACAAATTGTCACAAACTTGGAGGCTTAAACAATACAAATTTATTATCTTACCATCTGGAGGTCAGACATCTGAAATGGGTCTCACTGAACTAAAATCCAGGTGTCAGCAGGGCTGAGTTCCTTTCTGGAGTCTATGGGAAAGAAGCCCTTGCCTTGCCTTTTCTAGTTTCTAGAAGCTGGCTGTATTCCTTGGTTCATGGCCCCCTTCTGTCTTCAAAGCCAGCTCTTGCATCTCTTCCATCTCATACTTCCATTGTCACATCTCTATCTCTTGACTCTGACCCTCCTGGCTCCCTCTTTCACTTATGGCTACACTGGACCCATCCAGATAATCCAGAATAATCTCCCCATCTCAGAATCTTTAACTTAGTCACATTTGCAAAGTCCTTTTTGCCACATAAGGTAGCAAAGGAGAACAAGTAAACAAGGAGACAGGACTTCCCTGGTGGCGCAGTAGTTAAGAATCCACCTGCCAACGCAGGGCACACGGGTTCGATCCCTAGTCCGGGAAGATCCCACATGCTGCGGAGCAACTAAACCCGTGCACCACAACTACTGAGCCTGTGCTCTAGAGCCCGCGAGCCACAACTACTGAAGCCCGCGCGCCTAGAGTCCATGCTCCACAACAAGAGAAGCCACCGCAATGAGAAGCCCATGCACTGCAACAAAGAGTAGCTCCTGCTCGCCGCAACTAGAGAAAGCCCACGTGCAGCAACGAAGACCCAAAGCAGCCAAATAAATAAATAAATAAATAAAATTTAAAAACAAAACAAACAAACAAACAACAAAAAAAAACCCCAAGCAGACAGAAGTCCCTGCTCTCAAATTCAAACAGTATCTGGAACTTTGATTATATTTAGCAATTATTACTCCTTTTTTTTGAGTTGTGCTATGATATTATGGTTATGTTTTTACAAAGAGTCTTTACTTTTAGAGCTACATTCTGAAATACTGATGGATGAAATGATATGATGTCTGGGATTTGCTCCAAAATAATCAACTGGTGGGAGGGGAAGTGGCTGGGGTGTAGATGAAGCAAGATCAGCCCTGAGTTGAAGATTGATAAAGCTTCATGTATGTGGGGCTTCGTTAGACTATTCTCTCAACTTTTGTATCCATTTGAAATTGTCCTTAATAACCGGTGATAAAATGCCCCTGGTTTTGTAGAGCTGACATTCTAGTGGAAGAGACAGACAATAAACAAAATGATAAGCAAAAAATATATTCTATCGGATGCTGATCGCTGCTATGGAAAAAACTAAAGCAGAAGCGGATATATTGTGCCTGATTGGAGGTGTATTCATTCATTTCCTGTGGTTACTGTCACAAATGACCCCAAACTCAGTGGCTTAAAACAACACACATTTATTTTCTTACAATTCATAAAATCAGAAGTCTGAAGTTAGTTTCACTGGGCTGAAACCAAGGTGCTGGCAGGGCTGCACTCCCTGCAGAGGCTGTAGAGAAGAATCAATTTCCTTGTCTTTTCTAGCTTCTAGAGCTGCATTCTTGACATTCCTCGGCTCTGCCCTCTTCCTCCAACTTCAAAGCCCACAGCATGGCATCCTGCTTCAGTGTAGCAGTGCCTCTGTTTCTGTCCTGCTGTCAAATCTCCCTCTTACGAGGACACGTGATTACATTTAGGACGCACCTGGATATCTCTCAAGATCCTTAACCATCACACCTGCAAATTCCCTTTTGCCATATGCGGAAGGAAAATAAAAACGGAGTCAGTGTCGCTAAGAGAACTCTCTAAAATGGAGCTGAGAGGCCATCGACGAAGTGTGACTTACGCACATCCCAGCCTGGATGGAATCTGACCTTTTGATCACTTATTGTCTTAACATAGGCATCAAGAACATCTGCCAAGGGACTTCCCTGGTGGCACAGTGGTTAAGAATCCGCCTGCCAACGCAGGGGACACGGGTTCGAGACCTGGTCCGGGAAGATCAAGCAACTAAGCCCATGTGCCACAACTACTGAGCCTGCGCTCTAGAGCCCGCAAGCCACAACTACTGAAGCCTGCACGCCTAGAGCCCGTGCTCCGCAACACGAGAAGCCACCGCAATGAGAAGCTCGTGCACCTGCTCGCTGCAACTAGAGAAAGCCTGCACGCGGCAATGGAGACCCAACGCAGCCAAAAATAAATAAATAAATAAATAAATTTATAAAATTAAAAAAAAAAAAGAACATCTGCCAAAAATGCAAGATACTTATCGGACCCTAACCCTAAAATAACTCATGACAGCCTATCCACTTGTGGGACCCTTACCCTAAAATAACTCTTGATTCCTTAAGGACAAGTATTCCCTGGCTTGTGTCAGAGCCAATCACGATTCTCACCAGACAACTTTAACAACCTTGTGGCTTTTGTTTTATAAGCCCCTGATGCTTTCTCTTCCTCAGAACACTCCTTCAGTTTTACCCAAATCTGTGTCTCCTGAATTGCAATTCTTTTTTTTCTTTTTTAATTTTTATCAGAGTATAGTTGATTTACAATGTTGTGTTAGTTTCAGGTGTACAGCCTGAATTGCAATTCTTAAGACCCCATATAAACTCTTGTTTGCAACCTTCTGTGTTTTGTTTTGTTTTGTTTTTGGTTGACCCATGTAACCTATGAACATTCATAGGTTCCAGGGCCTGGAGATCTTTGGGGACCATTATTCAGCCTATCCAGGGTGTATTGCAATTTAAACAGGGTAGTCAGGGAAGGCCTCGCTGAGGAAAGGACGCTTGAGGAAGACTCTAGGAAGGCTTGAGGGAGGTGAGGAAAGAAGCCATGCAGAGATCTGAGAGAAGAGCCTTTCAGACACAGAGAATAGTGACTACAAAGGCCAGGAGGAGGCAGGAGGCAGTCATTCTAATTGACTGCTGTCAACCACCCCTGCTTCCAGGTATTCATGCCCTTCAGTAGCCCCTCCCCCTGACTGTGGGCTTGTTGTAGTGATGTATCCTAAGGAATGCAATACACTAGGTCCTCACTATCCATGGGTTCCGCTCAACCAACAGCAGATTGAAAATACAGTCGTCCCTTGGTATAAGTGGGGGGGATTGGTTCCAGACCCCCACGGATACCAAAAATCTGTGAATACTGAAGCCTGTCATATAAAATGTCCTAGTACGGTTCGTCTTCTGTATCTGCGAGTTCTGAATTCGTGGATACGGAGGGCAGACTGTAAGGAACTTGAGCATATATTCACTGAGCCCCTGCTCTGTGCATGTCCTGTACTGGGTGGCAAAAGGCACACACAGTGGTGACTAAGACAGTCTCAGCCCTACCCTCCTGAGGCTCACAGTCCGGTGGGGGAGACAGAAACATCCCCAGGGAGTGACGACCCAGAGTGGGCAGGGCTGGGATGAAGGTGGGATGGGGAACAGCACCTGGCCTAGCTGTAAAGCCTTGGGCAAATTTTTCTCTGAGACTCAGTTTCCTCGCCTCTAAAGTGGCGATTATGACCCTTACATCAACAAATGACATTTATCACAGTCATACAAATGAAAATATACTTCCAAAGTTAGGCAAAGGCTCTGAGAATAGGTCCTAGGGAGCTAGTAGAACTCATGATCGTGGTGGCGGTAGGGGCGGGTGTTGAGCCAGTTAGTGAGGTTGCTGACATGACCTTGAGCCTTAAGAGATACCACAGAGATGCTCCTTGCAGTACCATGTACGAGGAGAACAAACTGGGAAGAGCAAACACACGTGACATCGGATAGTTGGGAATAAATCATGGTGATGTCTTCCACTTCAGAGAAGTTTGTGCTCCTCAAGCCACATTCCAGCCCCATCTTGCTGCTTAGTTCCCTGCTTTCCACTTTCCTTTTTGCCTGCAGTGTCGTCTGCCCCACATTACCCTGCCTCATCCCTACTCCTCACCTTAGTTCTCAGAGATGACTCCTCCGGGAAGCCCTCTCTGATCCCCCAGGCTGGGTCAGGAACCTTGTCTGGGTTCCCCCATTCCAGCCCTGGTTACTTTGTTAAAGTGTGGGGAAAGGAGGGAGGACATCTTAAAACCAAGAATATAATAGAATGAAACTGAGTATGTATTCGCTACTCAGATGATCTGAACAGATGCCGGTAGACCGACACCCAGTGAATGGGATCGATTCTCTCGGTCCTCTTCCTTCCATATTTTGTTCTTGGTACTCGGCGATCCTCAGCGATGCCTCCGGCACCTCCTCTCCCGGAGCCCGCCCCCGCATTGCCGTGCGCACGCGCATTATCCCGATTGACTGCGCCCCAGTGGAGTGACGGGCGGGATCAGCCAATGGAGTCGTGACGAAGGTGGAGCAGCACCTCGAGGACGCCCTGCGGATCCTGCCTCTACTGAATATTCATGAGGGAGGCGGGCAGACGCCGCTTCAAGCCGCGACCTGCGCCATGAAGTGAGAGGGGGGCCTGGGTTCGCGGCTCGCGAGCGGGCGTGGGGGTCTGGAAGATGCAGGGGCCAGTGGGCAGGCCTCGGGTCCCGGCGGGGCGAGGGGAGGCTGAAGGGGAGGGGTAGGGATAGCCGCGGGGACCCACGGGGCGGTAACGGGGATGGTCAGAGACGAGATGCCGAAGGGACCCGGAGACTTCTGGAGAACTGGGGGATATCCGGGGGGGGTGGGCAGCGGGCCGGTAACCCCTCTCGGTTCGACGGCAGGGGAGTGTGGAGGCCGGAGAGGGGCTGAGGGGACGGGGGACTGACCTGGCAGCTCCCGCCGCCAGGCTCAACGTGGACGGGCTGCTGGTCTACTTCCCATACGACTACATCTACCCGGAGCAGTTCTCCTACATGCTAGAGCTCAAACGCACGCTGGATGCCAAGGTGGGTGGGCCGGCCCCCCTGCTGCCCATCTGACAGCGGGGGCTGCCGCACGTGCGTCTAAGACTGAGATTGCAGGACGTCTGGAGTTTAGAAATCTGAGGTCCTTGGGAAGCCAGCGCTGCCAAACTTCCTGTTATCTCAAATAATAGTTAATAATAGCAGCAGCTGACACTTGTCAAAGGCTAAGCTGCTCAGTGGTTGGCTTAGGAATATAGAGACTTTGGAATCGGCTACCCACAGCTGTGTGTCCTCGGGTAAATCACTTAATCTCCCAGTTCCACAGTTTTCACCTTTGTAAAATGGGCATAGTAATAGTACCTACTTCAGCTTGATATGAGGACTATAGGGATTAATTCACTAAGTAAGGCGGAGGTTCTCAACTGGGGACCATTTTGACGCCCAGAGGACATTCGGCAATGTCTGGAGACGTTCCTCATTGTCAGTACTAGTGGAGTGGTGGTGCCACTGGCATCTCGTAGGTAGAGGCCACAGATGTTGCTAAACATTGTACAGTGCACAGGACAGCCCCCTCACAATCAAATATTATCCGGCCGCAAAATGTCAAGAGAGTCGAGGTTGAGAAACCCTGATGTAAGACACTTCGTAATAGTTCCAGGCACAGAGTAAGTGCTGTGGAGGTGCTTGCCAAATTAAAACAAAAAACGTTCACTACATATCAGACACTGTACTAAATATTTAACCCCCAGTTTCTCACTAATCTTCATAGTCATGCTGTGAAGAAGAGCTTTTTAGGCCCATTTTTAGAGATGAGGATCCTGAGGCCTCAGAGAGGTTGAGAGGTCTTGCCTAAGACCACTCAACAAAAGTGGCAGAAGTGGGGTTCAAATCCACTGCCCCTAGGGCCCAGACTCTTAACTGCTGTGTTGTCCTGTTATTCCAAGATGGTGGCATTTCGGGGCGGGGGTGGTTTCCCAGAGTTTGTGTCCCTGAAGTTCTGAGAGCCTGTGTCTTGTCCCTCCTGCCCGAATCACGCAGGGTCATGGAGTCCTGGAGATGCCCTCAGGCACTGGGAAGACAGTGTCCCTGTTGGCCCTGATCATGGCGTACCAGCGGGTAAGTGACCCCCTGGGCCAGTGGAGGGGGGGAAGAGGGAGGAGGCTGGACAGGGGCCGAGGGTGAACCCGTTGTCGTCGGCAGGCGTATCCACTGGAGGTGACTAAACTCATCTACTGCTCGAGGACTGTGCCTGAGATTGAGAAGGTGAGCCTGGGACCAGTCCCAGTGCCCCTCACTGTCCCCTAGCCCAGCGGTCCCCCTGGCGGATGCCGTCATAGCTTTGGGGGCCTGTGGGAAGCTGGGGAAGGGGCTGGGGCTTTCAGTGAGGCAAAGTACCCCTCCCCCCGCCTTATCAACTGGAACAGGTGATTGAAGAGCTTCGAAAGTTACTCAACTTCTATGAGAAACAGGAGGGCGAGAAGCTGTCGTTTTTGGGGCTGGCTCTGAGCTCCCGAAAGAACCTGTGCATTCATCCCGAGGTGAGTGCCCATTCCTCCCCTCGCCCTAAGCCTCAGGGTGGAGGAAACTCTTCCATCCAACCAGGAGTCCTGGATCCCCACCCAGACCAGACGTCTCAGGGAGATGTGTAGGTGCCATGCACAGAATTCTCTTCTCACTCATCCAGTGCCGACTCATCGTTCATGGCCCAGGCACACCTCCTCTGGGGAGCCTTCCCACTTTCCCCAGCCTGAGAGAAGTTAAAAAGGCAGCTCCTGGAGGCTGGCAGGCCTGGTTTCCTGATTCTGAAATGTACTAGCTATATACTCTTGCATAGGTGGTTTCTGCTCTCTGGGCCTCAGTCCTCCTTTCTGTAAAATGGGGATAATTAATCACCTGCTTCATACAGTTGTTGATAAGATTGGGCAAGGGGGTGGGGTTGGGCGAAATGGGTGAAGGGGTCAAAAAGTACAGATTTCTAGTTATAAGATAAGTCACATAACGTACAGTTGACCCTTCGTATCTGTGGATGCAGAACCTGCGGATAGGGAGGGCCAACTGTGCTATGCCACTTTATATAAGGGACTTGAGCATCTGTTAATTTTGGTATCCACTGGGCGGACCTGGAACCAATTCCCCCTTGGATATTGAGGGACAGCTGTACAGCATGGTGACTGTAAGTTATATACTGTATTGTATATTTGAAAGTTTCTAAAAGAGTAGATCTTAAAAGTTCTCATCATAAAAAAAAAATTGTAACTATGTATGGTGATGGATGTTAACTAGACTTATGGTGGTAGTCGTTTCCCTATATATACAAGTATCGAATCATGTTGTATACCTGAAACTGATCTATAATGTCATATATCAGTTATATTTCAATAATAAAAAAAAGATTGGGCAAGATCATGTATAGCCCTTCACATGTATGAAGAGCTAAAAGAATGTTAGGAATTATGGGGAATTCCCTGGCGGTCCAGTGGTTAGGATTCTGCGCTTCCACTGAAGGGGACACGGGTTCGATCCCTGGTCAGGGAACTAAGATCCCACAAGCCACACGGCACAGCCAAAAAAAAAAAATTAGAAATTATAGTGATATTAATATATGATACATAGAAAAATAGTTGTTATCATTAAGTTACAAAACCATTGGGGTCACTGAGCTCCAGGCACGGTTTTAAGTGCTTTAGTATGGTAATTCTTTAGTGTGGTATAATATATTCCAAGAATGTATTTTTTATTTTTATATATATATGTGTGTGTGTGTATGGGTATATATATATATATTTTTTTTTTTTTTTGGTTACGTTATTTATTTGATTGTGCCAGGTCTTGGTTGTGGCATGTGGGTTCCTTACTTGTGGCTCACCAGCTCTTTAGTTGTAGCATGAGGGCTCCCCAGTTGTGGCTCATGGGCTCCTTAGTTGTGGCATGTGAACTCTCAGCTGTGGTATGCATGTGGGGTCCAGTTCCCTGACCCGGGATCGAATCCGGGCCCCCTGCATTGGGAGTGTGGAGTCTTAACCACTGCGCCACCAGGAAAGTCCCGGAATATACATTATGTAATGTTATTTGTAAGAATGTATGAGAAATAATACAGATGGTGGATGATGACTGAAGAGCAGTGGCACCCCAGCACTGTGTTTAAACCCGTGGATGGGAATCTTTCCCATTCTTGGTGATGCTGTAGTGCAAAAATATCCCTGCCTCTTTCTTTTTGGACAGCCGACTTTGTGCCATCCTGCTGTTGGTACGTGGAATTAAGGAACATAACTCTATTCAGCCTTTGTTACCTGATAGCAAGGAGGATTGCGATATATGAAAGCTTCCACAGACTCTGGAGCAAAATTTCAAGATGTTTTCTTTTAAACAAAAGTTTAAATTATGACTTTAAGTTTAGAGGCATAAATGAAGAGGAACCATGTAGTAAATGGATGTATGCGTGTGCCCAGAACACGCTCAGGTGGTGGTTCTGTCCCCCTTAGGAAAGTGAGAAGTTGAGAATTAATTAACTGGATTAGATTTTCTGGAAATGTGATAAGTGTATAAGTAGTATTCTGCTGTATGTCAGGATGGTATCTTAGTTGTCTCCAGAGATATATAGTGACCTGGATAATGCTAAAGATTGCGACAGATAATTCCATCTTGGTTTTGTCGCTCCACATGCCTGCTGCCTTGGAAGGATTTAAAAGCATAGCTGTAGTTTTCATTTGGATTGAATTTAGTTCTTCAAAATAGATTTGCCATTGGGTCTCTGCTTCAATCCTAGATAAAGTTTTCATAGTTTTAAAATACTTTTCTGTGGGAGCATACATGACACTTAACATTGTGTACCTTGTACAATGTATTTTTTCTTAATAAATTTATTATTTATTTTTGGCTGAGTTGGGTCTTTGTTGCTGGGCGCGGGCTTTCCCTAGTTGGGGCGAGCTGGGGCTACTCTTTGTTGCAGTGCGTGGGCTTCTCATTGTGGTGGCTTCTTGTTGTGGAGCATGGGCTCTAGGTGTTTGGGCTTCAGTAGTTGTGGCTCGTGGGCTCTAGAGCGCAGGCTCAGTAGTTGTGGCGCACGGGCTTAGTTGCTCCGCGACATGTGGGATCTTCCCGGACCAGGGCTCGAACCTGTGTCCCCTGCATTGACAGGCGGATTCTTAACCACTGCGCCACCAGGGAAGCCCAATGTATTTGTTTTTTTATGTGATTTTTTTGGGGGTATTTATTGTTTATTTGTTTGTTTGTTTATTTGTGGCTGCACCGGGTCTTAGTTACAGCACGTGGGATCTTCATTGTGGCATGTGGGATCTTTAGTCGCGGCATGCCAGCTTCTTAGTTGAGGCATGCGAACTCTTAGTCGTAGCATGAGGACTTACTAGTTGCGGCGTGCGGAATCTTAGTTGTGGCGTGTGGGCTTCTTAGTTGAGGTATGTGGACTCTTAGTCGGGGCTTGCCAGCTCCTTAGTTGTGGCATGCAAACTCTTAGTGTGGCATGCGGGATCTAGTTCCCCGACCCGGATTAGAACCCCGGGCTCCCTGCATTGGGAGCACGGAGTCTTACCCACTGGACCACCAGGGAAGTCCCATACGATGTATTTGTATTACCTAGTTAAAAAAAAATAAAATGTAAAGGCATTTAAGAGAGAGAAAGAAGTAATATAAGCCTTGGCAACTAGGGACTTCCCTGGTGGTCCAGTGGTTGAGACTTCGCCTTCCAGTGCAGGGGTACGGGTTCGATCCCTGGTCGCGGAGCTAAGATCCCACATGCCTGGCAGACAAAAAACCAAAAAACATAAAAGAGAAGCAATATTGTAACAAATTCAGTAAAGACTTTAAAAAAAAAAAAAAAGCCTTGGCAACTGATGGAAAGGGAGAGGGAAGGGTCAGCAGCCTCAGAGCCTTCCCTTTGGTGAGGGAAAGGTTTTGTTCTGAGGAGAGGGAGCCCTGGGCTGTGACGGTGCCACCAATGGAGCCTCAGAGGGTTCGGAGCAGGGCAAACGTAAGGCAGGTTCTCAAACTGCGATCACAGCCTCCTCTGATTCTTGGACCTTGCCAAAGTTCTGGCTGTTTTAGCATTTTAAAAGATAAAGCAGGACTTCCCTGGCGGTCCAGTGGTTAAGAGTCCGTGCTTCCAATGCAGGGGGTGCAGATCGATCCCTAGTTGGAGAATTAAGATCCCACATGCCGTGCAGTACGGCCACAAAAAAAAGATAAAGCAGTTATCCTTCATCTACATGCTAAAGAATCTTCAAGCCTTAATATTTTGAAAAATTGAGATGTAATTGGCATTATATAGGGGTTAACATTTTAAAAAGAATAAGAGCCTAACAACTGTACCACTCTTGCATCCCTGCAGTAAGTTCTCAGGTGTCTTAACTGTATAATAACAAAGCAGATTGAGGTTCGAGTTTTCCGCAAATGCCCGAGTCTCACCCCGGTTGGAACAGGATGGCCTCCTATCCCGCCTAGCCGTTAGGTGTTGTTGAGCCCCGGATTCGAGGAGTGGTTGGGCCTCTCAGCCTGTCTCGGTGCTAAGATGCTCCCTGGCCCCTCAGGTGACGCCCCTGCGCTTTGGGAAGGACGTCGACGGAAAATGCCACAGCCTCACGGCCTCCTACATAAGGGCACAGTACCAGCGGGACCCCAGCCTGCCCCACTGCCGCTTCTACGAGGTGCCTGCGGGGCAGCGGTGAGAGAGGGAGGGCGGGACTGCTAGCAACGGCAAACCTCCCTGACCCTCAGGTACCCTCTCACCCATAGGAATTTGATGTCCATGGGCGCCAGGTGCCCCTCCCCGCTGGCATCTACAACCTGGACGACCTGAAGGCCGTGGGGCAGCGCCAGGGCTGGTGCCCATACTTCCTTGCCCGATACTCAGTGAGGAGGCCAGCAGGAGTCGGGCAGAGGGGCATGTGTGAGGGTTACAGGCTGCCTGCCCATCTGTCTGCCTGCCTGCCTAGATCTCCCTACTGGTCTGTGCCTGTATCTGTTTGTCAGTCTCTATCCGTTTGCTTATATGTATTTGTGCCTTGCCTGTGTCTGTCTTGCCTTGCCTCTGCCTGCCCGTCTGTGTCTGTCCATCTGCCTGTGTCTCTTGCCTCGCCTCGCCTCTGTGGGCCTGCGGGGCAGTGATGTGGCATCGTGCTGTGGACGGCGGTGGCAGGCCCCCAGGGCTGGGTGCTGGCAGACGGCCCGGGGTGACCCTGCCCGCCTCGGCCCCCAGATCCTGCACGCCAACGTGGTGGTCTACAGCTACCACTACCTCCTGGACCCCAAGATTGCCGACCTGGTGTCCAAGGAGCTGGCCCGCAAGGCCGTCGTCGTCTTCGACGAGGCCCACAACATTGGTGAGGAGGGGGCCAGGGCAGGGAGGCGATGCCAGCCCCTCAGGCGGCCGCTGCGTCCACCTGCCTGAGCCCGGCCCGCTGCCCACTCTCCTCCAGACAATGTCTGCATCGACTCCATGAGTGTCAACCTCACCCGCCGGACCCTGGATCGGTGCCAGGGCAACCTGGAGACCCTGCAGAAGACGGTGCTCAGGTGGGGATGCCGCGGCCGGGAGGCCCTGGCGCCTGACCTGCCCCGCAAGTGTCCCCAGCTCTGCCCACGCCCGGTCTTCCCGCAGGATCAAGGAGACGGACGAGCAGCGTCTGCGGGATGAGTACCGGCGCCTGGTGGAGGGGCTGCGGGAGGCCAGCGCCGCCCGGGAGACCGACGCCCACCTGGCCAACCCCGTGCTGCCCGACGAGGTGCTGCAGGGTGAGCCGCCGCCCGCCCCCGCGCCCCCCGCACCCCTGCCGCTTGGACCCCCAGCGGCGCCTGGCTGAGCCCCTCTTCCCGCAGAGGCGGTGCCAGGCTCCATCCGCACGGCCGAGCACTTCCTGGGCTTCCTGCGGCGGCTGCTGGAGTACGTCAAGTGGCGGCTACGCGTGCAGCACGTGGTGCAGGAGAGCCCACCCGCCTTCCTGAGCGGCCTGGCCCAGCGCGTCTGCATCCAGCGCAAGCCCCTCAGGTGCGGCCCCCAAGGCTGGGTGGGTGAGTCCCTGCGGGGGGGGGAGGGGGGGTGAGGCCAGCCCTGGGCACTCGCTGAGCCTTGTCCTCCCAGCCTGTGGCCTGGGGTCACCGTGTCGCCAGTATCAGGAGTAAGGGAAGAGTGGGGTGGGGGGTGCGTGTGTACACTCGTGGGTCAGAGCGGGCAGGTCCGCGAGCTGGTCCTGGGACCCTGGTGGGACAGGGGCCCGGCAGGTGGCACATGGCTCGATCAGAGAATTCACCTGAGGAGAGTTTGATGGAGGGGCTGTGTACAGGGGGGCGGGCAGGGTGGAGGAGCTGACAGGTGGGGAGGCCCCTGGGCCCTTGCTAGAGGTCAGAGGTGTTCCCGCCCCAGGCCATAGGGGAAGGGGAGGGAGCGGCCCTGGAGAGGGGCTCCTGATGAGGCTCAGTGGAGTGGGACCTGGGAGAAAATGGGACCCTCCGCCCAGACCCCTGTCTCCTCCCATCAGTGCCTCTCATTGTCCCCCCCGCGACCCCAGCCCCCAGCCTGTGGGCCGGAGCAGCCCCTCAGTGCAATCTGGGGGGGCAGGGTCAGTCTCCCCGTCACAGGGCAGGCAATGAATGGACCTGGGAGTGGGGATGGAGTTTCCTGTGCTTTTCCTTTGCTGTTTTGCATAAGTCATTGGTTTTCTCTGAACCTCAGTTTCCTCCTTTGTGGAGGAGTGGGGGCTACTCTTCATTGTGGTGCGCGGGCTTCTCATTGCGGTGGCTTCTGTTGTTGCGGAGCATGGGCTCTAGGCCCACGGGCTTCAGTAGTTGTGGCACGCGGGCTCTAGAGCGCAGGCTCAGTAGTTGTGGCGCACGGGCTTAGTTGCTCCGCAGCATATGGGATCTTCCTGGCCCAGGGCTTGAACCCGTGTCCCCTGCGTTGGCAGGCGGATTCTTAACCACTGCACCACCAGGGAGGTCCCTCCGGTGGTGGTTAAATGACAGAGCAGTGACGCCAAGAACCTACCCGGTCTAGAGCACTGATGATGAGCTAAGTGCTTTACTGTCCACATCCCATGGAATCTCAGTACAGTGTCCTCCTTCCCTCGCGGTCCAGTGCAGTGGTTAAGACTCTGCCCTTCCACTGCAGGGGGCACAGGTTTGATCCCTGGTTGGGGAACTAAGATCCCACATGCCACGCGGCCAAAAAAAAAACAACTGTCAATACAGTGTCCTTGCCTTGTGCTGCAGATGAGGACGCTGTGTCCCGCAGAGGAGAAGCCATTGCCCAGGGCCACACAGCACTGCATATGGCAATTGTGACTCGAAGCCCGGCCTGTAGGGCTCCAAAGCTCCTGGCTGCTCTGCCTCTGAGGGGGTGGGGAGCCCTCGGTGTGGCTTCAACTTTCTCCCCCTGCTGAGAGGCTTGTGAGGACAGAGGGGATCTTAGTTAGCCACATGGTACATGTTCTGAGTGCCTGCTCTGTGCTGGGGACACAGTGATGACTGAGACAGCCCTGGCCCTGCCCTCCTGGGGCTCACAGTTCAGTTGGGGAGACAGACCCGTCCCAGATAGGGCCAACCCAGGGCTGGGACGGGGGAGTCCTGGGGGCTGAGGGAACACAGAGGGGGGGCACCTGATCGAGCCTGGGGGTAGAGAAGACAGACTTGCAGGAAGGAGGCTCAGGAGGCCGGTTTTCGACGTGACCGCCTGCCTGGCTCCAAAGCCAGGCTCTGCTGCTCCAGCGCCCGTCCCCCAGGGGTGAGGGCCTCCAGCTGGGTGGCCTTGCGTGTACGGCTCTGTGAGGGGGTGTCAGGTGGTCCTCTGTGAGCATGTGGGACTCCGACGCTGTGAGTGTCACCGACGGTGGCGAGTGTGACTGAGACGTTGCGAGAGGTTCTGGGCGTGAGGGTATGACGGTGTGGCCGTGCGGGATTCATGTTGTGACTGGGATGCTGGGTCGCCCCTTTTGACCGAGAACCTGCGTGTGAGAGTGTGACCTCACGTGACATGACCGTGCGACTCTGTGGGCTGTGGCCCCATGGGACATGCAGTTGTACAAGGTGGGGACACAGAGGTGACTGACACAGACCCAGGCCCTGCCCTCACGGAACTGCCAGGCGGCTGGGGAGACGGTGCGTGACCACGTCCTCTGAGGGCGAGGAGGGGACTCTGGGGCCCGCTGCCTTCCCTCAGCCCATCCCGCCACCCCGCCAGGTTCTGCGCCGAGCGCCTCCGCTCCCTCCTGCACACCTTGGAGATCGCGGATCTCGCTGACTTCTCCCCTCTCACCCTCCTGGCTAACTTCGCCACGCTCGTCAGCACCTACGCCAAGGGTGAGCTCACCTCTTCCTGCCTCTGCCGGCCCCCGGCAGCCGGGCAGCCGGAATCGGGATCTGGCAGAGCCTAGAGGGTTGCCCCTGGGACTTGGACAGGCGGGACCTTGTAAGGTTGGGCTCGGGAGTTTGGGCTTTATTTTGAGGGCAGCGGGGAGCCACGAAGAGCTCTCGAGTGAGCGAGCCTCGCGCTCAGATTTGCGTGTTCAGAGGTTCACTCTGGCTGCAGAGTGGAGAAGTATGGGGGTGGGCAGCGGCATGAGATGAGGCCGGAGAAGTTCTGTGGGGTCTGCTCACACTGGGGGGTGGGGTAAGGGGTTGGTCATGCTGCTCCCAGTGGCACTGGGGAGCCATGGCAGGTTCTGGGCAAGGGAGAGGCAGGGTCAGATTTGTGCTTTAGAATGATTCTTCTGGCAGAGGCTGGGCCAGTGCAGGAGGAGAGAAAAGGAGGGGCTGGAGAGAGATGTGGAGCTAAAGAGGCCGGGACTTGGTGCCTGGCTGTGCGGGGCCTGGGGGAGAGGAGTCGAGGAGGATGGTCAGATTTCCAGCCTGCCAGGGAGAGGGGAGCATTCCCTCCGCTTCCTCAGCTTTAAGCTGGCCAAGGGCTCAATCTGATCCCCGGGGATTACTCCTCTATCCAGGAAACTAGGTCAGGCCTGCCTGATGTCCTGCGGCCTGGTGTGGCCTTGGCAGGAGGATAGAGAGTCCGTCTCCCCCGCCCCAGGGCCGATCAGCGGCAAGTCTCACTGGAAGCTTCCTTCTGCGTCCATCCCTCCGTCCACCCCGTCTTGCCTCTCGGTCTTTCTCCTCTGTTCCCCACTTCGCCGTCTCCCAGTACCTGACATTCTTTACTTGGAACGTCCTTCCGCACCTTCCTCAGCCCCCAGCTGTCTCCCCCACATCCCTCAGTTCTCGGCTCAGGAGAAATGCCGCCGCCTCCTCCAGGAAGCCCCTTCTGGCTCCCAGGCTGGCCCCTCCTCTAGGCTCCCCTGTCCCAGCCTTGCCCACTCAGAGTGGTCGCTCTGTGGGGACAGGTCTGTGTCCCCATCACTGGACTGTGAGTCCTGAGAGGGCAGGACCAGGGCTGTCTCAGTCACTGCTGCATCCCCAGCATAGGGCTAGGCACAGAGGACTTGATTTTTTCAAAAATTTTTACTAAGTGAAATTGAATACGTGGATTCATTCATTCATTTATTGGTTCAACAAATGGGCCAGGCCCAGCACTGGGGAAGTGGCAGGAACCAAGAAAGACCTCATTCCTGACCTCCCAGAACTTATGTTCTAGCTGGGAAGACAGGGAGCCGAGATGCAGACACAGGTAAGGAAGATGATTCCAGAAAGTGATAGTTTTCATGAGAAACAAACATGTCACCATGTTGGAGAATACCTACATGGCCGGCGTGGCTTTTCTGAGGAGTTGACATTTGAGCTGAGTTCCGAATGACCAAATGGAGCCAGCTGCCTTGGGAAGCTTTCCAGGCAGTGGGGCAAGTGCAAAGGCCCCGGGGTGGAATGAGCCTGGTGGTTTTGAAAGTGAGGCAGGAGGCCCGTGAGCAAGGAGGAAATGGGGTCATCGTGGCAGGATCCCACAGACAATTCTGGACCCTGGGAGGAGTGTGGGGGGCTTCTGAGCAGGGGAGAGTTGTGAACTGACTCAGGATTTCACAGAGTCCCTGTGGCTGCTGTGAAGGGAGCAGGGGTGGGAGCGGGGAGCCCAGTGAGGAGGTGACTGCAGTGGTCCAGGTGGGAGGTGATGGCGGCTGGACTGGGCCGGGGTTGGGGGAAGTGGGCAGCTAGACTTTGGAGGCAGAGCTGACCAGCCTCCTGATGGCTTTGACAGACAGGTGGTAGGAGAAGGTTCGAGACTTTGGCTTGAGTTGGTGGGTGGGCCCCTGCAGCCCCAGGAGAGTGAGGGGTGAGCCTTTGGTACTCTTGGCTCAGGGTCCTCTGAACGTTTGCACAGGTGTCGGCCCTGGGGAGAAGCGGGCGGGTTGGGGTATATTTTGGACTCAGATGCCTGGGTTTTAGGTTTGGGCTGCTGGTGGCTGGTCCCATTCACTGAGGAGGGTGAGGGGAGGAGGACTGGGGTGGAGGGAGAAAGTGGGGGGCAGGGGTAGGGGGTGGCCTAGTGGGCATGGTCATGACGCGCCCAGGGAATCTCACTGGCCCCCTGTAGGTTTCACCATCATCATTGAGCCCTTTGATGACAGGACCCCAACCATCGCCAACCCCATCCTGCACTTCAGGTGAGACCTGACCCCAGAGGGGGTGTGAATGGACCACAGGGGCCTGGGCCCCCCAGCCTGGCATTCACCACCCTTGTCCGCTCCTCACAGCTGCATGGACGCCTCGTTGGCCATCAAACCCGTGTTCGAGCGCTTCCAGTCCGTCATCATCACATCTGGGGTGAGGGCCCTTCTGGCCCCTAGCCCTCCACTGGGGGACTCCTGATTCCTGCCCAGTCCTGCTAAGATCCCTCCTGCTGTCCCTGGTACAGACGCTGTCCCCGCTGGACATCTACCCCAAGATCCTGGACTTCCACCCCGTCACCATGGCAACCTTCACCATGACATTGGCTCGGGTCTGCCTCTGCCCCATGGTGCGTGGGAGAGGGTGAGGTGATGGGGGAGGGGAGATGGGAATGAGGGCTGCCTTTCCTCCCTCCGCTCCCCGCCACTTCTCAGGCAGCTGAGGGATTCTGGATTCAGACAGACCTGGGCTTGAGTTCGACGCCCCAAGCCTTAGTTTTCTCATGTGTGAAATGGGAACACCCCCTCCATGATCTCCCAGGGTGGTTGAGGGGACTGAGTGAGATAGTGGGTGTGAAAGGCTTTTGTGGCCCAGGGCCCGGTACTTGGTTAGCTTGGGTTTGCCCGGTTCATCGTCTGGCTGTGACCTTGCTAAGTGACCCTTCCACTCTGCCTCGGTCCCCTTCTTTGTAAAATGAACATCGTAACATGGGC
Organism: Eubalaena glacialis; assembly: GCF_028564815.1. Lineage (NCBI taxonomy): Eukaryota > Metazoa > Chordata > Mammalia > Artiodactyla > Balaenidae > Eubalaena > Eubalaena glacialis. Next base: position 60,051,184 of record NC_083733.1, on the reverse strand, counting down.
CCTCAGTTCCATATCTGAAGTCCCTGGGCCGGATGTGGTTTTTTTTGTTTGTTTTTTGTTTTGCCGCGCCAGGCGGCTTGTGGGCTCTTAGTTCCCTGATCGCGGATTGAACCCGGGCTCTCGGCAGTGAAAGCATGGAGTCCTAACTACTGGACCTCCAGGGAATTCCCCAGATGTGTTTTAGAATTGAGAATTTTCCAGACTGGAAACACTGCCAGTGGGGCCTGGGCAAGTCCGTCCAGTGAGAGTCATATTTCAGCAAACGTTTCGAAGAGTCAGACTAAGGGAGATGTCAGGACTCGGAATAGGCTCGGGGCAGGTTTTGCTGCTGTAGGAGTTCGTGCCAAACTTAAACATCTGGAGTTTCCAGAGCGTTTTTGCTTTTGGAATTGCCCTTCAGGGGTTGTGGACTGGTGCTGACCATGGGCCATGTACCGCCTCGTGCTTCTGTGAGGTTGCTGGCGGCGTTGCACAGTGGCTGTCGAGCTGGGGGTGAGAGGCAACTTCCTGAACCGACTGGCTGGAGGCCGGTGCGGGCTAAGAGGGTACTTGCTGCTGAGACACGTGGGCAGACTTCGGTTCAGTTCCCTCTCTGCTGTTTATTTGCCGTGTGACCTTGGGCGGGCGACATGCCTTCTGTGAGCCTTAGGTTACTCATCTGCGCCATGCAGATAACAGCGTAGCTGAGGGTTCATTCAATGACACTGTCTATAAAAAGCTTAGAACAGCGCTAGCAGGCCACCTGCACTCACACGTTGGAGCGGTTGCTGCTGTTTCCCTTATCATGACCTCTCTTGCTCTCTCCAGATCATTGGCCGTGGCAACGACCAGGTGGCCATCAGCTCCAAATTTGAGACCCGGGAAGATATTGGTATGGTACCCACAGGGGATGGTTTGTATGGGTCCCAGGAGGGGAGGTGGAGCAGTCAGCATGGGCTGGGTCATGATGCAGTAACAAATACCCCCAAATCGAAGTGGCTTTAGGCAGAGGTACTTCTTGCCCACAGTACATGCCATCATGGGTTGGTGGGGGCCTGCCCCACGTCTCCTCATGCTGGGAACTTCCACCATTGGACACGTCACTGTGGTGGTGAGCTGTGACAGGAGGGATCATGGTGAATTGTGAACTGGCTCATAAAGGTTCTCACCTGGAAGTGACACGTGGCCCTTTTCTGTATTCGGCCATGGCAAGTCACATGGCCACGCCTAACTTCAGGGGTTTGGGGGTGCCGTCCTCCCAAGGAAAAGCAGAATGTTTGAACAGTCTTACAGAGGCCTCAGTGGGGTTTTTAGGAAGCCAAGTTCAAGACAAGCCATTAGACAGGAACGCTCTGTTAGGGAGTGGGGAGGAGGAACCAGGCCGGGAGAGAGTCCAACCTCTGACCCCTCACAGCGGTGATCCGGAACTACGGAAACCTCCTGCTGGAGATGTCCGCTGTGGTGCCCGATGGCATCGTGGCCTTCTTTACCAGCTACCAGTACATGGAGAGCACCGTGGCCTCCTGGTACGAGCAGGTACGCCCAGCCACTCACTCCCCAGAAGGCCCCTGTCTCAGCTCTTGGCTCTGTTCCCCTGTGTGTTGGCTTCGTTCCTCTTGTGTTTTAAATGGTGACATGTATCATAGGTGATAGGACAGCGTATAAAACACAGATGGACAGTTTAAAGAATAAATAGCGTTCACTCTTCTCCCAACATCCAGGTTAAGAACTAAGACATGAGCAGCCTCGCTGGGCCCCTTCCTCAGAGGCGTGGCCCTCAGGAGAGGTGACAACACCCCACATGGGTTTTTGGGGTTACTTCATGACTGTCTCTCCAGCACATATGGCTTGGTGTGGAGACACTGGGTAGCAGGTGTGACTCTAGCTGGGTGCTGTGCCGCTAGAGGAGGGTTCTGGAGAATGAAGGCTGGATACAAGCTTGGGGCAAAGAACCTGCAGGAGCCCCTTCTGGGGAGCGTGTGGGTGAGGTCATGGGGAAATGGGGCTCACCACAGCTGGGCACTGGCAACCCAACAGGATGTGGATGGGGGAAGGGCACCCTGTCCTTTCTGATTCTGAATGCACCACGGGCCCAGCTCTCGGGTAAGTTAGGGCAAGCGCTTCTTTGGGCTGAGACGAGTGAACTTGTCTAATGTGAGCACCAGGCAATGTGTGGGAACCTCATTCACGCACAACCAAGACCTTGGTCTTGTCCTCAGGCTCTTTCCACACAGTGGGAAAGGTGGCTGTCAGCCACCTGAGCACCACATCCTGTGTGCCTTTCGTGTCTTAAGAAACCTTTGCCTACCCCAGAGTCACGAAGATGGTCTCCTATGTTTCCTTCTAGAAGCTTTGTAGTTTTAGCTTTCACATCTAAGGGCTGTGAGGTACCTCAGATTTATCTTTGTGTATGATGTAAGGCAGCGGTCAAGATTCATTTTTTTCCCATATGGAAATCTAGTTGCTCCAGCCCCACTTACTGAAAAGAGCTCCCCGCACTGAGTGGCACAAGTGACCATCTGTGGGGGGGGGGGTGTGTTTCTGGACCCTCTGTTTTGTCTCACTGGTCCATCTGTGTATCTGTCCTTGATTAGTACCACACATCTATTTCATTGTCAAATATGAAATCTCAAGGCAGCCTCTGACTGGCTCTGCCTGGCCTCTCCACCTATCACCTGCTTCCCGATGGGCCATCTTGAGCCACATGCCTGTTCCATTTGTCCAAAGGATGAGGATTGGTTCCCTCCCCGGGTCACAGGGTTTTCCAAAGAAGTGACAGTACCACCACCCTCCCCAAGTCTCCAGTGGGCAAGCTGAGGCCTGGGGAGAGAAGTGGTCTGTTGCATGGGAATCTGGCAGAGTTGAGTTTAACCAGGACTCCCCTGTCCTTTAATCCTTCTGCCAACCCACACCCTGACCTCCCTGCTGTCTTTCCCTAAGGGCATCCTCGAGAACATCCAGAGGAACAAGCTGCTCTTTATTGAGACCCAGGATGGGGCTGAGACCAGTGTGGCCCTGGAGAAGTACCAGGAGGTGGGTATTACCGGGGGAAGAGGAAAGTCCAGGGTGGAGAGGGGCCAGAGGAGGCAGCTCCGAGGTGACGCATCTCGTGTCCTGGCCTCCCCTCCACAGGCCTGCGAGAATGGCCGTGGGGCCATCCTGCTCTCGGTGGCCCGAGGCAAAGTGTCTGAGGGAATTGACTTTGGTGAGTGGACTAGGCTCTCCCCTCCCCAAGCGCCTGCGTGGATGTCTGGCCATTTCTGCTCCCCCAGGGGACCAGCGGCCCACAGCCTGGGCACGCACGGGGCCTCCCCTTCCTTCCATCCCTGGGTGCTCTGCAGGGCCCTTGGGGCGCAGCCACTCAAACAGCATGAGCTCCCGGGCCACACGAGGTCAGCCCTCTCACTCCCCCTCCTCTGCCCCGCAGTTCACCACTACGGCCGGGCCGTCATCATGTTTGGGGTGCCCTACGTCTACACCCAGAGCCGCATTCTCAAGGTGAGCAGCGCCTGGGGGCAGTAGGACGTGAAGGCCTCTGTCGGGCCCTCTCCTTAGGACTTGTGTGAGGAAGGGACGTTGTCCCCCCATCTCCGCACCCGCAGGCACGGCTGGAATACCTTCGGGACCAGTTCCAGATTCGAGAGAACGACTTTCTGACCTTCGATGCCATGCGCCACGCGGCCCAGTGTGTGGGTCGGGCCATCAGAGGCAAAACTGACTATGGCCTCATGGTCTTCGCCGACAAGGTGCGGGTTCTGGGGCCCCCGCCAACCAGGCTGTTCCCCCAGTCGTTTCCCAGATGGGGTGGGCCAGGCCGAGGGTGCCCGGGCTCCCCCTGCCAGGGTCCTGACATCCTCCCTCTCACCCACTCACAGCGGTTTGCCCGGGCCGACAAGCGGGGGAAACTGCCCCGCTGGATCCAGGAGCACCTCACCGACGCCAACCTCAACCTGACCGTTGACGAGGGGGTCCAGGTCGCCAAGTACTTCCTGAGGCAGATGGCACAGCCATTCCACCGGGTGAGCCCGCGGCGCCTAAGCTCCTCTTCCAGGAAGGGCCCTTGGCTTTCTCCCCGAGCCCCAAGCCCAGCCTGCTCCCTGCCCCTGACAGAGAGGGGTTTGTCTGCACCCGCGTGCCAGGCCTGGGAACTGGAACTGCGGGGAGAGTCGAGGGCTACAGATGGAGCGTGTGTCTCCAGTGGGAGCCCCGAGCAGGCCGTGGGCCTCTGGAAAGCCAGTCCTTCTCTGGCTTGGACACAGCTCTCTGGCTGCCGCCTCCCGCCCTCGGCCCATCTTCTGGTTACAGGGATGGGATGCCCTGGGTTATACGGGTGTTTTGAAATTCAAGCATCCTGTCCTGTAGCCCCCCGGGCGGGCCACCTGTCCCTGCTGGTTGTGGACCCCTGTCTTAGGAAGCGCAGCAGCTGACCCCCCCCCCGCCCCCCACCAGGAGGATCAGCTGGGCCTGTCCCTGCTCAGCCTGGAGCAGCTGGAGTCGGAGGAGGCGCTGCGGAGGATAGAGCAGATCGCTCAGCAGCTGTAGCGGGGGGCGGGGCCGTAGAAGGAGTTGGCGCGACTCCTGAGCCTTACCTGGCCCTGGGTCCCCGCAGCTTGGAGGGCGCCTCCAGGGGAGGCGCCTAAAGGTCCCTGCAGGACACCTCAGGCAGACGTTCTGGCTGCCAAGTCTACAGCCTTTAATCACAGGAGGAGAGGACAGCGGGGAAGCCCAAGACACTGGGTGCCCCTAGGGGTGGGAGCGAGTCAGGGAGATAAAAGGACTCCCGTCCCCTCCTCCCATCCCGCTCCCGCTCCTCCTGAGAAGCCGCAGCCACGTGGTTCTGTCGCCTTCAGCGGGGGCCCAGGTCCTGGGTGCTGGTGCTGAGGGTCCGAGAGGCCTCGCTCAGGTGCCGGCTGGGGAACTGGGGACAGGCACCGGGGGTGGGTGAGGGGCAGGACACAGCTCTGCTGCAGCTGCCCCTAGGGCTCCTCCCCAGCAGCCTGGCTGCCAGCTTGTCTGTCCTGATGGCCGTGTTGCCCACCCTCCTGTCCCCACATCCACCCTGACTCCATCCATCCGTTCCCCCGCCTCTACCCAAGTAAAAGCCATCCGTGCTCCCTGTCCTGGGTCCACTCCACCGCCAGCCTGACCACTCCCACCCTTCCCTTGCCTCTGGGCCTGTCAGTGTGGCCCCTCACTCCACCCTTGACCCAGCTGTCCCCCTCACCTGGTTCCCAGCAGCCCTGGAACCATCCATGTTCAGCATGTTGAGTGACACGGCTCTCTTCATCCTACAAAGGAAAGTTGGGGGGTGGGGCACAAGTGAGCCCAGGAGTGTCTGGCTCCCACCCTGGGAGGGACCTCTCCAGCGCCAGGTTTGATTGTATGTGTGGCAGGGGAGATGGGAGCCATGGAAGGTTCTTGAGCAGGGCAGGGAAAGGGGTGGGTTACAGATTTGGCCACCAACCTGACCCAACACTCACCCGGCTGCCCCCACCGCCCCCTCGCCTCGGAGCCGGGAGACCAGCTTCTCGCTTCCCCGCCGGATGGACTCTCGGAGCTTGGAGAACGAGCTGCTCCGACGAAGGGTCTGGGGAGGGCGCCAGGGACACGGGTCAGTCCCCCCCATTCCATCCAGTCCCCACCTCCACCCTGGGAGTCGAGGCAAAGCCTGTCCTCACCTGCTGTTCTGTGTCACCAGCTGTGCCTGTGTTGGGGGCTCCTGGGGAACAGATGGGGCCATTGTGGTGGGGATGCTGAGGGGCCCCCTGGGGGAGAGGGGAGGGGCTGGGGGCTCACCGAGAGGGGCGGGCAGGGTCTCCCTGCTGAGGATTTCTTTGTACAGTTCCTCCGCCTGCTGGTACTTGTTCTGTTTCAGGTAGGCTGAGGCCTGCAGGGAGGGCATAGCCTGGGTGATCTTGGCTCAAATCTGGGAGCTTCCCAGGCCCCAGCACTGCACCCAGGCACATCCTTCCAGCCCCCGCAGGAAGAAGCCCAGGTTTACCCCACACTCCAGGCCTCGGCCGACAGCAGGGTGGCCTTGGAGCCCTACCCCACCACTTCCCATAGGGTAGGTGACTTCCTGACTCAGAGCAGGAACCTGTTCCCCACTCTACCTTGAGCCAGTGACACACCTCTCTGTGCCTCAGTTTCCTTATCTGCAAAATGGGGCAACGGGAGCACCTACCTCATAGGGCCCTTGAAGAAACGGACAGTACAGGCAAAGTCCTAAGAAGGGGGTTTAGCTCAATAAATGCTCTCATCTGCTCCCGGCCTGTCTCTCTGGCTTCCTCTTTGACTGGAGCTGTTCTCTGGCTGCCACCAGCTTGCCTGTTTCCTGATGCTTCCGTGTCCTCTGTGCTGAGCAACCTCAGCCGTCAGGGCCCAGCTCGGAAGCCGAGTCTCATGGGACAGCTGGAGGGCTGGGCAGAGGTGGGGCCCCTGGCCTCCGTGGTATCCCACCCTCGAGCCGATGGGTGCTCCCCAGTGCCGCGGCCCCAGGACCAGGACACCCGCGCCCCAAGGCGCCCTCACCAGGTTGTTCTTGGTCTTGGCCACGTTGGGGTCGTGAGGCCCACCGAGGGCCGTGTAAATGCTCAGGGCCCGGGCGTAGTGCCGCTCCACCTCCTCGAACTTGCCCTGGTTCTGGCACAGCAGGGCCAGGTTGTTGAGCTGCTTGGCCACGTCCGGGTGGCTAGCGCCCAGGACCTAGGAGTCAGTCATGGGATCACAAGTCATTGGGGTCAGCCGGGGTGGGCGGGCCACATGATGCCAACAGCCGTAATGAGGATCATGGGTTGGTTATAGGATTGAAGTGGATGGAGAATTACAGGAGGTTGGGGGCAGAGGGCAGGAACTGCATGGTCAAACTGGGGAGCAGCTGGGTCAGAGGTCATAGTGGTGCAAAATCTCGTGATTATGGGTCAAACAGGTAGATCAAGGATGGGGTTGTACTGGTCACGTGGGGTTGGAAGGTCAGGACCGGGTGGGGGCATGAGCTGACCTATGAGAGTCAGAAGTCAAGACCAAACGGAAGTCATTGGTATGTCAAGGGTGGTGGGTCATGGGATTGGGTGCTCTAGGTTCAAATTGGAGGCACACGATGTCAAATGGGAGGGGCACAGAAGGTCAGAGGTCACAGGAGCAAATCAGGGTCATGCAGGGGCCACAGAATTGAGCGCTGAATTCAGGATCAAAGGGTGAGAGCCACTCAGGACAGGGGCTCCGTGGGAGCCGGGTGGGGGCGGGACCTTCTCACGGATCTCCAGGGCGCGCTGGCACAGGGGCTCCGCCTCCTGGTAACGCCCACGCTTCCCGTAGAGGACGGCCAGGTTGTTGAGGGTGGCGGCCACCTGCAGGGCGGGAGGGGCAGGTCAGGGGTGGGAAGGCACAGCCTGCAGCCCTCCCTCCTGGGCCCTCGCTCACCGCGGGGTGCTCCCGGCCCAGCGTCTGCTCCCGGATCTGCAGGGCGTCATGGAGAAGGTCTGTGGCCTCTTTGTACTTGTTCTGGTCCCTGTGGGGCGGCCCAAGGGTGTAGGGGGTTTGGCCAGGCTGGGGTAGCAGGGGCCACCGGCTGGGCTGAATCCCGCAGGCCCAGGGACCTGACGACCAAGCATGGGTGGCACCCTCTGGGGGTCCCTTCTGGGGGTCCCCATACCTCCCAAGTCTAGCACAGGGTCCCCACGCTCCCAGATGGCTGCCAAGCCTCTGCCACCCCAGGTCTCTTCCCCGCTGTGGTCTCTCTTGCCCATGGTGACTCCTCTTTGCCTGGGTCTCAGTGAGTGGCCTCCCCAGACCTCTGTCCCTTCCCTCCACCACCACCCCTGGTGCCCTATGCTGGCAGAGCAGGACACCAGGGTCCCCACCTCTTCTGCCCAACGACAGGTCCCCGCGCTTCCTGCCCCCTCCAGCCGTGGCGGCTGCAGCCCTCACCGGTACACCAGCGCCAGGATGTTGAGCATGGTGGCCACGTCAGGGTGGCAGTGGCCCGAGCTCCGCTCCAGGTCCTCCAAGGCCTGGCGGCACAGTGGTGCAGCCACCTCGTAGCGGCCCTGCCCTGCGTACTGGAGCACGAGGTTGTGCAGGGTCCGAAGGCGGGCCGGGATCTCGTAGCCACCCTGCTGAGCAGAGATGGCCCCCGCTGCCTCGGGACCTGGGGGTGCCGGGCGCCCAGTCACTGCAGGCCTCCTACTTCTGCAGCCCCGCACGAGGGGACACATGCACCCCAAAGCTACAGCTGCCTCGCTGGCCCCTGGGACCACAGGCCCCTGTTCTGACATCTGAGATTGGAATCACAGGCATCTTACTGGCCCGTGGGATGTGTCCTAGCCTGCGGGACAGAAACATGGGAGCCACCTGGCTCCTGGGGCCGTGGCAGGCCTGATTTTGCAGCTTCCAGCGTCATCTGCCCGCTGTCACCCCATAGCCCCCTGCTTCATCCTCCTGACACCCCGCCCTGACCTTCCCCATCCTCCCTCAGAGGCCTTGGGGGTCCAGCGAATCAGAGATTCCCCCCCCAGCCTGGGCCATTCATCCTCCTGGCTGAGCTCCCCACACCCACCTTTCCTCTCCTCCTCACTGGGGAACAGGGAGGCCAGGCTGTCCTGCCGATGGGGGGACTCGGGCTGCTGCAGAGAGGACAGGAAAGTGGGTGTCATGAGGCTTGGGAGTTTGAGTCAGAGACTGGGGTCCTGGATCCCAGGGTTTGAGGGAGGTGGTGGTCAGGGGTCTCCTGAGGGCTTGGGGAGGATCCTCGGGCTTTGTGGAGCAGCTGGGGGGCTTCTGTGGAAGTTCTAGTGGGTCTGGGATTTGTGGGGCTCTGCAGAGGGTCGGGGGGTTCTTCGGAGGGTCTGGGGCACTGGGGGGCACCACGGAGGGATGGGGGCTGTGGGGTAGCTAAGGAGTGCGGGGTCCCCAGCACATCATGGCCCCCGCCTCGCTGGGTCCCGCAGCACCTGGCTCTCCGCAGGCGGGTCATACTGCCGCAGCTGCCCCAGGAACTCCAGGTGGCTCTTCTCCTCCTCCAGCTGGGCCACAGCCTCCTCGCTGGCCCGCAGCCGCTGCTGCGTCTCCTCCAGCTCTTCCCGCAGCCATGCGTTCTCCTGGGCTAGCCGCCGGGCCTGCGCTCGCAGCCGCTGCTTCTCAGCCTCCAGCGCGCCCACATGTGCCGACAGGGCCAGCAGCACCTGTCGGGAAGGCGGGGGTGGCGAGTCAGAGGCCTGGTCCCTCCCGCCCCCGACCCAGCCCAGGGCCTCAGATCAAGCCAGAGCACCCCATTCTCTCCAGGGTACCCCGGATTATACAGAGACCCCTCCATTGTGGCTCCAGGGATGCTCAGAGGCTCTCAGGGACATACCCCAATCCTGCCCCGGGACCCCTCTGATTTCACCCAGGCACACAAATTACACTTAGGATACTTCACATTCCACCCATGCAACCCCAAAGTCTCCCCAGGACCCACAGTTCCACGGAAGGACCCCACCTGGTTCAGGGGTCCCTGTCGCACATAAGGACCCCCATCCCCAATGCAGCCCAGGGATCCCATCTCAGGACTGAAGCCTCCCCCTCCTGGGCCTGGCTCCCCTAGTCCTCCCTCTACCCAGGCTGCCCCCTCCAGCGTACCTGTCCCCCTCATCCCTGGGCAACCCCCAGGCCTGAGCCACATCCCCCATAGTTGAGTTGGCCCCCTCATACCTGGGCCTCACCCAGCCCCAACTCGATGGCCTCCAGTGAGTGGCTCACCACCTCCTGCTTTTCTTCCAGCAGTTCCAGGCCAGCCACCGGGCCCTGTCCTGCCAGGGCCTCCGCCAGGTGCCCGGCCAGGCCCCGGTGCTCTGCCCGCAGGGCCTCCAGCCCCTGTACCACTTGTCGCGTCTGTCGCACCAGCTCCTCAGGGCTCAGGTGCTCCGGGCCCAGCCCCATGCTTCCCGGGGCCGCCACCTTCACGGACATTGCTGCTCCTGGGGGTGACCGGGATCAGGGGATCACTGCCAGGGCTGGGCAAGTCAGCCCCTCTGCCTCCGCGCCATTTGCGCCACAGGTCCCCTCAGCCCTCTCCCTGTCCGCCCATCCCGGCCAGCCCTCTGCCTCCGTGCTCTCCTCACTCCGGCCAGCACCCTGTCCCACACCCATCCTGGCCAGCGGGCAACTGGAAACCTTCTAGTCTCCTTCCCTGTCCTCGGCCCAGGGCCCTGCCCTGAGGGCAACTCCAAAACCTCATTATGTATGATTAACCAGAGGAGGGCAAACAGCCATCTCGAGGCCTCCCACCCACCTCAGCTCACCCGGCCAGCCCAGCCCACCCCAAGGAGCCTGGGTACCCTGGCCCAGCACTCCCGGCTGTGTGACATTGGGACCAGAGGTGCCCTCTCCTGCTGGGCGTGTGGGGCAGGACGTGTGGAGGCGGCAGCCTCTCTGTGAGCTCATTCTTAGGGTGTTTTTGTTGGGAACCAGTCAGACCACTGGGGGGGGTGGGGCGGGAGGAGAGGGCCAAGGGGCTGGGGTGCTGGAAGCAGAGGCCTCTAGACTGGGGAGGTCAGGAAGGGGGGCCCCATGTGGTGGCTCCCGGAGCCCGAGGACCCGACAGACCCAGAGGAAACAGGCTCCACCCCCCCACTACAGACATGCTCAGCCAGCCCAAGGTGTGTTGGGACACACGTGTGGCAGGCGTGGCCCATGGATGTCACATTGGCCATGTGACAGCTGAGGGTCTGAGGCCCAGATGGTAATGGATGTGGGACTTCATGGGGTTGTATATGGGTGACAAGGTCAATGACGCATCTGGTGACGATGCCTCTGGGGCCCTCACATACATACATACACACACACACACACACACACACACACACCTCTCTCAGAAATACAGCGTAATACACATTGTCCTCTCAGAAATGACACACACACACTTTCTCGTAAAAATACAACTCAGCACACCCTCACACACATCCACATTTTCCTTTCAAAATATTGATACAACCTAATGCAACACACTAAGGCACGCACACAAATACGTTCTTCTTTCAGAAATAACACATACACACTCCCCTCTGAGAAATACAACTCAACACACAGGTATATTTTCCTTTCAGAAATAAAAGCCAGACAGAGAAAACAAATTTATGGTTACCAAAGGGGAAAAGGGGTGGGGAGGGATAAATTAGGGGTTTGGGATTAACATATACATATGTAAAATCGATAACTAACAAGGACCTACTGTGTAGTTCAGGGAACTATACTCAATATACTGTAATAACTTATAATGGAAAAGATTGTGAAAAAAATATATATATAATACTTACAACTGAATCACTTTGCTGTATACCTGAAACTAACACAACATTGTAAACCAACTATACTTCAATAAAAATTTAAAAACAAAATAAAAGCCAACACACAAAGAAACTGTCTCCTCCCTCAGCCCCCCTCACCTGCAAAAAAGATAACCAAATCCCGAATCACTTCCACTGGGACTGTCTCCTTGAACTTTTATGCCCATGACACATGCCCTCTCCTACACTCCCACAGTCCTGCCAGCACCTAGCGCTCCATCCTATGCCCAGCGCCTCCTCCATGCTCCCAGGATTCACGGGGGACCCGTCACCATCCTCCCCATTTCCTTCCTTCCTCCCCACCTGGCCAGCCAGGGATTCGCACACACAGACACACTATAGAGCTTCACACGCGGACGTGCGAATGACCCGAGGCCAGGCTCTTACACCGTCACAAGCGGGTGCCCATGGCACAGACAGCTGTAGAGACACGGGTAGTTCCATGCTTTCCGCACACAGTCTCTCAGGCTTACTTCACTCAAGCCACTGTGTTCCCCGGAACAGCCCAGCGCTTTTAGCACCTGTGCACATACTCCCAATCACATCCACTCAGACACAGAGTAAGGCAGGTGTGTAATCCTACGGATTTTATATACTGCAGCCTCTCCATCGCCATCAATCTCTCTCTCTATGTATATACGTGTTCGTGCATATATCAATCTCTCTGTGTACGTAGTATATAAGTGTGTGTATGTATATCACACCATACGTAGTCTCACACCCCACACGCAAGTCACACTCACAACCACACCCGTTCTTTGAGTCATCCCAACAACCACGACCATCATTCACGAAAGTTTGCGGACGCATACAACCTCCCACAACATCACGCACAATCTCAGACAGCTGAGCCGAATGTTCCAGACGCAACCTCTGCACAGTAACAGAGCGACACGCACAGCCACACATCACTCGGGCTGTTTCCTTGACACACGCTGGCTCCAACACTCATGCCGGCCGCCAAACAGCAAACTCCCCTTCACCAGCTGAGCCCTGTGCGCACAACCGCGCAGCTGACAACGATAATCACAGTCACACCCCACGTATCCATACTGAACCCACAGTGCCCACCTCGTCACCCCCCCAGTCTTACAGGCAGAGAGACAACCACGGTCACACAATTTCTTGGTGACACACCTAACCCTATAAACAGTTCAACTCCCTGCCAAACACACACACACACACACACAGCATTACAGACACACAATCAGAGGTCACCCACATTTTCACATCACTGAAACAGTTTCACATCATTCAAGCAGTCCCTCTGTGCCCTCGCAGGCTTACACGGACAGGCCATCTCCTGTACCCACCTGTACCCACAGCCTGACACCATCACACACACCTGAGCTTCGTACACCATCTCTCATGCACATGCACGCACCATCTCCACACACACATACACTCGCAGGCGGGAGGCCCCCATCATGGCCAGCCCCCCAAACCACACAACTTACCCCTGGCCGGCCGGCCGGCCCAGCCCCGCGCACCCCGGTTTCACCGCCCGCGCGCCCGCCCGCCGCCAGGCCGTCACAAGGGCCCCCTCCCGCCCCCAGGCCCCGCCCCGTCCTCGCTTCTGTTTACCTGAGCCCGGGGGAGGGGGCGCGGCCCCAACTGGGCCTCCAGACCCCGGGGAGCCCCAGGGGGGGACAGGGGGCGTCCAGGGGCCCTAAGACCCGTCCCCGTCTCCAGGCCAGAGGGCCCAGGGGTGCGCCAGGCCCAGCCCACACCCTCCGCCCTCGCCTCCATCCTCGCAGCTCCTGGGACTCCCACCCCGCATTCCCGGCGCCCACCTGACCGCAGACAGCTCCCGGTCCTGCTTCGCCGCGCTGCGCCCGCCCGCCGCGCACGCCCCGCCGCTTCCAGCTGCGCAGCGAGTCTCGGGCCGCGGGCGGGTCCTCCGGGGGGCGGGGTGGCCGGGAGCCCCGCCCCCGCAGGTGAGACCGGCCCCGCCCACCGCCCGGGGAAAGTTAAGACCTGCGGCCCCGGCCCTGCGGCAACCGCAGAACTTCGCGCGCGCGTAGTCCGTAGCCTCTAGGGCACGTCGAATCTGAGATGATTCCAGTGCGCAGGAGGCCTGGAAAGCAGAGTCTCAGCGAAACTAGAATCTTGGAAACTTTGGATCCCAGACGGATGGCCTTCTTGCAGTGCCAGCCGCCGGCTCTTTGCCTTGGCTGTGCGCCCTGCTTGGACATCTCTCCACACAGATCTCGACGTTTGTCTGGTCCCTTTTCAAAGGCCGCTTCCTCCGAGAGGCCTCCCTTGCCTAAATTACACCTTCCCACCAAAGGACAACCTCATTTGTCTGCTTGATTTTGTTCACAAAACTTTTCAGGACCTAAAATTATTTCATGTAACATTATAATTACTATGTTGTGTTACATCACATTATTGGTGAGGCTAAAAATTGAGCTCTGAGTTCACATCCGATTTCAGCACTTACTAGCTGCGCAGGCCTTGGACAAGTAACTTAACCTCTCTGTCTCCGTTTCCCTAATCTGTAAAATGGGGGTAGTCAAAGGCTGTGAGAATTTTTTTTCTGGCTATGTTGCGTCTTCGTTGCTGCACGCGGGCTTTCTCTAGTTGCGGCGAGCGGGGTCTACCAGTGCGCGGGCTTCTCATTGCAGTGGCTTCTCTTGTTGCGGAGCACGGGCTCTAGGCGCGCGGGCTTCAGTAGTTGTGGCGCACGGGCTTAGCTGCTCCGCGGCTTGTGGGATCCTTGCGGAACAGGGCTCGAACCGGTGTCCCCTGCATTGGCAGGCGGATTCTTAACCACTGCGCCACCAGGGAAGCCGAGGCTGTAAGAATTGAATGCGTTAATACGTGGATCGGAAGCATTTAGCAAATATTAGCTACTGATTTTATGGTGTTATATTATTGGTTCTCCCCCACTAGAATGCCAGTTCCCTGAGGGCAGGGCTCTGTATTGTCAGCACGGTATCTTTAGCATTAAAACAACCTGGCGCAAATTAGGTGCTCAATAAATATTTGTTGAGTGACTGACTCAATGAATCAAGTACTAGAAATATAAATTGGCCAAAGCTGGGCGCACAGGATTCTAGCATCATCGAATTTGATTCAAGGCGAGCTTTGCCAAACCCTGGCAGTACACCGGTCGCTGCACTACAGGATACTTCCAGCAGAGGGCGCTGTTGGTCCGTAGACCAGGCACCAGATTCCCGCGCGGCTCTCTACTCCCGTGTTCTGCGAGCCTCAGTGCAGATGCTCCCTCCTGCCGGAAGCTCTCTCTGACCACCCCAAGGCTGGAGGAAACGCCCTTCCTGGGCTCCTGCAACCTCCTGGGCTCCCATGTTCCAGCCATGCCCATCCTGGCTCATCACTTGTCTGTCTCCCATGCAGGACTGTAAGACCCAGGAGGGAAGATAGAGCCAAGGCAGTCTCAGTCCCTGCTGTGTGCCCAGTGCTACCCAGCACAGCCCGAACACAGAGAAGGCACTCGGGACAATGGTTGTTGACTGACTGATGGAAAATAAAACTCAAACTCACGCTCTAACTTCTCCAGGTATTTCTACGGAACAGGGTAGAAGGGGACAGCTGAGTCCTTGTCCCCCATTGTTCTGGCCTCAGGACACTGGACATTGGTTCTGGAACTGCCACACGCTTACTACGAAGCAGTGCAGGGACTGGAGCCAGATGACCTAGGTGCAAATCCCTGCTCTGTCATTTGTTGGCTGTGTGACCCCTGAGCCAGGAACTAACCTCTCTGGTCCTCACATTCCTGATCTGTAGAAATGGACTCACGTGTGTAACCTACTTTGTGAGGCTGATGTGGGGATTAATGAGTAATCCCTGTAAAAGGCTTAGAACAGAGTGGTACATGGTAAACACTGTGTGTGTATGTGGGGTGGGGGGAGGGAGGGAATTGGAGCCAGGTAGATCTGCATTCAAATCCTGGTCTTGACATTTCCTTTCCATGTCACCTGGGGCAAGCCATGATTTTCTGAGCACCTATTTCCTCATCTATAAAACAGGGATGGGGACTTCCCTCGTGGTGCAGTGGTTAAGAATCCGCCTGCCAATGCAGGGGACATGGGTTCAAGCCCTGGTCTGGGAAGATCCCACATGCCATGGAGCAACTAACCCGTGCGCCACAACTACCGAGCCTGCGCTCTAGAGTCCGCGAGCCACAACTACTGAGCCCACGTGCCACAACTACTGAAGCCCGCGCGCCTAGAACCTGTGCTCCGCAACAAGAGAAGCCACCGCAATAAGCCCGGGCACCGCAATGAAGTTAGCCCCCGCTCGCTGCAACTAGAGGAAACCCACGCGCATCAACGAAGACCCAAGGCAGCCAATAAATAAATAAATAAATAAATATAAAACAGGGATGATTGCACTCATCACATAGCATAGTGGTGAGGATTAAATGAGATAAAGGCTGAAAGAAGGTGTTAACCAAGGTGACCATTTGGGCTGGCCCTGTGCCAAGCACTTTTGCACAGCGTCAGCTGGGGCTGGCATTCCTGAGTTCTTACCCAAGACAGGCCCTATGTCAGGTCTTGTCTTGTAGATTAATTCTGTTCACCTTCACACCAACCTGCTATGATTGTCCTCATTCCACAGGTGAAGAAGATGAGGCACAGAGAGGTTAAGCGACTTGTCCAAGATCACACAGCCAAGGAGTAGCAGAGCCCCTGAATCCATACAGCCACCCTCTGAGGTAAGCACTCTTACTTGCCATATCTAAAAAGGAGGAAACTGGGCCAGGCTGCACTTCAGAGGACGTGGGGCTAGCCAGTGGAATTGGTGGGGTCTCTGGACTGGCTCTGCCATGTCAAAGGTTTTCTTTAAGATCACTCTGACGTCAGACTCTCAGCTGCCCCACAAAGTACTCTGTGTTCCCAAAAGTACACCTTTCACAGCAGTCTTAAAGTTTGCAACAGAAGAATTTAAAGTTCCTGCAACATCCAATAACTGCAATTATTACCCATAATGGAATAGGCATAAATCCTGCACAGACTGCTGGAAATGTTTTTCCAAAGCATAGTTCAGAACTGCAAATTAGGGACTTCCCTGGCAGGCCAGTGGTTATGACTCTGTGCTTCCATTGCAGGGGGCACGGGTTCGATCCCTGGTCAGGGAAATAATATCTTGCAAGCTGTGTGGCCAAAAAAAAAAAAAAAAAACCTGCAAATTGTTCCTAGAGATCATGTTGGAAGTGGTTAATATCTGCTACTTGGAACATAAGATTACCTTTCAGAATGAATATTGGTATTGTTGTTGTAAAATTGAAATCAGGCATTTAAAATCCTATGAAAACACCAATAGTTGAGGAAATAATGAAGGTGACTCTGTCCCTTCCTGTTATTCACACGCTTCATGTGAAGAGGGAAGGCTTCCGCATTGAGGGCATCACTACCGCAGAGGATCATAGTCTTTCACTGCTACCTTACAACACACACAGGTAGTTCCTGTGGGGTAAATGGATTTACCCAACTGTGTTTGAAAACTGGAGGATGCTTCAGATGTAGAGAACAAACGTACGGACAGCAACGGGGGAAAGTGGCAGGGGGTGGGGGGTGGGGTGGGATGAATTGGGAGACTGGGATTGACATATATACACTAATATGTATAAAATGGATAACTACTAAGAAACTGCTGTATAAAAAATAAATAAAATAAAATTCTAAAATTCAAAAAAAAACAACAACTGGAGGATGCTTCTGATCATTCTTTCTGAGAACATTTGGGAAATTAAAATGTACTGAATCTTCCTATTTGTCTTTGAGTTAAAAATGTAAGAGGATTATGGATTGTACAAGGCAGTTGGCTTGATAGCATCTGACTTGCAGATGTAAAAATAGTTGAATTCTTACTTATGTATCATTTATGATAGAGAATATAAATGTATTGATGAATTCTTTTTATCATTTAGGTTGTTTTTGAGTTTCAAATTCATGTATTCATATAAAATTTAATTTAATATCAGAGCCCAAAATTGGCTTTTTGGATCCAGCCGTTATGTGTAAAATTGATATCCTACACCAAAGTGTTTTAACTATGATCTTGCAGAATCCAACACTTGTAATGGTGAGAACTGAAAATAAAGTAGAAGCATCTTTGGCTGAAAAAAAAAAGAAAGAAAGAGGAAGAAACTGAAGCTCAGAGAGGAGAAATCCCTCACCCAAAACCACAGTCAACAAGGCAGTCAGCATTTGAACTTGATTCTAGCTGGGGGAAGGCAGCTCTAGTTCAGTCAAAGCATAACCAATTCCCTGGTTGCCTTCTCTGTTGGACTCAATTTTTTAGCATTTCCACCTTTTTCCTCCACTTGCAAGAACGCTGTGGAAATTATTCCTAATGGTCCATGAAAAGATCAAGGACCAACCAAACTCAGATGTCTTCAGTTGCCATGTTCTAATTTATTGGCAATAGGGTGAGTAATGCTTTCCTGAATATTTCCTGGTTAGATTGCTTTACCAGATGAAAAATGGCCAAGACATTTATTAATTAAATAAAAATGCAGCAACCAAATGTGAAGATCTCAAACTATTTCATTTTGAAGTATCCATTAAGAAACACTGGGTGGGGACTTCCCTGGTGGCGCAGTGGTTAAGAATCTGCCTGCCAGTGCAAGGGGCACAGGTTCGAGCCCTGGTCGGGGAAGATCCCACATGCCGCGCAGCAACTAAGCCCGCGTGCCTAGAGCCTGTGCTCCACAACAAGAGAATCCACCGCACTGAGAAGGCCCGCACGCAGCAACGAAGACCCAACACAGGCAAAAATAAATAAAATAAATTTATTTAAAAAAAGATAAAGCACAGCTAATTAAAAAAAAAAAAAGAGCCTATGTCAAAAAAAAAAAGAAAAAAAAAGAAACACTGGGTGGAATGGATTGGGAGTTTGGGGTTAGCAGATGCAAACCATTATATATAGGATGGATAAACAACAAGGTCTTACTGTATAGCACAGGATATATTCAATATCCTATGATAAACTGTAATGGAAAAGAATATGAAAAAGAATGTATACATAGATATATATGTATAACTGAATCACTGTGCTGTATAGCGGAAATTAACACGACATTGTAAATCAACTATACTTCAATAAAATAAATTAGAAAACAAAACAAAAGAGATACTGGGTAGAAGAGAAATTTGTCATACATTTTAGCTTATAAATGTATTTTCAACATCCATCCATATACAACTAACTCCTGGTTTCATTTTCTATGAAACTATTCTTTGAACTTGTCTTCCTTCTAAAATCAAAATCATCCCAAATGAACTCATATTAACTAGTGACAAAAAAAAAAAAGAAGAAGAAGGCACTCAACAAAATCCCCATCCAATCACTTAAGGCCTCAGTTTGCCATGTCAGGAAAATGGGTGGATGTGATGGGGGCTTTTCTATTTTCATCTCTTGGCCATAGTTTTTAAAAAGCCTCCCCCCTTTTAAATTTTTATTTATTTATTTATTTTTACTCTCTTAACTTTCATATAACATATAGCAGTGTGAATTATATTTACCCCCTTTTTTAATTTAAGAAGTAAAGTGCTGTCAGAAAGGATGTTCACAGAGAACAAAAGACTACAGAGTGAAAAGTAGGTCTTTGTCACTCCGTGATCCCCACTCTTCCCAGAAGCAAACATGAATACCAGTTTCTAATATCCTTCCTGAGATATTCCAGGGATATGAATTGTGTGTGGATGTCTGAGCATGAGTGACCATTTAAGAAAAACACAAATGAGAAAATTCTTACCCATGGAGGTAGACTGAACAATGGCCTTGACTTTGAGTGTGGTCACGTGACTTACTTTAGTCAATAGTAGAGTGGCACAAGTGCCAGTCATGCCAGTTCTGAGCTTCGACCTAAGGGGCCTTGAACGTTGCCTTTTGCGCCCAGGCACAGGCATGAGAAAAGCTTCCCCTGCGTGACTGCTCCCCCTTTGGCCCACATACCACAACGTCTCTGTGGTGTTAAAAGATAAACTGAGGTATATTAAAATTGTATTGAGTTTGAGCAAAAATCGATTCGAATCAGGCAGCATCCAATCTAGCAGATAGAAAGGAGCTTCGAGGAACTAAACAAAATGAAAGACTTTTATAGGTGGAAGGGAGCAGAAACAAGAAAGTTGTACCAGGCAAAAAAAGCAGGCTGGTTATTGCAAGGTCACTTTCCTTTAGGGACGGCAGGGGTCTATCAGGCAGATTACCTAACTAGTGCTGATCTGAGTGGGTGGTTTAAGATTCCATCTCCGGGAGAGCCGAAACTGTCATTAAGTCTTGATTTGGTGACATGGGGCTTAGCATTTTGAGCCTGTTGTCTTGTTTTTAACATAAGAGTATGGAGCAAAGCTTCCCAGTTGTGCCCATACCAAATCAGCCAACTCTCAGTCAACCCCACATCCATTTCAAAGCTCCTGCATTTTGGGATGGTATGTTTCACAGCATTTTTGTGGCAACAGGTATATATATATTTTTTTCTTTTTTTTTTTTTCTCCCCCCACTTAGCAATATATCTTGGTGCTATGATCTAAATGTTTGTGTTTTCCCAAAATTCATATGTTGAAATCCTAACCTTCCAAGGTGATAGCATTAATAGCTGGGGCCTTTGGTATTAGTAGGAGGAGAAGCCCTCATGAATGAGATTGGTGTTCTTATAAGAGAGATCCCACAAAGCTCTCTTGTACCTTCTGCCACCTGAGGATACCAGAAGTCTGCGATCCCTTGCCCTTTTCCAGCCTCAGCATCCATCTGCTGTAAAACGAGGCTTTAGCATGAACAGGTGGAATCAGGAAGGGAATGACTACCCAGTCCAGTCTGGTTCTGCTACTTCCCAGCTGTGTGATTTTGGGAAAGTGACTCAACTTCTCTGGGCTTCACTTTCTTGACTTGTAAAATTTGCATATCTACCTCATAGGACTGTTGGAGAATTAAATTGGTTAATACACATACAGTGATTGAATCCTGAAACCAGACTGCTAGGGTGATGAAGGGGGCAAGGGGATGTGGGTACAAACTGTCATGGCCTAAAGACCCAGAAAGAGACTCTGGGCTGACAATATTGTCTGACCTTGCTGAGAGGCCTGAAAATTATCTTTACCAAAGCCTGAACCCACTCTCAGCAGCCCTGTGCCAGTTTGATTCCCAGCTCTGCCCCTTCCCAGCTGTGTGACCTTGAGCAAGTCACTTAACCTCTCTGAGCCTTATTGTTGGGAATGTTAAAGGAGCTAATATATGTAAAGCAGTTAGCCTAGTACTTGACATATAGGAGTGCTCCATGAGAGTTAACTGTTAGGGTGGAGACTGTGGAGTGGCCACTCAATATCCATGCTAACTTCCTTCTAGCACGTCCAGTTTTTCAGAGGAAGCATGATTCTGGGGGCAAGAGGTGTTCCTAGAAGCCCAGCCTAGAGCCTGCTCCTTCAGCCCTTCCAACAATTTTGTGAGCAGCTAATATCTGGTAGGAAAGCCCTTTCTACTTAAGCTGGGTGAAGGGGTTTCCAAATGACTGATAAAGCTACTATTATTTACTTAGTCAACAAATACTCATTTATCCTGAGGGCACTGGGGAGCCATGACAGGTTCTGAGCAGGAGAGGTCAGCAAGTAGGGAGTAGGTGGGACAGGGCAACACTGGGGCAGGAGACCAGCGAGGATGCTAGGGCAGGAGTGAATGTGGAGGTCTTGAGCTAGGGTAGGAGGGATGGACAGGCCTTGGAGACTGATGGGCTCAGGGGCTGGGAGTGGGAGGAAGATATATGATGGGGATTACAGTGCTCCCCAAGGCCAACTGTTTCTGTGAGACTCAAAGAAGATAAAGGAGGTAGAGCTTATGATACAAGGTCTGCTGGAGTGTTTGACTGGCTCAGCCCTGGTCACATGACTGAACCATTGCTGCAAAGGATTATGGGAAACCGAGTTTCTGACATTTTTGGCTTCTCCAAAGGAGGTGGTCAGAGGGTGGGGGGCTCCCCAGACACAGAAAGGGCTTCGGATGCTGCGTGGCCAAAAGGAATGTCAAATGTCCACACAAGGGGTTATTAGGGATCCAGGGGGCTGAGCTGTGTGTGATGTGGCTGGATCCTGTCTCTCTGCTCATAGCTCTCAGGGGATCCTATCCCACTCACAGTGGGATGGAAACTCCTCCACGGCCCCTAGGACCCTACAGGTCTGCTCCTGTCTTCTCTCCAACCTCATCTTCTCCCTCCCACTCTCCCCTCTGCCCCATCTGCTCCAGCCCTCCAGCCGTCTCCCTGTCTCTCAGATATGCCAAGCCACTCCCACCTCAGGGCCTTTGCACCTGCTGTCCCTCTTCCAGATCCCCACATGGCTGGCTCCATCCAGTCTCTGCTCGGATGTCACCTCCCTAGAGAGGTCTGACCTGATCTCCTCTGCTGTGCCATCACTCTCATCCCTTACCCTCTGTCACTTTCCTTCAAAGCCCCATTGTCCCTGACATTAGAGCATATATTGACTTGTTTACTCTCACTAAAATGTCACCTCCGCGAGGGCAGGGGTTTTGCTTATTTTCTGCTGTGTTCCCATTAAGTGCTTAATAAATAATTGTTGAAATCATAAATGCATAATAATTCTAGACCAGTTCCTTTTAGTTCTCTGGGCCTCAGTTTCCCTAACTGTGAAGGAGAACTTTGCCACTCTGACCTTACTGGGAAGGGGAAGTTGGTGGAGAGATCAGGGGCTGGGCCCCAAGGAAAAGTTTTCTAAGCAGCTCCCCCTCCCAATAGTAACCTAGGGAGAGGTAGGGAGGGTCCCCTTTCCCTAGATCAGTGCCCCCATGCCTGGGAAGAAGTGGGGAAGACCGGGGAGGAGGGAGGAACCTCAGAGGGAAAGGAACGTTCTCTTCTTTGTTTCAATCCGGGTGCTCCCTGAATTCCTCCTGCTCCCTGGACTTGCCCCCGCTTGCCCAAGTCTTGGCGCCTTCCAGGCGGAGGAAGCAGTTTCCTCTGTGCCGTCCCATTTCCGAAGAATCTCATCCTCGGCCCTTGAGGTCCCCCGTCACGGTCGAGGTGCTGAAAGCCCGGATCCCAGCGAGTCCTGCTCTCTGACCTGAGCCGCCACCCAGCCCCCTTCCCCTGCGGGTGGGGCTGGCCTCCCGGGCTCGCGGCTGCCCTTGTAAGGAGGCGAGGCCTGGGGACACCCGAGAAGCCTGGTTATAATTAACCCGGACACGTGGCGACCCCACCTCCTCACACCTGCCCCCGCACCCCCCCATCCCCAGCACCTCCGGTCTCCCAGAGGACACAGAGAGCTAGCTCTAAAAATAACCTCCCTTCCCAGCAGGCCACGTCCCTCCCTAACCCCTCCACAGCGGAAATCTCCCAGTGTCACCAGGCGGGCGGACTGGAGTGGGAAAGGTGACCACCGTCTCCAACCTGGCTTTGAGTTAGAACAGCCCCAACTCAGCCCAGCCTCAGTTTCCCTCCCACCCGCTCCCAAGGAGGAAAGTACATCCAAGCACAGGCTTCTGGGGTCAGGCCACCCCTGTTCCCACCTCGGCTTTGGTCAGATGCTCCCTGTAGCTGGGTGACAGCAGGCAAATCACACAGCCTCTCTGGATCTCTGTTTCCTCTGCTGGAAAACCAGATACCTGACCTTCAGGGGCCATTGCAAGGTTTCCCCAGGGCTAGGGCTCAGGACCTGCTGTTTGCTGGGGTCAAGGCCGCTGGGGGCTGAGGAGAGGCTGGTGGCCTAGCGGAGGGCCAGGGGAGGGTGGCTTCTACGTGCCTGGGACATTCCCTGACACTATCCCGTGGCCCCGGCGGGGGGCCAGCTGTTCCCGCCAGCCCGACTCAGCACTTGGTCAGGGGACCAGCTTGGTTGGGTGGGGGGGGTCTGGGCCCAGACCCTGGGGCGGCCCATACAAGGCCATGGGGATGGGCGTGAGGCATGCCTGGGTTCAGGGTGGGCACGATGCCTGGGCGGTGAGGTGAGAGGCTCAGCTGCCTTCCAGCCCCCTCCCGGGGGGCAGCCCCTCCCAGCCAATAGCACAGCTCGGGCTCCCCCCTATATAAGGCCAGGGCTGTGGGCCTTTCCCTCGGGTCAGTGTTGCCTCCGGGATACAGACAGCCCCTTCCAGCACAGCCCAGCCAGGTACTGCCTGGGGCGGGATTTGGGGTGGGGTCCAGAGTGGGGTCCTCCTCTGGAATCAGAGGCCGAGCTGGCTCTGGAAGGGGTCTTACGTGTCCTCCCCCGCTTCCTCCTGCACACAGGTGGGTCAGTGTGTGGCAAGGTGGACCTTGTGTCAGAGAGTCCCCTCTACCTGTGAGCCCCTGACTCCCGGCTGTGACTTGTGATCTCTGCGGCACAGGGTCCTGGGGAGGGTTCCCAGAATGGGAAGGAGTCTTGACAGCTGCCAGCTGTCACCCCCTGCAAGGGGCTTCGGGCCAGGCCTCGTTCATGATGGTTTGCCACCAGAACTGGGTGCCATAAACTGTGGGAGGTGTCTGTGTGTCACCTGTCAGGGTCTCTGTGAGGGCAGGGACTGCGGGGTCTTTGCGTTGGTGACCTTGTAGGTCCCTATGGTGTTCCACACAGTGTGACCTTGTGGCTAACTTTCCGTGGCTCCTGCATGAGTACCTGTATCCTGGGTGTGTCCCTGAGCTTGGAGGTGTGCGAGTGTGGGTCTGTTTACGGTGTGATCTGGGGGTCCATGGTGACGTGTGTGTGTGGGGCTCTGGGGCTATGATTCCTGGTGTCTCTTGGGCTCACCAACCTTGCTTCCGTGCCTTCTCCTGGCCTCTCCCCAGCAGGGATGGGGGTGGGGACATGCTCTGAAGGGGGCTTTCTGGGTTGAAAGCCCTTGAGCCCCACGGCCTGAATGCATATCCTCCCGGCCACCCTGGTCCACCTGTCTCTGGCCTGCTGACTTGGTGCAAGCCGAGCCCCTGGAATGTGGGGGGTGGCGGCGGGGAAGGAGGAGTTTGCCAGACTCTAAAAATAAATCCCCAACCCTGGACATCAACTCCAAAGGCTTTCGTGGGTTTTCATCCCCCTTGGCCTGATGCCTCGGCCTTCCTCTCACCCTGGTCCCCATCTCCTTCCCACCATCCTACCTGCTTCCCATTCCTGGAGCTGGGAATGAGTATCCCATCCCTACCACCACCACTAAGGGGTCCCTTCTCCTGGGTCTTGTGGATAAAAGTAATAATAACAATAATAGCAGCCACCCCTCTAGGTATCAGGCCCCAACTCCATGATGGGGCCTGTGCTCAACCGGCCACATGCTTGAGCTCAGAGAATCCTCCCGGCAACCCCATGGGGAACGTTCAGTTCACAGAGGACAGAGGCTCAGAGAGGCTGAGTAACTGGCCTGGGGTCACACAGCCCGGAAATGGCATAGATGGGATTTGAACCCAGTTCTGTCAAACTCAGAGGCTGAGCTGTTCTTCTGTGCCCTGCAGGAGAGGTGTCAGCAAACAGAGGTGGGGGCAGGGACCCAGCCATCACTCCCACCCTGCCCCTCATCCCTCGACTGAGCACCCAAGAACGTTTATGGAGAGAATGTCCCTTTTCTGCTCACACACTCATTGCCAGAAACACCCTCCATCTTCTCACCAGCTCCTCGCAGTTTAAAATAACAACAACAATGATAATAATAGCTGAGCAAAATAATGATCATTGTGTTCCAGGCGCTATTCCAAGTGCTTTACATAATTAACTCACTTCATCCTTCCAACACCTCCATGAGGTGAATGCTATTATACCCGCATTTTACAGGTGAGTACTTTGAGGCACAGAGAGGTTAAGCAACTCACCCAAGGTCACACAGCTTGTTGTAAGTGGCAGAGCTGGCATTCAAAGCCAGGTTGTCTGATTCTAGAACCTACACTCTTACCCATGCCATGATTACTACTCTGGTTTGAGGGGTTCCCCCCTCCATTTTCCAGCTGGAGAAACGGAGTCTCTAGCAAGGTTACTAGTCTAGGGTCACCTGCCAGGATGCGGTGGAGCTAAGATCCTAACACAAAACTCTTGATACATCCTGTCGAGATGCAGGGGCTCAGAGAGGGGATCCCTCTGGCTCCAAGTCACACAGCACAGGAGTCAGGACTGACCCTCAGGCCTGCCGGACCCCAGAGACTGGCTCTGTTCTTTGGCTGGTCTCTACTGGATGTGAGCTAATCTTCCCCTCCGCCGCTGCCCACCAGACCCCCCACGCCGCCACCATGCCGTTCAGTAACACCCACAACAAGTACAAGCTGAACTTCAAGGCTGAGGAGGAATACCCAGACCTCAGCAAGCACAACAACTACATGGCCAAGGCACTGACCCCTGAGATCTACACGAAGCTGCGGGACAAGGAGACGCCATCTGGTTTCACTGTGGATGATGTCATCCAGACAGGTGTGGACAACCCAGGTAAGCCTCCTTGGTGGAGCATCACAGGGACCAGAAGGCTGGGGGGGGGGCTCTGGAGGCTGCCTGCCAGGCCTCGATCCCACCTCCCTGGGTCTCAGTTTTCCCATCTGTAAAATGGGGACCATACCCATGGGGCTGTTGTGAGAAACAGATGAGTTGAGATGGGTGAAGTGCTTGGGACAGGGTCCGGCACGTGGTAAACCACTCGCTAAATGTGCAGGAGTATAATGTGAGACTCCCCTGAGGAAGCTAATGCATCTCCCAGGCCTCAGTTTCCTCACCTGCAAAATGGGCACCCATGTTGGGAAAACATAGGCATCAGTACACATGGAGCGGCGCCTGGCACAAAGTGAGCGCTCAGACTCTGACGGGGGTATCATGAGTGCTGCGCTTCTTTCTCCAAGGACACCCCGCCAGGGCGAGTGGAACTGGGCAGGAGCCCAGCTTCTAGCCTTAGCCCCCAACTCATGGTGTGATTGAGGGGAGAGGCCCTTTCTCTCCAGGCCTCTGTTTCCCCACTTGGGAAATAAGAGGGTCTTTCAAGTCTCTTATTATCTGTGGGGGCTGATAGTCTAAGGTTCTGAAACTTTTTAGGGGAAGATTCCATGATTTGGGGACTCTCACATGGTAATATTTTTAGTAACTGGCCCCCCAGACTCTTTCTCCTCTGTCCTGCCCGCAGCCTTCCTCCCACCCCCCCCAGATGCCACCTTGACCTTTCCCAGCCTTCCCTCCCCATTCTTACCAAGCCTCAGCCTTCTCAGTTCTGACCCAGGGGTGTCGAGTGAACTCCCTTGCACGCGCACGCACGTACACACACAGTCTACACTGGACCCAGGAGCCCAGGCCTTTCTCGCTGGGGACGAGCGCCTCTGACCTCCCCCCCGACCCCCCCAGGTCACCCCTTCATCATGACCGTGGGCTGTGTGGCTGGTGACGAGGAGTCCTACACGGTTTTCAAGGACCTCTTTGACCCCATCATCCAGAACCGGCACGGGGGCTACAAACCCACCGACAAGCACAAGACCGACCTCAACCACGAGAACCTCAAGGTCGGCTGCCCCCAGGGGAGGGGAGGGGTGGGAGAGAGAGGGTAGAGGGATGAGGAGAAGAGGAGGAGAAGGGAGGAGGTGGGGGAGACACCCAGAGAGACAGGGAGATGAACAGAGATGGAGAGAAACACAGAGGGAGATGGGAAGAGAGAGGGACAGAGAGACACGAAGTCAGGCAAGGAGATGGGGCTGGGGGCTGGGGGCAGTGGGGGTGGGAGGGAGGGAGAGAGAGAGAGAGAGAGAGAGAGGGAGGGAGGGAGGGAGGAAGGCAGGTACAAAACAGACATGTAGAAGAGGGAGAAACAGAGACACAGAGATGGAGAGAGAAAAATGGAGAGAGAGAGAGAAGGGGGGGGTGGTGGTGAGGGAGGCCAGTGGGGAGGGAGGAGCCAAAGAAAGCAGCAGAGAGCCTGAGAGAGCTGGGAGGGCCTGGCGGGAGACTTGACCTCGCTGGGGAGGGGGGCAGGGCTCACAGGATGGCCCGCCCTGCCCTGACCCCCCCACCCATTCTCTAGGGTGGAGACGACCTGGACCCCAACTACGTGATCAGCAGCCGCGTCCGCACGGGCCGCAGCATCAAGGGCTTCTCACTGCCCCCCCACTGCTCCCGCGGTGAGCGCCGGGCCGTGGAGAAACTCGCCATGGAAGGTGAGAGCTCCCACCCCGCACACTGCCGGGGTCCCCCAGCTGTGGCTCTGCTCCTCCGTGGGCAGGTCTCTGGACTCCCCTGGGCCCCCATTTTCCAAAACACTGAAAGAACTTGGTAAGTCATGAGTACTTGGTGAGTGACAGCTGGCAGCATTACCCCTGGTGGAAGCCTGGGGGTGCTGTCAAGACTTGACACCCAATTGCGCCAGGGTCCTGACCTTCGTCCATCTATTCATCCATCCACCCATCCATTAAGCAAACATTTACGGTTGTTCTTGCTCTGTGTGGGGAGCTGGGGCTCCCGTGATGAATAAGATGGACAAGGTCACTGCTCTCACAGAGCTGTCAGCCTGGTGGGGAGATAAGAGGAAACACAGAAACCAACAAAAGAACAAGATAATTCCAAAATGCCATGAAGCCAAGAAACAAGGGTTGTGGCACAGAATGACAGGCAGGAGTTACGTTAGAAAGGAGTTGAGACCTGACTGACAAGAAGAAGCCAAGCTTGGGAAGAATTCCAGGCAGGTGGAACAGCAAGTGCAAAGGCCCTGGGATGGGAAGGTGTGTTGGAGGCATAGCAAGGAGACCAGTGTGCCTGGAGCCGAGTAGCCGATGGCGGGAGGGGAGGAGATGAGGTCAGAGGGGTGTGGGTGGCCAGGTCGTGCAGAGCCTTGTGGGCTGTTGGGAGGACTATGGCTTTGACCCTGTGGGAGAAGGAAAGCATGGGAGGGTGGTGAGCAGACGAGGGACAGGTTCAGACTAATATGGATCCCTCTGGCTGCTGTGCAGGGAGCAGACTGTGGGCAAAGGTAGGAGAGAGGCTGAGAGGGGGCAACTGCAGCTGTCCGGGTTGGGGGTGAGGGGTAGCAATGGAATGGGGAGAAAGAGTGGGTATGTTTGGGAGGTAGAACTGTTAGGGCTGGCAGGCAGTGTTGTTCTGCTAAATGTTTAACAATTGGCTCTCAAAAAAACAAAAACAAAAAACAAAAAACCCAAACAAACAAAAAAACAAGCCCTGATTTGCAGCCAGCAACGACCAATTTCTCTGGTGTAAACTCTCCTACTGTGGCCAATTTTAAGCTAATCACGTGACATCATACAGAGCTGGGCAATGGGAGGAAACGTTCAGTAGCACATCGTTATGTAGCATTTCCACCATACAGATACAATAGATGAAAATAACTTCAAGAACATAGAAAATAGTAAGTGTAGTAAAATTAGAAAGTGATAGTGCTGAGTATTTATTCCCTATGTTTTAAATATAATTTATTTAATTGTAAGGTTTTTTTAAAAAATTAATTAATTAATTTTATTTATTTTTGGCTGCGTTGGCTCTTCCTTGCTGCGTGCGTGCTTTCTCTAGTTGCGGCGAGCGGGGGCCAGTCTTCGTTGCGGTGCGCGGGCTTCTCATTGCGGTGGCCTCTCCCGCTGCGGAGCACGGGCTCTAGGCACGCGCGCTTCCGTAGTTGTGGCTCGCGGGCTCCAGAGCGCAGGCTCAGTAGTTGTGGCGCACGGGCTTAGTTGCTCCGCGGCATGTGGGATCTTCCCGGACCAGGGCTTGAACCCTTGTCCCCTGCCTTGGCAGGCGGATTCCTAACCACTGCGCCACCAGGGAAGCCCTAATTGTAAGTTTTTATAATTTACTTTTAACAACATAATATAGTATATAGTATATGATATAGACTATATTATGTGGTATATTATACAAATAATGTATAAAATATATAAAAATACGTATATGTATTATATAAATAAATTTATTATACACATAATACATATTTATTATGTATTATGAATACATATGAATATATACAAATACTATAAATACTATAATATAATAATGTTTACTGATGGCTCCCGGATTCCTGAGACTTTGACTCTCTGTCCTGGAGCCAGCAGGAGCAGGCACCAGCACAGTACGGCTCGCAGGTGAATTGGATGTGAGGCTTGGTGGCGGGAAGGGGAGAATCCACGTTTTTTGTCTTGAGCACTTGGTGTGGGTTTTCCCAGGGCAGACAGGGGAGGAGCACGCTTTGGGGAGGCGTCATGAATCTGGGTTTAGACACAGTGTTTAGGCGCCTTTGGGACCTCCACAGGGCCAAGGTCCAGGCCCGTTAGGGGTAGCAGTGTGGGGTCCCCAGGTCCTCTGCGCCCCACTCGAGGTGGGGCAGGCTGCTGACCACTCCCTCCTGCGGCCCCTCAGCCCTCAACAGCCTGACGGGAGAGTTCAAGGGGAAATACTATCCTCTGAAGAGCATGACAGAGAAGGAACAGCAGCAACTCATCGATGACCACTTCCTGTTTGACAAGCCCGTGTCCCCGCTGCTGCTGGCTTCAGGCATGGCCCGAGACTGGCCCGATGCCCGTGGCATCTGGTGAGGCCCCCCTGCCCTATGGCCCCCTTCGCCCCTGCCTCCTCCAGCCTTCCCGTGACTTTCCACCGAAGTCAAGACCATAACAGTAATTATCCAGAATCATCTTGCCCTCCACCCCTGCCCACCCTGTGGTCTGCATGTCACATTTTGGGAAACTTGAAACTTAGACTTGAACCAGACTCCCTGGATTCAAATCCCAGCGCTGCCACTTACTAGCTGTGTGACCTTTCGCACATGATTTAACATGTCTCTGCCCCAGTTTCCCCATCTATAAAATGGCGATCATGATAATTCATAGCTTTTGGGGTTCTTGTGAGGATTAAATGAGTTAATTTATGTAAAGTATTGGAAAAAGTGCCTGGTATATAGTAAGTGCTCATATTGGCCATTAGTATGATTTTCATTACCAGCTGTTGTTGCTAGCTGGGCTTTCCATGAATCTTTGAATCCCTGATTCTGATAGTCAAAGATTTTAAAAGGTTTTGAGGACCTAGGTTTCAAAAGATTTGGAGAGTGTAGGTTGTAAGATTTCAAGACTTTAAATATTTTTAGATTCCACTAATTTCCGATTCTGTGATTCAGTGGTTTCAAACATTTCCAGATCCTGGAGTTTTACAGTTCTAAGACTCTTCTTTCTGAGATGCCACAATGTGATGGGAAGATTTATCAATTCTGATTCCTGGCTTCCGTTTTTCAAAGATTCTGAGATTCTAAGAGTCGATAATGTTCAAAGAATTAAGACCCTAAAAGTCACTGATCCCAGGATTCGAGATTCCACAGGTCCAGTGACATTAGAGTCTACAGGTGTTAGCTTCTGAGACTTTGAGGTGCTCCCACCTCTTGCCCTTCAGGCCCGCTGCCCCCTAGCGGTGGGTATGTGTTTGCAAGACGCAGGGGAATGGGGTTCCCGCGGAGCTGATTCCTCGGCCTTTTGCTGCGCCCGACCTAGGCACAATGACAACAAGAGCTTCCTGGTGTGGGTGAACGAGGAAGACCACCTCCGAGTCATCTCCATGGAGAAGGGGGGCAACATGAAGGACGTTTTCCGTCGCTTCTGCCTGGGGTTGCACAAGGTGGGTGCCTGCCTCTCGCGTGACTCCACGTGACCACCCCAGCTGCTTTCCGAGGCCCCTCCCCTCGGAACCCGGCTCCTCCCTATACCCAAGCCACGCCCCTCAGCACCCGCCCCACTCGCTTTACAAGGCCCCGCCCTTTGAGAAACAGGCCCCACCCCTATGTTCAAGCCCCGCCCCTACGAACCCGCCTTCCCGGCGTCCTCAAGCCCAGCCCCCTCAGAATCCTGCCACCACCTGTGCCGTCGGGCCCCTCCCCTCAGAATCTCTTGCCTCCAGGTCTTCCAGACCCGCCCCCTCGGAATCCTACCCCTACTGACATTCTCACACCCTGTCCCTCCGAACCCTGTCCGGGTTGTGGGTGTATTTGGGGGCGCCCGCCGGCGCTGATCCCAGGTCCTCTCCCCCTACCTCAGATTGAGGAGATCTTCAAGAAAGCCGGCCACCCCTTCATGTGGAACGAGCACCTGGGCTACGTGCTCACCTGCCCATCTAACCTGGGCACCGGGCTGCGTGGAGGCGTGCATGTGAAACTAGAGCACCTGAGCAAGCATCCCAAATTCGAGGAAATCCTCACTCGTCTGCGCCTGCAGAAGCGGGGCACAGGTGCGGCCCACATCCCCTCCTGCGGCTTCTGCGGCTGGCCCTTTGCGGCGGCTGAAGGGGAGGTGGGGCATCCCCACGAGTTCTGGGGGTCGGCAAGGGCTGCCCTTCTGTGAGCTTCAGTTCCTTCCTCTGCAAATAGGCATCAGCACGCCTTATCTCAGATGAGTCAATATACCATCATGGTTATATAATTAATATACACTGTGTATGTCCCTGGCCGCTTAGGGACCTCACTTTCCCATCTGTAAAGGGGAGGATGGTCAGGATTCGACCCCAGGCAGCCCGGCTCCAGAGCTCAACTCTGTTACCCACCATGTTGGATGGTCGAGGGGTGAGGTACCTAAAGCCGGAGATGTGGGCCCGTGAATAGACAGACGCTTAGGAAACTGCGTGCACTTAACCTTTACACAGTAGGCACTCACTCAGTACGTGCGGCAGTCGCCGTTGGCACGGGGGTTGCGTCCCGGGCCCCGCTCCTGCATCTCTGCTCGCTCCTTAGCCCCTGCCTCCTATTCCCACAGGTGGCGTGGACACGGCCGCCGTGGGCTCAGTGTTCGACGTGTCCAACGCCGATAGGCTGGGCTCGTCGGAGGTAGAACAGGTGCAGCTGGTGGTGGATGGTGTGAAGCTCATAGTGGAGATGGAGAAGAAGCTGGAAAAGGGCCAATCCATCGACAACATGATCCCCGCCCAGAAGTAGGCGCACTGCCCGCCCGCCGCCGACTGCTGGAGCCCCAGCCAAAGGGAGGACCCGGCCCACCGGAGGCCCGCCCTTCATCCTTTGCCCCGCCCCTTTCTCCCGGAGTCCCGCCTATAAAGGTTTAGTCTACCCAGGGCTCTATCCACCCTCCTTCGAGTTCCAGTTCCAACCAGAGTTCCAACCAATGGGCTCCATCCTCTGGGTTCTGGCCAATGAATAACCTCCCTTATGCTCTCCTCTCCTTTTCCCTGAGCTCCGCCCACCATCAGGAGCTCTGGCTAATGGAGAGCACCCTAGCTCACCTGGGGCTCATGCTTTTTCTCCGCTCAAAGCAACAAATAAAAGCAATGGTGGCCTTAGCGTTGTGTGTGATAGTTATTGGTGGGGGGGGGAGGGAGGAGGAAGAGGAGGAGGAAAGACTTTTGTAATTGGCTACTGTGTGACCTCGAAGTGGTTTGCCGTCTCTAGACATGTCCTAGGGCTAGACATGCTTTATCTCATCTCTAAAATGAGGCAAAGTTAGGGTACAGAGTCTAATCCAAACATTACAAAGCTCTATGGGGAATCTGAGACCCGGAGAGGTGTGGTCCAGTGTCACACCACCGAGCTTGGGCCCTTCCCAACCTCGGCTGCCAATCACTCACGCTCAGATCTCAAACACAGGGTCCTCGCGAGGGAGAAACGGAGGCCAAAGAAAATGTCTGAGACTTGAATTTGGCCCCCCGGCCTCCGGTTTGAGACCTCCCATGCATCTCATCACTGTCTACTTCATTATGCTTTTCACTGGCCTCCTTCTGCGCGATCTGACTTCAGCCCTCTACAGCTGCTACCAGTCTTTCCAACTTTCCTTACTTTGCTCGAGAACCTGCCATGGCTCCCCACATCGCCTAGAACGCTCTCGTATTAAGTGCGATTCTTCAAGGCCAAACAAATTCATACCATTTGCTGAAGGCTCATCCTTCTAGTTCTTTTCCCATGATTCCTCTATATACTCTTTTGCTCCTTACACCCTGCAATTCCCACCTTAATGTCTGCCCAAGCTGTTTCCTGCTCCAGTCTGGGGCTTGGGTCAGAGCATACCTGTGAAGGCTTTAAGGATAGGACTTGTGGAGAGCTTGGTCCCAGGAAAGAGCAGGAAGGGGCCTTGGGGTCGCGTCTGGGAAAAGCAGGTAATAGAAGTCAAGAAACATCTGAACATGTATTGGGTGTTGGCCACGTCAATCACTTCTACTTGACCCAATAGGCTGAGGCCTCCATTTGCTAGGGCATAGCACGTGGGCCCCTGAAGAGACAAAGGCCTCAGAAGAAAAGGTGAGGCAGAGTTAAGAAGACAGAGCCCCCAGGGACCTGGAGGAGGCACTTTTTCAAACCTTGTCACATAGGTAAAGGGCCCTTAGAGATCAAGAACTCTCTCCATTTTCCAGAGGGGAAACTGAGGCCCGGGGATGTCAGAATTCCCAGAGAGATTACCAAAACAGAAAGGTTAGGAGAGACCCCAAAGGTCAAGGCACGCAGGGCCTGTTAGACATGGGGATGCCCTTTACAATACTGTCCCCAAATGAAGATCCCATCACTAATCCCAGCTCCACCCCTGAGGCCACACAGACCACACACACTCCAGCCAGTAAGGTCTGAGCCAGCCGAATCCAGAGTCCAGGCACTTGTCAGCTACCATGCCTGTCCCGCCCATTTTCCCTCATAAGGCTGAAGTCCACCCCTTCTCTCCTCACCTTCTGTCCGGTCCTGACCTCCTCACTACTCTTCTGACCTGATTCCTTCCCTCCATTCACAGCACAAACCTGCCCCTGCCTCTCCCTTACTCACAACATTGCCATGGCTCCCCAGTACCCTTGGTACAAAGCCCAGGTGCCTCTCCACAACCTTCAAGGCCCTGCCAGCATCTCCAGCCTCATCTCTCACAGTGACTCTGTACTCACTCAAGTCATGTGTCATTTGCTGAAGGACCTGTACGCTCTCTGGCTTCCCAGCCATTGTACATGCTGTTCCCTCTGCCTAGAACACGTGACCCACACCCCGCCATGTCTGGTTAGCTGCTCATCGTACTCTCCGTCACAGCCAAGCTGTTCCTCCCAGGAAGCCCTCCCTGGCTAGGGCAGTTTCCCCCTTTGCACTCCTGCGGGCTCTGGACTCCCCCATACCAGCCCTGCCCACTCTGGATCACTGAGGACACGGCTGTCTCCTCCACTGGACCGTGAGCCCCACGAGGGCAGGGCTGGGGCTGTTTTGGTCACCACTGTGTCCCCAGCACAGGGCTGGGCACAAAGGAAGCCCTCCGGGATTGAGGTTTCGTGACAGGGTTGGTTCCCCCGACACACACCTCATTTTTCTACCCTCTCAACTGTAAACACTTCTCTTTCAGCAGAGTCCTATTCTGGCCTCACTCATGACTGGACTTTGGCTCTGCCCCAGACCCTGAATTTTTCAACACTGGCCACTCTTTAATCTTTACCACCCTTCATGTCTCATTTGACTTTCCTGTCAGCTCCATGAAGAATACAACAGTTGACCCTACTATGCTCTAAATGGGCAATTGAGGCAGTTTGACTAAGCCTCTTCCCTGCATGCAACCCTCCATGGCTCCCCAGTGTCCTCGGATGAAAGCCCAGCCTGCTCACTTTGGCCCACAAGGCCCTGGGTGAAGCAGCCCCGTCCTCCTGCACTGGACAGCCCTCTACTGCTTAAGTCTATCATGCTTCCACTTCCCTTCTCCTGCTCCTGACACCTTGACTTTCCTTTGGGGAGCCCCTTCTAAGTCCAGTTGTAGGCACAGGCCACTCCAGAGTCACAGTGACTGGTCCAGGGACGATCACATGACTTAAGATCAGCAGACTTTCTACTGCAGCAACTAAGCTGGAAGGATGAAAGCTTGGAACTGCTGGCGTCATCATTGCCATCAGGGAGTGCCTACTGGATGAAACTACTAGAATGAAACTCACACTGAAAAAAGCAGAGGTGAGCTGGCCTGCTGCCTAGATCCAGATGTACCTGAAGTCAGGCACCCCGGCCTATGAAATGAGCAAACAAATACCTTTTTGCTTAAGTGTAGATGGATTATGAGTCCTAATACAGCATTTCTCTTGCTAATTCTCCACCCACCCCCAACACAGCAGCCACCCTGAAATTACCCACAGTTCTCTCAGCTATACCATGCACTTCCACTTCCAGGCTTGTGCCCAGGGCATACCTCATACCTGGTCAACTCCTACTCATCCTTCAAAGCCCAACTCCGGCACCAGTTCCTCTGGAGTGCCTTCCCCAAACCCCCTCACTTTCTCTTCTGTGGCCCCCAAAGCAATGGTTTCTCTAGTGTCTGTCAGAACCACCCCCCCCCCACAATAGACAGGGGCTCCCTGTGTCTCCGTGTCCACACTGGGCCTGGCATGGAGTAGGCACCGGTCAATGACTGTTTATTGAATAAATGTACTGCTGGAGTAAGAAGTGGCTTAGAGTCCAGTATAACATGTGGGTGGGTATGTGAATGGATGAACGGGGGTCCGATATAGGAACTGGGGCCTCGTGGATGAGGCCGAGTCCTGTCCTGCCCTCTTCCACAATCATCCTTGACCCTCACACCCCCACTACTCCCATTCTGCAGATGAGAAAACCGAGGCTCAGAAAGGAGAAACCACTGGCCCAGTCACACACCTCCTCTTCATCTCACTTGCAGGTGAGGGCAGGGAAGGAAGACCCCAGGGTCAGCATGGGGGAGGGGGGACTTCCTAAGTTTATTGGGCAACAGGCTGCAGGTGAGGGGCTGACAGGAGGAGGGTGGGGCTGTAATAACTTAAAAACCGGAGGTGAGAGCGGCAGCTCCTCGGGAGACCTCTGCAGAGGGGAGGGTCCGGGGGTATTTACAAGGATTTGTACAAAGTGCCCCGCGCCAGCCTGGGGCAGGAAGGGGGAGTTCGAGCAGGAGGGGATGGGGAGGGGAAGGAATCTGCCTCTCTGACCCCCACTCCCGACCCTACCCACCCCAGTTCTCCAGTCTTTAGGCTCAGCAACTCTTCTTGCCCCTGCCCAAGGCCTAATTCTTGAGCTGTTGGGGGGAATGGAAGTTTCCTGTTTCCCTTTCTGCCCCCGCCCTGCCCCCAAAGTTTCCTCAGGTGCCCCGAGGCAGGGTGAGGGGGGACAGGACAAGCTGGAGGCTCCAGGAATGTGCCAGCTTCCCCTGCTAAGCCCCTTTGCTCTTCTCTCCTGCCCAGCGGCCCCAGAGAACAGCAGAGGGGACAATCTCTGCCCCCAGATCGATTTCAGGGAAACTGAAGTGATGACAAAGGGAGAATCCCCTCCTTGATCCCCTTTCTCTCCTGCCGAAGCGAAGTGGGAGAGGAAGAGAGGAGGGGACCCAGGGCCGTGACGGCTCAGAGCTCGAGGTCATTGGAGATGCGGGTGACGAGGGTGCGGAAGGCCAGGGCAGTGCCCGCCACGCGGCGGAAGAGAACTCCTCGCAGGCCCGGCCGGGGCAGCTGGCAGACCTCCACTTCAAAGTGGGACAGGGGCTCGGGCCCGCCCGCACCCCCGTGCAGGCAGGCCAGCAGGAACGGCTGGGGCTGGCGGCAGCGGCAGCGGGCGGCCGCCGTGGCCTGGCGCAGAGCTGCCATCAGGGCCTCGGGCGGGCGCGAGCTGGTCAGCTTCACACTCCAGGGGAATCGGAGCAGCCGGGGGGCGGTTTCCGTTTGATCCCAAGGTAGATGGCAACTGAGGTGGGAAGATATTAGGGGTTAAAGATGGGGGAGAAGAGGGAGGTAACCCACTGTTCCCACTTTGGGACAGACTCCTAGGTATCTCCTCAAAACCTCTTTTACCCCAGTGACAGAGTATCAGCTGTACATATAGCTATCAGCTGGAGACTACATTTCCCAGCCTCCCCTGCAGCCAGGTGCGGGCTTGTCTCCAAATTCCCGGATGTGCGTGGAAGTGATGGGTGCAACTCCACATCACCCTTTTCAAAGGAAACTGCATGCCCTGGACTCTCTTGTCCCACCTCCTGTGAGGCTGCAGCACGAGCTAGCCT